>NC_035446.2:152946628-155576298 GCF_002127325.2 Helianthus annuus | reverse complement strand
TGTGACTGAGGTGGAGGGGGAAAGAAAAGTAACTATTGATATGCGTGAATGTAACACCTCGAAATTTGGTGTCCAATGATGTGTTAACACGTGTCATTTGTTTACACGTGGCATCTATAATAAATAAAGGACTAATTTTGACAAACCTTGAAAGTATATAAATTCGAGGGTTATAAAAGTCAACAAGGGTAAATATACTGTATAGTATCCCTAAATAATGCTTAAACCTTCAAACGAATAAATTATAGATCGTACAAAAAATAAAACGCGGAAGAAAGTGAGAGATTACAAACTACAGGGGTTAACTGTGTCAACATGTTAATAATACCTCTGAGTGACCCTTAGCCCAAGACTTTGTAACGGTATTATACCCTCACTAAAATATATATGAATTTCGCGAAGTTTCGATATGAAACGAGAAAGTTACGATCGAATTCGTAGAAGAAGGTTAAAAGCGTCAACAGTGAAAGTTAAGGCTTTCCAATATAATTAATAAATAAACCGGGGACTTAATAATGCGGGTAATTAACACGAGGCCCCTATCGGTAAATACCGAGGGCCAAACCGCAAAGTTACCCCTTCAAAACCGAAGGGTCAGGCGAATCATTACGAAAGATTTCGTTATTAATGGCCAGATTCTGTAATAATTACAAAAAGATTTAAAATCCTGAAATTTTAACCTTAGGCGACCCGCGTAAGGTTTAGACATAAGTTGAGGCGGCCGCGAGCCTCCTCTATTTCGCGTCTGATTCTTGAACTTTAGGCGACCCGCGTTAAAATGGCATGGAACTCCCATGCGGGCCGCGTAAAGTGCCCAGATGCAGAAAAATTGTGTTTTCTTGACTTTGGAGCTTGTGAACGATCATGCACATAATTATGGGGCATGGGCACCCTATGCTCAACCCATAACACTTAGGGGACACCTACCATCACCTCTGGTCTGATAGTAGTGCTTGCAATGATCAATATGGCTTGGCATTTGGCTATAAATAGCCATGTTGTAGTTACAACATTCACACAACTCAAACAACTTCCATCTGATCATTCTAAGTGCTCCCAAGTGTTCTCTCTGCTCCATATTCAAGTCCTAACTTCTGTAAGTTGCCTTGATCATTCATACTTCAGTTTATGCTTAGTATTTAGCTAAAACCAAACCGTCGTAAGTATGGTTTGACTTTAAAATAACTCAGTGATGGTTCAGTCTTATGACGAACCAAAAGTAGTTTTGAGTTGGTATTTATGTGGGTATTAAACCTCTAAAAGGGTTCCCCCTGATCACCACTCTAACTATGTCAAATATCGAGTCAAACGTGCGGTTAAAAAGTCAACAGAAAGCTATTTTGGCGATTTATGCATAATCTGTAAGATATATGTTATGGAACCTGTTTTGATAATCATAAAACATGATAATAAGTATATAAACTTGTTTGCGCTCGTTTGAATCGACCATTTGCTATATTGAACCGGTTCGGAGCCGAAAGTCGCAAAAGTTTGACTTTTGCTTTGACTTCAGTTCTGACCCGTTTTAGTGAGGTATAAATATACCTTAGGACTCTATTAGAACCAGGTCACATGTTGGTATAAGCCTCTGTGGTCGGTTCATGAGTTATCCGAGTCTTTAGCGCATTTCCGTCATTCGCCTAAAAGTTGACCGTAACGGCCTTTTAAAATTAAAACGAGTATTTCGGACACGTGAACGGACCAAGACCTTGCTTATTAAATTATAAGCATGTCCTTAAAATTTCACGTCAATCCGAGGTCTAGAATGAGAGTTATGCTAAAAGGCGCACTTTTAAGAAAGTTTTGTAATTTACGGCGCAATTAGCATAACGCCCATCTAACCCAAGTTTTCGTCACCAAAACTTTTACCCACTGTGGTAAAATAATATTTTGGGAATTTTAAAGATTTTTAATAATTTTTACCTTGCTCATAACCTGCGGTTATGGCTACGGTTCGGTTAGTACCGAATATGCCCTTTTTGGCCAAAACGGGAGTTCTACAAGGTCTTTTGACCCGATTCCAATTGCCACTGGTTTTAAATAATAAATAAAGTGTTTTGAGCTTTATAAGCTGTTCGGGAAACTCAGATTTCCTGTAGAACTCGAAAAGTCTTTTTTTAAGTCTTTAAAATGACCGAAAAGCCCCTTCGGAGCATAATATTAACTTAAACTCGTTACGGGCATTACGGAAGGTATCCTACTGATACCAAAATACTTTTAAGGCATATTGACTTAGGAAATAAGCGTAGGACTCTTATGGTTAACCGTTTCGCCTATTTGCGCACACGGTACGGCTCATGGAACTAGTTTTCGTGCAATAGCCGATACGGGTCAAATTATACTATTTGAACCCCAAAATCCAGAGTATGAACCATTGACCCATATAAAAACAAGTCTCTGAACTTGTTGGGTCCAAATCATACTCCATTCTCGGTTTTCGCCTTTTCGTGCGAATTAACCATATCTATATATCGGAATCAACCGTTTAAGCTACGGCTAATACAAGGACCGTTAGGATTCTAAGAGGTTAATTAAAACCTTCGTTCCAGATTAGGAGCCCCAGTAAAAGCTATCGGTGACTTGATCTAAAATAAGGATTAATACTTGCAAAGGTAAATACTTTTGACTTATTTCCCCTATATGGGCTTGGGTTACGGTATATTAATACCGCTTGATTGAGCATTATATACTTCCATCGCTTAGGTGGTTAATTGATTAAATATGATTGGCTCATTTAAACAGTTTTGTTGCTTATAAGCCTTTGGGGGGTTTAATGACCGTTGTCCCGGATATCCTCGGCATCATTTTACGAAATGGCCACGACCATCGACATCCCGGTGTAGGCGTACACCCGGTATAAAGTGTCGACATTAAAACTAAAAGACGTAGCCGTTGGTTTCTGTACTACGGTTTTACGCAAACGTGGTGTGTCTATAAATCTTTAACCCGGCACGACCCGGGCTACTGAACGCATAAAAGAACATGTAAAACGTTCACAAGATCATTATGAATTTTCCCAAGTTATAAAAGAGTTTGTGCCTTGTGCATTCAAATCAATTTTAATAAACATTTTTAAGTGTGTCAGTTGAATGTATTTACCAGTGTAAACTGACGTATTTTCCCCAAAAAGATTAAGTGCAGGTACCTAAACGTAATTGGCTGGTATTAGCTCCCTAGCGTCGGGATAAGCCTCGCAAGCTTGATTGCAGTATCTAAAGGAACAATACTTTATCTGTATTTACGATCCACTGTGGATATTCAACTTCTGTAATACATTTTGATATTACAATCAGAGGTTGAAATTATATATTTAAATTATGCTTCCGCTGTGCATTATATAATTGTGTGGTTTGACTATATTGTTGCCAACATCGTCACGGTAATCCCCCACCGGGCCCACCGGTGAGACACGTGGAAATCGGGGTGTGACAGGTTGGTATCAGAGCCAACATTGAGTGAATTAAACACTATCCTAATGTGTTTAATCTCAGTGACACAATTGCACATACTTGAGTCTAGACAAGAACTTAGGACAAATTCGGATTAATACTCCTTTTTGTCTTTATTTTTCGATTTGATTTTTAATAAGTTTTGGAGCAGGAAAATGCCACCTGTTATATTCCGAGGAAGAGGAAGGGGACGAAGAGGCCGAGGAGAAATCATGACACATCACGATCAAGAAGCTGGACCATCTGGTACAAGACATCCTTCGATGACAAGGAGCGAAGAGCCGCAACGACGAAGAGATCTTTACGAACCAGCGAGGCATTCCACTTCGCACAGCTCGACGCCATCCTACCGGCACTCCTTTGGGCCAGATTCAGAAAATAATCCCAACAACCCACAACCTTCCTTCATACCTCTACAACGTTCGGTTTCTCACCGGAATTATGACGACCCTAGTCCATACTACGTAGCTCAGTTCAATCCGGCTGACTACATACAGGAACCTTCAGGATTTGTTCCACTAGGTCCACAAGACCATTTTTCTGAAGATCCCATGGAGGAAGATGAGGATCCAACTGAACCAGCTCGTGGTACGCCCACGCATCCGATAGAAGTATCTGATGGATCTTCATATCATGGTCCACAATATCAAGGTCCAGACAGCTTTATGGCCTTGTTTGACCGACATGAGTGGTACAACACACCATCTCATCAGACACAACAACCGAGACATCCACAGGATCCCTCTGAGGATTCACGCTTTGAGGCAGTTACGCCACCACCTCCGCCACCGGCACAACCGGTAATACCTGATCCGCCGAGGCGTAGGAGGACCAATGCTCGTATGTCTACACGGGGAGGAGGGGGTAACCACTTCAGCACTCCTCGACATTCTAGTAGTAGCCACTATCCACCGCTACAAGAAGAAGGACCTTCAAGTCCTATACAGGAAGCGAACTCCGCGCCTACTGCACGAAATTCGCCACCATTTGGGTATGACCAACCCATACCAGCTTACACAGGTCCAACGGCTTACAACCCGTTTGAACCGTCACAAGCACAATACAACTACGGCTATGAGCGCGACCCATATGTGGTGTCGGCTAGATATAATGCGCGCTACCCTGACGGAGCACATGGAAACATGGGACCAGCGGACTACTCAGCCCATGGGTATCCAATACCTCCCAGACCTCCAGTTCCGCACCAAGCGCCACAACCACGATTTTCTCCTCCTGAGCAGGAAGAAATACTCCATCGACTAGATCGTGTGGAGAGAGAGTTCGAGGAAGAAAAGAAAAGCCACCGAGGATTTCTCAAGGGCTTGGCGAACCTACTAAAGGGCAAAAAGAAGAAACGTGACCACTAGCCCTTAATAGTAGTACGAATGTAATTTCTATTTTGAAAGAAGTCCCTATGTGGACAACTTATCGTATTTCAGTCCCTACGTGGACTTATCTTTAGTCCTTGCATGGACACCTATCTTATATTAGTCCCTGCGTGGACTTGTCACTTATTTTAAAACCTCTCTGGAGGTATGTATTATTTGAAAGACCCGTTTAGGGCAATATGTAATTGTATTTGAGATTTTGGAATGTATGTTATGAGTTTTGTTTTAATATATATAAAAAAATAAATCAAAACCATTCCTTTTATATTGATCTGCCTAATAAAGAATCTTAAGGAGGTGAAACCTAGCTTGGGGTCTTTTAAGATCAGTCAAGATGGTACGACCTAGCTGAAAAGATTCTGATTCTCTGTTAACCTCTGTACGCATGTTAACATTCATGGCAGATGTGATTCGTTAAAATCACGCACGTCATTCTTATACAATAATCCTTTAAAGGATTTCAAACCCAACTAAATGATATATAGATCGTGGGTTAAATCACCAATGAAGGTGATCAATATAATAAAGACATCCATTTAGTGATGCAATGCCTACGGGCCAGTACTATAAAGACATCCATTTAGTGATGCAATGCCTACGGGCCAGTACTATAAAGACATCCATTTAGTGATGCAATGCCTACGGGCCAGTATTATAAAGACATCCATTTAGTGATGCAATGCCTACGGGCCAGTATTATTAAAACATCCATTAGTGATGCAGTGCCTACGGGCCAATATTATCAAAACATCCATTAGTGATGTAGTGCCTACGGGCCAACCATATTAAGACATCCATTAGAGGTGTAGTGCCTATGGGCCATAATAATTGTCTTATAAGACAAAAGGCAGTAGTAGTCTATGACTCTCTGTCAGAAAGAGATAAAAGAACTACGGTTCAACTCTCTATGCCTTTGATTCTCTGGAATCTCGGCTAATATTATAAAACATCATCATGATTAGGCTTTATGCCGCCAGTACTATTTATATAGTTAATATAGGATATATTCAAATCCTAATATTTAATGTAATGAGATAATAAGTTAACCGAATATGGTCTCTGTACCATGGTTGACAAATTGTCATAAAAGACAATCACATAATAATCTCCTAAATTAAAATTTTGTTATCTTCTGTAACAGATTCAAGTTACAATGGCGGATCCCAATGGAGAGAACAGCCACACAAATGAAGATGACTATGACAATGCGTCAGTACATATGACAGGCGCCCAACTGAAGGCTCTGATCAACAATGCTGTCCAGGCAGCGATTGATCGTCAACATACTGAGTCTCAAGGCAGATCTGTGTCAAAACCACCCTCTAAACCAAAGACACACTCCAAACCACCCTCTGAACCCAAGAAAGATGACGACAAGCATTCGTCTACTGAGCACAGCGTTCATCGCGATAGAGAATATACTGATGCGTCCAGTGCTAAGGGTTGCACCTACAAATACTTTGTATCATGTAAGCCCCGTGAATTTACAGGGGAGAAAGGTGCGGTTGACTGTATAACCTGGCTGGACGAGATGGACACGATTGTGGACATCAGCGGGTGCGCTGAGAGGGACGTGGTTAAGTTTGTGTCCCAGTCTTTCAAGGGCGAGGCCCTGGCGTGGTGGAGAGCTCTGGTGCAGGCTTCAGGTAAGTCTGCCTTGTACAAAATGTCATGGGGGGAGTTTATTACCCTCATAAAAGAAAACTACTGCCCTCAGCACGAGGTTGAAAAGATTGAGGCTGATTTTGTCTCACTAGTGATGACAAACCTGGATTGTCAAGCTTATCTGACAAGTTTTAACACTATGTCACGCCTGGTGCCATATCTTGTGACACCAGAACCACGAAGGATTGCCCGATTCATTGGGGGCTTAGAGCCGGCAATCAAGGCCAGCGTAAAGGCTTCTAGGCCAACGACCTTCAGGTCAGTTACTGACCTCTCCTTGTCTCTTACACTTGATGCTGTCCGTCTGAGGGCACAAAGGAGCAAGGAGGCTGAAAAGCGAAAGCGTGAGGATGATACCTCACGAAAGTCCGGGAAAAAGCACCGTGGAAACGGTGAAGGCAAGAGAGGGTCGGAGGCAAAGAAGGAGGGGCAAGCTGATGGAAGACCCCACTGCAAGGTCTGCAAGAAACCTCACTCCGGGAAGTGTAGGTTTGCGTCTGGTTCGCAGTCGCAACAAAGGACTCCACCCTGTGGGCTATGCAAGTCCAAGGATCATAAGACAGTGGAGTGCAAAAAGATAAAGGATGCAACCTGCTATAATTGTAATGAAAAGGGGCACATAAAGAGTAATTGCCCGAAGTATGCCAAGAAGGCGGAAGAGACGAAGAAGTCGAATGCGAGAGTTTTTCGCTTGGATGCAAAGGAAGCGGTCAAGGACGACAATGTGCTTACAGGTACTTTTCTCGTAAATAATATATTTGCAAGAGTACTGTTCGATTCTGGCGCTGATAAGTCCTTTGTAGACCAGAAATTTTGCCAACTACTAAATATGCCAATCAAAACCCTTGACGT
Organism: Helianthus annuus; assembly: GCF_002127325.2. Taxonomy (NCBI): domain Eukaryota; kingdom Viridiplantae; phylum Streptophyta; class Magnoliopsida; order Asterales; family Asteraceae; genus Helianthus; species Helianthus annuus. The sequence goes on along the minus strand of NC_035446.2, from coordinate 155,568,944 downwards.
GAAATACAAAGTAGAATTAGCAGACGGCACGATAGAAACCGTCTCTACTATTCTAGAAGGATGTGAAATATCCATTAGGAACCATTCTTTTCCTTTATCTCTACTTCCCTTCAAATTGGCGGGTTTTGATATCGTGCTAGGCATGGACTGGTTATCCCATAACCAGGCCCAAATCATTTGCGGCAAAAGGCAGATAGTCTTAAAGACTCCGAGTGGTGAATCTCTTACCATTCGAGGAGATACGCATTACGGATTGCCCGAAGACGTATCTATGCTGAAAGCTTCAAGGTGTTTGAACAGGGGCTGTGTAATTTACATGGCTCAGGTGATAATTGAAGAACCAAAGCCGAAGATCGAGGATCTTCCTGTCATTTCTGAATACCCCGAGGTTTTTCCTGAAGAACTACCTGGTTTGCCACCAGATAGACAAGTGGAGTTCAGAATTGACATCATTCCTGGAGCAGCTCCGATAGCAAGAGCACCTTACAGACTAGCGCCAACGGAAATGAAAGAGCTGAGGACCCAGTTGGATGAACTGCTGGCGAAAGGTTTTATCAGACCTAGTTCATCTCCCTGGGGAGCTCCTGTCCTATTTGTAAAGAAGAAGGACGGATCGATGCGGCTGTGCATTGACTATAGAGAACTGAATAAAGTTACCATAAAGAATAGATATCCTTTACCAAGGATCGATGATCTGTTCGACCAGCTGCAAGGAGCAAGCTACTTCTCCAAGATCGACTTAAGGTCGGGTTATCATCAACTAAGGGTCAGAGATGAAGATGTACACAAGACTGCATTTAGGACTCGCTATGGTCATTACGAGTTCCTTGTGATGCCTTTTGGGCTCACAAATGCACCGGCTGCGTTCATGGATCTCATGAATCGCGTTTGCAAGCCGTACCTGGACAAATTCGTCATAGTCTTCATCGACGATATCCTTATCTATTCCAAGAATCAAGCTGACCACGAGAAGCACCTCCGTTGCATTCTCGAATTACTACAGCGTGAGAAACTCTACGCCAAATTCTCGAAATGTGAATTCTGGCTAAGAGAGGTTCAATTTTTAGGACACGTTGTGAGTGAGCATGGTATCCAAGTGGATCCCGCTAAGGTAGAGGCAGTCATGAACTGGCAAGAGCCAAAGACGCCTACCGAAATCCGTAGCTTCCTGGGGTTAGCAGGATACTACCGGAGATTTATTGAAAATTTTTCAAGGATTGCTGCGCCCTTGACTTCCTTGACCAAGAAGAAAGAAAAGTACATCTGGGGCCCAAAGCAGCAAGAGTCCTTCGAAATACTGAAGCAAAAGCTAAGCAACGCACCTGTGTTGACCTTACCTGAGGGTACAGATGAATTCGTGGTTTACTGCGATGCATCACATACAGGCATGGGGTGTGTGCTTATGCAGAAGGGCAAGGTGATTGCCTATGCTTCAAGGCAATTAAAGGTGCATGAAAAGAATTACACCACCCACGACTTGGAGTTGGGTGCCGTTGTATTTGCACTTAAGTTGTGGAGGCACTACCTTTATGGCATTAAATTTGTGGTTTATTCTGATCACAAAAGCCTCCAGCACCTGTTCAACCAGAAGGAGTTGAACATGAGACAACGCCGTTGGATGGAAACCCTAAATGATTATGACTGCGAAATCAGGTACCATCCCGGCAAGGCGAATGTAGTCGCCGATGCATTGAGCAGAAAAGAAAGGGTAAAACCCATTCGAATCAATGCCAAGAGCATTGAAGTTAAAAATAATTTGATTGAAAGGATTTTGGCTGCACAGCGAGAGGCTGTGTTGGAAGCTAATTATCCAAATGAAAAGCTAGGAGTAACTGAAGAGCAGTTGACTCTTAGCAAGGATGGAATCTTGAGGCTGAACGGACGTATATGGGTTCCGATTTATGGAGGACTACGAGATGTTGTTCTCCAGGAAGCCCATAGTTCCAGATACTCAGTCCATCCGGGTGCAGATAAAATGTACCAAGACTTAAAGGCAAATTATTGGTGGATAGGCTTGAAAAAGTCTGTAGCCGCCCATGTAGCAAAGTGCTTGACTTGTGCTCAAGTCAAAGCCGAGCACCAAAAGCCGTCTGGCTTGCTACAACAGCCTGAACTTCCCGAGTGGAAGTGGGAATGTGTAACTATGGACTTCATAACCAAGTTACCCAAGACCAGGAAAGGAAATGATACAATATGGGTCATAGTCGATAGGCTGACTAAATCAGCTCATTTTCTACCCATCAAGGAGACGTATAGCTCCGATATGTTAGCCCAACTTTATGTTGATAAGATTGTAGCCTTGCACGGCATACCTGTGTCTATTATCTCCGACAGGGATACTAGATACACATCTCACTTCTGGAAGAGTTTCCAGCAATCTTTGGGCACGCGTTTAAACTTTAGTACGGCTTACCATCCACAGACGGACGGTCAAAGTGAGCGTACTATCCAAACGCTAGAAGACATGCTTCGTGCATGTGCGATCGATCTAGGTGGTAACTGGGATAAGAACCTACCCCTGATTGAATTCTCCTACAATAATAGCTACCACACCAGCATAAAGGCTGCGCCTTTTGAGGCATTATATGGTAGGAAATGTAGATCGCCTGTTTGTTGGGCGGAAGTAGGAGAGGTCCAATTGTCGGGACCAGAGATTGTTTTCCAGACAACAGACAAGATTGTCCAGATCCGGGAACGTCTCAAAGCTGCCCGAGATAGGCAGAAAAGCTACGCTGACCCGAAGCGTAAAGATTTTCACTTTGAAGTAGGTGAAAAGGTATTGTTGAAAGTATCACCTTGGAAGGGGGTGATGCGTTTCGGCAAGAAGGGCAAGCTGAGTCCGAGATACATAGGGCCTTTTGAGGTCATTGAACGAGTCGGATCAGTTGCCTATAAACTAAACTTGCCTGAAGAGCTCAATGGAATTCACAATGTGTTCCACATCTGCAATCTCAAGAAGTGCTTCGCCGACGAATCGTTGGTGATTCCACACACAGATGTGCATATAGATGAGAGCTTAAAGTTCATAGAAAAACCATTGTCGATTGAAGATCGACAGGTGAAGAAGCTTCGCAGAAAGCACGTACCGATTGTAAAAGTCAAATGGGATGCTCGTAGAGGTCCTGAATATACGTGGGAAGTCGAAGCTACAATGAAAGAAAAATACCCCTATTTATTTGAGTAAATCTCGGGTCGAGATTTATTTTAAGGGGGTGAGGATGTAACACCTCGAAATTTGGTGTCCAATGATGTGTTAACACGTGTCATTTGTTTACACGTGGCATCTATAATAAATAAAGGACTAATTTTGACAAACCTTGAAAGTATATAAATTCGAGGGTTATAAAATGTCAACAAGGGTAAATATACTGTATAGTATCCCTAAATAATGCTTAAACCTTCAAACGAATAAATTATAGATCGTACAAAAAAATAAAACGCGGAAGAAAGTGAGAGATTACAAACTACAGGGGTTAACTGTGTCAACATGTTTAATAATACCTCTGAGTGACCCTTTAGCGTCCCAAAGACTTTGTAACGGTATTATACCCTCACTAAAATAATATATATGAATTTCGCGAAGTTTCGATATGAAACGAGAAAGTTACGATCGAATTCGTAGAAGAAGGGTTAAAAGCGTCAACAGTGAAAGTTAAGGCTTTCCAATATAATTAATAAATAAACCGGGGACTTAATAATGCGGGTAATTAACACGAGGCCCCTATCGGTAAATAACCGAGGGCCAAACCGCAAAGTTACCCCTTCAAAACCGAAGGGTCAGGCGAATCATTACGAAAGATTTCGTTATTAATGGCCAGATTCTGTAATAATTACAAAAAGATTTAAAAATCCTGAAATTTTAACCTTAGGCGACCCGCGTAAGGTTTAGACATAAGTTGAGGCGGGCCGCGAGCCTCCTCTATTTCGCGTCTGATTCTTGAACTTTAGGCGACCCGCGTTAAAATGGCATGGAACTCCCATGCGGGCCGCGTAAAGTGCCCAGATGCAGAAAAATTGTGTTTTCTTGACTTTTGGAGCTTGTGAACGATCATGCACATAATTATGGGGCATGGGCACCCTATGCTCAACCCATAACACTTAGGGGACACCTACCATCACCTCTGGTCTGATAGTAGTGCTTGCAATGATCAATATGGCTTGGCATTTGGCTATAAATAGCCATGTTGTAGTTACAACATTCACACAACTCAAACAACTTCCATCTGATCATTCTAAGTGCTCCCAAGTGTTCTTCTCTGCTCCATATTCAAGTCCTAACTTCTGTAAGTTGCCTTGATCATTCATACTTCAGTTTATGCTTAGTATTTAGCTAAAAACCAAACCGTCGTAAGTATGGTTTGACTTTAAAATAACTCAGTGATGGTTCAGTCTTATGACGAACCAAAAGTAGTTTTGAGTTGGTATTTATGTGGGTATTAAACCTCTAAAAGGGTTCCCCCTGATCACCACTCTAACTATGTCAAATATCGAGTCAAACGTGCGGTTAAAAAGTCAACAGAAAGCTATTTTGGCGATTTATGCATAATCTGTAAGATATATGTTATGGAACCTGTTTTGATAATCATAAAACATGATAATAAGTATATAAACTTGTTTGCGCTCGTTTGAATCGACCATTTGCTATATTGAACCGGTTCGGAGCCGAAAGTCGCAAAAGTTTGACTTTTGCTTTGACTTCAGTTCTGACCCGTTTTAGTGAGGTATAAATATACCTTAGGACTCTATTAGAACCAGGTCACATGTTGGTATAAGCCTCTGTGGTCGGTTCATGAGTTATCCGAGTCTTTAGCGCATTTCCGTCATTCGCCTAAAAGTTGACCGTAACGGCCTTTTAAAATTAAAACGAGTATTTCGGACACGTGAACGGACCAAGACCTTGCTTATTAAATTATAAGCATGTCCTTAAAATTTCACGTCAATCCGAGGTCTAGAATGAGAGTTATGCTAAAAGGCGCACTTTTAAGAAAGTTTTGTAATTTACGGCGCAATTAGCATAACGCCCATCTAACCCAAGTTTTCGTCACCAAAACTTTTACCCACTGTGGTAAAATAATATTTTGGGAATTTTAAAGATTTTTAATAATTTTTACCTTGCTCATAACCTGCGGTTATGGCTACGGTTCGGTTAGTACCGAATATGCCCTTTTTGGCCAAAACGGGAGTTCTACAAGGTCTTTTGACCCGATTCCAATTGCCACTGGTTTTAAATAATAAATAAAGTGTTTTGAGCTTTATAAGCTGTTCGGGAAACTCAGATTTCCTGTAGAACTCGAAAAGTCTTTTTTTAAGTCTTTAAAATGACCGAAAAGCCCCTTCGGAGCATAATATTAACTTAAACTCGTTACGGGCATTACGGAAGGTATCCTACTGATACCAAAATACTTTTAAGGCATATTGACTTAGGAAATAAGCGTAGGACTCTTATGGTTAACCGTTTCGCCTATTTGCGCACACGGTACGGCTCATGGAACTAGTTTTCGTGCAATAGCCGATACGGGTCAAATTATACTATTTGAACCCCAAAATCCAGAGTATGAACCATTGACCCATATAAAAACAAGTCTCTGAACTTGTTGGGTCCAAATCATACTCCATTCTCGGTTTTCGCCTTTTCGTGCGAATTAACCATATCTATATATCGGAATCAACCGGTTTAAGCTACGGCTAATACAAGGACCGTTAGGATTCTAAGAGGTTAATTAAAACCTTCGTTCCAGATTAGGAGCCCCAGTAAAAGCTATCGGTGACTTGATCTAAAATAAGGATTAATACTTGCAAAGGTAAATACTTTTGACTTATTTCCCCTATATGGGCTTGGGTTACGGTATATTAATACCGCTTGATTGAGCATTATATACTTCCATCGCTTAGGTGGTTAATTGATTAAATATGATTGGCTCATTTAAACAGTTTTGTTGCTTATAAGCCTTTGGGGGGTTTAATGACCGTTGTCCCGGATATCCTCGGCATCATTTTACGAAATGGCCACGACCATCGACATCCCGGTGTAGGCGTACACCCGGTATAAAGTGTCGACATTAAAACTAAAAGACGTAGCCGTTGGTTTCTGTACTACGGTTTTACGCAAACGTGGTGTGTCTATAAATCTTTAACCCGGCACGACCCGGGCTACTGAACGCATAAAAGAACATGTAAAACGTTCACAAGATCATTATGAATTTTCCCAAGTTATAAAAGAGTTTGTGCCTTGTGCATTCAAATCAATTTTAATAAACATTTTTAAGTGTGTCAGTTGAATGTATTTACCAGTGTAAACTGACGTATTTTCCCCAAAAAGATTAAGTGCAGGTACCTAAACGTAATTGGCTGGTATTAGCTCCCTAGCGTCGGGATAAGCCTCGCAAGCTTGATTGCAGTATCTAAAGGAACAATACTTTATCTGTATTTACGATCCACTGTGGATATTCAACTTCTGTAATACATTTTGATATTACAATCAGAGGTTGAAATTATATATTTAAATTATGCTTCCGCTGTGCATTATATAATTGTGTGGTTTGACTATATTGTTGCCAACATCGTCACGGTAATCCCCCACCGGGCCCACCGGTGAGACACGTGGAAATCGGGGTGTGACAGTGAATTCCTCCTTGAGCTTGTATATACGTCGAAGTAATTAACTGATCTGCCGTTCGACAGTAGAGAAACGAGCCTTAATAACCAAGAAGGTGTAATAGCAGCAGGAGAGCGTGCCAAAGGAGACAGTGATGAATGTGGAGGATCAAAGTATACTTGCATAGACAGGGTGGAGGACGTGGTGTCAGCTCAAGCTCCAACGTTCTACGACTCATATCCTCAAACTGTAGCTGATGTTACAGGAGTACTCTTCCCGTGTGTAGTCTCCATAGTGTGAGGGATGGTAAGGGTCTAAAATTAGCATAGTGTATTATAAGGACCATCGAAATGGCTCGTCCAGTGCTGCAGAGGTGAAAGTAGCAAACAGTGCGGCCTGTGAGGTCGGGGAAAATGTTGTTGTAGCAGAAGGATTGTTATGCGGGTGCTGACCTGGAGTACCTTCCCGGGGTGCGCGTATGTTTTAAAAGGTAGCGATAGGCATGTCAGTGCAATGGACGTCGGTCTTCATAGGAGCGATATCAGCGGTGAATGTGCACGAACAAATGTCTCGACCGATGAGGAGATCATCAGGCACAGGTACTGGGTCAGATATAAGAGGTGTAATATCCGGTATACCGAAAGAAGCAGGGTCATAATCAAGCAAGGGTGCAGGACCAGCAGGTGCAACATCAAGCTGTCCCACAAAGGTGCAGAGGCTAGATCAGGGGCAGTCCCTGGGTCGTGCAACGGTGTGGTGCCTCGAGCAAGTGATAGTGTAGCAGTTATAACGGCGTCGTCGTCTGTGTCAGTAGTAGAAGGTTGTAATCCGGCCATCTATAAGGCTGTAAATGTCACAGACTCAGAGGAGTCTGAAATCGAGTGTATTCTAGGCGCAGAGGATAGCCTGATAACAGGGGTCTCAGATGTGAAATTTATAATAACGTTCTCGTCTAACTTTCCATCACCATGGATGTTGTCAGGAGGACCATCAATAGTCATGTCAACGTCATCGACTATTCATCGAGTAGCCACCCTTTGGAAGGAAAGGTCCACATGATGCGTATTGTCAAGGATTGGAGCCATGGTGTGTTCACTATCGGAATGACCAGTGATGAAGTGGTCATGGACTGGAACAGGAGTAACAGGAGGATTCTTGTCAGAGAAGCCTTCAGCAAGGATAAATCATCCCCAAATTCTGGTAGCGCGGACTGTTGTAAGTCATCCTTGCCCTTGGTCAGCATATCGGGATCACTCTCAGTGTCCGACATAAATATCTCCGGCGCAAGTGCAGTCTCATTATTTGTGGCGGCGGCTATAGGGTCATCAATGTTTTACAACCCGCTTTTTGATCAAGGCGACATGTGGATCGGTGCATGGTAGTCATAGTATGTATTTCCATAGTAATCACTATCACTTAGTGTATGCAAACAGTTTCCACATATGCACGTTTATCAATAATCAGCAATTAAGCATGTATGTGATAACAATGTAAGCAAGTAATCATCCTAGTCTTCCCCAGACTATCCCACCCAGTCTCTTAGACAGAACTCCCTAGTCTCTCAGACTAACTCCCTGGTCTCTAAGACCAACTCCCTGGTCTCTAAGACCAACTTCCCCAGTCTCTAGGACTAAATCCCTGGTCTCTAAGACCAAACCTCCCAGTCTCTAAGACTAAATCCCTGGTCCCTAAGACCAAACTTCCCAGTCTCTAAGACTAAATTTTTCCCCAGCCTCTAAGACTGAACCTCCCCAACCTCTAAGATTGAACCCCTCAGTCTCTAAGACTGAACCTCCCCAATCTCTAAGATTGAACCCCTCAGTCTCTAAGACTGAACCTCCCCAGCCTCTAAGGCTGAACCTCCCTCAATCTCTAAGATTGAATCCCTGAGTCTCTGAGACTGAACCTCCCTCAATCTCTAAGATTGAATCCCTTAGTCTCTGAGACTGAACCTCCCTCAGCCTCTAAGGCTGAATTATAAACATATATTTTGGAATGTGTATTTGTGCCTTTTGTTTGTAAAAATGTTTGTTCCCTGGATCTGGGCGTTTTGTCTATGAAATGAAAACATGTTTGTAAAAGCGTTTTCGTGAGAGCCCTATTGATCGTAGTCTAAACTCGAGAGTGAATCCTATTTCACTACGATCGAAGCTCTGATACCAAGCTGTCACACCCTGACTTTTGCGGAAGCGTGATTGTTGGTGTGACTTCTTAATACCATTGCATATGATCATAACAACACTATATGATAAAACCAGTAGATGTACATCCATTAATTTAAGTTTAAAAGTAGTACCACATAATTGTCTGACATGACGAGACCAAATTCAAGTTACCAACCATAACATGTTTTAAGGAGTTCAAAAAGACTCAACAATAGATTTTAAAACAACCCCGAGTTTAGGACCACGTATCTCGTCCAGGATTAAGATACGCCTCCTAAGCCCTAATGACTTGGATGACATCTTTATTCACAATGCAGCTTAAAACTCCAACGCCCGCCATATCCATTTACTAATTCCCTGAAATACATGTAGTTTGAAAAATCAACAAAAGTTGAGCGAGTTCATGTGTAAGTGAGTACGTATAAACCTTTGTAATGTGTCTGTATGTATGAAAATCCCTGGTATGTAGCAATAAGGAAAAAGAATTCATCATTGGGTTGCAAAGCCAATGATATATGTGAAGTGATGCAGGAAGACTCAAACCTAGCGGATTTGTGCGTCGGGCACTTAGTCACCTCATGGTCCACTTAGCGGACTCAGGAGTGGGGCTCGCTACACCCGAATAGATCTATCACTAATGTCCCTCGGTCCTACAACGAGGATTAATGGCCTTAAGTGTCATGCCCACCACTCACTTGCTCTAAGCGTCTAAACCCTCCTTAAGCTAACCATACCATTTATAAAAGCGTCTTTAGATGTGTAACATGTATTTCACCCCCGAAGTATAAAACTAAAAATAGTTAAGAGAAAAGGAGGACATGAACTCACTGTATTGCGTCTTCGATACTTGTAACCCAAATCTCCTCAGCAAACACGACTACCTACAATGGTCTAACGTCTATTAGACGAACGGGTCGTGCCTTGTCTCAGTGTTTATGTTTTTGAGTTACATTTCTTATATTATTTCGAGTGATAATTATTTGTCAAAATAATTAATATTTCAACTTAATCATATGTCGTGTTGGAATATTTGTCCATTCCATATTCTAGTATCAATACTTCTAAAGTATCTTATATACGCGTTTCCTTCCCAAGGATGGGATGCCGGAAATATATTTTTAAGTTCCTTTTAGAGAATATATATTTAACCATATTCATGTATGAAACCAACCTCCGATACTTTGTATTTTGTGATAAATATTATGACGAGTTTTATCTTTGAAAACAAAATCTAAAGTATACTAGTAAACACCCGTCTCAAAAATATTTATTAAGTGTTAGGATTTTCGGAAAATTTCGTCATAGTCTCCTTTGTAAATAGGGGTGTCCATGCTTCATAGCATATCATTTTCTTTTACGTATATCCCGTAGTTCATTTTCAATAATCAAACCGACATATAGACATACAAAGCATTACTTACTTTATTTCAGCTTCATCACCCAAAACTGGACTGTTTTCGAGGATTTTTATAAAATAGTTAACCTTTTCCAAAAATTCCCAAATTTTTTCAGAATGACTCATACGATACAAATTTTATTGTGTAAAAATATCAGGGTCCAGTTCGTTTCCAATATTTTATAGAAATTTATTTACCCGACTGCAATCAGATTTGTTACTTTCTAATTGCAGTTTACGGAATAATTAACTAAAAATTAACCGTAAGTTCGATTGACGAAGTTCCAATTGGAGGATCATCGTGACAACAGTGACCATCTGCTGTAAAAATTCCATGAGTTGATTCTACTCAGGTTTCAAGTTATGACTCCGAATACAACACACCTTTTCTGCAGTAAAAACACAGCTTAAGCTGCTGTCCAAAAACAGTCCTTCAAAAATAGTAAACGACCTCGAAAGATTACGATTCTAGTGCCATTTGTTCGGTTATTCCAAAATGCATATTTTAGGCTTCAGAAAATCAGTTTTCCGATTTAAAACGGTCCAGTTACAGCCTGTTGAAGTTGGCTGGAAATACCAATCAGCATGCTGATTTATAGTTTAATCCCTTCGATGTTCTTGTGAATGGCATCATGCTACAACTTTTAACAGCAAAAATCAAGGGTTTAGCAAGGACTTACTACTAGCTTAAAGCTAGGGATGAATCTAGTGAGGAAAATGTTGAGAAAAGATGATGAAAAGACTAGAACAAGCTCATTTGAATGCTCTTCAAGATGCAACCTTCATGGATCCTTCAAAGCTTTGAATGGACTTGGATGTGAAGAAGATGAAGGTGATTTGGTGGTGGTGATGGTGAAATCGGTTGGGGGAGCCGAATGGGGAGGGAGGGAGTGAGCTTGAGTGTGGGTGTTAATGTTATGATGAGAAATCTTGGAAATCATGAGCCTTCTACCCTATGGTGATCATTGCCTAGATCTTTGGCCAATAGAAATCAAGATTACATGAACCAAAATCTCAACAAAATATATTAGCAATCATTTGGCTGGAAATTCGGTTGGGGGGGGTAAAATGTAAAATTTTGGTAATTAGTGGGTAATTAATTAGAAGGTTAAGGGTATTTTCTAGAATAGTGGGTGTATGCCATGTTTCTATAGTGTGTGGGGATTTTTGTGACCGTAGTTAATTAAGAATGATAAAATAATATTTCTGACAATATTTTGGTGTCCCGGGTAATGTCTGGTTGTTCGGTTACGTATCGTTTCGTTTAAGCGTTTAATTGTACCGTATAGTGTCTGTTGTGCATCTTTTTGTAACGAAATTAATTCCAACACTTAGGAAAGCGTTCAGGACCATTCAGTCAATACTCCGGATAATACGAGTGTGTTAAAAGCTGAATTGTTACTGAAAATGTAGAATTTTGTACTTAAAATGAGTTTTAGGCATTTTCCGGCACTCAAACTATCACCTAGTGACACAGTCTTATGGTCCTCACTTCCCTACACTCCATATTGGTGTAGTACTCTATCCCTGGCTCATACTGGCCTCAATATAGTGTTTGTCTATGTGCTGGCATTGTCAGCATGTGTCTTGTAAGACCCTAATACGTATTTGACTTAAAGTCGCAGCAGAAGTTCAAGCCATAAACTTTCTTTCATTATAAACACCTTAACTTATTTAAAAATTAACTTTAACATAACTCTTTCACATAAATCCATCAATCGACTTATTTACTAAGTAGAAACATAGCTTATGTTTACTACATTATATACATCAACGTTCCCGTACAATCTCACTAGTGACTCGATCCTCGATCTCTGTTCCTTGATGATCCTCATGACTCGTACTACCTGCGCTCACCACATTAAATTCATAACATTAGTACGCATTATAAACATACAAGATTTATTCACGTTTACTTTTTGTTCCGTTAATTCTTTACATCCCAGCTTTCCATCTGATCGTACATTCCGTGGTGAGACTTTCTCATTGTACCTGCGTTACACTTCGTTCACAAGGCACACTATTATTATCATCAATACTCAATTTCATTGAATACATGCGTATATACTTTCATACATACTTACATATGTGCATCCGTTCACACATAACTACTTACAAAACTTCGTACCTACATTCATACGTACGTTCCTACATACGTGCATACCTACATACATACATGCATACATGTCTACATACATACCTATTACATGCCTTCTCACAACCCTACATACGTGCACACACTTTCGTACATACTCACTTGGATATATACATACACATACACATACTACCTACATACACACCTACATACATACATACATACATTCATTCATACATACCACTTATATTCACACATACATACATACATACCTTCATACGTATCTACTTAAGGAAATTCTTAACTTAGAATCCCACATTTAGGTACCATATTACTACATATTCTTTAGGATCCCACATTTAGGTACCATATTACTACATATTCTTTAGGATCCCACCTTTGGGTACCATATTACTACATATTCTTTAGGATCCCACCTTTGGGTACCATATTACTACATATTCTTTAGGATCCCACCTTTGGGTACCATATTACTACATATTCTTTAGGATCCCACCTTTGGGTACCATATTACTACATATTCTTTAGGATCCCACCTTTGGGTACCATATTACTACATATTCTTTAGGATCCCACCTTTGGGTACCATATTACTACATATTCTTTAGGATCCCACCTTTGGGTACCATATTACTACATATTCTTTAGGATCCCACCTTTGGGTACCATATTACTACATATTCTTTAGGATCCCACCTTTGGGTACCATATTACTACATATTCTTTAGGATCCCACCTTTGGGTACCATATTACTACATATTCTTTAGGATCCCACCTTTGGGTACCATATTACTACATATTCTTTAGGATCCCACCTTTGGGTACCATATTACTACATATTCTTTAGGATCCCACCTTTGGGTACTGTTTTGGTCAAAAATCACACAAGGATAATGTAACCAAACTTTATGAAAACGGGGTATGATGCTTGGTTAATTATGAAAGTAAAGGATCACTTCTGTGATAAAGGATGCAAAGACACAATGATTTATACGAGGAAAAAGCCCTTGATCAATGAATGATCTCCGGCATAAAAAACCTCGGGTGATGGCAACTACCGATCACCAACTTCAATATAACAAAAATATGATTACAACTTTGGATGATAATGAGCTGAGTACAAGGATCACTATTGCTTTTGGTGTCTAAGTGTGTGAGAGTTGCGTCGTATGTCGTGTGTGTTCTTCCGAATGAGGAAGAGTGGTATTTATACTAGTGTAGGTGACCTATTTAAGGTAGGTAAACTATTAATCAGCTCATTACCCCTTTAGAAATAAAGATAATCTAGCCTAAATTGCTGCCCTTAGATCAAGCCAAGTTTCCATATCCGGTACAACGTCTATCTTCAATTTAGCTCTTGCCATAATTGTGAAAACGCGTCCCTTGATCATGATGCCTAGAGCATATCCTGCTAGATGTTCCTGCAAAATAATATTGTAGTAAGCGAAGGTGACCGTTAGTATAAGGATCACCATAACGTCCCATGATCCTGATCCTGAAGTCCGGCTGAGGATCACTGCCTGCCAAAGAAACAAGGATCACTGGTTAGGATCACGTATAAGGATCACTTATAGTAAAAATCCAGCCCTAACAATTGCCCCCAAAATATAAGGAGTTAATTGTAAATAGACGAGTTATATTTTGTTTCGATCTTATCTCTAACGGGCGATTCCGAATAACTAGCCGTTACACATGGACTAGCCGTTGTGATCATTACGTCATAGGTGTGACAATCCCTGCAAATCATCATTATAAATAGGAGATAGGGTTAGGATCATTTTGCATTTAAATTCGAGATATCTTCCCTTTATAACCGCTACCGAAGACTGATCAGGTATCCTCTGCTTCTCTCTTTCCCTTCTTCCTTTTCTTTGTTCTGTTTTTTCTACTCCGTCTCTGTTTCTGTTCCGTCACAAACATGTTGCTCCGGAATTCTCCACACAAGGATTCCAAGAAGGATAGTCCCCTGAAAAGCCAAGGGATCATTAAGGATTCTCCTACGGAGAGATGTTGCTTTACCGATGCTCATGTAGATAGGATTCGACATTGCTTTCCGGCGGATGCCGTTTTCAAATCCTTCACACCCACTGCCTTGAGTGATTTTACTTCAGATACCTGGGTGATCTTTCCTGCAACTCCATTTATCATAGGATATTCGTATCCTTTTCCGGCCTTCACCCAATCTTTCTTTTCTCTGACCGGCATATCTTATATCCAAGCCATGCCGATGATCTGGAGGGTCTTGTATACCTTCGAGAGGATCATCGAGCAGATGGGGATTGATTTAGGGATGGCAGAGCTGGCCGCACTTTATGATCTTACCACGTTTGGCTCTCATCGATATCTGTTGAAACGGAAGGCCGGGGAGGATCATCCTGTTTTGAAAGTTACCAAAAATGACACAAATTGGAAGCGCCGTTTCTTCTTCGTGAGAAGGGATTCCCTCCCTAATGGGAATGATCTGCCCAAGGAGTGGGTTACTCATGGTAGGGTAGAGGATCCTCGAAGGATCACTATCAGTCTTGTCTTATTTGATGAAGATCACTAATATCTCTTTTTATTTCTTGTGCAGCTATATCCATTACTCATCTAAAGTTAAGCCCCGCTGCAAAAGAGAGAGTCCTAGCTTTTAAAAAGCTTGATCCTGAAGTTAGAAGCTTCCAAGTCACTATTCAAGATTCTCAAGAGATATCCTCTGCATCTGCCACAATGTCAAGTAAGTATCCTTATAGAAAGTAAGTTTTATGTAAAAGTATTTAATTTAACAAGGGAACTTATCTTGTTTTTGAATTGTGTAGGTGCTGGAAAATCTGCCAGGTCTGTTAAATCAGCCTCCAAATTTGGGATCAGTGATCTTGCCAATGTCACGTCTTCAAAGAAGAAGGCTCCTGCTGCCAGTCCTTCAGTCTCAGCCCCCAAGGCGCCTATCCGGGGCAAGGGGAAGAAAAGGAAAGCCTCTGATGAACTCCAAGGATTCCCCCTTCTCCGTCAGCAATTCCTCGACTACGTGAATGAGGTGAGGATCACTGCCCCTGTTGGTTATCTATCTCGAGTATCTTGTTTTTTGAGGATCACCTGAGTCTGAGTTTGTCTTTATTCTCTTGTTTGCAGAAACTTGCTGAGATTGAAACTTATCTTGGCAATGTTGAGGACCAGGAGAGCCAGATTGCCGACCTTCAGCAAATGGGTGTGTTAAAGGATCTCAAGATAGCGGATCTTGAGAAGGAACTCCAGGCCACCAAGGATGAAGCTGCTCAGAGGCTGATTGATATGGATAACGAGAAGCAGGAGATCACCCAAGATGCCAAGGTCTCAGCGGCGATTGCTATGTACAAGATACAACTTCAGATGGTTGAGGAGGCTCAGGATCCCACCTTTGACAAAAGCTCATGGGACGTTGAAGGTTGGAAGGCAAGGCTGGCGGACTTGGATGACGAGGAGGATGCTGAGGATATCCCAAGGCTGGAGGGAGGTGATGCTGATAAGGATCAGGGTGGAGAAGCTGGTGGTGACGGAGCGGCGAAGGACTAAGCTGCAAGATTGGGCAATGATGGATATTGTTGACTAGGCCGGAGCCCAATTTTTTAGGATTGGTAGTGGTTTTTTGTGGTAGTGGTGTTTGTGAACAATTATGGTTTGTAATTTCTGAACAATAGTTTCTTAGGGTTAAGGATCCTGGATCCTTTGAACAATGGGTAGGATTGCAAAAAGGTGGAGGGATCCTCTGTTTGGGGGATGAAGCCTTTGTGATCCTGCCGCTTTTAATTTCCTGCAAAATGCTAAGACCGCATAGACAATGGACACCCTTTGCCAACCCATGTGGACGGGCCACGTTTTGCTGGTAGAAACGTGGGTTGGCAATTTTGACAACTTTTTGAAAGGGTTAATGATCCTTTTGTTTAATAATATAACTTTAACTTTTCTGGCTTATCTTGTGTTGTTATCCTTCAATAATCCTCTTATTTCTCAATTGCTATATTTGTTAAAATAACAAGAGTTGACAAAGTGTTTAATAAACTTAGGATATGATCCTAGATCAAATATCCTCATATTGAAAATTCTCAAAGTGTTTTAGTTCAAGGATCATAGGTTTGGTTGTCAAAGTATAAGGGTTGGTTAGGATAAAGGGTATAATCAAAAATAGTCAAGGATCATACCTGAGGATCCACGTTAGGATCCTAACCTTCAATCAAGACAATCATAGATAAGACTTTGATAGTTAATAAGGATTAAGGACCCTTATATGTTTAGACTTCCAAAACCTGAAAAGTGAGGTATAACTTGGGACTAAGCCAATGTAAAAGATAAATTAGTAACTGGGGACATGCCCAAAGGATAACTGAGAATGATCCCAGAGGATCGCTGGGGACAAGCCCATAGGATAACTGAGAATGATCCCTGAGGATCACTGGGGACAAGCCCATAGGATAACTGGGGACAAGCCCAAAGGATCGTATGTAAACTGGAGTATGGCCCTTTCTGGCAACTATCCAAACTTAGTGACATGAAGATGTCAAAACCTTAGCTAACGTGAATACGTTAGAAACCTTAGGAACGGATGTATGGTGCGTCCACCATTATACGTAGGATCCTTAATATAGCCAGTACGATGAGGTTGTCAGCCCCGAAAGTGGGTACTGGTCCCAAAGACGTGAACTATACCAGGATCATCGTGCGCTGCTGGCGGAAACTGGGGATAATCCCAAGGATAACTGGGGTTGTACCCAAGGATCTGTGGTGCTTTTGAAGATCTTTGACGATTTGCTGAAGATACCTGAACTATCATAACTCAAATGGTTTGTGAGTAGAGGATGAAGGATACATGATCCTTATCCTTAGGCAACAAGTAAGAAAATGCAATAGTTTTAGGATAAGCATATTACCAGAGTAAGGATCACTGATATCTCCGGGATCCTTCAAGGATACTTCAATGTAGGGATCACATGCATGAAGGATCATGTTCACATGAAATACTTCTTTAAGTGAACAGCATTCCAGGCTCTTGGTAACAAGTTTCCTTCCATGGTTAGCAACCTATATGCCCCCTTTCCTGCTTCAGCTTCAATCAAGTAGGGACCTTCCCATTTTGGTGCTAGTTTCCCGTCAGCAGGATTGATAGTATTTTGAAATGCTTTTCTCAACACCATATCTCCGATTTGGAACTTCCTTATCCTGACATTTTTGTTGTAGGTACCAGCCATTCTTTGTTGGTAGCTTGCCATCCTTATTCTAGCTAGATCCCTGATTTCTTCAATAGTATCCAAATCCTGAGCTAGGATTGCAGCATTTTCTTCAGGATCACGAGCAATTGTTCTAGCAGTTGGGATCACCATCTCTGTTGGGATCACTGCTTCTGCCCCAAATACTAAAGAGAAAGGTGTTTGGCCAGTGGCATTCTTGGGAGTTGTCCTATCAGCCCATAGCACATAAGGTAACTCCTCTGCCCATTTTCCTTTCTTGGATCCTAGCTTCTTCTTCAGATTGTTGATGATGATCTTGTTGGATGATTCTGCTTGACCATTGGCTTGTGGATGAACTGGTGTTGATGTTATCATCTTGATTCCCCAACTGTTACAAAAGTTAGTGGTTCTGCTTCCAATGAATTGGGAACCATTATCACATACAATTTCAGAGGGAATGCCAAATCTAGTTATAATGTTTCTTTTAATGAAGGATATGACTTCCTTTTCTCTGACTTGAGCGAAGGCTTCAGCTTCTATCCACTTGGAAAAATAGTCAGTCATGGCAAGCATAAATACTTTTCCACCAGGTGCTTTAGGGAGCTTGCCAACTATATCCATCCCCCATCTCATGAATGGCCAAGAGGATGGTATGGAGTGTAGTAATTCAGCTGGTTGGTGAAGGATATTGCTATGTCTTTGGCAAGGATCACACTTCTTAGCATACTCTACAGCATCCCTTTTCATGGTTGGCCAGTAGTATCCTGTTCTAAGGATCCTTGAGAATAATGCCCTGCCCCCAGTGTGGTTTCCACAGTCTCCTTCATGGAAGTCTCTCAACACTTCTTCAATTTCAGGATCCTCAATACATCTTAAATATGGTCCTGCAAGGGATCGTTTATATAGCACATTATTTAAGATTGTAAATTGAGATACCTTAATCCTGAAAGCTCTAGGATTTTCTCCCGTCGGAATCTCCCCATGTTGCAAGTATCTCACGATTGGTGAGATCCATGATCCTGAATAAGATTGGGCTTCTTCGCTAGGGATCATTGCAGTATCCTCTTCTATTTCCATGGCCACCTGATTTTCAATAGCAGGAGCCAGGATATGGATGATAGGGATACTTATGTCTTCTGGAATTTTTAAGGATGATCCTAGGTTGGCCAATGCATCAGCTTCCGTGTTATCCTCCCTTGGTACCTGTGTTATGCTAAAAGAAACAAAAGAGAGTGCCAATTCTTTGACTATTTCTAAATATTTGGTTAGTTTTTCACCTTTAACAGCATAGGATCCGTTAAAGTGATTAGTGATCAATAATGAGTCTACATATACTTCGAGATATTTTACCCCCATGTCCTTAGCAATCTGTAAGCCAGCAATTAAGGCTTCATATTCAGCCTCATTGTTAGTTGCTTGGAACTCACAGGCTATGGAGTGGGGTATTATGTCCCCCTGTGGCGATTTTAGTAGGATCCCTAGCCCTGTGCCTTTGATATTTGAGGATCCGTCAGTGTGTAGTATCCAAGGATCCTTGGTTTCATCCAGCTGCTGGACCTCCAGTTCCGCTTCTTTTTGTAGATCACTACTGAAATCAGCCACAAAGTCAGCTAGTGCTTGAGATTTAATGGCTGTTCTTGGTTCATATCTTATATCATGGGCACTAAGCTTCACTGCCCACTTAGCCATCCTCCCTGACATCTCCGGTTTCCTGAGGACATTCTTAATTGGAAAATTAGTTTTAACAACAATAGTATGGGTTTCAAAATAATGCCTTAACTTAGTGGATGCCATGATCAATGCAAGAATAAGTTTTTCGAGGTGTGAGTACCTGGATTCGGCATCAAGCAAACTTTTACTTACATAGTAGATAGGATATTGTGTACCTTCATGATCCTTGACAAGGACTGCACTTACAGCGGTTGAGGATACCGCCAGGTATAAGGATAACACATCTCCTTTTTCCGGTTTTGCTAATGCTAGTGCTGAGGACATATATTCTTTAAGGGCTTGTAAAGCATTCTCATGCTTCTCAGTCCATTCGAACTTCTTATTCTTCCTTAGGATATCGTAGAATTCTTTGCATTTTTCTGAGGATTTCGATATGAACCTGTTCAAGGCTGCTATCCTGCCTGTTAGTTTTTGAACATCCTTGGCATTGGCAGGAGATTTGATATTTATTAATGCTTTGATTTGTTCCGGGCTTGCTTCAATGCCCCTCTGGGTTACCATGTATCCTAAGAACTTTCCTGCCTTAACACCAAAATGGCATTTTGAAGGATTAAGTTTCATGTTGTAACTATCAAGGATATCGAATGCTTCTTCCAAGTCCCTTAGGTGATCCTCAGCTTTCTTTGACTTGACCACCATATCATCTATGTACACCTCCATAGTTTTTCCAATTTGATCCTTGAACATCATATTTACCAGCCTTTGATATGTTGCACCTGCATTTCTTAGTCCAAAAGGCATGGCAATATAACAATATAAACCGGTTGGGGTCATAAAGGCTGTATCCTCTTGGTCAGATGGTTCCATCTGGATTTGTTGGAATCCAGATGATGCATCCATAAAGGTTAACAGTTCATGCCCCGCTGTTGCATCCACCATAGAGTCAATGTGGGGTAATGGGAAAGGATCCTTGGGACATGCCTTATTCAAATCAGTGAAATCGACACATACCCTCCACTTTCCGTTTTTCTTTTGGACAACAACCACATTGGCTAACCATTTCGGATACTTTACCTCTCTGATCATACCTGCTCGAAGTAGTCTCTCTACTTCTTCTTGGATAATGGCATTCCTTTCTGGTGCAAACTTCCTCCTTTTTTGATGGATTGGTTTGATAGACCTGTCAATGCCAAGTTTGTGAGTAATAATATCCTTAGATATACCTGTCATATCTTCATGTTTCCAAGCAAATGTAGATTTTCTTCTTTTGAGGAAGGATATCATGTCTTCTTTCATGTTGCCAAGGATCCCTGATCCGATATAGATTTTTGATTCAGGATCACTAGGATCCAAGAGGATTTCATCTACATCTTGTTCCCTTGCCTCCAAGACATTCCTTAGAGGATACTGTAATTGCTATTGTTCCCTTGGCTTTGAGGTTGGCTTCATGGATGAGGTATAGCAATCCTTAGCCTCTTGCTGATCACTGTCGATCTTGATTATCCCCCATGGGCTAGGAAGCTTCACACATTGATGGTAGGTAGATGGAACTGCTTTCATGTCATGTATCCAAGGCCTGCCAAGGATAACGTTGCAACAAGATAAACAGTCAATAACACAAAATTTTTGGTAATTATGTAATCCTTCCACGTAGATTGGGAGTTTGATGTCCCCCAGAGTTTTCTTCGTTTCTCCACTGAATCCAACAAGCACGGAGGATCTTGGTATGATGTCTGATTCTGGGATTCCCATCTTCTTCAAGACATCAAGCTGGATAATGTTCACTGAGCTCCCTCCGTCAATAAGGATCCTGCGGACAAAATGATTAGAGATAAAGAGAGTGATAACTAAGCTATCATGGTGAGGATCCTGAACGTTAATGCGATCATCCTCATCAAATGTTATCATCTTCCCTTCTGAGACACTTGAGGTTCTAATAGGCCTTTCTCCATTATCCATTTTTGATTCTTTTGCATGTCTTTTGGCCGCTGAAAAGGATGTACCACAAATGTCTGATCCTCCGGATATGAAGTTAATCACTTGTGCGTTTGCCGGAGGTGCTGGAGCCTTTTCAGGGATCCTTTCAGGATCCTGGGTCCTTTGCTTTTTTCTCCCCAACAATTCTTTTAGATGCCCCTTGCTTAGCAGGTATCCAATTTCTTTTCTTAAGGCTATGCAATCTTCAGTTAGATGCCCGAAATCCTCATGGTATGCACACCATTTGGACTTATCCTTAGTCCCGGATGGTTTATCATTCTTCCTGGGCCATCTGGCTTTTTCACCTAGGTTCTGCATTGCAAGGATCAGTTCATGATTATCAACGGAAAAACAATATTCTGAGATTGGAGGATATTCTTCATCATCCTCTTCTTGGTCAACAGCATGCACATTCTTGTTCTCGCTTCTATGGTAGGATTTGAACTTGTTGCTTTTGAAGGAGGATCCTTGCTTATCTTGTTTTGAGGATCCTACTTGTCTTTCCTGGATCCTCTTGTCGTCCTCTAGCCGGATAAACCTGAGTGCTCGAGTTCTTACTTCATCTAAATTCCTGCATGGTGTCATAACAAGATCATCATAGAATAATGAATCCTTAAGCAGTCCCATTTTGAAGGCTTCAACAGCCGTAGCCATATCCAAGTTGGGAATGTCCAAGGATTCTTTACTAAATTTAGTTATATAATCCCTTAATGATTCGTTATGATTTTGAGTTATCCTGTACAAATCACTAGTTAATTTTTCAAATTTTCTACTACAAGAGAATTGGTTATTGAATAAATTAACTAAATTGGCAAATGAAGTAATAGAGTAAGGGGGAAGACTTAGCAGCCACTTAAGAGCTGATCCAGTAAGAGTAGATCCAAATCCTTTACATAGGCATGCTTCCTTCAATTTTTCTGGGATAGGATTGATCTCCATCCTCTCCCTGTATTGTGCTATATGCTCCTCCGGATCCGTTGTGCCATCATACAACTTCATGGTAGGGATATGGAACCTTTTGGGTACCTCTGCGTCACAAATTGGTGGTGCAAAACGAGATACCTTGTGGCTTCCATCTGCAATCTCTGGGATAGGCTTGACTACCCCTGGAACACTTGAGATCATGTCCTTTAGTTTCTGTAATTCCCTGGCCATAGCGTGATTGGTACCTGTATCCTGCATGAATCCAAGGTTAGTAGTAGGATAATTATTTAAAGTGTTACCTCCCATTGGGTTCAAGTTAGGGAATCCATATTGCTGGGATTCTGGAACAACGGAGGGACCAGTGGAAGCAATGGTCTGCATTGGAATGAAGTCCCCTTGATGGACATCTAGACTTCCTGTTTGCAAACTTTTTAGGGATCCTGGCATCTGTAAGGATCCTGGTATCTGGGATGATCCTGGAACGAAGGAGGATCCTTGAACCGGGGATGATCCTGGAACAAAGGAGGATCCTTGAACCTGGGATGATCCTGGAACAAAGGAGGATCCTTGAACCTGGGATGATCCTGGAACAAAGTAGGATCCTGGAAACTGCTGTGTCTCCGGATAGGCTCCCGAATTCCTGAAGGATCCCATGTACTGAGGATAGGATCCTACAGGCTGAAAATGTGAGCCTGATGTCTGAGTCATTGCTGCCGAGTTGAGATGTGATCCTCTTGACTCCCCTATAATTTGCACGTCCGGGATCCCTGATGGCTGGGAAGTGATCATTGGAGTATCAAAGCTCAAGGATTTGGGCATCAGTGGAGAATGATCCTCTGCCGCTTTCTTTTGTCTTTTGAGATCTCCAATTTCCCTGAGGATCCTTTCGTTAGTTTCATCTTGCCGCTGCATACGATCCTTCATCTGCAAAATTAAAGCAAATACATCACTAGTACTGGGAATAGAAGAATTCATAGCAGAAGAAGATAGAGGTTTAGAGGAAGTGGGAGTTGATCTCTTCTCAGTATTTTTCTGAGATCCTGCCGGTGGAGGAGGCAAGGTGATCTGTGATGAAGTGACCGCAGACATCGCTGTGGACGTGTTCTTCAATGATGAAGCCATGTTACTCTCTGAAATGATTTCGAACAAAAGATTTTCTTATGAATGAAGCACCAATTGCCCCACGGTGGGCGCCAAACTGTTTTGGTCAAAAATCACACAAGGATAATGTAACCAAACTTTATGAAAACGGGGTATGATGCTTGGTTAATTATGAAAGTAAAGGATCACTTCTGTGATAAAGGATGCAAAGACACAATGATTTATACGAGGAAAAAGCCCTTGATCAATGAATGATCTCCGGCATAAAAAACCTCGGGTGATGGCAACTACCGATCACCAACTTCAATATAACAAAAATATGATTACAACTTTGGATGATAATGAGCTGAGTACAAGGATCACTATTGCTTTTGGTGTCTAAGTGTGTGAGAGTTGCGTCGTATGTCGTGTGTGTTCTTCCGAATGAGGAAGAGTGGTATTTATACTAGTGTAGGTGACCTATTTAAGGTAGGTAAACTATTAATCAGCTCATTACCCCTTTAGAAATAAAGATAATCTAGCCTAAATTGCTGCCCTTAGATCAAGCCAAGTTTCCATATCCGGTACAACGTCTATCTTCAATTTAGCTCTTGCCATAATTGTGAAAACGCGTCCCTTGATCATGATGCCTAGAGCATATCCTGCTAGATGTTCCTGCAAAATAATATTGTAGTAAGCGAAGGTGACCGTTAGTATAAGGATCACCATAACGTCCCATGATCCTGATCCTGAAGTCCGGCTGAGGATCACTGCCTGCCAAAGAAACAAGGATCACTGGTTAGGATCACGTATAAGGATCACTTATAGTAAAAATCCAGCCCTAACAGGTACCATATTACTACATATTCTTTAGGATCCCACCTTTGGGTACCATATTACTACATATTCTTTAGGATCCCACCTTTGGGTACCATATTACTACATATTCTTTAGGATCCCACCTTTGGGTACCATATTACTACATATTCTTTAGGATCCCACCTTTGGGTACCATATTACTACATATTCTTTAGGATCCCACCTTTGGGTACCATATTACTACATATTCTTTAGGATCCCACCTTTGGGTACCATATTACTACATATTCTTTAGGATCCCACCTTTGGGCCCCCTACCCGTCGGCGACGCCCTCTAGTTTTTTTTGCAGTTTTCTGCAGGTTCGTTTCGTCGTCCGTACGCACTAAAACGCACGTAACTTTTGAACCGTTTACCCGTTTGACCTCCCGTTTCTTCCTACATGCTTGTAAATTCACATTCTATCATATGAACTTAAAATCTTACCTCCGGATTACGGAAATCCTTAACTTACATACATTCGACTTAACTATTTTCTAACTATTTGACCCGTTAAGGGTATTCGCGCATTAATTGGTCTATGACTGACCAAACCATCATCCCCACTTCCATACTTGTCCAAAACATTAATCTAATCGAATAACTTGCTTCTAAACCACTTTTAAGTTCGTTTACCCCAAAATACCCATCATGGGCATTTTGGTCAACCTTAAACCCATCATTTACGACGAAAGACTTTAACACATATTTGACCTCAAACATCATATTTAATTCATTACAACACTTTATTACTTACTTGTACTACGAAGTGATTACGGAAATCACTTACCTTGTGCATCCGTGTTCATAACCGCTTCCTTGCCTCATCTTGACCCGTTGGCCTTCCATGCTTGGTCCATGCTAGTGTGGTTCCTATTCTTTCATGCCGTCATGCCATAATAATGTTAGTATTTATACTTATTCATATTAACATACATTTTTCCAACTCTTATCTACATTGACTTCCACTAACATGCATACGACATGATTTGTCAACCACTTAGATCATATCAATGACATCATATTAATTTCATACATAATGTCGTATAACACATACAACTATATGATCGCCTAGTCGCTTACACAATATACACATACTTATGCTTTCTTAACTCTACATTCGACAACCGCATTGTTCGACATTCGCACAATCAAATTATCATCTTACATATGTACACGACATAATTCCAACATTATCACTTATCAATAAACTACGCATCACATATTCGTACACATTTGCTCTCAATCACCATGAATCAAATGCATAAAGTATATGGCGAGCATTACATCATTGGGACATAAGGTACAAGTTCCTAATGCATAATTTTACCAAACCATACATTCAAATCCGAATTCTCATAATGACTCCACCTTAAGCATACTTAACTTATTATTTTGCTAATGGCTACACCATAAGCACCTTCTATACATAATTACCCATAACTTTCATACAATTTCACAAATTTTGCTCTCTTAGGCATTTCATCGAACACTTGGCGGATGTACTACTAACAAAACATTATGTACAAGCATTCTTTGCAAATTCTTACTAACTCATATCAAGATCATCAAATTCCACTAGAATCATGTAATTTTCATACTATACCCAAATTAACTGACCATCACTCATTACATACAACATCATACATCAATCTTACACAACAAATGAACATGCATGATTATCCATATCATCATCTTCACTACCACAAGTGGGTTTCATCCAAAATCATCAAATTACTTAGAATCTTGCATAGTTCATGTTCTATAATGTGATTCTAACACATCTACATGATCAATTTCATACAATTTCATGGATTGACCATAACCCACTTCATAGCAAGATCATCAAATCATAAAATACAACTTACCACATGTTTGTTAGGGCTAGATCATCAAGAAAACGAGTTCATGCATCGGATTTGAGCCTAATTTCCTTGTCAATTTGAAGCTTTCTTGAGAACTAGGGTTTCACCCCTTTTTTCTTCTCCCTGATCGTTCTCACGCACACACCCATCTAGTGTGTGTGAGATTTTGTTTTTAATTAAATTCAGATTCATATTTGGCAACCTTAGTCCCTCATGTTCTCTCTTATTTATTTAACCCCCATTATTTTCCATTCTCAATTGATAGCCAACACTATCTAACCAAGTTAGATAGCTTGGTTATTTGTGAAATATCCCACTTAACTAATAAATCCTACTTACTTATGCCAACCAAATAAAATGTCCAAATAAAATATTTAGACCCGAGTTTTGGGGCGTTACAAATCTACCCTCCTTAAAAGAGGTTTCGTCCCCGAAACCTTGCTCATTCTTACTCTTACCCTCCTTTCTTTGTACTCATTTAGAGTGCGTAATACAATACGAATATATTCACGATCTTGGCTAAAATTTTACTCATAATTGAGTATACTTGTACGCTTTGTCCCTACTTTCTTAAATTAAGCAAACTTTACCTTCACAAACACAGGAACGGTCAGAAACTTATCCAGAGCCCTTACTAGTGTCATTTTCACTTTTGTGATTTATTTCATTCTATTATTGTATCATATACCTTGTTTCATTCTGCTCACCACGAGCAAATCCTATCATCCCGTTACTAAAGTCCTTTCTACTTACATTTCACCTTCATAGAAGGGTCGACGTATCATTATACGCATATCATAGACTTTCGATATACCAATTCTTACTCATCTAACATAAGTTAAACTTTTTACTGACCTCATCTCATATCATCAATCGACGATCCGCAACCCAGACCGATCCGCATTCTTCCCGAGTACTAGCCATACCAGGCTAGATTTCATTCATCCGCGTAATGCGCTTTCGCCCGTGCACATCCTTCCACCAATTCATTTGGTTTCATCACATCAATAGTTCCTAACATTATAATCTACAATTTTAGCGGTTAGCACATTTCATTCGGGCATTCATTATACTAGGTGATTACTCACCTATATTTCCTTTTTTTTTTCAACGTCCTACGTACAAACTTTAACACATTTCGCAATTCATTCCTTACATGCAATTCTTTTATTCTGGTTCCTCATTTCATCAACCTTTGCAGTTTGACCTTTCCAGGTCGGACTGTCATTTCTTACTTACCATAGATGTATTGAGGTACTCTTCATACTTCTTTCCATTCATGCTTACCTGCAAAGACATTCATTACATCATTTCGGTATTCTTAACAAAACTTACCCTTCTTGTTCGTACTTAAATCATTATCCGGGTCGTAGCCCATAATTCATTATGACTCCTAAGAGTCAATTACTAACACATTTAACACATAACTTGTTCGAACTTCTTTCTTTCGCTTTAAAATTTAGGTTTGCATGCCCACTACGATCATTCTTTTGTTTATTACTTTACATTTACCCGTATGACTCGTTTGACACAACCACGGTCAAACTGTCGACACATTGTGATGTGGACTAATTTCATCCTTTTTATATTTTGAATCCGTCCCGCGAACTCAAAAGTCACCTTCATGCCTTTTATTGCTTTCATGTTTTGAATCCGTCTAGCGGTTCCAAACATACCATTCATACATTTTCTTCCTTTCGTGCTTTGAATCCTTTTCGCGGATTTAAACATTTCACTTACATCATCCATTCACATCTTTCATTCATTACACGTGCTGAATCCGTCTCACAGATTCAAACATATCATTTTCTGCATTTCATTCCTTGAATCCATCTTGCGGATTCAAACATTGCATTTTACACCTTTCATTCTTTGAATCCGTCTCGCGGATTCAAACATTTCATTTATACCCTGTTGATCCGTACTTTCTTACGGATTCAACATTCTTCATTTTTTATCACTCATACTTTTCATTCCTACATAGTACTCTCAATTTCCCGAGAGCCTTACTACCCACTTCACCCGCACGCCCACCTGCTACCCAATTCTAATGGACACACCTGCGATAATTACCACGGTCTCACGAATGTCATATGCTTCTTGCGTACTGGCCAGGTGCGCAATTCACATACTAATTTCGTGCCATCAGGTAATCATCGCCTTATGTCCGCATTAGTGGGTCTCAGTTCGTGCTACATTTTTTTTTTACAATTTTACCAAGAAAATATCGTTGTCTTCCGTTTAGTACTTACCCTCCCAAGGAGACTTCTTCCTTTTTCTTTTAACAACGGTACCCATACATATCAACATTGTGTACCTGGGGTCCGTCTGTCCATTCGCATCCTTGACTGCCTTAGCATCCACCTTAGACTGCATTCACGGATCATCCTCTCCAAACTTTTAAGCTTACCTTGCACATAGCAAACCGTTAGCTTCTTCATATGAATACATACATATACGTTTTCATACCATTTCTACCTTTAGATCTTGATCGAGTCATGGATTGTACAGGTTCCTTATCACAAGAGCACATAGGTTTGAGTTCAAGTACCTACCTTCTCGTACTTGATTCCCTCAAACCAGGGCTCTGATACCAACTTGTAAGACCCTAATACGTATTTGACTTAAAGTCGCAGCAGAAGTTCAAGCCATAAACTTTCTTTCATTATAAACACCTTAACTTATTTAAAAATTAACTTTAACATAACTCTTTCACATAAATCCATCAATCGACTTATTTACTAAGTAGAAACATAGCTTATGTTTACTACATTATATACATCAACGTTCCCGTACAATCTCACTAGTGACTCGATCCTCGATCTCTGTTCCTTGATGATCCTCATGACTCGTACTACCTGCGCTCACCACATTAAATTCATAACATTAGTACGCATTATAAACATACAAGATTTATTCACGTTTACTTTTTGTTCCGTTAATTCTTTACATCCCAGCTTTCCATCTGATCGTACATTCCGTGGTGAGACTTTCTCATTGTACCTGCGTTACACTTCGTTCACAAGGCACACTATTATTATCATCAATACTCAATTTCATTGAATACATGCGTATATACTTTCATACATACTTACATATGTGCATCCGTTCACACATAACTACTTACAAAACTTCGTACCTACATTCATACGTACGTTCCTACATACGTGCATACCTACATACATACATGCATACATGTCTACATACATACCTATTACATGCCTTCTCACAACCCTACATACGTGCACACACTTTCGTACATACTCACTTGGATATATACATACACATACACATACTACCTACATACACACCTACATACATACATACATACATTCATTCATACATACCACTTATATTCACACATACATACATACATACCTTCATACGTATCTACTTAAGGAAATTCTTAACTTAGAATCCCACATTTAGGTACCATATTACTACATATTCTTTAGGATCCCACATTTAGGTACCATATTACTACATATTCTTTAGGATCCCACCTTTGGGTACCATATTACTACATATTCTTTAGGATCCCACCTTTGGGTACCATATTACTACATATTCTTTAGGATCCCACCTTTGGGTACCATATTACTACATATTCTTTAGGATCCCACCTTTGGGTACCATATTACTACATATTCTTTAGGATCCCACCTTTGGGTACCATATTACTACATATTCTTTAGGATCCCACCTTTGGGTACCATATTACTACATATTCTTTAGGATCCCACCTTTGGGTACCATATTACTACATATTCTTTAGGATCCCACCTTTGGGTACCATATTACTACATATTCTTTAGGATCCCACCTTTGGGTACCATATTACTACATATTCTTTAGGATCCCACCTTTGGGTACCATATTACTACATATTCTTTAGGATCCCACCTTTGGGTACCATATTACTACATATTCTTTAGGATCCCACCTTTGGGTACCATATTACTACATATTCTTTAGGATCCCACCTTTGGGTACCATATTACTACATATTCTTTAGGATCCCACCTTTGGGCCCCCTACCCGTCGGCGACGCCCTCTAGTTTTTTTTGCAGTTTTCTGCAGGTTCGTTTCGTCGTCCGTACGCACTAAAACGCACGTAACTTTTGAACCGTTTACCCGTTTGACCTCCCGTTTCTTCCTACATGCTTGTAAATTCACATTCTATCATATGAACTTAAAATCTTACCTCCGGATTACGGAAATCCTTAACTTACATACATTCGACTTAACTATTTTCTAACTATTTGACCCGTTAAGGGTATTCGCGCATTAATTGGTCTATGACTGACCAAACCATCATCCCCACTTCCATACTTGTCCAAAACATTACTCTAATCGAATAACTTGCTTCTAAACCACTTTTAAGTTCGTTTACCCCAAAATACCCATCATGGGCATTTTGGTCAACCTTAAACCCATCATTTACGACGAAAGACTTTAACACATATTTGACCTCAAACATCATATTTAATTCATTACAACACTTTATTACTTACTTGTACTACGAAGTGATTACGGAAATCACTTACCTTGTGCATCCGTGTTCATAACCGCTTCCTTGCCTCATCTTGACCCGTTGGCCTTCCATGCTTGGTCCATGCTAGTGTGGTTCCTATTCTTTCATGCCGTCATGCCATAATAATGTTAGTATTTATACTTATTCATATTAACATACATTTTTCCAACTCTTATCTACATTGACTTCCACTAACATGCATACGACATGATTTGTCAACCACTTAGATCATATCAATGACATCATATTAATTTCATACATAATGTCGTATAACACATACAACTATATGATCGCCTAGTCGCTTACACAATATACACATACTTATGCTTTCTTAACTCTACATTCGACAACCGCATTGTTCGACATTCGCACAATCAAATTATCATCTTACATATGTACACGACATAATTCCAACATTATCACTTATCAATAAACTACGCATCACATATTCGTACACATTTGCTCTCAATCACCATGAATCAAATGCATAAAGTATATGGCGAGCATTACATCATTGGGACATAAGGTACAAGTTCCTAATGCATAATTTTACCAAACCATACATTCAAATCCGAATTCTCATAATGACTCCACCTTAAGCATACTTAACTTATTATTTTGCTAATGGCTACACCATAAGCACCTTCTATACATAATTACCCATAACTTTCATACAATTTCACAAATTTTGCTCTCTTAGGCATTTCATCGAACACTTGGCGGATGTACTACTAACAAAACATTATGTACAAGCATTCTTTGCAAATTCTTACTAACTCATATCAAGATCATCAAATTCCACTAGAATCATGTAATTTTCATACTATACCCAAATTAACTGACCATCACTCATTACATACAACATCATACATCAATCTTACACAACAAATGAACATGCATGATTATCCATATCATCATCTTCACTACCACAAGTGGGTTTCATCCAAAATCATCAAATTACTTAGAATCTTGCATAGTTCATGTTCTATAATGTGATTCTAACACATCTACATGATCAATTTCATACAATTTCATGGATTGACCATAACCCACTTCATAGCAAGATCATCAAATCATAAAATACAACTTACCACATGTTTGTTAGGGCTAGATCATCAAGAAAACGAGTTCATGCATCGGATTTGAGCCTAATTTCCTTGTCAATTTGAAGCTTTCTTGAGAACTAGGGTTTCACCCCTTTTTTCTTCTCCCTGATCGTTCTCACGCACACACCCATCTAGTGTGTGTGAGATTTTGTTTTTAATTAAATTCAGATTCATATTTGGCAACCTTAGTCCCTCATGTTCTCTCTTATTTATTTAACCCCCATTATTTTCCATTCTCAATTGATAGCCAACACTATCTAACCAAGTTAGATAGCTTGGTTATTTGTGAAATATCCCACTTAACTAATAAATCCTACTTACTTATGCCAACCAAATAAAATGTCCAAATAAAATATTTAGACCCGAGTTTTGGGGCGTTACATGTCTGAGTTATCCGCTCACTGTGCTAGCTGTGCTTTGTGCATCAAGTTTGTCACTAAGAGTCTGTATGAAATAAATGGGGCGACTGTATGTAAAGTGATGCACATGTATGTATGTTACATAAATCAGTACGCAGTTTAAGGTGTCAGCTGTAGTCACACACATTCATTAAGCACATAATCAAAATTAATTAATTTGTACAGTACCTGTAATTGCGAGGGTTGTCACAGCTGGCATACTAGAAAAGTGGGTTTCTGATGTGTATTGGCTGTCAACATGGAAGAAAGTTTATTGCAATGTGATAGAGCCAATCAACGGGCCGGAGATGTGGACTCCTTCAAAGTGTCCAACAACACTCATCCCACCAACGCATCATACACAAGTTGGAAGGCCAAAGAAGAAACGAAAGAAGGCATTTGGTGAAAAAGAGCTTGAGCAGGAGTTCGACAAAGGAGGTAAAATGACCAGAAAGGGAACCAGCATCAAGTGTGGTAAATGTGGGAACATGGGTCACAATGTCAGGAGCTGCAAAGGACAAGGGGGTGAACAATCCACTGCTTCACATGAATCGCACACGGCCACTCAAGGTGCATTAGTTTACAAATTTTATGAGTGACGGATGGTTTTTATGGTTTGTAGTATCTGTAGTTGTTTGGTTGTTTGTCTAGTTTGTTCAAGACAATGTTTGTTTTCATTTCTGCACGTTTGACCATGGTTTGTAACTTTAGACTATGTTTGTCATTAAGATGTTTGGTTGTTTGACTATGGTTATGTTGTCATGAAGATGTTTGGCTATTTGTATATGGCTGCTTTAGACTATGTTTGTCATTAAGATGTTTGCTTATTTCACATTTGTGTTCAAACAGAATTTTGGCGGAAAGTGATTCGATTACATTGCAACATTTAGTACAATAAAGTGGTCCAAAATACAACATACAACCAAACAAATCTACCCTATTTCCAGTGACAATCATCCAAACAAGACCAATCCGAATCAGAACCATGCTCCCCTCCATATGGGTCAAAGTACCAATCATCCTCTTCATCCCAATATGTGTAATCTCATGCATGTTCCAGCACTTCAGGGTCAAAAAACCTTTGTCGGATCTCCGAATATCTTTTCATAATCTGTTTCTTGCTCCAAGTAAGGTCTGAGTATCTCAGAGTCTTGATCCTCAAAGTATACATAACTGTCTGGTTCTTCGGCTGCAACGACGTCTTCATCCTTAGCAATATCTTTCTCATTCTCAACTATATCTTTCTCTTTGTCAGCAATACCTACAGAATTACAAACAGGCTACCAAAACAAACATAAAGTAAGAACTTGAAAAGGACCATTGCATAAACTTGAAAACTCATAACTCAAATACAGTTAGAGTCAAAATACACAAACTAATCCAATTTCTCCACATTTAACTACTTAAGCAAAAAAAAGTAGAACAATCAAGACCCAAGTAATCCCAAAGTACATCTTCAGTTTGAACACATCACCATTCTTGTACCGAGCCAACAGGTCTTTGCACTTAGCCAACTCATCCTTATCTTTAATGCTTTGAATTAAAGCAGGCATTACCTCTCGACAAATCGGACATCCCTGTTCTTCACCAACATCAGCCCATCTGAGGAATCCACATCCTCCAACCTATTATCGGACATCATAAGCAACACGACAAAGAAACTTGAGTTTCAATAAGCATTAAACAGAAGAAACTTACATATCAAAGATACTATCGACCAGGATTAGTGTAACAACCCTCAAAAATAGTCTCGATAACAAACCATAATCAAAACCAGAACTGCACGCGATAAAACGTGTATACTCAATCTGGAATATTTAGCGGTTAAGGAATCTTGGCGTTTGACGAACCAAATCGCATAAAAATAGTCTTATTAGATTCACAATTAAAAAACCAAATTAATTGGAATCAAGACCGAGCATACGTGATAAGTATTGGCACAAAAAAATCGAGGAAAAACGCACGATTGGACAAGAAAGGCGGCCATGGACACGTGTCACGGCACTACGCCACGTGTCACGACTACATGGGACACGTGGCAGTCGAAGCCAGGTCAACAATCCTGTAACGCCCTGCTTTTTCATACTTTCCATAATTAGAAAGCTCGCCTTGTAATGCTATTTTTGGAAATCTTGTATTATTGTAGTCGTCTTTTCGTTGTAAAATCCGAGACTTGGATCATAAATAAAATTCGTATTTCTTTAAATTCATCTTCTACATATTCATGCATGTTCATACGTTCGAATTCATTGTACATCGAATCCTTATTTGTAATTCATACTCATACGATACTTATTCACGATACATGTCCATGCTTGTCCTTAAATTGTTGATACTTAAAAACCCCTAATAATATGCTTATTTATACAACAATTAATCATCTAATATGTGACATATACTTGTCACTTACAAACATGTTACATACTTATACATTACACTTTGTACCTAGTTAAATCATGTTTTATTTCATATTTTACCTTGTTACAAGTTAGGGGAAACATTGTTGCATATTATTACACAACTTAATTAACAAAATTACTCATTATAATGTTTTAAAAATAAAAAAAATAAAGAAATATGGCAGCCCCAATTCAGCAAAATTCAGCCCTATATAGTTGGGTTTTGTGGGCTTGTTTCAAGGTTTAACCCCTTCTAAACACTTCCAAAGCCCAACCCATTGAAACCCTAATCCTTCCCCCTATAAATACCACTTATAACCAGCATCCCTACCACTTTTGCAACACTAAAAACTCTCAAAACACCCTCCAAACCGTAGCTGAAAGCAAGGGTTCGAGCAGATTGACACCTCTTCACGAAAATGAGCATAACTCACTCAATTCTTATCCGATTCACTCGATTCTTTTTGCTACTTCTTTGTATTGACCTTAGCTACGTTTCCATGGGTTTTCCATAGAAAATCAGAGTCTGGAACGTCGCCAAGAGGGCTCCAAAGTTGACTGATTTTTCTGTTCATGTTTTAATCTTTGATAAACTTGTTTAAACCTGAGGAGACTCATCTCAAACCTATGTCCTTATGCTTATAACCACATCTATGGTTAGTTAGGCTTAAAAACAAGGTTGAGACATTCAAAATCAGAGGTATAAACCTCTCAAACTTTCTGTTTTGTTCAAGGGTTTAACCCACAAGTGATGTTCAAATTCAAAACTTGATGTTTGTGTGATTTAGGATTAACTTGGGTTATCCTACTTAAAAATCCACACATTACTTGATGATTTCTCTTAGATTAGTGTTTAATATTCTTGTATTTTTTATAGTTCATAACCCTCCTTGTATGTTTTTACATCAAGTGTAGTGGTGAACCATAAGAGGTACCTAAATGAAAGCTTGTTCTTCCTACCTCCTACATGAATTCTATGACACAATAGAGGTACCTAAATGAAGATTTATCTTCTACCTCATGCTTGACTAATGGACTAAATAATACATATAATACTTATACATATATATCCTATTCGAACCCTTGATGATGGACTGGTGTTCATTCGTCAAGATATTAAAATAACATCATCTAAGACATAAGACTTGTTACGATTCTAATGAGTAAATTACTCAGGAAAACATTAATGTAACACCCCGTGTTTTCAAATGTCAAAGTCAAAGCCAATATTGACTTCTTTGACTGTAATTAGTCTATTTTATGTTTTGTTTTAGTTGTATTATGTGGAGTAAGTGTTGTTAATCAAAGGAATCGAAGTAATCGAATGTTCAATCGACGCGAAACGTTTTACGACCTTGAATAGTAGGAAGTAACAATGCGATAAAGTCAATCAATCAATAATCAAGCTAATCAAAACATCAATCGAACTTGAATTATGCAGCTTTGGTGTAATTATACGTGTGTGTGTGCCTTATGTGTTACATGTGCGTGTTTACTTTATATTATGTGTGGTGAGCAATCGAATCGAAACTCAGAACTCAATCGAAATCGAATTATGATAAATGGTGGCGAAAAGATAGTGTGAAATATAGATGCTCGTATGTAGATATAGTGGTTGGGATTAAAAGTAATTTGAATAGGAAACTCTATCATATTCGTATCGTCTTCAATCGAAATCGAAATATCAGAAATCGTCGCACCGAACGCTCAAAACAGGCTGTTGATCAATCAGGCTTTCAGCCGATCGAACAGCCCAGCCGATCGGACGGATTGTCCGATCGGGATGCCTGGCCGATCGGCCAGCCCTTTCCTCTTTGGGAAGCCTATAAATAGCCCTGTCATTGTCATTCTTTCCACTTTTGGAAACTCTCTGACCGACCAGCTCGTGTTCTTCACTATTTCTAAGATTTCTCTCAATCCCGGTAAGATTTCACCCTAAATCTTGTACTTTCTATCTATGCACATTCCTACACCTTTCTATCTTTCAAATATTGATTTCTAACCGTGAAATAATCAAGATTTAAGTGTTCTAGGATGATGTCATCATGGTGCTCTTAAAGAACTTCATGTTTTGGCTTCAACCTACCAAGAATCACTTGGATCTAGCCGATTTCCACATAAACAAACAAGGATCCATCACAGATCTGAACATTTACACAGTGTGAAGGATTGAAAGAAGGATTTTCCAACTTTCTTTCAACTCTTTTACACTCAATGCCTTCAAACCGGTAGAAACGGAGCTTGAGCCAACTCACTAATCATTCTAATAGTTGTGTGGTTCAAGATTCGAATTCTATTTACGAGGTTCACTGATTTCGGATTAAACTTTAAACTCCGTTCCGAACCGTTCACCGGTCGGACTTGGGTGATTCCTGTCCGAGTAGGGGAAACAAGTAAGAACGATGGTTCCATGGTTCAGCTCGTTGTCAAAATACCTCGATATAATGACAAACAATCAGAACAGCCAAGTGTTAGACAAACAGGCCGACCAGGTCAGGATGCTGACTGATCGAACAGGTTGTTCGAACGAACGACTCAACCGATCGGACATGTCAGCCGATCGACCAGGCCAGCCGATCGGCTAGAACATGGCCCCACACTTTAACAATTTCCTGAAGTCTAGTATTGAACGAAGTGTTGTTCGATCGAACTACGGTTTGATTTGAATTACTCTTCGGATCATGAGATACTATGCTTCAACACTTAATCGATTTTCAACTCGTTCGACGTATTGGAGTGCCACCCGATCGAACATGCCGTCCGATCAGGTGACATCCTGCTGAGGACTAATTACTGAAGTACCTGACCGATCGGTTAAGCCGGCCGATCGAACGGCCCGTTCGATCGATCGACCTGAAAGGCAAGAACACTTCAATGTTCTCAAATACTACAACGAAAACTTCAAAAGGACAAGCCATCATACACAAACACATCCTACACAAAGGAAGAAACAATCCACTCGAACAGCCCAACCGATCGAGCCTACCGGCCGACCAAACAGGCTGTCCGAACGGACTGTCAAATCGAACGAACAACCCGTCCGATCGAACCTACAGTCTGATCGACCAGGCTGTTCGACCCAACAACACTTGGTTCCTTTTTACGCGTTACTCATCGTTATGCTATCGAACTATTCAGGCTAACCCTACTCTCAAGCGCTCCCTTCAATCCATCAATCGCTGTGAGTATACTCGAACCCTTTTTGCTTTAGCACTTTTGGGTGTTACATACAGTACTTATCTAAATCACAATCGAACACACTACTCAATTATTTTAAACGCGAACTGTTCTGCATGTATTACGTGACTAAATGAATGCCCTGTTGCTATGTTTACACTTTGAATGTTGTCTAGCTGCCTTAACGATGATAGTACTATAGTTTGGACTCGGCACCCGTTCACACGGGAGTTGTTAAGGACCATTACTTGCATGGATTACGGTGGTAATCATGTATTGCGAACTGCCTCGGGCAGTCAACCCGCAGTCATTGGTATCGATAGATCCATGTCGATAATTAACATGCTTCGTTTTCCTCTGTGTACGTGCTGGTTATGCGTAAACTATTTCGAACTCTATATGCTATTATCAAACTTGTATGCTCACCTTTACATTTTATGTATTGACTTTATTTTAACGTATGTGACAGGTGTTTAAGATGCTTACTTGCTAGGGAAGCGAGGCTAGAATAAAGCTCTAGAGCCCCCCAACAAATAGTTGTCTGTAGTGGTTAAACTAGGGGTCTTTAGAAGCAGATAAACAATATTTATTTTTATATTTGAATCTGAGTTGTTGGAATGGAATATTTGACTAGATGTTATCTGTAGTAATACCCCCCGGAGGGATATGTGCATCTAAAAGATCTTTCATACTGTGCCCAATCCCAAAATTAGCTTTGTTTTACTATTTGGGATACGGTATGGGACGTATTATTTAAACTAAATAGTAATGATAGTTGTTGTGGAAACTTCTGGACAATCTATTTCGCTCAGTGCCATGCCCCGATGATTCCGCCATCGGTTGGGGTGTGACAGATTGGTATCAGAGCCATAACTATAGGGAATTAGGCTAGGCACGACCTAGTCCGGGTCGCTGTCTTAGAGACCTAGACTATAGTTAGGAACCAATAGACTAAGCTTATGTGCTATACCCAGCTATTTCTCACTATCACTGCACTAGAATTTTCAAATAGAGTCAAGCGATTTAGTCGGGATTAGGTGTGAAAACCGCAAACTCTCGAATAAATTGCTTGGTCAATGCTGATTTTATCAATTTATCAATGATTTCCTCATTATTTTCAATAACGAACGAAGAGAATTATACCAAATCAGGAGTGAAATCCATATTTTGATGAATAATCTCCTCAGTTTTGCTAAAACAAGGAAGAAGTTGCTAAGCTAGGGGTGAAACCCTAACCTTGACAACTTGTTCTGATTTTTACTTTATCTCACCAAAGCCTCGACGGACTCCAACGACCTGAACTCACGAGTATGACCTAGGGAATATGTGCTAAATGCCCAAGAATCGAGGCAGAAACGCGATCCCGAAAGTCGAAAAGTGAGTCGAATCACTTTGGGTAGTCGATGTCTAATGGCCGCAGACAACCTATTTCTCGATTTTATGTGTTTCGATTCTGAGCCCGCAACTGCCGACTCTGATGATTCGTCGATTTTACGTGCTTGATGTGTAATTACCTGTTTATGTGTTTGAATTTTTGGAGGATTATTCGATTTTTGCTATCACTTCGATCGACACACACAACCCGCATTGCTATCCTATCTCAAGACGCTAACAAGTCGCTGCAATTTTAGACGATATTATGCTATGATATACGATTATACAATACTAGCCGACCTGCCATACGATTATACTATACTACCCGATATGCTATACACGACCGCTACATACGAACAACACGCGAACTTTGAATGATAGGTTTCTTCTGTATTCTGACTGCCTCTATGATTAAATGCGTATGTGCTTAAGTGCTTCTGTGATTCTGTGCTCTACGTGCTTATGTGCTTCTGTGACTTTGTGATTTTGGTGCCTATGTGTTTATATGATTCGTGCTTATCGTGTTCATGAGCCTTAGTAAGTAGTAGACGTGTGAGGTGAGATTCGATTTGTTGTGTCTGAGACCTACGACGATGTCTGTTGCAGACCATGTCGTCATCTGGACACCGACACCTCCTTACCCGCCAAGAAAAGAGAGACAAACGTCTCGCTGCTATCATCGCCAAGCAAGTGGAAAAAGCTGTGAGCGAGGTGTATGAGAACGTCAGCAAATCGTCTGAGGAGTCGAGAACTGAAGCTCCTAAAGATGCCACCAAGACTGTTTTCAGCTTCAAACAATTCAAGGCATGCGGACCAAAAGAATTCACCGGAGAAGATGGCCCTACCGCCATGTTTCAATGGTTTGATTCAGTCGAAGTCACTCTGCGCCAAAGCGGCTATCCGGAGAATCTCCGTACCCTAAACGCAACTGGCGTCTTCCAGTCCCGAGTTCTAGACTACTGGACGGCCGAACGAAACAAATGCGGGAATGATGCAGCTTACGAGCTGACTTGGGAAGAGCTGAAAGCCATCATGATGGACGAATTCTGCCCTCTCCATGAACGCCAAAAGCTGGAGGACGAGTTTTGGAACATCAAGCAGAAGGACGGAGACAATGATGCCTTGACTGCTCGCTTCAAGTAGCTTAGCATAATCTGTTCCGATCAAGTCAAGACGCCAGACATGGCCATCAAGAAGTACATTCGAGCTCTACCCGACTGTGTTGCCGACTTTGTTCACGTCGCCAAGACATCATCAATTGAGGAGACTTACTTGCTTGCCCCCGAGATCAATGACAAGCGGGTAAAATCTGGTTTCTAGGATAAGCCCTCCAAGTCTTTGCATCAAGCTAGTACTGCACCAACCGCCGACTCCACCGCTCAACCATCCAAGTCATCACGCCGCAAGAAGAAGCACAACAACAGCAACTCCAGCAACAAGAATTGTGCTGTCACAACCACTGTTGCTCCTCTACAAGCCGTACTGGCTCAGCAGCAGTCTCACCATCGACCAGCACCAGTTACTCAAGCGCCGCCAGCAAAGCGTGCTTACACAGGTCCCCACCCGTTCTGCTCGACATGCTCCTATCATCATCCGGTGGGACTCGCCTGTCGTTTCTGCGCTCATTGCAATCTGTACGGTCATTTTACTGCAAACTGTCGCTATGGTCCCCGAAACACCGCAGCTCCTCCCACTGCTCATCAAGCTCTACTCCCAGCCCCTCAAGGCCAACACGCAGCTCAAGCGCCCGTGGTCAATGCTCGAGTCTGCTTTGCTTGTGGAGACCCTAGCCACTTTGCAAACATGTGCCTAAACAGGGTTGTGAAGTAAGAGCCCCAGGAGCAGCAGCAGCAGCCTCAGCATCAGCAATAAGCAGCACGCGCCAGAACCTTCAGCATCAATGCTCGTCAAGCCCAGGCTGACAACAATGTGGTTAATGGTACGTTCCTTGTGAATGGTATTTATGCATCGTGTTTGTTTGAAACTGGAGCCGA
Source organism: Helianthus annuus (assembly GCF_002127325.2). Lineage (NCBI taxonomy): Eukaryota > Viridiplantae > Streptophyta > Magnoliopsida > Asterales > Asteraceae > Helianthus > Helianthus annuus. The sequence goes on along the minus strand of NC_035446.2, from coordinate 155,528,136 downwards.
TAACTGCTTTGTGTCGTTTGAATTCGAGAAGCTCCTTAGTCGTAAGCGCTCTTATCTCCCCTCGTCATTCGAAGTCGAAGTCGCTACTGGAAGAACTGTTGTCATTAACTCTGTTCTCCGTGATTGTACTCTCGAGCTCAACAATCACATTTTCCCAATCGACCTTATTCCGATGCAGCTCGGAAGTTTCGACGTCATAGTAGGCATGGACTTTTTTCGCGAAAACCATGCTGAAGTTGTGTGCTTTGATAAAATGATTCGATTCTCGCTCGCAAATGGTGATTTATTATGTGTATACGGTGAAACTGCTTCGAAAGGTCTCAAGCTCATGTCATGTATCCAAGCTAGCAAGTATCTCCGCAAGGAATACAGAGCTTTCTTGGACAACATTGTAGTAGCGGAGAACGAAAAGAAAAAGAAGGCCGAAGTCAAAGACGTCCCAGTGGTTCGTGAATTTCCTCAGGTGTTCCCTGATGATCTTCCTGGACTACCGCCAAGTCGTGATATCGACTTTCGTATTGGGCTCATTCCTGGAGCTAACCCCGTTGCCAAAGCTCCTTATCGACTCGCGCCATCAGAAATGAGGGAACTTTCTAACCAACTCCAAGAATTACTTGAAAAGGCTTTATTCGCCCGAGCACCTCTCCATGGGGCGCGCCAGTCCTTTTCGTCAAAAAAGAAGGATGGTTTGTTCAGGATATGCATCGACTATCGGGAGTTGAATAAGTTAACCATCAAGAACCGTTACCCCTGCCTCGAATCGATGACTTATTTGATCAGCTACAAGGTGCTACGTGTAACAACTGTCACAAAAATCAATAATTAGGATGATAATTAGTCAATAAGAAAACCCTAATTGAGACACCCAAGTAATTCTGCATTAGCCCTAAAATTTTCAGAACAATCGGAATCAGGATCAGGGCCCCTAAAACTCAAAGGGAGTAAACCCTAGTTGGACGTTTATCTAAATTAAACGTTGTGTAGATTTGATTGGTCAATTTCATTGACTCAGCTAGGCTAGTCCCACGTGTGGCAACCTATAGTCGGTTTGTACCCCTTACGGACCGTAAGGGGTCAGGCTTACGGTCCGTAAGCTAGGCCAAAATTTGGCTATAAATAGCCAACCTTGGGCCTTGAACAGAGAAGTAGAAACGACGCTCAGAAGTTCTGTATACGTCGAATTAAAGCTATAATACTACAATTAACACACACGATTCACGAGGTGCTGCCGCAATCAGGGTAATAACTCGATCGATATTACGATTCAACGTCCGATCGATTATAACTATCCAACGATTGTCCGAGTGCTGCTCAAATTGAGCTTGTACTTTGATTATTCGTCGTGATTTCGACTTGAATATTTGAGTGTTGTTCGAATTCGGACTATGCTCTGTTATTCGTTGTGAATCCGATTGAATTATTAAGTATTGCACTTATTAATCGTTGTGAGGGTTTGATCTCGTGAATTGACGTAACTGCTGAATTAGTTACTAACCCGGTTGTGTGTGTGCATTATTATTTAAATTAGGTTAATCACAGGCAAATCAGTAAGGCTTATATCTTGCTCGTTAAATCTGCAATGTGAGTCATTCTCTTTTTATCAATTGTTTTACAATACCTCAAATTTATTTTCAAAAGTTATAATTACAGGGACTAAGTCGTGGATATCTTGATTTATTGGTTAGTGGGGTATTGTGCACATTACTATTTCTCCCAGTTAGGTTCATTGACCTACTAGGGAGAAACGTCACTATTAGAGTTCATTGACCTAATAGTGGTATGACCATCGTCACCATTCTGACTTGTCACCATTGTGACAGAAAGCCAGATAAAAATAAGATATGAACCATTGTAATCGCTCTTATGCTGTAAATTATAACTATGGGTCATTTTATAAAACCTGAATGAACTCACTCAGTATTTCCCGCTGACAAAACCTTTTTAAAACGCGTTTCAGGTAATTACAGTAGATGGGAGTAAGAATTAGATCCGGCACTGAAAGACTTCAAGAAGTGGCTTATTAATTAAATCAAATTAAGAAATATGGTTTTTATTAAAAGCTACCTTTGTAAAAATGGAATTTATTCCATCTATTTAAATAAAATCCGGTGTTTCTAAACTCTGATATTTTTCCAACTCACGGTCCTGATGAAAATTCCGCTGCAATGTTTTCAAAAATAACCACCGGTACCGCTTGGCTGCTCGCGACTCCCGATTCCGGCCAGATGGGGTCGGGGGTCGTGACACTACGTGTTTCTCGAAGATCGATCTACATTCAGGCTATCATCAGTTGCGCATTCAGGAAGAAGATATACCTAAAACCGCTTTTCGCACTCGATACGGCCACTATGAGTTCGTTGTTATGCCTTTTGGTTTAACTAACGCACCCGCGGTTTTCATGGATCTGATGAATCGCGTGTGTAAGCCATTTCTAGACCGTTTCGTCATTGTGTTCATCGACGATGTCTTGATTTATTCCAAGTCGAAAGCTGAAAACGCGCAACATCTACGTTTGGTTCTCGAGCTACTCCAGGGGAATCAACTCTATGCCAAGTTCTCCAAGTGCGAATTCTGGCTGGAGGAGGTTCAATTTCTGGGTCACGTCGTTAAAAGTCAAGGTATTCATGTCGATCCCGCGAAGATTGAAGCAGTTAAGAGCTGGATTATGCCTAAGAACCCGTCGGAAGTCTGTTCTTTTCTCGGACTAGCGGGTTATTATCGACGATTTATCGAAGGATTCTCTAAAATCGTTGTGCCGCTTACCGCCCTTACTCATAAAGACAAGCCTTTTGTTTGGGGAACTGAACAAGAGTCTGCCTTTCAAACCCTCAAGCATATGTTTTGCAATGCTCCCATTCTCACATTGCTCGACGGAAACAACGACTTCATTGTCTATTGTGACGCTTCCAACCTTGGTCTCGGTTGTGTTCTTATGCAGCGGGACAAGGTTATAGCTTACGCATCTCGTCAGCTCAAAATCCACGAGAAGAACTATACAACCCATGATCTCGAGCTAGGCGCGGTTGTCTTTGCATTGAAGATTTAGCGACACTACCTGTATGGTACCAAATGTACGATCTTCACCGACCAAAGGAGTTTACAACACATCTTTAATCAAAGGGAACTTAATATGCGTCAACGCCGATGGGTAGAACTTCTTAACGATTACGACTGTGAGATTAGTTATCACCCAGGCAAAGCAAATGTTGTTGCCGACGCACTCAGTAGACGGAGTTATTTGCTCAGTATTCGCAATACCCCAGCCCAGCATGACCTCGAAACCCTTATCCGCGAAGCCCAACATGCTTGTTTTAATGAACGCACCTTGAAGAAGGAAAGAATCTATCACGATGGAGCTCAGCTTGTAAGCAAATCGAATGGGATCTTCTATTATCAAGACCGAATTTGGATCCCTAAGCGGACCGATTTGCGGAAGATTCTAATGGATGAAGCCCACAAATCCCGATATTCTATTCATCCCGGTGCCGATAAAATGTACCAGGACCTTCGCTACAAGTACTGGTGGCTGGGCATGAAATGGGATATTGCTCTCTATGTTGGAAGTTGCCTGACTTGTGCGAGAGTTAAGGCTGAACATCAAAGACCTTCTGGCTTACTCGAACAACCGCCAATCCCTATATGGAAGTGGGAGAGTATAGCTATGGATTTCATCACCAAACTTCCACCCACGCCATCAGGTCACGACAGTATTTGGGTTATAGTTGATCGTCTGACCAAATCAGCCCACTTTTTGCCAATACGGGAAGACTACAAGGTAGAACGATTAGCCCGAATCTACACCGACGAGATCATTTGTAATCATGGTACGCCTCGCGACATCATCTCTGACCGTGATGCTCGGTTTACTTCGCGATTGTGGGAAACGTTTCAAGTAGCTCTTGGTACGACGCTTAACTTAAGTACTGCATTCCATCCTCAAACCGACGGACAGACTGAAAGAACGATCTGTACTCTTGAAGACATGCTCCGTGCGTGTGTCATAGACTTCGGGGGTAGTTAGAACAAATACCTGCCGTTAGTCGAATTCTCGTACAACAACAGTTATCATGCCAGCATCCAAATGGCACCATTCGAGGCCCTATATGGAAGAAGATGTCGATCGCCGATTGTATGGCACGAGATCGGTCATGCGCAACTAACCGGTCCCGAGCTACTACAAGAAACGAATGACAAAATCCTCCAGATTCGAGACAACTTGTCGAAAGCCCGGGATAGACAGAAAAGTTACGCCGATAGAAGACGCAAGCCCCTTGAATTTGAAATTGGCGACTACGTACTCCTAAAGGTATCACCTTGGAAAGGTGTGGTCAGATTCGGCAAGAAAGGGAAACTAGCGCCTCGATATGTTGGACCTTTTAAGATTCTGGAAAGGATCGGAAAAGTCGCCTACAGACTCGAACTACCGGGGGAACTTAGTAACGTCCACCCAACTTTCCATGTGTCAAACCTCCGAAAGTGCCCAGCTGACCATGATCTGATTGTACCTCTCGACGACCTTCAAATCAACGAAACGCTGCACTTCGTGGAGAAGCCTGTCGAAATCATGGATCGCCAAACCAAGCAACTCAGACGTTCGCGCATGCCTATCGTGAAAGTCCGATGGGAAGGCAAACGAGGCGCAGAGTTCACTTGGGAACTCGAAAGCGACATGAAGGCGAAGTACCCGCACTTGTTCAAATGAAAGTCTAGCGAGAAATTGGCAAGGTGATTCACGGTGTTGTACAGTTTCAGCCTAATTTCGGGATGAAATTCCCTAAACAAGGGGATGCTGCAACACCCCGTGTTTTCAAATGTCAAAGTCAAAGTCAAAGTCAAGATTGACTTCTTTGACTGTATTAGTCTATTTTATGTTTTGTTTTAGTTGTATTATGTGGAGTAAGTGTTGTTAATCAAAGGAATCGAAGTAATCGAATGTTCAATCGACGCGAAACGTTTTACGACCTTGAATAGTAGGAAGTAACAATGCGATAAAGTCAATCAATCAATAATCAAGCTAATCAAAACATCAATCGAACTCGAATTATGCAGCTTTGGTGTTATTATACGTGTGTGTGTGCCTTATGTATTACCTGTGCGTGTTTACTTTATATTATGTATGGTGAGCAATCGAATCGAAACTCGAAACTCAATCGAAATCGAATTATGATAAATGGTGGCGAAAAGATAGTGTGAAATATAGATGCTTGTATGTAGATATAGTGGTTGGGATTAAAAGTAATTTGAATAGGAAACTCTATCATATTCGTATCGTCTTCAATCAAAATCGAAATATCAGAAATCGTCGCACCGAACGCTCAAAACAGGTTGTTGATCAATTAGGCTTTCAGCCGATCGGACGAACTGTTCGATCGAGCAGGCTGTCCGATCGGGATGCTTGGCCGATCGGCCAGCCCTTTCCTCTTTGGGAAGCCTATAAATAGCCATGTCATTGTTATTCTTTCCACTTTTGGAAACTTTCTGACCGACCAGCTCGTGTTCTTCACTATTTCTCAGATTTCTCTCAATCCCGGTAAGATTTCATCCTAAATCTTGTACTTTCTTGATCTATGCACACTCCTACACCTTTCTATCTTTCAAATCTTGATTTCTAACCGTGAAATCATCAAGATCTAAGTGTTCTAGGATGATGTCATCATGGTGTTCTTAAAGAACTTCATGTTTTGGCTTCAACCCACCAAGAATCACTTGGATCTAACCGATTTCCACATATACAAACAAGGATCCATCACAGATCTGAACATTTACACGGTGTGAAGGATTGAAAGAAGGATTTTCCAACTTTTTTTCAACTCTTTTACACTCAATGCCTTCAAACCGGTAGAAACGAAGCTTGAGCCAACTCACTAATCATTCTAACAGTTGTGTGGTTCAAGATTCGGATTCTATTTACGAGGTTCACCGATTTCGGATTAAACTTTAAAATCCATTCTGAACCGTTCACCAGCCGGACTTGGGTGATTCCTGTCCGAGCAGGGGAAACAAGTAAGAACGAAGGTTCCATGGTTCGGCTCGTTGTCAAAATACCTCTATATAATGACAAACAATCAGAACAGCCAAGTGTTAGACAAACAGGCCAACCAGGTCAGGATACTGACCGATCGAACAGGCTGTTCGAACGAACAGCTCAACTGATCGGACATGTCAGCCGATCGACCAGGCCAGCCGATCGGCTAGCACATGGCCCCACACTTTAACAATTTCCTGAAGTCTAGTATTGAATGAAGTGCTGTTAGATCGAACTACGGTTTGATTTGAATTACTCTTCAGATCATGAGATACTATGCTTCAACACGTAATCGATTTTCAACTCGTTCGACGTATTGGAGTGCCACCCGATCGAACATGTCGTCCGATCAGGTGACATCCTGCTGAGGACTTATTACTGAAGTACCTGACCGATCGGTTAAGCCGGCCGATCGAATGGCCCGTTCGATCGATCGACCTGAAAGGTAAGAACACTTCAATGTTCTCAAATACTACAACGAAAACTTCAAAAGGACAAGCCATCATACACAAACACATCCTACACAAAGGAAGAAACAATCCACTCGAACATCCCAACCGATCGAGCCTACCGACCGACCGAACAGGCTGTCCGAACGGACTGTCAAGCCGAACGAACAACCCGTCCGATCGAACCTACAGTCCGATCGACCAGGCTGTTCGACCCAACAACACTTGGTTCCTTTTTACGTGTTACTCATCGTTATGCTATCGAACTATTCAGGCTAACCCTACTCTCAAGTGCTCCCTTCAATCCATCAATCACTGTGAGTATACTCGAACCCTTTTTGCTTTAGCACTTTTGGGTGTTACATACGTTACTTATCTAAATCACAATCGAACACACTACTCAATTATTTTAAACGCTAACCGTTCTGCATGTATTACGTGACTAAATGAATGCATGTTGTTATGTTTGCACGTGGAATGTTGTCTATCTGCCTTAACGACGATAGTACTATAGTTTGGACTCAGCACCCGTTCACACGGGGGTTGTTAAGGACCATTTTACTTGCATGGATTACGGCGGTAATCATGTATTGCGAACTGCCTCGGGCAGTCAACCCGCAGTCATTGGTATCGATAGATCCATGTCGATAATTAACGTGCTTCATTTTCCTCTGTGTACGTGTTGGTTATGCGTAAACTATTTCGAACTCTATATGCTATTATCAAACTTGTATGCTCACCTTTACATTTTATGTATTGACTTTATTTTAACGTATGTGACAGGTGTTTAAGATGCTTAGTTGCTAGGGAAGCGAGGCTAGAATAAAGCTCTAGAGCCCCCCAACAAATAGTTGTATGTAGTGGTCAAACTAGGGGTCTTTAGAAGCAGATAAACAATATTTATATTTATATTTGAATCTGAGTTATCGGAATTTGACTAGATGTTATCTGTAATAATTTATTTTACTATTTGGGATACGGTATGGGACGTATTATTTAAACTAAATAGTAATGATAGTTGTTGTGGAAACTTCTGGACAATCTGTTTCGCTCAGCGCCATGCCCCGATGATTCTGCCATCGGTTGGGGTGTGACAATTAACCCTTGAGGTTTCATAGTGTAAAGAACAAGTACTTGGTGTTAAAGGATGATTACTTTCGAATACCTTTATTCTTGTGTTTTAACTTCCTAAATCCCTACACGAATATATTCAACCTTCTAACCTCATCAACTTCGTCACATGGATAATCGTAAAGCATATGCAAATTTTGTGAGTATACTCGCAACCCCCTTTTTTATGTTTACCACTTTTTGGGGTGTAACACGTTTTCTTATGAACCTTACACTTTAATCATAACACATAAACATTCATACTACACGCATGCTTATTTGATTACTTGATACTTTAAACTTGGGTTGAGGACATCTTGTGTTAGACTTATCATTAACTTCTTACGAGCCTATCTGTGACAAATATAGCGCTATAGGATTAACGCACCGCCCGTAGACTTGTGGTTATGTCATGAGCATATTGTGTTTCATCATTGGTTTGATATGTTAGACACATGCCGAATTTATTGTTTATCTTGTATCAAGAGCTTGCCACATGGAATTGTTTGAAACTTATCTTTTATGCTACGTATGAAAAACTTGTATACTCGCCTTTGCTTTTGCATTGAACTTTATTTTAAAACATGTTATAGGTCGAGGATGACGACGCTTTGAACTTGAAGTAGTGATGATGCTAGATACACATTTAGACGTCTTAAGTTAATGTACTTGTTTGTTGTACTCTTGTATTGAACATATTGTATATCAAGTTGTTGTATTTGATTTCAATCTCTGTAATCGACATTTAGAAATGAAATGAAATCCTTTATTTAATTATTGTCGCAAATAGTGTTATGAAGTCTTTTGCAATCTCGTTCTCGTCTCATCCCGATGTTTCCGCCATCGGTTGGGGTGTGACAAATTGGTATCAGAGCCATAACTATAGGGAATTAGGAAAAAAATTGCCATGTTTTTTTTCCTAGTCTATAGTTCTAGATTTTTATTCTTATGTTTTGCTTGAACTACTTGCACCATACTTTATTTGCTCTTTATTTATTTTCTTTTGACCTTTTAAACATATATGTCACTTTTGTGTTAATACTTGCTTTATTATTGTTAAAACTTGTTGTATTATTCCATTATTTATGTGCTATCCTTGAAATGTCTTTTACGTGTCATTTTCTTGAGATGCTTAATGTGCTTATATTTGTTATTAGAGTAAATTGCAATTTTACCCCCCGGGGTTTAGGCCAATTGGCACTCTGACCCCCTCTAACGAAATAATTGCAATTTACCCCCCCCCCCAACGTTGATGTTATGTCGCAATTTTACCCCCTGCTGTCTAATTCTGTTTAAAGTCAACATAAGGTATTAACGGTCAAAGGGTATAATCGTCTTTTCCACATTAGTTTTATATCTTACTCGACATAACACCCTAATATATCACACTCGCTGCAATCTTACCCCCACCTATTAAGCTCTCCTTCGTTTCTTCTCCGGCGACATAACCATGAACAGTACGGAGATACTTAGTGGGTTTCGTATTCATCAAGAAATATGAAATAGATCTGATCTGGATATTTAGCTAGCCTCATGAATAGCTTTTTGTCAGCTTCAATATTTATATCTTTAAAGACTTTATAAACAAATGAATCTAACCCCTGTATTATGACTTCTTCATTTAAAGACTTTATAACATTTTATTGCTACGTAAATTTCACTGAATTATAAGTTTACAGACCTACTGTTTTATTAGATATTATGAAAACAGCAAATATAACATTTTATTTAAGTTTTGGATTCATTGTGTGAAAGTAATCTGTATCTGAGGTGCATAGGAAGTAAGTTTGTTAAGTATCTTGCATGAAATTTGCTGAAGATGCCAGTTTAATAGTTGTAATGCCGTTTAAAAGGATGTATGGGGATTGTAAGGAGGAATGTCAGTTTATCTTTGATGAATTGGTAATCACTGTTAGGGATTCGGTTTTGCAACACACACACAAACAATCACACTGTAGAAAAGTAAAATGAACATGAGATACAAGAATTTATGAGGTTAGGTTTCGATCCCACAGCTGCAACTAGTAATCTATTATTGCTATCCTCTCAACTCTCGGGACGAGGAATTACAAGTACAAGCATTATATAAATAGAGATACAATATGCTTTGGAGGTCGCAAATGAATAATTGCAATTTACCATCTTCAGGCCGGAGGTCGCTCGGCACCAACAAGCACAATACCTTCTATTGAGCGCTGCATTGACGAGAACGAAATATCGCCAGAGTTTTAATGTCCGGTTGCTTTCTGGCGAGACATCAAACACAAATCGAAGACAACTACCGGACTCCACCGCCCACCACCCACCTCGCCGCCCTCCGCCTCCGCTTCTACGACCTCGATAACCATCAGGGCCACCACCAACAAGCATTGGGGGTTTTCCATTGGAATTGGAGTTGGAGATTTGAGGATGTAGATTCGTTTGCTGAAGCATGGGGGATTATAGGATCTGAAATGGATTTTTGTTGGGGGAGGGGGTCTAGTTAATGTTGTTGTGATAGTGGTGATTTTGGTGGGGGAGATGGTGGTTGATGATGGTGGTAGAGGGCTTATGAGAGAGGGGGTAATATTGCAGAGTAGAACAAACCATAGGGGGTCATATGAAAGGGTAACATAGTCATTTCACATTCTATTTAACAAATCTGTTAACTTATTTGACGGCAGGGGGTAAAATTGCGACATAACATCAACGTTGGGGGGGGGGGTAAATTGCAATTATTTCGTTAGAGGGGGTCAGAGTGCCAATTGGCCTAAACCCTAGGGGGTAAAATTGCAGTTTACTCTTGTTATTATCATTTTTAACATACGTCTTTTACTCGTTTAGACTAAAATTGAAACCACTCATAATACACAAACGAGACGACTTCACCAAAATAGGCGTGAAACCCACAACTTGGTGAACAACTCTCAATCCATCTACTTTTCCTTTTTACATGAAATTCACCATCAAGTTAGGAGTGAAATCCTCACCTTGATGGAGAAATTCAAATTTCAAATTCTAGTGGACCCTCGTCAAAGTGTTGAAATTAAATTTTGACCCGACGAGTACCAACCACACTTAGGATACGAAATCGCCAAGTTAGGGGTGAAACCCGCACCTTGTCGACTAGTTCCACTCCTTGATTTTCATAAATCCCGCCAAGTCTCGAAATTTCAATTGATTTGGGACATGTAGTAACCGGAAGGGTAAATACCGTTAACCGACTTGTCGACGAGAGTATTTTACCTATTAGGCCAAAGCATGCTCCTCAAATTCAAAAGACTTTTCGACCACTCGGTTAGTCAAAGTTCCGTTTTAGAACCATCCAAATTTTAATCAAACATGTGTTCTACTATTTATTTTATACGATGCAATCTTTCGAATTCGAATTTACTTCGATATTTACTCCTCACACGCACAACATGTTAAATCTTTTTCATACATTTATACATATGCATGATTTCAAAACGTCACTCGATTTTGTTTACATTCCTTGTAACACCAAAATGGAGGCATACCATCGAGATAGGAGTGATTTCCTTACCTTGACGATTAGCTCCACTCCTTCTTTTCTTTAAACGACCTCACCGACGAGTTAGGGGTGATTCCCTTACCTAGGTGATCGTTACCAAAACTTTACCTCAAAATGTCCTATTATACAAATCCGATCATGTTTTATACCTAAGTCATTTATCATTTATCGAAATACCTACCTATATTAAATTCAAAATACAATGTTTTATCAAACATACTTCTTATCCTACAACTTACTTTCACTTGCTCATATACACGAGTTTCTTAAACATATCTTAAACGTTTTAATACACAAATTTTCAAACATTACGAAATACTACCTATCAATTTAATCAGTCCAATGAATCTCTTGTCCATGAACTTCATATTCGATTTAATAACTAAAACATGTTCACATTATACCATCATACTAGGGACTTCTACTCTTAATAAAAATCAAATCAACCCATCTCATACACTTATAAGATCTTATGGATGTTATATGATCGTTTTACCAAAGACACTTTTCAACATCAACAAATCATTTGTTAAATTTTAATCACTAAGCCCTTTAGCTAAATTTCTTTTCTAAGGATCAACGCTTTCACCTCCAAAATTTAAAATTTCTTGTTTTGGTGCAAATTAAGCGAACTTATTTTCGAAAACTTTTTCTACACCACTTAATTCGCCATTCAAATTTCAAAACACGTGGGCTAGAAGACTTCACGGGGACCGACAATTTTCAACATACGTAAACTCTTTTTAAAACAAAAGTGGCATTTCATTCATTACAAAATACGTTATGCATAACCAATGAGTACTTTATGTTCGTTTACATTTACAAACTATATTCTACATTCCAAAATCAAACTTGATCTATTTTGATCCAATAAACTCGACTTTTCGCTTAAACAACTATACATGTAAATCATCATACACGTTTTAATCGATACCTCGCGATGAAATCGCTTATATCATTCGTTTTACATATTCAAATTTCTCAAGCGTTTATATGTCCAAATTCATTATGCTCTAACGTACACTATATACGTAATTCTTATTATTCGTACCTACGCTTATACTCATACATTTTATGTTTATACTTATACTCATATTACTTGTACGTTTTATGTCTATACTCATACTTACGTGAATGTTCATAACTTAAACTTATATTTGTGCTCATACTTCCATACATACTCATGATTCATACATTCGTACTCATACGCAAGCGGAATCCGAGGGATTCCTTTACGTGGGTCCCATACATACTTAAGCATGGACTTGCTTACATATAATATTCTTATACGTACACATTCTTGTTTTTTTTATGTATACCATGATTCATACACAACTAGTACAAGCTATGCGGATCATGCGACGATCAAAATAATCGCAGGTGCACACGGGATTATAGTGATAGGCATATGAGAACCATAGAGTGTACTACAGTGAATGGTAAGACATGGAACGTAACCTGACACTGAATACGAGACAGACGTGACATGGTCAAAACATGGTGGATACGCCGCTGGTACTTCCTATATATAAGTGTTTCACCATGTTACCAAACCTTCGTAAAATGTGCCATGAGAAATTCAGTGTTTTGCAGACCTTTTGACCTAATACAAACTTTAAACAACTCACAAACGCACTATATCTGATTATCCATGACGAGACTTCATCTTTAACATGCTACTTTCTTCTATCTAATACTTATATCATTCATATACTTGCATTCATTTAGAGTCAATCGTTCGCCCCATACTCCTATTATTCTCCATTATCCTTTCTTTCATACGAACCCTGTTCACATTCAAGCTTGTTTAAACATTCAAATCCTAACTTATCTCATTACCTTTAAAACCGTCTTCCTATTCTTTATTCTTATGTAAATGTACTTAGTATACCTTTAACGCTTTATTCAAAGTACCAAACCTTTTCGTTACTCCCAATAAATTTTTTTACGAAAGTGTGATTTTTATACTATCCTTTAAACTCTCCATGCAAACTACCACACCTTTCATCAAAATACTAACCACATTATACGAAAGTTATACTTCTTAGATATCATATTTTAAAGATACCTCTCCATTCTGGGTCATTCAAACTTATTTAAACTCCTTTGCCTATGCGCACACATGCATGTTTTACCTATGCTTAAACGCCTCAACTCATTTTAGTCAAACAAATTCCTATCCTACCATTCTTCAAAATTTCGTACTTTTCTAAACGTTTCAAAACTCCCAAGTCTCGATTCTTTTAGCCAAAATGCTTTTCTCCAAGGTCTTCCTCTTGAATAAATTTCGGGACGAAATTTCCTAAAGGAGGGGAGACTGTAACGCCCTGATTTTTCATACTTTCCATAATTAGAAAGCTCGCCTTGTAATGCTGTTTTTGGAATCTTGTATTATCGTTGTAAAATCCGAGACTTGGATCATAAATAAAATTCGCATTTCTTTAAATTCACCTTCAACATATTCATACATGTTCATACGTTCGAATTCATTGTACATCGAATCCTTATTTGTAATTCATACTCATACGATACTTATTCACGATACATGTCCATGCTTGTCCTTAAATTGTTGATACTTAAAAACCCCTAATAATATGCTTATTTATACAACGATTAATCATCTAATATGTGACATATACTTGTCACTTACAAACATGTTACATACTTATACATTACACTTTTTACCTAGTTACATCATGTTTTATTTCATATTTTACCTTGTTACAAGTTAGGGGAAACATTGTTGCATATTATTACACAACTTAATTAACAAAATTACTCATTATAATGTTTTTTAAAAAAAAAAACAAAGAAATATGGCAGCCCCAATTCAGCAAAATTCAGCCCCATATGGTTGGTTTTGTGGGCTTGTTTCAAGGTTTAACCCCTTCTAAACACTTCCAAAGCCCAACCCATTGAAACCCTAATCCTTCCCCCTATAAATACCACTTATAACCAGCCTCCCTACCACTTTTGCAACACTAAAAACTCTCAAAACATCCTCCAAACCGTAGCTAAAAGCAAGGGTTCGAGCAGATTGACACCTCTTCACGAAAATGAGCATAACTCACTCAATTCTTATCCGATTCACTCGATTCTTTTTGCTACTTCTTTGTATTGACCTTAGCTACGTTTCCATGGGTTTTCCCTGGAAAATCAGAGCCTGGAACGTTGCAAAAAGGGCTCCAAAGTTGACTGATTTTATACTTCATGTTTCAATCTTTGATAAACTTGTTTAAACTTGAGGAGACTCATCTCAAACCTATGTCCTTATGCTTATAACCACATCTATGGTTAGTTAGGCTTAAAAACAAGGTTGAGACATTCAAAATCAGAGGTATAAACCTCTCAAACTTTCTGTTTTGTTCAAGGGTTTAACCCACAAGTGATGTTCAAATTCAAAACTTGATGTTTTTGTGATTTAGGATTAACTCGGGTTATCCTACTTAAAAATCCACACATTACTTGATGATTTCTCTTAGATTAGTGTTTAATATTCTTGTATTATTTATAGTTCATAACCCTCCTTGTGTGTTTTTACATCAAGTGTAGTGATGAACCATAAGAGGTACCTAAATGGAAGCTTGTTCTTCCTACCTCCTACATGAATTCTATGACACAATAGAGGTACCTAAATGAAGATTTATCTTCTACCTCATGCTTGACTAATGGACTAAATAATACATATAATACTTATACATATATATACTATTCGAACCCTTGATGATGGACTTGTGTTCATTCGTCAAGATATTAGAATAACATCATCTAAGACATAAGACTTGTTACGATTCTAATGAGTATATTACTCAGGAAAACATTAACCCTTGAGGTTTCATAGTGTCAAGAACAAGTACTTGGTGTTAAAGGATGATTACTTTCGAATACCTATATTCTTGTGTTTTAACTTCCTAAACCCCTACACGAACATATTCAACCTTCTAACCTCATCAACTTCGTCACATGGATAATCAGAAAGCATATGCAAATTTTGTGAGTATACTCGCAACCCCCTTTTTTATGTTTACCACTTTTTGGGGTGTAACACGTTTTCTTATGAACCTTACATTTTAATCATAACACATAAACATTCCTACTACACGCATGCTTATTTGATTACTTGATACTTTAAACTTGGGTTGAGGACATCTTGTGTTAGACTTATCATTAACTTCGTACGAGCCTATCCATGACATATATAGCGCTATAGGATTAACGCACCGCCCATAGACTTGTGGTTATGTCATGAGCATATTGCGTTTCATCATTGGTTTGATATGTTAGACACATGCCGAATTTATTGTTTATCTTGTATCAAGAGCTTGCCACATGGAATTGTTTGAAACTTATCTTTTATGCTACGTATGAAAAACTTGTATACTCGCCTTTGCTTTTGCATTGAACTTTATTTTAAAACATGTTACAGGTCGAGGATGACGACGCTTTGAACTTGAAGTAGTGATAATGCTTAGATACACATTTAGACGTCTTAAGTTAATGTACTTGTTTGTTGTACTCTTGTATTGAACATATTGTATATCAAGTTGTTGTATTTGATTTCAATCTCTGTAATCGACATTTAGAAATGAAATGAAATCCATTATTTAATTATTGTCGCAAATAGTGTTATGAAGTCTCTTGCAATCTCGTTCTCGTCTCATCCTGATGTTTCCGCCATCGGTTGGGGTGTGACACATCCCTGCAACACGCGCCAGGGAAGGCCGAACCTGGCGCGACACGCGGGAGGAAACAAATATTGGCTATAAAGCCAGGGGTTTGGGACTAGTTCAATTTGCTTAGTTCGCTCGTTTAAAACGACGTCCTACTTCTCGTATCTCTGTTTCTTTCAGTTAAACCCCTAAAAACCCAAAACTCCGCTTGTTATCAGAGTTATAACTCTAATCAATGACACGATACTATATCCGGTTGATTGAAACTGATCCAACGGATGTTTAAGTGCTGCCTGTATACAGCTATACTTTGTCATTCATTGTGAGTTTTGATCTCGTGATTATTGTTAAAGTTGAATTGGGTTAATATGCTAATACGAGTTCCATTGTATCTAGAAATTAGAACTCATAACCAGGAAGCTGTTAAACTAGAATACTTAGCGATTAAGTAAACTTAGTAAACTTAATGCAAACTTAGCAGTTAAGTAGCTAATTAAGTAAATTAATCGACTAAGTAAATGATGTATTTAACCAGTTAAGATTAATTAATTAAAGCAAGCTAAGCAAGATTAATTAAGCTAACTAAGATTAATTAAGCTAACTAGGATTAATTAAACAGCTAAGTAAGTTATTTAGTTAAATGGTTAAGGAAACTTAATGGTTAAGGAAACTTAATGGTTAAGGAAACTTCCTAGCTAAGGAAGGAATTTGCCTTACCTATAAATAGGAAGCTTAAGATTCATTTTTCTTTGCTCATTTCTTCTATTTTTCTCTCTATACGTTGGTGTTCTAACCAATAATCACTGATACAATATTCTTTCCGATCGATTCTTCTCTCTATACATGGGTTTATCCCATATGTTTAATAAATAAAATCCGGTGTTTCAAAACTCTGATATTTTTCCTAACTCACGGTCCTGATGAAATTTTTCGCTGCAATACTTTTCAAAATAAACCACCGGTACCACTTGGCTGCTTCACGGCTCCCGCCCCCGTCCAGGGTGGGGTTGGGGGTCATGACAGAAGCTTTGGATTCTGATTGTTTGAACACTGTTTTCCCACCACAAGGACAAATGATGTCTGAAGCTTGAGTTTTGCCCATTGTCTCCTTGGATCGAAGCACAGAGGAAGAAGATGAAGACATGTCAGCGAATTTGGGGGTCGATTGAAGAACACAATGAGAACAACGTATAGGGCAGACAATTTAGGGCTTGGAGCTCTTGAATGAGGAAGACAAAGAGCACTTTGGACATTTCAACACACACTAACGGTAATATTAACGTTGACATGGTCCGGGGAGTAAACTTGCGACATAACACCAAACGTTGGGGGATAAAATTACAATTATTTCCTTGGGGGGGGGGGTAAAACTGCCAATTGCCCTAAACCCCAGGGGTAAAATTGCAATTTACTCTTTTTATTATTACGGTGGAATTGTATGATAACTGAACAGTCCAACATAGGCTGTAAAACCGAGAAACAATACAGCAAAATAAAATAAAAATAAAAAACATACACCTCCCAAAATTCTTTTTTACACTACAATATCTCAAACGTTAAAGTCCATCCATCCATCCCACACTACCTTGTTAATCTTTGATCTGCATTTTTTTTACCTTTTAAAAAAATAACTTCTCAAAAACGATTTCTCAACACACAAAAACATCTTAATTAAGCTAACCCAAACACTATAAAAAAAAGTTATTAACCTTTATAAGTCAATAAGTTATAAGTTGCTCCAAAATAAGCTAACCCAAACACCCTCTAACCATAAGAACGAGTTTGCTTTAACATCTTCCACCACTTTGCTCCAAACAAGATGTATGTCTTTAAATGCTTTGTTGTTCCTCGTCTTCCATGTGTGCCAAAAAGTGGTGTGAAACGCTAGGTTTATAACCTGTTTCCAATTTACGGAACCTCTTTGGTGACCAATGAACTCCAGCGCTTCAATGGGTGTCGAACAACTCACCATAGTGGGCAGCTTGAGCCATACACAAATGTCTTCCTAGATCGATGTTGATGACGTGCACCTAGATAATAGATGCTCCGCAGACTACTCGTGGTTGTTGCATAGGGTGCACAAGTGATTATATATGATAATGACTCGCTTTCTCAACTCCATTCTTACCGATATTTTGCCCATAGTTGCCCTCCAAACGAAGTACTTCACCTTCGGCGGTACCCATTGATTCCAAAATGGCCATTTTTCTTCAACTAGACACTCCAAATCTTTTAGGATATGTTTTCGGACTGCTTCAACCGAGAAACCATCATTGTTATCCATTTTCCAAGCCCAACTATCTTCACCATCTTTGAAGCTGAAACCATCTAATTCATGAAGCAAACTGGTCCATTGGGCCTACCATGAATTCGTGTTTGGAGGCCTAGAACACACTATATTCCATTGATTTTCCTGATGTAATCTTACCACATAATGAATAATCAGAGCATTTTTATTTTTTACTATCTTGTATAAATCAGGGAACCGGATACATAATGCATCACCGCCCAATCAGTTATTATTCCAGAACTTCACTTTATTGCCTTTTTCCAACCTCGGCCACAACTAGTATTATCATCCTACGAGACATTGATCAAAACACATGCCAAAGCCGCTTTCTTTGATCATAGTCCATGCTAAAAATACGAGTTAGAATTGAATCCATTGTATAGAGATAATTAATAAGAAAGTAGAGAGTTTGTGAAAATAATAATAATAATTATAGTGGTATTTTTTAAAATGCAAATCGTTGTATTAAAAAAAACTTTCTCATGCCAAGTTTTAACATCTTTTATTTGGTTATTTCAAAAGATGGCTAACAATGTCACGTATAAAAAAGAAGGGTAATTTGAAGCAACTCGTTATCAAATTATTGAAAAAAAGGTTAGAAAGGCCCACATACAATTAAATACAACATCGGTAGTTATAATGCGGGAAGGACTATTAGTAATAAAACAATCTTTTAAATACAACATCAGGTGTTATAATACGTGAAGGATGGGTATTAGCAATGAGACAAATAAACAATCTTATTGTAACGGGCATGTATGATTCAATATTTTTATATCTAATTTTCTTTCGGTCTAATGATCCTGTAAAAACACGCGAATCATCATCATCATACTCAGTAAATCCCACCAATAGCAAAGCTAAGGTAGGGTCTGAGGATGGTAAGATATAGAAAGCCTTACCTCTACCCCCTAGGAGTAGAGATGCTGCTTCCAATGAGACCCCCGACTCGATAGTAGTTTTTTATCAAGCCTTGGATGTGAGGCGCATAACAGTCGGTAATCGGGACAAAGGCCGATTTGTGCATGTACTATTTGTCTTTCGGCTATCAACGCCACCACATGATGTATGGTTAGTCATCCGCCGCTTTTAACGTTATTTTCATGAAATCAACTAAATAACGTTAAAATTACTGCAATTTCACTTTTGCCCCATGAGGGCCCACACTATACTATATTATAATGAATGAGGGAGGGGTATTTTCAGATACCAAAAAAATAAGAATCCCCCCCCCTTATTTATAGAAAGACCCCTAAAACGAGGGCAGTTTAGTCTTTTAAACATTGTTTATTTTTTAGCCCCTAAACTTATTACAGTTAAATCCCGGAGGTTTTAAGAAAATTATAGATAATTAGTTACAATTCACCCCTCCACAACAAACTTTTTTTACGTATTATTGACATATCTTATAAACTATACTGTTTAAAAAATCCAAATATAGCATGACGACCTACACATTTCTGTCGACGTTTCGGTAGTTGTCTTGTTCAATATCGATGCACGGATTAAAAGGTAAAAGTCGATAATGATTTAATGTACAAGTAATTAATACTTGTGATCTAACGCACCTAATCTACAAAGATGAGCTCCATCTATGCAAAAAAAAAAAGAATTAAAAGTATCATAACATAAAATGAAGATATTATGTGTCACATTTTATTTTATTAAAACTGCATAATATATATACTTAGATAGGTTTAGGATCCTATACAAAGTGCTTAATTTGTAAGAAGTGTAAGAAATATTCCTGGAATGACAAGTGTCCATCCTCTTAATTAATTCAAAAGGGTAGTTTTGTAATTGTACATTTTGTCATTTAATTCAAATATCAGCGAATTATATGGTAACCAGCGAATTATATGGTAACCGTCATCAATCTCCAAAAAATCAACGAATTTCTTCATACTTTATCATAAATAGATCTATAATCGGATTCATGGCGTGGTGTTTTAAAACAACTGGATAAATTGACTATGATGTTGGTCATGGTGTTTTATATAGAAGGTTGCTGGGGATTCCAGATAAAACACCATGACTTGAATCATGGCGTGGTGTTTTATCTGGTGACATTGTTCATGGCATAGTGTTTTAAACATCTGGAGACAAAACACCACGCCATGAACAATGTCTCCAGATAAAACACCACGGCATGAATAATATCTCCAGATAAAACACCACACCATGAACAATGTCTCCAGATAAAACACCACGATATGAACAATGTCTCCAGATAAAACACCACGCCATGAATAATGTCTCATGATAAAACACCATGACTTGAATCATAGATGTTTTAAAACACCACACTATGAACAAGGTCTCCAGATAAAACACCATGACTTGAATCCTAGTCTTGGTGTTTTAAAATCTGGGAATGTTTTGTATTTATAAAACACTACGCCACGAACAATGTCTCCAGATAAAACACCACGCCATCAACAATGTCTCCAGATAAAACACCATGACTTGAATCTGCGATTACGTTTTAAAAATCTGGGAATGTTTTAAAGTATGAAGAAATTCGCTGATTTTTTTTGGAGATTGATGGCGGTTACATATAATTCGCTGATTTTTAGGAGTTTGATAGTTGTGTTTGAAACGGTTACCATATTTGAAAGAATGGAAAAGACACTATTGCCCTTCAATTTTACAAAAGCCCCTTCTAATTAAAACACAATTTACATTTTAATACCCTTTTGATCTCAACCATTAGATCAAAGATCCAATGGTTTAAAACACTTCTTACACTTCTTACACTTTGGACACTTTTTACCATATCCCTACCCTACTTAGATATATCTTATAAAAATGTAAAACTAACTACAACAAACTCGTAAATAAAGGGGTGGCAAATCTAAAATTAAATCCTAATACACCTCTATAATTACTACTATAAATACATAGTAGGACATTGTAACGCCCATCTCAATTAATCAAGATTTTAATAATAAGACACACATTTTAATGCTAAAATGTGACTTTACAAAATCTAGTCATACTAACATTCCCATATGTTTACAACATTTCATAAACATATTTATAAATGTCAACATAATTCACTTTTAGCAAAGCAACTCTAGATTTGACGCGGAAGCTTCATTTGACGTGTGTTCGATTCTTGCTCGCCACTTGATCTTCACCCGGGACTCTTGACATTCACCTATGGTCAAAACCAACTTAGAAGTCAGTTTTGATAGTTAAATAACAAGTACAACAAGAAAACTGGGTCAAATAATCGAAATAAACAAAAAAAAACAAAATTTTCAGCATTTTAGACCGTCGCCGCGCGCGACGGCAAAAGGCCCTGGCCGTGGCGCGACGCCACGGTCCTGTTTCGACAGAATGTTGTTGCCGGTGCTGCATATTCCCAGCATAACCCGATTCCATGGAAACGAGCATGACTCTCTCGTTTTAATCCGTTTTACCCGATTCTTTTTCCTACGCGCTCGTAATTTAATTCTCCATCTTGTGGAGTTAAAATTCAACATTCAACTAATAAAATTCTATATTTTTAAGCTTTCGGCTTATTATTCAATTTCAACATTTTGATCCGTTTGTATTTAAAACCACCAACTTGTTTCTTACACAACCAAAATACATACGTCAATGTATTTAACTCAAGACCTCTAGCTCGGGTTCATACTTTCTTATGGAATACGTATGCACATAAAACCATCTTGACCCATTTAGAGAATATTAAGCACTCTAGTCTAAAACTCGTTCTTTTCCATTCACACTTCATAATTCCACATTCAAGATATCTACTTATATCTCCTAATCATAATGCAAATTTCCAAACAACCCATATGGCTCGTTTACCCGATTTACCCATCAAGGGATTTTTGGTCAATTTTAGTCCCTCATTTTACGACGAAGGACTTCCACTAATTAATTGACCAAAATACCACTTTTAACTATAAATCTAACTATATGTACCTGGCTCGGGTCATAGCATTGACCCGTTTACACACCTCTTGCTTTAAATTTTCTAATTAACGCAACGCAACATATGTTATTTCCTGTAATCACAAAACTCATCAAGTAGTCGTCAGTTATTATTGTCAAATGGTATTAACATGCCATTTGACCCGTTTAGTCGACATGACCATTTATCAACGTATGATGGTATATTAATACCATCATGCCCCTTGAACCAAATTCCGGTTCGTACTATGAGTTTCTACTACTTAAAAGATATTTTCTTAGATTATCCGACCCGTTATAACTTTTACCAAATGGTGTCTTTATTTTGATCACTATTATTTTAACCATTAATTTGGCCCATTTGGTTGTCGAGTGAATTTCATCACCTCATTGACATACCAACTCAACAATTTTCGCTATATCAACCTTAAACGTATTTTAACTAAGATTGTCTACATAAATGTGACGGGACGACAAGTCGTATACCTTTGAAGCGTTCCCTTCAAGCGTGTGTCCGCACCGGCTTATCCGCTTGAAGACCCGGTTTCCATGCCTAAAGAGTTCAATCCACGAACCGTTTAGAACCCTTTTTATAAGTCTTAACGCATAATTTGCCATATCAATCAAACATGCGTTTTTGTCTGATTTTCAACATTTATCTTTCACTTAGGCATTTTAACGAACACCTAACGAATATAATTTTTACATATTTAAAATCCAGTTCATAACTTGTTATTTTTGCCCAATATAAACATGCATTTCAATTCCGTTATGTCAAGCATGCATACTATTATCAGAATCATCTTATAGAAATCAAGTAGCACCACTTTTGATAGTCATAATTCTTGTGTTCATCCTACTTTTACAAAACCCATTTAACTTATAAATGGATTATCATGAACTTCATAATCTAAATACAAATTCAGCAAGTTATTGACTAGGGTTTACTCCTAGACATGTTTTCATTACTAATTTCATCTAGACATCAATTAATCAAGCTCAAATTTCGATTTCACAAGTTATCAAGAATTTGAGACAAAACCAAATGATGAAATTTAGCATACCTTATGATCCCTTCATCGAGGTGATCACGAATTTGTGCTTGGATTTTGATTTGGGTTAGATTTACCCCTTCAATTTGCTAATTTTATGCTTGTTAGGGTTTGAGCTAGAGAGCTTCTTGGCTCCTGTGCAATGGTTTAAAAACCGGTAAATACCGGCCGGTTATACCGGTATTACCGTTTCTAGATATAAATCCGGTACGAAACACCCCGGTATATAAGTGAAATGGCATAAAGTTTGTACCGGCGGTAAAATCCGGTATACCGGTTTGAAACGTAATACCGGTACCAGCCCAGGGTTATTTTAGTTTGGGTTGTTACTTTTTTTATTATATATGTTACTTATCTTACGTAATTTTTATACATTATGATTATTCGTAACTAAATGTTCTTATTTAATATTGTATGAAACGAAAATAGTTGATGTATTTAACACTCAAATAGCTTAAACATATCGTACACTTTCATTTAAAAGAGCTTGTTGGAAAACTGAATGGTTTTCGATTATCTTTTGAATTATTTTTTATTATGGATTTACTTTTGGATCATTTTTTAATATGTAATCATACATTTTTTGGATTAACTTTTGAGTTGATGTTGTAATTTATGAAATTATAGAATTAGCTAGTCAACCCGGTTGAACTGCTCGGTACAACCCGGTTCAACCGGTCGAACCATTTTTTAGCTTAATCCGGTTTGATTTAAAAACCGGTTTTTAAAACATTGCTCCTGTGTTTATGTCGACCAGAACACACACTCAAGGTGTGTGTTTTGGTGTTGGGTTTTTATTTATTAAAAACTAGTTTCTAGTTTAACACTTTTAACCCCTCTACTTTTCCCAAGTTTTATTTAGGGTGTTTTAATCAAGTTTCCTCGTTACTACAAGACTTGTAATTAACTAGATTATTTATTCCTAGTTATTTCATCTCGTTTATATCCGACATTAAATTTTATAATATAAAGATTTATATCTTCGGGTACGACTCGGTTTATTTTAAATCCCGTTATCTCGGGCCGTTTATAAACTTTTATTTCCTCAAAAGTTTTCGTTCAACTTTTATTTAATATTAGGTTTATTATTTAAATCATAATATTTACCGAGTTACTTTTACCACTAACGGTACTTTACCCGTCTTATGGTATTAACGTGGTTTGATTACCAAACCCGTTTTCGGGGTGTTACAGACACCTCTATATCTATTGCTAAATAAAGTTAAAAAATGGATCTAGTTCTGGATTCAATTGTTGCGAAAAAACCAAGCATGGGAGATTGAAAACTCTAAGGCCAATTCTGTTATATCGCAGCAATGAATAATTGTTTTCTTTTATTTACTTTTATGTGAATGTTAACTTATTTGATTTTTCAGATTCAGTTGCATGATGAACATGCCAATTTAAACAACCCAGTTGTCGAACAAGCTTCCAAGGTATTGATTTTGCTGGTTTTTAAGTATTATTTTTGTGTATATCTTTCATATTAACATGTTCGTTATGTTATGACATGCGTGTTTTATTGCAGGATGATGGTGATAAAAGTGTTGATATTATTTTGACATGCGTGTTTTATTGCAGGATGATGGTGATAAAAGTGTTGATATTATTTCTTTATGGTGCAATGTTTAATCCATACAGTATAATCTTCAATGTGAATTTAGTGAAGAGGTAATTTTAAGGTTTATTTAATCCTTCTTTAACTTTTGTATTCGATTTTTGTCTTTTTTAAGGATCAGAAGTTTGAGACTCAAAGGAAGAGATCCAAGACCCTGAATGAAATCGAAGTGAGTTTATTAATTTAGAAGATTCTGAGGACAATGACAAAGAAGAGGAATTAGAAGATACTGCTGATTCAAGCACAAACCAGAAAACCCGATTAAAAATACCTCGAGTGTCAATTCAGAAGCGGAACAGATCTCATGCAGTCTAATATGAAATCTATCAAGTGTTTTTATGTTTTTTTCATTTTCAATTGTTATATTTAATCTAGACGTATTAATAAAGTTTATTTTATATTTGAACTTTATTTTTTGTGTTAGTATAATGCAGTTATTGACCATATTAATAAAGTTCAGAATAAAGTTAGTATCATAAATTTACAAGTCAAATGTACTCATATAAATTAGAGTTAAATGCCATTTTAGTCCCTGTGGTTCAAATTAGATGATGTGCCACATCGGTAAAAATAGTCCACGTAGGATGCCAGCTAGGATGGAAGACTAACTCAGTTAGTCATTTTTTAACTGAGTGGTGAAATGACAAACAAAATTAAAAGTTTGGGGTGTCACAGATCAAAGTGTTAGTTGCGGGTGTTATCGGCCAATTCTTCAAAGTTAAAGGTGTTAAAATCCAATTGGCCTAAAGTTATTAAAGATATAAACTCTTATTATCCTATTTTTTATAAAAAAAAAGTTGTTGAAGTTTTATAAAAATATAAATTTTTTATATATGTAAAAAAACGAAATCTAACAATGCAAGTTAAAGGTCTAAAACGTACTTACGAGTCAAATACTATTTTTTATTTTTATAAAAACGAAAATTTTAAACTTAAAGTTTATTGGATGATTACTATGTGGATATTTAAAAAAAATTTATGAACTTTAAAGAATAAAATCATACTTTATAAGTTAACCAATAAAATAAACATAATTTACAATTATAAAAACTTATCTTTTATTGTTTTGTCTTTTGATTATTAATTTTTTATAAAAAACAGTATTTTTTTGTCTTTTGATTATTAATTTTTATGAAAAAATAAAACTTTACATATGTGTAACATTTATAACATATATCCACCACAATAATGTTATCATAAATATTATACGAATAAAAAACCCACCTTAATCGAATGTCGTAATGCAAAGTGTCGCCCTAGACTCATCACACGAGCACTCTACTAACATATACATTATATGACATCGCAATCAGACCGTCTCCCGTCACAACACACGAATCCTGAACACGAAAGAAGAAAAGAAAACTAGATCACATCTAAAATGAACTATCCAAACCAAAACCAAACACCTCCGATACCGACATCCAAACAGTATGGCATGTCATGTCCCCATGCGCCGCGGTCTTACCACCAGTAATTACCACCATATCCAACTCTCAACACCACACTTTCTTTGACCTTTCTCTCTCTCTCTCTCTCTCTCTCTCTCTCTCTTTTTCAAATCTCTTTCTAAAAGCAATAATAATATGCTCAAACTCATTTGATTTCACTCCAAAACACACACACTCGTGCTACTATCTCCCTACTCCTTCTACCCCCACCCCACAACTTTCCAAAAATTGGATCTTTTTCTCATCTTTCTCCCAAATCTTGCTGCTTTTTGGGGGGTTTTGTACTGGGTACCCAAATTAGGTCAATTTTGATTTCACATACTATTCGGAGCTTCGATTCAATGATTATACGGGTCCTGATTGAAGCTGGTGTGCGAAATTTGGGGGTTTTTAAGCTACTGTAGCTGTTCAGAAATTAGGGTTTGTAAGAAAGAAGGATGTTTTATTCGCAGTTTATTTTAGCAAAAAAGGGTCCTTTAGGGACTATATGGATCGCTGCTCATTTGGAGAGGAAGCTTCGCAAGAATCAAGTTGCAGATACTGATATTGGAGTCTCTGTAGGTAATATTATTGTTTTCCCCCTATTCTTCTGTTGGATTTTTGCATTAAAAGGAGAGTGGTTTTGTTAAATCATGAAGCTAGTTTATTGATAGAAATCTTTTGGTTTAGGACTTAATTAGGGAAGTGTTTTATGGCTTGTGGTTTACAGTTGATAGTGCTTTTATGAGCTTAGGAGTTTTCCTTTTGAAACCCTAAAGTCTATTTCCATGCTTTTACTGAATAAACTGCACTTTGTTAAGAGTAAAGGGTCTTGTTTAAGTAGGGACTAAGTGAGTGCTAAGTAGCTTTTAGCTCTTAGTTTTTGCTGATTAGTTATCTAATCTTATTGTTTGTTTGTTTTTTTTTTTTAGTCTTTTAGGGAAGAAGTTATAGATTCTTATTTCCTTTTGGAAGATAACAATAAACAAAACAGGCCTACTTATTGATGTTAGAAGATCCAAGATATTCATCTAATGTATGTTTCTTGTTAAAAGAAGCTTATATGACATAAAGATTTGTTTTTTACCGAGGATATATAAGACTGCTACTCAAAAGGTTTTATACTCTTTATTGTTCAATTATGGTGACTTTAGGGCATTGTGAATTGTGTGAAAATAGGATGCTATGAATTTTGGGCCTGTCACTTAATAATTTACCGAACATCAGACATTTGATGTGTACAGTTTGTAGGCGGGTAATGAGTAAGCAAACGGTAGGAAATAAAACTTAAGCGGTTTCAGCGTCTTAACACACCTCGGACCCTTTAGTTTTCGTATCTTAGATACACTCAGGATTTATAGCACTATTTGTATGTTTAAAAACAGCTTGGAGAGACAAAATTTTTAAAAAACATGGGGGCAAGCACAAACAAATCCATGAAAAGACAAAAAAAAAATTGGCATGAAAGTGTGCAATTTACATGTCTAGTATAAAAATTAGTAACAAAAATGCCCTTCCTTTAACAAATTAAACTGCTTCACTTGTTAATTTATTCTGGTTGGTTTTGACAGACTCAATCCTGTTTCCTGAGATGCCTATTGCACTGCGGTTGTCAAGTCATCTTTTGCTTGGTGTGGTTAGAATATACTCAAAAAAGGTCAACTACCTTTTTGATGATTGCAGTGAGGCTTTGCTTAAAGTCAAACAAGCTTTTCGGTCTACCGCTGTTGACTTGCCACCTGAAGAATCTACTGCTCCGTATCACTCAATTACCTTGCCCGAGACTTTCGATCTAGACGATTTTGAGCTGCCCGAGGATGATTTGCAGGGGTTAGTTTGTCACTATATATCTTTTCATGGGCCACTTCTGTCAATTATAATACACCTTATCAATTTGTACTGATGTTTGCTTGCTTATATATATAATCTGCAGTAATTATGTTGATCAACACATCAGTTCAAAGGACCAGATCACACTACAAGACACTATGGAGGGTGTTGTTTACTCTACATCTAAATTTGGGCTTGATGGTTGGTATCCATGTCCATTAATAACCGATATATATTTTTTCTTGCAGTTTATTTGCGATTCTTATCCTTTTATTTTGTTTTTGTTTATAGAGAGATTTGGTGACGGTGATGCGTCTGGTCTGGACCTTGACGAGGTAAATACTCGTCTTATAGAATCTTGTAATGTTTGGAATTACTTAGGACCGTTCAAAAAACTGCGATATTGAGAGCATGAAGTATGATTTGTCACTAAAAAGTTCTGAAATTTTGAAAATTGATGCAAACAGGAACTATTGGCTGAGAAGGCTGCAACTCCCGAACTTGCTGCTGGTGCATCAAATTCAGAGTATGACCCCCCCCCCCCCCCCCCCCGTGTGTGTGTGTGTGTATATATATTTGGTATCATATTTTCATGTTCTAACATAAATACATCATCCAATGTCAGTGGTGATCCTCAAGCTAGTGGCATTCCAAATGAGGTCCGTATATGAACTTAAAACTATTTCTATTTACTTTTTGATATTGAAATTCTTAACCTCACGTAAAACATCCTTGTGTTTTTTTTTTTTTTTTTTCATACCAGGATTTGGATGACTATGATGGAGATAACGAACCAGTTGACTATGCGCAAGGTCCATGTACTCCGGGACTATGGGAAGAACCAAATTTGGCCAACGTTCAAGAAACTTCCGCATGTGAAGATCATCAGGAACAAGAAAATCATGCCATAACCGAATCTGCAGTGAAGGAGAATTTAGAAAACGTTTTCCCACATGAACAACATCAAAATCTGTTTGAGTCGCATGAAAAATCACAACCTCACGTTGCGGAAACAGAACAGAGTCAACAGACGTTGATTCATGATCTTGGTTCAACACCTTTTACAGAATTACTTTCAACTGGAAATGTTGTTCCTGTATCTAATGATCCTGCCAAAGTGGCGGGTTTACTAAACCAAAATGTCAGCAACGGGCCCCCTGGATTTCCGACCGCCAATGATAACCATGACAACTTTGTAAAATACCAAGGTATGTTAAGTAGGTCCCACTAGCTGGTTATACAGTTATTTTGGAGTATTATCGTTTAACTTAATTTTGCAGGAAATCAGGAGAATACATATCATCTTACCAATCAATTTGAATCAAACATCGATAAAGACAATCTTGTTGGTACTCCGCAACATCATACGTCTTCCGAACCGAACAATGCCGCAACTCCGGTTTTGTTTCCCCATGACAGCGTGCCAAATTCTAACTTTCCGAGTCTTAGGCCGTGTGTCACTTTCCCGAACCATGACACCAACGGTAAGAAGCTAAAGTTACACATCTATAGTCGAGCGTTCTCAATTTAACATCAAACGTGTTATTATTTTCCAGCTGAAGCATTGAATAAAAACTTTCCGGAAGTTCATCATGCTGATATTGATCAGAATCACCAAGTTCGGGTGGATAATGTAACTCAAAGGGAGGTGCAAGTAGAAAGCATCAACAACTATGCTAATGACTTTTCTACCCCTGTAAATCAAAGGGAGGTTCAAGTAGAAAACGTCAACAGCTATGCTAATGACTATCCTGCCCCTGAGAAACGGCTCTCCTTACCACACTGGCTTTCGGATGTGCCCAAA
The DNA here is from genome assembly GCF_002127325.2 of Helianthus annuus. Classification (NCBI taxonomy): domain Eukaryota; kingdom Viridiplantae; phylum Streptophyta; class Magnoliopsida; order Asterales; family Asteraceae; genus Helianthus; species Helianthus annuus. The sequence goes on along the minus strand of NC_035446.2, from coordinate 155,498,423 downwards.
AACATTGTACCGGAAGTTACACCGATTGAAAAAGACATAACATCGGGAACAAAACGCAGTTTCGCTGAAAGCTCAATGACCGATCAGAGTTTAAATTTAAATGAATCTTCGGGTTTATTCAACACAAATATGACTTCTCAGAGTTTAAATTTGAATCAATCGTCGGGTTTTTACAACACAAACACGACTGAGCAGAGTGTAAATTTGAATCAATCGTCGGGTATTTACAACACGAACACGACTCCTCAGAGTCTAAATTTGAATCAATCTTCGGGGTTTTTCAACACAAATACGACTCCTCAGAGTCTGAATTTAAATCAATCTTCGATGGTTTTCACTGCAAATACGTCTGCTCAGAGTCAAAATTTAAATCAATCTTCGGGGTTTTTCACCACAGATACGACTGCTCAGAGTCAAAATGTAAACCAATCTTCAGGGTTCTTCACCACAAATACGACTGCGCAGAGTCAAAATTTAAATCAATCTTCGGGGTTTTTCACCACAAATACGACTGCTCAGAGTCAAAGTTTAAACCAATCGTCGGGGTTTTTCACCAGTAATACAACTGGTCAGAGTTTAAACTTAAATCAGTCTTCGGGTCCATTCACCATTAATATGAGTGGACAATCTGTTGCGAATGATGATGATTTGCTGTCTTCAATATTAGGTAAGCAGGCTATTTTGTTTTTGTTTTGTTTTTCTTAACTGTAGTTAAATTTCTTAAATAATTTTTTTTTTTTTTTTTTTTTGTATACAGTTGGAAGAAAATCTTCAATACTAAAAATGAAGCCCAGTCCTCCCGTTGTGACACAATCTACAAAACGTAGACGATCTACCGCACCCAAAACCGGTGTGCCAAAACGAAAGGTGCTCATGGATGATAACATGGTTCTGCATGGCGAGTATGTTCCATTTCATCGTTTTATTTTTTAATTTTCTTTTATTATTAAATTGTTCTGTGAACAAAGTCTCTTTTCTTTCCTCAAACAGCACAATACGTCAGCAACTGACGAACACCGAAGACATTCGGCGATTACGAAAGAAAGCTCCTTGCACTCGTTCCGAAATTTCGATGCTGGAGAAACAGTTCTGGGAAGATGACATTTTTAGTGAACCTATATTTACTGGTGAGTTGTTTGTCGAGTGATTTACATTTAGCTCTAAATTGTTCTGTCGTTTAACACATCTTAACAATATTTAAATATCTTACAGGGGTGTCGATTAAATTGGCTTCTTTGCACAGTCAGTTATATAATCTAAGTAAAATTGTTGTTTCTCGTAACAATGCTTCGTTAGAAGGTGGAAAAGACCCGAAGTCAATTTCTCAGAATGATGAAAAGGCGACACAACTGGAAGTTGGGTCAAATGCTCCTAAAGAAAACCCTGTTACACCACCCGAAGTCAACCCTGTTACACAGCCGGTTGAGCTTCCTACGGTGACGGATAACCACACACGCGATAACAATACAGTCAGTTTAGATTATTATGGAAGTCAACCACCACAGATGGGTGCAACTGAACACGTGGCAGAAGCAGAACCCCTCAATTCCGAGCATGATCTTTTCGGGGAGAGAACCGCAATGGAAATTGATCCGAAAAGCTTTCAGGATGCTGATATTGGAGTTCCTGTTATGCCTACCGAGGTTGAACCGCCTACACATGTTGATGTGGTCCCAAGTGATACTTTTGACACGTCGGCAGCTATGAACGAGGTTCAGGTGGATTCTTCTTTACAAACTGATGCTCCAGGTGGCAATTCGACTGAGAAAATGGATTTACAGTCTGCTGACATAGATATAAACAGCTTTAGATCTCTTGAAAGTAACATCGATGTTGCTCCTGTTAAAGAAGTATCAGAAGAGAAACATGATCAAGACGTTGAATATAGGAAAGATGAGGAAGAGACTGTGAATGAGGATGCAGCGATAGCTTCAAATGTCGAGTCTAGTATTCAGAATTCGGTTTACAATGGTATATTTGGTGAAGAATTTGGAACAGTTGCAGCATACGATACTGAAGTTAATCCAGTTTTGGAAAATGTTACATTGGACGAAAGAGAAAATCCAGGTCATCATGTTACTTTCGAGACTACCGAGATGAATGCTGAAGATATTCCCGCTGATAACAGGGTTGATGATGCTGTAAGTAAAATTATTTTTTTATCACTTTTATAAAAAATGATTAATCTTAATTTTTTATTTTGCATTCTTTGTGCAGGAAATAACTCACCCTGCAGTTGAAAACAATACAGGTTTGCATTCTTACTAATTTCAACACTCTATATATTGTGACATTAAATTGAATAAAAAATATCTGTTTGTTTGTTCAGATTTCCTGAATTTTGACGATCTTGATGATGACGATGCGGACGCTGGTGGTGATTACGCGCCTGATGTGGACGCCCCACGGGTTATCGACAACAGTGGATGGTCTTCCCGTACAAAGTATGTATACCTATACCTATACCTATATTCACTCATGTAACTTGATGAAATTATCATTATTACGCTTGTTTAACAATTGATATTTCTGGTTAGGGCCGTTGCAAAATACCTCCAAATTATGTTCGACAAAGAAGGAGAGCGTGGAAGGAATATGCTTGCGGTAAACAATCTGCTCGTCGGCAAAACACGCAAGGAAGCTTCAAGAATGTTCTTCGAAACATTGGTACGTTGTCGGCTGTGCTAATCATAACTTTTCCGCAACTGACATTCGATGATCCGCTTAATAACACGCATGTTACAGGTTCTGAAGACGAAGGATTACATCCACGTAGAGCAGGCAGATCCATACGAAAACATAAATATTTTCCCACGCGCAAAGCTTTTGAAATCAGACTTTTAGTAGAGATATAATACTAATTGAAGCTGGATGATTGTTCTTACTTAGAAAATGATATCTGTTGTCTGTTTGTTTGTTGGTTTCTCAAGTAAAGTAGTTGGTTATCTTGGTAGTTTTTGACCACGGACTTTTAGTAGAGATATACTAATTATGTACCACTTGTAACGGTTGTTAGAACCTATGTATTATTAATAATTATTTGTATATACAGTATACAGTATATAGCCTTTACCGGCATGCTAATTTATTATTACTATTACTGTTGTGTGGTCTACTTCTGTCTGTCACCTATGTGTCACAAGTTTCAACTCATGTTTTTTCTTAAAAGAAAATTCTGATTTTATGTATATAATTTCAACAAATTCTGATATCCTTTTGTGAACTTTTTATATTTTTGGCATGAAGTTTATTTTGAACATCATTGTCACGTGACAAACTATCATTTTCTCACAACAGAGGATATTTCTGGTAACAAACTTTTTAGATTTTTTCGATCTTAAAGTTGTTAGTTTCATTTGGATGTTAAGCCAGTAACTTTTTTTTTCCTAAAGAAAAACCCATAAAAAGGTACTTGAAATAATCTTTTAAGAAACCAAATCCAATTTTTTTAAAATACAAATTTAATGTCATATAATTAAAAAAACCACCTAAAATCATGGAAAAAAAAGAAAGGAAAAAGTAAGGTCTTGACCGACTTAAAAATCGAAATGATGCACATAGATTTAACGGTGCAGCTAAAAAAAAAAAATAAAAAAATAAAAATAAAAATACGAAAAAGTGAAATTGGGGGGCCTGTATTTGCAACCCTGACCTCCAAAATAATTTTTTCTTTTTATTTGAACGGCACCTCCAAAATAAATATCTCACAAATCCACTCACTTCTTCTTTCTCTCTCCTCTCTCTCTCTCCGTTTTCCGATTCACAATCATCGCCGGAGAGTCGAATAAGAGACTCCCTGTTCTTCGATTCATCTCCGACTTGGTTTATGAGGTATCTTTTCTTCTACCCTTTTCTTATTTCCAACAAAAATCTGATTTTATTTTAAAAAACTCATCTTTTTTGGATCTTGAATCGCCCCTTTCAAGATTTTCAGATCTGCTCTTTCGTTTTCGTGATTCAATTCGTTCAAAAGAAAAAAAAAGTTTTCATGGTTGCTGATTGTTGACGGGTGTAGATTCGATTGTATTTGTATTTTTAAATATATAAAAGTTTAAATCTTTTTAAGAATTATAAGAATTCGATTGTATCTGGGTTTATTTTTATTTTTTTTTTATTTTGTTTAAAAGATGAAATCTTTTTTTATTTTGTAAATGTTTGGATATTGTTTGATATATTTTGTTTTGTGTTTCTTGCAGCTCGAAGGAGAAGCCCACGCTAGGGTAAGTGTTGCTGATGTATACAAATATATATTTCTGAGTTATTTTATATGCTATATTGACCTAAATAAAACAAAATTTAATGATTTATTGTGTTGTTTATCGTTATAGTAGGTTGATGATATATACATGACTTTTTGAGTGTGTTTAATGCAATTTTGACTTTCATATTTTGTTCTTGATATATTTTCTTGGTGTGGTCCTGTTGTTGGCACTTTATTTTCTTAGCACTTGGTTTTTCAACGTTTTATTTATATTTGTCATTGTCCAGAATTTGACTAATCTTGCTGGGTCAATGTTTAGGTTACATATAGTTTTCCCACATTTTAATTTTGTGAATTCGGACTCATTTTTTTTCCGAAAAAGATGCAAACTTTATTAATCTGGATTGGTATATGATTGAACTGGTAATGGTCTTACGCTATGTATGAAACGGGCTTTAAACTAGGTAACCTAGAGCCGTTAATCTTTGCTACTGTTTGAATCAAGTTTATGGTTTAATTTTGATACTCTTTTAAATTAGAGTGAATTTCAAGGATTGTCCTTTGTCTTTATACCCATTTTCAGGCGCTGTCCTTTATGTTCAAAATTGACGAGTTTTGTCCTTTATGTTTTCACATCATACATGTTTTGTCCTTTAAGCCTAACCTAGTTAGTTTTTTCTGTTAAAGTTGGTCATATGCTTTGCACATGAGGGCATTTTCGTCAATTCTGAGGGCATTTTTGTCAATTCAAAGGTAAGTTCAACTGCAGATTTACAGCTCAAAGCTTCTACAACCGTTGAATTGACATAAATGCCCTCATGTGCAAAGCATATGACCAAATTTTACTGAAAAAACTAACTGGGTTAGGCGTAAAGGACAAAACGTGTATGATATGAATACATAAAGGACAAAACTCGTCAATTTTGAACATAAAGGACAACGCCTGAAAATGAGAATAAAGATAAAGGACGATCCTTGAAATTCACTCATTAAATTAAAGAAACAATGGACTCTCTTGACTCTTGAACGATGGAATTGAATAGACGATGTTGTTCGTTCTTTTGTTATTTTCTTTACAAAGATACAAGTTTATAAAGATGGAGGATGAATGCGAGGAAGAAGATAAAAAAACTTAAAAATATCACAACAAATTTAAATTACATACGTAACATGTGATCTGACCAAGTGCAAAGTGTCTACTTTACCAATTTTTTTTCGTCAGATTCCAGTTAAAAGTTAAAGCGCTACAGTTTAAATTCTCTAGTTTTATAGTGGACCTGTTGTTCATGGGACCAAATAACGTTATTTGTGAATGACATGATTGCACATAAATTTTGGAGAATCGTTGTACACGTATATTAAGTTCCTTTTCACCGTTCAAATATATATTTCTATGATTTCTTGCACGTATCATCACAAACAAACACTTCAATACGGGAGACTAATTACCTCTTATATTTCTGTTATATAACCATATTTATCTGCTCTTATAGTGGACAGCGGATCAAGACCCGCAAACGGAATATTGCAGCTCCTCTGGACCCTGCAGCATTTGCGGATGCAGTGGTCCAGATTTACTTGGATAATGCTGGTGATCTGGTACTCTATTAAATCGTTATTTTAACGTAGTTGTCCGTATTATATACTTTCATTGTACACTATTCCAACATCAGAGCTTCATGAAACCTTTACTCAATCGCAGGAACTAATTGCAAAGAGCATTGAATCTTCAGACCTTAACTTCAGCAGATATGGTGACACCTTTTTCGAGGCAAAAATCCTAACTTCATTTTTCTCGTTTTTGTCTATATGACTTAAGTTTGTTTAAGTTATGAATTGAACGCGTATTGTGCGGTTTTTTCAGGTTGTTTTTACTGGAGGGCGTACTCAACCTGGAACAACTAAGCCTGACGAGGGGGAGCGCCACCCGTATTCCATATTAGACTGTGAGGCTAAACGTGAACAAATACTGCCTTCTGTAATCTACATTCAGAAGATTTTGAGGCGAAGGCCTTTCTTAATAAAAAATCTTGAAAATGTCATGCGGAGATTTCTTCAGTCGCTCGAGTTCTTCGAGGATAATGAGCGAATTAAGCTGGCGATTTTCACCGCACTTGCTTTTTCCCAGAAGCTCTCTGGTCTGCCGCCAGAGACTGTCTTCCAGCCGCTTCTTAAGGATAACCTAGTCGGAAAAGGGCTTGTTCTTACTTTCATTACCGATTTTTTCAAGGAATATCTGATTGATAATAGCCTTGATGATCTTATTTCCATCTTGAAACGTGGCAAAATGGAGGATAATTTGCTTGATTTCTTTCCGTCTGGGAAACGATCTGCCGAAGCTTTCTCTGAGCATTTCACGTAAGTTCAAGTTTGTGCGTTTTTTTTTTTAATTTTGTATAATAATACCTAAAAGAAGGTCGGTGGCAAAGCCACTGGCCCATTCTACTTTGTAACCCATAACTTTGTAAATGTCGCTTTAATCCCCTCAAGTTTCTAAAGTTTCGAATTTATCCCCAAAACTAATTTCTTACGTTTTTACTTTTATGTACGTGTCGATATAAATTTGAGTTTGTCTATGTTTTAACGTAATTTTTGTTTGGAAATGAGTGGTCAATTATAAAATGTTTTATTTTATGTACGTTTTGAGTTGGACTACGTTTTAACGTAAACTTGTTTGGAAACAAATCGGGTCAAATATTATATGTTTTCATTCGACGGGATAAATTTGAGTTACTATACGTAAATTTAGTTTGGGAACGAGTCGGGTCGGGTCGGGTCGATTGTTTCTTTTATTTATCACTCCGCGTATGACCCACTCCACGTTTTATTTTATGTACGTTTTGAGTTGGTCTACGTTTCGACGTAAATTTTGTTTTGAAACAAGTCGGGTCAAATATAATACATTTTCATTCAACGGTATGAATTCGGATTACTATACGTTTCAATGTAATTTTAGTTTGGAATTGAGTCGGGTTGATTGTAATCTATAATTTATCACGTTGCGTATGACGCCGCTGCAACGCCGGCGGGTAAAAATAATTTATATAAAAGTGCCATCAAAGGTTAAGAATTTATTTGTGATGTTAAAACTGCAGCAAGGCAGGCATGGCTTCGTTGGTTGAATACAACGACAAGAAGATCTTCGAGGTGAAGGTGAAAGAAATGAAATCCGCTTTAACAACGCAGATATCGGAGGAAGCTGATCTCTCTGAAGTGACAGAAACCGTGAAACAACATGTTAAAGATGCTAAGTTGCCTGAAATTGAGGTTGTGAGGATTCTGTGGGATGTTTTGATGGATGCTGTTCAATGGTCAGGGAAGAACCAACAGCAGAATGTTAACCTTGCTCTCCGACAGGTAAATTGTAACATTTTTTTATCGTGTGCATGATAACGCAGACGCTAGTAATGCGCAATCATGTGTTGATTTTGATTTAGCGATTTGTTGGTGCAGGTGAAAACATGGGCGAAGTTACTTAACACATTCTGCACAAGTGGAAAGCTTGAGCTAGAACTGCTTTACAAGGTTCAAGTTCAGTGTTATGAAGATACGAAATTAATGAAACTGTTCCCTGAAATTGTGAGGTCTCTTTACGACCAAGATGTTCTTGCTGAGGACACTATACTTCATTGGTTCCGTAAAGGAACCAACCCAAAAGGAAGGTAATATATTTTTATTGTAAGAAAAAAAAACAAAATTGTTAGATATATTGAGTGCATGTTATATACATGTTTTGTAATGGTGCAGGCAAAGCTTTGTGAAGGCATTGGAGCCATTTGTGAAGTGGCTGGAAGAGGCAGAAGAGGAGGAATAAGACGGTGAGTCTTGTATACGCCTATCTTATGTTTTTTCCACAATCGGTGTGTCAAAACCTGAAATTTTCTGTCTGTACTTTTAATTTGTCAAAAAGTGTAAGGTTGTTTGGATTGATTCCAATAATTGGTGTTTGTTGACTTAATCCTATTGAAGCATACCAGTAACTTTGGTTATGTCTTGTGTGATGAGTTGTTTTTAGTTGATAACTGTTAGGCGAGGGCACTTTTTGGCGTCTTAAACATGCATATGCATCAGTTTAGTATCAGTGGGTGTGTCCGTGTGCGAGTTAAACTGTTTCACAACGAATAAAATAAATAGCAAGCTAGAGACTTGCTGGCCTTTCGAATATGAGTTCAAGCTCGTTTATTATTAAATGGATTTTAGAACCAGTGTTTTGAATAGCTCACGGTTTAACACGGTTAGGTTTGGTTTGGTTTGGTTTGGTTTGATAACCATTAACCAAACTCATTGTTAACATTGAAAAGGTGATACTCAAGCGTATACAACATCACATAAAGAACAAGCATAAAAAAAACAGAATATTTGACTAAATTTTTCTTTTTTTCATTTTTTTAATAGAACGGCACTTAATCTCGATCTACACCTGCATCTAGCAGGATTTGAACCCTTTACTTCTAGAATAGAGGGGATGAACCTTACCTCTACCATGTCTCTCGGGAACATTTGAGTTGTGCCGCTTGGTTAATTTTAAGGTGTGTTATAATTGAATCGTCAATCACCAACCGCATAAAACTGTTTTCTTTAGCACGAGTCATGAACCAGATCATGAAAAGTTGCTTGCATGTTAGACCCTAAAGGGCTATGTTTAATTGGTTAGCCCTCCCCAAATTGGCCTGTAAATTGAGAAACCAGTAAACTAATTCAAAGTAATTTGTACCTTCAAGGATCATTGGAAATCTCACCAATAGCAAAGCTAAGGTAGGGTCTAAGAATGGTAAAATGTAAACAACATTGCCTCTACCTGATAAGAATAGAGAGTTTGCTTACAATGCGACCCCCAGCTCGACATGAATTAACAAATAAGAGAGTAAATTCGGGCTTGTTTGTCAACCATCGTAATTTTGATGGGAGTTTAATCTTGTGGTAGGCTCTAAATTTGCCGGGGTCCGATCCGATTCTCAAATCATCAGTTCTATTCTATGCTTAGAAATGATTTTGTTTTGTCCTGAATGAACCAACACTAAAATGTCCACATCCCTTAATTTTATTAACCGACACTTTTTACGCAACCTTCTATTGCAACCAGGGGCGTAGCTTCCTTGCGGCGGGAGGGGGCGCCCGCCCCCCGAACTTTTCGACGCGTAGTGTTACGAACAATACCTTCGTATAGAAATTTTTAGGTATATATGTTTTCGCCCCCCAGGAATTGGGAAAAATCGACCCCCAAGCGTCGCCAATGATTGCAACGTATATCTTAGGCAGCAATTGCAAAAGCGTTTTTAAAGCTGTACAAAAAGTTTATTTTTCAAACAAGAAACAATACTAAAATAGATGTTTACTTGCTAGTAAATAATTTCCAAAACAGCATTTTACCAAGTATTCTCCATTAATGTCCTCTAAGAGTGGTCATGCCTGTTAGGCTATCGGGTGTGCCTTTCACATATCACACCTGAAAAACTGCCACTTCAATGTCTCATCAATTTTAACACCCCTAACATGGTGGTTGTTAGGTATTGAATAATAGAGGGGTTGGATTGTAATAGTTCATAGTATAAGGGGGTCTCTTGTTAGTTCGTAAACTTATATGAGAAATTTCCTTCTTCCTCTGTGTTCTTGTTCTTTAATCTTTCTCGCTTTTTAAGCTTGATTACCAATTTGTATCGTAGTAGCAGTGGTGGAAATGATTGTCACATAATCACACATCACATATTAAAAACTGTATTTCATGCAAATATATTTATATGCTTTAAGCTTTTAACAATTTGTAATTAAAAAAAAGTAAAGTACATGGATGGTCCTTGTGGTTAATCAAAATTTTGAATTTGGTCCTTAGCTTTTCAAAACTATACGGATGGTCTCTATGGTTTGCACTTTGTAATATATTTAGTCTCTAACTTTTGCTAAAAGTACATGGATGGTACATGTGGTTTGCATTTTGTAACGCGTTTAGTCCCTAGCTTGGACCTGCTGAAACCTTTAGATTTGTTAGCTGAGCACTAAATGTGTTACAAATTGCAAACTATAGGGACCATCCATGTACTTTTGAAAAGGCAGGGACCGAATCTAAAATTTTGGTTAACCACAAGGACTATCCATGTGCTTTACTCTAAAAATATGAGGAAATTATATTTTTATTGTACTCACAAGTCGCACGATTTTGTCTTTGGCTAGTTGAAATCACTGTTTTTACTTTTACAATAACGCAAACATAAAATACAAAAATATATAGTCTTTATCGTCGTTGGGTAGTCGAAGTGTGTAAATATGTTCCACCAAAGTTACCGATCAAAGCACGTGGTTAAGCTATTACGAGACCTAAACATATATTAAACAATGTTGTGTAGCTAGATTTTTCTTAAAAGTTAACGAATATAAAGTAATTACCGAAAAATCAAATGAGGTGCTAACTTAAATATTGATTAAAAAAAATCGAAAAATATCAACTTTTTGTTGTCTTCGTCGAATATCCCACACCATCGCCTCATGACCTGCGTACTTCACACCTGTTCACACATTTAAGGCCTCATGTTCCACGCATGGTCCAAATACGATGAAAGTTACGTGGACTTCTACATAGTACAATCAATATAGGAGTAGGCGAGTATCTATGCTCTACGATTAATATGGAAGTAGTTAGGCTTTTGATTATAGTCTTCGATGTAGGAGCATCGGATTTAATTGAACCCGAACTAGCACCCGATGGTGACCCAATATGTGAAAACTGTAAAAAGGTCATGCGTGTCATTTGTTAATCGCTTACTCTGGCCAAGTAAGTAGCGGCATATGATACCATGAACTTCTTATGGCGGACACGTTTACATCCGATGTAGTAAGGGCAGGGTGAATGGGACTAATTAAAAAGTACCCAAATGAATCAGATGAGCAAAATATTTGATAATAATGTAAACGCACAACCAAGTGACGGGAGCGTATTACATTAGGATAATGAGCCCGGGTGAAGGGACAAACAAGCATGTAAAATGATTTAGACGAGTATTGGGAGGGAGTGTACTTACACTCGAACCCAGAAAAACATCAAGCATGTAAAATGATTTAGACAAGTATTGGGAAGGAGTGTACTTACGCTCGAACCCAGAAAAACATCAAGCATGTAAAATGATTTAGACAAGTATTGGGGAGGAGTGTACTTACGCTCGAACCCAGAAAACATCAAGCATGTAAAATGATTTAGACAAGTATTGGGAGGGAGTGTACTTACACTCGAACCCAGAAAACATCAAGCATGTAAAATGATTTAGACAAATATTGGGAGGGAATGATACTTACACTCGAACCCGGAGAATGTAAACATGTAAGATGAGTTAGATATGCATTGGGAGGGGGTGTACTTACACTCGAACCCGGAAAATGCAAATATGTTCCTTAACGGGTCATTTTTGCAAAACGTCGAACTTAAAGATAAAGTCAGAATATAAAAAAAAAAAACCGAAGCGAGGTCTTAATGCATACCGGGAGGGTTGCAATAATAATAATTTCGGTAAAACACCCGGTGGATGGGTAAAAATTAAACACATGCGTAAACTAAGAGACGTGAATGCGGGTTGAAAGACCAAGGTAACTTGGATTACGAGTTATGACTATAAAATCTCGTATATAGAAATTGTGAGTAAATATGTTCAACTATTCGAAGTCCAATGGGTCGAATAAAGAATAAAGTTGATTGTTTATAAGTGATGGCTTTCACATTAATAGGTCAAACATGTTGAATACAATATAACGCCGGATGGCACAAATGAGCACTAGCCAGATAAAGGTAGTGTTAAATGCAAGAGAATAATGAGCCCGGCAATGGGACATAATCGAACACGAATGTATGTAAACTGGATAATGATGAGCATAAGATAAACCGACGCATAAATGACATGAGAAATCATAAAGTCGGAAAATGTGCCCGAAAAGAAACGAATGTAGCCTTAGACTACGGTCAAGGTCAAAGATAATATCAAAACGATAATAAACGATGTTAAACAAAAACATGGTGCCTTAACGCCGTATGCGTATATAAATGTATACACATTTGAAGGAAGACTCGAATAAAAGATGATCTACGGGATCATCATAACCTACGAGGTATTAATTAGAGCAAAAGGTCTACGGGGCCAAAACGACCCACGGGTCATGATTAGAAAGAAGTTAAAAGGACTTCGCCTTAAAGAGGTGAATGTCTAATCAAAAATAGCCCATAAGGCTAAGTGATAAACCTACGGGTTAGATGGAATAAAGCAAGGAAATCAGTTAAGAATCCCCGCATAAAAACTAAGACTGTAAAGGATTAAATTACGGACTGTCAACATCCCGGTATGGATGATTGACACAAGATAAAGAAAAGATCCTAAAACTAAAACTTCGGTTTTAGTAAGAAATAATGTTCTTACAAACATAAATTCTGATAGGAATTTAAATAGTAAGCATGAAAGATACAAGTCTTGACACTGATAGGCGCAAGATGATATATTCGAAAGGTGATATTCTCAAAAATGAAAGGTTGATATAAATTAAACATGATGTAACACAATCACGGTCAAGAAATGTAATGTGAAGTAGAATCACAATATGACCAAGCAAGCGGTAAAAAGGAACTGGACAAATAAGTCTAGTTAGTGAGACCAGTTAAGGTCAACAATTCAAGTCAAGAAATTTGGTTTGCTCGAAAACGGTGGGATCGGTATAGCTGAACCGAATAAATAAATTTGAAAACAAAAGAATTTGTTGCTAAAAGTGAAATATTTCACTAAAGACCTTTAAACGGGTCAAAGTAACGGATTCACAAAGAATTCGATAGGATATGAAAGCGAGGAATATCGCTAAGTTAATTAAACTAGTGGAAATAACGAGATTACGTTATTTCCAGTCGCATTATGTCATGTAAGATACATAGATGATTAATAACCAAAAGAGTATTACCATACTTTTCTGGTAATACTAACAATCGGTTAAGATATGAGAAATGCTTAATTGATTATCGAGAGCAAATACATGGAGTTGAACTCGATAAATTAAGTAAGAAAAGGTTTCGAGGACGAAACCTCTTTAAGGGGGGTAGACTTGTAACACCCCGAAAACGGGTTTGGTAATCAAACCCCGTTAGCACTAAAAGACGGGTAAAATACCGTTAGCGGTAAAACTTATCCGGTAAATATTAGGATTTTAAATAATTAATCCTAATATTAAATAAGAAGTGAATAAAAGCTTTTAATGAAATGAAATTCGTAAAAGTCCGAGTAACGGGACTTAAAATAAAAATGGGTTATGACTTCCCGAACCCGTTAAGTTAACTAGGAATATTAAACCTAGTTAATAAGTGGGAATATTATTGAAAATAATTAGGTTGTGACCTAATTAATAACTAACCAAACACGAGGGACCAAAGCCGGGTAACTTGAAAATGGAATTATAACTCAAAAATATAACACAACACACACACTAGATGTGTGTGTGCATACGTGAAGTAGTCCAGGAGAAGGAGCAAGAGCTCCAAACCCTAGCTCAAACAATCTCAACAAATTGAAGCTCAAATCAAGACCCAAATCGATGCATGAACACATATAAATGATCACCTAGTCGTGGGGATCACAAGTTATGTCGAATTTTATGATTTGGTGATACTTTGAAATTATGATGAACAATCATAATCGAAATTCTAGAATGAATATTGAATCTATGAGTGTTATTGTGATGAAATTTTCGTTTAGAAACAAACCCTAGTTGAAAACTTGATGAATTGAGGCCCAAACTAGGGATTTGATAATTACCCTATCATGTGTTAAATGGGTTTTGTAGAAATATGGTGAACACTCGAATTAAGATGCTAAATGGATGAACCTTGATGTTGTGATGCTAGTTCTAGGTGTAGTTCATGTACACTAGACATAGAGGCATGATTTTGATACTAAAACTTGGTTAAAATGATGAACATGATTAGAGAAAATATGCTTGTAAATCTCGCCTACAAGGTGTTTGTTAAAATGCCCGAATGAATATTGAAAAGAGGATTTTATGAAAGAAATGCGTAATTGGCTAGTTTGACTAATTACGTGAAATATGGGTTAAAACGGATTATAATAATAGTTTGACACTCTCTACAAGCTAGGTGGAGGCTTGGGAAAGAAGCGGTCAAACGAATCAAGCACGAGAAAAAAAAGCGTATTCGGGTGCGAGGTAAGTATGGCTTACACTAGTCTTGTATTTTAGAATATCCCCTTATTGTAACAACCCTCGGTAAAACAGACATCATCATAATATTTCTGACACCCTAATATATTTTAAATATCTCAATGTGTCTTTATATGTGCCCCGTATGTGAAAACCGAGCCTCAAAATAGATTATGCTATATAAAATAAATAAAAACAATAACTATTAAGTTGAGGCGGGCCGCATAGACCCACCCCAACATTTCATGCGGGCCGCGCGAGTATGTAACCAGACTTCTCTTAAACCATTAGTTGATGCGGGCCGCGTACAAGTTTGGTTAAGTCCATGCGGGCCGCGAGTGTCCTGATTTGTGGCACAGCCCGGAGCGGCCACGTGTTCGATGCGTGTCGAGGCTACATAGTGACCGGACCAAGCTACGCTTTGACCCGGAGTTGACGCGGGCCGCGTAAGCCCGGCCCAAACTCCACGCGGGCCGCGTGGGGACTCGATTTCACAACTATAAATAGAGGCCAACGGCCTTCAGTCTGCTTTCGTTCATTTTCTTTCTGTCTCTCTACACTTTTAAATAGTGGGCGTTATACCCGAGTTCAATATCCCCTAAAATAGCGAGGTTCTGCTGCGATGTAAGTATTATAACCCCTGGAGACGTATTAGATACGCTGCCCGATTGATTTAGGGTTCCGTAACGGCTGTCGTGGTTCTGCCCGACGTAGTCGTTGGAATGCCGTCTCGGGGAGGGTATTACTAATGTTAAAATGGGTTATTATACTAACACACGTGCATTTGTGTAAATTATAGATATTCACCAGGAAATCATAAAGGAAAACCCTAAAATAGCAATGTGAGTTAATCTCCTTTTTCAATACTGTTTTTACAAAACCTTAACCTTTTTACAATGCAATTTAGCAGTGATTGAGTCTTTGTAATTCTACAATTACTGCCGGTATGTTGGGGTTTTGTATACAAAATTGTAGTAACGTTACCATTGGACGACGAGTTAGCCAATGTGTAATATGACCCTCAGTCAGACTTGACACTACTGAATGAGTAATTGGGTAGATATAAACATTGTAATCGCCCTCAATACTGTTAAGTTTAAATTGGATTAATATGTCTTGATCAAACTGGGATTCACTCACCAGTATTTTCCACTGACAAAACCTTTTTTAAACGCGTTTCAGGTAACAAAATGTGAAAGCCAAATAGAAGCCAGCTGGACAGCACTGAAGGCTTGGAAAAGTGGCTATAAAAGTTACCTAAATAAAAGAAAGCGTTTATTTCAATAAAGTGGAATTTATCCCTGTAATTCAGTTTGTAATAAAAACTTGGGTTTTACCCATGTGTTTAATATTATAAAATAAGGTGGTTTACTCTGATTTAAATATTTCTTAACTACGGTCCTGATGAAAATTTCCGCTGCCAAATAAATTAATAACGTGATACCACCGCAACTGGCTCGCGGCCGCCCGTTCCTGGAATCGAGGGATCGGGGGTTGTGACAGGAGGTGGTATCAGAGCTATGCCACTGATTCAGCCACAGAAGTGTTCCGCTGACATCAAAATTCAAAGTGTTAGGAAATAAATTATGGAAATACGTGTATGATTGTATTTCTTGTTATGTGTTATCTGACTATTTGTTAGTTTACAGTATGAGCGACCAAGGACCCTCTGACGCGTATCGTCAATTGTCTGGTTCGCCTAGAAGCGAAGGCACCTCTTCTCAGCCTGCCCTCTCAGGGTACTCTGCTGATACGGAAGAAGGAATCTTTGTGTTTAAGACTCAGTCTGAAGAGCCATTTCCTCAGAAAAAGAGGGGATGGTTCAGTAGGGGAGCACATGAGCGTAGGAAACGGCTGAAAAAGTTACAGGATCAGCGAGTGTTAGCCGCAGCTAAAAGAGAAACTGATGCTTATGCTCAGGATATGCTCAATAGGGGTATAGCTAATATCCATATTTTAGCAACCACTGCTGCTGACCCAAACCTGGAGCAAATGCTTGCACCCCAACCACAATTACCAAACCCTGACCAACCCATGGAAGTGGAAAACCTAGAAGAGATACCTAGGGTACCTGCACCCAATCCCCTAGACCCAAACAATTACGACCCCTGGTGGAACGAGGTTAGGGATTATGTGCAACAAAACCCAATTCAGGAAAATGTGCCGATGCCCAATCTAGGAACCTACCCAGGGTTAGATCCTCAAGATCCCTACAACATTAGTGATGCATATGTTAGGGAAATCTTAGAGAATCCATACCCATACCAGGTCCCTCCATACCAGGAACCCGTACCTCAGATTCCCAACCCAGTCCTAGAACCTGCACCCCCAATGAGTGCAGAAAATGTCCAAGAGCTTAGGACTTTTGGGGAGGAAATTTTAGAAAGCAGTGAAAGGATGCGACAGGTGGGAGAGCGTCTCGTCTGGAAGTACGACGAGCGCAATATGGATTTCTGGATGAATCCATATCAGTAAATGCGATGGCAGAACGGTAGTAATAATAATATATATGTGTATGTGTTAAAAAAAAAAAAAGAACTACGGATGCATACTGTTAGTATTGTAGCTTTACATTTCAGTCAGTACTGTAATTTAAATTTCTGTACTAGTGTGTATTGATGCATACTATATATAAAAAGAGTAAAAGTCGCAATGCTCGACGCTTTTGGTTAAAAAAAAAGTGCGTGTTATGTGATTGGTTATATACAAATATTATTTGTGATATTAATATTTGGTAAATGTCTAAAATTCAGATGGCTGACGAGGGAAATCAAGAAAATCTGAATAACGATAACCAGAGTAACAATAACGTGGTTAACGAGAATCTGAACAACAATAACAACGGAAACCAAATGGATAATAGTGCCGTTCAGCATATTGTGGCACAGGGAATCATAGATGCGATGCCATTTATTATTCAAACGGTTCAAGAAGCGAATAATAAAAGTAAGCATAGCAGTAAGCGACCAACTGAACTAGAAAACAGCGTGAACAATGGATTCGTACTTCAAGCGCCCATTCCTAAAAGAAGAAGAACCATTCCGTATGGTTGTTCTTACAAAGAATTCTGGTCCTGTAAACCAATAGAATTCTCGGGCAATGAAGCACCCATTGCAGCTCTACGCTGGATAGAGAAAACTGAGGCAGTTCTGAAAATAAGCAAGTGTGCTGAGGAAGATAAAATAATGTTTGCTTCAAATCTGTTCAAAAATGCAGCTCTAGAATGGTGGAACACTATCCTCCAGTCAAGAGGAAGTGATAGGGTTTATAACATGGAATGGGAAGAATTCAAGAACATGGTAGAAAGGAAATTCTGCCCTCCCAATGAAAAAGAACAAATAGCAAATAAGTTTCTGAATCTTAGAATTACCGGGGTAGACAGTAAAGGTTACACTACCACATTCTTTGAATATGCTAGGATGGTACCAACCCTTGCATCACCTGAACCGGTGTTAATTTCCCGTTATATCTGGGGATTAATTGGAGAGATTAGACATGTAGTCAAGGCAGCTAGACCCCAAACTATAGAGGAAACTGTAGAACTAGCCAATACCTTGACCGATGAACTAGTAAGAACTAGGGAAGAAGATCAGAGGAGAAACTTATCCCAAAGGCTTACCCAAGAATTCCGTTCTAGGAATTTCAACCGTAGGAATGTAGGTTCTACATCTGCACCTTATTGCAAGTACTGCAAAAGGAAGCATTCTGGAAAATGCTCCATATACTGCAATTTCTGCAAAATCTCAGGTCACAAGGAAGAAGATTGCAGGAAGAAAGCTAATAGCAGGGTATGCTTCAACTGTGGGGAACCAGGTCATATCAAGACAAACTGCCCAAAACTGACTCCATCTGCAAACAACAAGAACCCCAGAAATGCTAGAGCATTCGTTTTGACTGCAGAGGAAGCCAAGATGATCCCAGACGTCATTGCTGGTACGTTTTTAGTTAATGATATTTTTGCTAAAGTATTATTTGACTCTGGTGCAAACCAAAGTTTTATTAATACTTCGTTTTGCAAACTCCTAAATAAATCATTAACTAAACTACCACAAGAATGTCTAGTAGAAACCGCAAATGGAGAAACTATTAAGATATCTGAAGTCTTGCAGGGAGCAAGAATAGAAATTTTTAATCAAAAGTTTATAGCAAACCTTTACCCAATGAATCTGGCTGGATTTGATGTTGTGTTAGGAATGGATTGGTTAATAGCCAATAAAGCCAGTATTTTATGTGATCAAAAGTTAATACAGATAAAATCACCAAGAGGTGAAAAGATCACAATTAAAGGAGATAAGCCATTTAGATCCACTAAATTCATCTCTGTGATGAAAACTGCAAGTTGTATAAGGAAAGGATCTATAGTGTATTTGATTTCTATAATCACTAACACTAAAGGAAAGGAATTAAGAGATATTCCAGTAGTATCCCAATTTTCAGATGTCTTTCCAGAAGAATTGCCAGGACTACCGCCAGATAGAGAAGTCGAGTTTAGAATTCATTTGCTACCAGGAACAGCACCAATTGCCAAAGCACCTTACCGTTTAGCACCCGCCGAAATGCAAGAACTGAAGAAACAATTAGACGAATTATTGGAAAAAGGATTTATACAGCCAAGTTCATCGCCGTGGGGAGCACCAATATTGTTTGTCAAAAAGAAGGACGGATCGATGCGTATGTGCATTGACTACCGTGAATTGAACAAAGTCACGATTAAGAATCGGTACCCATTACCAAGAATCGATGATTTGTTTGATCAACTTCAAGGAGCTCGATTTTTCTCTAAAATCGATTTAAGATCAGGATATCATCAATTAAAGGTACAGGAAGAGGATATTCCTAAAACTGCATTCAGAACAAGGTATGGTCATTATGAATTTACTGTCATGCCATTTGGTTTAACCAATGCCCCAGCCGCATTTATGGACATGATGAACAGAATATGTAAGCCATATTTGGATAAATTCATAATTGTCTTCATAGATGATATTCTACTTTACTCTAAAAGTAAAGAGGAGCATGCAAAGCACTTGCACTTACTTTTAGGTTTGTTAAGAAAAGAAAAGCTTTATGCAAAATTTTCAAAGTGTGAGTTTTGGTTAGAACAGGTACAATTTCTCGGACATTTAGTGAATCATGAAGGAATTCATGTAGATCCAACAAAGATCGAGGCAATTACTAAATGGAAAACCCCTGAGTCACCAACCGAGGTTAGAAGTTTCTTAGGATTGGCCGGTTATTATAGAAGATTTATTCGAGATTTTTCTAGAATAGCCATTCCTTTAACTAAGTTAACATGTAAATCTGTTAAATTTGAATGGGGACCAAAACAAGAAGAAGCTTTTAGAATCCTTAAGCAAAGATTAACCCATGCACCTATATTAGCATTACCAGAAGGAAATGAAGATTTTGTAATTTACTGTGATGCTTCTAAGTTAGGTTATGGATGCGTATTGATGCAACGTCAAAAGGTTATAGCTTATGCATCTAGACAGCTTAAGAGTCATGAAGGAAATTATTCAACTCATGATTTGGAATTAGGAGCCATAATTTTTGCCCTTAAGATTTGGAGACATTATCTTTATGGTAGTAAGTTTACTATATTCACGGATCATAAGAGTTTAAGATATGTCTTCGAGCAAAAAGAGTTGAATATGAGACAAAGACGCTGGATGGAATTGCTTAACGATTATGATTGTGATATCCAGTATCATGCAGGAAAAGCCAATGTGGTGGCTGACGCTTTAAGTCGAAAATATTATGAAAAGTCAAAAAGGATACGTTCTCCTAAATTAAATCTGCAAGTAAATTTAAATGAACAAATTAGAGAAGCACAAGAATCAGTAATCAAGGAGGATACTGAAAAATTAAAAGGAATGATTAAGGAATTAGAACAAGGAACAGATGGAATTTGGAGGTTCCATAAAAAGAGAATGTGGATACCTAAATTAGGAAATTTACGTCACCGTATATTAGAAGAAGCCCATAAGTCTAAATATACAATGCATCCAGGAAGTAATAAAATGTACCAGGATTTAAGGAAAAATTTCTGGTGGATAGGAATGAAAAAGGATATAGCAGACTATGTTTCTAAATGTTTAACTTGCTCACAAGTTAAAGCTGAACACCAGAAACCCTCAGGTTTGTTACAGCAATTAGAAATGCCAGTCTGGAAATGGGAATTGATAACAATGGATTTTGTTACTAAATTACCCAAAACAAGAAAAGGTAATGATACAATCTGGGTGATTGTAGATAGGCTAACCAAATCAGCTCATTTCTTACCAATGAAGGAAACCTTTAGTATGGAACAATTAGCCAAATTATATGTAAATGAAATCGTTTCTTTACATGGCATTCCTTTATCAATTGTTTCTGATAGAGATAGCCGTTTTACTTCTCATTTTTGGTCAAGTTTTCAAAGAGCAATGGGAACTAAACTAAATCTAAGCACCGCGTATCATCCTCAAACGGACGGGCAAAGTGAAAGAACAATTCAGACGATGGAAGACATGCTTAGAGCTTGTGTAATTGACTTCGGAGGTAATTGGGACGAACACTTACCTTTGATAGAATTTTCTTATAATAACAGTTATCACACAAGTATCAATGCTGCACCGTTCGAAGCACTTTATGGACGAAAGTGCAGAACCCCAGTCTGTTGGGCAGAAATTGGAGAAAAGCAACTATCTGGACCTGAGATAGTACAAGAAACAACTGACAAAATTATTCAAGTGAAGGAACGACTGAAAATAGCACGTGATCGACAGAAAAGCTACGCTGACAACCGATGTAAGCCGCTAGAATTTCAGGTAGGAGACAAAGTATTGTTAAAAGTTTCACCCTGGAAAGGAGTAATAAGATTCATCAAAAGAGGAAAGCTAAATCCCAGGTATATTGGACCTTTTGAAATTATCAAAAGAATAGGACCTGTAGCCTATCAGCTACGACTGCCAGAGGAAATGGCAGGAATACATGATGTGTTTCATGTATCTAATCTCAAAAAGTGTTTGGCTGACGAATCACTCATAGTACCTCTTAAGGATATAGAGGTTAATGAGCAACTCAAGTTTGTGGAGAAACCTCTACAAATTGAAGATAGGAAAATTAAGAATCTCAAGCATAAAAGACTAGTTCTGGTCAAAGTAAGATGGGACTCCAAAAGAGGACCCGAGTACACGTGGGAGCTTGAATCAGAAATGAAAAAGAAATATCCACACTTGTTCCAGTAGATCTCGAGGACGAGCTCTAAAACAAGGTGGGGGAGGATATAACAACCCTCGGTAAAACAGACATCCTCATAATATTTCTGACACCCTAATATATTTTAAATATCTCAATGTGTCTTTATATGTGCCCCGTATGTGAAAACCGAGCCTCAAAATAGATTATGCTATATAAAATAAATAAAAACAATAACTATTAAGTTGAGGCGGGCCGCATAGACCCACCCCAACATTTCATGCGGGCCGCGCGAGTATGTAACCAGACTTCTCTTAAACCATTAGTTGATGCGGGCCGCGTACAAGTTTGGTTAAGTCCATGCGGGCCGCGAGTGTCCTGATTTGTGGCACAGCCCGGAGCGGCCACGTGTTCGATGTGTGTCGAGGCTACATAGTGACCGGACCAAGCTACGCTTTGACCCGGAGTTGACGCGGGCCGCGTAAGCCCGGCCCAAACTCCACGCGGGCCGCGTGGGGACTCGATTTCACAACTATAAATAGAGGCCAACGGCCTTCAGTCTGCTTTCGTTCATTTTCTTTCTGTCTCTCTACACTTTTAAATAGTGGGCGTTATACCCGAGTTCAATATCCCCTAAAATAGCGAGGTTCTGCTGCGATGTAAGTATTATAACCCCTGGAGACGTATTAGATACGCTGCCCGATTGATTTAGGGTTCCGTAACGGCTGTCGTGGTTCTGCCCGACGTAGTCGTTGGAATGCCGTCTCGGGGAGGGTATTACTAATGTTAAAATGGGTTATTATACTAACACACGTGCATTTGTGTAAATTATAGATATTCACCAGGAAATCATAAAGGAAAACCCTAAAATAGCAATGTGAGTTAATCTCCTTTTTCAATACTGTTTTTACAAAACCTTAACCTTTTTACAATGCAATTTAGCAGTGATTGAGTCTTTGTAATTCTACAATTACTGCCGGTATGTTGGGGTTTTGTATACAAAATTGTAGTAACGTTACCATTGGACGACGAGTTAGCCAATGTGTAATATGACCCTCAGTCAGACTTGACACTACTGAATGAGTAATTGGGTAGATATAAACATTGTAATCGCCCTCAATACTGTTAAGTTTAAATTGGATTAATATGTCTTGATCAAACTGGGATTCACTCACCAGTATTTTCCACTGACAAAACCTTTTTTAAACGCGTTTCAGGTAACAAAATGTGAAAGCCAAATAGAAGCCAGCTGGACAGCACTGAAGGCTTGGAAAAGTGGCTATAAAAGTTACCTAAATAAAAGAAAGCGTTTATTTCAATAAAGTGGAATTTATCCCTGTAATTCAGTTTGTAATAAAAACTTGGGTTTTACCCATGTGTTTAATATTATAAAATAAGGTGGTTTACTCTGATTTAAATATTTCTTAACTACGGTCCTGATGAAAATTTCCGCTGCCAAATAAATTAATAACGTGATACCACCGCAACTGGCTCGCGGCCGCCCGTTCCTGGAATCGAGGGATCGGGGGTTGTGACACTTATCGTATTAGTTACGAATAAGATAAATACATAATTGCGGTATGATGTTCCGGTGTGTAGACGCACGGAACAAGTTAGACAAGCATGACAAGAAACCATGTTGATGGTTTAGAAAAGACTTAAAATCAGTAATTCGATTATTTTATGACAAACGGAAAATGAAACGTTGGAATGGTTGCCTTATAGGGTAAACCAAAACAAACAATAAGGGTAAAACGGTAAATTGGTCACGCGTTGACCATAATTATTGACTTTGAAAGGCACCGTATGACGTAAGCTATGATAGGATAAAAAGAGTTAGGGAACGATCAATAGGTGAAATGACCGCATGGTGTAAACCGGAGCGAGTCATATAGATGAGTTGGTAATAAATGCCATCTCGTCAACCTAACCGGTCACTTAGACCAAACGGGTCAAAAGGGGAAGATATCACCTCTTGACAATAACGACTAATGATTATTGTCGAGTTATATTATTTCAGGAGTAAATGTGAAATGGGTATTAGCAACGCCATGGATTAGCGTTTATAAAAGCAAGGTATTAAAAACGGGTTGATATATTGATCCGCGCCAGGTATGTGAAAAAGGGTAACACTCATTTAGAATATGTGGTTCAACGAGTGCTAATAGAAGTCAAAATAAACATTTGGTTACTTGATAAGTAAACCGAATGTTTAATATAGTGAACAATGCGTCGGGAAGCTTAATGACTTTTCAAATAAAATCATAAGTTAAAAGAGGGATTGCGGGTCGAATATACTTCCAAAAGTCCTTCATCGTAAATGATTGGCTAAACGGACTAAAACGCCCTTATAAGCTAAATTGGACAAACTACCTTTAAAGGTAGTTTTGAAACAAGTTTTACGATCAAGTAAGTAATTGAAATAAGTATTAAGTCGCAAAAGATGTAAACCTTTGGTCAAATGACTCTATACGAGTCTTTGTCGTAAATTTAGTAATCCAACGAGAAAAACTCGGATTATATAGATTTCCCCCTTAAGTCCACCACAAATAAGTTTGTGGTGGAAGATCGCTTGATAAGAAATGTTGTATGTTAATGCTAGAAACGAATGAGAGCATTTCATGATCAAAATATGCATAGATACCCTTAACGGGTCAAAATATGCATATGAGCGTAAACGGGTTTAAGATACGTAAGGAACCCGTGACTTGAACCTAATATGATAGGAATTATTGAAATTATGATTACCGTGAGAATAAGGATCAAACAAACATGTTTCGTTTGATAAAAACATGAATGGGCCAAAATTACGGCAAATTGGAAAAGCTGGATGCAGGGTCCACCGTAAATTACGGTGCCGCCGTAATTTACGGTGGAGATGAAAGTCTTACGGTGGCCCCCTACTGGTTTACGGTAGGGGCATGTAAAACCAGTGGCCACCGTAAATTACGGTGCCACCGTAATTTACGGTGGAGGTCAGGTTGAAATTGTTGTTTTGTTATCAGTTGTTTCTCGGACCCGTTTAGACACGTTTAAAACCCTGTATGACTAAGCATTTCATGTTTATGAAATGTAGGTACACCTTGGATGCCAGAAGACGATCAAGCTCAATGAAGAACCGAACACGTTAAAGACTCATGCTTCCGCACACTGCCTCGTTGTAAATTTTAACGACGAACCCGATCACGTTTTGTAGAATAGTTTATGAATTGTAAAAGTTTTAATTTGCTCGGAATTTCCTAAGGATACTTAACACTAAATACATGTCTGTATTCGGAATTTATACGAAAACCTTAAAAACAATAACTAGGGTGTTACATATAGTCAATCTTAGGTCTTTATTTTTTCAAATCTCAAGTTTTTAACTAAGTTAACTAATAAGATCACAAATTTATAAATGTGAACAGGCAAATATTAATGTGAAAAGTTATAAAAGAATAATGATAACAACCCACCCAAAAAATCCCTCCACCCGAAACACCCCTATTCATCAAAGTCAAAAGTCAGTAGTCTACTATATTTCAAACACCCGAAATAGAGCAAACATAAATTGTTGAATTCCCTACCCACCCGAAACACTACCCACCCTAAACACCCCTGTCCACCCGAAACACTACCCACCACCCGAAACACCCCCAATTATTTTTGAAAACTTGTCTACAACTCGGTCAACAACATCAAGCAATTTTTGTCTTTTTATAGATCCACCCGAATCACCCCAATAATTTTTGAAAAACACCCAAAGCCATATGTACAATCAACATATGCAGAAAGTTGTTGCTTCTTTATATAGGTTTTAATGTAGCTTCTTGTATAAATCTACTTTTTTTTATGTATCTAATGAATTATTATGTTTATTATCCTGTTAATCCTGATGGGTTGTAGTCTCGTAGAGCAAGTTTGTTTACTTTTCTTTTTCTGGATTAGGCCTAGTAAAACAAAGCATATGGAACCATTTATGGTTTAAATTGAAAGCCCATTTGACGAGGTATGGTACTGGACCCGACCCGAGCGGTCGGACTTTCTTGCTATTTATCATTTTTATGGTAATTATATATTATTATTGTGTACTAACCCGCGAAGCCAAGCGCGTTGTAGTTTATGCTACACTAGGCTGTGGGCTCGTAGAGACAACCCCTAACTGGGCCTGACCCATTGAGGTTAAGGTTTTTCCCATATCTCCTATATAAGGAGGTCTCCACCTCCTTATTAGGGCATGAGATATAGGACAACACACTTTTGTAGCTGAAAATAGGGGATTCTTCCTCTACCGGCCGTCTCTACATTGCCCACGTTTCTCTCTTCTTATTTGCAGGTCTAGGATTTGGGCGAAGAAGACGAGGTGTGGCCATATCCGTATTCATGACCGTAGAAGTTCTGACCCACTCCGGTTCATGTTTCTTCATTGGCGCCATCCGTGGGACCGGCAACACTCACATCTCGTTTTTTCTTCATCAAACTTACAGATTTGAGTTTGGTACTCAAATTCTGGACTGGGGCATACACTCCATCAAAATCGATAATCAAAGCAGCCACATTCAAATAGATGTTCTCCTGGTACACGATTTTCTTTATTAAATATTTTAATCGGTGATATAATTTAATGTCACAAGATAAATTATTCATCACCTCAATTTTAAGTCTGTGATATAATTGAACGACAAGTAGCTGTGGGGTTTTTATACCTAGAAATTATATTTGAAGTATCATTATTAAATCTTATATGAGGTTACTTTAGGTACCATGTTTTAAAGCATTATGTCACGGGCCAAATGTTTGAAGATCGCAATGCTATGGGCTGTGCTTGAACGCTTGGGTTACTGGCTAGTCCTGGACTTTATTGGGGGACGGAGTCAGTGTCAATGAAGAGGTGTACGTGCCTAGTCGTGCAAACGACGAACGCACCACTGGTCGAGAGCTGGCGCCGCTGTCCTGATGAGTCCAAGGCAGGACGAAACCAGTGACCCACACAAAGAAGCGGGATGGATTGGCTTGTCCCCCGGGACTTGGGGACGCCACACGGGGGTCGGAAACTAACCCCGTGACAACGTGGTATCAGAGCAGAACGATTCTCGGATACGTTGGAACGTGACTCTTAACCAAATGAGCTTAACATTTAGAGTATGGTTGCGCAATGGTGGTGGGAGAAGACCAAATATGGGTTTGCTTCGGCAAAGGTCTTTGTACTCCGCGAGTATGGGATCGTGAGAGCCGCTCAAGTATAGTTGCAGTGAAGCCCTCCGTGTTATGTTCAAAAATCTACGGTCCAAGCAGCGCCGTAAAAAGGAAGTTTTGTGAAAGCTGCTACAATTATTCAGGTTCCCCGTATTCCTGAAACAAGGTGAATCATCGGCACCTAATCCGATGCGGCGGACGTCAGCGCCACTTAAACCAAAACTGACGCACTATATTGAACATGCACGACAGAAGATCATTGTTGCTGTGCTTCCGGGTGTCCTGCCCTCCCAAAGTGAATCATGCTCAACATAAGGGGATCATGCATTGTCAAGTATGCGAGCTGGTATGGGACGGCGAGCATGCACGAGGACGTGCATGAAATGGTGGTGGGAGAGTGTCACGGGCCAAATGTTTGAAGATCGCAATGCTATGGGCTGTGCTTGAACGCTTGGGTTACTGGCTAGTCCTGGACTTTATTGGGGGATGGAGTCAGTGTCAATGAAGAGGTGTACATGCCTAGTCGTGCAAACGACGAACGCACCACTGGTCGAGAGCTGGCGCCGCTCTCCTGATGAGTCCAAGGCAGGACGAAACCAGTGACCCACACAAAGAAGCGGGATGGATTGGCTTGTCCCCCGGGACTTGGGGACGCCACACGGGGGTCGGAAACTAACCCCGTGACAATTAGGTACCATACCCAAAGCACTAATAAGTTTGCTTTTAGTAACAACTAGAAGATTGATCCGCGCGCGTTGCGCCGCGACCAACGAAATTGACATGTTGTTGATCAGATTCACATTTACAATTTGTTAAAGATGTTTTTGATTGTTAAATATGTATTACTATCTTATACAAATAAGTAATTCACCAAAAAATCTCAATACAATTAATGGTATCATAATTATTATGTTACATGACTTGTATCCATATAAATAACCTATCGTATTAAGTTGCCGCGTCGAGGCGGGGGCATAAAACCGTGACAAATAGCACCAATGCCACACTATATTATGTAAATTTATACACACTAAGCATCATGTACAACACAACTATGCAAAAAAAAAAACTCATTAAGCATCATGTACAAACCCACTATGCACAAACATCTTTCAAATTATATAAATTTATACAGCCTAAACATCATGTACAACACAACTATGCACAAAAAACTCATTAAGCATCATGTACAAACCCCGTATATACAAACATCTTTCAAATTAATAGTATATAAATTTATAGTTATCAACATACATTGTCACATGATAGAATTTATGCAAGAGGTATAACTCTTATTGCATCAAATTTATAGTTATATAATTTATGCAAGAGGTACAACTCTCATTGCATGAAATTTGTAGTTATATAATTTATGCAAGAGGTACAACTCTCATTGCATTAAATTGTTGCAAATTAATTGTTATATAATAGTAAAAATAAAAAAAAAGTTAGGGTACAACCCTTGTTGGGCAGATTACAATCCAAAACGCACACATGATCTGCTTTGGAAATCTTTAGAATTTTGCAGGTTTGCGGAAAGGCCACACATCTCCCGCATCATTGCTGGAGCGTAGTGACTACCCGGCGTAACCCGCACATATTTTCCGAGCGGTCAAGCTCCGGCCCGCGTACGGTGAACAAGCTCCCACTCGTGCACGACGAATAAGCTTTGTTCCTTATTTGCTATAGCCAGCATGCTTCGACATTGTAACAAATGCCGCTAAAAGCAATAATTAGGACTATAATTAGTTAATAAGAAAACCATAATTAAGACACCCAAGTGATCCTGCACTCGCCCTAAAATTTTCAGAACAATCAGAATCAGGATCAGGGCCCCTAAAACTCAGGGGGGTTAAACCCTAGTTGAACGATTATCTTTAAAATTCGTTGCCTGAATCCTATTTGCGAAAATTGTTGACTCACCTAAGCTAGTTCCGAACCTAGCTACCCTATAAGACACAGGTGTCCTTTACGGACCGTAAAGGTTAAGCCTTACGGACCGTAAGCCAACCGGTCATCCTTACGGACCGTAAGGGCTAGGTCATACGGTCCGTAAGCGAGTCAAAATTCTGGCTATAAATAGCCGACCTTGGCACTTGACTGTAGAAGTTAAAACGACGTAAACCTTCTGTGTGTACGTCGAGTTATAAGCAATTTAGTCCACAACAACACACACACGATCACGAGGTGCTGCCGCAATCAGGGTAATAACTCGATCGCTATTACGATTCAACATCCGATCGATTATAACTATCCAACAGTTGTCCGGGTGCTGCTCAAATTGAGCTTATACTTTGTTATTCACTGTGATTTCGACTTGAATGTGTGAGTGCTGTTCGAATTCGGACTATGCTCTGTCATTCGTTGTGAATCCATTGAATTGTTAAGTATTGTACTTGATAATAGTTGTGAGGGTTTAATCTCGTGAATTGACGTAACTGCTGAATTAGTTACTAATCCCGTTTGTGTGTGCATTGTTATTTAAATTAGGTTAAAAGGCTAATCAGTAAAGCTTATACTCTGCTCGTAAATCTGCAATGTGAGTCATTCTCTTTTTATCAACTGTTTTACAAAACTCCAAGTTATTTTCAAAGTTATAATTACAGTGATTAAGTCTATGTAATCACCAAAGTTACAGCCGGTATGTGGGGTTTTGTATACATTACTTATTTCCCGTCACACTTGGACAACGAGTTAGCCAAGGGGTGATCTGACCACAGTCACAGATCCCATTGGACAACGAGATAGCCAATGGGTAGTCGAGTGACAAATACCGTGGGTAGTTGGTTTGATATCAGAAACATTGTAATTCCCCTTAATACTGTAGATTATAACAAATGTGTCATTTTCAGTAAACTGAATGATTCACTCAGTATTTCCCCGCTGACAAAACCTTTTTCAAACATGTTTCAGGTGATCTGGTATGAGCAAAGAAAAGTGCCGTGGAGCACTCCCAGCTTAGAAAAGTGGCTCAATGTAAATAAATAAATGAACATGTTTCGAAAATAAAGATTTCCCGGAGAAATCATATTATTGTAAATTATGGAATTTTATTCCTCAATTATGAAACGAGCAGTTTAAATTATTAAAAAGATCCTGTTTTAAAAAGACTTCCGCTGTCTCCCAAATTAAATACCACGGGATACCTGTCCAGCGGCTCCTGAAACGGGTAAAACCGGGTCGGGGGCCGTGACAGACATGCCTTTTAGCAAGATGCACCGGTACCGGCGGGCTACCATCTCAATATACTATCTGCGGCAGACAGCTATCGCACTTCACCTACTTTTGGCTGACTAACTCCACCATTTTCGGCGGGCTAGCTTCAAACTCCAGCCAACAATGGAGGACAACCCGTTTCACGCCGTGTCTATAATTCTATGCGATTCGCGATTCTAAGGTTAAGTAATATACCTACTGATTTCCTTATAATAGTTGTGGTTTTCAACCGCTCAAAAGGTAAAAAGAATTGTGTCCTTAACAAATTTGATACTGTGATTGGCACGAATCCCTAAAATAATGTTAGATGCACAATTGGCTTTTGGGTTTTATAACTTAACGCGTTAAAATTGAATGGCTTTTTCAAACGATTTTGAATAAGTCAACTATAGCAAATAAGTTGTATCGTTGCACTGGGTCCTTGCTTTTGCAATCACAACATCATGATCCAAACAACCTTGATTTCTACAATCAGTTTTGACTTTTGTAATTAGAAGTTTCCAACAATGGATTCACACAATTTTGGTTTTTTTTATTATCCCTTTGTATAAATTGAGGAATCATGCTAGACATGTTCTACTTCCGCGCGCCGGACATGCTCTACTTCCGGGCGCCGGATATGCTCTACTTACGCGCGCTGGAGATGCTCTAACAGTAACTTCCGCGCGCCGCGCATGCTTTCTTTCCGCGCGCCGGATGTGCTCTACTTACGCGCGCTGGAGATGCTCTAACAGTAACTTCCGCGCGCCGCACATGCTTTCTTTCCGCGCGCGGATGTGCTCTACTTACGCGCGCCGGATATGCTCTAACAGTCCACTTCCGCGCGCTGGACATGCTCTGCTTCGCACCCGCATAGATACAAACCCCTCATACCATGCACAAGCGGGACACGAGTCACCATTCACGTGCATGCAGACACGAAACAAGCCATCACGCGCAGCCCAACACCCCGTCCACTGCGCCCTTCCGGGATATCACACCTCACCATGCGCGCGGACATGCGGTGAGCCGTCTCATTCCGCCATCTGCAGCAGATAAACATCATGAAACATTTCTGTTTACCTGCGCGCCACCTGGTTCACACCACCAATACCTGCGCCTTGCGGCTCGTGTCGTTGGTCCTTCGATGAAAGTCGTACACATGCAAGTTACGTTTGTAAGTCCTAACTCTCTTCCTATAAATGCTCACATGAAAACCCATAAGTATTCATGGTATATAGATATACAAAGTATGAACTGATAGTGGGACCCTTA
Source organism: Helianthus annuus (assembly GCF_002127325.2). Classification (NCBI taxonomy): domain Eukaryota; kingdom Viridiplantae; phylum Streptophyta; class Magnoliopsida; order Asterales; family Asteraceae; genus Helianthus; species Helianthus annuus. Next base: position 155,467,228 of record NC_035446.2, on the reverse strand, counting down.
TAACATCCGCTCGAGCTTGCTTTTGAAAGAAGCCAAAAGACTTTCTAATTTTTAACATTTGTGGGGAACTAAAAGTACATGTCTGATCTTATACATGTATTTTCAAACTTGCACAACATTTTACAACATTTACATTCATGGCCCCTATAGATGTCATGGGCTAAACATATTTTTTTTTCTTTCTTGGCATGCTTGCAATATTGTACAACGGTTCTATATGACATTTAAATATACATGAGCACGTATACGTTTAAGTAATATATGCGCATAATTCCTCCTATAAATATATTTATATGAATTCGAGCCTCTCTTCTCTAAAACTTTTCGTTTTCTAGAAATAGTCGTCACATAAATCATTTAATATAATAAAGGGACGAGTCAACATGCATGCCATTACCCTGTTATGGTATTTACTTTACGACATCCTCATCAAAATGTCACTAGCCGACATTATTGAGAGGCACATTTTTGTGCTCCTAAACAATTTAACAATTTATGTTAAGTAAAACGCCAATTGCAAATCGTTTTCTATACCTCTTTTTGACAAACACGAGGTATATATACATTATATGCTGTGTATTCATGTCACACTTATTCACAAACGACATTAGTATTTTAGTACAATGCTACTAAACAAATACTAGTAGCATTAGCTAATATTCATAAGGGTTGGCATATAGTACTTATACGTGTACACTTTGTCACAATTTATCTTGTCAACTTATACTAACATTAGGCGGGACGCCTCATAATACACCCGCGTTTTATAATGACATTTGCAGGTTTGGTGGCGCATCACATATAAGCACGTAAGTCACCACGCTCGCATACTTCTTTACTTACGAGCGAGCACACATGCGCCGGCTGGCGTATGCTCCTCTGCATACGAGCACATAAGTCGCCACCCGTGCATGCTCCTTTACATATGAGCACGTAAGTCGTCGGCAGGCGCATGCTTTTCTACATACGAGCACGCAGGTCTCCGTACGAGTCTGCCGCTCTACGTACGAGCATCTCAGTCTCCATGCGAGCCTGCTGCTCCACACATGAGCGCGTAAATCGTCAGACGCACATGCAACTTTACATACGAGCACGCCAGTCTCTGTGCGAGACTGCTGCTCTACATATGAGCTCGTAAGTTGCCGGCAGGCGCATGCTCCTCTACATACGAGCATGAAAGTCGCTATACGCGCATGCTACATTACCTATGAGCACATAAGTCGCCCGCGTGCGCATGCTTAGTTACATACGAACACGCTTACAAAGTATAAACTGTATCACGCGCATACTTCGTCGCGCGGGTAACCTCTGTATCACGAGCAAACCTCGCCGTGCGAGTGCTCTCTCACGCCACTACCGGCGGAAACCTTCAGTCAACTCGCCACTGCCAGTGGAAGCTTTTATTTAAACCCGCCACATCCGGCGGATGCCCCTTTTAGTGCGGTACCCCGGCGGAAAGTTTTATTCGTTGGTCTTGGCTACACTGTGTGGGTCATCGACCGCGTGGGTTCTTCTGGTCGAATACACGTTCTTCGAACTTGAGGTCAAAAAGCAAGGAGGACATCGTAGTTGTCAGACGCCTTCTTAATCAGGTATCATGTTATTAATCATGAACAATCATATTTTAGTGAGACTTTCACATACATACGTGAGTTCATATGAAATATGCTTCATACTTACTATCTATGCCATCCTTGGGGCATTATTAAATTATGCAAACATCATTTTATACATGCTCTACTCAAATACGCTTGGGCAATAGGCCTTAGACTATAAATATGAGGACACCGAGCTGTTGCTAATCATAGCAATACAGGACACGCCAAACAAGCGCCCTTGCGGGGCATTAGTATGTCTAATTGCTTTATTAGTTAAAAAGTGTTTCACACTTATTTCACAAAGCCAATACTACTCACATATTTTGCGACATTGATAAAGTAATCTCACTGGATATGGTCACCAAAGCCATGCGTTTTGGTCCAAGCATCTCGGTTTACGCGCCGAACGGTATCCAAATATACAATTTTGGCACTAAAACCTCGGAACTAGCAGACCGCGGACACTATCATCGCCGGACATAGTCACCAAAACCGAGGGTTTGGGTCACTAAAGCTGAGTGTTTTAGTCCAGACATCTCGGCTTACATGCTGGATGCTTTATTCAAGAACATGGTTTGATCGAACCACTCCTCTTCAGACCATCCTACTCGCTGCGACTCTTACTACCTTTCTTAATGCTAATGCCATGATTTCTGACACCGCCGTAGTTTGAAAATATATATACAACCATATATGCATCTCGTGGATAGAGATCTGTAATGCTCATACGCTAATGGATATATAGATCCAGTGAAGGGGCGTGTAATTGAGCATTCACACATGAGAGGGACCTGTGCTAATTTAAAAAGTTCTACAATTTAAAATAAGGCATGATGCAAAGGTCCTTGTCATCACATCGACTTTTTCAAACAAAATGTTAACATTTGGGTCACAAAAGTTAACCAGTCTTTTGAAAATGTTGTATCACGACGACAAATCTGGCAGCTTTACTAAGCCTAGCGACACACACAGGCTGATATCACGCTATCAAATAATTAACATAACAATATCACATGGTAAGGTGACAGATACGCCTACCTACGCAAAATGCGCTGCTATAAATATTTCGATCACATACCGCGTATATTTGTTAAAATAACCATGTATATAAGAGGCGTGAGCAAAATACTTTTACATGAGACGATACACTTTTTGTTTATTCATATAACTTGATAGCTTAATGGAATACTCCATAAGTTATCTATTTGCTTTTCAAAATGACCTGACAATTCTTTCATGTATCAAAAGAATACCTATTAGAATCGCCCACTAAACAAAAAGTGTTGATAAAGGTTTCACCTCTATTTTACGCACACTTGTCTACAATACAGTTAATGGAGTAACAAGCATGTCGGAGTTTTCTTAGAATGTTATACTTCATGTTTACTTTTCGATTTCTTTTTATTACCTATCAAGTTCAAAGCTACTAACATACTTTAGCAGCACTGAACTGGGGGGACTAGTAGGGTATAGCACCACTACGCCTTAAAAGTGATCATCTTCTCTTAGGCCCCCATTAAGGTGATATCCATTGCACATTATCCCACGTCATTTGGCCTACAACTATACCACTCGATGCAATATGTGCAATTTGGTAGTCAAGGCAAACGCACGTCAGAACCATGATACTTGATTATCCGAATAAGTATTCCACACGCTACGCGACAGGAAAAATCCTTATTCGAATGTGGATTCTCCATGCCAATACGCGACATGGATAACAGAAAACCCTCACGCCATAGTCGACGAGGTAATTTAAACAGACATCCCACCTACTATAAGTGCTCCCCATGCCAATACGCGTCTGGGAAATAGGGATAGTAGCTTACATAGAGTGCTGATTCACGTGTAGCGCGTATAAAGCATTTTATTATCTCAATGAATGTTCACTCACGCCAAGCGCGTGGAAAGCATTTTGCTATTCAAGTGTTCATTAACGCCGCGCGGGTTATAAAGCACTTCCTGATATCTACAAGTGTTCACATAAGCATTTGTAAACACACCGCATTTGAACTGCATATCACGGTAAAAAACAACTCTGACACGAAATACTTTTCATAATAACAAAGTTAGATGATCAAATCATACGGCACTAAGGTGGGCATCTTGGTAATAGATGTATTCAACCACTATTACTCCGGTGGGTATCTTGGTAATAGATGTACAACCACTGATGAAAAACCAAGTACTTGTCCCATAATCATAAAAACATTGTGGGAAACAGAAATAACGCTCTAAGCACCCTTCCGAGGTTACTGAGCATAGCAAGCACTTCTGCAGGGGTGCCTTGTATATCCTTCTTTCCGACTGCAACGATAATTGCTATAACCGGATCGTCAATAACAGCGACTGGTACAACCAACCGCGGTTTCACATTCGCCTAAGATGGCATAACATCCGCGTATGTGTCAATAACCACCAATAGTTGTACAGAACGACAATGGGGATCCCAGTGACACGGACGCGTGGTAGGGATCGTCGTCACAACAACATCGACTATTTCAATGGGTTGAACACCGTCACACCAAAGGGTGAGTATTCTGCAATGGCCCCCATGACTATGGGCACACCGCTAAAGCAGGGCCATACCTGGAAAAAATCATCCAAAGGTGAGGTACTTAACTACCAAAACTAGCTTGTTCCAAGACTCGTGCACGAGACCTAACCACGTACGCGCAACCTTAACGAGCTCATGGCAATGCGCCAGTACAAATGGCAACTGCCTGCAATCAATCAGCTTGCGCGAGGTTTATCCAACCAGTTTCCACGACCGTTTGATATTCATTGCTCCATTATCTCTACTCACAACCAATGACAACCACAACAAACGTGGCCAGCAACTTTCTCGCACCCGGACGACATGTAAAGCATAAAATTAGTAATCTTCACTCCAGAGCTCCTAATAAGTCTAAGCGCTCCTCTCACGTTTGCACGTGGGAGCAACACTAGACTGGGGGACATGACGAGGTATGGTACTGGACCCGACTTGAGCGGTCGGACTTTCTTGCTATTTATCATTTTTATGGTAATTATATATCATTATTGTGTACTAATCCGTGAAGCCCAGCGCGTTGTAGTTTATGCTACACTAGGCTGTGGGCTAGTAGAGACAACCCCTAACTGGGCCTGGCCCATTGAGGTTAGGGTTTTTCCCATATCTCCTATATAAGGAGGTCTCCACCTCCTTATTAGGGCATGAGATATAGGGCAACACACTTTTGTAGCTGGAAATAGGGGATTCTTCATCTACCGGCCGTCTCTACATTGCCCACGTTTCTCTCTTCTTATTTGCAGGTCTAGGATTTGGGCGAAGAAGACGAGGTGTGGCCACACTGGCGAAGTACAGTGGGTGCCTTGGGGTGCACTCGCCCACCCCAATATTTTGGTTAGAAGTGTATAAGTTCTGATTTTTCGTCTAAAAAGTTTTAAATTATATAGGATTACCCCCCCCCCATTATTTTTCCTAAATTGTATATCCTAAGTATTTATAAACTTTGTATATAAATGATGGGTAGTTTGGTAAATATACACTTTGTTTTATTTGGAACTATTATTATTTGACCTGACTTGAATCGAATAGCCAACCCAACCCAACCCGACCCGAAACATAACGATAGGAAAAGAATTTTTTGGGTCCCATCACTTTACGCCCCCTCGAAACTTTTGGTCAAGCTCCGCCACTGTGTGGCCATATCCGTATTCATGACCGTAGAAGTTCTGACCCGCTCCGGTTCATGTTTCTTCACCATTGTTGTCCGTTTAAAATACAAATAAATAAATTATGGTTTAACTTTCATGTAGGGATCAACAAATGATACTAGTATCGAAACCAAATTGGTACTGGTACGATACCGGGTTGTTTTTGGTATTTTCGGTTCTATATAGTACCAATATTTTGAGTTGATGTACTCTAGCACTTTCAGTACTGCTGCCCGTACCCATTGTTTTTCGATTTTCATGATAGGTACTTTTCAGTACCGGTACACCCTACTTTCATCTGGTCTTCTTTGTCTTTTTAAAGAATGAACAGAAAGGAAGTGGAAGGAAGATGGAAAAGATTTGTGTTTCCAAGTTTTTTTAATAGAGGGAAGTGGAAGGAAACTAACATTAGTTCTTCACTGCTTTGCCTTCTGGAAACAATTGAAGGTAAAAATGCCATACCTGTTTGTGAGAATTTATGATCTTCTGCCTGCTTTCTCTATTTGATGTTACTCTATGCAATGTGTGCGATTTGTTTTCGTAAAGGGCTATTTTCTCCTATTCACATTGTGACTTCCAAACGTTCTATTACGAAAATATCTAGAAAAATGGTAATCAATAGTATCAATCTCAGAGTTAAATGATATTTTAAACTGCTGTTGCGTTCTTAACCTTGATTACACAAAACTAGTAGAACTGGTGCTGGACTTCGTATGTATGTTTCTTATGTGTTCTATTTTGTGAATAAAGTAGTATTGTGGTTAATTTTTTGATTTTTGTTTTTGTTCTTTAGGATTTGTTCAATATTTGTAATGTTGCAGAATTTTTGTAAGAAATTTGAAGCTAACAATTCTGTTGTGGCTTAGATTTGTTGTCACATGAGCCTAAAATAGTAGGAAACATAATTCTTTGACATTTCTACTTGGTTGCTTAGATTTACTTGGTTTGGATGCATGAGGTTTTTTTCTTTATCATTTTATCTACTGTTAATTAAATATATCTTATTGAATTGGCTAATAAAATGCCTATATGTTATGCAATCTCAATTATTCTTTCTCATGTATAGGAAATTATGGAAAGATTTTTTCATGCATCAATGTTTGAGAGAAAAATACAAGCAGTCTTTTTACATTAAAAAATCCTCTAGTATTAAATGGTGGCTTCACACTCCGGATTTAAAAGTTATGGTTCTAGATTTGGCGACTAATCTTTAATCTCCACTGGTACTGTGATGATTTTTCACAGGGGCGTGGTAGATTGCATCCTTTTCAGACATTTTTGCATGTATCTCAATTGTTTGTTGTTTCTAACTACTTAGATGCTAAAAAATCTGGTTATTCTTATAAGTTATTCAGGGTTGATGGTGGTGATAAAATCACAACGAAATATTGTGTTGGGCAATTGTTGAAACCTCTTTACTCTCTAACTTCTGATAACTCTATGATAAAGTTTGTTGATATTAATGATTGCACAGTTTTAAAAAACCTGTTAGGCAAAACTGAGTTTGGAGTGAGTTCTTATTTAGTCACCGATGAGTTGATTAGGATTAAGGGAAAATATGAGCGACGTAGAATATTGCATTTAGAGGAGACTGAGAGTTTGATTCATGCTGAGGCTTACATGAAGAAAAGAGATGCAACTGACATAAGGGACATAATGGATATTGACCAAGGGAATGTAGGCTTTTATATTGACAGTTTGCGGTGTTTATAAAGTTTTCCCATTGGTTTTGATTTTGTTATGCTTTATTTCGTTTCCTTTTTTTTTCTAATTGATTTTGATTTTAAGTGTGATTTTTGATACACGACGATCATGTTCAGAATCTTGTTTTTTCTCTCATTATGTTCCAATCAAATACTTTTTGGATCTAAACTTATTAACTGTTTAATTTTTCTTTTTATGTTTTTAACTTAACGTAGTTACTTGTATAAGGCTAATTATTTTCTATATAATGATTTATTTTGTTTATTATCCCGTTAACTAGATGGGACGTACAACAGATTGTTTACTTTTGTTTTCCGGATTGGGCCCAATCCATAAAATTTATTTTTAGGTTAAAATGAAAGCCAATTTTGAAAAGTTGCTAGGTTTAACATTTGTTTGCTTTCCATAGTTTTTCACTGTTTTAGCTATATGGGAACGATTGAAGGTAAAAATCCCAAGACTGGTTGTATGAATTTGTTTTCTTTATTTGTTTGATGCTACTACTATAATCAATATGTTATGATTGATTTTTGTAAATGCATGTTTTAAGCTGTTCACATTGTGATTTTCAAATGTTTGTGTGAGTTTACATGTTTTCATGAGTTAAATAATTGTTCTGAAGCATTCTATTTTGTGAGAAAGTATCACTGAAAGGTTTGTGGTTTTTTTTTGATTAATTAACTTTACGACATGGTCAGAATTTGTGATGTTCAGATATTTAGTTACTTGTTCCTAATATTCAAACTACGGTTGCATATAAGTATTTAAAAAGGCACCAGATTATAAATTTTTGTTCTTGATGTGTTCTAAAATATCAGTAAAGGGCTTGTGTTCAAAATTATGTTTTTGATGGTAACATTTTTATTATTATATTTGCTTATCTTTAGGATTTGTTTGAAATTTGTGATGTTACAAATTCATAGAAATTTGAAGTTAGTTGCTATGTTGTGGTTTAGTTGTAACACAAGCCTAAAATATTAGGAATTAAAATTCTTTGACGTTTCTACTTTGTTTTTTAGATTTACTTGTTTTTGGGTGTTTTTACAATTTATTTGTTGTTAGAATTATCTGAATCAAGTCCCTATCTGTTATATAATCTCAGTTTTTTTATGTACAGGAAAACATGGAAAGAATTCTTCATGCATCAATTTTTGAGAAGATTCGTCCAAATACTAGCACATTTTTATGCTAAGAAATCCTCTAGTGATGAATGGCTAGCTTCACACTCCCAAGTTAAAAGTTACAGTTCTAAATTTGATAGTTGACCAACAACCTCCATTAGTTCCTGTGATGATTTTTCCCAAGGGCGGGAACATAATCCACTAATCTCTACAAAATTTGGTAGACGACAACTTCTTTAAACATTCTTTAATGCGTCGTATCTGTTTGTTGTTTCTAATTATGGTTTAGCTGATAATCTTGGTTATTCTTATAACTTAGTTGGGGTTGTTGATGGTGATAAAAATAGTGCGAAAGACAGTGCCTCTTTACCCTTTAGACTCTGATGATTCTAGAGTAAGGTTCGTTGAAGTTAACGATTGTTTAGTTTCAAAGAACCAGTTAGGATTGGGTTCATATAGGACAGGAGTTGGAGTAAGCTCGTATTTAGTAACTGATGAGTTAATTAGGGTTAAAGGAAAGTATAAGCAGCGTAGGAGATTGCGTTTTGAAGAGACAGGTAATTTGATTCATGCTGAGATTTGCTGAAAAAGAGAGATGGACTAATATAGATGTGAGTGATATTGACCAAGATAACGTAGGGTTTTTTTTTTTATTGATTTTGCTGAAATATTAGAACCTCATAACAAAGCCATTACTTTTGGGATCAAGTACTTATTGCCCAAAAAGAGAAGGAAAACAACACAGTTTTTTTAGCAGACTAAAGAGTGAGAAAAAAAAGTCAAAAAGGGTGTTTGTTTTGAAGGTGTAGGTGCAGAACTAGTTTTCAAGTTTCCGAAAACTGATTCTAACTATGAATGTTAGGGCTGTAAACGAACTGAACGACCACGAACAAGACCATGTTCGTGTTCGTTCGTTGAGGGAATTAAGATGTTCGCGAACTGTTCACGAACACATACCGAACATAAGTTTATATTCGTGTTCGTTCGTTAAGGAAATTCAGTTGTTCACGAACAGTTCGTGAACACTGGTCTCGAACACTAACGAACGCAAGCAAATAAAAATGAACGAAAACGAACATTTAACTTGAAAATAAAAATAAAACCATTGTTATCCTTAAACATTAGATATAAGTAGTTAAATACAACCATCAAATGATAAATCAAAACACAAGAAGTCTACTACACCACTACACGATAAATCATGTTTAACTAACTTAGACATAATTACCCCAAAAAAGGTCTTAGAATGTCCAAATGTTAGCTAACTTAGAAAAAAAAAATAGGGTTTCAAGTTTTCAATATGTTTTGATAAAATGTTTATTATCATTATTATTTTTTAATATAATCAAACCAAGACAAACGAACATAACCGAACATATTACCGAACGTTCACGAACGTAGTCGAACGAACGAGACATGTGTTCGTGTTCGTTCGCTAAGCTAACCGAACGAAATTTTTTTTCGTGTTCGTTCGTTAAGCTAATCGAACGAACATAAACGAACTTCCCGCCGAACGGTTCACGAACTATTCGCTGAACGTTCGGTTCGTTTACAACCCTAATGAATGTGTCTGTGTCTATGGATATGCATTGAATATGCATTATTTGATGGGTTTCTTAGGTGTTGACACATCATTAGTTGAACTTTTTGAAGCTGAACCATTAGATGTTTTAAATGAGTTTCATGCCCCTCAGATAGATGCGGAACATTCTATTTTTGAGTTTGTTCAGAGGTTTAGTGAATGATTTAGGTTTTGCTGGTGCATATGAATTATTTTCAATTCGGAGTCTATACATCCTCTCCACCGTCTGTAATTACTCCAGATTCAATTGAAAACAAATGAAAAGTGTTATTGTTTATGATGGAGTTGTTATTAATTTTGTGCCAACAAGTTATATAACATTGATTGAAGTTATTTATGAATTAACATGACGGTTGCTAAAGTTGTTATGATCAAAGTGGATAAGAAAAGGTTTGTTGTTTTAGCTTTGTCAGAAGGTGATTCCTCTACTTCTCTATCTAATGTGGAAGAGTTTGTTGGAGAATCTAAGGCTACAACAATTTGATGGTGATAGACTGCTTGGGGGAATTTTATGCACTTTCTATTATGTTTAGTTTCTGTTTTCATGGATTTTATGAAGTTTATTCTCAGTTTAATCAATGGTTGTAGTAGTCGTTTTAGTAGTTTTGGTTTTCAGCTTTGGACACTGTTAAGTTGTTATCATTTGTCAAAAAGTGTATGGTTGCTTGGATTGGTATTGGTGTCTATTGACTTAATCATATGAGTTATGTCTTTATTATCTTGTGTGATCAATTGTATTTTAGTTAATTACTGTTGGGCGAGTTACCATATGCAACAGTTGAACATAATTTGTACAAAGGATTCAAATGGCTAACTGGATAGTAAGGCTGGTGAAGACTTGAGCTGGAGCCATGGAGCTATAGGGGCGCTGCATATCTCAATGTTTAGCGTCACTATATATTTTGATTAAATGTAGGACTTTTGTAACCAATTGATTATTCAGCATAAATCACTTATTCTTGATTTTGGTTGTGTATTTTGAAAATGGTAAAAATGTTGATTATTACAACGAGTCTAGTTTTATACTAAAATGAAATTGTTTAGCCATTCCAATACAAATTTGGATTTTATCTAAAATTCAAATACAAATTATGCATATTTTTCTATTCTATATATGGGCTAACCAGTTTGGAACGTCGAATACAAACACGTATACCATATTTATATATCGGCATAAAAAAGAAAAACTATAAATGGGCTTCTAAGACTTTAAGTTCTAGCATTTAGGCGTTCAAACATTTGATATCCAATCTAACGATCAACCACATTACCCTAAAATTACTAAGTGTCACATTTTAGTAACAATAAGTCCAAACATTTGATGCTTTTGGGCATAATACAAAAATAAAGAATTGCACTTTAGAGTAAAAGATGCTTTTGGGCATAATTGCACAATATAACAAAAATAAAGAAATGCACGTTAGAGTAAAAGATACTCAGATAGATAGAGGGATATTTTCATTACTTGATAATTACCCTATAAGATGAAAATTGCTCTGCAATACCATTTTTACAAAATTACTCTACAGTATCATTTGTAGAGTAATTTTAATAATTACCCTACAAGCAGATAATTACAAAAATGTCACCGTATGCTTTTTACTTTTTCATGATATTCGTATAGTAACTTTCCCCTACTTCTTTGTGTATTGACAAACGAATTAAGAAACAAGAGTAGTAAAACCGAAGATTTAGGCTTGCTTGTCGACCATCATAACTAGTTTAATACCCGTCCGGTGGACGGGTTACGTTGATGTATTGTATAGTAACAATATGAACGAACCTATAAACACAGAGAGATAAAATAGAGAGTCAGATAATATACATGTCCGGTGGCCGGGTACTTTAATACCATAATTTCATTACTATATTGAATTGCATTCTAAATACTAACCATTTTGTTCGTGTACAACTCATTAACGTAAGTTAACTATGAAAGATTGGTACAGTTTAGTTTCATCATTTAACAGTCCTATTAACACGCCGATTTGCTTTAAGACTTTGATCGGTTTCAAGAGTTCATCAACCCAGTTTTTCAAACAGATGGCCTGGACCAATCCCAACCCCAACGTGACTTTTAAGTTTCTCAAGGTATAGGGTCCGCAAACCTATCTGGAGTCAAATACGAACCCATACTTGAGGAAAAACATGGTATGGCAAGTTATAAAAATACGTTTATAACACCCAACCACATTTTATGCAGTCTTTCACTAAACTATTAATATGTTAATACGGATATAAAATATGTATTATTACAATACTAAATTAAAACTTTGTATAAAACGATTTAGATGGTTTTATACATAAATAAAAAATAAAACACAGCCCAAATAAATCCCTTAATGTATAAATCAGCCGAATTGCCCCTCTGCAAAGAGAAAACAATTCTTATGGAGTATGCTATATTTGATACTATAAATCATCTAGATAAGGAAATAGTCTATAAATCATCTGTTAATCATAAGACTTTAACAAATACATGTAGAATGTATAATTATAAACCAATTATATATTAACATGTGCATTTTCTATGAAAAGTAAAAAATGAAATATTTTAAGGGAATTAATGTCATTTGGGACTCATGTGCACCTAAGCAATGACAACATCAACAGCAAAGCCACCGAAGCTTTTGTACAATGCTTTGTAAACAACAGAGCTGAAAAGTATACACCCACGATAAGGGTGTATGGGGTGCACCCCTCATAAGTTTGGGGGGAAATTTCATCCACCCAGTCATAATATGCCATGTCATTTTCCCTTTCATTCTCCCCTCTTGCCCAAAAAAACATAGGGGGTGGCTTCCCCAAACCATTTAAAAAAAACAAAACAAAATATGACTGGTTGAATCCTAGTGAGCCCCACCTATATCCCCTCTCTCAAAACTTCACCGCATGCGGCATATATCCCCCGCTTTGAACACAACCCGTGCGAGAGACTATGTGGGTGGCGGTGTTCCCCGAGCGGCAAAGGGGCTTGCCGTTCCCCTTGCCGCTTCCACTCCGTACACCCGAATAGATAAGAAAACTCCAAATGCCGAAAGAAACAGTAAGAAAACCCCAAATGCCGAAAGAAACAGTATACTTGTCTAGTAATGATCCAATGCGGTTTAATAACTGCAGGGCAACTATGATTTGAATTTGTTCAATGTGGTCATGATAGGAATCAAAGTAGGTACAGGTAGATAATTTAAAGTAGGTAACTGGTAGATAATTTGAAGTCAAATGAAATAAATAGGCTACGGGTTGATTGAGATACAGAAACACCACTCGAAATGGGCTTGTAGGGCAGCCCACAATTAACACTAGATACATATTTGCCACTAGTATTAACAATAGGATCCAAAGAACACCATTCAAATGGCCAAATTTGAATTAGCAATAGAAAAACCTAGTTACTCACAAAAGAGAAAAACTCAGGAAAATAAGTTTAGTCATCAATACACACTGCGTTCATTTCACATCAATAGTTACATAACAGAAATTACAAGCCATGTTCCTATCCTTTAGAAAAAAAAAAAACTAAATAGTTAAAACAAAACTAAGTAACCAACATAAATTAAAGAAAACAAACTCAAAAGTAAATTGCAATAAAAGAATTACAGTGATTGAAAAATGTGGGTGCATGGCCATTCAACTGCGGACATGTCCATGGGTCTTCATTCCTACCCAGTTGACCCACGGTGTTCCGACCCACTGGTTGCTTCTGACCCATCTTTAACGACTAATTGAAGAAGAAAATAGTCAAGTTGAAATGAAACATAAAATCACAGTGAGACAAATATATATACACACGCTTCTATCTAAAAAATAAGGAAAGACAAGTTAAAATAAAATAAAAACAATAAACAATTTGATAAGAAGTCAAACAAAAACTTAAACCCAAAAAACAAAATATATATATCATGCATTTATATAGCAAACTTACACAGACATACGAGGTTTTTAATGATTCTTCGATCACTTTAATAACCTCACCCATCTTGATTGGCTCTAAACAATAATCATCTCAGCCACTATTGTGTTGTGCATCAAAGAATCTGCATAACTGCCCCGCCATATTATAAAAAAAAAACAGTAGAATAAAATAGGAAGAAAATTTGTAGGCCATAGAAGTCAAGCATATATACGTATTGAGGATGAATAAATCAAGTTCGTCTAAGAATCTTCTTTGCCAAGTAGGACATACATTCCAGGAATTTATGTAAAGTAAACCATGATTCTTGCCCAAATTCTCCAAATTCAAACCACACATTATTATTACTACAATAATAATATAAACCTTTGAATAAGACGATATAGGATATTGTATGCGGTAATAGACTTTGCATGACTCTCACCCGTTTGACCCGTATGAACCATTCCCATTTTACTTTTTCTATTTGACCCATTTAAGATGAAGCACAACCATTTTGACCCATGGCCGAAATTGCAATCTCTTAAAAATTAACACACATAAGTGATAAGTAAATAGCTAAATCTTAGGTATTATCAGCTTTATAATAGTAAGTAATAGTGAGAGAAAATATATACCGCATCTCAATTAGAAAAACATGCTCAGTGGAGAAGTATTGGCCATGTGTCCACATAAGGATCATTCTATATGCACTAACATCAGGCTGCTCGACGTCAGCATTGGACACTACATATCTGTATTTGGACAGGCTCCTGATTTTCACCATCCGATGCACGTTCCTGTGTATTCAATTCACATAGTTGTAAAAATCAGCAAGAAACAAAATCAAACCAAATTAAAAATGTTTTCATCTTTTTCACCTGGCGGTAATGTAGTACATGAAGGCAATAATGTAGGGCAAAGCAAAAACAAAAAGCAGCCGATAGGACTACATACAAAACAATATGAAGGCAAGAAAGAACACGTCTGTAGCCAAAAAAAGCCAGAGTCAACCTGCCATCATTAAAAAACAAAGTAATAAAAAACAAAAGAAATTTAAAGAATGTCCGAAGGTGTTTGGACCGATCCTTTCATTCTTTAAAAGAAACATAAAGTTCACTGAATTTCCCAAGATCCTTTATACATCAAGACACATATCCTATTATTTTCAAGATATAAATCCTTCATGTTAATCTCAGATCAGTTCATTTGTAGTAATGTAGTCCTATGAATTTGTAAAATCATCAACTATTACTTTTTTTCTAATAAACCAAGCTTCTTAAAGCAAATAGATGGATTTATATCTAAAATTAAAAAAAAAATCAAATCTTAAATTAGGCTGAAAAGATTCGTGTAAGATAAATTCCAAACGAATCGACATAATGATTCAGTCCTTGTCAGTCATCTACCAACTCTGCAAAACGAAGCTTCAATTATTGGTCTTACGAAGCTGACATGGATTGCTGCAAGCGATTAACGATCAAATTAGAGAAAGAACAGGAAAGTAGGGGTGTAAAACATCTGCAACTTGAAAGGGGATAGGAATTTAGGGACAAATCTGGTGGGGTAGTAACACGAACACAAAAAATTATAATCATAACCCTAATTTAAATCTAGATGCTTACCAGTTGCGATTGAATGAAGGTTTGAGATAGCGATTGATGAAAGCTAAATTATAATCATAACCCTAATTTAAATCTAGATGCTTACCAGTTGCGATTGAATGAAGGTTTGAGATAGCGATTGATGAAAGCTATGTATATATCAGATTTGTACAAGATGAAGAGGAAGGGTATATGAAGGTTACCTGCGACGTGGGGAGGAAAAAAAGGAGACAGTAAATTTGGAGGTTACCTGCAACGTGGGGAGGAGAAAAAGGGGAACTGCTGATAAGTGATAACCGTAAAGAACCGTCCTCCTGAACTGCCATAATAGCAGTTATTTTTATGAGTTTAAGTGGCTGAGATTTAATCTCAGCCAAATCCAATGGCCAAAAATGATTTGAGAGTTGGTTAGACTTAATGGGATCCATATATATATATAATTTTGATGGAAAAAAATGTCTTAAAGTTACTTTTGTGTTAGGCTCTAAATCGATGAGGCTAACCTTTGGTCCGATCCGATTTTCAAATTATTAGCGGTATACTCAAGAACTGTTAGGCTCTAAAAGTTCATTTTATTTATTATTTTTACTAGATTAGAACCCCGTGTATTACACGGGCTGAATAAATGTGAATTTATATACTAAATAATAAAATAATATATCTTTAAAAACTTTGTTTATTACATGGATTGAATACATATAATTTTATATACTAAAAAATAAAAAGTTATATCTTTAAAAACCCCTTGTATTGTTGTACAGGTTGAATAAATATAATTTTATACATCAAATAATGAAAAAAAATACTAAATACTAAATTATTTATATATTTAAAAAACCCCATGTATTGTACGGGTTGAATAAATCTAATTTTATATATCAAATAATAAAAAAAGTTATATTTTTAAAAACTCATGTATTACACAGGTTGTATAAATGTAATTTTGTATAGTAATTTATAAAAAAAAATTATATCTTTAAAAAACCCCGTGTATTACACGGGTTGAATTTATATATCAAATAATAAAAAATTATATTTTTAAATACCTCATGTATTACACGGGTTGGATAAATGTAATTTTGTATAGTAAATGATAAAAAAAGTTGTATCTTAAAAAACCCCGTGTGTTACACGGGTCGAATAAATGTAATTTTATATAGTAAATAATAAAAACGTATATCTTTAAAAAAACCTTGTGTAACACACGAGTTGAGTTCAGATTAATTTCAGATATTGATTTCCTGCATTTTCTCTCCTATTAAATAATAATAATTTTTCTCTCCTTAAAATTACATCTTAAGTCATATTCTTATTTTTATAAAACATATTTAAAAAATATATAATATTTTATTTAAAACATTTACTGATTATAAAGTGTTAAATATATTTAAAACATATTACTGATTATAAAGAGTCATAGACAATTTAAATATGTTACCTAAATTTAGATGTAAAAGTATAAACATAAATATTAAAATAAAATCTCTCTATGATATAATAAAACTATAATGTAACCTATTCCTATATCTAAGGAAATATATTATAAAAATAATAATTTAATATTAATAGTATATTTTCTAAATAAGTTTTGAATTTATACTATATCTCTACGTATATCTCATAATTATATAACATATTTAAAAAAATATATAATATTTTATTTAAAATAAATATATTTAAAACATTTACTGATTATAAAGAGTTAAATACATTTAAAACATATTACTGATTATAAAGAGTCATAGACAATTTAAATATGTTACCTAAATTTGGATGTAAAAGTATAAACGTAAATATTAAAATAAAATCTCTCTATGATATAATAAAACTATAACGTAACCTATTCCTATATCTAAGGAAATATATTATAAAAATAATAATTTAATATTAATAGTATATTTTATAAATAAGTTTTTAATCTATACTATATCTCTACGTATATCTCATAATTATATATATATTAAATAGTATATCTCTACGTATATTTCATAAATAATTATTTAATTTTAATATGTTAAAAAATAGATGGCTTTAATGAGTGACATGTGTACTCAAACTGGTTTCTTTTATTATATATTAAGTATAGATAGATTTGAAGCGAACTAAAATGTCCACGTCCGTTGATTTGCTAAACTTAATTACATTTTGTTACACAATCTCATAGATCTTTTATTGCAACGTATATCTTAGGCAGTGGTAACAATGGATTTTTATAATAGTACATTAACTTTAATTTTCAAACAAAAAACAATACGTAAAATATCCAAATGCATATTATTATTATTATTATTATTATTATTATTATTATTATTATTATTATTATTATTATTATTATTATTATTATTATTATTATTAGTAGTAATAGTAGTAGCAGTAGTAGTAGTGAAAGTGTACAATACAATAATCCGTAACGTACAAGCGTACCATATGAAATTATGCACGTTATAAAACTCAAAACCCTAATCACGCATATTGAATAACCATAATCACATATGTTGAAAAACAATAATCACGCATGTCGCAAAATCATAACCATGCGTGATTATGTTTTTTCAACATTCGTGATTAGGGTTTGAATTTTATAACATGCGTAATTTCATATAATACGCTTGTACATTAAGGAATATTGTACGTTAAATCTTTACTTGGAAGGTTCAAAATAAGAGGGAAAAGGTTCGCAACCCACCAAATTCCCCGAAACCAGAAACCAAGCAATCTCTTCTGTCCACGGATTCTTATCATCAAAATCAACAATCTTCATTGCACGCCAGATTATACTACTACACTTGAAACCTGACCCGAACGCAATCTGCCAAACCCGATTTCCTTTCTTGACCCGACCTTTAGCCTCCACGTAAGCCAGTCCATACCATATGGAGCTGCTGGATGTGTTTCCATATCTATACAGTGTCATTCTCGAAGCCTCCATATCAAGGTTGGAAAACCCCAACGACTTCTGCAGTTCGTCGAGAACCGGCTTCCCACCCACGTGAGGAATGAAGTGTTCCACCGCCATGTTGAAAGTGGGCATGTATGGCTGGATGTGTAATGTTGGAATGAGTTTTCTGACAATGTAGTTTATGGTGTAGAGTAGTTTTTGTTTATTGGAAGGATGAGGTGACCTATGGTGGTTATGTTGAGTTTAATGGTGGCTATAGCTGCAATGAGAAGATATTTGTTGATATTGACGCCAGATATTCCTGCGTTGTCTTCTTCCCGAAGGATAGAGTTGTAGGACTGATCTGAACTTGATGAGTTGTTGTGTACTGCGTAAAGAAGTTGATATTTGGAAGTGTTGTGGTCAGAGGGACGGTTGGAGAGGAGGATGGCGGGGCCTCCCACGCGGAACACACAGTTGACAAGGAGCTTGGAACAGTCTTTTCCGCGATACATGTTTTCTGTACTTACTATCAACGCGTAGGTGTTGTGGTGCACCTGTAAAAGTCAGCAGTTTATAAAGGGTGAGTTTGGTTAACGAAATTTATTACAGTTGTAGTCTGAATTCAAGTTTCTACAGTTGTTGGTATTCAAAGGATAACGTGTTCACTTCAAGAAATATAATACAATTGGATTCTGAATTCCTTCATATTCCAATTTCTTTAAGTTATTCTAATTCATCAACCAAACTTATCATATGTTGTTTGTAGTTTGTGATTGTGAAACCACAAACTATAGAATTAGAAAAAAAAAAAAAAAAAAACTTTTGTTTAGTACAAAAAAATAACCTGAAGGAGGCGTTTAGCAAGTCCTATAGCCACAAATCCTGCACTGCATCCCATCCCAACAAGATTGTAGGTGATGATATTTTCTCTAAACTTATACTTGTTAACTACAATGCTAGAAAGAGATGGAGATGTGTTATAAATACAACAATTCACAATTAGAATAACTTAAAGAAATTAGAATAACCAAAATTCCTTCATATTCCAATTTCTTTAAGTTATTCTAATTCACAATTCTTGTTTTGGAAGATGGAAGATGCGTGCAGCTCCTCCATATGATACAATTAATATGGGAGTAGATAGACTCCGCAATTAAGAGCATGGGTATGGTGGGGCGGAGGTTTGGGGCATGGGTTGACATGTGAACTTTGAGGGGCACCGCTGGTCAGTTGCATGTTGGGTCGGTATGGCGGAGTGTGGCTGGCCCGCATGGGTTGGCCACGTGTTATAGTTTTTTTTTTCAATTATTATAAAAATACACACAAATTAAAAAAAAGTCTAAAATTTAAATTTAAATTTAAATTATAGCCACCTATAGCCTAGCCAACCCAGCCAATGAGAGCCGGCCACGGAAGACCGCTAGGCCCGCCCAACACCCAGGCTGAAACCCCCGCCCAAGGGGCCACGCCGAAACCCAAGCCCACCCAGGGTGGTGACTTGGGCGTTTGTACCCAACCCACGCCCCATACCCCATAGTCTAAGCAGTGGCGGACCCAAAATTTTTTCCAAGGGGGTGTGGAATATTTTTAAAACTTTTAGGCCCCAAGGTATATAAGTAAAAACATAGGTTCGTATCGGGTCGGCTCGAGTCGGGTCGGTCGGGTCATGTAAAACAAAAGAGCATCAAACTAAATTTATATAATCATCAAAACATGTCAAACCTTGTTATAAACATAATTAAAACGTCACATTACGGGTTTTCATTATTTGAATCTATCCAAAACATCATCTAAACCTATTTTCTTAAGCAACTATTTCTCTATATAACACAGCGGCGGAACTAGCCCAAAAATTTAAGGGTATTCCAATTTTTTATTTTTTAGACCAGGGGTATCCTTTGTATAACGCAAACGAAGTTGCGAGGTATTTTTACACTACGGAAACGGAGTTAAGGGGTATTTTTACATTACCAGGGCTGATCGTTGTGGTGTATGCAGCTATAAAAAAAGGAAAAATATCATCACTAACAAAATATAAGAATATAACCCACCACAAAAAAAAAATATCATCACTAACAAAATCATCAAAACGAAGCACATGTCTCCTGTCATTAAAAAATCACTTCCGGTGGGCTACCGGTTCCGTCCCACCAAAAGTCAACCAAAAAATCATCAAAAAATCAACCAAAAGATAATAAAAAAATCAACCAGAAATAATCAAAAAATCAACCAAAATCATCAAAAATAACAAAGAAACATACCTGTGTTAGATCGGCGGTGGTATGGTGGCTGGCTGATTACGGTGGTATGCGGCTGGTGACTGTTCACTGTTGTCGCTGATGTTCTGATCGCTGGCGTGCGTGCAGGGCCGATACAGAGAGCGGAGAGAATATGTAAGAGTTTTGGGCTTTTTATTTTATTTTAGTTTGAAATATTGTTAATTTGTAGGGTTTGTTTATTGGGCTAAGACTAAGTAGTGGGATAGTTAAAGGATTTGGGTATTTGGGTTTAGTTTTTTAGTTATTTAGGTATTAAAAGTTATATAATTTAGATAGTATTTTTTTTTTTAAAATAAGAGTTTACTAAAAAATTTAAAATATAAATTGATAACACTTTTTACATAAGGGGTGCGGACGGAAAATCCCAAAAGGTGCGAACGGAAAATTTCAAGGGGTGCGGACGGGATTTTCGACGAAATTTAGCACTAATTTTTTTTTTTCCAAGGGGGTGCGCCCTCCCACCTTAGGCTACCTTTATGTCCGCCCTTGAGTCTAAGGTCCAACAACCTGGGATATTAAACACAGTGTTAAAATATATCTTGTAAAAATCCCCAGCTATGATTATTACCAATCTAGAATTCAAAGTTTTGTGCTGCATAAATTATAAATGAGAGGATACAACAAAAAAAGTTACGAAAATCGATGTGCCTATTAAAGATGCTTGATACTTGGCGCCTTTTGTGAATAGCCGCGAGAGAGATGTCACTTCCTTTAGTTTGAAGGTTATAATCTTCTATCTTGTCGTTTCCGGTCCTTGCACTTATTTATCTATTCTAATTACAACATAAACTAACTATTTACAGAACAACCCTTTGACTGAAGAATGTAAATAGATTAGATTTGATCTTCAGCTAGCCTACAAGAAAAAGAACTACTCTCGATACAACTTAAAGTAAGGAGAACGGGTGAACCTGAGAGAACCCTGTTTATCAACTTAAACGTGAAATCGCTGCTGACATCAAGTGGTTCCTGGCAAGTCTTTGATGTCATAGCGCGGGGTAACCAATGCCGCTAATGAGTGATAAGCGTTAATTCAGTTGCTTATGTTCGGAAGAACATGAGCAGTCCATTTGTGAAGAAAAAGTTTATAATCAGGTTTGATGGTCGGCGTTCATGGGTTCTTTCATATAAGAGGGATCGTGATGTAGTAGTAATTACAGATGTATGGAAAACTTTTGTGGATTAGCTTGAATTGAAGATTGGTTGTTTACTTGTCTTTACATCGTATATGCCATAATCTGATTTCCTTTTATCGGCCTTTAATTTTGACATTTGCAATTTCCGAACATTGTACAATTTCGATCATTTTCGTATTTAATAAAATTTTATATTTTATTTACGAAATATGTAATCGAATGATCAAGCGAAACAATATTCATAACACTTCCGGAACAAAATCCAACTTACACATGCCTTAACACCCTTATATAACCTAAATATTAGGTTAAAGGGGTTTAAATGACAAAAATGCGATAAAACAAGTCCAGGGGTCAAAACTGTCAAAAAACAAAACATTTATTCTGCAGAGGGTCTTACAGACCGTAAGACCCCAACCCTTACGGTCCGTAAGGGACACCCAACACAGCAGAATGGCAGCTGTCCTGCCTAGCTGCATTTCTTGGCCTCTAAGTCACGATTTTTGCCACAATTCACCTCCTTTGGACACCTACTAAGCATGTCCTTAACACCTGGGTGGACACTTGGCTTGATTTGGTGATCTCTTGATCACTATAAATAGCCTTGATCAATTTCATTCAAAACTTGCACCATTTATTCTTCTTTCTCTCTTAACTTGGAGCTTGTTTCCAGTAATCGGAAGCCTCCTACTGAAGTTCTAATCCTTCCTAGAACACAAGAAAGTGTTCTTCATTAGTCTTTTTCATTATTTTGGCTAATTATGAGCCAAAAGTAAAACAAATTGACTTTTGTTTGACTTTCGGTTATGAACATTTTGGTCAAGTCAAAGTTCAAATTGAACTTTGCGTAATCATGAGGGTGTTAACCTTCGCGATTACACACTCTGATCATCACGTTTAGTAGGCAAAATGACGAGTCAAACTTTTACGAAATAAAAAGTCAAAAGTGCATAAAAATGTCTGATCCGATTCTCAAATCATCAGTTCTATGCTTAGAAATGATTTTGTTTTGTCTTGAAAGAACCAACACTAAAATGTCCACATCCCTTAATTTTATTAACTAACTCCTTTTACGCAATTTCATAGAACCTAATCTTTTATTGCAACGTATAGCTTAAGGGCATGTGTAGTCATAAAACCCTTTTAGGGGCGTTATGTGACATGTGGCATGCCACGTCACCCCGGGGCTTTATGGGGCGTTATGTAATTTGAGGCCGTAGTCATAAAGCCCCTGTGTAATCATTACTCTTTTTTAATTTTTATTTTTTTAATTCATTTTGTAAGTTTTTTAAAAATAAAATTCATTTCATTAAATAAAAAAAAGTACAATAAAATAAAAAAAACATGAAACTAGAAAAAAAACATTAAACTAGCATAAAAAAAAATTACACAATCAAAGATTATATTTTTTTTCAATCCGCTCCTTTTGAGCCAACGCCATTTTCAAAGCTTTTCCCGTTAAGTGGTCATGCGGTTTGGAGTAGAACTCAAAGTCGTGAGCCCATTGTCGATCCCGCATAATCTCCGTAACTTCCCGATTCTCCTCCAAACGTTTGTTACCGAGTTCGTGTATGTCTTGAAGTCGCTTGTTTATCTCCGAAAATGCGTTACTCATATCCGTTCCCATAGACATCGACGACGACTCGGGTTTTTTCGCCCGGCTTTTTCTTCCGGGCGGTCTTGGTAGCTCCTCCACCGGCTCGTCATCCGGAATATCCTCGTTCAAGCCGATGTTTCGAGCGTCGGAGGTTGGCGTTTCGGGTTCACCCGACTCGTTTGTTTTGGACCTCTTTGATGGCCGTGTATTTCCCGAACGACCACTAGGAGTAGATACGACGGCCCATTTGGGGCTATGGCGAAGGATTTGCCAACACTTCATGTACGGGAAATGGCCATTAGCGTTCGTATACTCGACCAATGCCTCTTGCGTAATGTCTTCATCGCTACTTCCACTTTTCCACCCGGAATACAAGCGTTGGTACACGGTTTGAAAGTTTGTGCACTTCTTGTTTATATCGGTCCACTTCCCCGATATAGAGTCCGGTAGGCGGTATTCCTCTCCTCTACCCATGAGCTCGAAAAAGAGTTCTCTTATTCGGTTTCAAAATACGGTTTTACTTTGATTGTTTGCTACAAACAAAACAATATAAAATGTTAGTTCAAAATTTAAAAAATAAAAACTGAAAATAATAAAAAACAGAAAAAAAAAAATAAAAAACAGAAAGTAATTAAAAAACAGAAAATAATAAAACAGAAAATAATAAAACAGAAAATAAATAAAAACCTGAAAATAAAAAGAAAACAGAAAAAAAAAATTAAAAACAGAAAATAAAAAACCGAAAATAAAAAAAAACAGAAAAAAATATAAAAACAGAAAAAAAATAAACATACCTATGACCGGGTCCTCCGAAACATCGATGAAAGCGCGGGTTAACGCATACTCCTCTTCGGGCTCCCACGTTTGCACATTTTTTTTTCGTTCGGGTATTGGTTTCCACTTTCTTTTTATGTGCCCGTTTTGCTTTTTCTTTTCCTTTTTGCGTCTCCGGTTGCGTATCCGGTACCTCGGGTTGCGTCTCCGGAACAACATCGGGTTCGTCTAGTGGGGAGCCGAACGCTTGAGCCGACCCAAACGCTTGAGACGACCCCATCCCATCCATGTTTTGACTTGGGTTCCACCCGTAGAGATTAGGGTCCCATGATAGCGGTTGGTTCAAAAGATTCATGAACCCGGGACTTTGTTGATTGTAATCGAGAAAACCGGAGCCGAAAGGGTTGGGTCTAGTGGGAACCGGTGCCACGGGACCAGTGGCGGATCCAGGGGTGTTTTGGGGGTTCCCGGGAACCTCCTCGGTTTGGAAAAAAATGAAAAAAACAGTGGAAATTTTGTATGATTTAAAAAAAATAGTGAGAATTAGTGAAAATATACCAAAAAGAACCTGGTGGAAAAAAATCTTGGATTCGCCACTGCACGGGACGAGTAGGATTGCCACTTTGGTTTGGGTCCGCACTAGATCGGGGAGGAATGAAGCCCCGGTTGAATGGATTCATTGTATAAAATATTTAAGAATTGTATAAAATATTGAGAGAGATGAGAATGTTTGAATGTGTATGGTAAAAAAATAATGAGATGAGAATGATTTTAAAGGAAAGTTTAAAAAGAAATTGAATTTTTTTTTTATTAAATTCGACCGTTTGTAACGGTCAAAAAAATTAAAACAATTGTTCATCACGCCGCTATAATGTTCGCGCTGGCCAAAAAATTTCAAACATGGCGCCCGGGGGGGGGGGGGGGCGCTGTTCGCGGCGCCATAATGGCGCTATGGCCCCTTCTCGCGCCCCACTACACATTGCCTAAGCAGTAGTTGCAAAAGCTTTTTTAAAGTTGTACAAAAAAGTTTATTTTTCAAAAAAGAATCCGTACTAAAATATCCAAATACACATTATTATTATTATTATTATTATTATTATTATTATTGTTATTATTATTATAACTAATTTTAATAAATAATTACTTTTGAGAGGTTGGAGGCTTGACAAAGGTGAAATCAATTAAATAAGTTCTGGGTGAAATTCTTTTTATCATGACAAAACACAACAGAATATAACTAGGAGGGCAATGATTATACCTTTTGAATTAAAGGGACCCTTTAAATCCTGGTTTATAATGATAAACATGATTGTGGTATGATATCTTTTCAAAGGCAATTGCATTCCTTTCCGTTTGTCCTGACCCTTTTATGCAGAGATTTATAAAATACAAGTTTACTTACTAGTAAATAATTTCCAAAACACCATTTTACTAAGTATTCTCCATTAATGTCCTCTAAAAGTGGTCATGCATGTTAGGCTATCGGGTGCGCCTTTCACATATCACACCTGAAAAACTGCCACTTCAATGTCTCATCAATTTTAACACCCCTCACATGGTAGTGGAAATCATTGTCACATAATCACACATCACATATTAAAAACTGTATTTCATGCAAATATGTAATTAAAAAAAATAAAGTAGACGGGTGGTTACTGTGATTAATTGGTCCATAGTTTTTCAAAGGTATATGGATGGTTTCTATGGTTTGCATTTTGCAACACATTTAGTATCAAACTTTTGCTAAAAGTACATGGATGGTACATGTGGTTTACATTTTGTAACGTATTTAGTCCTTGACTTGGACCTGCTGAAACCTTTAGATTTGTTAGCTGAGGACTAAATGTATTATAAAGTGCAAACTATAGGGACCATCCGTTTACTTTTAAAAAGGCATGGACAAAATCTAAAATTTTGGTTAACCACAAGGACCATCCATGTACTTTACTCTAAAAAATAGGAAATTGTTTTTATTGTACTCACAAGGTGCACGATTTCGTCTATGGCTAGTTGAAGTCATTGTTTTTACATTTATAATAACGCAAACATAAAATACAAAAATATATAGTCCTTATCATCGTTGGGTAGTCGAAGTGTGTAAATATGTTCCACCAAAGTTACCGATCAAAGCATGTGGTTAAGCTATTACGAGACCTAAACATATATTATTCTCCTTTATATTAGGCCGTGGGGTATGGGGCGGGAGTTTGGGCGTGGGTTGGGGTAAAACGCCCAAGTCACTACCTCGGGTGGGCGGGAGTTTTGGCGTGGCCCCTTGGGGCTTGGGTTTCAAGCCGGGCGTGGGGCGGGGGAGCAAGGTGACATGGCGGTTTGTGAATGGCCCAAAGAAAAGAGCCGTTGGGCTAGCTGTTGGCCAACGGCTATAATTAAAAAAAAAATTCTTCCATTTTTTCACTATAAAAAATCACATTTTACTTCCATTTTTACCACATTCAACCACATCTTCTATACATTTTCAATTCTCCTTCTACAAAACGAAAAAATGTATCCTTACAACTGTCCTTTTGACCCGAGCAACCCGTATGGATTCCAAGAAAATAATCCTAGCCCACCACCCACTCGTCCAATAGATCGTCCGTTTTTCATACACTCTCCTACGCCCGAATTAGCAAGTTATGCATCGTATATCGGGAATCGTATATATACTAACTTCCCACAAACCGAAGATTCAATACCTACCCCGTTTTCACAATCGCCATCGACCTTTCACTAACCTCCATCGACCTTTCACTAAACGAGTCCGTTCCCGAAACTCAACCACCCAAGGAGGGTCCTTCCGCATCGAAACCCATAAAAAAAAGAAGTCATAAGAAAAAAACCGAGGAGGATAAAGTAGTTGAAACCGCCAAACGAAAACAACAAAAATGGAGCTACGCTGAAGAACTTGAATTGGCGAGGGCTTGGTGTGAACAATCTCAACATTCAACTTTAGGTATTATTAACCTTAGTTTGTATTAATGGAATGGTTATTTTTTATATGAGTTTGTAATATATTAATATTTTTTTTATTAAAATAGGAAATTCGCAACATCAAACCGCCTTGTGGGAATGCGTTAGTAGGAAATTCCACGAAGAAATGGATAGGGAGACTTATCGTGAAAACGATAGCTTATCCTCAAAGTGGACCGAAATAAGCACCCAACTTACAAAATTTAGTGGGTGTTTAAATAAAGCAAAGCAAAACCCTAAAAGTGGTGAAACCGAAGCCGACATTTTGACAAATGCACTGGTCGGATACAAATCAAATGTGAAGACCGACTTCCGTTTCATGCATTGTTGGGAGATTTGTAAATTTCATCCAAAGTGGGCGACTATCCCCATTGGTAGCGAAACTAACTCGTCCTCCAAAAGGTCAAGAGCCTCATCCCAAGCCCAATCTGATGCACGAGATCAAGAGTTTGAGAACCTTTTGGATGATTCGTCAAGCCCAAACCGGCCTGAGCATGGAAAAAATGCCTCAAGAAGGCGTGCTAAAAAACAAACGGCGTCGCCTTCAGCCGGGAGTTCTGGCTCGCGTAGGGGAATATACAGCAACCAGTTGGATGACATTTCATGCAAGTTGGATACATTCAACGTATTCCAATAACAAAGGGCCGAAATACGAAGGAGCAAAGAAGCTAGAGATGCCCTGAAACAAAGACGTGATGATTTGAAAATTCTATCCCAGCCGATTGATCACCTACAGGGTGACGAGTTAGAAATAGTCTTGGCGTTGAGAGAAGAGATAAAAAACAAATATAAAAGTTAGGAATTTTTTTTTGTAATCTTCTTTTTTTGTAATTTTCTTTATTTAAAATTATTAAAAAAATTAAATTTGTGTTATTGGGTCAGCCCAGCCGGTTAGCCCACAAGCCCACCAAACCCACGCCCACCAAACCCCCGCCCACCATACCGTGTGTTCTTGTGGGTTTAGCAAGTCTGCCACCCCGTTCCACATGTCATCCAATACCCAACCTAAGCCCCAACCCCCGTCCCACCATATCCTATGTTCTTAATAAACTAAAGCTTTGAACAGTAAAAGGTTACTTTTGGTATTTCACAGTGTTTGGCATGTGCTGAGACTAGGTTATTGGACCACATGGTCTTAAGCAACAAACACATGTGAAGAGGTCTATTTGCAGAGAAGAGAGAGAGCGTGCGAGAAAGAGAGACGAGCGACGCCAGTGGTTCCGGCGCCACCTTCCACCGACGACTATTCCGGCGACGCAACCTCACTTTTTGTTAAACTACAGTTGTAGAGGAGTGACGGCGGCGGTGCTAGGGATTGACGCAGAGAGGACGGTGGTGATGTTATTGGGCCATCAAGCGGCGGCGGTGTTGTTCTCACAACCAAAGTTGTTGTTTCGATAACACATAAATTACTTTTCAATTTGATTACATTCTCTCTTTTTCAAACCCTGTACAAAATGTATGATGGTGGTGTCGACAACGGTTGTGTCGGCGAAGGGAAACATCGGCGGTAGATGGTGTATTGGAAGACTATTGGAGATTAGGGCTCATTTGATCTGAATGGAGGGAGGTAGCTTCTGTTTTACACTTTTCTGGTAATATCTGTTTGATTTCTTTGTTGCTAAGTTGTTATTTAGTGTTTTCGTAGTAATTTAGCAGAATTAGCTGCTTTGTTTCATTGGGTTATATCGAATTGGTGATGTAGTGACATCTTGCATGTTTTGATTTGTTATAAGTTTTGTTCAATTGTAGTTTATGGTGATTCGGTGGTTCATTTATAGTTGAGTTGAGCTAATTAAGAACCCTATGTATTTTCGTTGGCCGTAAAGGTGTATTCTTGGTTTAAAAAACAATAGGCGCTACAAAAGCGACTAGGTCTAAAATTGAGGCGCAAAGCGCAAAAGCGGTGGGCTTTTCGTACCCGAGGCGTAAGGTGTTTATATAAATTTTTTATATATCCCATAGGTTTTTAGCTTCCTTTAACCAAAATAAAGCTACAAATAAGGCTTTTATACTATTTTACTTGCATGTACAAGTCAAAAGACCTAGGGTACAACATTTTTCTGCAGTAAAATGCCACAGATACATGAGGCGCACGCCTTAGGCTAAAAAGCCCCCCAAAAAAACCCCTAAAATATTCGCCTTTTGGGAGCTTCTTATAATTGCACAAGGCGCTGAGCGAAAAAGCCCCTTAAGCTGCGCCTCAGGCGCGCTTTTTAAAACCAAGGGTGTATTCTTCTTCCACTAGCGCCTTAGTACATATTTTAGTTTTGCTATGTCGTTTTTTTATTTTCGTTTCATATTATAAAATCATTGGTTTGAAAATTAACCATTATGTGGATTTTCTTTTTAGGCATGCGTCAAGTACCCGACAACAAGCCATGTGTGGCATAGGGGTCGCTTCTCGCCTAGGCGAGAAGCGCAAAAAAAGCGAGGGACTGAGGAAAAAAAAAGCGCAATCAAATAAAAACATTAAAAAACAAAGTTATGAACCGAAAAAAGGCCAAATCCTCAAATTCCAAAAGTTTTCAAATATCATAAACCTTAAAATAAAACCCACATTATTACGAATCACCAAAATATCCCAAAACCAAAACTGTTAAGACTTGAAAACAATAAAGTTCAGATTCCAAAAGTAGATAAAATTCAAGACCATCGCCTGTAGCATAGTTCCCATGGATCAATATGTAACTGAATGATGAAAGAATAAATAATTCTTTAACAGAATCACATACCTGTAGTATTTTTTTACCGCCAGAAAAAACAGAACTGTGAATGCTGTGGCTGTGTATACGAGTTATCTATTATATTAAGATAATATATCTCTTAAGTTTTTGAAATTTAAAATATCTTTAAAAAATATATACATATTTGATGAGATATGATTCTAAAATATTTAAAATTAGCTGTAAATAAAATCTAGTTTGTTTTTAAAGATAGGGTTTTTTTTAAAAAAAAAAAAAAAAAAGAACGTTGCTTTTTTATCTAGGAGACAAAAGCGGTCCAAGGTCGCCTTGCTCGCCCAGATCGCCTAGGCGCACTGGGCGATCGCTTTTAACAACAGAGGTATTGTCAAAGTGCTTTACTATGGAAATGAGTATGGATTAGGAAGCTTATGACGTACTTAAATCAATTCCGACGGTGACGAATAAAGCTACAACGCTCCTTGTAAGTGTTATGATCAATGATCAATGTTGTTATGGATTCTATAGTTTAAGGATCATGTTGTTATGAAATTGACTATCTGATTGTTAATTGTGATACATATAGATCATGATATATGAGAACATGTGATTTGTGAATGAGTTATGCTATAGTGTGTCATCTTTGGTTGTTTTAGGTTTGTCTAAGTCAAAAGAGCAGAGGTTTGGAATGGTATTTTTTAGTGTCCTTGACAAGAAGTATGGGAATGGAGGTATTGGAAGACTACTGGAAAGGATTGAGTGGTTCACCATAGGTCTCGATAGGTTGGGAAGAAGAAAAGTTTAGTGTATGATAGCGGTTGTGCCCCAAAAAGTGAGAGGACAAACTGGGATATGCATGAATACTGGCTCATCGATCAGGAGCTTCAAAATACTGGAATTATGCAGTTTTGTCATTTGTCGTTGTCTATTTTCTTTTGGAATACAATTTGTTATGATCTCATTTGTAAGTTCCTTACTTTTTTATTCAGCAACTACCACTACATAATATATTTAGTTTTCAACACCCAAGGTTCAAATTTTTGATGTTACTTACAAAAATGTTGTTGGGGACTTGTGGTATGTAAGGGTAATGGTAATAAGAAAAGGCGTGATAAGTTTTAGATTATACACACATAACCAAAAACTATTAAACGGGTCATCTTCGTTGAACGAGTTAAATGATCAGTTTTATATGATGAGTCATCTTCATTGAACAAAAATGCATATTCTTTGTTGATGTGGCAGGCAATCATCTGGGTTCAATGAAAGAGATTAAAGGTGGGTTCAGTTGCTGTTGAAATAAATATGCAGGTAATCATCATCTGGGTTCACTTGATTGTTATAATATATTGGTGTTAAAGATGTGTTTTTGGAATCTAGATTAGGGAATGGTTGATGGGTTTTTTGTTATTTCACTTGCACATGAAAGAAAAAAACTGTTACTAATTGATGCTTGCATATTTCAATCTGGCAGACGGCAGGTGAATTAGAAAAAGATGCCAAAAAGCCATGGCGAAAATTATCCTTCCCTCACAGGACCTCTGCCAGACTTGACTTAATGGGCTGCTGCTATCCCTTGTAGATTAAGCTTTGCATTTTTCGGATGTTAAAGCCTCCGTTGTGTACATGTTCTATTTGTTTTAACACGCCGCAACGCGACGGCAAGAATACTAGTTTTTTAAAAAAGTTAACGAGTATAAAGTAATTACCGAAAAATCAAATGAGGTGCTAACTTAAATATTGATTAAAAAAATCGAAAAATATCAACTTTTTGTTGTCTTCGTCGAATATCCCACACCACCGCCTCATGACCTGCGTACTTCACGCGTGTTCACACATTTAAGGCTTTGTGTTCCACGCAGGGGCGGATCTATAGGGTGGTAAGGGGTTGCCCGGGATACCCCTCAACTTTCTTCGCGAGGTGCAATTTTTCTTTTATTATCCGTTTTATTTATCTGGGATACCCCTAAGCAAATGTGCAGGATACCCCTGAGTATAAATGAAAAAAAAAAAGAAATGAAATTTTAGATCTGACGGAAATGAAAACTTCCAGTACGGGACTTGCAGGCGGCATCTTGAAGAAGAAGATGAAGTTTTATTATTAATATAATATAATATAATAATAAAATAATATGCATTGGGAATGAAAAGGCATATTCTGCAAAGATGAGAAGTTAATATCATTTAGTTTATTTAGTTGATTGTAAACTACTTTTTTGTTGTTGTTTATTTATTATTTTACATGTTCATTAATACTTTTGTTTTTTTAATAGTTTTACTATACAGACGTATTTATACCTAAATAATACATAATTTTAACTATATCTTATCTTAAAACATCATATTATAATTTATAAATATTATTACTAACTATTTAATATTTTTATTCAACTCGTTTAATACACAGATCTATAACCTAGGGAAAGGGTAAAATTTAAGTTGTGAGAACCATTAGAACTAAGCTTTCCAAAAGGTTTTTTGACAAAAAAAAATTTCTCAAAAATCTTAAAAAAATCACTTGTTCCAACAAAAAAAATGTTGCATACGAAATTTACATTAGGTGTAAAAAAAATTTCATCGCCGTAACAAAATTTACATTAGGCATAAACAAAACTTACATTAGACGACGTTACTACTAACTCGACAATTTTTTTGTTCTGTTTTTTTTTTTTTTTTTTTTTTTGCTTTTACAGATGTGTTTTTAATATTTTCATATACGTTTGTGCAAAAAAAATTGTGACCCAACTCACACGAGAAGTAGGATTTCTCATGATTCTCACAACTCGTGGTGGTTCTTAATTGAACCGAAGCCTATATATATATAATCTAAGGGACCAATTTTATTAGCCGCACAGACCCCTTTAGGGGCCATCGAATTCTTAGGAATGGGTCTAGATAAAAAAAAATTGGGATACCCCTGGATATTTCTTCTAGTTCCGCCACTGGTTCCACGCATGGTCCAAATACGATGAAAGTTACGTGGACTTCCACATAGTACAATCAATATAGGAGTAGGCGAGTAGCTATGCTCTACGATTAATATGGAAGTAGTTAAGCCTTTGATTATAGACTTCGATGTAGGAGCATCGGTTTAATTGAACCCGAACCAACACCCGATGGTGACCCGTTAGAGTTGGTTGGAAAGTGGTTTTTATTCGAAGGAGATTAAAATGTTATCTTTATTTATATTTTGGTTTTAGCATTTTGAAATTGTTTCCTTTTTATTATAGTTTCCTATGATATTGACCGTGATCAACATGATTCTATCACTCAGGTTAACCGTGATCGTATATATTCGTTGAAAGAGGGAATAAGATTGGAAACCGTGATCCATGGGAACTTCAGATCAAAGGACTTCTGACAACGAGAAACACAAGAGATCAAACGACTCAGGTCACGAATACGAGATTTGGAGTTGTAACGAGAGATGCACAAGACGCAAAAGCAATTGTAGTGGCTTCGTCTTGGACATAAGTGATGACGGAGAGGAAGCAATGTGGTAGGTTCATGTGACTAACTAGTTTTTGGCCCGCCTATGTTGCGGGGCACTAAGCCGAATATTTCTCTCTAATGACATGTACGTCTGTGTTTCGGTTACTTGTACATACTACTCATAACACGATCTAAAAAAATTACATCGAGCCAACCAATTAAAACAAAACACTACCATACTTTTGCTAAAAAAACTAAAACGATGGAAACACTACCATACATCGAGCCGCCTGACACGAATAAAAATTATATCGACTCAACTAATTAAAACAAAACACTACCATAATTTTGTAAAAAAAAAAAAAACAAAATACTACCATAGTTTTGTCAAAAAAAAAAAAAAAATAAATAAATAAATAAAACAATGGCATGACTATAATTTTACACTAGGGGCAAAATTGTAATCTAACAGGGAAAAAACAAACACGATGGCAAAAACTGTAAATTTAAACTGAGGGCAAAATCGTAATTTTGCCGAGAGAAAAAAAACAAAACCAATGACAAAATTGTAAATTTAAATGGGGGCAAAATCGTAGTTTGACTAGACCAATGGGGAAGTGTGAGACGGCTGCCTGACACTAATCCCCTCCGTAATTTTTGTAGTACGTATAACTGTTTTTTATGTTTTTAATTTGGATCTTAAATATCTCAATTTTTTTTGTTTGTAAATGTAGTTAAATTAGCTGTAAGTTTCAAACGGTTTGGATTTTGTTTTTATGTTTTTATTTTAATGCAGCTTTTTGTATAAATCTACTATTTCTATGTATCTAATGAATTATTATGTTTATTGTGGTATGTCCCAAACATCAACCTGAGCTCCTAAATTCATTTTTTGGTTTTTTGAGCCCCTGAGCTTATGAATTTATAACAGTTTGAGTCCCTGCCGTCAGTGTTCCGTCAGTTTGACCGTTTGACAAGTGTGAAAAGTCCTTTTTGCCCTTGACCCTTAACATCTACACTTAATAGCAATGGCAGATCAGTTCCATCATCTTCCTCACACTTCTCAACAAGATCTCCCAACTCCCAACACCTTCATCTTCATCGATAACAATCCATCGTCTCCCAACTCCTAACACCTTCATCTTCCATCATCAGTTCCATCATCTTCATCTTCATCGATAACAATCCATCATCTTCCTCACACCTTCATCTTCCATCATCAGTTCCATCATCTTCATCTTCATTGATAACAATCCAAGGTAAAATCGACACTATGTTTTGTGTGAAAATATTGTTTGTATTGGTTTTGTTTGATTCTTGTGGGTTTTTGTCTCGGGAATCAAAACAGAGGGTTATCTTCATACGGGTTAGATAACCGATAACAGAATGAATACGGTACTAAATTCATTATACGGTTTGATTCTTGTGGGTTTAGGGTTTAGGGTATCAAAACAAAGGTTTTGAATGTGTTTTGGTTTTGATTCTTGTGGGTTTAGGGTATCAAAACAGAGGTTTTGAATGTGTTTTGGTTTTGATTCTTGTGGGTTTAGGGTTTAGGGTATCAACTGAGTATATTGTTCAAAATGCATCAAAACAGAGGTTTTGAATGTGTTTTGGTTTTGATTCTTGTAGGTTTAGGGTATCAACTGAGTATATTGTTCAAAATGCATCAAAACAGAGGTTTTCAATGTGTTTTGGTTTTGATTCTTGTGTGTTCATCATATTGATTTTTGGTTTGATTCGATGATTTGGGTTCCTCATATTAAGAACTGATCGGATCATTTTCAGATTGATGTGTTCCTCATATTGATTTTTGGTTTGCTTCGAATGTGTTCCTCATTTGAATGTGTTTTGTTATACAGAATGGTTGCGGATGTAAAGATACGCAAAACACCAACTACGAAGGCGAGAACACTTGACAACCTCCTAGAAGATGGTGCGGTGCACATAAGGAAGTGATTGATATGAATGAATATAACCCCAGTGTAGCTCTTCGATTTTCCTTGAAATTCCAGAGCTCGCTAATTACATATCTACCACTTGGGTTATATTCATTCATATGAATGAATATAACCCCGGTGGCAGATATGTAATTACCTACACTGGGGTTATATTCATTCATATCTGCTACATTTCGAAGTGCACCTGTCAGTAAAGATCCACAATTACTTGTCCCCGACGATTATACCCTCCGCCCTAAGTAGTTTTGCCTTCGAATTAAAATCAACAAATTTACACTCTGCCCCTTATATCTTCCTAATTTTTAAGATGCATTTCTTGTGAATACTAGATATATGGATCAAGTTATTCTACAAAGGCTTCTAATTGTAAGAAGTGTAAGAAGGATTTATAAAGTGACAAGTGTCCAATAAGCTAAAACTAAACCCACTACATCACCACCAAAAACCTAAACACCCACCCCCCCCCCCCCCCCAAAATACTAACCCCCCCCCCGGCAAAAAAAAAAAAAAAAAAAAACTATACCTCACAAAAAAAACCCCCAAAAAACCTAACCCCCTCCCCCCCACCCCCCAAAAACCTAAAAACAAATCTAAAAAAACTAAATACCCACCCCCACCACCACCACCCAAAAACCTAAACCCCCACCCCCTCGGCAAAAAAAAAAAAAAAAAAAAAAAAAAAATTGGGTGGGTGATGTGGGGGGGGGGTTGGTGGTGGTGGATGTTTAAGGGGTTATTTTTATTATTTTTTTTTGTAGTGATTTTTTTGTGTAGTGGGTTTATTAGGTTATTGGACACTTGTCGCTCTGTAAATCCTTCTTACACTTCTTACAATTAGGATCCTTTGTATTTGATCCTAATCCCTAGATATATATATTAACTAAACTTCAAATTCATTAAAAACAAATGTTGTGGGTATTATACGAACTTGAGATAAATCATAATTATAATAATGGCTCCTTTATTTATTTGAAATCTTTAATCATAGAAATTATTACTGAATAAAAATAAAACAAAATAAGCGGGTGCAGCGGCTGCGCGATGCAGCGGCGGCAGGTATACGGGCTGCGCGACGAAGCGGCAACGAGTGCAGTGGCGAAAGGAGCCTTTAGCGACGAGTAGCATTAGCAGTGAGCAATAGCATTTTAGCGACGGGGTATTAGTGCCGATTCTTTAGCGGTGACTGGTCGCCGCTAATACTATTAGTGGCGAAAAACAACACTATTAGCAGCTACTAGAGCGAGTCTCCGCTATTGCTCCTTAATTTTCCTTGTAGTGCTTTGTTGGACATGAGTGTAACATTATTGTGGTTTCACAACCCACTCGGCCACTCCAAGCTCATGAAGAAAGCTCAGCTATCTCTAATCTAGAATAAGAATTAGCAAAAGATATCATTGTCACTTTATTTAGTGTAGTGAAAAAGCGAAAGGTGAATGTGAAAAGATGGACGAGTTAGACAAACTTATAGATTGATAAATTATTGCAATAGTACTCGTACCGTTTTCGTAATCACAATGAACACATTAAGGGAGAGAGGGGAGAAAACTTATTCAAGCATTTAAACTACATAGGTCCAAAGTGAACCAAACCAAACCAAAAACAACAATATAGATAGTAACCCTAGAAACAAACCGAATGTAGCAGCTCCTGTCCCATTTCAGTCTTGGCTAACCTTTTTAGTTGTCGGTCTCCTCAACCGATTTTCTCACACTCCTAATCATGACTTCATGAGCCAAGAAAAAAACTCGAGCTCAATTTATTTGAAAATCACGATGGGAACTTTGATACTTTATACAATATATACTCTAATACGCATACTATGATACTAAGGGGACTAGGGGTGGAATCACTAGTGATGGATTCCATCACTCCCACTATCCAATCAACTAATGCCATGTCATCAATCCAATTTCCATCACAAGTGATAGAAATGTAGGAGGGATGGAATCACTAGTGATGGAATTCTATCACTCCCTCCCAATTTTTTTAATTTTTATTTTTAAATTAGAAATTAACAATAAAACACTAAAATTAAAAATTTCATTAATTTTAAAACATACTACTTCAATTTCACATACTAGAAACATACAATTTGTAAAAAAAAAAAAAAAAAAAAAAAAAAAAAACCTACTACTCGAATTTAACATACTAGAAACATACAATTTAAAAAAAAAAAAACCTACTCCTCGTCCGAATCCGGAAACTCCAAACCTAGAGAACCTACTAGTTCGATTAAATCGTATCTCAACCGAAGGTGAGTTTCTTCGTTACGCAATTGTAAATTGATATCTTGTGGAACTTGAACTTGTGTAGGAGGATCCGGTACCCAATCCGGGGATATTGCACGTCCGTCGTGTTTGATCAACATATTGTGCAATATGATACACGCATACACTATGCTATGTATTGCTTTCTTGGTCATCGAACGAACCGGTCGGTGTAGTATACCCCATCTACCCTTTAAAACACCAAACGCCCTCTCAACATCTTTTCTTGCCGATTCTTGCAATTTTTTGAACGCCTTTTCTTTAGCCTCGACGGGAAATGAGGGAGCTTTCACAAAAACAGACCAAGACGGGTAGATACCATCCACAAGATAAAAGCATCGTCTGTAATGTCGACCGTTAACATAGAAAGGAGAGGAAGGTGCGGTACCATCCGTTACGCTTTGGAACAACGGCGACGTGTGCAACACATTGATGTCGTTGTTTGAACCTGGAACACCGAAGTACGAATGCCAAATCCATAAATCATTCGACGCCACCGCTTCTAGTATGATGGTTGGTCTTTTGATGTCTCCCCTCACATACGCCCCTCGCAACTCTCTTGGACAATTTTTCCACTCGATATGTGTACAATCGATGCTACCGAGCATCCCGGGAAAATGTCATCTAGCCTCGTGTGCGGCATAAATACGTGAGATGTCGTGGCTCGTCGGTTTTCGTAAAAACTCGTTATAATACAACTTAATGACCGCATTGCAAAAAAATTGCAAACACTCACGTGAAGTTCTTTCAGACATAGCTAGGTATTCATCATATTGATCGGGTGAGTTACCTGTCGCTAGTTGGCGAATGGCGGACGTGCATTTTTGAATCGGCGTGAAACTTGGTTTGCCCCTCGCATCGTAACCTTCTTGAAACCATCCCTCGCTTGCCTCGATGTCTCCAACAATCTTTAAAAATAATTCTTTGGGTAAACGAAAACGATCTCTAAACGTTTCGGAATTGTATAGCGGGTTTTCCACAAAATAATCGTTCATCAAAACTTCGTTGGCACGTATACGATCACGGCCGACCATCTTCTTCTTTGGGCGGGACGACTCGGCATCAAGCTCGTTATACACCGACACAAAATAGTTTAGTGTGTCGTTGTCGGAAGACGACTCGGAATCGGTATCGCTAGACATCGGAAACGTCGAATCGGTAGGGAATTCCATTTGAGAAAGATATAAAAAATGTGTGAAGTGGGTTTAAATTGGTTAAAAGATAGAGTTTGGTGTGTGAAAAAATGGTTAAAATGTGGATATATATATAAAAAAAATGGATTATTATTATTATTATTTTTTTTTATTAAAGTTACCGTTCAAACCCAACGGTCATCATGCAACGGTCGAATTTTTAAGTTTTCAACGCGTTGTACACATTACGCGTTAAAGTTATTACGCGTTAAAGATGGGGCGGCGGCGGTGTGCTGCTTGGCCATCACGCGTGATGGGGGGTCTATAACGGACCGCCCCGTCCCCTCTAAGATCCTCGTGATACTATGACACTCTATACGCATATTTCAATATTTCAATTACGCAATTTCACACGATTACAAGTTTCAATATGTCAACGCATACTACATTACACGGTTACACGCAAACTCGATACTCGGGATACTCGATTACAAGCAATTACAATTACATATTTCAAGCATTACATATGCATTTCAAGTATTTCATACGTACTCGCTACGCATCTCATACGTTATTGCATACACAACGCTTACACATCATGCATACATGCTTAACATATTTAAACTAACTAAGATAACCCGAAAATATCACACAAACATGTTACACACAAACTGGAAATCACATCGTGCAAGACAACCCAATTCGTGCGAACTAGACTGGTTCAGGGTGCCTCGCACAAAACACATTCCATTCGCACAGACACGCCTGATTCGAACGAAACGCCCTTTTCACCCTGATTCCACATCGCCTATAAATAGCGCACTCATTCTCACCTCATAACTCTTGCTACCCACTTCGCACAAAACACTCCCTACTCCAAACCCGTGTTTTCTAATTAAGATTTCATCTTTTCACACCAATTCTACTACGTTTCACAATGATTTCCACAAGTTTTCATCTACTTCATCTCTTTTACTTTAAACCTCATCTATTTTATCTCTTTTCATAATACCAAAACTTCTTCATTTTCATCTTTAGATCAAAACTTAATAGCATTTTGGGTTTAGCCTTGGCTTCCCGAATCAGGAATCTGGTTATTTCAAGCTCCTAATGTGTTTAATCCAAAGTGGTTTTTGATTTAAAGGTCAATGGGTACGGATGAGTTGGGGGTGGGTTGGGTCTTTAATTATATTTTTTTGTCTAGACTTTAGTTATGACGTGGATATTGTAAGGATGTTTTATGGGATGAAATCAATGATTTGGAAAAGTTTATGAGGATGTTTGTGGGTGTTGTTAAATGTTAATTAGATGACTAGCCAATAATAGAAGACACATTTTTAAACATTTTTGGGTATTCTACGGATACATAACCGAAGTAGTACACCGGCCTCTTACCTCACAATAATGTCATAACAAATCCAGTACCATCAACTTTTTCCTCTCTCCTAGCATTGTTTACTTTTAGTGCTGGTGATCCAATAGTAAAAGCAATAGCAGTCCAATAATTCAATTATAGTGGGCCAAAATGTGTGGTGTGAGGCGATATTTATATCCGTTTATTTTGGATTCTTTTAAAACAATCAATACGTTATAAATGATTAGGGGACCTGGGGTGGAAAACAAATCCCACGTGATGGAATTATATAACGAGTTATGAGTTCCCAAACACCATCACCACCACTCAAATGTACACCACATCAATTTTAAAACACGTGGTATTTTTGATGGGTGATGGGGTATGGGTGGTGAGGGAAATTGTTGTGTGTGGTGGTGAGTGATGGCCATTTCCACTAAAAAGGTTGTGGGTGATGCAATAATGTTTGATGACATAGCGGAACTTGATTGGAAGTTGTGAGTGAGTGATGAGTGATGAGTGATGACCACCCTTACCCCTTACAACTGTTATTGATAGGAAGCCAATATTTTCAATAATTCACCATAAAGTTGTGGGGTATCTCGGGGATACCCGTAGATCCGCACTGTTCGACTTGTTGCTTTCATGCACACGTTACACATATTTGGCCATACAATTCACCACTTAGCTAACCTTCCTGCAAATCGAGCAGTTACACTATAAATTAAGCAACTTCCCCTTGTTTGAGTAAGGCAGTTTTATCGGTTACTACTACTACTACTACTACAACACAATGGCAAAACTTGAAGTTGTTGCAGTACTCGCTATGGTGGTGATGGTAGCATTTGTTGAGGTTGCTAGCTACCGAACCATCATCACCACTGTCACCGAGAAGGTTAATGATGGTTGTTACACTTATGACGACCACACTACTTGTTGTGTATTTGGGGACTTCTCTTATTGCTTCCCGACCCTGAAAAAGCTGAGCCACTGCCAGATGCACCTCCTCGATAACAAGCCCATGGTGGAACAACAACGCCTTAACCTGTGCTGCAACCAGCTTAAGGAAGTGGAGGAGGATTCTCAGTGTGAGGCGATCAAACAGGTGGTGAAACAAGTTCCGAAGCAGCAGCATGGCGGACAGCTACTGCAGGTGTTGAAGAAGGCTCAGATGCTCCCCAACCAATGCAACATCAAATGCTCAGTCGGAACCGAGCAGGTTAATGATGGTTGTTACGCTTATGATGACCACACTACTTGTTGTGTATTTGGGGACTTCTCTTATTGCTTCCCGACCCTGAAAAAGTTGAGCCACTGCCAGATGCACCTCCTCGATAACAAGCCCATGGTGGAACAACAAAGCCTTAACCTGTGCTGCAACCAGCTTAAGGAAGTGGAGGAGGATTCTCAGTGTGAGGCGATCAAACAGGTGGTGAAACAAGTTCCGAAGCAGCAGCATGGCGGAAAGCTACTACAGGTGTTGAAGAAGGCTCAGATGCTCCCCAACCAATGCAACATCAAATGCTCAGTCGGAACCGAGCAGGTTAATGATGGTTGTTACGCTTATGACGACCACACTACTTGTTGTGCATTTGGGGACTTCTCTTATTGCTTCCCGACCCTGAAAAAGTTGAGCCACTGCCAGATGCACCTCCTCGATAACAAGCCCATGGTGGAACAACAACGCCTTAACCTGTGCTGCAACCAGCTTAAGGAAGTGGAGGAGGATTCTCAGTGTGAGGCGATCAAACAGGTGGTGAAACAAGTTCCGAAGCAACAGCATGGCGGACAGCTACTGCAGGTGTTGAAGAAGGCTCAGATGCTCCCCAACCAATGCAAAATCAAATGCTCAGTCGGAACCGAGCAGGTTAATGATGGTTGTTACGCTTATGACGACCACACTACTTGTTGTGTATTTGGGGACTTCTCTTATTGCTTCCCGACCCTGAAAAAGCTGAGCCACTGCCAGATGTGTAACACCCCGTGTTTTCCAAAAGTCAAAGTCAAAGTCAAGTGTTGACTGTTATTGGAATTAAAGATTAGTAAGGTTAATTTCATTTTAGTTTCATTTTGATTTCCGTATTATTTGGAGTAAGTGTTGTATAATCAAACTAACCGACCGACAATCGAACTGTGAATCAACGACCGACTGTGAAGGATAGGAAGTAACAACGCAATAAAGCTAGTCAATCAATAATCAAACTAATCGAATCAATCATCCAACTCAAGTGTGTGGATTTTAATGCTCTTATACGTGCATGTGTGCCTTATGTGTTACTTGTGCATGTTTGCTTTTATGTTAAAGTGTGTGTGGTGAATCGATCAAATCAATCAAGACTCAAGGTGAATCAAACTCAATGGAAATCGAACTCGAAATGGTTGTAAGGATGCTTGTATGTTAGATATAGTAGTTGGGACTAAAAGTAATTTGATTAGGAATTCTATCATGCTCAAATCATCGTTCATCGAAGTCGAAATATCAAAAATCGTCGCGAAACACTCAAAAACCAGGCAAGCCGATCGAACAGGGCAACCTGATCGAACAGGCTAGCCGATCGAACAGGACCGTTCGATCGGACAGCTGCTCGATCAGGAATGCTGTTCGATCAGCTGACCTTTCCTCTTTTGGAAGCCTATAAATAGGGCTGTCCTTGTCAAACTTTCCACTTTTGGAAAAGCTCTGACCGACCAGCCTCTTCTTCTCACTAAATCCAAGATTTCTCTCAAACCGGTAAGTATTTCACTCTAATCTTTGTACGTTCGTGTTCATTAATCGATTCTCCATCTTTCTATCTTTCAAAAT
This sequence comes from Helianthus annuus, assembly GCF_002127325.2. Classification (NCBI taxonomy): domain Eukaryota; kingdom Viridiplantae; phylum Streptophyta; class Magnoliopsida; order Asterales; family Asteraceae; genus Helianthus; species Helianthus annuus. Next base: position 155,424,757 of record NC_035446.2, on the reverse strand, counting down.
CTGAATTTCATCCATGAAATCACCAAGATCTAGGTGTTCTTGAGTGATGTCATCATGGTATTCTTGGTGTTCATCAAGAACTTCATGTTCTTGACTTCATTCAACCATGAATAAGCTAGATCTAACCGATTTCCACATCAATAACCTAAAATCTTCCATAGATCTTAACATTTCACGGTGAAAAAGGATTGGAAGATGGGTTTTCATCTATCTTTCAACTCTTTTACACTCAAAAAGGTGAAAACGAGACTTGAACCGACTTACAATCAATCTAAACAAACACATGGTTCAAGATTCGGGTTCTACCACGAGATATACCGATTCCGGGTTAAATGTTAAACTTAGGTTCCAAACCGTTTCTGACCGAGTTTGGGTGATTCCTGCTCGAGTCAGTAGACTAAGTAGGGACTTCAGTTTCGTGGTTCAACTCGTAGTCAAAATATCTCCAAATCACACCAAGTAACGGGAATAACCAAGTGTTAGGTGATAAGTTAACCAAATCGAGAAGCTGGCCGAACGGCTAGGCTGTTCGATCGAACAGCCCAACCGAACGACTATGCCAGCCGATCGACTAGGCTAACCGATCGACCAGCACTTAGACTCACCAACTCACAAAGTGTAGTATTGACGAGGTACTGTTCGATCGACTAAGCCACTCGATTGTAAACATTACTGCTCGGATCATGAGATACTATACTTTAAAAACCCTTGGACTTTTGAAATGCCACCCGATCGAGCATGCTAACCGATCGAGTGACATCTTGCCAAATCTGAATTTACTAACCGATCGGTTGGGCTAACCGATCGAACTGCTGTTCGATCGACCAACTTGAAAGGTAGTACAAACCATCATACACAAACACATCCTTCACATCAAAGGAAGAAACAATCCACTTGAAGGAACCAACCGATCGAGCCAGCCAACCGATCGAATGGATGTTCGAACGGACTTACAAACCAATCGAACAGCCCACTCGATCGAACTGCTGTCCGATCGAATGGCCTACTCGATCCAAGTACATTGTTTACTTTTCCGCGTTACTCATCGTTGTGTTATCGAACTATTCAGGCTAACCTATTCTCAGTGCTCCCTTCAATCCACATCAATCACTGTGAGTATACTCGATCCCTTTTTGCTTTCAGCACTTTTGGGTGTTACATACGTAATCTATCAAATTCACAAACAACACAAACTATTTGAACGCTAACCTACTTGCATGTATTACTTGTCTAAATGATTGCTGTTTATTATGTTTACACGTGGAGTGCTATCTGCCTGCTTTAGCAACGTAGTACTATAGTTTGGACTCAGCACCCGTTCACACGGGGGTTGCTAAGGACAATTACTTGCATGGATTACGGTGGTAATCATGTATTGCGAACTGTCTCGGACAGTCAACCCGAAGTCATTGGTATCGATGGTCCCATGTTGATAATTTACATGCATCGTTTGCCCTTGTGTACGTGCTTGGTTATGCGTAAACTATTCGAACTCTATATGCTATATCAAACTTGTGTACTCACCTTTACATTATATGTATTGACTTTTATTTTAACGTATGTGACAGGTGTTTAAGCTACTAGCGTGCTAGGGAAGCGAGGCAATAATAAGCTTCTAGGAGTCTGTGACCTTAGGACAGTGCCCACGTACCTGTTCCAGGGCCATAATTATCTGTAGATCTTGCACTGGCACCTGTAGTCAGTAAGATCCCCAGTAGTCGTCTAGAAGACTTAAAACAATATTTACTTTTGGTCTGTAATAATTAAGAATCCGAGTTGTCGGAACAGTTCCCATATTGTTTAGTTGATTTCTATGATAACTTGTTATTATTTGGGACACGGTATGGGACGTGTTATATAACTGAATTGTATGATAGTTGTTGTGGAAACTTCTGAACAATCTGTTTCGCTCAGTGCCACGCCCCGATGATTCCGCCATCGGTTGGGGTGTGACAGATTGGTATCAGAGCCATAACTATAGGGAATTAGGTTAGACACGATCTAGTCCGGATCGCTGTCTTAGAGGCCTAGACTATAGTTAGGAACCAAGAGACCAAGTTTATGTGCTTATTTTATGTTGTTTCCTTCTATTCTATCATTACATCCGAACTCCGAGCCAAATTTTTGTAATTTGGACAGGATTAGGAGTGAAACCCGCAAATTCCTGCCTAAGTTACGAATTCTTGCCAATTAATTTTGTGCGATTTTCTATCAACAAACGGGGGAGAGTTATACCAAATTCGGGGTTGAAGCCCATAAATTGATAAGAAACTTCCTCTAAATTTTCTTAAAACAGGGAAGAAATTGCTAAGCTAGGGGTGAAACCCTAACCTTGGCAGTTATTCCGACTTTATTTCATCTCGCCAAGACAATTGACGGACTCCAACGACCTGAACTCACGAGTATGGCCTAGAATACGCATGCGTAATGCCCAAGAATCGAGGCAGAAACATGTCCCCTAGAGTCGAAAGTGACGACAAGTCAACTGTGAATAGTTAAATTGCCATGGTTAGTCAAAGTCTAGTAGCCACAGACAATCCATTTTCCGATTTTGGAGTACTGCTTCGTCGACTTTCTGTGATTTACCTGTTTACGTGTTTTAAGATTTGTTGGTTACTCCATTTGTTATCAATCTGCGTGACCTTTGTTGCTATCCTATCTCGATTCAAATCCCTGTGGATGCGATCTAAGCGAAACCAGTATGCTATGCTACGCAATACGACTAAGTTAGACGATACAATGTGATGCTATCCGGTATGCGAAACGAACGACACTCGACATGTGGATATAGGTTTCTGTTTTCTGACTGCTTCTGTGATAAAATTTCATACGTGTTTAGGAAATTAAGTGCTCTATTTGCTTAATTGCTTCTGTGCTTTAGTTGCTTCTGTGCTTATGTGTCTCTGTGATTATGTGTTTATGTGTTTATATGTGTTACGTGACGTGAGATGCGACGTGATTCTAAGCTTTAGTAAACTAAGACGTGCGAGATTCGAATTCGTTGTGTTGAGCCCTATGGCGATGTCAATTGCAGACCATGTCGTCATCATCAAGGCCTCGTCAACGTCTTACTCGTCGGGAGAAGAGAGATCGTCGTCTTGCTGCTATCCTCTCTAAAACAGTAGCAAAGGCTGTGAGTGAAGTATTCGAGAACGCAAGCAAGTCATCTGAGGAATCCCGAACCCTCACGCCCAAAGACTCCAACAAAGCTACTTTTAGCTTCAAACAATTCAAGGCATGTGGGCCAAAAGAGTTTACCGGTGAAGATGGCCCTACGGCTCTGTTTCATTGGTTTGACTCTGTGGAAGTTACCCTTCGTCAAAGCGGATGCCCAGATCACCTCCGTACTCTCAATGCTACCGGTGTCTTCCAGTCACGAGCTTTGGACTGGTGGACCGCAGAAAGGAACAAGCGCGGAAACGACGCTGCATACGAGCTGACGTGGAAGGAGTTGAAATCGATCATGATGGACGAGTTCTGTCCTCCCCACGAACGCCAAAAGTTGGAGGATGAGTTCTGGAGTATCAAGCAGAAGGAGGGAGACAATGCTGGTCTCACCGCTCGTTTCAAGCAATTGAGTATCATATGTCCCGACCAGGTCAAGACTTCTGACATGACCATCAAGAAATACATCCGTGCTCTTCCGGATTGTGTCGCAGATTTTGTTCACGCCGCCAAACCCGCAACGATCGAGGAAACCTACCTACTCGCTGCTGAGATTAACGACAAGCGAGTTAAGGCTGGTGTCTGGGATAAGCCATCCAAATCGTTGCATCAAGTTACTACTGCATCAACCGACAACCCTACTGCTCAAGCCTCCAAGTCCTCAAGGAGAAGAAAGAAGAAGAGTTGCGCTGCCGCAACCACTGCTACTCCACTACAGTCTGTACCCGCGCAGCAGCAACAGCCACAGCGTTCAGCGCCAGTGATCAATGCGCCGCCAGCAAAGCGTGCGTACACCGGCCCCCACCCACTCTGTGCTACATGTTCCTACCATCACCCGGTGGGTGTGGCCTGCCGATTCTGTGCCCACTGCAACGTTTACGGGCATTTCACTGCGAGTTGCCGCTATGGTCCCCGTCAAGCCCAAGCTCAGGCCGCTGTCAACCAGGCTTTACTCCCTGCTCCTCAAACTCCTCAAGCTGCACAGGCCCCAGCAAACAATGTTCGGACCTGCTTTGCATGTGGTGACCCTAACCACTTCGCGAACCGGTGCCCGAACAGGGTGGTGAAACAAGAAGCTCAACAACCCCAACAACAACAACAACAGCCTCAACAGCAAGCCGCTCACGCCAGAACTTTCAACATCAACGCACGCCAGGCTCAAGCTGATAACAACGTGGTCAATGGTACGTTCCTTGTGAATGGTATATATGCATCATGTCTGTTTGATACTGGAGCCGATAACTGCTTTGTGTCATTTGAATTTGAGAAACTTCTTAGACGTAAGCGCTCTTATCTTTCGACACCCTTCGAAGTAGAAGTCGCTACCGGAAGAACCATTGCTGTCAATTCTGTGCTCCGTGATTGTACTCTCAAACTCAACAATCATATATTTCCGATTAATCTCATTCCAATGCAACTCGGAAGTTTCGATGTCATAGTAGGCATGGACTTTCTTCGTGAAAACCGTGCTGAAGTTGTGTGTTCCGATAAGATGATTCGTTTTGTGCTAGCTAGTGGTGATATACTATGTGTGTACGGTGAAACTACTGCAAAAGATCTCAAACTCATGTCCTGTCTTCAAGCTCGCAAATATCTCCGCAAGGAATATCGAGCCTTCTTGGCCAACATTATAGTAGCAGAGACGGATAAGAAAAAGAAAGTTGAAGTCAAGGATGTTCCTGTTGTCCGAGAATTTCCTCAGGTGTTCCCTGATGATCTTCCTGGATTACCTCCAAGTCGTGATATCGACTTTCGAATCGACCTTATACCAGGAGCCAACCCAGTGGCCAAGGCTCCGTATCGACTCGCTCCATCTGAGATGCGAGAACTCTCGAACCAACTTCAAGAGTTACTTGAAAAAGGCTTCATTCGCCCGAGCACTTCTCCATGGGGCGCACCAGTCCTTTTCGTCAAAAAGAAGGACGGGTCGTTCCGAATGTGCATCGACTACCGGGAATTGAACAAGTTGACCATTAAGAACCGATACCCCTTACCAAGAATCGATGATCTGTTTGACCAACTACAAGGTGCTCAGTGTTTCTCCAAGATTGATCTACGTTCAGGCTACCATCAGTTGCGGATTCAAGAGGAAGACATACCCAAAACCGCTTTTCGAACCCGATACGGCCACTACGAATTTGTTGTCATGCCTTTTGGTTTGACCAACGCACCCGCGGTCTTTATGGATCTGATGAATCGCGTGTGTAAACCGTTCTTAGACCGTTTTGTCATTGTATTTATCGACGATGTCCTGATCTATTCCAGATCGAGGGCCGAACATGCGCAGCATTTGCGATTGGTTCTCGAGTTGCTTCAGGGAAACCAACTCTACGCCAAATTCTCCAAATGTGAATTCTGGTTGGAGGAGGTCCAATTTCTGGGTCATATTGTGAATAGTCGGGGTATACACGTTGATCCTGCAAAGATTGAGGCAGTCAAAGGATGGGTTACGCCAAAGAATCCGTCAGAAGTTCGCTCCTTTCTCGGATTAGCTGGTTACTACCGACGATTCATCGAAGGATTCTCAAAGATTGCTGTACCGCTTACCGCCCTTACTCATAAAGACAAGCCTTTTGTGTGGGGAACCGCGCAGGAGACTGCTTTCCAAACCCTAAAACACATGCTGTGCCATGCACCAGTTCTTACACTGCCGGACGGAAGCGATGACTTCGTTGTCTATTGTGATGCTTCAAACCTTGGACTTGGCTGTGTTCTTATGCAACGAGACAAGGTTATAGCTTACGCATCTCGACAGCTTAAAATTCACGAGAAGAACTATACGACCCATGACCTCGAGCTAGGCGCAGTTGTCTTTGCCTTAAAGATTTGGCGACACTACCTGTATGGTACAAAGTGTACGATCTTCACCGATCACAAGAGCCTACAACATATCTTTAACCAGAGGGAACTCAATATGCGTCAACGCCGATGGGTAGAACTTCTCAACGACTACGACTGTGAGATCCGTTATCACCCAGGCAAGGCGAATGTAGTTGCAGACGCCCTCAGCAGAAAGAATTACGTGATAGGTGTTCGAAACATCCAGGCTCAGTATAACCTCGAAGCTCTCATCCGCGAAGCACAACACGCATGCTTTAACGAACGCACGTTGAAGAAAGAACGAATCTATCACGATGGAACTCAACTCGTGAGCAAGGCCAACGGGATATTCTATTATCTGGACCGAATCTGGGTTCCGAGGAGGACAGATTTGCGAAAGATCATCATGAACGAAGCCCACAAATCCCGATATTCCATTCATCCCGGTGCGGATAAAATGTACCAGGACCTTCGTTACAAGTACTGGTGGCCTGGGATGAAAAGGGATATTGCTCTATATGTTGGTAGCTGTTTAACTTGTGCAAGAGTCAAGGCTGAACACCAAAGACCTTCAGGCTTACTCGAACAACCGCCGATACCCGTATGGAAGTGGGAGAGCATAGCTATGGATTTCATAACTAAGCTTCCGACCACGCCATCAGGTCACGACAGTATTTGGGTTATAGTCGACCGTCTAACCAAATCAGCCCACTTTCTGCCAATACGAGAAGACTATAAGGTGGCCAAACTAGCCCAAATCTACACCGACGAGATCATTAAGAATCATGGTACGCCTCGAGACATCATTTCGGATCGCGACGCTCGGTTTACATCGAGATTGTGGGAAACCTTTCAAGCAGCTCTTGGTACGACGCTGAATTTGAGTACCGCATTCCACCCGCAAACCGACGGGCAAACTGAAAGAACGATTCGTACTATTGAAGACATGCTCCGTGCGTGTGTTATCGATTTTGGTGGTAGTTGGAGCAAACACCTACCATTGGTCGAATTTTCGTACAATAATAGCTATCACTCCAGCATCGAAATGGCACCTTTCGAAGCCTTGTATGGTAGGAGATGTCGCTCGCCTATTGTATGGCACGAGGTCGGTCATTCACAATTGACTGGGCCCGAGATTCTGCAAGAAACGACTGACAAGATCCACCAGATAAGGGAAAATTTGGTAAAGGCCCGGGATAGACAAAAGATGTACGCCGATAAACGACGCAGGCCCCGCGAATTTGCAGTTGGCGACTACGTGCTCCTAAAGGTATCACCTTGGAAGGGAGTAGTCCGATTCGGTAAAAGAGGGAAACTTGCGCCTCGATTTGTTGGACCTTTTAAGATTCTGGAAAGGATCGGTAAGGTTGCCTACAAACTCGAATTACCGGAGGAACTCAGCAATGTCCACCCGACTTTCCATATTTCAAACCTTCGAAAATGCGTAGCCGACCACGACGCAGTAATACCACTCGACGATCTTCAGGTCAATGAGACGCTACACTTCGTGGAAAAGCCTGTCGAAATCATGGACCGACAGACCAAGCAACTCAGACGCTCTCGCATTCCTATTGTAAAGGTACGGTGGGAAGGCAAACGAGGCGCGGAGTTCACTTGGGAACTCGAAAGTGACATGAAGGCCAAGTACCCGCAGTTATTCAGATAGATCTGAAGCATCAAATAGGTAAAATCACACGGCGATGTACGGTTCTCGGCCTAATTTCGGGACGAAATTCCCTAAAGGAGGGGAGACTGTAACACCCCGTGTTTTCCAAAAGTCAAAGTCAAAGTCAAGTGTTGACTGTTATTGGAATTAAAGATTAGTAAGGTTAATTTCATTTTAGTTTCATTTTGATTTCCGTATTATTTGGAGTAAGTGTTGTATAATCAAACTAACCGACCGACAATCGAACTGTGAATCAACGACCGACTGTGAAGGATAGGAAGTAACAACGCAATAAAGCTAGTCAATCAATAATCAAACTAATCGAATCAATCATCCAACTCAAGTGTGTGGATTTTAATGCTCTTATACGTGCATGTGTGCCTTATGTGTTACTTGTGCATGTTTGCTTTTATGTTAAAGTGTGTGTGGTGAATCGATCAAATCAATCAAGACTCAAGGTGAATCAAACTCAATGGAAATCGAACTCGAAATGGTTGTAAGGATGCTTGTATGTTAGATATAGTAGTTGGGACTAAAAGTAATTTGATTAGGAATTCTATCATGCTCAAATCATCGTTCATCGAAGTCGAAATATCAAAAATCGTCGCGAAACACTCAAAAACCAGGCAAGCCGATCGAACAGGGCAACCTGATCGAACAGGCTAGCCGATCGAACAGGACCGTTCGATCGGACAGCTGCTCGATCAGGAATGCTGTTCGATCAGCTGACCTTTCCTCTTTTGGAAGCCTATAAATAGGGCTGTCCTTGTCAAACTTTCCACTTTTGGAAAAGCTCTGACCGACCAGCCTCTTCTTCTCACTAAATCCAAGATTTCTCTCAAACCGGTAAGTATTTCACTCTAATCTTTGTACGTTCGTGTTCATTAATCGATTCTCCATCTTTCTATCTTTCAAAATCTGAATTTCATCCATGAAATCACCAAGATCTAGGTGTTCTTGAGTGATGTCATCATGGTATTCTTGGTGTTCATCAAGAACTTCATGTTCTTGACTTCATTCAACCATGAATAAGCTAGATCTAACCGATTTCCACATCAATAACCTAAAATCTTCCATAGATCTTAACATTTCACGGTGAAAAAGGATTGGAAGATGGGTTTTCATCTATCTTTCAACTCTTTTACACTCAAAAAGGTGAAAACGAGACTTGAACCGACTTACAATCAATCTAAACAAACACATGGTTCAAGATTCGGGTTCTACCACGAGATATACCGATTCCGGGTTAAATGTTAAACTTAGGTTCCAAACCGTTTCTGACCGAGTTTGGGTGATTCCTGCTCGAGTCAGTAGACTAAGTAGGGACTTCAGTTTCGTGGTTCAACTCGTAGTCAAAATATCTCCAAATCACACCAAGTAACGGGAATAACCAAGTGTTAGGTGATAAGTTAACCAAATCGAGAAGCTGGCCGAACGGCTAGGCTGTTCGATCGAACAGCCCAACCGAACGACTATGCCAGCCGATCGACTAGGCTAACCGATCGACCAGCACTTAGACTCACCAACTCACAAAGTGTAGTATTGACGAGGTACTGTTCGATCGACTAAGCCACTCGATTGTAAACATTACTGCTCGGATCATGAGATACTATACTTTAAAAACCCTTGGACTTTTGAAATGCCACCCGATCGAGCATGCTAACCGATCGAGTGACATCTTGCCAAATCTGAATTTACTAACCGATCGGTTGGGCTAACCGATCGAACTGCTGTTCGATCGACCAACTTGAAAGGTAGTACAAACCATCATACACAAACACATCCTTCACATCAAAGGAAGAAACAATCCACTTGAAGGAACCAACCGATCGAGCCAGCCAACCGATCGAATGGATGTTCGAACGGACTTACAAACCAATCGAACAGCCCACTCGATCGAACTGCTGTCCGATCGAATGGCCTACTCGATCCAAGTACATTGTTTACTTTTCCGCGTTACTCATCGTTGTGTTATCGAACTATTCAGGCTAACCTATTCTCAGTGCTCCCTTCAATCCACATCAATCACTGTGAGTATACTCGATCCCTTTTTGCTTTCAGCACTTTTGGGTGTTACATACGTAATCTATCAAATTCACAAACAACACAAACTATTTGAACGCTAACCTACTTGCATGTATTACTTGTCTAAATGATTGCTGTTTATTATGTTTACACGTGGAGTGCTATCTGCCTGCTTTAGCAACGTAGTACTATAGTTTGGACTCAGCACCCGTTCACACGGGGGTTGCTAAGGACAATTACTTGCATGGATTACGGTGGTAATCATGTATTGCGAACTGTCTCGGACAGTCAACCCGAAGTCATTGGTATCGATGGTCCCATGTTGATAATTTACATGCATCGTTTGCCCTTGTGTACGTGCTTGGTTATGCGTAAACTATTCGAACTCTATATGCTATATCAAACTTGTGTACTCACCTTTACATTATATGTATTGACTTTTATTTTAACGTATGTGACAGGTGTTTAAGCTACTAGCGTGCTAGGGAAGCGAGGCAATAATAAGCTTCTAGGAGTCTGTGACCTTAGGACAGTGCCCACGTACCTGTTCCAGGGCCATAATTATCTGTAGATCTTGCACTGGCACCTGTAGTCAGTAAGATCCCCAGTAGTCGTCTAGAAGACTTAAAACAATATTTACTTTTGGTCTGTAATAATTAAGAATCCGAGTTGTCGGAACAGTTCCCATATTGTTTAGTTGATTTCTATGATAACTTGTTATTATTTGGGACACGGTATGGGACGTGTTATATAACTGAATTGTATGATAGTTGTTGTGGAAACTTCTGAACAATCTGTTTCGCTCAGTGCCACGCCCCGATGATTCCGCCATCGGTTGGGGTGTGACAAGATGCACCTCCTCGATAACAAGCCCATGGTGGAACAACAACGCCTTAACCTGTGCTGCAACCAGCTTAAGGAAGTGGAGGAGGATTCTCAATGTGAGGCGATCAAACAGGTGGTGAAACAAGTTCCGAAGCAGCAGCATGGCGGACAGCTACTGCAGGTGTTGAAGAAGGCTCAGATGCTCCCCAACCAATGCAACATCAAATGCTCAGTCGGAACCGAGCAGGTTAATGATGGTTGTTACGCTTATGACGACCACACTACTTGTTGTGTATTTGGGGACTTCTCTTATTGCTTCCCGACCCTGAAAAAGCTGAGCCACTGCCAGATGCACCTCCTCGATAACAAGCCCATGGTGTAACAAAAACGCCTTAACCTGTGCTGCAACCAGCTTAAGGAAGTGGAGGAGGATTCTCAGTGTGAGGCGATCAAACAGGTGGTGAAACAAGTTCCGAAGCAACAGCATGGCGGACAACTACTGCAGGTGTTGAAGAAGGCTCAGATGCTCCCCAACCAATGCAACATCAAATGCTCAGTCGGAACCGATACTGTTTGACTGTTTTACTCCGTTTGCATGCATGCATATAAGATATAATAAAGCCATGCATGATCTCTGTTAGTTTTCTTTCTGTAATATTACACGTACAAACTCGATCGTTTTCAGCGTGTATTATTATTTAAGTTGGAATAAGTCTCAAGTTGTCCGTTTTACTCGCCGGAGTTCCTCATGAACGTTGGTGGTGAACGTGTGTTTGTAATTAAGTCTTGAAGTTATTGAATGAAATCATTAGTTATGGTGAGAATATTTGTGTGATCAGATACCAATTTGTGGTTCAACATTATTAACCATACCTGTGGTCGGGCGGGCCCTGAGGGTGGGCAAACCGCACCCCCGGTTGGGGCCTTTTTTTCCATGGGCCTAAATTTTCTAAAATGTATTATGCATATTTTAAACATGAAGTTATAGTCGGTAGAGACATAATAGTTTGGATGAGAAAAAAAAAAGAACTAAAGTTAGTTTGATTTGTATTTATTGTGACCTTCAATGTGGTCTTCAGTTCTTCAATGGAAGATTGTGAATAAGAAGATGGTGAGCAGGTGAGAGAAGGAGAAGTAATAATACTATAGTAGGCGATTTAATAACACTAAACAATTATTTTATTAGATCACGTGTATGTGTAGTGGGCTTGAATCTAATATCTCATTTATGCGTATGAAGCGACATGTGGCAGTCGAGTTAGCATTGGGGTATTTGATGGTATTTGTTTTTTTTTTTTTGAAAGGTAAACTTCAATAAAACACTAGCTACCTCAAACCAAGGCAACCAAAAACAACTACAACATTAAATATTTACAAATTTACACCAATCATTCCATGAAGTTTCTATATCTTTGTTCCTAGTCTTGAACCAAAGGAAACCACGCTTCTTAACATCACCAAAAATAAACTCAAGCTTAGCTTCTTTGTTCTTGAACCTTGCATCGTTCCTCATTCTCCAAATCGACCAACACCCAATTCTTATAAGGCCTTTAAGAGCTTCAACCTTCTTGCCACAAGACCCGCATGGTTGTGAACTTCCAAGAGATCCCTAAAGGAGAACGCCACTAAGGGTTGACATTTAACCCACTTCCCGATCCACGACTAAAGCATAGAAGCAAAAAAACACGACGTGAACAGATGTTCCACGGTCTCAACCCCTTCACCGCATAAACCACACTCCGAACTGCCGATATCAATGCTACGATTTAACAAGGCGTCGGCGGTAGCAATCCTATTCATATCCGCTCTCCAAATGAACACATTGCATTTCTTCGGGATCCATGATGGTATTTGTTTAAAATGGATGTAGTGGAATAATGCCCCAACAATGATTACCCTGTTGTTAAACAACGACCTACTAGCCTAATAGCAAACAATAAGAGAAAGAGATGTAGGAAGAAAAAGACTGATATTTCATTGATAGATCTGTCTAATACAAGAGATACAATGTAGTATATATAGAAGAAGAAAACTTGGAGAAGAAACCAGTTTATTTTAAGAGTTGATAACCATAATATTATAGTAATATATTTATAACACTCCCCCTTGGTTATCAACTTAATACGCTTGAGATGTTGCCTCGTTAAAAACCTTGCTAGGAAAACCCAGTGGGACAAAACCTCAGCTAAGGGAAAAAGAGTGCAGCGCGTATTTTCTTCTCATGATACTTCTGGATCATGTATGTTGCCTCATTAAAAACCTTACTAAGAAAACCCAAATGGGACAAAACTTAGTGAGGGAAAAAGAGTGCAACTTGAATATGTCTCCCCCTCATTTTAACATGTATCCTTTAAGTGACGTATGTCCATCTTCCTTGAAAATTGATCAAAGCTTTTGTAGCCAATTATTTGTCGCTCCATCCTTTAATGTGCAATCATTTATGTTGAGCAATGTTGTACAATCTTCTGACGAGACTTTAGGTGTCTCCAAAAACATCATATGTCAATGACTGTGTTTTGTCACATTCCTGCATCTATAAGACTAACCAAGCTTGTTTTGATGGGTTAGTAAAATATAATCAAATATCGTTTATACCTGAAATATTTCTTTGAACTCATTTCAATATCTATTCGTTTGACAAAGGCTATATCATGACAATTAGCTCAAGTGAAAGATATTATAACCATACATAGCTAGCAAAACATATTAATGCACATATGCATTTCACGATGGTACTTCTAGAATGAGAATCTCTACTTTGGTAGGAGATGATAATAAGCATTTCTTATAACAAGTGACTTAAGAACCTTTAACATCCTTTAAGGTTCAACTATGCCCATATTAAAATATCCCAACATCATCTTCTAGATATACTTGAGGGATTGATAAAATATAATTACATATATACTCGAACTGCAGTTCGAGTAATAATTAGACTGTGCCAAGGTCATTAAAAAAATTCTCCATCTAAAAGCTTGACAGTTTCTCTCGATGATGCCTACACATCATCACTGTAAACTGCGATTATAGTGAGCTTTTAAAAGCAGAATATTGATAAAACATGGCTAATTTAATCAAACTTATATCCCTCTTTATGCGAATATCTCGAGTTGTACAAAACTCAACCCGACTATTTTAGTCCATACATATTTTGTCAACTTCATATAGTATGTCCTTAAGGTTTTTATATCAATGCTTCTAGCATTATCAATCCATGAAGGAATTCTTCCCATCTTATCCAAATATGCATGTGCATTCACTCTTCATGAGTTGTGTTACATAAACTTACCCATATAACACATATAGATTTGTATCATATGCACAAATGCCATAAACACTTGCTTTTATCTCCAAAATCCATATTGTACCATGCGTGTACACTATTACGTTTTCTATGTATGTTTCTTGGTGCACAAGTATTACATCGTTAAGACATTTCAATTAACTTTTTAAGACACTCAATTGCTTTAGAAACTCATCAGGAGTTTCAGTTATATCCAACATGTAAAAACTCATAACATATTCAAATCCGAATATGTATACAATGATCACATTGTTCTCGAAAACTTACTTTACATGACTTATATAATTTAATCCTTGAGGACTTTCATGTAAACTTTCAGTATCAAGTGATACACAATATTCATAAGACACATATCAATTCTCTCTTTATATTACCAGACTAATAAGATATTGGAAAGTCATTGTATCCACCACTAAAGAATGAGTCTCCTCATTAATCAATTATTTGCAAAAATCTTGTGCCACCATTTTTCTTAAAATAACTTCATGTTATTTTCTATTCATAACTTGCATAAAAGACCCATTTGTATCCAACACATCTTACAACTTCAGTTGCATGGACTAGTGATCCAAAAACTTTCCATTTCAACAGAGAATTCAACTCTGCCTTATTTGCATCTTTTCATTTTGGCCAATCATTTCTATGTTTACGTTCATAGGCAGATCTCAATCTTGATACTCTTCGTTTAATCATTATAAGCGCTACATTATATACAAAATTATAACGACGTCGATTTTTGTTTCGATTCCGTACATATCTTAGACATGATACAACTTATCGAGATCTCTTTATTTCCAGGTACCTGAGGTTCTTCTTGAACCATCATGTCTACTGTCTCTTCAGGAGACCTTTTTAATATCACCTCGACTTGACCATCTTAATTAGTTGCTCCAACTTTCGAGGAATTGTATTACTGGAATCAACTAGTCTACCATGCTTCAAGCGTGCAATAGACTCATTAGAAAATATGTGGTTGTCCTTCTGGGACACAAACATAAATGGAGCATAAGCAGTTGATTATGTGACTTACTTAGTCACTCTATTTAGGTCAGTGAACTCGTCTGGTAATTTATTCTTTAATATTGGTAAATGAATTATACTTTAAACTTCTAGTTCATAGTTTATAGTCCGAGGATCAAGATGACATGATAATTCATTTCACTTTTCACTTTCCAACTACTTGTTATCTCCCCCTAATGTTGGGAACATTCATTCATTAAAGTGAAAAACCAATGAGCCATAAACAAATTTCTCACTAATGGCTTTAAGTATTCAATCGTAGACGATTATTTATACCCAACATATTCTCAAACTTTTTAGAAGTCCCATCTTTGTGCGGTATGGTGGATGAGTTTCAATATATGTCGCACAACCAAAATCTTTGATGAGACATATTTGATTACTGACCAAAAACCAAATATATGGGGAGAACTATAACTTATTCGCTTGATGTGAATTAATGGTACTATATATAAAATTACATGTACCTAACTGAACTTTTGCTCCTCTCATGATCATTGGCTTTGTAATAAATAGTAGACGTTTAGTGATCATCTCAACAAAGCAATTCTTGTATAAACATAAGCTATATGTATTTCAATATTTTCTTCCAATAATCATTAATAACCTGGGAATTGAATTCATCGTTATTACCAAAATAAATATACTAATCTGTATTAATATGCTTGCTATCACATTAGCTAAGCAATAATCACACAAATTTCTGGTTGTGGATTTGATAACCATTTAGACGATGCATCGATTTAAAAAACACTAAATGGTATCATGTTGGTATATGTGTATCCTTTAATCACTTCCAGAATATTAAGGGATACACACCCTCCTTTATTTGACAAAATATAAAATTTTCCTTAAGAGCAAACATTACATGCTAATTATTAGCTTGAAGAATCTTTTAGCTCTTCATTATGTGTCACATCATCATTGACTCGGTGTGGTCTAACCGGTCATGCCAACTAAGTAAATAATCATGATACATAAACTTCTAGTTTATGATCGTATGTGTATTAGTTGCATTATGCGAGAGAACAACGCATTATCATTGCAAACTATCATGTTATATAACTTTTATCCTTTTCACATTTTGTTCTCATATAATCACTCCCATAATTTACCACTTCTAGTGGTCTATCTCATTATGACCATTATTACAATTCTGATAGTCGGTCTCATTATTAACTTGGCTATCATAACAATAATATTCTGATGGTCAATCTCATTATCAACTTGGTTATCATAGCACTTCTGATGATCGATCTCAATAGTGCATGATAACGACATTTTCAATGATCATTATACAATCATATTCGCTTCAGATGAATAGAATCGGAACAACCTTCATAGCTTTCCATTATTTACTGGGTCACATAGATATGAAATCATTTCAAACTTTATGTGATATTGCTACTTAAAGAGCATATCTCAAGTGTAGCAAATTGAAAACTTCATCTAGATTTTCCTTAAAAACAAGCTTCTTTTCTCATTATGCAATTTGAGAAAAAGTTACAGGACCAAGTCGTATAAGATTTATTGGTCAATATCTTACGACCTTTTATAACTTTTTAATGAAATTCGTAGAGTATCCCACTCCGGTTGTCTTATATAAGCATATTTACACACTTTCAGATAACAAACTACTAACTTTGGTTTAACAGAACTAGTTAATATTATATTATATACATACATAAATAATACCATACAAAAATAAAATACATGACATACCAAGAAATTATATTATACAATGCATAAGATTAGAACATATCTCCATATAATAAGGTTTAATATAGCTTTATGAAGATTTGAAGAGTATGATATGGTGTCAGTAAACAAATATTACAAGATAAATGTTAAATTCATGAATAAATAATCCACGTTAATGAATCTCATATGGACTTAAAACATATGTCATTTATTGACATACAAATATAATAGATATATAAAAACCATCTTCTCATTTAGTAGTTGATTTTTTTTCATAAAATGACATCTTAGAACCAATCTTCATTCGACAACCAGTTAATCTAATTTATTTAACTTGTTAAAAATTTTAATAACAATAACTAAAATTGAATGACACGGGATGTGTAACTTTACAGTTAAGGAAATCTAAATATTCATTTATAGTGATGCATAACCTTTGTATTAAAGATATCTAAAAATAATTTAGAAAGGGATTAAAAGAGTTAATTATATCAAAATATCCAGATGGTTCTTTTGCAGGTTTATTATCAACATTCACCAATTGCTTATCTCACATCAAGAATTTATTTGTAATTATGGACCATGATTTATAAATTCTAAATAAAACAACAAATATAAACTTTAAATATACCATTTAACTAATTAACGTGGAATATCTCATAAAATTATGCAATAAATTTCAGTCTCATGGATATAAGCAAACGGATATGCTTTTACTCTTGAATTTCAATTAAAACCACTAACTTTCTTAAATACATGCCATTTTTTAATGATAGTTTGAAAAACATGACCTTTAATAATTTTTACATCTAAAGTCAAAAGAGAATCTGAAAACAAATACGGTACACAAGAATTCAAAAAATCATGCAAGCCACATATATTTTGGATATAGTATATATTATAATGGAAAATAATAAATATAGTTAAATCCTAATGTAACCGATCATATACAGTTAAGCCGTGTGGGTTGACAAAGTAATTAAATAGATACTATGGTGTAGTTGTTTCTCCTATATATGCTATACTAGTCTAAGTTCCCGTGTGTTACACGGGTGGCTTCACAAAAAAGTATTATTTAACATTGTTGACATAAATCTTTTAATGAGAGAAACGTTACAGTACTAACATAAATATAGAATTACACATAATTGAAATACATGAATACGAAATGTGAATTGAACGTAATAGAATTTGCTTGATTTTTTGTCCAGATTAATGCACTTTGGTCATTTTTTATACGTGCTACGCAATGTGACTTGGACATTATGTCTTCGGCTTGTCGGGTTTATTTTGTTTACGCGTTACACGACCATGCCCGTTTGCCACAGATTAGTATATAGACTGTCATAGTTAACAGCCAGCAAACTAATAGACTACATCATTGCACAAGTTTATATAAATAAACAATTATAAGTTTTTTTTTCTTACATAGCAAAAATATGTATTATTTTTTTCCTTATAATGGATATGAATTATTTTTTTTATCTCTAAGACACTACAATGTAAAAAGTCATGTCCATAAATAGAAAGCATATAGCAACAAATTGCAACCACTAACCTCATCTATATATTAGTTAAAAACAGCTTACAACCTGTAATAATTATAACTTAAGGAAAATATGTAACAAATTGCCTACAAAACATCTACATAGGAACCAAAGGAAGGCACCACGATGATACTCCAGTGGTCCATCAGTGATCCAAATTTGCCGTTCAAAAAAAAAAAAAAAAAAACAGAGGCTTCCTTAAAGACCATCCGTACAATACTTTCCTGGAATAACTAATGAAATAGTAAAAACATAATGAAATTGAAAATAATAAAAATGAAAAAACCTAAATGAATTACCATAGCTTACAAAATAAACATGACTACAACAGGTTAACAACTTACGGCGCCAACCCGCTAATTAAAAAACCCCTTCGAATATTCCTTTTACTCTCGATTTGAACCCAATGAACACATTTTCACTCAACTGTCAGTGGTCCGTCAGTGATCCAAATTTACGGTTCAAAAAAAAAAAAAAGCAAAGGCTTCCTTAAAGACCTTCCGTACAATACTTTCCTGGAATAACTAATGAAATAGTAAAAACATAATGAAACTGAAAATAATAAAAATGAAAAAACCTAAATGAATTACCATAGCTTACAAAATAGACATGACTACAACATGTTAACAACTTACGGCGCCAACCCGCTAATTAAAAAACCCCTTCGAGTATTCCTTTTACTCTTGATTTGAACCCAATGAACACATTTTCACCCAACCGTTGATCTATTTCTTTTGTTCTACTTCCACCTTTCACTTCAAAAAAAACGCCCTTACACGATACGATTAACACCAAATGAAGAATTGGAAAATAATATTATCTTGAACAACCAAGTTGAGCATCTTTCAAACCAAAATCCTACAACTACAATGTATACCATTTTCACAAGTGCAGATTATATATAAATGTTTGAAAATTAATTTTGAACAGTAAATTAATGTCTATTAGTTATACAATTGATTAAATTGTATGTAAATACACCAGTTAAATTATATAACCAAAAAATGGATTTACCTCCATACAGTTAATAATTTTTTTAAACTTTGCATAACCATCAATCGTTACACAATAAGTTATACACGTCAAAGTATCTCTACACATATGGAACTAAAATATTAACACATATTTCCACAAATAACTTTGCACCAGCTTTGGTCCAGCTACGAGTCCATATGCCTTTGAAGCCCATATGCCTTCATTTAATTCCGGCCTGGAAAGCTGGCGTTTCTGCAAACCTGAAACACATAAGGCAAAATAAAAACAGATTATTAGTGAATTAGCATAGGTATGAAGAGATTTGCGTTTTTTCGTTTTTCGTTTCCTAGGGTGAGTAGTAGAAAAAGAGCCATTGTTCTTTTTGTTAGTCATAATTTCCTTCTTTTAAGAAAGAGAGTGAACATGTGACTCCAATGAGTACCTGTAAGGAGCTAGGAGCTGGTGATTGTTTTTACGATCCGTAGGACGTAGGACGGAAAGACTTTCATAATCTCTTAAATCAAAGTAAAAGCGGGGAATAACATCAGTTTCAGGTGTGGAAGTGTTCATTGAAGGCTGGCCTTTTCGCATAAAGGTGTTGTCGTTGACAATTTTCATGTACAAATCGGTCGGAGCTTACATAATTGCTATTTTAATGTCTGCAGTTTACCTGGTTAGGCAAGACATCTCCAACATATTAGTTAACTTGATTTGAATCCTTCCACTACAAAACAACCAACAATAATCTTATTTCTTAACCGACAACAATATACTACCTCTGCTAACAGAAGGGAGTCCAAAAAACAAAAAGGAATCCTATATTTGCCACACAATTCAACTGTACCTGATTAGACTTATTTCAGTCTACATAATCTGCTCCATTGGCAACCACATTCTCGAATAACTTATCCTGCTTCCTATAAGAGCACAAGATTCGAGCATCACCACTTCAGTTTTGGACTCATGTTGTTTTTGTTATAAAAACATATACCTGCTTCCTAATGCTTTTATCAGCAATATTCTTGCTTTAAGATGCCTGTTGTTTAGTGCCTTCAAATCAGTTCTTATTTCCTCTACATACTATTCCTATATGACCAAACAGGGACCATCAGTGTACTTTACTCTTAACTTTTTACATACAAAAACCATTTGAAATAGGTCAAAAGACCCGAATACATTTTAAATTGTTCCTTATAACCAAACACACTTTCAAATTGTCAAATAAGCTAAAGATGCCCTGTTCTTTATGACCAAAATATATCTCAAACAGGCCATACTCGCAAATTCTGTAAATTGAGAGAATGAAAAGCTTGAATTGAATTATTCCCAAAATGATACAAGCCCTAATTATATACAGACAAAAGCTAACTAACTAACTAACTGTTCTCTAACTTCCTAGCTAACAATAAACAGAATAATTAAAGGGTAAAATAGTAATTTGACTTTATTAAGTCAACAAATTCATAATAAGAGAATGAGAATTCCAACATAAGTCATGACAGATAAATATGTACCACGATAGGACTTTCAAGCTGCATCAACGTCACTGCAGGCAAAATTTTTTCCTTGAATCTTTGCACACTGAGACAACACAATGACGCACACACATACACATACTTTAATGATTCAATATGAAGAACAAATGTATTGAATAACACTAATGAAAGTCACCTGTACAGGATACACGACAGACCTTGATGAATAGATGCATCACCGATAGGAACGGCTTTGACAAATTCATGTAGTAGATTGGATAACGATGTAGACCGTGAGCGAAGAAGATGAAAAGATGAATTTACCCATAAACCCACCTTCTTAAGCTTGTTCATTGCTGGACATGGATTACAATAGAAATGAAACACATATTTAAAAAAAAATATAATTTAGACTAAACTAAATGCAATATAGTAATTCTAAAAATTATATAGGTTATATATTAAGACTAAATTAAATTGCACACCATGCTATTTTTAACAGGGAACAACTTATATGCACAGACATGAGGCTAAAGACCGATTAAGAGGTAAAGACTTATTAAGGTCTACTGAACCTAAAATTAACAAATTCAATTAGGTTGTGACACATTATTAGTGAGAAACCTAGTTATAAGCATCTGCTATTTTATTTTTATGTTTATATCAGCTCTTCATCAATACCATCTTCTTCCTGCAGTTGTGGAAAGCCAAAAAAATTGAAAAACTTTCACATACACACAGTACACAGTACATACACAACCGATTGTTCAGATTCTGTTTGAAATAGGAATAAATCGAAAGCATTACCTACTATGTGAAGAAACCGCAAACCAAACCGTTCATTACGTTTGAGAACTTCGAAACCGATCAACAGAAAGATATTAAAAAACCGACCGTGAAACCAAACCGATGACCGGTTTAGACGGTTTCACGGGTTTAAACCAAACCGTGAACACCTCAACA
Organism: Helianthus annuus; assembly: GCF_002127325.2. NCBI lineage: Eukaryota > Viridiplantae > Streptophyta > Magnoliopsida > Asterales > Asteraceae > Helianthus > Helianthus annuus. The sequence continues at coordinate 155,403,271 of NC_035446.2, read as the reverse complement.
CCCCTAGTTCCAAGTAAACATATCCCTATACCTCTAAACAGAAACGTTAAAAAAGGTGAAATTTAAAAAAAAAACATAAACATGACACCCGTATCTACACACATACTCAACAGCCAAACAACATCCACAAATACCAAATGCTTAAAAATACAACAACATTAGTCTAACTAAACTTGACACAACAAAAAACAATGTATGTTATGGAAAGCCTACAACCAAGTAAAATTTGATGAAATAAGGACTCGAAACTTTAAAAATTTACCTGCTTAACACTTACCATAATTAAAAAATGCTGAGCAACCTCCTCAAATAGTGCCTCCTCAAACATCGCTAGTTCACTCCAACAGACAACCACAATAAAAAAACCTGGAAAAAAAAATAAAAAAAAACCCAAGAAAATATCAACACAAATCTTGGAAAATCAGGAACCAAACAAATACACCGCAGAAATAGATAGTAACCAAATTTCACACATACCACCAACAACTGAATCAGAGAACGAAGATAATAGCGAAGACGAAATCAAACCAAATCGCAAGAACCTACACAAAAACATCTTTAAAGACGAAATAGCTACAACAAAAGCAAAAAAAAAAAATAGAAACAAATTCATATGCTACTGACCAAATGATACAATGAAACCTTTCCGTCGTTACCTCACCTACCCTCACTATCTTTCTTCACTTTCCTCATATCCCCAATAGCAGAACTTTGCAACAGCTGCAAAAACCACCAATCATCCGTATAAATTCTTGTAGGGTGTTCTTCAGTGGGCTTCATACTGAACTATTGTAGCAGATGATCAATGAATTAACAATTGCAGCAGAGCCCTGCAACTGATGCAAAAACCTCCAACACCTGCTCTACACACAAAGTCACAAACGAATTTCTAAACATAATCAGTATTACCAGACCAAATTTTAAAGTTGGTTTAACAAACATCAATCACAAACAAAAAGGAAAAATACAGAAGTTTTAAAGAGAGAACTACTTGAGCGAGTTGATCAAGCATCTCAGGTTACACAACAGAGACAACCGTTTTCGGCGATAATTCTGAACCACAAAGAGACAATATAAAAGAGATGAACAAATTGAAGTCAAGGAAATGGAAAGATTTTGAGCAAAAACTTATTACCATTCGATGTTTGGGAGTATTGTAGAATGAAAAATTGCTCCAATTTCAGTTGAATCTTGTTCTCCAACCCAGATTCACATGCCCACAAACCCTAAAATTGAGATTTGGCAGCGGCTAAATGGTGATTGAACGACAAAATAAAAAACGATTTCACAAATCTATACATATATCAACAATTAAAATATTAAACAGTGATTAAAGCTAAGGAATCAAAGGATTATCATATTACATCATCAAACATCGAAGAAAACAACTATTAACCAAGATTTATAAGCAAACTAAATTAGAGGGGATGCAATGTACACATGTAAGAATTACCTTATTTGGTTTTAAGCCAACAAGTAGAACTTAAAATCTTTTGCAGGTAAATATGAATTAAAAAGCTTTGCATATATATATATATATATATATATAAACTTACAAGAGAAAAGGAATCATTTGGCTGACATATGAGGAACGAGGTGGAGCACAACAGGACGGTAGGTTCTTTCATAAACTGATGGGAGAAACCCTAAACACTTTTGCTCTTGTTTCTCCGTTCATAATACGACAATGGAAACGGTATTTGAGGAGCGGCACAAGAAATTAGGGTTTTGGCGAAAGCATTGTCGTGCTGATAACGTGTTGTGAAACAACGACCTACTAGCCTAATAGCAAACAATAAGAGAAAGAGATGTAGGAAGAAAAAGACTGATATTTCATTGATAGATCTGTCTAATACAAGAGATACAATGTAGTATTTATAGAAGAAGAAAACTTGAAGAAGAAACCAGTTTATTTTAAGAGTTGATAACCATAATATTATAGTAATATATTTATAACATACCCAATTATTATCTTTTTTTTAAAACAAATAATATTAGGTGTAAATTTCTTATTGGTTGAACAAAGTGAGGAAGCATTTTAGATAAACGCCAAACCTAAAATCTTGCAAAAGCCGCCCCCGAGAGCGGTGTGGGAGACCATAGATGGCATTTGTTTGGCCATTCACGCTGTTTCTACACTTCTTCTTTAGGTTTTACTTTTTCAAACATCCGATACCTATGATTTTTATTACACACACCACTACACTTCTTCTTTATATTTTACTTTTTCAAACATCCAATAACTACGATTTATATGGACAGGATAAGTGAATTTATACATTTATATTTCTTTAATAATATACTTGGGGCAACTAAATATATGGTGGAGATACAATAAGAAGTTTATTTGGATAAGAAGGCTAGGAAGTGATCTTCACCATCCATTTAGTTAATCAAGGGCTAAGATTAAATCAGGGAAATTGAAATGATGAAAAGAGGCGCGTGAGTTTGTTTAGGGGCATTCTAGTCAATCCAAGCCAATAGTTTCTCTCTCATCCAATTCCCCCCATTTTTTAAACGTTAATAACTCTTTCATACGACATTATTTTTTTTATAAAAATTGCACAAAAAAAATGAGCGTTTTTTTATCTTTAAAACGAGTATACTATTGCTATATTTAAAAAAAAAATTAAAACCCAGTTGCGTAAAACACAATAGAAAAACCCTCAGTTACGTAAAACGCAATGAAAAAAAAACCTAAAAAATGACATTTTTCTAAAACGCAATGCACCAAAAAACACAAATAAATGACTTATTTGTAAAACGCAATGGTCAGAAAACACAAAGAAATGTGTTATTTCTAAAACGCAATAGCCTAAAAACTTAAAAGAAAGTGTAGTTTGTAAAACGCAATGGACTGAAAACACATAAAAATGTGTTTTACCTAAAACGCAATGCACCAAAAACATAAACACATGTCTTATTTGTAAAACGCAATGGCCAGAAAACACTTAAAATGTCTGTTTTCTAAAACGCAATGGACTGAAAACACCTAAAAAAGTGTTTTTACCTAAAACGCAATGCACCAAAAACACTTCAAGAATGTGTTTTTCTAAAACGCAATGGCCAGAAAACACCAAAGAAAGTGTTCTTTCTAAAACGCATTGAACAATGACAATAGTTCTGTCTGTGCTGTGAACTGTCCGGACCAATGTAGCTCAACCCCAGCCAGGGGCTCTGCCCCTTGGACCCCGCCAGGGGCTGCCGCCCCTGGACACCCGCTAAGATCATAAAACGCAATGACTAAATCAAAAAATCATATCGTAAACATGAAATTAAAGAATTTCTTACATGGATCGAAGTGATTTCTTCAACAATTGAGATTTTTGAATGATTGAAACACTTATCAACGCTCGAATCGAACGGATCGAATGATTATCTTCAAAATCACCGGAAAAAACAAGATTTTGTATGAAATTAAACCGAGTTTTCTTAAAAAAAGCTGAAGAACACGTTGAGTGGGTGTTTGAATCATTGATTGGTGATGAAAATCGCAATATAATGTAGTGATTATTGATATAGAAAGTGAAGAATAGGTTGAAGATGGTGGGTTTTGAAGTTACTGGGTTTTGAAAAGGAAGAAGAAAAGGGTTGGATTGACTAAAATACCATTTTTCTTTATTTTAAATGTTGCCACATGTCCTAATCCTATTGCTTTCTAGACTTCCTAACCAAAATAAACTTCTTATTTGATATTTTCCCACTAAATATATATTGGTAATGGTTTTCTTATCACTTATAATAATATTTTGTTTTTATTATATGTATCACATAGATGATGTATTTTTACTATGATAAAGTACGTTTTAGCTTTACCCGGCTCGGCTTGAAAATTTAATTCTTACGTTTGATAGAAACTAGTAGTGTTTCCCGTCGCGTTGCGACGGATCAAAACGAAGTAAACCTGTATTATACTATTGTGCTTTTAACAGTAACATTTGTTGCTTATATTTGCTGAATATAAATTCAAGATAAAAGAGCATTAAAGTAACTAGAATCACATAATATTAGTTAACTTAATCAATACCACCGTCCTCAATGAACATTCGACGCACGACTGATGTCGATACTTTCTTTCATATGGTTATGAATATATAGAAACAAAACATTATATTAATCTTCCATTTGTGTGTTTGATGAGAGGTTATAACAAAAATTTCATCATGAGAGGTTTGTGGCTGTGATGTTTGTGCAAAAAATAATCTCTTCAAATTAAGAATCACATTTGCTACACATTCCCAAACTGATGACCCCTTAAGTATACAAAGTATGCCTAATGTACAATTCTCAATACATAGAGTACGACCCATATGTGCTTCTAGCCTCATGAATCCATGATCATTACAAAATTTTGCATCTTTCCCATCAATCTATCTGTGTTTTCATTTTCCAAATATCAAAACTTTATTCAAGAAGGAAAACAAACACAGAAAGAAAAACACCCTAGAAAAATGCAACCTATCGAAACCCACATAAAGATACAACCTCGAGCTCTCAGATCTCATCAAAGAGCATAAAATTGAACAATCAAAATAGAAAGTTAACAATCATAGTCAACGTGAAAAACATCCGTTAACGGTAGTTCCCGGCAACGACTATTAACTGCCACCGCCATGTGAAACCACAAAGAGGATATTCTACTGGTGGTTGCAGGTGACAGCAGTTCCGTATTTCTCAGGTAAGCAAGTGGTGATCATCATTGGCCCTCAGGGTAAAGCAGCGACTCAACCGGAGAGGCATCACCTTCTTTACCGAGAGGCAAAGCTACAGTCGACGACCCAACTCAAGCGTATACCACCGGAAACGCGATAAGGATACACCTCCGCCATTGTCACCGACAACGGTGGAAGAAAAACAGAGCCACACAAATGGGAGCGACGTGGAGGAGGAGAAGAGTTTGAAAACCCTAGGTGGGAACGTGTGAAGTAATTGAGAGAGGTAGAGAAACATGTCTTATAAACACCAAGGGGCAAATGTGTAAAAAAAGCAAACGCCGGTAACAAATCCCCAAATACCAGAATGTTGGTAGCCAAAACCAAAAGATCCCAAAAGTTCCTGGCGCAATACCCCGTTATAATTTGATATATATAATAATAAGGGTATAAAAAGCGTGACCTCATATGAAAATAATTTGGGGCTTATCACTTGTTTATCATCATTTTAGAAAAAAAAAATTGGAACTTTATACACTTGGGACCTTTTTTTTCAAGCCTGTCCTCGGCACTCGGATCCTTAGGGTCGGCCCTGATCGCTATCTTCTTTATTGCACTACAGGGTCAAGATAGAGATCAGATTAATTAGCGTATAAACTAGAATAATACACGCAACAGGCATGCATACATACACACGTATATGTGTGCTAAAAACACATTAATTTTGGTCTCCACCCTCACGGGGTGGCGCGCGCAGTGGCGGATTCGGGAATTTTGTTGAGGGGTGTATAAACATGTCCATCCAATAATGTATATGGATGTAACTAGGCTTGGCAAAACGGACGTGTCGGGTCGGGTTGGGTCACGGGTCAAACCAGGTTCGGATTAGAGCATGTTAGTTTATAGCAAGTCAAATTTTGACCAAATGAGTTTAGATTCGTTGATATAAATATCTTCTCATCTTATTTTTTCTTATTATAAATGTTTGTATATGACATGTTTTACAGGGTTTTCTTTTTGTTTGAAAGTTAACTATCATAAACAAAACTGCCCCGCCCAAAAAACTATGACAGGGCAGCCAGCGACACAAAAAGAGTCAAACTGAAAACAAAACCAAACTTAGAAAGGGTAATTACACCACTTTATCCAATCAATACACTCCCAAGCTATATATTTAAACCAAAGATATCCTACTGACTAAACCGAAACTCAAATATCTTCAGCCGAGCAACTCCTGTTATTAATTCTCTTGTCGTTCCTAGCTCTCCAAATGTTCCACATGACGATCATGACCAACCCCATAAGAATGTTTGCTTTAGCTTCGCCTATCCTAGCCGTCTGATGGAGATCTAAGAGATCTTTAAAAGAAAACGTGAACAAAGGAGGCAACTTACACCAAAAACAAAACTTTGCCAAAACATCCGTAGCCAACCTACACCATATAAACACATGATCTACCTTTTCAGTTTCATCTTCATATAGCACACAAGAATCTGAATCAACATTAACATTTCTCCATCTAAGAACGACCCGAGCTAGTAGGAAGTCTATCCATCATCACTCGCCAAACAAAAATGTTACACTTTAAATGAATCCATTTGCACCACTTTAAATGAATCCACTGTACAAAGCAACACATATTTCACTGTCCCAACCGAGAACCCATTCGAACCATCTCCAACCCATTCCCGGGCATTCGAAACCAATACCAAGCTGATAACATTTTAACATTCCATCCATTCTCTAATTTCTACCGGCAATTCAAAGGACCTTCTCCATCTCCACTTCCACACCATCGAATTACCCTCGACCACCACACAATCTTCAACAATACACCCCTTCTCCAATTCCAAAGCAGAAATATTCGGCCTAAGGTCTATCCCCCATCCACAGCTCCATCCAAAATCTAATACCATCACCTTTACCAACATTACCTTTCATATAACAATGAAACTTCTTATCCCCTAGTTTTATCGTAAGCCTTTTTCAAAATCTATCGTTAAAAGAAACGTCTGACTTCCTCTTCTATATAACCAAGACATCAACTCATTTATAAATCGTATAAATAATAATTGTATTTCTTTTAAATAAAAAATATATATTGCTTTTTTAAAGTATATAAATAAAATTTTCAATTATTTAACTTTTACTCATTATCCTCGGACAGTTCTGTTCCAACGAATATTGTTCCAATGGCTATTTTTTCGAACGAATATTGTTCGAACGGCTATTTTTTCAAACGCTTAGGTTCCAACACTATTTTTTTCAAACCTAAGGTGTAACATCCTGGATAATTTCATCAAGTTATAAGACGACACGTGTCCCAATATAGTTCGGATTGTGGAAGAAAAGGGTCAAAGTCGTCAACTTAAACATTGAAATCAAGTTGAGGGGTTAAAGTTGCAAAAATGCAAAACTTTGCATTTCTGGAAGCTCGCAAGAGGTTAAGCCTAGGCTTTTAAAATCATTGCGGGCCTAACGTTCTTACGGACCGCAAGCAAAAGGCCTTACGGTCCGTAAGGCCTTCCCTTACAGCAAGTATCTTGCTGGCAACAACCTTCTTCTCTTGGTGCCACATATCTCCGATTTGTGCCACCTTTCTCCTCCTTCCACCACCTGGTAGGCCACCAATCAACACCAGGGAGGTTCCATTAACACTTGGCATGATTTAGGGACTTGAGATCAAGTATAAATAGCTCATCATGTTGAACACTTTAGTCACGCCTTCACAAAAGACACTAAATCTTTCACTTGGAACTTCTCTTGGGATTAGGAGCAGCCCTCTAGAATTTTTTATAGTCCTCTAGCCTAGTAAGTCATTCTCCTTCGGTCAATTTCGTTTATTTGATTAGTTTTCAACCAAAAGTCAAACAATTTGACTTTCGGTTTGACTTTTTAATCTGACCCTTATGGTCAAGTCAGAGTTCGAAACGAACTTCCCTACGTGATCGTATTAACGAGGGTATCAGTCTCCTATGGTCATACCCTTTTATTATCACGTTAAGTAGGCGAAATAACAAGTCAAGCATGTTACGAATAAAAGTAAAAAATATAAAATTTCCCATTTTGCGATAAACGAACTTCCAAGCATCTAAATCATATGTTTTGACATTATAACAGTTGATATGAATTTATAAAACTTATTTTGACATGCCCAACTCGTTAATTTCCGTTTAGCCTTCCATTATATGTTGAAAGTCAAGCAGTTTGACTTTTGCTTTGATTTCGATTCTGGCCCGTTTGGTCAACGTTAAAACCCAATCGAGGCTTATTATGTGACCATGTTATTAAGAATAACCCTCCAAGGCTATACTATCTGCTCACACCGTTTGAAAGGTCAAAAGACGAGTCAAAGTATATATTTCAAAATGTAAAAAATGCCCTTTTGGTGAGAAAATGGTTTTTAACCTATGAAACATGTAAGTTGACCTCAAGGTCAAATTTTATAACATTATGAAAATATTTTTTGATAAACCGGACGTGGAATAGGCCCATTCGACCGCCTGATACCGCATTCACGTATTCGACTAGTTTTATAATACGAAATATATAAACTAGTTGAGGCAGGTCAAATCTTTCAAAATCATTCCAAATCAAAATGTTGGTCAAATAAGCTCGTATCCAATGAGACTTTTTACTCGTACACGTATAAACCAAATTCTATCCGGTCAACGCTTTAACTAGCGAAACCGAGCAAAATTCAAAGTTAAACGGGTCAAAGTCTATGACTTACCAATGACCCGTAAACTTTCGAACCGGATATTAATCCTATTCATCCCGAACTATAGGACCTTCTAGATAATCGCATATAAGACTAAGAAACTTTAGATACGGCTTTGCTTTAAGTACTAAATTTTCAGATTTAAATTTGCTTAAGCAAAAGTAAATATTCTTTGACCAATTTTATTAAAACTTGGGATAAAACTTATGCCTCTTGATAAGGGTATCGCAAAGGGCTTATTGCTTACAGAGGTGGGTATTCGTTTTAATTTGTATGTTTGCTAACGATTTAAACACTTTGGGATTGATGCCACCGTATCCGAGCGTCCCATTTCATTTAATTGCAAATGGCCATTAAGTAGGCATAAACCTGACAGTCCCATATATTTTTGGCATGTACATCGATCAAATATTGGTTTTCATACTAGTTCCCAACTGTACAAAAACCTTGTAAATGGGTAATAAGAAATTATCCCAACAACTTTTGAAATAACCTTTTTTATAAATAATTTTCAAAACGAGTCGTGGAATTGTATTTACCATGTATTTTTAAAGGTTAATCACAGGTGACGAACCCCATTAGCGGGTTGGATTAGGTTCGGTCTTTTAACCTTGGAACTTCGATGCCATAGCTTGGGCCTAAGATGTTTCAAAATCCATTTTTGTTTTGATCCAACCTTGTGGGATTTTACCATACATCTTGTATAAACTTTATTACATAAATTCAAGCTTTTAAATGTTTAATATTTTTATTCTGTCTTCCCCTAGTAAGTTGTGATACTGTTATCAATCGTCACGTATGAACCCACAATTCAGGCCCACCGGAAGGACGTGACATGTTGGTATCAGAGCTACATTTTGAGCAGACTAGACACTAACCTTTTGTGTCTAAGCTCAAATATCACAATCGCAGACTCCTTAGGAAACTCTAAGTCTAGACTTAACCTAAGACTACTCTTATCTATATAGTTATTGATGTTGAAATATTTGACAGGAAAATGCCACCAAGGAGACGAGGACAAGGCAAGGGACCCATGATAGGAAGAGGACCACCACGACCTCAACTGTCATTCCCACCAAACTAGTGGTTCGTTCTATGCTTTGAATTACTTGAATTCTCCTCGTACCAATCAATACCAACAAGATGAGGATTCCGACCATGAGATGCCTAACTCGGGAGCAGAACAACATCCCATAGAGTTATCTAGTGATACCACCTCATACCACGGCTCACCCTATCATGGTCCAGATGAATGGAACATGTATTTTAACAAGTACACCTTTTATAACACTCCAGAACACAATTCCCTACATACCTACAACCACTTACTTATGCAACACCTCATCCTTTGCAGGATGATGCCCTAGTGTTACCCCACCAAATGGTGGAACAACAACAAAGAAGACACCGTACTAAGCCTAGGATGTCGGTATGACCAGGAGTACCTCTTGGCACTTCCCCTATACCCCATCTATTGGTCAACTTGGACGTATGCAAGAATACCCTCAGATGTGTGGACCTTCTTACTCCACCCCGGCCGATGATTCAGTACCCCCAGGGTTTTGAAAACCCTATACCAACGTACCCGACCTCATCTGGGTACGAAAACCCTTTTGCATTAGCCCCGACGGAGTATACATCTCCACGGTATGACCCTTTTGTTCATGCAGTTGTACAAAACTCCAACAAAGCTTTGTTGGATATGCTTTTAAGGGTGTGTTTGGTTAGCAAAATTTAATACAGATGGAATCTGAATTTAAGTTCCAAACGTGTTTGTACAATTTGCTGGTATTCTAGTTATTCATTACATTTGGATTCTGAGTTCCTTCATAATCCAATTTCTTTAAGATATTCTAATTCCATCAACCATATTTTGTTTGTAATCTGTGATTGTGAAATCGCAAACTATAGAATAAAAAACTACTCTAGTTAAAAAAATAACTTGAAGGAGGTGTTTAACAAGTCCTATAGCCACAAGTCCTGCACTGCATCCCATCCGAACAAGATTGTAGATGATGATGTCCTCTCTAAACTTATACCTATTAATTACAATGCTAGAAAGAGATGGAGATGTGTTATAAATACAACAATTTGCAATTAATATCCCGATATCTTCACATCTTACGCCCCATTTTGCTAGAAGCATATGTGATGTTCATCTCGACTTCCCTTCTAGCAGCTTCTAGTGATGGATGATACTTTTCTTCAAAAAAGATCTCTGCTAGATAAGTGGAGTCACCAAGGCCAGATCTTTCTAATGTTTTCTTCATGAAGTCTAGTATTTCTTGTGAGAAGTATCCACTTTGTATTGGTTGCTTCATGGAATGCTACTTTGAGTCCTTCCGAGAGATTGTAGGTTGTAACATACGAAATCAACTAAATACATTTTGTGTGTCGTTCTTTTTATCCTGACAAAATACAACAAAAGAAGACTATATACAACTAGGAGGGCAATGATCATAACTTTTGAATTGAAGAGACTCTTCAAATCTAGGTTAATAAACATGATTGTGGGATGATATATTTTTAAGAAGCCTTCCTGTTTAAGGGTCCTGAAGCTTCTATACAGGGATTTAACACCCCATACATGATTGTGAGGGGTGTTAAATATAGGTAAATATTTCTAAATAGGAGTTAAATATAGGTAAATATTTTTGAAAACAGCATTTTACTAAATATTCTTCATGATTGTGGTATTGAACTATCAGGCATGTCTTTCGCATATTACATGTAACAAAACTGTCACCTTAGTATCTCACCAGTTTTAACACCCCGCACATGACGGTGAAAAAGGTTATCATATGTGAAAAATGACCTGATCATTTTTAAAATTTTTAAATGGAATTATATTTATATATTTTAACAATTTGTAGCTAAAAAGTAAAATATAAATGTAACTTTAATATATAATGAGTTACGTCTAATTTGTAATCAGTTTTAAATTTAATTTTAGCTTTATAATGGGCATAGGTTTATTTTCAACTAGACCCTTATATTCCTGAGTTTACTTAAATATTGCAGTCTATAACATTTTTTGTAAGGTAGGCGGTCGCCCCCTGCGGGTTGTAACGCTTCGCGTTTATTTACTTTCCATAATTAAAAGTTGTATTCATATTTCTATTTTTAGAAACCTTGTAATTCGTATTTCTTTTCCACATTTGTAATCCAAGGATTCTATCATAAAGGAAATACATTTTCATTCACACTTGTTTATTCATACATACATGATACTTAATCAATCTTGAATACGTGTTTTATATGCAAAACCGAATGATATTTTATGTTATTTTATGCCCGGAATAATATTCATACGTGTTAACAAGTACACGTTTTATTTACGAAACCGAATTGTACTCCTTGTTTATTTACATTCTGAATCATACCCATATACATTCGTAATATTCACATACTCATATATACTTTAAAATGCCCAAAAAATGCAAAACATATCAAGGAATTGCATAAATGGACAAGTGACCAAACAACATGGGCCAAAAACAAAAAAAAAATATTATCCAGGGGAGCCTTAGGGACCGCAAGACACCTCTTACGGTCCGTGAGAGGCTCTGGGTAGGCAGGATTGGTGATAGCTCGCGGGTTTTGGCCTTAAATCACTTCCCAACCACTTCTAACTACCAACTAACCCCAATTAACACCCAACAACTCAACCCAATTATAAATACCACTCTTCCACACTCTCCTAATCCTTTACACACTCTCAAATCTCTCTTAAATCATCAAAATTTCTCCAATCTTCCAAGTGTTGGCAGATTATCTACTTGTTTAAAACAGTAAGTTTTGAACATCTTTTCTTCTACTTTCTTCTTGTTTTCTTATATCAAACTCCTAGGTTTACCTTGGTGCAACACCATATGAGGCTCCAAAGTGAGTATTATTTTTTGCTTTATAAAAAGTTTAAAAAAATGTTTCAATTGTAGTTCCTCTTGCGGTAGTTATGAACCAACCTTGTTCCCAATCAACACTATGATTATTGGTCTTGCGTATGGTTGATTTCCACAAAATTAGAGGTTTAACAACCTACTCCCCTAAAGGTTTCAAAGTGCCTACAAAAGTAATGAGACCAAACCAAGCCTACAATCCTCAATGTTGAAAAACTTGTGTTTTGGTTAGGTGTGAACAATGGAAACCTTGGTTCTCCACTATGATTCCACCACCTCACTTGATTAGTTAGCCATACAATTTAATTCACCCAAATGACTTCCAAGAACAAAGTGAACACGACTACTTGATGTGTGAAATATGTGTTAATTAAATTCAACAGGTCTTAAAAGTTGGAAAAAACTCGCAAACCACACAATACCGGCAAGTGTACCGGTCGTAAGTAGTATGACAAGTAAGTCCGAGTATCGAACCGTGGACACAATCTTGAGACTCTCGATACTAAACCTCTATCGAGCCCTAGCCTAATAAATTGTTTGTTTGAGAGAATGGTTTTAACTAAATACTGAACAAATCAAATAAATAAACTTAGACAAAACGGAGCAGAATACTCGGGATACTGGAGAAAAACTCGATACTAGGAGAAAACAGCTACCTAGGTCTAGAATGCTACCCGTAACTCACAACTCTCGGATTTGGACAATGGAATGGCTACCGAGTTCCTAAAAATACGACTAACTCAAGAAAACCCTAAAGACTGCTAGATCACCTCCCAGTCTCACTAACACCTCTTGGACAATCCTAAGATGGACGTGTAAATCACCGGTTACTAGATCGGATCACCTCCCGGTCTCACCTCACTAGAAAATGCTAAGGTACCCAAATGACTCGCTCACCTCCCGGTCTCGCTAATCACAACACACCCTAAAGTATGAAGGAGTTATCTAATTGGTTGATGATAATAACTCAAGTTTGCTAGGAAAACTAAGGCAGCTAAGTAAGGATCTCATCCCGGTCTCACCTTTACCCAAAACTTAAGAACTAGACAAACCGACACTCTATCTCCTCCCGGTCTCAAGAGTAGCAAAACACTAAATTCAAGGACTCACAAGGTTGCATATAGGGTTATCTAAGACAAGAAACCTCTAGATTATACCACTAACACAAAGTCTATGGAAAATCACGTGTAACTCTAGATTTGAAACTACCAAAGTAACAAACGTCGAGAAAACGCAAAGCAACAATCATGCAATTCAATTACTAGTAGCATTCATACGCATTATCATCAACAACTCATAGATATTTTACCAAAACATTAAGCCAAAAATTATATTATCCAAAACCGAAAGTTATGAGTCACAAAATATTCATCAATACGACCTAGGTAGCATAAATGTTTAGCTACTTATGTTCAAGAACGAAACACAAATAAATTTAAAGTCATAAAATTCAGCAAACATGTCTAATATATCAAGTTTTAACAACTCAAAGATAATAAACGATGTCTAACCGAACAAAAGCAATAAACTTTATGCCAAGTTTCTTCAACACAAGCCTTCTCTTTCTTCTTCTCCGCTTCAGAATTCTGCCTTCTTACTCTTCTGTTCGTCCCCTCTTGTCTTCTGCCGTCACCCTCTTTTTTTTTTCTTTTTTTTTTTTTTTTTTTTGATGTTTAGCAGTCTACGATCGTATCCCCGAGTGGGGCATTAGGTAAATCAATATATATTCTAATGTATTATTGGGTTGTCGCCATTTAAGTCCCCAACAACAATCACGAACGAACTGGGCCTCCATATATTAATATATTGCAAGCTATGTTTGGGCTGATGCTCATTTAATTCCTACAACAAAAAAAAATCCAATTAAAGACTAACAAAACTTCAAATATTAATGTTGACGTTGATGCATAAAACTATTTTTTTTTTGTTTCATAAGAATTTAATTGTCTCATTTGATTATATAATAACAATATTAGTTATCAAACTAGAGTTTAAAAGATATTTTAACATTCACTCGTGAGCCTCTAGTTTTAACTTAAATACATCATTTTAGCTCGTTTTCTATGAGAATCATCCAACTTCAAATATTTACAAAGTATGAGTAGAATTTGATAAAAACAACCCTAAAGCTATTTAAAAGTGTAGGAAATATTATATAAAAATCTGTATATTTTAGAGCATATCACTACACAAATTCTTCAAACATTTGCCATGATTGTAACGCATTCGTCTAGTCACATCACTTGGTTGTTTAGGTGAACTAGACACTTTCATTTTGTTCATATTCATGACCAACCGAAATCATCAACTAAGTTGATGATTTTGTGCTTTGGTGAATCATATAATGAGGTTTAATGGATGCAAATCATTCTACCTCCTCGCTTGACTACTATATGAATAACATAACTATAATACATAATATATACTTTTAATATAATCTAAAAACCGAACCCTAGACATTAACCAATTCATGAATTGATGTTAGGAGTTATGGTCATATTATCTTAAGTTAGGATTTCTCATATTTGGATTCCAATGGGTGAACTTGTGCCCATGAAAACACATAATAATAGTGTCCAAATTGGGTATTTTAGCAAGATTACTTTTATGTAATTTCCATACTAAGATAAGCATTTGCATACTCATTCCCAATCAAAATCCGTCAAACTTATGCACCTTTTTATCCTTGTAGGATAACTCGGTGCCCCCAAACTCCAAATCGCTATCAACTCACTTCCGTGGAAATCTCTACGGAAACCGTGAGTATACATGCCATCCTTCCATTTTCACACTTTTAGGTCCAATATATATTACCATATTAAAACTCATACGAACATACATATGCAAATACATTATTCATACAAACGAATCCAATATACATATTCTATACGTTCATACTTTAGGGATACATGCATGCTAGAAGTCATTCTTGTACTACACTTTGTCATTAACTTCTTACAAGCTTACCTTAACATGTATAGCACTATTGGAGTATCACACCGCCCGCTTTGGGTCATTGTTAAGTATTCAATCTTTAACGGTCTTATCGTTGTAACGACGAGATTACGCTAATGGACACTTTGGGTTGACAAGTATGTGATGCATGCTAATTCATGACTCCTCGCATCCATATCAAGATTGTCCTCCTCTCTTGGTCTCGTATGCTTCGTACGATTATGTTGTCTTGCTGTACATGATCATTTACCTTGAAGTTTATATGCTTTATATATTAAAGAAAAAAAGTATAAGATATAACCTGATTACGTAAGCTTGTTAGAAAGAAAAAAAAAACTAGATTTCTTATTTTTAAATATGAAACGTATTAGTATTTAAGTTTAGATGAAATTCTTATAAGAAGAAATATGTTACCACTTCGTTAATATTTCAACATTTACTAGTCAACCTAAATCCACAAAATGATTTGTCTTTGACATTTTGAACCGACACGATATATATTTGACTTTGACCCTCACATAACTATTAATGTATTTTTCTATTTTCTCATTCATTCGTGCATTTTGAGGGTAGAAATGTCCAAATAAACTTTTGTGTCTGTATGACTGTAATATGTTTTGTGGATTAGATCAAATACAAAGAGAAGGGTAATAAATGTTTTAGGCGATTGATCTTAGATTTGAAGGGAGGCCATTTGATGAAACAATGGTTAACCGGGCAGGGTTAACTCACTGGTCTCGTCAAGAAGGGTTAATCCCTTCCTCTCGAGGATCGCTGGCTGGATCACCGGTGGTTGATCTCCTGCACAAGGAAACAAGCCGTGACTCGTAACAAGGAGGATGGGGTGGGGGGTGCTCCTTGTTACCACTCTCCGGCGTGAGAATCAGTAGTTTGCTTGGGAAGCAAAGTAAGATAGTAGTAGTGAGAGAGTTGTGAGAAGATACCTCAAACCTGGTTTGGGGTTGGTATTTATAGCCGAGGAGTGGAGGAGGATGATGATGGATGGACTGACGACGTGCTGCCCCTTTTCAGGTGTGTCAGGCTCGTCGGTTATGGAGGTTACGCCACGTCAGTCCATTGCTTACGTAGCTCTGACAGGTAACTGTCATTGGTGCCACTTGCACTGTGGTGTCAGTACCACTTGCTTGAGTACATAGGATGCGGTGCAAGCCGCATCGCTACGTGCGGTAACATCTGAAGTTGCCGCGTCTCCTACTTGTGATCAAGGAATACGCGAGATGCGGTGCTAGCCGCATCGTCGTCTTGCCTGCATCCCTTGTCGTGACGAAAATGTCCGTATGGTGCGGTGTCAGCCGTACCACTACGTTCATCTCCTTCTATGCCTAAGGTAAGGCTTTCCTGTATTGATAGAAGTGTTCACTGGACGCGGTGCGATGCCGCGTCGCTGTGAATACTTCCGTTTTCGTACACCAGATGTGATGCTATGTCGCATCACTCTACCGTTCTCCTGTTCCATGTAAGTCCTCCTTTGTTACTAGATAGATTGGATTCAACCCTTGTGTCGATGCGTTCCCGCATGGGCACAAGTGGGTTGTTAGCTAGTGGGGGTTTTGATAAGGGTAATGGTCACTCGCGGTCGATGCTGACGCGAGATCTGGGACCATACCCCTTCAAGTCCCCCCAGTCTAGTGTTGCTGCCACATACAAGGTGTATGTGGGAGGAGTACTGGACTATGGTGTTTGGAAGGTAGTTTGGAGTCTGGAGAAGATCCTAGACCATGTGTGGTCTTTTCTGTATGTAAATGAAGCTGGAGGTCCGGAAGGGTCATCTGACGCCTCTTCCGTATCGGTGAAGGAATCTCGTCTGATGCGAGATTCTCAGCCGATTTATGTCACCAGGTGGTCTGCCACCTGTTGTTGTGCCGAAGGTCTCTTGGAGACCTTGTTAGTAATGCTGCACAAACTTCGAACCAACCTCTGAGATGGTGGTTCGAAGGTATGTGGAGGTTTCCCATCCTTTAAAGGTGGGCTTTTCTTCATACCAATTGTTGAATTGGTGCATGAAGAAGAAAAGAAACTTTTGGACCAATCTTTGAGACCGGGGTCAAAAGTTGTTGATGCTTGTAAGTGCTTTGCTCGAGCTCTATGTTCAGCATCGAGTTATGAGACGACAATCCCTTTTTCGTGGGGTTTTCGTGTTTATCGTCATAGCTCTCTAGTAACCGCACGTTCTTTGCGGTTACCTCGTTGCGTCATTGTTGGCCATGTTTGGTCGAACAATGTGTATTCATACTATGGGTAAATAAACATGGTCATAGGCAAATGTATGCCCCCATTGTTTATTCTATGCGGCCCATAATCGGGTTAACAAAGTCATAAGCAGACTTGTTACCGCTGTTCGGACGCTTGTTGTTCGACGAGAGTTTATTTAGAGCGCTGTTCTGCGTTCGTTTTGTAGCCACTTACCTTCCCGCTCCAATACCGAGTTTGCTATGCAGTAGCATTGTTCGGTGATGTGGAGTGAGCTTGGCTCTTCCGTAGCAACCACTCTGCGGAAGCTATGGTTATGTCCGTAGCTCCTCGTGAGTGTCTGTGGTTTTGTATTACCACATTTGCTCGAAGTAGGTGTGGGTCGGATGTAGCTCTTGAAGGTTCAGGAGACAGGGTTGCTGATGTGCGTTCGCGTGCATACCCTTCCTTCCTTTTGTTAAAGACGGTGTTCATGTACCCTCTGCGGTTGTGAACCGGGAAGGAGAGATTTAAAGCTTGAAGAGAATGAAGGCAATGCAGTTCCCCTGTGTCTGAGATGCGGTTCAGTCCAACGGCCAGCGCTGGTTCTGAGCATCTGACACACCTGAACGGGCGCGTGTGTGGGAAGGCCGCATATTCCACGTGTGCTCGTGGGTAGTGCGGATAGGTATTATATCCCCTTATAGTGTAAAGATATATGTTTTTACCTATTTTTAGGGGTATGTTAAAAAACGACATGCGGTATGGGTTATGGTGCGGTATACCAGAGAAACCGCATGCCGCTTATAATTGGATAATGTAGTCGCTTTTTGTTGCATACGTGGCTGGACGCACGTGTGAGTTGGTGGAAGTTGGTGAGATCTTCCTGGTATGTGCTGAAATGAAAGGACGTTTGCACTGCCCGAGGCATTAAATGCACTGTAGCGAAGAGTGTAAACGTCTCTTGTGTCAGGCGCGTGGGCGGCCACGCGCGCGTGATAATCGTCAGCGGAAACGGCGCTCGACACGTGGTGTCCTATGATTCGCTCTTTTTGAACGTGATCATTCGTTTTCTCCCTCCGCATTAATTGCGATGGGTATATAAGGGGAAACCGTTCGTGGTTTCCCCTCACTTGTTCGAAAATTTCAAAAAATTTGCCGTTTGAGAGAGAAACTGTTATCTGTCTTCTCCGACTGTTTTTTCTGAAATTCCGGTGAGGTTGCTGGTGTTTCCGTTCACCATCTTTTCTTTCTTGAATATTGTTGATGGCTGAACCATCGAATCCACACAATGTGGAGGGTGAAAATCCTGAACAGCCGATAGTAGCTGAAGAAGAAGACGAGGGGGCTGCCGGTGTTGGTTTACCGGCGTTAAGGTGGACCAAGAAGACTTTTGACAATCTTATGCTTACTGTCCAAATGCCCCCTGAATATGGGGCTCAATATCCATCGGAGGGTGATACTGGTGCCGACGCTCCGGCCGGTTATGTGACCATGTGGGCCGACTTTTTTGGTGACTGTAATCTCCGGTTACCGTTGACGGTGTTTGTCGTGGATGTCTTGGAGTGGTACAAGGTCCACATTTCTCAAGTGAGTCCGTTTGGTATGATTCGGATTCGAAATTTTGAGTTCACCTTCCGTGCTCTTGGTATAGAGCCTACCGTCGGAGATTTCCGACGGTTCTATCAGATGACAGTGTCCATGGGGTTCTTTTCTTTCCGTCAACGAGACGGTACCCCCAAGCTGATGACTCCCCCCAAGGGGATGACGATGTGGAAGAAGAAATTCTTCTATATCAAAGCTGCTGCCATTGTTGCAGATATGACGTTTCGGAACGTGACCGAGACGATCATCGCGGAGACCATTGCGGTCCCTAGCTCGAAGTCAGTGGAATGGTTTCCTCAGTTGCAGACCATTGAGACCGTGAAGCTGACCAATACGCAACTATGGCTGTTGCGTATGATGCTGAGGA
This sequence comes from Helianthus annuus, assembly GCF_002127325.2. NCBI lineage: Eukaryota > Viridiplantae > Streptophyta > Magnoliopsida > Asterales > Asteraceae > Helianthus > Helianthus annuus. Next base: position 155,383,882 of record NC_035446.2, on the reverse strand, counting down.
GGAGCAAGAACTCGAAACCCGTGGTGCGGGAGAAGAGCGGTGGTACGTACTTTTTATCTGTTTACGTTCCTTATTTTTGTGTGTGTTACTGATATTTGTGTTTGCTATCAGAAAATGCTCCTGCATGGAGGATGTTTGCCCCGGATTTCCTGGGTACGGTTGAGACCGTGGTTTGTGCGGATGGTGAAGAGGATCACAATACTATCATCCGTAGCAACTTCCGGGTGCCTACTGAGGCTGCACTGGCAGTTGAGTTGCCGTCAGGCAAAGGTATAATATCCAAGCTTTGTCATTTGTGTTGATAATGTTGGTTTATTGACGTATTGATTCCATGCAGGTGATCTTGGGGCCTTGGGGGACCCCGAAGCGAAAGGTGTGCCAAAGAGGAAACTGTGAAGGGCGTGCGCTTTCGCCAAAAGAAGATAAAGGAGGTCACTACTGTGCCTCATCTGGTGCCGCAGGCAGCAGGTATCTCTCATTCCTCTTTTCGTCGACACAAGGATTATGTGATAGTATCTGATACCCTTGAGGGTTTGGGTACAGCCGCGGAGTCACGTTCTGGTGCTGCGAAGAAGCATGCAGAAGAGACTTCCGCGGGAGGGACAGCTGCGGGTCCCCCTGCAGTCGGTGAGAAGAGAGGGCCAGAGCAGAAAGCTGCTGGCGGTGTTGAAACCAAACGTCGGAGGCTGGTAACCAGAAGGTCCGCTCCGACGCAGAAAAAACCTGTGGTTGTCACTGGTAAGTGTAGGCTAGCTTGTCTTAACTGTTATGTAACTAGTTTTGATAGCTATTTGACTTTTTTGCAGAGCCTCAAGATGAAGATTTTTCTATCTTCGATGCTCCGGAGTCCCCCCCGCGTGCCACGGGTGCGGGTGCAACGGAGGTGCCGTCGACACCCCCTGCCAAGGTGGTGTCGGAGTCGACTGTGCGGACAAATGGTACCGCAGAGAATGTGGCCACCCAGATTTTTGATACCGTGGATTCATCCAACAATCTTATTAGTCCCCCTGATGGGGATAATTTGGATCTGCGGTTTTCTGATGCTGGGAAAGGAAAGTCTGATGCGGAGGCGCAGAAGACTGATACTGAGCCGCAGAGCTCTGCTGCTGGGGCGAAGGTTACCGGTGCTGGTACCGGTGGTGCGGGTTATGATGGGCCTCCAATTCAGCCTGGGGAGACTGAGTTGGAGTATTATTACCGCACATACTCCCAAGGTCGCAGTACTATGTATCACCGACCCCCCTGGACTGTTATGCAGGGGGATGATATTTCGAATGATCCTGCGGCCTGTAAGGAGATTTTGGGTGGTCTGGGGACCCCCTTTGAAATTGAGCGCGCCCGTGCCGCACCTCGAGAGTTGCGTATAAACCAGCTCTCAACAATGTTGGTAGGGACTTCCATTGTGGCTAATGCCATTTTGGAAGATTATAAGGTGCTGGGCCGCCGCGAGGAGGAGGCCACTCGTATGCGGGCGGAAGCAGAAAAGCTGGTCCAGGCTGCTCGTGCGGGTGCGGAGCAGCTGGAGAAGGACAAAGCTGCTTTTGAGAAGCAGAAGCAGACTTCTGAGTGGGCTGCCACTGCTGAGCTGAAACAGGTGCGTACCCTTGCTAAACTCCTTGCTGATGAGCGCAAGAGTTGGAACGAAAAGTTGTCCAACGAGCGCAAGAAATGGAATGAATCTTGGTCTAAGCAGAATAACGTTCTGTTTCATACTCGGCAGGAGTTGGCGAATGTCAAGGCGGCAAATGTTGCCTTGGGCAGCGAGAAAGCTGCGGCGGAGGCCATTTCTTTTAAAGCGCTGCAGGCGAAGGCCGACGCCTTGAAGGCCCTTGAAGAGGCCAAAGAAGCCGGGGCTCGTGCCTCAAAGGCCCATGAAGAGGCCGCAGAGAAGGAGAGCCGTGTTTCCAAGGCTCTTGAAGAGGCGAATGCGGAGCGCATTCGTTTAGGCAAAGTTGTTGAAAGCCTGCAGGTACGTTTCTTTAACTTTGTTGCTTTCGTCCTTTATTGTTTTGAACATATTTATCGAGTGAACCGTTTGCTGTTTTTGTAACAGGCTGAGGTTCAGGCCCGGGAGGTCGCGGTTACAGACCTTACTGCCCGCGTATCTGCTGCGGAGAAGCGGGCTGAAGCTGCTGCTGAGGCCAAGGATGCCTTAGTGTCCTCTTTTAACCAGCTGGAAGCTGACCGTGAGTGGCTGCGGACTCACTGCATCGCGCGTGTAAGTATCCTTTGCCTTTACATTTGCTTGGATTAGTAGTTCAAGACTTATGATCCTTTTATTGCAGATTGTCGAGGCTATCATGAACGCCCCGGAGACCTCATCTGGTCTAGACCTGGTTAAGGAACGTGCGCGCGATGCTGGCTTCAAGGCTGGTTATAACCGCTGCATTTGGCATATCAATGTATTATCCGCAGGCGGTTATACTGATCAGGCATCCGGGTTCCGTGATGTGGATACCGAGGGTCGTCTGAAAGCGGCCGTAGCCTCCTTTTATGACACGCCCCTTGCCTGTGTAGGGGAGCTGGACGAGTGTTTGGAGGTTGCGGACTATGTTGACCGCTTGCGGATGCTTTACCCTAATGTGGAAGAGGAAGAACCCGCTGGTGGTGCCGGAGGAGACGCGGGTACCAGCGGTAAAAAATAGGGTTTAGGTTGGCGAGTGTGCCTCCTTTTTTGTATTCCTCTTGTATAGAATAGGAACTTTATGTAAATTCAGTAAGCATCATGTGGATACTTGAATTTTTTGAATATATAGTTTCTTTGTTCAGTTTGTACAAGTGTTTTTAATTCTTGCATGTCTGAACGTGTGTATGCGTAATCTTTACCCATTTATGAACGGGGTCAAGTATACTCCATACTTTTGTTGTATGGGTATGCATCAATTCTGTTATTTACCGTGTGAGGGTTTTAGAATTGCTTAAGCTTTGTAAAAGCTTATATTACCGGAACTCTACTCATTTGTGAATGGGGTCGAGTGTACTCCATACCTTTGTCGTATGAGTCCGCGTCAATTCCATTGTTTGCCTTTTTGGGCTCAGGAATTGTGTTAAGTGTTTAACAAAAACTTGTGTATCCGGCCGGATAAAACATGCAAGTCTGTTTGCCTTTTGCTGGCCTATTACAATATTTGTGTGTGGTTACCACTTTGTATGGGTATCACGAATGAAGATTTTGCCAATCTGTTTTTGGGATACCGCAAAGTGGAACACGCATTTGTAATAGTAATAATGAACAATAATGTAGAAAATTGCTTATTTATTTATTTGCAAATGGCCTGCGGCCCGATAGGTTACATAGAGAAATGTAAGAACATGGCTTACATATAACAGCGTCGAAGCTGTTGTGCATTCCATGTGCGTGCGATAGGTTCGCCTTCTAGTGTTTGCAATCTGTACGCGCCTTTCCCTAAGACCTCATTGATGAGGTAGGGTCCTTCCCACTTGTGGGCGAGTTTGCCTGGGCGCTCGGCATTAGATGCCTCATTGTCGCGTAGGACGTAGTCTCCTGGGTTGAAAGTACAAACGCGGACGCGCGCGTTGTAGTACTTTTCAAGTTTGGATTTATATTTGGCCTCGTTAATGGCAGCGTTTTCGCGCCTTTCTTCCAAGAGGTCCAAATCGATCCTGCGTTCCATGTTGTTGTCTAGTTTTTCAATAGCCAACATTCTAGGAGAGGGGAGACCTACTTCTGCGGGGATCACCGCTTCTGAACCGTAGACTAGGCTGAAGGGTGTTTCCCCATTGCTTGTTTTTGGGCTTGTGCGGTGAGCCCATAAGATACTTGGGAGTTCATCGACCCAGCCACGCCTGGCCGTTCCCAACCGTGCCTTGATCCCTTCGACTAGGCTTTTATTGATACTCTCGACTTGGCCGTTCCCTTGCGGGTGTGCGACTGAGGAGAATATGTGCTCAATGTGTAGTTCCTCTAGCCATTTTTGAAATTCGTCGGCAGCGAAGTTGGTGCCGTTATCGGTGACAATGCACATTGGTAATCCGAAACGGCAGATGATGTGTTCCCAAATGAATTTCCTTGTTATCATAGCAGTGGTTGAGGCGAGTGGTTTTGCTTCTACCCATTTGGTGAAGTAATCAACCGCCACTATGATAAATTTAACCGCACCTGGAGCGTCAGGGAAGGGTCCCACAACGTCAATTGCCCATTTCTGAAAGGGCCATGCGGTTGTAACGGGGACTAAGTTGTTTTTGGCCGCAAGGTTTTTGGAGCATGACGTTGACAGTCGATGCACTTGCGCAACTCTTTGACGGCGTCCAGGTGCATGCCGGGCCAGTAATACCCGGCATTCATGATTTTGGCCACTATCATGCGTGGTCCAGCGTGTATGCCACATATGCCCTCGTGTATCTCTCGAATGAGGTATGTGGCGTCCTGGGGGTTGACGCATCGTAGTAGTGGCCCGAGGTATGACTTGCGGTATAAGATACCGTCTCCCATCTGATAATGGCACGCTTTGTATTGTAGTTTGCGTGCTTCTGATTTGCTTTCGGGAGTCACACCGGATTGTAGATATGCGATAATAGGTGTCATCCATGATGTTGAACCGTATTGAATGACGTTGACTTGGCGCAGGGGTACCGAAGGATTTTGCAGGATTTCGATGCGTATCTCCTTTGCCAAGTGTTGGAAGCTGGTAGATGCAAGTTTTGATAGTGCATCTGCGGACTTGTTTTCGCTTCGATTAATATGGCGAATATTGAATGAAGCGAATTTGGATTTTAGTTGCAGTACTTGCTCGAGGTAGAGGATCATGATATCCCCCTTTGCGGCATAGTCGCCGCGTACTTGGCCTGCAACTAACAAAGAGTCGACGTGGGCTTCCAGATGTTGCACGCCGATTTTGACTGCTAAACGTAGCCCCGCTAACAGAGCCTCATATTCTGCCTCGTTGTTTGTGCTTTTGAATTCGAGGCGGATTGCATATGTGAGTTCTTGGCCGTCGGGGCTGACGAGTCGCAGACCTGCACCCGCTCCTTCATCGTTGGAGGCACCATCTGTGAAGAGTGCCCATGTTTCTGAAGAGGGTGGCGGTGGTGCAGGAGTTTGTGCTTCTTCGCATTCTTGGATGCGATTCACCGGTACTTCGGCGGCGAAATCAGCCAAGATCTGGCCTTTAATTGCGGGGCGCGGTTTATAATGTATCGTGTGCGCGCCCAGCTCGATGGCCCATTTCGCTAATCGCCCAGAGATGTCGGGTTTGGAGAGGATCGGGCCGATCCTGTAATTGGTTAGCACTGTGATGACGTGGTTTACGAAGTAGCGTCGCAACCGTCTTGAAGCGTGCACTAGTGCTAGCACCAATTTCTCCATTATTGAGTACCTTGTCTCTGGGTCATTGAGCATCTTGCTGATGTAGTAGATGGGTGTTTGAACCCCCTTTCGCTCCACAATGAGTACCGCACCCACCGCGTTGTCCGCGGCGGATAGGTATAGTATGAGTGGCTCATCCTTGCGTGGTGCGGTTAAAGTTGGGAGTTGTATCAAACATTCCTTCATTTCCCGGAAGGCCTGTTCGGCCTCTGCGGTCCACTGGAATTGTTCTTTCTTTGAACAGCTCCGCAGTGTCTTGATGAACGGATAAGACTTAGCTGCGTGGTTGGCTAAGAATCTGTTGAGTGCCGCTAGCCTGCCGGCTAGCCGTTGCATATCCTTCATCGATGAAGGCGATGGCATGCGCTCGATCGCCTGGACCTTCTCCGGGTTTACCTTGAATCCATCTTTAGTCACGATGAACCCAAGGAATTTGCCTTCTTCCATTCCAAACGAGCATTTCCCTGGATTGAGCTTTATGTTAACGCTTCGCAGAGTTTGGAATGTTCTTTCGATATCTGTGAGCATGGTATCTTCTTCCATGCTCATGACGACCAGGTCGTCCATGTAGATTTCGATACTTTTGCTTATTTGGCCGCGGAAAGTGTCGTTCATCAACTTCTGGTAGGTTGAGCCCGCGTTGCGCAACCCAAACGGCATTTTTGTATAGCAGTAATTTCCGGTGGGAGTCCGGAATGCCGTTTTGTCTTCATCCTCGATTGCCATTTGTACTTGATGGTATCCTTTGTAGCAATCGAGGAAACACTTCCACCTGAATGGTGCGAGATTATCGACCTTTTCGTCGATTTCTGGAAGCGCGTAACCATCCTTGGGGCAGGCTTTGTTAAGGTCTTTGTAATCGACGCACATGCGCCAGCCCCCGGACGGTTTTTCTACCATGACTGGGTTGGACAACCAAGTCTGGTATTTAACTTCCCGCAGGATGCCTGCGGAGAGCAGTTCTTCGATCTGCTCTTGCATCGCCTGATTTTTAGCTGACCCAAGGTGGCGTTGGCCTTGGATCACTGGCTTGATACCTGGCATGGTATTCAAGTGATGTTGCGCAATATCACGTGGGACCCCGGTCATGTCTGCGGGTGTCCACGCGAAGATGTCTTGGTTCCTGAAGAGGAGCTGCTTTAGTTGCGCTTTGGTGGTCGGGGACAAGGCGTGACCCAATGTGACCTTTTGTTCTGGGTATCTCGCGTTGAGAACCCATTTTTCTGGCTGGTCATTGGGGGTGGGCCTTGCGACCTTGGCCGGACGTGCTTCGTCCGACATCATGACGTCCCTGCGGGCATAGATTATTGCGACCCCTGATTCGGTTGGGAAACCAACCGCAGAGTGGGGGACCGACGTAATCATATTGAAATCTCCTTGGGATTCTCTCCCGAGGAGTACGTCATATTTGGAGGTGTGAGGTAAAACCATGAAGTGTACCTCTTCTGTCCTTGTGCGGTTTCCGCTGGAAAGACGCACAGGAAAAGTAATCTGGCCTAGGGGAAAGACAGTTTCCCTGCGAACCCGGTTAACGGGTAATCTACTGCTTGCAACCGATCTTTGTCCTCCTGGTCGAACTGGTTGAAGCATTGTTCGTAGATTATATCAGATGTACTGCCCGGGTCGATGAATAGACGCTCGGTGCAGTAGTGTGCCAGTTGGCCTGAAATGACGACGGCGCGCCTATCGCGCGGTCCGCCTCGGACTTTTGGAAAGACGACTTGCTCGTCCTTCCAGTCACATTCCGGCCTTCTTGCCGCTTTCCGCGGCCTGCCCTTGCCTCCGTGGATCATGTGGGTGGAAGCCACATGCATGGTTCGCTTCCCGGAGGAGGTACCTTCGCCGTGAGGGGTAATGCGCTTGGTGGGTTTTTGCCCACCTGGCAAAAGATGTTACAGTTTTCCCTCCTTTAAGGCGCGCTCAATCTCCAGTCGGATACTGATGCAGCTGTTGGTGGTGTGGCCCGAGTCCTTGTGGTACTCACAGTAGAGTGTGAGGTCCTGATTTTTCTTGGACTTCATTGGTTGGGCCGGTCGCAAGAACTGTGGGTCCGCAAGGAGGACCTCACTTGGCGACATGGTGATCTCGGTCCAGTTGCGGTCCCGAGATTCTTTCTTGGACGCCCGATTGTCTCGGGCGGGGTTGTAGTTCTTTGGGTCGAACGTGTTGGTTTGCGGGTAGTATGGTTTGGAAATATCGCGATTTCCAACGTCCCGGTTGCGTTTATTGTTACGCTTGGACCCTTGTTGGGATGTTTCGGCTTGGGGTTTTGCCTTTGCCACATGCGGTTCGAGTGACCGCTGTGTCTGGGCGTATTTCTTGACCGCAGTCATGACATCTTCCCATTTTTTGGGCAAGCCCTCCTTGCCAGAGATGGTCATGATCATCTCTCTGTCTTTGACGGCCCGGATGAAGTGGTTTTGTGCCATCTGGTCTGCCACGTCACCTATCTCCAGGCACTCTTTATTATAACGGACGACGAATGCTTCGAGCGATTCGTCGTTCCTTCGCCAGATGTTCATGACGTCACACGAATCTCGTTCGTGGCGTCGCTGCTAGCAAAAATGTGCGAGGAACTTGGTACGCAAGTCCTCGAATGAATCCAGTGATCCCACTGGCAAAGAATCGAACCATGCCCTGGCCAGGCCCGTAAGGGTCTGGGGGAAAAAATTGCACCAAGTGGGTTCGTCCCACTGGCCGTTGATGCCCGCGCCTATGAAGACGTTCATGTGGTCGTCCGGGTCGGTCGAACCATTGTATTTCCCAACGTTGAATGCGAACTTTGTCGTGGTGACCTGGGCGTTGGCAATCCGCGTGCCGAACTTGGAATTTTCGGCCGCTGCCTTTGGCCTGTATGGTTCGTTCGCAGGGCGCTTTGCCGCCCTAAGGTATGTGTTGCGGGGGTGACTGGGAGGAACATAGTTGCGTCCTCCCGGTCTGCTACTGGTGTCATGCGAATCACCGCGGTAGCTATGGTCGTCAGGGTCGGTATGACCGTACCCTTCGGTGTATGGTTGCGGGCCCAATCGGCTCTGAATGCCGGGGCCGCGTCTGGAGGTTGATCGCCTCCTGTCCTCGCCATGGGGGCCAAGGCGGGTGTGTACCGGTCCTCTGGTGTGGGACCCGTATGAGGAATCATCCTCGTTGAGGGTGTAGACCGAACAGTAAGACGATCCCCTTTCTTCACGCCGGCTTCTTGAAGCCGGGCGTGAATAGATCCTGCCGTCGTATTGTAAAATACGCTCAACAGGGGTGTGCGGTGCTGGGGGAAGCCCAGCTCGTATATTCGCTTCAGTACAAGCGCGGTTGTATGCTGCAGTCAGCGTAGCTGCCTGCTGCTCGTACCAGGCATGAATGGTCGTGCCTGGTGGGATCACAGATGGGAACTGTGATAAGTCATGTCCGAACATAAAGGAGGGGCTCCTTTGTGTGGACGTGCCAATGTGTCCGGGTTGGGAGGTCGAGGCATTGACCCCTACCGGGTTTGGGATTGGAGGATTTTGGTTATCCGCAGTATTGTTTTGGTGATCAGTCATGATCGTGAGAGAGGAAAAAAGGGATGGATTAGAAAATGCTAAGAGTAGCGGTGGGCGCCAATGATGAAACAATGGTTAACCGGGCAGGGTTAACTCACTGGTCTCGTCAAGAAGGGTTAATCCCTTCCTCTCGAGGATCGCTGGCTGGATCACCGGTGGTTGATCTCCTGCACAAGGAAACAAGCCGTGACTCGTAACAAGGAGGATGGGGTGGGGGGTGCTCCTTGTTACCACTCTCCGGCGTGAGAATCAGTAGTTTGCTTGGGAAGCAAAGTAAGATAGTAGTAGTGAGAGAGTTGTGAGAAGATACCTCAAACCTGGTTTGGGGTTGGTATTTATAGCCGAGGAGTGGAGGAGGATGATGATGGATGGACTGACGACGTGCTGCCCCTTTTCAGGTGTGTCAGGCTCGTCGGTTATGGAGGTTACGCCACGTCAGTCCATTGCTTACGTAGCTCTGACAGGTAACTGTCATTGGTGCCACTTGCACTGTGGTGTCAGTACCACTTGCTTGAGTACATAGGATGCGGTGCAAGCCGCATCGCTACGTGCGGTAACATCTGAAGTTTCCGCGTCTCCTACTTGTGATCAAGGAATACGCGAGATGCGGTGCTAGCCGCATCGTCGTCTTGCCTGCATCCCTTGTCGTGACGAAAATGTCCGTATGGTGCGGTGTCAGCCGTACCACTACGTTCATCTCCTTCTATGCCTAAGGTAAGGCTTTCCTGTATTGATAGAAGTGTTCACTGGACGCGGTGCGATGCCGCGTCGCTGTGAATACTTCCGTTTTCGTACACCAGATGTGATGCTATGTCGCATCACTCTACCGTTCTCCTGTTCCATGTAAGTCCTCCTTTGTTACTAGATAGATTGGATTCAACCCTTGTGTCGATGCGTTCCCGCATGGGCACAAGTGGGTTGTTAGCTAGTGGGGGTTTTGATAAGGGTAATGGTCACTCGCGGTCGATGCTGACGCGAGATCTGGGACCATACCCCTTCACCATTGATCTTATATGTAGGTTACAAAATATACTTTTAACACTATGGTGTCATATATATGAAAGCAATTCATCCATTTATAAGCACGACACATACAATATTTAGAATATAATTTCATTGCAACGATTGACACAGCTTCAGAGACTCCCATTGTCATATAACTTACCATTTTTCTATTAGAGATTATCGACAGAATTGGCATTTTTGCCACGATTATTGAAGAATCCGTTTTCATCAAACTACTGAAAGTAACATGAGCCTGGCCCGTCTGGTGCACCACGACCCGGCATATCCAACGGAGCAACTGCAACTCCTCTTTGATTTAACAAATACCTAAAATTTGATATCCGTGACGTCACTTCATTTGGGTCTTTAGCAAGTTTGTCAGGATGGGTCCACACCCTCTCTTTAATAAAATAAGACTGCGGGGTATGGGGCGGGAGTTTAGACGTGGGTAGCGGGAAAACGCCCAAGCCACCACCCCGGGTGGGCATGGGTTTCGGCGTGGCCCTTGGGGCATGGGTTTCAAGCCGGGCGTGGGGCGGATTGGCCATCCTAGTTGGCTGAATATCATTGGCTCACCCGCCACGTCATAGCGGGCCATCCCAAAAGTTTTGAATTTTTAAATTCAAACCGTTGGCTTGGCCAAGCGGTCACCCCAACCGGTCACCCAAACCCCAACATCCTCTATAAATACCCCCAAACCCCAACCGGGTGGTCCACCCCAACCCCCACCGTGGTCCCAAAAATTCAACAAAACCCACCCGCTGCCCCAGCCGGTCACCACAAACCCAACATCCCACGAACCCGCTATGGCATCCTGGACCCACCACGAAGAACTTGCCCTAGTCACAAGCGTCGTTGACGCTATGAAGGGGCGGCTACCGGGCCAAACCAAATATTGGCCGGAAGCTTTCGCGGCCTACCGACTAAACGTCGGTAGACCGCCACAACATGAACGCGTGCCAACATAAATGGCGCGAGCTACGTCCCAAGCTCGACCGTTTCAAGGCTTACTACGAAGCCGTTCCCGGGGGCGAGTTAAGCCACGAGGACCGGGTGGCGGTGGCGAACATAGAGTTTCGCGGCAAGGAAAAAAGGCGTTCGACAAGATGGACCTTTTTGAAATTTATTTAACGCTCTAGGTTTCTTATTTTGTAATTTTTAGGTTTATGTATAAATAATGAAGTTGTATCTTTTTTTTATAAATGTTTGTGTGATTTTTTTAAATTTTGTATATTTTTTTTATAAACTACCCTGCCACGCGGTGCACCCAACCCAAGCCCAACCCACGCTCCACCATACCCCGCGGACACGTACCAGGCAGTGGGGGGGCTCCCATTCCACGTGTCATCACCCGCCCCAACCCACGCCCAACCCAAGCCCCACCATACCCCGCAAGTCTAACAACAGAACATTTGTAAGCATGTGATCATAAATTTTGTATGAATTAAAGTTCGGTTACCTGTTGTGTTGCTGCACGTGGCCATATGGTAGATTCAAGGTCTGACGCATCAATATGTTCGCCCCACGCACATACTTCACCACCAATAACCAATTTTGTTGCTCGGGTTTTATAATATTTGTAAGGGGTTCATTCATATAAAATTCTTGCCAATCAGTATCCAAGTGATCCAGATACCATTTGTCTTGGTTGCTTAATGCACCTTAATCCTGCTTTAACGACTTCCTCATTAGATTCGGTACTAACCTTAGATTCCTCTTGCGGGGTGTCGGGTCTTGAACTGCAGCCACATGAAAATCTAGTTAGAGGGCCCGAGTGGGTTCACCCCGAGGGCACTCCGACGCTCAAGTCAGTATCTTGTATGGTAAAGATAGTTATAAGTGCAAATAAAATGTATAATTTAGAGAGAAGGAGCAGATGTATGTGAGAAGGAGGAAGGAGTAACCTTTTTTGTGAGAAAATGTAGTCTGCCTCTTTTAGAAGAAGAGTTTCCTTTTTATAACGAGACACTTGGGCCATAACCCTAGTGGGCTGGCTTAGAAATGAGCTTCTCAGAATTAGGCCCGCTCAAACCTTCTAATCACGCTGAGAAAATCCAAATGGGCTCAGGCCCAGTCATCAATCTAAGGGAATGAGCCCAGACGAGGAGCCCACGCGGGGAGCCTCGTCGTCAAGTCATCCCTAATCCAAGCCTATGCACTTATGGATGGGTGTAGGACTTATTCTAGTCTTTGAAAGCTTAGGCGGGTCGCTCTCCGCCCTTTAACTGTCACCCCTATCCGTCTGGCACATGTAGTCTAAGACACGTTATGCCAAAGTTATCTGTTTAGTTGTCCTTGGGACACCCTTGCATTTAGTATTCAAAATAGCCAGGTGACCCCTCAAGTAGGGTAGCACAATTCCCTACTTCAATCTATGCCTCCTTGAAGGCATTTTTTCCAATGCACTCGCTCGATAGTGCTTTTTTTATAGTGCTTATGCTATTTAGACCATCTTTGCATGTACTTCTTAAATGCATTTCAATCAAGGTACCCGTTCAAGAGTAATTTCTCTAAGAGCATCGACTGGATGCCTTATTTACCGTGTCATACTCTTTGTATGGTGTTCCTCTAATGAGGGTTTTTGTCTTGCTTGAACTGTTAAAACTTTCTCATGAATTTTCTTTGTACCATGTTTAAGCCGTTAAGGGTTTCTGTGGGTCGCTTTGTAACTTTTTAAGTTGTTAAATCTTTGTATAGACCCGTTTTGTGACTTGTTTGAGTTGTTAAAACTTTGTAAAAGTTTGCTTCGCAACTTGCTTGAGTTGTTAAAGTTTTCTTATAAGTTTGCCTTGTAACGTGTTTGGGTTGTTAAAGCTTTCTATAGTTTGCTTCGTAACTTGCTTGGGTTGTTAAAGCTTTCTTATAAGTTTGCCTCGTAACGTGTTTGGGTTGTTAAAGCTTTGTACAAGTTTGCTTCGTAACCTGCTTGAGTTGTTAAAGCTTTGTACAAGTTTGGTTCGTAACCTGCTTGAGTTGTTAAAGTTTTCTTATAAGTTTGCCTCGTAACGTGTTTAAGTTGTTAAAGCGTTGTACCAGTTTGCTTCGTAACCTGCTCGAGTTGTTAAAGCTTTGTACAAGTTTGCTTCGTAACCTGCTCGAGTTGTTAAAGCTTTGTACAAGTTTGCTACGTAACCTGCTTGGGTTGTTAAAGCTTTCTATAGTCTGCTTCGTAACTTGCTCAAGTTGTAAAGGCTTTGCCTAGGCCCGCTTTGTAACTTGTTTAAGTTGTTAAAGCTTCTGTTGAGCCTGTTGTCCAATGGCGTTTGGGCCACTTGGATTTTCATATGCCTGCTTCGGCGTTTTTTGGACGTAGTCGACTTAGTCCTAGCCCCACGGCCGGGCTTTGCCTTGTTTTGACTAAGGCGGCATGTCTGTATGCCTATGTACATGTTCGTTTTATTGTAAGATCGTTCGGCACGTCTGCCTAGATGATCATGTTTGACCCGTTAGCGAGGTCCTCAAACCGTTCAGGTTTTTGTTCTTCGAGAAGGGGTGGCATCTTCTCCTTTTGGAGAGGTTTTATGAACCCTTTAAAAACGCTTGTTATGTAGAAGGTATCTTCCTATGTGAGTCCTTGTTAAGGGCTCTTTCTTCCCCTGGAGAGATGTAGTAATTCTCTAAAAATGGGTGACCATGGAATATGCAACCCTCTCCTCTTGGAGAGACTTCTTCAAACGTATGCGACCTCGAGATGGGGCTCCTCTTCTTTGGAGAGATACTTTCTAAAACACAGACCTGTGGCGGAGATCTTTTCTTTTCAAGGAAAGGATTCTTCGGATTCGAAATCCCTTGTCAGGGCCCCCCTCCCTTTTTTTAATAAGTTGTTCAGGTGCGAAATCTCAGGGAGGATTTTTCTCATATATCGAATCCCTGGGATGGGGGTACTTTCCCGTCCTTAGAAGGAACATTACCAATACTTGATCCCGTAGCTGGGTGCACTTCTGTTCGTTGAATAGACTTCTGCAATACTTAATCCCACAGGAGGGGATACCCTCCTTTTCTTGGGAGAAACTTGTTCCTGTTCGTTGAAGAGACTTACGAGACCCCTAATCACATAGGGGGGACATCTTTATTTTTTCGGAGGTGGCTCCTTCAAGACTTAATCCCCAGAGATACTAATCCCCATCGTGAAACTCCCACTTTAGTTACCACCCCCATTTAAGTTTCAAAAAATGACACATTTGACCCCCAACTTATTTACTTCACATTTCTCTTGTATTTTCATTCAATTCAACTTTTGATTGATGACCGAACGTCCCTTGTACTTCATCATTTCATATTACTTGCATATTCAAACCATCAACTCGGCCCGAAACGCATCCAAACAATTTTGTTTACCTCGTTTATCATCTTCGCCTGTTTCGCTTTATCCCTAAACTCGTTAACTTCACCGAGTTAAGTAATTAAACCTTCCTATTCTTGGAAGGAGTTTCTTCAAGGCTGAATCCCGAGGGAGGGATATGTTCCTTCCTATTCTTGGAAGGAGTTTCTTCAAGACTTAGTCCCAAGGAAGGGGTATGTTCCTGTTTATGAAAGGGACCTCTAAAACACTTGATCCCAGGGAATGGGATATAATCTCGGAAGGAACTTTTCCTGGACTTAATTCCATGGAAAGTATACGTTCCTGTTCTTGAAAGCGACTGCTGAGGTACCTTATCCACAAGAGAAGGGATTTTCTTGTTAATGGAAAGGACTTCCGAAATGCTTTAGCCTTTGGGAGAGAATATCGTTTTGTTCCGGCAGATAAGGGTTTCTCGAGCACGACAGACCGTAGGAGGATTTCACTTTCCCTTAAAGCGAGGACGCACTTGTTAAGGTTTCTCTCTCTTTCTTTTTCCTTGTAGAATCTTTGGGGATGGGAGCTGATGGAAGGAGCTCATTTCCATCAAAAGTACAGAATATAAGTGTTGGGAACTTATCTCGCGGATTGTCCTGCTCAGGTTCTTTCCTTCTTCAAGAGAGGGGCTAATAATGTAGCTCAAATATTCTTCCTCTTTCAAAGAAGGACCGTCCAGGGTTTCCTTAAGGGTTAACAGCGTAGTCCAAGGAGTCTTCTGTCTCCAAGGAGAGAGCGTCTGGATTTTCCTTTAGGACTAATAATGTAGTCCGAAGATTCTTTCGTCTTCAGGAGGAGAGCCAACTACGTAGCCCAGACTCCTCATTTCTTCAAGTGAAGGATTGATAACGTAGTCCTCTGATTCTTTTTCCTTCAGGGAAGGAGCCAAATACATAACCCAGGCTTTTCCTTTCTTCAAGTGGAGGATTGTCATCCACGGATTCTTTTTTCCTTCAGGAAGGAGCCAAATACACAGCCTAAGTTTTTCCTTTCTTCAAAGGAGAAATTAGTAAGGCAGTCCATGCCCTCTTCCCCCTCCTTCCCTTTTTTTTTTTTTTTTTGTAGTGATCTTCGAACATGAGAACTTATGGAGAGGGCTTAATCCTTTCTGAAGGAGGCCATACAGAAATAAAGATCATTTCTAGAAGTCTTCTATGTATAACCCAATGGTGTTATACCATGCTAGCTTCCCAGTTCAGTGTTGTCAAGCGTAGTTGGTAATGCTGAACTTATAAAATAAATTGTGGGAACTTCCTTATTCATTCCTTGATCATCCAAATGTCCTTTAGCCCGAGCATCTAAACCATCGATTGTGAATAAGGAATATAGTTACTTTTGATGAGTGCCAACAGTCTTCAAAATCACAATTACTTTTACCGAGTAATGTATCTATTCGAGACACGGTAGTGTCCAAGGATGTAAGGGGCAATAGATGTATTCGGTTATACAATATGAGAGAAGCTGATTAAGTGTCCAATAGATGACCGTCGCCTATGGAGACTTTCCGTATATTGTAACCTGCGATGCTATTGGGTGGCCTTTTACCCAGCTTCATACCAACTAGCATCACTCAACTAAGGTGTACTTGAATGTGGTCACTTTGCTTGATACTATAGCTTGAACCCAGTACCCTGTTGTCCTTTATTTAGAATGCATGTTCTCGCTCGACATACTTCATGTGCCTGAAGCTAATAATATTTTATTAACTCCTTCGTAATTTAAAGCTTATCGCACAATGACATCTTTCTCGAGGACGTTGCGTGTGGTCTCTATGTGTTGCTCGCAATAGCTAGGTGTCGAATCGCTTTGTCCTGTTTAAACAAATAGTGCTTTTGCCAGAATGTTTGTTAAGCATTTGTACATAATCTCGTTTTAATGTTTCTAAAATCCAACAACTGTATGATTAAGTACGTAGGGTATAATGAGTCGTATCCTACACAAATTCAATTGTGAAACATAAATATTGAATGAGGTTTGCCACGTGCATGTTATGGCCCATCAGTTTAGTTGTATTTTGCATGTATAGTTCTAGCAGTAATAAATAGAAGGTGACGGAACATGACCTGGTTATCAAGTGTCTGAAGACGTTCTCTTAGTGCAACGTATAAATTCCATGACCCATGTTACCATCCGCAAAACCAATAAATTCCTGGGCCACGACGCTTGGTCGGAGACATAAACTGATCGAAAAGACCTGGGGAAGAACCTTGGTAGAAGGGCCTGAGGAAGGACCCTGTGAAAAGACCTAAGAAAGGGGTCAGGGGAAGAGACCCCGCGAAAGGACCCGAGGAAGGATCTGGGGAAGGACCTTGGCTGAAGGGCCTGAGGAAGGACCCTGCGAAAGGACCTGAGGAAGGTCCTGGCGAAGGACCTTGGCTGAAGGCCTAAGGAAGGACCCTGCGAAAGAACCTGAGGAAGGTCCTGGGGAAGGACATTGGCTGAAGGGCCTGAGAAAGGAACTTGGTAGAAGGGCCTGAGGAAGGGCCCTGTGAAAGGACCTGAGGAAGGTCTTGGGGAAGGACCTTGGCTGAAGGGCCTGAGGAAGGGGCCCTGCGAAAGAACCTGTAGGAAGGACCTGGTACTAGTAAAATATTATTATTTTCATAAGAAAGTCAAAGTAGCTTTCTTTTAATAAGAAAACTTTATCACATTGGTAGGAGAGAAGGTATCATTACTCTTTCTCTTTTTTCGAAAGGTAAGGTGACATCACTTTAATAAAAGTATGTACTATAGGCTACAAGAGTTGTACTTGTATATTGGAGAGTCACATCCCCCTTTTTTAGAGTGTACTTTTTTATTAAAGTGTAATCCATAATATGTCAATTTTTAAATTAAAAAATGACATCTAACCTCTGTCAAGAGTTGGCTTTTAATAAAACAGTTACACTTATGACCATGAAATAAAGTTACACCCGTCTTTTGATAAAAAGATAACTTTTCTTTCTTTCGATGATTAGATAGAACAATTAATCACCAATAAAATTTCAAACCATCCTGCAAGGTTGCCCTTATTTTTATTTTTTATTAAAATATATGGCACAACATGTCCTTATTCATGAAGGATACTTCAAACTTATATTTTTACACAGTATATAAATATGGATATATGTACGTGCAATTTACTTTTTGTAACCTGGAAACTGTATATAAATACCAAGGTTGTGCATGATATGTTAATACATGATGCATAAACATTTGTAATCTAATTTTTCAAGTAAATTAAATGTATGATGTCAGTTACTACCTTCATGAAGGTATGTCATGGCCACGCATCTCATACTTGCACTATTTGCAATAGCATTTGCAATATTATATACATTCCTTTTCTTTTAAATAGAAAACAAAAATGCATACAGTAAAAGTGAGAAGGCTCATATACTTCAACAGATCTGTGGTTTTTTAGGTGAGGATATGGAAAAGTTTGGAAAGTAAAATATATATAGCCTTTCCACAATCTCAAGATCCGTAGGTTGCACTAGGTCCAGGGCCGGCTCAACCATTTTGGTGGCCTAAGGCGAAATAAAAGCTTGTGGCCTTTTTCCTAAAAAAAAATTGAGAAAAAAAACGTCCTCCTTTACCCGGGCTTGGGATCATCTAATTTATAGTTTCCAAAAATCTTATGCACGTGATAATCGTATGCACGTGTTATATGGTTCCCAAAAGTCTTAGCTAAATAATATACTTGCATACAAATTAAAAACTAAATGCATAAATGCCTACAGCAAAATACACAATATTAAAAGGCTATGCTAGAAAACGCTACAGCGACATCAATGTAGAAGAAAATTTTGACAATTTGTTACATAGGAAAACAGATCTTACTTGTTGAAGCACCGCTAGAGATAGCTCCTCGAGCCTATGTACCATTTCATAGAGCAATATCCACCATTTCGCCTACAACACATAAAATTAGCATCAATATTGCAGGGAAAAGAATACTAGCAGTTATCACACATCAAATTAACACCGAACACCATTTCCAGGTTTAAGTTAATTTAAAAATCAATGTCTAGACCAATACACATATGCTTCTTTTTCAAAGCTAAAACAATTAATATTATTAAAACAAATTGATGACAATTCCCAATTACTTGAACAAAAGCACATTAGATATGAGTTTTAAAGTTATATTAAACTTGTTTTGAATTATTCCAAAACAACATTAGAAATAGAACAGAACAATAAACTAGAAAATCAGAGAACTTCCCTGAGCAAAACTAACTAGTAAATGGTGTGAGATTGTAGCCTTCAAGTTCTCATCCTCTTAGTCACCAACACCACCAACTTTTTTTTAACTTCAGAAATAATTGTAAGCCAAACTATCAATTTTGAATAAGACGATAACCAAGAACCTTGAATTCACAACATAGAGAAAGAGAAATCTTGCCTGTTACATCAATTGTTGAATAAGAAGATAACCAAGAGCCAAAATCCATTCAATTAGAGCTTCGTTTCCCAAACGCCGATTACATCTTGCCTGTGATTGGGAGTCGCGTGCGGTTGTTACCCTGGATAAATGATTACATCAGACAACTTAATTCACGCGTGTTGTTACTTGTTAGCTATACCTAGCGGCCCAATACACATATCTTCTAAGCGTGCTTTGTTTTAAGGCCCAATTCGAAAATAGCTGTATAATAAAAAGAATTATTGGAGGCCCTATAAATTTTGTGGCCTAAAGCCCTAGCTTGGGTTCGCTGGCCCATGGGCCGGCCCTGACTAGGTCAAATATTGTTGACAATGAAGAAAGTTTAGAGATTTAGAACCTGTTAACCGAAGTCAAAATGCAGACCTGGCCGTCGCGGAGAGGGCAAGTCCAGCCGTTTGTGTGAAGAGACCAAGACATGCTTGTACCCGGTCCCACGGATGGCGCCAATGTCGAATCCCCAAATCCCTGAAGTCATTCGAAGGGCTTGGCGGTACTAACCTTAGATTCAGCGACCTCCGGTTCAGGTTCGTCTTCTCGTCGTCGCAGAGACGGTTCCTCTTGCGGGGTGTCGGGTCTTGAACTACAGCCACATGAAAATCTAGTTAGAGGGCCCGAGGGGGTTCACCCCGAGGGCACTCCGACGCTCAAGTCATTATCTTGTATGGTAAAGATAGTTATAAGTGCAAATAAAATGTATAATTTAGAGAGAAGGAGCAGATGTATGTGAGAAGGAGGAGGAAGGAGTAACCTTCTTTTTTGTGAGAAAATGTAGTCTGCCTCTTTTAGAAGAAGAGTTTCCTTTTTATAACGAGACACTTGGGCCATAACCCTAGTGGGCTGGCTTAGAAATGGGCTTCTCAGAATTAGGCCCGCTCAAACCTTCTAATCACGCTTAGAAAATCCAAATGGGCTCAGGCCCAGTCATCAATCTAAGGGAATGAGCCCAAACGAGGAGCCCACGCGGGGAGCCTCGTCGTCATTCAGCAACACCACCCCAAGCCTATTATCAGATTGACGACAAACAATTAATCTTAACTATTGTTTGTAACAATGTAAGTTAAAAAAAAAAACATACCAGTAATGGACCACTGTTTTTCCAGTAACGGACCACTGTTTTTCGGTCCAATTTATCACCAAAATGATTGAAGGTTTCCTCCCTGTAAAAAAATAGCAAAAATGACAAACATGGGATTTAACGTTAAGTAGAGGGGGCAATCTTGACCCAAAGCATTCCAAGTGGGTTAGTTTGGGTTGCTTTTAAAATTATATGGGTTGGTTTGGGTAAGATATTTTAACTAAATGGGTCAAATTGGGTCACTTGAAATTCCATCTTTTTATTTTCGGGTCAAAACGGGTCGACAACATTAAAGAAATGGGTCGATGTGGGTTAGTGTCTTAAAGAAACGGGGAAGGTTTCGGATCGGAATGGGTTTCGAGCCGGCACAAGTTTCCGCACGAGCCAGGTTATGACACGAAACGGGTTTTGGATCGGAACGGCTTCAGTTCAAAATTTCAAATTGAGTTTCGGGCTGAGACGGGTTTCGGCACGACGCAGGTTTTGGATCGGAACGGGGTCGGTTCGGGTCGGGTTTCGGGCCGACATGGGTTTCTGCACGGGACGGGTTTCGGATCGCAATGGGTTTTGGGTCGACACGAGTTTCCACACGAGACGAGTTCCGGGTCGGGACGAGTTTCGTACCGTTTCGACCAGTGAAAGCAGATTAAGGGCAATGATTGTGTGTGTTTGAAGTGTATAAGTGATCACATAATCGGTTACTTCTTTCGCTGAACAGGAGTACAGAAAGAAGGTGCTTCGGGAGCTTAATTCGATGATATCTGGATCTGAGTTGGAAAACGATGCTATAGATGACGAAGTTACTGATACAGAATGGTTTTTTCTCATCTCAATTATGCAATCGTTTTTTAATGGTAATGGATTACCCAGTTAAGCGATCTTGAGTAATCAACCAGTTTGGATTACTAGACAGAAACAGGTGCTAGCGTCACGCTGCGAACATGCACGGCAAGGTCAAGGTTTTGGGTTTCAAACGATAGTTTGCATACCATTTAGAAATGGAGTTGTTGAATTGGGTTCAACGGAGTTGATTTTTCGGAGTTCAGTTGTTATGAATAAGGTTAGAGTTCTGTTTGATTTTGCTAACAGCCAGCCAAATCTAGCACCGATCATTGCAGATCAGACTGCCAGAGGCGATGTTGGTCCTTCGAAAGCGAAATGCCACACAACTGCAATCTCATCATCTCAACAAGTGGTTGACAAACAATCTGGAATTACCATGAAAGAAGCTGTGAAATGCAAGACAACTGAGACCTCGTTCCCTCAAGAAGTTGTTGAGAGTCAATCTGGAAATTACAAGAAAGAAACTGTGAAATGCATGACAATTGAGACCTCGGTCCCTCTAGAAGTCATTGAGAATCAATCTGGAAATTCCATGAAAGAAGTTGCGAACAAAACATAACCATTTCGACCAGTACCGTTTCGAACCGAACAAAATTACCCCTTGATGTACAATCTCTTTAAAATTACATTTTTAACCAACCCGACCCGAAACCCGTTCTGACCCGAAACCGTTCCGACCCGAACCCGTTTTGACCCGAACCAAAACAACCCCATTTTTAATTGACCCGTTTTGACCCGAACCCGTTTTGACCCATGACCCACCCGACCCGTTTGCCAGGTCTAGGATTCCTGATTATTCAGAACTTAATCGAATGACATGTACTGGTCGTTGTTATCTCAGATATCTGGGCATTCTCGACAGGAATTCTAATTTATTGGCAAAGAGGCGAATAAACAGAGTCATCATCCCACTCGACTCGATTCAAGAAGGCAAGAACCAACTAATACCTTCTTCAGGTATCTCAATTGAAATCCCCAGAAATGGTATTCTCCGTAGAAATAGTATTCTTGCTTATTTCAGTGATCCTCGATATACAAGAAAGAGCTCGGGACTTACTAAATATGAGACTAGAGAGCTGAATTCAATCGTCAACGAAGAGAATTTGGTTGAGTATCGAGAAGTCAAGGTATTTTGGCCAAAATATCAAAAGGAAGTCAATCCATTTTTTTTATTCCCGTGGAAGTCCACATTTTGGCCGAATCTTTTTCCATAATGGTACGCCACAATAGTATTATTGGGGTAGATACACAAATCACTTTAAATAGAAGAAGTCGGGTAGCTGGATTGGTCCGAGTGAAGAAAAAAGCAGAAAAAATTAAACTGATAATCTTTTCTAGAGATATCCATTTTCCTGGAAAGACAAATAAGGCATTCTGATTGATACCACTGAGAGGGGGAAAACAAAATTCCAAAGGATACAAAAAAACTGAAAAATTGGCTCTATATCCAACGAATGAAACTTTCCAGGTATGAAAAAAAGTATTTTGTTTTGGTTCAACCCGTAGTCCCATATAAAAAACAGATGGTATAAATTTAGGAAGACTTTTCCCGGCGGATCTCATGCAAACTTCGAGTTGTCAATTATATCCTTTATTACGACCCAATTCTTGAAATTTGGGACACAGGTATTCAATTAGTTCGGACTTGTTTAGCGTTGAATAAGGACAAATGGTTTGATTAGAGATTTTCTAAGAATCGACTTAACGAAGTCACCTATTTCATATACCGGAAAAAGGAACGATCTGCCGGGTTCAGGATTGATCTCTGAGAATGGATCAGATTGCACTAATGGCAATCCGTTTTCTTCCATTTATTCCTATTCCAAGGCAACGATTCAAGAATCCCTTAATCCAAACCAAGGAACTATTCATACATTGTTGAATCGAAATAAGGAATCTCAATCTTTGATAATTTTATCATCATCCAATTGTTCTCGAATAGGCCCATTCAACGATGTAAAATATCCCAATGTAATAAAAGAATCAATCAAAAAGGACCCCTTAATTCCAAATAGGAATTCGTTGGGCCCCTTAGGAATAGGCTTTCCGATTTATCATTTTGATTTATTTTCCCATTTAATAATCCATATTCAGATCTTGGTAACGAACTATTTGCAACTTGACAATTTAAAATAGATTTTTCAAATACTTAAATATTATTTATCGGATGAAAATGGTAAAATTTATAATCCCTATTCATGCAGTAATATCATTTTGAATCCATTCAAATTGAATTGGTATTTTCTCCATTACAATTATTGTGAAGAGACATCTACAATAGTTAGTCTTGGGCAGTTTCTTTGTGAAAATGTATGTATAGCCAAAAAAGGACCGCATTTAAAATAACTTCTAATTCTTCAAGTTGACTCTATGGTAATACGATCAGCTAAGCCTTATTTGGCTACTCCAGGAGCAACTGTTCATGGACATTATGGGGAAATCCTTTACGAAGGAGATACATTAGTTACATTTATATATGAAAAATCAAGATCTGGTGATATAACGCAAGGTCTTCCAAAAGTGGAACATGTGTTAAAAGTGCGTCCGATTGATTCAATATCGATGAATCTTTAAAAGAGGATTGAGGGTTGGAACAAATGTATAACAAGAATTCTTGGAATTCCTTGGGCATTCTTTATTAGTGCTAAGCTAACTATAGTGCATATAGAAATTATTGTACGTCAAATAACATCAAAAGGGTTGGTTTCAGAAGATGAAATGTCTAATGTTTTTTCGCCCGGAGAACTAATTGGATTGTTGCGAGCGGAACGAATGGGGCACGCTTTGGAAGAAGCGATATGTTACCAAGCCGTCTTATTGGGAATAACAAGAGCATCCATGAATACTCAAAGTTTCATATCCGAAGCGAGTTTTCAAAAAACCACTCTACTTTTAGCAAAAGCAGCTCTCCTAGGGCGTATCGATTGGTTGAAAGGCCTAAAAGAAAACGTTGTTCTGGGGGGATGATACCTGTTGGTAGCGAATTCAAAACACCTTCAAGCGAATCTAACAACATTCCTAACAACATTGCCTTTGAACTCAAAAAAAAGAATCTATTAGAGGGGGAAATGAAAGATATTTTTTTCTACCATAGAAAATGATTTGATTCTTGCCTTTCAAAGAATTTCCATGATACACAAGAACAATCATTTTTTTAGGATTTCATGATACCTAAGAGCAGATTCACCCCTTTCTTTTATCTTTTACTTTCTTTTATCTTTTAAAATGATCCGTTGGTTTATCGGTGCAGTCATTTGATTTGGTAATAGTAATCAAAAAAATAACAAATAGAAAAGAATAATGACTTGGGCTGTGTATCTATGCCAATCTACGGTAGAAGAGAAGGTTCCATCAGAATAATTATTTATTTCAGTGTACCTCTTTGCTTTTTTCAAAAGGGGGGGGGGGCAGTATGGGGAGAAATGACAAGAAGATATTGGAACATTAATTTAGAAGAGATGATGGAAGCAGGAGTTCATTTTGGCCAAGGGACTAGGAAATGGAATCCTAAAATGGCACCTTATATTTCTTCAAAACGTAAAGGTATTCATATTACAAATCTTACTAGAACTGCTCGTTTTTTATCAGAAACTTGTGATTTGGTTTTTGATGCAGCAAGTAGGGGAAAACAATTCTTAATTGTTGGCACTAAAAATAAAGAAGCTGATTCGGTAGCATGAGCTGCAATAAGGGCTCGGTGTCATTATGTTAATAAAAAATGGCTCGGTGGTATATTAACGAATTGGTCCACTACAGAAACGAGACTTCATAAGTTTAGAGACTTGAGAACTGAACAAAAAACAGGGGGGCTCAGCCGTCTTCCGAAAAGAGATGCGACTATGTTGAAAAGACAATTATCTCATTTGCAAACATATCTGGGCGGGATTAAATATATGACAGGGTTACTCGATATTGTAATCATCGTTGATCAGCACGAAGTATACGGCCCTTCAAGAATGTATCACATTGGGAATTCCAACAATTTGTTTAATCAATACTAATTGTGACCCCAATCTCGTAGATATTTCGATTCCAGCGAATGATGACGCTATATCTTCAATCCGATTAATTCTTAACAAATTAGTATTTGCAATTTGTTCTAGCGAATGATGACGCTATATCTTCAATCCGATTAATTCTTAACAAATTAGTATTTGCAATTTGTGAGAGGGCCGTTCTGGCTATATAAGAAATCCATGATTAATAATAAGATAAATAACTTATTTCATTTCAGAACCTTCATAGATTTATCGAATCGGTTACTATTTCTGAATCTCAAAAAAGAGAGAAAAATAACATGGAATAGAATTTGATTAGATCAAAGCCGAAAGATCTATGAATTAGCGTATGCTTAACTAGCCAAGCAGACAAATTACCCTTCATCTTTTTTATATCTCCCACATTTTTTTCTATAAGTATTTCAGATTTGTGTCTCCGAGTATTCCTTGATCATTTCCTCTAAGAAGAGGAGTTCCTAGTTTATAACTTCATAACCATGAGACAAAGCTATCTTTTGTACCTACGATTTTGCTCCCGTTTAAATTTATAGTTTTGTCATTGCTTTTGTTTTTTTTTAACTCTGACACTATTCCCCTCCATGATGTTTGTAGTACGTATAAGTGTTTTTTTATGTTTTTACTTTGGATCTTAAAGATCTTGTTTTTTTTTTTTTCTTTTTGGTAAATGTAGTTAAATTAGCTGCAAGTTTTAAACGGTTTGGATATTGTTTTTTATGTTTTTATTTTAATGTAGTTTCTTGTATAAATCTACTTTTTTATGTATCTAATGAATTATTATGTTTATTATCCTATTAATCCTGATGGGTCGTAGTCTCATAGAGCAGGTTTTGTTTACTTTTGTTTTTCCAGCCTGGTAAAACAAAGCCTTTGGAACCATTTATATCTATTTATTTATATTTATATCTATTTATTTATTTATATCTATTTATATCTATTTATAATCAAAAGGAAATGAATAGTAATTTCAAATGTGGTTTGTTCTTAATGGCCTATTTAGGCAGTTATTACGGGTTATTACACGTGGTTTCCGCAATAATTATTACTATAAATTAAAAATACATTTGAATGAATAGTAATTTCACTAAGGCCATGAGGTATACTTTAACCATTCCTAACTCCATATAAGCGCTACATCATCCGTTTGTTCCCCGTTTACTCCATCTCATCCTAAGGAAATGGTTTAACCTTGTTAACTCTACTTCACCCACCATTTTTTTTTAATTATTTTAATATTAAATATTTATATTAACTACAAAATAAATTATAATAATACCATTTCATTAACTTCTTAGCTAAAATAAACAATTATAATAAATGACATTAATTTCTTATTCATTTTTGCCTATGTTAACATGTTAACCAAGGTAGATTTTAACACCCCTTAACATGAGGAGGGAGTGGTTTGAAAGAAATGTTGGCTTGCCATGTCATCTTTAACACCAATTAAGTTAGAGTCCACCCCAAGGCCTAAGAGATTAGCAAATGGTATTGGGTACCGGTTGGTACCGAGCATCAAATATTGTAGCAATGTAGAAATGCAAGTAATTGTACCGTTTAGTTTACTTTTCATACACACAGTAAGTAAATTGTATTTCGTTTGAATGATGTTTTATATACACAACAACTTATTTTGCTTTCTTTCTTGTCTTTTTCTGTAATGAATGAATTGTGGCATGTAAAAATAACTTGGATATATTTATATTATTGATAAGCAAATCGTGTCAAATCCTGTAATCAAACCAGTACCGTATCGGTACAAAATTTACTATACCAAATCATTCTCGGTACCAATTTGGTACCCACCTTTTGGCGTTTTCAGAATCGTTACTTTCGGTTCGACACCAGTTTAGAACCATACCTGTATTTATTGATTTTTACCTTCAAATGTCATACCGTATTGTACCGAGCATTTTCAGTGTCGGTACCTAATTTCGATGATTTTTCGGATCGGTACTTTCAGTGCCGTTACCGGTACCGAGCTCATCCATATTTTAACATGTTAGTGCCATAATAACTGAACTGAAAACAATCGAATTTCCAACGTGTAGGACATGTAGGTCTCTTTTTATATATTAGGTTATTTAAAATCGTTTTTTAGGACGGAGTGATTATCCTTGCCACGTCATTTTTTATTTATGTTTTGATATTCGGTATCTGCTTGTCGTTGTTGACACGCGTTTTGCAGTCATTGGGTCCCCGCCGCAACGCGCGGTTCGGAAAATCAACTAGTTTATGGTTTAAATTGAATTGAATGCCCGTTGTTTTCCATTTAAAATACAAATAAATAAATCAGGGTTTAACTTATATGTAGGGATCAACAAATGATACTCAGTACTAGTACCGTACCAGGCTGTTTTTTGTATTTTCGGTATCGTATAGTACCACTATTTTGAGTTGATGTACTCTCGAATACTGTACTCTGAGCACTTTCAGTAGTGCTACCCGTACCCATTTGTTTTCGATTTTCGTGATAGGTACTTTTCAGTACTGGTACACCCTACTTTCATTTGGTTTTCTTTGTCTTTTTTAAAGAATGAACGGAAAGGAAGTGGAAGGAAGATGGAAAAGATTGTTTCAAAGTTTTTTTTTTAATAGAGGGAAGTGGAAGGAAACTAACACTAGTTCTTCACTGCTTTGCCTTCTGGAAACAATTGAAGGTAAAAATACCATACCCACTCTAGAAACTCCCTCATTCCCCACTTTTGGCCGTCCACTTCCCAGCCACACTCTTCTCATTTCCAACTCTTCCTTTTGCTTACTTGCTAAGGTGAGACTTCATATTATATATTTTTTTCATGTAGTTAAAAGTTGGTTTTTACAAGAAAATACCCACTTAAGTGGTTTATGTTCTTGAAATTGTTTAAAAACAAAAGTAACACTTTAAACAAGTTTATTTTCTTAAAATACAAGGTGTTGTCTCATGTTTTTACAAGAGTTTACTTAACGATCTATCATCTATGTTTGTGTTTGTGTGCTTTTACTTGTTAGTTATATACAAATATAATATGTTTAAACACTAAGTATGAGTAAATAAGTGTGAGTTTTAGACCTATGTAAGTAATGGACATATATCTACACTTACATCTAGTATTTGTTAGTTATATACAAATATATGTTTAAACACTAAATATAAGTAAATAAGTGTGAGTTTTAGACCTATGGACATATATCTACGCTTACATCTAGTATATGGACATCTAGATAAACACACGTGATGGGCATCTAAGACTAGACGGTATGGGGGCCGGCTAAGGCCCGGCGAGCCCCGGCGCCGGTCCCCCACACCCCCCCCCCATCCTTTTCCGTCGTCCCCAGCAGTCCACAGACGAACTCGCCGGCCCACTTCTCTCTCTCTCTTTTTTCTCTGTCCTCTCTCTCTTTCTCTCTCCTCTCTATCTCTTTCTCTCTCTAAATAATCAAATAAATTAAATTTTTAATTGTTTTTATAAATTATGTGGAGCCCCATCCTCCACCCCCTCAAAAGTGAAGGAGGGTCCATCCCCCATGAGCCAGTGATGTGGCGTCTACGTGGCGGCCCATCCTCATGGGGATGGGCCTCACCATATCCTTTAGTCTAAGGCAAAAAAACAAAAAAAAAAAAAAAACCCATACGAAAAGCCGTGGATCTCATTTTATCTTCTAACTTGTTTGTTTGTTGAATTCAATTTTTTATCATAATTTCGTTATTTGATGTTGAGATCCGATGATGGTTATGGTCATAATCTTCCAACTAAACAATATGTTCAACAACTTGTTCTGATTTGTGGATATCTTTTGATTTTCTATATAATTTTTTTTTGTTTTTTTTATTTTAATAATTGTCGTTTTTATCCAAGGGCTGATTTTGGACGTGTTTCTAGTTTTGTTAATTATTTTGTTGTGCCAAACATGCAACATTTTGTTGCAGGTTAGGGTTTTATAAAATACCTCTATGGATCTTTATTTTCCAATATATTATTTTCGTTTCTATATATATGCTTTTGCATCACATAATTTAAATTTTGTTGCAGGAACCCGATAGGAATGGCAGGGCTGGCACTGAGAATTCGTGTACCATGTTCGAGCTCGAAAAAAAAGTGCCCTTAGACCTTAACGAAATTGGGTATTGGGCTCACTAAAGGTCTAAACCTAATGCCAAAAGGGTTAATAACTAATCTAAACCATAAGAATAGTTTTGTAAGAGGGCCTATGTTAGTATTTGTATGGGTGTACCCTATTAAAAAAAATATTTTACATATACATATCGGTTTTTTTATAAAAAAACGTGTCCCTCAAAATATTGAGCCCTGGCCGGTGGTCTTCCCCGCCCACCCCTAGGCCAGCCATGAGGAATATAGTAACTGAGACTGGATCTGGAGAAAGTTGTATATAGTAACCGATGAGTTAAGGTAAAAGGAAAGTTAGAGCGGCGTAGGAGATTACGGGTAATATGATACATGCTGAGGTTCTTTTGAAAAAGAGAGATGGAAAAGACATTGTAGATGTGAGTGATGTCAACCAAGATAAGACAGGTTTTCTTATTGATCTTGATGAAATTTTAGAACCCCATAACAAGGCCATGGTATTTGGGATCAAGTCTTTAATGCTAGAAAATGAAAGAAAACAACATAGTTTTTTTAACAGACTTAGGAGAGAGAAAAACCCAAAAGAGTCTTGCGTTTCATTTTGGAGGGATGGGCACCGGATCAGTTTTCAACTTTTTGTAAGCAAATTTTAATTGTGAATGAGTTTGTGTGGATGGATATGCATTAAGACTGCACTATATGATGGGTTTCTTTGGTGTTGACTCATCGTTAGTTGAGCTTTTTGAAGCCGAACTGTTAGATGTTTTAAATTAGTTTCATGCTCCTCAGATCAACGCGAAACATTCTGTTTTTTATTTTGTTCAGAAGTTTAGTGGAGGGTTTCAGATTTTTTGCTGGTGCATATGAATTACTTTCAACCCGGAGTCTATACACCTCCACCTCCGTCGTTGATTACTCCGGATTCAATTGAAAAACTGAAAAGTGTTGTCGCTTCTGACGGAATTGTTGTTATTAATTTTGTGCCAACCATTTATATAACATTGGGTGAAGTTGTTTATGAATTAGCCCAATGGTTTGCTATAGTAATTAAAATCAAAGTGGATGAAAATAAGTTGTTTTTGCTTTATCGGATGGTGATGCCACTACTTCTCTAGTTGATGTAGAAGAGATTGTTGGAGAATTCAAGGCCACAACACTTTGATGCTGATGGAATACTTGAGATGTTGTTTCTATTCTATTTTATGAACTTTATCATTTTATGTACTGCGAATTAATCGGGGACGAAAAGATGGTAGCTGTGTCTGGAGGCCGCTGTGACTGAGGTGAATGCTGGTAGCTGTGACTAGAGAGGGGCTGCGAATTAATCAGAGACGACAAGATGGAATGATCATTAATGACCGGGGGCCGCTGTGACTAAGGTGAATGCTGGTAGCTGTGACTGGAGAGGGGCTGCGAATCATCTAGTTTTAAGGACTTTCTAATGAACTCCTTAACGCGTTTACGGTCTTTCCAAAGCGTAAGCGCCCCTGCGTAAATTTTTTCATAGTCCTGGTTCGAATCGTCGCTGTTCTGTTTAAGCTTAATATCTCATGGGTTCCAATCAACTGGTTTTCCCACATACTTCTCAAGCCCCCTGAACTGCTTTAGATGAATAAGTGGTCGATGATACGCCACAAAATTCATGCATATGACCGGGGCAAGACATGTCACAAAAGGAAGCTGGAGCCGCATACCATCATCCAACATCTCGTCATTGTATGGATGCCATTTTATTTCCTTTTTTATACAAAATATTATATTAGAAGAATATATATATATATAGGGGACCGCTAAAATGAAAACCACCTCCAGTTGTAAGAACCATGAGAACTTTTTGATCCGGGGCGAGTTGGACCAAAAAAAATTTTCATAAACATAGATGCGTGTATTATAAACACATTTGTAAAAAAAATTCAAAAAAAAAAATATCGTGAGTGTAGTTTTGAGCAACACAAGTTTGTTTTTACGTGTACCGTAAATTTTATTTAAAATTTACGGTACCGGTAAACACAAACTTGTGGTGCTCAAAACTACACACACGACATTTTTTTTTTTTTGAATTTTTTTTACAAATGTGTTTATAATACACGCATCTACGTTTATGAAAAAAACTTTTGGTCCAACTCGCCCCGTACGGTGTAGTTCTCATGGTTCTTACAACTGGAGGTGGTTTTCATTTTAGCGGTCCCCTATATATATATATATATATATATATATATATATATATATATATATATATATATATATATATATATATATATATATATATCCAAGTAGAGAGAGAGAGAGAGATGGAGAGAGTGAGATTTGCCTCATCTTCAAGATCTGCTAAAACTGAAGATACTATCCCTTTATAGTTATTTCTTTTGTTTACTGAAATTTTTGCATTGCTGTCATACATTCATTCAACAATGGAGCTTGATGGTTCTCCAGGTTGATATGAAAGCCAAGTGCTTCACAGAGTTTTGGAATACGAATACAGAAAAAAGCCTGCAATAGAAATATATATATATATATATATATATATATATATATATATATAGAGAGAGAGAGAGAGAGAGAGAGAGAGAGAGAGAGCGGTTAACATACATTACAGCTTAACGTACGACCAGTACGTCATGAAATTACGCACGTTCAATGGAAAATCACGCACGTTATAATCTCAACAAAACAACATGCATTTATTTAAAATACACTTGCGTGATTATCTCATTATCATCTTCAACCTTTAAAACTGGGTTCACCATCATCATTCCAGCTCCTTCTTCGATTCCGTTTCCAACGATAACACTTCCTCATGTTTCAGGTCTTCCGAAACCGAATCCACCACTGACGTAATCGATTTCCAAACGTACAAATTCATGCTCTGTTCTACAGATTGAATTCGAGGGTCGATTTATTAATGAAACTTTTCAAAATCAACGATGAATTCGAACCCAATTCGATGAAATTGAACGAACAATAGCCTATTTGAAGTGAAACGAAAAGAAATTTGAATCGAATTGGACAAAATTGATCAAACCCAGGGCTAATTGAAATCACGCATGTTCTATACAATAATCACGCATGTTGTCGTACGTGATGTACGTTAAGCCGTAATGTACATTACACTTTCTCTCTCTCTCTCTCTCTCTATATATATATATATATATATATATTATAATCAATAACAATTTGTAATTGAGATACAAAAAGAGGTTGTCTTACGGTCTTACCAAAAGAGGCCAACAATTGGCATCAACAGACTTCTTCTTATTCTCAATCGTACAGTAGAAGGTGGACAGTAACGCCGCTCCCCATGCGTAACCATCTACTTCATCCAGTTTTTCCACAAACTAGACTAGATAATTATGGACGATATAATCATCACGCACAGGAGTAACAAAGCAGACCATTACTATCAAAAGAAGGGCAATCAGCCGTTCCTTGTGTTCTTTACTTTGGGTTTCTACTATTTTCTTCAAAGTGGGCACGGTCACTTTCTCATTTCTGTCAAGTGAAATGAACACTCTTTCAAATGCCTCTTTATCCCGGCTTGTTAATGAAATTATTGCCTTTCCATCAATGGGCAAACCGGTCAAATACAAAATGTTCTGAAGTGTCACATTTAAATGATGGCCATTTATCTTGAAGTAGTGGTTCTCCATATCATATTTCTTCAATAACAAAGATAGCAGTGTAGTTGGAGTCTGGGTTGTACTTGTGAGCCGCAACAACCTCAGAAAACAGTGACCATCCCCTTTGCTGTCAATGATCTGATCAACGACTCTCTTAAATGTAGAGTCTAATGAATTGTAGACTGTCCCCAATGTACCAACTTTTCGGGTTGCTCTGTACCGAGACATTTAATCTGTAGTACCTAGCAGTTTGAAATCATGCATCAGACAAAAATTTTTAATAAACAAGAATTACACAACAGGAATAAACTGTAATTTGCAGTAAGAAATCCATTACAAAACATTTGTGGCTATTATAATTTCAATTAAAAACCATTTACAGACCATTCTCATTTGTAGCTACAGCATATTCAATTAGAAAACACTATTGCCCATTTCCATTCCATTGTTGCCTATTTCCATTTCAGCTTCCATTGTAATGGTGCCCATTTCCTTCTTAAATCTTTCTACACCTTCCACAACAACTTTTACAGTTTATTCCTGTTTTGCCCTTCCAAGTTTAGAAACCATAAACAGAATGATTAACAATTTCTCATGTCCTTCTTCAAGAAACCACAAACAGAATGATTAAGAAAACCCAATTTTTATTAGTTGATTGATAAATTAAAGCAAACCACCTCCCAAAATTAAAGCCATAAAATGAAATTAAAACATATAAGCAAGTTGAAATCCAACCAATGACTTGCAGAGTACAACGGTTGCTTGGATTGATATTGGTTTATGTAGACCCTAATTATGTGAGCAATTTCCTTTATGTCTTTATTATCTTGTGTGATTAGTTGTACTTCAGTTGATTTCTGTCATGGGAGTTGGCATTTTCAACGGTTAAACCAAATTCAAGTCTAGCTTCAAATTTTCAAGCTTGTATCAAAATTTGATTGGATTGTATGAGTATTCAAAATGTAACTTATAAGCTTGTTAGAAAAAAAAAACAGATGAATTTCGTATTAAATATGATAGATACCCAACAATATTAAAGTTTTGTGCGTTTATGCTGTCATGTTTAATCACCAGTCACAAACTACATCACGAAAAATTGCTAGTTAACCAGACACTAAGAGCTATGGTTAATTGGTTATCACTGCCGAAAATGGTCCATAAATTGAGAAAGACCTTCAAAGGTCAATTGTGGAGTAGAAGCTGACATGGACCTCCTCATTTGAAGACTCAAGAAAGCCGACTTATTTTACAATTTGGTGTATTGATTGACAAATGAATTAACAAACAAGAGTAGTAAAGCCAAAGGTTTAGGCTTTCTTGTCGACCATCATAATTTTCATGGAAAATACTGTTTTTTTGTGTTAGGCTCTAAATCGGTGGAGCCAACCTTTGGTCCAATCCGATTTTTAAATCACTAGTGTAGTATACTCGAACTGATTTTATCTGTTTTGAATGGTCATGGATATTCAATAAAAAATTCTAAATCATTTTTTTATTATTTGTATTCGAAGAGAACAAACATGTCCACGTCCGTTGATTTAGATAAACTTAATTACATTTTGTTACGCAATCTCAAAAACATATCTTAGGCACTAGTAACAATGGATTTTTTATAACAGTACAATATGTTTATTTTTCAAACAAGAAACAATACATATAGTATCCAAATACACATTATTATTATTATTATTATTATTATTATTATTATTATTATTATTATTATTAATATTATTATTATTATACTAATAAACAAAAAAAATTTTGACACGTGTCACTCTCTGGTGTCTACTCCCTTTTAATAATAGTATTACATATTAATTTTATACACAAAATATAATATAATATAATATTAATTAATATAGTTAGAGATAAACGTCTACATTCAAATTTAATTAACAATTATCTATAACAAATATAAATGTATCAAATAATATAATTAGTATAATATTATTTAATATAGTTAGAGATCAAACGTATAATTTCAAATTTAATTAATAGTAAATTACTTCTTGAGACCCTATGTTTTAGTGGTTTTAACCACTTGAATCCAAAATCAAAAGGTTTAACACCTTGAGTCTCTAACCGCTCATTCACACCCTCTGCAAAAAATTCAAAAAAACCTTTTGTAAGGTTGAGTTCTCTAAGTTCTCACAACTCGTAGAAGTTTTCATTTTACACTGACCATATATATTTGTTAAGATAAAATATACTATTTGGATTTAAACAGTAATTACTAATAAAGTATCAAATCACATGTACAAGTAACGAAAATATAACTGTTCTTTTGTTTTACTAATTTATCTAAATAAGTCATTTCATTAATAAGGATTATATACAAGCTTAGAATTTACATTTTTCGTCACTCAACCCGTGTAATACACGGGGTTGTAAACTAGTTGAAGTAATAAATAATTATCTTTACTTTGAAGGTTCCAAATAGAAAGGAAACAGTTCACAACCCTCCACGTAAGCCAGCCCATGGCATATCGAGCTGCTGGATGTGTTTCCATATCTATACAGTGTCATTCTCCATGTCAACGTCGGAAAACCCCAATGACTTCTGCAGTTCGTCGAGCACGCCCAAGTGAGGAATGAAGTGTTCTACCGCCATGTTGAAACTGGCTGGATGTATAATGCTGGAATGAGTTTTCTGACAATGTAATATATGGTGTAGAGGAGTTTCTGTTTCATTGGAAGGATGTGGTGACCTATGGTGGATATGGCTGCAGTGAGAAGATCTTTGTTGATATTGATGCCAGTTATTCCGGCGTTGTCTTCTTTCCGAATGATAGAGTTGTAGGACATATCTGAACTTGATGTGTTGTTATGTACTGTGTGAAGAAGTTGGTATTTGGAAGTGTTGTCATCAGAGTGGCGGTTGGCGGCGCCTCCCACGCGGAACAGGCCGTTGACAAGGAGCTTGGAACGGTCTTTTCCGCTATACATGTTTTCTGTACTTACTATCAACGCATAGGTGTTGTGGTGCACCTGTAAAAGTCAGCAGGGTGCGTTTGGTTAATGAAATTTAATACAATTGGATTCTAAATTCCTTTGTATTCCAAGTTTTATTTTATTTTTTGAATTTTTTTCTCATTTACTTTAGTATAACTTCTTTTAGCTGAAAAAAATTAAAAGAATATTTTTTTTGTACACTTACTTTAGTAGAGTAAATATACTCAATTAGGGGCTGTTTGGTAGCCTCTGAATGGTTATTAAGAGCCTACATCTTAATGGAACTATTAAGAATTTTACCAATGAGAAGGTAGAAAAATGTGACATGTGATGATTTACCATTCAGAGGTTACCTCTTAACTATTCAGACTTGAGGCTACCTCTTATCCATTCAGAGGTTTTAAAACATTAAGAGGTAGCATCTGAATGGTCATTAAGAGGCTACCAAACAGCCCCTTACTCTACTAGGGGAATATTTAAATGAAAACCACTAATTAACGGAAAAACTCGAAAACTAACTAAAAAAGCCTAAAAAACATACAAAAAAAAATTTCCTACCAATTTTCGCTATTTTAAGTATACAAAAAAAAACTTTTTTCAAAAAAAAAAAAATTTGTAGTGCACATGTGTATATGTACTACACATGTGCACTACAAAAAAAAAATTGAAAAAAAAGTTTTTTTTATATACAAAAACTAGTGATTTTTAATAAAAAAATGCAAAAAAAAAATTGGTGTGTTTTTTAGGCTTGTTTTTAGTTATTTTTCGAGTTTTCGCATTAAAAGTGGTTTTCATTTGAAACTTCTCCTACGCTACTAAAGTAATTATATAAATTTTCTATTATTTTTTTACAATCTTAGAATTAAAACATATACTTGACTAGATGAGAAAAAACAAATTAAAAAAAAAAAAGTCTCCTTTCACTTTTCACATTTTGCACGTTAAGAGTTAAGACGTATTTATATAATAATCTTACCCATTAAATATGATACGTATTATTATTTAACTTAATATAAATTTTATATAAGAAGAAATATTACCACTTCGTTGATTTTTCAACATTTGCTCGTCAACCTAAATCCACAAATATTGTGGTTTGACATTTTTACCCGACACGATAAATAAATTTGACTTTGACCCTCAAGTAACTATTGACTCCTTTTCTCAATTCATTTTGGTTTTAGTATTTTAAAATTGTCTCCTTTTTATTATAGTTTCCTAATGACATTGAGTATTTTAAAATTTTATCCTTTTTATTATAGTTTCCTAATGATATTGAACTATTAGTCGAGTACGTTTAGATTATAGATTTATTTTTTAATTCTAAGTTAGTGTAAACAATACCTTTAAGGTTTTTCTAACCATTCTTTTCTTAAAGATCTTCATTTAATCATTGAGTTATCTATCTGATTGATTCCCCTTCCTATGTGCATGAAGTGGTGTTAGAGCTCTAGCTAAATAAATGGTTGTTCGTGGAAATCGATTCAACCGTGACCATAGATCCGCCAGACGAGGTAGCGCGATCAGATGACATGACCCATGTGATTTTATCGTTTAGGTTAACCGTGGTCGTATATTCGTCGGACGAGGCAATGAGATCAAAAACCACGACCATCGGAACTTCATATCAAAGGACTCCGATAACGAGTCCGACATCTAGAGTTGCAACGGGAGATGCGCAAGTCGCAAAACCAATGCGACTGGTTAATGTTTTTTTCTAATGTGAAGATGAATAATGGAATGCACGTTGGGTGTATGTACTTAATTTCGAGTTCATTTAAACTTCATCGAATTCAGTAATCAAATTCAGACATCACTAGAAATTTGAAGTTTATTCAAATTGAGTAATCAAATTCGAATATACCTTCAAATTTTAAATAAATCGATACTATTAATTTAAGTATTCAATTTGCGATTCATTGAATATCCTAATTGGAATGTTTAATTTTTAAGTAAAAAATCAAACCAACAACGAAATTAACTTTGTTTTACTTGACAAAAGTAATATTAAAGTTTATGTGCTTTATATATGGATCATGCTAATCACACACAGCCAAAATAATTTTCACACCCCTAAGCGCTCCGCTTTGGCCATAGCGCGGCGCTTAGGGCGACAAAAGGTGATACGAGGTTTCGAATGACTGACTGAGTGACAGACTGACAGACATAAAGCTTCCTAGGTTTCAGTCGTCCCGTGAACCCTAAGCGCCGCGCTTTGGCCATAGCGCGGCGCTTCGATCCCAAATTCTGGCTTTAAATCACTGGCCAGACAACAGATTCATCACTCGAATTGTTTTCTGTCGATCTTCTTTGCTCTATTAGTTAAATTTTTTGAAAAAACGATGTCGTGGTTCAGTAACTATCTTTTCGGTGATTATTCTGACGAGTCGGTTGTTCCTGATTCTTACGAGGGGACCGCTATTTCTGACTCGTTTGAGAAACCGGTGTCGTCCAACTTGAGGGAGACAGAGGTTGTATCTGGCATTCGTTATCGTGATAACACGGTGCAGCTGGATTTGAATACCCCTGTGGAGGACCCTTACGCACAACAAGGTTATTCGAATTTCGGTTACGGTGGCGAGTATAGCTTTGTACAGCAGGAGTGTTATCCAAACGAAAGTTACGGTTGTCAACAAGGTTATTCGAATTTCGGTTACGGTGGCGAGCAAAGCTTTGTACAGCAGGAGTGTTATCCAAATCGGAGTTACGGTTGTGAACAGAGCTTTGAACATCAAGTCTATTCGAATCTCGGTGACGATGGTGAGCCGGAGGATGTGTCTGTTGACGAGGAAGGCGCTTTGGTTCATGTTGATTTTTTTTTAATTTGTTTTATTAAATAATCTGTTTAATTATTATTATTAGTTTATTAATTTTAATAATTATTTGTTTAATTATTATTATTTGTTTAATTATTATTTGTTTAATAATTATTATTTGTTTATTTATTATTATTTAATTATTATTTGTTTAATAATTATTATTTGTTTATTTATTATTAGTTTATTAATATTTGTTTAATAATTATTTGTTTATTTATTATTATTTAATTATTATTTGTTTAATTATTATTATTTGTTTAATTATTATTATTTAATTATTATTTGTTTAATAATTATTATTTGTTTATTTATTATTATTTAATTATTATTTGTTTAATAATTATTATTTGTTTATTTATTATTAGTTTATTAATATTTGTTTAATAATTATTTGTTTATTTATTATTATTTAATTATTATTTGTTTAATTATTATTATTTGTTTAATTATTATTATTTAATTATTATTTGTTTAATAATTATTATTTGTTTATTTATTATTATTTAATTATTATTTGTTTAATAATTATTATTTTATTATTATTTGTTTATTTATTATTTGTTTAATTATTAATATTTGTTTAATTGATCAACGTGCAGGGATGGATTTATCCGATGAGGAGATTGAGCATATTGATGAGGGATTGGTGGGGGACGAGGAGGAGCCGGCATGTCCGTATCTTCAGTTTCCGGTGGGGTCGCGGGCGAGGGGGAGATGCGCTAGGTTGCGCACCATACCGATTGGGGAGCACGTAGGCATAGACTGGGAGCTGCTATCTACCGTGGGGGAGATCGAGCGGGCGCGTGACATAGTTGGGCTAGATACTCACTGGTCGCGCCTATTTGAGTTAGCGATGGAGAACTCGTACCCTGAGCTTACGTACGAGTTTTGCTCTACGTTTACATACGCGCCGCATCCGGCGGATTACGTGGAGGACCCTTTATTTCCGGTACACGAGGTTACATTCCGTCTGGCCGGTCAGCAGTTTGAGATGAGTGTGCGGGAGTTTGCTGTCCACACAGGTTTGTACACTGAGCCTGAGCTTGATACTGATTTATATACGCAGGCTGTTACGATGATGGACAGGCAGACGCTTATTAGTTTCTGGAGGGCCATTTCCAGGGTTCCCTTTGGGAAATCCTGGCAAAAGGCCACCACCATTGTAGATCCCTTGTACCGATACCTGCACCAGGTGATTGCGTCGACTATCGTGCCGCGGGGTTCCAGCAAGGAGAAGGTCAACCTTAGTGACCTTTTCTTTCTTTACTGCCTACTACGCCGCCAGCCCTGCGATCTAGCAGCCAGCCTGGCAGAGTACTTTGCTACTGCATACCACCGGCAGCTCCGCGGGTATCTTCACACTGGCTCGTTTATCACCGCCATTGCACGATCGCTAGGGATCGTGCCCGAGCTAGATCCGCTGCTGTCCGATCCGGTCCCGTCATCTAGGTTGGGCCGCGCGTCAGTATCCGCTATGCAGATCACCCGTACCTTTGATGTCGGTCTGCGGTTCAGGGGTGCTGACGGGCTGATTTTTCAGCCAGTGGAGTTGCCGGAGGTCATCCCGGTTGTTATTGAGGTGAGGCCTGGGATCTTAGCCCCTCCTGATGTTCAGCAGGCCGCTCGGCGGGCTCAGCGACGGGCTCTGGGCATCGATGAGCCTGAGGATCAGCCTGAGGGTCAGGCTCAGGCTCAGGCTCAGGCTCAGGCTCAGGCTCAGCCTCAGCCTCAGCCTCAGGCTCAGGATGATCCGGCGCAGGAGGACCGGGTCGAGGAGGTCCACGTACCACCAGTTGAGCCAGCTCCTGAGCCTCCACAGTACCCGCAGCACGTTTACGCTGACCTACCTCCGGTAGCGCGTGAGGTGGCTCGGGACTTCGACCGGCGCCTCAGACGTCAGGGCGCTCTCATTGACTGGATGGTCCAGACGCTCGTTGAGCTACGAGAGCTCGCTGCGTTGCCTCCACGTCCCCTCCCACCATCCCCACCGCACGAGGATTAGTACATTTAGTTTGTTTGTTTAGTGTTTTGTTATGTATTATGTACTCAGTTGTACCTTTTTGTTGTGTATTGTATGTACAAACTGATATATATATATATTGCAGTTAATCTTCTATTTACATCACGTTTAATTCTTATGGCTTTCTGTATATTTTATTTAACGTGTTCGTTTTATTTAACGCTCGTTGAACTTATGTTATACACCTTCTATAAAAATAATGACGTAACGACGTAATTATAACGGCAAATTTAATAAAATAAAATAAACAACGTTTTAATTCAAAAAAGGCAACATTCAATCATTCAAAAACAAATAACGTGTTCGTTTTATTTAACGCTCGTTGAACTTGAACTTATGTTATACACCTTCTGTAAAAATAATGACGTAACGACGTAATTATAACGGCAAATTTAATAAAATAAAATAAACAACGTTTTAATTCAAAAAAGGCAACATTCAATCATTCAAAAACAAATTCCCATTCACAACGGCAAATCTCACATAAAATTTTTTTACTACAAAAATCTCTACCATACTAATTCAACCAAAAATCCCTACCAAACTAACCCACATCAACCCAAATAAACCCCAACCCAAGCTGTTTGTCTTTTTTGCACATCCAAAGCGCCTCGCTATGGCCAAAGCGGGGCGCTTTGGCTTGGTCAACAGACAAGGACTGGCAGAAGTCAGTCCTTGTCTGTTGACCAAAGCCAAAGCGCCCCGCTTTGGCCATAGCGAGGCGCTTTGGATGTGCAAAAAGACAAACAGCGTGTGCGAATAGACCCAGCCTTATATATTTAAAGAAAAAAGTACTTTTAAGATAAATTTAATTAAGTAAGCTAGTTAGAAAGAAAGATATCATTTAATTACGTAAGCTTGTTAGGAAAAAAAAGGATGGATTTTTTAATTATTATTAAATATGATACGTACTAATACTTAAGTTTTATTTGCTTTATATGAATTTCTGATTGTGTTTGACATTTTGACCCGACATGATAAATAAATTTGACTTTGACCCGATATGATGCCTTGGATGTGAATGCTCTAATATGTTTTGTTACCAAGTTCATAAGTATGAAACCAATTGATCCACTT
Source organism: Helianthus annuus (assembly GCF_002127325.2). Classification (NCBI taxonomy): domain Eukaryota; kingdom Viridiplantae; phylum Streptophyta; class Magnoliopsida; order Asterales; family Asteraceae; genus Helianthus; species Helianthus annuus. Next base: position 155,342,764 of record NC_035446.2, on the reverse strand, counting down.
ATTAGCAAGATAAAGACAACATTTAGAATATAATTTCATTGCAATGATCGACACAGCTTCACAGACTCCCATTTTGTCATATAACTTACTGACAGAATTTTGGATTTCTTAATTATCCACAGAATTGGCATTTTTGCCATGATTATTGAAGAATCCGCTTTCATTAAACTACTGAAAGTAACATGAGCCTGGCCCGTCTGGTGCACCACGACCCGGCATATCCAACGGAGCAGCTGCAACTCCTCTTTGATTTAACAAACACCTAAAATTCGATATCCTTGACGTCGCTTCATTTGGGTCTTTAGCAAGTTTGTCATAAGGCGTCCACAGTCTCTCTTCAATAAAACAAAACAAAAAAGATATAAAATTGTTAATAACAGAACATTTGTAAGCACATGATCGTAAATTTTAGAGGATGTGTGATGTGAAATAAAGTTCAGTTACCTGCAGCTGCTGCTGCACGTGGCCATATGGTAGATTCAAGGTCCGACGCATCAATATGTTCGCCCCACGCACATACTTCACCACCGATAACCAACTTTTGTTGCTCGGGTTTTGTAATATTTGTAAGGGGTTCATTCATATAAAATTCTTGCCATTCAGTATCCAAGTGATCCAGATACCATTTGTCTTGGTTGCTTACAATGCACCTTAATCCAGCTTTAACGACTTGCTCGGCAACACCACCCCCAAGCCTATTATCAGATTCAGAACAAACAATTAATCTTAACCATTGTTTGTTACAATATAAGTTTAAAAAAAAAAAACACATACCAGTTATGGACCACTGTTTTTCGGTCCAATTTATCACCAAAATGATTGAAGGTTTCCTCCCTGCAAAAAAAAATAGCAAAAAGGGGATTTAAATATTTAACGTCGACTATTGGTTTAATAAGAGCAGACTGGAAGGAAGGTATGACACACCAGTTTATAACTTCATAACCATGGGACAAAGCTATCTTTTGTGCCTTCAAGACAAAATACTCATAAGCCGTAGATTCATTTAGGCCCTTCTGTTTCATCCTGCAATACCAAAGCTTGGTATAAATACTTTCGTTTGCAATTTTCAAATGATTGAAAAGATGAAAATAGATTCCGATGGCAGAATATTTACCATTTTTTTATACGAGGACTTAAGGTCCAGCAAGCTGAGATATCAAATACAGTGTTGAAAAGTATATTTTGTCAAATCTGTAACGAGAAATCGCAACATCGAAAATTATGAAAATCAGTAACTTACTGGTGTCAACTTCATCACCTCCTAAATGAACAAATCTGTACTTGAAAATCTTACTGAAATCTGAAACAATAAACAAAATTTATTAATCAGTTAATTGTTTAGCTTCCCTACAAAAAAAAAGTACTCTCGAAACAGCTTAAAGGAGATCGGGTGCACCTGAGAGAATCCCGTTGATCAGCTTAAACGTGAAATCGTTGCTGACATCAAGTGGTTCCCGACAAGTCTTTGATGGCCATAGTGCAGGGTAACCAATGCCCCTAATGATGATAAGTGTTAGGTTTTTCAACTTTTATAGTTCTCGGCATTGTGTTGATAATAAAACCTTGACGGACACAAAAAAGAAGAGGATATTTTAGATATAAGGGTTACCATGATCGAGCATGTCCGGGAACATCAAGCTCAGCAAGCACATTAATTCCCCTTCTTTGGGCATAACTGCACAATATAACAAAAATAAAGAAATGCATATTACCGTAATGGATACTCAGATAGATGTAAATCACAATTAAAGTTTACTTGCCTCACAATCTCAGCTGCAGCAGCCACTGTATAGCGTTCTGGTCTTGAATAAGCACCGTTCCACAGTTTTGGGAATGAAGGTATTTCCAACGGGAAAGATTGATGATCTACAATGTGCCAGTGCAGAACATTCTGCATTGAATCAAATAAAAAATTCATTAATTATGAGTCAAACTCTATTAAGTCTAATAACTACAAGATATTAATAGCATATTTAGGGGTAAGCCGGAAGATACGACTTACCAGCTTTGCATAGGCCATAGAATCAATAACTTTTTTAATCATTGGCAATGACTGATAATGCCGAGATGTATCTGCACCGTTGTCACCAAAATCTCAGTATAAGCGTATTGGTAAACAATAATTATCCCAATAACGATGCTTATGACTTAACAATTTCACCATCTAGTCGCAACCATATGACGACAAAAACTCAAATGAACTAAAACCATCAAATAACAACCAACGATAAACTTAACTTATCTATGAGGGAGAAAAGAAGAAAGGAGCATCTTACCAATCAGGAGCCCTCGATACGAGAAACGTGGTCGATCAGTAATGCTTATTGGTATCTGACTAACTACAAGCTTTCTTGTGTTAAGGTTAAAATGGCACAATTGACTGAATGTCTGTCACATTATTATCAAAAGAATCAATAAATCAACACCATTAAAACCTTTTCAGATCTCGACAAAAATTCTAGATAACAGACGACTAACCTGCAGCGCGTGTAGAGCTCCATAAACCGTAGCCGCCTGCACAAACATTCATCCAATCAAAAAACATAACACACATCAAACTATCAAACTGTCAAACTGTCACTGACACCAACCAACCTCAATATGTGCATAATTTGGATTCCCTTTTGAATTAATATACAACTTGTATGACTCATCTACACCATACTGCAACTGCACACAACAAAACCACAACCGAATCATTACAAAACTCGAAAACCGCCAACAAATTATCCCCAAACAACAATACCTCATCGCCTTCCGAAAGAACAACAACATGAATCCCATGTAACAACACAGACGGATCAACTTTTCCAAAGTTGTATTCAACAACATTGTTTAATGTAACAACATCTAGCAACCTAGTGAACCCATCTTTGAGGATACCGGATTCATCCTTGTATTTAGTCCCATCAGTTTTGAGATTAAAATCCTTACTTAAAATAAGAGTTTTGTTCCCATACTGAACTGATTCAGGCATAGGCCATATGTAAACATTCTTGTCATAATTATTATTATTACTACCACCAAACACAAAAATCAATTGAAACACTACACCTAAAAATAGAGTTTGCCATATCATCTTTTCGTCTCAGCAATTTCTGCAACAAAACAAACAAAACTTGTTGTCAATTTGTTCATAATCATTGTATAAAAATAATAATAATAATTTTCATAATCAGAAGAGCATATAAGTGTGAAATGATGAAAATAAAAATGGAAAAGAGGATCATTTGACCTGTGACGAAAAGGTGGAGAATAATGGTGTGGATGAGAGAGAGAAATCGGGTGGGGATTTGGATTTATAGATCTGTAAAGTATCTCCGCCCATAATGTTATTTTATATAATGTTATATAATATTATAAGGTTTCAGAGAGTGGATTGGTTTTAATGGGGGAGGACCCTCGTGAATGGCAGTTGGTGGCGATTCTTTCGTTTTTCTTTCTTTGTCTGTATTATTTATTTCAGATAGAGAGAGAGAGAGAGAGAGAGATGTGTGTGTGTTCTGGCTGATATGATCAACGTTTTTAGTTGGCCAAATATTGTTGTGAAACTTTAGTATTTTATTACATAATGATGTTATTAGATACGATATAATTTTTTTTTTAAAAACATTGCGAGATATGACAATGGTATTAAATTTAAATCAGGTTTTTAAGCACTAAGAAAAATCATATATTAGGTGGACGTAAATAAATGCTAATAAATACAATATAAGATCATATTCTATACCACTTAGTTCGTGTAATTTGTTGTTTTAATTACTATTGAGAATGTTAATTTGTTTGTTTTATATTTCTTTTCTTTTTTCAAACGTGTTCATCAAAAACCTTTGAAAATATGTGTTTTTATTTTATTTAACGACAACTCGATGAATGCAAATTAAATTTTCCGACCCGCGAGTATTCGCGGGTGATAACCTAGTAATGTATATATATGTGTGGGCATTTGAGGGGTAAAAGTGAAAGTGCACCAATTTTAATTTTAATTTACTAATTTCGTGAAAATAACGTTAAAGAGGGGGATGGTTGGTTAATCATGCATCATGTGGTGGTGTTGATAGCCGAAAGAGAACGGACTACATGCATTAATCGGCCTTTGTTTTAATTGTTGAGTGTTATGTACCTTATGTCCAAGGCTTGATGCAAACTACTATCGAGCCGGTGGTCTCATTGGAAGCATCATCTCTATTTCTATGAGGTAGAGGTAAGGTTGTCTATATCTTACCTTTCTGAGACTCTACCTTAGTTTTGTTATTCGTAGGATTTACTAAGTATGATGATGATATTTCTTTTCTTTTGAATTTAATACTTAATAAAATATTACTTTACTCTAAGTCAATAGAAGTTATTTGATGCGTTTTTGTCTTGGCGGTCCCGAGCTGTGTTGCATATATAAGTCTACGATATATTTTTTTTTTGAAAGGAAAACTTCATTAAAACCGGCCGACCCGACAAAAAACACGGGCGACCAACAACGACCAAAACCGATTACAAGAATTTACACCAATCCTCCCAAGAATAATCTATACATTTAGATCTATTTTTATACCACAGAAAACCAATAGACCTTATCGCACAAAAAACCTCCTCTATCTTCGGCACCTTGTCTTTAAAGACCAAATCGTTCCTAGCACACCAAATCGACCAACAGGAGATGATCACGAGACCTTGATACACCCTGAGCTTTTCACCTTTCAGCCCGCTGAACCTAAAGGCTTCCACAATATCTTTAAAGGAGAACGCCACGGGAAAGGGAACTTTACACCAATAGCTAATCTTTAACCAAATAGCCGTAGAGAAACTACAAGCAGTGAAAAGATGAGAAGCCGTCTCCTCTCCGTCTAAACATAACGGGCAAACCGATTCCGGTAAGGACAAGTTCCGTTTCCTTAGTTCTACCCTGGTTGGAAGTCTCTCCAACACCGCTCTCCATGCGAACACGTTACACTTGATTGGAATCCAACGACACCATTCCCAAGTAACCCGGTTATTAACGGACATATCCTGAGTCAACATATCATAAGCCGATTTAACAGAGTATAAACCTGAAGAGTCCGCAGTCCACATCCATTTATCAGGACCATTGGTCAAGATCACGTCCCTTAAAAGCACACACAAAGCTGACCACTCCGCTAACTCCACATTGCTGTCAGGGGGATTTCTCCACTTCCAACTAGCCATCGGATTAGAGAACGGGCTGCAAATACGCTCACGGACAACACACTTCTTGTCTAATTCCAACGCGAATAGGTTCGGAAAACAGAACCTCAATGGATCTTTACATAACCACGGATCGAGCCAAAACGCTAAAGACGATCCGTTCCCGACAACACCTTTTATAACCTGACGGAACCGCGCAGAACCGAAAACCGGTTTGTCGATGAAACTAACAATGTTTTTCCAAGCACCACCGAGGGAAGCTTTAACTGGAAGAAAATCACACGAACCCCGATGAGTATGAATAGCTGAAATCGATTTAACCCATAGAGAATTTGACTCCACTTTGAACCTCCATGCCCACTTAGCTATCAAGGCTCTGTTGACAGCAGCGAGCTTTCGAATACCAAGACCACCTTTGTCCATCGGCTCCGAAACATGGTCCCAAGAAACCCAACATGTTTTTCTACCCGGGCCAACCCCTCCCCATAAAAATTTTCTCATGATAGCCTCCAACCGGTCGATAATCCCAACCGGAGCTTTGAAAAGGGAAAAATAATAGACAGGAAGGCTCTGAAGCACCGACTTAATTAAAGTGACCCTCCCCCCAATAGAAAGAACAGCCGCTTTCCATAGAGCTAACCTGGATTCAAACATCTCAATAACCGCCGACCAGTTAGATAAACGATTCATATTGGCACCCACCGGAATCCCGAGGTATTTGACAGGGAAGGATTCCGCCTTACACCCAAAAGAATTAGCTAGAGATAGAACTTCAGAATCGGAAACACCTACCCCCATAATACTGGATTTGTGGAGATTAATCCGGAGCCCCGAGCAAATATGAAAACCGTGAAGAATCCTAATCACATTGGAAATGCTCTCTATTGACCACTCCCCGATAACAAGCGCATCGTCCGCAAACAAAAGATGAGATAACAAGGGACCGTTATTCGGAAGACGAATACCTTTAATGCAACCACTATCGGTAGCCTTATTGAAGCAACAAGAGAGGGCCTCCATCACAATGAGAAACAGGAATGGAGACAACGGATCGCCCTGCCGCAAACCTTTAAAACACTGAAAGTCGAACGTAGGAGAGCCGTTAACCAGAACCGCCGCTCTAGCCGCCGATAATAACCCAAAAACCCAATCACACCAAAGCCGAGGAAATCCCATCTGATTCATGATAGAGATAACGAAACCCCAATTCACGTTGTCGTAAGCTTTTTCGAAGTCCAATTTGAATAAAAAGGCCGATTTTTTAGACTTTTTCAACCACGAGATAGCTTCATTGATGATAAGAGGACCATCGAGAATGAACTTCCCCGATATGAACGCCGACTGGTTATCCGAAATAACAGAACCAAGAACTTTCTTAAGCCGGTTAGCGAGAACCTTAGAAACCACCTTGTTGATGGCCCCAACCAGACTGATAGGGCGATACTCACCAAGGTTCGAAGGGTCGCGGACTTTCGGAATCAAAGTTATGAAGGCCGAAGCACATCCACGACTAACCGATCTGTTTGAATGAAATTCATCCAAGACCTGTTTGAAATCATCCTCGAAAATGTCCCAAAAATGTTTAAGAAAGAAGAAGTTAAAACCGTCCGGACCCGGGGCCCGATTGCTACCACAATCCCAAACCGCTAGTTTAATCTCCTCCTTTGAGAAGACCGCCGTCAAACTATCAGCATCAACCTGTGACAAGGTTTTGAGATTATCCAGATAAACCGACGGACGAACAGCCAATTCTTCCTTAAAACGACCTCGAAAAAACTCGAACACATGCTTTTTGATCTTAGTAGGCTTCGAACACCAAGAACCGTCAATCGATAAACCATGAATGGCGTTTTTCGCTTTCCTACAGTTTATCATAGAGTGGAAAAAGGAAGAGTTTTCATCCCCGTCTTTGGCCCATTTAACCCTTGATCGCTGTCTCAAGTCCTTGGTCTTATTAAACTCGATTTCCTTAATAAGTCTCGCGTTTTCCGACAGAACCCACTCCTCCTCCTCGTCTAGATCCCTTTCTTCCAAAATAACCTCCAACTCTTCAATCTCCGATCTCGCCAACGATTCCTTCTCGCCTTCTTTTTTAACCATCTCATTCCTCCAAATCTTAATACGGGCTCTAAGGAATTCAAGCTTCTTAAGTAATGACAAGTCCGCAGGACCGTCCGAGGAAAAGGACAAAGCTGCCTCACGAACCGTTTCCTCAAAACCCTCCCGACCAACCCACGAATTAAAAATTCTAAATGGCTTCGGGCCAAAATTGGTTTCTTTAGTGATCAAAACAATAGGGCTATGATCGGATAAATACCTCGGAAGAGCTCTGAAACACGCACTCGGCCATAGACTAAAAAATTCCGGGCAAACAAGCATCCGGTCAATCTTACTCCCTTTTCTACCATTATCCGCCCATCTAGTAAATTTACGGTCCCTCATATCATACTCCATTAAGCCGGCCTCAAAAATAAATGAATTAAAATTAACCGCACACAAAGAGTTGAATCGGGTCTTCAACCTCTCATCCTGAGATCTAACCGCGTTGAAATCTCCAAGGAGAATCCACATACCCGTAGAGTTTTCAATGACTTCACGAAGCCGATCCCAAAGAATACGCTTAGCTTGAATATCTTGAGGGGCATAAACATTAGCTATGTTAATACGACGACCCGAACCTTTAATCTTACCTCTAGAAATAATGAAATTCCTATCCTTGATAGAGTCACTATGATCAAAAACATTGGTATCCCACAAGCTAATTAAGCCGCCCGATAAACCAGAAGATTCAACCCACTCCGACCCAACGTCCTTTCCACCCCAAAGCCTAACAGAGAGTTTATCATCCATATACCTACACTTAGTTTCCTGAATAGCCGCAAAATTAATCCCAAACTTAATCTTCATCCCTTTAAACCATCTAAATTTATCATCCCCTCCCAATCCTCTCATATTTAACGAGAAAAAATTCATACCGACACCTCATTAATACCTTTGCCCAGAATAACGTTCCTAACCAGGTTCTCGCAGTTGCCCAGCTCCATACCTACCAAAACACCCGTATTAATGGTAGCTCTAACCTGCTGATCAATGGAATCATCAACCGCCACACCTCCAACAGCCGACCCAGAGACCCCGGCCTCATCCGACCCAGCGACCCCGGCCCCACCATGATCAACCTCCGGCAGCGACGATGGATTTACGAGAGACTCCTTTCGAATTTCCCCAATAGGGACCCCGTCTGAGTTGAGAGAAATATTTAGATTGACACTAGGCACACACGAGGAAGAAGGAAGGGGATCCGGAGAATTAACCGAAGGATTACTCATCTGGGCCAAGATCCGGTCAATAGAAAATGGGTCACTTACTACATCAAGTTGGGCCCTATTTCTTTTGGTGGGCCTTCCTCTCTCACAAGACTCTGAATTGATATACGGACTATCCATGAAGGACCCGGATAGATTTTTGGCCCCACCTTTACGGCACCGCTTTGACTTCTTACCCGCTTTAAAGAACATCACACCTTTATTCCCATCCCCATGCACGTTAGAACAATCCCCATAATTATCCCCCTTAAAAGACTCCCAATTAAATTGGACTTTAGAAGACAGATTATTATTCCCTCCACCATTGGATGGATCACCAACACATGCGCCGCCTTTTGCCGATCCAGATTCCTCTCCGGCCTCTTCGTCTTCCCTAAAAATTCCCCCACCCACCTCAGGTTCCGGTACCTTAACCACCGGAGAAGATGCCATAGATGACGACATCGCCGAGCTACCTTCCGCCATACGTCCCAAACAGTCAGGGATCCACACATCGAGTTCTTCCTCTACCATGATCCTGTAATTTCTCTCCTTCCATTTCAATGTAACCACATCTTTGATTCTATCAACAACTCCAGACAAGACCCCAATCCTAACAAAAGATAAGTCATTAGCAGTGCCAAAATCTTTCTGGACATGCAAAATCTTCCCGAAGGGTTCCCCCACCAACTTGATAATATCCCGATCAAGTAAATGCAACGGAAGCCCGATAACCCTAAGCCAAGCTACCTTCTCAAAGGGTAACGACTGACCTTCCCAAACCGAAAGTTTCGAGAACCAAGGCCCCCATAAATCCTTAGATTCCAAAAACAGACGAGAGGCAGGCTCCTCCCTAAACGAGATAAGAACTGATAAGCCCCCTAAATACTGGATTTTCCCATATGAAACTTTGGCAATATGGAGAAGTCGGTCAAGATCGACCAACGTCTCCAGGTCCACCGCCCTTCCAACCACTGCAACCCCCTTAAGATCCTGCATGGCGTCAGTCCGATCGGGAGCCACAACCTGTTTGCCGGAGTCCTGAGGAACCCCAATAAGCGGACCTTCTTCCTTCTGTTTCCCTTTACCCAGAACGTCTCTGTAAGAACGAAAGTCTCTGAAATTGGACGCCCTACCGTTACCATCTGGATAAAAGCAGCTGGATTTACCATCATTCCTGCCACGCATCTGATTAACCCTTGAGTTACCACCCCCATGAAATCCATTACCACTTCCATTCTCCAGGGCAAACCTTGCAATATTGACTCTCAACTTACAACCCCCCAAACTCACTCCCCTCAACAGCTTAAGCAGATCAGTTTTATCCTTAACATCTTTGAATGAAGCGAAACCAAACCTACAACCTTGTTTATCCCTTTTTTTAGCCACATACGTATCGGAAATTTCACCACACCCGGCTATACCACACTTTAACTCCCAAGGGGTGCATCCTTCAGGCAAGTTGGATATGAAGAACTTCGTGATACTCCTAGACCCATCGAATCTGGGGTCACCGTCCATCAGAAACCCCACGGGAATATGAAAGGTTAATCGGATTCGTTAAGATCTAACTGAACTGTAAACACAGCCGTGACCTAGGACAGACCGACTAAGCAATCGACTCCCGGAGGATGATCAAATGGACACCACAAGAAGAAAAACCAAACGAAAATCCGAAAGCAGTACAACCCACAATAGCGCTAACTATGCTCGTTACATACGAGGACGGAGGAAACGTATGATGACAGGATAGTTACACACCACCAGGGAAAACACTGCCGGAAAAATAACAACGGGGGGGGGGGGGGGGGTAGAGAGAGGGTTTTTTTAGTCTACGATATCGTTGAGATTTAAGCGTCTCATTATCCATCTTTTTATAATTATACAATATAAGTCTACGATATATATTGTATAATTATAAAAAGATGGATAATGAGACGCTTAAATCTCAACGATAGTCAATAGTGGACAATTAAAAGTCTCAACCAAGTTGTGATTTTCATGAGTGTGCGTTGTCCTTGTTTTTTGTTATTATTACTTTTTGTGTAAAGCATAGTCCTTGTTTTTTTTAGAGTGAATTGCAAGAAAGAATTGTGCTTTATCTTTATTCCTCTTTGCAGGCGGTGTCTTTTATGTTTAAAATTGACGAGTTTTGTTCTTTATGTTTAAAAATTAAGCACGTTTTACCCTTTGTGTCTAACCCAGTTAGTTTTTTTCGTTAAATCTTGTCATGTGCCTTGCACATGAGGGCAATTTTGTCATTTTATCTCTTAGGGACTAATTATATAAATAAGTAACCATTTTATTAAAAAAAAAAACACTTTAAAAGAAAGATTAAAAAAAAAATCTCCCTCTTTCCCTCCTCTATACTCCATCTCCATCCCTCTGTATTTCATTCAAACAGACACCACCACAACCTCCTTCATCACCACCACAACCTCCTTCCATCATCGCCACCACTACCACCACAACCTCCTTCCACCACCGCCACTACCACCACAGCCTCCTTCCACCACCGCCACCTGTTTCCACCATAACCACCAACCCACCAAAATTTGCAGATTCAATACAAAACCCCAAAATTTTTCAGATTCAACTCAATTCAACAAAAATCCCCTAAAACTAGGTGTGCTGAAGTAAGTTAAAAGACTCAATTGCCAATATCATCTATAACAAACACTTGTACAACTTTAATGCTTTACATAAGTTTAGGATATAAGTGTGGCTTGTACAGGTCTTATGTGTAAAGGTTTTGTTGATATGAAATTTGTTAAAATTGATTGTTTGGTGTAGTAATCGAACTGTTTCAGAATAAGCATCCATATGGAATTTTTTTTTTGGTGAGTGCAGCACAGATCTCAAGATAAAGCTCGATAAATGTTTCTGATAGGTGGGGCAGTGGTGTGCGGCAGTTGGTGGTTGATGGAGGCGGTTGTTGGTGGTGGTGGTGGAGAGGGTAGAGTGAGATGTAAAGAAAGGAGATAGATAGAGATGTTCAGAGATGATAGAAATATTATATATACATCATTAAAACATTTTTATTTTTGTTTTTTTACTAAAACATTTTTATTTAAATGGGTAAAAAGACTAAAATACCCTTTTGTGATCTGATTTAACGAAAAAAACTAACTGGGTTAAGCTCAAAGGGTAAAACGTGCTTGATTTTTAAACATAAAGGACAAAACTCGACAATTTTAAAGATAAAGGACACCGTCTGCAAAGAGGCATAAAGATAAAGGACAATTCTTGCAATTCACTCTTTTTGTTATTATTACTTTGTGTAAAGTATAATTTTTATAACTCATAACCTTTTTTTGAAAAGCCATGTTTTAAACCTCTTCTACACGTGTTGATTTATATTTTCGGTAAGATGTTCGTAAACCATTAAAACTTTGAACAACCCAAATTGAAGCATATCAGGTCTTTGGGTATACTTTAACCTAACTTAACTCCACCTAAGTGACACATCAACTTTTTTTTCCTCATTATACATCATTAAAACATTTTTATTTTTGTTTTTTTACTAAAACATTTTTATTTAAATGGGTAAAAAGACTAAAATACCCTTTTGTGATCTGATTTAACGAAAAAAACTAACTGGGTTAAGCCCAAAGGTAAAACGTGCTTGATTTTTAAACATAAAGGACAAAACTCGACAATTTTAAAGATAAAGGACACCGTCTGCAAAGAGGCATAAAGATAAAGGACAATTCTTGCAATTCACTCTTTTTGTTATTATTACTTTGTGTAAAGTATAATTTTTATAACTCATAACCTTTTTTTGAAAAGCCATGTTTTAAACCTCTTCTACACGTGTTGATTTATATTTTCGGTAAGATGTTCGTAAACCATTAAAACTTTGAACAGCCCAAATTGAAGCATATCAGGTCTTTGGGTATACTTTAACCTAACTTAACTCCACCTAAGTGACACATCAACTTTTTTTTCCTCATTTCACTTTGTCTCACTCTAAGGAAGTGGTTTAACATGTTAAAATGTTGTTGAAAGCAGAGATTTAACCGAAGCGGAACAATGGGTTTACGAGGAAGCGAAGGTAAGGATTAATGAAATAGAGGAGGCGAATTCAAAAGATCTTCGTCAAAAGTCGCGGGTTCGATGGGCTAAAGACGGAGACGAGAATACTAGTTTTTTCCAGAGGATTGTTAATAAGCGGAGAGTGTCTAATAACATTCCGGGTTTGATGATTAACGGTAGCTGGGTGACTAAACCGACTTTGATAAAGAAAGAGGTATTCGGTTTTTTTCGGAAGAAGTTTGTTGAAGATATGGCGGTTCGTCCGGTGTTGAATTGCTATGGTCTAAAGGAGCTGCCCGAGGAATCTGGTGACTTGCTAGTTCGGCCGTTTTTAGAAGCTGAAATTAAAGCGGCGGTGTTCGAATGTGGTAGTGATAAAAGCCCGGGTCCGGATGGTTTCAATTTTCGGTTTTTGGTTTTTGAAGAAATATTGGCCGATGTTTGATGCTGATTTTGTGAAGATTTTGGAACAATTTGCAGTTTCGGGGCATATCAGTAAGGGAGTCGGATCGTCTTTTATAACTCTAATTCCTAAAGTTAGTGGCCCGGTCGAACTTGGGGAATATCGTCCTATTAATCTTATTGGGGTGGTGAGTAAGGTGATTTCTAAGGTTCTCGCTAATAGGCTAAAGTTAGTTATGGGAGAAATAACACATGAGACGCAATCGGCTTTTCTTACAGGGAGATATATTCTTGATGGGCCATTAATCTTGAGTGAAGTTTTAGCATGGGCGAAGCGTGTGAAAAAAAAATTATTTTTGTTTAAAATAGATTTCGAAAAGGCGTATGATAATGTCCATTGGGAGTTTTTAATTTCGGTGATGCGCCAAATGAAATTCCCCGAAGTTTGGTGTAGATGGGTTTACGGTGTGCTAGCTTCGGCTCGTTCTTCGGTGTTGGTAAATGGTTCTCCGACCTTCGAGTTCAGTTGCGGTAAAGGTCTGTGACAAGGAGATCCGGTTTCCCCTTTTTGTTTGTTATAGTTATGGAAGCCTTTTCGGGTATTCTTTGGAAAGCTTGTGACATAGGTGCTTTTGACGGGGTTAGGCTGCCGAACGGTGGTCCTATTTTGTCCCATTTATTATACGCGGATGACGCGATAGTTATGGGGGATTGGTCTCATTTTAGTTTTAAGGCTCTTAGACGAATGCTTCGGATTTTTCATATGTGCTCGGGCTTACGAATTAATATTCAGAAGTCGAATCTTTTTGGAATAGGCACGAATGAAGCCGAAGTCATTGCAGAGGCGAGTAGGTTGCGTTGTAGGTCGGGTACTATTCCTTTCAAATACTTGGGTATTCAAGTAGGGGCGAAGATGAGTCGAATCAATAATTGGGACTCGGTTGTTAACGTGTTCAATACTCGGTTGTCGAGATGGAAGGCGAACGTTTTATCAATGGGTGGAAGAGTTGTTCTAATAAAGTCCGTTTTAGAGAGCCTTCCTACATATTATTTTTCGTTATATAAAGCTCTGATTGCAGTTGTGAACAAGCTTGAAGGTATTGTTAAGCGTTTTCTTTGGGGAGGAAATGATGAGGTTCATAAGATGCACTAGGTCGCATGGGATAAAGTTACAAAGCCGAAAAGCGAAGGAGGATTGGGGCTAAACAAGCTTGAGGTGAGTAACAAAGCATTATTGCTTAAATGGTTATGGAGGTATCGTGTTGAAAGTGAGGCGTTATGGCGTAAAGTTATTGACTCGATTCACATGTCCGGTAGACGATGGAATGAGTTTCCTTCTAATAAAGCGATATCTAGCACGTGGACGAGAATTGTTACAGTGGGGTATCGAACTAAAGTTCAAGGTGTTAGTTTTGTGAATATGATTCGGGGTGTGGTCGGTGAGCGGAAGCGGATTAAATTTTGGATTGATTCATGGGTTACTAGTGAACCTCTTAAAGTTTTATTTCCAAACTTATTTCGGCTCGAGAAAGATAAATGGTGCACGGTTTCAGAAAGGCTTGGAACTCAAGAGGGGGGTCGAGTAGTTAGTTGGGAGTGGAAGTCTTATCCTTCTACAGAGGCTGAAGCCATGGAATTGTTGGAGTGCTATAGGTTGGTTGTGAGTGTTACTTTGGATCACAGGAAGGATGCATGGGTTTGGAAAATAGTAATAATGGTGGTTATTTGGTCAAAGATACTAGAGGATGGCTGCAAGGCGGCACATTGGAGGTCAACGAGTGGGACTTTGAATGGTGTAAATGGTTGCCAAACAAGTGTAACCTTTTCATGTGGAGGGCGAGTATGGATAGGGTCCCCACTATGAGTGCGCTCAGAAGGAGAAATATGTCGGTTGGGGATGGTTATTGTGTGTTTTGTGGTGAAGTGTCAGAAACTACGGACCATGTTTTTACGGCATGTGTGTTGGCGACTGGCGTTTGGGGCGGTATTGTTGCGTGGTGTAAACTTCCCCCTGTTTATATGTTTACTTTTTCGGACGTGCATCAGGTGTGTAAACAAATGACCGGTTCGAGTATCAAGAAAGAAATTGTGTATGGAGTATTCGTTTTGACGTGTTGGCGCATTTGGAAAGCTAGGAACGAGAAGATCTTCAGAAACTACGAAGCTAGTGTGGTTCAAATTGTGTCCGATGTGAAGGCGTTAAATTATCTTTGGTTTAGGAGTAGACACAAGGAAGGTAGCGTGGAATGGAAAAATGGTGTAATTTTCTTTTGACATGATGTAACTGGGTGTTCCGAGTTCATCTCTGGCTTGGAGATGTCTCGTTTGTGTTGTTATTGAAGTTCAATTTTCAAAAAAAAAAAAAAAAACATAACTTATTTAATGCACTTTAACATGGGGTTTTTGTCTAAAAAAGAAAATAATAATTAGACCCCCCGTAGTGGGGCGTTTTTTATAAAAAAAATTCAAAAAAAACGCCTAATCACGCCCAAAGCCCATTACGGGGCGGCGTTTTGTGGCGTGTTCCGAGCAGAAAATGGTTTTGGCGTTTTTGTAATCACGCCATTGCATGCATTCTCATTTCCATTTTGGCCAATAAGAATATTCCACCTAATTTTTAGTTTAGTTTACTTTTATTTTTTTATATAATTGGGTAATCATTAATGGGGCATTATTGGGCATTATCCCACTACGCCTATTTGTGAAAAACGCCCGTAATGCCCATTTGCTGACTGGGATGACACGTGTCGCACAATGCCCATGGGTGGGGGCATTATTCATGTGCACCACTACACATGGTCTTAGTTCAATCTCTTAACATTGAGTTAATATGTTAACACATAACTCATTTAATACACTTTAACACAAGGATGGAATGGTTTGCAATGTTAATTAACATGCCATGTTATTGTTAACACTCTAGATGTTAGAGTACACCTCATAGCCTCAGTGAATTTATGAGTTTGGTTTTGATGATTTATAACTTGGAATCAATTATTTGACATTTATTATTTATTTTTATATTTTTGGAGTATGCATGTATATGTATCTCATTAATGGATCATATTTATCATTTTGTGTTATCTAATGCAAATTATTGATTTTGAAAAAAAAAAATCACAAAAATATCGTTCAACCAATCGAATCAAACCATTTTGTCTAGTCGTCCGCGCCCACCAACCAAATTGATTTGGTTTTTCATTTAATTCTAGTCAAAACCAACGTTCAAAAAAAAAATTCTAGTCAAAACCATTAGTGCGGATCATGAACACAATTTGTATAACATTAGGGTTAACGGAGTCGGTGATAAACACCAGCGGTAACTCGGTAAAGGTGTTTATCGAGCGGTAACATCACCGCCAATGGTGTTTACCGCTCGGGGTAGTTGTGTGATCGGTGAGCCTTTACCGATGAGGGAAGATGAAGGCTTGGTGATGATTGGATGGTTTCATTTATTATGTTTGTTTTTTTTTTAATAATAGTTTACCTAATCCAAGATAGGTAAAGTGTAAACCACCGTCAACGTTTTTGAGCAATAGGTAAACAAAATAGGTAAAATGATGTGACACTGTTTGATTGGGTGATTTGAAAGTTTACCTATTCCAAATGTTTAACCACTCCCTTCACCCTCATTGCTGGAGTTCAAAATCACACACATTCTCATATTCGTATATATGTATTAATTTCAAACATTGGGATGAATAGTGCTATAGTAGCTTTTCTTTCTTTCTTTCTTTTTTTTTTTTTACTTTTTCAATATTCAAGTTGACTTTTATACTATAAATAATAATAGAGTAAATTACGATTTTTGTCCCTGTGGTTATATGACTTTTACCCTTTTAGCTTAAAATGAATTTTTTTCTGATCACCCAACGTCTTTTTTCCTAACCCTTTTGGCCCCTAACACTAACCCCGTCCATTTACTTTTAGGGGCCAAAAGGGTTTGAAAAAAAGACGTTGAGGGCCAAAAGGGTTAGGAAATTTTTTTCTCTTATAACGTTTGTTCGTTAGTTCTTTTTACAAAAACTAAATACGTGTATAAAAAATTATATCAGTATCGGTCCTATTAGAACCATTACTGGTATTTTTTACTATTGTTTTCCATCAATGTAAAACACGTGTCGACCATACTTTTGTACGACGACTTTATTTTGTAGGTTTTCTTTTTCGATTGCTATATCGAATCAAAAATCGGGTTGCCACGCCGCGAAGCGCGGGTGTTACCCCCTAGTTTACTCTCAATTGAAATCAAAATCATTTCACACCAACTCACTCTCATTTCAATTATTCACAAAAAAACACCTGAGGTGCCGGTTCGAGCAAAAATGGGGCGTCGGTTCGACCAAACGAGACGCCAGTTCATCCAATAATAGTTTAATACTTTAATACCGAGTAGATGTGAATTTCAACCCAACAATAATATTGATATTTCGAAATAATGTGTGTGTATACATTTTTTATAAGTAACTGAATAATAATGACTATTTACTATTAAGTTATTAGTTGTAATAAAAAAGAATAGTTGAAGAAAGCGAGATTATCTAGCTACTTTCAGTAGTAATGGTCACTTTTAATCCTCTTGTTTTTTTTTTTCCTTTTGGTTGATATGATAAATCATGATTATAAAAAAAAAAAAAAAGTAGTACAAAATTAGTAATATGGCATTGTTATGCATTATTGAAGTATTTCCATCCAAAATAGGGTTATTGGATTTTATCACCCCCAATTATCGGCCTTTGGCCGTTGCCACCCCCAACTAACACTTTGACACCCGACACCTCCAACTTGACTTTTAGTTTGTATTGACACCACTCTGTTAACTCATTAATAACAGAGTTAGTTTCTGATCCTACGTGTTACAATCTTGATTACGTGGACATGATGATATTGCGAATCTTGATTACGTGGCACTATTTGTATATATAAAATTGGGGGATTGTATCCTTTGCATCTTCATCAACCACATCTCTGTCACGACAAACACCCAAGGACCACCATCACCACAGACACTACCACCACGACCACCATCACCACAGACCCTACCACCATCACCATAAACACCCTTCAACCACAGCACCTCCACCACCGCATGAATAAGACGAACGACAAACCCTAGCCCAAACATTTGCAAAATTAGTTCGAAGGAGACAAACACTACTAAAATTATCATAGGGCTTTAATGTAGGACATGAAAACAAATTAGAAGCGTCAAGAAATTACCGACAAGGCAAGTGAACGAGCCCGGAGCTTGAGTTTTTCCGGTGAGTGTCCGGCGAGTTGCATGGATGAAGACGATAGTGGGTTGGGTTATCTGATGAGTGAACAAGGGGGTTCGGAAGAAAAAGAGTTCCGGCGGCCGTGGTAAACCTCGTCGAAGGGGCCGGCGAGATCGGAAGAACAACGGTTCCGGCGGCCGGAAGAACGAGGAGACCATGCACCTACAATCTCCCAACATGTTAACATAAATTTTGATGAATTCACCTTATTTTCCTCATTATAATCATGGGTTCTCATCGAAGAAGATTGAAGAGGTATGGTCCCAATTCCCTGCCTACATGGCAGGGACCACACCACTTTTGAGCATACAAGGCGTCCATATCAGCGAAGCAATCCAGAAGCTTCTAGAAACTTCTGGAAGACTCGCAGCTGGCGCCAAAGATGCTCTATCCGACATAAAGGACAACACGTGTCACCACTCGCAGAACGCCACATAGGCCTGCGACAAATCAGGGAGCAGAGCTGACAACGCCAGTACGAGGTATCCAGCGTGGGAAAATGTAAGAACGCCACGTGTACCACTACACCTGCCGTGACAGAGCAGACCAAGAGGATATTCCACTTGGTCGGACAGCTGGCACGCGCCCACAGCTGGCACAGCTGCTCTTTCCTTCTTCACCCTCCGGCTATAAATAGGACCCTTCATCATTCAGGTTCAGGATCTTACTCTCCATACTCACTCTATACACACACTGTTTATTTCTCTCAGAACAGTACTTATTCTCACGCCGGAGCCTGGTTAAGAGGGAAATCCCCATTCTCCCCCTCTTAACGAGACTGACGGTGTTTACTGTTTTGCAGATCTCAAGCCATTGATACGAGCAAGAAAAGAGGTTAAACCCCATAGACGAAATAACCCCATCGATAAACCTTGTGTTAATCGGTGTTTCATCATTGGCGCCATCCGCTTTTTGCAAAACCAATCTCACCTCTTTTCTCTATTGAAAAACACTCGTCAAAATGGCTGAACAAACTCCCTCACACCCAGTCGACGGAGAAGTTTCTTCCTTTGAATTCGTTTCGGACACAGCACACGTCCAAAGGGGTCAAAGGAACGAAACCATCCAAGAGGGACAACTGAACAATGATTTTCCTCCTATCTTTGGGAGTGTATCCAGGGTTGTTAGCCAAACCACAGCTGGACCCACTTTCCAAACACCACCAGCAAGGATCATCAGTCAAACCACAAACGGAGCCGCATTCCAAACTCCGACCGGGGTGTTGCAACAGACACCACCATCAGTGCTGACACCAAGCCATGGAGCTGGCCCCTCAGCTCCATCGGAACAAGCACAACTCAATTACTCCGCACTTTTAGGGCTACCCGAAGGAAAAACTCTCGCTTCCTGGTATGCCGAACAGATGGCGTCCATAAACCTCGTTTATACGCAACTCAGCGCACAGCAAGCTCTACTCCAGGCACAAGCTAACCAGTCAGCATTTGTAACTCCACCACCAAGGTCTCTGAGTACACATACAACTCAGCAGACTAACGCGTGGAACCTACATCCGGAGAGAGGACCAGTTCAAAATGTGAGAAGACCAAGCGCGCACGACACGCGCGATACCTATGGTGAAACAGAAAGCAACTTTGTGCAAAACCCCAATGTGCAAAGAAAACCGATCCAGGCTCGTTTAGGCGCGCAATATGAACACAGAATCGGATGAAGAAGAAGACGACCCAACATACAAAGGGGAAACCTCAGTGTTTAGCAGACTTCATCCAGAGCATGAAGCATACAAGCCCGCAAAGCGCGCAGGGTACAACCCAAAGGCAGAGCATGACTATACCTTAAGCTATCATCCAGACGACATGGCCGAAGATTCGAAATTCATCAGGGAGATTGCCACAGCTACCATAGACAAAACCAAGCTGCCGCACAACGTTGGCAAATACAATGGACTGATAGATCCAGACGATCACCTCCAGGTCTTCAAAGGCGCAGGAGCAACAGGTGGGTGGAACCTACCAACTTGGTGCCACCTGTTCGCACAAACGTTCGTGGGCGCAGCGCGCGTCTGGTTCGACAGCTTACCAGCAGGAAAAATTAAATCATGGGTTGACTTCAAAGAGAAGTTCTTGGCACACTTCTCTCAACAGCGGAGGCACGCCAGAGACCCAGCAGATTGTCTAAACATATGGCGCCGAGACCACGAAAGCGTGGAAGATTTTATCACAAGATATAACAAAGAATGCTTGGAGATTGGGGATGAGGGAGAAAAAATGATGCGCGCGCACTTCATGAGGGCAGTCAAGTGTGACGACCTGATCAAGCGCGTGAAAGGTAGAGACGGAGGACCCAAAGATTGGGAAACTTTCATTGAGGCCGCCAAGACAATAGCACAGACAGACAAACAGTTGACCGGTGATGACCACCGTCAACGCGCACCTAACTCTAATGACCGACATGGCAGAAAAAGCAGAGGCCAGTCATGGAGGCCTTCCAGTCATAGAGAAAGAAGCCCACCAAAAGAAGATGCGCGACACACAATCAATCAGATAGCACACAGAAAAGAAGTAAAGAGAGAAAACAGAGAGAAACAGTGGACGCCATTAACCAAGACCCCGTCGGAAGTCTTGGCCACTGAAAACCACCAATTCAAACCACCCCTACAGATGCGCAACAAAAGGGGTCAAGATCCCAATCTCTACTGTGAATTCCATAAGGATACGGGTCACCTCACCGACGACTGTTTCAGCCTGAAGCAAGAAATTGAAAGAGCCCTAAGGGATGGAAAGCTCACTCACCTGGTCAAAGGCGGAAAGCGCGACTACCGCCAAATCCAAAGAAGAGACGAAGGGTCGGATAACAAAAAACTCAGGAAGTTGGAGACCCACATGGTGCAGGGAGGCCCACGAAAACCAAAGAAAAATTACAACAAGCGTACACAAGATGATTCGTGGTGCGAGAAGCAAGTCATCTTCCCAGTTATTAGAGGAGGCCCAAGGGAAAAACGACCAATAGTCATCCCAGGAGTGATTGGTCACTACCAGACAGACTACATCTTCATCGATCCGGGGAGCACCGCGGACATCATATACGAACAATGCTTCAATCAATTTGACCAGGAGGACAAGGCGCGCTTGGAGCCAGTAGACTACCCACTAACTGGTTTCTGCAACGAGGCCGTCTTTCCCCTGGGACAGATATCATTCCCGGTGTTACTCTCGGACGGACGAAATTCAAGAACAGAAGAAGTCACTTTCATGGTGCTGCCTACACACTCACGGCACGACATTCTCCTAGGAAGAGAATCACAGGGAGACTTCAGCATGATTTGCTCTGCACCACACTCGGCCATCGGATTCCCAACGGAAACAGGCATCGCGCTGATATACGCAAGCAAGGAAGTCTTAGCAACAGATGAAATGAGGCCTACAAAAGCAAGTAAACCAGCGCCACGCGCAGAGGCAGAAAAATGGGTGTTGAACAACGCTCACCCAGAACAAACAGTTACCCTGGGACCAGCGATGTCCGATCTAACACGCGCAGCGCTCAAGAAGTTGTTACATGAGAATATGGACGTGTTCGCCTGGACACCAGCTGACATGGTTGGTGTTCCACGGCACATTGCAGAGCACCGTCTGAACGTCTCAGAAGACGCAAAACCAGTGGTGCACGCCAAACGCCACCTGGGTGATATAAAGCATGACGCCATGAAAGAGCAAGTACTAGAACTACTAAATGCAGGCATCATCAGAGAAGTCAGATACCAAACTTGGGTAGCAAGCCTAGTGATGGTAAAGAAACCAAACGGCAGCTGGAGAATGTGCGTCGACTACAAAGACTTAAACAAGGCATGCCCGCGCGACTGCTACGCCTTACCAGACATAGACGAGAAAATCGATTCTTTGGCAACATTCAGGTGGAAATGCTTTCTTGATTGCTACAAGGGGTATCACCAAGTTCAAATGGCTGTCCAAGATGAAGATAAGATGGCATTCCGCACGCCAATAGGGCTGTATTGCTACACCAAGATGCCTTTCGGCTTAAAGAATGCGGGCGCAACCTACCAAAGATTGATGAACGAAACATTCAGTGACGCCATTGGCAAGTACATAGAAGTCTACATGGATGACCTGGTGATTATGAGCAAAGAAGAAGGCACGATGCTGGTCAACATCCAAAAGACCTTCAACACGCTACGCAGCGTAAGTATCAAGCTGAAGCCAACAAAGTGCTCATTCGGAATGGAAGAAGGAAAGTTCTTAGGCTTCATCGTCACAAAAGATGGCTTTAAGGTGAATCCGGAAAAAGTCCAAGCTATAGAAAGGATGCCCTCACCATCAAACATCAAAGACATGCAAAAGTTAGCAGGACGACTAGCCGCGCTCAACCGTTTCCTAGCTAATCACGCTGCAAAATCCTTTCCGTTCATCAAAACCTTGCGCAATTGTATGAAGAAAAGCCAGTTCCAATGGACTCCGGAAGCAGAGAATGCGTTCCGCGAGATGAAAGATTGCCTCATCAAACTGCCAACCCTAACCGCACCAAACAAGGGAGAACCTTTGGTACTTTACCTTTCAGCTTCCGATAGGGCAGTCGGAGCTGTGCTGCATGTCGATCGTCAAGGTGTCCAAACACCAGTTTACTACGTGTCGCGAACCTTGACCGATCCAGAAACCCGATATGCAATCATGGAGAAGTTAGTCCTTGCACTAATTCATGCTTCAAGGCGGCTGCGCAGATACTTTGCCAATCACGTCATCCACGTGCTAACAAACTACAACATCGGCAACATCCTTGCAAGGCCAGAAGTATCAGGAAGGCTAGCCAAATGGGCAATAGAACTGGGAGGTCACAACGTGGTTTTCAGACCACGACCATTAATCAAAGGCCAAGTCTTGGCAGATTTTATGACAGAAGTTCCAGATGACAAAGAAAGAGAGTGCAAAGCCATGGAAAAGGCTGAGAAAGAGCAAACAGAAAAGTCATGGTTGTTATATACTGATGGAGCATCTAACGAAGACGGAGCAAGCGCAGGGCTAAGGATGGTAAGCCCCGATAAACACGAGTTCACGTACGCCATACGCCTGGATTTTAAAAGCACAAACAACGAAGCAGAGTACGAAGCTTTCCTGGCTGGCTTACGATTGGCAATCAAAATGGGGGTCTGACATACGAAGCCAAGGGGGATGTCATGGCACTCTACCTCAGCCAAGCAAAAACCTTGCTACAAACCTTCTACTCTTACAAAGTGCACCACATAAATAGAAGCGAGAACAAGCCGGCAGACGCGTTGAGTAAGCTCGCATCAACAAGCTTCCAACACCTAGCAAAGGATGTGTGCATAGAGGTTTTGAGCAACCCATCCGTTCCACTCAGAGAAGTAAGTGTCATCCAGACAGGAACAACGTCCTGGATGACACCGATAATCATGTACTTGCAGTCAGGGATACTTCCCGAAAACAAAGCCGAGGCGCGAAAGATCCAATACAAATCAGAACACTATCAGATGGCAGATGGGATACTGTACCGAAAGTCGAATCTCGGCCCGCTGCTGAGATGTGTTGACGCCGACGACGCAAATTACCTAATCCGGGAAGTGCATGAAGGAATTTGTGGTATTCATGCCGGGCCTCGAATGGTGGTGGCAAAAGTGATGAATGCCGGATACTACTGGCCCGGGATGCATCTCGATGCCGTGAAAGAATTGAGGAAGTGCAGTGGCTGTCAGAGACATGCGCCCAAGACCATGCGCCCCAAAAATGAACTAGTACCAGTCACAACCGCATGGCCTTTTCAACAATGGGGCATAGACATGGTAGGTCCTTTCCCGGAAGCACCAGGGGCAGTCAAATTTATAATAGTCGCAGTCGACTATTTCACCAAATGGGTGTAGGCAAATGCACTTGCATCAACCACATCGGCAGTCGTCAAGCGATTCATATGGGAGCAAATCATATGCCGCTTTGGCCTACCTCTCAGAATCATCACCGATAACGGAACTAACTTTGCAGCAGACGACCTCGAACGATGGTTCAAAGAACTACATATCGAGCATACCTTCTCTTCGGTTGCGCACCCGCAAGGGAATGGTCAAGTAGAGGCAGTCAACAAAAGTATCGTTGATGGTATCAAGGCAAGGTTAGGCGAAAAGAGAAGAGGATGGGTAGACGAACTGCCCAGCATATTGTGGGCCCATAGGACAATGTCGAAGACAAGCAACGGCGAAACACCGTTCACCCTAGTCTATGGGTCCGAGGCAGTCATCCCAGCAGAAATCGGGCTACCATCTCCGCGAATGCTCTCAATGAACTTAATCAACAATGAAGAAGAAAGGAGGATCGACCTGGACCTCCTAGAAGAACGGAGAGAGATGGCAGCAATCAACGAGGCCAAATACAAAACAAAGATGGAAAAATATTACAACTCCAGAGTCCGAGTCTGCACTTTTAACCCGGGAGACTATGTCGTAAGGGACAATGAAGCTTCCAACGCAGAAAAGCCCGGAAAACTGGCTCCCAAATGGGAAGGCCCATACGTAATCGATGCAGTACTCGGCAAGGGAGCTTACAAATTGCGTACCATCAACAACAAAGAGGTTCCACGAACCTGGAATGCTCAACAACTCCGAAAGTGCTACATGTAAAACAACTATGTAATCGTAAAGGGCGAACTGCCAACACATTTACTATAATACAAGAAGTGTTTGGCTACCTTTATTTTATGCAAATTTCTTGTCACAACTGCATTTATTACTTTGGGCATACACGAAAACATCAATGGCTCGACCATAGGAAGCGTTGTAGACCTCCAAGGCTCATCACAGCTAAGTGCACAGCCGGGTCAGAAACACAACCAAAGCCTACAAAACGCCAAAATAAAACTTCGTGCCCACATAAACACGAAAAAATCGATAGCAAGGTAACTAAACATTGTAATGCTCCCAAGGCTGAACACAGCTGAGCTCACACAATAACCTGCAACTCGATCACTTCGTAAGTCACACGTAAACGCGCGCATTCAAGCGACAGAATAAAACGTTGTAGAAACACAACATCACCTGTCAGCGCTATAATTCATTCGTGACACCTAATCAAAGTAATTAAACATGCACATATTATGACGATAACAAAATTCGCATAAACACAAGCAAGCGATAAAATACGCATCAAACAAAGAAGATCAAGTGCACATATCCACAAAAGGTAAATAAAGATAAATTGTCTAAAACAGTCAACATTACAGACCCATCCAAGGCCATACACGACGCACAGGCCGGAATTCATCCATCAAGGTTGACTGGTGCCAGCACCTCCTGCCGCATCGGCATCATCTCCAAGGGCTTTCTTCAGAAGAGCAACTCCATCTGGTTTCCGGGATAACTTCTGCGCCTCCCGGACGACAGCAAAGTCAAGGGTTGAAAACGCCTTGCGCTTAGCAGCATAAGCACCGTCACAATCTTCCTTATACAACTCAAAATGATAATCCTTTTCCTTGTTGATAACTGCAGCCTTGCCTTCAGCGTACCCAAACTTACGACCACTATTATACCCCGCTCCACCCAATTCGAACATATACGTGGCGAGTTCAGGCGAATTCAATATGCGGTCAGCAAGCTACACAAAAAAAAGAGACAACCAAATAAATGATCACGAAAATAAAAGAAGATGAAAGAGCAAAGGAAATTACCAAGGGAACACCACGAGAAAGCAACCATCTGGTGTCAGCAGACGTTTCCTCAGCAAGGAGTTCTGCTGCTTGACATTCAGCAGTCTTTTCAGCAAGAAGGCGCTGCGCGGCCTCACACTCAGCCACTTTCTGCTGGACAAGAACCTCTAACTTATCAATGCGATCAACATACTCTTTCGCTTTCTTTTCGGACGCAACACGCGCCTGCTGCGCCTCTTCAGCAAGTTCTGTTTTTTCACCGGATAACCGCACGATCGCATCACGCTGAGATTGCATCTCAACATTCATGCGCGCGCACGCGGCTTCCCAATCTTTCTGTTTCTGATCATTCAACTGTTTTTGCTCTTCAAGCTTCTGTTCAGCATCAGCAACCCTCCACTGCAAACCTTTCTTCTCCGCATTAAATCTCTCCCTCTCTTCAGCAAAAAACTTCTTTGACTCCTCAAACTCAAGAGTCTCTTCCCCCATTGACCGCCACTCACGAAGAATTTCTTGAGAAGTAGCAAAGAAATTAACCCCGGCACGAACATGGTCGTCCAACAAAGCAAATCGATTGCGGTTTTTCTGGAACATCCTCTCAGCAGGGGGAAGAGACATAGCAAAAAATTCATGGCAGTTGTTCACATCATCCATCCTGGAACCCTGAGTAAGGTTCCAGCGAGGGGCGTGTGGTAGGTCGTCGCAAGCAGGATTACCCCAAGAATCAGCAGGGTTATGCTCAAATCGCGGGCTGGGCACAACACCAGAAGTAGCCCCACCTCCACCAGGAGGACACTTAGTATAAATGGTTTGGTGAGGAGTAGTTTCACTAGATTCCCCCTCCACCTCAACACCCTTACCCTTAACAGCTCCAGCATCACCACCAACAGCTCCAGCATCACCACCACCTTCACCCACAACTTCAGTAACTCCTTCCCCCCCCTTTTTATCCGCTTCAACATCATCATGAGGAGGGGTCAGACCACCGTCCTCGACGGTGGGGAAGTGGGCGGCGTAATCTGAGAAATATCTGCCACACGAGGCTTCTTACCAATCTTGACTGCTGTCATGGAACAAGAATTAAGAACAACTCGAAGAAAACGAAAAAACAATATGCAATTAAAGGCCAATTACCAGTAGGAGGGGCAGATGCAGCATATAGCTCCTCCAAAAGATTCCCACGACCTCCACTAAAAACACCAAGATCAATCTCAGATTCAGAAGGTGCTGGGGGGGCCTCCTTATGAAGTTTCGCTTTTTTAGCAGCAAAAAGAGCAGCAGACTGCTCATTAAGCTTGCGCTTGTGATCCTCGATGGCTTTTTTCCTCATGTGCTCAGTCAGAGTAGCACTGTCATCAGGATCCGATTCTCGACTTCTCTCACCAACCCCTAGGCCAGACAACGTGTCAGAAACTACCACATAATCTAGACAAGGAAGTATAGAGGGTTGCTTACGAGAAGAACCAGCAGCTTTACCCTCAGCCTTCCCCTCTTTCCTCGCAGACTTACTAGTTCTCGCCTTCTTCCTCGACACCAACTGAGCAGACGAATCAACAGGCACCTCTACATCATCATCATCACCGACAACCTCATGCACGGGTTCAGCAGCATCACCCTGCGCGGTACCTGCACGCGCGCAACGAGAGGTTAGATCTTCAAGGTTTTGGTCAGAACTTCCACTTGAAAGGACAATGACTCCCTCTCGACCCGGGTCGACAGGGTCATTCCAAACATCTTCACCTAGAACCTCGCCGGCATATCTACTCAAGCTCTCATCAGTTGGATGCAAAAAACGACCCCGGATTTGGTCTAACCACGTCGGGTTCCCTTCCGCTTGAATAGCTTCAACCATGGCACCCGCCGCCTTAGGGTCCAAGACATTCAACAAGCTGTAACCAACTGCAAAAGGACAAGAAGATAAGAACGCATAACAAACATAAGGGAGAATAACTCAGCGGTATCTTATGAAAGAAACATACATTTGCCCTGATAGTTGTATACGGGCTGACCCAATGGATTCTTGGGCACCCACAACAAACTCATCCCAGCACCAACCAAGGCCATCTCCTCCAACTGAGAAATGGCAGTCGCCTTGTGGGTTATCTTCTTATACCAATCCTGAGCACCATAATCCTCCATAACATCTACCCTTGGAATCCCTTGGCTCACCTGCCGATAAGGCATATCTATCGGGATTACATCACGGCGGATATAGAAAAATTTCTGTTTCCAGTCATGAAGACTCTTCAAAGGCACGGAGCACACCGGAGCAACACCTGATCGTGCTTGAAACGAATAGAAACCGCTAGCATACGTAACACTATAAAAACAATTGAACATCTGAAACGTAGGCTCAATACGGTAAGCCCTACAGACATACTCAAAGTGAGTAATGCGTGGAAGCCTAATAGCATTAAGCTGTGAAATATGAAGCCCATAGCCCCTCAACACAGCAGCAGTAAACTTTGTAATAGGTAATCTGAAACTACCTTCCCGAAAAAACGCAGCATACAAAGTGATATGGCCCGGAGGGGCGTCCAAAGCAGTAGAACCGACGGGAGGATACTAGGCTCCCCACTCGGGACGGAAACCCATATCCTTCACCAGGTTCACGAACTCCTCCTCTTTCCAACAAATGACCGCCTGGTCAGGACCGGGAGGAGCCCTCCCCTTATATTTTCTCTTCCGTTGGGTGGGATTCGTACCAGACATGGTGCAAATACAGAGAAGACGGAAATAAGAACTCAAAGAAAACTATCGAAAACAACGGAGAATGAAGGGAGAAGATAGAAGGAAAACACACTTGAAATTTGAAAAAGTGAAGAAGAATGAGGAACCGCCTCCTATTTATACCCATCGCATTTAATGCGATGGGTAGTGGACCGTCAGGGTACAGAAAAAGGAACCAATAAAGGAGTGACACGTCAGAAGAGAGAGAAGACGTCGACTCTTTTTTCGGGAAACATGGGCAACAGAACCGACTGACGTGACAGAAAGTAACTGCAAAAGCAACTGTTCACCTCCGATAAGACAGGGACGTCAGATAGTCACACCAAACATTTCCCCATGCCCACCAAACTTCCATCAGAAGGAAACAACAAAGGAGCCAAAACCCATGCGCCATGCGTCCATTTGGCTCATTTTTTATAAAGGGCCAAAACCCATGCGCCATGCGTCCATTTGGCTCACTTTTTACAAAAGGCCAAAACCCATGCGCCATGCGTCCATTTGGCTCACTTTTTACAAAAAGCCAAAACCCATGCGCCATGCGTCCATTTGGCTCACTTTTTACAAAAGGGCCAAAACCCATGCGCCATGCGTCCATTTGGCTCACTTTTTACAAAAGGGCCAAAACCCATGCGCCATGCGTCCATTTGGCTCACTTTTCACAAAACGGCCAAAACCCATGCGCCATGCGTCCATTTGGCTCACTTCTTACAAAAGGCCAAAACCCATGCGCCATGCGTCCGTTTGGCTGATTTTTTACAAAGGGTCAAAACCCATGCGCGGCGCATCCGTTTGGTTCAAATCTTTCTTACAAATCACCAAACTCCACGCACCAAAAAACCACTACTCTCATAAGTCCAGAATCCCTCCTAGACGATCAACTCAACTAGAAGGCACACTGGACTGGGGGGACTTGAAGAGGTATGGTCCCAATTCCCTGCCTACATGGCAGGGACCACACCACTTTTGAGCATACAAGGCGTCCATATCAGCGAAGCAATCCAGAAGCTTCTAGAAACTTCTGGAAGACTCGCAGCTGGCGCCAAAGATGCTCTATCCGACATAAAGGACAACACGTGTCACCACTCGCAGAACGCCACATAGGCCTGCGACAAATCAGGGAGCAGAGCTGACAACGCCAGTACGAGGTATCCAGCGTGGGAAAATGTAAGAACGCCACGTGTACCACTACACCTGCCGTGACAGAGCAGACCAAGAGGATATTCCACTTGGTCGGACAGCTGGCACGCGCCCACAGCTGGCACAGCTGCTCTTTCCTTCTTCACCCTCCGGCTATAAATAGGACCCTTCATCATTCAGGTTCAGGATCTTACTCTCCATACTCACTCTATACACACACTGTTTATTTCTCTCAGAACAGTATTTATTCTCACGCCGGAGCCTGGTTAAGAGGGAAATCCCCTTTCTCCCCCTCTTAACGAGACTGACGGTGTTTACTGTTTTGCAGATCTCAAGCCATTGATACGAGCAAGAAAAGAGGTTGAACCCCATAGATGAAATAACCCCATCGATAAACCTTGTGTTAATCGGTGTTTCATCAAAGATGAAGACATTGTTTCAAATTGGTCTTGTTCCATTTAATTGAAGTTTTGTTCGAGCGAATACATTTCTGTTTGGATCGCCTTGTTTCTGTTGATGCCAATACGAAGATGATGAGTTGGGTGTAGGTGAGAATATTATTGAAGTTGTTTGGGAACAATGGGTGCAGATTATTAGGGAAAGAGTGATTTTAGAGAGAGACAGAGAGAAAGAGAGAGAGAGCTGTTATAAAATCTGATTATTTTTTAAATTAGATTAAAAAAAGCCAAGTCACTTTGCCACATTAGATAAAAAAAGCCATGTAGGATAAAAAACTAACTGAGTTAGTGTTTGGTTAACGATGTGGTGCCAACACAAACTAAAAGTCAAGTTGGAGGTGGCAGGCGTCAAGGTGTTAGTTGGGGGTGGTAGCGGCCAATGGTCGATAGTTGGGGGTGATAAAATCCAATAACCCTCCAAAATATGATAACTTTTTTACAAGAGTAAAATGTCATTTTTGGCCCTAGGTTTGATTACTTTTGCAACTTTCGTTCACAAGTTTGTTTTATTGTATCTGGATTCAAAAGATTTGAAATCTTGCAATTTTCATCTAACTCGTTAACTGCATCCGTTCTTTTAACGTTAAGTTAGGGTATTTTTCGTTTTTTAGACATTTTTGTGGTGATTAAAGGGTTTGAGTGGGGGGAAATCAATAGAGATGGATCTTTATTTGTTATAGCATTTTTTATTTTAATTGAGAAAATGTCTAAAAAATGGAAATGTCCTTCATTTAAGAGAGTAAAATGGATGGAGTTAATGAATTGGATGAAAATGACAAATTTTCAAAATTTTTAAATCTAGATGCGGAAAAACAAACCTTTAAATGAAAGTCGCAAAAATGAACAAACCTCAAAGAGGAAAATGTTCGTTTTACTCTTTTTTCAATCAAGAAAATAGTACAAAATTATAATGGCCTTGTTATGCATTATTGAGGTGTTTAGGGGCGGATATACTTGGAAGCTAGGGGTAGCACCCACTAGCTCTCAATTTTATCGACGAAGTGGAAAATTAGTACAAAAGTAGTTTGTCTTCTTATTCGTTTTATGTATGAGATACACATGAGCAAAAAAAAATTATTCTCCAAGCTACCCCTAAAATTTTCTTCTAAATCCGTCACTAAAAGTGTTTCCATCCAAAATACGATAACATTTTTTCAATCAATAGGAATATATTTTTCAATAAATGATCAAGAAGATTGGCAGTTTCATTTAGCCAATATGGGTGTACCTTAATATTTGGGGTGTTAATGGTAACATAGCATATTAACCGATATTGCACACCACTCCTTCCTTGTGTTAAGGGTCGTTAAAAAGTTATTTGTTAACATATTAACCCGATGTTAAGAGATTGAATTAATTATTATTTTATTTTTTAAACCAAAAACCACTAAAAATAGGATTAGATGGAGTTAACGGGATTATACTATTTCGTTGTTAAGGGACAAAGTGTACCCCGATGCCTAAGTTATCGTGGAAAAAAACTAAAACCTACAAGACTTGTTTTAGAACAATGGCATATTTTTAGAAGAAAGAAAAATGCCTATTTATCATTCTAATATGAGTAAATTACAAAAATCGTCATTTACGTTGACAATAGATTGCAAACTATGTCCTTTACTTTCAAAAATTACAAAAAACCGTTGGACTATTTTTTTATTAGAAATACATGAAACAGATGTATAAATACATGAAATAAAGGTATAAATACTTGAAATTGAAGCATAAATACATGAAATAGAGGTATAGAACATGAATTACAAGAAATGAAGGCGTGAAAGATAGTAATATAGGAAAATATAAAAGGTTCGGTTTGGTTGTGTTTATTTCGGTTAACTGAGGATACACAAAAAAACTGATAACCGACTTTCAGTTAATTTCGGTTTGGTTTCATCGGTTTTAGGT
Source organism: Helianthus annuus (assembly GCF_002127325.2). Taxonomy (NCBI): domain Eukaryota; kingdom Viridiplantae; phylum Streptophyta; class Magnoliopsida; order Asterales; family Asteraceae; genus Helianthus; species Helianthus annuus. The sequence goes on along the minus strand of NC_035446.2, from coordinate 155,310,742 downwards.
TAATAGATCGGCTTTTGCTCAGCCCTAGTCATGTATATAGAGATGAGACATATTACCACAACACAATGTTATTTATTCTTTGGGTAAATGTTTAAATCTATTATTAAAAGTGGTGGTTGTCAGATACTTTATGGCCAGGTCTATTCGCACACGGCTGTTGTCTTTTTGCACATCCAAAGCGCCTCGCTATGGCCAAAGCGCCCCACTTTGGCCATAGCGAGGCGCTTTGGATGTGCAAAAAAGACAACAGCCTTGGTTGGGGTTGATTTGGGTTGATGTGGGTTAGTTTGGTAGGGATTTTTGGTTGAATTAGTATGGTAGGGATTTTTGGAGGAAAAATTTTTTATGTGAGCGTTGCCGTTGTGAATGGGAATTTGTTTTTGAATGATTGAATGTTGCCTTTTTGAATTAAAACGTTGTTTATTTTATTAAATTAACGTTGTTTTATAATTACGTCATTACGTCATTATTTTTATAGAAGGTGTATAATATAAGTTCTTAATGTTTTTTATTTTGTTAAATTAAAACGAACACGTTAAATAAAATGTACAGAAAGCCATAAGAATTAAACGTAAACAATCCAGAACCAACGTGATGTAAATAGAAGATTAACTGCAATATATATATATATCAGTTTGTACATACAATACACAACAAAATGGTACAACTAAGTACATAATACATAACAAAACACTAAACAAACAAAGTAATGTACTAATCCTCGTGCGGTGGGGACGGTGGGAGGGGAAGTGGAGGCAACGCAGCGAGCTCTCGTAGATCAACGAGCGTCTGGACGATCCAGTCAATGCGTGCGCCCTGACGTCTGAGGCGCCGGTCGAAGTCCCGAGCCACCTCACGCGCTGCCGGAGGCAGGTCAGCGTAAACGTGCTGCGGGTACTGTGGCGGCTCAGGAGCTGGCTGAACTGGTGGTACCGGGACCTCCTCGACCCGCTCCTCCTGCGCCGGATCATCCTGAGCCTGAGCCTGAGCCTGAGCCTGAGCCTCAGGCTGAGGCTCAGGCTGAGCCTCAGGCTCATCGATGCCCAGAGCCTGTAGCTGAGCCCGCCGAGCGGCCCGCTGAACATCAGGAGGGGCTAACATCCCAGGCCTCACCTCAATAACAACCGGGATGACCTCCGGCAACACCTCTGGCTGCCAAATCAGCCCGTCCGCACCCCTGAACCTCAGACCGACATCAAAGGTACGGGTGATCTGCATAGCGGCTACTGACGCGCGGCCCAACCTGGATGACGGGACCGGATCGGACAGCAGCGGATCATGCTCGGGCACGATCCCTAGCGATCGTGCAATGGCGGTGATAAATGAGCCAGTGTGAAGAAACCCGCGGAGCTGCCGGTGGTATGCAGTAGAAAAGTACTCTGCCAGGCTGGCTGCTAGATCGCAGGGTTGGCGGCGTAGTAGGCAGTATAGAAAGAAAAGGTCACTGAGGTTGACCTTCTCCTTGCTGGAACCCCGCGGCACGATAGTCGACGCGATCACATGGTGCAGGTATCGGTACAAAGGGTCTTTAATGGTGGTGGCCTTTTGCCAGGATTTCCCAAAGGGAACCCTGGAAATGACCCTCCAGAAACTGATAAGCGTCTGCCTGTCCGTCATCGTAACCGCCTGCGTATATAAATCAGTATCAAGCTCAGGCTCAGTGTACAAACCTGTGTGGACAGCAAACTCCCGCACACTCATCTCAAACTGCTGACCGGCCAGACGGAATGTAACCTCGTGGACTGGAAAATGAGGGTCCTCCACGTAATCCGCCGGATGCGGCGCGTATGTAAACGTAGAGCAAAACTCGACCGTAAGCTCAGGGTACGAGTCCTCCATCGCTAACTCAAATAGGCGCGACCAAGGAGTATCTAGCCCAACTATCTCACGCGCCCGCTCGACCTCTCCCAGGGTAGATAGCAGCTCCCAGTCTATGCCTACGTGCTCCCCAATCGGTATGGTGCGCACCCTAGCGCATCTCCCCCTCGCCCGTGACCCCATCGGAAACTGAAGATACGGACATGCCGGCTCCTCCTCGTCCCCCACCACTCCCTCATCCTCCATATGCTCAATCTCCTCATCGGATAAATCCATCCCTGCACGTTGATCAATTAAACAAATAACTAAACAAATAATAATTAAACAAATAATTAAACAAATAATAATTAAACAAATATTAATAAACAAATAATAATTAAACAAATAATTAAACAAATATTAATAAACAAATAATATTAAACAAATAATAATTAAACAAATATTAATAAACATATATTAATAAACAAATAATATTAAACAAATAATAATTAAACAAATAATAATTAAACAAATATTAATAAACAAATAATAACTAAACAGATAATAATAATTAAACAAATAATTAAACAAATATTAATAAACAAATAATAATTAAACAAATATTAATAAACATATATTAATAAACAAATAATATTAAACAAATAATAATTAAACAAATAATATTAAACAAATAATAATTAAACAAATATTAATAAACTAATAATAATTAAACAAATAATAATAATTAAACAAATATTAATAAACAATTAATATTAAACAAATAATAATTATTAAACAAATATTAATAAACAATTAATAAAAATTAAACAATTAACAAAAAAAAATAATAAACATGAACCAAAGCGCCCCGCTTTGGCCTCGGCGCGGCGCTTTGGTTCTTCGTTCTGAAGAACAGAACCCAAACAGCAGGAGATTCAGGCCAAGATCAACAACAATCAACATGAACCAATCAACATTTGTGAAAGCAAAGATTAAGGAGTTTAGAACGCACCTGTTAGCGGTTGAAAGCTCGAAATATCTTCGAATCCGGCTCGAGTGTGTGAGGATCGCACCTTTGTGTGTGTTTTTGGTGTTTGGGTGAAGTGGGGGGGATGATGCCCCGCTTCAGTGTATAACGAGGGACCAAAGCGCCCCGCTATGGCCATAGCGCGGCGCTTTGGGTCCAAAACGCCGCGTTATGAGCATAGCGGGGCGTTTTGGGCATATTTAAATTTTTTAAAATTGTTTTTAATTCACAAACGCGTCGATAAATAGTCTAAATTTTCCGTTTTTTCCATTATACATCATTTTTTAATATATATGGACTATACGGCAAGTTCCGGATCAAATCGGTTACGTGTGATGTCTTATTCCGTTATCTCGTATCATTTAGGTTTGAAATCACAAGTACTCCTGTGAGAAGTGTTATGCGTATCAGCCGCCTACCGTACATGAACATGACGTATTTTTTCATTAATTGCAGTATTATGATGTATATTGTCATTTCGGGTCGTACAAGTGCGTATTGAATCTGATTGGGTCGTGTCGGTGACATTCGGTTTTTAACGTGATGTAACGCGTATATTGAATAAACACAAACGTGATTATTATTAAACACATTTAAGATACATCTTGAACATATGGGGTTGCATTAAGGTCAGGGGCACGATAAGTAGGCATTTCGTACGTGTTGATCTGATCCCTGTATAATGTATGTCAGGCTGCTGCGCGCTCTGTTCTGTTCGCTGTCCAGAGTAGGTTTGGGGGAGGCATTGGATAACAACCTCCAAGCTCTACATGTATGAAATGCCCATTGTCGACGAACACAACCGCAACTACCAGGTGAGGTTCCTCAGCTTCGTTTGGGCCGCCCAGCAGAGGGAAAATTGTATCGCTCCCACGAATGTCGAAGGTGTGAACAATCACACCGTATCGTTGGGCAATAATGTCACACCCCGACCACGTAAAACAACAAAACGTGGCGGAAACGTCGGGGAGTGTTGTAACAGAATCATTGTTTCACAACCATGGATTAAACAAATTTCGTTTTATTGAATTAAATGAGTTACAATGTCTTAACAACAAAGAAACATAACATAAATAACTAGTCTTGCATCTTTTAATGTCACTAAGGCCTCGTCCATCCCTATGTGAGCATACACCAATATCATCATCATATAACATCAACTATTGTACCTGAAACACATGTGAAAGTACGTCAGCATAAAAATGCCGGCGAGTACATAGGTTTTATGAAAAAATAGGATTCATGACTTAGGTTTAAGAAAATGTTTAACAAAAACTTGTCATGAATCCAGTTTAAGTGTTTGCTTTTATAAAACGTTTGAAAATCGATGATAGATATGTATAGTTAAAAAGAATGATGTAAGGTTAAATGAATAACCAAGTAAAAATGAGTTTGTATAAAACAAACGGTCTTGTAAAACAATGTCTTGTGAAAAATATGTTATTTGTGTAAAAATGTATAAATCCAAATGAATGATTTAAATAACGCTACGCCATGTAATATAATACAAGCACTTATATATAGGAAGTACCAGCGGCGTATCCACCATGCTTGTATCACATTACACACGTCTCGTTACTCAAATCACTTACCCACATAAACCACCAATGTAAATTGCCCATGTCTAAACCGTTGTCAAATGTCAATCAAGTAATGTGTAAACAAAATGTCATGTATGGCAAGTGAAATATGTAACAACCAAACCATAAGTAAGAATGCACAAACAATGTACTAAGTATGCGAAGGATGGTCATACATAGCATGATACCAAGTATAAGATGTCTTTGTAAAACGATGTACTAAGTATGCACACAATGGGCATACATAGCATGTGATGTAAAATGTACTAAGTATGACGAACATACATAGCATAAAATGTTATGTAAAACGATGTACTAGGTATGCACACAATGGACATACATAGCAAAAACATAATAAAATCATGTACTACTAGTGTACTAATGAACATAGCAAGTATATGATATAAAAGCATGAAATCATGAAAGTAACAAGTAGGCACATGTGTTTCACCCCAAAATGTTTGGAAAACAGTAAAAGAGGGGTCTATGTACTCACTTGAGGGAGCTTAGAAGTCTTGACTAACAACCAAGCAAAGCTAGAGGGGTCACGGAAATCAAACGGCACCTAATATAGGTAACTACATTAATAACCGGACCTAACTCGGAAGATCGGATAGTACGAGGGTTCGTAAACCAAATAAGTGTGGGAACTTATGTAGTATGGTTTAACAAAGCCTACATACTAAAATGAAACCTAACCTAAGTGCTTACGACCCATTACGACCCGTTTAGGTAGCTTATGCTACTTTAACGCGTCGTTTGCGTAAAACGCGTTCGGAATGCCTAACTAGTCCTATGACAAGCAAGATATGCCTTAGCATGTTTAATATGGTTTCCAAAACAGGTTATATGTCAAAAGTTACGTTACATAGGCTTAAAATGAATTTTAGCGCAAAAAGGGCATTTTGGTAATTTACCTAAGGCATAAGAACTACTTATCATACAACTACTTAAACGACGTGACCATAAGGTATAACCTCGGAAGGTTATTCCCTATACAACTATGGTCACCTAAAGTGTTTGGTCGGATCCTAATGATCGACCGACCAAATGGGTCGGGTTCATAAGCATAAGCGATTGATTAGATCGCTTACCTTTACGACCCTAAACAAGCACAAATCTAAAAGCGACGAGCTAAATATGCTAGAACATGTTTAGTAAAGTTAGAAAACAGGTTTGGTATTAAAACAAACGGTTTTAATACCCTAGAGTAGTTTGGTTACAAAATACGCGAGGAAACGCATTTTGGCCGAAACTACGACTCGTCACTGAGCCTAGATAACGTGGTAATCAGTGGGTATAGTCACTAGGGACTATAACCATCGTGATTACGCTCACGTTATGAAGTTCAAACGAACTTCGCGTTGACCATAAACTGGTCAATGCAGAAAGTCAAACGCAGTTTGACTTTAACGCTAAAACGAATGAAAAACGCGAAAGAATACTTACTGAAGGTCCCCGCAAGATTGAATTCCAAGTATTTCTTAGGTATGAAGTGATAATCACTCCAACTTAGAGAAAATCTCAGAATTCAAGTGAGGAAGAAATGAAATGGGTGAGGGTATTTATAGGAAAACCAAGACCGTTAGGATCGTTCATCGCGAAACATGCTTCGATCTCGGTCGTCCAAGTGGGCACATGGTATTTGGATACCATGGGCTCTTAAAAACCATCAAATTTGGCCCCTAGAATGCTTAAAAACCATTTACAAGAGTGTGGAACAGCTGGTGATGTATTGCAAAATACATACTTTTATCGTGTATAGTTTGTACGTTTTATCGTTATTTTTAGCTTAGTTTAGTTTGGAATTGCGTGCTATTGATCTACATTGCGTTTTCCAGGTCGTGATACATAAAATGTGGAAATTGGAGCAAAACCGAGCTAAAGTGTCAAATATCAAGTTCCGGATCCAATATACAAAAGTGTTAGAATAATTTGGAAGATTTTGGAAGTTGGAGCTGAGTTTAGGAGTCAACATTCTGTGAAAAAAAGCCACTCGCGTAGCGCTAGGGTAACAAGAGGATCAGTCGCGCTACGCAACTGAGGTAACGTTGACTTTTGCTGACCTTGAGGCGCTAGCGTAGCGCTAGCGTGAAGATGAGACCAGTCGCGCTACGCGACTGGCTTGACTGATTCGTTTGATTGCTGATCGATTAGGGTTTGGTATAAAAAGGAAATTAATCATCATTAGAACATAACACATGAACCAAGAAACCCTAGGCGACTTTGAGAGCAGATTTTGGAGTTTTTCGAGGCGATTTAGCTTGCAAGAATCATCAGGTTGAAGCACGGAGCGTAGGAAAGAAGATTATTCGGGTCTTATCTCCCGGTTTTCATTATTTTCTTGTTTTTGATACTTTGATTATGAATTCTTGTTTTGGATTTGATTTGTTCTTGTTAGACACTATGTTTCTTGGCTAAACCCTAGATACTACCTAGACTAGATGATGGTTTGATTTACGTTTTGGATCTTTTAACGGTTTTTATTGCTAGACTATGGATTGATTTTGAAAGTAACGTGTTCTAGATTTTCTGATTTGGTGCACATGCGTATTTACTTTTGATTGTGGATTATTTGCTGTTTCACATAGATCTTAGTGACGGTCTTTATCACAAAATAGATCTGTGTTGATTATTTGCATCCTTGCGGGTTCGGGTGATCTTTGGGTAAATCGGCCGATAGCCTTAGGAACAGTAATTAAAATACAATTAGAAGTGAATATTCTGTTTAACTTGTCGCTGAGAGGCTCGAGTTAGTTATTAGGTCGCGGTGCAATATATAGCTAAATTAGATTTTGAGAGAAGTCGAGGTTAGTTCCCTAATTGCAGGTGTGTCTAGTAAACCAAGTCAGAACCTAGAATTGCCTTAGATTATCGCGCTGAGAGGTAGATAGTCATATTAGGGCACTTTTAGAGTCGTTAGAGGACTGAGAGGAAATCTAACAGTCGGTAATCATAACAGCCTTGTAGGGTTTCCTAGGTTTCTTCCTGAGAAGGGTCGGGAAGTCTTAGCATTGAAATACCTTAAGGTTTAGTATTTAACGATCCCGGCTCCATACAACAATAAAACCGTTAGAAGTCCATTCGTAGTCAAACTGGATTCAAGTCTAGGTAGTCCTTAATCTCATCTGAAACAAAACCCTAGTTTTCGTTCGTGTTTTAGTTAATTTCAATTTAATCATAATTTTAGGATTTTAGTAAACCCCCCCCCCAAACACAATATTTGTTTAGTCGTGTCAGTGTCTAGTCTAAGTTGAGTCGTTAACGTAATTCATAGAGTCCTTGTGGGTTCGACATCCGGACTTACTTTTCTGTGCTAGAGTCGACCGGTACACTTGCCGGTGAGTAGTTTAGTCAGGTTAAAGAGTCTAGATTTTTATTACTTGAGTCTTAGTTTAGGGTAATTTTAGTTTAATTAGTTGAACTACTTTTTCCACATCAGCTGGAAACTGATTTTTGCAGACCTGGGCCTCTTACGCGGCCCGCTTAAGGTACACACAAACATTCACGCGGGCCGCCTGGGCTTAGTTTCCAGAATTGGCAGAAATGGTCCCTGCACTTCAGAAACATGCAATTTGGCCCATTTTTGACACGTTTAAGCCCCGTTAACCTCATTTCAAGCCTCTAAAATGAAGTTAAAGTATAGGGAACTCAAAACATGCTCAAAAATATCTCGGATGTCGGTTCGTTTGGTCGTACGATCGCGATGTTCGCTTAATTACGACGGAATGCGCATAAGCGCGAAAGACGATCCAAATTGCGCGACGAATGGATTTTTCTTATGCCAAACACTAAAATAAAATATTTTAATGCTTACATAAATTTTTGGATGTCCGGAAGTATTCAGAACGTAAGTTATGCGCGAAAATGAAACTTATGCACTTTTTGACGCTTTTAGTCCCTGAATGACCAAAAAGTTTATTTTAGCACACCGAACACCTCAAAGCCTATTTCTAAGCTATGTAAAGGATATTTTGGGTATGTTTAACTTATGGCCAACTTCCGGAATGTTCGTTACAGTTCAAATTGGCATACTTTCATAGTTTGTCGAATTTAGTCCCTGTAAGCGAATAACTTGATTTCGGCATACCAAACCATCCAAAACTTATTTCTAAGTTATGTAAGGGTTATTTAAGGTATGTTAAGCCTATGTCACTATTCCGGAGTGTTTGTTGCATTAAACTGGTTATATTTACGAATCAGATCGCGTATAACCTTCCAGAAAGCGATTTAAAGCCCGAAATCGAACAAGAATTGATACGTGCAAAAGATACACATATTTATACAGATCCCAAGTATGAAATACAATATTTCATTGGCTTGGTATTTGTTTGATGGTGGTGGTGACACAGGTGTCACAGTCTCCCCTACTTTAGGAAATTTCGTCCCGAAATTTATTCGTAGGAGTCTATCTGTGACTTTGTGTCAAAAAGCCACCAAAGATATGCAAGGCAATATCCTGTTATTTCCTTAACAGAGACTTTTCAGAAATGGAAATGAAGGAAAAATCAGGGATATTCATTTCCCTTCGAGGGAAAATTTTCAGAAACGAAAAATGCACAGAATGAGTCATTTTCCTTAATGAGTATCCTTTAGAAACGAAAATGCACGGAATGAGTCATTTTCCTTAATGGGTATCCTTTAGAAACGAAAATGCACGGAATGAGTCATTTTCCTTAATGGGTATCCTTTAGAAACGAAAATGCACGGAATGAGTCAGTTTCCTTAATGGGTATCCTTTAGAAACGAAAATGCACGGAATGAGTCATTTTCCACAATTTCTTCAGAAATGAAAATGAACGGAATGAGTCATTTTCCACAATTTCTTCAGAAACGAAAATGAACGGAATGAGTCATTTTCTACAATTTCTTCAGATACGAAAATGAACGGAATGAGTCATTTTCCACAATTTCTTCAGATACGAAAATGAACGGAATTAGTCATTTTCCACAATTTCTTCAGAAACGAAAATGAACGGAATGAGTCATTTTCCACAATTTCTTCAGATACGAAAATGAACGGAATTAGTCATTTTCCACAATTTCTTCAGAAACGAAAATGAACGGAATGAGTCATTTTCCACAATTTCTTCAGAAACGAAAAATGAATGGAATGAGTCATTTTCCACAATTTCTTCAGAAATGAAAATGAACGGAATGAGTCATTTTCCACAATTTCTTCAGAAACGAAAATGAACGGAATGAGTCATTTTCCACAATTTCTTCAGAAACGAAAATGAACGGAATGAGTAATTTTCTTCAATTTCTTCAGATACGAAAATGAACGGAATGAGTCATTTTCTTCAATTTCTTCAGATACGAAAATGAACAGGGTTAACTTCTAGATACATGACAAAACTTGCTGTGGTTTCTGTGCACTAAATTCCATAATTATGTATGCATCCATAATTACGTAATTCCTTGCACAGTCCGCACAGTGCATTTCATAATGTGTAGGGGAAGAAAATCAAACCTGTGATGAGTGTGGCTAGACTACCATAGGGTCCTTTTAATTAGATTGACAAATGATTACTTTGATTTGACCACCAAGGAGTCTTTTCAGCTATATCATCACATGATATTCCTAACCAGATTTTTGGATCAATCTGCTTAACTAGACCACTCAAGGGGTCTAATTTATGGAATAGTATTTCATAACCCAAGGTACTTAACTACAACGTAGAAGTCCATTAAGGATTTAAGGTAGTACCTTTGGATATCCTACTATGAATCCCTTATACGAATATATGGAAGATTCTACGAGGATTTGGATAACGAATATCTAGAGTATTCAAAAACACAAAAACGCATAAAAGAAAACACAAAGTGCATAAACACATAATCATATAATTGATTAACTTAACCTTTAATTTGTTATCTTTGGACACGAACATTTAAAGCACACCAGGAATCCAATCCGTGGATTTCATTTGGCATTTTAATCATTTTCAAGAATCTATCTATGAAGACAGGAAAATCTTAATAGGAATTCGGCTTTGTCCTTATTGAATTGTAATGTATGTATTGAATCATACAAAGAATTCAATTAAGGGCTCCGATGAACGGTTCCCATCCATAAGGATCTAATTATGAGGATAGAAAGATCCTACATGGATTTTGGAGTTTGTGTAACGAGATGTGTTCCGACACCTTGCACTAGGCGTGCTTAATTCGATACACAAGGTAGAAAGTTCATGAGGTTGAGGCGCTAGATATGCCAAGGCGACATATGAAGCAGAATTTTGAAGGTTGAGCAGCAGCAGGATTGGTAACAACTTTGCTTTGGATTGCAAAGCGGCACATGTTAACCAAATGTCCCCATCGTCCACCGTGGGTACATTTGAAACAGGGTATTCGATCCGGATGATGACGACCACATTGATTGCACCAAGGAGCAGTTCCCTTATACGGCTTCATCCCTGAGGCGAGTCATGGTGATAGCTAAAACAACGGTCCTCTGGAGTACGACGCCTATTTGCTGGGTAATTGCAGCACCTTTTTCGAACATTTGAGCGTTGTTGCGATGAAGAGGCATCTTGAAGACAATGGAAGGCATAGGAGGAAACAAGAGAAAGATAACCAAAAGAGAATGACAACGCATGAAGATTGTGACCATTTGTTTGTTACCAAAGGCAAACAAATGAGACAGTGACTAATCAAAGTAAGCGGGTCAATATAATGTATCGCGAAGACATGCTCGCCTATAAGTGGACACTCACCCCAAGAGTTCCCAGGTAAGAGTGACTGGTCCGATACTGCGGATTTGTACGAACACTCTAGCCTTAGACAGAAGACCCAGGGTACAGGCACCCACTCTTCCAGTTTGCACGTGTTCACATTATTTAGACCCAAACTTTGACGAGTTAGAAAACTCAAAAGGCACTTAAGCCAAATATGAGTCAAACTGGAAGGGTTCAAAACCTTATAATAAATCATCCTAGAACAAATGATTAGTTTTCACATTTTTGTTCTTATTGTGGTTGTCACTTAAGGATAAGTGACGGTATTGTTTTATGACTAAACGCAAGTAAACTCGCGTTAGGGTCCTAGGAAGGTTATAGTCTAGGTCAAAGCATTACTAATAACCTAATTCCCTATAACCATTGGCTCTGATACCAACTTTTCTGTCACACCCCAACCACGTAAAACAACAAAACGTGGCGGAAACGTCGGGGAGTGTTGTAACAGAATCATTGTTTCACAACCATGGATTAAACAAATTTCGTTTTATTGAATTAAATGAGTTACAATGTCTTAACAACAAAGAAACATAACATAAATAACTAGTCTTGCATCTTTTAATGTCACTAAGGCCTCGTCCATCCCTATGTGAGCATACACCAATATCATCATCATATAACATCAACTATTGTACCTGAAACACATGTGAAAGTACGTCAGCATAAAAATGCCGGCGAGTACATAGGTTTTATGAAAAAATAGGATTCATGACTTAGGTTTAAGAAAATGTTTAACAAAAACTTGTCATGAATCCAATTTAAGTGTTTGCTTTTATAAAACGTTTGAAAATCGATGATAGATATGTATAGTTAAAAAGGATGATGTAAGGTTAAATGAATAACCAAGTAAAAATGAGTTTGTATAAAACAAACTGTCTTGTAAAACAATGTCTTGTGAAAAATATGTTATTTGTGTAAAAATGTATAAATCCAAATGAATGATTTAAATAACGCTACGCCATGTAATATAATACAAGCACTTATATATAGGAAGTACCAGCGGCGTATCCACCATGCTTGTATCACATTACACACGTCTCGTTACTCAAATCACTTACCCACATAAACCACCAATGTAAATTGCCCATGTCTAAACCGTTGTCAAATGTCAATCAAGTAATGTGTAAACAAAATGTCATGTATGGCAAGTGAAATATGTAACAACCAAACCATAAGTAAGAATGCACAAACAATGTACTAAGTATGCGAAGGATGGTCAGACATAGCATGATACCAAGTATAAGATGTCTTTGTAAAACGATGTACTAAGTATGCACATAATGGGCATACATAGCATGTGATGTAAAATGTACTAAGTATGACGAACATACATAGCATAAAATGTTATGTAAAACGATGTACTAAGTATGCACACAATGGACATACATAGCAAAAACATAATAAAATCATGTACTACTAGTGTACTAATGAACATAGCAAGTATATGATATAAAAGCATGAAATCATGAAAGTAACAAGTAGGCACATGTGTTTCACCCCAAAATGTTTGGAAAACAGTAAAAGAGGGGTCTATGTACTCACTTGAGGGAGCTTAGAAGTCTTGACTAACAACCAAGCAAAGCTAGAGGGGTCACGGAAATCAAACGGCACCTAATATAGGTAACTACATTAATAACCGGACCTAACTCGGAAGATCGGATAGTACGAGGGTTCGTAAACCAAATAAGTGTGGGAACTTATGTAGTATGGTTTAACAAAGCCTACATACTAAAATGAAACCTAACCTAAGTGCTTACGACCCATTACGACCCGTTTAGGTAGCTTATGCTACTTTAACGCGTCGTTTGCGTAAAACGCGTTCGGAATGCCTAACTAGTCCTATGACAAGCAAGATATGCCTTAGCATGTTTAATATGGTTGCCAAAACAGGTTATATGTCAAAAGTTACGTTACATAGGCTTAAAATGAATTTTAGTGCAAAAAGGGCATTTTGGTAATTTACCTAAGGCATAAGAACTACTTATCATACAACTACTTAAACGACGTGACCATAAGGTATAACCTCGGAAGGTTATTCCCTATACAACTATGGTCACCTAAAGTGTTTGGTCGGATCCTAATGATCGACCAAATGGGTCGGGTTCATAAGCATAAGCGATTGATTAGATCGCTTACCTTTACGACCCTAAACAAGCACAAATCTAAAAGCGACGAGCTAAATATGCTAGAAACATGCAATTTGGCCCATTTTTGACACGTTTAAGCCCCGTTAACCTCATTTCAAGCCTCTAAAATGAAGTTAAAGTATAGGGAACTCAAAACATGCTCAAAAATATCTCGGATGTCGTTTCGTTTGGTCGTACGATCGCGATGTTCGCTTAATTACGACGGAATGCGCATAAGCGCGAAAGACGATCCAAATTGCGCGACGAATGGATTTTTCTTATGCCAAACACTAAAATAAAATATTTTAATGCTTACATAAATTTTTGGATGTCCGGAAGTATTCAGAACGTAAGTTATGCGCGAAAATGCAAACTTATGCACTTTTTGACGCTTTTAGTCCCTGAATGACCAAAAAGTTTATTTTAGCACACCGAACACCTCAAAGCCTATTTCTAAGCTATGTAAAGGATATTTTGGGTATGTTTAACTTATGGCCAAGTTCCGGAATGTTCGTTACAGTTCAAATTGGCATACTTTCGTAGTTTGTCGAATTTAGTCCCTGTAAGCGAATAAACTTGATTTCGGCATACCAAACCATCCAAAACTTATTTCTAAGTTATGTAAGGGTTATTTAAGGTATGTTAAGCCTATGTCACTATTCCGGAGTGTTTGTTGCATTAAACTGGTTATATTTACGAATCAGATCGCGTATAACCTTCCAGAAAGCGATTTAAAGCCCGAAATCGAACAAGAATTGATACGTGCAAAAGATACACATATTTATACAGATCCCAAGTATGAAATACAATATTTCATTGGCTTGGTATTTGTTTGACGGTGGTGGTGACACAGGTGTCACAAATAACAAACCCCGTCTCAGGCATCGACATGTAATTTTCGATACCTGCTCGTCCCACCACCTTAAAATCGATCCGTTTAACCAGCGCATCATAATGTCCTATGTTTTCCGGATCGAAAACCTGCCTCCAAAGCGATTCGTTCATATGTAACTCCTTTAGAAGTTGTTCCCGGATCTTCAAATATGAATTTTGTTTCACTCCTAACCCAACAGCCACCGATCGAAATCCACAATGACCATCTGGTTTCACGTCCTTTATTCTAACGATGTATGGATGGATCACTTTGGGAATCTGAGATGCGTAGTTGCGGATCGCTATATCCGTCTTAGGACCGAGCTTGATATTCGGGAAATCAGGGTGTAGGTTGAGCGGTTTGGTATTCTTTTCTCTTCTAGAATCTTCGGCTGATATGTACGAGCTGTGACGGGGAAGATCGTCTGAGGCATCGACCCAAGTTTCTTCTGACGGAATGTAAGAGCTTTGTCTAGCGGTTTCAACCTTTCTTTCTTCCTGCGTTTTCAATGTTGGTCGACCACGAGTTTTCTTCAGAACAGTAGGAGGTTTTTTGTTACTGTTCCCTGGATTGAGGATTTGCTGAAACTTTTCAAAGAAGCTCCTTTTCACTTGAGGGGGTGTTGGATCGATCTGTTTTTTCATTTTTTCAAATTCCGCGTCTACATCGATATCCTCTATGTTATTCCTTGCAGGCTTGAAGTCAAGCTTCTTCCAAAACACGTCTATGTGTGTGATCCGGATTTGCTGACCTGTGGATGAAAACAAATTAGGTGGCAAAATCATAACGAGAAAGGTCAAAAATATTAATTACCTTTATTTTCCAACTTTTCCAGACGACAGGCACATGGCAAACCACAGCTGGTAAAAAGTTGGCAACCACAGCTTGCACCGTAGGCTCTCAACCCGTCTTCCTTACGTTTTAGTTCCATACTCAAAAGCTCAATCGCATATATTGAAACCTTTCTGAGAATATATGCAAGCATGGGCTGATTCTTGTGGTGCGTCATCACTTTTCGGAGGCTTGTTTCAAAGCTACTTCTAATCTCGGCGTATTGTTTATCAACAACATGATCAACATACAATACAAGTTTATCCAGTGTGTTGCGATGACTTGGAAAGTGACTTTTTAATGTTGCATGCATGCTCTCAACCCTGTTGGTCGTAGTCTGGTGAAAGTTAATAGTTTGGTTAATCCAGCAAGATACAAACTTTTCACGGTACGGATCCAACCAGGATTTCTTCAAATAATCAAAAACCTCTAAAATTAAAAAACGTAAATAGTTAGTTTTTGTTATTATATAAAATTTGAACATAATTATGTAAGAAATACTCACGTTCACGGTCAGCTTCTTTCAGCTGTGCTTCAAGGTTTTCCAAGTTATACCTGTATATTTCCTCGGTCGTAGACTCGCACAATGTCCAAAATGTACGTACGAATTCTTTCTACTCCTTGTCAGAGAATTTCTTCTTGCTGTTCTTATTAATATTTTGTTGAATATGGAACCGACAAAGATACTTATGCGCTTTTGGAAAAACTTGTTCACACGCGTTCATTAGCGCAAAATCCCTGTATGTTAAAATCACGCGCGGTTCCATACATCCTGCCAGCATAGACTTGATCCTCTGCAACACCCATAGGTAGTTCTCTGACTTCTCAGCGGAAATTACCGCACAAGCAGCCGTAAACGATTTGTTTGTCGACGTCATGCCTACGACCTGAACAAATGGCAGGTTGTACATGTTCGTTTTGTATGTGGCGTCAATCATTAGCACATGCGGGAAGGCACACCACATAGTGAATGATTTTTCGTGAACAAAGAAGACGTCTTCAACTTCGTTCGATATCTCATTCGTGCGCATGTAATAAGTGTAATTTTTTTCGATAAGAATGTTTTCAAGTTTTTGCATCGGAGACTTACCGACATTTTTTTCGGCGTTGATCTTCTGAACAGCGTTGTGTATATCTTTCGGAATAAGCTTTCTAGCCGGATTGTTTTTTGTCAGCGTTCGCCAGATACTTTGGTTGCGAATATCTTGCTCTGCCAACTCCTTAACCAGTTTTTTGTCCTCCGAAGAAAGCCTTCTCGCATACGCGTGACCCTCGAAGTTTTCAATAGGAGTGTGGTTATGCTTCGCCTTCGTCACCTCGATCCTCCAAACACTTCCGGATGATTCCGAAAACCCGATTATCTCGAACGGGCAGCCTATTTTCTTGCTACCCGTTTTCCTCTGTGTAGCTACACTCTTATGCTCCCCACCAAAAGTACATTGAAACCAAATCTTGTAATTCTCTCCTCTTTTATTCGACCTCTTAGTCACAATGAGGTAACCATTGTCTTTTGCCGTGTCTTGTACCCAACGCACCAACTCTTTACGTGACGAAAAGGTCTGCGTTGTATCAAACGAAAATGTAACCGGGTAACAACCTTCCTCGTCAACAGACACATCCTCCGGCTCACCATCGTCACCGAGGTTCGAATAGACTTGATGTTCAAAGCTCTGTTCACAACCGTAACTCTGGTTTGGATAACACTCCTGCTGTACAAAGCTTTGCTCGCCACCGTAACCGAAATTCGAATAACCTTGTAAGCCTTGTTGACAACCGTAACTGTCGTTTGGATAACACTCCTGCTGTACAAAGCTATAGTCGCCACCGTAACCGAAATTCGAATAACCTTGTTGTGCGTAAGGGTCCTCCACAGGGGTATTCAAATCCAGCTGCACCGTGTTATCACGATAACGAATGCCAGATACAACCTCTGTCTCCCTCAAGTTGGACGACACCGGTTTCTCAAACGAGTCAGAAATAGCGGTCCCCTTATAAGAATCAGGAACAACTGACTCGTCAGAATATTGACCGAAAAGATAGTTACTGAACCACGACATCGTTTTTTCAAAAAATGTAACTAATAGAGCAAAGAAGATCGACAAAAAACAATCCGAATTATGAATGTCGAGTCTGGCCAAGGATTTAAAGGCAGCATTTGGGGTCGAAGCGCCGCGCTATGGCCAAAGAGCGGCGCTTAGGGTTCACGGGGCGACTGAAACCTCGTATCACCTTTATGTCTGTCAGTCTGTCAGTCAGTCAGTCATTCGAAACCTCGTATCAACTTTTGTCGCCCTAAGCGCCCCGCTTTGGCCATAGCGCGGCTCTTAGGGGTGTGAAAATATTTTGGCCGTGTGTAATTAGCATGATCCTACTTTATACATAAACCAATGTGGGGTTAGCTCATTTGATAGAGACACATGGAGGGGAAGTCATATGTTCAAACATGGACAAAAGAAGTATGATCAATTTCTTGGTCTAATTGGTGTAAATTTGTGTTGATGTAATTTTTTTTTCTTTTTTACAGGTCGTTGCCCTTGTTTATGTTAGGATGGTGGGCTTTCTTTGTGTTGTTTTGTTTGCAATAAAAGTCAGCTTTAAAAGAAAAGTATTTTGTAATAATTGGTGTCAAATGAGAGTATAAGTACTATTTTCTTGTAAGGAAACAGGAAGTGGGTTTGGTTTCAGAGAGGTTGCAGATCAGGAAGTGATAAAGGAAGCAGAGGCTACAATCGAAATTGGGGAAAAATTGACATTGACTTGTCAAGACATGAAGCTCTGCTAAAGGCAGTAGTCGCAGACGACCAGGTGGATGTCAACAACCAATGAATTTTGGATCATTTAACATAAAGGGACCAGGAGGGGCCGGAAAATCAGCAGGTGTTAGGAGTATCTCGGTAAAGTACAATCTGTCTTTTCTAGCGATACATGAGACGCAGTTTAGGGAGCTTCCACTAAATAAAATTAGGAAATTTTGGGACAGTTCTAGGTTCGAATATTCTAAGGTAGATGCGGATGGCAGATCTGGAGGTTTATTATCAAGAGTAAATTACAAGTTTTGTCCTTTATCTTTACATCAAATTTCAGGCGCTGTCCTTTAGCCAAAAAGTTGACAGGCGGTGTCCTTTATGTTGCCAAATCTTGCAAGTTTTGTCCTTTTAGCCAAACCCAATTAGATTTTTTGGTTAAATCTGGTCACTCAAGGGTATTTTAGTCTTTCTACCCCATTTATTTAATATTATCTAAAAATAAAACAAAAAAATTTAAAATAATAATAATAATAATTATTATTATTATTATTATTATTATTATTATTATTATTATTATTATTATATATATAGAGTAAATTACTGACCACCATCACCACCACCCTTCATCACCATCACCACCACCCTCCACCGCCGCCACCACCGCCACCACCACCACTACCGCCACCATCAAACACACCTTAAACCGCCCAACATAACAATCATGTTCATAAACAAAACCCCCAAATTAAAACATCATCCTATCTTCAACCATTGATCATAAACGAAACCCCCAAATCACCACCCTCAAAAATCTATCATTTTACAAACACAGCATGTAATATAGCTTCCTGAAATTCATATAAAACCAACTCAAAAACTTTTCAAATCTCACAAACACAACTCTTCAGAATTTGCAATAGTAAAACAACAAATTTAAAAAAAGTAATAATAAAGGCATAAAGCAGTGTATCACCTCCTGAAATTATACTCCTTTTTGGCAACTCTTCTGGTTTATAAAAAAAATATCAAACAAACACTCAGAAACCAGCGGTGGTTGAATCTGGTGATCCAGAGGGTCCTTTACTAGTTTTGCTAATAATCCCCTTTCCAAAATATTCAGCAATTACTGAAAATCCATCTTTTGAACTCTTGACTTGATTAAAGAACTGATCTTGATTCTTGGAGTTTTGTTCTAAGTTTCTTTTCATTTCTAGAACGGATCTGTACTCGGGGCACATTCGGGACATTCTTTTCATTTCTAGAGGGACCTTCTCTCCTCGCCACTTCAGATATTGTTAGAGAGAGAGAGAAGAGAGAGAGAGGAACCGTATAAGTTTAGAGAGTGAGAAGGACTTTTAGTTTGAGAGAGGGAGAGATTATATTTATTTTATTTTTCATTTCATTGCAACCTAGTCCCTAAACACAAGTTGTTTTACAAAACAGTCCCTGAAGAGGTGAAATGACAATAATAGCCTCATGTGCAAGGCACATGACCAGATTTAACCAAAAAATCTAACTGGGTTTGGCTAAAAGGACAAAACTTGCAAGATTTGGCAACATAAAGGACACCGCCTGTCAACTTTTTGGCTAAAGGACAGCGCCTGAAATTTGATGTAAATATAAAGGACAAAACTTGTAATTTACTCTATTATCAATGTGGAACCCGAGTATTTTTCAGAAAGAATTAGAAGTGAAGAATCAGAATTATATTTTAGTAAAGGGTCGGATTATTGGAGAGGATGTGGATTTAGTGGTAGCAAATGTATACGGTTCTATACTTAAAGCCAATAGAAGAAGAATGTGGGAGGAGTTATTGGAAGCTAAGAATTCGATAAACGGGATGTGGATTTTATTGGGAGACTTCAATGAGGTGAGATTTCCCGAGGATAGATGTAATTCCCAATTCGACTCGAGTGGAGCTTTGAGTTTCAATAACTTCATCAGCAGGGGTGGCTTGCAGGAATACAACATGGGAGGTATGAAATTTACATTTTTATATGGAGATGGTACCAATCTTAGCAAGATAGATCGAGTTTTAGTCTGTGACGATTTTATAAGTAAATGGCCGAACGCGTCTCTTACCGCACTGAATAGAGAATTTTCCAATCATAGTCCGCCCATATTGACTACAATGGACAATAGTTTCGGTCCATCGCCGTTTAGACTTTTTAATAGTTGGTTTACCATTGATGGCTTTGATGAGGTTATCAAAAGAGGGCTGAGTATAAATTGTGATTCAAGGTTTAAGGATGAGGTGTTGGCAATTAAGCTGAGGGCTGTAAAAGAAGAATTAAAGATATGGAGAAAAAATAAAAGGGAAGCGGAGGAAAAAGACCTTTTAGAAGCACAAGTGAAGCTGAAACAGTTAGATGAGCAAGCGGAAAGGAGATTACTATCGGATTCGGAAATAAGCACTTGGCAAGATTGTAAGAGAAAGGTTAAAGATTGGTACGATAAAGTGGCAGCAGACATGCAACAAAAAGCGAGATGTAGGTGGGTGGATCTGGGTGATGAGAATACAAAATATTTTCATACAATAGTGAACAGTCACATTGCAAGAAATAAAACAAGCGGCTTGTGGATAGATGGGGTTTGGGTGACAAACCCGATTGAAATCAAAACGCAGTTTCTGTTGGCTTTTCAAGCCAAGTTCAAGGAACCGGTCATGTCTAGACCAAGAATTGGAGCAGGAGGTTTTAAGAAGTTAAGCACGGCACAGGCGGAAGGTCTAATAGCCCCTTTCGTAGTGGAGGAAGTACGAAAAGCGGTTTGGGATTGTGGTATTGACAAATCTCCACGTCCGGATGGTATAACATTTAAGCTCATCAAGACATATTGGGAGGAGTTGAAAGGACTTATTATGGAGGTTATGAACCAATTCTTCACACATGGATCGATACATCATTCATGCAGCGCCTCGTTCATCGCACTTATTCCAAAGGTATTAGATCCGCTTACCTTCTCTGATTTTAGACCAATATCATTAGTTGGTGTAGTTAATAAAATTATCTCAAAAGTTCTAGCAAATAGAATAAGAGGTATCATCAAAAATGTGGTGTCTAATGTACAGTCAGCCTTTATGTCAGAAAGAAATATTATTGATGGCCCTTTAATAATAAACGAAGTGGTGGGTTGGGCTAAAAGATCTGGGAAGAGTATGTTTATTTTTAAAGCAAATATAGAGAAAGCCTATGACAAACTTAACTGGAAATTCTTAATTTCCATTCTCACAAATATGGGGTTCCAGCGAAGTGGAGGAATTGGGTTATGGGAATACTTTTTGCAGGTAGGGGATCAATATTGGTTAATGGTTCACCAACGGGGGAGTTTCATTATAAAAGAGGTTTGAGACAAGATGATCCTTTATCACCTTTTCTCTTTATAGTAGCTATAGAAGCACTACATGTGATGATGGAGAGAGCAAAACAGAATAATGTCTTCTCTGGTATTAAATTACCTAGGGACGGTCCATATTTAACACATTGTTATACGCAGACGACTCAATTTTTGTGGGTGATTGGGATGGGAATAATGTGATGAATCTCAAGCGGATTCTTCGCATTTTTTATTTATTATCAGGATTAAAAGTAAACCCGCGCAAAAGCCAACTTTATGGGGTGGGTATGAACGACGAGGAAGTAGAAATTATGGCATTAGTCTTCAATTGTAGGGCTGGAAAATGCCCATTCGTATACTTGGGATTAAAGGTGGGTGCAAACGTGAATAGGTTGGCAAATTGGAAAGAGGTTATCGATATGTTCAATAAAAGATTAAGTAACTGGAAGGCGAAAACCCTGTCCTTCGCTGGAAGGGTAGTTCTTATTAAATCAATGCCCAGTAGCTTACCGAATTATTTCCTGTCTCTATATAAGTATCCGACGGGTGTAATAAAAGTACTGGAAGGTATTCGAAGAAAATTTCTATGGGGGAGGGTGTAATATAAAAAACAAAATAAGATGGGTGAAATGGGAGAAAGTGGTAACAACAAAGGATTTTGGGGGACTCGACATCGGGAAAATAAAAGATATGAACTTGGCACTTCTTTTGAAGTGGTGGTGGAGATTAAAAATGGAGCCTGAAAGCTTGTGGGGGAAGGTAATAAAATAGATTCATTCAAGTCATAGGAAAGTAGAAGCAATTCCGTTTAAGAAATCCTTGACGGGTGTATGGAAGAATATTGGCGACATAGAAAAGGACTTCATAAAAAATAGCATCAATATCAATTCTAGTTTGAGAGGCAAAGTCGGAATAGGTGACAAAACACTGTTTTGGGTGGATACTTGGTTAGGTGATGTGCCGCTAAGAGATCAATTTCCAAATTTATACCAATTAGCAACAAAGAAAAGAGCGTCGGTGTTGGAAAATTATAGAATATTAAATGGTGGGAGGCTGTGGGAATGGGCATGGTTATCGGCTCCGTCAAGTACTGAAGAAAAACAGCAAATGGATAGTCTAATGGAGCGGTTACAACATCAAGTTTTGTCTCAAAATAGCGATGTATGGGTATGGAAAAGTTTCGAACAACAAGAGTTTTGTGTAAGGAATGTAAAGCTTTCACTTGGCCAAAATCTAGATCTAAACTCACCTCCGAATACGTTTTCGTGGAACAACTGGGCTACTAGTAAAAGTGTGGCATTCGTTTGGAGAGCTATTGAAGAAAAAGCCCCTATAGCGGTGGCACTTACTGGAAGAGGTATGAACCTACCGGATGTGCTATGTAAAACATGTGGAGCGGCGGAAGAGACGGCACAACATATACTCATTCAATGTAACTTCGCCAAACGCGTTTGGGAGGCGATAACTGATTGGTTAAAGATTCCGATGGTAAAAACGGAGAGAACTGTAGCGGAATGGTTGTCGGAATTATTGGATTTACAAAGAAGTCGGAAGATCAGTGAAGGGGTATGGTCCCAGATCTCGCGTCAGCATTGACCGCGAGTGACCATTACCCTTATCAAAACCCCCACTAGCTAACAACCTACTTGTGCCCATGCGAGAACGCGTCGGCACAAGGGTTGAATCCAATCTATCTAGTAACGGAGGAGGACTTACATGGAACATGAGAACGGTAGAGTGATGCGACATAGCATCACATCTGGTGTATGAAAACGGAAGTATTCACAGCGATGCGGCATCGCACCGCATCCAGTGAACACTTCTATCAATACAAAAAAGCCTTACCTTAGGCATAGAAGAAGATGAACGTAACGGTGCGGCTGACACCGCACCATATGGGCATTTTCGTCACGACAAGGGATACAGGCGAATAGTCTCCGCGGACGACGATGCGGCTAGCACCGCATCTCGCGTATTCCTTGATCACAAGTAGGAGACGCGGTAACTTCAGATGTTACCGCACGTAGCGATGCGGCTTGCACCGCATCCTATGCATTCAACAAGTGGGACTGACACCCCAGTGCAAGTGGCACCAATGGCAGTTACCTGTCAGAGCTACGTAAGCAATGGACTGACGTGGCGTAACATCCACAACCGACAAGCCTGACACACCTGCAAAGGTGCAGCACGTCGTCAGTCCATCCATCATCATCCTCCTTCACTCCTCGGCTATAAATACCAACCCCAAACCAGGTTTGAGGTATATCTCTTCACAACTCTCTCACTACTACTACTATCTTACTTTGCTTCCCAAGCAAACTACTGATTCTCACGCCGGAGAGTGGTAACAAGGAGCACCCCCCACCCCATCCTCCTTGTTACGAGTCACGGCTTGTTTCCTTGTGCAGGAGATCAACCACCGGTGATCCAGCCAGCGATCCTCGAGAGGAAGGGATTAACCCTTCTTGACGAGACCAGTGTGTTAACCCTGCCCGGTTCACCATTGTTTCATCATTGGCGCCCACCGCTACTCTTAGCATTTTCTAAACCATCCTTTTCCCTCTCTCACGATCATGACGGATCACCAAAACAACACTGCGGATAACCAAAATCCTCCAATCCCACCTCCGGTAGGGGTCAATGCCTCGACCTCCCAACCCGGACACATCGGCACGTCCACACAAAGGAGTCCCTCCTTTATGTTTGGACATGACTTATCACAGTTCCCATCTGTGATCCCACCAGGCATGACCGTTCATACCTGGTACGAGCAGCAGGCAGCCATGCTGACCGCAGCATACAACCGCGCTTGTACTGAAGCGAATATACGAGCTGGGCTTCCCCCAGCACCGCACACCCCTGTTGAGCGTATTTTACAATACGACGGCAGGATACATTCACGCCCGGCTTCAAGAAGCCGACGTGAAGAATGGGGATCGTCTTACTGTTCGGTCCACACCCTCAACGAGGAGGATTCCTCATACGGGTCCCATACCAGAGGACCAGTGCATACGCGCCTTGGCCCCCATGGCGAGGACAGGAGGCGGTCAACCTCCCGACGCGGCCCAGGCATTCAGAGCCGATTGGGCCCGCAACCATACACCGAAGGGTACGGTCATACCGACCCTGACGACCATAGCTACCGCGGTGATTCGCATGACACCAGCAGCAGACCGGAGGACGCAACTACGTTCCTCCCAGTCACCCCCGCAACACATACCTCAGGGCGGCAAAGCGCCCTGCGAACGAGCCATACAGGCCAAAGGCAGCGGCCGAAAATTCCAAATTCGGCACGCGGATTGCCAACGCCCATGTCACCACGACAAAGTTCCCATTCAACGTTGGGAAATACAGTGGTTCGACCGACCCGGACGACCACATGAACATCTTCATGGGCGCGGGCATCAACGGCCAGTGGGATGAACCCACTTGGTGTAATTTTTTCCCCCAGACCCTTACGGGCCTGGCCAGGGCATGGTTCGATTCTTTGCCAGTGGGATCACTGGATTCATTCGAGGACTTGCGTACCAAGTTCCTCGCCTATTTTAGCCAGCAGCGACGCCACGAACGCGATTCGTTGGACGTCATGAACATCTGGCGAAGGGACGACGAATCCCTCGAGGCATTCGTCGTCCGTTACAATAAAGAGTGCCTGGAGATAGGCGACGTGGCAGACCAGATGGCACGAAACCACTTCATCCGGGCCGTCAAAGACAGAGAGATGATTATGACCATCTCTGGCAAGGAGGGCTTGCCCAAAAAATGGGAAGATGTCATGACCGCGGTCAAGACATACGCCCAGACACAGCGGTCACTTGAACCGCATTTGACGAAGGCAAAGCCCCAAGCTGAAACGTCCCACCAAGGGTCCAAGCGTAACAATAAACGCAACCGGGACGTTGGAAATTGCGATATTTCCAAACCGTATTTCCCGCGAACCAACACGTTCGACTCAAGGAACTACAACCCCGCCCGAGACAGTCGGGCATCAAAGAAAGATTCTCGGGACCGCAACTGGACCGAGATCACCATGTCGCCAAGTGAGGTCCTCCTTGCGGACCCACAATTCTTGCGACCGGCCCAACCAATGAAGTCCAAGAAAAATCAGGACCTCACACTCTACTGTGAGTACCACAAGGACTCGGGCCACACCACCAACAACTGCATCAGTCTCCGACTGGAGATTGAGCGCGCCTTAAAGGAGGGGAAACTGCAACACCTTTTGCCAGGTGGGCAAAAACCCACCAAGCGCATTACCCCTCATGGCGAAGGTACCTCCTCCGGGAAGCGAACCATGCACGTGGCTTCCACCCACATGATCCACGGAGGCAAGGGCAGGCCGCGTAAAGCGGCGAGAAGGCCGGAATGTGACTGGAAAGACGAGCAAGTCGTCTTTCCAAAAGTCCGAGGCGGACCGCGCGATAGGCGCGCCGTCGTTATTTCAGGCCAACTGGCACATTACTGCACCGAGCGTCTATTTATAGACCCGGGCAGTACATCTGATATAATCTACGAACAATGCTTCAACCAGTTCGACCAGGAGGACAAAGATCGGTTGCAAGCAGTAGATTACCCGTTAACCGGGTTCGCAGGGGAAACTGTCTTTCCCCTCGGCCAGATTACTTTTCCTGTGCGTCTTTCCAGCGGAAACCGCACAAGGACAGAAGAGGTAAACTTCATGGTTTTACCTCACACCTCCAGATATGACGTACTCCTCGGGAGAGAATCCCAAGGAGATTTCAATATGATCACGTCCGTCCCCCACTCTGCGGTTGGTTTCCCAACCGAATCGGGGGTCGCGATAATCTATGCCCACAGGGACGTCATGATGTCGGACGAAGTACGTCCGACCAAGGTCGCAAGGCCCACTCCCAACGACCAACCAGAAAAATGGGTTCTCAACGCGAGATACCCAGAACAAAAGGTCACATTGGGTCACGCCTTATCCCCGACCACCAAAGCGCAACTGAAGCAGCTTCTCTTCAAGAACCAAGACATCTTCGTGTGGACACCCGCAGACATGACCGGGGTCCCACGTGATATTGCGCAACATCACTTGAATACCTTGCCAGGTATTAAGCCAGTGATCCAAGGCCAGCGCCACCTTGGGTCAGCTAAAAATCAGGCGATGCAAGAGCAGATCGAAGAACTGCTCTCCGCAGGCATCCTGCGGGAAGTCAAATACCAGACTTGGTTATCCAACCCAGTCATGGTAGAAAAACCGTCCGGGGGCTGGCGCATGTGCGTCGATTACAAAGACCTTAACAAAGCCTGCCCCAAGGATTGTTACGCACTTCCAGAAATCGATGAAAAAGTCGATAATCTCGCACCATTCAGATGGAAGTGCTTCCTCGATTGCTACAAAGGGTACCATCAAGTACAAATGGCAATCGAGGATGAAGACAAAACGGCATTCCGGACCCCCACCGGAAATTACTGTTATACAAAGATGCCGTTTGGGTTGCGCAACGCGGGCTCAACCTACCAAAAGTTGATGAACGACACTTTCCGCGGGCAAATAAGCAAAAGTGTCGAAATCTACATGGACGACCTGGTCGTCATGAGCATGGAAGAGGACACCATGCTCACGGACATCGAAAGAACATTCCAAACTCTGCGAAGCGTTAACATAAAGCTCAATCCAGGGAAATGCTCGTTTGGAATGGAAGAAGGCAAATTCCTTGGGTTCATCGTGACTAAAGATGGATTCAAGGTAAACCCGGAGAAAGTCCAGGCGATCGAGCGCATGCCATCGCCTTCATCGATGAAGGATATGCAACGGCTAGCCGGCAGGCTAGCGGCACTCAACGGATTCTTAGCCAACCATGCAGCTAAGTCTTATCCGTTCATCAAGACCCTGCGGAGCTGTTCAAAGAAAGAACAATTCCAGTGGACCGCAGAGGCTGAACAGGCCTTCCGGGAAATGAAGGAGTGTTTGATACAACTCCCAACTCTAACCGCACCACGCAAAGATGAGCCACTCATATTATACCTATCCGCCGCGGATAACGCGGTGGGTGCGGTATTAATAGTGGAGCGAAAGGGGGTTCAAACACCCATCTATTACATCAGCAAGATGCTCAACGACCCAGAGACGAGATAGTCAATAATGGAGAAATTGGTGCTAGCATTAGTGCACGCTTCAAGACGGTTGCGACGCTACTTCGTAAACCACGTCATCACAGTGCTAACCAATTACAGGATCGGCCCGATCCTATCCAAACCCGACATCTCTGGGAGATTAGCAAAGTGGGCAATCGAGCTGGGCGCGCACACGATACACTATAAACCGCGCCCCGCGATTAAAGGCCAGATCTTAGCTGATTTCGCCGCCGAAGTACCGGTGAATCGCATCCAAGAATGCGAAGAAGCACAAACTCCTGCACCAACGCCATCCTCCTCAGAGACATGGGCACTATTCACGGATGGTGACTCCAACGACGAAGGTGCGGGTGCAGGTCTGCGACTCGTCAGCCCTGACGGCCAAGAGCTTACATATGCAATCCGCCTCGAATTCAAAAGCACAAACAACGAGGCAGAATATGAAGCCCTGTTAGCGGGACTACGTCTAGCAGTCAAAATCGGCGTGCAACATCTGGAAGCACACGTCGATTCCTTGTTAGTTGCGGGCCAAATACGCGGCGACTACGCCGCAAAAGGGGATATCATGATCCTCTACCTCGAGCAAGCCCTGCAACTAATATCCAAATTCGCTTCGTTCAATATTCGCCATATTAATCGAAGCGAAAACAAGTCCGCAGATGCACTATCAAAACTTGCATCTACCAGCTTCCAACACTTGGCAAAGGAGATACGCATCGAAATCCTGCAAAATCCTTCGGTACCCCTGCGCCAAGTCAACGTCATTCAATACGGTTCAACATCATGGATGACACCTATTATCGCATATCTACAATCAGGTGTGACTCCCGAAAGCAAATCAGAAGCACGCAAGCTACAATACAAAGCGTGCCATTATCAAATGGGAGACGGTATCTTGTACCGTAAATCATACCTCGGGCCACTACTACGATGCGTCAACCCCCAGGATGCCACATACCTCATCCGAGAGATACACGAGGGCATATGTGGCATACATGCTGGACCACGCATGGTAGTGGCCAAAATCATGAATGCCGGGTATTACTGGCCCGGCATGCACCTGGACGCCGTCAAAGAGTTGCGCAAGCGCATCGACTGTCAACGTCATGCTCCAAAAACCTTGCGGCCAAAAAACAACTTAGTCCCCGTCACAACCGCATGGCCCTTTCAGAAATGGGCAATTGACGTTGTGGGACCATTCCCTGACGCTCTGGGTGCGGTTAAGTTTATCATAGTAGCGGTCGATTACTTCACAAAGTGGGTAGAAGCAAAACCGCTCGCCTCAACCACTGCTATGATAACGAGAAAGTTCATTTGGGAACACATCATCTGCCGTTTCGGATTACCAATGTGCATTGTCACCGATAACGGCACCAACTTCGCTGCCGACGAATTTCAAAAATGGCTAACAGAACTACATATTGAGCACATCTTCTCATCAGTCGCACACCCGCAAGGGAACGGCCAAGTTGAGAGCGTCAATAAAAGCCTAGTCGAAGGGATCAAGGCACGGTTGGGAACGGCCAGGCGTGGCTGGGTCGATGAACTCCCAAGTATCTTATGGGCTCACCGAACAAGCCCAAAAACAAGCAACGGGGAAACACCCTTCAGCCTAGTCTACGGTTCAGAAGCGGTGATCCCCGCGGAAGTAGGTCTCCCATCTCCTAGAATGTTGGCTATTGAAAAACTAGACAACAACACGGAACGCAGGATCGATTTGGACCTCTTGGAAGAAAGGCGCGAAAACGCTGCCATCTGTCACACCCTGGCTTTGCGGAAGCGTGGTTAATTTGGTGTGACTTCTTATTACCATAGCTTAATCATAACAAGCTATATGAATTAAAAATATGCAAGATCATCCATTAAAATAAAATAGTAAAACATTGTCTTAATGGGTTAAACACCCAACAACCACAACTTGTCTAAACATTACAAATGCGAACTTAACATAAACATGATTCAAGGACTGTGACTTGTCCAGGAAAGAGTCACAAGCCTCGAACCCTGGATGACCTCGGGCCTAATGCAGCGGAAAACAAGCCATACCGCGCCAGATCGTTAGTTTCCTGAAATACATGTAAGTTGAAAAATCAACAATAATGTTGAGCGAGTTCATGCGAAAGTGAGTAAACAAACCTTTATCTTTATCAAAAACCTGGTATGTAGCAAATAAGGAAAAAAAGAGATCACCAATGGTTTGCAAGGCCATTGATATGTGTGAAGTGCAAGTAGGGATGACTCAAACCTAGCGAATTTATGCGTCGGGCACTAAGTCACCCCGAGGTCCGTTATGCTGGACCTGGGGCTGGGCTCGCTACACCCAGATAGATCTACCGCTCCTGTCCCTCGGTCCTACTACGAGGATTAATGGCCTCAAGTTGTGCCTACCCACTCACATGATCTGAGTAACAAACCTCCTTACGCTAACCATACCATGTATAAACATATTCATAATCATAGTAACATGTATTTCACCCCCGCAGTTTATAAAACTGAAAACAGTTAAGAGAAAAGGGGGACATGAACTCACAGTGAGTGCGTCACAATACCAAGTAATCCAAATACCCAACTGCTGCGCAACGACCTACATGTGCTAATTCTATTAGACGGATGGCCGTGCCTTAGCTTTATAGTTAAATTTTTCGGGAAACAGTTAGACAACCGTTCCGTGTATATACTTGGTAATTTAGTCTCCTTCCCAAGGATGGGGGAATTAATACATGCGTGTTTATAATATTAAGTCTCACTTAATATATTTTATTTCTCATCTCAAAATATAATTATTTTTCTCAAAAATAATATATTTTCTCTTTACATAATACTTTCCAAAATAATACGTTGACAAGATACGCATTCGTGAGTATTTCCGTATAAAGCGTAAGTTACGTTTTGGCGATTGAGTGGTAATAGTAATTACCATTGTAACTTATATGTTTGTCGTAAAGGCGTTGGTATTATTTTGGGTTCGACAAAGTTTGTAAATATTATTTTTACTCTAAAAATAATATTTATATATTTTCACAAAATAATCATAAACAGTGTGATGAAAAATATATTTATCGAATAAATATTTATCACGTTTATTTTTGTGAAAATCCCACCTCCGATTATTTAATAAATAAAGTCATGGCGAAATATAGTTTGAAAACATCTCAAAATAGTTTAACACTTGTAAATAATTCTAAGTGTTATATTTTTAGAAAATTTCGCCAGAGTTTCCCCTGTAACTGGAGGTGGCCACGCTTTCAAGCGTATCATTTTCTTTTACAAAATCATTTCAACAATTCTTCAAATCAACCAAATACTTCAAACTAGTTTCAACACATTAAACTCGTAGACTAGTATGTAAAATCACAATATTGCATGAACTTGTAGTTTTTCTAAAACTATTGTGTAGATCTCGTTATATTTAGTGGATCTATATATATAATAGTTTAGTCTTGTAAAAACCCCGTTTTTAGAACAAATCATCCGACAACTTTTATAAAAATTGTTATTTTGTCGGATCTTTCGTTTCACAAGTGTTCATACACTTGTAGTTTATAAAAATCACCTTTGTAAACATGTTATCCAACTTATATAAAAACATGATTTTCTCGACACTTGGTTCTACGGATGTACCACTTGTACATACGTAGATCGGCTCGTTTTAAACACTATTTTTCATGTCAAAACACTTTTACACAAGTTCATGTTTCCCGTGTGGTGGAGTTTCACCTTTTAACCCTTGTACAAAAGAAACAAGTGTATGTCAAGATTCGGGATCTTAACAAAGTCGGGTTAAACGATGATAAGAGCCACCACATCGTAGATCGGGTCTCTACAACCAACATATTCAAGTACTACGACTTTTACACAAGACATGACTCTTTATCCAACAAAATTCGAGTTTTTGTAGACTTTAAAGATTCAAAAGATGGGTTACCGACTTTTAACCGTTAAAAATCCTTTTAACCACTTTAGATACGATCAAGAACAAGTTTTAAATGTTATACCTCTAGCTCGGGGCTAGGGAAGATCTTTGGCGAAAACGGCGTGGATAAAAGCAAGTGAGCGAGGTCCTTCAACTTCCGTTTGCTTCCGGCTTCCTTATATGTGATCCCCGACTCTAGTATATGCTCGGAATGGCAAGACACGAACCGAAAGTATGGTGGATGGTGGTGGGTATGTTCGGCCGAGAGGGAGGGGGCAAGAGGGAGAGAGAGTTGGTGAAATGGTGTGTGTAAAATCTTGTGTAGTGTGTGTGTTTATATAGAGAGTTTTAGCGCTATCGTCCATCGGTTTCATGCTCTAGATATCCACGAAATCTAATTAAATATTAAAAAGTGTACTCCCCTTGTCCTTTCTAGTTGGCCGATCCCATTAGGGGGGGGGGTATCCGGTTGGGTCTTGATCGTTCAGTTAGAGTTTAGTTTGGTTAAGTCGGTTAACTTTAGGGATTAACCCCGTTAGTTGTTTAATGCGTTATAAAGCGGGTGTTAGGGTAATCAGGGACCCTAACTGGCTCAGAAAAATACCAATAATATTTCTGGCAATATTTTTATGTTCCGGGTATAGTCCGGTTGTTCGGTTGGATAGTAATCCGTTAAAGTGCTTAAGTAATCCTTTAAGCGTCGTAAATAATATTTTTAGCGACACAATTTATTCTGCAAAGTGTCAGGAATAATTCCTCATGTTTTGGCACTTTATTAGTTAGCTAGAAGCTAGTGTGTTGATAAAAGTGCTATGTTTTGTGCTTAAGGTACGTTTTAGGCACATCCAATCTCTAAATCTTATTCCTAGAGACGCAATTATACAACCCTTGTACTCCTACACACACTACGGGTGTAGTAAAATATTTCTGGCTCATACAGGCCTTTAGAGGCAGTGTCTACCTGATGCTGGCTATATCAGCATGTTCAATAGGTTATCCGTTCAAATGCTACTGTGCTTTTGTGCATCATGTTTGTCACTAGAGTTCAGTAAATAAATAATGTAGTGACGGAAAAATCAAAGTATGATGCAGATAGGTACAAGTATCAACAATCAAGTAGCAGTTTATCAGAAATCTCAGTTAAGCACAGTAATTAGGCAATAATTAATAGTTAATTAAGTCGTACGGATACCTGGTTTAGTGAGGGTTGTCACATTCTCCCCCCGTTAAATAAATTTCGTCCCGAAATTTTAAATTCTGCTTGTAGAAGCAGGGTTCTCAGGAAATAAGTGGGGGTATTTCTCTTTCATTCGGTCTTCACGCTCCCAGGTGAACTCAGGACCATGTCTAGCATTCCAGCGAACTTTGACGAGCTTGACACTGCTCCGGCGGGTCTTGTTAATTTTCCAATCCGTGACCTCGACAGGTTCTTCAACGAAGTGGAGCGTGTCGTCAATATGAATTTCGTCGGTAGGAATGGCAACATTAACTTGAGTTGGACTTCTCTTCAGATTGGATACATGAAATGTATCGTGAACATTATTCAGTTCGGCTGGTAGTTCCAACTTGTATGCTACGGTCCCAATTCTTTCCAAAACCTTGAAGGGACCAATGTAGCGTGGATTCAACTTCCCACGCTTCCCAAAGCGTGCCACACCCTTCCAGGGTGATACCTTCAACAAAACCATATCCCCAACCTCAAACTCCTGAGGTTTCCTTTTCAGATCTGCGTAGGTCTTCTGACGGTCACGAGCCGCACTAATGCGATCTCGGATTTGCGCGATCTTATCTGTAGTTTCCTGAACTACATCGGGACCTACCAATTGTCTATCACCTGCGTCAGACCAACAGAGCGGCGACCTGCACTTGCGCCCATATAACGCTTCGAATGGCGCGGCACCAATACTGATGTGGTAGCTGTTGTTGTATGAAAATTCAACCAGGGGTAAATGCTTATCCCAGCTACCGCCTAAATCCATCACACATGCTCTCAGCATGTCCTCCAACGTCTGAATCGTCCGCTCACTTTGGCCGTCGGTCTGCGGGTGAAAGGCTGTGCTCATATTCAGCTTTGAGCCAAAAGCTTCCTGGAAGGATTGCCATATCCTCGATACGAACCTCCCATCTCTATCAGAAATAATCGAGAGAGGTACTCCATGGCGTGTAACAATCTCTCTCACGTAGATTTCAGCCAATTTGCTTGTATGATCCTTCTCGCGGATAGGCAAGAAGTGTGCTGACTTTGTTAAACGATCCACTATCACCCAGATAGTGTCATGGCCTTTTGGCGTTCTTGGTAACTTCGTAATAAAATCCATGGAGATTTCTTCCCACTTCCACTGGGGAATTTTTGGTTGTTGCAGAAGTCCCGAAGGCTTCTGGTATTCCGCCTTAACTTTGGCGCAAGTTAAACATTTGCTCACGTAGATAGCAACATCGCCTTTCATCCTAGGCCACCAGTAATAATCCTTAAGATCCTGGTACATCTTATCCGCTCCAGGGTGGATAGAGTACCGTGACTTGTGAGCTTCATCAAAGATAATCTCTCTTAAACCACCAAACAGAGGAACCCAAATCCTTTTCCCAAAACACAATGTTCCTTCCCTGTTTGGCACCAACATCTTCTCCATCCCACGGAGATATTCTGCCTCAAGGTTTCCCTCCTTGAGAGCTTCCTTCTGTGCTGCACGAACGCGCGAGGTAAGGTCGGTTTGAATTATCATCTTCATAGCCCTAACCCTTATGGGCTTGATTCTCTCTTTACGACTTAGGGCATCAGCGACCACATTCGCCTTCCCTGGATGATACTTGATCTCGCAGTCGTAATCGTTCAACAACTCGACCCATCGTCTTTGCCTCATGTTCAACTCCTTCTGGTTGAATATATGCTGGAGGCTCTTGTGATCTGTGAAGATTGTACACTTTGTACCGTAAAGGTAGTGTCTCCAGATCTTCAAGGCAAAAACCACTGCGCCTAGCTCCAAATCATGAGTGGTATAGTTCTTTTCATGCACCTTCAGCTGGCGTGATGCGTAGGCGATAACCTTTTGACGTTGCATCAACACACAACCCAATCCTTGACGCGATGCGTCGCAGTATACCACGAAATCATCAGTACCTTCTGGTAGAGCTAAGATTGGTGCGTTACAAAGCTTATCCTTCAATATCTGAAAGGCCTCATCCTGTTTGATTCCCCAATCAAACTTCTTATCCTTCTGCGTGAGGAGCGTTAACGGTTGAGCGATCTTTGAAAAGTTCTCGATGAACCTTCGATAATAGCCAGCCAAACCCAAGAATTGTCGAATCTCAGTTGGCGTTTTTGGCGTTTCCCAGTCTTTGATAGCCTCGATCTTGGTTGGATCCACGTGGATTCCATCTCCATTCACCACGTGCCCAAGGAATTGCACTTCTCTTAGCCAAAACTCACACTTAGAGAATTTGGCGTACAACTGTTCCTTCTTCAGCAACTCTAGAATAGCTCTAAGATGTTGCTCGTGCTCAGCCTTCGTCTTTGAATAAATCAAGATGTCATCGATGAATACAATCACAAACTTATCCAGGTATGGCTTACAAACTCGGTTCATCAAATCCATGAACACTGCAGGTGCGTTTGTCAAACCAAACGGCATAACGAGAAACTCGTAGTGTCCATATCGAGTTCTAAAGGCTGTCTTCGGGATACTCTCCTCCTGTATCCGTAGCTGATGGTATCCAGATCGAAGGTCGATCTTTGAATAGAAGCTTGAACCTTGAAGCTGGTCGAACAGATCATCGATTCTTGGTAAAGGATACCTATTCTTGATCGTCAGCTTGTTCAACTCTCTGTAGTCAATGCACATACGGAAACTACCGTCCTTCTTCTTCACAAACAAAACTGGAGCTCCCCAAGGCGAGAAGCTTGGTCGGATAAAACCCTTGTCTAACAACTCTTGAAGTTGTGTCGACAGTTCCTGCATCTCAGACGGAGCGAGTCTATAAGGTGCCTTAGCCACAGGCGCAGCGCCTGGAACTAAGTCGATGCGGAACTCCACTTGCCTTTGAGGTGGCAAGCCAGGCAAGTCTTCTGGAAAGACTTCTGGGTATTCCCTCACGACAGGGATGTCTTCGATCTTCGGCTCAGCAGCCTTTTTATCCACAATGTGTGCTAGAAAAGCAACACATCCTTTCTGCAAACACTTCCTTGCTTTCAGGCAGCTAATCATCCTTAACGGCGTCTCACGCTTCTCCCCATGAACAACAATGGTCTCACCATCATCAGTCGGGATACGAACAATCTTCTCGTGACAAACTATCTCTGCCTTGTTACTCGATAACCAATCCATCCCTACTACCACGTCGAAGCTTCCCAACTGGGCTGGTAGTAGATCGAGAGCAAACTCACGCTCTCCCAGCTCGATTACGCAACCTCGAATCACCTCGTTAGCTTCTACTAACTTCCCATTCGCTAATTCGATCGAGTATGGAATATCTAACTTACTAGCGGCTAAACCAAGCATGTTCTTAAATTCTAACGATACGAAGCTATAATCGGCACCAGTATCAAACAAAACGGATGCATAGCGTTGGTTTACAGGGAACGTACCAGTGACAACGTTGGGATCCTGGCGCGCTTCCCTGGCTTCCATGTTAAACACTCTTCCGCGTGCCTGGTTTAATTCTGGGCAATTCCTCTTGAAATGCCCTTGATCTCCACAATTAAAACATCCGGGCCTCTGCCCGTTCCCACCATTGTTTCCAGCTTGATGGTTTCCCTGGTTCCGATTCATGGCGCCTGCTTGGTTAGCATTATTGGCACGGTTTCCATCACCTCCCAGGTTTCCTTGTGGGCGGCTCCCTGCACCACCACGGTTGTTCCTATTCCCATTTCCTCCTTGGCCTCCCCGGCCAGCATTAGCCCAACAAAAATCCTTCGTATGACCAGTCTTCCCACATGATTCACAAACTCTCAGGCTGCAACGACCAGAGTGATGTTTTTGGCATGAGTTGCACTTGGGGTGTGCACCCATGTATCCCTTCCCTTTCTTTCTACCACCAGCTGAATCCTGAGCTGGCGCACTCGATTCTCCCTTCTTAATCACCATCCCGGTGCTCTGCTTGAAACTCGAAAACTTTCGCTTATTACCACCAGATGACTCCACATGAGTCTCCTTCTTCCTGGGCTCAACCCCATCAAACTTGTTCAACCGAATCGCCTCTTCGGTGAGAGCCACACTCAGATCAATGGCTTCTATGATGGTTGCAGGTTTGGAAGAAGTCACCATGCTGATTATCTGAGGGGCCAATCCCCAGATGAAGCGTTCAATCCTTTTGAACTCCGGTGTAACCATGTAGGGTACCACGTGCGACAAATCGTGGAACCTCTGGACATACTCAGCTATCTTGGAACCTTCCATCTTTAGGTGCCAGAATTCGGTCTCTAACCTCTGAATTTCAGCACGAGAACAGTACTTCTTGCGCATAAGCTCTTTCAACTCAGTCCAGGTCAGTGCGTAAGCTGCGGCTTCGCCAAGGGTCTGGACTTGTAGATTCCACCAGGATAGGGCTCCATCCACAAATAGCCCTGAGATGTAAGTGACTTGTTGATCTAGCGCGCATTTGCTCATGCGAAGTACGGACTCGGTTTTCTCTGCCCAGCGGACGAAAGCAACAGCACCACCTGTGCCGTCGAAGTTTATGGGCTTACAGTCCAAAAATTGTTTGTAGGTGCACCCTGCACATACATTACATCATAGGTACGGCATTAGCATCTGCTAAAGGCATCCATTTAGGCCATGGTATGTCTTAATGACTTAGGGTTACCATGAGGAGGATTTTGGTTGCCGTTGATGTTCGAGCTACTTCCGCTTGGTCCTCCTTGCGAGGCAGCATATTGAGCAATGGCGGCGGCAATAACTTGCTGTAGTTCTTCAGGAGTAGTGGGCATCGGCTGAGGTTGTCGTCTTGGTGCCATCTTCTAAAGATGCGTACGTCGATTAGGCCATAATAAATATACGTATATAGTAATAGTAATAACATATAACATCTCATGTTATCTATATATCACACACAACATCCCATGTCCCAACATCCCATGTCACAAATATCATACACACAACATCCCATGTCCCAACATCCCATGTTGCATACAACATCCCATGTCCCAACATCCCATGTTGCAATTATCATACATACAACATCCCATGTCCCAACATCCCATGTTGCAAATATCATACATACAACATCCCATGTCCCAACATCCCATGTTGCAAATATCATACATACGACATCCCATGTCACAAAACATAAATAAGCAATCAAGTGAATCAGATATGGTGAGAATACGGCAACTGTTATATATATCGAGACCATAATGTGGTAAGGGTATCAGTACATCACTGTATCATACAATCACAAATCAAATAGGGGCTACATCACCCCCGTCAAAAACAATATCACATCAGTGTCACATACATCCAGTACATCAACAAATATCAACAAAAATCAGTATCGTCAGATGGTCTCCAAAAGGCTGTGCAGTCACAATCGCAGTCGTCTCACCATCGCCTACCACTATGGTACCAATGAGCCCTATGCGGATGGGGGTGGAGGAGGGGGAAAGTGAGCGTAAAGTAAGCGGCGTAAATGAAGCCAATCCTCCTCCATCGCCTGCTGAGTGCGAATAACAGATGCAATCTGCTGCTCCATAGTCGTAAGTCTGGCAGCAAAGTCAGAAGGTAATGATCGAAAAGGCTGAAAAGATGAAGATGTCTGACCAAGGTATGGATCAAAAGATAGCTGAGCTCTCTCGAGCTCCTGGAGTCGCTGTGTATGGGAATCATGCTGATGGACAAAGGACATCAAGACGTCCTCTATGGTATGTCCCATATGGAATGGATGATATGGATCAGTGGGTGGCATCGGTGAGGAAGATGACCAAAGCAGTGGCGTGCTGGTGGGATCGAATGGTGCTACATGAACAGAAGATGGAACAGGTGTCATCTGAGGCATGAAGGGCATAGGCATCGGGATGTGCCCAAAGGGGTGGGCTGAAGAGCCCTCTCCAGGCCCTGCTAGAGGTACAAACGGTGGGATCTGAAATGAGAAATCAGTATGATGTGCCTCAGTGTGGTGTGGTGGAAGCGGTGGAACATCCTCGTCAGCCGGTATCCAACCGTGCTGAGCCTCCTCATCAGGTGGATCCATATGCTCTGCAAATAGAGCGTGCTCAGGCTGAATGGGTACAGGATCAAAAGGAGCAATGACAGGATCAACATGATCAACATGATGGTCAACAGGGACGTCAACAATCAAAGGTGGGTCAACAAAAGGATCAACAGCATGATCAGCAACTAACAAAGGGACATCATCAATAGGAAGATCGCCAACTGGCGGGTCAGCCAAAACGGGCTCAATAGGAACGTCAGCATGTACCAAGTCATGCTCATGCACAGGATCGAGAGCAGCTGCCTGCTCTGGGGCTACGGCAGGCTCCGGGTCGTCAAAAGCCATGTCAAAATCAAACTCTGGATCAAAGGGATCGATAGGATCGACGGGATCAACAGGGTCCTCCATATGATGGTCCATAGGAATATACTCAATGTCGCGGTCAGGATCAAATCCTGGAGGAAAAACGGGATCGGAATCCTCAATATCGTCGTGCTCAAATACAAGGCTCAGAATGGGGGCGGCAGAAGATGCCTGATCAGGGTCCGAGTCATGAACAAAATGCTGAATGCTCACCTCGTGAGACGGAGCAGAAGCCACAGACTCAAAAGAGTCTGGGACTGGTGAGTGAGCGGGCGAGTCTCCAGCTGGGGCATCAGCAATCATCAAGAGACCGCCAAGCGGGTAAAGGGGCTGCATCAGGATCCTCGTCCTCAAAAGTCTCGTCCTCGTAGAGATCAATGTCGCCGTCAGCCTCGGCGTCTAGTAATAGCTCGTGTGCTGGGTAAGAAGC
Source organism: Helianthus annuus (assembly GCF_002127325.2). Lineage (NCBI taxonomy): Eukaryota > Viridiplantae > Streptophyta > Magnoliopsida > Asterales > Asteraceae > Helianthus > Helianthus annuus. Next base: position 155,271,733 of record NC_035446.2, on the reverse strand, counting down.
AAGAGGAATCGGAGCTGGAATCACAACAACGGGAAGATACTCAGCAGGATCGCCATCAATAGGCTCATAGGCATCCTCGGGTAAAGCGAAGGGCAAGGAGTCATCAGTATGCTCATCAATGCCGTCGGGTAGAGCGAACGGCTGGAAGTCATCATCATCGGTGCTCGTGTAGTCTGAGGTATGCACCTCATGCTCCGATGACACAATGTCATCCGACACTATGGGTAGAGGTCCAGTGGTATCTGAGTCTCCGGTGTCTGATGTATCCATGTGTCTGTAACACAATCACAAGTATGCACAAATAATCAGTAAATCAGGTAATCACACAAGTTACCAAATAATAGTCACATAATCCTCCTAGTCCCACTAGCCTCCCAGCCTCCCAGACTGTCCTTCCTAGTCCCACTAGCCAACTTTCCCAGCCTCCCAGACTGACTCCCTAGTCCCACTAGCAAACTTTCCCAGCCTCCCAGACTGACTCCCTAGTCCCACTAGCAAATTCTCCCAGCCTCCCAGACTGACTCCCTAGTCGCACTAGCCAACTACCTCGATCCATTAGATTGAGCCTCGGCCTCCCAGACCGAGCCTCAGTCTCCCAGACCGAGCCTCAGCCTCCCAGACTGAGCCTAAAAATAATAAATAAAATATGCTCAACATTTGTTTATAAAAAGGTTTTGGATCTGGACTTAAGTGGTATGCAGAAAAATGTTTTCGTGAGAGCCCTAGTGATCATAGTCTAGACTCGAGAAGGAATCCTAGTTCGCTATGATCAGAGCTCTGATACCAAGCTGTCACACCCTGGCTTTGCGGAAGCGTGGTTAATTTGGTGTGACTTCTTATTACCATAGCTTAATCATAACAAGCTATATGAATTAAAAATATGCAAGATCATCCATTAAAATAAAATAGTAAAACATTGTCTTAATGGGTTAAACACCCAACAACCACAACTTGTCTAAACATTACAAATGCGAACTTAACATAAACATGATTCAAGGACTGTGACTTGTCCAGGAAAGAGTCACAAGCCTCGAACCCTGGATGACCTCGGGCCTAATGCAGCGGAAAACAAGCCATACCGCGCCAGATCGTTAGTTTCCTGAAATACATGTAAGTTGAAAAATCAACAATAATGTTGAGCGAGTTCATGCGAAAGTGAGTAAACAAACCTTTATCTTTATCAAAAACCTGGTATGTAGCAAATAAGGAAAAAAAGAGATCACCAATGGTTTGCAAGGCCATTGATATGTGTGAAGTGCAAGTAGGGATGACTCAAACCTAGCGAATTTATGCGTCGGGCACTAAGTCACCCCGAGGTCCGTTATGCTGGACCTGGGGCTGGGCTCGCTACACCCAGATAGATCTACCGCTCCTGTCCCTCGGTCCTACTACGAGGATTAATGGCCTCAAGTTGTGCCTACCCACTCACATGATCTGAGTAACTAACCTCCTTACGCTAACCATACCATGTATAAACATATTCATAATCATAGTAACATGTATTTCACCCCCGCAGTTTATAAAACTGAAAACAGTTAAGAGAAAAGGGGGACATGAACTCACAGTGAGTGCGTCACAATACCAAGTAATCCAAATACCCAACTGCTGCGCAACGACCTACATGTGCTAATTCTATTAGACGGATGGCCGTGCCTTAGCTTTATAGTTAAATTTTTCGGGAAACAGTTAGACAACCGTTCCGTGTATATACTTGGTAATTTAGTCTCCTTCCCAAGGATGGGGGAATTAATACATGCGTGTTTATAATATTAAGTCTCACTTAATATATTTTATTTCTCATCTCAAAATATAATTATTTTTCTCAAAAATAATATATTTTCTCTTTACATAATACTTTCCAAAATAATACGTTGACAAGATACGCATTCGTGAGTATTTCCGTATAAAGCGTAAGTTACGTTTTGGCGATTGAGTGGTAATAGTAATTACCATTGTAACTTATATGTTTGTCGTAAAGGCGTTGGTATTATTTTGGGTTCGACAAAGTTTGTAAATATTATTTTTACTCTAAAAATAATATTTATATATTTTCACAAAATAATCATAAACAGTGTGATGAAAAATATATTTATCGAATAAATATTTATCACGTTTATTTTTGTGAAAATCCCACCTCCGATTATTTAATAAATAAAGTCATGGCGAAATATAGTTTGAAAACATCTCAAAATAGTTTAACACTTGTAAATAATTCTAAGTGTTATATTTTTAGAAAATTTCGCCAGAGTTTCCCCTGTAACTGGAGGTGGCCACGCTTTCAAGCGTATCATTTTCTTTTACAAAATCATTTCAACAATTCTTCAAATCAACCAAATACTTCAAACTAGTTTCAACACATTAAACTCGTAGACTAGTATGTAAAATCACAATATTGCATGAACTTGTAGTTTTTCTAAAACTATTGTGTAGATCTCGTTATATTTAGTGGATCTATATATATAATAGTTTAGTCTTGTAAAACCCCGTTTTTAGAACAAATCATCCGACAACTTTTATAAAAATTGTTATTTTGTCGGATCTTTCGTTTCACAAGTGTTCATACACTTGTAGTTTATAAAAATCACCTTTGTAAACATGTTATCCAACTTATATAAAAACATGATTTTCTCGACACTTGGTTCTACGGATGTACCACTTGTACATACGTAGATCGGCTCGTTTTAAACACTATTTTTCATGTCAAAAGACTTTTACACAAGTTCATGTTTCCCGTGTGGTGGAGTTTCACCTTTTAACCCTTGTACAAAAGAAACAAGTGTATGTCAAGATTCGGGATCTTAACAAAGTCGGGTTAAACGATGATAAGAGCCACCACATCGTAGATCGGGTCTCTACAACCAACATATTCAAGTACTACGACTTTTACACAAGACATGACTCTTTATCCAACAAAATTCGAGTTTTTGTAGACTTTAAAGATTCAAAAGATGGGTTACCGACTTTTAACCGTTAAAAATCCTTTTAACCACTTTAGATACGAGCAAGAACAAGTTTTAAATGTTATACCTCTAGCTCGGGGCTAGGGAAGATCTTTGGCGAAAACGGCGTGGATAAAAGCAAGTGAGCGAGGTCCTTCAACTTCCGTTTGCTTCCGGCTTCCTTATATGTGATCCCCGACTCTAGTATATGCTCGGAATGGCAAGACACGAACCGAAAGTATGGTGGATGGTGGTGGGTATGTTCGGCCGAGAGGGAGGGGGCAAGAGGGAGAAAGAGTTGGTGAAATGGTGTGTGTAAAATCTTGTGTAGTGTGTGTGTTTATATAGAGAGTTTTAGCGCTATCGTCCATCGGTTTCATGCTCTAGATATCCACGAAATCTAATTAAATATTAAAAAGTGTACTCCCCTTGTCCTTTCTAGTTGGCCGATACCATTAGGGGGGGGTATCCGGTTGGGTCTTGATCGTTCAGTTAGAGTTTAGTTTGGTTAAGTCGGTTAACTTTAGGGATTAACCCCGTTAGTTGTTTAATGCGTTATAAAGCGGGTGTTAGGGTAATCAGGGACCCTAACTGGCTCAGAAAAATACCAATAATATTTCTGGCAATATTTTTATGTTCCGGGTATAGTCCGGTTGTTCGGTTGGATAGTAATCCGTTAAAGTGCTTAAGTAATCCTTTAAGCGTCGTAAATAATATTTTTAGCGACACAATTTATTCTGCAAAGTGTCAGGAATAATTCCTCATGTTTTGGCACTTTATTAGTTAGCTAGAAGCTAGTGTGTTGATAAAAGTGCTATGTTTTGTGCTTAAGGTACGTTTTAGGCACATCCAATCTCTAAATCTTATTCCTAGAGACGCAATTATACAACCCTTGTACTCCTACACACACTACGGGTGTAGTAAAATATTTCTGGCTCATACAGGCCTTTAGAGGCAGTGTCTGCCTGATGCTGGCTATATCAGCATGTTCAATAGGTTATCCGTTCAAATGCTACTGTGCTTTTGTGCATCATGTTTGTCACTAGAGTTCAGTAAATAAATAATGTAGTGACGGAAAAATCAAAGTATGATGCAGATAGGTACAAGTATCAACAATCAAGTAGCAGTTTATCAGAAATCTCAGTTAAGCACAGTAATTAGGCAATAATTAATAGTTAATTAAGTCGTACGGATACCTGGTTTAGTGAGGGTTGTCACACCATCAACGAGGCCAAATATAAATCCAAACTTGAAAAGTACTACAACACGCGCGTCCGCGTTTGTACTTTCAACCCAGGAGACTACGTCCTACGCGACAATGAGGCATCTAATGCCGAGCGCCCAGGCAAACTTGCCCCCAAGTGGGAAGGACCCTACCTCATCAAAGAGGTCTTAGGAAAAGGCGCGTACAAATTACAAACGCTAGAAGGCGAACCTATCGCACGAACATGGAATGCACAACAGCTTCGACGCTGTTACATGTAAGCCATGTTCTTACATTTCTCTATGTAACATATCGGGCCGCAGGCCATTTGCAAATAAATAAATAAGCAGTTTTATACATTATTGTTTGTTATTACTATTACAAATGCGTGTTCCACTTTGCGGTATCCCAAAAACAGATTGGCAAAATCTTCATTCGCGATACCCATACAAAGTGGTAACCACACACAAATATTGTAATAGGCCAGCAGAGGGTAAAAAGACTTACATATTTATCCGGCCGGATAAACAAGTTTTTTTTAACACTTAACACAATTCCTGAGCCCAAAAAGGCAAACAATGGAATTGACGCGTACTCATGCGACAAAGGTATGGAGTACACTTGACCCCATTCACAAATGGGTAGAGTTCCGGATATATAAGCTTTTACAAAGCTTAAGCAATTCCTGAGCCCAAAAAGGCAAACAATGGAATTGACGCGTACTCATACGACAAAGGTATGGAGTACACTTGACCCCATTCACAAATGGGTAGAGTTCCGGATATATAAGCTTTTACAAAGCTTAAGCAATTCCTGAGCCCAAAAAGGCAAACAATGGAATTGACGCGTACTCATACGACAAAGGTATGGAGTACACTTGACCCTATTCACAAATGGGTAGAGTTCCGTATACAAGTTTTTACAAAGCTTACACAATTCTAAAACCGTAACGCGGTAAATAACAGAATTGACGCGTCCTCATACGACAAAAAGTATGGAGTCTACTTGACCCCATTCACAAATGGGTAGAGTTACGCATACATACGTTCAGACATGCAAGAATTAAAAACACTTGTACAAACTGAACAAAAAACTTTATATTCAAAAAATTCAAGCACCCACACGATGCTCAATGAATTTACATAAAGTTCCTATTCTATACAAGAGGAACACAAAAAGGAGGCACACTAGCCAACCTGAACCCTATTTTGTACCGCTGGTTCCCGCATCTCCTCCGGCACCACCAGCGGGTTCTTCCTTTTCCGCATCCGGATAAAGCATCCGCAAGCGATCAACATAGTCCGCAGCCTCCAAACAACCGTCCAGTTCCTCTACACAGGCAAGGGACGTATCATAAAAGGAGATTTCGGCCGCTTGAAGAAGCGACTCGGTATCCACCTCCCGAAAGCCGGATCGATCTTCGATATCACCGCCTAGAGACATGACGTTCAGTTGGGAAATACAGCGGTTATAACCAGCTTTAAAACCAGCGTCACGAGCACGCTGCTTGACCAAGTCCAAGACAGCCGCGGTCTCAGGGGCATCCATGATAGCCTCAATAATCTGCAATAAAGATCATAAGTCTCGGATAATAATCCAAGCAAATATAAAGGCAACAAATACTTACACGCGCGATACCGTGAGTCCGCAACCACTCACGGTCAGCCTCCAGCTGGTCAACAGAGGACACCAAGGCATCCTTGGCCTCAACAGCGGCATCAGCCCGCTCCTCCGCAACCGACACGCGGGCAGTAAGGTCTGTAACCGCGACCTCCCGGGATTGAACCTCAGCCTGTCACAAAACAACAAACAGTTCACTCGATAAAACATTTTCAAAACATTGGAGGAAATATACAACAGAGGTAACGACACATACCTGAAGGCTGGCAACAACCTTATCCAAACGAATGCGCTCCGCATTCGCCTCTTCAAGAGCCTTAGAAGAACGGCTCTCCTTCTCTGCGGCCTCTTCAAGGGCCTTTGCAGCACGCGCCCCGGCTTCCTTGGCCTCCTCAAACGCCTTTAGGGCCTCGGCCTTCGCCTGCTGCGCCTTCACAGCAATGACCTCTGCTGCAGCTTTTTCTTTACCCAAGGCAACGTTCGCTGCCTTGGCGTTCGTCAACTCCTGCCGAGCATAAAACAGAGTGTCATTCTGCTTAGCCCAGGATTCGTTCCACTTCTTACGCTCATTGGACAACTTTTCATTCCAACTTTTGCGTTCATCAGAAAGGAGTTTGGCAAGAGTACGAACCTGTTTAAGCTGAGCAGCGGCAGCCCACTCCGCGGTCTGTTTCTGCTTCTCAAAAGCAGCACAATCCTTCTCAAGCTGCTCCGCACCCGCACGGGCAGCCTTGACCAACTTCTCCGCTTCAGCCCGCATGCGAGCAGCCTCTTCCTCGCGGCGGCCCAACACCTTGTAATCTTCCAAAATGGCATTCGCCACAATGGAAGATCCTACCAACATTGTTGAGAACTGGTTTATGCGCAGCTCCCGGGGTGCAGCACGGGCACGTTCCACTTCAAAAGGGGTGCCCAAACCACCCAAAATCTCCTTGCATGCAGAAGGGTCATTAGAAATATCATCCCCCTGCATAACAGTCCAGGGGGGTCGGTGATACACAGTACTGCGACCCTGCGTGTAAGTGCGGTAATAATACTCCAATTCAGACTCCCCAGGCTGAATTGGAGGCCCATCATAACCCGCACCACCAGCAGACGAGCCGGTACCCTTCTCACCAGCAGGAGACTTCTGCGGCTCAGCATCATGCTGCCGCGCTTCAGCATCAGTTTTTTGCGGTTCAGAATGTTGCTTCCCAGTATCAGCAAACCGCACACTCAAATTATCTCCCTCATTGGGAGAGATCAGATTATTGGACGAGTCAACGGTGTCAAATATCTGAGTCGCAACATTCTCTGCGGTACCCTCCTTCCGCACGGTTGACTCAGGCACCACCTTCACAGGAGGTGTCGACGGCACCTCCGTTGCACCCGCACCCGTGGCACGCGGGGGTGACTCCGGAGCATCAAAGATGGAAAAATCTTCATCTTGAGGCTCTGCAAAAACAAAGTCAAATAGCTGTCCAAACAAGTTATACATAACATCTCAGACAAGCTATACAACACTTACCAACAGTAACCGCAGGTTTTTTCAATGTCGGAACAGTCCTCTTAGACTGCAGCCTCCGACGTTTCGGCCCACCAGCACCAGCAGCCGTCTCTTCTACTTGCCTTTTCCCCGCAGCTGTACCCAAACCCTCAAGGGTATCAGATTCTATCACATAATCCAAGTTTCTACGAAAAGAAGAGTGAGAGATACCTGCCGCCTGCGGTATCAAATGAGGCACAACTGGGACCTCCGATATTTTCTTTTGGCGAAAGCGCACGCCTTTCACCGTCTGCCTCTTAGGCACACCCTTCGCATCAGGGTCCCCTAAGGCCCCAAGATCACCTGCATGAAAACCATGCAAAACGTGAGTCAGTACAACCCTCATTGTTATCACAAAAATAAAGGATTCTTAAACATACCTTTGGCCCGCGGCAACTCAACTGCTAATGCGGCTTCAGAAGGCACCCGGAAGTTATCGCGAATGATAACATTAAACTCCTCCTCGCCATCTGATGGAGTGCGTGAAAACCGGGTGCTAAAGTGTATTATAACAAGTGTTTTAGTGTCGTGAACTTGATTATATGTGTCGAATGTGATATCTACGAGCGTTTGTGGTGATACAGGTTAATCGGGTTAAATCGGCAAAGTTAGAGTGTTTGGTGATGAAGCGGAACTACCAAAGATAACAGTCGAGACACGCTATATTATTCGTGAGCCGTTACGAGTCAAAAGGTAGCCTACTGTTGGAAGGAGCTGGATTCACAGAAAACGCACACCGTAGCTTACGGTTTCATACATAGCTTACGGGTGATTATATGCATTGTTTCTCTTGTTAAGGATTTTTAATAGAAAAGAGAAAAAATAAAGAAAGTCAGGGAACACGTGAAGGGCATCAAAAATCATCATCATAAATATGAAACACACACGTGACAAAGGGTCAAGGAATATATATCCATCATCTACATCCTAAGTGACGGCAGGCACTTGGTGGCTTTGGTTTTCACAAAGGAATTCATATCAAATCATCATCATACGTAGCATAGTGGAAATTGTTGGGGTGATACTTGTGTGGAATTGGTTGATTATTTTTGGCGGCTGAGTTATTAGTAAGGGGAGCCCACCATTTTGAAAGCCAATCATCAATCACTTTTGAGAAGGCATCACGTGATCTTGGCAACATAGGAGGTCACAAAATTAATCATCATCTCATCGCAGACTTGGAGGCTGCACATGCATACATCAATTGGGCCGCTACAGTTGGACTTTGGAGAATGAATTGTTTTTCATTAACATCATTGATCCTATCATGGAAATTGAGGTGGGCCGATATTGGGTTTCACAAAAGACATCACAATAAAAAATCTGATGATGAAAAATATATCATCATCTTTGACGGCAGTTCTGGCGGTGACTCTATCACAGGGTTTCAACGATGGTTCGACCGTGTGAAGATCATCCCACCAACATGAGCGGCTAGTCTTTTATGGTTTCCTCTGGATGGAGGGTTTTTGTAAGTTAACAGATTTTATTTGTTTGGTGACAATCGTTTGACTCGGTGATCTAAGCATTCGATGCTTTTCACTTATGATTTAGTTAATTAATTGTAATCGATTGCATTTGCTTAACCTTATTCTTTGATCATTCAGTTCCCGAGAGTTCTAGTAATTGGGATATATTTGCTATGGGATTAGGGTTGGTAATTGTGATTGGTAACCACTAGATAACCTCCCGTTATGTATTGACCGGAGTACTTAGTCTTTGGTTATCACAATTAGTTGATTAGGTTAGTCCACTTATGTCTATGTAAGTGTTCGATTAAACATATAATTGAAGTTAACTGCAATTCCAAAGTCCGGAGGAACCATTGTTCTCTCCCATTGTTTCCAACTTTTTTATTTCTGTAATTCGCTAGTTAATCAATCAATCAAATCCAACAATTGAGTTTTATTTTTTTTAATAGTAGTTAATAAAAACTGAGCATTATACACTTTCCACAATCCTCCTCTGGTTCGATATCCGACTTACTCTAGCTACTAGTTTATTTCGGTTTTTGCATGTCCTAACGACAGACACCAAAATGGCGCCGTTGCCGGGGAGGCGTGCGCAAAGTGTTTAGTGTTAAGTTCTAGTTTTAGTTAAAAAAAAAAAAAAATCCAAAAATAGTATTTTATTCGTCACATATTCCACTGTTTGCTTTTACCTTGGGTATACTAGTTTTGTCTGTGCAGATTTATTGCAGATCTTATTATGGAAAGTGCTTACTGGTCATGCCGGGGTTGTGGTAGTCCATGTCACACGCGTGACGATTGTCCTGTGTTCCGGAAAATGTGTGAGGACGAACAAAGGAGAGCAGATGAGTTGGATTTTTATTCTGATGATGATGTCCACCCATACTATTCTTATTCTGATTCACAGCGAGTTGCATATGATTACCAATCAGATACAAATTATTGTCATGATGAGCAGACATGGTATGAGAGTAGCTATGATCCAGGGATGGTACAAAGCGTGAGTTACCAAGAGGAGTATGACCATTGTTATAATGAATACTCTCAATTTTCTTATGAAGACCATCCGGTACACTATCAGGATGCCTATCATACCCAGTATACAGTTGATCAGGGTGAGTCTGAATGTGCACCCCAGTCAGATAGTTACTATCAATCACCTCAATTTAGAAGTCTTATGGAATATAGGAGAAAAAGAGAGCTGGCATACATTGAAAAGGAATTGGCGAATCCTGACCTGTCAATAGAGGACCAGTTGGAGATGTGGATTACGAAGTATAACCTTTTGATGGCTGAAGTGAAGGATGATGTGCCAAGAATGACTCCAATGGAAAAACGCCAAGCCAGGGATAAATGGGTGTCTCTACAGATGTCTTCTTCTCAAGTAAGGGATGAGGTTGTGGAGGTTAATACCACACCGGTGATTCCCCCAATTGCTGAACAGACAGATGGGGAGAAAATTGTTGAAGGTGATGAGGTGAAAGAAGACATTCCAAAAAATAAGTGTGGGGATGCACATATAGAGATGAGGAAGGTGAAGGTGAAGGACATCAGACAGATCATCATAAAGTGGTTGTGCAATAATCCAACTTATCTGCTGATATTGAGTAAAAAGAAACGCATGTGGAGAGTTAACTATCGAGTGTATGTTGGGAACTCGATAGGAAAGTGTGGATTGAGGCCGGATTGTAGTGCTTCAGTGGACATCTTTATAAAAATTAGACCCCGCTGGATCAACGATGTCAGGTACTGTGCATTCATGGGAAATACAAGGGGTAAGTGTGCATTGAGACCACCGTAGCGGAAATCAGGTACGGTCTGGCTGAAGACCTTTAAACTTAGCGCTCTCGGGAGGCAGCCCGAGGATGTAGAGTATTGTATTGTATTTGTTCTTTTGTTTTGTTTTGGTGTTGGTTCTGTTTTGGCAGGTTACTACGTTTAATTCCCGCGGATGTAACGATTCAAGTGTGGGGATGTTTGGCATCATCCCCGATGAGATCTCAAAGAATCTATGAGGGGCGTATGTTCCGGTTAGATCACAGCAGCTACACCAACACAGACACTCACTTGTTTTCTGATCAGGTGCATGTGTTTTATCTATCTTGTGTTTTATTTGTTTTCGTGTATTTGGTGGTGTGAAATTTTTGTGTTGGGAGTGGTTTCTTTGTGTTTAGTCGAGTTGGTTATTAGCCGTTCATGGTTTGTTCGGTGGTATCTCTCGAGTTTAGACTATAAATTGCACTATACATTGGGGACAATGTATCCCAAGTGTGGGGATGCGGTAACTCGAGAGAGGGTTGGTAGGATTGATGATCTTAAATGCTTGAAATGATGAAATTGGGCTAAAATTGAAAAATTTTGAAAATTTTTTGTCTCAAGTATGCTTGAACTACATGAAAACCAACATTTTCAATTGCTAAAGGATTCCTACTGATATTAAACTAACATAGATCCCTAGTCATGGTTGTCCCTTTAAGTTTCATGAGAGTATTTCTGACAGGTTTTTATAAAATAGTTGAGAAGAGATGCCTAACTAGGGGTAACATGCTTTAGGAATTACACATGCTACGTGTCGGTAACCCAAATTCCTTTTATTCGGTGAGATATTTGAGCCTACTAGATTGTTAGTTGAATTGCAATAGATGTTCAATTGTTGAGTGTAGGCCATATGTTGCTTTGTGTTAGAACTTGTGTGGTTTAATACGTGCCGAGACTGTGGTTTAGTGTATGCATATAAATGACAAAGGCATTAGGATCCCTTCCATTGTGTTATTTGTTGATTGTTTATCCACCCACCTTAGTAAACCATGTTGAGCCTTTTACCCTTTGTTTGTTACACCACGTTTGATCCGTTTGATTACCAACAATGAATAACAATTGTGTGTTAGATATTTGTTAAAAAAATGAAAAGAAAAAAAGAAAAAAAAGAGAAAAAAAAGAAAAAGAAAGAAAAAATCATTGTTATGTTCGTGTTAAATAAATGGGTCGAAAATCACCCGATGTGTTAGTAGCTATTGTGAATAAAGTTGTCATGGTTTGGTATATTCATTTGTGTTTGCCAAATAAAGTTAAAAAAAAAAAGCCAAAAATATTTCTCTACCTTTACCCTTAACCCAAAACCCGAAAAGTCCTTTTGATATGTGTTACGTTATTTGATACAGTGGAGGTGTGATTGCTATACAAGCTTATGATTGCAAGGTAGCATATTTGGTTTTGAGTGAATTATATACTAGCACATTACACGCTAGTCTTGATTAAGCCGAGAGGAGTGATTATTGTGAGAGGCGTGTGGCATGTGTGTAGTAATATAAGCATGTTAGTTTTAGTTAGGAAAGTCTTAAATTGTTTTAAACGCGTATCACTTGCTTGTCAGATCGTCAATCTCGATTGTGTCAGTCTATGGGACGGGTATGACTTGGGATCTTGAATTGTTAATTCGGTAAGGGATTTGAAAGTGATTTGTTAATAAGGTGAGTAATGTGTATGATGGTTGCTTGAGGACAATCAACGATAAGTGTGGGGATGTGATGGAGTGCGTGAAAACCGGGTGCTAAAGTGTATTATAACAAGTGTTTTAGTGTCGTGAACTTGATTATATGTGTCGAATGTGATATCTACGAGCGTTTGTGGTGATACAGGTTAATCGGGTTAAATCGGCAAAGTTAGAGTGTTTGGTGATGAAGCGGAACTACCAAAGATAACAGTCGAGACACGCTATATTATTCGTGAGCCGTTACGAGTCAAAAGGTAGCCTACTGTTGGAAGGAGCTGGATTCACAGAAAACGCACACCGTAGCTTACGGTTTCATACATAGCTTACGGGTGATTATATGCATTGTTTCTCTTGTTAAGGATTTTTAATAGAAAAGAGAAAAAATAAAGAAAGTCAGGGAACACGTGAAGGGCATCAAAAATCATCATCATAAATATGAAACACACACGTGACAAAGGGTCAAGGAATATATATCCATCATCTACATCCTAAGTGACGGCAGGCACTTGGTGGCTTTGGTTTTCACAAAGGAATTCATATCAAATCATCATCATACGTAGCATAGTGGAAATTGTTGGGGTGATACTTGTGTGGAATTGGTTGATTATTTTTGGCGGCTGAGTTATTAGTAAGGGGAGCCCACCATTTTGAAAGCCAATCATCAATCACTTTTGAGAAGGAATCATGTGATCTTGGCAACATAGGAGGTCACAAAATTAATCATCATCTCATCGCAGACTTGGAGGCTGCACATGCATACATCAATTGGGCCGCTACAGTTCGACTTTGGAGAATGAATTGTTTTTCATTAACATCATTGATCCTATCATGGAAATTGAGGTGGGCCGATATTGGGTTTCACAAAAGACATCACAATAAAAAATCTGATGATGAAAAATATATCATCATCTTTGACGGCAGTTCTGGCGGTGACTCTATCACAGGGTTTCAACGATGGTTCGACCGTGTGAAGATCATCCCACCAACATGAGCGGCTAGTCTTTTATGGTTTCCTCTGGATGGAGGGTTTTTGTAAGTTAACAGATTTTATTTGTTTGGTGACAATCGTTTGACTCGGTGATCTAAGCATTCGATGCTTTTCACTTATGATTTAGTTAATTAATTGTAATCGATTGCATTTGCTTAACCTTATTCTTTGATCATTCAGTTCCCGAGAGTTCTAGTAATTGGGATATATTTGCTATGGGATTAGGGTTGGTAATTGTGATTGGTAACCACTAGATAACCTCCCGTTATGTATTGACCGGAGTACTTAGTCTTTGGTTATCACAATTAGTTGATTAGGTTAGTCCACTTATGTCTATGTAAGTGTTCGATTAAACATATAATTGAAGTTAACTGCAATTCCAAAGTCCGGAGGAACCATTGTTCTCTCCCATTGTTTCCAACTTTTTTATTTCTGTAATTCGCTAGTTAATCAATCAATCAAATCCAACAATTGAGTTTTATTTTTTTTAATAGTAGTTAATAAAAACTGAGCATTATACACTTTCCACAATCCTCCTCTGGTTCGATATCCGACTTACTCTAGCTACTAGTTTATTTCGGTTTTTGCATGTCCTAACGACAGACACCACCATCCGCACAAACAACTTTTTCCACCTGACCCTTGAAGTCAGGGGCAAACATCCTCCATACGGGAGCGTCCTCTGATAACAAATGCACAAGTCAGTAACGCATACAAGGATAAGGAAGTTAAAGAAATGAAAAGTACGTACCACCACTTTTCTCCCGCACCACGGGCTTCGATTTCTTATTCCCCCGCATCAACATCATGCGCAACACCCACAACTGGGTGTTGGTCAACTTCACAGACTCAATGGTCTGCAACCGCGGAAACCACTCCACCGTCTTCACACTTGGGCCCGCAATGGTCTCTGCGATGATCGTCTCGGTCACATTCCGAAACGTCATCCTTGCAACAATGGCAGCAGCCTTGATGTAAAAGAACTTCTTCTTCCACATCGTCATCCCCTTGGGAGGAGTCATCAACTTGGGAGTACCATCTCGCTGACGGAAAGAAAAGAACCCCATCGACACCGTCATTTGATAAAACCGTCGGAAATCTCCAACGGTGGGCTCTATGCCAAGAGCACGAAAGGTGAACTCGAAATTTCGAATCCGAATCATACCAAACGGACTCATTTGAGAGATATGGACCTTGTACCACTCCAAAACCTCGACAACAAAAACGGTCAGATGCAACCGGAGATTGCAGTCACCAAAAAAGTCCGACCACATGGTCACGTAACCGTCCGGAGCGTCGGCCCCGGTGTCACCTTCAAATGGGTAGACTGCCCCATATTCAGAAGGCATTTGAACGTCAAGCATTAGACGATCAAAGCTTTTCCTGGTCCACTTTAACGCCGGTAAACCGCCACCGGCGGCTCCCTCTTCCTCCTCCTCCGCCGCCACCGGCGAAGATGGCTCTGGGTTTTCACCCTCCACATTGTGTGGATTTGATGGTTCAGCCATCAGAAAATATCAGAGATATGAAAGCACGTGAGTAGAAAAACTAAAACCCTCACTGGAACTTCAAGAAATTTCGTCGGAGAAGACAAAGAACAAGGTTTCTCTCACCGGCAAATTTTTGAAATTTCGAACAAGTGAGGGGAAACCACGAACGGTTTCCCCTTATATACCCATCGCAATTAATGCGGAGGGAGAAAACAAATCGTCACGTTCAAAAAGAGCGAATCGTATGACACCACGTGTCAAGCGCCGTTTTCGCTGACGGTTATCACGCGCGCGTGGCCGCCCACGCGCCTGACAAAAGAGACGTTTACACTCTTTGCTACAGTGCATTTAATGTCTCGGGCAGTGCAAACGTCCTTTCATTTCAGCACATGCCAGGAAGATCTCACCAACTTCCACCAACTCACACGTGAGATCAGCCACGTATGCAACAAAAAGCGACTACATTATCCAATTATAAGCGGCATGCGGTTTCTCTGGTATACCGCACCATAACCCATACCGCATGTCGTTTTTTAACATACCCCTAAAAATAGGTAAAAATATATATCTCTACACTATAAGGGGGTATAATACCTATCCGCACTACCCACGAGCACACGTGGAATATGCGGACATGACACACACGAGCCCGTTCAGGTGTGTCAGATGCTCAGAACCAGTGCAGTCCGTTGGACTGAACCGCATCTCAGACACAGGGGAACCGCATTGCCTTCATTCTCTTCAAGCTTCAAATCCCTCCTGTCCGGTTCACAACCGCAGAAGGTACATGAACACCTTCTTTAACAAAAGGAAGGAAGGGAATGTACGCGAACGCACATCAGCAACCCTGTCTCCTGAACCTTCAAGAGCTACATCCGAGCAACACACCCGCTTCGAGCGAATGTGGTAATGCAAAACCACAGACACCCACGAGGAGCTACGGACATAACCATAGCTTCCGCAGAGTGGTTGCTACGGAAGAGCCAATCTCGCTCCACATCACCGAGCAATGCTACTTCAAGGCAAACTCGGTATTGGAGCGGGAAGGTAAGTGGCTCCAAAACGAACGCAAATAAGAGCTCTAAACGAGCCCTTGTCGAACAACAAGCGTCCGAACAGCGGTAACAAGTCTGCTTATGACTTTGTTTGCCCGCCTATGGGCCGCATAGAATAAACAATGGTGGGCATACCCTTGCCTATGACCATGTTTATTTACCCATAGTACACACCTACATTGTTCGACCAAACATGGCCAACAATGACACAACGAGGTAACCGCAAAGGACGTGCGGTTACTAGAGAGCTATGACGACGAACACGAAAACCCAACAAAAAAGGGATCGTCATCTCATGACTAGATGCTGAACATAGAGCTTGAGCAAAGCACTTACAAGCATCAACTACTTTTGATCCCAGTCTCAAAGATTGGTCCAAAAGTTTCTTTTCTTCTTCATGCACCAATTCAACAATTGGTATGAAGAAAAGACCACCTTTAAAGGGTGGGAAACCTCTGCATACCTTCAAACCACCATCTCAGAGGTTGGTTCGAAGTTTGTGCAGCATTACTAACAAAGTCTCCAAGAGACCTTCGGCACAACAACAGGTGGCAAGCCACCTGGTGACATAAATCGGCTGAGAATTTCGCGTCCGACGAGATTCCTTCACCGATACGGAAGAGGCGTCAGATGACCCTTCCAGACCTCCAGCTTGATTTACATACAGAAAAGACCACACATGGTCTAGGATCTTCTCCAGACTGCAAACTACCTTCCAAACCCCATAGTCCAGTACTCCTCCCACATACAACTTGTATGTGGCAGCAACACTAAACTGGGGGGACTTGAAGGGGTATGGTCCCAGATCTCGCGTCAGCATTGACCGCGAGTGACCATTACCCTTATCAAAACCCCCACTAGCTAACAACCTACTTGTGCCCATGCGAGAACGCGTCGGCACAAGGGTTGAATCCAATCTATCTAGTAACGGAGGAGGACTTACATGGAACATGAGAACGGTAGAGTGATGCGACATAGCATCACATCTGGTGTATGAAAACGGAAGTATTCACAGCGATGCGGCATCGCACCGCATCCAGTGAACACTTCTATCAATACAAAAAAGCCTTACCTTAGGCATAGAAGAAGATGAACGTAACGGTGCGGCTGACACCGCACCATATGGGCATTTTCGTCACGACAAGGGATACAGGCGAATAGTCTCCGCGGACGACGATGCGGCTAGCACCGCATCTCGCGTATTCCTTGATCACAAGTAGGAGACGCGGTAACTTCAGATGTTACCGCACGTAGCGATGCGGCTTGCACCGCATCCTATGCATTCAACAAGTGGGACTGACACCCCAGTGCAAGTGGCACCAATGGCAGTTACCTGTCAGAGCTACGTAAGCAATGGACTGACGTGGCGTAACCTCCACAACCGACAAGCCTGACACACCTGCAAAGGTGCAGCACGTCGTCAGTCCATCCATCATCATCCTCCTTCACTCCTCGGCTATAAATACCAACCCCAAACCAGGTTTGAGGTATATCTCTTCACAACTCTCTCACTACTACTACTATCTTACTTTGCTTCCCAAGCAAACTACTGATTCTCACGCCGGAGAGTGGTAACAAGGAGCACCCCCCACCCCATCCTCCTTGTTACGAGTCACGGCTTGTTTCCTTGTGCAGGAGATCAACCACCGGTGATCCAGCCAGCGATCCTCGAGAGGAAGGGATTAACCCTTCTTGACGAGACCAGTGTGTTAACCCTGCCCGGTTCACCATTGTTTCATCAATCAGGAAAGTCATTCACGCATATTGCAATTGAAGTTATGTGGACATTATGGAAAACAAGGAACGAGAAGGTTTTCTCTGGTAAACAAGGTGCACTACAAACGGTCATAGAAGACGTAAAAGAATCCTCATTCCAGGGTGTGATACAAAGATCGAAGTATGGGGCGATATCCAGGTCGGAATGGTGGGATTTTAATCTTAGCATGTAATTCGGTTTGTTAGTTTTGTTGTTTCCTGTTTCTTTTTATTTTTTCCAGTTTTTTGTTTCTATTGCCCAGCTCCTGGCTGGGTTTGTTTGTTTTGTTGACACTTATGTTTTTTGGCTGTTGTGAATGAGATGTCGTTGGCTATTCAAAAAAAAAAAGAAAAAAAACGTTCATAAATGAACTCCATCATTTATATTATGGTTAAAAAAACGTTCATTTAACGTGATCCAAGAATCGGTATCTAAATTTCCGGTCATTCATTTAACGTAAAGAAGTTGGGTTTTGACTTTTTAGTTGTTAATAATAAAAGTGATTAAAGAAGACCTGGAGTGGCAAGACGTCCTACCCCGCCGGCAATACAACCGGAAATCTGACAAGAGCCCAAGGGAGAAAGACGTGACGAAGTACTTCGTTTCAAACCTTCCTCTCGGAAGCACACCTTGGGAAGTGTCGTATTTCATGGGGGAGTTCGGTACGGTGGTGGGGACATATATAGCAAGGAAGAAGGACAAGGAAGGGAACAGATTCGGATTCATCTCCTTTAAACAAGTTAGAGACGTCAAGGAATTGGAGCAGAAGCTGAATGGGATTAAGATGGGGAAGTATACTCTCAAGGTAAACATCGCCAAATTTGCCGTTGAAAACACGGGGTTACTGGAGAAGACTGATATGTTCAAAAGAAACCCAGAAAAGCAACCGGCACAACCGAATCAACAAGTCAAGGCTTCGTTCCAGATTAAAACGGCTCCGACCAACCTCCGGAACGGAGTCTCGTACGCAGATTTAGTAGGCGGGAACGCTAAGACGGGTGCTAGCTCGAGCGGGGCAGGCGAAAGATCGATCAATGAGGATACCAAGTTCATCGATGTCCCGGACGAGACGGAAGCTTTCAAGGAGCAGTACGGTATCGCTCTAGTCGGTAGGTCGGTGGACCTAAGATCTCTTACATATTTAGATAAACTCATGTGTGAGGAGGGATATGGCGGACTGGAAATTAAGTACATTGGTGGCATGTATCTTATGCTCAAATTCAACACCGCGGAAGAGGCAGAACATTTGTTAGCAAATCGTGAAACTTGGGGTCGTTGGTTCACAACTTTGGATTTGTGGAGGGGCCAGACTTTGCCGTTTGAAAGAGTGGTTTGGTTAAAAATCTTGGGTGTTCCTCTACACCTAGCTACGAATAACGTGTTCGATATGGTTGCAAGCCGCTTTGGTAAGGTGGTGCACTCTTCTCAGATGAACGGAGAAGACGGAGACCTATCGGTAGGATGCGTGGGGGTTCTGGCCGGTGACGGCAGCAGGATCAATGAGGAAGCTACTCTAAGATGGAAGGACAAAAAGTATAAAATATGGATTATGGAAGAAACAGGGGTGTGGGAGCCGGATAGTATTGGTCTGGTCGGATCGGTGGCGGCGGTCACCGGAACTCAGGAGGAAGATAAACAGTTTCCCGAGAAAGCAGATGAGTCGTCGTCGGTCGAGATGGCGGTCACTGGCTCATCTC
Source organism: Helianthus annuus (assembly GCF_002127325.2). Taxonomy (NCBI): domain Eukaryota; kingdom Viridiplantae; phylum Streptophyta; class Magnoliopsida; order Asterales; family Asteraceae; genus Helianthus; species Helianthus annuus. Next base: position 155,252,497 of record NC_035446.2, on the reverse strand, counting down.
CGATCGTCGGTGGTCAAGAAACCAATAGTCATGGGGACGACTGTTCGAGTCCTTGCATGGGAAACTCAAAAGGTTTCATGCCAGCTATTTCCAAGGAGTTTTTGCATGGGAACAAGGTGCATGGGGATGGGACTCAACCGTCTACCTACTTTTATGAAGAAAGAGAGTTTGTGGGGCCCGAGGTTCAGTATGGGGAGTTGTATAATGAAGGTGGAGTATTCGAGGAGCCCTCTCGGCCCAGTTACATCACAACAAGGCCCAAAAGAAAATCTAAGTCCAAAAAGAAAAAGAAATCAGTGGTGGCTGAGGCCCAGGTCTTCGATATTCCAGATCTTAATAAGCAGGTGGAGTCAGATGGGGATTCGGACCCTTTTAACATTAACGCCATATTCAGACTGGAAGAAGTAGCGGCAAGGGCAGGTGCAAATATAGTTATCGAGAGGGACTTCTTGGATAGTATGGAGGAAAATCAGGGGGAAAGGCCTGACTACATGAATTCCGAAGCAGAAGTTGCCCATACCATGGATTTTGGTTATCGACTGGGCTTAGAGGTGGATGGGTTTGAGAATCGTGGGGAGATGGAGATTAACCGGGATCAATGAATTTTATCTCTATCAATATCATTGGGGGCTTGGTGTCGGTTTGGGATCCAGATGGTATTGGTTAATTTTGGATCCATAGGGCTGATGTATTTGTCTTTGTGTTTCTGTCGTTTTTTGTTTTTCCTGTTTTGTCTCCCAGTTTCTAGCTGGCTCTTTATATATATATATAAAGTGATTTGCCGTTCAAAAAAAAAAAAAAAAGTGATTAAAGAAGGGGACACCAGCAATGAAAATAATAATCACGGCTATTGACCAATTTAGTTTAGAATAAGGACTTCTGAAATGTTGGTTTAGTGGTTAAAAGGTATGTCTTTCCTAGTGTAGATGTAAGTTTGATTTTCGCTTGAATCATTTTCGAGGGACATCTGGGTGAAGAAACGAATTGAGGCTTTAATCACGGGTTCGAACCTGACAGGGGGCGAGAGTTTACGGATTCCATCTAGTTCCCGCGCATCAAAGGGTCCGGTCTCATGACGGTCAAGGAGTCGACTTTGGACATAGCCCCGAGCAAGGTGGATTTACACGTGAGATTCTTTGTCGTAAAAAAAGGTTTAGAATAACGAGTTTATTGAAAATTGAATATTTATGTTAAAGTAGACACACATAAAAAATATTGTAATTTAAACATATTGTAGAATAACAATTGTGATTGATAAAAACCCAAAAATGACATGTTTTATGATCTAACATTGATTTTTAAAACATATAAGCATATACAAAATACTAACAATTAAAAAATAAATTATTTAAAAACACACCATCGTCCAGCATCACCACCACCATCCACATCTAGCTACAAATTTGTTTTGTGATAAATGTCTCTTTGCCACCCATGAGCCAAATGGCTCATCTCCTTGCGGGCTGCGAGGAGACTAAATTCCTGAAAGGTTTTGTTTGTTTGTGTCGGGCAAACGGTTCGTTTGAATACATTCTAAACATCATAAATTTAACGTTTTCAATGGTTTTTAATATTCTAGGTAGTCGTCAAGAAGTCTCGGATGATGGTCAAGCTCAAAACGAAGAACCGAACATAATCCAAGACCAAGTTTTCCGCGTTTTGTTAATTGTCCCAAGTAATCAATCAAAGTTAACATGTAGTAATATTTTGAATACTTATGAAGTTTGACTGGATCGTTAAACGTATGGACAGGTAATCGCATTTATATATATATAAATGCAAAATTCTTATTTTAATTATTTTATAAAAATAGGGTCTTACATCAAGTTACAACTTACAAGACACAATTGCAATTCTTGACTCGTCTATTGACGATTCCTCTTCCAAAAGCCTCGTTTTTGCCCTATTTTATTTTCTACAGGAGTGTTGTTGGTTGTTCACTTGTTTGTAAGATCACACGGTGTGGGCGTGGAGGAGCGGCGTTTATGCCCTTTCACGCCGCACCCCCCCCCGCGTCATCAGCAACGTTGTTTCAAGCCCTTGAAGAATCCCACCGACGTTGTGTTTATTGTTCGTTGACATGGCGTGCATTGGTTGGTTTTGGCAGGTAGCCGTTGGACGCCAACGACATAATTTAACAAAGAATTTTTTTATTTTAAAAAATCAATCCCACCTATATAAAAAACTCACCATTTTCACTACTTTCACCCCATTCTCTTCTACCCAACATTCATTTTTATAAAATCTCTCAACCTTTTTATAGAAAATAATGCTTCCACACAACCGCAACTAGCAACTTTGATCCGGACAACCCGTATGGTTTTGGTTAATTTAAATTATGTTTTTATGTTTCGTTTTCTAAGTTTAAACTATGTAATCGTTTTTTTAGTAATGTAATCTTTTTTATTATTTAAATTTTGTAACTGTTTTTATTATTTATATTAGTAGTAATGCTATTTTTTTTTTAAATTAATAGATAATATGTAATTATTAAATAAAACTAATAATAAAAAATATGTGTCATGTGTCGGATAACGCCCCTTCTCACCCCTCCCTTTTTTCCACCACGCTACTTTTCTGACGCACGCTAACGTGGCGTCTACATGTCGAATAACGTCCATTCTTCGTGCCTCTCCACACCGTGTGGTCTAAATATTAACATGGCCTAATATAATTTTTTTTTCTAGAAAAAACGAGACCCTTAAACTTTGAGGCCCTACACCATTGCCTCACCTCTTCTAACTAAAGGGTCGACCCTGGTGACTCCCATTCCTAAAATTTTAAATCGAACTTTACAATTGCGGCCTCTTATTAAATTATTAAGAAGCAATAATAAACTAATTAACATATAGTTGAAACAGTTTAAAAAAAAGAGAAAATGTCTGGATAATTCCTGTGGTTTGCCTTTTTTCACCTTTAGTCCCTAACTTTCTAAAATTACACTATAATCCCCAACTTTTGCAATTTCGTTTCTGAATAGTCCCTGTCACGGAGGAGGGTTAATTTTTGGTGTTAAGTGGATGTAAAATTACTAAAATGCCCATATTATTAAAAAGGGTAAATTACACTTTTCGTCCTTTATGTTTGTATCGAATTATATATATATATATGGTTCCCTTTAAGTCTAATTAACTCTTAAATCAATATCCACCATTGGATCATGCTGAGATTAAATCTCAGCCCTTTAAACTCATAAAAATAACTGTTTCTAGAGCAGTTATCAGCAGTTAATCTGCAGTTTTAAGTAGGTTACCAAATAACTCCCCACTCTCCCCTCTTTGTCCGTATTTCAGGGTTATCAATCCTGCAGTTTAAGTAGGTTATAAATGGTTTCTTGCTGACAACCTCAAGAACGCATATCAGACTTCCCAGTATCATCATCGCACTCCCTCATTTGGCATCCCAAAACTTGCATCACAGATATCCTATTTTCTTGATTCTTGCTCCGAATAAAACTGGTATCATCTCGATCTTTCTCTCTCTATTCACACTTTTTACTCCAGATGCTAACATAATGGATTTTTAGGGTTTCTTTTCGTTCTTCGGCATCATGGATTCTTCTTCGGGATCAGAATTTGATTATTTGTTCAAGTTATTGATGATTCGGGATTCATGCTTTGGTAAGAGCAATCTTTTTTTTGAGCCTTACGTATAGTGAATTTGCTTTTACGATGTTTTTTGACAGGATTTGAAAATGATTTGATTAAAGGCCAGAGAAGCATTCATTTGGGTTACACCCAAATTGGAAAATTTAGGGTTAGCATTGCTAAATATGCATCATTTTCTTTATGTAGGTTGTTTAATTTCGACGGCAGTAACCTGCGTATAATCTGCTGATATCTAGGTTTTGTTCATACATCGCTTACAAGGTAAATTAGCTCGGTGATGGTATAGTTTCATATATATAGGTTGATCTTTGATTATAAGATTAGGTCAGGTTTATAATATGTATCCATTCCGTCCGTTCCAATTGCAAAATTGATGTGTTCTTTTTATATATTTCTACACGTACCACGAATTCTGGTAGAAATATACGATAAATATCCAACAGTTTTTATTTTGTTTCCTTTCCAGGAAATTGGGACATTTTTCATCCTGAATTCTTCCCATGTGTGTTCTACAGGAGGCACATCATTTCATGCTAACCTTATGTTGTTTGAGTTATAATTTCATAGTAAACTTGTGTTTTTATTTATTTATTTATTTATTTTTTTGCAGAGGCATGTTGTTTCTCACTTTCTCTTGATGGACCAGTGGTGACTGCATTAGGCTTTGGGGATGAGCTTGGAGTTGTCACACACTCTTCTCCATCCCTCCCTTTGAATGAGCAAATGCTAACGTTTGATATTCTTAACCTCCCTCAAAAGGTGAGTTGGTTGGTCAATTACCTTAAGAAATCTGCTAATTGAATTTTTTTACTCTGATTTATGTAATTTTAAATGATTGTCTGATCGAGTGCATGGCAGCCATCTCTTAATATTTAAACTGTTCTCACAAACATTAGGCTATTATTGAATGAACTACCTTCCATGATGATAGACTAATGTGTGAAGCTGTGAGTATTCATCATATAATTTGTTTCTATATTGGCAATGATAGACATAGTGATATGTAAAATACTGATCACTGTATATGTTTGTTGCAATGTGTAGAGAACGAAGTATAAATACAATAAACAAGTTTTTGACCAGAAAGCAAGTTCGATGATCGAAAATATGTTGGATCTGGTGCTTGTCCAAATCATGGTGGGATTCAATTTGTCACATATGTAATCATGGTATGTATGTATGTATGTGTTGCTTGAAAAGCAGGTGATGGACTAATGATCTCAAGGATCGAGCGAGTCAATGACAATGAGGGTTGCCCTGTTTTGTTGGTTCGAACTGACCAACCTAATTGAGGTGTTATGTGTACAAATCATACTTTTTGTGTCACCATTGTTGATATTACAACCTAAAGACATTCGTTTTGTGACCACTTTCTTGGTTTCATTTAGAAAATTCGGGGGTGGAGCTATAGTCGGTGTAGTTTTTAAATAGCTTTATTTATTTTCTGTCTGTTGCAAAATACACCACATCAAACCATAGTTACTGCTTGGCTCAAGTGGGTTCCACAGGAACCCGTGAAAACACCAGTGGAGTGAAACTTAAATAAAAATGGCAGATGCAATAGCAATAGATACAGGTTGCTTGGCGACTGCACCAGGCAAACTTTTTTCATCCATAGCAGGTACTTTTGAAATTCTATTATTTTGACTGCATGTTTTTAGCTATTAATTTATTGCATTTATCTTCTCTTGCTACATAGGAATAGTATTTTTTTGTTGCCATTCCACTGTTCATTATGATAAAACCACAATTTTCCGTGTTACTATTGTTGATATCACAATCTGCAGACATGACATTTGTTTAGATAAGGGTTGTTAAATGGGGCAATGGGGCAAAACTTGGAAAATATAGATGGTATGAAAATGGGTCAAACAGGTTGAAACACACAATAAGAAGATGGTTGTTCTCTTAATCTCTTGTCTTGTAAGGTAATTACAATATGCAAATTTTCATACTACTTTGTAAAAATGTTGTGGTGTTATTAATCTTGCCAAATTTACTTATTGCAGATTGAGGGATCTCCAATTGTGGGTGCAAAAAATAATTAATTTGATGGTGCGCGCTACTTTCATAATGGCAGTGTGAATATAATGTTTATACAACAAATAAGATAGAATTTTGATTTATTAGGTCAAATGAAAATGCCATTTTTGGTATGATATCTATAATTTCAAGATAAATATAACAATTGGGACTTTAACATATGAGGAGAAGAAGCAACTGGCATGAAAGAGATGCAAAGAAGGCAAGGGATGTCGAATTAAAAAAAAAAAAATCATATATAATGAATTCACTTTGAGGTGTATTTTTTTGTTGGAATCATATGTAAGCTGACTTTATTTTGTTTTAAAACATTAAAAACTAGATTGGATCGGAATGGATAAAATGATATGGAATTCTACTCTTTAACACCACTAAATGGTTAAAATGTATCGTAATAACAACTAAAACCGTTTTATGTGATGAGTAAAATATTAAAGTGTATAATTATGATTTTTGAATCAAATAAAAATTTTAGTCAAAGTGACCTAAATTGTGATTGAATTAATTAATTAAATTGATCAATAATAGGTTAACATTTTTGTGGACGGGAAATATTGAGTTAAAGCAGCAAATGGGTTAGTGCATGTTAAAAGTAATCAATTCATTATGCATCAAGCGGTTGACTATGCAAGTCATATGTGTTAACTTGGAGAGATTGAGTCAATAAACCACGTTCGAATGTTAATAAACATTCCACCCATGTTGATGTATTTTACCACACATGTGTTTGGCTTACCGTTTACTTTTGCATCAAAATGGCACTATTTCATGTTTCAGTCCTCTATCAATTTTACTTTTTATCATTTTGTGGTTGTAAATTGTTGACGTTCGTTTTTCTTTTATGAATTAAAAGATGGTGCTTTTGTTTGTCACGTTGTTTAATTTTGGGTGCAATATAGGTTCATTCATATAGTTAGTATATATTAAATTAACGTAACCCGTCCACCGGACGGGTATTAAACTAGTTGCAATTGATGAGCTTTAACTTCAATAATTACAGTCACAGTCCTTTATTTGGAAAACTCGTTACACCTTTCGTCCTTTAACACTAACTAGGTTAAAATTATCAATTAAGTCTATTCACTTAAGGGTATTCTGGTCATTTCACGCTTTTATTTAAAATGTTATTAATAAATAAAACCAATAATAATTACATATATGCATTATCTTCCCCAATTCCCCAATCCTCAATTCCCCAACCCTAGAACCCTAACCACATGTATTTAATATATAGATACACAATCACAAAATTCGTCCAGTCAGTCAGATCCAGATCTGGTTCCTTGACTGAAATCACAATCACAAATCTGTGCTGCTCACCAACACCATCTCCACCATCATCGGCGGCAGAGTTTACTCCTCTCTAAAAAAACCTTCAAAGATTAACAGGGAATTGACTTTTTCAAGATTACACATCGATATTAATATAATTTAATTTTTATCACATACAGTGACTATTTAAGGTAGATCAAGATGCTTGCTTACATGATTTTGAAAAAAAGACATCGTAATTGTATAACAATGGTAGGCTTTTGAATAGTCAAACCATAAAGTAATATTTCTTCTCTACTTCTATTGTGTGTTTCGTTACTGTACAAACTGGTCTGAAGCCTACACTGCTTTCCTTTAATATTCCCCAAGAACTCAAAGTCCAATTCGTCCAGCGTCTTCTTAAACACTTTGTATACTCATCTAATTTTATTTTGCTTTGCTGCTCTGATTGTATAGGAAGAACCCCTCCCCTCGCCAGATTGTGGAGTCTGAGTTTGAGAAAGAGGTGGGAGTTTCATAAAAGAGAGAAACAAAGTCTGAAAAGACAAAAATGCCCTCACATGAGGTGCACAAGACCAGATTTAACTTAAATTTTTAACTAGGTTAGTACTAAAGGACGAAATGTGTAATAAGTTTTCCAAATAAAGGACTGTGACTGTAATTATTGAAGTTAAAGGTTATCCATTGCAATCCGGTATAAACATAAAGGACGAAAAGTGTAATTTACCCTATTAAAAACCTAAATCCTTCTTTATCTTCTTCTTCTAGATCAGAACCACCATCACTACCACCCAACATCCTCTTATCACCACCTTCCACAAACCTCCGACCACCACCCTCCCATAACATCCGGCCACCACCACTCCCATCACTATTGTATCACCACGTAACATCCTCCAATCCCCACCATTCACCCCCACCTTGCCAGAGATCTATTCTCCGGCCACGTTGCCCGCGACCACACCCCTCCACTACCCATTTTATTATACCCATTTTCTTAATTGAGGAGCATCTCCGGCCACAGTCGTTACTCACTTACCTGCTTCACGAAGCAGTTGTACTCCTTAACGGAACATCTCCCATCGCCTAAATCTCGTTTTTTACATCATCTGTCTTCGTCTTCCCTTCATTACCTGAGAAAATGTCAGATCTCCGTCGTGACACGCTTACCAATCTATAAGCTGTGAAGAGATGGAGGTAGTTCGAAGCAAATTGTAGGCGACCACACCCCTCCCTTACCCATTTTATTATACCCATTTTCTTAATTGAGTTTACACATTTTGTCCTTTATGTTTGTATCAGATTGCAACGGATGACCTTTAACTTTAATAATTACAGTCACAATCCTTTTTTTTGTTAAAAGCATTACACTCTAAGTTCTTTAACACTAACCCAGTTAAAAGTTTCAGTTAAAAATGGCATGTGCTTTGCACATAAGGGTAGTATTGTCTTTTCCCATTATAATACTAATACAGTAAAACAAAAAGAGATTATAAAATTTTAAAACATATAAAATCCATTAATCCATCTTTCCAGAATTCTCTTCTCTCTTTCTCTCTCTCAAACACCCACCACCACCACCACCAGCATCAACCACCCACCATTAGCCATGATATTCTTTGCCCCATTATTTGCAAAATCCATATATACACCACTAGAAGCAGCATCCTCCTAATGCTTATTGCATCATCACATTACCCACTTATCACATAAGCAGTAATCAAAGCAGAATAAGCATAAATAGTGTTACCCTTCACTAACAACCTTTTCAAACACTTTTTTAGCTAATTTAACTTTCCCCAATCTACCAAGTACACTACTAACACTTGTTTTAATTACCCAGTTCCCTCAACTTTAATTACCCAGTTCCCTCAACAAGAAGTTATAATCATCAGACCCACATAATTTCATCTGAAACCTAACCAACACATTTTCAATCAACCGATCATCACCGGTGTCCCGAATCAGTTGCTGCATAGCTTCTTCGGCTGAAACCGAGTGTCTAACCGAGCCGCTGGCTTTCGGGCGACGCAAATGCATATTGGAAACGAACCGGGGTGACCTACGACCAGAGAAATCGATAGTAAGTTTGGATTTTAAAGAGGAAAGAGGGGCGGAACTAGGGTTCCGGTGGTGGGGATGGAGACAGGGTTTGGTTGTGGGTGGGTTTCTCGAAGGTGAGGTTTGGCCATTGAGAGAGAAACTTACATAGATCTCACTTTGAAGATGGGGGCAATGGTGGGGGTTTGGTTGTGTGAGAGAGAGAAAGTGATGGTTATAGGGTGGTGGTGAGACTTTAGAGCATTCTCATCCAATCTATCAAATTATACATACATTTCACTAAAAAACAACTCCTATATCAATATATTTTCACTAAAAACAAATACTTTTTCTCTCTCCTTTTCAATTAAATAATATTATCATTACATTTTTCTCTCTCCTTCACTCACAACCACTTTCAATATATATTAAAAAAATTATACTGGGTGAACAGTGTCCCCCCAAATATACAGATGAACAGTAACATTTTCTCTCTCCTCTACTCACAACCATTTTTTATACCCTTTATAATATAAAAACTACCCCTCACATATTTTGATGGTTTGGATGAGAATGCTCTTAGGTTACAGGTGTTCTAGATAGAGAAGAAAGATTAAGGGGATAAGAGCATTCACATCCATTCCACCATTTTCACCCTAAATTACACTAAAAAACACTACATTTTCTCACTGCTATTCAATTAAATAATATTTTTTATACCTTTATCGTTACCTTTTCTCTTTCCTCCACTCACAACCACTTTCAAAATATATTAAAAAAGTATAGGGGGTGAACAGTGTCCCCCCAAATATACAGATGGACAGTAACATTTTCTCTCTCCTCCACTCACAACCACTTTTTATACTCTTTATATTATAAAAACTCCACACACACAATTTAATGGATTGGATGTGAATGCTCTAAGGGTTTGGATTGTGTGTGACTGTGAAAATGAAAGAAATAAAAAGATATAATAGTAAATTACTAATATACCCTCATGTGCATAACACATGCCATAATTAACTGAAAATTCTAACCTGGTTTGTGCTAAAGGACCTAGGGTGTAATACATTTTCCAAATAAAGGACTGCGACTGTATTATTAAAGTTAAAGGTCATCTATTGCAATCCGATACAAAGATAAAGGACGAAAAGTGTAATTTACCCTTGAGTTTAATTTGTGATTAATTGTTCTAAGAATGGTATTATCAAGATTAATTTTTATGATTTATATCCGGGCCTGTGGAAGTGAGTGAATCTTGAAATATTGGTGTTTATTTTAAGATTAGTTGATAAATCAACCTTTCTTTCTTGTTTCCTAGTACTTTCCGATGCAAACAAAAGACTTCTTTACGATGTTGGAATTCATGATAGTGATGTTGATGATGACACAGATGTAAGTTATGTATATCTTTTCTTGCAAGATACTTATGCTTATCATATGCTCAACTAAAAGTTATCTTGAAGACAACCATTTTGTTGTTCGATGAAGGTAGTGAGTTTGGATGATGACAGTGGAGTGGTTTGATGATGACGGGGTGGCGGTGGCGTGTGGTCAGAAAGGGTGGAGCTTGCCAGAAAAACGAAAGTAGCCGGAAAGGTGGATGGGTGTGGTCGGAAAGGGTGGAGCTTGCCGGAAAAACGAAAGTAGCCAGAAAGGTGGATGGGTGTGGTGGCGTGTGGTCGGAAAGGGTGGAGGTTGGGGAGAGGTCGTCGTCCAGAAAGGGTGGAGGCTGGGGTGATGGTGGTTCTGATCTAGAAGAAGAAGATAAAGAATGATTTAGGTTTTTAATGACAAGGGCATTTTAGTAATTTCGCATCCACTTAACACCAATAACTAACCCCCATCCACGCCAGGGACTATTCGGGAACGAAATTGCAAAAGTTGGGGACTATAGCTGTAATTTTAGAAAGTTAAGAACTAATTGTGAAAAATGAGCAAATCACATGGACTATTCCGACACTTTTCTCTTAAAAAAATACTATTAACTTGTGTGTCAACATGGAACTTTGATCTATTGGAACGTATACTGGAGTCCATACGAAAGGGAAAGGGAGGGCCATATCTTCATATTCAACTTTGACTCCACGTTTTTATCAAGGATATGGATAAAACACACAATCTTGACAATATATCAAATTAGTGGAGAGAACAATATACCTAACATTTACTCCAGCAATGGTAATGGGACGTATTTAGGATGGGTATGGTAATTTCAAACTTATATCCGATTGTAAAACTATATTTTGCACCCAGTCTAATACCTATTGGGTTAGGAATGATAATAAGACGTGTATCTGTCCCATCATGATTGTAAAACTGAGACGAAAATAAGAGTTAAGTCAGTTAACTCTAAAATATATAAGTCTCGTGATGATAAAAGTTTCAAAATATAAATCCATATTTCATAGCATACAAAGTATTAATAACATCATTAAACACATATCCGAAAAAAAAGTTCTTTTTCCACATAATGATATTACTAGAACTAGAATGTCAACCAAAGCTTAATGAAAAGTAAAACTAAAATATTTCGAGTATATATTTTGGGTAAAAAGATACTCGTTCCAGTACCCCGTGACCTGGATGTTTTGATTATACCCGTCAAGTTCCATTTTTTTACTATCCCTAAGTTTATCTACGTAAGTGGGTTTGTATACAAATGAAGTCTTCTCAACAACATTGTTTTATGAGTGTTCATCTTAAGATCAACAAGATATTTGTTGCAGTCATCTCTTAAATCTCATCTCTTAAATATGGAGTTGGCAAAACGCGTCATGTTTGAGACGACATATTTGACACAACTTTTCAACTCGAATACGCCCCACTTAACTAAACATGTGATTTACTTTAACATCATATAATGTAACACTAATGACATGACACACCATGTTTAACACAATTAAATACAAACACATCAATATTGCAAACAATACGACACATGTAATACGATTATTGACACAACTCACTTTACATAGTTGATTAATAATATAGCTACAACAATAAAATGGAAGGTAAATACAATCCATAGAATCCTTAACAAACTACCTTAGCCAATTAATATTTAGTTATTTATAAAACTATAAATCTACAAACCTATGCTGTTTTCATAAACATATCTTAAATGACACCTATTAACCATTTAACATTATTAGTTAAATACAATATAAGTGTCACAAATATGTTAGTCAAGTCAAACTCGCTTAGACACATTCTTAACTGTATCAGTAACATGTCAACATGTTTATAACTCATACCCGTTTAACTCAAACCTAACTTGTATAATTTCACATCAAGACATATCTTGTTTACGAGTCGTACCACACACCATTCATCATCAACAACAAACACCCTAAATATTTATGACCCCAATTTCACTTTCGTGTAAAAAAAACTCACCTGATAACGAGAATAATAATAACAAAAAAAAGTCGTTAGTTTGTAAAAAGGCGCAAGGAAAACTAAAGAAGGATTCCTATATCATTTTGTAATAAAATAAAGTCGTTAGTGTGTGAGAAACATAAGCGTGTATCAGATGTTACAAATAACGGTTAGTGCACCACCACATAAAAACCGAATCGGTCATTTGTAAAAAATCTATCTATGCAAGTAAAATTAAAAAAACGTGCTACCACGTCATCTTCATAATTCATATTCATAATAATTCACAATTCATAAGTCGTAATAATTCAGAATTTATAATCAAATAAGACGAATCCTCTCCACCTATCTTCCACATTTCAATATTTCAATTCATTTCCAAAACGATAACAATCTTCAACTTCAACTTCAATGGCTGCCAGAAACAACCACACCGTCGATGACCTATTCTCATCCTTCAACTCACCACCAGCAACTCCACATCTCAATTACGGTACAGATCCCCCCAATTTGATCAGTTTCGATGATGACCTTGAACAACAAGATTACGATAACACCCCTACCACTAGCAGACCACTTATGGTCTTCGATCGCTTCTACGATTCATCATCGGAAGACGGAAGTACCAATACTACCGGCGGAGACAATTCTCTAGTTAACGCCGCCGGAAACCGGTTAGATTACATGATGCAGTATCTAGACCGGAAGCTATTGACGGAAAATGAAGTCAAACAGGCGTTGCCGGAGTTTATAGGCTCCGGTGGAGGTAGAGGGATGTTTAGGTTACCTGTTAAGGCCGCCGTGCATCCGAACCGGCCGCCGAGTCTTGAATTCCGGCCGCATCCGCTTAGGGAGACGCAGATTGGGTGTTTTGTTAGGGTTTTGGAGGGGGCAGGGGATGGGAGGCAGTTGTGGGGGGGATGTGAGAGTGGGGTTAGGGTTTGGGATATGAAGGATATGTATTGTGAAGGGGAGGAAGAGAGGGAGGTGGTGTTTTATGAGTCGGTGAGGACGTCGCCGACGTTATCTTTGGTGGTGGATGATGGGAATAAGGCGGTGTGGAGTGGGCATAAGGATGGGAGGATTAGGTGTTGGAGAATGGATCAGTGTTTTGATGATTATGATGTTCCGTTTAAACCGTATATTTCGTGGCAGGCGCATCGTGGACCGGTTCTTTCGCTGGTTATTTCGTCTTATGGTAGTGTATCTTGAACTTATGATTGTTAGATTTTTGTTGACATTGAAGTTACTTGGAATGTTATGTATTAGTTGACAACCATAGGTTTTGTGCTGGTGGGAGTATATATGCTTCAAGTCTGTAGAACTTTATCCCAATTATGTGCTCTAGTCTATTTATCACTCTGGATATCGCTTATGAAAAGACCTTAGGGTTGATGACTAGCAAGAAATAGAAAATTTTCATGTATAAGATATTTAGAATGAGATGCTCTCATATCGTGTTAGTATATAGTATATACTCTCTCCCTTGAGTTCCAAATTAGATTAACCCTATTGAAGTTTTGAGAAACTAGTGCCCAAATATAGAGGGTTATCAATATTGAGGTTATACGTAAGGCACACGATTTTGTTTTTTTGTCAAACAGGTTTGTGAACTTGTTTATTTTCCTTTTCTATCCAGACATTTTGGTATTACTGAATTGCCCGTAATGAACACTATGTGACTTGCAGCCATACATACTTACAAATTCTCACATAAGAAGTCGTATTGTAAGACAATCAGTTTACCCATTGTTGGGATTACAAGTAATTAGACCTATTCAGCGCTTGACGACTGCCTTCTGTCACATGGATCCATGCCAAGAATGCGCTTAACGAATAACAGGTGCAAAGCATGATTGCTTACAAAGATTTTCGGATAATAAATTTATAGAAGATTACAGTTTACCTGTAATCATTGTTGTCAATAGCCACGTAGTGATGGCGACGAAAGAGCGCCCGTTATTTCATGTTTAGTGCTAAAGTAGAGAAACAAAAAAATATATGTTATCGAGAAGTGGAGATGAGAAAAATACAGAAAAATACATGTTATAAGACCAGACCTGAGGTATCGAGCAGTGGAGATGAGAAAAAAAGAAAAAAAAATAAAATAAAAATGGTGCTATATAACGACACATGACCTATATGATACGTAGCGCGCTATAGCGAGCGCCATAGCCGCCATTGACGACTATGCCCCTAATAACTACCTAAAAGACGTTACACGTCTCATTGTTTTCGAGTCTATTTGAATATCAAAGTGCTTATAGAAGGACATATTGTTGTGCTAATTGTTGATATTTTGTCTTTTTTCTCATACCAGCTAGTTCAATCTTAACATAATAGCTTTTTTTGGAAGTTATCTTAGTGCTGTAACAAAAGCTAATTGGACCTTTAACAAGCTAATTTTCCTTGTACAGGCAACTCATTTCTGCAACTTTCTTCTTGTTGTGTTTAAGAGAGATATAATAACTATACCATGATTCAAATATTTGTCCAACATGTAATCAAATTGCTTATATTTTCTGTACTCTATGATGAATTCTAAGTAACTAGGATATTCATCTAATTCTAATCTTCAACCAGGTGACCTATGGTCTGGATCCGAGGGTGGTGCAATAACTGTCTGGCCATGGGAAACTCTAGAAAAGGCTTTCTTATTGCCAAAAGAAGAAAAAAACTTGGCATCCCGGGACATTGAGAAATCATACATTGATCTCAAGAACCAAGTTGCTGCGAATGGCATATCTTGTAGCATACTTTCAGCAGATGTTAAATATTTGTTATCTGATCGTTCTGCTGCAAAAGTTTGGAGTGCGGGCCCTCTGGCATTTGCATTATGGTAAGTGACTAATTGAGCTGTAACAATTAATTCACTGAAATTTTATTCACAAATCCTTAAAAATGTCTTAACTGTAGGGATGCATACACAAGAGAGTTGTTGAAAGTTTTCAATATCGATGGACTGGCTGAAAATCTGACTGTAATACAAGATCTGACAGCAGAAGAGGAAGCAAAGATGAAATTTGCATCTAATACTAAGAAAGATAAGTTACCAAGCTCAATGAGTTTCTTTCAGCGTTCACGTAACGCATTAATGGGAGCAGCCGATGCTGTACTTCGAGTTGCAGCAAAAGGAGCGTACGGTGACGATAGCCGAAGAATCGAAGCATTAATCACAACAGCTGACGGAACGATTTGGACTGGATCTGCATCTGGATTAATTGTGAAGTGGGATGCAAATGGAAACCGTCTGCAAGATTTCCAGCATCATCCCTATGCCATTCGTTGCTTATGTACATTCGGGTTACGCGTATGGGTCGGGTATGCAAGCGGAACGCTACAAGTATTGGATCTTGATGGTAATATACTTGGAGAGTGGGTTGCTCATGGCAGTCCTATCATCGATATGGCTGTAGGGCCTGGTTATATCTTTACATTGGCTAATGACGGTGGCATACGTGGATGGAGTATATTGACACCTGGAGCGTTAGATAAAATATTTAGTTCAGAGTTGTCTGACAGAGAATTATTATACACAAGGCTTGAAAACTTTAAAATTTTGGCTGGTACATGGAACGTTGCCCAAGGAAGAGCCACACACGATTCACTTGTATCGTGGTTGGGTTCTGCAGCCAAAGATGTCGATATCGTTGCTGTCGGATTGCAGGAGGTTGAAATGGGTGCTGGGTTTCTTGCAATGTCTGCTGCTAGAGAAACCGTAAGAAAGTTGTCTCTTATAAATTTTTAATTTAGTTCACTTCTAGTATATGCCGAAAAAATATTCAAACGTATATTTTGTTTTGGTGCAGATGCAGGTGGGTCTTGAGGGAAGTTCTGCGGGCCAGTGGTGGCTAGACATGATTGGGAGAACCTTGGACGAAGGTTCTAGTTTTCACCGTGTTGGTTCTAGACAGCTGGCAGGCATGCTTATTGGTGTGTGGTGAGTATTGTTTGTTTTCTTGGGGTTTTAGTTAACCATGCTACCCGATCGTAACTTGGTACTGAATGTCATTTCAGGGTCAGATATAATATTAGAGGTCATGTTGGAGATATTGATGTTGCAGCAGTTCCATGTGGATTCGGAAATGCTATCGGTAACAAGGTAACTGCTAGATTACTCGTGTTACATTTTTAATTCAATTTCAGTTTTGTTAATAACTGACTGGTGTGTACAGGGAGCAGTTGGTTTGAGGATGCGAATCTACGGGCGGATTATATGTTTTGTGAACTGTCACTTTGCTGCACATCTGGAAGCTGTTAACCGCCGTAACGCCGATTTTGATCATGTTTATAAGACAATGTCCTTTAATCGGTCTTCTAATCTTGTGAACGCATCTTCCGGTATGCTGCCGTACCTTTTTTTATCTTGCTTCCTTGCCACCTCATCTTATTCACTTTGGATTCTCTCTGGTTCTCCTTTGGTGTCCGCCTTACTTTTTGCAGCTGCAGTCTCATCCGCTATCCAAACGACCCGTCTCGAAAACGTAAGTAATATATTTTTATTTGTTTTTATTCATTGGATCTAAATTGACGTTAGCTATTGCAGGCTATGGGTAGCCTATCAGTGAATGAGTTGCCAGAGTTATCCGAGGCAGACATGATTGTCTTTTTAGGCGACTTCAATTATCGGCTTGATGACATTTCTTACGATGAAGCACGGGATTTTATCTCTCAAAGAAGTTTCGATTGGCTTAGAGAGAAAGATCAGCTTCATATCGAAATGAAAGCTGGAACTGTATTTCAAGGAATGCGTGAAGCCGTTATTACGTTCCCACCCACTTATAAGTTTGAACGACATCAACCTGGTTTAGCAGGTATATAGTCAAAATTAAGTTATCAAATAGTTATGATTTATGAAATTGCTTATTGTAGCTTTACTTATTTTCATGTTGTAGGGTATGATTCTGGAGAGAAAAAGCGGATTCCTGCATGGTGTGACCGAGTCTTGTATCGTGACAACCGTCCAGATTCATCAGATATATGCAGTTTAAACTGTCCTGTAGTTTCTTCAGTTTTGCAGTTAGTGATTTACTTAATCTTGGGTGAATAATAATTATAAATATGTATTCATCTTTATGTTCATTTGTTTACTGAAAAAGTTTTGGTTTCCTTTAGATATGAAGCGTGCATGGATGTGACTGATAGTGATCATAAGCCCGTGCGTTGCATCTTTAGCGTGGAGCTGGCTCGAGTAGACGAACCGAAAAGAAGAAAACTTTTTGGAGAAATCATGACATCTAATAACAAAGTTAGGCGTATTCTTGAAGAAGAATGCAAATTTCCGGAAGCTATTCTCAGCACAAACAATATAATTCTTCAGGACAATGATACATCAGTCTTGCGGATCACCAATAAAAGCGGAGAAGACAAGGCTTTATTTAAAGTAATATGTGAAGGTCAGTGTAATATTAAAGACGGAAAACAAGCATCCAGTCACCACCCACGCGGTTCTTACGGGTTTCCACGATGGCTCGAGGTAAAAATTTCCGCCACTTGTAATATTAATAATTTGGACTACAAAACTACATTGTTGTGATGCATTCATTGGATTTGGATTAAACTAGGTGAAGCCGACGGTTGGTATCATAGAGCCAAATCATATTGTGGAGATTTCGGTTCATCACCAAGGATATGAAACCCTAAATGAATACGTAGATGGTGTTCCTCAAAACAGTTGGTGTGAAGATGTACGTGGTATGGAGGTTATGTTGGTGGTTGAAGTGAGGGGGAGTTGTACAACCGAGAGGAAGTGTCATAGAGTTCGTGTGCGTCATAACCAAAGCTTGTCGGACAGGCATATGCCTATGGAGCAGAGAGCTGACGACTCAACTCGTGACCATGCTAGTGTACTTCACAGGTCTGATATCAGGTGGTTGACTGGTTCGCGTGATGTTGTTGACCATATACGTGATCTGCATACCCCTTGAAGTTGCTCGCTAGATGAGGTGATCGTCTTCTTGATATTGGTTTATACCCATTTTGACAAGAGAAACTGATTCTAATGCATATTGAGATTTTTCATTTTTTTTTGCTTATGAATACATTGAAGGACTTGTACATAAGGTTTTTACAATCTCATATATTAAGATCATAATGCCAAATATTTGTGTGAGAACCGAAGGACTGTAAACAAATTGACTTTCAAAATTGATCCTTCGTTTGGACTGAATCGAATCGATAATGGTAATTATAAATTAGAACCTTGTTTAGCATGCGTATAGGTACATGTTTTATATGTATAAAAGATTTTTTATACTACATTTTTATGTATATTTAAAAATCTATATTCATAGCAAAAGAGGGACAAATTCACACCCTCAGAAAAGTTTCATGTATTTCAAGTACATATTGAATATAGAATCTAACAGACGGATGCCCTCAGAAAAGCTCAGTGGTCCTTGGCGTGGTTTAGTTCCACACAAATACGGGTTCGATTCTGGGCGGGATGCCTCCATCTCACGGTTCTCACCGGGGCAATGGTGTGGGCCGGTTAACGTGTCCGGTAATACACGTTTTTTCACACATCTAACAGACGGATAAACCCCAACGCAAATTGTTATTCACACCTCATCTACATTTTTTTAGTAGGCACACACTCGTAGCTAGTTCATATTTGAATTTTATAGGTTTGATCGAATGATGATATAAACACATTAATTTTATTATAAAAAGTGATAGTATTATTAGTTTGTTGTTATCGTGTTTTCCTTCGGTTTTTTGTGGTTGTATCTGGTTTCTTGATTGCTTAGTAGGTCTGATATCGTTCGCGGCTATCGTGATAGCTTAGCTTGATTGTTCGAATCCTATTAACCTTTTATAGATCCGTGATATTTTTCTTCTCATCTGGATGGGTCGTGGGGGAAGGAGGGGGCATTTCAGAAGTCATGATGGGTGGAATACGATTCTTATACGATTCTTAGTAGATAAGAGGCTAGACAGGAGAAAAATTTTGTGAACGGGGAGGTTCGGCTTCGTAATGCAACAACGTTCTTCTTTTCAAACTTGCCAGATGGATGTAATCGGGATAGGCTGTGGAAGGCTTTTAGTTTTTTTGGAAAACCTTGAAGATGTTTTTGTCCCATGGAAAAGAGATAGGGCTGGTTATACTTTTGGTTTCATCAAACTCTCTTAACATTAAGGAGGTGGGCATTTGGATTGATAGACTGAAGGAGGTCAAGATAGATGGTGCGGTGATTGGGGTAAATTTGGCAAAGTTTAATAGGGATGGATCGAAGATTGAGGCGCAAAAATCTGGGGAGAAGGTCTCTGTTTTTTCCAGACCGAACTTTGAGAAGCCAGTACGACCTGAACGACCGCCAAAGAAAACAATAGAAAACTTGAAACCTAGCAGAAATGATGGTAGATCTTATAGTGACGTGGTGTACTCACAAAACTTGAATAATCCGGGTATTACTATTTAGCTACCTCCATTGAATACAGACACTAAGAAGCAGTGGGAGTTCAAATCCCTAGTTGGAGAAGCAAAAGACATCGAGATTCTTAATAACTTGAAAATTTATCTCGCGGGGCTTGTGGAAGAAGGACCGATGCTGAGTTATTTGGGAGGATTAAAAGTGTTGGTAACCTTCGCCAATATTGAAGAGGCTAATGACTTCTTGAGAAATAGAAGCGAGGAATGGGCTAACTGGTTCTCAAGACTCTACGTCTGGGATGGGATCCCACCTTTGTTTGAACGGGTTGCATGGATTAAGGTTATCAGTGTTCCAGCCATGCTCTGGGATCGACATGTACTTAGTCGTATTGGCGAGAGGTGTGGCAGGCTTCTTGTCAAGTCTGAAGCTTCATCGGAAGATGGCATCATGGCGGAAGACAGAATGGCCATACTGCTTCAAACAGGTAAACTATCTCCCTGGAGATGAACCTTACCTGGAAAAATTATTCGATAAAAGTTTGGGTGGAAGAGATCGCTGGACAGTGGTGTCTAGCTTTCCTCTCGGATGATTCGTCGGAGGTCTTCGAGGTTGGGAGATCGCCGGAATTTGAAGAGTCGAGTGAGTACGGAAGAAAGAAAATGAAAGGTTGCATGTTGGATAGTGAACCTTTTTGCATGGGAAACCAAACAGTCGCTACATCTCTCAAGTCAGCGGCGCATAAGCAGGGTTTTGACTTCCCAAGTGTTTCATGTGTGGCGGCTGGTGCTGGTCAGGAGGAGAGAGAAGGAGTGGGCCCTGATGTAAATGATTTTAATTCTCCTCAGATTGGGCTGAATTTCGACCCAACCAAGCCCAGTTATATCACAACTAGATCCAAAAGAGGTAGACTTAATAGAATGGAGGCCCAGAATGCTGAAAACCCTGACTTGAACGATGTGGTAGAAATTGGGGACAATTTGGATCCCTTCAACTTAAAGGAAATTTTCAGAATGGAGGAAGAAGAGAGAAGAGCAGCAACTGGGGCTGTGTCGAGACAGGAACAAGCGGAGATGGAAGATGGTTGTGAGGGAGAGGAGGTGAGTCGGCCGATTTTTGAGAAGGAAGTGACAGAAACCTTACACTTTGGCTCCCGTCTGGGCATCAAAGTTGAAGGTTTTGAAAACCATGTGAAGAAATTGGTGAGTGGGGAGGTGGAAGCTAATCGCGACCAATAAATTTTCTTT
The DNA here is from genome assembly GCF_002127325.2 of Helianthus annuus. Taxonomy (NCBI): domain Eukaryota; kingdom Viridiplantae; phylum Streptophyta; class Magnoliopsida; order Asterales; family Asteraceae; genus Helianthus; species Helianthus annuus. The sequence continues at coordinate 155,231,536 of NC_035446.2, read as the reverse complement.
CATTAAATATTAATGGGGTTACCGATCCAAATAAAGCGGGTTGGGTGCGAAGTCCAAAAAGAAAGTTGAAGTGCAATTTCATTGGGTTACAGGAGACTCACTAGGAGGGCCTGTTGGACTCGTTCCTTCGGCGGTTCTGGGATAGGTCTAATATGAAGGCTATTTCGGTTGATTCGGTGGGGAGATCAGGGGGCATAGTGCCCATATGGAACTCGGATATCTTTATTGAAGACTTGGTCGTTCAGAATTAGAGATTTCTACTGATCTCTGGGAAGATAAAAGGGGCGGATGATAGATTAAATATTATAGATCTCCACGTGCCAAAATGATCCCGGTAGAAGGCGATTGTTATGGGAAGAAATTGCTGAGTTAAAATCCCAATTCTCTGGGTTGTGGGTTATTTTCGGTGATTTTAATGAAGTGCGGATTTTAGAAGAGTGGGTCAACTCCCGGTTTGACCGTGGGGCGGTGAACGCCTTCAATGGTTTTGCTACCAGAACCAGCCTCTTAGAATACCCTATGACGGGAGGTAAATTCACTTTTGTTTCCGACAATGTGGAGGTTAAAATGAGAAAAATTGATAGGTTTTTGGTGTGTGCTGATTTCATGAATAATTGGCCCCTTGCTAAACTTGAGGTGCAAAAGAGAGGTTTCTCTGACCACTGCCCTTTAGCTCTTACTTGCTTCTCCTCTGACTTTGGCCCCACACCATTCAAGTTTTTTAACTCTTGGATAGGAGAACAAAGGTTGGTGGAGATTGTGGAAAGGAACTTGGCAGCCCCTATTGTCGGAGAAAAAAGGGATGTCTATTTAGCTAATACGCAACGAAAGATAAACCAGGATATAAAACAATGGAGAAAGGAGGCAAACGAGGCTAAGAAAAAAGAGGTGCAGGAGTTGCAAGCTAAAATTGAAGAAATTGAGAAAAAAACGGAGTCTTTGCCGCTATCTCAGTCCGAGAAAAGTACCAGAGTTGAATTAAGTGCGAGGATAAAAAAATTTGAGGCGATAAAAGCGAAGAACCTTCAACAAAAAGCTCGTGTTAATTGGATTCGGTTTGGAGATGAGAATTCTTCTTTCTTTCATAGTTTCATAGTCTGATTAATGTGAACATTGTGCAGAATAGGATTAATGGGCTGCGATTTCGTGTCACACCCCAACCGATGGCAGAAGCATCGGGATGAGACGAAGTGCGTAGATTGTAAGAGACTTCATAACACTATGTATGTGACAATATTAATTTAATTCAAATTTCATTTCAAGACTAATTGTCATACAAGGTTCAAAAATAACAACATTGTTTCATAACAAAACATAACAACAAAATAGATGATTTAATCTAGGTGTGTATCTAGTCCACCCTAAACCTTGTTTCATCTTGTAACATCACTTCATCAATTAACCTGCAACATGTATTGAAATAGAGTTCAATGCAAAAGCAAAGGCGAGTATACAAGTTTTGTTTCATAGCATAAATAGAATAAAAAGTGCTCATATCCAACATGATTCATAATATGCGAGTACTAGTATGCAAATATGGCGTACAATATGTTCAAACCCGAGAATACAACGCGTTAAAATAGCCTAATCCCAATAGAGTAGCGGGTGGTAACATGTTTAACTTAACATTACCCAAAGTCTAACGTGCGGTGCGTTAATCCTATAGCGCTATAATTGTTAAGGGAGGCTAGCATAGTTAATGAGCATATAACGTCCAAATAGTTTACATAGCATACGAGAATAACAAGTATCACACATAGTTTCATGTTAAGCATGGATAGAGTTTGTTTAAAATAGTTTAAGTATTAATTTGTATATTATACATGTTGCATCCCAAAATGGTAAAGAGTAAAAGGGATCGAGTATACTCACGGTTTTTGCAAGCTTTCCTACTTGATGTTCCGTGAGTGTTGGTTGTTTTAGATTGAAGCACCTTGTCCTCCTATACAAGGAACATAGGTGTGTGAGTTGGGGATAACGGTAGATTATAGATTTGGAGTTTAAAAGTGCAAGAACATAACATAGGAAAATAACCATCCATTACATATGATGTTTAGATGGTATACTTACTAACTTGACAATGACCACTTGTTCATCATCAAGGGTTCGGTTTGTTTGAATATTATATAAGTATTACTTAGGTTATAGTATATCATATATGTCAAGCATGAGGTAGAAGACTAAGGTCTTCATTTAGGCACCTCAAAGTGTCATAGAAATCATACATGAGGTAGGAAGAACAAGCTCCCATTTAGGTACCTCCAATGTTCACTACTACACTTGATGTAAAAACATTCAAGGAGGGTCTTGAACTTACATAAGAAATGAAATGAATAACTATTCTATGAGAAAACATCAAGAAATGAGTGGATGTTCATGAAAGATAGCCCAAGCTAGTCTAACCATCACACTTTTACCAAGCTTCAAGCTTGAACACTTCTTGTGGGTAGAACCCTAACTAAAACAGAAAGTTTATGAGGTTTAATTCTCTGATTTTAAGTGTCTCAACCTTGTTTTTAAGCCCAACTAACCATTCATTTGATTATGAGTATTAGGACATAGGTTTGAGATGAGAAAACTCAAGTTTGGTTAAGTTTAACAAAGATTTCATGAAAACAAAAACAATCAGTGGACTTTGGAGCCTTTTTGCCGGAGTTCCAGGGACTTGTTTACTGTGAAAAACCCCTAGAATCGAAGTTAAGGTCAAACCAAGCACATAGGAAAAATAATGGACTAAATCGGATAAGAAACGAGTGAGTTATGCTCACTTTTGTGTAGATGCAACAATCTGCTCGAACCTTCTGAATTAACACGAATTTGGGACTGATTTGGAGGTTTGAGATTGTTTAGAAAAGTGAAAATAGCTTGGATTAGGATTGGTATTTATAGGGAAAAAGTTAGGTTAAGTTTAGGTGAGTATTTAATGCCAAAATCGTGTTTAAAACTCAAAAAAATGTCAAAATCGCGCTCAAACAGACCTGCTGGAGGGTCTGTTCGCGCTGATCAGGCTTGAGTGAGAGAGTACTTAAGAATTAATTGTGCTGTATAGAAACCATGTGAAGGCAGTGGTGGAGTGGTGTGCGCGTGTGTGTTTAAGCTGGGTGACCCGGGTTTGAGTCCTGGCATCCGCTATTTATTGTTTTGATTTTTTAAACAGTTTCAATAATTGCAGAATCAGTCCCTTAAGTTTAGTTTGGTGAATTTGCACTAACGGTCCCTGTGGTTTAACTAACTAACCAAGTTATATGGTTTTTAAAAAGGGAACTAACTTTTAAACTAACTGACGACGAGGGTCCCCGCTTGGGCTCCTCGTCCGGGCTCATCGCCCTAGATTGGTGGCTGGGCTCGAGCCCTCTTGTGTCTTTCTCGGTATGTTTAGTTGGTTTGAGTGGGCCATGTCCTGATAAGCCCACTCTTGGACCAGCCCATTAGGGTTATGGCCCAAATGTTTTGTTATAAAAGGAAGCCTCCCACCTCCAAAGAAAGGGCAGACAATATCTCTCACCTTGAGGTTACTACTTCCTCCTCTTCTCTCATATTACTCATGTCCCTCTATTCCCTCTCTATAAATTATACTTGCACTTATAACATCTTTACCACACAAGATACTGACTTGAGCGTCGGAGTGCCCACGGGGTGAACCCCCTCGGGCCCTCTAACTAGAGTTTCACGTGGATGCAGCCTGGGATCCGACACTCCGCAAATGGAACTGCCACCGTGACAAAGAGATGACGAGCCTGGACCGGAGCTCACCGAATCTAAGGTTAGTACCGCCAAACCCCCTGAACGACTTCAGGGATTTGGGGATTCGACATTGGCGCCATCCGTGGGACCAAGTGCAAACATGCCTTGGTCTCTTCATGTAAACGGCTAGATCTGTTCTCCCCGCTTAGCTTACGTGATGCTCAGATCTACATTCTTAACCCCGGTTAACAGGTTCCGCCTTCTTGTCTCGTATCTCTTATATGAACAGTATATGAAATCACACAAAGAGTACGTTTCTATGCTTGAAACTGAGGTATATGGACAGTATATGTATAAGCACACTCTTGAGCATGACATATCCTCATAATTTTTAAAGTCAAAGCTAGATTGTAAATCTCGTTGCAAGAAACTGCAGATCTTTCACATTATATGGTTGAAGGAAATAAAAAAAAAAGAAAAAATAAGCAAAGCTTCGAGAGGAAGCAAAGTCAGTAGTATGTTTGAAAAGTGAAGTTACAAGTTCTATTACGTAGGATACATTTGACTAATGCATGATTGAACCATGTGCTCACATTAGAACCATAATTTTGTGAATTATTTTATATAAGGTAAAATTAGTAAATGGGTAAAAGCCTGTAAACAACTTTTACTGACAAGAGTCACATGGGATGGCCTTTTCCTCCTTATCTCTTTACTGTATGGTCTACCATCTAAGTAAAAGAGTTGACCAATGATGATTTTCTACCTAAAACCAAAGTTACTACAACCAAAGATACACTTCTGGTGAAAGTTTATAGATATGCATGAGGAAATTTTCCTCTGGAATCATGTGCTGATTAAAATATATTTAAATGTCAAAAAATTTTCGTGTGATGGAAATGCTTAAAAGTTACACTTGGATGATAAAGACGTGAATTTTTTTCATTGTCTTTTTGTTGCCCACTTTTCATGATCAAGGTAGAGAAGTGGAAATATACTCCCCTGAAAACAGAAAACCTCTTTGAAACAAAGTTATAACTATCATCGCATAAAGTGCAAGTGTGTGGTGCACAACCTTCTAAAAAAAAACGATAAGTACAAATTTAAAACATGCCTCGTCAAACAAGGATAAATTTTTAATAGTTATAGTGGAGATAGACTTACAAAACAAGTCTATTCCTATTAGAGAGTTGGACTCTAAATATTAGTCTAAAGACAAAGCCTCTTGCTCACTTTGGAAAGTACAAAAAGCAGTGTAGTAAAGCTTAACATGAGCTGTCAACAACTTTTTTAATTTTTTATACAAATTAAAAAATACAGTTGATAAGAAGGTCATTAATTACCTTGTACTAATTTGACTTTTGCCATGCTGACAAATAAAAAGAGGAAGGAAAAAGCTAAGTTTTTATCTTTCCAAGGTGATTTGACTTTACTTTTTCAAAGTGTTAATAACTTTTTACTCTTACCAAGATGATAAGGTTTCTTTATAAAAAGAAAGTTACTTTGACTTTCTTATGAAAATAATAATATTTTCCTAGTACCAGGTCCTTCCAACAGGTCCTTTCGTGGGGCCCCTCCCTCAGGCCCTTTGGCCAGGGTCCTTCCCCGGGTCCTTCCTCAGGCCCTCCAGCTAAGGTCCTTCACCTGGGTCCTTCCCCAGGCCCTTCAGCCAAGGTCCTTCCCCAGGACCTTCCTCAGGCCCTTCTGCCACGGTCCTTCCCTAGATCCTTCCTCAGCCCCTTTTGCGGGGTCCCTTCCCCTGGCCCCATTATCAGTTTTTTCACAGTGTCCTTACTCAGGCCCTTCTGCCAAGGTCCTTCCCCAAGTCCTTCCTCAGACCCTTTCACAAGGTCCTTCCACCTGGCCATTACTCAGGTCCTCTCACAGGATCCTTCCTCAAGCCCTTCTACCAGGTCCTTTTCTAAATCCTAACACTTGTGCAAGGCCCTCCTTCGAAGTCTTGCGTCGTGCGCCACTTCTAGACACAAATTTATTGTTCCTATTACAACGTTGTTAGGGTACGTAGGCTGCCCCCCCCCCTTTATGATATGATGGAAACACGTCTTCACAAAATAAAACATGAGACACAAGCACTTGTACACACAACACAACATGTTTAACACATAAGTAAATTGACCTTTGGTATGACTTACCTCTTTGAAAGTGTTTTCGTGGCAAGTATCGAAGCACGAACATGAACAACACAAGAAGCTATTAGTCACGACCTACGGGACAGGTCAACGAAGGCTAGTATTGGACTAGATGAGGTGCATCCAAGAAACGTGGCATGATCTTTGAAAAGACACCAAAGAACATTGGTCACCTAAAATATCCTTAAACATGGATATAACTTTGGTTGGGAAGAAAGCAACACAACATTAGTGAAAGCAAGAAATACCTTTGTGCAACATCGAACTGAGGGACTAATATGTCTAGGGGGATATTGTGGGACATAATTTTTGCTAACCTCGGGCTATTCTCATTCAACAAGGAATCATATGCTAATCTGCCGGATACATCTATCAGCTATATCCTTGCGTGCTATCGTGTCTCGGATAAAAACGTCACTCATTAGAAGTGATAATGATTTAGAAGACTCCCGATACTCATTGAAAGTAACTATATTCTTTATTCACAACCGATGGTTTAGACAGACGGGCTCAAGGATAGCCTATTTCATAAGTTCAGTATTACCAACTACGCTTGACAACACTGAACTGGGGAGCTAGCATGGTATAACACCATTGGGTCCTACGTTGAAGACTTCTCGAAAGGATCTTTATTTTTCTATTACCTCCTCCGAAAAGGATTAAGCCCCTCCATAAATTCTTATGTTCGAAGATCTCAAAAACAAAAAGAAAGAAGAGAAAGAAAAAAGAAGGGGAGGGAGGGGGAATGGGCACGGACTGCCTTACTAATTCCTTCCCTGAAGAAAAAAAGAATCAGAGGATCACCTTATCAATCCTCCATTTGAAGAAATGAGGAGGCTGGGCTACGCAGCTGACTCCCCTCCTGAAGGGGAAAGAATCGTCAGATTATGTTATTAAGGAAAATCCAGACACTCTACTTGAAGACGAAAGACTCCTTGGACTACGTTGTAAGTCTTTGAGGAAACCCTGGACGGTCCTTCCTTGAAAAAGGAAGAACCCTTGAGCTGCATTATTAGTCCATCTCTTGAAGAAGAAAAGAACCTAAGCAGGACAATACGAGAGGGGAAAGTGAAATCCTCCTACGGTCCGTCGTGCTCAAGAAACCCTTATCTGCTGGACCAACCCTACCTTCCACGGGATTTGGCTGAAGTCTCAAAGTTCACTCGGAGAATTGCAGAGGCACCTATGCCCCCTATGTCACACCCCCAAATTACCACCTAGGGAGTGTCCCTGTGAGGCGTGTGACGACTAGCAATGAGCCACCAATTACATTGAATCACAAGTTTGAAATAAAGTTCCATCATTTAAGAATACTGAAATCCCAAACATAAGTTGTTCAAAAACCATAGGTTCAGCGGAAGCGTTAATGTATCATACTGTAAATACTATTCAAACAACCACAATAAATAAATGTCTGATAACTAAGTTCATTAATGTAACCATGACCACTCTCGCCCTCCAGCCAGCAAGTTCTTGTGTTCCCAGTACCTAAGGACCTGCGAGCATGTAACACACGTATCAGACAAAGCTGGCGAGTTCACAGTTTTAGAAAACGTTTGTTACCCGTTGTATGTAAAACAGTTCAATAATCAATGCAAGTAATATTGTTAATATCTCAATTCCGAACAATGACGGCTCCTGAAATACACGACTGCCCTTCCCACGTACTCCTATCTAGTACTGGGCCAGACTGGGTCATTAGTTCACCTCCGTCCTCTACAGGCACGGGGTGAGGGTGCCAAACCTAAGTAGCGCTACTAACTAATACCCGATGAGGGACTTACAAAAGATGATAGGTGAGAATATTAACCAATATACCCGTTTTTACCCAAGGACTTATCCCCCCCATGGGATACCCACTGACTGTCCCCAACCACTGGGACGCATGCTCGAATGTAGTGAACTCACCTTTGGTTGCTCGGTAGATTTGATCCCTTGTTCGTATTAAATCAAGTGTGTCCTATTCCAAATATTGACCACAGTTAGGACTACGTTCAGTATTTAACACCAACTCACCACATACATTTATCATGCATTTTCTTTGAAACCATGTACCAAACACCAACAATTTAATACACAACACTCACTCAAACAATGCCGTTTATAAATCAACACTTGGCGAGACACACTCTATATCCTATAATACACAAAAATTACATTTAACAAATAAGCCAAAAGGGCTCGCCTACACCAAATTCACATTCGTTTAACCCTCACGACAGCCCAACAGACCCAGCGGCCCACACATACCTCTCGGCCTCTCTCCTTAAAATTAGACCTCTAATTCTTGTGGCCCAGCTTTAAATGAAACAGCCCAACGGTCAGCAATGTATACGGCCCAGGTTTAATGGGTTTGATTACATTTATGTTCAAACATTCAAGGGTGACCCCACCCCATTTACTCGATTACCTGATGTGTTTCAATGTTCAGATTAAACAATTCCTCACCCTCTATAAATGATTAAACAATTCCTAAGTATGCTGCACTCACATGGCCGCCATTTGTATATCACATTAGTATTTAACATGACATGCAATTAGCACATGGCTGCCATTTGTATATCAACACTTCCACATCATTAATTTAATCAGTAATTCTTGTCTCTTGTCAAGTATTAAATATTGGTGAGCATACCTAGTCATGTATCATTCTATTGGACCTTTAGAAGCACTTAACCATCCTTCCATTGGACCTTCAAAACCATTTACATTAATATGATCAATCATTTTTGACTCCATGCACACACACACACATCGAATCTGACCTCATGACTATGATATACCCTCTCACACACCTCACAACATGACCAATCATAGACAACCACAAGGAATCAATATGACATGTCTAAGAAACCTAATCATTGATTACATTAAGAAACTATTTAGGTGGCTAGCATCCTGTAACCATGAAAGACTACCCTTATCAAACTAACACATTCAATCAATATTCTGACGAACCACATTAGACATTCACACATACATATAGACTTGATCGGTCAAATAAAAAAAAATAAACAATCATGGACACACAAACACGGAATGAATAATGAGACTTACTAACCAACAATTCGGCTATTTGAGGTGTAAACCGAACAAAGGTCTTGCCACCGCCGTCGTACAATGGGTGATTAGGGTTGGGTTTGTATGATGATATGATGAGTTCACGCTTTACAATATTAATAGACTAGAGTGGGCCGAACAACCCAGCTATTCGGCTGCAAATATTGGGCCAACTAAATCAACATACAAAGAACATGTTTTGGGCTCCAAGAGATACCCAAGAGATCACCTTTTTGGGCCGATTGTGTGCTCTACACAAAACAATGGTGTGGGCCGTTTCGGATCAGCCCAACCGTTTATAAATTGGTGTTACCCGTTATGCTTGGGTCGAATTCGCTCCAATATGTTGCGTGTGATGTTTCCTAAACAAACGAACACATACACACACAGTGCACAACTACCCAGCATGATAGCACGTTTAATAGTGTCGCAGGTCGAATAGATAAGTTAAAACAAGAACAAGAAAGTTACAAAACCGAAAATGCTAACCTTGAAACTTCGAGTTGTCACACCCTAAAACAAAACTACCTCCAAACTTCGACCGATATGTTGGGACGAGAGACCCCGAAGATCATCAAAGAAAGGTGGTCAAGAACCCAAACGAAATCTTACACATAAGGCAGGGGGACAACGAGCGGATAGACCAATACATGGAAAGGTTTGTCAAGGAAAGCATGAACATCAAAGACGTCCCGCAGGGTCAGAGCCTTTGTTAGGGGCAAAGACAAAGTCAGCAAAGCCAAGGAGACAGATGCCCCACCCCGAAGGGTCACCTCCGCTGCAAAACCTCTTGATAAAGGTACACCTTACTCCTGAAATCCTGCTTTTTGATAAGAATGTTGCATGATAGAACAAGACCCTCATACTCCCCATACAGACCTCGGGGAAGAGGCCCATCCCCTTACCCTGACAACTTCACCCCTCTCACCAAGACACCAAATGAAGTATTGGCTACTGAGAGGGTGAAGGGCTCCTTTCCAAGGCCACCACCTATTAAACCTGGGCCAAAGGCACAACCAAATGAATATTGTGACTTTCACAAAGGGTTTGGCCATAGAACTGATGATTGCCTGTACCTAAAAAGAGAAATAGAAGCCGCGGTTAAAACATGAAAACGGGCCCATTTGGTAAAGGAAATTAAGGAAGGAGGGGGGATCGCAAAGGGAAAGATGCAAGGGAGCCTGGGAGGGCAGATGTAGATATGATTAGAAGGAGGGATGAATTTGATACCACCAGGAGTGTAAAGGCCAAAATCCTGGGCTCCCCAAACTGCATGAAAGCTCCCATCTTAATGCCACACGTGGAGGAAAACGAGGTACAACAGCCCCTACTCAACATCTCAGCTGTAATAGCCGGTCATAAAGTGGCCAGAATACACGTAGACGGGGGATCTGGGATAGAAGTCATATACGAACATTGTTTCCTCAGACTTGATAGGGATGTAAGAGACCGGCTTGAGGAGGATTCTATCCCTCTAGTAGGGTTCAACAACAATGTGTCACACCCCCTGGGGAAGATCAAACTCCCATTCACAGTCGGGGTAGGGGATCAGGTCCGAACAATAAACCTGACATTCACAGTGGTTCGAGCACCATCGAAATACATCGCAATCCTAGGAAGACCCGAAATAGGGGATTTGCAAGCACAGGCGTCCACCCCACACGAAGCCTTAGTATTTCAGCCCCGAAAGGAAGGGGTCAAATAGTGGGTCCTTTGTGACAGATCCCCGAAGCAGACGGTCAAAGTAGGAAGTCACCTAAGTGACAAGTGCAAGAGTGCCCTCAAGGAACTGCTCCTCCTCAACATAGACGTATTTGCATTCCAACATGGGGATATGACAGGAATCCCGAGAAGCTTGACTGAGCACCGACTCAATACGTGTACATGGGCAAAACCAGTGAAACAGAAAAAAAAACGAAGCATGGGTCCCAGCAAGAGGAGGGCCGCCTGTGAAGAAACCAGGAAACTGCTCAAAGCGGGAATAGTCAGGGAGGTAAAATACCCATCCTGGGTTGCTAACCCGGTTATGGTCCAGAAGAAAGACGGGGGATGGAGGATGTGCATCGACTTCCAAGATCTGAACAAAGTATGTTCTAAGGACTGTTATCCCCTCCCAGAAATAGATGTCCAAGTGGACTCCTTATCCCAATACCCCCTGAAATGCTTTTTGGATGCCTACAAAGGATACCATCAAATACAGATGTCAATGGAAGATGAGGAAAAAACCGCCTTCATCATAGACGAGGGGACATTTTGTTATACCAAAATGCCCTTCGGTCTTAAAAATGCTGGGGCCACATATCAAAGATTTATGAACGCCTTCTTCAGGGAACAACGGGGAAGAAACTTGGAGGTATACATCGATGACGTCGTTATCAAAAGCCTAACCGAAATGGCCATGATAGACGATATAGCTGAAACCCTCCACACCATGCAAGATGTGAATATGAAACTAAACCCCGGGAAGTGCTGTTTTGGGGTAGAAGAAGGAAAATTCTTGGGGGTAGTAGTCACAAAGGGCGGAATCAAAACTGACCTGGAGAAGACTCAAGCTGTGGCCGAAATGCGATCTCTCAGGTGCTGAAGGACTGCCTTCAAACGGACAAGTTTAATTGGACCTCTGAGGCGGAAGCCGCTTTCCAAGAAATGAAAGCCTATATTTGTAAACTCCCAACACTGGCCACCCCAGTACCCGGGGAACATCTGACCTTATACCTGTCCGCCTCAAAAACAACTATAAATGCGGTCATGATGGTGGAACGGGAGGGGAAACAGATACCAATGTATTTCATCAGTAGAACACTTAAAGGCCCTGAAGAACGTTACATGCCCCTGGAGAAGTTAGCATTGGCCCTTGTTTTCGCATCCAGGAGACTCAGGAGGTATTCCCCAGGGCACAAGGTCACCCCGATGACAGATCAGCCCCTTCAAAAGGTGCTAAGGAGGCCGGAGCTGTCGGGACGATTGGCTAAATGGAGCGTGGAACTGGGAGAACACTCCTTGGAGTTCAAACCCAGAACAGCCGTGAAAGGACAAATACCGGCAGATTTCCTGGCAGAAGTCCTTGAGGATGAAGAAAAAAAAACTCCTAAAATGGGAAGCTTTGGAAAGAAAAGAGAAAGAGAGGGAAGACAAGGCTGCGTGGAAACTCTTCACAGATGGAACCTCCAGTGAAGAAGGGAGCGGAGCAGGCATTACTTTGATAAGCCCCGAGGGAATCGAGCTAACCTATGCCATAAGACTGGACTTCGAAAACACCAACAACACTGCAGAATATAAAGCCCTCTTAGCAGGGATGAGGCTGGCAGAAAAGATGAAAGCAAAACATGTGGAAGCTAGCACTGATTCACAGTTAGTAATCAAACAATACCAAGGAGAGTATAAAGCCAAAGACAACACCATGGCTCAGTGCATAGCAAAAGTAAAAGAGATGGCCAAGGTATTCAAAACTTTTAAGCTGGAATACATTCCCCGAGGGAGAAACAGAAAATCTGATGCCCTCAGTAAGCTAGCCTCAGTAGCATTCGATCACTTAGCAAGAGAAGTCAAAGTGGAAGTCCTAACCTCCCCCTCCATCAGTACAGAGGAGGCAGCTGCAGTTGAAAACACACAAGAAACATGGATGACACCAATTGTAAAGTTCCCCAGGGACGGGACCCTTATCTGCCGGAACAAAACAATGTTCTCTCCTAAAGGCTATAGCATTTTGGAAGTCCCTTCCATCAACAAGAAAATCCCTTCTCTTGTGGATAAGGTACCTCAGCAGTCGCTTACAAGAACAGGAACGTATACTTTCCATGGAATTAAGTCCAGGAAAAGTTCCTTCCAAGATTATGAAGAATATCCCATTTCCTAGGATCAAGTGTTTTAGAAGTCCCTTCCATAAACAGGAACATACCTCTTCCTCGGGACTAAGTCTTGAAGAAACTCCTTTCGAGAATAGGAAGGAACATATCCCCCCCCTCGGGATCCAGTATTAAGGAAACTCCTTCCAAGAATAGGAAGGAACATATCCCTCACTCGGGATTCAGCCTTGAAGAAACTCCTTCCGAGAATATGAAATGATGAAGTACAAGGGCCGTCCATTCATTAATCAAAAGTTGAATTGAATGAAAATACAAGAGGAATGTGAAGTAAATGAGTTTGGGGACCAATGTGTCATTATTTGAAACTTAAATGTGGGAGGTAACTAAAGTGGGAGTTTCACGATGGGGATTAGTATCTCTGGGGATTAAGTCTTGGAGGAGCCGCCTCCGAAACAATGAAGATGTCCCACCCTATGTGATTAGGGGTCTCGTAAGTCTTTTCAACAAACAGGAACATGTTTCTCCCAAGAAAAGGAGGGTATCCCCTCCCGTGGGATTAAGTATCGCAAAAGTCTATTCAACGAACAGAAGTGCACCCGACTACGGGATCAAGTATTGGTAAAGTTCCTTCTAAGGAAGGGAAAGTACATCCCAGGGATTTGATATATGAGGAAAATCCTCCTTAAAATTTCGCACCTGAACAACTTATTAAAAAAAAGGGAGGGGGGAGAGCCCCTTGACAAGGGACTTCGAATCTGGAGAATCCCTTCCTTGAAAAGAAAAGATCTCCGCCACAGGTCTGTGTTTTAGAAAGTATCTCTCCAAAGAAGAGGAGCCCCATCTCAGGGTCACATACGTTTGAAGAAGTCTCTCCAAGAGGAGAGGGTTGCACATTCCATGGGCACCAATTTTTAGAGAATTACAACATCTCTCCAGGGTAGGAAAGAGCCCTTAACAAGGACTCACATAGGAAGGTTCCTTCTACATTACAGGTGTTTTTAAAGTGCTCATAAAACCTCTCCAAAAAGAGAAGATGCCACCCCTTCTCGAAAACCTGAACGGTTTGAGGACCTTGTTAACGGGTCAAACAGGATCATCTAGGCAGACGTGCCGAACGATCTTGCAATAAAATAAACATGTACATAGGCATACAGACATGCCGCCTTAATCAAAACAAGGCAAAGCCCGGCCGTGGGGCTAGGACTAAATCGACTACGTCCAAAAAAGCCGAAGCAGGCATATGAAAGTCCAAGTGGCCCAAACGCCATTGGACAACAGGCCCAACAGAAGCTTTAACAACTTAAAACAAGTTACAAAGCGGGCCTAGGCAAAGCCTTTACAACTTAAGCAAGTTACGAAGCAAACTATAGAAAGCTTTAACAACCTAAGGTTACGAAGCAAACTTGTACAAAGCTTTAACAACTCAAGCAAGTTACGAAGCAAACTTGTACAAAGCTTTAACAACTCAAGCAGGCTGCGAAGCAAACTCATGCAAGGTTTCAAACGAGTCACCAAACGGGTCCATGTAAAGCTTTAACAACTTAAAAAGTTACAAAGCGACCCATAGAAAGTCTTAACGGCTTAAGCAGGGTACAGAGAAAATTCATGAGAAAGTTTTAACAGTTCAAGCAAGGCAAAAACCCTCATTAGAGGAGCACCATACAAGGAGTATAACACGGTAAATAAAGCATCCCAGTCGATGCTCTTAAAAGAAACTACTCTTGAACGAGTACCTCAATCGAAATGCCCTAAAGGAGGACATGGCAAAACAATCTAAATAGCATAAACGCTATAAAAAGGTACTATCAAACAAGTGCATGGGAAAAAATGCCGTCAAGAAGGCATAGATTGAAGTAAGGTATCGTGCTACCCTACTTGAGGGGTCACCTTGCTAGTTCGAGCGCTGAATGCAAGGTTGTCCTAAGGATAACAAAACAGATAACTTTGGCATAACGTGCCCCAGGCTATGTTACCCGACAGGCCGGGATGATATATTGAGGGCAGATAATGAACCGCCTAGATTTTCAGGGACTGGAACAAGTCCTGCACCCATTCATGAGTAAATAGGCTTGAACTAAGGATGACTTGACGACGAGGGTCCCCGCTTGGGCTCCTCGTCCGGGCTCATCGCCCTAGATTGGTGGTTGGGCTCGAGCCCACTTGTGTCTTTCTCGGTATGTTTAGTTGGTTTGAGTGGGCCATGTCCTGATAAGCCCACTCTTGGACCAGCCCATTAGGGTTATGGCCCAAATGTTTTGTTATAAAAGGAAGCCTCCCACCTCCAAAGAAAGGGCAGACAATATCTCTCACCTTGAGGTTACTACTTCCTCCTCTTCTCTCATATTACTCATGTCCCTCTATTCCCTCTCTAAAAATTATACTTGCACTTATAACATCTTTACCACACAAGATACTGACTTGAGCGTCGGAGTGCCCACGGGGTGAACCCCCTTGGGCCCTCTAACTAGAGTTTCATGTGGATGCAGCCTGGTATCCGACACTCCGCAAATGGAACTGCCACCGTGACAAAGAGATGACGAGCCTGGACCGGAGCTCACCGAATCTAAGGTTAGTACCGCCAAACCCCCTGAACGACTTCAGGGATTTGGGGATTCGACACTAACTAAGTTATATAATTTTTTTTAACCAATTAGTTTATCTAAGTAATTGCTTAAGTAATTTAACTTGGTTTACTAACTAGGTTATTCTCTAACTTCAAAATTGAAGGGGTATGGCCCCAAAAAAACCGTGCGAGCCTTCATCAAGGCTGCGCGCAGGGCCATACTCCTTATTCAACAATTCTCTTAGTAGCAACCTCGCGCGAGCTACGCCACATTCCACTAACAAGGCGCGAGGTCAAGCCAGAAGGGAACTACAATTACGACACTTAGCATTCTGATAAAGAGTCCTCAGTACTTGTAAAACTGCGCAACCTAGTTCTATGATCAGCAAGAATCGCCTAAAGGTTGCAGTGCAAGACCAGTGTCGGTAGGTACAAAAGGTCAAGGTGGCAGGAAAAAGGAGCCAATCCGCATCCTGCAGGCTCTGTTCAATCGTGCACCACGATCGTTTGACGTGCAGAAGACGAAAGGTACATAAGGACGCCTACGTGGCACCAATCAAAAGGCAGAGACATCTGCCCCACGATCTCCACTTGTCTACTGATGGCAGAAGGACAACAAGGCCGACAACGACGACACGTGGCTCCAATCAAGGCGCGCCAGCGCCGGGGAACTTCTAGAAGCCACTAACGGTCGACACTAGTGAGACAAGGAGCATATCCACTATGTTGTCGCCTTCCGGCCCAAGGCCCATCAGCCCACATCCTCTTACACCTTTCCGGCTATAAATAGAGACCTCACTTCACAGGTTAAACATTCAATTCTCTCTACTCTCACTCTTAATACTTAATTATCTTCCCCAAAGCAGTCGCTTATTCTCACGCCGGAGCCCGGTTAAGAGGGAAACCCCCATATTCCCCTCTTAACGAGTAACGGTGTTCTGTTTTGCAGGATCTTACGTTCCAGACGAAGCTTAGATAATCATTAGAAGATTAACCATCATGGTAGAAACACAAACCCAACTAATTAACCTCATAATTAGTTCTGTGTTCTTCATTAGCGCCCACCGATTTTCTACAATCACTTTCATCTTCTTTTTCTGAGTTTTTCGTCGTTTTTTTCCTTCGATCATGGATGGTCAATGAATCGTTCCCGAGTTTGGTTTCGGAGCAAACTCTAACACAGTGTTGGGCGAGGGTAATCAAAATATCCAACCCCAACACATTGAAGAAATTGGGGAAATCGAAGTAAGAAACACTGGGGGACCGCGCGGGAGCATCACCCGCATCACTCAGACGGTCACCCCAGGAAACAATGGCGAGGGACCTTCAAACCCGGCCCCACCTTAGAACGTTTCGGTGCTACTAGGGCTACCAGAGGGCGAAACTCCAGCCTCATGGTACGCCAAGAATATTGCAACCATTAACGCATCGTATCAATCTCTGATCGCACAGCAAGCAGTCTTAACGGCAGAACCGTCCTTGGTCACTCCTCAAGCACAGAGTCAGGGGGCGCGCCAGATACCCCCACAGCCAAATCTCCAAGGCAGAATCAACAGGTCTCCCCCTACCAGGCAACTAAGCGTGCATGACACGCGCGACACAAGGGGAGAGACAGAAAGTTACTACGACTATCCGTCACACCTTCAAAGAGGTCATGTTCATAGCCGACTCACGCCGCGCAACATGAACAATGAATGGGAGGAGACTGACCTGAACGATCCAACTTGGGAAGATGACGAGGGTTCGTCAGTCTTCAATCGCTTGCAGAAAAATCATGAGTACTACAAACCAAGACAACACGTCGGGTACACTGAAGAAGCGGAAAGAGACTTTCGCCTCGCCTATCGGCCAGCTGAAGCTGCGAAACATTCAAAGTTCATCCCAAAAATTGCGCTTGTGCCACTTTCAAGAGAGAAGTTAC
The DNA here is from genome assembly GCF_002127325.2 of Helianthus annuus. Taxonomy (NCBI): domain Eukaryota; kingdom Viridiplantae; phylum Streptophyta; class Magnoliopsida; order Asterales; family Asteraceae; genus Helianthus; species Helianthus annuus. Next base: position 155,214,352 of record NC_035446.2, on the reverse strand, counting down.
CTCCGACAGTTGGAAAGTTTAACGGATTGACTGATCCTGATGATCACGTCAGATCTTTCACAAGCGTAGGTTGCATGGGAGGAAGGAATATGCCTATGTGGTGCCATCTGTTTATTCAAACTCTTACCGGGGCTGCTCGCGCCTGGTTCGACAGCCTTCCTCCGGGAAAGATTAAGTCATGGGTAGATTTCAAGATGCAATTCTTGAGTTACTTCAGCCAACAACGACGCTACCAGCGCGACACAGCTGAGGTAGAAGACATCTAGCGAAGAGATGGTGAGGGTTTGGAAGATTTCATCACTCGCTTTAACAAGGAGTGTTTGGAAATCGGTGGCGTAAGTGAGCAACTCATGCGCTGCCATTTCAAGAAAGCCATTCGTTGTGATAGTCTCATTAGAACTATCACTGGCAAAGACGGAATGCCCAAAGAATGGGATAAACTCATGGAAGCCGTAAAGATAGTCGCGCAAACTAAAGAATCACTCGCTGGAAACAAGAATTATTATTCTGAAGACCGATTTTCCAAAGGGAATTCGCGCGATCACAACAAGCGCAACAAGTACAAAGGTAATGATTGGAAATCCGGAAGGCCAAGGGGCCATGAAGAGAGGCCACGCTATAGAGAAGATGCGCGCGTCACAATCGATAGAATTGGTTACCAAAAAGCAGTCAGGGATGATAACCGAGAGAAGCACTGGACTCCGCTCATAAAAACACCAAAAGCGGTGTTGATGACGGAGAATCACGATTTCAAGGCTCCAAGGCCTATGACAAACAAGAAGGGGTAGGACCCCAACCTGTATTGTGACTTCCACAAAGATATAGGGCACCTGACAGATGATTGCTATAGTCTACGTCAAGAAATTGAGAAAGCGCTAAAAAGCGGGAAGCTAAGTCACCTGGTGAAAAACGTGCGAAAAGAAACTCGACAGCTTCAACGCCACAATGAGGGAAATCACAAGAAAGTCCGGCGCCTTGAAACCCATATGGTCAACGGACCAAGATACAGTGCCAAAGGGAAAGACAAGCGTCCTTACGAACCCTCATGGCAAGAGCAACAGGTCATTTTCCCGATAGTGCGCGGAGGTTCTCGCGCCACCCGACCTGTCATCATTACCGGTATTATCGGCCATTACGAAACGGAGTATGTCTTCATTGACCCAGGAAGTACAACTGATATCATCTATGAGCAGTGTTTTAATCAGTTTGATGAAGATGACAAAGCAAGACTTGAGCCAGTTGATTATCCGTTGTCTGGATTTTGCAACGAAATGGTTTTCCCGCTAGGCCAAATCAGCTTCCCCGTCACGCTCTCTGACGGGAAGCATTCAAGAACAACAAACGTAAACTTCATGGTGATGCCTGTCAAATCGAGGCACGATGTGTTGATTGGGAGAGAATCCAAGGCGAACTAAACATGGTAACTTCCACTCCCCACTCAGCGATAGGGTTTCCAACCAAGACGGGGGTGGCGATCATCTATGCCAAAAAAGAAGTGATGTCAACGGAGGAGTTGCGTCCAACAAAAGCGGCGAAAGTTTCAATGACTGAGCCAGAGAAGTGGGTATTAAACCGTAAGTACCCAGAGCAAACGGTAACGATCGTCCACGCCATTTCACCAGATATCAGAACACATCTGAAGCAACTACTGTTCAAGAATATGGATATCTTCGCCTGGACCCCGGCAGACATGACCGGAGTCCCGCGCGACATTACCGAGCATTGCTTAAACACCTACCCCTCTGTTGAACCGAAGGTCCAAAGAAGGCGCAGCTTAGGGGCAGATAAAACAAAAGCAATGAATGAGCAAGTGTGTGAACTACTCAAAGCTGGAATCTTGCGAGAAGTACGTTATCAAAGTTGGGTCGCGAACCCAGTAATGGTGGAAAAGTCGAGCGGAGGATGGCGAATGTGCATTGATTATACTGATCTCAACAAGGCATGCCCTAAGGATTGCTATTCTTTACCTGAGATTGACAAAAAGATAGACTCCCTCGCGCCATACAGATGGAAGTGCTTCTTGGATTGTTACAAGGGGTACCATCAGGTTCAAATGAAGCTTGAAGACGAAGACAAGACAACTTTCAGTACCGATCTCGGGATCTTCTGTTATACAAAGATGCCATTCGGCCTCAAAAACGCTGGCGCCACATACCAGCGCCTGATGGACAAGACCTTCGCTAGGGATATTGGGAAGCACATTGAGGTTTACATCGATGACCTGGTAGTAAAAAGTCCTGAAGAGGACCAAATGTTGAAGGACATCGAGAAAACCTTCAACTCACTGAGAAGCGTGAACATGAAATTGAATCCAGCCAAATGTTCCTTTGGTATGGAGGAAGGGAAATTCTTAGGCTTCATAGTTACCAATGGAGGATTTAAAGTGAACCCAGAAAAGGTCCAGGAAATAGAGCGCATGCCTTCACCCAAAACAATCAAAGAGATGCAAAGGTTAGCCGGCCGCCTAGCCGTGCTTAACCGCTTCCTGTCAAATCACGCCTCAAAGTCGTACCCTTTCATAAGTACCTTGCGCAACTGTGTAAAGAAGCAAGAGTTCAGATGGATGCCTGAGGCAGAAAACGCTTTTCAGCAAATGAAGGAGTGTTTGATCGAACTCCCAACGTTGACCGCACCGTTCGAATAAGAGCCGCTCATCTTGTACTTGTCATCATTAGACAAGGCAGTGGGTTCGGTATTGCTTGTAGAAAGAAACGGGGTTCAGACTCCAATCTACTATGTCAGTAGGATGCTCACAGATCCAGAAACAAGATATTCAACAATGGAGAAACTGGTACTAGCGCTGCTACATGCCTCTAGAAGGCTGCGCCGATACTTCACAAGCCACGTCATCACCGTACTGACCAATTTCCACATTGGGACGATATTACAAAAACCGGAGACATCCGGGCGATTAGCAAAGTGGGCGATCGAGCTGGGGGGCCACAACATTTTGTATAGACTGCGCCCAGCCATCAAGGGTCAAGTCCTTGCAGACTTTATCACAGAATTCCCAGCGGAAAAGGTCAAAATTGTGAAATCGTCGAAGCTCCCACAAAAGATACATCAGATGGGCTATGGTTGCTATACATAGATGGTGCCTCAAACGAGAACGGCTTAGGAGCCGGATTGCGCCTGGTGAGCCCTGAAAAGCATGAATTTACATACGCTATCAGGTTGGATTTTAAAAATACCAACAATGAGGCAGAGTACGAGGCATTTCTGGCAGGCTTGCGCCTTGCCATTAAAATGGGAGCTAAAAATCTACAAGCGCACGTTGATTCACTTTTGATGGCCAGCCAAGTCAACGGATTCTATGACGCAAAAGGCGACGTTATGGCCTTATATCTGGATCAAGCAAAAGAGCTGCTGTAGAAGTTCATGACATACAAGGTCATACACATCAATCGCTCCGAAAACAAACAGGCAGACGCTTTAAGCAAGCTCGCGTCAACTTCCTTTCAGCATCTCGCAAATGAGGTAAGGATTGAAGTACTCAAAAATCCATCAGTCCTGCTGCGCCAGGTGAACGTGGTCGAAATAGGGCAGCCATCCTGGATGACCCCTATAATCCACTATCTACAGGAAGGGATACTCCCAGAGAATAAAGCAGAGGCAAGGAAAATCCAGCACAAAGCCCTGCATTATGAAATGAATGATGCTATTCTGTATCGGAAGTCCTTCTTGGGTCCCTTATTGCACTGCGTGGACCCCCAAGACGCGACGTACTTAATCAGAGAAATCCATGAAGGGATCTGTGGTATCCATGCAGGACCACGCATGGTTGTTGCGAAGATCGTGAACGCCGGATATTATTGGCCAGGGATGCATGTCGACGCCCTGAAGGAGCTGCGCAAATGCGACTCGTGTCAGCGGCATTCTCCAAAGACCCTGCGCCCCAAAAATGATCTTATCCCAGATGCCCCGGGAGCCGTAAAGTTTATAATCGTGGCTGTTGATTATTTCACCAAGTGGGTGGAAGCCAAAGCCCTTGCATCAACCACTGCAATGATGGTGCGCAAGTTTATCTGGGAGCACATCATCTGCAGATTTGGTCTTCCACTCAAAATTGTCACAGACAACGGTACCAATTTTGCTTCGGAGGATCTTCAAAACTGGATGAAGGAAATGAAAATCGAGCATACCTTCTCGTCCGTTGCGCATCCTCAGGGCAACAGCCAAGTGGAAAGCGTAAACAAAAGTATTGTAGAGGGGATAAAAGCCCGGCTGGGCACAAAGCGAAGAGGCTGGGTAGATGAGCTCCCAAGCATCCTATGGGCTCATCGAACCATGCCAAAGACAAGCACCGGCGAAACTCCTTTCAGCCTAGTATACGGTTCGGAAGCAGTTATCCCGGCAGAAGTTGGACTCCCCTCACCACGCTTGACAGCAGTCAACACGGTTGATAATGAAGCAGAGCGCCGTCTCGATATGGACCTCCTGGAGGAAAGACGCGAGATTGCGCGTATTAACGAAGCGAAATACAAGACACAACTGGAAAGGTACTACAATGCTAGGGTCCGCATTTGTACCTTCACTCCTGGAGAATACGTTTTCCGTGACAATGAAGCTTCAAACGCCGAACACCCAGGAAAATTAGCACCCAAATGGGAAGGCCCATACTTGGTCCATGAAGTGCTAGGAAAGGGGGCATAGAAATTGCGAACACTGGATGGCCACATCATCCCGCGCACGTGGAACGCGCAACAACTGCGCAAGTGCTATATGTAACTACTTTAGGCCATGAGCCATTCCTTTCTTGTTGGCCACGCGCCTACTTAATTTCCTATGTTGGCTACACGCCCCTTATGCTATGCATCCGTAATGTATGATTGGCCTAAGCGCCTGTTTCCCAATTAATGAAAGCATACGAGATGTTTTCTTTTTTATCATTGTTTCGTGAGTTACAAATGCATGTTCAACTTTTGATTAGCACGAAAACACTTCAGTGAATTACGAGCTCTTGTGTTTATGCCTCTAAGGTTCTCCGTGAACATAGCGCGAGACCGAACAATTACACTCCCACAAGAGTCACACTTACATTTATTCGCGCTAACTTAACCAAAGTTTTCAACAACAGTGTAATAATTGTAACAGGTCAGGACAAAAATAAACACCATATTTAAATAAGCGCAAACGTGCAACGGTTACATAAAACCTAACATTCATTCGATCTAGGTGAAGCGCGACCGCGCAACACTGTACATTCAAAAAACTAAACAAAAACTACAAGGCACAAAGCCTTCAATTCCTATTCAGGTTGATCACCATCTCCGCCGTCATCATCGCCTTCTCCGTCACCTACCAACTCTTCCTCATCAGACACTTCAACCATCTGTGGCGGGTCAAGGATGGTCTTTAACCGTTGACACCAATCGTTATGCTTCAACGCTTCAGTAACCAAATCCATTACCGGTATGGACAAGTGATCATAACCATGTTCAGCGCGAGCTAGCTCATCCTCAGCTTGGTTAGTCACCGAGCAGTGGCTAGTGTCAAATTCTTGACCAAGCATCTCTGTCGCATGTTGCGCACACTCCAAATAGCCACCACGGTGACCAACCGCGCGTGAAGCATCTATCAAAGTAGCAACAGCTTTGTCTAACTCACCAGCATTCAAGATGGAGTTGGCCATCTACAACAACACGGGCGGAAGAGAATAAACAACCGTTTTTAAAGTAAATAAAACACAAGTCAATAAGAGACGTACCAGCACTAAGCCCCTGCCGCGCAGCCATTCTACTTCTGAAGCCAGGGTATCAACAATGCCCTGGACCTCTGAATAATTATTTTGAGCCACGTTAAGGGCGGAAGAGCTAATGGCGCGGGCCTCCTCGGCCTTCTGCTTGGCTTCTTCGGCAGTAGCGGCTTTGGACTTCTCAGCCTCCAGATCAATCTCCAAGGATTCGCTTCTCTCAATCTGCGCTTGCAGGCGACGCTTCAATTCAGCGATTTCAACATCCTTGGCGGCTAAATCTTTATCCTTGCCGGAAATCCGCGCCTTAAGCTTAGCCTGTACAAAGCAGAAGAGTTAGCAAATTTTTAACAAACGGAGGCAAGAACAAGAGAGGATAGTAGTATACCTCAGCCTGCTCCTTCACAGCCTGCGCATCCTCCATCTTCTTCTTCAAATCCTCAACTTGACCCTCAAGTTCGGTGATCCTGGCGCGTGCCGCATACATGCGCTCGTTATCCTTTGCGCAGATGGCCTTCCAATCGGCACCCTCCTTTGAGAGGAGTTCTTCAGCACACGGAGTTTGCCTTTAAGGCCTTCACGGCCCCACTCCTCAGCTTTCTTATCTCTTTCAAATTTCGCCTTCTCCTCGTCAAAGGCGGCCTTCGATTTCTCAAAGCTCTTCACTTGCCTCAGCAACCGCTCACGGTACTTCTCCCACTCTTCCCTTTCCCTAACCATAGTCCGCCACTTATGAACAATCTGATGGTTAGCAACGCGAGTGTTGGCTTCACCAACCACATAAGCATGATAAAGCGCGCCGTGGGTTCGCTCTCTTTGACGGTTCACCTCACCAGGGGGAATGGAGTTGAGAAGCCAATCACAGCAGGGAGCGAACTCTAGGAAAGTATCTTTCTGTTTCAGGCCCCATGGCGGTTGATGCAGCGCTTCCCCTCGACTTTCCTCAGTATAGGACTTATAGTAAACATCTCCCAAAGTGTTCATTGGACCTATAGGAGAGTGAGGCATCGCACCTCGCCGTCCCGCGCCAGCTTGGCCTGCAGCAAAGCCAGCGCTCGCACCAGCGGCAGAAATAGTCTGTTCCTTAGTCGCCGGGCCGGTTTGAACAGGGGTGTCGGTCGGCGAGGGCTCAACGGGGTTCTCCACCTCCAAGTTTTTCTCCTTCTCAGCGATGGGCTGGTCGAGCCCAGTAACAGGAGTTGGCCCCGAACCTTGCGCCGTCTAGTAGGAATGGGGGCGGTAATCTCGGGCTCCTTAGGCCCAGTAGGAGACTTGTCAGCAACTTTGTTTCTCTCAACCTCTTTTTCCCGCACAGGTTTCTCAGGACCCTTCTGTTTCTCCTTCTCAGCAGATTGAGGAGCAGTGAACGGTTTGATAGTGACCTTGGTAACCTTGGGCCTTTTCAGCGTCGGCTCCAAGGGCTCTGTGATTGTGATGCCCTTCTCAGGTTTCTTCTTTTCAGCCTCTGCAAAGATAGAATATTAGAAAGGAGAATAACAAGTACAAGAAAACAAAATACTAACCAGGAGAGAATTTGTAAAGTGAGCGCAAGTTGCTTTTCTTTCCAATCAAAGGAGCACCACCGGGTTTCGACAACACGGTGGCCCCAAGCGCAGCCTCCCGGCTCCTTTTCCTTATCAGCTTCACTGCAGGCTCTTCCTGCACTTCCTCTTCATCACCTTCTTCCTGCACAGCGAAGGACGGGGTAGTCCCAGCATCCGGGTTGCGAGAACTAGCACTCCTTGAGCTTTTGGAACCACCTGCTCCAATTTTCTTCTCACCTATACGCGATAAACCTTCAAATGAATCACTGATAATAACGTAATCCCCCAGGTTACTTTGACGAAGACGGAGAGTACCTTTGTCAGTAACAGGAGCGGTTGCGCGACTACTCCCAGCTCCCTTGCTGGTCACCTCAGGATCTAGGGTGATAACCTTCTTCCTTTTCACAGGCTTTTTCTTCTTATCTTCAGGGTCTATCCCCAAGTCGTGCAAGGCACCTGCAAAGATTTGAGACCATGGGCTTAGCTCTCCATTTGACGATCCCACGGACTCCTCGCTGGAAAGATAGACAATCTCTTTCCCAGCAGAAGTCACGGAGCGCAAGGGTCGAGGGTTAGGTATATACGCACCTTTAGTTGCGGTAGGCGGATCGGCGAATGCATCAGCAATCGGGTACATGAAATTACCCTTAATCTGGTCATACCAGTATTCTTCTCCAGCCTGGAGCGGGCGCACGCCCATAGAACCACTAAAAGTAGAGAAGGCAGCTTGATACAAATGCGCCTCTACACGTCGATTTGCATGAGTAAACACAAAGTAACGAAGCAAGAAATCAAGACAACTAAAGAAAGTACTAACCTCTATTGTCAATCATCAAAATGGGAACTTCCTTGCTGTCAGGCGACCATTGATAACTCATGCGCGCGGCAACAAGGACATTCTCCCCAAATACTCGGTTAGGGGTCAGGGTCAACTGTTGATACCACTTCTCATGCTTGGGGATTGGCAGATCCTCTTTCAGTATCGGCTCAGACCAAGCGCGGAAGGTCATAGCAATCGGGATCACCTCCTCGCGAATATAGAAGAATTTCGGTTTCCAATCATGGAAACTCTTGGGAGGGTTCAGCAGTATCTTCTTTGCGGCTCCCCGACTTGGAAAGGAGAAGAAACCCATGTTCCTAATAAGTTGGTAAAAAGCACGAAACCTCTGCACAGTAGGCTCAACGCCATGGGATCAACACAAGAACTCGAAGTGTCGAACCCTAACCAGCCCAGGTGGACTCATCTGAGAAATATGAAATCCATAAAACTGCAAAATATGTGCCATTAAGTTTGTCGCCGGCAGCCGGAAATTCCCCTGGTGGAAAAAATCTTCAAACAAAGTGATGTAGCCCGGCGACGCATCGGCGACCGTCTGGTTTTGACCGGGATACTTAGCATCCCACTCCGGTGGAAACCGGAACCCCCGCACTATCTGCTCGAAAAGACCCAAGTCCCACCGGAGAACCGGAACAGGGCCCTCTTCTCCGGGATTTTCTTCAGGATGTTCTTCAGCCATTGGTGTTCTTGGATGAAAGTTGAATATTCAAGAACAAACTTGAAGATAGGAAGGAGATAACTTGAAGTTCTTCTACGAATGTTTGAAGATTTGAAGACTAAAGGAAGATGATTGGAGAGAAAAAGTTGGAAAGAGTATAGAACGAATGAATCCTCGATATCTCGTCAGATATATATACCCATCGCATTTAATGCAATGAGTAAACGTGCCGCATCTGCCGCACATGTGGCCAACGAGGAGATGCCACGTAAGGCGTAAAACCCGGAGTGACGATTACCACGCGCGCGTGGGCCTCACTCGCCTAACGGAAAGCGGAACCGTCAGAACCAACATGATGACACCCGTGCCAGAGGTCAACTCAAACGTCACCATCAATGACGATCTCACCAAACCGTCAGAATTCAAATTTTGAGGAATTTCCCGCCCAAATTCCCTAACACTTAAAGAGGAAGCTACCAAGGGGCGCGCAATGTACCTGGTACCCAAGATACCTGCGCGCCATCAGCTACAAGACAAAAAATCAACTAACAGATATGTAGTCGCGCCGTGACAATCGTTAGCACTTACACGCGCGCGCCTACAAATCAAAAAATGAGCAATCTCTGCAATTTTCTTTTTTTAAGTCCAGAGCTCCAACCACTTGCCTTGCGCATGGTGCAGCATTGGACTGGGAGGACTTGAAGGGGTATAGCCCCAAAAAAGCCGCGCGAGCCTTCATCAAGGCTGCGCGCAGGGCCATACTCCTTATTCAACAATTCTCTTAGTAGCAACCTCGCGCGAGATATGCCACATTCCACTAACAAGGTGCGAGGTCAAGCCAGAAGGGAACTACAATTACGACACTTAGCATTCTGATAAAGAGTCCTCAGTACCTGTAAAACTACGCAACCTAGTTCTATGATCAGCAAGAATCGCCTAAAGGTTGCAGCGCAAGACCAGAGTCGGTAGGTACAAAAGGTCCAGGTGGCAGGAAAAAGGAGCCAATCCGCATCCTGCAGGCTCTGTTCAATCGTGCACCACGATCGTCTGACGTGCAGAAAATGAAAGGTACATAAGGACGCCTACGTGGCACCAATTAAAGGGCAGAGACATCTGCCCCATGATCTCCACTTGTCTGCTGATGGCAGAAGGACAACAAGGCCGACAACGACGACACGTTGCTCCAATCAAGGCGCGCCAGCGCCGGAGAACTTCTAGAAGCCACTAACGGTCGACACTAGTGAGACAAGGAGCATATCCACTATGTTGTCGCCTTCCGGCCCAAGGCCCATCAGCCCACATCCTCTTACACCTCTCCGGCTATAAATAGAGACCTCACTTCACAGGTTAAACATTCAATTCTCTCTACTCTCACTCTTAATACTTAATTATCTTCCCCAAAGCAGTCGCTTATTCTCACGCCGGAGCCCGGTTAAGAGGGAAACCCCCATATTCCCTTCTTAACGAGTAACGGTGTTCTGTTTTGCAGGATCTTACGTTCCAGACGAAGCTTAGATAATCATTAGAAGATTAACCATCATGGTAGAAACATAAACCCAACTAATTAGCCTCATAATTAGTTCTGTGTTTCTTCAAAAATCTAACGGGACTAACTAGATTATTAATAAAAATAAACTTTTTAAATAAAAAAATTAGTTAATTTAATTAATTTAATTAGTTTAAATTTGAATAATGACCATATTTATAACGAATAAAAATCCTTAAACGTTTATTCATTTCACGAAACTTTCGAGTTTCACTATTTTACGAGTTTCAACTAGTTTAACGAGCATTGAGCGTAATAACGAATCGAGAGTCTATGATAATATATCGTTCAAACGTGAAAATTGCACATAAGTCTAACACAAACATGAATAAAATACCTTCGTTTTCGTTATGATCAATAGTCTCGAATTACAAATGAAACGAAAGTAGATTACAAAGAGAGTACAAGTGTCTAAATATGGAAGGTACAACATGACTTGCTAAAATAAGAAGGTGCGAAAAAGCGGAGCGTTACATTTCGGGATACCTGGATCTCCGATCCAATAGAGCTGAAAATGGAAGTTAGAAACTTGTTTAAAAAACAGTTCTCAGAGCCTATTTGACGCTAGCCGAAATTCACTAATGTCGGGCTGCCAAGGTTAGCCGATCATCAAGGATGTTTACTCTGCTCTGAATTTTCAGAAGCTTAACCCAAAGACGCAAATAAAGGTTGTGATGGCGGTAAAGCTCCGGGTCCTGAAGAGTTCACTATGAAGTTCCAAAAGGTGTTTTGGGAAAATTTGAAACCGTATATTATGGCCATGATGAAGGATTGAAGTTCCAAAAGGTGTTTTGGGAAAATTTGAAACCGTATATTATGGCCATGATGAAGGATTTCTATGACAGTGGGGTTATTAGTGCAGGATGCAATTCCTCTTTTGTGGCCCTGATTCCTAAAATTAACGACCCTCAGGTGATTTCTAACTTTCAGCCTATTTGGTTGGTTGGTTCGATTTATAAAATTATTGCCAAGGTGCTCGCAAACCGGTTGAAAAAAGTTATTAATGATGTGAGCTCTTCGACGCAATCAGCGCGTTTGTGGGAGGTAGAAATATTTTAGACAACCCTTTAATTATGAGCGAAATAGTGGCATGGGCAAAAAAAAGTAAGTCTAAGTTATTGATTTTCAAGGCTGATTACGAAAAGACGTACATTCCATTAATTGGAAATTCCTTTTCCAAATAATGGAGAGTATGAATTTCCCCGAAAGATGGATTTTGTGGATAAAGGGATGTTTGGCTTCTGGGATGGGCTCGGTCCTTATCATTGGGTCCCCAACGAAAGAGTTTAAATTTAAGCGGGGTTTGAGACAAGGAGATCCTCTTTCGCCTTTCCTTTTCATAATCGCTATGGAAGTCATAACTTTGTTTATGAAGAGGACGAGAGAGTCGGGTTTGTTCAAGGGATTTCAACTTCCGAATGATGGTCCTAACATCTCCCATCTTTGCTATGCAGACGACTTCTTGTTTATAGGGGAGTGGTCGGAACAAAATGTGGTGAGCCTCAATCGTCTTTTGAGATGGCTATACCTCGTCACTGGCCTAAAAGTTAATCATCATAAATGTAAGCTTTTTGGAGTTGGGGTGGATGAAAGTGAAGTGTCTCGGTTAGCTCGGGTTCTTAATTGCGATGCTGGGATGCTTCCATTCATGTATTTGGGTATTCCTATCGGTGTTAATATGAAGAGAGCTCGTTATTAGCAACCCATTGTTGATAGGTTCAATAAGAAACTTTCAAAATGGAAAGCTAGCCATCTTTCGTTTGCGGGGAGGATGACGTTAGCCAAGTCGGTTTTGGGGAGTCTTCCTTCATATTTTATCTCGCTCTTTTCAGCCCCTAAGGTTATTATTAACGAATTTGAAAAGATTCGAAGGGATTTTATTTGGGGAAAAACCGGTACGGGCCATAAAATTAGATGGGTTAGATGGGATATTTTGGTGCAACCAAAGAGGAGAGGAGGTAGGGGGGGGGGGATCAAGGATTTTAATCAAGCTATGTTGACCAAATGGTGGTGGCGGATCAAAATGGACCCTAACTAACTTTGGGCTAGGGTCGTCACGGCTATCCATAAGACCAAGAAAGATGATATTTTAATCCCCTTAAAAAGCATCCCGGGAGTTTGGAAAGATATTGGTAAAATGGAAATGGACCTCATGAAACTTGGTATTAAAATTGAAGATAAGTTGGTCGCGAAGCTTGGAGACGGGGCAAATATCAAGTTCTGGAAAGAAACTTGGCTGCTGTCACAGCCCTTAAAAGAGGTATACCCGGATATTTTTAGATTAGCTAAACATAAAAATGCTTCTGTTATGGCTAATGTGAAAAAGGTTGGAGAAAGTATGCAATGGAGATGGGAATGAGAAAAGGGTCCGAACTCTGTCGAAGAATGGATGCAGATTGGTAACCTTATGAGCAAGTTGGGCCAGATTACCTTAAAAGATTCAAAAGACGAGTGGAGGTGGAGTAATGATTCCAGCGATCCTTTTTCAACAAAACAGGTCCACGTAGATATCCTTAATGCCGGTTCGGGGGGGGGGGGTGATTGAGAATAGTGATTTTAAATGGAACTATTGGGCTCCGCCGAAGTGCAATTATCTAGTGTGGAGAGCTATCTGGGGGTATTTAGCGTCAAAGGATGGATTGGTTCGCCGGGGAGTGCCGTTGCCGGACACTTTGTGTCCTCGGTGCGGGATTGAGATTGAAACTCCTGATCATATCTTCTTTAATTGCTTGTGGGCTAAAAGCATTTGGTGGAATATGTTAACTTGGATGCGTATTAAATTCCCTACCAATTGTAACAATCTAAAGGATCTCATAGACATGATAAAGGAGTGCCCAGGTAGTAAAGTGTAGAAACGCATTGTGTATACGGTTAGTATGGCGAGAGTTTGGAGAATATGGGGTGCGAGGAACATAAAAACATTTGAAGACAATTTTATTCCAATAAGAAAGACGGTGGACCTTATTAAAGAGGATGTTTTCTTTTGAATCTCCAACCGAGCAAGACTGAAGACTCCTTCGTGGGAAAACTCGAAAGATTCTAATATAGTCAATCTCTTGTAATGTTTGTTTTGTGTTTGTTTCCTTTGTTGTGGTTGTAGTTTCTTTCCAGTTTCTTTCTTGCTTGCTGGCTCTTTATATATATAGATATAAAATGATTTTGGGCGTTCAAAAAAAAAGTGGAGAATATGAAACTTTGATACAGAAGAAAATATATAACTTTAACATAGAAAAAAGTGTCAGGTAGAATTGACTGATGAATTCAAACTTACAGTACATATCAATTCGTTATTGCAAAAGTAAATGTATAATTGTCCGTAAGTAAAAAGACACCAGCATCTGGTTGGATGTACCAACATCAATTTCTTGAATAACACACAACGTAAATTAACATTTCCATCATCATATCAACTATATCTAAAACAAAAACCATTGTCATCAAATATAGCAATCAGATGTGTATACATAGACATCTTATACAATAATTGTATTGAAAAAGTGTTACTAGATCATTATAAATGATATATGTTGGTAAACACATAAGACATCGCAAAGAATTGAAAGAAACGTACACAACGTAAACGCATAAGACACCTCAAAGCAGGGGCGGACTTAATAATAAACATCGGGTTCCCAGGAACCCATTCGGTTTTTAATTTTTAGTGCAAATATATATAAGAAAATAAAAAGGAACCCATAAGTAAAATGTATAGTGAACCCATAAACAAAAAAGCTTAGATGGTCTACTGGTTAATCCACGATCTTCTTCCCTATACATACAGGTTTGAATCCTATATTAAGCAATTCTTAAATTTTTGTTGCCGTCCAGGTTTGTTGCCCAGATCAATGACATTTTGAATACATACATCTTTTTTAGCATCAAATGGTTTTGAGGGTTACTTTCATACATCTTTTTGTTGCCTAACATAATTTTTTTACCCATCAAATGGTTTTGAGGGTTACTTCCATACATCTTTTTAAAATGCCAATAAAGTGTATCTGGTTTTCGAAATAGGCTATTTGTATTCTATCAAAATATTATTAAGAATATATAAAACTTTCAGTAAAACAACTAATCTTGAATTTTTATTTATATATTTAAAATAGCTGAAACAAATCACAACATGGGTTGTTATGCAAAGAAAGTTCCCCATATGCCATTAGTTCCAATATATATGTTTGTTTGGCATAACATTTTAATATCTGATTGTTGTGAAAATTATTTATTTATCATTTCTTTCAACCAAGTTTTTACCCATAATCCATTTATCAGTAGGCTCTCTGACCAGGTTTTATGTTCACTTAAGTGGCTGTGTTCTATTTTATTAATCACACTAATGCATTCGCCATTCATATGATCCATTATGACACTTCATCGGCTCAATCAACCACCGTTGGACCCTATGTGGGTCTGTCCTTGTGTGTCATACCGAACACACTAATTATTTATTTATAGAAGTTATAATGGTTAGGACATTGTGTTTTGCTAACTTAATTATGTTGACTGGATCCATAATTACAGAGAGAGGAGGCGGTTTTGATTCAAGTGTGAGTTAACGGGACAGCTAGATGCCAAACAATAATTACATATGGGTGATGAAGATACTAAGCTTTTAGAGTAAAAATTTAGCCATTCTAAACTACAAATGCTTCCTGGAAGACTTTTGAGTTTGTCGCACCCACACAAGGATAGATTAATAAGCTTATGAAGATTTCCAATTGATAAAGGTAGGTTTTCTATATCATTGCCAAAAAAAATCAATCTCTGGCAGATTATTGTTAGAGTGGCTCGGAATTAGATCTTGGACCTCCTTTAGATGTAATGACCTTACCCGATCCGAACTGTCGAACCGAACCGAATTTTTTTATGTTCAATCATATGAAATTGGAGTATCTAAAAAAGTGAACCCAGAGGAAAAAATTCCTGGATCCGCCACTGCCTCAAAGTATTGAAAGAAACGTACAGAACATCGTTAAAAACTTTCATATACCATCACTACAAAGTACAATAATAACTTATATTTGGTAAATAAGTTTTCCAACCACACTCTTTCGAAAAAAAGAAAAAAAAACCTCCTTGTTTAGTAGAATTAGAGTAGAATAGGCTAGATGAATGTCTGGAAATATAAAGGTGATACAAAGTTTTCATAGCCATATGTGATTAGCTGGAATCTTCGTTTGATGAAATTTCCTCCCATTCAACGGAACTTGATGATCTTTCCTTAAAGTAATATCTGAGATCAAATGAGAGATCATCTCAAAAGGTGTTGTACTAACATAATGAACCTTTGAGATAGCTCAAGACCATATGCCATAGGAGATCTTTCAAGCGTAAGGGATACAAGTTTAGCAATGTATTCGGGAGAAGACATGCCACTAGAAATACGAGGAGCCACAAATGCATGTCCGCAACATTTCTGCACATTTCAGATATTTACAGATCAGGCCCCTCATTATTTGGTGCATAATATTCGGCCCCAAGACCTTACCTGCCGGCAGATTTTCTTTCTCTTTTTAGTTGTAGATTAAGCAGGGTCAGGGTTGACATTTCAATTCAAATATGCAAGTTGCAATATGATCATTATGAAAATCAATAATCAAGTTAAAAACGAACTATAGATAGATCGATTGTTATCTCATTTTATTTTTTCCTTTTTCGGTAATTGAAAAACTTGAATACTAAATTACTAAAGAGTTAATTACACAAATGGGTCCTGTGGTTTATACCTAATTTCGCCTTTGGGTACTAACTATTTTTTTTAACAGGTTTAGGTTCTATGGTTTCAATTTTGTAACACCTTTGGGTACTAACACCAAAATTAGTTAATTAATGATGGGTTAGGCCAGCATATGTCGCCGGTGGAGTACGGTACTATCCTTAAGTATCGCCTCATGATTCCTTTATTCCCAATTGACGAGGTATGCCCAGTTTGTCATAAGGCGTGTTTGGATTCTTTTGGTGAGCATGCAATTCATTGTAGAGAGCTCCCGGGGTTCAAATACCGACATGATTTGGTTAGGGATGTCCTTTTTGACATATTCAGGTGCGCTGGTATTTCTGCTAAGAAAGAGGCACCCGTTAATTTCTTAACAGACCCGTTGGAAGGGAGATTTACCTTCGACCAGCTGACATTCTTGTCTTTGGATGGGTAGGAGGAAAACACGCCTGTGTGGATCTAACAGGGGTTTCCCCGCTAGTGGGCTTAGGGAGTAGTGCTTTCATAGTGGGCCAGGCTGCTTTAAAAGATGCTTCGGGTAAAGTGATCAAGCATGAGAAAGTGTGCCTTGACAACCAGCACGTGTTTATCCCATTTGCTTTTGATACTTTTGGTTTTCTGGCGCCAGAGGCTGTGGACCTACTTAGTTGAGTTCAAAGGGTCATGCATAGTAATGTTATGACCCCGAGATCTATGGACGTAGTTTTTAAAAGGCTTAGTTTTGCTATTCAAAATGGGGTAGCGGCGCAGCTTGTTGCCCGTTTACCAACTATCTCGATGTAAATTACCTGTTTATTAAACATGACATAACGTTAATGTAGTTTATGTTTAAATACCTTCCATTTTTTAAGTTTATCAATGTAACACATTTGGGTACTAACACCTAATTTTATTTATGTTTAAATCAATTTTACAAAATCTATTTATTTTTTTTATTTTCATCTTTTTATTATATCTCTTAATTAACACAAAATCTATTTATTTTTTTATTTTCATATTTTTATTAAATTTCTTATTTAACATAAAATCTACTTGTTACACCGGAATTGGTGTATTTTAGATAAAACTATATAGCTAGGTATTTTAGATAAAACTAAAAAAAGCTAGGTATTTTAGATAAAACTAAAAAAATTTAAGCCTTTTTTTTAAAATCATTTTTTTATAAAAAAGATATTTAATTTAATTAAAACTATATAGCTAGTAGATTTTACTGGTGCAACTAGTAGATTTTATGTAAATTAAATATCTTTCTAAAATAGTAAAATGTAAATGAACAAAAAAACGAGTTAAAAATGGCTTAATTTTTTTACATGAAAGATACTTATTATTATTATTATTATTATTATTATTATTATTATCAATCATATATATCCAAAATTGAAAACGAGTAAGGTTTACATTATTTAAAACGAGTAAGAAATTTAATTTACATAAAACTATATAGCTAGTAGATTTTATTTAAAAATCTATTTAAAAAAATACTGGTGTAACAAGTAGATTTTATGTTAAATAAGAAATTTAATAAAAATATGAAAATAAAAAAAATAAATAGACTTTTTGTTAATTAAGAGATATAATAAAAATATGAAAATAAAAAAAATAGATTTTGTAAAAGTGATTTAAACTTAAATAAATTAGATGTTAGTACCCAAATGTGTTACATTGATAAACTTAAAAAAATGCAAGGGTAGTTTAGTCATTAATTAACTAAGTTTGGTGTTAGTACCCAAAGGTGTTACAAAATTGAAACCATAGAACCTAAACCTGTTAAAAAAATAATTAGTACCCAAAGGCGAAATTATGTATAAACCACAGGATCCATTTATGTAATTAACTCATTACTAAATGTTGTATTGTTTATATTTTCCAAAAAGATTAGAGTTACTATTTACCTCCCCCTTTGTTCCAATGCCTGAAAATCCAAGTCCAAGTCAAGTTTGCCTTGATCATAAATGAGTAGAAGGCCTCTGAGAGTAAGACCCTTTTTACCAACGGCGTATTCTTCATAGTGCTCGGAGAAGCCAAGGGAGTAGGGATTACCCTCAAGATAATCTATGATCATGTTGACCTTGGAATTAGGGTGTGTAGCAGATACGAGGGCCTCTATTTCCTCTGGGTCAAGACCTCCGTCGTTGTTCAAATCAAAACGCTGGAAAATTTTCAACACCTTCTCATATCTGCATGCTCCATTAAGTGATAAATGTTATGATACGAGTTCATGCTACTCGCGCGTTGCAGCAGGATGTTGAAAATGAATTTTTTTAGTATGACTTTATTCGATGCTAATTTTTTTTTTTTTTTTAAATTGAAACAAAGGGTTAGGATATAATAGGAAGTTTATTTGGCTAGGAAGGATAGTAAGTAATCTTGACCATCAATAGAATTAATCAAGGACTAAGATTAAATGAGTGAAATTGAAGATAAAAAAAGAGGCACGTGGGTTGTGTAAGGGTATTCTAGTCACTCCACCACAATAGTTTCTCTCTCCTCCAATTCCCCCCCCCCCATTTTTTAAACGTTAATAATACGACATTATTTTTTTATAAAAATTGCACCAAAAAAATGAGCGTTTTTTATCTTTAAAATGAGTATACTATTGCTATATTTTCGAATTATTTTTTTTGAAAACCCAGTTGCGTAAAACGCAATGGAAAAAAAACCTAAAAAATGACATTTTTCTAAAACGCAATGCACAAAAAACACAAAAAAATGTCTTATTTGCAAAACGCAATGACTAGAAAACACAAAGAAATTTCTTATTTCTAAAACGCAATAGCCAAAAAAACACAAAAGAAAGTGTGTTTTCTAAAACGCAATGCACTGAAAACACATAAAAATGTGTTTTACATAAAACGCAATGCACAAAAAACACAAACAAATGTCTTATTTCTAAAACGTAATAGCCAGAAAACACTTAAAATTTCTGTTTTCTAAAACGCAATAGACTGAAAACACATAAAAATATGTTTTACCTAAAACGCAATGCACAAAAAACACAAAGAAATGTCTTATTTATAAAACGCAATGGCCCAAAAACACTTAAAAATGTCTCATTTCTAAAACGCAATGGCCTAAAAAAATGTTCTCTCTAAAACGCAATGGACTGAAAACACCTAAAAATGTGTTTTACCTAAAATGCAATGACTAAAAACACTTCAAAAATGTGTTTTCCTAAAACGCAACGGCCAGAGAACACATAAAAATGTCTTAGTTCTAAAACGTAATGGCATAAAAACACCAAAGAAAATGTTCTCTCTAAAACGCATTGAACCAGGACAATAGTTTTGTCTGTGAATTGTCTGAACCAGGAATGCAATCCTAAAACGCAATGGCATAAAACTGTCTACGAATGTAGTTTTCTAGAGGCAAATTTACATAAAATTAATTTTTCTCATGCATTTTTATTAAAGCAATTTAATAAAAAAAAAATTAAAGCTGACATGGACCTCGCCAAGGGCTGCCGCCCCTTGACCCTGCTACCAGGGGCGCTGCCCCCGGACCCCCATCAAGATCGTAAAACGCAATGACTAAATCAAAAACCCAGATCGTAAAAAAAATGAAATTAAAGAATTTCTCACATGGATCGAAGCCGATTTCTTCAACGATTGACGAAATTTGAATGATAGAAACACTTATCGGCGATCTAATCTAACGGATCGAGTGATTATCTTCAAAATCACGGGAAAAAACGAGATTTTAAATGAAATTAAACTGGGTTTTCTTCAAAAAAAAAAAAAAAGCTGAAGAACACGTTGATCGGGTGTTTGAATCATTGATTGGTGATGAAAATCGCACTATAATATAGTGATTATTAAGATAGAAAGTGAAGAAATAGTTGAAGATGTTGGGTTTTAAAAATGGTGAATTTTGAAGTTATTAGGGAGAAGAAGGAAGAAGAAAGGATATGATTGACTAAAATACACTTCCTCTTTATTTTAAATTTTGTCACATATCATAAATTCTATTGATTTTTATCCTTCCTAGCCAAAATAAATCTTCTATTTGATCCTCACCCTTGAAACAAAACATTCTTTTCTTTTTTGCTTTATTGTTAACCACCAACACCAAACTAAAAAAAAGGGTAGTTGCACGGTACCCCTGACCGCGGAAGGAATCTCCCTTCCCAGTTCACCACCCGACAAGGATCCCTGGCGGCAAATACCCTGGCGGCAAATACCCAAGATCATTTGTTGAGTAATTATGATATCCTACAAGATCAAAATTACTCTATAAGGTCATTTTACAAATTACCCTACAATACCATTTATAGGGTAATTTTGTTAATTACTCTACGAGTAAATAATTACGAAAATGTCACCGTGTTTTTTACATTTTCATGCCTTTCGTACATTTTGCACGATAAGCCTATTTGTTTTTTACATTTCATGCCTTTAGTAAAGTTTAGATTATATTGTCTCAAGTTCGATTCCCTATAAGCTTCTTTAATTGCCTTTAGGTTTTTTTTTTCCAGTTTTCTTATTTTCTTGTTTTTCGTTTTCCTATTTTAATTTTGTGTTTTCTTTTCCAGTTTAAAACTTGTTTTTTTTTTTAAACCTAAATTCAACAAACAATATTTGAAATGTTTTATTTTTTCCTTTTTTTATACAAAAAGTGATGAAACGGACACGTCGCGCATGTTACAACTGTATTTTTTGGGTTTTAACTTTCGCTTGCTATAACGAGTGCATCGAAACAAACAAAGTTCTCGCTCGATGCAACGTTCAGGTGATCCCACTAGTGTGTGTATATATATATTAATATTAATATATATATATATATATATATATATATTTAGTTTGTATATTTACTTTTTAAAAAGTTAGCGGCCCCTCTTTTCCGTTTATTATTATGTTTTCTAGTATGTAAACATGTACTAATTCAAATATGTTTATTTTTTCTTTACAAAATTAGTTATTGACTTTATATTATGGGGCCTGTTTTTTTTATACTCGCTCCGGACCCAAAAATTTTGGAGCATTTTCGGAGACGGCCCTGGTACAAATAGTTTATGGTTATTAGTTCAGAGCCTTAAGCATCATAGACACCTTTATTTCATGTTTATGTTAATCGCTATTATTTTAACCGATCGGTTGTATCATCGATATGTGGATGCGTTTTCTTTTGTTCTTGCAGCGTGGAACTAAATGGCTTTTTTGTTGATACTAATAATGTCATTAAGATTATGTATAAGTGGTCTAGGGTGTAGCTTTGTGGGGGTAAGAGAGGGCGGCCGACCCCCCGAACTTTTTGCTCAGTAGTAGTCGAGATTATATAGTTTTCGTATAGAATTTTTTTGGGTATATACGTTTTTGACCCCCGGTTTTATAGAAATTTTTGGTATGTACGTTTTCTATCCCCGGTCGGAAATCTCAAGCTTTGCCACTGTAAGTGGTGTTTTTTTTTTATCGATATTAATAATGTTATTGAGATTATGTACAAAATGACGGTGGTGTAAATGACACCATGGTTATTTAATTTTATTTATTAAACATGAACAGAGCCATATATTTTCACTACCGTTTAATTTGGATAAAGTGATTACCGTTTAATAAATAATTTGGATGTTGATTATATTTATATTTATACTAATAGCAATAAAATTAAGCGTGGTGTTTATTATATTTATATATTTACTAGGTTATAACCCCGTGTATTACACGGGTTGAATAAATAAATTTTATATACTAAATAATAAAATAATATATCTTTAAAAACCTCCTTTATTGCACGAGTTGAATAAATGTAATTTTATATATTAGATAATAAAAAATTATATCTATAGGAACCATATTGTATGGATTTAATAAATGTAATTTTATATACCAAATAATAAAAAAAAGTTATATCTTTAAAACCACGTGTATTACACGGGTTGAATAAATGTAATATTATTTACCTAATAATAAAAAAAGTTATATCTTTAGAAACACTCGTGTGTTACACGGCTTGAATAAATATGATTTTATATACCAAATAATAAGAAAATTATATTTAAAAAAACTAAGGGATATACTCGGTACACGATAGATATGGTGATTGAGTAGATGATTATTGAAAAAATATACAGTGGTCAAACATGTTATTCAAGAAGCAAATAAGCAGCCATTTGAGTGATAAAATATAAATTATATTTAAAAAAACCGCAATAAATCTAATTTAAAAAAATTAAGACTTTTTATTATTAGTAAAATCAATGATTTTATATTTGTAATTTTGTTTGGTATTATTTTATTAAAAAGTGCATATTATACATATAATTATATTATGTTTTTAGTATAGATATTTGTTTTGAAGGATTTTATATATTGTTAATCTTTTAGTTTCCAAAAGAGGTTAGCTCCAAAAGAGGATTATAAATCTAACTAAAAATCTAAAATATCCACAGTCTCGATTACCCAATTTAACTATTGGATCTAAATTTAATTTAATTTAATTTTGTTTTGTAATATGATATGATAAATTAATTAACATTTTGGTTATCAGTAACGTTTTTTTCGTAATAAATCCATGAAACAGTTATGGTCACACATATTTAACTATTTGATCTTGTTTTTCCTTTTTGCAATATGATAATCTCTTTAGTTTAACCAATCATTAATTTTTTTTTTTAATTATTTGAAAGTTAATATCAACTTTGGAATTCGTATGAATTCTTATTAGATTTGATTAAATATTATTGATAATAAAAAATTGTATTAGATTAGATTTTAGATTTGATTAAATATTATTAATAATAAGAATTTGTATTAATTTAGATTAAATATTATTATTTTTAGTATTATTAATAATTTTATTCAATTAAATAAGAGAATGACAAGTGTCCCAAAACAGGTTTCTTTTATTATATAGTATAGATATAGATACTAATGTTGATTAAATTTTTATATTTATACTAATAGTAATAAAATTAAGGGTGGTTATTTGTTTTGATCAAACGTTTCTCCAGATTTGAAATATCTATGGCTCATTTCATGTCTATAAAAATGGGTCAACAGTCTTTTTTTTTTTTCACGAGTTAGCGTCAACTTGTAAATTACATTTTTAAGTTTTAACCCATACTTGTTTTTGTACCATTTAACTTTTTTTTGGAAAAAAAAAACTCGTGGATCAAAGCATATTCTGATTACCTCCTCTAGTGATATATGAATTGTGAATAAGTTGCTATAAGTTATAAAATATAAAATCAAGAATTAATTAGTATACTTACCTCTCCCATGCGGTGAAACTAGGTTTTTTACCATTGTGGAGGTTCACTTTAAGGCTTAGCACCTCATAATCCATGTCTAAGTCAACATCACAGTTGTCATAGATTTGTAAAAGACCTTCACAGGTAAGACCTTTCTCCTGATCTGATCTGACCATATGGTACACCCTGTCGTCAGTAGAGCGTTTAAGACCAGAGTTTGTAGCAACAATAAGGGCTCCTAGTTCTTCTTTGTTAAGACCACCGTCTTTATTCAAATCAAAATGCTGAAAAATAATCTTCACTTTCTCTGATCTGATCTGTTAGATAAAAATATAGCAACGTATTATTGAAATGGAGTTAGAGGTCGTACTTGCATTTGCTGAGAGCAATTTGGTAAAATATGTATGTAACAATTTACCAACAAAATTTAACCTTTATATCTACCATAAACGTATTGTTTCAGAGGTTTTTAGCGTCCCATTGTTTCCATAAAAAAGTAATGTATACAACTTACTTGAAGGTTGAATGATTTTTCAAGCTCTTCTACCACACGGCCCATTGGTGGCCTCTCTTCTCGATCATCATGCAAGCATTCCTTGGCAATTTCTACAAATGTGTCCATGGAGTTGAAGTTCATAGCTTCCCTTAAACTAGGATCAACAATCTCATCCAAGCTGTTATTCAAGTAGTAATCTTTGGCCGAAGAGGGTGGTGACAAGAAGCCACCATTGATTTTAATCCTGGTGCACAGCCTCCCACATAGAACTTCAAACAGTACTATGCCAAAAGAGTATACGTCAGACTCTTTCGTCACTATATCAGTTTTAGCATATTCAGGTTCGACATAACCCAGTGTGCCACAAGCCTGAGAAACAACCTCATCTCTATCTGAACCTGCCAATAACGTGGACAATCCAAAATCAGAAACTTTTGCAACCCAATTCTCGTCAATCAAGATGTTAGCGCTCTTTATGTCTCGATGGATTATGGCTTCATGCTTTCCAACATGATTATGCAGGTAATGTAACCCACGTGCAGCACCAACACAAATTTTGAGTCTTTCCAACCACGTAAGATTATGAGTTCTATTGTCATCCTTTAGAAACATGTCCAAGCTTCCACGCTCAGCGTATTCGTATATGAGGATTTTCTCGTTATGCTCTACACAATAACCAAAAAGATTGATCAAGTTTGGATGCTTTTTACCGGAGAGCAAGTGAATCTCTGTCAAAAATTCCGGTGACCCTTGTCGTCCCTGCTTTTCATTTAACCTCTTTATTGCGACTAGGATAGATGTTCGAGAGTCAGGAGCAATGCTGAGATACCCTTTGTACACCATACCATATCCACCTTTACCTATACAATTTTCTGATGCGAAGCTTTGGGTTGCTTCTCGAATCTCTGCCAATGATACTTTTTTGAGGTGTTTCGACTTTTTGAGTCGTAACATCTCTTTTTGTGTGTTGTTACTTTGAAAGGGGAGAGAAAAAAGAATTTCAGAAGCTTGAAGCTTGAATGGGGCCGAGTCTTCTACGATATAACACGTACTTAAAAAAACATCAGATAACAGTAAGCCTACTTATACGTCGTTGCTGTTGGATGGCTTGCGTTGCATCTTTATATTCTTCGTAAGACCATCCACAATAAGGAACCTCAAAATCACATATACATGTCTCGTCAATTGTCACGTCATAAAAGCACTCATCCTTCAAAAACACCAAAAACCAACCAAATAAGAGAATCTAAAAACAAAAATAGTGTCACATCATCAATAAAACCGACCCAACATGCAACTGACCAGCGATGCTCCTCAAAGTCCACGTGTCAACCCATGCCCCAAACCCCCGCCCCACCATACCCCACGGTCTTATACTATATTACAGTGGGAAGTTTAATTGAAAACCACTAGTTATTGTGAAAACTTGAAACTAACTAATTAGCCTAAAAAACATGCCCATTTTTTAACCAAATTTTCGCTACTTTTTATATATAAAAAAAACTTTTTTTTTCAAAAAAAAAATCGTGTATTATTGCACATGTGCACTACAAATTCTTTTTTTTTTTTTTGAAACTTTTTCTTTGTATAAAAAGTAGCGAATTTTTATAAAAAAACTTGTAAAAAAATTGGTATTTTTTTTTATGGTTTTTTTAGTTAGTTCTCAAGTTTTCACAATAACATAATTGAACCCTCCCCGATAGTATTATACATTTACCATCACTGAACAGTGTTTATTTTTTGACCCCTTCTTCTAAGTCGCAAGAGGCATTACCCAAAATCCCAAATTTCTAAAAGTCAGTTAACAGCACTGATCATCGAAATAAAACTGAGATTGCTACCTTGAATCAAAATCCAAAATGTACTATAGAATTGGTTGTTGCTGTGACGAGACGGCCAAGAGAAATGAGTGGCGGTGTTGGAGGCTCCGTCAATGCTCGGCGGAAACAAAACCGGAGCAGAGAGTGTGTGTTGCGGATGTGAACTCGGTTCAAGCAACAGCGGCGGCGGTGGTTTGTGACGCCGGCGAGTTCAGAATAGGAGATTCGGATTCTCTGTGAGCTTGATCATTGACTGAGGCCATCACTGTAACCTTTTGTTGGTTTAACCTCTTAATGATGGCATTCAATTATGAGCTATGAAAGGGTCCCACTATTTCCTTATTGATGAATTCTTTAAAAAAATTAAAGTGTTAAAAAATTTTTTTTAACTGCAATTTGGATCAGTGACGGATACTGGAGTATCATCATGCCATCAGCGGAATCACCCGATAATATCCATCTTTAGATTCTACACTGACCTATTGGTCTTAAAGCTTTATCTCACCCCCAAAATGCCACTAAGTTGTAAAGCCATGGGCAAACGGTAACGATCGTCCACGCCATTTCACCAGATATCAGAACACATCTGAAGCAACTACTGTTCAAGAATATGGATATCTTCGCCTGGACCCCGGCAGACATGACCGGAGTCCCGCGCGACATTACCGAGCATTGCTTAAACACCTACCCCTCTGTTGAACCGAAGGTCCAAAGAAGGCGCAGCTTAGGGGCAGATAAAACAAAAGCAATGAATGAGCAAGTGTGTGAACTACTCAAAGCTGGAATCTTGCGAGAAGTACGTTATCAAAGTTGGGTCGCGAACCCAGTAATGGTGGAAAAGTCGAGCGGAGGATGGCGAATGTGCATTGATTATACTGATCTCAACAAGGCATGCCCTAAGGATTGCTATTCTTTACCTGAGATTGATAAAAAGATAGACTCCCTCGCGCCATACAGATGGAAGTGCTTCTTGGATTGTTACAAGGGGTACCATCAGGTTCAAATGAAGCTTGAAGACGAAGACAAGACAACTTTCAGTACCGATCTCGGGATCTTCTGTTATACAAAGATGCCATTCGGCCTCAAAAACGCTGGCGCCACATACCAGCGCCTGATGGACAAGACCTTCGCTAGGGATATTGGGAAGCACATTGAGGTTTACATCGATGACCTGGTAGTAAAAAGTCCTGAAGAGGACCAAATGTTGAAGGACATCGAGAAAACCTTCAACTCACTGAGAAGCGTGAACATGAAATTGAATCCAGCCAAATGTTCCTTTGGTATGGAGGAAGGGAAATTCTTAGGCTTCATAGTTACCAATGGAGGATTTAAAGTGAACCCAGAAAAGGTCCAGGAAATAGAGCGCATGCCTTCACCCAAAACAATCAAAGAGATGCAAAGGTTAGCCGGCCGCCTAGCCGTGCTTAACCGCTTCCTGTCAAATCACGCCTCAAAGTCGTACCCTTTCATAAGTACCTTGCGCAACTGTGTAAAGAAGCAAGAGTTCAGATGGATGCCTGAGGCAGAAAACGCTTTTCAGCAAATGAAGGAGTGTTTGATCGAACTCCCAACGTTGACCGCACCGTTCGAATAAGAGCCGCTCATCTTGTACTTGTCATTATCAGACAAGGCAGTGGGTTCGGTATTGCTTGTAGAAAGAAACGGGGTTCAGACTCCAATCTACTATGTCAGTAGGATGCTCACAGATCCAGAAACAAGATATTCAACAATGGAGAAACTGGTACTAGCGCTGCTACATGCCTCTAGAAGGCTGCGCCGATACTTCACAAGCCACGTCATCACCGTACTGACCAATTTCCACATTGGGACGATATTACAAAAAACGGAGACATCCGGGCGATTAGCAAAGTGGGCGATCGAGCTGGGGGGCCACAACATTTTGTATAGACCGCGCCCAGCCATCAAGGGTCAAGTCCTTGCAGACTTTATCACAGAAGTCCCAGCGGAAAAGGTCAAAATTGTGAAATCGTCGAAGCTCCCACAAAAGATACATCAGATGGGCTATGGTTGCTATACACAGATGGTGCCTCAAACGAGAACGGCTCAGGAGCCGGATTGCGCCTGGTGAGCCCTGAAAAGCATGAATTTACATACGCTATCAGGTTGGATTTTAAAAATACCAACAATGAGGCAGAGTACGAGGCATTTCTGGCAGGCTTGCGCCTTGCCATTAAAATGGGAGCTAAAAATCTACAAGCGCACGTTGATTCACTTTTGATGGCCAGCCAAGTCAACGGATTCTATGACGCAAAAGGCGACGTTATGGCCTTATATCTGGATCAAGCAAAAGAGCTGCTGCAGAAGTTCATGACATACAGGGTCGTACACATCAATCGCTCCGAAAACAAACAGGCAGACGCTTTAAGCAAGCTCGCGTCAACTTCCTTTCAGCATCTCGCAAAGGAGGTAAGGATTGAAGTACTCAAAAATCCATCAGTCCTGCTGCGCCAGGTGAACGTGGTCGAAATAGGGCAGCCATCCTGGATGACCCCTATAATCCACTATCTACAGGAAGGGATACTCCCAGAGAATAAAGCAGAGGCAAGGAAAATCCAGCACAAAGCCCTGCATTATGAAATGAATGATGCTATTCTGTATCGGAAGTCCTTCTTGGGTCCCTTATTGCACTGCGTGGACCCCCAAGACGCGACGTACTTAATTAGAGAAATCCATGAAGGGATCTGTGGTATCCATGCAGGACCACGCATGGTTGTTGCGAAGATCGTGAACGCCGGATATTATTGGCCAGGGATGCATGTCGACGCCCTGAAGGAGCTGCGCAAATGCGACTCGTGTCAGCGGCATTCTCCAAAGACCCTGCGCCCCAAAAATGATCTTATCCCAGATGCCCCGGGAGCCGTAAAGTTTATAATCGTGGCTGTTGATTATTTCACCAAGTGGGTGGAAGCCAAAGCCCTTGCATCAACCACTGCAATGATGGTGCGCAAGTTTATCTGGGAGCACATCATCTGCAGATTTGGTCTTCCACTCAAAATTGTCACAGACAACGGTACCAATTTTGCTTCGGAGGATCTTCAAAACTGGATGAAGAAAATGAAAATCGAGCATACCTTCTCGTCCGTTGCGCATCCTCAGGGCAACGGCCAAGTGGAAAGCGTAAACAAAAGTATTGTAGAGGGGATAAAAGCCCGGCTGGGCACAAAGCGAAGAGGCTGGGTAGATGAGCTCCCAAGCATCCTATGGGCTCATCGAACCATGCCAAAGACAAGCACCGGCGAAACTCCTTTCAGCCTAGTATACGGTTCGGAAGCAGTTATCCCGGCAGAAGTTGGACTCCCCTCACCGCGCTTGAAAGCAGTCAACACGGTTGATAATGAAGCAGAGCGCCGTCTCGATATGGACCTCCTGGAGGAAAGACGCGAGATTGCGCGTATTAACGAAGCGAAATACAAGACACAACTGGAAAGGTACTACAATGCTAGGGTCCGCATTTGTACCTTCACTCCTGGAGAATACGTTTTCCGTGACAACGAAGCTTCAAACGCCGAACACCCAGGAAAATTAGCACCCAAATGGGAAGGCCCATACTTGGTCCATGAAGTGCTAGGAAAGGGGGCATAGAAATTGCGAACACTGGATGGCCACATCATCCCGCGCACGTGGAACGCGCAACAACTGCGCAAGTGCTATATGTAACTACTTTAGGCCATGAGCCATTCCTTTCTTGTTGGCCACGCGCCTACTTAATTTCCTATGTTGGCTAAACGCCCCTTATGTTATGCATCCGTAATGTATGATTGGCCTAAGCGCCTGTTTCCCAATTAATGAAAGCATACGAGATGTTTTCTTTTTTATCATTGTTTCGTGAGTTACAAATGCATGTTCAACTTTTGATTAGCACGAAAACACTTCAGTGAATTACGAGCTCTTGTGTTTATGCCTCTAAGGTTCTCCGTGAACATAGCGCGAGACCGAACAGTTACACTCCCACAAGAGTCACACTTACATTTATTCGCGCTAACTTAACCAAAGTTTTCAACAACAATGTAATAATTGTAACAGGTCAGGACAAAAATAAACACCATATTTAAATAAGCGCAAACGTGCAACGGTTACATAAAACCTAACATTCATTCGATCTAGGTGAAGCGCGACCGCGCAACACTGTACATTCAAAAAACTAAACAAAAACTACAAGGCACAAAGCCTTCAATTCCTATTCAGGTTGATCACCATCTCCGCCGTCATCATCGCCTTCTCCGTCACCTGCCAACTCTTCCTCATCAGACACTTCAACCATCTGTGGCGGGTCAAGGATGGTCTTTAACCGTTGACACCAATCGTTATGCTTCAACGCTTCAGTAACCAAATCCATTACCGGTATGGACAAGTGATCATAACCATGTTCAGCGCGAGCTAGCTCATCCTCAGCTTGGTTAGTCACCGAGCAGTGGCTAGTGTCAAATTCTTGACCAAGCATCTCTGTCGCATGTTGCGCACACTCCAAATAGCCACCACGGTGACCAACCGCGCGTGAAGCATCTATCAAAGTAGCAACAGCTTTGTCTAACTCAACAGCATTCAAGATGGAGTTGGCCATCTACAACAACACGGGCGGAAGAGAATAAACAACCGTTTTTAAAGTAAATAAAACACAAGTCAATAAGAGACCTACCAGCACTAAGCCCCTGCCGCGCAGCCATTCTACTTCTGAAGCCAGGGTATCAACAATGCCTTGGACCTCTGAATAATTATTTTGAGCCACGTTAAGGGCGGAAGAGCTAATGGCGCGGGCCTCCTCGGCCTTCTGCTTGGCTTCTTCGGCAGTAGCGGCTTTGGACTTCTCAGCCTCCAGATCAATCTCCAAGGATTCGCTTCTCTCAATCTGCGCTTGCAGGCGACGCTTCAATTCAGCGATTTCAACATCCTTGGCGGCTAAATCTTTATCCTTGCTGGAAATCCGCGCCTTAAGCTTAGCCTGTACAAAGCAGAAGAGTTAGCAAATTTTTAACAAACGGAGGCAAGAACAAGAGAGGATAGTAGTATACCTCAGCCTGCTCCTTCATAGCCTGCGCATCCTCCATCTTCTTCTTCAAATCCTCAACTTGACCCTCAAGTTCGGTGATCCTGGCGCGTGCCGCATACATGCGCTCGTTATCCTTTGCGCAGATGGCTTTCCAATCGGCACCCTCCTTTGAGAGGAGTTCTTCAGCGGCACGGAGTTTGCCTTTAAGGCCTTCACGGCCCCACTCCTCAGTTTTCTTATCTCTTTCAAATTTCGCCTTCTCCTCGTCAAAGGCGGCCTTCGATTTCTCAAAGCTCTTCACTTGCCTCAGCAACCGCTCACGGTACTACTCCCACTCTTCCCTTTCCCTAACCATAGTCCGCCACTTATGAACAATCTGATGGTTAGCAACGCGAGTGTTGGCTTCACCAACCACATAAACATGATAAAGCGCGCCGTGGGTTCGCTCTCTTTGACGGTTCACCTCACCAGGGGGAATGGAGTTGAGAAGCCAATCACAGCAGGGAGCGAACTCTAGGAAAGTATCTTTCTATTTCAGGCCCCATGGCGGTTGATGCAGCGCTTCCCCTCGACTTTCCTCAGCATAGGACTTGTAGTAAACATCTCCCAAAGTGTTCATTGGACCTATAGGAGAGTGAGGCATCGCACCTCGCCGTCCCGCGCCAGCTTGGCCTGCAGCAAAGCCAGCGCTCGCACCAGCGGCAGAAATAGTCTGTTCCTTAGTCGCTGGACCGGTTTGAACAGGGGTGTCGGTCGGCGAGGGCTCAACGGGGTTCTCCACCTCCAAGTTTTTCTCCTTCTCAGCGATGGGCTGGTCGAGCCCAGTAACAGGAGTTGGCCCCGAACCTTGCGCCGTCTAGTAGGAATGGGGGCGGTAATCTCGGGCTCCTTAGGCCCAGTAGGAGGCTTGTCAGCAACTTTGTTTCTCTCAACCTCTTTTTCCTGCACAGGTTTCTCAGGACCCTTCTGTTTCTCCTTCTCAGCAGATTGAGGAGCAGTGAACGGTTTGATAGTGACCTTGGTAACCTTGGGCCTTTTCAGCGTCGGCTACAAGGGCTCTGTGATTGTGATGCCCTTCTCAGGTTTCTTCTTTTCAGCCTCTGCAAAGATAGAATATTAGAAAGGAGAATAACAAGTACAAGAAAACAAAATACTAACCAGGAGAGAATTTGTAAAGTGAGCGCAAGTTCCTTTTCTTTCCAATCAAAGGAGCACCACCGGGTTTCGACAACACGGTGGCCCCAAGCGCAGCCTCCCGGCTCCTTTTCCTTATCAGCTTCACTGCAGGCTCTTCCTGCACTTCCTCTTCATCACCTTCTTCCTGCGCAGCGAAGGACGGGTAGTCCCAGCATCCGGGTTGCGAGAACTAGCACTCCCTGAGCTTTTGGAACCACCTGCTCCAATTTTCTTCTCACCTATACGCGATAAACCTTCAAATTAATCACTGATAATAACGTAATCCCCCAGGTTACTTTGACGAAGACGGAGAGTACCTTTGTCAGTAACAGGAGCGGTTGCGCGACTACTCCCAGCTCCCTTGCTGGTCACCTCAGGATCTAGGGTGATAACCTTCTTCCTTTTCACAGGCTTTTTCTTCTTATCTTCAGGGTCTATCCCCAAGTCGTGCAAGGCACCTGCAAAGATTTGAGACCGTGGGCTTAGCTCTCCATTTGACGATCCCACGGACTCCTCGCTGGAAAGACAGACAATCTCTTTCCCAGCAGAAGTCACGGAGCGCAAGGGTCGAGGGTTAGGTATATACGCACCTTTAGTTGCGGTAGGCGGATCGGCGAATGCATCAGCAATCGGGTACATGAAATTACCCTTAATCTGGTCATACCAGTATTCTTCTCCAGCCTGGAGCGGGCGCACGCCCATAGAACCACTACAAGTAGAGAAGACAGCTTGATACAAATGCGCCTCTACACGTCGATTTGCATGAGTAAACACAAAGTAACGAAGCAAGAAATCAAGACAACTAAAGAAAGTACTAACCTCTATTGTCAATCATCAAAATGGGAACTTCCTTGCTGTCAGGCGACCATTGATAACTCATGCGCGCGGCAACAAGGACATTCTCCCCAAATACTCGGTTAGGGGTTAGGGTCAACTGTTGATACCACTTCTCATGCTTGGGGATTGGCAGATCCTCTTTCAGTATCGGCTTAGACCAAGCGCGGAAGGTCATAGCAATCGGGATCACCTCCTCGCGAATATAGAAGAATTTCGGTTTCCAGTCATGGAAACTCTTGGGAGGGTTCAGCAGTATCTTCTTTGCGGCTCCCCGACTTGGAAAGGAGAAGAAACCCATGTTCCTAATAAGCTGGTAAAAAGCACGAAACCTCTGCACAGTAGGCTCAACGCCATGGGATCAACACAAGAACTCGAAGTGTCGAACCCTAACCAGCCCAGGTGGACTCATCTGAGAAATATGAAATCCATAAAACTGCAAAATATGTGCCATTAAGTTTGTCGCCGGCAGCCGGAAATTCCCCTGGTGGAAAAAATCTTCAAACAAAGTGATGTAGCCCGGCGGCGCATCGGCGACCGTCTGGTTTTGACCGGGATACTTAGCATCCCACTCCGGTGGAAACCGGAACCCCCGCACTATCTGCTCGAAAAGACCCAAGTCCCACCGGAGAATCGGAACAGGGCCCTCTTCTCCGGGATTTTCTTCAGGATGTTCTTCAGCCATCGGTGTTCTTGGATGAAAGTTGAATATTCAAGAACAAACTTGAAGATAGGAAGGAGATAACTTGAAGTTCTTCTACGAATGTTTGAAGATTTGAAGACTAAAGGAAGATGATTGGAGAGAAAAAGTTGGAAAGTGTATAGGACGAATGAATCCTCCATATCTCGTCAGATATATATACCCATCGCATTTAATGCAATGAGTAAACGTGCCGCATCTGCCGCACATGTGGCCAACGAGGAGATGCCACGTAAGGCGTAAAACCCGGAGTGACGGTTACCACGCGCGCGTGGGCCTCACTCGCCTAACGGAAAGCGTAACCGTCAGAACCAACATGATGACACCCGTGCCAGAGGTCAACTCAAACGTCACCATCAATGACGATCTCACCAAACCGTCAGAATTCAAATTTTGAGGAATTTCCCGCCCAAATTCCCTAACACTTAAAGAGGAAGCTACCAAGGGGCGCGCAATGTACCTGGTACCCAAGATACCTGCGCGCCATCAGCTACAAGACAAAAAATCAACTAACAGATATGTAGTCGCGCCGTGACAATCGTTAGCACTTACACGCGCGCGCCTACAAATAAAAAAATGAGCAATCTCTGCAATTTTCTTTTTTTAAGTCCAGAGCTCCAACCACTTGCCTTGCGCATGGTGCAGCATTGGACTGGGA
The DNA here is from genome assembly GCF_002127325.2 of Helianthus annuus. Taxonomy (NCBI): domain Eukaryota; kingdom Viridiplantae; phylum Streptophyta; class Magnoliopsida; order Asterales; family Asteraceae; genus Helianthus; species Helianthus annuus. Next base: position 155,180,480 of record NC_035446.2, on the reverse strand, counting down.
GGACTTGAAGGGGTATAGCCCCAAAAAAGCCGCGCGAGCCTTCATCAAGGCTGCGCGCAGGGCCATACTCCTTATTCAACAATTCTCTTAGTAGCAACCTCGCGCGAGCTATGCCACATTCCACTAACAAGGTGCGAGGTCAAGCCAGAAGGGAACTACAATTACGACACTTAGCATTCTGATAAAGAGTCCTCAGTACCTGTAAAACTGCGCAACCTAGTTCTATGATCAGCAAGAATCGCCTAAAGGTTGCAGCGCAAGACCAGAGTCGGTAGGTACAAAAGGTCCAGGTGGCAGGAAAAGGAGCCAATCCGCATCCTGCAGGCTCTGTTCAATCGTGCACCACGATCGTCTGACGTGCAGAAAATGAAAGGTACATAAGGACGCCTACGTGGCACCAATTAAAGGGCAGAGACATCTGCCCCATGATCTCCACTTGTCTGCTGATGGCAGAAGAACAACAAGGCCGACAACGACGACACGTTGCTCCAATCAAGGCGCGCCAGCGCCGGAGAACTTCTAGAAGCCACTAACGGTCGACACTAGTGAGACAAGGAGCATATCCACTATGTTGTCGCCTTCCGGCCCAAGGCCCATCAGCCCACATCCTCTTACACCTCTCCGGCTATAAATAGAGACCTCACTTCACAGGTTAAACATTCAATTCTCTCTACTCTCACTCTTAATACTTAATTATCTTCCCCAAAGCAGTCGCTTATTCTCACGCCGGAGCCCGGTTAAGAGGGAAACCCCCATATTCCCTTCTTAACGAGTAACGGTGTTCTGTTTTGCAGGATCTTACGTTTCAGGCGAAGCTTAGATAATCATTAGAAGATTAACCATCATGGTAGAAACATAAACCCAACTAATTAGCCTCATAATTAGTTCTGTGTTTCTTCAAAAATCTAACGGGACTAACTAGATTATTAATAAAAATAAACTTTTTAAATAAAAAAATTAATTAATTTAATTAGTTTAAATTTGAATAATGACCATATTTATAACGAATAAAAATCCTTAAACGTTTATTCATTTCACGAAACTTTCGAGTTTCACTATTTTACGAGTTTCAACTAGTTTAACGAGCATTGAGCGTAATAACGAATCGAGAGTCTATGATAATATATCGTTCAAACGTGAAAATTGCACATAAGTCTAACACAAACATGAATAAAATACCTTCGTTTTCGTTATGATCAATAGTCTCGAATTACAAATGAAACGAAAGTAGATTACAAAGAGAGTACAAGTGTCTAAATATGGAAGGTACAACATGACTTGCTAAAATAAGAAGGTGCGAAAAAGCGGAGCGTTACATTTCGGGATACCTGGATCTCCGATCCAATAGAGCTGAAAATGGAAGTTAGAAACTTGTTTAAAAAACAGTTCTCAGAGCCTATTTGACGCTAGCCGAAATTCACTAATGTCGGGCTGCCAAGGTTAGCCGATCATCAAGGATGTTTACTCTGCTCTGAATTTTCAGAAGCTTAAGCCAAAGACGCAAATAAAGGTTGTGATGGCGGTAAAGCTCCGGGTCCTGAAGAGTTCACTATGAAGTTCCAAAAGGTGTTTTGGGAAAATTTGAAACCGTATATTATGGCCATGATGAAGGATTGAAGTTCCAAAAGGTGTTTTGGGAAAATTTGAAACCGTATATTATGGCCATGATGAAGGATTTCTATGACAGTGGGGTTATTAGTGCAGGATGCAATTCCTCTTTTGTGGCCCTGATTCCTAAAATTAACGACCCTCAGGTGATTTCTAACTTTCAGCCTATTTGGTTGGTTGGTTCGATTTATAAAATTATTGCCAAGGTGCTCGCAAACCGGTTGAAAAAAGTTATTAATGATGTGAGCTCTTCGACGCAATCAGCGCGTTTGTGGGAGGTAGAAATATTTAGACAACCCTTTAATTATGAGCGAAATAGTGGCATGGGCAAAAAAAGTAAGTCTAAGTTATTGATTTTCAAGGCTGATTACGAAAAGACGTACATTCCATTAATTGGAAATTCCTTTTCCAAATAATGGAGAGTATGAATTTCCCCGAAAGATGGATTTTGTGGATAAAGGGATGTTTGGCTTCTGGGATGGGCTCGGTCCTTATCATTGGGTCCCCAACGAAAGAGTTTAAATTTAAGCGGGGTTTGAGACAAGGAGATCCTCTTTCGCCTTTCCTTTTCATAATCGCTATGGAAGTCATAACTTTGTTTATGAAGAGGACGAGAGAGTCGGGTTTGTTCAAGGGATTTCAACTTCCGAATGATGGTCCTAACATCTCCCATCTTTGCTATGCAGACGACTTCTTGTTTATAGGGGAGTGGTCGGAACAAAATGTGGTGAGCCTCAATCGTCTTTTGAGATGGCTATACCTCGTCACTGGCCTAAAAGTTAATCATCATAAATGTAAGCTTTTTGGAGTTGGGGTGGATGAAAGTGAAGTGTCTCGGTTAGCTCGGGTTCTTAATTGCGATGCTGGGATGCTTCCATTCATGTATTTGGGTATTCCTATCGGTGTTAATATGAAGAGAGCTCGTTATTAGCAACCCATTGTTGATAGGTTCAATAAGAAACTTTCAAAATGGAAAGCTAGCCATCTTTCGTTTGCGGGGAGGATGACGTTAGCCAAGTCGGTTTTGGGGAGTCTTCCTTCATATTTTATCTCGCTCTTTTCAGCCCCTAAGGTTATTATTAACGAATTTGAAAAGATTCGAAGGGATTTTATCTGGGGAAAAACCGGTACGGGCCATAAAATTAGATGGGTTAGATGGGATATTTTGGTGCAACCAAAGAGGAGAGGAGGTAGGGGGGGGGATCAAGGATTTTAATCAAGCTATGTTGACCAAATGGTGGTGGCGGATCAAAATGGACCCTAACCAACTTTGGGCTAGGGTCGTCACGGCTATCCATAAGACCAAGAAAGATGATATTTTAATCCCCTTAAAAAGCATCCCGGGAGTTTGGAAAGATATTGGTAAAATGGAAATGGACCTCATGAAGCTTGGTATTAAAATTGAAGATAAGTTGGTCGCGAAGCTTGGAGACGGGGCAAATATCAAGTTCTGGAAAGAAACTTGGCTGCTGTCACAGCCCTTAAAAGAGGTATACCCGGATATTTTTAGATTAGCTAAACATAAAAATGCTTCTGTTATGGCTAATGTGAAAAAGGTTGGAGAAAGTATGCAATGGAGATGGGAATGAGAAAAGGGTCCGAACTCTGTCGAAGAATGGATGCAGATTGGTAACCTTATGAGCAAGTTGGGCCAGATTACCTTAAAAGATTCAAAAGACGAGTGGAGGTGGAGTAATGATTCCAGCGATCCTTTTTCAACAAAACAGGTCCACGTAGATATCCTTAATGCCGGTTCGGGGGGTGGGGGGTGGGGGTGATTGAGAATAGTGATTTTAAATGGAACTATTGGGCTCCGCCGAAGTGCAATTATCTAGTGTGGAGAGCTATCTGGGGGTATTTAGCGTCAAAGGATGGATTGGTTTGCCGGGGAGTGCCGTTGCCGGACACTTTGTGTCCTCGGTGCGGGATTGAGATTGAAACTCCTGATCATATCTTCTTTAATTGCTTGTGGGCTAAAAGCATTTGGTGGAATATGTTAACTTGGATGCGTATTAAATTCCCTACCAATTGTAACAATCTAAAGGATCTCATAGACATGATAAAGGAGTGCCCAGGTAGTAAAGTGTAGAAACGCATTGTGTATACGGTTAGTATGGCGAGAGTTTGGAGAATATGGGGTGCGAGGAACATAAAAACATTTGAAGACAATTTTATTCCAATAAGAAAGACGGTGGACCTTATTAAAGAGGATGTTTTCTTTTGAATCTCCAACCGAGCAAGACTGAAGACTCCTTCGTGGGAAAACTCGAAAGATTCTAATATAGTCAATCTCTTGTAATGTTTGTTTTGTGTTTGTTTCCTTTGTTGTGGTTGTAGTTTCTTTCCAGTTTCTTTCTTGCTTGCTGGCTCTTTATATATATAGATATAAAATGATTTTGGGCGTTCAAAAAAAAAGTGGAGAATATGAAACTTTGATACAGAAGAAAATATATAACTTTAACATAGAAAAAAGTGTCAGGTAGAATTGACTGATGAATTCAAACTTACAGTACATATCAATTCGTTATTGCAAAAGTAAATGTATAATTGTCCGTAAGTAAAAAGACACCAGCATCTGGTTGGATGTACCAACATCAATTTCTTGAATAACACACAACGTAAATTAACATTTCCATCATCATATCAACTATATCTAAAACAAAAACCATTGTCATCAAATATAGCAATCAGATGTGTATACATAGACATCTTATACAATAATTGTATTGAAAAAGTGTTACTAGATCATTATAAATGATATATGTTGGTAAACACATAAGACATCGCAAAGAATTGAAAGAAACGTACACAACGTAAACGCATAAGACACCTCAAAGCAGGGGCGGACTTAATAATAAACATCGGGTTCCCAGGAACCCATTCGGTTTTTAATTTTTAGTGCAAATATATATAAGAAAATAAAAAGGAACCCATAAGTAAAATGTATAGTGAACCCATAAACAAAAAAGCTTAGATGGTCTACTGGTTAATCCACGATCTTCTTCCCTATACATACAGGTTTGAATCCTATATTAAGCAATTCTTAAATTTTTGTTGCCGTCCAGGTTTGTTGCCCAGATCAATGACATTTTGAATACATACATCTTTTTGAGCATCAAATGGTTTTGAGGGTTACTTTCATACATCTTTTTGTTGCCTAACATAATTTTTTTACCCATCAAATGGTTTTGAGGGTTACTTCCATACATCTTTTTAAAATGCCAATAAAGTGTATCTGGTTTTCGAAATAGGCTATTTGTATTCTATCAAAATATTATTAAGAATATATAAAACTTTCAGTAAAACAACTAATCTTGAATTTTTATTTATATATTTAAAATAGCTTAAACAAATCACAACATGGGTTGTTATGCAAAGAAAGTTCCCCATATGCCATTAGTTCCAATATATATGTTTGTTTGGCATAACATTTTAATATCTGATTGTTGTGAAAATTATTTATTTATCATTTCTTTCAACCAAGTTTTTACCCATAATCCATTTATCAGTAGGCTCTCTGACCAGGTTTTATGTTCACTTAAGTGGCTGTGTTCTATTTTATTAATCACACTAATGCATTCGCCATTCATATGATCCATTATGACACTTCATCGGCTCAATCAACCACCGTGGACCCTATGTGGGTCTGTCCTTGTGTGTCATACCGAACACACTAATTATTTATTTATAGAAGTTATAATGGTTAGGACATTGTGTTTTGCTAACTAAATTATGTTGACTGGATCCAGAATTACAGAGAGAGGAGGCGGTTTTGATTCAAGTGTGAGTTAACGGGACAGCTAGATGCCAAACAATAATTACATATGGGTGATGAAGATACTAAGCTTTTAGAGTAAAAATTTAGCCATTCTAAACTACAAATGCTTCCTGGAAGACTTTTGAGTTTGTCGCACCCACACAAGGATAGATTAATAAGCTTATGAAGATTTCCAATTGATAAAGGTAGGTTTTCTATATCATTGCCAAAAAAAATCAATCTCTTGCAGATTATTGTTACAGTGGCTCGGAATTAGATCTTGGACCTCCTTTAGATGTAATGACCTTACCCGATCCGAACTGTCGAACCGAACCGAATTTTTTTATGTTCAATCATATGAAATTGGAGTATCTAAAAAAGTGAACCCAGAGGAAAAAATTCCTGGATCCGCCACTGCCTCAAAGTATTGAAAGAAACGTACAGAACATCGTTAAAAACTTTCATATACCATCACTACAAAGTACAATAATAACTTATATTTGGTAAATAAGTTTTCCAACCACACTCTTTCGAAAAAAAGAAAAAAAAAACCTCCTTGTTTAGTAGAATTAGAGTAGAATAGGCTAGATGAATGTCTGGAAATATAAAGGTGATACAAAGTTTTCATAGCCATATGTGATTAGCTGGAATCTTCGTTTGATGAAATTTCCTCCCATTCAACGGAACTTGATGATCTTTCCTTAAAGTAATATCTGAGATCAAATGAGAGATCATCTCAAAAGGTGTTGTACTAACATAATGAACCTTTGAGATAGCTCAAGACCATATGCCATAGGAGATCTTTCAAGCGTAAGGGATACAAGTTTAGCAATGTATTCGGGAGAAGACATGCCACTAGAAATACGAGGAGCCACAAATGCATGTCCGCAACATTTCTGCACATTTCAGATATTTACAGATCAGGCCCCTCATTATTTGGTGCATAATATTCGGCCCCAAGACCTTACCTGCCGGCAGATTTTCTTTCTCTTTTTAGTTGTAGATTAAGCAGGGTCAGGGTTGACATTTCAATTCAAATATGCAAGTTGCAATATGATCATTATGAAAATCAATAATCAAGTTAAAAACGAACTATAGATAGATCGATTGTTATCTCATTTTATTTTTTCCTTTTTCGGTAATTGAAAAACTTGAATACTAAATTACTAAAGAGTTAATTACACAAATGGGTCCTGTGGTTTATACCTAATTTCGCCTTTGGGTACTAACTATTTTTTTTTAACAGGTTTAGGTTTTATGGTTTCAATTTTGTAACACCTTTGGGTACTAACACCAAAATTAGTTAATTAATGATGGGTTAGGCCAGCATATGTCGCCGGTGGAGTACGGTACTATCCTTAAGTATCGCCTCATGATTCCTTTATTCCCAATTGACGAGGTATGCCCAATTTGTCATAAGGCGTGTTTGGATTCTTTTGGTGAGCATGCAATTCATTCTAGAGAGCTCCCGGGGTTCAAATACCGACATGATTTGGTTAGGGATGTCCTTTTTGACATATTCAGGTGCGCTGGTATTTCTGCTAAGAAAGAGGCACCCGTTAATTTCTTAACAGACCCGTTGGAAGGGAGATTTACCTTCGACCAGCTGACATTCTTGTCTTTGGATGGGTAGGAGGAAAACACGCCTGTGTGGATCTAACAGGGGTTTCCCCGCTAGTGGGCTTAGGGAGTAGTGCTTTCACAGTGGGCCAGGCTGCTTTAAAAGATGCTTCGGGTAAAGTGATCAAGCATGAGAAAGCGTGCCTTGACAACCAGCACGTGTTTATCCCATTTGCTTTTGATACTTTTGGTTTTCTGTCGCCAGAGGCTGTGGACCTACTTAGTTGAGTTCAAAGGGTCATGCATAGTAATGTTATGACCCCGAGATCTATGGACGTAGTTTTTAAAAGGCTTAGTTTTGCTATTCAAAATGGGGTAGCGGCGAAGCTTGTTGCCCGTTTACCAACTATCTCGATGTAAATTACCTGTTTATTAAACATGACATAACGTTAATGTAGTTTATGTTTAAATACCTTCCATTTTTTAAGTTTATCAATGTAACACATTTGGGTACTAACACCTAATTTTATTTATGTTTAAATCAATTTTACAAAATCTATTTATTTTTTTTTATTTTCATCTTTTTATTATATCTCTTATTTAACACAAAATCTATTTATTTTTTTATTTTCATATTTTTATTAAATTTCTTATTTAACATAAAATCTACTTGTTACACCGGAATTGGTGTATTTTAGATAAACTATATAGCTAGGTATTTTAGATAAAACTAAAAAAAGCTAGGTATTTTAGATAAAACTAAAAAAATTTAAGCCTTTTTTTAAAATCATTTTTTTTATAAAAAAGATATTTAATTTAATTAAAACTATATAGCTAGTAGATTTTACTGGTGCAACTAGTAGATTTTATGTAAGTTAAATATCTTTCTAAAATAGTAAAATGTAAATGAACAAAAAAACGAGTTAAAAATGGCTTAATTTTTTTACATGAAAGATACTTATTATTATTATTATTATTATTATTATTATTATTATTATTATTATTATTATTATTATTATTATCAATCATATATATCCAAAATTGAAAACGAGTAAGGTTTACATTATTTAAAACGAGTAAGAAATTTAATTTACATAAAACTATATAGCTAGTAGATTTTATTTAAAAATCTATTTAAAAAAATACTGGTGTAACAAGTAGATTTTATGTTAAATAAGAAATTTAATAAAAATATGAAAATAAAAAAAATAAATAGACTTTATGTTAATTAAGAGATATAATAAAAATATGAAAATAAAAAAAAATAGATTTTGTAAAAGTGATTTAAACTTAAATAAATTAGATGTTAGTACCCAAATGTGTTACATTGATAAACTTAAAAAAATGCAAGGGTAGTTTAGTCATTAATTAACTAAGTTTGGTGTTAGTACCCAAAGGTGTTACAAAATTGAAACCATAGAACCTAAACCTGTTAAAAAAATAATTAGTACCCAAAGGCGAAATTATGTATAAACCACAGGATCCATTTATGTAATTAACTCATTACTAAATGTTGTATTGTTTATATTTTCCAAAAAGATTAGAGTTACTATTTACCTCCCCCTTTGTTCCAATGCCTGAAAATCCAAGTCCAAGTCAAGTTTGCCTTGATCATAAATGAGTAGAAGGCCTCTGAGAGTAAGACCCTTTTTACCAACGGCGTATTCTTCATAGTGCTCGGAGAAGCCAAGGGAGTAGGGATTACCCTCAAGATAATCTATGATCATGTTGACCTTGGAATTAGGGTGTGTAGCAGATACGAGGGCCTCTATTTCCTCTGGGTCAAGACCTCCGTCGTTGTTCAAATCAAACCGCTGGAAAATTTTCAACACCTTCTCATATCTGCATGCTCCATTAAGTGATAAATGTTATGATACGAGTTCATGCTACTCGCGCGTTGCAGCAGGATGTTGAAAATGAATTTTTTTAGTATGACTTTATTCGATGCTATATTTTTTTTTTTTAAAATTGAAACAAAGGGTTAGGATATAATAGGAAATTTATTTGGCTAGGAAGGATAGTAAGTAATCTTGACCATCAATAGAATTAATCAAGGGCTAAGATTAAATGAGTGAAATTGAAGATCAAAAAAGAGGCACGTGGGTTGTGTAAGGGTATTCTAGTCACTCCACCACAATAGTTTCTCTCTCCTCCAATTCCCCCCCCCCCATTTTTTAAACGTTAATAATACGACATTATTTTTTTATAAAAATTGCACCAAAAAATGAGCGTTTTTTATCTTTAAAATGAGTATACTATTGCTATATTTTCGAATTATTTTTTTTGAAAACCCAGTTGCGTAAAACGCAATGGAAAAAAAACCTAAAAAATGACATTTTTCTAAAACGCAATGCACAAAAAAATGTCTTATTTGCAAAACGCAATGACTAGAAAACACAAAGAAATTTCTTATTTCTAAAACGCAATAGCCAAAAAAACACAAAAGAAAGTGTGTTTTCTAAAACGCAATGCACTGAAAACACATAAAAATGTGTTTTACATAAAACGCAATGCACAAAAAACACAAACAAATGTCTTATTTCTAAAACGTAATAGCCAGAAAACACTTAAAATTTCTGTTTTCTAAAACGCAATAGACTGAAAACACATAAAAATATGTTTTACCTAAAACGCAATGCACCAAAAACACAAAGAAATGTCTTATTTATAAAACGCAATGGCCCAAAAACACTTAAAAATGTCTCATTTCTAAAACGCAATGGCCTAAAAAAATGTTCTCTCTAAAACGCAATGGACTGAAAACACCTAAAAATGTGTTTTACCTAAAATGCAATGACTAAAAACACTTCAAAAATGTGTTTTCCTAAAACGCAACGGCCAGAGAACACATAAAAATGTCTTAGTTCTAAAACGTAATGGCATAAAAACACCAAAGAAAATGTTCTCTCTAAAACGCATTGAACCAGGACAATAGTTTTGTCTGTGAATTGTCTGAACCAGGAATGCAATCCTAAAACGCAATGGCATAAAACTGTCTACGAATGTAGTTTTCTAGAGGCAAATTTACATAAAATTAAATTTTCTCATGCATTTTTATTAAAGCAATTTAATAAAAAAAAAAATTTAAAGCTGACCTGGACCTCGCCAGGGGCTGCCGCCCCTTGACCCTGCTACCAGGGGCGCTGCCCCCGGACCCCCATCAAGATCGTAAAACGCAATGACTAAATCAAAAACCCAGATCGTAAAAAAAATGAAATTAAAGAATTTCTCACATGGATCGAAGCCGATTTCTTCAACGATTGACGAAATTTGAATGATAGAAACACTTATCGGCGATCGAATCTAACGGATCGAGTGATTATCTTCAAAATCACGGGAAAAAACGAGATTTTAAATGAAATTAAACTGGGTTTTCTTCAAAAAAAAAAAAAAAAAAAAGCTGAAGAACACGTTGATCGGGTGTTTGAATCATTGATTGGTGATGAAAATCGCACTATAATATAGTGATTATTAAGATAGAAAGTGAAGAAATAGTTGAAGATGTTGGGTTTTAAAAATGGTGAATTTTGAAGTTATTAGGGAGAAGAAGGAAGAAGAAAGGATATGATTGACTAAAATACACTTCCTCTTTATTTTAAATTTTGTCACATATCATAAATTCTATTGATTTTTATCCTTTCTAGCCAAAATAAATCTTCTATTTGATCCTCACCCTTGAAACAAAACATTCTTTTCTTTTTTGCTTTATTGTTAACCACCAACACCAAACTAAGAATCTGATTAACTTCGTTTGGACGGAATTAAGAATCTGATTACGTAATAAATATTATATTTAAATTTATTTATAATATATATAAAAACAAAAATATATGGAATTTTAAAATTCAAATCAAGCATACTCATTTAACTTTTTGGTTTAAATTTATACTAATATGTTTAAAATTCCTTTACTAGTATTTAGTTCTATTTTGTTTATTTCTACTATTTTTTGGTATAAATATTGCAGAGGTTAACTGTAATGGTTAAAACGAAATTGATGTTTTTAAGTGGATTTTAGTTAGATAGTAATAAAATTAAGCATTTAAAAATCATAGTCATTTTTTAGTTAAATAATAAAAAGAAAAACGTAAACCAAACAAAAAAATATGATAGTACAGATAGTTGATTTGCTTCGTTTTTTATAAAAAGAAAAAGCATTTTCAAAAGCTATAAAAAATTAATTTATTTAATATTAAGTTCAATAATAAAAAGTTATTTAAAAATGAAAATTTCTTTTAGATTTAAAAGTATCCAGAAAATAGTAATAGTAATCTTCATTAAAAGAATAGAGTCAGTTACAAAGAGATTTATCGTACAAAACGTATGAAAGACATGAAAAAAAATGCGGTAATTATCATTTGGTGGTAGAGTAATTATCAAAATTACTCTACAAATGATCTTGTAGGGTAATTTTAAAAAATGATCCTGTAGGATAATTATCAAAATTACTCTATAAGTATATCAAAAATACTCTACAAGATCATTTGTAGAGTAATTATAATAGTCTACAAAATTACCCTACAAGATCAAAATTAACTTACAAGATCAAAATTAGCATACAAGATCATTTGTAGACTAATTACGATACTCTACAAAGTTACTCTACAAGATCAAAATTACCGAAAATTACCGTACAAGATCATTTGTTGAGTAATTATGATACCCTACAAGATCAAAATTACTCTATAAGGTCATTTTACAAATTACCCTACAATACCATTTGTAGGGTAATTTTGTTAATTACTCTACGAGTAAATAATTACGAAAATGTCACCGTGTTTTTTACATTTTCATGCCTTTCGTACATTTTGCACGATAAGCCTATTTGTTTTTTACATTTCATGCCTTTAGTAAAGTTTAGATTATATTGTCTCAAGTTCGATTCCCTATAAGCTTCTTTAATTGCCTTTAGGTTTTTTTTTCCAGTTTTCTTATTTTCTTGTTTTTCGTTTTCCTATTTCAGTTTTGTGTTTTCTTTTCCAGTTTAAAACTTGTTTTTTTTTTGTTTAAAACCTAAATTCAACAAACAATATTTGAAATGTTTTATTTTTTTTCTTTTTTTATACAAAAAGTGATGAAACGGACACGTCGCGCATGTTACAACTGTATTTTTTGGGTTTTAACTTTCGCTTGCTATAACGAGTGCATCGAAACAAACAAAGTTCCCGCTCGATGCAACGTTCAGGTGATCCCACTAGTGTGTGTATATATATATTAATATATATATATATATATATATTTAGTTTGTATATTTACTTTTTAAAAAGTTAGCGGCCCCTCTTTTCCGTTTATTATTATGTTTTCTAGTATGTAAACATGTACTAATTCAAATATGTTTATTTTTTCTTTACAAAATTAGTTATTGACTTTATATTATGGGGCCTGTTTTTTTTTATACTCGCTCCGAACCCAAAAATTTTGGAGCATTTTCGGAGACGGCCCTGGTACAAATAGTTTATGGTTATTAGTTCAGAGCCTTAAGCATCATAGACACCTTTATTTCATGTTTATGTTAATCGCTATTATTTTAACCGATCGGTTGTATGATCGATATGTGGATGCGTTTTCTTTTGTTCTTGCAGCGTGGAACTAAATGGCTTTTTTGTTGATACTAATAATGTCATTAAGATTATGTATAAGTGGTCTAGGGTGTAGCTTTGTGGGGGTAAGAGAGGGCGGCCGACCCCCCGAACTTTTTGCTCAGTAGTAGTCGAGATTATATAGTTTTCGTATAGAATTTTTTTGGGTATATACGTTTTTGACCCCCGGTTTTATAGAAATTTTTGGTATGTACGTTTTCTATCCCCGGTCGGAAATCTCAAGCTTTGCCACTGTAAGTGGTGTTTTTTTTTTTTATCGATATTAATAATGTTATTGAGATTATGTACAAAATGACGGTGGTGTAAATGACACCATGGTTATTTAATTTTATTTATTAAACATGAACAGAGCCATATATTTTCACTACCGTTTAATTTGGATAAAGTGATTACCGTTTAATAAATAATTTGGATGTTGATTATATTTATATTTATACTAATAGCAATAAAATTAAGCGTGGTGTTTATTATATTTATATATTTACTAGGTTATAACCCCGTGTATTACACGGGTTGAATAAATAAATTTTATATACTAAATAATAAAATAATATATCTTTAAAAACCTCCTTTATTGCACGAGTTGAATAAATGTAATTTTATATATTAGATAATAAAAAATTATATCTATAGGAACCATATTGTATGGATTTAATAAATGTAATTTTATATACCAAATAATAAAAAAAAGTTATATCTTTAAAACCACGTGTATTACACGGGTTGAATAAATGTAATATTATTTACCTAATAATAAAAAAAGTTATATCTTTAGAAACACTCGTGTGTTACACGGCTTGAATAAATATGATTTTATATACCAAATAATAAGAAAATTATATTTAAAAAAACTAAGGGATATACTCGGTACACGATAGATATGGTGATTGAGTAGATGATTATTGAAAAAATATACAGTGGTCAAACATGTTATTCAAGAAGCAAATAAGCAGCCATTTGAGTGATAAAATATAAATTATATTTAAAAAAACCGCAATAAATCTAATTTAAAAAAATTAAGACTTTTTATTATTAGTAAAATCAATGATTTTATATTTGTAATTTTGTTTGGTATTATTTTATTAAAAAGTGCATATTATACATATAACTATATTATGTTTTTAGTATAGATATTTGTTTTGAAGGATTTTATATATTGTTAATCTTTTAGTTCCAAAAGAGGTTAGCTCCAAAAGAGGATTATAAATCTAACTAAAAATCTAAAATATCCACAGTCTCGATTACCCAATTTAACTATTGGATCTAAATTTAATTTAATTTAATTTTGTTTTGTAATATGATATGATAAATTAATTAACATTTTGGTTATCAGTAACGTTTTTTTCGTAATAAATCCATGAAACAATTATGGTCACACATATTTAACTATTTGATCTTGTTTTTCCTTTTTGCAATATGATAATCTCTTTAGTTTAACCAATCATTAATTTTTTTTTTTAATTATTTGAAAGTTAATATCAACTTTGGAATTCGTATGAATTCTTATTAGATTTGATTAAATATTATTGATAATAAAAAATTGTATTAGATTAAATTTTAGATTTGATTAAATATTATTAATAATAAGAATTTGTATTAATTTAGATTAAATATTATTATTTTTAGTATTATTAATAATTTTATTCAATTAAATAAGAGAATGACAAGTGTCCCAAAACAGGTTTCTTTTATTATATAGTATAGATATAGATACTAATGTTGATTAAATTTTTATATTTATACTAATAGTAATAAAATTAAGGGTGGTTATTTGTTTTGATCAAACGTTTCTCCAGATTTGAAATATCTACGGCTCATTTCATGTCTATAAAAATGGGTCAACAGTCTTTTTTTTTTTTTTTTTTTTTTTTCACGAGTTAGCGTCAACTTGTAAATTACATTTTTAAGTTTTAACCCATACTTGTTTTTGTACCATTTAACTTTTTTTTGGAAAAAAAAAAACTCGTGGATCAAAGCATATTCTGATTACCTCCTCTAGTGATATATGAATTGTGAATAAGTTGCTATAAGTTATAAAATATAAAATCAAGAATTAATTAGTATACTTACCTCTCCCATGCGGTGAAACTAGGTTTTTTACCATTGTGGAGGTTCACTTTAAGGCTTAGCACCTCATAATCCATGTCTAAGTCAACATCACAGTTGTCATAGATTTGTAAAAGACCTTCACAGGTAAGACCTTTCTCCTGATCTGATCTGACCATATGGTACACCCTGTCGTCAGTAGAGCGTTTAAGACCAGAGTTTGTAGCAACAATAAGGGCTCCTAGTTCTTCTTTGTTAAGACCACCGTCTTTATTCAAATCAAAATGCTGAAAAATAATCTTCACTTTCTCTGATCTGATCTGTTAGATAAAAATATAGCAACGTATTATTGAAATGGAGTTAGAGGTCGTACTTGCATTTGCTGAGAGCAATTTGGTAAAATATGTATGTAACAATTTACCAACAAAATTTAACCTTTATATCTACCATAAACGTATTGTTTCAGAGGTTTTTAGCGTCCCATTGTTTCCATAAAAAAGTAATGTATACAACTTACTTGAAGGTTGAATGATTTTTCAAGCTCTTCTACCACACGGCCCATTGGTGGCCTCTCTTCTCGATCATCATGCAAGCATTCCTTGGCAATTTCTACAAATGTGTCCATGGAGTTGAAGTTCATAGCTTCCCTTAAACTAGGATCAACAATCTCATCCAAGCTGTTATTCAAGTAGTAATCTTTGGCCGAAGAGGGTGGTGACAAGAAGCCACCATTGATTTTAATCCTGGTGCACAGCCTCCCACATAGAACTTCAAACAGTACTATGCCAAAAGAGTATACGTCAGACTCTTTCGTCACTATATCAGTTTTAGCATATTCAGGTTCGACATAACCCAGTGTGCCACAAGCCTGAGAAACAACCTCATCTCTATCTGAACCTGCCAATAACGTGGACAATCCAAAATCAGAAACTTTTGCAACCCAATTCTCGTCAATCAAGATGTTAGCGCTCTTTATGTCTCGATGGATTATGGCTTCATGCTTTCCAACATGATTATGCAGGTAATGTAACCCACGTGCAGCACCAACACAAATTTTGAGTCTTTCCAACCACGTAAGATTATGAGTTCTATTGTCATCCTTTAGAAACATGTCCAAGCTTCCACGCTCAGCGTATTCGTATATGAGGATTTTCTCGTTATGCTCTACACAATAACCAAAAAGATTGATCAAGTTTGGATGCTTTTTACCGGAGAGCAAGTGAATCTCTGTCAAAAATTCCGGTGACCCTTGTCGTCCCTGCTTTTCATTTAACCTCTTTATTGCGACTAGGATAGATGTTCGAGAGTCAGGAGCAATGCTGAGATACCCTTTGTACACCATACCATATCCACCTTTACCTATACAATTTTCTGATGCGAAGCTTTGGGTTGCTTCTCGAATCTCTGCCAATGATACTTTTTTGAGGTGTTTCGACTTTTTGAGTCGTAACATCTCTTTTTGTGTGTTGTTACTTTGAAAGGGGAGAGAAAAAAGAATTTCAGAAGCTTGAAGCTTGAATGGGGCCGAGTCTTCTACGATATAACACGTACTTAAAAAAACATCAGATAACAGTAAGCCTACTTATACGTCGTTGCTGTTGGATGGCTTGCGTTGCATCTTTATATTCTTCGTAAGACCATCCACAATAAGGAACCTCAAAATCACATATACATGTCTCGTCAATTGTCACGTCATAAAAGCACTCATCCTTCAAAAACACCAAAAACCAACCAAATAAGAGAATCTAAAAACAAAAATAGTGTCACATCATCAATAAAACCGACCCAACATGCAACTGACCAGCGATGCTCCTCAAAGTCCACGTGTCAACCCATGCCCCAAACCCCCGCCCCACCATACCCCACGGTCTTATACTATATTACAGTGGGAAGTTTAATTGAAAACCACTAGTTATTGTGAAAACTTGAAACTAACTAATTAGCCTAAAAAACATGCCCATTTTTTAACCAAATTTTCGCTACTTTTTATATATAAAAAAAACTTTTTTTTTCAAAAAAAAAATCGTGTATTATTGCACATGTGCACTACAAATTCTTTTTTTTTTTTTGAAACTTTTTCTTTGTATAAAAAGTAGCGAATTTTTATAAAAAAACTTGTAAAAAAATTGGTATTTTTTTTTATGGTTTTTTTAGTTAGTTCTCAAGTTTTCACAATAACATAATTGAACCCTCCCCGATAGTATTATACATTTACCATCACTGAACAGTGTTTATTTTTTGACCCCTTCTTCTAAGTCGCAAGAGGCATTACCCAAAATCCCAAATTTCTAAAAGTCAGTTAACAGCACTGATCATCGAAATAAAACTGAGATTGCTACCTTGAATCAAAATCCAAAATGTACTATAGAATTGGTTGTTGCTGTGACGAGACGGCCAAGAGAAATGAGTGGCGGTGTTGGAGGCTCCGTCAATGCTCGGCGGAAACAAAACCGGAGCAGAGAGTGTGTGTTGCGGATGTGAACTCGGTTCAAGCAACAGCGGCGGCGGTGGTTTGTGACGCCGGCGAGTTCAGAATAGGAGATTCGGATTCTCTGTGAGCTTGATCATTGACTGAGGCCATCACTGTAACCTTTTGTTGGTTTAACCTCTTAATGATGGCATTCAATTATGAGCTATGAAAGGGTCCCACTATTTCCTTATTGATGAATTCTTTAAAAAAATTAAAGTGTTAAAAAATTTTTTTTAACTGCAATTTGGATCAGTGACGGATACTGGAGTATCATCATGCCATCAGCGGAATCACCCGATAATATCCATCTTTAGATTCTACACTGACCTATTGGTCTTAAAGCTTTATCTCACCCCCAAAATGCCACTAAGTTGTAAAGCCATGGGCAAAACGTATATTTTAATATATTTAAAAAAGTCAATAAATATATATATATATATATATATATATATATATATAGGGGAGAGTTTAAATGAGAACGCTAAATATTGTGAGAACCGTGAGAACAAATGAAAAAACCATGAGAACTTGGTCAAAAACAATTAAAATGCAAATTTTTTTTTCTACACTTATCATTATTATTTGAATACAGTGTTAGAAATTCAATTTATACGTTTAAATTTACGTGAATTCATAAATAAAGAAAATTTACACATGTGTAAGTTTGCCATTTACACATGTGTAAATCTGCTATATTTACACATGTGTAAAAAATCTAAAAAGAATGATTTTGAAATGAGAAATTAATTATTTGATGTTATAAATTCTTGTTTTGATGTTGTATCTTAATTACAATGAGGTTTGTATAAAAAAAATTCAAAAAATTTACACATGTGAAAAAACCGCGAGAACTTGGTCAAAAACGAATCAAATTCAAAAATTTTTTCTACACTTATCATTATTATTCGAATACAATGTTAGAAGTTTAATTTAAACGTTTAAATTTATGTGAATTCGTAAATAAAGAAAATTTACACATGTGTAACTTTGCCATTTACACATGTGTAAATCTGTTATATTTACACATGTGTAAAAAATCTAAAAAGAGTGATTTTGAAAAGAGAAATGGATTATTTGATGTTGTAAATTCTTTTTTTTTATGTTGTCTCTTAATTACAATGAGGTTTGTATTAGAAAAAATGGTTTTGATTAGTGTTCTCATCCGTTCTCACGGTTCTCGCAATATTTAGCGTTCTCAAGATAACCCTCCCCTATATATATATATATATATATATATATATATATATATATATATATATATATATATATATATATTTTAAAGAGTAAATTGTCATTTTAGTCCTTGAGGGTTTGTCCAAATTTGTCATTTTAGTCCAAATAGTTTTTTTTCTCCTCTGGGTCTCTGACTTTTCCTTTTTGTTACAATTTTGATCACATACCCTAACTCCGTCAAAAACTCCATTTTAACCAGAGGTATTTTAGGGATTAACTTTATAAATCTTTTCACTTTCCATTTTGATCCATTCTTTTATTAAATCTATACCTTATAATAAAACAAAACAAACTTATGCCACATGGCATGTACTTAGGCTACCAGATGCCACGTGGCATCTAATTGTTTCTCCAATTCTCTCTTTGAGCGGCAAATGAATAGACGTTGTTTCTCTTATTCTTTTCCTCATATTCTAGGGTTTCTCTCATTCTCTTCCTTCCCTCTCTGTCGCCTCTTTACGGATATTCAAAGATCTTCAATCCATCAATTCGAATCAAGGTTAGATTAACAATAGTTCCGATTAAAGATAGTGATTTTATCATTCTAATCTGTTGATAAATGTTCTCATTATCATTTGATTTTGATTTTCAAATCTCCTTTTTAAATCAGAAACCCTAAATCTATTTCGCGATTCCACTTTGGCGACAAATCTCTCCAACTAATCATTTGATTTCGATTTTATCATTCCGTATATTTTTTTCTACAGATTCTGTGAAGAACTTTTGATTTTAATTGGAAACTGTTATCGGTTATGGAGTATTTAACGACGAAATCGGTGAATACGAGAGGTTGATTGGAAAGCGATGCCGGAACTAGCGTCGGATTGTAGGTTCAGTGACGGCGATACGACAAGGTTTTATAGATCTGTATCGTTGAGTAGATTTTGGTCGAAGCATCGCGATGACGTTGGCTGCAATTAATTCCAGAAGGTTTGTTGTTAGATTTAATTTTATTGTGTTTAGATGTGCAGCAAGTACTCAGAAGTCAGAATTGTGTGAACTTTTGATTAAGGATGGTGCACATATACATGTTGTTGATAGAGCAGGACACACTCAATTATGACTACATTGATATGCTATGATAAATATGTACATACTGAACTTATTCAGTGTATTTGTATGCAAGTATAATTTATGCATAAAAATCAGATACCTTTATAATGTTTTGACCCTTTTGTGTTCATTTGGTGACACTCATACAGGTAGCTCTTCTATAGGTTAAATTAGGGCATTTTGCATAGGTTTGTTTGTGATGATTATAAGATTGAAATTATGAAATATGCATTAGTTAGTTTAACGTTCAGGCGTTAACTATGATAAACAAGACTCCCTTTTCATTGTTTGTTTGTAAAGCTTGCTATAAAGTATGATCATGTTATAACCAGTTCTTACCTAAATTCATATAACTTTCACGTTTTCCTTTTAACAGCAGGTGATTGATACGTAAGCCGTTTCAGATCGCTTCACGTATTAGGGTTTTTCATTCGATTTACTAAGGTATGTTCATTCAGTTGTTTATAATGCTATAATTATTCATGTAATTTTTATTTTTAATAATAGCTTTTAATAACAACTAATTAAAATTGTGTTGATGTCTTCTAGATGGACAATCCCTTATCGCAATGGTACATGTTTTAGATTTAGTGGTAAGAGTCATATTTTGATGGCCAATTCAAAATTAAAATCTGGTATGCGAACATTTTTTTTGTGTAAAATTCAACTTTGTTTTAAAGTTTTATATATAAGGCTTCTCATTTACTTTATGGGTAACCTGGTGATTTAAAGCGCTTCTCAAACTTTAGTGAGGTAGCACATGAGCTGGTTCATCTTCTTGGGCACATGATATTTTCTTGACGTGTCTAATTTTTTTGGCTATGCTTCTTGCAGTTGAACATGCTCTATTCTATAGAGACGAATCTGGGTGGCGGTTATGATGCAAGGGATGGTACATTGGTTTATATTATTTCCAGTAGTGATAAAGATCTACAATTGCGAACATGGGTGTTGTCCCTCTCTGATCCAAATATTTACTATGGAAAACTAAAAGGTATGGTCATCTTGGATCCAAAATACATGGGTTTCAATAAGTAAGTAGGCTATTTGCAAATGATGTATGAAGTTTTTAAAGTTGTGCTATTGGTTATTAAGAATATAATTGATTTAATGTTTTATGTGTATTTAAAAGTACTATTAGTGATGCTACAAGAAGGAATTGAGGTGTACTTACTCGGGTCAACGATAGTGTAAAGAAAATAGAAAGAAGTATATTATTTTAACAATTTCAGTATAAGATGTGGTGTTTGATGTCTCACACTTCAAGTGTTTATGTCACACCCTGGCTAGCGTGGGTTAATATGGTGTGACTTCTTAATACCGTAGCTTAATCATAACAAAGCTATATGAAAATAAAACCATGCAGAATCATCCATTAAAGTCAAAGGTAACAACATTGTTTCAAAGTGTTGACACATGCAAGGGAAATTACAAACCATAAAAATATTGTTTGAAAGACACAACCACAAACTTAAATTAAACTCCGTTTAAGACTTGCGACTCGTCCAGGTAAAAGTCGCAATCCCTAAACGTGGATCATCCCGTAACTCTATTGCAGCGTGAAAACATATCATACCGTGCCAGAATCCTTAGTTCCCTGAAATACATGTAAGTTGGAAAAATCAACAATAATGTTGAGCGAGTTCATGTGTAGTGAGTAAGTAAAACCTTTGTAAGTATAAAAATCCTGGTATGTAGTAAATAAGGAAAAAGAGATCACCAATGGTTTGCAAGGCCATTGATATGTGTGATGTACAGAAGGAAGACTCAAACCTAGCGGATTTTGCGTTGGGCACAAAGTCACCCCGAGGTCCGTTCTGCTGGGCCTGGGGCTGGGCTCGCGACACCCAGATAGATCTACCGCTACTGTCCCTCGGTCCTACAATGAGGACTAATGGCCTTCAGTTCCCGCCTACCCACTCACATGATCTAAGTTGTCACACCCCCAAATTTCCACCTAATGGGGATGCAACGATCCAACAAAGAGCCACCAATCATATCAAACACAGGTTATAATGTACTGAAATACCCAATTGAAAGAAATGTATCGTTCGAAAGTTAAACCAAAACCAAAGTATTGAGCGGAAGCATAAATGTATGAGCGTATAAATGTATCAAAACCAAAGCAATGTAATTGTTTATTATGACCATGACTACTCCAGCAGCATCAGACGGCAAGTTCCCAAGTTCCTTCAATAATTACCTACAAGCATGTAACAAGTGTGTCAGACTACGCTGGTGAGTTCAAGGTTTGTGTTTGTTTACCAAGTAGTGTTACCAATCAGGTGAGCAAAACAGTTTACAAGACAATATGTTGTTTGTTGTTATGATGTTTGATGTTTCGATGTTGTTATTACTCGATTACCGAATGGCCATATGATATGTGATTGCCAACCCCAATGCCTCTATCAAAGCATTGGTCATGTTTTAAGGTAATTAGTTCACGCCCGTTTTCCTCGAACGTCGTGAGGGTGCCAAACCTAATAGCGCTATCAACTAATAACCCCCGTTGCCCTACAAGCAACGTGCCGGTAGATATTGTGGTCTTACAATGATAGAAAACTGAGTACAATAACCAACATCCCATTACCCATGCATTCCTCCTCGGAACGTTACCCGTTATCCCTTCCCTGGGATCCATGCTTGAGAAAAGAGCAATGAACTCACCTTGGTTTGCTCGGTATAATTTGTTAGTTACTTGTGTACAGTTGGACAACCCAATCCTAATATGGTTACCGATAACCGTCAGTTTCATATACATATATTCTCCGTACACATACTAAATTAACAAATAAGTAGGGCACATATCATCACTCAAGCTACAGCAAGTGTTCAAATCATAAGTGTTCTCATGCCATAAGCTTGTATTTCACAACGGTACATATCAATGATTTAGTTCTTATTCAAGTAAACATGCAAGTTCTCATACAGGTAATAACTTAATGGTCAGTACCACAAACATTCAAATGAGCTATTACAATTTAGTTGTTTAACTCGTGAACTTTATGGCCCAGATGAAACAGTGTGGCCCATATAAGTGATCCATTATGCAGTTCATTCACAAACAGCCGAGGGGTGCGGCCCAGATTACAATAACTCATCAGACCATTACATCATTTAACAATTCAACTATTACCTTTACATTGATTTCTACCAAACCCTTGGCCCAATCCTACGTCCAATTTGTATTACTTTCAAATAGTCAACAAAGCTTCATCGAAATTAATAAAAACAACCAGTCAACATCGATGACCTCCCCCCTAATATAATTCCAATTAGTCCATACCACATATGACCTCATCTTGCACATGGTGTGTGATTTGACAATTCAGTAAAAGTACCTATATTACTTCATTAGGTTCACAATTTGCACATTGAATCAATTGCACATGTCGGCCACTTCTGAACTTAATATTAATATATATATATTTAATCATGCCATATATCTTCACTATATTGGACCAAGTTAAAAGCTCCTGACATACATCAATTCCCATGATCCATGTGATTACCTATCATCCCTTGAACCTGATCATACTACCCTATCATTGGACCGATCCAATTTGGACGGTTAATACTTTATATATGGCATGAAAAGTCAATAACAACACACTATAGATAATTTGGTCCTATCATAAGCGATTGCAACTTGATAATCACATGCATGCTACACGTATTAATCTGATATACTATAGTTTATAAAAAAGATCCCTAAGTGCTTTTTGACAAGATCAACAACAGTACTTTAATGCCAAACAATTGATCAATCGAAAATTATTAGCACACATGTTATCAACATTCTAATACCATGCACAGTACACAGACAAATTATCAGCGCAATATAAACATGGGAATTTACTAACCAGAAGGAACAGGTCGATCAGAAGGAGCAGGTATCTCGAAGGGGTGGGGGTTTCTCCTGCTGATCGTAACTAAGAGGTAATAGGGTTTGTATTTAGGTTTTAAGCTACACCAAGATATAGGGAAGTATGTTACGTATACTTGCTAACCAAGGATTGTTTAGGGCGGTTAACGTAATGATCCAAGGAATGGGCTTAAGCCCAAATCTCATGGCAGCCCATGCAATGGATAAAGGCTCGAAATGGCTTCTAAATAAATTACGGATCAAAGTGTAAGCACGCAAGGGTATAATTGGGTCAAGAGCTTGATGTGCGGCCCGAGTAGTGTGTGTGCATGCTAAATAGTTGGCCCAGTTACATGAATTACCGATGCGTTACGCTTAAAACTAATCGCAACAAAAAGTGTAAGGAGAATAACGAGGAATCAAATTACAAGACTAACCTTGGAAATTCGGGGTTGTCACATCATCCTCAACTTAAAGGAAATTTCGTCCCGAAATTGGCAAGCGTCAAGTGTGAGAGAAACGAAGTGAGAAATCAGGATTGTTGCGGGTTCTGCTCGGTTGTGACATCATCCTCAACTTGAAGAGGAATCTCGCCCCGAGATTCGCCAGTTTTGCTTGACTCGGCTTTGTCTTTGTGAAAAAGGTGAGGGTACTTTAGTTTCATCTGATCCTCGCGCTCCCACGTGAACTCCGGTCCACGTCTTGAGTTCCAACGAACCCTAACGATGGGAATACGACTGTGTTTACGCACTTTGACCTCACGGTCCATGATCTCGATGGGTTCTTCAACAAACTGTAACTTGTCGTCGATTTTTAACTCTTGAAAAGGTACCGCTAATGGGTCGTCAGCATAACACTTCTTTAGCTGTGATACATGAAATACGTCGTGAACATTACCCAGCTCAGTAGGTAACTCCAACCTATAAGCCACCTTACCGATACGCTCAAGAACTTTAAACGGCCCAACATAACGTGGGTTCAGCTTGCCACGCTTCCCAAAGCGTACAACCCCTTTCCACGGTGAGACTTTTAGCATGACGCGGTCATTCACTTCAAACACTACCTCTTTGGCACGCTTGTCCGCATAGGCCTTCTGGCGGTCACGAGCGGCTGCCATACATTCTCTGATTTTCACGATCATATCTGAAGTTTCGAGTACCATCTCAGGACCTGTGATCTGACTATCACCCACCTCAGCCCAGCAGAGAGGTGAACGACACTTCCTCCCATACAGTGCCTCAAATGGTGCCGCTTTGATACTGGAGTGGTAGCTGTTATTATAGGAAAACTCTACCAACGGTAAGTGCTTCTCCCATCCTTTCCCAAAATCAATAACACATGCCCGCAGCATATCCTCTAGTGTCTGAATAGTACGCTCACTCTGACCATCCGTTTGTGGATGATAAGCCGTGCTCATATCGAGACGTGAGCCGAATGACTTATGCATAGCCTGCCATAACTCTGAAGTAAAACGAGGCTCTCGATCAGAAATAATAGAAGTCGGCACCCCGTGCCTAGAAACCACCTCTTTAAGGTACACTGCTGCGAGCTGCGAATACTTATCTGTCTCCTTGATTGCTAGGAAATGTGCTGACTTTGTGAGACGGTCGACAATCACCCATATAGTATCGTTCCCAGCCTGTGTTCTAGGTAACCCCGTAACAAAATCCATAGCGATCTGTTCCCATTTCCACATGGGTATCTCTGGCTGCTGAAGTGGACCCGAAGGTTTCTGGTACTCTGCCTTGACTCTAGCACAGGTCAAACACTTACCCACGTAGGTGGCAATAATAGCTTTCATGTTCGGCCACCAATACAAAACCTTGAGGTCCTGGTACATCTTATCGGACCCTGGATGAACAGAATATCGTGACTTGTGTGCTTCGTCCATCACGAGTTCTCGAAGATCACCAAATGAAGGAACCCATATTCGTTTCATGAAGTAGTAGATATCGTCAGACCGTTGCTCGAACTTCTTCTTGTGTAGACCTCGTAATCCTTCGGCTTCGATATTTTCTTCCTTTAATGCTTCAATCTGAGCTGAACGAATCCGGGCAGGTAAATCAGAGTGAATAGTAAGCTGTAGGGCACGAACACGCTTCTGTTTCGGTTCCTTGCGACTAAGGGCATCAGCTACAACATTAGCTTTACCCGGATGATACTTGATAGCACACTCATAATCATTAAAAAGCTCGACCCAACGACGTTGCCGCATATTCAATTCCTTCTGGTCGAAGATATGTTGAAGACTCCTGTGATCGGTATAGATGGTACACTTGGTACCGTACAGGTAATGCCTCCAAATCTTCAACGCAAAGACTACGGCTCCTAACTCCAGGTCGTGTGTCGTATAGTTCTTCTCGTGTACCTTCAACTGTCGAGAAGCATAAGCTATCACCTTGTCTCGCTGCATCAACACGCAGCCGAGACCCTGAATAGACGCATCGCAATAAACCACAAAATCTTCAATACCCTCTGGTAGAGATAAAATCGGCGCGCTGCACAACTTCTGCTTTAAGAGCTGAAAAGCTTCTTCCTGGTTCGATCCCCAAGAATAAACAACTTTCTTTTGAGTCAGGGCGGTGAGGGGTTGAGCAATCTTAGAAAAATCCCGAATAAACCGACGATAATATCCCGCAAGACCAAGAAATTGACGCACCTCCGAAGGATTCTTTGGTGCCGCCCAGTTTCGAATAGCATCGATCCTGGCAGGATCCACATGAATACCCATTTCGTTAACGATGTGCCCGAGAAAGTGTACTTCCCGAATCCAGAAGTCACACTTAGAAAACTTTGCGTACAACTGCTCCTTCCTCAGGAGCTCCAAAATAAGACGAAGATGGCGCTCGTGGTCTTCCTTGTTCTTGGAGTAGATCAATATGTCGTCAATGAAAACGATAACGAAGTCGTCAAGGTAAGGTTTGCACACGTGGTTCATGAGATCCATGAAGACCGCTGGTGCGTTGGTCATCCCAAATGGCATAACCAGAAATTCATAGTGGCCATACCGCGTTCGAAAAGCTGTTCGAGGCACATCCTCCTCTCTAACCCGTACCTGATGATATCCTGACCTCAAGTCAATCTTGGAATAGAAACTTGACCCTTGCAGCTGGTCAAACAAGTCGTCAATGCGTGGTAAAGGGTAGCGGTTTTTGATTGTCACCTTGTTGAGCTCGCGATAGTCGATGCACATACGAAAAGACCCGTCCTTCTTCTTCACAAATAATACAGGGGCTCCCCAAGGAGAAGAGCTAGGACGAATGAAACCCCTGTCTAGTAACTCTTGAAGTTGATTCGATAATTCTTGCAACTCTCCTGGTGCAAGACGGTATGGAGCACGAGCAATCGGTGCTGCTCCTGGCTGGAGTTCAATCTGAAATTCTACCTGACGATGTGCAGGTAAACCAGTGAGCTCTTCAGGAAAAACATCAGGAAACTCTCGAACAACAAGAAGGTCTTCGAGTTTCCTCTCGTCAGTCTGAGAGTCAGTAACAAGGGCCAAGAGGGAAGGATAGCCCTTACGTAGACAACTTAGAGCCTTCATGGCTGAGATAATACCTACTGTAGCACCGCTACGATGACCCTGAACCGATAAAGATTCACCACTAGCAAGGGGAATACGAACGACTTTCTCCTTGCAGAGAATTTCCACCTGATATTTGGATAACCAATCCATTCCAACAACTACATCGAAGCTTCCGAGAGTGACAGGAAGTAGGTCAATGTCAAATACTTGACCTAAGAGATCTAATTTGCAACCCATGAGGACATGAGACGCTTAAATAGTTTTACCATTTGCTATTTCCACTACATGCTTAACAACAAGAGGTGTAGGACTCAATCCTAGACGACTACTGAACCCCGTAGACACATAACTCCAATCGGCACCCGAATCAAATAAAATAGAAGCATAAACACCATTCACAGAGAACGTACCAGTAACTACATTGCCGTCGTTCCGAGCTTCACCAGCTCCAATAGTAAATCCACGCCCATGCGCCACGTTGCCCCCATTGTTCCCATCATTGTTCCCCGCGTTGTTACCACCTGTATTCTGTTTCAATTGTGGGCAATCCCGCTTCATATGTCCCTCAGCCCCACACTGATAACATCCTTTTCTAAACCCCTGACCCTGCTGAGATTGCTGCCCTTACTGTCTCTGATTCGGCTGAGTCTGCTGCTGCTGTTTTGGCTGAGGGGCCCTACAATCCTTGGCCTCATGGCCTACCTTGTCGCACCTGCGACAAACTCGAGCACACTGCCCATAATGATGAAACCCACATTTGCTACACTGAGGCTTCTTTCCCACATAAGAGCTCTGATTTTGATTCACTGAGGATGATTGGCTAAAGCTGCGAGTACTGCCAGTGTCTGTCTTCTTTTGGGGCTGAATCGAGTGGGACGCCTTGTCCATATCACCCCACTTGCGTTTACTATCAGTGACAGGAGTAGTGGTTGTGGTGATGGCAGTAGTAGCTTTAGAAACACGCGGTGGTAGTGAGTTGCTTTCCACCTCCTGATCAATAATCTTGTGAGTCAACCGGACAATCTGGGTTAAGTTATTGAGGTTTGCAGCAGTAACCAAACCCTTCACTCGTGGAGGTAACCCCTTGATGAATAATTCAATTCTTCGAGATATAGGTCGAGACAAATTCGGACACAAGTCAGCCAACTCATACGACCGCTTCACATATGCTTCAACCTCAGATCCCACCAGTTTCAGATCGTAATACTCGTTCTCCAACTTCTATATCTCATCTCGAGGACAATACTCCTCCCTCATTAATTCCTTAAAGTCGTCCCAAGTAGTAGCGTTTGCTGCATCAATACCCAGCAGCTGAACCTGGGCATTCCACCAGGTTAAGGCACCATCCTCAAGCGTGCCTGTCGCATACTTCACACGGTCCCCCACGGGACAGTTGCACATAGCGAACACTGACTCAGCTTTCTCGAACCACCTCAACAGTCCCACAGCCCCTTCCGTCCCGCTGAAGGTCTGTGGCTTACAATCCATAAACATCTTGAACGTACAGGCAGGCTGGTTGTTCGGGTGCGCTGGGTGAAAGAAGATACAACACAGGAGTAAGAGTTGTGTACACGATACAGGATTAAAAGTATTTGGTACAGTTCATACCAGCTTGGTAGGCTGCAAGAGCCTCAGCCACACGTGTGTTTATCAGATTTGTTAACTCAGCTTGAGTCATGTTGCTGCTACCACGTCCGTGTCCTCGTCCACTCATGTTTCTATATATGGAAATGAACTAATTTAGGAGTCGAAAACGAGGAAAGTGTTCAGGTTTATCACGTTAAGAACGATTAACTACCATGTTCATACACAAACAGGGAAGAACCCCTCTTACACTCGTTAAGCCTCATTGGGATTTGCATGCACCACGCGTTATTATTATGTGTGCACCCATGATAATAAGGCGGTTTGCATGCTCCTCTCGATGCTTCTTAACTTATGTTTGAAGTTTCTCCCACCCCAATCAACACAATATATGCACTACCAACAAGATTAGGATTTACTAGCTGCAAGAGTTATATTACACTATCAATGTGTCATGATGCCTACCATGTCGTGTCGTGCAGGCTATAAATATAGTTACGTTTACTAGGCATATAATGCATAAGCTAACGAGGAACGAACCTTGCAATCTGAAGCTGAGTGTCATGGTCATCGTTTGGATCAATTCGGTTATAGTCTGGTTTTATGAAAACATTTTAAAACCGAGTTCTCTATAACCAGTGGCTCTGATACCAAACTGTCACACCCCAAATTTCCACCTAGGGCATGTCCCTAATGGGGATGCAACGATCCAACAAAGAGCCACCAATCATATCAAACACAGGTTATAATGTACTGAAATACCCAATTGAAAGAAATGTATCGTTCGAAAGTTAAACCAAAACCAAAGTATTGAGCGGAAGCATAAATGTATGAGCGTATAAATGTATCAAAACCAAAGCAATGTAATTGTTTATTATGACCATGACTACTCCAGCAGCATCAGACGGCAAGTTCCCAAGTTCCTTCAATAATTACCTACAAGCATGTAAACAAGTGTGTCAGAGTACGCTGGTGAGTTCAAGGTTTGTGTTTGTTTACCAAGTAGTGTTACCAATCAGGTGAGCAAAACAGTTTACAAGACAATATGTTGTTTGTTGTTATGATGTTTGATGTTTCGATGTTGTTATTACTCGATTACCGAATGGCCATATGATATGTGATTGCCAACCCCAATGCCTCTATCAAAGCATTGGTCATGTTTTAAGGTAATTAGTTCACGCCCGTTTTCCTCGAACGTCGTGAGGGTGCCAAACCTAATAGCGCTATCAACTAATAACCCCCGTTGCCCTACAAGCAACGTGCCGGTAGATATTGTGGTCTTACAATGATAGAAAACTGAGTACAATAACCAACATCCCATTACCCGTGCATTCCTCCTCGGAACGTTACCCGTTATCCCTTCCCTAGGATCCATGCTTGAGAAAAGAGCAATGAACTCACCTTGGTTTGCTCGGTATAATTTGTTAGTTACTTGTGTACAGTTGGACAACCCAATCCTAATATGGTTACCGATAACCGTCAGTTTCATATACATATATTCTCCGTACACATACTAAATTAACAAATAAGTAGGGCACATATCATCACTCAAGCTACAGCAAGTGTTCAAATCATAAGTGTTCCCATGCCATAAGCTTGTATTTCACAACGGTACATATCAATGATTTAGTTCTTATTCAAGTAAACATGCAAGTTCTCATACAGGTAATAACTTAATGGTCAGTACCACAAACATTCAAATGAGCTATTACAATTTAGTTGTTTAACTCGTGAACTTTATGGCCCAGATGAAACAGTGCGGCCCATATAAGTGATCCATTATGCAGTTCATTCACAAACAGCCGAGGGGTGCGGCCCAGATTACAATAACTCATCAGACCATTACATCATTTAACAATTCAACTATTACCTTTATATTGATTTCTACCAAACCCTTGGCCCAATCCTACGTCCAATTTGTATTACTTTCAAATAGTCAACAAAGCTTCATCGAAATTAATAAAAACAACCAGTCAACATCGATGACCTCCCCCCTAATATAATTCCAATTAGTCCATACCACATATGACCTCATCTTGCACATGGTGTGTGATTTGACAATTCAGTAAAAGTACCTATATTACTTCATTAGGTTCACAATTTGCACATTGAATCAATTGCACATGTCGGCCACTTCTGAACTTAATATTAATATATATATATTTAATCATGCCATATATCTTCACTATATTGGACCAAGTTAAAAGCTCCTGACATACATCAATTCCCATGACCCATGTGATTACCTATCATCCCTTGAACCTGATCATACTACCCTATCATTGGACCGATCCAATTTGGACGGTTAATACTTTATATATGGCATGAAAAGTCAATAACAACACACTATAGATAATTTGGTCCTATCATAAGCGATTGCCACTTGATAATCACATGCATGCTACACGTATTAATCTGATATACTATAGTTTATAAAAAAGATCCCTAAGTGCTTTTTGACAAGATCAACAACAGTACTTTAATGCCAAACAATTGATCAATCGAAAATTATTAGCACACATGTTATCAACATTCTAATACCATGCACAGTACACAGACAAATTATCAGCGCAATATAAACATGGGAATTTACTAACCAGAAGGAATAGGTCGATCAGAAGGAACAGGTATCTCGAAGGGGTGGGGGTTTCTCCTGCTGATCGTAACTAAGAGGTAATAGGGTTTGTATTTAGGTTTTAAGCTACACCAAGATATAGGGAAGTATGTTACGTATACTTGCTAACCAAGGATTGTTTAGGGCGGTTAACGTAATGATCCAAGGAATGGGCTTAAGCCCAAATCTCATGGCAGCCCATGCAATGGATAAAGGCTCGAAATGGCTTCTAAATAAATTACGGATCAAAGTGTAAGCACGCAAGGGTATAATTGGGTCAAGAGCTTGATGTGCGGCCCGAGTAGTGTGTGTGCATGCTAAATAGTTGGCCCAGTTACATGAATTACCGATGCGTTACGCTTAAAACTAATCGCAACAAAAAGTGTAAGGAGAATAACGAGGAATCAAATTACAAGACTAACCTTGGAAATTCGGGGTTGTCACATCATCCTCAACTTAAAGGAAATTTCGTCCCGAAATTGGCAAGCGTCAAGTGTGAGAGAAACGAAGTGAGAAATCAGGATTGTTGCGGGTTCTGCTCGGTTGTGACATAAGTAGTAACCCTCCTTACGCTAATCATACCATGTGAAAAGTACTCGTAATCATAGTAACATGTATTTCACCCCCGCAGTTTAGAAAACTGAAAACAGTTAAGAGAAAAGGGGGACATGAACTCACCGAAGTGTTCTCTAAAAAGTATCTCCCAGAAAATCTGCTGTGCGACGATCTACACGTACTAACTTCTATTAGACGGACGGCCGTGCCTTAGTTTAAGGTTTAAGTTTTTGGGAAATAGTCAGGCAACT
The DNA here is from genome assembly GCF_002127325.2 of Helianthus annuus. Taxonomy (NCBI): domain Eukaryota; kingdom Viridiplantae; phylum Streptophyta; class Magnoliopsida; order Asterales; family Asteraceae; genus Helianthus; species Helianthus annuus. Next base: position 155,148,758 of record NC_035446.2, on the reverse strand, counting down.
ATGTTGATTAGACGAAATGAATTCAAAGCACTCACTTTTAGGCATAAAAATATTGGCAGATATATTTTTTTAGCGACAAACTAAATCTTTATTAACATAGGGAAAGCCGAAAGCTTAACCCAAGCACCAAAGTATTTATATTAGACCGTCTGTAGTGGGCGGTATTTTTTTCAAAAAAATGCCCCCAAACACGCCCCAACATGCCACGTCCCCCACCCCCTTGGGCGTTTTTGGGTGTGATTTTCGGAAAAAAAAGTCCCCAGCGTGTTTTAAATCACGCCAAAATATGATATTGTTGGCCAATTACATGCATCCCTCTTTTTCTTGGCCAATCCCCTTTTTTGGTTAGTTTTTTTTCTTTAATTCTTTACACCCCTTTTTAACATAATACCCACATCCCCACTACACCCATTTTAGGAAAACGCCCAATAATGCCCCTTGCTGACTGGACTGCCACATGACGGAAAACGGCCAAGGGGGGGGGCATTATTCACCCTTTACCACTACGCATGGTCTTATACATATTACATTCCACTAAACGAATCATTACAGTTTGAGCATTTTCCATTCCTACCAACCAAGTGCGTTCATTCTTGCTCAATTTCTAATCCATAGGAATCCAAGAACTTTGACCTCTTTGACTATTTTATGCTAAGATGTCTACTTTTCACTAAAGTGATAATGCTAGAATCCTAATCTTATTTAATAAAAAAAACTTTTTTGAGGGCTAAATCAACCTGGCCCATTATGTACTAAAGCCACCACTATAGATCTTTGATAAATAACATTCATCAACCAACTGTTACACATACCTAAACCAGTGTTACACGTACCTGAAGATAGATTAAGTCATTAGAAATTGGTTCACCTCCTAGACTGTTCTGACTTGGTTCCTGCATCATTGGAAGAGGATTTGAAAACTAAAAGTCAAAAGCAATATAAATGGACCTCAAACACAAAATTTAACAGCTACTCAAGTTATAGGGAACCAAATTGCTTTCAACAATAAGAGTATTAATCAACAAAACATTATTGAAAGAGGATTTGCTAATTAATATATGTTTTATTCTCAAGATATTAGCATATTCTAATAATAATAATAATAATAACAATTCGCACATTTAGTTAACACATGGGCCGTAAGTTTCAGTCTCTTCTCCTTTCTTTCATTATAGTTATTATATCTTCTGGATCAGAAATCTTATATCTATCAATTTTTGTTTTTAATTTGGCATGCTGGTCTAGTGTCCTGTTATCACTTAAACACAACCTAAACCGGCCGATTTCCAAATTAACAGGTCAAAACTGAATCAACGTGCAAATAACTACATAAATAAGAAGTATAAAAATTTCGATTATTTGTTAAATATATAATTCATAAGCACATGGCTCGTCCAATATTCATGAGAAACTATTTATAAAATCTGTGATAAAAAAACTAATTCAAATTTTTTTAATGGCAACGCTTACATACTCCTAAATTACACCAAATAAATCAAAATCTACTCTTTGCTTGGGATTGAACCCAAGACCTCCCACTAAGAGGCAAGAGCTTCTACCAAGTGAGCTATACCCACATTGGCACTAATTCAATTTTATTAACAACCCAATTTGCTAACACAAATAATATGATAACGACATACCATTTCACAGAGGTCATTGGTTTTGTTATGAATAAGAAACCATCAGGTTGAAGGAATTGCAAAAAAATAGATACCATATAACTGTGAATATTAAAATGGAAAAGAAATCACACGTTTGACCTGTTAACAATATAACATAACCCAACTTGAACCATTTGTGCATACCTGAGGATAAGGTAGTATTTTATATACAAACTAAACGAAAGGTCTTGGTTCAACAATTTTAATAGTCCTACATATATAATCATATAAAAGAGGTTAAATAATTAGATAGAAATAATTGTGGATGTATATAAAAAAATATTACTTCAAAATGGTACTGAGAACTATCACCCAAAATAGATTGAGCCCGCCCAAACCACCAAACACTACCCCCTGTCTCTATATCAAAAAGAAAATTAATAATAATAAAAAAACAGAATTTAACAATTGTTTCAAAATTTTGTTAAAAAAATAATGAAATAGTGTCCACCTACCTTAAGAAAAGCGAAATCAAGCACAACGGTAAACTAAATATTCCGCAAAAATTTTGGTTGTTCTTTAGCTTCAACCTTCAACCTGAAAATTTTAATTGAAAAAAATCAATCGCAATCATGATATGATATGAATGAACCAAGTATATACAAACAACTTGTATACATACAGTGACAGAAAAAAGAAACTTACTTTGAAAAGAATGCACAAAAACAAAACGTAATATGCTTTCCATTGATATTTGGCAATACTGAACCATAACTTGCTATTCGATATCCACCACCTTTGTCTATTCCCATCCTGCACATTCTGATTTCCCAAGACTTCTAACATATATGCAGCCTTATTCTTCTCCATACATCCACACTCTGACATTTTACCTTATTTTGATCTCTTGTACATTTTTATCAGGTACGGACCAGAGACAAAGATAAAGTAGTCGATTCTCACATTTTTCTCGAAAAACCATCGCCTGAGTTAAGTCATCACATCCCACACCATCATCGATGCCATCTGGTCCAACATCATCACTGGACCACACTGTCCTCATCATCAGAGTCAAACCCTTAGTTGGAACCAACCTTCTATGAACCAGTTGCAGCTGTGATACCCCCAAACACACCGGCATCACCTACTCTACATCCACAACCAATATCAGCGACATTAACTTCAACCACAACCATCTTTATCTTTGTGACCAATTTTATTAATTTCATAATACTATAATTTAATTTTTGTGCCTTAGTTCCCTTTCTCAATAGATGCAGTAAAAACACTTGTAGAACCATGATCGATAGTTGATGAAAAAGAAAGCTAACGACTAATCAAATTTTTTTAGTTTGTGAATGTTTTAGTAGACATATATGCACTCATTTATCAGTCAACTTGATCAATGGCAAGATGATAATGACGAATGGCAATATATTACTCAAAACACCCAAGTAGCTCAGATATATTAATAGCACATGAAAGGCTCAATTCATATATAACACTTCCAATGAGCTATGACACTATTCTTAGTAAAGAAGTTTTACCAGATGTTGTTGGACCTATCAGCAAGACCAACGATTGATGATGCAGACATTGTGCACCAATTTCCAAAGTTGATATCGACCTGGCAATATTTTTAGTTCACATGAAGAGTAAATTTGAGGCTCAATTTGAGATTTACCAAGACCGACATTTTTAGAATAGTCAAAAAGATAAAAGGAGCTACCTCTTAGCAATAACATACCGGTATATGTTATATCAAATACATGTAAATTATTTTACATGATTTTAAAGAAAAGTTTAAGCCAAGCCAGTTTGACTTATCCGCCAATCCTTTAAAAATCATCTATTGAGGTGGTTTGGATTGCTTTGAAGCCGCCTTCTCTACAACCAAATGAAATAATGTAGTTTGATAAAAAAAATCCTAAATCAATAAAATGCAATATAATATGAACAATTATAACCCAAACCCAAAACATTCGCAGCCTTGTATTAGTGGCAAAATAGTGCAAGAGATGAGAAGCATTTGTTTGGATAACATTTAAATACATGTATGGGACATCTCATTAGTGAGTAAAATTATAAAAAAATACCTTGAATTAACGCAATTTGAGTCTTACTTGTCACCCACATTAAACAGAACAATGGTTGAAGAAAAATCCCTCGAAACTTAGCGTCTATTGCTAAGTACGTAAAATTATAAAAAATACCCCGAATTAACGCAAGTCTACCATGAAGGATGATTAAAGGCAATGCAATCTTTACCCAATTGTAACTGAAACTGCAAGAGTACACAAAATCTCATCAGCCAATTACAACATAAACATGTTGTGCAAATTTCAAGATCAACGATCACAACTTAAGTCATTTGCCGAAAACTGACCTATTTATAAAGCCTTCTTGATTTGTGCGAACCCACTGAATCAGATCCGCAAATAACAAATCCATGCTAATTATCAAACACAGATCCGCGTGAATGTGATTAGACACCTTCAAACAGATTTAGAATATTTACCAAAAAAAAAAAAACAGATTTAGAATGTTGAAAACACCTGCAAGTTCTTTACTAACATTGTTGTAATCAAACAACTATCAAACCAACTAAAAACAACACTAATGCTTTTTTATTAACATGTATAGAATCAAATTAAAGTTATAAAGTACTAACCCATGACTGGATTGAATTGTTGCTAACCACTTCCGAAGCTTTCAAATTACTCTATGAAAATCAAATAAGAATAAATTCACAAAAATTAGAATAGACACTCACAAATGGTTGTTTCAGATTTCAATTATAATTTATATGTATATGAATAGACACTCACAAAACATATCACTTTAATCAAATCAAAACACAAAACTATCATAACAAAATCAAAATTAGGGCACGATACATAAACATGACGTTGTTCATTAACATCCACTCAGCCGCCGATGATGATGAAGACTCCATAGTTGTTGTAGGACTCAGCTCTCGTTTTCCATTTGTGTGTAACTCGGGTAAAAAAACCCTAGTAAATTAGACACGCAACCCATTTGAAAATCGAATCACTTTTACGTGGTTGGATTGAACAACAAAATCAGAAACGATTCGACAATTCTACACCTAGATCAATGATTAACATACCTGAATGAGAGTTCGAATGCTTGAGATATAGGGATTTTTGAAGTGGGTATGGGTCAGGTACAATCGATTTCCAGAACTCCATATCAGTATTAGGTGCTTCAGCAACTTTTGTAGCCCAAGAAATCAACATAATAAGGGATCTAGCAGCAAGAGACGTTTAGAGAGAGAACCAGAGAGAAATCATTGCTCCCATGAACCCTGCAAATTTATACACACAACCAAATTAGGGTTCTAGGAACGATCAATGGAGAGGAACCACTAATTAGGGTTCTATTATTAGAGATGGATTTGAAAAATTGTGAGATTTAGACAGAGAACCAGATTGAAAAGGAGCGTAGATGAAGGAATGAAATTAGGGTTTAATATTTAGAATGGAATGATTGTATAGTACGCGTGAAGGAAAAGGATTGGCGCTCATTGTGAATTATCAGCCTTTAGAGCATGTCCACATCATCAAAAATGATTGGCTAAGAATAGCCCATGTGACCTAAGAGAATTCATTTAGTATAATAGATAGATTTACTTTGAGTAACCCGTGTAACACACAGGTAGTTAAACTATGTAGTTTATAAAGAAGTATTTAGTGATTTATGATTTTCATGTACCATTTTTATCATTTTTATACATTTATATTGAAAAGTTCTTTCATTACAAAGTTCATCTCAATACCAGTAGATATTATATATTTGTGTTAAGCCACCCGCGAAACTCGCGGAATCTTAGACTAGTTAAAGTATATATAAACACATCACTTTCCCACTTTCACCCTAAAATCCCAATTTTCACACACAATCGTTCATCATCCATCAGCTGTTCAAATTGAACCCTAATTTTAGAGGGTTTTGATTAACTTTCGATCTTGACTTGGAATTCATCATGGTATACTGCATTTACAGTCTCTTGCTCTGAGAAGAAGGATTATTCTTTGAATGAGCCTTTGAAGCATGACAGTTTCATTAAACACATGAATCAAAGGAAACACTTACATGGTCATTTGTTCGAGGCTTAGGGGGTCGGTATGTTCAGAACGCTACTGATATTAACGAAATTACTAATGCTTCTGGCACTTCTCCGGCTGGGCTCATGGAACGTTGAATGCGACTAATCAATGCCCATTTTCTGAGATGCCGTTAACGACTAACTCTGATTTACAACATCGTTGTACTCGCAGTTCTCATGGGACGGGATATAATTGTGCTAATAATAATACGGGCAATGTATTCCACAGGGGTATTATTTGTGATGGTTGTGGAGAACTGGCCCTCAGTTCGGGTCAAAAGTGTAAGAAATCTTGAATGTTAATTTTGCTAATATCTCTGTAAGTATGTTCTTTTTACTAAACTTGTATTTGACTTTTGCAGCAAATTTGATTACTAAACTTGTATTCGACTTTTGAAGTACCCCACGAACAACTTTAGCCATCATCTTTTGTCTTCGAAGGGGTTCTACGAAGCATTTAATTATTTATGTTTACTTTGTTATATTAAGTTATTGTTAAATTGTTTATAATCATGATTTTACAGTCTCTTTGTAATCCAAGTGAAGATCGAAAGTTGATCAAAACCCTCTAAAATTAGGGTTCAATTTGAACAGGTGATGGATGATAAACGATCGGGTGTGAAAATTGGGATTTTAGGGTTTAGGGTGAAAGTGGGAAAGTGATTTATTTATATACTGATATAAAAGAATGGATCAAAGTAGCAAGCGAAAAGATTTATAAAGTTAATCCCCAAAATACCCCTGGTTAAAAATGAGTTAGGGTATGTGATCAAAATGACAATAAAAGGGAAAAGTCAGGGACTCAGAGGAGAAAAAAAAACTATTTGGACTAAAATGACAAACTTTAACAAACCTCAGGGACTAAAATGGTAAGTTACTCTTTTTAAAATGACTAAAACATATGGAGTATATTATTATACTAGTGATAATACCTGCGAATTTCGCGGTGTTGAGAAATGATATGTTTTTTTTTTAATTACGTTTATACCAATCATAAAGAAACTGTACGCATGGACTCATTATGGAAATCTGAAGTTGAAAAATAAAATACAACAAATCATCATACTATAGATCTGAAATAACCGAAAAGATAAGTAAATGAAAGAAATACGTTTTTCTTGTTTCGAAATATAAAATATAAACTGAAAGTCTATTACTGTAATACTTCTACTTGTTGTTTGTAACTAATAACCTCGAATTCGTTTTTGACCAATTGAAAAAACAATCATCACCTAACGAAATATGTTCAACTTAAATTATATCATGTCATCCAACAACACTAACACTGTACCTATTGTAAACAAATTATATGCAAAGAATTATATTAGTTATATATATATTGACAAAGAACATTATACGTTTATGATGATTATAACGATTTTTTTCGAATGAAATTATTATGGAAGTCTCAAGAAATAAAACAACCAACGTACTATTGATATAAATAAAACGAAAAGATAAGTTAATGATGAAATTACATTTCTGTAGTTCGAAATTCAATATCAAGTATAATCTTGATGAAGCTCTAACCATGACGATACATCTTTTTTCTTAATGAATAACTGTTAATATAAAACACGAATGTTGTTAAGAAATACGACAATTGGATGTTGACAATTATCAACATTTAAGTTGTTTACGTATTTGAAAAACTTTAAAATATTACTTAGTATATAAAAATAAAGTTTATTTGGAAATTTGTTAATCACAATCTAAGATTAAAACTTAAGCATCAACACACTAAAATATAAAGATGAATAGGGGTAGTGATGATTCGGTTTGAAACAATAAAACCGTTTAAACCGGTTATCAGTTTGGTTTCGCGGTCGATTTATTTTTAAAACTAATTCTTATTTCTTAACTGAGCTTTATATTAGTTCGTAACTGAGCTTAAATTATTGACTGCAACTGAGCTTTATATTAGTTCGTAACTGTTTAGGCATAGTTAAATCAATATACATAGACCTGCGCAGATAAAGTTACAATCTCCCTTCTTGACCCATTTGCATGAGCACATAAGCTACAGTAGCACATTTAGGCATAGTTAAATTAATATACATATACCTATGCAAATAAAGTTACAATCTCCATTCTTGACCCATTGTTTGCATGAGCACATAAGCCACCGTAGCACATTTTAAACAAAGTCTTAAATATATAAATAAAAATAAATCGATAATCTTTCTAACACACACACACACATAGCGTAACAACTTGTATTACGACCCAATGAGATAAAAACCATGAAACCAAACTGGAACCAAACCGTTAACAACGGTTCAATTCGGTTAGGTTCTAAGTTTCAACGGTTTGGTTAACGATAATAAAAAAAGGTAGCTGACGGTTTGATGTAAAAACCGTGAACACCTGATGAACATTAACTTTTTATCTCTCATCCAGTCACAACCACTTTTTATAATATAAAAAACACTCGTAATTTGGTGGACAGGAAGTGAATGCTTTAAACCATTCACATGGCTTCATTTTAAAACAATTGCAAATAATATGACATAAGAATGAGTAAATTGCCAAAATGGTCCCTGAGGTTTGATCATTTTTGCCACTTTAGTCCAAAACTCAAACTTTTTGAATCTAGGTCCCTGTGGTTTCAATTTTGTTGCCATTTTCATCCAAAATCAAAATATGATCAGATTTCTCAGTTAATGTCCAGTTTTTTTTTGTCTCCCCCCTTTAATGAAGGACAAAACGGTCATATTTTTTAATTTATTATAATAAAACGTTAAAAGACCATTTTGCCTTCATTAAAAGAGAGGAAAAAGACAAAAAGGTTGGATGTTAGCTGAAAAATCTGACCAGGTTTTGATTTTAGATGAAAATCGCAACATAATTGAAATCACAGGGACCTAGATTCAAAAGGTTTGAGTTTTGGAGTAAAGTGGCAAAAGTGACCAAACCTCAGGGACTATTTTGGCAGTTTACTCTATAAGAATTTATGACCATTTATTAAAACAGAAGGAATAAGCAATTAAGGGTACATTGGTTATTCATGTACAACTTAGCTAATGTACTCTCCAAACACAATATAATGTATGGATTTATGGCCTAGCAATAAGACATACTTGTGATGTAGCGAATTCACTAACATCAGTAGGTATGTAAGCTACACGCTGCTACAAAGCATGGCACTTGCTAACCCTATAGTTGACCAACTGAATAAAAAAAGTATTAGACATCCACATTTTTTTGTAAATAAAGGCAAAACACGTGGAGCAAGCAATGGGTCAAAACGGGTAATCTTTAGGGCTGACCAGTCTGACCCATTCGACCCGTTTCCCATATCATTTCAGCTACAATTTCAAACTTAACACATTTGAACCATTATGAAAAAGAATAAACTGGATCAACGTGTTTACTCATAAATGGGTTGATACTTGAAAATCTAAATAATATATAAATAGTACTCCATGTGACGATCGACTTGTTTGATGAAGTTAACATTCGACGGTCAACTGTCCCCTATCAATCACAGCATACTACTTATTTGATATTGGAAAAATAAGAGTTTATTTGTGTTAAAGATGTTCATACCTCTTTTCCTAATAATTTCTTTAATTTGTCGAGAATTTCGGTGAAGTTGCATCTCAATGTCAGGTTATGTTGCCAGCAACACTCGAGCAGTTATGCGAGCTTCAGATGAGTCTGCTTTGGGATTGTAGAGCGTAAACCCTAAACAAATAACAAACCAAAAAAGTTGTCATTTTAATATTCATATTTATCATATTTGTATTAGACTTCATACCTTCCTCGTATGCAAGTTCATTCGAAGTACTCAATTTTAAACCATTTGTGCTCACCTGGTCACCATAAAGAAATAACAAACCAAAAAAGTTGTCATTTGCATAGATTAAAAAAACATTCGACTCGTCTTCTGTTATGACGTCCAAAATAGCGTCATTACAAAATAGCCATAAGGGGTACAACCTATAATATCCCTACTTGTTAAAAAAAGATTCACATAGGAAAGATTTTGAACCAACAACTCATCTAGTAACCTATAACTTTACTATAGAAAGTTAAACTCGTTAGACAAATATCGAGTCGATACATTGGCGAGAATGGAAGCTCACTGATTTATTTGTGTCAGGGATTGGAAGCTGGTAGCATCATGTGATTGAGACGCTGGGGTACTTGGTGGTAATGCTAAGGTTCCAAAACACTGTTTATTGCAACTTAGCGATCAGGTTTGATGGTTAGTGACATGAGCTTTGGTTGGTCAGTGGCGGAGTGCATCTTGTCTACCGTTGCAAGTGAGTCGTCGTAGGCGTATGTGGTTATCATTTCTTCACACCTGTGATAGTTACGTTGGTGTTAGTAAAGTCTGATAGTTTTTTTGTTCTGGTTCAGTTAATGCGAAATAGTTGAAGTACATAGATTAAGCAAATGCAAAAAGCAAAATGGAATTAGCTAGGTTGAAATCAGTATTTGTATTTTCATAATAAAATAAGAAAAGATGACCCAAGCTAGGGAATTGCAAAAGCAATGTACACAAATGTTAAACGGAGAATAATAATACAAAATCAATAAAAGAGGGACACGTTAACGTTAAAAGTAAAGCCACTCGTGATGGTTGTCAGGTGCAAGAAATTACCTTCGCCGCAAGTCCCCCCCCCCCCCTCTCCAGGTAAGTGCCTGGAGGTTGAGTATCTACAAAGGAAAAAAAGAATTTTTAAATTACAAAGTGTATGTTAATTCTCAAGTTATCCAGGTGTCGGGTCAGGTTTGGTTTTATCAAGTATAAAAGCATTATAATGTTAATAAAAATACCTAATTGAATTTGTTCATGTACCTAAGAATATTGAGTCTATAAGCTTAGTATATATACAAAATTATATATATTAAGATAATAAGCAATTACTACCTACATTGGCCAAAAAAGACGTATAAATAAGATGCATGTCTTTCCTTTAGAGTCAGTTCCTCTTAACATACTTATTGGTTTCTATTGAATAGAATGAAAGAAATAGAGTCAGACCTCTTAGCAATCCATTAAGCCACCATTTGCTGTGATTATTCATAAATTGTATACAGATATCTAAACCATCAATCAGTTACTAAATACATCAGTAACATAACTAATAAAATCTAAAAAGTGGCCTTTAAGATTAAACTTTTAGTGTTTTTAAACAGCAACACATAACGTGAAGTAGGTAAATATAGGATAGTTAATTTACATGTAAATCAACAAATGCATGTGATGAAACTGGTTCACAAAACCCATTACATATATAAATCTAATCACCGTACGACAACAATTCATGATAAAAAGACCCAACTGATCGGAACTAAGCAGGAAATATACCTACTTCTCTTAGAAAAAAAAATACAATTTCTCTTGTGAAGAAGTTGTTAGTTAGTTCCTGTAACATAATCTTTTGAAAAAAAGTGGCCTACCTTTACGTGTACTGTTCCTCGTAGAACGATAGACTAAGATTGAAATCATGCAGTTAAACAAAAAAACTAATTTGATCAAGTGGCCTACCTTTACGTGTACTATTTGTTGGCCCCAATGGATCTTGATCTCTAGACATGAATCGAACTTGAATATAAAACCGAATATCTTTACATGTGATTCTGAATGTGTACAGGGATGTGATACAATTGAAAACTACAAGCCTATTTATACTAATTGAATAGATGCGAGTGAAAGGACGTGTCTCCTCTTGAAACATCGCGTCTGATGATCTTTTGGTGTAGGAGTCGATTGGGAAGAGATGCGTCCCCTGGATGTGTCGCTCCATCTAGTTGTAGGTTATTAACTTTCGTTTTGTCACATCTAGTCCCCGCACTTCTATCACTAATCTAATTCTAACATAAACTGTCTATTAACTATTTACCGAACAACCCTCGAACTTAAGGATGTGTAGGGATTATAACTTTCATTCACCCCCCTAATCACGAACATCCTTGAGTTGTTGTAGATCTTGAACTCCGAGTAGCTTTATCTTCACGAATCTTCTCGGTATTTAACACTTCACATGTATCTTCTTATTCACGAACCTTGCTCCTCACGAACCTTGTTTCACTTGAACTCACTTCACACGAACATTTTGCTTCACACTTGTCTTGACCGTACTTGATTTGTATCGCATGAACCTTTTCTTGTGTAGTTGTCTCATCACGAACTTCAACGGTCTTGATTAACTTCCCCACCATCACATCACATGATCGGAATCCATCTCGCATAGATTTTGCAGAACTGACTCACTCAGATCTCTCTTGCGGTTGTATCACACAACAATTTTTCTGACCCAGTCACAGGATACGCATGTCTTCTTCTTGATTATATCAAATTCTGCATTCACTGCATGTATTTCCCAGCATTCACGGCTTCATTTTCCTCTGCATCCACTGCACCTTTTCTGGACTCACTGCAACAATTTCTCTTCTTGTTTACTGCATTCACTGCATCATGGTGTTTCTTTGCATAGCACTTTGTTTCTTCACAACCCTTATATCGCTTCTCTCGACTTTTGTTTCTGAAATCGATTTTTCTGAGTATCTTGAACTGAACCGAGACTGAATCGATTTGATTTCTTCTTGCTCTGAATCGATTTAACCTGAATCGATTTTTTATTGGGATTCTTTGATGCGTTCTTTCTTCGTGGCTCCGGTTTTGAATTGATGTTATACCAAATCGATTTTCCTTCTCCTTTAATACAATACTGATTCGATGTTGACTGAATCGAATTATCTAAATCAATTTTTTTCTGAATCGACTTGGTTTCTGATTGATCACGAATTGAAGAACGAATTGGATTTGAACCCTAGGCTCTTTCGGTTCATCTCGGACAGAATCACACGTTTCTTTTAAATAGCGATCATCGCTTTTCTTCGAATCACTTGATCTTAACAACACACTTCGAATTACTCGAACGATTCCTTCTTCACCGGCTTCTTCTTCCGGATCGACTCGCTCGATTTTTTAAACTTTGGCCTTCACACCTTCACCCGCGAATAAAACTGATCGCGTATAACCACCGGATTAAATTTTGATTCTTCCTGGCACTCCAACGAAACAAAAAAAAACAACCCTGTTTTGTGCTCCTATACTCGGTTTCATTCACTCACGAACCCTAGTCTGATTGCTAACTTAGAATTCTTAAATTTCCTGACCACCAATACGAACCACTGTACTGGTAAAATTCAATTCCCTTGAATTCAACAAACTCTCAAATCTTTAACCCGCGAATAACCACAAAGCATATTGATTGAATTCCTGACAATCTAATTCGCACTATAACCCCGAAATCAAAACCCTAGATTTCGAACAAAACCCTGGTTCGACAACCTTGAACCGAAAAAACTAAAAACTTGCGAATTTAAAAATTAGAATGATGAAACCTGATCGTGAATGATCTTGCGATTCCTGTGCCTAGAGCCTGACGCTCTGATACCAATTGTTGGCCCCAATGGATCTTGATCTCTAGACATGAATCGAACTTGAATATAAAACCGAATATCTTTACATGTGATTCTGAATGTGTACAGGGATGTGATACAATTGAAAACTACAAGCCTATTTATACTAATTGAATAGATGCGAGTGAAAGGACGTGTCTCCTCTTGAAACATCGTGTCTGATGATCTTTTGGTGTAGGAGTCGATTGGGAAGAGATGCGTCCCCTGGATGTGTCGCTCCATCTAGTTGTAGGTTATTAACTTTCGTTTTGTCGCATCTAGTCCCCGCACTTCTATCACTAATCTAATTCTAACATAAACTATCTATTAACTATTTACCGAACAACCCTCGAACTTAAGGATGTGTAGGGATTATAACTTTCACTATTCTTTGTAAAAAGTGGCCTACCTTTACGTGTACTATCCAAACACCGCTCAATATTCCTTCTGCTTTACAAAGATCATACTAAAGATAACTCAAGTAAAACTCAATAAATTATACTAATTAACTTCTGCTACTTCAGTTTTACACATAAGGTGATATCAATTTACCTTAATCAGTAGTTTCTTCATGTGAATTGGGTAACTGATGGTGTCAGAAAGTTGAGTAGGAGTTGCCTGTGAATGATACCCACCTCTCTCTGGTAGTGTTGCTTGAACCACATCTAATCTTCTACTCGAATGTTCATAAACAATCAAACCTAATACGAATCCATCTTTTTACTCATCAAAACCGAAAAACCGATGCTGTGACAAACGTATTTCTTGCAAACCATCGATGTTAGCTTGCTGTTAATGTTTACCTCAACCACTGTCATCAATCATATGGTGGCGTCAAAATACTAAAGCATCATCATCTTTATTCGCCGGTAGTACTGTGTTCTCGCGATCTCTTTATCTCTCTTTCTTTCTTTTACCTTTCGTATCTCTCTATCATCCGAAGAAAGAGAAGTAAGGGTTTGCAATATTGTTGCAACAGGAGAAGCGATACGTGGTAATCTCAACCGTACAAATGGACCACCCGGATGAAAACACTATTCATTTCACTTGACCAATTAATCGTGTATATATATATATATATATATATATATTATAATGGAATGAGTATCATCATTGATAATTAACTATGGATATGTAAATTACCTACAGGTGCTACTATGTACTCATCATCAGACATGCTAATGGCTTGTATAAGTTACCCAAATAAGTATAAGACTTGTAAAAGCAAACATATATATTAACACTATATTATTCTACCTTACTATGAGCTTCACTATCTCCATCTTGATGCATTGAATCACCTCCAAAACTCAATCTATCATACTCACAAGGATCAAACACACTTTGGACCTGTAATGATCATGAAAAATTACTTATTAATTTTTTTTGTTATTGAATCGTTAAAGTTAGCTTTTAACTAACAATTCCTTACACTTTCATAGTTAATTATAACTGTATCAAAAGTTATAATTGCATTAGAAATTGAAGCGCAGCCAACAATGACCTGAAACTTGATTACAAAAAAGGTTATATTACATAAAAACTAAAAGGATAAAGATTTGCAACAATAATTTAAAATACAAAACGAATCAAGAAATATTAACAAATCAACAATGATTCTTGCTTAATAAAAAGAATGGTACATCAGAGTTCAACAAATCGGAGTGAAAAAATCAATAGCGGTGTAGAGGGTGAGAGTCATACCTTTGATTTATCGTAAATGGAATGAGACAATCTGATGATACAGTGAACAAAACGAAGATGAATTGACGATACATAGCAAATTACTATAGGTAAACACAAAAAAAAAAAAAAATTCAATTAGGATTAAGTTAATAAAAAATTCAGCAAAAGATGAACTTACCAATCAAACCCTAGCCGCTGATGAATCATCGACGACGACTTCCCGATCCAGCCACCGAACCGTCTCTCTAGAAGCATAATTGAGATGATTAGACATTTCATTTAGCTAGTTTTTCAAATAACTTGAATATCTAGTTGTTGCTTCTTCTTTCTAGGCTCATTTAAATAAAGTTTAAGCATTTAGGCTTCAGCATCAACAAAAAAAATAACTATGCTTTCCAAATAAAGCTATAAACATGGAGCCCTAATTCTACAAAACGAATTATTTGAACCTGTTGGAGCCCTGGTCTTAGACGGAAAATCACCGACCGGTTTTTGTTTACGAATTAGATAAAGTTGCGACCTTTCGATTTGGCGGTGGTTGTTTCGCCGACGTCAAGTGTCTTGATGCAATCCTACATAAACAACATCAAATTCAATCACAAATGAACATCAAAATCAAAATGTTTTTAAAAAATGAACAAAAAAAAAAAAACAGATTAAACATGAAATCTTTAAGCACTCAAGAATACAATCAGCAAAAAATACCAAATCTTTATCCATAAACTTCTATAAAACGAATTAACTTTACTCCAGAAACCAAGATTTCCCGTAATTTAGAACACAAAAAAGACACACAGGTTTTGACCTAATTTGACGTTTATAATTCTCATATTACTTGACGTTTATAATTCTCATATTACGAAAGTTGATGAAGATTTGGAAGAAAATAGAAGCACGTAATAGAAGATAACTAACCTCAGAATTGAACAAAATTAAATCCAAGTGAACCTTTTTACCGTCGTCTTTTCAGGCCATCGCGTTTTTAGATCTGAACCATTTATACTTTAAAAATCCAGATGAAGCCTTTTGCAATCATCTTCTAAGGCCATCCCATTTTTTAGATCTGATTTCCGATACAGATCGAATAATAATAAGATCGACAGAATGAAAAAAAACAAAACATACTAAATAAAATTAAAATCAGGATTCATCATTAAAATTGTAAAATCTAGATTTAGATTCGATCTATAAACAAAACCTAACATTACCTGAATGTAGAGGAGATATACGTATCAAAAACAAAATTTCGTTATTGAATATAACAAAATAAAAAAAGAGATTGGATTATTAGATGGAATCATACCTTGAAAATGAAGATGAGAATCGATTGTATTTTGAATCTAACAAAATACACCTTCGATTCATCCGAAAAACTGTGTGTACCCTTACCACTAATTAACTCCCAAACGTAATGGATAGGTAGAGAAGAATGACGGGGAGGAAGCTGATTGAAGGAAATCAGCCCTTTGAGATGGAGATGAGAAGTGTGTTGAAGAAGATGAAACCCTATTTGCTTTATATATAGAAAGAACGATAATGACCCGATTAGGTATTCGGATCCCGAGTCGGGTTTCACATCAGGGAAATGAGAGGATTAGAAAATGGCGGGAAAATGAGTTTTAGTAGCTCTAGATGGGGACATGTGTCCCCTAGGTATGGCTTTTATTAGGTTAAGAAGATATTTAAAAAAGTAAACTTCAGTTTTATAAGGTTCATAGGCGGAATCACGTTTATCTTCTATTTTCAAAATCTTGCTGTTTTACGCCCTGATGTTTCCTGATTACATCAATCTTGGACCCTCTGTGTGTGAAAAGTCGTTTTTACCCCTGATTATAAAAATAATTAGAGTGAACTGCACTTTTATACCATCGTCTTCTCCTCGGCAATACTCCGACAATACTCCAGCGATAGAATAAAATGCATGAACAGTTAAATTATACCAAGTTTAATAGATTGAGCACATACACAACATTTAAGAATGAATTTCATTGCATTTAAGTTGATTCCAACTTAATTATCTGATTATCATCTTAAGTTCTTTCGTGAATCTAACTATTCCTCCAACAAATTTGTGGTTTGAAACAATACATCGCAACTTAGATGATTCAATCTTTCAAACAGGATTCAACTCAGTTAAACTAAAATGAATCAATTTGATCTTTTTAACGTCACAATGACAAACATATTTTCTTTACATTTTAAGACAAAATAACCGGTTAGTATCAAGAATTTGGTTAAGTATATAATATATATATATATTATATAATATAGTCCATCATGAATGTGATATAAGTCAAGCATGGAGGTATAAATAACCTTATTGTATGATATACCAAAGCAAAAAAGTCATCAACTTAGTGGATGACCCGGTTGGTCATGAATGAAAATGAAAATAAAAATAAAACTAACTAGTTCATCAAGTAGCCAAGTAAGATCAATCCGGGTGTTCCATACCCATCATGGCAAATGTTGGATGTGAGACGGGGTTGTGTTACTTTGATTTCTAGGAAGCTACTTAATGTCACTAGTTGAAAAGTGTGAACAAGTGAGATTTTGTGGAAAAATTTTGAATAGCCAAAACTTCCATGGTTCACACACAACTCATGCAGAAGACTTTCAACATAAAAGGTTGAAGCTTGGATGATTTTTAATCACTTAGAACATTTGAACAAAATTTCAAATAAGATTTTAGCTTGTGTTCCTGATGGAAATCAACCACAACACAAACCCACAACTGTGAACGTAGTTGGAAGCTTGGTAGGTACAAGATTACACCAAGTTTTAACTAAAATAAACAAGAAATAAGAATATGAATCACAACAGCAAGTTTATAACCATCTTGGTCCTCATTGTGGTGAGGTTCCACATTAGTTTGTCAAGGCAAATTTTTGGAAACCTCCCTAGAGATTATCCAAGGAGTTTAGAGAAGAAAGAATTTTTTTGGTATATACGTTTTCGATTGCCCGGTTTTATAAAAATTTTTAGGTCTGGTGACATTCGCCCCTCTAATCGGAAATCTCAAGCTTCGCCACTGAGAATAAAGGTTGTTTTTTTTTTAATTTCACATGACACATGTAAAATACTCCTTTTATCTCTTTCAATCCAGTTTTCTTAGTAGCACTTGAATATTGCTAAAGAATATCACATATATAGTACAAAGTTCTGCCTTTTTGTGTATGAATTATTTAAAGGGTTATTAGATTTTATACCTTACCATAACTGAGAAAACGCGTGCCAATTGTACCAACGAAATAAATGCGGCAATAAAATATAACCTACTTCATCTACAACACAAATAAAGAATTCAATAATTACAACTCATAACCAAATCATAAAAAGATGAAAATATCCTATCATAACAAATATCTTAGCATTTTACTGCCACAACTACCAACACCATCTTCTTTTCAATAGATCTTTTTTTAAAAAGAGAATTTCATTAAAAACCCACAGACTGAAGACCGAGCCGGACAAACAACAAACAAAACAACCACTACATAATTACAAATTTATACCAATCATTTCATAAGATAGAGCATTTTAAGGGTGAGCGGAGTGGTGCGGTAAACACATCGATAAAGCGGTTTACCGAACAGTAACACGACCGCTGTCCGTGTTTACCGCTCGGTGATGCATGATGATCGGTGAAGGTTTACCGATGAGGGAAGGGGGAGAGAGAAAGGTGTGTGGTGGGGTCCATTCCTTCTCAACCAATCACACATTTTTCTTTTTTTAATAGTTTACCTAAACCTCATTAGATAAACCACTGTCAACGTTTTTGAGCATTAGGTAAACAATTTAGGTGAATTAACGTGACACTGTCTGATTGGGTGAATGGGAAGTTTACCTATTCCAAATAGGTAACCACTCCCTTCACCCTAAAATGTGTTGCTAAATGCACTTTTTTAAATAAATACAATCAAATCTTATATTTCTTATTTTAAAAAAATTGCATTAGGAAACATCCCAATTTTTTTCTAGAGGTTTATTTAATACACATAATTTTAAATCGTGAAAATATACGTGTATACTGAGAAGGAGGAGCATAACATCAAAAGAACCCCACCCCTTACATCAAAAAAGTGCCCAACATATGTATTATTGTTATTTTTTAACAACGAATGGAACTTTATTAATACCCAAACTTCTTACCATCCCAGCAAGGTACTAGAATGGAAAGAATACTACACAAAAGTTTACACATAATTATATATATATATATATATAGTTCCCATTAAATGTAACCAACTTTCAAATCAAACTTGACCATTGGATTTGGCTGAGATTAAATCTGAGCCACTTAAACTCATAAAAATAACTGCTCTGACGGTGGTTTTCGACAGTTTTTATGCAAGTTAATTGACTGGCGTCAGTTGTTGCCATGTTCTCCACCATGTTCCTACAGTTTCAATATGAGCGTAAATTATGGAGCAGTTCCATCCACAATTTGGAGTTCAAATCCTAGAAATATATGCTTATTTCTAGCACCCACTCCCATCATTGTTAGCTGATTCTTGATTTGAAGCACCCAGATTCGTAGCTCTTCTGATCGTTGATTGATTTAGCTCTTGATATAGCAATCGCATGCAACCTGCTGCTTTATAGGCCATACCACCGCTGCAATAAGTACATTCATGATATACTGGTTTGATTCCTCTTCTCCTAAACCTAAGTTCGTCGACTCAGTTTGGGGTTTTTTTTTGCTAGACTGATCTTCCTTTGGTTCAATTACATCAAGTTTGTGTTCTATTTCATTAGGTTCTTTGTTTTATGGGTTATTGACTTAAGAACCAATGGTTTGGAACAATCTGTTTGGACCAATTTTGTAGAGTTTATATGTTTCCAGATTTTGCTATGCTACTAAGAGGATTGAAGAAGAACTGAAGCATGTAACCGTAAAAGAAATGAACAACGTAAAGTCAATTTCTTTCTATACATGAAACATTTGGAGCTAATTTCAAGGAGTTTATTGGTTCCCCAAATTTACAATATCTACTACGGCTCTATCGCAAGTGCTGGAACCGGCAACAAGCGTTTTCGATCTTGTATAAGGTATTTGTTATGGATGATTACACTATATCATTTTGATATTTCTATCATTTTCACACAATCTCATTTAGACATGTATATCCACAATTTCTTCTTATTATTTATTTTTAAATTTAGCTCTCTTTTTGCAAGTACTTAATGCAAATTTCTGTAGTCACTTTTCTCATTGATATTTATGTGGTTTTGACAGCATTTGCTTTGAAAGAGAAACTTCAGGCCCTTAGGTCATCAGGTATTTTAGCAAAACATCAAGTAAGCGATTGACGTTGGTGATGCAAGTGTATCCATGTTCCTCACTCTTGTCGCACCAAATGACACCCACAACATCCCATGTTCGTGTTGCCCAGAATGATCTTTGATCTCTAGATCACAAATGATAAACGAAACTTTATTGAATACTGAATGTTGAATACAATTGAATTTACATGAACATGAATGTGTTCTACAAATGAAAATCTAAGGCCTATTTATACTAATCTAATGGGTACGAGTGAATAGACGCGTCTCTTCGTGAACGGGTGTGTCTCTAGGATCTTGTGGATGAGATTTAACGTGAAGAGGTGCGTCTCTAAACGAAAGGCTGCGTCCCTTCCTCCTTCTCCTTGTGGCCGAGATCAAGAGGTGTCTCCCAAGGGGGTTTCGCAACCCTTGGGGTGGTGGTTATTAACTTCTGGTTTGCCACTTTCAGTCCCTGAACTTTATAACCGCCATGTAACCGTCGTACTTTATACTAATTACCACTAAACCCTTGTACTAGGATGTGTAGAGATTAAGGATTTCATTCACCCCCCTAATCTTGAACATCCTTGAGTTGTTGCAGATCTTGAACTCCGAGCAGTTCTCGCATTGTAGCAAACTTGACCCTTGCTAGTGCCTTTGTAAGTATGTCTGCCCGTTGTAGTTCTCCACTTACGTGTTCCACATTGATGTCCTCGTTCTCAACGCATTCTCTTATGAAGTGATAGCGTGTATCAATGTGTTTGTTTCTTCCATGAAAGACTGGATTTCTCATGAGTGCTATTGCAGAAACATTATCCACCCTGAGTGTTATCTTCTCTTCCTTCCAGCCTGTAATTTCACTTAACAATCTTTTAAGCCATAGTGCTTGGCATGCTGCTGTAGTGGCTGCCATGAATTCTGATTCACATGATGATAATGCCACTGTCTGTTGCTTCTGTGTACACCAGGTTATAGGTGATTCTCCAAAGTAGAATACCAGACCAGTTGTTCCTTTTCCTTTGTCTGTATTAACTCCAAAACTGCTATCACTATAACCTGTGATCTTACATCCTCCTTGCTTCTTATAGATGATTCCATGCTCTTTAGTTCCTTTGATATAACGTAGTATTTGCTTCACTGCTTTCAAGTGTTGCTCCTTTGGTTCTTGCATGAATCTACTAAGCAGACTGACTGGGTAACATAGATCTGTCCTTGTATGCAATAAGTACCTGAGAGAACCTATCAGGCTTCTGTAAAGTGTTGCATCTACTAGATCTCCTTCTTCAGTCTTCGTTAATTGTGTTCCTGGATTCATGGGAATCTTTGTGTCGTTGCAGGATAACATATCAACGTCTTTGAGTATCTTGTTGATATAGCCTGTCTGTTTGATGGCTATCTCACCCCCTGCTTGAATAACTTATATTCCCAGATAATATGCTAGCAATCCTAGATCGCTCATTTCAAACTTGTTCTTCATCTGAGATTTGAAAACATCTATATCCTTCCTTGATGTTCCAGTGACTATTAAATCATCAACATAGACTCCAACTATCAGCGTAGAAGTCTTACTCGTCCTTGTATAGATTGCATTCTCTAAAGTGCACTTCTTGAAGTTAAATGACTTTAGGGTTTGATCTAACTTCTTATTCCAAGCTCTTGGTGCTTGTCTTAATCCATACAATGCTTTTGATAGTCTATAAACCTTTCCTTCATCTCCTGGCTTTACAAATCCTTCTGGTTGTGATACATAGACCTCCTCCTTGAGATCTCCGTGTAAGAATGCAGACTTCACGTCTAAATGATGTACCTCCCAACCTTGATATGCTACTAAAGCTAACATTAGTCGAACTGTCTATATACGTGCTACTGGTGCAAAGACTTCGTCAAAGTCTATTCCGAGTTGCTGAACATATCCTTTTGCAACCAGCCTTGCTTTGTGTCTAATCACGTTTCCGTTTGCATCTTTCTTAGTCTTGAATACCCACTTTAAACCTATTGCCTTGTGATCTCTTGGCAACTCTGTCAATCTCCAAGTGTTGTTCTTGTTTATCGAGTCTAACTCGGCCTTCATTGCTTCAATCCATTTTCTGTCACTAGATGCTTCCTTGTAATTCCTTGGTTCTTCTTCAGCAAGTAGTAATTCTTGTGGATTTACTTGAATTTCTTCTGTCTCTTCATACAGTTCTTCGAGACTTCTCAGTTTTACTGGAGTGTCACTTATACTCTCTGTTGTACTTTCAGATGTAGATGGACCTCTACTTGATAATCTGCTTGAACTTCCTACTGAGTTCTGATTGTACGAATGTGTTGGCGGGGTTTCATAGGAGTCGTGATCTTCTGTCTGATCTACTCCTGAATCTTCATGATGTGGCCCGCTACTACCAGGACTACTTGGTTCATTTTCTTCTAACTCTGGTGGGTTGTCATCTTCTTGAATGACAAAGTTTGTCCATTCAAGATTTCCTGAGTCCACCGTTTCCATATAACTATTCCAGTTCCATGGTTGACCTTCCATGAACTTTACATCTCTACTGACACATATCTTGTTCTTTGCAGGATCATATAATCTGCATGCCTTTGATCCTTCTTCTATTCCAAGGTAAACCATAGGTGTACTTCTATCATCTAACTTCTTTTGTTGAAGTGGTAATACCTTAGTGTATGCTGTGCAGCCAAAAACCTTTAAGTGTTCCAGATTCGGCTTTCTTCCTTTCAATGCTTCATACGGGGTCTTGTTTACCAAAGCCTTCGTTGGAATCCAGTTTAACAAATATAACGTATGTCTTATTGCTTCTCCCCAGAAATTTTGTGGCATGTTCATTGCCTTTAACATACTTCGAGTAGTTGACAACATCGACCTGTTTCTTCTTTCCACTACTCCGTTTTGCTGTGGGGAATATGGCGCTGTAAGTTGTCTTGCTATGCCATTATCCTTGCAATACTTGTTGAATTCAGCCGACGTGAATTCTCCTCCTCTGTCCGTCCTTAGCATTTTTAACTTGGTTCGAGTTTCTGTCTCCACCTTTTCTTTGAACTGCTTGAAAGTTTCGAATGCTTGATCCTTGGAAGTTAGTAGATATGCCCACATGTAATGAGTACAGTCGTCTACAAGTAGAAATATATACTTCTTCCCAGCATGTGTTGGTGGGGATATAGGACCACACAAATCTCCATAGACTAAATCCAGAGGTCTCAAAGATCTGAATTTCGCCTGGTTTGGAAATGGTGTCCTACTGTGTTTTCCTAATAAGCATGCGTCACATACTTGATTGGCATGACTTATTTGAGGAACTCCATGTACCAAGTTCTTTCGAGTCATTTCCTTAATAGCATCGAAGTGTAAATGGCCTAACCTTGTGTGCCATAACCATGCTAAATCTTCTGTGTTTGAGAGCAGGCAGACTGACCTTCCAATCTTCAACTTTACTTTATACAACCTGTTCCTCATTCTCCTGACTCGCATGAGTAACTTTCTGTTCCTGTCTCGGACTGATAGCAAGTCTCCATCCATTACTACTTTGCAACCGATTTCTGTGAGTTGACCGAGGCTCAATATGTTGCTTTTCAGACTTGGAATGTAGTATACTTCAGAAACAATCTTTTGTTCTTGGTTCAGACATTCCAGCAGTATTGAACATATGCCTTTAATTTCTACGTGTGACCCATCACCGAACCAAACTTGCCCTGTCACCTTTTCATCTAATTCTCTGAAGTGACTTCGCACTCCTGTCATGTGGTTGATGGCCCTGTTGTCTAAATACCATAGACTTTCATCTTCTGTGGCGTAACTTGCTGGTTCTATGCGTTCTTCGTTTAGTAGAACCCTTTCTTGAACAACGTTTTCTTCTTGTATTGCCATTAGCAATACGGGTGCTTCGTCTTCTGTTGGAACCTGAAGGTTTATACATGTAGGTTTACATAGTTTAAGGGTTGTTTATGTCTTTGTTTAGTTTACATGTTTGGGCCGATTTGTAAGGTTTGGGTTAGTTTACTTTGTGTCGCAATGGGCCTAGGGTTCGGCCTGGTTGTTTTGTATTTAAACCCACCTCAACCACTTGGTTGAGGTTGTTCGTTAGTTTGGAGGTTGCGACTCAAGGGAACCGAGTTTAGTCAAGAATCTTATATCAGTCATTGTTTAACTTTGAATGCAAGATCTCTGGTTTGTGTTTTATTCGTATCATTGTCTATTTATTGTTATTTGTTCTTGAATCAATTTGTGATTGTTTTCCGCACCTTCACAAGTTAAGATCGATATCATTGAAAGATCCTGAAAAGGTTTTAACAATTGGTATCAGAGCCAAGAAACCATTCTAGGTTCGGTTTTGATATCAATCAGATTCAAGAACATCAGTTGTTACTAATACGGTTTTGGTGTCTGTTTTGCAGTGAAAAGTGTCACATATTCAAACTGTTCTTGGTGAAATTATTGAAAAATATTACTGATTTTGGATTGTGTGATTTCAGAAAATCTGTTAGCTGATTTCTCGGAGTTGCTGATCAAAGAAAATTCAAAGATTTCGATATCTTTGAATTTTGAAAGTGCTGAAAATCAGGGATTACAAGTCAACAGTGTTTATCTCATATCTGTTTTGCAGGTCTCGACTCGCAATCAACAGAGGTCTTGACTTGTGCTGCTTTGGTCTCGACTCGCAATCAACAAAGGTCTCGACTTGTGCTGCTTTGGTCTCGACTCGCAATCAACAAGGGTCTCGACTTGTACTGCTCCAGTTTCGACTCGCAACCATCGCTGTCTCGGC
The DNA here is from genome assembly GCF_002127325.2 of Helianthus annuus. Classification (NCBI taxonomy): domain Eukaryota; kingdom Viridiplantae; phylum Streptophyta; class Magnoliopsida; order Asterales; family Asteraceae; genus Helianthus; species Helianthus annuus. Next base: position 155,123,895 of record NC_035446.2, on the reverse strand, counting down.
TTGTGTGGATTTAGTCTCGACTCGCAACCGATTAGGTCTCGAGTTGTCTGATTTTTAATCTCGACTCGCAATTGTGGTCTCGACTCGCAACGTCACCTACAACGTTATTTTGGACATCAGGACTTTTGAACTTAATTAATTAATTAATCAGAAAGTTAATTAAGAACTTAAGTGACCATGACCTCGAACAATCAAACTGTGGACCTGGCAGCTATGTCTAAACATCAAGAATTGGATTCCATCATTGGAACTACCACTCGTGTTCCCCGGTTGTTGGATGGAAATGAATTCCCTGAGTGGAAGTGGCGTTTCGAGAAACATGTTAAGGTCAAAGATGCAAAAATCTGGCGTAGTATTTTAAGAGGACCAAGGGAAATTATGATGGACAACCCAACTGATGAGAATGTGAAAGTGAAAAAGCCAGTTGATAAGTATACTGAAGAAGACTTTAAGATTGTTGAGGAAGATGAAATGGCTTTTTTCTTATCTAACCATGGCATTGGGACCAGACATCGCTATTGGTATTCGTACTTGCAAGTCAGCTAAAGAACTTTGGGAAGCATTGATAGATGTCTACGAAGGGAATGAAGATATGAAAGAAAGTCGCAGAAATCTACTAAGTCAAAACTTCAACAACTTCAACCATATATATGGAGAGACTGTTGATAATCAAATTCAAAGATTCGTTAAATTGGTTACTCAAATGCAGATGGAGGATATGCCGACAACAAATGCTTCAACAAACAGGCAGCTTTTGAACGCTTTACCTAAAAGCTGGGATCATCACGTCACAATGATAAAGAAAACCAAGGATCTGGCAAGATGCAGCTTATGTGAAATGATTTCTCACATTAAAGCTTGTGAGCTAGATGACAAACAAAGAGAAACAAATTACAAGAACAGTATGTTGGCTGCTGGATTCACCACAACAAACCCAAATGCAAGCAACAATACTGCCTTTGTATCTCATGCTGGTTTTCAGATGTTTAGCAACTCTGCTTCTGCTAAAGCTGTTCCTACCTCACCAAGTCTGTACTACTCTAGAACTCCTGCTCCTGCTCCTGCTGTTGCCACACCATCTTCTGCTAATGCTAATGTTACTCCTACTGCTGCTGCATCGTCAACTCCCACTGCTAGAAATGAGATGATTGCCTTCTTCACGCAACAGACAAAAGAAAATCTTGAGATAGCCGCTTCTGTCATAAACTGCTTGAATGCTTTTACTACTGGTAAACTCGGTCCTCCTAAGTTTTCCATGGATGACTTGGATCAAATTCATCCTGAAGATGTTGAAGAAATGGATATAACTTGGCAAATGGCTATGGCAGCATTTAGAGCTAAAAACTTCGTGAGGAAAACCGGGAAGAACAAATGGCAAGGTCTTACTTTTACAGGACCCACGAAAATGCCATTTGAGTTTCGTTGCTACAACTGTCATGAACAAGGTCATTTGGCTAGAAACTGTACCAAACCTAAGGTCAATGGTGAACAAACCCCTGTCCAAACTCCAGTCCAGCCTGCTGCACCTGCTACACCCAACCGAGAAAGAGCTCTTGTGACTACTTCGAGCATGTCGGCTGATGCTGCCAGCAGTGGAAGTCCTCACCCTTTGGGATTGGCCCAAGCCCTGGTGGTTCAGCCTGATTCACCCTTTGATTGGAGTTCGGAAATTGAGCGACTGAACATCTCAGCTCCAGAAAATCAAACCAACTCGAGCAACATCGCTTTCATGGCCACAGATGAGCAAGTTCCAGTAAATGCAGATGAGACGTCAGCACCTGAGGAGGAGCTTTCAGCTGAAAATCTTGCCTTCATGACTCAGATTCTGTCAGCTCCTGTCAAGGGTCTCACGAAAGAAGAGGTAATTTCCGTTTTATGTACTCCTGAATGTAGAGAACGAGTTGAAGCTTATAGAATACACAACGCTGAGCTAATCGAAGATTACAATGAAATTAAAAGGAAAAATTTCACCTTATCAAATAACGAAAAACTTTTCAAAGAGAAAATCGAAGCTCAGCGTAAGGACATCATTCAACTTAAGGATGATGTTAGTGTAGCTACAGCCCAACTTTTTATGGTTAAAGAAAAATTATGCGAAGTGACTAAAGAACTGGAGGATATCAGGGATAAATATCAAATTAATCAGTTGAATATTAAAAAATTTGATTCCTCTAGCAAATTAGTCAAAAATCTGTGTGATCAACAGTTAGTATATCATAAAAAGAAAGGGTTGGGATTGGGTTACCATCAGGCTCCTCCTCCGTATAATAACAATTATACTTACTTGCCTATGACTGAGGAGGAGATGTTGAATGAAAGCAAAATGACATATGGTCCCAAAAATAACAAGTCTTCAGTAAATGTCAAATCTGCTGAAGAACAGGTGAAACCCACAGTTTGCTTTGTATCAAAGGGTACTTTTGATCCTAACGTTTCTTCATCATGTGCAGATAAAGTACCTGAAGTGATATGGGGAGACTTGTTTGGGAATGAACAAGTTTTAGATTCTGATTCTTCTAAAACTTCTTCTGATAATATTAATTCTGGTTGTGTGTTTGGACAAGCGTTTTTGAACTCGTTTCATAGTTATGTTTCGTCTTCTTTTGGGCCTGATGTTTTGGGCAAAACTATGAATGCTTGTGATGAACCTTTTAAAAATGCATGTGATGATGAATGTTTTTCAGTAGCTGAAAATTGTGATTCTAATGTTTCTAACTTTTCAGCTGAAAATAGTGTGACAGGTGAGGTCCCTCAGGACCCATTCAGTGAAACCACTGAAACTGCTTCTCAAGAGAATCAACAGCATTCCGATTTTTCTTCAGAATCGATTTCAGTGGATGTCCCCACTGTTGAACCTAGTGGGACCCCATTAGATGCCAAAGTTGAAAAGGAACCATTATTCGTTGATGAAGTCTCAACATCTACTGAGACTAAGACTGATAATGATTTTCAAAAGGAGAAAGAGGCTGTTTTAAATGATAATTTGCAAGAAAAATTTTTGTGAAGAGAAATTTGAAATGAAATCTGAAACATTCTCTCAAAATGGTTTTGATAAAGTAATAAGCAAAGATAATTCTAATTCGTCTAAATCTCATGCTTGTGCCAGTACTAGTTCTGATCAACAGGTATCTAAAAGCTCAGAAAAGGCACAAGCAAGTCAAACAAAACAAAACAAGCAAGCTCAATCTTCAAGACCCAAGAGACCCGCATCTGCTGTGAAGCATCAAAATTTTCCCGCACTGAAATGAAAAACTTGTTTCAATTGTGGAATTGCTGGACACATCGCCAGAAACTGTGTTCATTCTCCTTCTGTGCAGTCTAAAAATAAACATGCACAAAATCAGAAAGTCAAGCCAAACCAATATCGTTATTCAGAGTCAGTGACGACTGAAAAGTCTAAGACAATGAAGAATAATATCGTAAGGTTAGGCCTTCTGATCAAGATTGGAATGCAGCAAAACGCAGAAATCAAAATCAGCAAAAGGATTTTTCAAAAAATCAATCTAAAGCGTTTGGTAATTACAACTCTAAATGGTCGAATAAGCATTGGAAACCTAAAGCTAAGACCATGCATTCCAACTTGCCTCATACATTTCATCAAAACTCTGTCAATAAAACTCCTTCGAAATTCTTAAATAAAGATAATTTAGTATGGCAGAGAGTATCTTACGTTGATGCACAAGGGAAACCCAGATCCACTATGGGCTGGGTTCCTAAATCTAACTGATCCCGCGATTCATGCAGGAACAGCTGTGGAGGACTACCGTGCGCCTTTGGTACATGGATAGTGGCTGTTCCAGGCATATGACGGGAGACTTGTCTCAACTGGTCAATGTTAAAGAATATGACGGTGGATATGTCTCTTTTGCGGGAGGAGAATCTGGAAGAATCACATTGAAGGGAACAGTGAAAAATGGCGTTTTAAGCTTCGAAAATGTGAATTATGTCCCTGAACTGAAGCACAATTTGCTGAGTATTTCACAAATTTGTGACCGGGGAAATTCAGTTCATTTTACAAAGAAGGGATGCTATGTACTGAAGCCTGGAATCGTTATACCTGAAGATTGGTTTTTTATGACAGCCGAGAGACGGGGAAATGCATATGTCATTGATATGAATCAGAAGCCATGTGAGGAAATTACTTGCCTCTTCTCGAAGATATCAGAACATGATGGTTTATTGTGGCATCGTCGTCTTGGACATGTGAATATGAAGAATTTGAATTGCCTTGCCAAAGGTCAACTGGTCCGTGATCTGCCAATCAAAGATTTTATGTTGGTAGAAAAATGCGTTGCTTGTGCTAAAGGAAAAGCTCATCGGAAGCCTCGTAAATCCAAGTCTACACCTTCAACCAAAGCTGTGCTTGAATTACTTCATATGGATCTCTTTGGTCCAGTGAATGTGTTAAGTATTGGCAAGAAGGCGTACTGTCTCGTGATTGTCGATGACTACTCACGTTATACCTGGGTGTATTTTCTGAGTCACAAGAGTGAGGCTGCAGGCTTGATCAAACAATTTGTTACTTTGGTGGAAAATCAAGCTAGTACAAAAGTGAAGGCTATTCGATCAGATAATGGGATGGAATTCAAGAATGTTACCATGGACACATTCTGTGCAGAAAAGGGAATAGATCAACAGTACAGTGCGCCACGAACTCCACAACAAAACGGAGTAGCTGAAAGGCGAAATCGTACTCTTATCGAGGCTGCGCGTACTATGCTGGCTGACTCAAAACTCCCTAGTTTCTTCTGGGCTGAAGCTGTTAGTACGGCATGTTATGTCCAGAATCATGCCTTAGTTAATAAACGTCATATGAAAACTCCTTATGAGATTCTGGAAGGACATAAACCTTCGGTTTCACACTTTCGTATCTTTGGTTGCCCATGTGTGTTACTACTAATGGACACCAATGGAAAGTTTGAAGTCAAAGGGGACGACTGTTACTTTGTTGGATATTCTAAAGGTTCTGCCTATAGAGTATACAACAAGGTAACTAAAAAGGTCGTAGAGTCGTGCAACATTGAATGGCTAGAAGAAAATACTACTGATGCTTGAGTTGGACCAGATTGGTTATATGATTATGCTGGATTATTTAAATCATTTAACATCTTGTCAAGTGTCCCTACAGCTGCAGGTGTGTCTACTCCAAAACAACCGTTGTCATTCGGTGACACTGAAGAAGAAGAACAAGCTGAAGGACGATCAAGAAATCATACCATTGATCCACCGGGAATGATTTTTACACGAAATCCTACGTCTCAGCTCCAGTCCCATTTATCCCCTGAAGGTGCTTCATCGGGTGGTACTGTCTCTAATGGTTCAGTATCCGCATTGTTTCCTGAATCCATTCCTGAAGACTGCACTATTACCACTCCATTCGTTCATCATACTGCAGCATCTAATGAGGGGGAGTCAAGCAACGATAATGCTAATGATCAAGATGTTATCCCAGAAGATGAGACCGTACCTGACATGGCTATACCCACTAACGTCCAACGAAATCACCCTATTGAGAATGTGATTGGTCCTGTCAATGCTGGAATTTTGACAAGGAGTCAATCGGGAACCATCAATACATGTTTATATTCTTGCTATATTTCTCAAATAGAACCTAAAACTGTTGACATAGCTTTGCAGGAACCAGGCTGGGTAGATGCTATGCATGAAGAGCTGAACCAGTTTGAGAAGCTTGGGGTATGGAAACTTGTCAAGTTGCCAAAGGGAAAGCGTAAACTTGGAACTAGATGGGTGTTTCGAAACAAGCAAGATTCTGCAGGGGTTATTGTTCGAAATAAAGCAAGACTGGTGGTTCAGGGTTTTCGACAGATAGAGGGTCTGGATTATGATGAAGTATACGCTCCGGTTGCTCGACTTGAAGCTATCCGGATCTTCTTAGCTTACGCGTCATATATGGGGTTCACTGTATATCAGATGGATGTCAAGACAGCATTTCTATATGGAGATGTGAAGGAAGAAATCTTTGTTGAGCAACCACCGGGTTTTGTGCATCCAGATCATCCAGAATATGCCTACAAGCTCGACAAGGCATTGTATGGATTGCACCAAGCACCACGAGCTTGGTATGCCACATTAACTAAACATCTTTTAACTCATGGGTACACACGTGGCACGATAGACCAGACTTTGTTTATCAAGAAAGTGGGCAAGGATCAAATCTTAGTTCAGATCTATGTCGATGATATTATTTTCGGGTCTACAAGTGAGGATCTTTGCAAGGAGTTTGAGAGAGTTATGAAGAAGAAATTTGAAATGAGTGCCCTCGGGGAAATGACACTGTTTTTGGGTCTACAAGTCAAGCAGAATTCTCAAGGGATTCTTATCCATCAAAGGAAGTATGTGGATGACGTGCTAGCAAAATTCAAGTTCACAGACGCAAAGCCGGCTGAAACACCAATGGCAGAGAGACCGTTATTGACTGAAGATGAAGAAGGATCTCCTGTGGATCAGCGTCAGTATAGGTCGATGATCGGGTCGTTGATGTATTTGACAGCTAGCCATCCGGATATCATGTTTGCTGTCTGCAACTGTGCAAGATATCAGGCTAATCCTAAAACTTCTCATCTTATTGCTGTTAAAAGAATCTTTCGGTACCTTAAAGGCCGACCTCGGTTTGGTCTGTGGTATCCGAGGGATTCTAATTTTGACTTGTTTGCATTTTCTGACAGCAACTTTGGAGGTACTTACAGTGACAGGAAATCTACATCTGCGGGATGTCAATTTTTGGGTGACAGGCTCATTTCTTGGCAATGCAAGAAACAACAAACAGTGGCGATATCTACAGCTGAAGCTGAGTACGTTGCTGCTTCTGCATCCTGCTCTCAAGTGGTGTGGATGCAACATCAATTGCAGGACTATGGTTTGACTTATCTTAACACTACTATTTACTGCGATAATGATGCTGCAATTCAAATTGTTCGAAATCCTATTTTTCACTCCAAAACCAAGCACATTGACATAAAAGTTCATTTCATTCGAGACTGCTTCGACAGAGGTCTTATTACCCTTGAACAAATCGACACAGATGCAAATGCTGCCGATTTGTTCACCAAACCTGTCAGCAGTGCAAAATTCAAAGTGCTTGTGGATTTTCTGAAAATGATCCGTTTCACTGACTGAGCATGTTTGTGGTTTGTAGGTAAATTTGTTCATAAAGTTTTCTATTCTTAGGTAGTTTTTATTTATGCACAAATTTAGGGGGAGAAAAATACAAAAACATTAAAAAAAATTAAAAAAAAAACACAAAAAGAGGCGTTGCATGACTGGGAAATGAAATGAATTTTCACATTATGGTCAAGGGTTGACTAATGTAAAACCAGTATCGAAATAGTTTGACTCTAGTATTGATGTGTTGGTAGGCTCTATTCTTAAGACTGGAAACGTTGGCTATTTTGTCAAGAACTAAATTAGTACATGACCCCAGGAAAGAAAGTCACTTGAAATTAGCTCATTTCTATTTGAATGTTTGTATGTTGTCCCGATACACACAATTTTGGTCTGTCTCTGAAATCTTCTCTGAAAAAGTCGTGTACCTCCTCTGCTGCATCCAGATACATGCTGACCTGGAGGTGCTAGGCAACGACAGCTTCTGCTGCATCCAGATACATGCTGACCTAGCTGTACGTTGTCGCGCTATAGATCTAATACACCCGAAAGAGGCCCTCTAGTGCCCAAAAGAAACCCCAAGAAACCTATATCAAATTGAGAAAAACTCATTTGATCTGTATATTATACCATCTCTGCAAAAGATCTATTCTGTTCTCTTCTCAACCCATTCCCAGTTAAGATTTCAGAGACCTGGATTGGACTTGTGAAATATGTGGTAGGGAAGATACTTGCATGATAGAGTGTGCTGTTTGTATTTCCGGGATTTGATTAATATTTGTTTGGGTGTTCATTGTTAAGAAATTAAAAACATGATAAAATATGTTACAGGCAGTTATATGAAACAGGTCTGGGAAGATGAGTTTAGGTGGACAAATATACTGGCAATCATCTAGATCATTCGGTAGTAGATCAGTGTTGATAAGTGAAGTCAAGCCTGAAACCCTGTGATTTGATCCCTGAGTAATCTTCGTTATTTTCCTAATTTATTTTTGTAAATAATAATTTTTTATTATTATTTATTTTTGTTTTAGGTTTTTGCAAATCATGCTCGGAAAGTTTAATGGTTTTTAATTGTTAACTGCTTGCTTAATGGATTTGATTAAATCTGAATTCTTATAAAATCTTTCAAAGAAAATCCAACTATTATAAGCCCAAACAGTGTCCGGCCCAAGCCCACTTGGTTGGGTTTAGGTATAAGTTCAGAGTCTCGAGTCGAGACCTCATTTCTCACTCGAGACCTTCAAGAAATTCTCTCTCAATTTTCCGGCGAAAGTCTTGCTCTTCGTATTTCCGATTAAATTCTGACTTAAATCTCCGGTTTCGAGTCACTATTCTTGGTGTTTCCGGTCTCAATTAACTGTTGATTCAAGGTATGATGATGTTTGTTCTTGAAGATTTGCAGGTGTTATGAATATTTGATGAAATCCTGATGAAGATTTGAAGATGATTAAGAACCCTAATCTTGAATATATTTTGGTCTTCAAATAAATCTGATGATGTTATGGGTTTTGATCTAAAAAATTCAGAAGACAAAGTGTTTTTGGGGGTCTCGACTCAGACAACACATAAGGACTCGAGACCAGCTGTTACGAGTCGCAACCTCATGTTTGTGACTCGAGATCTCTTGGTCTCAACCCAAGGTCTCAACTCGAGATCTCAGTTGTGTTTCCTGATTGCGACTCGAGAACCTATGGTCTCGACTCATGGTCTCGAGTCAACAGTAACTGGTCTCGAGTCAAGATTAGAAAATTCTGAGTTGTTGAAGTCAAACATGTTGACTTTGAAATCTAAATTCTTGTGAAAATTTAAGTGTAAATGTTTGTAATGCACTTTTATTTTGTGCAGACCATGGATTTGAAGTTCATTGCAACACACAATCAGGCTGGATATTTAGCACCTCCTCTAGAGAAGCATCGGAGATTGTATACCTCATTAATGAAAGGTCTTAACAGCTGCCGTTTAGCTCACGCATTACGAGACAATCCGGTTATCTATGAAAATCTTATTCAAGAGTTCTGGAAGAATGCGAAGATTGAGGTTGTTGAAGGAAAGGGGGTCATTGTCTCTGAAGTTCTAAAGAAGACTGTTACTGTGTCAGAGCAGATGATCCGAGAAGTGTTGCAGTTCAATGATCAAGAATCAGATTCGATAGAAGTTCCAGCTGGCACAGTTGAAGCAATTTTGCCTAGACTAAGTTATGAAGGAAGATATCCACCTCTGGTTAAGAAATTTGTGCATCCTTATTGGCGACTTCTGCTGCATATTTTTCTCTTGTGTATATCCGAGAACAGAGGGGGAACAGATCAGCTGAACAGTACACAGGCTTCTGCTCTAGTCTGTGCGATAACTAATGAACCGTTCAACTATTCGAAGTATGTTTTGGAAGCTATGAAAAGGAATGTGCTAGGAGTTAGGAAAGACAAATTTCTCATGTATCCAAGGTTTTTACAAATGATTTTTAATGCGCGTTATCTAGAGTTGGAGAAGTCTGGAAATACATTGGAATTGAAGCCTATGGGTACATCTTGTTTTGGTGCTCTTACTCCAAAGAAGGGTACTGAAAAGAAGTTTGAAGGATTGATTCCGTTGGAGAAGTTTGGTCAATTTTCAGAGACTAAAGATGTTGCTGCTGTTCCTGTCATAGCTTAACCTGTTCAAGAAAATGTTGGGTCAGCAAATGCTATTGTCGCTGAAGAACATGATATTCAGAGGGGTGTTGAAGATGAGCCTGAGACTGAGTTTATGACAATTGACTCTGACGATGAAGGCATTGAAATTATGTGTGATTCTGGTGAAGATGAAGAACTTCCTCCTGAAGCTGAAGTTGTTACTGCTGTTAATACTGTTCCATCTGTGATTTCTGCTGAGAGTTTGGCTCTGTTATTAAAATCTGTAACTGAAAAGATGGGAAATCCTCCTTCTGATCTTTCAGTTTCTAATGAAGAGTCCAGTGAGAACCCAAAGGATCCTGATTCCCTACCATTGAAGCGGAAAAGGAGGGATCCTCGGCTCGGAATGTATGTTGAGCAAAACAAAGATCAACCCGTAATTACTGATGAAGATGATGAAGGTCTTTATGATTTTGATTTTGAGAAGGATGTCACTGATACCACCACCGCCACTGCAGATATTTTTGAGTCTGATGCTGATACTCAAAGAACTGATATGGATACCACCACCATTGATGTTCAAGTTACAAGTGTTGTTACTGAGCCTGTTGATGTTATGTCACTTGGTGTCTCTGAATCTGCAGGCCCATCTAATGTTGTTGATGATATGCCTAGCATTTCAAGTGGTAAGAGGCCTGAAGAACCTGTGAGAATGCCGTTTGATGATGACTCAAGTGATGATGATGAGTTCATTAGCATGAGAGAGATGAAGAAAAGACTAGTTGTGGTTGAGCAAGATTCAATTCATAAAGAAGCCAAGATTATCCAACTTGAAGATATCATAGTGCAAAAGAATCAACAAATTGAACAACTTCAAGGAGATGTCAGTTTGCTATTTTCTATGGTCTATGATTTACGTGGAAAGCTGGAAAAGAAATTCGGACAAGAATTTTCTAATCCGACTGATGTTGAAAACAGAAGGAAAGCTTTCGAAAAGGATGATGCTGAGAAAAATGCTGCTATGGATCAATACTTCAAAAGAGTTACCGATCCAGTGGTAGACAGAGAAAAGGCTGAAAGAATCAAGAAGAAAAGAGAGTTGGTGATTTTGAAGAACAATAATCTGAATCCAGATGATGATGATGCTCATGCAACTCACCATTTGATGGATGTTGGTGAAACTCTCTATGACCAAGTTGGTAATCGTTCTGGAGTGGTTAGCTGGGGTTTTGACCATGATCGAAGGAGATGGTGGATTAAGAGGAAAGTAGGTCCTGTCGAATGGTACAAACCTGGAGGTCCTGGACATGTGTTTTTCGAGAGATTGAAGAGGGAAGTTCTACACAACTTTCCATCGATGCGTACTGCAGAATCTTTTATTAAACTAGTTAAAGGAGTTAGGGATCCATTTACAAAGAAGCGAATGAAGATAGTGCACTAGCCTGTGACTAACAAGGAGAAGATGATTCCGTTGGTTAAAAAGATTCCAAAAGGAGCCTTGAAGTCTTTACACTTCTGGGTTTATGATGAGCGTCTTGGCCAGGCGGTGTTTGTTTGTGAGGGTGATGTAAACTTTCGCTTAGTGGATCAAGTGGATTTGCTCAATCTTGCTCTTGAGGATTTGGAAGTGTTGGCTCAAAATCAGATTAGAGCTACTGAGAAATATGAAGAAATTGCAAAGGGATGGACTGCAGCAGTTGCTTCAGCCATTCATATTCGCACAAAGGGCTTCGGTGGTCTCAAGGATCGTTTGGGTGGTGATCGTGATAGTTGAAGCATCAAGAACCTGCATGCATAAACCTAGGGGGAGATTGTTGGAACCTGAAGGTTTATACATGTAGGTTTACATAGTTTAAGGGTTGTTTATGTCTTTGTTTAGTTTACATGTTTGGGCCGATTTGTAAGGTTTGGGTTAGTTTACTTTGTGTCGCAATGGGCCTAGGGTTCGGCCTGGTTGTTTTGTATTTAAACCAACCTCAACCACTTGGTTGAGGTTGTTCGTTAGTTTGGAGGTTGCGACTCAAGGGAACCGAGTTTAGTCAAGAATCTTGTATCAGTCATTGTTTAACTTTGAATGCAAGATCTCTGGTTTGTGTTTTATTTGTATCATTGTCTATTTATTGTTATTTGTTCTTGAATCAATTTGTGATTGTTTTCCGCACCTTCACAAGTTAAGATCGATATTATTGAAAGATCCTGAAAGGGTTTTAACATCTTCCTCGACGAGATTTGAATGTTCTTGTACAACATCTTTCTCAAGACAGTCTTTCTTGAAGTGTCCATACTTCTGACACTTGTAGCACTGGATCTTACTTATGTTTGTTTGGTTTCTTCCAAAATTCCTCCAATTCTTAGACCTTCCACCTCTGGGTCTATACGAAGATCCTTCGTTCTTAGTGCTTTGCCTGTCTTTATTGTCTCGCCAGTTTCCACGCGGTTGGTTGAACCTGCCACGCCCGCGGTTTCCAAACTGTCTTCCTCTGACTGAGTTGGTGTCGTGATGTGTAAACATCAACTTGTCTTGACTTTCTCCTGGGCTTCCTTTCTTTTGCTTAAGTCTTTCTTCGAACGTTTTTAGCCTTCCGACCGCTTCTTCTAGCGTCATTGTTTCTAGATCGGAGTACTGTTCCATCGAGGCGACAATCTGAGTAAACTTATCTGGCACTGCATTTAGGAGTTTGCGTACCAGAGTCGGTTGACTCAGTGTTGTCCCTAATTCGCTTGCCCGGGTAACTACACTGTTTATTTTTGCGGTGAAGGAGTCTATAGTGTCATCTTCCCTCATTTGCATTAACTCAAATTCTGATAAAAGTGTATGCCAACGAGCCTTCTGTACCCGATCAACACCAACATGTCTTGTCTTGAGTTTTTCCCAAATTTCCTTTGCAGTTTTACAACTTGCAACACAACATCCTCCGGTATTGCTTGGAACAGATAAGCAATTGTTGCCTTATCTTTCTTAACATCCGTTTGCGTATTTTCTGCCGGTTCAATCGTTTCCCAAAGTCCATTCGCTTCCAAAATCGTTTTGATGCGAATTGCCCAAACCGTATAGTTTGTTGCTTTCAAAATAGGACACTGGAATTGGGAAAGAGAACTTCCTTCCTTTTGAATTATAACTTGTGAATTTGGTCCGGTTGTTCCTGACATGTCTTCTGACCGAACAATCTTCACTTTTTCAAAAAACTTTAATCTTTCGTGGTTTCAACAAACCTCTAATCCTTATCCCCCGCGTATCACCCAACGCGTAATAAGCAATCAATTAATTCGCACCGAACCCCGGAATCAAAACCCTAGATTCCTAACCCCTGGTTCGACCCTGAACCGAAAATAAACTAACTTGCGAATTGAGAAAGAATAATAAAACCTGATCGCGAATTCCTTGTGATCCCTAGACCTGATGCTCTGATACCAATTGTTGCCCAGAATGATCTTTGATCTCTAGATCGCAAATGATAAACGAAACTTTATTGAATACTGAATGTTGAATACAGCTGAATTTACATGAACATGAATGTGTTCTACAAATGAAAATCTAAGGCCTATTTATACTAATCTAATGGGTACGAGTGAATAGACGCGTCTCTTCGTGAACGGGTGTGTCTCTAGGATCTTGTGGATGAAATTTAACGTGAAGGCTCTAAACGAAAGGTTGCGTCCTTCTCCTTGTGGCCGAGATCAAGAGGTGTCTCCCAAGGGGGTTTCGCAACCCTTGGGGTGGTGGTTATTAACTTCTGGTTTGCCACTTTCAGTCCCTGAACTTTATAACCGCCATGTAACCGCCGTACTTTATACTAATTACCACTAAACCCTTGTACTAGGATGTGTAGAGATTAAGGATTTCAGTTCGGTTGTAACAGTTGTGGCAGGTACCACTTTATTTGTTTATTTGTTATCACTTTTTAGGGCACAAACATGCTAATAAAGTGTATTTTCTATTCATTTTCCTGAATCAGAAGAATAGAATGTGCCTCTAGACAGATGTAGAAGAGAGAACGAATAATAGTTGTTATGAGAGCATAAACAATTTCAACCAATCTGTCCCAAGCCTCCTATGCAACATAATCAGTTAGTAGAGGTAACTTTGTATCGATAAACGATAATAAACGACATAGTCTTCAATATTGTCATGATTTGGTGCACTTTCATGCCAATTGATTATTCATATTGTTCAGATTTGTACAAAAGCGAATTGCAAAAACTTAGGTGTGCTCAAATTTGTCATCTTATGTTTAATTTAGTTTAACTTAGATAAAACAATGCACGAAGATCAATAATCCAAAACCTCATGAATACAGGTTCCATGAAAATCTTAATCTTGGTTCATGTAATATACCTCAACTACCTACGGCATGCTTTTCTTTATTTTCTAATTTATTTGTCTCATACAACTATACAAGTATTTTTCTCATATTGTTTTCCATTTGGGGTTTACTGATGTAATGATGTTTAACACATCAGCCTTTGGTGTCAGATTATGTAGCAATGAATCCTTGTGGTACAGAGTCATCGCCTCTAACAATTTTAGTTTCAGAGATTTATTTCTATAATATTATTTGGTAATGCAGAAACTTAAGCTTGGTTCATTGATTCCATCGAGGAATGGCACAAAGCCAAACACCTGGAAAAGTTTGTTCTGCTCGGGCATGTTTTTTAGAAGATATATTGCAGCTAAATATGCCTTGAAAGTAAGTTTTAGATATTTACATAAAAAAACTCAACATAAATCAAAATGGCTTACCAAATTCAGAGTAACTTTGAAAGGAGCCCTTATGAACCATTTATTGGTGTCTAATTATGTACCTTTTCAACTAAGGTATATGTAGATTGTGAGTGTATGAATGCTATTAATTTTGTAATTTAAAGGAGCTAACTTTTTAAGCAGGTTCGTATGGATACTCAAGACACATCACCATCAGTTTTGCTCTTCTTTGATAATCAATGCGGTAGAAGTAAGCACTTTGATGTACTTTATCAACTTTTTTAATTAGTTACTTTGGTTCAACTACACTTTTATTGCTCATTATTATGACTGCATTATTTGATCTTCTTGTCAAAGGTAAAATGGCCATCATAAATAAGCACAAAATACTTTTTTATAGCAATGGGAATGGCTTGCATTTGTGTTTTAGATCGATCACATATTTCTTTCACATGTCTGCTCTAAAATTGCTGATAGCTTGCGTAGTTTTTTCAATTTAGATTTGAAGTTTATATAATTTATTGTGCAGGTCTTTTATTGAGATTAGCTGGCACTGGTGAAGAAGGGATATATATGTAAGTATACGTATGATGATAGCTTGAATTATTATTTTCTTAATGTTGTCTTTGGTTAGTGATATGATTTATATTTGCCAATATTTATTTTGATTGGTAATTGAAGATATTTGTATAGGGGCCCTCGGATTGTAAATATATAGTTCATGCAGTGAAATCTCTTATTCCAAATGCAATTGGTTCACACTCGATGCATTGGTCCATCACCCAATTCTGAAAGGGTTTTATTAGATGATAATCCTGAAAAAATAAATGATCAAGTGAACTAATTGATGATGAAGTTGTCTGAATATCTGTTGTTTTGTTGCGACCTGAAACCCATGGGATCAAAGAAGATGAGTTTGCAATAAAGTCCAGTGATATTATTTTACATACATTTGTGAGTTGCCTGTGATTAGAGGTAAATTTGACCAAGAAAAGGCCAAAGCACTTGGATTAAGGCCCGGGCCTGTATATCGTGAACTACAAGAGGGATTACATCTTCATGTTAGATCAGACTGAAAGATATCAAGGTACATTTTACATTTTTTTCCCTTTATACATAGGTCACAATAGAGGTGACAATTTTGACCCGTTTACTAAGAGTATCACCAATAGAGACATTTTTTGGTGATGTTTTTAGGTGCCACATCGGCACTTGCCCCACCAATAAAATCCATTCTCTTTCATGACCTACTCACAAACAATAAAAACACTATTTCTCTCTCCACTCTTTTCACTCCCACTCACATAACACACTTTTTTCTTATGAGTACACACATACACATTCTCTTTCCTACATATCATCACCACTCTCCTCCACGTCACTTTCTCTATAAAAACACCTAAAAATGCATCTATTGTGGATGGTCTAATGAGTGGGTTGATTTGGATTTTATTTTATCTCAAAAGGGTCAAATCATAAAATATTATTGAAAGTGAATGGGTCAAATGAGAGTTACCCAAAGTCTATTTTTATGCATATAACCTCCCGAATTGTTTATTTAAATATATGCATTATTATTTTTAAAGATGTCGTTTTTATAACCATATTAAGTCAATACTTATTTATGATAATGGAAAATAAAATGTTTCTGGTTTGACCCAACCTGTTTCAGTAATGATTTATTTTCAAACCTTTTACTTATAACATGTATGTATGGGTTATGTTTTAGCTTAAACGTGTAAATACATAAAAATGTAGGAAAAGGGGATCGGGTCAAATATGCTAAAGGCTCCCAAAAGTCTATTTTTTCATGCAAAGAACAACCCGAATCTTATTCAAAAACTTATATTAATATTCTAACAATATTTTTTTTTTTGCAACAGTTATTGTTGAAGTATTTATAAAATGGACAAAAAACAAACCATCTCACTTTGTGTAATTCAAAAGTCCATCACTTAAGTCAGTTGTAAACTCTAGTGTCATTTAGGTCCATTGTCAAAAGTGGATGTCAAGTTTTGGTGGGGTCGGGCATATTATGGCAGGACATCAAATGTAAGAGTATAACAACGAAGTTACATTTAGTTATCCATTGTAGTAACGCATGACTCGTACATTACATTTGCAACCCAATGGAAAGAAGGGAGGCTTGCAAAGGTGGGAAAGATGTAAGCAAGATATCTGCACCACCACAATCCGACAGGGGTGATGCCCCCTACAAATCCATCGCCAAAACTGCTAAGCCCTCACCAACTGTAAATGTCTCTACATATGATCAACAGGTACCATAATCACACAAATGGAAGTCCAATCTAAGTCGTACTTTGTCACTTTTTGTTGATAATTTAAACAGTTGAGCATTTATTTGACACCATTTTTCTATTTTGTTTATAATTCAGAGACCTTTTTTCTATATTATTACTGTAAAGTACATGACCACCGGAAGGATGGATGCATGGATGGGACGGTTTCATTTGGTTTTGATGGTTAGGCACCATAACTTTGTTACGTTCTACTGGAAACATGTTGGCATATGGAAGGATTGATGGAATCTAAGAATGTGGAAGACTTTGAAACAAAAAGTCAAGTCGTCAACTATGACTACTCTTTCAGTATTAATCAAACTGGACAACACTTGAAGAGAAAACTGTAGTTATAAATCATAAAATAAGAAATGGGTCCGTTTAGATAGTTCAATTGTGGATCTGGACTTAATGTGGGGGCTAAATTCCATTTATACTTGTACTTTATAAATTCCACATAAATGGACAAGCCCCACATTAAGTCCAGACCACAATTGAACTATCTAAACGGACCCATTTCTTATGTGGATCTGGACTTAATGTGGATCTGGCTAAATTCCATTTATACTTAGTTTCTTTCTAATTTTATAAAATAATTTTGCCCTTCTAGGTATCCCACATCTTCTTAACCTAATAAAAGCCATACCTATGAGACACATGTCCCCCTTCTAAGCCTCAAAATCTCATTTTCCCGTCATTTCTCTATTCTCTTATTTCCCTGATGTGAACCCGAACGCGGGATCCGTATACCTAATTCGGGTCATATCGTTCATTCCATACATAAAGCAAATAGGGTTTCATCTTCTTCAACACACTTTCGCAACCTAGGGTTTCTCTTCTCCTCCACTCGAGTTCGTCTTCTTCACGGCAAGGTTCTTCCATCAACAGGTTTGATTTGTATGTTTATATCAATAATCTGTGTTGATTTCTTCTTATTTTCATAGAAAGTTTCTAATTAAACCCTAATTTCTTTTGTCTTCTTCCACGCACAGGTACAATTATATCTCTAATCGAACTATCATTCTTGATTTTTATCTTTGTATTCTTCTCGATTCCTTCCTTTTTGTTTACTCTATTTCAGATTTTGATTTGTTATCCAACCTAGGGTATTCGATGAAGTCCCAATGATTGAATCTATTGGTTTTTTCTCAGGTATGATAATCTCATCTATTTCTGCTAACTGTTTACATATGTATCTAATTGTTGATCGGTCTATGATTAGGTATTCCTGTTTTAATTTCAATTACCTTCTTTAGCTACGTCGAATTTCAGTTTTCTGTAGTCAAATCAGGAGAAATTGCTTCAGATCTAGGTCTCCAGGAGCCTGTAGGATCTTCGATTTTAAGTTGCGATTTGATTTGACGGTAACCGCTTAATCTCTCTTATGTCGTTACTTTTCAGAAGGTTATTCGATCGATTCGCTTCACAGTTATTATTGTTGTTGCTTCATTCATAAGCGAATCTGAAGCATACACAAAAGTCTGATTTGTGTGTTAGCATGGATATTTTAGCTCGATGTGCATTTCTATAGAGATTTAGTGTGATCAGAACCAGATATTGTGTTAATAGAAACTTCTTAACCCGCGTCTTAAAAAAACTGAGATAGTTAGAAAATCATAACAACAGTATTTTGTTACTCAAAATTGACTAACGTGGCCTGATAGCATAATAAACTATAGACATACATCAACGCGCCACACAATCTGGTGGTTCGTGTCATGGATATGAAATTTTGAAATAGTTTTGATCCGATTTAAAATAAGATTGTAGCTTTTAAAAATGAGAGAATGAACGAAAGGAAACTGGAACTTTGAGGTGAAAGTAAGTTTAGAATTTGAGTGCATAACGTATAGTGATCATCTATCTATTATACTAAATGAATTCTCTTAAGCCACAAGATTTATTCTTAGCCAATCATTTTGATGACGTGGCAATGCTCTTAGGGCTGATAATTCATCCATAGGCGGCAATTCCATTTCCTTCATTCTCCTTTCTTTAAAATTTCTTTTGAAAACGTATTCAATGCCATTCAATACACCAAAACCTTCCACCGCCTTCTCTCTTCAATTCTTGCGAATACCTAAAGCTTTCCATATTTCAATGGATTTTCTCAATCAAGCTACATATATAGATTTCATCTTCTCCATCTTCTTCATCTTCGTCGTCCTTTTCTTCAATCTATTTCGGATTTTCTTCATTGATTCATATCGAAATCTGTAAGTTTACATTGTTAAATTCATTGTTTAATCATTCTTTATTTTTTCGGAATTTGATTTGCTTTTTGATATAGTATTTTTCTGTTGTAGAAACCCTAACTCCGATTGTCATTCTAGATCTGTTGTTTATGTTTATTTACTTTATGTTTTTGGTATAGATTTTGATGCTTACTCATAGCCCTAAACCGATTGTAAAGTATAATAACTTTTAATGTTAATGTTATCTATTACGCCACAGACGAAATCCTAAACCTGATTGTTATGTAAAATCACTTTTAATTTTTTTTATTGTGTTAATTTTTCTTCTGAATTTTATTTATTTTTTGAAGAAATATTGTTCTGTTGTAGAAACCCTAATTCCGATGATGTTTATGTTTATTAACATTATTTTTTTGTTATTGAATTTGATGTTTAATAATAGTCCTAAATCCGATTGTATTGTTGAATAAGTTTTATTTGATCTTAATATTTATTCGAAATTTGATTTATTTATTGAAAAATTATTTGTTCTGTTGTATAAACCCTAAGTTCAATTGTCATTGTCACACCCCCCCCAAAATGCCACCTAGGGAGTGTCCCTGTCAGGCGTGTGACAAACCAATAACGAGCCACTAATCATATTGAACCAATCGCAAGTGTTGAATGGAATCATCAATTATTACTGAAAAGTAGCGTCAATAAGTTTAAATGAAAACCAACATGTCAGCAGAAGCAAATAAAAGAAAACATAGTTAATTGTTTCAAATTAAATGTATGAAATCAATAAACCCATCATTCGTATCCAACCAGTACGACCCATGACCACTCCAGCTACTCCAGACAGCAAGTTTCCAAATCCATACAATCTAACGACCTGCGAGCATGCAACAAGTGTATCAGACAACGCTGGTGAGTTCATAGTTTTACGAAAACGTTGATTACCAAGTGTTAGTTAATCCATTGAATTTAATGCCGAAAGTAATGTTGAAAACAATGTTGATAATACCCCAATACAAGACGGCTTCTGATTATTTTGCTCTTTCTCCAATGCTCCTATCAAAGCATTGGTCATGACTAGGTCATTAGTTCAACACCCGTCCTCCCAGGTACGGGGTGAGGTTGCCAAACCTAAGTAGCGCTACTAACTAATACCATGTTACAACCCAGGTAACCAAACAACACGGAGGGACTTTAAAGGTGATAGGAAGAGTATATTATCCAACATTCCCGATTTTACCCAAAAGACTTATCCCTCCTCGGGATACCCACTGACTGTCCCAACCACCGGGACGCATGCTCGAATGTAGTGAACTCACCTTAGTTTTGCTCGGTAAGATTTACTACTTGTGCCACGTTGATCAAACAAACCCTAACGTTGTTACCAATAATAGTCAGTTTCCCAATCACTTAAGTTACACAATTTTCACATCAAGCACATTTATTGCACAACACAATTACAAGTACTGTTTAGGGTCACGTACTAGCATATCAATCACACATCTTTCGTTCACATTATGCAAATAACGTATCAGAAACAACCATGCTATACATAACCAAATCAACAATGCACAAATAACTCAACACGTTTCATAAACACATA
The DNA here is from genome assembly GCF_002127325.2 of Helianthus annuus. Taxonomy (NCBI): domain Eukaryota; kingdom Viridiplantae; phylum Streptophyta; class Magnoliopsida; order Asterales; family Asteraceae; genus Helianthus; species Helianthus annuus. Next base: position 155,103,364 of record NC_035446.2, on the reverse strand, counting down.
AGAAACAGTTCTAGAGTGCATCCTACATAATAATACCCTTAGTGCTCCCCTATCCCCACACCTTATCGGCCCAAAGTCAGAAATCAACATGCTACACATTTAATATGATCCTTAAAGTGTTTCCCAGCCCAACGCGACCCAGACTAGGTGCGGCCCAGTTTCCATTAGTTCACATGTTATGACCCTTCGGCGGAACATCCCTATTCAGCATGCATAATCCGTTTGGCCTGTATGGCCCAGTCAACATATATATATATTCTTTTTTTTATAAACGGTTTACACGCACACTTTAATCAAGCAAACAGACATTTAAAACAAAATAAACAAATCTTGTAGCACTGATCATCCCATCGGTTATAACAATCATATGAACCAAACAGTTAACACTAAATCAAACAGCCTAATGGACATCATCATTACTATTATCAAAACAATCAATCATGGCCGACAACTGTAGCACCCTATTAACAAAACTAGCAATTAATGGCCAGCCACTTATCATTAGTCTTCATGCTATTATTGGACCAAACTTTGTAGTGGATTGCAAGTTCAATATCATTGGACCATCTCTTGCATATTATATCTAATCTATAGGCATATAAGAATCACATGCCCACTCACAATCACCTGCAAATTCTATCCTTAACTAATGAGAGCACTAGCTTATATCTATTCCTAAATATATATGCAAGACATTTACAATTGACACACATAACCAACACATGCCTACAGACAACTTTCCAAGCACATGAACAATATGGCCAACCATTCACATATACACAATCACATGTAATCAATAACATGATAGCCGACAATATTAATGTTTTGCATGCAAGATTTCAGAAGTTTGTAATTGAGTAGTATACTGACTTATGTTCACTTTTTCACATGCTAACACTATGCACCACCTCCATTAATTTCCTATTCATATAAAACAAAGTCACGCAAACATAATATTATACAGCACGATCATCATCCCATCGAATTCTTTGACATATGGATATTAATTAACACACACCTTAACAAGTACATCACATCATTACGAAACCAAAAAAAACATGAATATGAATTTACTAACCGGAGAGCTTGACTTAAGAGAGAAAGCTTCGAGGGGGGGGGGGTTCTGCTAGGTCGCACGCAAGTATGGGGAAAAGTAGGGTTTGTGATGTGGATTATGAGATGTATGCAAATTTACGTACATATATAACTGACATCTAATAATGGGGCGGTTGTTACTAACAGATAATAAATCGAAGTGGGCTCAAGCCCACCACAACAATTCCTTGGCGTGCAAGATGTAACCGGCCCAATCTTGGCTTCTTGGCTTTATGTAGTATGTGTGGGCACAAGGAATATGCGTGTGGCCCAACTAAACTTACGGCTATCAAATACTCAAGCATATAATTTAATTGAGTTATCATATATGAATGGATTTAATCAAAGTTATAATAGTACAACACGTTTAACACATTGGGAAGGGATATCGAGAGGTTGAGATCACAAAAATTAAACGTCATTAACCTTGAAAATTCGGGTTGTCACATCATCCCTAACTTGAAAGAAATTTCGTCCCGAAATTTGACAAGTAAGCACGAAAGAGTGAAATGAGAAATCAAGATTTTTGTGGATTTTCCTCAGGTGCCACATCATCCCCAACTTGAAAGAGAATTTCGTCCTCGAAATTCACCAGTTGCATCGGAATTGATTCAGCAGATTCGTACGATTGCGGATACTAAGTCTCGAGTTCCCACGAACTCTCATAATTGGAATTTCACAGTGCTCGCAAACCTTAACCTCCTGGGGCATGATTTCAATAGGCACCTTAACAACGACATCTTGTCGTCAATCTTCAGCTCTTGTAACGTCACAATTAGGGTTTCATCAGACGTCAGTTAAGCTCGCCACGCTTCCAAAGCATCCCACACCCTCCCAGGGTGAGACTTTCAACACGATACGATCGCCTACAGCGATCTTCCAGCGTTTCCCAAGTTTATCAGTTTTCCTGACGGTCACGCGTTGCCGCCAATCGACTCCCGCTCAAACAATCTTCCCAGGAGTTTCGAGTACCGGTCCTGGACCAGTAATTAAGTCGTCCACCATCTCAATCTAACAAGAAGGTTGACATTATTGTCTAGGCGAGTCTGATCAGGTATGCTAGAGTCGATAGCGGGCTGCAAAGCGCGTACACGTCTAGGGTTCACGGCCGTATTCATCCAATAGCCCCATCCAGCGTTGCCATCACAAGTTTAGCTTTCTTAGAACCAGGGTACATAGGAGGCCCTTGTGATCGGTCTAAGTGGTGCATTCGGTACCGTCCAAGTAATGCCTCCAATTTGAATCCAAGGACTACGGCTTCCACCGTAGGTCGTGAATCGAGCAGTTCTTCCTGTGAGTCCACCACGTGAGCCATCTCCTTCTCGTGTTGCATCGATGTATAACTAGGACGCTAATTTGAACCATCATGGTATCCCGCCAGATCATAAGTACCCTCAGATAGAAGTGATGCTCAGTGCGTTGCAGGGTTGGGTTTCAAAAGCTGAAAAGACGTTCCCTGTTTTATTTCCCATAATTTCACAGCTCCCCGCTGTGTTAAGAAGGTTGAAGTTACACAATCTTCGAGAATCCCATTATGAATCTGTGATAGTACCCAGCGAACCCAAGGGATTGCTGTATCCCAGAAGGAAATCAGGATTTGCATAAGGTCAATCTGAAATTCCACCTAACGATGTGGAAGTAAACCAGCTCACTCTTCAGAAGACATGTCAGAAAATTCATGGATAAGTGGAAGACACTCGATCTTCCTTTCTTAAAGTGGCGAATCGGTGACAAGAGCTAGTATAGCAGAGTAGCCCTTCCGTAGACACTTCTGGGCTTTCACGACTGAGACGATGCCAACAATGGCACCACTACGATGAACTTGAACTGTTAAGGATTCCCCACTGGGGAGAGGGATACGCACGATTTTCTCTTTACAGAGAATTTCCGCTTGATGCATAGATACCCAAATCCGTGTCAACGACAACGTCAAAACTTACAAGAGTATCGAGTGGTAGGTCAATGTCGAACACTTGACCCATGATAGCAAGTTTTCAACAAAAGAACATGAGAAGCTTCTATCGATTTACTAGCAGTTAACTCTACTACATGCTTATTTTACAAGAGAGGTGGGAGTCAGTCCTAACTGACGACTGAACCCTAAGGCACATAACTCCAATCGAAACAAGAGTCAAATAACACAGAAGCAGAAAAAGATCATTCAAAGAAGACGTACCGGTCTCAACATTGCCATCATTGCGAGTTTCCCCCAGCGCCAATAGTAAATACTCTTCCACGTGCTCTGTTCCCACCATTGTTCCCATTGTTGTCGCTCCCAGTATTGTTGTTGTTGCCAGCATTCTGATTAAGCTGAGGGCAATCCCTCTTAAAATGACCCTCATCACCACACTGAAAGCACCCCTTTTGATTTCCCCGGTTCTGTTGGGACTGTTGCCTCTCCTGTTGCTGTGGCTGCTGCTGCGGCTGCTTTGGAAGCCAGACCCTGCAATCTTTAGCCATATGACCCACCTTGTTGCACCTATGACATACCTGGGTGCACGGTCCGCGATGGTGGAACATACACTTATCACACTTTGGTAGCTTTCCCGCGTAAGAACCCTGATTTGAATTGTTGCTCTGATTCTGGTTCACAGAAGACGACTGGCTAAAACCGCGGTGGATGCTGTTGTCTGCCCTTTTCTGAGATTGGCTGGCACTGGTTGCTTTGTCAGTATCGTGCCATTTGCGCTTGTTATCACTAGCAGGTGTGGTAGCTGTAGCAGTCGAGGTAGCAGCAGAAACACGTGGCGGCAAGTTGCCACGTTCGACCTCTTGGTCAGTAATCTTATGTGTCAAACGGACGATACGGGGCAGATTGTCTAGGTTTGCAGCAGTAACGTACCCCTTAACAACTGGTGCTAAGCCCTTGAGATACAACTCAATTCGCCGAGGTGGGGGTCGAGACATGTTAGGGCACAAAGTTGCTAAATCATTAGACCTCCTAGTGTATGCTTCAATCTCAGATCCCTCCATTTTCAGATTGTAGAACTCGTTCTCCAGTTTCTGAATCTCATCACGAGGACAATACTCCTCTCGCATCAACTCCTTGAAATCATCCCAAGTAGTGGCGTTCGCCATCTCAATACCCAACATCTGAACCTGGGCATTCCACCATGTAAGGGCACCATCCTCGAGTGTGCCCGTAGCATACTTCACTCTGTCCCCAGCTGGACAGTTACACATTGCAAATACCGATTCTGCCTTCTCAAACCATCGTAGGAGTCCTACAGCCCCTTCAGTCCCACTGAAGGTCTGTGGCTTACAATCCATGAACATCTTGTACGTACAAACAGGTGGAGCAGGTGGATTGTTTTGATTCGCAGGTTGACCTAAAACGTAAGGACGTACAACGCACAGGTAAGTTTCGAGTATACGACACAAGGATAGAAAATAATTGGCACATATCGTACCAGCCTGGTAAGCCGCTAGAGCTTCAGCTACACGAGTGTTGATCAGGTTGGTTAATTCGGCCTGCGTCATAGCAATGTGGCCACGTCCACCACTTCGGCCTCCTCCACGTCCACTCATGGTTCTATATAAGAGAAGGGAACTATCTTAAGGGTCGAAACGAGGTAAAGGTCAAGTTTCACATTAAAATCTACAACTATCAAGTTTACACATAATAGGGCAGAATCCTACTCACGTTCGTTAAGCCTCACTGGGACTTACATGCACCTCACGTTATTATTATGTGTGCACCCATAGTAATAAGGTAATTTGCATGCTCATCTCAGTGCCTCTTAACTTGCGCTAAAAGTTTTCCCCGCATTCAAATAGCCAAGTGGGTAGTATAAGATTATGATTCACAAGATTCATAGAGTAGTGTCACACTATCAAGTCACCATGGTAGCTAATATATCGTTTCGTTCAAACTGTAAGTGTATGACTACTAAACAAGTAATGCACGAAGTAATTAGAAGACGAACCTTGCAATCTGGAGCTGAGTGTCATGGTCGATTTTCGAAGTTTTTCGGTTATAGTCTGGTTTTATATAAACATTTTAAAACCAAGTTCACTATAACCAGTGGCTCTGATACCAAACTGTCACACCCCCCCCCCAAAATGCCACCTAGGGAGTGTCCCTGCCAGGCGTGTGACAAACCAATAACGAGCCACTAATCATATTGAACCAATCGCAAGTGTTGAATGGAATCATCAATTATTACTGAAAAGTAGCGTCAATAAGTTTAAATGAAAACCAACATGTCAGCGGAAGCAAATAAAAGAAAACATAGTTAATTGTTTCAAATTAAATGTATGAAATCAATAAACCCATCATTCGTATCCAACCAGTACGACCCATGACCACTCCAGCTACTCCAGACAGCAAGTTTCCAAATCCATACAATCTAACGACCTGCGAGCATGCAACAAGTGTATCAGACAACGCTGGTGAGTTCATAGTTTTACGAAAACGTTGATTACCAAGTGTTAGTTAATCCATTGAATTTAATGCCGAAAGTAATGTTGAAAACAATGTTGATAATACCCCAATACAAGACGGCTTCTGATTATTTTGCCCATTCTCCAATGCTCCTATCAAAGCATTGGTCATGACTAGGTCATTAGTTCAACACCCGTCCTCCCAGGTACGGGGTGAGGTTGCCAAACCTAAGTAGCGCTACTAACTAATACCATGTTACAACCCAGGTAACCAAACAACACGGAGGGACTTTAAAGGTGATAGGAAGAGTATATTATCCAACATTCCCGATTTTACCCAAAAGACTTATCCCTCCTCGGGATACCCACTGACTGTCCCAACCACCGGGACGCATGCTCGAATGTAGTGAACTCACCTTAGTTTTGCTCGGTAAGATTTACTACTTGTGCCACGTTGATCAAACAAACCCTAACGTTGTTACCAATAATAGTCGAGTAAATTACGTTTTTGGCCCTTGTGGTTATATCACCTTTACTATATTAGCCCAAAATAAGAATTTTTAACATATCTGCCCCCATAGTCTCTATATCTAACCATTTTGGCCCCTAAGTCTATCCATTTTGGCCCCTATGGTCTCTATAACTAACCATTCTGCCCCCCATGATCTCTAGACTTAGGGGCCAAAATGGTTAGTTATAGAGACCATGGGGGCAAATATGTTAAAAATTCTTATTTTGGGCTAATATAGTAAAAGTGATATAACCACAGGGGCCAAAAACGTAATTTACTCAATAATAGTCAGTTTCCCAATCACTTAAGTTACACAATTTTCACATCAAGCACATTTATTGCACAACACAATTACAAGTACTGTTTAGGGTCACGTACTAGCATATCAATCACACATCTTTCGTTCACATTATGCAAATAACGTATCAGAAACAACCATGCTATACATAACCAAATCAACAATGCACAAATAACTCAACACGTTTCATGAACACATAAGAAACAGTTCTAGAGTGCATCCTACATAATAATACCCTTAGTGCTCCCCTATCCCCACACCTTATCGGCCCAAAGTCAGAAATCAACATGCTACACATTTAATATGATCCTTAAAGTGTTTCCCAGCCCAACGCGACCCAGACTAGGTGCGGCCCAGTTTCCATTAGTTCACATGTTATGACCCTTCGGCGGAACATCCCTATTCAGCATGCATAATCCGTTTGGCCTGTATGGCCCAGTCAACATATATATATATATATTCTTTTTTTTTTATAAACGGTTTACACGCACACTTTAATCAAGCAAACAGACATTTAAAACAAAATAAACAAATCTTGTAGCACTGATCATCCCATCGGTTATAACAATCATATGAACCAAACAGTTAACACTAAATCAAACAGCCTAATGGACATCATCATTACTATTATCAAAATAATCAATCATGGCCGACAACTGTAGCACCCTATTAACAAAACTAGCAATTAATGGCCAGCCACTTATCATTAGTCTTCATGATATTATTGGACCAAACTTTGTAGTGGATTGCAAGTTCAATATCATTGGACCATCTCTTGCATATTATATCTAATCTATAGGCATATAAGAATCACATGCCCACTCACAATCACCTGCAAATTCTATCCTTAACTAATGAGAGCACTAGCTTATATCTATTCCTAAATATATATGCAAGACATTTACAATTGACACACATAACCAACACATGCCTACAGACAACTTTCCAAGCACATGAACAATATGGCCAACCATTCACATATACACAATCACATGTAATCAATAACATGATAGCCGACAATATTAATGTTTTGCATGCAAGATTTCAGAAGTTTGTAATTGAGTAGTATACTGACTTATGTTCACTTTTTCACATGCTAACACTATGCACCACCTCCATTAATTTCCTATTCATATAAAACAAAGTCACGCAAACATAATATTATACAGCACGATCATCATCCCATCGAATTCTTTGACATATGGATATTAATTAACACACACCTTAACAAGTACATCACATCATTACGAAACCAAAAAAAACATGAATATGAATTTACTAACCGGAGAGCTTGACTTAAGAGAGAAAGCTTCGAGGGGGGGGGGGGTTCTGCTAGGTCGCACGCAAGTATGGGGAAAAGTAGGGTTTGTGATGTGGATTATGAGATGTATGCAAATTTACGTACATATATAACTGACATCTAATAATGGGGCGGTTGTTACTAACAGATAATAAATCGAAGCGGGCTCAAGCCCACCACAACAATTCCTTGGCGTGCAAGATGTAACCGGCCCAATCTTGGCTTCTTGGCTTTATGTAGTATGTGTGGGCACAAGGAATATGCGTGTGGCCCAACTAAACTTACGGCTATCAAATACTCAAGCATATAATTTAATTGAGTTATCATATATGAATGGATTTAATCAAAGTTATAATAGTACAACACGTTTAACACATTGGGAAGGGATATCGAGAGGTTGAGATCACAAAAATTAAACGTCATTAACCTTGAAAATTCGGGTTGTCACAGTCATTCCTGATATATTTTTTATGTTTATTAACATTAATATGTTAGTATCTTAATTTTAATCTTAATCCTTCATTTGAATTTCTGTTTTAAAACAAAGTTTTGTTATAAAAAAATATTTTTATGCATATCCCTAAATCTGAATTTCATTAAAAAAAATTAATTTTAATTGAATCTGTATTCTATGAACCCTATTCGTTTATGTAATTTTTTTTTAATGATACTAAACTATTTGAATGTATTCTTTTAAAATGTGTTTGATTGGTCTGTTTTATTGATCATTGTTATTTTTATATTATAAGCCTGTATATGATTGTCATTCAAGATCTGTTGATTTTTGAGTATTAACATTAAGGATGATGTCCATTATCAATCCTGATTTCTTTTTCTGTTATTAGATTTTTTTATTAAAACATATCCATTATTCTATGAAACCCTATTTGTTTATGTAATTTTTTTGAAATTGAATGTAGGTTTCCAATATGCCTGGATCTTCTTCATTAAGGTATCTTTTGTTTTTGTTATTCACTAACTTATTGTATTATATTGTTGAAATTATGTTGATAGTATGTACATTTTGTATAAAGTTTAGATCATTATGTTATTTTTTATTTTTTGTTATCAGTTTTTTATTGTACCTTTATTTTAAATTTGTTTATGAAAACATATTCATCTTATCGTTTATAATATCTAATTTGTTGATTTTTTTTTCATTTTTTTTGGTTATTATGTTATTTTATATAATCTTTCATGTTATGATTAATTCAACTTCAATCGTTTATTGTTTGTTGCTTTTGCTTTCCTTCTGTATCATTTGTTTCGAACAATAACATTTTAATGTTTACTAACTTACTATTTTTTAAATCAGTATCAGAGAACCCTGTTTCTGTAGGCATATGAATAAAGCAGACGAGATTATTCTGGTAATTTATATTTCATGTTTTTTTGTTGTTATAATTAAATTGAATTTATTATAATATTTTTTTATAATTTTTTCTCTAATTATATTTCATGTTCCATTGTTTGGTTTGTTAGTCTATTCCTTCTGATGCTACTTGCAAGCTGTGGGGTGTGGATAAAGGCCCTACAAATGTTATGATACATACTGATGATGGCCGGATTTTTAATGTTTGGTTAAGCGAATCTAAAGGAAATTTGTTCTTTTTCCAAGGATGGTCCAATGTAACCCAACATTTGGGACTATCCGAAGGATGTTTGGTAATATTCAATCCCCTGGATTGTACTACGTTTAAATTAACATATTTCATTGATGGTGTTAGTGGTAGCTCTTTTTGGACAAATCTGCTACGTACATCATCTCGTTTTTGTGTAAGTTATTCTTTAGTTTTATCTATCTTAAAGTATTTTTGTTTTTCTTTATTGATATTAAAACTAACTTTTTTTTTTTTGTTATCCTTTTTATAGGTCATTCCTTAAGTTATCCTGTCGAAAACCTTTACTACATCCATTGATGTAATATCCACTATAATGATAGACAACAAAACGTTTCACGTTAGGATTGAAACGGCTGACGGTAAATTCGGTTTTACCGTTGGTATTGACGTTATTGTTAGTCTGTTACAGTTAGAGCCTGGTTGTCTTTTGTTATTTACAAAATATTTTGGTAATTATTTTAATTTAAAAGTTTTTGGAAAAAACGGTGTTGAAAAGAACTTTCTTGATATAGATGTTGATGTGGTAAGTATACATTTTGTTACTTATATATATTCTTTATATATTTTTTTCATCTAATAAATGTTCTATTTAATTTGCAGCCTTTAGTTGCACCTATTGATGCTGTGAATGAAATTTATGAAGAACCACATAGTCGTGTTCATCGGTTTTCCCGTATGGCTGGTACCGATTTTGTAAGTTCTATTATCATTATATAAAGTACAAGAATTTAATTGTTAATATCTTTATATTTTTTATTATTTTTATTAATTATGTTTTTTTAACAATACAGATGCTTCCCGATCGTGTTTCTCAAATGGCCAAACTTAATCTTGGTTTAAAAGATATAACCGTCAGACTTTTGAATCGGGATCCCTCAGTGCAGTTTACCAACGGTACTAGACGTGAAAGGACACGTAAAGGTTTTCGATATGCGTTAAGGCGATGGTCGAAGTTCATGAAAACTGCTGGAATTAAGGTCCGTGACACCGTTGACTATTCTTTTGACGAAAATGAGCAAGTTCTAAGTGTTGAAAAGGTTGTAGCTTACGTTAGTTGTGGTAATTAGTTATTTGACATTTTGGTTTTTGTTTTTTCCTTTTTCATCACTTTAGATATTTACTTTTTCTATGATTTTTTGGTTTTTAACATTGTTATGGTTTTCAGTATCTAGATAGTACATTTTATCATATGTTAATTTTATTTTTAACCACTATAATTGCAATGTATATGATAATATCAAATTATTAAAAACCCAATGTGTACAATGTTTAATCTTTATTTTAAGATTTTTTTCCCATTAAACATATACATAAAAAAACGGTTAAATAAAACCTTTTAAAATATTTACCAACAATTAAAATTTATACCAGTTTGTGATATGTACACATAGCAGTCATACTTAACATGTTGATATAAATGAATTAATATATTCAGATATTAACATAGATGTTAATTGTAAAAAAAAATATTCCATTTCTGTTTATATACACACGTTTATGTTCATTAATATCATAACTGAAATACAAATTTTTCAAAATTTATTTTTATATATTCATATTTTTTTGTAATGTTGTTCTAAATGAATTTTGATTATTCCATAATATGTATTGTTTGTCAATTTTTATTAACACTCATTTTTTATATGTCAATTACAAAGCGTTTATTTTTATCATGAAAGTTCTATTAAAATACTTATTTCTAATTGTAATAACTTTTCAATAGTTTTCATTTAAATTTCTTGAATCTGTGTTACATTATGTATTATGTATATCTTACACCTTTATGATAATTTACAATTGCTTATTGCTTATAGGTATTATTGAACTTGAAAAAAATAACTAAACGAAATTAACATAGATTATTGATGTTAGAAAATGATTTATAAGTGAATAAATTTAATTAATTAAGTGAATATATATACAAATTTCTTTTACTTATTTTTTTCAAGCTGAAAAATCAGTTGAGTAATATAAAAATATGTTACTGAAGTTAACAAATTAGTTTTTTTAGAAATGACTGATATCTTGAAGTTGGGTTGAATTTGTATATTTAGTGCTTTTTTTGCCTTGATTCGTTTTGTTGACTTATGTTACATCTTCTGTTTTGTCATTCATTGTTGGTTTCTGATGACTACAAAGTAATTGTGATATGACTCGATTGCTATTTGTGTTACAATTTGATTGAATTTAATGTTTTATCTAATTACAAGTGTTAACTTTGATATAATTTTATTACCTTTTTGTATTAAGTTGCTTAATTTTACAAATTACATTTCTAATTTTATTACCTTTTGATTACATCTATTAATGGAGATTACAAGGATGTCCTCGATGATGTACGTGTCAAGTTTTTAGCTATTAAGGAAGAGAAGAAGACACAAAGGATGTGTCAAATACGGTTTAGATGATACATGTTCAAGGTAATAAGAAGAAACCCTCTGTTGAATTAGCAACCAGTGAGAGAGTTTTGCTGGAAACATGGATGTGTCGGTGATGTTGTCGAGGAGTGTCAGGAAATGCTTAGTGATAGCATTTTCTTATACTCCTCGACAATGTCACCGACCCCTCTTAAAAATTCCATCAAAACTCTCTCACTGGTTGCTTCTACAACAAATGGTTTCTTTTTGTTACCTGGACCTGTATCATCTTAACTGTGTTGACTGACCATGTATGTGTTGTTACATCAAGATTCAATTATGATTTATTTGTTTATGAAAATTGATCGATTCACTTTTCATCACCATAGATCATCACATTTTTATGTAAGTTATTTTTTACTTTTATATATCTTAAAGTATTTTTTGTTGTTCTTTATTGATATTAAAACTAAATTTATAATTTGTTTTGTTATTGATTTTATAGGTCATTCCTTAATTTATCCTGCCGAAAACCTTTACTACATCCATTGATGTAATCTCCACTATAATGATAGACAACAAAACGTATCACGTTAGGATTGAAACGGCTGACGGTAAATTCTGTTTTACCATTGGTATTGACGTTATCATTTAATAAATGTTTTATTTAATTTGCAGCCTTTACTTGCACCTATCGATGCTGTAAATGAAATTTGTGAAGAACCACATGGTTGTGTTCATCGGTTTTTCTGAATGGCTGGTACCGATTTTGTAAGTTCTAATTTCATTATATAAAGTACATTAATTTTATTGTTAATATCTTTTTATTTTTATTTTTGTTATTAATTATAATTTATAACTATACACATCTTCCCGATTGTGTTTCTGAAATGTTTTGACCTGATATTGGTTTAAAACATATAACCGTTTCAACATCACCTAATTGTTGCTATATTCCGTTCTTGGCTGTTATAGGTAGCGTTGGTTGTAATCGATCTTTATGTTTATTGCTTATAGGTAGTATAGGTAGTATAGTTAGTATTTCCAGCTTTTAATTCATCTTTATGAATGTCATCATTTGTTATTTTGGTTGCACACACTTTTTATAGAATTATGGAAATTGTTCAATCATAAATTTTAAAATTACGTCCTTCCTTTTAATGATTATCAGAATTAAGGAACATGATCAATCATAATTATTTATATTACCATGTTTTTTATAATTTAGTAAAGGTTGACAATTTATAATTAAAATTCAAAATATCGTTACCAAAATTATGTTTTATCTTTGGTTATAAATAAGTCCAATTACTTATGTTTGATACCCATCCCAGTTACTGACTTGGTATAATTCGAGTTCATAACTTCTAGTATGAGTATTAAGAGTTTCATTTGATTTCACATGGTTGTTGTATTTTCTATTTACCCATATTCTGTTTTTTATAGACCTGTCTTCCTTGATTTATATATTATCATCTTCAAGGTTTCTAATGTTATGTTATTTTCTTGAATTTCAGAGATGGAACAGGATGCTATCACACTTCTAAATAATGTTGATCTTAATGTTGATGATTACACTATCAGAATCCGTATACTTCGGCTATGGACAAGACCTTCCTTCAACAATCCTAGGAAGATTTATTGCTACGACATAATATTCATGGACCAGGAGGTTTTCTTATTGGCAATTCATATAATATTTTAGTATGAATTTAAGGTCTTATTGTTTTTATTGATTTTTATTATACAAAGCTTTGTTGTAGGGCACGAAAATGTAGGCTTTTGTTTTACAAAAAAAAAACACTACTGCTTATGAGCATTTGCTGAAAGAAAATCAGTGTTTAACTATTCGTAATCCTTCTCTTGGAGAAAACCGTCAGAAAGTCAAATATGTTCATAGTTCGTTCAAGATAAATCTAAATGACACCACCATTGTCGAGGAATCCAACGAACCTGTTGGTGCTGAATGGGGATTTGATTTTTTTCCATTTGAGTCTGTTGTGGAAGACCCTGATGATGACGACAAGTCATTCAAAAGCCCTATTGGTATGTTTTTAAAAATGTGTTATGCATATTTAATATTTAAATATCTATAAATTTGATGTTGTTTTAATTATAGTTATGTTTTTACATTTTGTAGACGTTATTAGTTTTGTGGTTAAGTGTCTTCCGTCAGAGGATAAAACTGAAAATAATAACGGCAAAGATGAGAAGAAGGCTACCTTTATTCTGGAAGATTTGCAGTACCGTCTTATACATTCATAAATTAAATTTGGTTTATTTCATTTTATTTTTATTGACAACCACCAACTTAACTTTATAAACGGTTTGTTGTAGACACCAGCAGATTTACGTTACTTTATGGGGGGTTTATGCTGATCAGATTATAGAATTTCAAAAAAAAAAAAACATAAGGATGAAAAGAATGTTGTTGTCGTTGTGCAGTTTGGCAAGTACCGGTTTTGGGGAGGTATATTTTATATAGTGACTGTCAATTTTCAAACAACTTCATATTTAATATATTCAATGTTTTATTTTTTTATATGTTTCTTTAACTAAACAAGAAATTTGTTTGTCTCCAATTTGTATACTGTAACTCGAGTGTTCATAAACACTGAAATTCCCGAGATTTTGGAATTTAAGAAAAGGTACGTAATCTTATTACGTTTTTGTTTTATAGTATATTTTGTATACATTTTACTGTCACGAGTGTTATTATTTCTGTACAGTTTCCTTGCTCAACTTAATACGTCAACGTCTTCCGGTTACTCTGGATTGAGTTCCCCTGTTATGAAGTCAATGGTTGAGGAGTATCTTTCTGATATTTCCTTTAGTACAATTGGAGCATTAAGCGGAATATCCGAAGTATTCTTACAATTAATAATATTTTCTTATTATACCTTTTGTTTTTTTAAACTATCATAATGCAGTAAATTATATATATATCTATACAGCAAAAGTTTGTTATTATACTGGGAACAATTAAAAGCTTTGCCTCAGAAGACTCATGGTTTTACAATGCATGTAAAACTTGCAACAAAAAGGTTATTACGAACACTATTTGCAAGGACAAGGAAGATGGAAGTCAAGGATATGATGAAGTAACTGTCTTGGAATGCCAAACTGATCGCTGCAATAAAAGGACTGTTGTCTCTGTTCCCAGGTGAAATTACTTGATTCATTTATGTCTATATTATAAAAGATTACTGATTATTAACACCATATTTTTGAAAAATTTGTAGGATAAAACTTCTAATACGTGTTCAGGATTGTACCGGGATTGTTACTTTGACGTTGTTTGAACGTGAAGTTGTTAGACTGCTAAATGTTAACGCAAACCAGCTTTTGGATAATAACATGGAGGTAACTTATATTTTCGAAATATAAGTTCTCTTAATTGCTTTAGACGTATTTCTGTTTTTATTTTACATTGATAAGTTTATAAATTATGTCTCCAACTTATTGAGGAACACATTTATAACAGTTAGCCAGCGAAGGTAACTTTCCCAAGGAGCTGAAGGCATTGCTAAACAAGAGGTTTGCGTTTAAGATAGCCATAGCTTCGTTTAACATAAAAAAGAAATCAGATGGCTACTCGGTGTCGAAGTTGACTGAAAATCCTTCAATCATCAAAGATCTTGATAGGCATTTTGATGCTTTCCAGGTTCTATAATGATTCTATACGTTAGCTTAACTTTTTGTTATAAAAATCTTATACCACTTTTGAATATTTATTGAAAAATATGAAATAAATACAGCCTGCTGATGAAGAACCTTTAAATGCTGTTGGTTCTGATCTAAATCCAACTGTTAACATTCAAATCCGGGTATGTTAAACAACTTCTTTATATCACTAATCCTTTAATATTTTTTTATTCACCTTATTTCTTCAGCTCTATTTTTTTTTACTTTTTTAATTTTATTGTACAGGATTCTGTTTCCTGTACCGTCGATGAAGACACTCCCATGTCCAATTTAAACAACAACATGTTTACTACACCCTTTGGACCTCATAATAGTAGTTATTCAAATATGCTGGAGAATGAACTTAAGCGTAATTTGGATGCGGTTTATGATGTGGATTTATGTTCTTCTGAGTCTTCAACTAAACCGCGTATGGGTGATTGTGAGAACAATGAAGGTTTGGATGTGAAAGCAAAGTTGGAAAAGTAGTTTCATAATTTAATAGTCATCTCAAATTTTTATAACATTTTCTGATGTTTTATTTTGTTTAATCTTTGTCGGTACATTTATGTCAGTACTTGATGTTGGGTTTGATGTTGATTTTCGTTTATTATCGTCGTATCAATAAGAGATGATTTGTTTACGTCCATTAATGTTTATTAAATTTCGGGTTCTTTATTACATTATCATTCAAGCCTTTTATTTTTATTACATATAAATTGAATAATTTTATGTAGTAAATTATTTTACATAAATTATGTTAGTAATTTTTTTAATAAATAATTAAATCAACCATGAATGTCTACTTAGATGTATTATTATATGTAGATCCCAACCAGGTTTACTAAAATAATTTATGATTTATTTAAATTCCGAACAATTTAATTATAGATGTAACGGATTTAAGTATAATAATTGTTATTTAAATTAGTTAATACATAATCAACTTTTATTATATAGAGTTTCTAAAATTGTTTCTAAACATATATATTAATCAATTATAGAAACTTTATTATTATATTCATTTTTTTATAAATTAGTCATATATTTAGAGATATAGTATGTAGAACAGGAAATCATTTCATGTACATGATTTGTTATTTAATTATTTGTTTATTTATACTATAATATTTTTTGACGAATTTTATAATTTTTTTTGTATTAAAGGCACAGAAGATTTGGTCCGTATTAATTAACGGATTTAACATTATAATAATTTAAATCTCCAGTGAATGTATAGTTAGAGATATTATTATATGTATTAATTTTTAACAATTGGTTACATTTATAGAAGTATTCGCTTATCATATTATAAACCCAACCAGGTTTACTAAAATTTATTTAAAATCACCTTCATAATATAACATTCCATTTACAATGTCATTTTATATAAATATAAATTACGACATACATCTCCATTACATATGAACTTTTAACCTATTCTTTGGTTTCTTCAACCAGGTATTATGCAAAATCTTTAAGTAATACACAATCTATTTTTCCATGTGTCAATACAAACTAATATCATATATGTTTTATTATACGTTTCCATTTTACTAGGTATTTCATATAATGGATCAAATTCCGTTTGATGTTGTGATCATGGAAATTTTTGTTAGGCTCCCTCTCAAATCACTATGTCGGTTTAGAAGCGTATGCAAAAAAATGGTATGAAGATCTTTCAAGGTTTGAATTTTTACAGAGCCATACGAATCGCGTTAGTAATATAGTGGTAAGATTTTAAAGTTGTTATATAATTTTAATGATTACAATATTAATATTTCTTTAACAGTGTTCATATTAATTGTTAAATTATTTCTCATATCTGTTACAGGATGAACTATTGGAACAAGGCATGTTTCCAGATCCGTTTGACATTTGAAAACCTGCATAGGTTTTCATTTTCTTTATCTGTTTTGTATTTTTCTATTATTGACCGTTTTTTACGATTAATGAATCAATTATCAATCATCTTATTTGTTTCCTTTAATCAAGCACACTGTTTAACGTTTTTATTCAATCTTATTTATACTAATTATATTGATTTTTATTATTTATATTTATTATTATCAATCAGACTTGCATACCACAATTTTGTTTTTAATCCAACAAAAATTAAAACTGAAAATATTATTCAAACATAGGAAACACTTATTATAATGAACAAACAAGCCATAACTCAAATGTTCCAAAATACTAATTCTTTTTTTCACCAATCGTGTTATCTTCTTCCATTGCCTCATATTCTTCTATTTTGTTGCGATTCGATTCCGGATGAAAATATTCTTTATAAAGTTCGCCATATAGCGATGGGCAATCCTCCCAAAAACTTTCATGCGTCCATAAATTGCAAATAATTTTGAATTAAAAAGGAACAATGTTGATAAAATTAATTTAAATTTTGAAAATAAGTAAAAGACAACTATAATATATTACCAGATATTCTTTAGCATAGTTGACGTGTAACCACTCAAACGGCCATGATGTTAGCCCTTGATTCCACTGTTTACACACACATTTGTATTGATCAATGGATCTTCCATTGAGCCTAATTAAGATTTCAAACAGTATAATATCGAAAGGAATATAAACCATTGTTAAAAACTTCAAAACCTATAATTGAAGATGCTATGTATATCCTTTATATAATAGATTAAGTTGTGTAATAAACAAAAAAAAAGATTTATAATTAAAAAAGGTAAGTCGATTTTTAAATGTCAATTTTGAATCTGTTAATGTTTTTTAGTATAATTCAAATTTATTTATACATCTATCTAAGTGAAGTTCATGTTTTTGGCGGAATTTTAGGTGTATTGAACAACCATACTTATTTAAGTAAACCTAAATTTTTAAGTTAAGAATGGAAATGAGATTTTATTTTTACAAATTGATTTGTTATTTAAGGAATTTTGTAACCAATAAAATCGTTAATTTACATTTGAGAATTTTGTATTTTTATCTTAAGAACTGTGAAATTAATTTTTAAGTCAACCGAATATTTTATCGATATATCTGCCAAAATTTGTCTAAATAATCAATAAAACTAACCTAATAATTAAAACTCATTTATTCATTTGACAACTATTTCAAATACATAAATCACATATTTATATTATTGCTAAGATTAAGATGGTTTAACATTTATAAAAATTATAATATTTGCAATAACTTTGAAAAGTATTGTTATATCTGATCCTTAAAATAAAATATTCTCATTAATTATAAATATTTCAACCTTCAAATTTCGAGTCACTATTTTCAATCAAATTTATATAATCTTTTACATCTCATGCTTAAAATAGAGTATCCTAATTAATTATAAATTATAAAAAAATTTAAATAGATTTATTGCTGCTTTAGCTATTTATGGACTTAACTTTTTAATTAAATTTTATATAATCTGAGACATCTCATGCTTTAAATAAAATATTTTCATTAATTATAAATATTTACCTTCAAATGGATTTATAAATAAAGCATTTGTTAATGGGTCAGATTAGATGTGTTGACTCAAAAGGTTATTATCTCCAAATCCAAATTTCGGTTTGCTTTTCTTTCTATTATTTTCGTATTTTTGTTTAAAGATGTATATCATTTTAATACGATTCATTATTTATATGTGATATGTGTTTGTAGATCGTTAATATTTATTGGTTGCTAGCTTCACAAATTCATATACATAAATCTTATCATTTTTTTCATATGAATCTTTTTTTAGGATGGAACCTCTTGAGTTTGAGATGTTTGCTCACGAAATCCTATCAAGGCTACCAAGTAAATGTGTTGGACGATTTAAATCAGTTTGCAAGCAATGACGTTATGAATTGTCTTCATATATTTTTTCTATTATTCACTCTCGCCGTATGTATAATTCTGAACATCGTAAGCTAATCACGTTGACTGCATCATCAATGTGACAACTTGATTGGAGGAAAGGTAGACATTTGTGAGAGGAAGTTTATTTCCTTCCCCGTTGATACCCCGATTTCAAATCTAACGATTCTTGCTTCTCAATACGGTCTTTTACTGATGTGCATCCAAGGTCCTTCAGACCAATTGATTCTATGGAATCCAACCACCAATAAATTTTTGAATTTGTGTCATAATAAACCTAAAAGTTTTTTCGATATCAAGGCAGATGCAGTTGGGATTTATCTAGACTCATTTAACGATGTTAAAATATTACATCTCCAACGTCGTATGGATGATGTTGTACCTCGTGTGTATTCTATGAACACACATGAATGGAAAACTTTAACTTTTTTAAAAGGATCAGATTACGCTTCAATGTTATATTTGTGGTCTAACGGCACTTTATGCAACAATGTTCTATATTTTGCATCTCCACATTATTGGGCGCCTCCTAAAAGTTATATGATTGCTTTTGATGTGGTTTCTGAAACTTTCTCAAAGCTTTCTATACCACAATTTACTCATGTTGTTGCTCACCAAAGCTGCTTTTTCAAAATCCGCAACACACTTCATATGTTTGTTGTCGTAAAGACCCATGATATAAATGTGAAGCTATTTAAATTTGAAGATCAAGGATGGTTAGAAGTATCTTCTTTTACAAAGCCAAATTCAATTTCATTTGAGTTATGGCTTAACAAGTTAGGTGAGAAAGGAGGAGAAAGTTGGTCTTTTATTACCGACTGGGGTAGTATTATTGAAATAAAAATTGACATGAAAGATCTTCAATATTTACAAGACGCTGAGACATTTCAAGGACTATATAACGTCGCATCTTTTGAAGAGACCGTTTTGTCACCTACACTTTAGTTTTAATATGTTTTTCATTTGAATTTATCGTGATTTAATATGTAACATTTAAGAGATGTTAAAGAAGAATTTAATGAAGAAGTGTTGCTTAAATTGTTTTATGATACAGACTGAAAAAAAAATTTGTTTTCATTATTATTATATTTTATCAATTTTTACTCATACAAACGTTCCTGTTGTTTATTAACCCATGTGTTCTTTTATTAATATATATCCATTTATTTTTTGTTTATAAAGATAGATTGACAACATGTGAGTATTCACGCTTGATATCTTGGATGTTACTTTAGATTTTGTATAAAGATTTGTCATAATTTAAATTGAAAAATCCAAACCCTCAGTAATCACTATTGAAAAAAAAATTATTTTATACTTAATGGTTATATATAATATTCTGTTACTATTAACATCTTTAACATATTTATATTAAGTTAATAAAAAATGGTAAATTTAATATATAAATTTAAACAACAGTTAACAATATACTAATTTAATAAAATATGTAATAATAATAATTTCACACTTTCTTAAATATTTATAAACATAGATTATAACATAAAAGGGTGTTGTTGTAAGTTATTTTTAAATCCAATTTATTATTATCATTTTTAAAAGTTTATGGGTTGTTTATGTAATATTACAAACAACGGTTGTAAATATACAGTCTATCATCATTACATAGCAACCTATACCATCATAGCATGTCTCAAATTATCACCACCAGACACTTCATCGGCGACGGAAACTAGGGCTCCGATATTATCCGTTATCATCGTTCTTAAGCTTGCCGCCGCTGGTTTCTTAGATGGAATCCTCATCTAAAGGCAATAACATTTCACTTCCTTTAGTTTTTTCCTTTATTTTTTTACTTAATCGGTCCAATCGTTGATTGTAGATCATTACTTTGACATATTTCAGATCTAAACCGGTTATAGTATTGATTTTGTAAGATTGAGTCTTTAATTGTTTGAAATTTACTGTTCGTAGTTGTTATTTGTTATGCTTTCTTCATGTTATATGTATATACCAATCATTTACGGAGGACATAAACAGACAATGATGATTCTATGTTTAATCATTCACTTAGAATTTCATAGATACTGTTATAAGAACTTTATATGTCAAAATCATTATAGATAGTTATAAGATTGATTATAATGGTTTATAATGAATTGTTTAAGGATATTATTATTGATTATAATGGTTTTTAACGAAAATCTAAACCATTTATAGTATTGTGTTTGTAAGATTGAGTCTTTAATTGTTAGAAATTTAGTGTTTGTACTTTTCTTTTGTTATGCTTTGTTCAACTTTTGTTTATATACCAATCGTAATTTAGACATAAACGGACATTGATGATTCGATATTTAATCATTCACTTAAAATCTCATAGATACTTTTATAAGAACAATAAATTTTAGAATCATATAAGTTAGTTATCGGATTGACTGTAATAAGAAAGGAAATGTATATTTCTTAACCATATAACTTTGGTTTTTGCATGATTTCAATCGGCTATGTTAAGATGTAATAAATATATATATACATATATATATATATATATATATATGTTAATAATTCAGATGAAATCATGAATTTATCGTTTGTGAAGATCCTAGAAGACCCAAAATCTTTAAAGCTGGTATGATTATTTACATTTTACTGAATAATCTGATGTTTAGTAGCCTAATTCATATAATATTTATTTAACTTCATTATATACTTAAAGTAGTATCTTTGTATTCAGGAGTTACCTCTCACTTTTGTTTATAAACATTGGGGTCGACCATGGCCACGTATTGATCTCAAGATAGTTCATGAATGTGGTAAGTCTTGGACCGTAACTATGAAAACATTAGAGTCTAGACCGGCTTTGGCTGATGGTTGTGCAGCAGTTGTTAAAGGCCTTCAATTGTCAAAGGATTCACTCTTGGTTTTCAAGCCTATTCGACATGATGTGTTTGAACTTTCGTTTTTTATTGACGGTGTATGCGGTCAATCGTATTTCACATATCAGCGATACACGCAATTGGGCTTAACTGTATGTATATTTATTTCCTTTTGCACATTATTAATCTAACTGTATACATGTAATTTATTATATATTTATGTAACATTATAGTATTAGTTCTATTTACTATAATGAAACAACATGCGCGGTAACTTATGATACTTTTTCATTTAATGCAGGTAATTCCAGATGCTTTTATTAAAAAGTTTTTTAAAAAACACACTCTAAACGGCACCTATCAAATACTAGCTGCTGGTACTCGCTGGAGTGTGGAATCTGCTAAAATACATAACTGCTATGCATTCACCGATGGATGGCCGACTCTTTGCAAAAGGCTTAAAATCTTTGATGAAGATTTACTGATCTTTAATAAGATTGATAACGTTGCCTTTCAATTATCAGTTTATCGTGATTGTATTCCTGTTGTTTTGAGTGACATAGTTGATTCAGTCGATGATGATGAGGTTGTTGAAATAAGTCATGGTCAATTTGTTGATGAGTTAGACAAGGTATTTATCTATTTTTGTTATATACACCTGATTTTATTAATATATTATCCATAATTTACTACAATGTTTTTTTGATAGGCATATGATATACATTCTAGCCACACCATCCGACATGAACAAACAACAGTAAACAAGGTAATCTTATATTTCCTATAAATTTTTATAATGGTTACAATTCATAATGAATTTAAGGATGTCACATAATGACGTGTTTTATTTATATTAATTTGATATGTGTATCAACGAAGCTTCCTGACATTCATAAAGGAAAAGGTATCATGATTAACGAAGAAGTTGTCAAACCAATGAAAACGAAAGAAGATGTTGTTGATTGCACTCTAAAGGTATGTATCCGTGTTAACTATCGCCATGTATTTCAATAGGCTAATTTTTGTGTATTATACTATTTTTATTTTTTTACGATTATAAGTATTTAGTTTATTATTTTAACATCCAGCAGGATAAAAAGATTAAAGAATTGAAGAAGCATAGCCTGCTGAAGAAAGTTCAAACAGGGAATGTAACCGTAGATGCTGAAAATTTCGACTTTACTCGAAAAGGAGAATATAAGCTGGTATGATTTTTCGTATATTAAAATTTGATGTACATTTTAGTAATTATTAAATAATTTTAAACATCTTTTATTTTTAGTGTAAGTTGCTAATCGAGCTGTGTTTTAAGTGCAGCGTCTTCCCGTCCAAGTTGCTAATCGAGCTGGGTTCAAGAAGAAGAAACATTCATTGAAAGTTCAGAACTTGGAAGGTCATGTTGTTGTTTACACAGCCAAGGCTGAAAAAAATGGATCTGCGAAACGTTATTCGGTTGGAAAAATTTATGGATGACAATAACTTGATTCATGGTATGATGCTTGATTTCACCTTTGTTACTTCTAAAAACACCTTAATCTTGAAAAACGTCCGATCCGGTTAGTAAAACTTTAAATATCTATAATTCATAGTTAATTGGTGGTTGATATGAACTAAACTTTTGTTGGTTGGTTAACTTTTGTGTTTTGAACAACTACCTTTGTTTTTTAGTATTATTGTATTTGTTGCTATGCTACTCCTTGAAGTTTTAAATCTGTATATTTATAACTTGATTACACCATTTTGTATGTATGAAGCGTTATTGGGTTTTGTTAATGATAGTAATAATATATATTATGAATGTTACTTATCAAAGTAAAGATTAAGTTGCAATCATGATATGAAGCCATGTTAGTTAAAGGTATTAATTAAATTTAATTTATTTTGGAAATGAATTTAATATATCCGGTGCATATTATTTTTTTTAAAGTTTTCATTATTTATTTAAAGATATTATAATTATAAGCATAAATCTAAGCAATGTAAACACTATGATTTTACATACAATACACCTAATAATTTTACAACATACTTTAAAAGGATAGTTGTGAAACAAGTCATTTTGATACATTGTTTTATTTGATCAATAAACACACATTAATATTTATTTACACAAACAATTTGAACTTTCAATTTAATTTATTCTTAAAAACAAACGTATTGAATTTTAAAAAAACAATAACGTGTATATTTTGTAAATCAAACAAACTATTCAAATTTTTATCTCTAATTTTTATAATGTCGTGTATATTTAGCAATGGATACTCCATACATAGATTTAATTTTTAATTTGAGTTAATAATCATGTTTACAAATTGAGAATCTATTATTATGAAGTAAGATTTTACCTAATATGTTTAACTTTTAAAGTTTCAAAAACGACTTTTTATATTACTATAAATAAACGTTTACATTATTTTTGGGAACTGCTAAATCAAATAAATTCGATAACCTTGATTTGAGTATTTTTAGTAAATGTTCATAACCAAATTTTAAATTTCAAATTTCATTGCTAATATTTTCAACCCACCATCTATTATAAATACCTTTCTTTCATTGTCTTTCATTCACATCTAACAGTTAGAGTTTCTGTGAATCCAATCTACACGATCAAAGGTATGGCTATTATCTATTTCATCATTCATCGATTTATATTAATATCGACCCAACATATTATGCTTTCTTTTGATCTGTTTGTTGTTTTGTTTTTCGTAATAACAATGTTTTTTTTTTCTAATCAAACTTATATGATCATATACTCTTATTAGTATTAGTATTCATTCTACCTCTTATTTCCAGATTACAATTTAAATTTTTAACCTTCAATCTATAAATATTAATCTATAAATAGCCATACGGAAGTATTAACTTTCATGCGTACATGACACCCGATGTTTATATTTTTGAATCTTATTACTTTCTTTTTGATACCTGTCACACCCCGATTTCCACGTGTCTCACCGGTGGGCCCGGTAGGGGATTACCGTGACGTAGTTGGCAACAATATAGTCAAACCACACAATATATGAATGCACAGCGGAAGCATAAAGATAAATATATTTCAACATTTAATGTAATATCAAAGTATCACCATTGTTGAAATAAAATCCACAGGGGATCAATAATAATAATAAAAGTATTGTTCAACAGACGTAGGCATCTTAAGCTTGCGAGACTCTTTATTGATGCTAAGGAGAAATATCCAGCCAATTACGCTTAGTACCTGCATTTAGTCTTTTTGGGAAAATACGTCAGTTTACACTGGTAAATACATTCAACCGACACTTTTGTAAAATGTTTATTAAAATTGATTTGAATGCACAAGGCACAAACTCTTTTATAACTTGGGAGAATTATTTAAATATATAATCTTGTTAACGGTTTACATATTCCTTATGCGTTCAGTAGCCCGGATCTCGTCCGGGTTAAAGATTAATAGACTCACCACATCAACTAATTATGCACTGACGAGTGTACGCCTACACTCCGCGCTTAGGTCGTGGCCATTTCATAAAATGCTGCCAGGGATATCCGGGACATGGTCATTAACCCCCCAAAGGCTTTAAGTAACAAGACTGTTTAAACGAGCCGGTCAAATTTATTCAATTACCCACTCAACGGTGGAGAATTTGATGCCCGATCAAGCGGTATGCTATATACCGTAACCCAAGCCCGTATAACGGAAAATAAGTTAAAAGTATTTACCTTTGCAAGTATAAATCCTTAATCGAATAAATTGCAAATAGCTTTTACTGGTCTCCTATTCTGGAACGAAGGTTTAAAAATAACCTATTAGAATCCTAACGGGTCTTTAATTTAGCCGTAGCTTAGACCGGTCAGTTTCAAATGATAGTTACGGTTTAATCGCGCGAAAGGCGAAAACCGGGAATGGAATGTGATTTGGACCCAACAAGTTTGAAGACTTGTTTTATATGGGTATAATAACCACACTCTGGAATTTGGGGTCAAAACAATATGGTTTGACCCATTTCGGCTAGTTTATGTAAACTAGTTACATAAGCCGAACCGTGCACGCAAAAGGCGTAACGGGTAACCGTAAGAGTTCTACACAGGTTGTGGTATCAGTAGGATACCTTCCATAATGCCCGTAACGAGTTTAAATCCATTTTATGCCCCGTAGGGGTATTTCGGTCATTTTAAAGATTATAAAAGAGGTTTCTGAGTTCTACAGGAAATCTGAGTTTTTCGAACAGTTTATAAGGTTCAAAATACTCTATTTATTATTTAAAATCAGTGGCAACTGGAATCGGGTCAAAAGACCTTGTAGAACTCAAGTTATGTCCGAAAAGGGTATATTCGGTAATTACCGAACCGATGCCATAACCGCAGGTTATGAGCAGGCTAAAAATAATTAAAAATATTTAAAAATCTTTAAAAATCCCGAAATATTATTTTACGTCAGTGTGTAAAAGGTTTGGTGTCGAATCTGGGTTTAGATAGGCGTTATGCTAATTGCGCAGTTTAATTACAAAAGTTTCCGTAATTTGCGCTATTTAGCGTAACTCCTATTCTGGACCTCGGATTGACGTGAAATTTTAGGGACATGCTTAGAAATCAGTAACTAAGGTTATGGTCCTTTCACATGTCCGAAATTCTCGTTTTAATTTAAAAAGGGCATTACGATCAACTTTTAAGCATTTAACGGAAATGTGTAAAAGATGCGGACAAACAACGAACCGGTCACAAAGGGTTATACCATCATGTAACCTGGTCCTAAGAGAGTCCTAAGGAATATCTAAATCATACTTTAACGGGTCAGAACTGAAGTCAAAGCAAAAGTCAAAGTTTTGCGACTTTCGGTTCCGAACCGGGTCAAAACAGTAAATGGTCGGATCAAACAAGCTTAGACTAGTTAATATACTTGTTATCATGTTTTATGAGTGTCAAAACAGGTTACACGCCATCTACATTACTGATTATGCATTAAATCGCAAAATAGCATTTCTGTTGACTTTTTCTATGCAAGTTTGACTCGACATTCGGACTAGTTAGAGTGGGAATCAGAGGGTGCCCTTTTAGGGGTTTAAAGCCCACATGATTACCAACATATAACTACCTTTGATTCGACAAACCACTGGACCATTTGTGATTTATCGCTAAGTCAATCGTTAATTACGACGGATTGACTTTTAAGCAAAAACTATGGAAAAACTAAACCACAAAGGGTTAGGCAACTTACAGAAGCTTGGTGCACGACTAGAGATGTTAGAGGAATGCTTTAGAGCTCCAGAGATGAACTAAAAGGCAGGTTTGTTGTCACACCCCTAATTTCCACGTGTCACCGGTGGGGGATTATCGTGACGCAGTTGATATCATCATAGTCAAACAACACAAATTATAAT
The DNA here is from genome assembly GCF_002127325.2 of Helianthus annuus. Lineage (NCBI taxonomy): Eukaryota > Viridiplantae > Streptophyta > Magnoliopsida > Asterales > Asteraceae > Helianthus > Helianthus annuus. The sequence goes on along the minus strand of NC_035446.2, from coordinate 155,076,086 downwards.
GCACAGCGGAAGCAAAGATAGATTCATTTCAACTTAATTTATTGTAATATTCAAATATCACAAGATGTCGAAATAGAATCCACAGGCAGAATCAAATAAACAGGAAACTTCATTTCAACAGACTTCATGCATCCTAAGCTTGCGAGACTTCTATGGATGCCTAAGGAGTGACCAGCCTATTACGCGTAGTACCTGCACTTAGTCTTTTTGGAAAATACGTCAGTTTACACTGGTAAATACAATTTAACTGACTCATTTTGAAAATGTTTAAAATTGATTTAAATGCACGTGGCATAAAACTTTTTATAACTTGGGATAATTATTTTGCTTAATAATCTTGTAAAAGAATTACATGTTCGTTCTGCGTTCAGTAGCCCGGGTTCGTTCCGGGTTAAGGATTAATAGACACACCACTTAATATAATTCCGCCGCGAGATTTCTCTCGTACCGACGATTATACGTGTTATACAGCGCTACGGGTGTACGCCTACACCCGAGTGCTAAGGTCGTGGCCATTCTTTGAATGATGCCAAGGATATCCGGGACATGGTCATTAAGCCCCCAAAGGCGTTAAACAAACAAAACATCATTTTTAAACGGGTTAATTTGACTGCACATAACCAAGACCGGTTAAGGTCAATTCCCCGACCAAGCGGTATTTTATATACCGTACCCCAAGCCTGTATAGGGAAAATAAGTTAAACGTATTTACCTGAGCAAGTATAAACCAAATATAACGAGTGCAGGTAGCTTTTACAGGGCTCCTAGATAAGAGTCCTAAGAATGCTTATGAGGCCTAAGAAAGATTTGTTGTAGTCCAGGAGCTCTAGAGAAGTCTTGAACCAAAGTTGCAAATGAGCATACCAAGTGTTCACAACATCAAGTTCTTATATAGTGAACCTTGAGGTCCAAGATGATGCCAAGGTAGTCTAGAGTGGTTACAAGATCACCCCAGGTGTCTCTATGATGCTATAAACTGCCTAGTAAGCCCCTGGTTTCGAAAACCATTCATTTAAGTCGGTTTAACAGGTTGAACAGGCAGCTGTCCATTTCCTGCTGCCAGCGACTGCCTTACGGACCGTAAGCTTAAGGCCTTGCGGTCCGTAAGCATCTCTTGCGGACCGTATGCTAAAACAGTTACGGTCCGTAACCGACCCTTGCTGAAATCGCCCAGGTACCCTCCTTACGGACCGTAAGACTAGGGCCTTGCGGTCCGTAACCCTTGGTCAGAAACAAAATTTTCACAAACTTCAAGTCTTGACCATGCAATCTCGTGGATTCCGAACTTCATGCTACTTTCTCAGTTGTGGGACCTATTGGCTCAGCCATTGCATGCTTGTATGTCCCTTACATGTTTCTACACTTTGGCATCTTGTAATTTCTTAAAGTGACGGACATTTCCAAGGATTAAATCTTGGATTCTCACAAGAGTTGGTTATGCTAGTTAACCATTATAAATTTTCTTTTTCACAAGAATTCTATTCAGCATTTTAGTAGCAACATTCCCAATAATCCAAATTCCATATAAAAGACGGACTTTAGAAACGACCGGTTAATATATATATATATATATATATATATATATATATATATATATATATATATATATATATATATATATATATAAGATGTTTGTCAAATGATTTAAGGATCTTGGGATTTATAAATTTGGGTCGCTCAGAGGTATTTTAATAACATGTCGCCCTTGGGGTCGTTCAGAGGTATTTTAATAACATGACGCCCTTTTTAAATCCTACCATACATCTTTTTATTTGATCCGGTTTTCCTGACACATCTGTCTCTCATGACACGTGTCTTTATTTTATTGGACAGGAATTTCCGAGGTGTTACATCCTCACCCCCTTAAAGAAATCTCGACCTCGAGATTTATGTAAACAAATGAGGGTATTTTTCTTTCATCGTGGACTCTAACTCCCACGTATATTCAGGACCTCTGCGGGCGTCCCACTTTACCTTGACAATAGGTACAAGCTTTCTTCGAAGCTTCTTCACCTGTCGATCCTCAAGTGTCACATGTTTTTCCACAAATTTTAAGCTCTCGTCTATATGCACATCTGTGTGTGGCATGACTAGTGACTCATCAGCTAGACATTTCTTCAGATTGCAGATGTGGAATACATTATGAATACCATCGAGCTCCTCAGGTAAGTTTAACTTGTAAGCCACTGATCCTACACATTCGATGATCTCGAATGGTCCTATGTACCTTGGGCTTAACTTACCTTTCTTGCCAAATCGCATCACCCCTTTCCATGGTGATACTTTGAGCAAAACTTTATCGCCAACTTCAAACTTGAGAGGCTTTCGCCTTTCATCCGCATAGCTCTTTTGCCTGTCTCGAGCAGCTTTCAGGCGGTCGCGAATTTGGACAATCTTGTCCGTTGTCTCGAAGACCAAGTCAGGGCCTGACAATTGCGTATCTCCCACTTCTGCCCAGCAAATGGGCGTTCTGCACTTTCTACCATATAGTGCCTCAAAAGGCGCAACCTTAATGCTAGTATGGTAGCTATTATTGTAGGAGAACTCAACCAACGGCAAATGCCTTTCCTAACTACCTCCTAGATCGATTACACATGCACGCAGCATGTCCAACGTCTGAATAGTACGCTCACTCTGCCCATCCGTCTGAGGATGGTAAGCCGTACTGAAATTCAATTGAGTGCCCAGAGACTGTTGGAAACTCTTCCAGAAGTGGGATGTGTATCTAGTATCCCGATCCGAGATAATAGATACTGGCACACCATGCAAGGCCACGATCTTATCCACGTATAGTTGGGCTAGCATGTCAGAGCTGAAGGTTTCTCTAATGGGCAGGAAATGTGTTGACTTAGTCAGTCTATCAACTATGACCCATATAGTATCATTTCCCTTCGGCGTCTTAGGCAATTTGGTGATGAAGTCCATTGTCACCATTTCCCATTTCCAGATGGGAATCTCAGGCTGTTGTAACAAACCTGACGGTTTCTGATGTTCAGCTTTGACCTTAACACACGTCAAGCATTTAGCTACACAAGCAGCTATAGACTTCTTCAAGCCTATCCACCAATAATTTGCCTTTAAATCCTGGTACATCTTATCAGCTCCAGGATGGACGGAATATTTGGAACTGTGGGCTTCCTTGAGGATAACATCACGAAGTCCTCCATATACAGGAACCCATATTCGTCCATTTAATCTCAACATTCCATCTTTGTCGTAGGACAGCTGTTCTTCAGTTACTCCTAATTTCTCCTCAGGATAGTTAGCTTCCAACACAGCTTCCTTTTGTGCGGCTAACAACCTTTCATTCAGACTACTCTTGATTTCAATGCTCTTGGCATTGATCCTTATCGGCTTCACTCTTTCCTTCCTGCTCAAAGCATCTGCGACTACATTGGCCTTGCCTGGATGGTACCTTATTTCACAATCATAATCGTTCAAGGTTTCCATCCATCGTCGCTGCCTCATGTTCAAATCCTTCTGATTGAACAGGTGTTGAAGGCTCTTATGGTCGGAATAGATTACACACTTCGTCCCATACAAATAATGTCTCCAAAGCTTTAGTGCAAATACAACGGCACCCAACTCCAAGTCATGGGTGGTGTAATTCTTTTCGTGCACCTTTAGTTGACGTGAAGCGTAGGCTATGACCTTCCCTTTTTGCATTAACACACAACCCATTCCGGTGTGTGACGCATCACAATACACCACAAATTCTTCAATGCCTTCAGGTAGAGTCAGCACTGGTGCGTTACTCAACTTCTGCTTCAAGATATCAAAAGATTCTTGCTGCTTAGGCCCCCAATTAAACTTAATGTTCTTACGTGTTAACGACGTTAAGGGTGCAGGAATCCTTGAGAAGTTTTCAATAAAACGCCTATAGTATCCAGCCAAACCTAGGAAGCTACGAATCTCTGAGGGTGTCTTTGGCTCCTGCCAGTTCATGATAGCTTCTATCTTGGCGGGATCCACTTGAATTCCACGCTCACTCACAACGTGTCCAAGGAATTGGACTTCGCGAAGCCAAAATTCACACTTTGAAAACTTGGCATAGAGCTTCTCTTGATGGAGCAGCTTAAGAATGCACCGAAGATGCCTCTCATGGTCAGCTTGGTTCTTTGAATAGATGAGGATGTCGTCAATGAAGACGATGACAAATTTATCCAGATAAGGCTTGCATACACGATTCATGAGATCCATGAATGCGGCAGGTGCGTTAGTGAGCCCAAAAGGCATCACTAGGAACTCGTAGTGACCATAACGAGTCCTAAACGCGGTCTTATGAACATCCTCCTCCTTAACCTTCAATTGATGATAGCCTGACCTAAGATCTATCTTAGAAAAGTAACTCACTCCCTGAAGCTGGTCGAATAGATCATCGATTCTAGGCAAAGGATATCTGTTCTTGATAGTAACCTTGTTTAGCTCACGGTAATCAATGCATAGACGCATTGATCCATCCTTCTTTTTAACAAACAGAATTGGCGCTCCCCATGGAGATGAACTAGGTCTAATAAAGCCTTTAGCTAGCAAATCATCTAGCTGTGTCCTTAATTCCTTCATCTCCGTTGGTGCTAATCTATACGGTGCTCTGGCCACTGGTGCAGCTCCGGGGATGATGTCAATCCTAAATTCCACCTGCCTATCTGGCGGCAAACCAGGTAGTTCCTCCGGAAAAACCTCGGGATAGTCAGAAATGACCGGTATGTCTTCGGTCCTGGGCTTCTTCTCGTCAATGGTTACTCTTGCCATATAAATGACACAACCCCTACTCGTGCATCCGGATGCCTTAAGCATGGCCACACGCTCTGGCATTCCGTGTTGAGTATCTCCCTGAATAGTGAGTGGCTCACCAGATGGGGTCTTGATTACTACCTGCTTCTTGTTGCACACTATCTGGGCTTGGTTACGCGATAACCAATCCATTCATGTCACTACATCAAAGCCTGCTAGCTTAAAGGGTAACAAGGACAAAGGAAAAGAGTGGTTCCTAATGGATAAGACACATCCATCTAACACAGTCGAAACTGTTTCTATTGTTCCATCAGCTAATTCCACTTCATATTTCATACTTAGAATTTTAACAGGTAATTTCAACAGTTCACAGAACTTATTATCTACAAAGGACCTATCCGCCCCAGAGTCTAATAATACCCTTGCGTAGACATCATTTATGAGGAAAGTACCTGTTATGACATTATCGTCCTGAATAGCTTCCTTTGCATCCATGCGGAAGACCCTTGCATTTGTCTTCCTTCCCTATTCTGCTTTCTTGGCAAGCTTTGGGCAGTTGGGCCTAATATGTCCCTTCTCATTACAATTGTAGCAGGTGGCATCCTTAAGCTTCTTGCAGTCTAATGCCTTATGATCCGGGGACTTGCAAATCCCACATAATTTCTGCTGAGATTGGGACCTAGACTCCTGCCTGCATTTCCCAAAATGGTGCTTCCTACAAACTTTGCACCTGGGTTTTTCACCTGTCTGATGATCTCCTTTCTTGGATCCCGACCCTTTCTTGTGGTCGTCATTTCCCTTACGCTTCTTTTCTGAGCGTCGCGAACCATCATCTTCGCGTTTTCGCTTCTCGGCATCTGCGGCTCTCAGTGATCTCTGTCTAACTGCGTCCTTTGTAAGGGACAGAGATATGTCAGCCACTGATCGAAAAGTAGTGGGCCGAGAGGCCTTGACGCTTGCTTTAATTTCTGGGGCTAGACCCCCAATGAAACGGGCTATCCTTTTTGGTTCAGGTGTTACAAGATAGGGAACTAGCCTTGACAAGGAATTGAAGGTTGTGAGGTAAGCCTGGCAGTCCAGGTTCTTCATCACCAGAGACAGAAAATCAGACTCTATTCCTTCGACCTCGTGCTGGGGACAGTAATTCTCCTCGTGCTGTCAAATTAACTCGTTTGAAAATGCTGTTTTGTTTGTTTAACGCCTTTGGGGGTTTAATGACCATGTTCCGGATATCCTTGGCATCATTCAAAGAATGGCCACGACCTTAGCACTCGGGTGTAGGCATACACCCGTAGCGCTGTATAACACGTATAATCGTCGGTACGAGAGAAAACTCGCGGTGGAATTATATTAAGTGCTGTGTCTATTAATCCTTAACCCGGAACGAACCCGGGCTACTGAACGCAGAACGAACATGTAATTCTTTTACAAGATTATTAAGCAAAATAACTATCCTAAGTTATAAAAAGTTTTATGCCACGTGCATTTAAATCAATTTTAAACATTTTCGAAATGAGTCAGTTAAATTGTATTTACCAGTGTAAACTGACGTATTTTCCAAAAAGACTAAGTGCAGGTACTACGCGTAATAGGCTGGTCACTCCTTAGGCATCCATAGAAGTCTCGCAAGCTTAGGATGCATGAAGTCTGTTGAAATGAAGTTTCCTGTTTATTTGATTCTGCCTGTGGATTCTATTTCGACATCTTGTGATATTTGAATATTACAATAAATTAAGTTGAAATGAATCTATCTTTGCTTCCGCTGTGCATTATAATTTGTGTTGTTTGACTATGATGATATCAACTGCGTCACGATAATCCCCCACCGGGCCCACCGGTGACACGTGGAAATTAGGGGTGTGACATTTGTGGTGTGTTTCACAATTGTGCAATGCATTGCCTTTTATAGTGAATTTCCATGCTCAAGATCATTACAACTCACTCTAGGATTGTTCATGGATGAGCAGCAGGTTTCCCTAAGTGCTAGGGGACATGTAGAGGGCGCCCATGCTTCAATTAATGCATCAATGATCGCTCACAAGCTCAAAAGTGAATCTGTCCAATTTTTCTGCATCTGGGGACTTGACGCGGCCCGCATTAAGATCAGGCAACTCAGACGCGGGCCGCCTGAATCCTCATGTCAGAAAACGTATCAGCAGGTGGCGCGCGGCTCGCATTAAATCATGCGTATCTCTAACGCGGCCCGCATTGGACTTGTTTTTCAAGATTTTCATATCTTTTGTAATGATTAACCTGACCTTTCGGTTTCGAAGGGGTAACTTTGCGATTTGGCCCTCGATTATTTACGCATAAGGGCCTCGTGACTTTTACCCGTGCCGTTAAGTCCCCGGTTAGTTTAATTACTATCCGAAAAGCCTTAACTTTCATTGTTGACGCTTTTAACCCCTCGCATACGAATTTGATCATAACTTTCTCGTTTTAAAACGGAACTTCGCGGAATCTATATCGTATATTCTAGTGAGCGTATTTTACTATTACAAAGTCTCGGGTTTGTCAAAGGGTCACTCAGAGGTATAAATTAAACATGTTGACACAATTAACCCCTGTAGTTTGTAATCTCTCACTTTCTTCCGCATTTCGCTCCGTACGATCCGTGATTTATTCGTTTAAAGGTACGAGCATCATTTAGGGTTACTATACAGTATATTTACCCCTCGTTGACATTTTTAACCCTCGAATTTTTACATACTTTCAAGGTTTGTCAACTTTAGTCTTTTATTTAATATTAAATGCCACGTATAACTCATGACACGTGTTAACACATTATTGGACACAAAATTTCGAGGTGTTACAATACCATCTAATTGTATTCGGTTATAGTTATATTTTAAAGATTTTTTGCAATTTTAATATTAATGTTAATTTCGTTTATTGTTACACATAATAACTTTATATTATAAATTTTTCGTCTATAATCGTAGATAGAAATCTTGATTAGGTTATTTTAACATATACATGAACTATATTATTTGATTTGTTATATGTTCTACTGTTATATTTATTGTAACATATACATAAACTGTTAATGTGTATTACAATTACAATTCGTATTTTTGTTCATTCTTTCATTGTATTAATCACATTATTATACATTCATGTTTTTTTTAAATTAACAAGTAAAATTAACGTTATTACATGTTCTGATACAGTTTTAAACATGCTTAATTAACGTTCTTATATGTTGTAATACAATTTTAAAGATGGTTATGTGTTTCTGATATTAAGGTTAATTTCGTTTATTGTTACACATAATAAGTTTGAATTAAAAATTTCAGTCTAATCATAGAAAGAAATTCTTATTAACTTTCTTTAACATATACATAAACTATTTTATTTTATTTGTTATATCTTACATTGTAGCAAAAATATATCATAAAATGAAGAAGCTTGGGTCTGAATTGATTGTGGATGAAATTTTCACAAGGCTGCCTGCAAAAGCTACAGGTCGTTTCAAGTGTCGATCCAAATTTTTTCGTGACGAACTCTCAAATAAAAATTTTGAGATTATGCATTCTAGGTGAATTCTAAGTTCGCTACAAAAGAAGCTTCTTTCCTTAAAAGATAACACAATTGTTGTTGACAACATAGTACGCGGGAATTTGCAAGCCAATACAAGCAAAACCATAATTTCTCCATCTAATGTCCATCCTTCTTGCTTACGTGTTTTAGCGTCCTTTAAAGGTCTGCTATTAATTTGCAATGAAAGGATGTTTTGTGAGCTTATACTTTGGAATCCAACAACAAGGCGCTTTAAAATTTTGGCCGATGACTACTTTAATCATAATTTTGAGCGAAACGCTGATACTTGTGGAATGTACTTTGACGACTCGAACGATCTCAAAGTTCTCCACATCAATCATTACCGTAATGTTCTTAATGTTCGAGTTTACTCACGTCGTCGTGAGTCATGGAGAAAGATAAATTCATTGAATGTCACTAATTATGCTTCAACATATTACTCATGGTCTCCCGGAATTTATTTTGGGAGAAGCATATATTTTATGGTTTCCAATTATTGGTTTTCACCAGGTGAGAGACACATGGTAGCTTTCGACGTTCTTTCCAAAACTTTCAGCACAATTCCTTTTCCTGAGGTTTTGGATTTGAATCCTTGGCAAGGACATTTTTTTTAGCATTGGAATGAAGCTGCACATCATTGTTGTTGGACGGTCTGATAACCTATATGCTGATTTGCTCAAATTTGAAGATGAGGCTTGGATCAAGGTGTTTTCTTTCAATACGCCTCATGTTGTTGATTATCTTGAAAGGCGTCGAAGGAATAATATAATTCAAGACAACAAGTGGCTCATAACAAGCATTTGGGGTGATATTGTAACATCCGTCAAAATGGGCTCCCAAAATCCGACCCGTTTTGAAATCTGGATCCTAACCTTTGAAACCTCGGAATTTTTTTCGCAAAATTTAATAAATATCAATATAGTTACTTACTTATTTATTTGGTTAATTAATTTATTTAACTGAAATTAAAGGAGTTTTTAAACTAAATTAAGTTATGAACAATTTAGACTAAATTTGCCGCTCAAAACCGAAGTCAACGAACAGTCACAGCAAGGTTTCCTTTTTGTATAATCCCCTGATTGTCCGAGATTTAATTCTTACCGCATTTCCGTTTTTGCTTAAACCAAGAACCTGACCCTTTTTTTTCAAACGAATGCATCGACTATATTATTTTGGAAACTTATAAAATTTCTAAGCAGAGAACTTCAAAAGATTATAACCAAAACATCGAATACGCAAACAGTTCAACAACCATCACACCACACGCACACCCTTCGGAACCTTCTGCAACTCACCGGAGTTCTGCCGGAATAACCAAACTCGTCGGAAAAAGAATCGCTAGTTCCGGTCGTTTTTCGGTATACCACTCTCATCTCTTTCCGTTCGCTTTATCAGTTATAACCAAATCCTTATAGATGCAATTTTAAAAGCAAACCCGCAACCTGCCAGAACATGAAGATGCCACCGGAGCCAGTCGGAAACCTACGTCAGAGAACAACTCACCTCTTTTCGGTATATCTCTTTATTTTTCATTTGATCCACGGATGATTTTTCCATCATATTACTAACTGTAACACAAGTGTTGGTGGGTTTCTGTGTGAATGACTTAATGAAGAAGATTACAAGGTCACCACTTCATTCATAAAATGATTAATTAGTTTCGTTTTAGAGCCTGGTTAAATTAAAATGCCAAACCGATCAGAAATGCGCATGTGTTCTAGTGGTTATGGCGGCATGCCTCTACTAGCTGGACCCGGGTTCGATCCGACCTGCTTGTGTGGCTGATACAGTTATTTATTTATTTTTATTACTTATTTTATTATTCATTATTTTCACACATATGTATATGTTAGTTTTTTTTTTGAAAATTGACTTTCATTAAACAAAAACACCACCGACGACTATCACCAAGACGGAGATAGACGCCGAAAACCAAAAACAAAAAACAACAATCACCTTACATCAAACAGACACCATCTATTCCAATCCACTACCCCTAGCTTAGATCTATTTTTGTACCAAAGAAAACCCAAAGATTTTATATCCGCAACCATCTCCACCACCTTCGTATCCTTTCCAGAAAATATCTTTTCATTCCTAGCACGCCAAATCCTCCAACAAGTAATGATAACAATGCCATGAATAATCGATCTTTTGTTCCCCGTCACGCCACTCACCTTATGCACTTCCACCAAATCATTGACGTGGAAAACAAAAGGTCTAGGGATATTGCACCAAGAAGCAATCGCATTCCAAACGCCCATCGAAATGATGCACCCGGTTAACAAGTGCTCAAGCGATTCTTCATTACTCTCACATAAAACGCAAGTATGATCGCCACACTGAATATGACGTCTAGCCAAAGCCTCCTTGGTTGGAAGTCGATCCAACACCGCCCTCCACATAAAGATATTACAATTTTTTGGAACCCAATCGCTCCATTGAAAACCAAAATCCCCAGCGCCAACATCAGACCGCAGCATCCATCTTTTAATCGACGAGACCTCGAACTCTTTGCTACTACCTACCGCCCAAGACCACGAATCTTCACGGTCAACCATCACCACCCCTTCAAGAAGATCTTCCAGCTCTTGCTTCTCGATCAACTCCTGTTGAGTACAAGGAGCTCTACGCCAATCCCATACAATGCGACGTAAAGAGCCAGTGACCACCAAGCGATCCGCTAAGAAGATATTTTTATGTTTATCTAACGCATATAATGACGAGAACTTATCTAACAACAACTCCGAACCTACCCACAAATCCAACCAAAACCGAATTTGGCGACCGTTCCCAACTGTGGCCCGGATCACTCTATTGAATCCCACACCATCGGCCTTGTACTTATTCCAAAACATCACACAATTCTTCCAAACCCCGGGGACCCCGTTACTAACCGGAGCAAGGCCCCAACAGCGCGAGGACCCGTGAATAGACAACACTACCCGCCTCCACATCGCTTGATGATCATTTAAATATCTCCCAAGCCATTTAGTGATCAACGCTTGATTATTAATCTCTAGACGAGCGATACCTAACCCCCCTTCTTTTATAGGTTTTGTTACAACCTCCCACGCCACCCATGACATCTTCCTCACTTCATCCGAACCACCCCATAAAAATCTTCTCATCAAGGCTTCTAAATCATTAATAATCTTCTTTGGAGCCTTAAAAAGCGAAAAATAATATGTGGGGAGACTATCCAACACCGATTTAATAAGAGTTAACCGGCCGGCAATAGATAAAGAATTAACTTTCCATTTAGAAAGTCTCTTCTTGAACTTGGACACAACCGGTTCCCAATTAGCCACCCTATTCATGTTAGCGCCAACCATAATCCCAAGATAAGAAAATGGAATTCTACCCGCCTTACATCCCATACTCCCAGCTTGAATATCGATCTCACCATCTTCTACACCAACACCAAATAACACTGATTTATGAAGATTAATCTTAAGCCCCGAACACAAGTAAAATATGCGGAGAATACGTTTCAAGTTATCAAAATTAAAAGAAGACCACTCTCCCATAATCATAGCATCATCCGCATATAGAAGATGGGATAGCGTAGGACCTTCATTAGGAAGAATGATGCCATGAAACACTCCTATATCACAAGCTTGTTTCAACATACCTGAAAATGCCTCCATCAGAATAATAAAAAGAAATGGGGAAAGCGGGTCACCTTGACGAATGCCTTTTTGACACCCAAACTCGAAAGTAGGAGAACCATTAACCAGAACTGATGATCTAGTCGCTAACAAAATACCACGAATCCAATCACACCATTCCGAAGGAAACCCCATCTGAGTGAGAACCGACAACAAGAACTCCCAATTCACGTTATCATAGGCTTTGTCGAAGTCAATCTTAAACATAAAAATTATTCTCTCCCTCTTCTTAGCCCAAGCGATAACCTCATTAGCCACCAAAGGGCCATCAAGAATATATCTCCCGGATAAGAAAGCCGACTGATGTTCTGACACAATCTTGTTCATAACAGTTTTCAACCGATTCACTAACACCTTCGACACAGTCTTTAAAATACAACCAATGAGACTAATCGGCCTAAACTCCCCAGAGAAGACGGATTATTTACCTTAGGAATCAAAGTGATAAAAGCAGACCCAACCCCCGGGCAAAATCTTTTAAAACTATGAAAATGACCAAGAATATCCACAAAATCCTTCTCAAGCAACTCCCAGAAAAACCGAATGAACCTAAAATTGAAACCATCCGGCCCAGGCGCTTTGTCGCTACCGCATTCGAAAACCGCTTTCTTGATCTCACATGTGGAAAATTCACTAATCAAAGAATCCGCCTCCGCCAAAGACAACACCGAGAATCCATATCCAACCAACCGAGGCCGACGTGTGATAGATTCTTTAAACTTACCAGAAAAAAAAACTTAACACCTCCTTCTTTATAAGCACCGGGTTTGTTTCCCATGCACCATTCACATCCAACCCCGGGAAATAATTTGAAGCTTTTCGTTTATTAATGAAACCATGAAAATATCGAGAATTTTCATCTCCATGAATCGCCCAGTTACACCGGGCCTTTTTCTTCAAGTCCCGATAACCAAGATTATCCAACTCGCCTAGCCGTCTTTTGATTTCGCTTAACGACCAAACCTCTTCTTCCAACAAATCCCGATCCTCCATAATTTGATCCAAAACTCTCATCTCTTGCTCCAAAATAACCCTTTCCTCCTTTTCTTTGGCTTTACAATCGATCACCCATCTAGAGATAGTATCTCGCAATACCTTGAATTTAGACAATAACCTCGCGTCCGGAGTCCCATGAAACGAGCCATCCTCAATCGTCTTCTTAACCAATGTCCCAAAGTCTTCTCTACCAAGCCAAGAGTTGAAAAACCTAAACGGTTTGGGTCCAAAATTCTTGGCAGGCCCGATTTTCAAAACCAACGGGCTATGATCCGGCTTATTCCTTTCGAGGGCAATATATTCCGCACACGGCCAATCCATAAAGAACTCCCAATTAACGAAAATTCTGTCAATGCGGCTCAGTTTATTCCCTGCAACAAACGTAAAACGCCTCCCTTTCAAGGAGTACTCATGAAGATTTGATTCATCAATGAAATCGTTAAACTCATTAGCCTCGCCCACATTAAACACAGAATTCCGCCTATCCTCGGCACACCGAACCGAATTAAAATCACCTGCCACAATCCACCTCCCATTACCCTCCCCGATCAGACTACAAATTTCCCTCCAAAGCGCTCGTTTAGAAACTAGATTCTGAGGAGAATAAACATTTAGAAAATGAAATAAACTACTCTTTCCTTTCACAGTTCCCGACACTAAAAGCCAATTATTATTCTTGACCACCCTTTCCATAGTAAAGACTTGAGGATCCCAAATCGAAAGTAACCCACCCGACCTTCCAGACGACGGAACCCAATCAAAAGAATGGTCACCATAACCCCAGAACCGCCCCACATCCACCGAATCCATAGAAACATATTGCGTCTCTTGTAAGACAATAAAACCAACCTCATGATGGACCCGAAGACCACGAATCCAATCAGCTTTGCTTGAGACCCCTAACCCACGAATGTTCAATGACAAAACATTCATTGAACACCTACTTGATAACCTTCGGAAACAAGAGCCTCTTTAACATTAGAAACAAAATCTTGCAAATTCTCAACACCTAACACCTTACTTAATTCAATGGTCTTCTCCACCTCCACATCAATAGGACCTTGGTGTTGCAAAGGATCGACCGCACTACAATTCATCGAATCCTCGATGTTGCGAGCCTCCGCCGAATTAGAAGACAACCCTTTATTAAGATCCGGTGTTAAGAACACACCTTCATCGCCTGACTCATTACCCCTAGACACCTCCGCAGGAACATGCAAAACACCAATAAGCCTATCAATATCAAACATATCGTTATTCTCTCTTGGTCGCTTCTTAGGACGCTCACTAGAACCGCTATCCCCACTCCGATTAGTACCCCCTGACTTCCGTCTAAACTTCTTACGTCCCGTACCTTTCAACACAGGAGCACTTATGTTATCAACATTATCATTCTCAACCAGCACCTCATTAGAAAAATCATGTACATTCGAAGGCTCGCTGACCACCTCGTTAGGAATATCATTCACACAACCCTCGAAACCATTACCATCAAATTCCCCGACTGAAACTTCGTTAACTTGAGAACATTCTCCCTATTCACGATTCACAGTATTATCATGACACTTATCCTCCTCCGGTAACACCGAACCGTCATCCTCTTCATCCTCCGCTACACATTCCGGCATCCAATCCCCTATATCTTCGTCCACCCACACTTTAAAAATTCTTCCCCTCCAATCAATATCCACCCGATCCGCAATCCGTTTGCACTCTTTACTCAACACACCGATTAGAGCGTACGAAAAATTATTGTCATCACCTGATAAAGAAGCCGATTGTACCACCTTACCAAACCTGCTGCCAATCAAATCGAACACCGCGTCAAGCGCCAACTGAGCCGGAATCCCATGAACTTGGAGCCAAGCAATCCTCCCCTCCTCCACACTTGCATTGTCCGACCAAACGTCTAAGAACTCAAACCAGTTGGACCAAGAATCTTTACAATTCAGAAAAACATCCCTATCTCCACTGTCGTAGAAAACCAACACCACTGAAAGACCTCCGAGATACTTTATGTCTAAAGATCTCCATCCACACGTCCACAACATCTTTTTCAACACAGTTAACGTGTGAAAATTCACCACCCTACCCGTAAGAGCACAATCCCTCCAGTGAGAAAACCGTTCCACCGAATCATCCACCTTAATCACATCCACTTTAAATCATTTAATTGGCTTCAACAGTTAACTTGAACAAGCTGTATGATTAAAATGAAATAATATTGTAAGCTAATTTACTAAAACAAATTATTTTATTTTCAATAAAATCAAAAGTCATGTTTTGAGTTAGTGATAACTAAATAAAACGTACAAACGTACAATACAATTAAGTCTAATATCAATTCCATTTATTTAGTATTTTTCCAATCCTTATTTAGGATAACTCTCGTTGCTCAAGCTCTCCAAATCCTATTCGTACGCTTAGATTTATAAGGGATCGCAAACGCAAACTCTGTGAGTGAATCTTACAACTCCCTTTTTTTCCATTTTATATACGTTTTGGGGTGTATCATGTGTCGCGATGTTTTTATCGCATTTTACAAGTTCAATTCCGTGCAATTACCATTATGTGGAGTATCTATGTTATGTGTTGTTTAACTGTTTATCATGTTGGTGCATTTCATTCATTTTTGGACATTCACATCATCATAGGCTCGTCAGTTCCCCATTACCTATGGGCGGAACTTGACGTTGCCACCCATACGAGGTCAGCTCCGTTTGATTGAGCTTTTAGACCTTGCAGCACAACACAATACCGTGCAACATGCATATGAATCATTATATTTGGTTTGTTTATTATTTGAGGTTGTGTTATGTGTTGTTTGGTTGTTTATCACTTGGTGCATTTCATACATTTTGGATATCACATCATCATAGGCTCTTCGGTTCCCCATTACCTATGGGCGGAACTTGACGTTGCCACCCATACGAGGTCAGCTCCGTTTGATTGAGCTTAGACCTTGCAGCACACCATAATACCGTGCAACATACATTCATTCATTGGCACACCATAATACCGTGCAACATGCGTGCATTTATTTAATCATTTCAGTTGGTTTGTTTATTGTTTGAGATTGTGTTTGAGTTATGATATATGACATACAGCATATTTCCTTACATTGGTTAACGCACGTTTTCACAATAAATCAAACTTAAACATATTATTTTTTTTCCAAAAACAATAAGGTTCACTCGCCAACTTTTGTTGACCCAAAAAACCATTTTTACACATGATACAGGTGAACAGGTACGAAGAGAAGAGAGGACATAGGATGGGCCTTAGTTAACAAGAAACGGATTAGCGTGGCTTAGTGGTTGTTGATAAATGTCTCTTTTGTAATTGTTTATTTGATTTATTTGTCTTGTGAAACATTTGTTATGGATAAATTATTATTTAAAACAAGTAATAGCAAGTCATAAGCTCTCGAGTTAACCCAATCATGCCCCGATCACCTTTTCCGCTGCGGGTCGAGGTGTGACAGATATTGTTGAAGTTGACCTTTCCAACGAATCTTTCAAGTACCTCGAACATGTTGATGACTACACCGGTCCCAAAGGAGCCTTATTTATCGAGACCACTATGTCGCCTATAGTTTAGAAATTTTTATATTATTGTTTCAAGTTTTTTTATCTTATATCCTATCTTAACTTGAATAACTAAAGACCTTATTATATTTTATTTTTTCATTGGTTTAATACAACATTTGAAGTTATGTATTGACCTTATTTCTTTTTTTTTTTGGTTTGTAATATTTTTAATTTTTGTGATGCTTCTATTTTTTGGTTGTATAATGCTAATTTAGGATAAGATAATTGACGTATCAATTACTATTTGATAATAAGAATGATTAGAATCGCATACTTAAATACTTTTAAACTTTACTACAAATTTGGATTGTCGTATATTAAATCGTATCACGTTATAATTTCAGGAATGTCTAAAAGAAAAAACGAGTCTTCATCTGAATCTTACAACAAAGGAAAGGAAAACATTTCTAACGGTAATGTCGTAAATTTAAAACTCCATTTCTATTTCATAAAGTTTTTTTTATCTACAGTTTTAAATATACTTTAATCATTTTAATTACAGATGTTTCAGCTATCCTACATACTAATGCATCCTCCAATATTACAACTGGTAATACCCATAACTTATTATTTAAGGATAGATGTTAGTATGTTATAAATATTCGAACCTTTTTAGTTTACCATAAAAATAAAATTAACTTTATATATTGTATTAAGTTTATTTTTTACCATGTATATCTTAACAAAGAATCTGTTTTGCTAAACTGTGTATTTTTTTATTCTCTTACAGTTCGTAGAGGTAGAAGGCCACTATCGACCATTACTAACGGTACTAATTCACTAACTTTTTTAATTTCCTGTGTTTGTACTTGGATGTTAAGTGATTTTTAGGTATTTTTTCCATATTTTTTTTATATTTAAAACACATCAGTCTTATGCATTGTGACTTTATACAATTAATTTGTGTATATGTTGTTGTTTTAGTTGTCATTCCCATTGTTACACAAGATCAGGCAAAACATAGTCGGAAAATTAGGAAAGTATTATTGGATAACAAAAGATCTAAGATACATGGATATCCATCACATGTTGACCATACAATGGACACAACAACTGATTCGATACCAACTCCTTCATCCATCCCGACTGTTACACAACAATTATCTGTTTTATCGGAAGGTTAGTTATTATTTTTTTTTGTAATTTCTAATAGCCGTATTTCAAGTAACATATTCTACTAAACTTGCATTTCACAATATTGCTATCTATATTTAATTTATCCTAATCATATATTTCTTTAATGTTATCTTTATCTACCAATATTTTCTAATTTGTATATATAGCTAACAACAGTTTAAGGAAAGTAAATTTGGAGAATACAAGATCTGCTCTGAGACATAGTATATCGTATTCCAATAGGAATTTACGTACCTCTTCTGATCTAGAAGCAACTCCAAATGTCATGCCTAATCGAACTGGATCATTCATGCCAACAAGTAAATACTTATTAAGTTTTATACAAGTCAATGTTTTTTTTATATAAATTAATATCATGAAGATTATTAAAAAACTTTTTTATATATATTAATAGGTAATGTAAGTTGTCTTACGAACAATGGTACTCAACCAACAGACGTTACTCCGGGTCATATTGCGTTTAACCTTACGTCATTTACTGGCACCTCCGGTATGCTTCAAAATTCTTCTTTTGAAAGGTTGTCATCCGGTAAACGTAAGTTAATTGGTAGACCACGAATTACTTCTCCAATACCAATTATGGATTTTACGACAGAGCAGATTGTAGTTCAAGATCCCTTGAAAGGTGTTTCAAAAGGTACATTTCTAATAATTTTTATTCTTCGGTCTATAAAGTATTAAATGTGTCGTTTAAATGTTATTTTCTTTATTAAATAACAGTTTTATCATTTTTTTTGTTAATTTTCAAAACAGATTATTTGGATCATGGTGACCAATGCGTTACTTGTGAAGTATGTAATGCAAAGTTGTGGAATGCAGAAAAAGGAAAAGGAAGAAAAAAGTATGGAAAAGTTTGTTATTTCATTTGTTGTTCTTATGGCATAGTAGAGCTTCCAGATTACAAAGATGCCAGAAGAAGTTATCGAATCCTATTTAGTAACAATAATGATGAAAGTAAGCACTTTTTGAAAAATATTCGACGTTACAATTCAATGTTCGCATTTACTTCAATGGGTGGTAAGGTTGATTCGACGGTTAACAGAGGCAATGGTCCTTTTTGCTTTAGAATTAGCGGTGAGAATTATCATACAATTGGAAGTCTTATGCCAAACAATGGATCGCAACCAAAATTTTGCCAACTATACATATATGATACTGAGAACGAAATTTCAAACAGGCAATCAATATTTAGGTAATGTCCATTGCATATTGTTAACATAAATCCATATTTTTACCTTACTAAATCATATTTTATGACAATTTTAATAATAGTTGATAACATTTTTGTAACAGTGGTTCAGATGAAGCATCTTCTTCTTCTTCGGCAACTGTTGATCGTAAACTAATAGAACATATAAAGGATGTTTTAGACAATGACAATGAGTTGGTCAAAACTTATAGAAGAGTTATGGATTCCTTCCAAGACAACCCTAATGTAAATGTGAAGCTTCGAATAATTGGAACAAGAGAAAAGGATGGTCGCACTTATAACTTACCAACAGCTGGTGAGATTGCTGCTCTCATTGTTGGTGATATTGAAAATGTGGTTGACAATAGAGATATTGTTGTTGAGACTCAAACAGGTGAACTTAAAAGAATATGTGAGTTGCATCCATCATATCTCGCACTACAGTATCTGATTTTGTTTCCGTACGGAGATGATGGCTACATAATTGATATCCCTCATAGAGGTGTTGTTGACGTTGTTAATAAGACACGTCCAAAGTGTACTATGAGAGAGTTCTTTGCGTATCGTATCCAGGATCGGATAAATCAGTTTTCATTAATCCTTAATTCTAAGAGGCTATTCCAGCAGTTCTTGGTTGACGCGTATACTATGATAGAGAGCGAGAGACTTAGGTACATACGATATCAACAAAAAGATCTTAGGTCCGACACATATGAAAGCCTCCGTAAATTAAGAAGTAAAGGTCAAGATGATATATCTAAAGCTGGAAAACATATATTTTTGCCGTCTTCTTTTACTGGTGGAGCACGATATATGATGCAAAATGTAACACTCCGTAATTTTTCGCGTTTATCAAATTATTTATTTATTCATTTATTTAATTAAATACATTATTTATTAGTTAATTATTCTTTTATTTAAATCATTTATTCATTTTTTAATCATTTATTTATTTACATATTTATTTAATATTTATTTAAATCCTTATTCAATTATTAAAGAAATAATTATCAATATTGTTATTTATTTATTTTATTTAACTAATTAAATTAGTTAATCTAAAAGGTTTTATTCTTTTTATAAAAATAATAACCTAGTAAGTTAAATTAATATTTATAGTTTAAATCTAAAGTTAGTAAAGTTAGTTAACAAGGTTAAAGAACTCAGTTAGTCAGTTCAGAAACCCCAGGGACTAAACTGTAACTCTGTATCAAATCAGGCAAAAAGGGGGTCTCCTGGGTGAGAACCGGCCCTTGCGCGGTTCGAACCCGGGTCTCCTACTTCACACACACGCGCACCAACCAGACGGGCTACCGTCATCGCTGGTTATAACCCGCATTGTTTAATTCTTATACACGATCCCATAGTTTCCATTTTTAAAATCCTACCGCCAAATTACAGAAACGCGTTGACCAAATCCCTTCCTTCTTCTCAGCCGGTGTCACACCCCAACCGTTGGCGGAAACATCGGGATGAGACGTACAAACTGTTCAAAGACATCATAACACTAAATGTGACAATATAATTAAGTTTCATTTATTAAAATTCCAAAGTTTCATACATTGCCATAAAAAGGAAATAACAAAACATCAAACATAGATTATTTCAAAGGTGGGTTTCTAGGCCATCCTATTCATTTCTTCAAATCTTGATTCATCATCCTGCAGTATGCATTTAAAATAAAGTCAACAAAAACATGTTGGCGAGTATACAAGTTTGAATATAGTATAATATGATTAAAATAGTTTAACATGATCAAATCCACGTGAATACATGATTTCATATTAACAGTTATACTCGTAACGATGAATCTATGTGTTCAAACCAAAGTTTAACGCAATTAACATAGCCTAACCCTAGAAGGGTGGTAACATGAGTAACATAGAATAAACCTAACAATACCCATAATATTATGGGAGGGGCGTTACAACCTACAGCGCTGCCATTGTTAGGGGAGGCTTGCAAAGTTAATGAACACATAATCATAAATGTTTAACATTAGCATAACATGATTAACATGAGTCAAATAGATTCACATGAAATGTGGATTGACAGTGCAAAAATGTTTAACATAGTGTTTTTAATATAGGAAATGCATACAACACCCAAAATGTGATAAAACAGAAAATGGGTCATGTATACTCACCTTAGGTTGTGTTGCGTATTTCTTGGAATAATTAAGAATCAAGGATTTCCCAAGAGAACGTGCACAAGAGAATTACCCTATTAATTTTAAGGATTGGTTAAATATTGGAAATTTAGGGATTATTTAAATAACAAGGCAATTATAAAAATAGCATTAACATCCCAATCATATGTCTCATATTTTGTATATTTAATGAAATATGTGACAACTTATAAATAAATGAGTAAAAATAAATATTGATTGTTATATAATATTATAACTGATTTTACCAAAGTATAATAAATATTATTTCTAAAATGTTAGATTATATAAATAATGATTCCTAATTAGCATGTATTTAAATTAAAAATTCTGATATATATATATAGATTAATAATTTTGATTTAAAATAATAAATCTGATTATATATATATATATATATATAAGATAATAATTCCAATCTAAATAAAATAGTAAAACTATTTATAATAATTCTGATTTAATTCCGAAAATAATTCTGATTTAAAAATAAATTTCTGATTTAAATAATAAATCAGAAAATAATAATAATACTGATAAATTTCTGATTTAAATAATAAATCAGAAAATAATAATTCTGTTTATTATGTATAAAAATTCTGATTTAAATAAATTAAACTAATAAATCTGACATACATATATAATGTTAATTCTGATTTAATATAAATAAAAATTTTGATTTTTCAAAATATAAATTCTGATTTTAAATAAGTAATAATTCTGAAATATAAATTCTGGAAATAAATAAAACAGAAATAAAAATTCTGATTTAAATAATACTTCTGAAATATAATTTCTGATTTAAATAAAATAGTACTTCTGATTTTATAATATATATTCTGATTTAAATATAAATTCTGATTAAAATTCTGATTTTAAATAAAATATTAAATCTGATTTTAAAAATATAAATTCTGATAATAATCTGATTTTAAAATATAATTTCTGATATTAAATAATAATTCTGAAAATCTAAAATAATCCTAAATAAAATCTGATTTAATAATAATGATAATTATATTAATAATAATAATAATAATAATAATAGTAATAATAATAGTAATAACAGTAATATAAACCAACTGAAAAAGAAAACGGAAAAACGAATCGAAACGGGAATTCGTACCGGACAATGGCGATGGCTGATGAACTCCGGCGAAGGCGACGGTCGGAGGTCCGGCGAGATGAAGGTGACGATCGGAGACGAATCGAGTTCGATTTGTTTCGGTTTGTTTTGGTTGGTTAACCGGTTTATATAGCAGTTAGCAGGTATCGGTTACGGGTAATGGAAAGTCGGGTTCCGGTAAGCAATTGAAGGGACGAAGAAGACGATCTGTTCAGGCGGTTTCTTTTGATTCAAATTCAGCGTATTTAATGACATGATATATGAAATGGTTTCTGGAATGTATAACAATAACGAAGACAGCCTAGTTGGTTAATGCGCGTGTTTGAGAACTAGTGGTCGCGGGTTCGAATCCGGTTCCACGCGCATACGGTTCAAACCCAATCTTTTTTATTAACAGTTAGTCTGAATTAACTGGGTTAGTCACTAACTGAGTTTTCTGACTCAGTTAGTGCTGCCCTTAAATAAACTTAACCTGGTTAGCTGATTTAACCAAGATTTATTTAACCAGGTTAGTTTAACTAACCAAAATAATCAAAAATCAATAAAAAAAATTATTTTTAAATACTTATTTATTTAATTTTAATTATTAATTTACTTATTTAAAATGTTAATAAAATAATATAAAAATTATTTTAACCCAATTTTTGATATTTTTACCGAATTAACGCATAAATTCCCAATTTTCGTACGGTTTAGGGAAATCTCTTGGCAACGATGAATTTATGAGCTGAGATTAAGATGTAATTTCACTGTTTTTACGTGTTTAACATAGTTTCAACATGTTATCAATTGTTTTGACAACACATAGCATTCAAACATAAATATGGATAAAATCATGCATTTTCATTATGATTTCAATTCTCGAGTACAATTTGGGAATAAAATCAAATACTACAAAGGTACAACTTACAAAAATAGAAAGTACAAGCAGACTTGCCAAAAATGGAAAGATCGGAAATACGAGGTGTCACAGTCTCCCATACTTTAGGAGATTTCGTCCTCGAAATCTTAAGAAGAAGACTGATTCGTGTTCCCAAACTTGAAATGAAGATAACGCTCAAATATAAAGTTTCGTTGAAAACGAAAAAGAGTTGGCAACTACCTCTGAGGTAAGGAAATCACCCCTAGCTCATTGGTGGAGTTGAAAATTGAACGAAGCTAATTGTCAAGGTAAGGAAATCACTCCTATCTTGATGATATTAGCATAAAATTTAGAACAATCCACATGACACACTTAGTTAACAAGATTAACGTATCACTGGCATGTGAATAAACATGTCAACCCATCGTGTACCGCAATTGAAAGACTTAACATGACCACTAGAACACGGGCGGGCGCTACTCCTATAGCACTACGCATAGTGCTATACATGTTAAGGTGTGGGTTAAAAGACAAGTTCATCACATAAGAATAACCCAGTAATCACGAATCCAGTATAACATATTAGTATGCATGTATTAAATTGAAATTATATAACGTACAAATATAGAACACATGAAGAAAATGAGATAGCATAAAAGAGATTTATCATAAAAAAAAACATGGATTGTCACGGAACGTAACATAAGACTATTCCAAAGTGAATCGAAATCCTTTTCGAATTAAGGAGACGTGCTTTGGCCTAATAGACAAACACTCTCATCGAGGAGCGACTAACGATGTTTGTCCTTCCAGTTACTACACGTCCTTAATCGATTGGGAAAATCGAAACTTTGGCGAGATCGAAAATCAAGGAATGGGACTAGTTAACAAGATGCGAGTTTCACCTCTAACTTGATAACATCGTACCCTAATGTGGTTGGCACTCATCCAAGGATGAGGGTCCACTAGAATATGAAATGGAAACTCCCATCAAGGTTTGGATGTCACTCCTAACTTGAGGGTAGGTTTCGTGCAAAAATCAAAGTATAGCTGAGTGAAAATCATCACCAAGTGTGGGAATCACCCCTATCTTGATGAATCATTTCGATTGTGTTGTAAGAGTGTCTTCAAAGCTCCCATGTGTGTATTGTGTTAGCCTTAGGAAAGGCTTGTATATTAGAAGTCCAAAAGAATAGAGGGAAACAAGGAAGATAGAAGGGAATATTGTCTTAAACAGCAAATAAACGAGAAAGCTCCTAACTATAGACTAGGTAAAAGCATTCCTACTTTTCCTAATTCCCTATAGTTATGGCTCTGATACCAATCTGGTATCAGAGTACTCCTACTATAGACTAGGGAAAAGTATGGCGATCCTACCTAATTCCCTATAGTTATGGCTCTGATACCAATCTAGTATCAGAGTACTCCTACTATAGACTAGGGAAAAGAATCCTACCTAATTCCCTATAGTTATGGCTCTGATACCAATCTGTCACACCCCAACCGATGGCGGAAACATCGGGATGAGACGTACAAACTGTTCAAAGACATCATAACACTAAATGTGACAATATAATTAAGTTTCATTTATTAAAATTCCAAAGTTTCATACATTGCCATAAAAAGGAAATAACAAAACATCAAACATAGATTATTTCAAAGGTGGGTTTCTAGGCCATCCTATTCATTTCTTCAAATCTTGATTCATCATCCTGCAGTATGCATTTAAAATAAAGTCAACAAAAACATGTTGGCGAGTATACAAGTTTGAATATAGTATAATATGATTAAAATAGTTTAACATGATCAAATCCACGTGAATACATGATTTCATATTAACAGTTATACTCGTAACGATGAATCTATGTGTTCAAACCAAAGTTTAACGCAATTAACATAGCCTAACCCTAGAAGGGTGGTAACATGAGTAACATAGAATAAACCTAACAATACCCATAATATTATGGGAGGGGCGTTACAACCTACAGCGCTGCCATTGTTAGGGGAGGCTTGCAAAGTTAATGAACACATAATCATAAATGTTTAACATTAGCATAACATGATTAACATGAGTCAAATAGATTCACATGAAATGTGGATTGACAGTGCAAAAATGTTTAACATAGTGTTTTTGATATAGGAAATGCATACAACACCCAAAATGTGATAAAACAGAAAATGGGTCATGTATACTCACCTTAGGTTGCGTTGCGTATTTCTTGGAATAATTAAGAATCAAGGATTTCCCAAGAGAACGTGCACAAGAGAATTACCCTATTAATTTTGAGGATTGGTTAAATATTGGAAATTTAGGGATTATTTAAATAACAAGGCAATTATAAAAATAGCATTAACATCCCAATCATATGTCTCATATTTTGTATATTTAATGAAATATGTGACAACTTATAAATAAATGAGTAAAAATAAATATTGATTGTTATATAATATTATAATAATATTATAATTGATTTTACCAAAGTATAATAAATATTATTTCTAAAATGTTAGATTATATAAATAATGATTCCTAATTAGCATGTATTTAAATTAAAAATTCTGATATATATATAGATTAATAATTTTGATTTAAAATAATAAATCTGATTGTATATATATATATAAGATAATAATTCCAATCTAAATAAAATAGTAAAACTATTTATAATAATTCTGATTTAATTCCGAAAATAATTCTGATTTAAAAATAAATTTCTGATTTAAATAATAAAGCAGAAAATAATAATAATAATTCTGATAAATTTCTGATTTAAATAATAAATCAGAAAATAATAATTCTGTTTATTATGTATAAAAATTCTGATTTAAATAAATTAAACTAATAAATCTGACATACATATAAAATGTTAATTCTGATTTAATATAAATAAAAATTCTGATTTTTCAAAATATAAATTCTGATTTTAAATAAGTAATAATTCTGAAATATAAATTCTGGAAATAAATAAAACAGAAATAAAAATTCTGATTTAAATAATACTTCTGAAATATAATTTCTGATTTAAATAAAATAGTACTTCTGATTTTATAATATATATTCTGATTTAAATATAAATTCTGATTAAAATTCTGATTTTAAATAAAATATTAAATCTGATTTTAAAAATATAAATTCTGATAATAATCTGATTTTAAAATATAATTTCTGATATTAAATAATAATTCTGAAAATCTAAAATAATCCTAAATAAAATCTGATTTAATAATAATGATAATTATATTAATAATAATAATAATAATAATAATAATAATAATAATAATAATAATAATAATAATAATAATAATAGTAATAATAATAGTAATAACAGTAATATAAACGAACTGAAAAAGAAAACGGGAAAACGAATCGAAACGGGAATTCGTACCGGACAATGGCGGTGGCTGATGAACTCCAGCGAAGGCGACGGTCGGAGGTCCGGCGAGACGAAGGTGACGATCGGAGACGAATTGAGTTCGAGTTGTTTCGGTTTGTTTCGGTTGGTTAACCGGTTTATATAGAAGTTAGCAGGTATCGGTTACGGGTAATGGAAAGTCGGGTTCCGGTAAGCCATTGAAGGGACGAAGAAGACGATCTGTTCAGGCGGTTTCTTTTGATTCAAATTCAGCGTATTTAATGACATGATATATGAAATGGTTTCTGGAATGTATAACAATAACGAAGACAGCCCAGTTGGTTAATGCGCGTGTTTGAGAACTAGTGGTCGCGGGTTCGAATCCGGTTCCACGCGCATACGGTTCAAACCCAATCTTTTTTATTAACAGTTAGTCTGAATTAACTGGGTTAGTCACTAACTGAGTTTTCTGACTCAGTTAGTGCTGCCCTTAAATAAACTTAACCTGGTTAGCTGATTTAACCAAGATTTATTTAACCAGGTTAGTTTAACTAACCAAAATATTCAAAAATCAATAAAAAAAATTATTTTTAAATACTTATTTATTTAATTTTAATTATTAATTTACTTATTTAAAATGTTAATAAAATAATATAAAAATCATTTTAACCCAATTTTTGATATTTTTACCGAATTAACGCATAAATTCCCAATTTTCGTACGGTTTAGGGAAATCTCTTGGCAACGATGAATTTATGAGCTGAGATTAAGATGTAATTTCACTGTTTTTACGTGTTTAACATAGTTTCAACATGTTATCAATTGTTTTGACAACACATAGCATTCAAACATAAATATGGATAAAATCATGCATTTTCATTATGATTTTAAGTCTCGAGTACAATTTGGGAATAAAATCAAATACTACAAAGGTACAACTTACAAAAATAGAAAGTACAAGCAGACTTGCCAAAAATGGAAAGATCGGAAATACGAGGTGTCACAGCCGGCGACATTACCATACTTCGATCCTTTCCTTTTTTTTTCTTCGATCAATCATTCCCAATTCTATTCAGTTTCCTTGTTTCGTTGATTGATTGCCAATTACTCCCCGCGTTTCCATGATTACCCAACCCCGGAGTTCCCCTATAAAAACCAGACACTGCCTTCACTTCCAAACCCACTGATGAAACAAGGGTTAACCGGGCAGGGTTAACACACTGGTCTCGTCAAGAAGGGTTAATCCCTTCCTCTCGAGGATCGCTGGCTGGGTCACCGGTGGATGATCTCCTGCACAAGGAAACAAGCCGTGACTCGTAACAAGGAGGATGGGGTGGGGGGTGCTCCTTGTTACCACTCTCCGGCGTGAGAATCAGTAGTTTGCTTGGGAAGCAAAGTAAGATAGTAGTAGTAGTGAGAGAGTTGTGAAGAGATACCTCAAACCTGGTTTGGGGTTGGTATTTATAGCCGAGGAGTGGAGGAGGAGATTGATGGATGGGCTGACGACGAGCTGCACCCTTGCAGGTGTGTCAGACTTGTCGGTTATGGAGGTTACGCCACGTCAGCCCATTGCTTACGTAGCTCTGACAGGGGACTGTCGCTGGTGCCACTTGCATCGTGGTGTCAGCCACTTGCACTGTGGTGTCAGTCCCACTTGTTGAATGTGTAGGATGCGGTGCAAGCCGCATCGCTGCATGCGGTAACGTCTGAGGTTACCGCGTCTCCTACTTGTGATCAAGAAATACGCGAGATGCGGTGTCGGCCGCATCATCGTCTGCGGAGACTATTTGTCTGCTTCCCTTGTCGTGACGAAAATGCCCATATGGTGCGGTGCCAGCCGCATCGATATGTTCATCTTCTTCTATACTTAAGGCAAGCTACTCATCTTCGGACCGATTGGATTCGAAGGATGTGACCGCATTGGTGCGGTATGCTTACTGGTGGGGGTTTGTTTGATGCGGGTAATGGTCGATTTGGGACCATACCCCTTCAAGTCCCCCCAGTCTAGTGTTGCTGCCTTGTGCAAGTTGCACGTGGGAGGAGCACTGGACTTATAGTGTAGGAAGGTAGTTGGCAGTCTGGAGAAAATTCTAGGCCAGATCAGGCTGGTGATCTGGTAGAATCCGGTGATGCCTCTTCCGTACCGGTGAAGGAATTTCGTTTGATGCGAAATTCTCAGCTGTTTTATGTCACCAGGTGGGTTGCCACCTGTTGTTGTGTTTGAAGGTCTGCTGGGGACCTTCATAGTAATGCTGCACAAACTTCGAACCAACCTCTGAGACGGTGGTTCGAAGGTTTGCACTTGCTTCCAACCTCTAAGAGGCGGTTCTTGCGTTAAACCATTTGTCAGAATGGTGCATGAAGAAGAAAAGAAAAACTTTGAACCGATCTCTGAGATTGGGATCAAAGGTAGTTGATGCTGTGAGAGCCTTGCTCAAGCTCTATGTTCAGCATCTGGTTATGAGATGGCGATCCCTTTTTTGTGGGGTGTTCGCGTTCATCTTCATAGCTCTCAAGTAACCGCACGTCCTTTGCGGTTACCTCGTTGCGTCATTGTTGGCCATGTTTGGCCGATCAATGTGGATCTGTACTATGGGTAAATAAACATGGTCATAGGCAAGGGGATGCCCACCGTTGTTTATTCTATGCGGTCCATTGGCAGGTAAACAAAGTCATAAGCAGACTTGTTACCGCTGTTCGGACGCTTGCTGTTTGATAAGTGCTTGTTTAGAGCCCTTATCTGCGTTCTTTCTGGAGCCACTTTCCTTCGCGCTCCAATACCGAGTTTGCGCTGAGGTAGCCTCGCTCGGTGATGTGGAGTGAGCTTTGCTCTTCCATAGCAACCACTCTGCGGAAGCTATGGTTATGTCTGTAGCTACTCATGAGTGTCTGCGGTTCTGCAGTCCCATATTCGCTCGAAGTGTGCGTGCTGCACAGATGTAGCTGTTGAAGGTTCAGGAGTCAAGGCTGCTGATGTGCGGTCGCGTAGATTCCCTTCCTTCTTTTTGCTGAAGAAATTGTTCATGCACCCTCTGTGGTTGTGAACCGGACAGGAGGGATTTGAAGCTTGAAGAGAATGAAGGCAATGCGGTTTGCCTGTTCCTGAGATGCGGTTCAGTCCAAAGAACAACACTGGTTCTGAGTATCTGACACACCTGAATGGGCTCGTGTGTGTCATTTCCGCATATTCCACGTGTGCTCGTGAGTGATGCGGAAAAGGTAATATATCCCTTTATAGTATAGATAGATATATTTCTACCTATTTTTAGGGGTATATAAAAAACGACATGCGGTATGGGTTATGGTGCGGTAAACCAGAAAAACCGCATGCCGCTCAATTTTTGGATAATGTGGTCGCTTTTTCTTGCCTACGTGGCTG
Organism: Helianthus annuus; assembly: GCF_002127325.2. NCBI lineage: Eukaryota > Viridiplantae > Streptophyta > Magnoliopsida > Asterales > Asteraceae > Helianthus > Helianthus annuus. The sequence goes on along the minus strand of NC_035446.2, from coordinate 155,046,345 downwards.
TTCTCACGTGTGAGTTGGTGGAAGTTGGTGAGACGTTTTCTGGCATGTGCTGAAATGAAAGGACACTTGCACTGCCCGAGGCATTAAATGCACTGTAGCAAGGAGTGTAAACGTCTCCTTTGTCAGGCGCGTGTGCGGCCATGCGCGCGTGATAACCGTCAGCGAAAACGGCGCTCGACACGTGGTGTCGTGCGATACGCTCTTTTTGAACGTGATGATTTGCTTTCTCCCTCCGCATTAATTGCGATGGGTATATAAGGGGAAACCGTTCGTGGTTTCCCCTCACTTGATCGAAAATTCAAAAAATTTGCCGTTTTGAGAGAGAACTTGTTATCTATCTTCTCCGACGATTTTTTCTGAAATTCCGGTGAGGTTGCTAGTGTTTCCGTTCACCATCTTCCGTTTCTTGAATATTTTTGATGGCTGAACCATCTAATCCACACAATGTGGAGGGTGAAAAAAGAGAACCAGAGCGGAAGGCTGCTGGTGGTGGTGAACCCAAACGTCGGAGACTGCAAACCAAAAGGTCTGCTCCGACGCCGAAGAAACCTGCGGTTGTTGTTGGTAAGTGTAGTATAGCTTGTCTTTAAGTGTTTGTGTAACTTGTGTTGATAGCTTTTTTACTTTGTTTTTTGCAGAGCCTCAAGGTGGAGATTTTTCTATCTTTGATGCTCCGGGGTCACCCCCGCGTGCCACGGATGCGGGTGCAAATGAAGTGCCATCGACACCCCCTGCTAAGGTGGTTTTTGAGTCGACGGTGCGGACAGAGGGTACCGCAGAGGAAGTGGCAACCCAGATTTTTGATACCGTGGATTCGTCCAACAACCTTATTACTCCCCCTGACGGGGATAATTTGGATCTGCGGTTTTCTGATGCTGGGAAAGGAAAGTCTGATGCGGAGGCGCAGAAGACTGACACTGAGCCGTAGAGCTCTGCTGCTGGTGCGAAGGTTACCGGTGCTGGTGCCGGTAGTGCGGGGTACGATGGGCCTCCAATTCAGCCTGGGGAGACTGAGTTGGAGTATTATTACCGCACTTACTCCCAGGGTCGCAGTATGGTGTACCACCGACCCCCCTGGACTGTGCTGCAGGGGGATGACATTTCAACCGACCCTGCGGCGTGTAGGGAGATCCTGGGTGGTCTGGGCACCCCTTTTGAAGTGGAACGTGCCCGTGCTGCACCCCGCGAACTGCGTATTAACCAGCTTTCGACCATGTTAGTTGGAACTTCCATTGTGGCGAATACCATTTTGGAAGATTACAAGGTGCTGGGCCGCCGCGAGGAAGAGGCTGTTCGCATGCGGGCGGAGGCGGAAAAGTTGGTCCAGGCTGCCCGTGCGGGTGCGGAGCAGCTTGAGAAGGACAAGGCTGCTTTTGAGAAACAGAAACAGACTTCTGAGTGGGCCGCCACTGCCCAGCTGAAACAGGTGCGTACCCTTGCTAAACTTCTTGCTGATGAGCGCAAGAGTTGGAACGAAAAGTTGTCCAATGAGCGCAAGAAGTGGAATGAATCTTGGGCTAAGCAGAATAACGTTCTGTTTCATACTCGGCAGGAGTTGGCGAATGCCAAGGCGGCAAATGTTGCCTTGGGCAATGAGAAAGCTGCAGCTGAGGCCATATCTGTTAAAGCGCTGCAGGCGAAGGCCGAGGCCCTGAAGGCGCTCGAAGAGGCAAAAGAAGCCGGGGCTCATGCTGCCAAGGCCCTTGAGGAGGCTGAAGAGAAAGAGAGCCGCGCTTCTAAGGCTCTGGAAGAGGCGAATGCGGAGCGCCTTCGTTTGAACAAAGTTGTTGCCAGCCTGCAGGTATGTTTCTTTAACTTTGCTTGATATATCCTTCTGTGTTTTATAAATGTGTACCGCGTGAACTGTTTGCTATTTTTGACAGGCTGAGGTTCAGGTCCGGGAGGTCGCGGTTACGGATCTTACTGCCCGCGTGTCTGTTGCGGAGAAGCGTGCTGACTCCGCTGTTGAGGCTAAGGATGCCTTGGTGTCCTCTTTTAATCAGCTGGAGGCTGACCGTGAGTGGATGCGGGCTCACGGTATTGCGCGCGTAAGTATCCCTTTTCTTTAGATTTGTTTAGACTAGTATTTGAGACTGATGATCCTTGTATTGCAGATTGTTGAGGCTATTATGAATGCCCCTGAGACCGCAGCTGGTTTGGATCTGGTCAGGGATCGCGCCCGTGATGCCGGTTTTAAAGCGGGTTATAACCGCTGTATTGGTCATCTGAATGTGATGTCGAGAGGCGGTCACACTGATGAGCGATCAGGGTTTCATGGTGTGGACACCGAGTCGCTTCTGAAAGCGGCTGAAGCCTCTTTTTACGACACGCCCCTTGCCTGTGTAGAAGAGTTGGATAACTGTTTAGAGGCTGCGGACTATGTCGATCGCTTGCGGATGCTTTATCCGGATGTGGAAGAGGAAGGCCCTGCTGGTGGTACCGGAGATGGTGCAGGGACCAGTGGTACGAAGTAGGGTTTAGGTTGGCCAGTGCGCCCCCTTTTTGTTTTCCTCTTGTATAGAATAGGAACCTTATGTAAATTCATGTAAGAATCACGTGGGTGCACAAATTTTTTGAATATAAGGTGTTTTGTTTAGTTTATACAAGTGTTTGTTGATTCTTGTATGTTTGAAACGTATGCATGCGGGTCTCTACCCATTGTGAATGGGGTCGAGTGTACTCCATACTGTTGCGGTATGAGTACGTGTCAATTCCATTGTTTGCCTTTCTGGGCTCAGGAATTGTATTAGGTAAGAAATGTGTCTATCCGGTTGGGTAAACACTTAGTCTTTTTGCCTTGTGTGGGCCTATTACAATAGTTGTGTGTGGTTACCACTTTGTATGGGTATCGCGAATGAAGATTTTGTCAATCTGTTTTTGGGATACCGCAAAGTGGAAACACGCATTTGTAATAGTAGTAAACAAGCAATAATGTATAAAACTACTTGTTTATTTATTTGCAAATGGCCTGCGGCCCGATAGGTTACATGGAAAATGTAAGAACATGGCTTACATATAACAGCGTCGAAGCTGTTGTGCGTTCCAGGTTCTGGCGATAGGCTCGCCCTCTAGTGTTTGTAACTTGTATGCGCCTTTCCCTAAGACCTCGCCGATGAGGTAGGGTCCTTCCCACTTGGGGGCAAGTTTTCCTGGGCGCTCGGCGTTAGATGCCTCGTTGTCACGCAGGACGAAGTCCCCTGGATTGAAAGTACAAACACGGACTCGCGCGTTGTAGTACTTTTCAAGTTTGGATTTGTATTTGGCCTCGTTGATGGCGGCGTTTTCGCGCCTTTCTTCCAGGAGGTCCAAATCAATCCTGCGCTCCGTGTTGTTGTCTAGTTTTTCGATAGCCAACATTCTAGGAGATGGGAGACCAATTTCCGCGGGGATCACCGCTTCAGATCCGTAAACAAGACTGAAAGGTGTTTCCCCATTGCTTGTTTTTAGGCTTGTGCGGTGAGCCCATAAGATGCTTGGGAGTTCATCGACCCAGCCACGCCTGGCCGTTCCCAACCGTGCTTTGATTCCTTCAACTAGGCTTTTGTTGATACTCTCAACTTGGCCGTTCCCTTGCGGGTGTGCGACTGATGAGAATACGTGCTTGATATGCAGCTCTTTTAGCCATTTTTGGAATTCGTCAGCAGCGAAGTTGGTGCCGTTGTCGGTAACAATGTACATTGGTAAACCGAAACGGCAGATGATGTGCTCCCAAATAAACTTTCTTGTTATCATAGCAGTGGTTGAAGCGAGCGGTTTTGCTTCCACCCATTTTGTGAAATAATCAACCGCTACTATGATAAATTTAACCGCACCTGGTGCGTCAGGGAAGGGTCCCACCACGTCGATTGCCCATTTTTGAAAGGGCCATGCAGTTGTGACGGGGACCAAGTTGTTCTTTGGCCGCAAAGTTTTTGGAGCATGACGTTGGCAGTCCATGCATTTGCGTAATTCTTTGACGGCGTCCAGGTGCATGCCGGGCCAGTAATACCCTGCATTCATGATTTTTGCCACGACCATGCGTGGTCCGGCATGTATGCCACATATGCCCTCATGTATCTCTCGGATGAGGTATGTGGCATCCTGTGGATTAACGCATCGCAGGAGTGGTCCGAGGTATGACCTTCGGTATAAGATACCGTCTCCCATTTGATAGTGGCACGCTTTGTGTTGTAACTTGCGTGCCTCTGCTTTGCTCTCGGGAGTCACACCGGATTGTAGATATGCGATAATAGGTGTCATCCATGACGTTGTCCCGTATTGGATGACATTGACCTGGCGCAAGGGTACCGAGGGATTTTGCAGAATTTCGATACGTACCTCCTTTGCCAGGTGTTGGAAACTGGTGGATGCAAGTTTGGATAGTGCATCCGCGGATTTGTTTTCGCTTCGATTAATATGTCGAATATTGAATGAAGCGAATTTGGATATCAGTTGCAAGGCTTGCTCAAGGTAGAGGATCATGATATCCCCTTTGGCGGCATAGTCGCCGCGTATCTGGCCTGCAACTAACAAGGAGTCGACGTGCGCTTCCAGATGTTGTACGCCGATTTTGACTGCTAAACGTAGCCCCGCTAACAGTGCCTCATACTCTGCCTCGTTGTTTGTGCTTTTGAAATCAAGGCGGATGGCGTATGTAAGCTCTTGGCCGTCAGGGCTGACGAGTCGCAGACCTGCGCCCGCGCCTTCCTCGTTGGAGGCACCATCGGTGAATAGTGCCCATGTTTCTGAGGAGGACGGTGGTGGCGCAGGGGTTTGTGTTGCTTCGCATTCTTGGATGCGATCCACTGGTACTTCAGCGGCGAAATCAGCTAAGATTTGGCCCTTGATCGCGGGGCGCGGTTTGTAATGTATCGTGTGCGCGCCCAGCTCAATTGCCCATTTTGCTAACCTCCCAGAGATGTCGGGTTTGGATAGGATCGGACCGATCCTGTAATTGGTTAGCACTGTGATGACGTGGTTCACGAAGTAGCGTCGCAACCGTCTTGAAGCGTGCACTAGTGCTAGTACCAACTTTTCCATAATTGAGTACCGCGTCTCTGGGTCGTTGAGCATTTTGCTGATGTAATAGATGGGTGTTTGAACCCCTTCTCGCTCCACTATTAATACCGCGCCAACCGCGTTGTCTGCGGCGGACTGGTATAAGATGAGTGGCTCATCTTTTCGTGGTGCGGTTAGCGTTGGGAGTTGTATCAAACATTCCTTCATTTCTTGGAAGGCCTTTTCAGCCTCTGCGGTCCACTGGAACTGTTCTTTCTTTGAACAGCTCCGCAGGGTCTTGATGAAAGGGTACGACTTAGCTGCATGGTTAGCTAAGAATCTGTTGAGTGCCGCTAGCCTGCCGGCTAGGCGTTGCATATCTTTCATCGATGAAGGCGATGGCATGCGCTCGATCGCCTGGACCTTTTCCGGATTTACCTTGAATCCATCTTTAGTCACGATGAATCCAAGGAACTTGCCTTCTTCCATTCCAAACGAGCATTTCCCTGGATTAAGCTTGATGTTAACGCTTCGCAGAGTTTGGAATGTTCTTTCAATATCGGTGAGCATGGTATCTTCCTCCATGCTCATGACGACCAGGTCGTCCATGTAGATTTCGACACTTTTGCTTATTTGACCGCGGAAAGTGTCGTTCATCAGTTTTTGATAGGTTGAGCCCGCGTTGCGCAACCCAAACGGCATTTTCGTGTAGCAGTAATTTCCGGTGGGAGTCCGGAATGCCGTTTTGTCTTCATCCTCGAGTGCCATTTGTACCTGATGGTACCCTTTGTAGCAATCGAGGAAGCACTTCCACCTGAATGGAGCGAGATTATCGACCTTTTCGTCGATTTCTGGAAGCGCGTAACAGTCCTTGGGGCAGGCCTTGTGAAGGTCTTTGTAATCGACGCACATGCGCCAACCCCCGGACGGTTTTTCTACCATGACAGGGTTGGATAACCAAGTCTGGTATTTGACTTCTCGCAGTATGCCTGCGGAGAGCAGTTCTTCGATCTGCTCTTGCATCGCCTGATTTTTGGCTGATCCAAGGTGGCGTTGGCCTTGGATCACCGGCTTGATACCTGGTTTGGTATTCAAGTGATGCTGCGCTATTTCACGTGGGACCCCGGTCATGTCCGCGGGTGTCCACGCGAAGATGTCTTGGTTCCTGAAGAGAAGCTGCTTCAGGTGCGCTCTGGTGATCGAGGATAAGGCGTGACCCAATGTGACCTTCTGTTCTGGGTATCTCGGGTTGAGAACCCATTTTTCCGGTTGGTCGACAGGGGTAGGCCTTGCGACCTTTGTCGGACGCACCTCGTCCGACATCATGACGTCCCTGCGGGCGTAGATTATCGCAATCCCCGATTCGGTTGGGAAACCAACCGCAGAGTGGGGGACGGATGTGATCATATTGAAATCTCCTTGGGATTCTCTCCCAAGGAGGACGTCATAGTTGGAGGTGTGAGGTAGAACCATGAAGTTTACCTCTTCTGTCCGCGTGTGTCTACCGCTGGTAAGACGCACGGGAAATGTGATCTGGCCCAGGGGAAAGACAGTTTCCCCTGCGAACCCGGCCAACGGGTAATCTACGGCTTGCAACCGGTCTTTGTCCTCCTGGTCAAACTGGTTGAAGCATTGTTCGTAGATTATGTCGGATGTACTGCCCGGGTCGATGAATAGACGCTCGGTGCAGTAATGGGCCAGTTGGCCTGAAATGACGACGGCGCGCCTATCGCGCGGTCCGCCTCGGACTTTTGGGAAGACGACTTGCTCGTCTTTCCAGTCATTGTCCGGTCTTCTCGCCGCTTTGCGCGGTCTACCTTTGCCTCCATGGATCATGTGGGTGGAAGCCACGTACATGGCTTTCTTCCCGGAGGAGGTACCTTCGTCGTGAGGGGTGATGCGCTTGGTGGGCTTCTGCCCACCTGGCAAAAGGTGTTGCAGTTTCCCCTCTTTCAACGCCCGCTCAATCTCCAGCCGGAGACTGATGCAGTTGTTGGTGGTGTGGCCCGAGTCCTTGTGGTACTCACAGTAGAGTGTGAGGTCCTGACTTTTCTTGGACTTCATTGGTTGGGCCGGTCGCAAGAATTGTGGGTCCGCAAGGAGGACCTCTCTTGGCGACTGGTTGATCTCGGTCCACTTGCGGTCCCGAGAATCTTTTTTTGGTGCCCGATTGTCTCGGGCAGAATTGTAGTTTTGTGGGTCGAACGTGTTGGTTTGCGGGAAATACGGTTTGGAGACGTCCCAATTTCCCGCATCCCGGTTGCGTTTGTTGTTACGCTTGGACCCTTGGTGGGATGTTTCGGCTTGGGGCTTCGCCTTTTTGACATGCGGTTCGAGTGACCGCTGTGTCTGGGCGTATGTCTTGACCGCGGCCATGACATCCTCCCATTTTTTAGGCAAGCCCTCCTTGCCAGAGATGGTCATGATCATCTCTCTGTCTTTGACGGCCCGGATGAAATGGTTTCGTGCCATCTGGTCCGCCACGTCGCCTATCTCTAGGCATTCTTTATTGTAACGGATGACGAATGCTTCGAGCGATTCGTCATCCCTTCGCCAGATGTTCATGACGTCCAGCGAATCGCGTTCGTGGCGTCGCTGCTGGCTAAAATGGGCGAGGAACTTGGTACGCAAGTCCTCGAAAGATTCCAGTGATGCCACTGGCAAAGAATCGAACCATGCCCTCGCCAGGCCCATAAGGGTCTGGGGGAAAAATTGCACCAGGTGGGTTCGTCCCACTGGCCGTTGATGCCCGCACCCGTGAAGATGTTCATGTGGTCGTCAGGGTCGGTCGAACCACTGTATTTCCCAACGTTGACTGGGAACTTCGTTGTGGTGATATGGGCGTTGGCAATCCGCGGGACGAACTTGGAATTTTCGGCCGCGGCCTTTGGCCTGTATGGTTCATTCACAGGGCGTTTTGCTGCCCTGAGGTATGTACTGCGGGGGTGACTGGGAGGAACATAGTTGCGTCCCCCCGGTCTACTGTTGGTGTCGTGAGACTCCCCGCGGTAGGTTTGATCGTCAGGGTCGGTATGACCGTACCCTTCAGTGTATGGTTGTGGGCCCAGTCGGCTTTGAATGCCTGGGCGATGTCGGGAGGCTGACCGCCTCCTATCCTCGCCATAGGGGCCAAGGCGGGTGTGCACTGGTCCCCTGGAGCGGGACTCATATGAGGAATCGTCCTCATTGAGTGTGCGGACCGAACAGTAAGACGATCCGCGGTCATCGTGTCGGCTTCTTGAAGCCGGACGTGAGTGTAACCTGCCGTCGTATTGGAAAATACGATTGGCAGGGGTGTGTGGTATTGGGGTAGGCCCAGCTTGCACGTTTGCTTCCGTACAAGCGCGGTTGTATGCCGCTGTCAGCAGGGCTGTCTGCTGCTCATACCAGGAATGTAGGTCCATGCCTGGTGGGATCACAGATGGGAACTGTGATAAGTCATGTCCGAACGTAAAGGATGGGATCCTTTGCGTGGACGTGTCGATGTGTCTGGGTTGGGAGGTCGAGGCATTGACCCCTATTGGAGGTGGGATTGGGGGATTCGGGTTATCCGCATTAGTGTTTTGGTGATCAGTCATGATCTTGAGAGGGAGAGGGATGGATTAAAAAGTGCTAAGAGTAGCGGTGGGCGCCAATGATGAAACAAGGGTTAACCGGGCAGGGTTAACACACTGGTCTCGTCAAGAAGGGTTAATCCCTTCCTCTCGAGGATCGCTGGCTGGGTCACCGGTGGATGATCTCCTGCACAAGGAAACAAGCCGTGACTCGTAACAAGGAGGATGGGGTGGGGGGTGCTCCTTGTTACCACTCTCCGGCGTGAGAATCAGTAGTTTGCTTGGGAAGCAAAGTAAGATAGTAGTAGTAGTGAGAGAGTTGTAAAGAGATACCTCAAACCTGGTTTGGGGTTGGTATTTATAGCCGAGGAGTGGAGGAGGAGATTGATGGATGGGCTGACGACGAGCTGCACCCTTGCAGGTGTGTCAGACTTGTCGGTTGTGGAGGTTACGCCACGTCAGCCCATTGCTTACGTAGTTCTGACAGGGGACTGTCGCTGGTGCCACTTGCATCGTGGTGTCAGCCACTTGCACTGTGGTGTCAGTCCCACTTGTTGAATGTGTAGGATGCGGTGCAAGCCGCATCGCTGCATGCGGTAACGTCTGAGGTTACCGCGTCTCCTACTTGTGATCAAGAAATACGCGAGATGCGGTGTCGGCCGCATCATCGTCTGCGGAGACTATTTGTCTGCTTCCCTTGTCGTGACGAAAATGCCCATATTGTGCGGTGCCAGCCGCATCGATATGTTCATCTTCTTCTATACTTAAGGCAAGCTACTCATCTTCGGACCGATTGGATTCGAAGGATGTGACCGCATTGGTGCGGTATGCTTACTGGTGGGGGTTTGTTTGATGCGGGTAATGGTCGATTTGGGACCATACCCCTTCACCCACACACACCTCGCCGGAGACCACCTGCAACCACCTCACCTCCCACCTCTCTCCTTCCTTCTCTTACCGGAAAATAACCTGCAACCTGCCGGGAAAATCTGCTCGATAGTCGGACCTGCCGGAGAAGCCGCCTCCCTCCGATACGATTCCGGTAACCTTCTTCTCCGGTTTCGTTTTCATATTTCCGACTGAACTTATCGTAATCATTATTATATAATTACAGTATTATTATTATTATTATCATCTATCATTAATATTATTGTTATTATTATTAAATACATTATTATTATAAACATTATTATTATAATTATAATAACAAAGATAATAATAATGTTATTATTATTATTATTAATCAAAATTATTATTATTATTATTATTATCATATTTCTTATTAAAGTATTAATGTTGAGGTTATTATATTACTATTAATAGCATCATATTTTATTACCATCCATATTATTGTTATAAATATTGAATGATATTATTATAAATACCCATCAAATCCCCATTATCATTTTAAACATTTTATCAATAATACTTATCGTATTCCTACGTCACAAATAGGGTAAATCTCTTACAACTCTCTTGGATTCAACTCTTACTCACTCTTTCTTACAAGAAACGCAACGCAACCAATGTGAGTATACTCGATCCCATTTTTTATTTTTAAAACACTTTTGGGTGCAACATGTGTTCTATACAAAAACACGCTACGCTTGAAACTTGTTATATGCACACTCTATCCATTTTAAACATGACACAATTTGATGCTTGTTAATCTCGTATGCTAGGTAAACTTTTCGTGTCCATGTGCTCATTAACCTTGTTAAACTTATTAAACTTGTTAGACTTGTTAAACTTGTTAAACTTGTGAGACTTGTTAGACTACTTATACTTATTAAACTCCTATGCTATAGGAGTATGCACCGCCCTTGAGTGAGTCTTGGGGTGTTTGCGTTGGAAACTTGGGTTTGACATATAGTGACACTGTTCCAGCATATTCGTAACTTGTATTATGTTGTTCATGTTGGATATGAGTACTTAAACTATTTTATTCTACTATGCTACGTATCAAACTTGTATACTCGCCAACATTCCTTTTGTTGATGTTATTTTAACACATGTTGCAGGTGGATAGTCAAGATGATGAAGGAATCAAGTTAGGATGGACTAGATACCCATTTTAGCAATAAACTATTTGTTTGAATTTATGTTTGGATATTTGAGACTTTGTATTTCCTTCTGGTTTTAATAAAATAATTTAAATCCATATTGTCACATTAGTGTTATGTTTTTTTGAGCAATTTGTTCGTCTCATCCCGATGTTTCCGCCATTGGTTGGGGTGTGACAGATTGGTATCAGAGCCATAACTATAGGGAATTAGGTAGGATTGCCTTACTTGTCCCTAGTCTATAGTAGGAGTACTCTGATACCAGATTGGTATCAGAGCCATAACTATAGGGAATTAGGAATGCCTTGCCTAGTCTATAGTTTAGGAGCTTTTTCACTATGTGTTGCTTAAAACAACTTCATTTCTACCTCACTTGCTTCTCTCTACTCTTTTGGACTTCTAATATACATGCCTTTCCTAAGGCTAACACAATACACATTTGGAAGACACTCTTACAACACAATAGAAATAACTTATCAAGATAGGGGTGATTCCCACACTTGGTAATGATTTTCACTCAGCTATACTTTGATTTTGCACGAAATCTACCCTCAAGTTAGGAGTGATATCCAAACCTTGATGGGAGTTTTCCATTTCATACTCTAGTGGACCCTTATCTCTTGATAAGTACCAACCACGTTAGTGTACGATGTTATCAAGTTAGAGGTGATACTCGCATCTTGTTAACTAGTCCCACTCCTCGATTTTCGCTCTCGCCAAAGTCTCGATTTCCCAATCGATTAAGGACGTGTAGTAACTGGAAGGGTTAGGTACCGGTAGTCGGGACGTCCTGTCTAGGCTTGGCATTCGTATAAATCCATTAAGGACCCGTTGCCTACCTGGGGACCATCGATGAGAGTACAAATACCTATTAGGCCAAAGCACGTTTCCTTAATTCGAGAAGGTCTTCGATTCACTTTGGAAGTGTCATATGTTACGTTCCGTGACAATCCATGTTTTATGTTAAATCTCTTTTATGTTATGTCAATTTTCATGTGTTTTACATTTGTACGATATATCATTTCAATTTTAATACATGCATGCTAATATGTTATACTGGATTCGTGATTACTGGGTTATTCTTATGTGATGAACTTGTCTTTTAACCCACACCTTAACATGTAGAGCACTATGCGTAGTGCTATAGGAGTAGCGCCCGCCCGTATTCTAGTGGTCATGTTAAGTCTTTTAATTGCGGTACACGATGGGTTGACCTGTTTATCACATGCCAGTTATACGTTGATCTTGTTAACTAAGTATGTCATGTGAATTGTTCTACATTTTTATGCTAATACTCATATTCCCAAAAAAATGGAAGCTTATCATCAAGATAGGAGTGATTTCCTTACCTTAACGATTAGCTCCACTCACTTTTCAACTTCACCAATGAGCTACGGGTGATTTCCTTACCTCAGAGGTAGTTACCAACATTTATTCGTTCTCAATGAAATTTTATATTTGAACGTTACTTTCATTTCAAGTTTGGACACATGAATCACACTATCTTCGCAATCTACAACAAATAATAATGAGCTCTCATGAACGAACTAAATTTACGATCCTTTCATCTTACATGTTACAGCTCATGTTATGCTATGTGAAATTATTTGAAAACTCTATGCTATGTGAAACTATATGCTATGTGACACATTCATGAAAGCAATTTTCCTTAAACAACACATTATGATCTAGTCTCATCTATTCTCTCTCTTTTGAATCCTTAGTTGTCATCTTTTCAAAAGTCTTCCTCTAAGATTTCGAGGACAAAATCTCCTAAAGTAGGAGAGACTGTAACGCTCCGTAATTTTTCGCGTTTATCAAATTATTTATTTATTCATTTATTTAATTAAATACATTATTTATTAATTAATTATTCTTTTATTTAAATCATTTATTCATTTTTTAATCATTTATTTATTTATATATTTATTCAATATTTATTTAAATCCTTATTCAATTATTAAAGAAATAATTATCAATATTGTTATTTATTTATTTTATTTAACTAATTAAATTAGTTAATCTAAAAGGTTTTATTCTTTTTATAAAAATAATAACCTAGTAAGTTAAATTAATATTTATAGTTTAAATCTAAAGTTAGTAAAGTTAGTGAACAAGGTTAAAGAACTCAGTTAGTCAGTTCAGAAACCCCAGGGACTAAACTGTAACTCTGTATCAAATCAGGCAAAAAGGGGGTCTCCTGGGTGAGAACCGGCCCTTGTGCGGTTCGAACCCGGGTCTCCTACTTCACACACACGCGCACCAACCAGATGGGCTACCGTCATCGCTGGTTATAACCCGCGTTGTTTAATTCTTATACACGATCCCATAGTTTCCATTTTTAAAATCCTACCGCCAAATCACAGAAACGCGTTGACCAAATCCCTTCCTTCTTCTCAGCCGGCGACATTGCCATACTTCGATCCTTTCCTTTTTTTTTTCTTCGATCAATCATTCCCAATTCTATTCAGTTTCCTTGTTTCATTGATTGATTGCCAATTACTCCCCGCGTTTCCATGATTACCCAACCCCGGAGTTCCCCTATAAAAACCCGACACTGCCTTCACTTCCAAACCCACACACACCTCGCCGGAGACCACCTGCAACCACCTCACCTCCCACCTCTCTCCTTCCTTCTCTTACCGGAAAATAACCTGCAACCTGCCGGGAAAATCTGCTCGATAGTCGGACCTGCCGGAGAAGCCGCCTCCCTCCGATACGATTCCGGTAACCTTCTTCTCCGGTTTCGTTTTCATATTTCCGACTGAACTTATCGTAATCATTATTATATAATTACAGTATTATTATTATTATTATTATTATCATCTATCATTAATATTATTGTTATTATTATTAAATACATTATTATTATAAACATTATTATTATAATTATAATAACAAAGATAATAATAATGTTATTATTATTATTATTAATCAAAATTATTATTATTATTATTATTATCATATTTCTTATTAAAGTATTAATGTTGAGGTTATTATATTACTATTAATAGCATCATATTTTATTACCATCCATATTATTGTTATAAATATTGAATGATATTATTATAAATACTCATCAAATCCCCATTATCATTTTAAACATTTTATCAATAATACTTATCGTATTCCTACGTCACAAATAGGGTAAATCTCTTACAACTCTCTTGGATTCAACTCTTACTCACTCTTTCTTACAAGAAACGCAACGCAACCAATGTGAGTATACTCGATCCCATTTTTTTATTTTTAAAACACTTTTGGGTGCAACATGTGTTCTATACAAAAACACGCTACGCTTGAAACTTGTTATATGCACACTCTATCCATTTTAAACATGACACAATTTGATGCTTGTTAATCTCGTATGCTAGGTAAACTTTTCGTGTCCATATGCTCATTAACCTTGTTAAACTTATTAAACTTGTTAGACTTGTTAAACTTGTTAAACTTGTGAGACTTGTTAGACTACTTATACTTATTAAACTCCTATGCTATAGGAGTATGCACCGCCCTTGAGTGAGTCTTGGGGTGTTTGCGTTGGAAACTTGGGGTTGACATATAGTGACACTGTTCCAGCATATTCGTAACTTGTATTATGTTGTTCATGTTGGATATGAGTACTTAAACTATTTTATTCTACTATGCTACGTATCAAACTTGTATACTCGCCAACATTCCTTTTGTTGATGTTATTTTAACACATGTTGCAGGTGGATAGTCAAGATGATGAAGGAATCAAGTTAGGATGGACTAGATACCCATTTTAGCAATAAACTATTTGTTTGAATTTATGTTTGGATATTTGAGACTTTGTATTTCCTTCTGGTTTTAATAAAATAATTTAAATCCATATTGTCACATTAGTGTTATTTTGTTTTGAGCAATTTGTTCGTCTCATCCCGATGTTTCCGCCATCGGTTGGGGTGTGACACAAAACTATTTAGACACTATGGCTCTGTGTAAATGCTTTGGTTATCCAGATTATTTTATAACCATAACATGCAATCCCAAATGGCCAGAAGTTCAACGGTTTCTCAAAGACACCATTCTTAGTCCGGAAGACAGGCCTGATATCCTGTCTAGATTGTTCAAAATAAAACTGGATTCAATCTGCAAAGATTTAAAAAAGAATCAACTATTTGTTAAAAAAAATTTAAATTATTATTCATCATCAAACCTAACACTTTGTTTTTTCTGTAGTTGTTTACACTATCGAGTTCCAAAAACGTGGTTTGCCTCATGCCCATTTATGCTTATTCATGGAACTTGAATTCAAATTACCTACTGTGGACCATGTAGATTCATTTATATCTGCAGAAATTCCAAACAGAAATGAAGATCCAGAATTATTTATCCTGGTGAAAGAGTATATGATACATGGTCCATGTGGTAATGCTAGGTTGAGCTCTCCATGTATGGTAGATATGAAGTGTTCAAAAGGCTTTCCCAAAAAATTTCAAGATCATACAACACTAGATTCAAACGGGTTTCCATTATACAGAAGGAGAAACGATGGTGCTTCTGTTATGAAAAATAAAGTTGACCTTGGTAACAGGAGTGTGGTTCCGTACAACAAAAAATTATTGAAAAGATATCAAGCTCATATCAACGTTGAATGGTGCAATCAAGCCGCCTCGATAAAATATCTGTTTAAATACATTAATAAAGGTCCTGATAGAGCCACTATAGCTGTTGTGCATGGTGATAATCAACCGGAAGAGCAACCACAAGACGAGATCAAAGAGTATTACGATTGCCGGTATATATCAGCTTGCGAAGCATCTTGGAGGATATTTGCTAATGAAGTACATTATAGAAGACCTTCTGTTATGAGGCTTCCATTCCATCTACCTGGCCAACAACCTGTTGTTTTCGGCCCTGATGAGGATATTAACTCTGTTCTAAACAAACCGTCAGTTAAATCTTCAATGTTTCTATCATGGATGGAACGTAATAAAGACCCAAATGACCTGTTGGCCCGTACACTTACATACGTTCAGTTCCCTATTTTTTTATGTATGGAAGCTAGACAAGCGAGTATGGGAACCAAGAAAAGGGAAAAAATCAATTGGCAGGATTCATTCCGTATCTCCGTCTCTAGGTGAAGCTTATTTTTTGAGAATTCTTCTTAACAAGGTTAGAGGACCAACATCGTTTGACGACATTAAAACAGTTAATGGTAAAGCTTACGATATATACAGAGATGCTTGCTACGCACTTGGTCTTTTAGATGATGATTCAGAGTATGTGGAGGCAATAAAAGAAGCAAATTTAACTGGAAGCTCTTCATACATTCAGAATTTATTTTCTACGATGTTGTTATCCAGTAGTCTTTCTAGACCTGAGGTTGTTTGGGAAAGTTCGTGGAGATACATGGCGGATGATTTTGTTTACAGACTAGCAAAATACCATCGAGTTACAGGTACCTTTTGTTTACACTGACTTTTATTACTTATATTTTTGGAAAAAATGATCTGATGTTTTCATTATTATTTAAGTTAATTTATCTTAATATGACTAAATGGTTTCCCTATTCATAACATGATCTCTTTTTCGTTCGTATTGCGTAGCGTTATCAATTCCAGATCACCAACTGAAGAACTATGTTTTGTGCGAAATTGAAAAGTTTTTATTGCGAAATAATTCTTCGTTGCGAAGATTTGAATCAATGCCATATCCAAATATGTCGTCTTCAGGTATTTCAGATTGTCGTTTGATATACGAGGAGCAGTCCTATGATACAACATACCTTGGAAATCTGTACGATAGTCAATTGACAATGTTAACTGACGAACAACGCTCTGTTTTTGAAGAGATTATGGCAGCAGTAAACAGTGATAACGGTCGGATTTTTTTCCTTTATGGGTATGGTGGAACAGGTAAAACATTTCTATGGAAGACATTGTCCGCTGCAATTAGATCAAGAGGTCAAATCGTGTTAAATGTGGCTTCAAGTGGAATTGCATCGTTGTTGTTAGATGGTGGTAGGACTGCACATTCCAGGGTTAGCATACCGTTGAATCTTACTGAAGATTCGGTATGTAATATAAAACCAGAAAGTGATCCGTCTAAATTACTTCATGAGACTAAATTGATAATTTGGGATGAAGCACCTATGGTACACAAACATGCATTTGAAGCGCTCGATAGAACAATGAATGACGTTTTCAACATTGACACATCTCTCAATTCAGAAATCCGGTTTGGAGGTAAGGTTATTGTTTTTGGTGGCGATTTTAGACAGATATTACCTGTTGTTCCAAATGGTGGGAGACAAGAGATTGTTAATGCCTCCTTATGTTCGTCTTATCTGTGGAGTAAATGTAAATTGCTAAGACTAACAAGAAACATGAGGTTAACGGTTGGAACATCTACAGCTGATGTTGATGAAATAAATACTTTTGGCAAATGGATTTTGGATTTAAGTGAGGGTAACGTTGGTGGTCCAAATGATGGAGAAGCAACTATTGAAATACCACAAGATCTTTTGATTACTGATGCATCTAATCCAATTGCAAGTTTAATTGATTTTGTTTATCCATCAATCTTTGAAAACGTAGACGCCCATAACTATTTCAGTGACCGGGCTATACTTGCACCTAAAAATGATGTTGTTCATGAGATTAATGACAGGTTGCTAGCAATGTTTCCTGGTGAAGAAAAAGAGTATCTTAGCTCTAACAGTCTTTGTCCGTCTGAAGATGTAAATTCTACACAACAAAGACTTTACTCTCCGGATGTGCTCAATGGTCTAAAAATATCAGGCCTACTAAATCATAGGTTAGTCCTTAAAGTTGGTGTTCCAGTGATGTTATTAAGAAATATTGATCAACGGAATGGATTGTGCAACGGTACAAGGCTACAAGTAAAAAAGCTGCACAACCGTGTAATAGAAGCGGAGATAATATCTGGTTCAAATATTGGTACTTGCACATATATCCCTCGATTAAACTTGATACCTTCTGATAAAAAGATTCCTTTTGCTTTTCAAACGAGGCAATTTCCACTGGTCGTATGTTTTGCAATGACCATCAACAAAAGTCAAGGCCAGTCTCTTTCAAGAGTTGGTTTGTACCTCAAACAACCGGTCTTCTCTCATGGTCAATTGTATGTTGCCTTATCAAGGGTGAAAACAAGAAATGGGGTCAAAATACTCATACTTGACAACAACGGAAAACCTACGGATAAAACAACTAATGTGGTGTATAAAGAGATTTTCAACGAATTGTGATATCTACATATTGATGGTTAATAAAAAGTTTTTACATGATCCGTTTAAAGAGGTGTATATATTCATAACATTTAATGTAAACAACTATGATTAAGCCATATTATCTTTAATCAACCCGTGTAATACACGGGTCCTTAGGCTATATTTATATTATTGGTAAGATGACATATTTATATTATTGGTAAGATTAACATGGTTCAAGATTTTAAAAAATTCTAATTTTTGCAATAACTTTGAACAAATATTTCAATGATAATATACCATTAACATTGAAATTTTGAAAAACCTTTATATGACAATTAAATTTTATAATTTTCTAAACAGCAGTTTGAATGTTTGACAATTATGAAAAGTCGTTTATACCCTTAAGCTAACTCTTAATATATACAATGAAGTGACATGAAGATCAGATCATCATCTTCACTCACACTGCTCAACATAATCTCTCCCAACTCCCAACACCTTCATCGAACAGCGAACAGATCATCATTTTCATCGACATCGCTGAACATACCATCTTCATCGCTGAACAGACCAACATCTTTATTGCTGAACAGATCATCTTCATCTTCATCAGGTTCATCTTCAAAACATAGGTTTCGTTTTGTTTGACTCTATAGTTTCAGATCTCATATGATCATTTGGCTGATTAGAGTACAGATCTAGGTTGTTTGTTTATTAAACTATGATACTTGTGTCTTTTAATTTCTGAATCAAATGCGAAGAAACAAGTGTGTATTTATTTGAACACGTTGATATTGATACTTGAAATGTGAAAAATGATTTTTGCTAAATTTCTAATGGTTTTTGTTGGTTGTTTGAGAACTGTTTAAAAAGAACTGATCGGATCAGTTTCGGATTGTTGTGTTCCTCATATTGATTTATGGTTTGATTCGATGATTTGAATGTGTTATTTGTCTATTTTTGGTTTTGATTCGATGATTTGCATGTGTTCATCATTTTGATTTTTGGTTTTCGTTTTGTTTTGATTCGATGATAGTCAGTAATTTGGGTATTTTTTTTGTTTGATTTGATGATTTGAATGTGTTCCTCATTTGATCTTTGGTTTTGGTTTGATTCGATGATAATAAGTTATTTGTGTATTTTGGGTTTGATTCGATAATTTGAATGTGTTATTTGGGTATTTTTGGTTTTGATTCAATGATTTGAATGTGTTCCTCATTTTGTTTTTTGGTTTTGGTTTGATTCGTTGATAACAGTTATTTGGTTTTCGTTTGATTCGATGTACAGAATGGCTGCGGATGTAAAGATAAGCAAAACACCAACTACGAAGGCGAGAACACTTGACATCCTCCTAGAAGATGGTGCGGTGCACATAAGGAAGTGATTGATATAAATGAATATAACCCCAGTGTAGCTCTTCGATTTTCCTTGAAATTCCAGAGCTCGCTAATTACATATCTACCACTTGGGTTATATTCATTCATATCTGCTACATCCCGAATTGCACCCGTCAGTAAAGATCCACATTTGCATTTGTCTCTGTATTGTATGTTACGGTCTTTCGTTATCGAGTCTGTAACGTTTTGCCTCTGTATTGTATGTATTAAAAGTTTACATTTAATATACAAAATAGGCTTTAATAATTTGTTATATATAGTATACATTTAATTATTAGATTGCATTTATTTAAAAAGAGTTAAGTATTAGATTGTATTTATTTAAAAATAGTTAATTATTAGATTGCATTTATTTAAAAAAGAGTTAATACTTGATTAAAAGAGTTAATTTTAATTATTAAATCAATGATTTCTTAACAAAAAAGCAAGAAATGAATTTAGGGGCCCTGGTTGATATTTCACTCATACCATAGGGACGCAAAGTGTTATTAATATATGCCAAAAGACGGTCTTACCCCTGGCATAAACAGTCAAACTGACGGCACACTGACATAGGGACTCAAAGTGTATATATTCAATACATTTTATGTAAAGAACGATGATGAAGCGATATTATCTTTAATCAACCCGTGTAATACACGGGTCCTTAGGCTAGTATGTATATAAGTTATAATCTCTTGCAGTTCTTATGAAACAAGCAAAGAAGAATAATATAGCTATATATAAAAAGTTCACTCAAAGAAAAAAGAACATAAGAGATTACTCAGTGATATTAACTGCTTGACTCAATATTAGTTTCCATTTTAAAGTGTTTGTTTGTAAATTTAACTGTCATAACATATATAGTAGAGTCTGTTATAAGCATAGTTATCAAAAGCGCTCGCCTGTTGCGCCTAGGCGCAATTTTCAGGCGAGGCGCAACCATGCCGCTTTGCGCCATCAAAGGCACACTTCTGGTAAATTTCCGGCCGAAAACAACTTTCCGGTGACTTTTCCGGCCAGATTCTTGTCAGTTTCCGGCGAACCATTTGCAAAATGATGCTAAATTTCGTCTGGAAAGATCTCCAGTTGTGGGTGCATCACCGGAGGGGAGAAAGAAGAAGATGAAGAGTGAAAAAGAAGACACCTAAAAAGCTTCCTCTTAAAGCTGTTTTGCAGAAAATTTTGACACTGTTTGACCTTACCTTTGCAGTCACTTTTGCAGAAAAGACTATTTCAATAATAAAACAAAATTCATTTTTCTTTTAACATATTTTAAATTACCATAGCAAGTACACTGTACACAGATTATCTTAAATGGTTTTTTAACTAATTAGATGATTTTAAAATCTTATTATATTAGTTCTATAATATATTTATAGAGTAATGTTAATTTTATATACCTACAAGATATATTTATTATTTTTTCAAATAGAGTAATGTTAATTTTATATACCTACAAGATATATTTATTATTTTTTCAATACATAATATATAGTAATTATTTTTCTTTTATATTCGTTTTTTTTCCTCAGGCCCTCGCTTTTTTTGCGCTTTGCGCCTAGGCCCTAGGCGATGCCTATGCGCCTTGAGTGCGCCTAGCGCATTTGATAACTATGGTTATAAGTAACTTTCATATCTAACATTTTCTGTGACATGTGAAAACATAAATGTCAGATGTTAAGAGTCGGCCTCTTCTATTGTTTGTTCTATTGGCATGTAGGATGGATTAAAGAAACCAGAACTAAGATATATGCAACCCACTAAAGAAATGATCTGGTACTTTAGTTTCTCCTCTCCATTTAACTCATTGGTTTCTTTCTTTAAACGCTAATCGATTGTGCTTTGTCGAAGAACTACAGATGTCGGGGAAGAGATTCATGGTTTCAATTTTATCTCCGAATGTGGAATTCTTCGTCAATTTGGGAAACTCTCTCCTCAATCACGCTGTCATTGGGTTCTTAAAGGTCAGAATAGACTGTTTGTGTTCATATCTGATAATCATTTCCTCTAATTTATTCACTATTTCATGTTTTTCCATGTCTTATTTTTCGTAATCAGAATGGACGGTTGCTGAAAAGGCAAAAATGCCCCTCTCCAGCTTCTTCATTTATGTAGAACACATCTTTTTTTATTTGTTCTTTATGTTGTCTGTCTAATGTAATAGGTTGATGTTTTCTCCTTTGGGATCGTGTTATGGGAGATTCTTACTCGTGAAGAGCCGTACGCCATCATGCCCTATTCGTAAATGCCAGTGCGATTGTTCAAGGTTGTTTCTTGATTCCAGATTCTCCATTCTATCCTAATCGTTCATTTATGTATAGAGTTGCTAAAGTAATCCGGTTTGAGTCTGTGAAGCATCACAGGATTCCGTCTTATTTTGTTTACCCCATCTTTCATGTACATTTCCTTTAAAAGTCACTAATATTTGATTTAAAGATAGAAGATTGGGCGTGTCAGGTGGGCTCAGTAACTACATAATGGGAGGGGTTAAAATGGGTAATTCTCTGTACAACTTGAAACGGGTCTGGCTGGGTCGACCTGAAGTACATTTTGTCTATAGTTCGTAACTTCTTTTTTAATAAATGGCTACATGCTAAATACGATAACAAATGGCTACATGCTAACTTCTTTTTTTAATAAACTTAAATGTCAAACAACTTAATGTACCGTATAAAGAATAAAGAATGACATAAGCAAGAGCTGCAGGAAACATTGACACAGCGTGAACTCCTGCAGTTGGTACCATTTAGTTTACTTTAAAACCTTTTAAAACAATATAATTAGGGTGATGATGATTACAGGAAATAGAACGTGAAAAAAAGCGCACGTTTGGAACTAGAAAAGGCAGCTTTTTAATTCTTTTTTTAGCAAAATAAGATATATAGGGAGAAATTTACATCTGAGAATTTGAAAGTAGCTATTAATGTGTAAAAAATGGTATATGTGTTCAGATTCGTTTCTCTCTTTTGGATTTTTTTTTATAATGTTGACTTTTCATATTGTTGTTGGTGATATTTCAATCATCACTAACCGTATAACCATTGCTGGCTTCACACTGGCATATATAGAATCAGGTTTAGTTGTAGTGGTCCCTATAAAGAAACTAGAGTCAAGTGCTTGGGTTTTCTTGTGGCCATTTACTCCATAAATGTGGGTCGTCACCACGCTTTTCTTCGTCATAATTGGAATTGTTATACGAATACAGGAACACACGCGGAATGAAGAATCTAGGGGTCCACCATAGCAACATGAGGTCACCATCTTCTGGTGAGTAGACTAGATCTTAATATAGTTTTTTTTTTTTTATTGAGGTGGCAATGTGTGTGGGCTGCCTAAATTAGTTTGCGTTGTAACTAAGCCTGGAAAAGTGGCGGGTAACGGGTGAAACTGTTTTTAGACAAAATGGGTAATTTTAGAAAGAAAAAATAAGTATCAAAATGGTCACTTTATATTTTTGTGACAGGTAGTGTGGGACGGGCTAAGGTGACGGTTTAGGTGGTTTCAGACGTTTGTGAGTGGTGATGGGGCTCGTGTTCTTTGAATATGTATAGTTCCTATTGGGTGTTTTTATGTTTGGCACCACTGTTAGATTGGACATGTATTCGGAACTGTTAGAAATTGTATAGTTCCTATTGCATACAGTCTGTAAGTGCCTTTGTGTTTTTTCTAGAAATCGTATTCAGTTCTCATTTATTTTGCAGGAAATTGTATTCTATGAGCTTGCTTTCCACTTCAATCCCCATTGTGCAGAAACATGCAATAATCTTGGAGTCCGAGACAAGACAACCTTGATAAAGCCGTAGAGTGTTATCAGGTAAACATTGCAGGTATTTGGTTCAAATGTCTAATACATGATCTAATTCTGATTTTTCTTTTTTTTTCTTATTGTTTTCTCCCTTGAAGTGGTCTTTGTCAAGTAAACCCAATTTCTCTCAATCGTTAAACAACTTTGGAGTAGTCTACATAGTGCAGGTACAATTACATCTATCAGTATCTATCTAACAAAGCAATATGATTCAACTATTAATTGATTGCAATTTAAATAAATATACAAGGTAAAAAGGATGTTACTGGTAACATGATAGAGAAAGCAATTGTGGCAAATCCTACTTATGCAAAAGCTTACAATAATTTAGGTTTGTTTCAACATAATTATACACTAAAATCATCAAATAATTTCGCTTTATATAATTTTTATTTTAAATTCATGGGTATATAATTTTTTAAACATTGGTATGAGAAATAATTAAATTAATAATAAATTTTAGATTGAATCAATTGATAAATAAATTAAATAACAAATAAGATCAAATAATACAAAGTAAATCAAAATAAAAAAGTACACAAGTCTTCAAATAAGAGTTTGGATTTGATGAGCTAAAGGAAGTTAAGAAAGAGAAGACACCTACTGATCCTAAAATTCTACATGAGAATAGATCTTTTTTGACAAAAACAGTGTAAATTAAAAGGATAAAGCAATCAAAGATCGGAGTAATGTAATAACCTTCTATGCATTTATACTTTTGTCTTTTGCATTGTGTCAAGTTAGGAGTTATCTTATTGATAGTTATAATTACTTGAAGAGTCAAAGTGAATCTCACAATTTTTTGCATGAATAAGGCCTCTATTCCTACTATTGTACATAAATAGATGGGGTTTTTATAGGTTTTTGTTGCTTACGATAATTTAAAATTTTCCGAGTTAAGGCATGTGACAAATGAACTGTTTTTTTTTTACTTTGCACTTGAAGAATTCAGACGTTTAGAAGACTTTTGCAGCACTTTACAGCAACATGGGTTAGCCTTTTTACACTTTAGACCACTTTTTAATGAATTTTGGTTACTTGAAGCGAAATCTTTATTGTTTTTTTTTTTTTTTTTTTTTTTTGCATTGCTTGGATTGATTGCACATATTTAGTATTATATCTAAAATGTAAATATTAAAAAATTTTGAGGCCTTTATCTGATATTGATGATGGTCTGTATCTCATGTTATAGCCTAGATATATTCAAGCATTGATGGACAAAGCAAAAGTGCATGAGCGAGAACCTGAGAAAATATTTATCTTTTCATTAAAGAGGGCGGCTAGAGGGTCCATTAAAATATATACATCATACGATCAAGGCCAAAAAAGAAAAAAAGTACTGTACACTAGAAATCAAATTGATGTGCTGTCTGTTGAAACTAAAGCTCTTCTTGACCCGCTCAATGGTTTGCCCAAGTAAGAAGAAATTTTATATTTAATCTGTTAACTAAATGGAATTTTCTCGGTACGAATTGACACCCATATTTAGTATAATGTACCCAAACATGTTTTAACATAATAAGTTGTTTTTCTTTCCAAATTGTGTTCTTAATGTTCAACTTTAGATTTCTATATGTCCATGCGTACAGTATGTTTATGATCAGTTTAAACGTATTTTTTTTCAAAAAATAAAAAACATATCATTTCCCAACACCGCGAAATTCGCGGGTATTATCACTAGTTTTTTTATATGTTAACATGATTTCCTCTGCCTTTATTGGTGGTAATTTCAACCCCTACGGTAGATTTTAGTACATATATTATGTACTATCTTTAATAGTAGAGCTATAGAGTTGAAATGGACTTTGAATGAAACGGTTTACAATCATGGTGTATATTCATTCACGCAGCCTCTTAAATTGCTTTGAATAACTTAGATTATTAGTGTATACTTATAGAGGTTGAAATAGTGATTTTTTTAAATAATTGGACCAAAAGCGTTCCAGGTCAAATTAACATACAAAAAATAGTGGTTTAGATCCATTGCTAATTTATCACGTTTAAGTTTTATTTTGAAAAACTGAGAAATCCCACAAAAAATAACTGCTTTTGTGGTAGTTCCCGGAGGTTATGGTCTGTTTTTGCAGCTGGTGGTTAATTCCACCTTTTGCTGCCCATGATCTCCTACAAACCTGGGTAGTGGTGTTAATTGGTTGAGGATTCCATGGTCTCCTACAAACCTAGGTAGTGGTGTTAATCGGTTGACGATTCTGTGGTCTCCTACAAACCTAGGTAGTGGTGTTAATCGGTTGGGGATTCCATGATCTTCTACAAACCTTTGTAGTGGTGTTAATCAGTTGAGGATTCCATGATCTCCTACAAACCTTTGTAGTGGTGTTAATCGGTTGAGGATTCGTCTTATATATTGCACGCAACTACATGAGCAACAATTCGGTCAGCATATTCAAACATTGAAGAACATTGAAGTAGTGAACAACAATGGATCACTTTCCAAACCAGACTAAAGATGAAGCTTCCAATGTAAGATGATGAAGCTTCCAATGTAAGATCTGAGAACTTATCTCTGTTGTATCAAACCTAAAATGTTTATGTTTATATCTTTGTTTGCAATGTTTACTTCGAAATCTAAAATGTCCCTAAATATATAATTAATGTTTATGTTGCATCTGCATTGTGAATTGATATTAAATTTCAGGGATTAAAGCCATACACTTTAGTGGATGAGGAGTGTAATGTGACTTTTTCGTATTTTTTTGTGCGAAAGGTGGCTTCAAGTGCTAAATATTTTATCTCTATGTCAGGAGCCATAATTTGGAAAACTGCTTTAATCAATCTCAGTTTCACACGTATCTACTGCTGCCAAGACATCACAAATATTAGTTTACCAGGCATGCCTTTTTCACGTATGCTTATGTGATGTATAGTAATTTGAGGGATACAAACATTTGATAATGTGGTGATTCATTTAAAAAGTTATTGATTCATTTACTATCTGTGTCCAACCTTGCAATCTAAGTTATTGAATTTGTCTCTGACATTGCTTTTTCATTTTTAGTCATATTATACATGTTTATGTGCACTCATTTGTCGAGTTTATATTATACATGTCATTACGACACTAAAAACCCGTCCACCGGACGGGTATTAAACTAGTTATTCTAGAAACAGATTAAGTCCAAAATTTAGCCAGAATTCTACAGAATTAAAAAAAGGTTTGGAGCATGTGGGGATGGATCTTTTTATAAAAAGTTTCGATTTTTAATCATGAATGTGTGAATTGATACTATAGCATGTATGTTCTTGGTTTGTTATTCTGATTTTGTAATTGGGTTTTAGTTTGAAGTTTAAAAGATTTGATTTTTATTCAATAAAAGTGTATATGTGTGTGTAAACCATTGATTCTAGCTGAGTTGATATGAGTTTTTAGTTGCATACTTGCAGATAGGTTCTTAGTTTAAGGATTGTAGCACACACTATTACATTATACTTAGTGTCACGACCCCCGACCCCACTCTGGACGGAATCGGGAGCCGCGAGCAGCCAAGTGGCACCGGTGGTTATTTTGAAAAGTAGTGCAGCGGAAATTTCATCAGGACCGTGAGTTACGAAAAATATCAGAGTTTAGAAAACACCGGATTTTATTTATTAAATAGATGGGACAAAATGATGTTTGGAAAGGTAGCTTTAATATGGGATAAACCCAATTACATAAAACAATTTTCCTTAATTTAATTTAATTGACAAATCAAGCCACTTCTGTAAGCCTTTTTGGGTGCCGTATCCAACTCTTACTCCAATCTACCTGAAACGCGTTTTAAAAAGGTTTTGTTACTGAGTGAGTTCATTCAGGTTTTATAAAAATATATTTGTTATAATTTACAGCATTAAGAGTTTTTATATTTGCTTCTTTAAGATTGGCAAAAACTTAATCACTGCAAAGTATAACTAGAAAACAGTGTTATAAGTTACAGTATTAAGAGCGATTACAATGTTTATATCTATCAACCGTCTACCCACAGTATTTGTCACTCGACCACCTATTGGCTATCTCGTTGTCCAATGGTGTCTGTGACTATGGTCATATCACCCCTTGGCTAACCCGTTGTCCAATGGTGACGGTTATCAAGTAATATATACAAAACCCCACATACCGGCTGTAACTTGGTGATTACAAAGACTTAATCCCTATAATTATAACTTTGAAAATAGGGTTTTGGAAATAATTTGATAAAAAGAGAATGACTCACAGTATAAGCATGATTTAGCAAGCTTCTTGATTCTATTCCATCTGATAATTAAGCGTATACTTTATTGTTCTAAATCTTCTGATGATTTAACAGCTTGTTTGATTGTAAGTGTGTAGTTGGGAGTATTCTGGTAGTTAAACATATAGTTTAACGGAATGGAATACGTATTTGTGTAAAACCCAAATCAACCTTAACGATAGTCACGAGATTCGAACCTTAACAAAATTCACAAAGTATAGCACTTTGGATTCCGTTTACGGAAATTCACAAAGTACAGCACTTTGGCATTTATTAGATGGTCCCTGAATCGATCGGACAGAACATCGCATCGGTGATTATTGGTTAGAACACTAACGTATAGAGAGAAGAATAGAAGAAATGAACAAAGGATATGAATTCCTAAGCTTCCTATTTATAGGTAAGAAGTATGAAACTTCTAGGAAGTTTTCTATAGCTTTTCTAGGAAGCTAGTTATACATTTTCTAGGAAGCTTCCTACCCACATATATCTATACTCTTACACCTTCCTAGCACCTTCCTTTTGATATTATCTATTTTATATATATATATATATATATATATATATATATATATATATATATATATATTTCATGTATATCTATTTAGGTGTTTAATAAATTTTACTTAGCTGATTAATTAATCTTACTTGGCTTAATTAATCTTGCTTAATCTTAATGAATCTAGCTTAGCTTAATTATTCTTGCTTAACTAATTAATTAATCATACTTAACTTAATTAACAGATTAATTAATCTACTCAGCTAACTTAACTGCTAAGTTTATTTAACTATTAAGTTTACTTAGCTATTAAGTATTCTAGTAGTTCCCTGATTACGAGTTCTAATTTCTAGACACAATGGAACTCGTATTAGTGTATTAACTCAATTCAACTTTAACGACAATTCACGAGACTAAAATCCTCACAACGAACAAAGGCACAGCCCAATTACGGGCAGCACTTAAACATCCATCGGATAGTTTCAATCGATCGGACATTGAATCGTACCAGTGACTAGAGTTATCACCCTAATACGGGCAGAGTTTCGGGATTTAGAATATAATACCTGAGCTATTACTTTGCTATAATAGAAGCTAAAAGAAGAAAAGAATTGAGCGAATTGAACTGAAACTATCGACTGCTATTTATAGGCTGGAAACGGGGCGCCTAGCGGCCCACGTAACTTTAAAGGAACACTTACGCGGCCCGCGTGGGAGTGTGGATCAGATCGGAGGTTGCTGAGTCATCGGTGGTCGCGACGCGTGGTCAACACGTGTCCCTTAAGCTTATCCGGAGATCTGCCTTGCTGTCGCGGCCGGCGTAGACTACCATTATGTCTTACGCGGCCTGTGTGGACTCCAATTTCTTTATTTCTTGGTTTTTTTTCACAAGGATTAGGGTTTCAGGGGTCCGGGTTTCCACTTACGGAGCGTTTTAGGATGTTTTTGTGCGAGTCGTTACATCCTCCCCACCTTGTTTTAAATCTCGTCCTCGAGATTTGGCTACGATATCTCTTTTTAGAGTTATATCACGTTCTAGTTAATAAGAACAATTTTAAGATGAAGACGTGTTTTACAATAAATAGGGCTCAATGGTTCAACTGAATTAGTTTAAGAAATCAATGTCAAATGAGTGGGTGAAATGATATAATTTCCAAGGTGACTAGGTTCAAGTCAAAAGAGATATATGCTCAATGGATGTGAATAAGTTGTAAATGACTTTAGAAACAATAGAAGTCATTTGTCAAAGGAAACTTACTTTGATTGTTAACCGAGGACGATTCGGAATCAACAAGCTCAAATGAAATAGAAATACGAAAATGATTTGTCAACTGGGAAAAATCAATGTCAAATGAACGAGATGAAATGATATATTTTCCAAGGTGATTAGGTTTACTGGGTTCCAACAATAGAGGAAATTCAACCAATAGAATTCTTTAATGAACGTTTAGAATATACAAATCAACAATAGAATTTACTACCAATGGAAACTTGCATGGGTTGTTGTATGATTGAAACTTGAATCAATAAGCACAAATGGATAGTATCACGAAATGATTTGTCAATTAATCTATTATCTATATTAAAACAAAATACTTTGGTGCCACTTGGCATTATTTTAATCCTATATTTGCCACCTGGCAACTTAATATTCCTCACAATTCTCATTTGAGCGGCAATATACATCCATTCAGTTCCCATATTTCTCTTTCATTCTCTTTCATTGTACCGCCTATCTTTTTGGTTGTAACGCTGAGAAAGAGAATTCAAGTTTCCATATTTATTTGAAATCATCTTCCAAAATATGATTGAGTTCCCATGTTTAATTATGTTTGATCGCAGAAGCCCTATATCTATAAATCCATATGAATTCTGGGGTTTCTTCTCATCGATTTTTAGGGCAAACGATTTATGAATCACATCTGTTTGTTCACATCGATTTGGCATTCAAACGATCTGTCAACCCTTATTTAAGGTACGATTCTTTATAACCGGTATGCATATTTTATATGGTACTTAATATGTAGCAAATTTTAGGGTTTTTTTGAATGTGTTGATTTGCTCCGAATATCATAAGTAAGCATATGGATCGTTTCTAAATATTCAAATCTGTAAGAATTTTTGGTGGTATACATTTTTAGGGCTTATTCTGATATGAATATCACATATGTTTGTGTCGATTTTGAAAATTATGAAATTATGATGCTGTATACATTTTTAGGACTTATTTGTTAATATGTTATTCCGATGCTCTTAATTTTTAGGTTTACTTAATGTTGAATTAAGATCTGCAGATTATTGAGTCTAAATGTGACAACTCGTAATTTGAACCTACTTTCTGTAACGCTACGTGATTACGTGAACTATGTTAGTTGAATGTTATGTTTATTTATATGTGAATGTGTGTTTATGCAAGTGACCCGATCGCACAATGCACACAAGCCCGTTTGGGCCGAACACCGTACCATGACTCGCACACCTATGTCACTCGGCCCACATACTTCGAAACCCGGAATCAAGGGCAAGGGCGGCCCAATGTTGGGTTCGGCCCATCCTCTAGTCGATTAACACAGGGGATGTGGTAAACATCTCACACTTTATCAAAACACCCTAACACATACACAAACCCTAGAACACACACACACACTCTCTCTCTCTCAACCGGAACCAAGGCAACCGAACACCCTCCACTATCGAAGATCTCCTTGTTCGGATTATTCTCTTTCTTAACCGGTTAGTGCTTGATTATTTGTAAATGATGATTTGATTGTATATGATTATGTGTTAGAATTCATGAGTAGGTATGTTTACATGATAATCGGATATCTTGCAATATGTTGTTCGGATTCTTATTAAGTTGATTTTGAACCGAATGCTTGTTAAATCGGACATGTTTATGCTAAACGTATGTTGCCATGATTCGGGTTACATGTCATTGATTTAGAGCCGTGTAGTTGTTAATCAAATGATCCGATTTCATATTATGTTGATATTGAATTACTGTTTTTGTTGATGATGATTTGAATAAGTGAAATTGTTGAATATGCTGTTTGATCCGATTTGTGAAACTGATAAGTTGTTAGCTGGATTTACGGAGTGATTGTTGCTGTTTAATCATGGAAATCTGTTACACACCTTGTCTCGACAAGAGATTGCGAGTCGAGAACTCACTGTCTCGACTCGAGACCAACACACCGACACAAAACGGCACAAACCGAGACCACGGTTGCGGGTCCGGTTGCGACTCGAGACCGTGTGATCTCGGCTAGAACATGATGACTCGAGACTATCCTGTTGCGACTCGAGACTGTGAAACCAGTACAACCCGAGACCGTCTAGTCTCGACTCGAGATCTCTGGTCTCGACTCGAGACCATACATACGTACACACTGTTGGGCCTGCACACTATTACGAGCCCAACTGATTGGGCTGAACACTTGGACTCTGCTTGTTTACGCGATTGTTTACGTGATTGTTTACGTTGAAACCTATACGTGGAATACAATGTCGAATACTTGTACAACCTGTTACAATATGTGTAGAACATACGTGCCCTACTTGTATACGAATCTGACCAGTATAATAACTTTGGTAGGACGTGGTTAATCGCTCTATAACTTAATTGAATTGTCTGTATCATACCGAGCAACCCCAGGTGAGTTCATTGCATTTTCTCAAGCATGCGTCCCGGTGGTTTGGGACAACTGGTAAACATTTGGAAGGGAAACTTGGGGTAAACAACTGGAACATAGAAACAATCATCTACCGGATTGCCTGTAAGGCAATGGGGTAATTAGTTGATAGCGCTATTAGGTTTGGCACCCTCACACCGGGCCGTAAGGACGGGCGTGAACTAATTAATGGGACAACTTGTGAATACAACGCGGATATAAGACCTCCTACAGCTTGTCAAAGTTGTTTGATACCTTGACTTTGACCAATGCCTGGTTATGGGCATTGGGGTTAGGCATTCCCATCATTGACGCTGCATACGGTACACTAAACAAGTTAACAACGACATCTGAATCAAAACAACGAGTTGATTTAACTAATATCTGGTAACTTCACACGTAAGCAACACTTTGAACTCACCAGCGTAGTCTGACACACTTGTTTGCATGCTTGTAGGTCATTAACGTTTGGAACATGGACTTGCTATCTGGGAGTGCTGGAGTGGTCATGGATCGAGGCTCTTGGATCAACTTACATTTGATACATTGGTTTTAAGTATTATTATGAAACATTTGCTAAACGATTATTTACATGCTTCCGCTACACAACGCTTAGGGAATTAATATTATGTTTTATTTAAGTATTTACCCTTGGTTCAATGTGATTGGTGGGTCGAACTCTGATGCGTAACACGCCTCGCGGGTTTTCCGCAGGTGGGATTTTGGGGGTGTTACAGTTGGTATCAGAGCCACTGGTTATAGTGAACTAGGTTTTAAAACGTTTTGTAAAACCAGACTATAACCAAACAACTTCAAAAATCGATCATGACACTCAGCTCCAGATTGCAAGGTTCGTCTCTCTCTCACTTTATACATTACTTGCTTAGCAGTCACACACTCACAACGTATATGAACTGAAACGTTTAACACCATAGTGACTTGATAGTGTGACACTACTCTTCGACTCATGTAAACCATAGACCTGTGATACCATCTGTTGTGTTGTTTGAACGGGGGAAACTTCGAGCGCAAGCTAAGAGGCACTGAGGTAAGCATGCAAATTGCCTTATTATTATGGGTGCACACTTAATAATAACGCGGGGTGCATGCAAGTCCCAGTGAGGCTTATCGAGCGTGAGGAGGGTTCTGCCTTACTATGTGTGAACTTGGTAGTACATAAATATCAGTATGATACTTGACTCCCATCTCGTTTCGATTTCTAAATCGGTTTATTCCCAACTATAGAAACATGAGTGGACGAGGACACGGACGTGGCAACATCAACATGACTCAGGCTGAGTTGACCGACCTAATCAATACCCGCGTGGCTGAGGCTTTAGCAGCCTATCAAGCTGGTACGGAATGTACCAAGTACTCTTTACTCTTATACCACGTACACGTCTTTTCACTCCTATAATGTGTTCCCTTTCATCCTTTAGGTCAGCAAGTGCAACCTCAACCCAACCAGCCTGCGTGTACGTTTAAAATGTTTATGGACTGTAAGCCACAGACCTTCACCGGGACTGAAGGGGCTGTGGGACTTCTGAGATGGTTCGAGAAAGCAGAGTCTGTGTTTGCTATCTGTAACT
Organism: Helianthus annuus; assembly: GCF_002127325.2. NCBI lineage: Eukaryota > Viridiplantae > Streptophyta > Magnoliopsida > Asterales > Asteraceae > Helianthus > Helianthus annuus. The sequence goes on along the minus strand of NC_035446.2, from coordinate 155,013,384 downwards.
GTCCCGCTGGGGACAGGGTGAAATATGCTGCGGGTACCTTGGCGGATGGTGCCCTAACGTGGTGGAACGCCCAGGTACAGTTGTTGGGCATCGAGGCAGCGAATGCCACAACCTGGGAAGACTTTAAAGAGTTGATTTGGGAAGAGTATTGTCCTTGGGACGAGGTCCAGAAGTTGGAAAACGAGTACTACGACTTGAAGATGGTTGGATCTGAAGTCGAGGCGTATGTGAAGCGATCGTATGAACTGGCCGACATGTGTCCGAACTTGTCCCGGCCTATGTCTCGGAGGATTGAGTTATTTATCAAAGGGTTGCCTCCGCGTGTGAAGAGTTTGGTCACTGCAGCCCATCTCAATGATTTGACACAGATCGTTCGTCTGACTCATAAGATTGTGGACCAAGAGGTAGAAAGCAATTCGTTACCCCCGCATATTTCGGCCACTACTGCTGCTACACCCACTGCCACTGCGTCCGCTAATGATAACAAGCGAAAGTGGAGTGATTATGATAAAGCATCCAGTGCTGGTCAAACTCAGAAAAGGCCAGACAACAACAACAACCACAACATCAGCCAGTCGTCTTCTGTCAATCAAGGCCAGGGAAGTGGCCAAAGTCAGGGCTCGTATGCAGGGAAGAAACCGCAGTGTAATAGGTGTGGCTACCATCATTTCGGGCCGTGCAGTCGCACATGTCGCAGGTGTGGTAAAGTGGGCCATGAGGCCAAGGATTGTAGGGCCCCACAGCCCAAACATCAGCAGCAACAGAACCAGCACAACCAGAGACAACAGGGACAACCGCCCCAACAGAACCAGGGTTTTAGGAAGGGGGTGCTATCAGTGTGGGGATGAGGGTCACTTTAAGCGGGATTGCCCTCAGCTAAACCAGAACGCTAACGACAACAACCGCCCTAACAACAACAATGCTGGAAACAACAACAACAACAACAACAACGGCAACAATGGGGGAAATGGTGCTCGAGGCAGAGTATTCCAGCTTGGAGCAGGGGATGCCAGGAATGACGGCAACGTTGTAACTGGTACGTTTCCTGTTAACAATCGTATTGCTTCTGTATTATTTGATTTGGGTGCCGATTGGAGTTACGTGTCCCTAGAGTTTAGTCAACGATTAGGGATGACCCCAACACCTTTAGAAGTTAAACAAGTAGTAGAACTAGCAGATGGTAAAATGATAGAAGCCTCGAATGTCCTTTTCGGGTGCAAACTAGATCTCGTGGGTCAGGTGTTTGATATTGACCTCCTTCCCGTTACGCTCGGTAGTTTCGACATAGTGGTAGGCATGGATTGGTTGTCTAAGCACCAAGCAGAAATTTTGTGTAAAGAGAAGATCGTGCGTATCCCTCTCCCTGATGGGGAGACATTATTAGTTCAAGGGCATCGTAGTGGGACGATGGTTGGTATTATCTCAGCCATGCGTGCACAACAATATCTACAAAAGGGGTATCCTGCAATGTTAGTGTTAGTTACCAACGCTCAGTCCGAAGAAAGTAAGATCGAGGATCTACCAGTGGTGCGAGAATTCGCTGATGTATTTCCAGAGGAGCTGCCAGGGTTACCTCCTCACCGTCAAGTAGAATTTCAGATTGATCTTGCGCCGGGAGCGGCTCCAATTGCTCGAGCTCCATACCGGTTAGCACCTGGAGAGTTGCAAGAACTGTCTAATCAACTGCAGGAGTTGTTGGACAGGGGCTTTATTCGACCCAGTTCTTCGCCGTGGGGAGCCCCAGTTCTGTTTGTAAAGAAGAAAGATGGGTCATTCCGTATGTGCATCGATTATCGAGAGCTCAACAAGGTAACCATTAAGAACCGCTATCCGTTACCACGAATAGACGACTTGTTCGACCAGTTACAGGGGTCAAGTTTCTATTGGAAGATCGATTTGAGATCGGGTTATCACCAGGTAAGGGTTAGGGAAGAGGATATTCCCAAAACGGCTTTTCGAACGCGCTACGGACACTATGAGTTTTTGGTCATGCCGTTTGGATTGACCAATGCACCAGCGGTTTTCATGGATCTCATGAACCGCGTATGTAAGCCTTACCTCGACGAGTTTGTTATAGTGTTTATCGATGACATCTTAGTCTATTCGAAGAACAGGGAGGATCACGAGCGTCACCTACGTCTCATCTTGGAACTTTTGAGAAGGGAACAACTGTATGCGAAATTTTCTAAGTGCGACTTTTGGATTCGAGAAGTACATTTCCTTGGCCACGTTGTTAACGAGAAAGGGATACATGTGGATCCTGCGAAGGTGGATGCGGTTAAGAATTGGGCGGCACCAAAGACTCCGTCTGAGGTGCGACAATTTCTTGGTCTCGCAGGGTATTATCGAAGGTTCATTAAAGATTTCTCGAAAATCGCGCAACCCCTCACCTCGCTAACACAGAAGAACACGGCGTACTCTTGGGGAACGAAGCAGGAAGAGGCCTTCCAGTTGTTAAAACAGAAACTTTGCAGTGCACCGATCCTGTCGTTACCGGAGGGAACCGAAGATTTTGTGGTTTATTGTGATGCTTCGATTCAGGGTCTCGGTTGCGTGTTGATGCAACGCGAGAAAGTGATAGCTTATGCTTCTCGTCAGCTGAAGGTGCACGAGAAGAACTACACGACACACGACTTGGAGTTAGGAGCGGTGGTATTTGCGTTGAAGATCTGGAGGCACTATCTGTACGGTACCAAATGCACCATCTACACCGACCATAGGAGTCTTCAGCACATCTTCGACCAGAAAGAATTGAATATGCGACAACGACGATGGGTGGAATTATTGAACGATTATGAATGTGCCATCAAGTATCATCCGGGCAAGGCAAACGTTGTATCTTACGCCCTCAGCAGAAAGGATAATGCACCTAGGCGTGTGCGAGCATTACAACTCACGATCCAGTCCAATCTTCCTTCCCAGATACGAGATGCTCAGTTAGAAGCATTGAAACCAGAGAACGTTCGAGCTGAAGCTTTACGTGGCTCGAGGCAACGACTAGAACGAAAGGGGGATGGTGCTTACTACGTAACTGGACGCATTTGGGTCCCATTCTTTGGCAACTTACGAGAACTTGTAATGGAAGAGGCACATAAATCACGCTACTCTGTACATCCTGGATCGGATAAGATGTACCACGACTTGAAAACTACCTACTGGTGGCCCAGCATGAAGGCTCATATAGCGACCTACGTCAGCAAATGTTTGACTTGTGCTAGAGTCAAAGCGGAACATCAAAAGCCCTCAGGTCTACTGCAGCAACCAGAGATACCCACATGGAAGTGGGAACAGATCGCCATGGATTTCGTGACAGGACTACCAAGAACTCAGGCTGGGAATGACACCATTTGGGTGATTGTTGATCGCCTCACGAAATCAGCACACTTCCTGGCAATCAAGGAAACAGACAAATTCTCTCAGCTGGCAGCAGTGTATCTTAAGGAGGTGGTTTCTAGGCATGGGGTGCCAACTTCTATCATTTCAGACCGAGATCCGCGTTTCACTTCAGAGTTATGGCAGTCAATGCATAAATCGTTTGGTTCCCAACTCGACATGAGTACCGCTTATCACCCGCAGACGGATGGTCAAAGCGAGCGCACCATCCAGACACTTGAAGACATGTTGCGGGCGTGTGTGATTGATTTTGGGAAAGGGTGGGAGAAACACTTGCCATTGATAGAGTTCTCCTACAACAACAGCTACCATACAAGTATTAAGGCAGCTCCATTCGAAGCATTGTACGGACGGAAATGTCGTTCACCTCTCTGCTGGCTTGAGGTGGGTGATAGTCAGATCACAGGCCCTGAGTTTGTGCTTGAGGCATCAGAAAGCATTGTGCAGATCCGAAACCGTATGGCCGCAGCTCGCGACCGCCAGAAAAGCTACGCTGACAAGCGTAGTAAACCGCTGGAATTTGAAGTTAATGACCGCGTTATGTTAAAGGTTTCACCCTGGAAGGGTGTGGTGCGTTTTGGGAAACGCGGCAAACTAAACCCTCGTTATGTAGGACCATTCAAAATTTTAGAACGGATTGGAAAGGTGGCCTACAGGTTGGAATTACCTGCTGAGTTGGGTAATGTCCATGATGTGTTCCACGTATCACAGCTAAAGAAGTGTTTGGTTGATGAAACACTAGTTGTACCATTTCAAGAGCTGAAGATAGACGACAAATTGCAGTTTGTCGAAGAACCAATTGAGATTATGGATCGGGAAGTTAAAGTTCGTAAACACAGCCGTATACCGATTGTGAGAGTTCGTTGGAACTCAAGACGTGGTCCAGAGTTCACGTGGGAACGCGAGGACCAGATGAAACTTAAGTATCCACATTTGTTCCCCGAAGACCAGTCAAAACCTAGCAAACCTAGTGTTGATGCAACTAGTGAATTTCGGGACGAAATTCCCATTCAAGTTGGGGAGGATGTGACACCCCAGGAAAACCAGCAAACGATATAACTTACCTAGCTTTAACTTATCTAGCTGCTTTAACTTATCTAGCTTTCTCAGTGAGTGCGTACCAAATTTCGGGACGAAATTTCTTTTAGTTGGGGATACTGTGACAACTCGTAATTTGAACCTACTTTGTGTAACGCTACGTGATTACGTGAACTATGTTAGTTGAATGTTATGTTTATTTATATGTGAATGTGTGTTTATGCAAGTGACCCGATCGCACAATGCACACAAGCCCGTTTGGGCCGAACACCGTACCATGACTCGCACACCTATGTCACTCGGCCCACATACTTCGAAACCCGGAATCAAGGGCAAGGGCGGCCCAATGTTGGGTTCGGCCCATCCTCTAGTCGATTAACACAGGGGATGTGGTAAACATCTCACACTTTATCAAAACACCCTAACACATACACAAACCCTAGAACACACACACACTCTCTCTCTCAACCGGAACCAAGGCAACCGAACACCCTCCACTATCGAAGATCTCCTTGTTCGGATTATTCTCTTTCTTAACCGGTTAGTGCTTGATTATTTGTAAATGATGATTTGATTGTATATGATTATGTGTTAGAATTCATGAGTAGGTATGTTTACATGATAATCGGATATCTTGCAATATGTTGTTCGGATTCTTGTTAAGTTGATTTTGAACCGAATGCTTGTTAAATCGGACATGTTTATGCTAAACGTATGTTGCCATGATTCGGGTTACATGTCATTGATTTAGAGCCGTGTAGTTGTTAATCAAATGATCCGATTTCATATTATGTTGATATTGAATTACTGTTTTTGTTGATAATGATTTGAATAAGTGAAATTGTTGAATATGCTGTTTGATCCGATTTGTGAAACTGATAAGTTGTTAGCTGGATTTACGGAGTGATTGTTGCTGTTTAATCATGGAAATCTGTTACACACCTTGTCTCGACAAGAGATTGCGAGTCGAGAACTCACTGTCTCGACTCGAGACCAACACACCGACACAAAACGGCACAAACCGAGACCACGGTTGCGGGTCCGGTTGCGACTCGAGACCGTGTGATCTCGGCTAGAACATGATGACTCGAGACTATCCTGTTGCGACTCGAGACTGTGAAACCAGTACAACCCGAGACCGTCTAGTCTCGATTCGAGATCTCTGGTCTCGACTCGAGACCATACATACGTACACACTGTTGGGCCTGCACACTATTACGAGCCCAACTGATTGGGCTGAACACTTGGACTCTGCTTGTTTACGCGATTGTTTACGTGATTGTTTACGTTGAAACCTATACGTGGAATACAATGTCGAATACTTGTACAACCTGTTACAATATGTGTAGAACATACGTGCCCTACTTGTATACGAATCTGACCAGTATAATAACTTTGGTAGGACGTGGTTAATCGCTCTATAACTTAATTGAATTGTCTGTATCATACCGAGCAACCCCAGGTGAGTTCATTGCATTTTCTCAAGCATGCGTCCCGGTGGTTTGGGACAACTGGTAAACATTTGGAAGGGAAACTTGGGGTAAACAACTGGAACATAGAAACAATCATCTACTGGATTGCCTGGAAGGCAATGGGGTAATTAGTTGATAGCGCTATTAGGTTTGGCACCCTCACACCGGGCCGTAAGGACGGGCGTGAACTAATTAATGGGACAACTTATGAATACAACGCGGATATAAGACCTCCTACAGCTTGTCAAGGTTGTTTGATACCTTGACTTTGACCAATGCCTGGTTATGGGCATTGGGGTTAGGCATTCCCATCATTGACGCTGCATACGGTACACTAAACAAGTTAACAACGACATCTGAATCAAAACAACGAGTTGATTTAACTAATATCTGGTAACTTCACACGTAAGCAACACTTTGAACTCACCAGCGTAGTCTGACACACTTGTTTGCATGCTTGTAGGTCATTAACGTTTGGAACATGGACTTGCTATCTGGGAGTGCTGGAGTGGTCATGGATCGAGGCTCTTGGATCAACTTACATTTGATACATTGGTTTTAAGTATTATTATGAAACATTTGCTAAACGATTATTTACATGCTTCCGCTACACAACGCTTTGGGAATTAATATTATGTTTTATTTAAGTATTTACCCTTGGTTCAATGTGATTGGTGGCTCGAACTCTGATGCGTAACACGCCTCGCGGGTTTTCCGCAGGTGGGATTTTGGGGGTGTTACACTAAATTTTTAGGGATTTTTTTTAGAGTAGTTTAACTGAATGTTTTTTAATCGTCAACCTAGAGATTGATTGAGGTATATTACAAGCAAGTTAGATTCTGTGAATTCTTCAAAGATTTGTGGTTAGAAACTAACACATTTATACAAAAAACTTAGTTGTAAACATTGCTCATATTGCCTTATTTATTGATTGAAACTGTAGGCCAACAAGGAACATATTGATTGAATCATGTAGACCTGTATACTTATTCTTTATTTAAAAATATATTGAGGTCTAATACAAAGATGTTACACTATGTGATTTCTGCAATGATTTGTGGTTAGAAACTAACACATTTATATAGAAACATTAGTTGTAAATATAATTCAGATTGCCTTATGATTGATTGCAACTGTAGCGGAACATGGTTCATACTGATTAAATGATGTAGAACTATATATTTGTTCTTTATTACTGTTTGGTATATATGCACTTACACATTTACAAATGTAACCATGTTTGTCAATTATAATGATTGCATAATAATTTATCTGATGAGGTTTGTTTATTAATTGTCACTGTAAATCATTTGGTAGCCCAGTTTTTTATTATGATGGATCATATAGGTTATATTTTTCAAATAAAATTTATCTGACGTGCTTTGTTTATGTAACCTCTTATTGTAGGTATTTCGTATGGCTGAAAGTTCCTCAAGGTAATTCATTTGTAGAGTCTGTCTTTTGTTTTCATTTTTTATTTCTCATGCTAACCTTAACATGTTACACTTGATTAACATCGTAATCTTTATATCAGTTTCAGAGTACCCTGTTTTTGTAGGCACATGAATAAAGTAGACGAATTTATTATGGTAAATGACAAATTATTACATAACTTTATTTTTATTTTCTTTATCTTATTATTAAGTAGATTTTGTTATTATTGTATTGTTTATATTTTTTCACTATAAATATAAATCATTTTGTTTTTTTATATTAGTGTATTCCAGATGACGCTGCATCCAAACTATGGGTGTATATAAAGTTCCTACGAATGTTTCGATACACACCGAAGATGGCCGACTATTTAATGTTGGATTAAGCGCTTCTAAAGGAAAGATATTCTTTTTTCATGGTTGGTCCAAAGTGGTAGAACATTTACGACTAACCATAGGGTGTTTGGTACTATTTAATCCTATAGATTCTACTACGTTTAAGTTAACGTCTTTCGTTGATGGGGTTAGTCATACCACTTTTTGGACGTATCTGCTCCCTCCATGATCTCAATTTTATGTAAGATAACTTATATCTATATTTTTAATATTGTATTGATGTATTAGTTTACTTATATTAAATTTACTTTTTGCTGATTTGTTTTTATCATTCCCACAGGTCATTCCTGAATGTATCCTGCCAAAACACTATGATTATTCGTCAAATGATGTAATCTCTACTGTACTTACAGACAACAACACGTTTAACGTTCTCATTGAAACATTTTACGGAAAAGTAGGTTTTTCCGTTGGTATTGACGTAATTGTTAGTCAGTTACAGTTGGAGGATGGTTGTTTTCTGTTTTTTACGAAATATTTTGGAAATTTTTTCCATTTAAAAGTATTTGGAAAACGGTCTTGAAATGAATTTTTCGGATGTAGAGGTCGATGAGGTAAGTGTCATATTCGTACATAATTATATATTTTATACATGTTAATTTAATTTTTGTTATACATTTAATTTGCAGGCTGAAGTTGCACCTCTTGATGTTGAAAATGAAACTGATGAAGAAATACATGGCGGTGTAAAAAAGTTTGTTCATATGGCTGGTGAAGATTATTTTGTAAGTTTGAAATTCATTTTACATACTGCTAAAAAACAAATGTTATCCATTTTTTACTTAATAAACTTTCTTCTTTTGTTTTTACAACAATACAGAGGATTCCTGATCCTGTTTCACGCATGGCTAGACTTCATGAAGGTTTAAAAGATTTGACCGTTAGATTTTTGCATCTGGATCCGCCAATGCAGATTACCAACGGTACCAGACGTGAAAGACGTGAAAGAAGAGGCAAGACTGGTTTTCGATACGCTTTAACCTGTTGGAAGAAGTTCATGAAAGCCGCTCGGATTAAGGTCCGTGACCAGGTTCACTTTTCCTTTGATGAAAATAATCAGGTTTTGACTGTTGAGAGGGTTGTACCTTACGTTAGGCGTAAGGATTAGTTATAAGACAATTACGGCATGTGTTTTGCCTTTCAATTTTTTTTGGTTTTAACATTGGTGTTGGTTATGAATTTCAAGTTTTTATATAATTTTAATATCTTAACTGTTATTTTAACCACTATATGACATGTGTTTAAAGTTTACTCTATGTTTTTAGTAGTTTTTATTCCCACTACATGTATGATGGATCAAAAATGATATAGAAACTACTATTAAGGATACAATTAAATAGATATATTCTAATAGTAAGATTAAGATATTAAGATTAAGATTAACACTAAGATGAAGATTGCTGATTATTTTTTAACAAAAAACCCTTATTCCACACGGTGTTACCGGAGTAACATAATAGGGTATTATTTTGCTAAAAGTATAGAAATCCATAATATTACTACAACAATTTGATTCTTTAATTACAAGCCGCTTTACAAAGCAAACATTAAGAGCACATTTCCAGCTGCTATATAACAGCTTGCCTTATACTGTCCATTCAATATAAAACACCTATAAACGGGTCCAAATCGCCATATATATAATTAGAGACTTTAAGTATTGAGTGTCAGGTCATTGGTACACTTGACTAAAAAAGCTTAAAATGAGTATGTTAAAAGATATATTGGACTGATTTTATGTTATCTAGGATGTTGATTATTAAAGTACTGAATTAGGTTTTATTTAAGAATAATATGTTGCGAACGAGGCAAAAACAAATATATGAATAGTCTTTGAACTGATATTTAAGCTTTTAACTGATTTTTATTGTTTTATGTGTTGCCGAGTCGGTATTTAGGCCTTGAACTGATTATTTTTTTTAATAGTTACACTTGAATTAAAGTTACTGTAGTGGGAGTTTAGAACCTATATTGGATGGCTCGAGCAGGTAAGTTTAATCACATTATTTTCACATTAATATCATGTTTACATAATAAACTACATTGTACTTTAAACAGATCCACTGCTTATGATGTTGCACAACAATCACTGTAATCCATCTCAATGTAAACCATCAACTTCTTATGATGTTGTACAACAATCAATGTAGTCCGTTTTCACAATGTAGATATTGAAAATCGAAAGTTGCATATATTTTGTAATTTTAATTTGTTAACTATGATTATGCCTATGATTTATGTATTAATTAATGTAAATGACTAAATTCAAGTTTTAAGTAATTTTAATCGATTATATACTTTTTATATATACATACTCATAATCATAAAGTTGAATCTTTTTCAAAATTGCGTATATGAAACTTGAAATTGAAATATGGTAATGATTTAGATATGGTAATGATTGTGAAATTATTATAGATTAAGATTTTGATTGAATATAATTAGTAATTCAAGTCTTAAGTAATTTGGATCGACTATATACTTTCTTAGATTAGATTAATATCTAAAATTTGAATTTTCGTTCTAAATAAAGATATTTTTAAATTATCCGAAATTGAAAATGGAAATTGAAATATGGTAATGATTGTAATTTTATTTAAAACAATTGATTGATTGAATATAGATATCACTTCAACTAATTAAATGATTGTACAAATTTTTACTGGCTTATATATTTAAGGGAACAATAATGACCAAAAATAATATATTAGCATAAATACCAATTTCGAAATACATTTTCATTCACAACTTCGTTTCTTCATTCTAAGAAACATTAACTCTTCACTCATCCAAAATGTATGAGTTTTCTTTGAGTTTCAATAGTTATTTCATATTGGTTTCTATGTAGTATTTTAAATGTTCTTTTTGTTTGTCTTATTTTATATTTTCATTCAATTCTTTCATTTTTTGCATGCTATGTAGAATGGAACAACCAGCCATCACGTTGCTTAAAAATTTGAATCTCAACCAGGATGACTATACCATCAAAGTTCGCATTGTCAGACTATGGAGTCGAGCAGCCTTCAATGATCCTCGAAAGGTTTATTGCTATGATATGATTTTAATGGACGAAGAAGTAAGTGTACATAAAATTGTTTATAATGATACTTCATATACATATTTTTTACGTTCTTTTTTTGGATTAATTTGTTATACTTATTGTATACATCAGGGGACGAAAATTCAAGCCTTTGTCTTAGCCAAGACTGCAAGAGAGTATGAACATTTGTTGAAGGAGAAGCAATGTTTGTTCATCCGTAATCCTTCATTAGGCGAGAATCGACAGAAAGTGAAGTATGTTCATATTCCGACGAAGATTAATCTAAACAGCAACGCAATAGTTTCGGTTTGTGATGAACCTGTTGGTACTGAGTGGGGATTCGACTTTTCTCCTTTTAGTTCTGTTGTTGAAGACCATACTGACGACAACAAGTCCTTTAAAAGTCCTATTGGTATATTGACTTTTTTTTAATATATAATACCCATATGTAATTTATATGATGTTACAAATAATTTTATGTTAATATTGTTTTATTTGTAGACGTAATTGGTTTTGTCGTTAAGAGTTTTCCTTATGATCTAAAAGAGGATACCAAAGACGGGAAACAACAAAAGAAGCTAACATTCATGCTTCATGTCACACCCTCAAAATCCACACGCGGAGTATTACCGCGAGGCGTGTGACGACCAGGATCTTAGCCACTAATTATTTTGAAACGGATTAGTTATGGTTATAAACATTAGCGTAATTAGTGACCTAATTTAAATTTTTCAAAACAGAGTTTAAGTTCACAGCGGAAAGGGGAAGAAAACTTATCATAATTGAAACCACAAGTTTATTAACATGTTACTTACGAACCACGCACCCCATCCGATTGCAATGTCCGTCCAAAGCTGTATTGAGCAACCTGCAAAGCATGCAGTAGAGTGTCAACATAATGTTGGCGAGTTCACGTGTTTGCAGTTTTCCAGTTTTAATTCCAAAAACTTGTTTTAACCAGTTAATTTACCCGTTTATACATGCCATGGGGAGCTACCCCATAAGTAAGCGACTAAACTGTTTTTCCAATACCGAACACTAGGTAACCGTTGCGTTTCCGCAGGATGCCCCGATGTCAATGTTCTATCATCATTGACGGATGCCTGAGTACATTAGTTCACGACCGATCCCATACCATGGCACGGTGTGAGGTTGGTAAGACCTAAATAGCGCTATCAACTAATAACCCGTTCGCCTGGCCCCGGCGACTAATCGGTATTATGTAGTAGGGACTTAAGTGATAGAGTTTCGTTTAGTGTTGCTCGTTGCATTTCCGTATAAACAATAATTAACTAAAAGTTCCCAGTAACAAGGGAAGAAAAGTAAGTTTGTATCCCTCACCGGGGATAATGTTGTTACCCGTATCCCACACAAGGAGATAGAAATACTGCATCCCTCATAAGGAGATAGTAAGCAATTCCAAACCAGGAAAAGTTGTTTCGTTCCGTTTCCCAACCACCGGGAATGCATGCTTTAAGTAAAAAGTAGTGAACTCACCTTTGCTTTGCTCGGTAGTCAATTTACTTGTGTTACGTTGGTCAACCATACCCTATTATGGTTATTAAATATTTATTAGGTTCGTATGCAAGTAGTGTCACGCACAAACTACACGAATCTAACACATAGCACGTATGTCACACTAGCATATACGTTATTGGGCCTATCCTAACATATGAGCAGTTAAACATTAGCAGCACATAGTCCAGTTAAGCAGTGGCAATTAGCACACAGTCCAAAACAGGTTATCACATAGTGCGGCCCATTAACGGAGTCCAACAGCCCAGTCGAAACTAGGTAGTCTCGACCCGAGACTAGGAGGTCTCGAGTCGCAACCTAGCGTTTTCGAGTCGCAACCGAAGATTTCGAGTAGTGCCTTCTTGAGTCGAGACCCTGAGGTCTCGAGTCCGGTCTCGAGTTATGCACATATGAGTCGCAACCGAGTAGTGTTTCGACTCGCAACCACTGGTGAAACCACTGATGAGTGGTCTCGAGTCGCAACACTGATGACCAACTGTTGAGCCGAAACCACCAATGAAAACAGTTACTGGGTGGTTCCGAGTCGAGATCACTGATGAAGCTCCTGTTCTTGACTCGCAACCATTTGTGGAATCTTTCTAGAACCTTATCCATTTGTACGAACCAATCAAAATTTCTTAACATGTACTATCCAATCAACTTGCACTAACATGTTTTCAATGCCACATACTTCTAAAATCAGATCAAAACACAAAGATTTCAAATATTCATAGCGCCTTCAAACATGTTGTATTATTTTATATCTCACTGTTAAAGCAACAATCGACACTAATCATAATGAAATACCCCCTAACTGTATCATTCGGTCAAACACATCTAAATAGTTATACAGGCACAACTTTTAATCCCTTTGTGCATTTGCAATCAAATCAGTATTCAAAATCCTCAAAATAAAAATGAAAGAAATATACACCTTTCATGGATGTGTAGTTAATGACTTTCCTATTTTACACAAACAAATATATATATATATATATATATATACACACACACTCAAGTTTAATAGATACCAACTTACTACTGATATCATCAAAAGAATTAACAATCCTATTTCTACATTCATATCTTGAATAAAAAGAATCTCATAGAACTTAAAGGAAACATACAATCTGGACAAAAGTTACAAATTACCGATTACCGAACAATTATAAGCATTCTCAACCATGTCATTAATACAAAGACCCCAAACCAAACATGTAAATGAACCCTATTTAATCTCAGATATAGCAAGGAAATGTAGAACCAAATTTCGGATAACATACTTCAATTTACACCCTTAGTCATCAATTATGCACAAATCAAAATCACGAGAGTACAAGATAATCACAAATAAACACTCACTGACCAAGGGACCTTTTGACAAAAGAGGAATGCCCACTGCCACTGCTGCTCTGCACGGGCCGGAGCTCCGGCAGCCGCCGCTGTCGTCGGTTCCGCCACCACCAGCTCCGCTGCAACCTGCCTTCACCGCTACACCAGGCTCGAATCAGAACACCAACCTCCACCGTCTTCATCATTATCGGATGTTGCAGGCATCGGTTGTGGGTGTCGTTGTCGGGAATATGAAGCTCGGAGGGGGGGGAGGTGTTGTTCGTTATCAGATGTCTTGATGCTGGAGCGTCGGGTGTGGAGAAAGTACAGGGGAGGTGTCGGACATAATCAGATGAGGGGTTTGGGTGTGCGGCTGGAATCACGTCGAGGTGTGGTCGCCGGAACTTACTCCGGTCGCCAAAAATCAAGAACGAGAGAGAGACAGGGAATGTTGTGTGGCTGTACCTTTGTTGTAGGGTTTGGGGTTTTTGAAGCAAAAAAAATGAAAGGGGAAGGAGGTTAGTAAGGTTTTATAGGCTAGGGTTTTAGGAGATGGGTTTTTGGGTTGAACTTGGGCCGGGTATATGCACTTGTTGGGTACCTAGCTAAGCCCAAATCACTAGTCTTAAGTTGCGAGCAATTATAACGGTTGAACTTGTTAATTTCGTTGCGGGTAAGTAATAATAATAATAATAATAATAATAATAATAATAATAATAATAATAATAATAATAATAATAATAATAATAATAATAATAATAATAATAATGATAATAAAATGTTCGTCTCACGACGATCAGTATCAAGGGTTCGAGTTGTCACATTCTCCCCATGTTACGGGAATTTCGTCCTCGAAATTTAAGTAAAAGTCATACGATTTGCTCTTGTATGAATAAATAGACTCCATTACCATACGCAAATACAAGCAGTTTCACGAAAGTCCACAGAACTAACACGTAAGTCACATAGCACGTACATAGCACGTAACAGTCACGTATCACAAGATCCACAGAGTTTGTACGTATTTCACATAGTATAGAATTTCACGAAATTAATTAATGCGTAGGAAAACCCCGAAGTGTCACATTATCCCCAAGTTCAAGAAATTTCGTCCCGAAATTTTAGCACGCAGCCACTGACAAGCTAGTGTGTTTAAACGTTTTCATAGGGCGTTACATCATCCCCATGTTGGCTTGAAATTTCTTCCCGAAATTCAGTTGTAGCTTCAGTGCTGGAAGTTATGTTTGTAAACAACTGGGGATACATGCGCATCAGCTGGTTTTCCCGTTCCCAGGTAAACTCTGGGCCACAGCGTGAGTTACAACGAACTCGTTCGGTTGGTTACAATATGCTCGAGGGTTTTGATTTCTTGATCCTTGATCTCAACCGGTTTCTCAACGAAGCGTAGTTTGTTGCTGATCACAAGTTTCTAAAAGGAACAACGAATGTTTCATCTGACAGACACTTCTTCAGATTAGGCATGTGAAAGACGTTGTGTACCGCACTCGGCTCTTCAGGCAGGTTTAGTCTATAACAACCTTACCGATCCTCTCGGTAAATTTCGAACGGTCCAACATATCGCGGATTAAGTTTGCCCTGTTTGTCAAAACGTACCACACCCTTCCAGGGTGAAACTTTAAGTAGAACCCAGTCTCCGACTCGGAGTTCTAGAGGTTTCCTATGCTTATCCGCGTAGCCTTTCTGACGGTCTAGAGCTGCCGCCATGCGTAGTCTATTCTGGGCAATCCTACCCGTTGTGTCAAGTGCAAGTTCTGGGCCAGTAATTTGGCTTCCGCCCAACACAGAGGTGACCGGCATCTGCGTCCGTGCAATGCCTCAAATGATGCTGCCTGAATGCCAATGCGGTGGCAGTGGTTGAAAGAGATTCTACAAAGGGAAGTGTCACTCGTGTCCACGGTCGATGACACATGTTCTTAGCATGCCTTTGAGGGTTTCGGAGGGTGCGTTCGGTTGGCCACCCGTCCGCGGGTAGTAAACAGTGCTCAGGTCCAACGGTGAGCCAATAGTTTTTGTGCAAAGCCTGCGACGAATCGGATGCAAAATGTGGGTTTCGATCAAAAGTGATAGAAGTCGGCACTCTGTGTCCAGCATCTACTTCTATTAAGTAGATGGTTGCAAGTTCGAGAGCTTGTTGCTTTCTTTGGTCGTGTAAAGGCATCGGCAAATATTTCATCAACGCCCTAAGATAGGAGAGGATATGATCACCTCATTGCTTATCTTTCAACCATTGGAATGGCGAATTACTGACATCCCTCTGATGCTAGGTGATGCCCTTTCGAGTTTAAATCGTGAGGGGGGGGGGTTGGTTGCGTATACGGTCGAGAAGTGTGGGCTTTGCGACGTTAAAAGTCATGCATTGAAAACTTAGCGCAAGGTGGTTTGCGTAGTAGAAGTACCAGAGTAAAGTGTAGGAGTTATCCTGATTCCCCACTGGTTTTCGGAGTAGGTTCAGACGTTGTCGAAGGAAACAAGTGCCGAATTTTGACAGGAAGAAACAAATTCGGGTGTCGTAACTAGGTGTTGATCGTATCGAGTTTCGAAGAACAGTGCTTGCGATACATGTTACCTCCGGGGT
The DNA here is from genome assembly GCF_002127325.2 of Helianthus annuus. Classification (NCBI taxonomy): domain Eukaryota; kingdom Viridiplantae; phylum Streptophyta; class Magnoliopsida; order Asterales; family Asteraceae; genus Helianthus; species Helianthus annuus. Next base: position 154,997,169 of record NC_035446.2, on the reverse strand, counting down.
ATCCTTGGCTCGTTGCTCGAACGAGTAACATTCGTAGGAAGTAATTCGTCCGAACGGAGATTTGTGCAGAATCGAGTAGGATAAGAATCAGGGAATTCATGACACGAGTAGCGAGGTAATGTAAGAAGGGTAGTCAACGTTGGTGCGTTCAACTTGAGACAAAACATAAAAGGCTTGGTTGTCGGCAATAAGGATTTATCTGGTGTCGATGAGGTAGCTGGTCGTACACAAGCCGGGGGCGATTAGGATAAAGAACGTCGTTTTTCCGATAAGAGGTGTTACGTCAGTATCAATGGCACAACAAGAACCAATGATAGGGAAGGACGGTCGTCGTATGGGTCGGGGGGGTTTAGGTTCACTAAAACATCTAACAAGATGTTCTGAGCTGAGCCGTATGCGAAAAAACGAGTTTGTGATCTCCCAAACCGGTAAGTAACCAAATTTGAATAGACTACCGAAGCCGTGATGACGAGTCCGAAGTAGTGCTTGTGTCGTCGTAAGGCTTCCATGTAAGGTAATAAAAACATGTCTGAAAGGATACGTTTGGATCACACGTCACAATTTTTAAGATTCAAGAAGTTTACTGACTAGCAGTCGAGCTTGCTGAATTTCCCCAAACTAGAGGGAAATCTGGTCAAGGTCTCAGTATGAGGAGGGAGTTTCAATGTGAAACTGTGAAAACAGGTTTTCAGGAAAGTACGATTGAAGTAACATATTGTTGAATTTCAAGGGATAGAGTTTGCTGACTAAAGGTCGAGTTTGTTGAATTCAACAAACTGAAGAGAGATCTGGTCATAGTTTCTATACGAAGAAACATGGTTGTCGTGATAAAGAAATGATAGAAGTGAGGATACCGTCTTAAGCAATAAACATTGATTCGTACGGAAGCTAGTGAAAGGATTCGTAGGATTAGAAAAGTCGTCAAAGAATAACGGTTATGGCAAATGAAGGATAAGGTAAGCATCAAGGTCACCGTACTCGTCGGTGGGTTGACTGGCTCGTATCCTTGTCTAGCCAAGTCTTCAAATACACCGGTTCGTAGGAAGGATATCAACTTGCTGGGTCTTGGGGCGTGCTAAGCTATGAGCAAGGATTAACCATGTAACGAGGAATTAGGAGGAAATAACTACGTGGTCGATGGAGAGGTAATGCGATTGCTGGCACCACAATGAGAAGCACACACCACCCAGGTTTTACGTGTTGGAGACGTGCAAACAAAAACCCGAAAAGTGTAGACTTACTAGAACGCTTCGAGGATCCAGGTGATCAGTCGTGTGAGGGAACAAGTCTCACCACTTAAATTGGGAAAAGAAATACGCAAGTAAAAAGAATACGAATGGCGTCGTCGCTTCTTCTAATATCTCATGATATGGGGGTGGCTCCCCTTTAGCGATTCGTTCTCGTAACTTCTCTATGTGTTTCGTAACAGGCCTCTCCTAAGCAAGTATATCGAGCAATCGTTCACCGCGCCGATTCGTTCCAATCCAGGGGTGTTATCAGGACGTACATGGATGAGGGCTTGGAATAACTCGTTCCTTGCCCTTCGCGTATCATGGTTTCGAACCAGGTTTAGGAGGACTCGCTCCTGTTTAACACGTAACAAGCTAGCCTAGCCTTCGTATGATCCACTGGATTAAATACTAAATGTACGCACATATATGCCAATTATACACATACACACATGCGTGTTCACACACATAAGTTATGCACAAGTAAATGTCGTTAGCCTACCATTACCAGGTGAGCATCTGAGGTTGACGAACCTTGCAATCCGGAGTGTGGTGTAGTTGTGGTTTCCACTAAAGAACGGTTATAGTCTGGTTTTCTTATAAAAATATTTTATTTCCCAAACCAAAATATTTTATATTTAAAACCTAGTTCGCTATAACCAATGGCTCTGATACCAATCTGTCACACCCTCAAAATCCACACGCGGAGTATTACCGCGAGGCGTGTGACGACCAGGATCTTAGCCACTAATTATTTTGAAACGGATTAGTTATGGTTATAAACATTAGCGTAATTAGTGACCTAATTTAAATTTTTCAAAACAGAGTTTAAGTTCACAGCGGAAAGGGGAAGAAAACTTATCATAATTGAAACCACAAGTTTATTAACATGTTACTTACGAACCACGCACCCCATCCGATTGCAATGTCCGTCCAAAGCTGTATCGAGCAACCTGCAAAGCATGCAGTAGAGTGTCAACATAATGTTGGCGAGTTCACGTGTTTGCAGTTTTCCAGTTTTAATTCCAAAAACTTGTTTTAACCAGTTAATTTACCCGTTTATACATGCCATGGGGAGCTACCCCATAAGTAAGCGACTAAACTGTTTTTCCAATACCGAACACTAGGTAACCGTTGCGTTTCCGCGGGATGCCCCGGCGTCAATGTTCTATCATCATTGACGGATGCCTGAGTACATTAGTTCACGACCGATCCCATACCATGGCACGGTGTGAGGTTGGTAAGACCTAAATAGCGCTATCAACTAATAACCCGTTCGCCTGGCCCCAGCGACTAATCGGTATTATGTAGTAGGGACTTAAGTGATAGAGTTTCGTTTAGTGTTGCTCGTTGCATTTCCGTATAAACAGTAATTAACTAAAAGTTCCCAGTAACAAGGGAAGAAAAGTAAGTTTGTATCCCTCACCGGGGATAATGTTGTTACCCGTATCCCACACAAGGAGATAGAAATACTGCATCCCTCATAAGGAGATAGTAAGCAATTCCAAACCAGGAAAAGTTGTTTCGTTCCGTTTCCCAACCACCGGGAATGCATGCTTTAAGTAAAAAGTAGTGAACTCACCTTTGCTTTGCTCGGTAGTCAATTTACTTATGTTACGTTGGTCAACCATACCCTATTATGGTTATTAAATATTTATTAGGTTCGTATGCAAGTAGTGTCACGCACAAACTACACGAATCTAACACATAGCACGTATGTCACACTAGCATATACGTTATTGGGCCTATCCTAACATATGAGCAGTTAAACATTAGCAGCACATAGTCCAGTTAAGCAGTGGCAATTAGCACACAGTCCAAAACAGGTTATCACATAGTGCGGCCCATTAACGGAGTCCAACAGCCCAGTCGAAACTAGGTAGTCTCGACCCGAGACTAGGAGGTCTCGAGTCGCAACCTAGCGTTTTCGAGTCGCAACCGAAGATTTCGAGTAGTGCCTTCTTGAGTCGAGACCCTGAGGTCTCGAGTCCGGTCTCGAGTTATGCACATATGAGTCGCAACCGAGTAGTGTTTCGACTCGCAACCACTGGTGAAACCACTGACGAGTGGTCTCGAGTCGCAACACTGATGACCAACTGTTGAGCCGAAACCACCAATGAAAACAGTTACTGGGTGGTTCCGAGTCGAGATCACTGATGAAGCTCCTGTTCTTGACTCGCAACCATTTGTGGAATCTTTCTAGAACCTTATCCATTTGTACGAACCAATCAAAATTTCTTAACATGTACTATCCAATCAACTTGCACTAACATGTTTTCAATGCCACATACTTCTAAAATCAGATCAAAACACAAAGATTTCAAATATTCATAGCGCCTTCAAACATGTTGTATTATTTTATATCTCAATGTTAAAGCAACAATCGACACTAATCATAATGAAATACCCCCTAACTGTATCATTCGGTCAAACACATCTAAATAGTTATACAGGCACAACTTTTAATCCCTTTGTGCATTTGCAATCAAATCAGTATTCAAAATCCTCAAAATAAAAATGAAAGAAATATACACCTTTCATGGATGTATAGTTAATGACTTTCCTATTTTACACAAACAAATATATATATATATATATATATATATATACACACACACACTCAAGTTTAATAGATACCAACTTACTACTGATATCATCAAAAGAATTAACAATCCTATTTCTACATTCATATCTTGAATAAAAAGAATCTCATAGAACTTAAAGGAAACATACAATCTGGACAAAAGTTACAAATTACCGATTACCGAACAATTATAAGCATTCTCAACCATGTCATTAATACAAAGACCCCAAACCAAACATGTAAATGAACCCTATTTAATCTCAGATATAGCAAGGAAATGTAGAACCAAATTTCGGATAACATACTTCAATTTACACCCTTAGTCATCAATTATGCACAAATCAAAATCACGAGAGTACAAGATAATCACAAATAAACACTCACTGACCAAGGGACCTTTTGACAAAAGAGGAATGCCCACTGCCACTGCTGCTCTGCACGGGCCGGAGCTCCGGCAGCCGCCGCTGTCGTCGGTTCCGCCACCACCAGCTCCGCTGCAACCTGCCTTCACCGCTACACCAGGCTCGAATTAGAACAACAACCTCCACCGTCTTCATCATTATCGGATGTTGCAGGCATCGGTTGTGGGTGTCGTTGTCGGGAATATGAAGCTCGGAGGGGGGGGAGGTGTTGTTCGTTATCAGATGTCTTGATGCTGGAGCGTCGGGTGTGGAGAAAGTACAGGGGAGGTGTCGGACATAATCAGATGAGGGGTTTGGGTGTGCGGCTGGAATCACGTCGAGGTGTGGTCGCCGGAACTTACTCCGGTCGCCAAAAATCAAGAACGAGAGAGAGACAGGGAATGTTGTGTGGCTGTACCTTTGTTGTAGGGTTTGGGGTTTTTGAAGCAAAAAAAAATGAAAGGGGAAGGAGGTTAGTAAGGTTTTATAGGCTAGGGTTTTAGGAGATGGGTTTTTGGGTTGAACTTGGGCCGGGTATATGCATTTGTTGGGTACCTAGCTAAGCCCAAATCACTAGTCTTAAGTTGCGAGCAATTATAACGGTTGAACTTGTTAATTTCGTTGCGGGTAAGTAATAATAATAATAATAATAATAATAATAATAATAATAATAATAATAATAATAATAATAATAATAATAATAATAATAATAATAATAATAATAATAATAATAATAATAATAATAATAATAATAATGATAATAAAATGCTCGTCTCACGATGATCAGTATCAAGGGTTCGAGTTGTCACACTTCAGGATTTAGAGTTTGTTAATCTTTTTTTTTGTCTACTAACTATATGTAACTCAATCACTCCTATTCTAATTTTTTTGTTTTTGTTATTATTTTTCATAGAGGGAAGCAAATATATGTTTCTCTTTGGGATGCTTATGCTGAACAGATATTGGATTTTGAAAGGGACAATCAAGATGAAAAAAATGTCGTTGTAATTGTTCAATTCGGAAAATACAGGTTCTGGGGAGGTATACTCCTACATTTTCATAAAATATTTTTTTAATTACACAATGTGTTGTTAACAATTTTCCATCTAAATTAATTTGAGAATTTTGTGTACACTAATAGGGTATCTTTATGTTTCAAATCTCTACACTGTCACTCACGTGTTGATCAACGCTGAAATTGATGACATGTTAACTTTTAAGAAGAGGTATGTTTTAACATCCCCATATCCCGACTTTTTGACGGACTTCACAAATAACGTTGAATTTAATGTTTTGTTAGGTTCCTTTCAAACATTACCCCTGAAACGTCTTCCACCTTTTCTGGATTGAGTTCCTCCAGATTAAAGGATCCTACTGAAGAGTATCTTTCATATTTTCAGTTCAGTACTATTGGAGCTTTAAATCAAATTTCGGAGGTACTAAAAGTCTAACTTTTACCATGTTTCTTTACTTGACATATCATTAAGACGTCATTTGTAATATCTTTTGTACAGAAAAAGTTTGTAATTATTATCGGAACTATAAAGATTTTTGCTTCCGAGGATTCTTGGTTTTACAATGCTTGCAGAAATTGTAATCGAGCTGTCACCACAAAAACAATTTCAAAAGAAAAGCAAGATGGTTCCGATGGTTTTGAAGATATTGTGGTTCTGGAGTCTAAGGACGATGGCTGTAACAGTAAGACTGTTTACTCCGTTCCGAGGTAATGTTACTTTAGATATCAATTGATTTTTTACATGTTTATGCGTTACATTACTGTTGTATAACATATAATTAACGTGTTTCAGGATCAGGGTTCCGATACGGGTTCAGGATTGTACAGGGATTGTGACGCTCACCCTATTTGAGCGTGAGGTTCTTAAGCTGTTGAAGGTTAACGCGAGTCAGCTGTTGGATAAGAACCTTGATGTACGTTATATTTTGTTGTTTTGTTTTACAACTGTCAATTCTTATTAGTTACTTATCATTACATCGCTTTTTGACAAAATTATTATTTTTTGTATATAACTCGCCAGTTAGCTAACGAAGGGAATTTTCCGCCTGAACTCAATGCTCTACTCAACAGGAAGTTTGCATTCAAGATATCCATCGGTTCTTTTAACATAAAAAACAAATCGGATGGTTACTCTGTTTCAAAATTAACAGACAATCGAACTGTGATTGCCGAACTAGATAAAATTTTTGATGTCATTCAGGTAGTTGAAAACCTATGCACTGGTGTTTTGTTATATTTTATATAACTGTAACGAATTATATAACTATTATATTTCATGTTTCAGCCTGTTGACGAGGAGCGTGTGAATGTTGTTAGCTCTGACATCAAAGCAGCAGATGAGGTCCCCGTTAATGTGTGTAATTTCTATCTGGTTGTTCATTAAAAATCCTTTGCTTTTTTTTGTCTTTGAATCGTTATTTGTTTTCCCTTTTTTAAGGATTCTGTCTCCCGTACCAAAGACGATGAGACACCTGTTTCAAATTTTACTAAAGTCATGTTTAAAACACCCGATGAAGATGTCAACGGTACCTCAATTCGTGTCATGGAAAACGAACTGAAGCGGAATTTGGACAGCATCTACGATGCTGATGTGATGTCTTCGCAGTCGTCTACAAAACCCCGTAAAGCTGGCAAGGAGGTTGTGGATGATGATGGTGTCACAGTGGGATTACTGATTCCCAAGGTTGAGAAGTAGTTTGTCGCAACTAAGAATGTTTTGAACATCTCATTGGTTTTTATTTATTCGTGGAGTGTTTGTTTGTTTTTTCGTAAAACCTATTAATTGTTCCCGTGTTAGAACTTTTGTGTTTTTATCCTTTTTGTGTGGTTGCAAGTATATTAATAAGAGATGTTCCTTTTGCATTTTCTTATGTATGTCATTGGTTGTGTTGATAACATTTTCCAAGAATTATTGCTTTGTTATGCTATTGTATGTTTTTTTTAAAGTATGTCTTTTCTAAATGAAGGAAACGGCAGAAGTGGAATCCGTTGATTTGTTTTCTGACTTGAAAGAAGATGGTGTTTGGTATTCTATTATCTTTGTTAGCTTTGAATTTGTATGGCATGACAAAGACTTAGACATATTGATTGTTGTGCTACTCGACCAACAGGTAACTTCATAACATGTTTACTAAAGTTCGACTTATAAGTTACTTTTAACTTTAATTTATTTAAATTCCTTTTACATGACTTTGTTTAGAGGCAGAAGATTGCAGCAATTGTGCCTATCAAGTGTTCTAACTTATACCCATTTAGTAAGATGGTTGGTGGTGTATATTCTCTGTCTCAATTCAAAATCGAGAATCTCATGTATCATGAATATCCAAGATATGAAGGCTACATCATTGTCTCAACAAACAAAAAGATCGTATTTAATGAATTTTCAAAACTAACACCTTTTTTAGTTGATCCTCCTAAAGGTTTTGTTTTGTACCCGTTGACACCATGCATTAAAACATTAGCTCATGACAGAAGACGTGAAAAGTATATTGTTGGTAAGTTTAATTTCTTTTAACCTTGATTGCTTACACGTTATTGTTTAAAGTTTAATTATATTTGTTATCTATTAGTTATTATAATATATTTTTTTCATTTATTTGAATAATTATGTTAATATTTTTCCTTTTGTAGATGTTGTTGGAAGAATAATATGTGGCGAAAGGGACAAAAAGAAACATATGTTTAGGTTATTCCTACAAGATTTCACGTAAGTCAACTCTTTTGGTGACTACACATTATCTAAAACTTACTATTTAACAATAAATTAAAATCTAACAGAGGACATATTATTGAAATGGAATTGTATGACATGAGAGGATTGGGATATGTTACAACTCGAATGAATAGAAAAAAAGTCTATAATATACGTTGCTCGGGTCAAGTTGGTTTACTGCAACACCAGTAAGTTTTTAAGTTTGATTTATTTTGTTTCATAACATTTAAGTTTACACAATTATTTGTTTAAAACTATATAATATAATTTGCAGGAAACATTTTGAGATCAACGGATTTGACTAACATCATTTTTTCGCCTAAAATTCCGGAATCACATCTTATTGGTTTTAAAATTCGATCATCTGTTCCGTGCGATTGTATTGTAAAATGACCCGTTCATTGTTTCATGTTACATGGCATTCTTTTACTTATTTATATATACTTTTTAAAGCTTTCAATGAAATGTTCAAATGCAATGTTATTTGATGTTATGATTTAAATATTTTTTATCTACATATACGTTGGATATATATGATATTAGTTGTTCCATATATTTGAACTGTATTAGACTTTTACAAAATTAACATACATTCTTTCCTTCCCACGTTTTAAAAAAAAAAATTTACGATTTATAATACACGTATGATAACATTTTAACATTTGTTTGTAAAAAAACATTTCATTCTAAATGTAATATTTTTTATATAATATTTATCTGTGATTTGATTATTGTAATTGATAACATACCAAAAATACAAAAATCGTAAACTTGGATAGTATGAAAATATAGGTAATTTTAAATTTGGAAACACTTATTAATCATAAATCAAGATTATCTACATAAATCTTTCTTAACTTTTGCATTATTTGATAAAATCGTAAATTAAAAAATTAAGGTTTCCAAAATATAATTCCACTATATGATGAAAGTCCTATAAATACCCATATTGATGTCTAATACTTTTTCATTTAAAAATTCTTATACATAACACCTCCTCTTACACGGTTAGTTACTTTTTACTGTATTATAAATGATTAATCTTCCATTGGTAATTATCATGTTTTTATACAATAAGTTTGTATACAATCGTTTTTTTTATTTATTTTTCAGAGTATTACGAATCATGGAACTTATTGGGGATGAAATGATATTTGAAGATATATTATCGAGACTACCTGCAAAGGCAGTTTGTCGTTTCAAATGTGTTTCTAAACAATGGTGTTATGAATTATCCACACCAAAGTTTGTTTTCATCCATACTCGGCGAGTTGGGAATTCAATACAAAAGAAGCTGCTATCCTTTAAAGAAAATTCCATTGTCGTTGACGACATAGTATCTGGCAACTTAGAAGTCGATACTAGCAAAACCGTAACTTTTCCATATGATGTCCATCCGTCCTTTTTAAGCATTGTATGTTCGTTTAACGGACTGATTTTAGTTTGCATTAAAAGGAATCACAATGAGCTGGTCCTTTGGAATCCAACGACCAGGCGTTTTAAGTTGATATCGGACGCCTACTTTATTCGGTATTTTGGTCGACACAACGATACTGGTGGAATGTACTTTGACGAGGACAACGATCTAAAAGTGCTTCATATTAATTGTTACTGGGACGTAGTTACTGCTCGTGTATATTCACGACGTCATGACTCATGGAGAAAATTAAATTTCTTGAGCGGAACTCAATTAGGTTCAAACTTTTATTCATGGTCTTCTGGAATTTATTCCGGCAAAACAATTTACTTCATTGTTTCCAATTACTGGATTCCACCTGGTGAAAGGAACATAGTTGCTTTCGATGTTATCTCTGAATCTTTCAGTTTACTTCGTTTTCCAGAGCGTATTGAAGTCAATCCTTGCCAAGTACATTTTCTAACAATTTCGAACAAGCTCCATGTCATTGTCGTTCAATATGCTGGTGAACTAATTGCAGATTTGGTCAAATATGAACATGATGACTGGATCAAGGTCTTTTCTTTCAATAAGGCTCGCATAGTTCAACATTTGGAGCCGCAACAAAGGACAAATGTAATTCAAGACAACAAGTGGTTGATAACCAGTATTTGTGGAGATACTGTTGAACTTCTACTTTGCAATGATTCTTTTAACTACATCCAACATGTTGACAGCTACAACGGACCGAATGGCGCATTATTTTTCGAGACAATCGTTTCGCCTTTCGATTAGAAATTATGATGTTCTTTGATACTATTTCATATTTTGTTTCTCGGACTATCTAATTTGTCTCAAGTATATGAAATTTTATCCTTTCGTTACTTTAATAATAAAAATATCTTTTATGTTTATTAATATAGATAATAGATCGTAATACCACCATTAGCATTAAAACTAAATATGAAAACTTTTTAAAATTTTCGTATTTTGTAATCATACAAAATTAGATAGTTACTTCAATAGTTAAGAAATTCGTTATATATTTCAAATTAAAATATGGTGATCATAATTCCAAAGAAATAATATACGTTGGTAACATAAATTCATCATAACCCCTATAATATCTAAACAAACAACTATTACAATTTCCTTTTATTTTTTAAAAAAATACATATACCCGGTTTTTGAGAATGGAATCTCACAAAACAACCGAAGATTTACTTTCCAAGAGGTATGTTTCGAGAACTTTAACCTTCACAATAACCAAGAAACCCTTTTGATCTTCATCTTCTTCATACAATCTTCATCAAAATCTTGATCGGTAATGTCTAAATATTTGATACATACTTTATTTTTGCTTTAGTTTTTTCATGAAGTTTGTTCGGAAGATTGATTCCGTCTCTGTTTGGTGTTTCTATATCTTATATCTTAATCAACGAAACGTTTTTTGCTACATAATTTGTTTGTTTTGATATTTTACTTTTGATTCTACTGGAAACTCAAAGCATTATCTACAGAGTTTGTTCTATGTATTTTCATGAAGTTTTATCTAAGGTTTTAATGCTGATGAATGTTTAGGTATAATGGTGTTTTAAAGCTGATGAATGTTTGTTCTATGTCTTGGATCTTATACAAGGATCTGCTGCTTTTGAGGGTTTTTGTTCTTTATTTTTTTATTTATTTTTAACCGATTATTATTTTCATAGTATCCATGTCTTGATATTGATCTTTAAGATTCTAAAAAAACTGTTCCTGAATCTATGTTTTTGTTTTATTTTTTTTACAGTTGTGATGTTATTTGGTATTCCATTCAAAGATAAATTCGTATGACATAAAGTTATTATAAGATTTTGTCATTTTATTAATGGATTCTATCACGAATAGTCAGAAATTATTGTTTCATTTGCAGATTTGATGGTTTGACTCTTAATTATAAAGAAAGTTTTTTTAAGTTTCTCCTTTAACAAATGGCAGAAACTACATGTTTAAAGTTGGTTAACCTTTTGTCGAAACTATCTTTTGCCTTTAAGTTGGATCTTTTATGTCATGATTAGTATCCTGTAGGTAGTATGCAATGTTTTTATTTTATATCTTAGACTTAACTGAATGTTTTCATAGTTTCCTGTTTTTATTCAGTCTTATATTATTGTTTTACGGTTCTTATAGATGTAATCTATAGATCGTTGAATATATTTTATACTATTTTTGTGAATTACTGATGTATTATTTTTTGATATTGATGTTACTTTGTTTGAAACATATTTAGTAAAAAATATCTCTTTATTTTTTTAGTATATGTTTTCGAAAACTGCATCTTTGAATGTAATTATTCTTTTGGTTAAAATTTTGTTTTATGATGAATCTATATGTATATTTAATAATATTTCTAATGCTCACTTTCAATTAACTATATTTTCAGTTCAGTTGCTAGTTGCTGGTTGTGTTCATAATGGGAGACAATTCCGATGATGAGGTTCTTGAAATATCTCGTGATCAGTTCGTTCTTAAAGTAGACGAGGTAAACTACTAATATCTATAAACACATTTATGATTATTGGTTATATGGCAGTAATTATATTGCATATTGTCATTTATAGGCATTACGTAAAGATTATGGCTTCTTTTTTTCACATGAAGAACCAAATGTCCACCAGGTAATCGTATATTTTTATAAATGTATATTTATACATAAAATTCATCTGATATTTAGCATAACAGGTACTCATGTACATTATTTATATTAATGTAAAATGTGGCATTTTAACAGGATATTTGCATTCCGCAAGAAGATGCTATCACCATGAATGAGGGAGTTGGAAATACAAGTAAGGGTAAACAACATGACGTTGAATGTACTTCCAAGGGATTTATATCTGAAGGATCTCAATCTATCACAAAAGATGTAAGTTTTGAGATTGATACAAATAATATTAATTTGTTAACAATAATATGGTATCGTTTTGAAGATAACATTTTTTTAATCATAAATGTAAAGGAAAATATAAGGTCGGTTGGTAGTTCCAAGTATAAGAAGCGTTTACATGGAGACAATTGCGGACAACACACTATTCCTGAAGATCCGGAAGTTTTGAACTTTACACGTAAAGGGGAATACAGGCTGGTATTATTTTTGCAATAAATCTTTAAATTTACATTATTTTTCGTTATTATTGGAGGTTTAAGATTTAAACTGTTAAATAAACGTTGTTACATGCAGCGTCTTCCGGTCGGGGTATCAAACCGCGCTGGTTTTACAAAGAAGTTTCATACACTGAAGATTGAAAACATGCAGGGGCAAGTTAGTACTTATGAAGTCAAACGGCAAAAAAACGGAAGTGCATTACGCTATTCAGTCATAGACTGGCCTGTATTTATGGCGGAAAATAAGTTGAATGATGGCGACATGCTTGATTTCACTTATGTGACTTCAAAGAAAACCGTCATCTTAAAAAATGTCCGACATGTCTAAGCAAAAGTGCACCGAACTTTTATAAATTGTCTTTATAAGAACTGTTTGGTCTTTGTTTTGGTAACTATCTTTTGAACATGTAACCATATGGACTTATTTCTTAGTAGACTTTTGTATGGTACCTAACTTTTGTGTATATGTTTAGTGTTTATGTTTATGTTTGTTTCTATAATTAAAAATCTATATCAAAATTCCAGAATGCTATACTACTAAATATAGGATTTATTGTCAATTTTTGTATTGACATTTGTTTGCTACTTATCCGTGTAATATTGATGATATAATCAATATACGTCAATTGATTATTGTAATTGATAACATACCAAAAATACAAAAACTATACTTGGAAAGCGTTAAAATATAGCTAATTTTAAATTTGGAATAACTAATCAACCATAAATCAAGATAATCTGTTGCAATTTAACTTGATATGGTATTAAATTGATTCCAAAAATATGTAAACCACTATTTATATTGAACGAACACTCTTATTTCTTTTACTATGTAAGCCTCATGTTTGTTGGTTTACGTAAGGGTTATACATTTAACGATTGGATCTTCTTCTTCTTATTGCAGTAACCTTAATCACATTTCCGGTGATGTCAAAAAGATCGAAAAATGAAAATTTGTCTTCTTCATTAAAAGATGTACAGAATGAGAACATTGCAAACCGTAAGTGCCATTTCATTGATTTATCAAAATAAAGTATCAATTTAGAGATCAGGTTAGTTAATTGTTCATCTACCATTTTACAGTTACACTCATGTCGAAAAGGTCAAAGATTGAGTCTTCGTCTTTCGGCAAGCAACCTTGCAATACAAACAATTCAAGTGGTAGCATTATGATTATCTTTCAGTTTATTGATTATTAGGTACATACATGGCTCAAACCATTGACATATACTACTTTTTGTATGCTTTTATTATTGATGTTGTAGGTTGCATATCAAGGATTCCATTTTCAGACATAACTAATGGTATACATATAATCCACACATATGTGCATAATCCTTTAACATGCTGTTATAGTAGTTTGCTTTTTATTTATACTTTGTAAATTGTAATTTTAATTTTTTTTAGTTCGCAATCCTGATACCAATAAGGAAGCGAAAGAGAGGCGAAGACAACGAAAAATCTATTTGGATTCTCGGAAATATCAGTCTTTACGAAGACATTCTAATGCTCTCAGGAATGTATCTTCAGGTAATAGTTGTAAACAAAATCTGACTCTGAAATGAACGTACTTTCATGTAATAGTTTTAAAGTTAGATGAATTCATAAAAATAATGTGACCACGATTGCGTCCTAAACATTTAAATATCTAAACCTTTTGTCCGTAATAACTTATAATCGTATATTGATGTTGTAATTTGTAGATGACCATTAAAATTAAAGTAGCATTCCAACAGGATACATATACCAAAATATTTAAACATGTAACATAAGCCAAAATATTATCAAGTAGTTTTCCAACAGCTAACATAAACCAAAAGATTTAAACAGCTTCCAAACAAACCATTGCTACATACTTATATACTTATTGCCAAAACCGTTAGTTAGCCAAAATTACCATACAAAATGGTTGAACGGTTTTGATCTATGGTACTAACCCCATTATTCTTCGATTACATCCCTAACAAAGAGTGTAGGCATATCCTCATACCACTCTAAAACGCAAAGATAACCCTTCTTGATGTTGTTTTCACGAACCCATGCTGGCCATCCCAATACACTAAACCTATTTTTCTTTTTTCCTCTTTTTGGTTCAGCCGTGACTTTCAAATTGGTTTCCACACCACGCCTATTTTTAATGGTCACCTTTCCGCAGCGATCGATTCCCATGGCTTTTGCGACCTTTACCGGTATCCGCTAAAAAATGCCAAAAAAGTATTCAGACTGTAATGATAAAGAGACTTATGACACCATAGAACAACAACAGTTAAATTACTATACAAATAATCTAACTAACTACTTACAAAACGTGAACAAGAGGAGGGCATGAAAATGATATTTGGTTCTGGTGCGTTCCAGTCAATTTCTTCCGAAGTGAAAGATTCGTCTGAGTCTGAATCTGTTAGCAGTATCACTTCCTTTTCTTTCTTTTGTTTCTCTCGCTCATTTGAAGAACGCGCCATTGACTACATATAATTATTTGGGTAAATACTAGATGTTGATTAACATAGAACATGTCGATTTAGGAAAAATCCCCAAATTTAGTAACATTTGTGTGTAACACTTATGCCAAACGAATATACATATCAACAACAATCCTGACCAAAAAACCTAAGACAAACAATAATAGATGTGCAGAAAAGAATCAATCAATAATAATAATAAAATTCCCCAACGATAAACATATTCAATTCGAAACCCTAAACCGACCTAACCGATAAAACAAACAATACAAAACCAATAACTGGAACAATAACGGCAGATCAAGATCAGAAAACATGTAATTTCGCTCAGACCAAACGAAAATCTATATAATTTGATGAAACGAGGAAGAGGATGCCGTTAAATACTAAATGTTGTCTATCACAGAACATGTCGATTTATGAAAAATCCCCAAATTTAGATCGCAAATCTCTAACACTGATGCAATTAAAGATCTAGGTTATGTGAGAACATCAGTTTGAATCGTACCTGTTGGTGATTTCTCTATGTATGCTGATAATGTGAATGCCGAACAAGTGAACCAGTTTGTATGCGTATGAAGTTAGCTATTATATAAAGGGGCAATATAGAAAGAGATAAGAATCACTGTATATGTATAGATATCTGATATCTGATATGACTATTAGATGAAGAAACCCAATTGTTACTTTATTTTATTTACAAAAGTAATCCCTATCTTTACTTAATTTTTGTATAGTTATATATATAGACTATAAAATCTATTTGTTTACTTAATGTAATTAAATTATACATATAAAACCGGTTGATTTATTACAAAAAATAATAATTACAACATATTATTTTTTAAAAAAATGAAACAATGAATTTATAGTTCTATAGTGATTCACTCTACATTATAAATGTTACTAATAAATATGTAAGTTAATAACTTACAAATCATTTTCACTGCCGGAAAGAAAGAAACGTATTACTTCTGGTCCATTCCCATTCCATTTTTTATGTCATCGTTCAAACTACTGCAGATTGTAATATGCTACCAAACTGCAATACAACTTCCTTTCTGTTACTCCTTTGTCAAATAACATGCCATTGTATTACACATTACAGTTTCCTATTTTCGAATACTTTATTTGTAATTATACATCAAATTGTATTTATACACATGTATTGTATTTATACTCACGTATTTCCTATTATCTCAGATGTCCAGCATCGAACACCATTGGGCAACATTTCAAACGGTATTATTTAACTTTTTATCTTGACAATATTTACATTTTCAATTTAAACCGTATCATTAATATTTCATGTAGCTTATATGTGTTTTATATTTAATGATTGTCTGTAAGTTTTCATCCCTAAACTTACTCAAGATGAGAGTAAGGAGAGGCGTAAACTTAGAAAAGTATACATCGATGGTAAACGTTATAGAATGCAAAAAGGTACATCACAATCAATAGATGTTATAACATCTACTTCTGGTTCATCATCCATTCCGCATGACATGGTCAATGTTACAACAGAGGCGTCCATTGAATATGGAGGTAAAACTTTAATAAATGTTTAAAGTAGGATACTATTTTTAACAAAAATTTTATTTATTAATTGGATAATGTTTATATGTTAATTATCTGTTTTTTATTATAATATTACAGTTTTTGACCCGAGATTTGTTCAAAATGACTGCAAAGGGAGACAGAGGTTAAGGAAATTATATTTAGACAGTAAAAGATCTACAAGTCTACAACAACGAAAATTATACCCTTCAAATACTTTATCATCTTCTACTGATTTAAGATTGATATCTTTCAACACGCACAATGTTACTCCTACAACGTCGGTTGTACCTACAAGTAAAAATTATATTTACCGAATAATCCAAATTTAATTTCAAATACAGTATATATGTTTTAAAAATTTAATAAGTTTGAGTATATTATGTTATTTAGGTAATGTTAGTTGTCTTACAAACAACTTGACTACTCCAATAAACGTTCGTCGTTTTTCTCTATCTTCAAACATCACAAATTCTAGCAACACATCTACCATTCTCGAAAATTCTTCTTTACAGAGGATGTCGCCAGGAAAACGTAAGTTATTAAGTAAATCACGAGTTACATCTCCTATACCAATGATTGACTTGACCACAGAGGAAACTTGTGACAACTCGAGTTTTCGACCTTCACTTTCACATTAAATGCACGTTGACTTTGACTGTTAGTATTTGATTTATTGACTTGTAACTGCACACGTTATGTTATAATGAAACGAATTGTGTTTGCTTGGTTTTGTGTTTGATTGTATATGTATAACGTGTGACTTATCAGAAAACTTAGTCTTAAACTGTTAACTCTTGAACAACAACTCGACGAAACACAAGTGTGTTTCGCCAAGCACATCTCAACGAATCAGAATTGTGATTCGCCAAGAACCATTCGACGAAACAAAGCCTGTTTCGTCGGCCCAGTCTCGTCGAAGCCCAGTAAGGGCCCAACACGTTACGTAATTGCATATGTACCGAACTCTCTGTTCATTCGTCACTTTTATCAAAACTACCGAAACCCTAGAACTCCCTTGCTCTGTGACGGCGATCTCGCATACCCGAAGCCCCGAACCGATCTAGTTGCTTCCTTGTTCTTTACGGTTAGTGTTTTTCTATGTGTGAGTGTTTGTTTATATCATCCATTACTGTTCTTGTTTGTAACCATGAAGAATCATGCTAGATTATAACCGTGTTCATGTTTTGGTTGATGATTTTGACTAGGCTATGGCCTATAGTGTTGATTTAGTGTTGCAAAACTTATTGATGTATACGGAATGAATACGCGTTACATGTTATAAATCTGTACATAGTTATACCCTGCTGATTTTGTGTTAAATGGATGATGATGTGCGGTATTGATCGATTTCTATATGATAATGATTCCGTATGTTTCTGGGTAATGATTGCTGTATGAGGATTAGATGATGATTATGTGATCAACGATTGTATGGTTGAACGTTGATAACGGCTGTTAGAATGATTAGGGTTTTCTGTGATGATTGCATAACTGACATGTTGACGTAACTGCTGCTTGACGAATCAGAATGTTTGGCGAATTAGGATGTTTGGCGAATTAGGATGTTTGGCGAATTAGGATGTTTGGCGTAATAGAATGTTGACGAATGTGAAGGCTTGACGGAATGGAACTCTTGACGAAACAGGAATGTGTTTCGCCAAGGAATAATCAACGAAATAGAATTTTGATTCGCCAAAGGGTGGTTGACGAAACACAAGTGTTTCGTCAAACATGTGTTTCGCCAGTTATGTGATTCGCCAACTTCTGTTTCGCCAACTTGAATACTTGCACAGTAACCTGATTTAACATTGTTAGAAGTCAACTGAGATATTTAACTGCTGTTAAGTGACACGCATGACTTATATGAATTCGAATGCGTACAATGTGCTACTTGGTGATCATCGATGCATTGTCCTTTGTGATTACACATACGTGCCAACTTTGTGAATACCAACTGATCATATACATATACGTACCGTAGGACTTGACTGATTGTTTGTGAGCACTTACTGTAACATACCGAACAAATCAGGTGAGTTCATTGCATTTTCTCAAGCATGCGTCCCGGTGGTTTGGGACAACTGGTAAACATTTGGAAGGGAAACCTTGGGTAAACAACTTAATCGGTTTTGGTTATTGAACATGGAATCTATTATCGGATTGCCTGGAGGGCAATGGGGTAATTAGTTGATAGCGCTATTAGGTGGGAGACCTCACACCGGGCCGTAAGGACGGGCGTGAACTAATTATCTGAGTTTCACTATGGTTGTTAAGAGGCACACTCCTCGGTTACGTAAGGGCGTTTTCCCTAGGGTAACTAGCGTGAACAACATAGTGGGTTGCTAAGAGGCACACTCCTCGGTTACGTAAGGGCGTATTCCCTAGGGTAACTAGCATGAGCAACATCGTAACACAACATTGAATCGTATTAACATACATCTGGTAACAAAACACGTTAACAAAACCTTGAACTCACCAGCGTAGTCTGACACACTTGTTTGCATGCTTGTAGGTCGTTAACCTTGGAACATGGACTTGCTATCTGGGAGTGCTGGAGTGGTCATGGATCGAGGCTTTCGGATTATCTTACATTTGATACATTGGTTTTAAGTGTTATTATGAAACATTTGCTAAACGATTTATTACATGCTTCCGCTACACAATATTTTGGGAATTGATATCATGTTGACATTTTATTTTAGTAATTAATGACATGTTTTATTTAAGTATTTACCATTGGTTCAATGTGATTGGTGGCTCGAACTCTGATGCGTAACACGCCTCGCGGGGTTTCCGCAGGTGGAATTTTGGGGGTGATACAGTTTGGTATCAGAGCCACTGGTTATAGTGAACTAGGTTTTAAAACGTTTTGTAAAACCAGACTATAACCGAACAACCTCGAAAATCAATCATGACACTCAGCTCCAGATTGCAAGGTTCGTCTCTCTCTCACTTTATACATTGCTTGCTTATCAGTCACACACTCACAACGTATATGAACTGAAGCATTTAACACCATAGTGACTTGATAGTGTGACACTACACTTCGACTCATGTGAACTATAGACCTGTGATACCATCTGCTGTGTTGTTTGAACGGGGGAAACTTCGAGCGCAAGCTAAGAGGCACTGAGATAAGCATGCAAATTGCCTTATTATTATGGGTGCACACTTAATAATAACGCGGGGTGCATGCAAGTCCCAGTGAGGCTTATTAAGCGTGAGAAGGGTTCTGCCTTATTATGTGTGAACTTGGTAGTATGTAGATATCGACATGATACTTGATATCCATCTCGTTTCGATTTCCTGAATCGGTTCATCTCTATATATAGAATCATGAGTGGACGAGGACATGGACGTGGCAACATCAACATGACTCAGGCTTAGTTGACTGACCTAATCAACACCCGTGTGGCTGAGGCTTTAGCAGCCTATCAAGTTGGTACGGAATGTACCAAGTACTCTTACTCTTATATCGCATACACGTCTTTTCACTCCTGTAACGTGTTTCCTTTCGTCATTTAGGTCAGCAAGCGCAACCTCAACCCAACCAGCCTGCGTGTACGTTCAAAATGTTTATGGACTGTAAGCCACAGACCTTCACCGGGACAGAAGGGGCTGTGGGACTTCTGAGGTGGTTCGAGAAAGCAGAGTCTGTGTTTGCTATCTGTAACTGTCCCGCTGGGGACAGTATATGCTGCGGGTACCTTGGCGGATGGTGCCCTAACGTGGTGGAACGCCCAGGTATAGTTGTTGGGCATCGAGGCAGCGAATGCCACAACCTGGGAAGACTTTAAAGAACTGATCAGGGAGGAGTACTGTCCTCGGGATGAAGTCCAGAAGTTGGAAAACGAGTACTACGACTTGAAGATGGTTGGATCTGAAGTCGAAGCGTATGTGAAGCGATCGTATGAACTGGCCGACATGTGCCCAAACTTGTCCCGGCCTATGTCTCGGAGGATTGAGTTATTCATCAAAGGGTTGCCTCCGCGTGTGAAGAGTTTGGTCACTGCAGCCCATCTCAATGATTTAACACAGATTGTTCGACTGACTCATAAGATTGTGGACCAAGAGGTAGAGAGCAATTCGTTACCCCCGCGCATTTCAGCCACTGCTGCTGCGGCACCCACTGCTACTACATCTGCTAATGATAACAAACGGAAGTGGAGCGACTACGACAAAGCACCCAGTGCTGGTCAGACTCAGAAAAGGCCAGACAACAACAACAACCGCAGCATCAGCCAGTCGTCTTCTGTCAATCAAGGCCAGGGAAGTGGCTAAAGCCAGGGTTCGTATGCAGGGAGAAAGCCACGGTGTAACAAGTGTGGCTATCATCATTTTGGGCCGTGTGGTCGGACGTGTAACAAGTGTGGTAAGCCGGGCCATGAGGCCAGGGATTGTAGGACCTCACAACCCAAATACCAGCAGCAACAGAACCAGCAAAACCAGAGACAACAGGGGCAACCACCCCAGCAGAACCAGGGTTTCAGGAAGGGGTGCTATCAGTGTGGTGACGAGGGCCACTTTAAACGGGATTGCCCTCAGCTAAACCAGAACGCTAACGACAACAACCGCCCGAATAACAACAATGCTGGAAACAACAACAACAACAACAACGGAAACAATGGGGGAAATGGTGCTCGAGGCAGAGTGTTCCAGCTTGGAGCAGGGGATGCCAGGAATGACGGCAACGTTGTAACTGGTACGTTTCCTGTTAACAATCGTATTGCTTCTGTATTATTTGATTCGGGTGCCGATTGGAGTTATGTGTCCCTAGAGTTTAGTCAACGATTAGGGATAACCCCAACACCTTTAGAAGTTAAACAAGTAGTAGAACTAGCAGATGGTAAAACGATAGAAGCCTCGAATGTCCTTTTCGGGTGTAAACTAGATCTCGTGGGTCAGGTGTTTGATATTGACCTACTTCCCGTTACGCTCGGTAGTTTTGACATAGTGGTAGGCATGGATTGGTTGTCTAAGCATCAAGCAGAGATTTTGTGTAAAGAGAAGATCGTGCGTATCCCTCTCCCTGATGGGGAGACATTACTAGTTCAAGGGCATCGTAGTGGGACGATGGTTGGTATTATCTCGGCCATGCGTGCACAGCAATATCTGCAAAAGGGGTATCCTGCAATGTTAGCGTTAGTTACTAATGCTCAGTCTGAGGAGAGAAAGATCGAAGACTTGCCAGTGGTGCGAGACTTCGCCGATGTGTTTCCAGAGGAGCTACCAGGGTTACCTCCTCACCGTCAGGTAGAATTTCGGATTGATCTCGCACCAGGAGCAGCTCCAATCGCACGTGCTCCTTACCGTTTAGCACCAGGGGAATTGCAAGAACTGTCTAACCAACTGCAAGAATTGTTGGACAGGGGCTTTATTCGACCCAGTTCTTCGCCTTGGGGAGCCCCAGTTCTGTTCGTAAAGAAGAAAAACGGGTCATTCCGTATGTGTATCGACTATCGAGAGCTCAACAAGGTGACCATTAAGAACCGCTATCCGTTACCACGCATCGACGACTTGTTTGACCAGCTGCAAGGGTCAAGTTTCTATTCCAAGATCGACTTAAGATCGGGTTATCACCAGGTAAGGGTTAGAGAAGAAGATGTTCCTAAGACGGCTTTTCGAACGCGCTACAGACACTATGAGTTTTTGGTCATGCCGTTTGGATTGACCAATGCACCAGCGGTTTTCATGGATCTCATGAACCGCGTATGTAAGCCATACCTCGACGAGTTTGTTATAGTGTTTATTGATGACATATTAGTCTATTCGAAGACCAGGGAGGATCACGAGCGTCACCTACGTCTCATCTTGGAACTTTTGAGAAGGGAACAACTGTATGCGAAGTTTTCTAAGTGCGATTTTTGGATTCGAGAAGTGCATTTCCTTGGCCATGTCGTTAACGAAAAAGGGATACATGTAGATCCTGCGAAGGTGGATGCAGTTAAGAATTGGGCGGCACCAAAGACTCCCTCTGAGGTGCGAAAATTTCTCGGTCTCGCTGGATATTATCGGAGGTTTATTAAAGATTTCTCGAAGATCGCGCAACCCCTCACCTCGCTGACACAGAAGAACACGGCGTACTCTTGGGGAACGAAGCAGGAAGAGGCCTTCCAGTTGTTAAAACAGAAACTTTGCAGCGCACCAATCTTGTCATTACCAGAGGGCACTGACGATTTTGTGGTATATTGTGATGCTTCGATTCAGGGTCTCGGTTGCGTGTTGATGCAACGCGAGAAGGTGATAGCTTATGCTTCTCGTCAGTTGAAGATTCACGAGAAAAACTACACGACACACGACTTGGAGTTAGGAGCGGTGGTATTTGCGTTGAAGATCTGGAGGCACTATCTGTATGGTACCAAATGCACCATCTACACCGACCATAGGAGTCTTCAGCATATCTTCGACCAGAAAGAATTGAATATGCGGCAACGGCGATGGGTTGAATTATTGAACGACTATGAATGTGCCATCAAGTATCATCCGGGCAAGGCGAACGTTGTAGCTGACGCCCTCAGCAGAAAGGATAATGCACCTAGGCGTGTGCGAGCATTGCAACTCACGATCCAGTCCAATCTTCCTTCCCAGATACGAAGCGCTCAGTTAGAAGCGTTGAAACCAGAGAACGTTCAAGCTGAAGCTTTACGCGGCTCAAGGCAACGACTAGAACAAAAGGGAGACGGTGCTTACTACGTAACTGGACGCATCTGGGTTCCACTCTATGGTGACTTACGACAACTTGTAATGGATGAGGCACATAAGTCACGTTACTCCGTACATCCTGGATCAGATAAGATGTACCACGACTTGAAAACTACATACTGGTGGCCTAGCATGAAAGCCCATATAGCAACATACGTCAGTAAATGTTTGACTTGTGCTAAAGTCAAGGCGGAACATCAAAAGCCCTCAGGTCTACTGCAGCAACCAGAGATACCCACATGGAAGTGGGAATAGATCGCCATGGATTTCGTGACAGGACTACCAAGAACTCAGGCCGGAAACGATACCATTTGGATGATTGTTGATCGTCTCACGAAGTCAGCACATTTCTTAGCAATCAAGGAGACAGACAAATTTTCGCAACTAGCAGCGGTTTATCTTAAAGAGGTCGTCTCTAGGCATGGGGTACCAACTTCTATCATCTCAGATCGAGATCCGCGTTTCACTTCAATGCATAAATCATTCGGTTCCCAACTCGACATGAGTACCGCTTATCACCCGCAGACGGATGGTCAAAGCGAGCGCACCATCCAGACACTTGAAGACATGCTGCGGGCATGTGTAATTGATTTCGGGAAGGGGTGGGAGAAACACTTGCCATTGATAGAGTTCTCCTACAACAACAGCTACCATACAAGTATTAAGGCAGCTCCGTTCGAAGCACTGTACGGACGGAAATGTCGTTCACCTCTCTGCTGGCTTGAGGTGGGTGATAGTCAGATCACAGGCCCTGAGTTTGTGCTTGAAGCGTCAGAAAGCATTGTGCAGATCCGAAACCGTATGGCCGCAGCTCGCGACCGCTAGAAAAGCTACGCTGACAAGCGTAGTAAACCGTTGGAATTTGAAGTTAATGATCGCGTTATGCTAAAGGTCTCACCCTGGAAGGGTGTGGTGTGTTTTGGGAAGCGCGGCAAACTAAACCCCCGTTACGTAGGACCCTTCAAAATTCTGGAACGAATTGGAAAGGTAGCTTACAGGTTGGAATTACCTGCTGAGTTGGGTAATGTTCACGATGTATTTCACGTGTCGTAGTTAAAGAAGTGTTTGGTTGACGAAACACTAGTTGTACCATTTCAAGAGCTGAAAATAGATGACAAGTTACAGTTTGTCGAAGAACCTATTGAGATTATGGATCGGGAAGTTAAAGTGCGTAAGCATAGTCGTATACCCATTGTGAGAGTTCGTTGGAACTCAAGACGTGGTCCGGAGTTCATGTGGGAACGCGAGGACCAGATGGAACGCAAGTATCCACACTTATTTCCCAAAGACAAGACCAAGCCTAGCAATTCTGCATCTCATGTAACTAGTGAATTTCGGGACGAAATTCCCATTCAAGTTGGGGATGATGTGACACCCGCGGAAAACGCACAGTCATCTTGATTAGCATAGCATTGTGTTGCGGATGGCCTATCAAATTTCGGGACGAAATTTCTTTCAAGTTGGGGATGATGTGACAACTCGAGTTTTCGACCTTCACTTTCACATTAAATGCACGTTGACTTTGACTGTTAGTATTTGATTTATTGACTTGTAACTGCACACGTTATGTTATAATGAAACGAATTGTGTTTGCTTGGTTTTGTGTTTGATTGTATATGTATAACATGTGACTTATCAGAAAACTTAGTCTTAAACTGTTAACTCTTGAACAACAACTCGACGAAACACAAGTGTGTTTCGCCAAGCACATCTCAACGAATCAGAATTGTGATTCGCCAAGAACCATTCGACGAAACAAAGCCTGTTTCGTCGGCCCAGTCTCGTCGAAGCCCAGTAAGGGCCCAACACGTTACGTAATTGCATATGTACCGAACTCTCTGTTCATTCGTCACTTTTATCAAAACTACCGAAACCCTAGAACTCCCTTGCTCTGTGACGGCGATCTCGCATACCCGAAGCCCCGAACCGATCTAGTTGCTTCCTTGTTCTTTACGGTTAGTGTTTTTCTATGTGTGAGTGTTTGTTTATATCATCCATTACTGTTCTTGTTTGTAACCATGAAGAATCATGCTAGATTATAACCGTGTTCATGTTTTGGTTGATGATTTTGACTAGGCTATGGTCTATAGTGTTGATTTAGTGTTGCAAAACTTATTGATGTATACGGAATGAATACGCGTTACATGTTATAAATCTGTACATAGTTATACCCTGCTGATTTTGTGTTAAATGGATGATGATGTGCGGTATTGATCGATTTCTATATGATAATGATTCCGTATGTTTCTGGGTAATGATTGTTGTATGAGGATTAGATGATGATTATGTGATCAACGATTGTATGGTTGAACGTTGATAACGGCTGTTAGAATGATTAGGGTTTTCTGTGATGATTGCGTAACTGACATGTTGACGTAGCTGCTGCTTGACGAATCAGAATGTTTGGCGAATTAGGATGTTTGGCGAATTAGGATGTTTGGCGAATTAGGATGTTTGGCGTAATAGAATGTTGACGAATGTGAAGGCTTGACGGAATGGAACTCTTGACGAAACAGGAATGTGTTTCGCCAAGGAATAATCAACGAAATAGAATTTTGATTCGCCAAAGGGTGGTTGACGAAACACAAGTGTTTCGTCAAACATGTGTTTCGCCAGTTATGTGATTCGTCAACTTCTGTTTCGCCAACTTGAATACTTGCACAGTAACCTGATTTAACATTGTTAGAAGTCAACTGAGATATTTAACTGCTGTTAAGTGACACGCATGACTTATATGAATTCGAATGCGTACAATGTGCTACTTGGTGATCATCGATGCATTGTCCTTTGTGATTACACATACGTGCCAACTTTGTGAATACCAACTGATCATATACATATACGTACCGTAGGACTTGACTGATTGTTTGTGAGCACTTACTGTAACATACCGAGCAAATCAGGTGAGTTCATTGCATTTTCTCAAGCATGCGTCCCGGTGGTTTGGGACAACTGGTAAACATTTGGAAGGGAAACCTTGGGTAAACAACTTAATCGGTTTTGGTTATTGAACATGGAATCTATTATCGGATTGCCTGGAGGGCAATGGGGTAATTAGTTGATAGCGCTATTAGGTGGGAGACCTCACACCGGGCCGTAAGGACGGGCGTGAACTAATTATCTGGGTTTCACTATGGTTGTTAAGAGGCACACTCCTCGGTTACGTAAGGGCGTTTTCCCTAGGGTAACTAGCGTGAACAACATAGTGGGTTGCTAAGAGGCACACTCCTCGGTTACGTAAGGGCGTATTCCCTAGGGTAACTAGCATGAGCAACATCGTAACACAACATTGAATCGTATTAACATACATCTGGTAACAAAACACGTTAACAAAACCTTGAACTCACCAGCGTAGTCTGACACACTTGTTTGCATGCTTGTAGGTCGTTAACCTTGGAACATGGACTTGCTATCTGGGAGTGCTGGAGTGGTCATGGATCGAGGCTTTCGGATTATCTTACATTTGATACATTGGTTTTAAGTGTTATTATGAAACATTTGCTAAACGATTTATTACATGCTTCCGCTACACAATATTTTGGGAATTGATATCATGTTGACATTTTATTTTAGTAATTAATGACATGTTTTATTTAAGTATTTACCATTGGTTCAATGTGATTGGTGGCTCGAACTCTGATGCGTAACACGCCTCGCGGGGTTTCCGCAGGTGGAATTTTGGGGGTGTTACAAAACTACAGATGAGGCAATTTACAAAGGAGTTTCAACAGGTATAATCACAATTACTTTATTTATTGAATTAACTAAATAGTATATATTATTTTTATACAAACACATACTTCGTAAAGTAATATTCTTTTTTTCTTCAACTAACTTTACAGATTATTTCGATCATGGTGACCAATGTATTACTTGTGAAGTATGCAATGCTAAATTATGGGATGCTGAAAAAGGAAGGGGAAGAAAAGAGAAAGGAAGAATATGTTATTTCTTATGTTGTGGTTATGGCAAAGTAGAGCTACCAGATTATAAAGATGCTGTCCCAAGTTATAAGAAACTTTTTATGTATAAAGATAAAGAAAGCAAACATTTTTTGAATAATATTCGACGGTATAACTCCATGTTTGCTTTCACGTCAATGGGTGGTAAAGTTGATCCCACTGTTAACAGAGGTAATGGACCATTCTGCTACAGAATTAGTGGAGAGAACTACCACAGCACTGGAAGCCTGCTTCCGGAAGACGGAGATCAACCAAAATTTTGCCAGCTGTACATTTTCGATACTGAAAACGAACTTTTCAACAGACAATCCGTTTTTAGGTAATTATAATAAACTATAAATTTTTTTCCCATCAAAGCTTTCTATAGTATTTTTTTTTTTGTTAATATTGATGTTTTTTGACACTCCGCTATTTTTTAACCAGTCGTTCCAAGGATTCATCTTCCTCAAGTGTGGCTGAACTTGATAGTAAACTGATTGAACATATAAAATGTGTTTTAGATTCCGAAAATCAGTTGGTAAAAGCTTATAGGATGGTTAGAGACTGTTTTCATGAAAACCCTGATCTTAATCTAAAGCTTCGTCTAATTGGTATTAGAGAAAAGGATGGGCGAACGTATAATTTACCAACCTGTGGTGAAGTTGCTGCTCTAATTGTGGGGGATATTGCCAACAGAATCAACAATAGAGATATAGTTATTGAAACGCAGACAGGTACTTTGAAACGAATTAGTGAATTGCATCCTTCATACCTTGCACTTCAATATCCTATTTTGTTCCCTTATGGAGATGATGGTTACAGAATTGACATCCCTCATCGAGGTGTCGTAGACGTAATCAATAAAGAAACGTCCAAATTGTACAATGAGAGAGTTCTTTGCATATCGTGTGCAAGACAGAATTAATCAGTTTTCATTGATTCTAAATTCAAGGAGACTCTTTCAACAATTCTTGGTTGATGCGTATACTATGATTGAGAGCGAAAGGCTTAACTACATACGACTTCAACAAAAGAATCTAAGGTCAGATAGCTATGAAAGTCTATGTGAATTAAGAAATAAGGGCCAGCAAGACATATCTAAGGTTGGAAAACGAATCTTTTTGCCCTCTTCGTTTACCGGTGGCGCTAGATATATGATGCAAAATTATTTAGATGCCATGGCTATCTGTAAGTGGTTTGGTTATCCGGATTTTTTTATAACCATCACGTGCAACCCAAAGTGGCCTGAGGTAAAAAGGTTTCTTAGAGACACAAATCTTAAACCTGAAGATAGGCCCGATATACTGAGCAGATTGTTTAAAATAAAGTTGGATTCAATTTGCAAAGATTTTAAAGAACGCCATCTATTTGGAAAAGTTGCAGCAGGTATTTTATCAAATTGCTTTTTATATACATATTAGATTATTTAAATCTACTAATGATTTCTTTTTGTACAGTTGTTTACACAATCGAGTTTCAAAAGAGAGGATTGCCTCATGCCCACCTATGCTTATTCTTAGAAAATGAATCCAAACTTCCAACGGTAGACCATGTTGATCCATTTATAACTGCAGAAATCCCTGATGAAGATGAAGATGCAGAATTATATGCGCTTGTGAAAGACTATATGATTCATGGTCCATGTGGTAACGCTAATTTAAGTTGTCCATGTATGGTTGACAATAAGTGTTCGAAGGGTTTTCCAAAGAAATTTCAAGATCATACTACACTGGATTCAAATGGATTCCCAATATACAAAAGAAGAGATAATGGTGCTTCAGTAGTAAAAAATGGAATCGACTTAGACAACCGAAGTGTTGTGCCATACAACAAAAAACTTTTGAAACGGTACCAGGCACATATAAATGTTGAGTGGTGCAATCAAGCCGGATCAATTAAATATTTGTTTAAATATATAAATAAAGGCCCTGATAGAGCAACCGTTGCTGTTGTCCAACATGATAATAACAATGAAGAACTAGAACAAGACGAGGTCAAAGAATATTATGATTGTAGGTATCTATCGGCTTGTGAGGCATCTTGGAGGATCTTCGCCTACGATGTGCATTACAGGACTCCTTCTGTTATGAGGCTGCCTTTCCATCTTCCCGGAAAACAACCTGTTGTTTTTGGACCCGACGAGGATATTAATCAAGTCCTTAACAAACCATCTGTCAAAGCTTCAATGTTTCTTTCCTGGATGGAACGTAACAAAGACCCGAATGACACATTGGCCCGTACACTTACATATGTTCAGTTTCCAAGTTGGTATGTATGGAAGCTTGATAAACGTTGTTGGGAACCTAGACAAAGACATAAGTCAATTGGGAGAATTCACGCTGTAAGTCCGTCTCTTGGGGAAGCATATTTTTTAAGAATTCTTCTTAACAAAGTGAAAGGACCAAAATCTTTTGATGATATTAAAACAGTTGATGGTAAGGTATATGATACATTTAGAGATGCATGTTATGCACTCGGTCTTTTGGACGATGACACAGAATACAATGAGGCAATCAAGGAAGCAAATGAAACAGGATCCCCTTCGTATCTTCGTAATTTATTTGCTACTTTGCTATTAACAAATACGTTATCCAGACCAGAGGTTGTATGGGAAAGCACATGGAGATACATGACAGATGACTTTATCTACAGACTTAGAAAATATCATCGAGTTACAGGTAATTCTTTTACACAAAATGTTGTTCTTCTCCCCTTTATTTTTTGTTTTTGGTTGCGATACAAAAAAAAACAATTTCGGTTTAAAGACAACATGGTTTTGTGTTTCATTTATGATATATGGTTTGGTTCATTAAATATTTTTTGATTTCATAATATATATTTTTTTCCATTTTTTACAGCTTTATCAATTCCAGATGAGCAGCTTAAAAACTACGTTTTGAGTGAAGTTGAAAAATTCTTAGCTAGAAACAACTCATCACTCAAAAGATTTGAGACAATGCCGTACCCAGATAATGCTTCTATGTCTGATTCAGACAATCGTTTGATTAACGAGGAGCGTATCTACGACCAAACCAATCTTGAAGTTGAATTTAATAATCAACTTAATTTGCTAACTGAGGAGCAACGGTCAGTTTTCCAACAAATAATCAACGCAATTGATGGTAACAAAGGTGGGGTTTTTTTTGTGTACGGCTATGGTGGGACCGGGAAGACCTTCTTATGGAAGACATTATCTGCGGCAATCAGATCAAAAGGTCAAATTGTATTAAACGTTGCTTCCAGTGGGATCGCGTCATTGTTATTGTCTGGTGGCAGGACCGCGCATTCCAGGTTTCGTATTCCATTGAATCTTACAGAGGATTCAGTTTGTCATATAAAACCTGATGGAGATGTAGCTAGACTACTACACGAAACAAACTTGATTATATGGGATGAAGCGCCTGTGGTCCATAAGCATGCATTCGAAGCGTTGGATAGAACAATGAACGACATTTTCAATATCGACACTTCCAACAGATCAAATATCCGCTTTGGAGGAAAGGTTATTGTTTTAGGAGGCGATTTTAGACAGATCCTTCCTGTTGTTCCAAATGGTGGAAGACAAGAGTTTGTCAATGCCTCAATAAGTTCGTCTTATCTGTGGAATACATGTAAGTTGCTGAGACTAACAAAAAACATGAGGTTAACAGTTGGAAGTTCAGCATCGGACGCTGAAGAAATAAAACAATTTGCAAAATGGCTTTTGGATATAGGTGAGGGAAATGTTGGTGGTCCAAATGATGGAGAAACATCAATTGAAATACCAAGCGACCTTCTGATCACTGATACATCGGACCCCATTTCAACTTTAATTGATTTTGTGTATCCTTCAATTCTTGAAAACTTCAACAATCAGAATTATTTCAGTGAGAGGGCTATACTTGCACCTAAGAACGAGGTTGTGCATGAAATTAATGATCGGTTGTTGTCACTATTCCCAGGCGAAGAACGAGAATATCTTAGTTCAGACAGTCTTTGTCAGTCTGAAAATCCAAACGCTACACAACAAAAACTATACTCTCCTGATGTGCTTAACGGTCTTAAAGTATCCGGCTTACCTAATCATAGGCTAGCACTAAAAGTAGGCGTGCCGGTGATGCTATTACGTAACATTGACCAACAAAATGGTCTTTGCAATGGTACACGACTACAAGTCAAAAAAGCACTCGCACTTATATACCAAGGATTAATTTGATACCTTCTGATAAAAAAATTCCTTTTGAGTTTCAAAGGAGACAATTTCTGTTGGCTGTTTGTTTCGCAATGACTATTAACAAGAGTCAGGGACAATCACTGTCTAGAGTTGGTCTGTATCTGAAACAGCCAGTTTTCACCCATGGTCAGCTGTATGTTGCTTTATCGAGAGTTAAAACCAGACAAGGAGTTAAACTTCTGATTCTGGACAATGACGGCAAACCTACTAATAAAACGACAAATGTAGTTTACAAAGAAGTATTTCGTGACTTGTGATATCCATGTACTCATTCATCGTTCGATCATTCATTCCATGTAACTGTTCCCTAAAAATCATAATAACATTTTTTTGAAGTCATTTAATGTTTATTTTTTGTTGTTTTTTATTCAATTTTGTTAATGTAATAAAAAACATGTATACTCATACACATACTTAAATATTAACCTAAAATTATACATAAATAAACAGTACGTTCACTTATAATTCGCTATCCATTATCTTTCATAAACACAATATTACACAAATTTGCATCATCATGTATCTCGAGATATTACATTATTTGTCTCATTGTAGTTTACTAATTTACTTTTAGTTGAAAGGTTATTTAATTCAAACGATTACTTCAATAAATTAAAGTTATTCATTTGTGTTTTAGTCCACCCGCGAACCTCGCGGGTTCTTAAACTAGTGAACCAATAAATGAATAAGGTAACATCAAAGTGTTGACATTGTTGAATTGCAAGGATACACCGAAATGAAATACAACCGACCCTCGTGTATCATCGTCTTAATACATCTATAATATACTATATTAAGAGAACTGGGTTTTCTACCCTTTTCGTAATTTTGCCTAGGTACAAATCTTGAAGCAACATGTACAAATGAAACAAGCCATTTTATAGGGAGAAAACTTGGACATTCTCCAAAGTTTTAAGACACTTTGAGGGCAATCTAGACATTTCCCCCATGTAATCCATGCCCACTTATGTCTTCCATTAATTGAATTAAATTAAAGAATTAAATAAAAGTTTTATAATAACTAAAGGAATTAATTGACTAAATTAAAGATTAGATATGCAACATTTAAGATTTTTAATATTTAATTTAATAGTATGTATAAATATAAATAATCTATACTTCTATAAAAATAATAATGATTAAATATAAACAGACATAATCAACGTTATTATGAATTTAAGTTTATTATATCTTAAGTAAAGCAATCAATCACTAACTAATAATATCTTATATATTTAATAGTTAATATTTTATAAAGACAATTCTATATTTAATTCTATATTTCACTTGGAAATAAATATACAAAACTATCATACGAGATTATGCAAAGTTTTCTAAATTAAATTGAATCTCATAATAGATAAGTGGTGCAGCTTATGCCAACCATCATTACTTGATTATTTAGTTTTTATTAATTTACTTTAATGGTTTTTTAATAGTTTTAAACATTATTTAATATCTTAATTGTAAATAAAAGTGCTTATATTTTTATAAACGTACTTCTCCATAGATCAATTTATCTTTTTATAATTTTTAGACCAAAGAGTAGTGGGCTATTTGAAAGTTAGGAAATGCATTTCAAAGCCATCAATAGATAACCTTTGTCAATAATTGAATTGGAGAATCAATACAAACTTTTATATATTCAATGTTTAGTTATTAGTCTTATTACTCACTACTGTTACAAAGTAAAAAATTTAACTTGAAAATAAATATACAAAACTATCATACGAGAATATTATATGAAGTTTTCTAAATTAAATTGAATCTCATAATGGTTAACCGTTACAGCTTATCATTTTCCTTACTTTAATTGTATAACTCTTGTAACCGATGAATAATTGATTCGATTTTTAATGTAATTGATGGCTTGTGATTAACTACGTTAAAACTTAATCATCCCGAATGATATATATATATATATAGGATAATGCTAGATAAAAAACCCTAAAATTCTTAGAAAACTCTGGAAACCCAAATGGGAAGCCATTTTTACCCAACCTCCCGACATTTTTTTTTTTGAAAAAAATTACACATGTAATATACATGTTTTAGAGTGTTTTGGGCCAAAAAAAAACAAAAAAGCGCCGAAGGGATTTTTTTAAAAAAAATAAACAAATTTCAGCTCCTAACACGTGTTAAGCAAAAAAAACATAATTTCGCAGAAAATTGCTGAAACTTGTTTTTTTTTTTTAAAATATCCCTTCGGCGCTTTTTTGATTTTTTTGGCCCAAAAGTCTTAAAAACATGTATATTACATGTGTTATTTTTTTCAAAAAAAAATGTCGGGAGCTTGGGTTTTCTCGGGTTTTTTATATATATAGGGTTTTCTATCTAGCCCTACCCTATATATATATATATATATATATATATATATATATATATATATATATATATATATATATATATATATATATATATATATATATATAGGGGAAGGTTCATTTGAGAAGAAATTTAATGTGAGAAGAAAAAAGAAGAGAGGGCATATTAGTAAAATGCTATTTCATTTATAACTCATATCATTAATTTTTCTCTCTTTAATTAATTAGTCAACTAATCATTAATTATCCTACATATAATCTACAAAACCTACACATATCAAAATTTTCTTACATATACCCTACACATTATAGAATTTTATCTTACACAGTCGAAATTTATCCTACACACCTCAAAATATATCCTACACAACTCATAATTTATCATACACAACTAGTAGTTTATTCTACACTTTAAATTAAGTTGTTTTTTTTAATTTGGAAAAAGTATATATTTTGAAAAGGAGTTACAAATTTAATTTAGCTAGTTATTAAAGGGGAAGAATACAAATTAATGATTTATGTAAGTTTACCAATATACCCTTACATTAAAATTAAACACAAATATTAAATGAAGTAAAATAAAGCATTCTTATTGATTGAAACTTCTTCTTTTTTCTTCTTACAAAAAAATTCTTTTCATTTGAACCCTCCACTATATATATATATATATATATATATATATATATATATATATATATATATATATATATATATATATAGGGAGCCGCTAAAATGAAAACCACTCCCAGTTGTAAGAACCATGAGAACTACTCTCCCCCAATCAGATTATGCCAACTTAAAGGGTATTTTAGTCATTTACACCAAATGTCAGATCTCTGCTCTCTCTCTCCATTTAAATCACCTGACTTTTTAAATCTCCTCTCTCATCTCTCATCTCTCATCTCTTCCTTTTTCTATATTCAAAGTTCCATTCAAAGATCCAGACCACAACAAACACCCCATGAAACCACAACAAACACCCCATGAAACGCTCAACGAGGACAGTAGAGAGACAGAGAGAGACGGCAGAGGTAGGTGGACGACGGCGATCGAGGGGATTTTCCGGCGACCCGCCTGAGAAGATGACGATGGTGAGCGACGGTTAGTTGACAAGATCGAGGGGGTTTTCCGACGAAGCACAACCCTTTACCTGTTTTACTACACTTTACCGGAACCGGTTTGGGAATTGAGCCTGGTTTTAGGATACAGAAAATGTTTTCCACAAACAAACCCTCTTATGTTTGTTTTTGTATGATCTGCTTCTGCATTTTAGTTTTTGTTTTTGGCTTCATGTTCGGACTATTTCTACTAGGAACAAGCTATGGCTTCTGTTGCTCACCTTCATCACTCCCCTCTCTCCGGAAACAACCTTTGCCATTCGCGTATTCCTGGCCTTCAGTAACCAACCCTTACCTGCAAAAACCTTGTCGGTTTTACCGCTTTGCCTCTATGATTTAAGCCAATTGATATACTATCTATTCGACAACCGATTCCCTGTACCGGTGGTGGAGGTGGTAGTGCTGGTGTTGGCAATGGAAGCTGTGGCGGAGGGGGAGGTAATGGTGGTGATAGTTGCCCGGACAAAGGGGGGAAATTCGACGACAATTCATCGGTAGACAGTTTGGGGCCATTTGGGGCTTTACTTAGTGGTTGGAGATCAAGGGTTGCTGCTGATCCCCAATTTGCATTCAAGGTGTTAATGGAGGAAGTTGTGGGTGTGAGTGCAACCGTGTTTGGTGACATGGCAACGAGTCCAAATTTCGGTCTAAACGAGCCTGATTTCGTGTTTTCGACACTAGTCGTAGGATCAATTTTGAATTTTACCCTTTTGTATCTATTAGCACCCACCATGTCATATGGATCAACAACCCTCCCTTTCATATTCGCCAATTCGCCAAACAAGCCACATGTTTGAGCCCGGTGCATATAGTGCGGTGAACCGGCTAGGGACATTTGTGTACAAAGGAATATTGTTTGCAGCAGTGGGGTTTGCTGCTGGTTTAGTTGGGACCGCGTTGTCCAATGGGATGATCAAAATAAGGAAGAAAATGGACCCCGGGTTCGAGTCACCTAACAAGGCTCCACCTACTGTATTGAATGCGGTCACATGGGCGATTCCTATGGGTTTAAGTGCTAATTTAAGGCACCAAAGCCTGAATGGGATCGAGTTTTTGTTGGCGAAGGGGTTGCGGCGGTTGTTGTTTAAGAGCTCCGTGTTCGGGTTGAGACTGGCGAACAACGTTCTTGGTGGAATGAATTTTGTGATGTTGGCACGGGTGACCGGATCGCAAAGCGCTGCTTAGTGGTGAACACAAGGTTGCCGATGAATAGGTTTCGAATGAGCTAGAGCTGAGCTTAAACCTAAACTCAAACTCAAGGAAAGTGGTAGCCTGTTTTAGTTATAGAGGGTGTAAATTAATTGGAATTGATATGTTTCAAACAATTTAATGCTGAATTCTATCTGGTCCTTTCCAAACAAATGAAACGTTAAATATCATGAAAAAGCATGAGAACGAATAAAAACAACAATTAAAACCATTTTTTTATAATATAAACCTCGTTATGATTATAATTATAATACATATTAAAACTAGGTTAGTGGTTCCGACGGAGGCGGAGGTGACTTTTTCACCGATGATGCCCGGCGACTTGAGGTTGGCAGATGAATTTGATTTTTGCGTTTGATTTTTCTGATTGTCCCCGCTTTCCTCCGCTGATTTGTTTTGGTGGTTTGTTTTGATCTTGATAATTGATTGCATTTAGTTGTTTGTTTACTGCGGTGTTCTAGATTCGAACCTTAGAGTGGGTTGAGTTGGCAGTGATTTGTAAAAACAAAAGTTATACCGTAAACTTTTTAACGTAAAATGTAAACTTTTTAACGTAAAAACGTTAAACGTAAAATGTAAAAAGTTTTACGTAAAACGTTAAAAGGTTTACGCAACAGTAAAAAGTTTTACGTAAAAAGTTTTACGTAAATCGTAAAACATAAAACGTAAAAAGTGTTATGTAAAAACGTAAAACGTAAAAAGTAAAACATAAAACGTAAACAAATAAAACATAAAAAACCGGCGCGTAAAACATAAAAACGTTAAAAATGTTGAGGTAAAAAACCGGCACGTAAATCGTAAAAAAACGTTAACGTAAAAAACCGGCGCGTAAAACGTAACAAAACCGGCGCGTTAAAACGTAAACTTTTTTATCGTAAAACGTAAACTTTTTGACGTAAAACGTAAAAAAACGGCGCGTTAAAACGTAAAAAATTTAACGTAAAACGTAAAAAAAACGGCGCGTTAAAACGTAAAAAAATTAACGTAAAAAAACGGCGATTTTCTGTTGCGTTCGGTTTTGCTTAAAAACGTTTTTGTAAAAAAAAATTAAACCGTAAATTGTTAACGTAAAACGTAAACTTTTTATCGTAAAAACGTGAAGCGTAAAAAGTGTTACGTAAATTTTTTCGTAAGTTTTACGTAAAACGTAAAACGTAAAAAGTTTTTCGTAAGTTTTTCGTAAATTTTTTACGTAAGTTTTACGTAAACTTTTTCGTAAGTTTTTCGTAAAACGTAAAAAGTTTTACGTAAAACGTAAAACGTAAAAAGTTTAACGTAAAACGTGAAAATTTTAACGTAAAACGTAAAAACTTTTACGTAAAACGTAAAAAGTTTAAAATTTTAATGTAAAATGTAAAAAATTTACGTAAAACGTAAAAAGTTTTACGTAAAACGTAAAAAGTTTTTCGTAAAACGTAAAAAGTTTTACGTAAAACGTAAAAACTTTTACGTAAAACGTAAAACGTAAAAACTTTTACGTAAAACGTAAAAAGTTTAAATTTTTAACGCAAAACGTAAAAAGTGTACAAAAAGGGGCGCGTTAAAAAAAGTGAAAAAAACAGCGCGTTTAAAACGGCATGTAAAAAAACGACGCATTAAAAAACGTGTAGAAACGGCGCGTTTTAAAAAACGACGCTTGAAAAAACGGCGCGTAAAAACGCGTAAAAAAACGGCGCGTTAAAAAACTTCGGAAAAAACGGCGTGTAAAAAAATTTGCGCGTTAAAAAACGTGGAAAAAACGGCGCGTAAAAAACGTGTAAAAAACCGCGCGTTAAAAAAACGCCGACTGAGAAAAACGACGACTTAAAAAAACGGCGCGTAAAAAACGGCGTTAAAAAACGGCGCGTTAAAAAAACGCCGATTGAGAAAAACGACGGCTTTAAAAAACGGCGCGTGAAAAACGGCGCGTAAAAAACGGCGCGTGAAAAACGTCGCGTGAAAAACGGCGCGTAAAAAACGGCGTTAAAAAACGGCGCGTTAAAAAACGGCGTTAAAAAACGGCGCGTTAAAAAATCGGTGCGTTAAAAACGGCGCATTAAAAACGCCGATTGAGAACGGCGCGTTAACAAACGGCGTGAAAAAACGGCGCGTTAAAAAAACGGCGCGTTAAAAACGCCGATTGAGAACGGCGCGTTAAAAAACGGCGCGTTAAAAAATCGGCGCGTTAAAAACGCCGATTGAGAACGGAGCGTTAAAAAACGGCGCGTTAAAAATGGCGCGTTAAAAAAACGGCGCGTTAAAAACGCCGATTGAGAACGGCGCGTTAAAAAACGGCGTTAAAAAACGGCGCGTTAGAAACGGCGTGTTAAAAAACGCCGATTGAGAAAAACGACGCCTTAAAAAAACGGCGCGTAAAAACGGCGCGTAAAAAACGGCGTTAAAAAACAGCGTTAAAACGGCGCGTTACGCTTGAAAAACGGCGCGTAAAAAAACGGCGCGTTAAAAAACGGCGCGTCAAAAAAACGTAAAAAGTTTAACGTAAAACTTAAATTGTAAAAAGTATAAAAATCTTTTAAAAAAAATTTAAATTTAAAAATGTTTTTAATAAAGAAATTGTGTTTAAAAAATAAAAGTAATAAAAAGTAATTAATGAATAGGAAAAAAAAGGTAATTTAAAATTAATATATATAAAAAGACAAAATAGAGTTATTTTACTTAAATACCCTTTTGTATTATAATATTAAAGACATAATAAGACAAAAAACTTTTAATATTAATATTAACTACTTTTAATCACATCCATCCATCTAGTTGATCTAAGGGCTATAAAGTGGTTCTCATGGTTTTTACAACTAGAGGTGGTTTTCATTTTAGCGATCCCCTATATATTTATATATATAGCCATATCTCTGTAATTGTTATACAAATTTGAAATCCATGAACCTCACCCCATATTTCTTTAGAATTGATCTCCTTCACTACTCTCTGTCCATCTTTCTATGTGAAGCCCCCAAGAACCACATGATGTGAACATGTAATCGTAAGGTTTGTTTCTTCTGTTCGGGACATTCGTTGCATTTCTTTGTCTCGATTCTCGCCTTTCACCTGGTCAGTGTTCAGCCACCACTGCAACTATGGCTCAACGGAACAACCACCGCGGGTCCATTTCGAAACAATTATGAACTTTTGGTTTAGTGTCTTTTGGAATTTTACATTTTGGACTTTGGCAATGGATTTGGATGGTAGTATCCACCGACCCATTTTATGTAATTAAGGTTTATTATCAAAAGTATATTTTGTTATTAAACTATTATCTTTTTGAACACAAAGATAAATGTAGATTCACATGGTCAGTTAGACAAGATCTAATTGTATTTATGTATGGATTCCAAAAGCCTAAAATTATAAAAGTGATATTTATGTATAGCTCTACAAAATAAATATTTAAAAAGGAATAAAACCAACATAAAATAACTAACTTAAAGTAATTTCTTCTTTCTTCACCATTGTACCCATTTGTTTCCTTCACAATTAATAACTGTCAAGAATATATATTAACTTTACAAAATTTAATAGGCTCAATTAAACATTCTTTTCAAATATTGATATCCGATGTTTATTTTTTCTGTTGTGTAACACCGAGCGAGGATCATCGGCAATCATCGAAACCGGCATCAATGACTCACATTGGCTTCCTAAGACTATAAATGACTCACTAGGTTAGAATCTCATGTTTTATAATTAATTTGGTTTTCGTTATGGTTAAAGCTCAAAGCTAAACCGAAACGAATCACAATGCAATGTGCAACCCCTAAAATCACCAATCTAAGTGTTGTGCTCCCGCTGCATCGCGCGGGCACCCACTATCAATTATATAGAGATTTTCCTAACCCCAACCCTAAAGATGATGTTCATATCCAGTAGTTGAACTATTTATATACGCATCAAGTTTTTTGTATTATATATGCTTATATACAGTCAAGTCAATTTAAATGGACATGTTATTATTGATTCAAATATGCATGCTTAAAAGTGTTGGTGATTTTAGTTTAATTAATTTCATTTTAGTATAATAAAAGGTGTGGTCCGTGTGGGGTGCGTGCTTGGCGTGGGTTCAAAGGGAAAACGCACAGGGCCCAAGGGACAAAAGTTCATAGTAGGAAGCAGGAACTAATAATCACTGGAAATTATTCTCTTAGTATTAACCGGTGATGTTAGTAGTAACCACGAATAATAGTAACTTTGGTTATCAACTTTAATTACCCTGATGACCCGAATTGATACCGTCTGAAACATAGGTACCAATGTTTGTTTTTTTATGGTTTTGATCCATGTAAAACCGGTGTTGATTGTTATATCAAATGCGTGTATATCGAAACGATACCAGTCAAAAGCCTGCCACGAAACACAGGGATTATAATTAAATCTGATAAGTCTGGACACCCGCTGCAACGCGCGGGCCTTCCCACTAGTAATTGCATTAAGACTATTTGAATGTTGTGTCAAATGAAAAGCATAAATAGTTCCGCATGAAACGACTGATAGTAATTAGCACAAGCTACAAGTTCATACCGACGCCGCAAGGTGTCGTAAAGATTGAAATAGCTTAATAATTACGATGATCGAACAAATTCACCGTTTCCATAATCAACTGAAAGTTATAATGAAGAAAATTTCAAATAAATATTATAGGTTTTTCAATTGATGATGAATAGACCAAATGAAAATTATAGAATTTTTTTTTACCAATGATGAAAGAATCTTTTGAGGTACACGGAATATAATACGAATTTGTGTACTCTTATCTTAACACATAATTGTATTAAGACTGTTTTAAGATAATGAACCAACAGAAATTAAATAAATAAATCCGTACATCAGGGATTAAAATGAGATTAGCTCAAGTTTCAAGAAAATGAAAACGCCACTACAAGGTGTCGTAGTGATCGAAATAATAATAGCGGTGACTGAATGAGTTCACCATGCTTGAAACCAAATGAAAATTCAACGAAGTAAATCCGAATGTTTGTTTCAAAAAATCTAGTAGGATTTTCAATTGAAATTGAAACAATTGAATAATGTTTTTTCGATTGAAGATGATAAAGCAATAATATCACGAAAGGCTTGATTGATGTTGTAAGAACCATTAAGAGATACACTGAAATATGACAAAAATTTGTGTATCATTCTCTTAGCACACGATTGTGTTAAGATTGTTTTTATAGGATAAACCAACAAAGCGGATTCAATATAAATAAATAAATAAATAAATAATTAAATTCGTATATGATGTATGCAAACGAGATTAACGCAAGCTTCAAATTTGGGAAAACGTCACCACAAGGTGATCGTGATCAAAGAAACAATTTAATGAAGTCGAGGACCAAACAAGCCTGTTATGGTTCAAAACAAATGAAGTGCTTGTTGGTACTATTTTGAATATGATAGGGACCTTGAATTGAATATGTATTGCGAGCAAGTTCAAACAGTTGAACTTGGTTTAAACAAAATGAGTTCATGTATTAATAAGAAAGTTCTGACATGGTCACAATGAAAACCATGTATGCCAAAGAAAATTGAGTTTTTCAAGAAATTCCTTGACTCGATATCAAAGAGTTATTGTTTTGCAAGAAACGCGGTTTACAATGCAAAGATCAAGTATAGCGAAACGATATTTGAGTTTTGATAAAACAACAAATTAGAATGAAGCCCTCC
The DNA here is from genome assembly GCF_002127325.2 of Helianthus annuus. NCBI lineage: Eukaryota > Viridiplantae > Streptophyta > Magnoliopsida > Asterales > Asteraceae > Helianthus > Helianthus annuus. The sequence goes on along the minus strand of NC_035446.2, from coordinate 154,955,503 downwards.
AGTGGTCTTCATAAATCAAATGAATCACATGCGCAACAATAGTGCATGTGTAATGTGTGGATTTACCAAGAAATGAAGCAGATCAATATTCGCTACTATGAAAGAAATCCTCATGGTATGATGACCATTAAGGGGAAGTAGCAATGCAAAAGTCTATTTACAGAGGTCAGAATTTTAACAAAAGAAATTTAAGAATTTTATCTGGGATTTTGTGTGATAACCGTTGTTTAAATGACATTACCAAGGAATGTCGAATGAAATAGGGGATTGTAAAGGTATGTGACTTCTTTTCCAGTGTCAAGAATTGGATTAGACTATGCGCCGATTGTTGTGAAATCTTGTTCTATCGTACCTCAGCAAGCTTCATGTCATTTGTAGGATCATGTGGCAAAATGCTGCTTTTTTTTATTAGTAGCTTTTCTACTGACGGGATTCGCATTGGTGTCGTCGTGCCCAATTATATTTTTCAAAGGTCTTGCCTTGAAAGTCGTGTGTGATATACTTCAACGTCTGTGGACGTATAATTTACGTTTTCATGTGTTTTCTTGTGCACTAGCACAATTTTACATGCTTCTTACTTGTGTTAATAGTCTATGGTAATGCATTGGAAATTTTTATACTTTTGATGGTGTCCCAACTTAAAGGGTTTCCATCGTTTATTTTGTCGCACGAGTTACGAGACAGATGATCAAACGAAATAATGTTTGATATCGGAATTATAGATATATGCAAGAGATTTCTGATAAAGAAATTTAGAATTATTATTGACACATATGCTTGTGTTTTATTCTTAATTATCAATCGTTATGGTTTTTGGAATTTCTTATAGATATACATATCTATATAATCATATATTTCACATGCTGTAATATACATACCTTTTATAAGGTTAATGTATTTAACAGATACATATTTCTAAAAACAAGTCAAATATCAGATCATGGTACTATTTAGGGAAATTTGTCACTTGTTTGGCATATTATACTCCTTCTTACCCGGTTCTCGCCGGAGAGGTAATTATTATGTTTCCCATAAATAGTATATTTTCAAGATTTTAAAAGTGCCTCTTTTATTAAGGCTTTCATCCAGAATCAAGGAAATTTGTATTCCCCTAACATATCTTATTCTAGACCAAGTAGTATCAATAAACAAGAATTAGCAGCAATTAAGTGTTATTGCTTATTTATCGTACCTTGCAATGTTCTAATTATCATTCTTACGGCATACCCATACCCATCACCCTTTATTTGCACAAGTATTTAGCTTATCTCAAAGCTTATACTAAGGCATCTTTTCTTAAGTTCAAGTCTAAATGCTATCATGTGTGCTACCAGTTAATAGCAATTTCCTAACTCTTTTATTTAAGCTTAGATATTATTATCACAACACCTATTGGCTTAAATCAGTGGCTCTGATACCACCTTCTGTCACGACCCCCGACCCCACCCTGGACGGAATCGGGAGCCGCGAGCAGCCAAGTGGTACCGGTGGTTATTTTGAAAAGTAGTGCAGCGGAAATTTCATCAGGACCGTGAGTTAGGAAAAATATCAGAGTTTAGAAAACACCGGATTTTATTTATTAAATAGATGGGACAAAATGATGTTTGGAAAGTTAGCTTTAATATGGGATAACCCGATTACATAAAACAATTTTCCTTAATTTAATTTAATTGACAAATCAAGCCACTTCTGTAAGCCTTTTTGGGTGCCGTATCCAACTCTTACTCCAATCTACCTGAAACGCGTTTTAAAAAGGTTTTGTCAGCAGGAAATACTAAGTGAGTTCATTCAGGTTTTATAAAAATATATTTGTTATAATTTACAGCATTAAGAGTTTTTATATTTGCTTCTTTAAGATTGGCAAAAACTTAATCACTGCAAAGTATAACTAGAAAACAGTGTTATAAGTTACAGTATTAAGAGCGATTACAATGTTTATATCTATCAACCGTCTACCCACGGTATTTGTCACTCGACCACCTATTGGCTATCTCGTTGTCCAATGGTGTCTGTGACTATGGTCATATCACCCCTTGGCTAACCCGTTGTCCAATGGTGACGGTTATCAAGTAATGTATACAAAACCCCACATACCGGCTGTAACTTGGTGATTACAAAGACTTAATCCCTGTAATTATAACTTTGAAAATAGGGTTTTGGAAATAATTTGATAAAAAGAGAATGACTCACAGTATAAGCATGATTTAGCAAGCTTCTTGATTCTATTCCTTCTGATAATTAAGCGTATACTTTATTGTTCTGAATCTTCTGATGATTTAACAGCTTGTTTGATTGTAAGTGTGTAGTTGGGAGTATTCTGGTAGTTAAACATATAGATTAACAGAATGGAATACGTATTTGTGTAAAACCCAAATCAAACCTTAACGGTAGTCACGAGATTCGAACCTTAACAAAATTCACAAAGTATAGCACTTTGGATTCCGTTTACCGAAATTCACAAAGTACAGCACTTTGGCATTTATTAGATGGTTCCTGAATCGATCGGACAGAACATCGCATCGGTGATTATTGGTTAGAACACTAACGTATAGAGAGAAGAATAGAAGAAATGAACAAGGAAATGAATTCCTAAGCTTCCTATTTATAGGTAAGAAGTATGAAACTTCTAGGAAGTTTCCTATAGCTTTTCTAGGAAGCTAGCTATACATTTTCTAGGAAGCTTCCTACCCACATATATCTATCCTCTTACACCTTCCTAGCACCTTCCTTTTGATATTATCTATTATATATATATATATAATATATATATATATATAATCCTATATAGGGTAGGGTTCCAGCGTGAACCTAATCACTGCGTGAACTAATCTGGACCATTGATTTCCTTTTTAGTTGTTAAGGGTATGATTGTAATTATATAAAAAATTAGATTTAAATCATTATTTTAATAATTGAATTAAGTTACATCTTTCCTATTTTAAATTCATTATCCACATTATCTTTTATTTCATTTTTATTTTTTAGATTTCACCACCAGAATTCGGATTATGATTTTTAAGATTCACGTAACCTTCATATTTCAACGGTATACACATGTGTACTTTGATATGAATTGAACAGTACACATGTGTACTCAGCATGGTACATATGTGTAATTAGCTACATAATACATACATATAAACAAAACTTGTAAACCTATTTTATATTAAGCAAATAACAATTTCCATAATGTTTGCCAAACCAAAAAAAAACATACAATTACAAGTTCAAGTTTCGTGAAAACAATAAACGCAACATAATCGGAAAAATAAAAAAAGACATAGTCTTTTACAACTATTCGCCGCGTTGTATGCTGAATCATCCTTATCGACCAAGCAAACAAACATACGTGAATCATCCTTATCGACCTCATACGTGAATCATCCTTATCGACCTTCCATCTCCACTTTCCTCGTTTACGACGTCTCCTATAATAACATAAAAAACTCAGCAATTAGTATGTTGCATAATTCACAAGTGTACATCAACAACTTTACACATTCAATACACAAAAAAATATGAGATATCACAAAAACAAACGCTATACACATGTGTACATCGCATTAAAAACATAGCAAAACCAGAATACACATGTGTACAACGCTTTAAAAACAGAGCAAACTCAGAATACACATGTGTACAGCGCCTTAAAAAAAGTTGATTATGTCTTTGCAAACAGGTAAATCTAACAGCATGATTATGTCTTTTTTATTAACAAAAATAAATAAATAAAATCTAAATTTAAAAAAAAATAATAATATTAATAATAATTACCATCCATGTTCCATCTTCCATCTGAGGAAACATAACCTTTTTTAATTGAAAGGTTAAGATCTGTAAGAACTTGAACAGCCTCAAGAAGAATTCCATCGTTTCTTGCACTGTCAATCTGAAATCAAAAAAAATTAATTAATTATTAATTATATAAATATAAATTTATATAATACACATAAATTAACTTTAAAAAAAATATATAGAAAATTACCATGATGCGTGTTGCGTCTGCACATCCAGCATTATCAATCATGACCCTAACGAAGAAAAATTATACAGACAAGTCAACAAAAGCACGAAATTCAAACTTTGAAGTTTTGAAGATGAAAATTGGGGCAAACGAATTAGTCAAAATTGAATCGCTTAAGAAATTTCTGGAAATCGGTTTAAATGGATCTGCGAAGAACACCATCCGGAATGGTTTCGAAACGAAAAAATGAGTTGAAAACTTACAGATCTGGTGTTATCACGGGTTGTGAGAGTTCGTCGATACCCTAAAACCTCGCCGCCGCTGTCGGCACTCCTCTCCGCCGCGAGCCACTTCACCCCTGTCGTCATCCATCACAATCACAGCACCACCGATTCCGGCACAAAATTCAATCTTATTGGATCTTTCTGGTACGATTCCGGCGAGCTCGGTGGCGGTGGTGCCGTAACCGTGGTTGGTGGCGACGCCGCACTGCCAGTGCCAGGGGTCTAGATCGATAGGTTTTCATCACAAGCTTCAACAAGTTATTACTTTGTCTCAATATAGAATAAAATATTTTCTTATAAAACTGTGCTTAAAATAGATGAATTCAAGTAATTATTAGATATAGTAATAGCATTGGTTTTGGTACGTATTTAATATAATGGAAAGAATTTAGGTTTCTTTTTTTGAATTATTTTGATTGCGTAATTACGGTTATACCCTTTTGTATTTAATTAAATTAAAAAAAATTAACCAAATAATTACCATCATGCCACTCATTTAAATCTTAAGATCATATAAATTAACGGCCAAGATTAGTTCACGCAGTTCACGCTGGAGAAATTGTTCACGTTTGAACCTAATCCTATATATATATATATATATATATATATATATATATATATATATATATATATATATATATTCTTCATGTATATCTATTTAGGTGTTTAATAAATTTTACTTAGCTGATTAATTAATCTTACTTGGCTTAATTAATCTTGCTTAATCTTAATTAATCTAGCTTAGCTTAATTAATCTTGCTTAGCTTAGCTTAATTAATCTTGCTTAACTAATTAATTAATCATACTTAACTTAATTAACAGATTAATTAATCTACTCAGCTAACTTAACTGCTAAGTTTATTTAACTATTAAGTTTACTTAGCTATTAAGTATTCTAGTAGTTCCCTGATTACGAGTTCTAATTTCTAGACACAATGGAACTCGTATTAGTGTATTAACTCAATTCAACTTTAACGACAATTCACGAGACTAAAATCCTCACAACGAATGACAAAGGCATAGCCCAATTACGGGCAGCACTTAAACATCCATCGGATAGTTTCAATCGATCGGACATTGAATCGTACCAGTGACTAGAGTTATCACCCTAATACGGGCAGAGTTTCGGGATTTAGAATATAATACCCGAGCTATTACTTTGCTATAAAAGAAGCTAAAAGAAGAAAAGAATTGAGCGAATTGAACTGAAACTATCGACTGCTATTTATAGGCTGGAAACGGGGCGCCTCGCGGCCCGCATAACTTTAAAGGAACACTTACGCGGCCCGCGTGGGAGTGTGGATCAGATCAGAGGTTGTTGAGTCATCGGTGGTCGCGAGGCGTGGACAACACGTGTCCCTTAAGCTTATCCGGAGATCTGCCTTGCTGTCGCGGTCCGCGTAGACTACCATTATGTCTTACGCGACCCGCGTGGACTCCAATTTCTTGATTTCTTGGTTTTTTTCACAAGGATTAGGGTTTCAGGGGTCCGGGTTTCCACTTACGGAGCGTTTTAGGATATTTTTGTGCGAGTCGTTACACTTAGTGTCATAACCTCCGACAACATCCTAGGCGGGAGCCGTGAGCCAGTTACAGGTGGTGTCGGTGTTTATTAAAGTTGTAGCGGAATATATATCATGAGGATCGTAGCTAGGAAACAATTTCAGAGTTTGCAAAACACCAAAGTTTAATATTGAACAAATGGGATAAAACCCATATTTCATTCAAATGTTTTTATAGGAATAAACCCTAATTGACAAAACATAATTTCTTCTTTTTATTCAGGTAATCCTAGTCACTTTATTTAAGCCTTCTGTGCTCCACAACGGGCTTCTATTACCTTCACAGTAAGTTACCTGAAACGCGTTTGGAAAATATTTTATCAGCGAAAAATACTGGTGAGTTCATTCATTTGTATAAAAAGATAGATTATTATATTTTACAGTATCAAGGGTGATTACATTGTTTATATCTATCAAAAACTCAATCAGTATTTGTCATACGTTGGCAGTTCTGATGTGACGGTGGTCATATCACTCATTGGCTAACTTTCATCCAATAGTGAAGATTATCAAGTACTGTATACAAAACCCCACATACCGGCAGTAATTTCAAAATACATAAACTTAATCACTGATGTTTTATGCGATTTAGGCGCATAGTATGGTTAAAAACCATATTTGGCACCTAAAAGCTTGTTACCTACTGATGTTATGAATAATCTTTTATACTTTAACAGTAAGTAAAAGTTTTGAACTCAGATTTCCAGATTTGACCCTAAAGCTTATGTAAAATGACCAAAATGCCCATTCGGTGCATAGTTTGGTCACAAATGATAAATTTCACATATATACAATATCTTACTGATATAACCTACTAAAATAAATATTTTTACTGATCAGTTTAGACTAGAACCTCAGATTATTATTTAACCTCTTTTATAATCTTAAAAATGACCAAAATACCCCTACGGGGCTTAAATTGATTTTAAATCTGTTTTGGGCATAATGGAAGGTATCCTACTTGAAGGGGTATGGTCCCAGATCTCGCGTCAGCATGACCGCGAGTGACCATTACCCTTATCAAAACCCCCACTAGCTAATGACCTATCTGTGTCTGTGCGGGCACGCGCGAACACAGAGGTCGAATCCAATTTGCCCAATGATGGAGGAGGACTTACCTGGAGTATGAGAACGGTACCGCATCTAGTGTATGAAAACGGTGTACGCATAGCGATGCGGCCTAGCACCGCATCCTGTGAACACTTCTATCAATACAAGGGATCGGGACAACAGCAACAGTCACCACAAGTGGCGATGCGGCCTGGCACCGCATCCCACAAATCTTAGCCAAAGTAAGAACGCGGAGACAATAGTGGTTACCGCAGGCAGCGATGCGGCACGGCACGGCACCGCATCCTGCCCACGAGGCAAGTGGGGCTGACCCCACAGATCAAGTGGCACTAATCACAGTCGCATGTTAGGCCATACGTAAGCGACAGACTGAAACTGCAGTAGGACGTGGCTTCACCTCCATAACCGACAAGCCTGACACACCTGCATAAGGGCAGCACGTCGTCAGTCCGCCCATTCAACTCCTCCTTCAATCCTCGGCTATAAATACCAACCCCAAACCAGGTTTGAGGTATCTCTTCACAACTCTCTCACTACTACTACTATCACATTTTGCTTCCCAAGCAAACTACTGATTCTCACGCCGGAGAGTGGTAACAAGGAGCACCCCCCACCCCTTTCTCCTTGTTACGAGTCACGGTGTGTTTTCCTTGTGCAGGAGACAGCCCAGCTGACGGTCAAGCCACCGATCCTCAGAAAGAAGGGATTAACCCTACTTGACGAGACCAGTGAGTTAACCCCGCCCGGTTAACCATTGTTTCATCATTGGCGCCCACCGTGGGGCCCGAACCCACGATCAAAATCATCACACACAGATGAACGAAACTACTTCAAGGAAAACTGATTCCCATTGAAGCATGAAGGAAAATGGCTACAGAACAAATGCGGACGAGATTCCAAATCATCTAAGGAGATCTCGTTGAGCAACAAGCAAACGAACAGAGGTAACAAGTCTGCTTATGACTTTGTTTACCCCCTTATGAGCTGCATAGATAAACAATGGTGGGCATCGCCATGCCTATGACCATGTTTATTTGACCATTATCCAGATTCAAATTGTTCGACCAAACAAGGCCAACAATGACGCAAGTACCCAACTTTGCAATAACGCAAAGCAACGAGGTAACCGCAAAGGACGTGCGGTTACTTGAGAACTAATTGGAAGAACACGAAAACCCCATAGAGTAGGGTTCATCATTACATGTCCAATTGCTGAACATAGAGCTTGAGCAAAGCTACTCACAGCGCTGCATCATCTACCGCAGAGGTTACAACTAAATTTGCGGGTGCGGACATCTTCCGTCACCATTACAAATGTTGGTTCGAAGCCTACTCTCTTCTTCATTCACCACCCCAAAGGTTGGTTCGAAGTTTGTAGACATCTTCAGCCACGATCTCAAAGGTTGGTTCGACACACCAACAGGTGGCACCCAACCCTGATGACATCAAGAAATGGTAGACCATACTACCAGATCAAAACCCTAGGCTGAGAATTTCGCATCAGACGAAACTTGCTCACCGGTACGGAAGCGACGTCACATGACTCTACCGGACCCTCGGTTTGATTTACTAGAAGCAGGAGCCATCCACATGGCCTAGAATCTTCTACAACATACGCACTACCTTCTAGACACCATAGTCCAGTACTCCTCCCACATGCAACTTGCATACGGAAACAGCACTAGACTGGGGGGACTTGAAGGGGTATGGTCCCGGATCTCGCGTCAGCATGACCACCAATGACCATTACCCTTATCAAAACCCCCACTAGCTAATGACCTATCTGTGTCCGTGCGGGCACGCGCGAACACAGAGGTCGAATCCAATCTGCCCAATGATGGAGGAGGACTTACCTGGAGTATGAGAACGGTACCGCATCTAGTGTATGAAAACGGTGTACGCATAGCGATGCGGCCTAGCACCGCATCCTGTGAAGTGTGAACACTTCTATCAATACAAGGGATCGGGACAACAACAACAGTCACCACAAGTGGCGATGCGGCCTGGCACCGCATCCCATAAATCTTAGCTAAAGTAAGAACGTGGAGACAACAGTGGTTACCGCAGGCAGCGATGCGGCGCGGCACCGCATCCTGCCCACGAGGCAAGTGGGGCTGACACCACAGAGCAAGTGGCAACAATGACAGTCGCCTGTCAGGCCATACGTAAGCGACAGACTGACACTGCAGTAGGACGTGGCTTCACCTCCATAACCGACAAGCCTGACACACCTGCATAAGGGCAGCACATCGTCCGTCCGCCCATTCAACTCCTCCTTCACTCCTTGGCTATAAATACCAACCCCAAACCAGGTTTGAGGTATCTCTTCACAACTCTCTCACTACTACTACTATCACATTTTGCTTCCCAAGCAAACTACTGATTCTCACGCCGGAGAGTGGTAACAAGGAGCACCCCCACCCCTTTCTCCTTGTTACGAGTCACGGTGTGTTTTCCTTGTGTAGGAGACAGCCCAGCAGACGGTCAAGCCACCGATCCTTGGAAAGAAGGGATTAACCCTACTTGACGAGACCAGTGAGTTAACCCCGCCCGGTTAACCATTGTTTCATCACTACTGATATCACAACATGTTTAAGGCATATTAACTTGTGAAACCTGTACATGATTCTTTTGGTTACCCGTTATGCATTTTTTCGCGTTCAGTATGGTTTATGTGACTAGTTTGCATAAATTGACCGAAACGGGTCAAACCTTATCATTTTCACTTCAAAATCCAGAATGTGTTTAGTTTACCCATATTGTACAAGTCTTCATACTTGTCGGGTCTAAATCACATTCTAATCCGGTCTTCGCTTAATCTTGCGTTTTGAACCGTGTACCTTTCTTTAAAACTAACCGGTCTAAGTTTAAACTTAGGTAAGACCCGTTAGGAATCTAATAGGTTACTAAAACCTTAGTTCCAAATTTAGGAGCCTAGTAAAAGATAATTGCACTTGCTGATTGTTATACGGCTGAGATAAATTTGTATTTTGCTCAGGTAAATACTTTTAACTTAATTTCCGTTATACGGGCTTGGGATACGGTATTATAATAATACCGCTTGATCGGGTATGAAATCGTATAATCGGATTGTGATTAAAAAGATGCATAACCCGTTTTAATCCGTTTTGTTTGATGCAATGCCCTTGGGGGGTTAATGACCATGTCCTGAATATCCTCGGCTCATTTATAAATGGCCACGGCTTAAGCACGGGTTGTAGGCATACACCTGATAGATGCGTATGTATAAATGGCATCTCACATCTCTTGTGGGCATATACTTGTGGCGTGTCAATTAATCTTGTCTCGGCTCTTCTAACCGAGCCCTGAATGGACGACAAACATATAAAACTGTATACAAGATTATTTTTAAATAATTGTCCCAAGTTATAAAAGATTTTATGCCTGGAGCATCCAAATCACTTTTATAAATACTTTTCAAAATGAGTCAGTTAATTGTATTTACCAGTGTCAACTGACGTATTTTTAAAAAAGGTTAAGTGCAGGTACTAAGTGAAATGGGCTGGCTACTCCTAGTATCAAATAAAGAGTCTTGCAAGCTTTTGATGCTTAAATCTGTTGAACAATATCTCTTTTTGTTTTGATCCGCATGTGGATCCACTTTACAACCATTATGTAATAATTTATGTTACTTTCAATCGGTTTGTAATATTTTTACTTTAGACTTCCGCTGTGCATTAAAATGTGATTATTTGACTATGATGATATCAACTACGTCACAATACTCCCCACCGGGCCCACCGGTAATACGTGGAAATATCGGGGTGTGACATATCCCTATCAGAATTAATAGATACTGGCACTCCGTGGAGAGATACTATCTCATCCACGTACAACTGAGCTAACTTATCAGAGTTCTGCGTTTCTTTAATAGGTAAGAAGTGAACTGACTTAGTCAGTCTGTCGACTATAACCCATATCGTATCATTCCCACGTTTTGTTCTTGGTAACTTAGTAATAAAATCCATAGTTACCATTTCCCACCTCTAAGTGGGAAGTTCAGGTTGTTGCAGCAAACCTGACGGCTTTTGATGCTCGACTTTAACCTGTGCGCACGTCAGACACTTAGCCACATGTGTGGCTATAGATTTCTTCAAACCTATCCACCAATAGTTTGCCTTTAGATCCTGGTACATCTTATTACTGCCTGGATGGACTGAAAATTTTAAACTATGAGCTTCCTGAAGGATCAAATCTCTAAGTCCTCCATGGATTGGAACCCAGATTCGACCATTCAATCTAAGGATTCCATCCTTTCCATAAGACAATTGATCAGCAGTTACGCCCAATTTCTCATTTGGAAAGTTAGTTTCCAATACGGCTTCCTTCTGAGCAGCTAACAGCCTCTCATTCAAGTTATTCTTTAGTTCAATACTTTTAGCGTTGATCCTTATTGGTTTAATCCTTTCCTTCCTGCTCAAGGCATCAGCGACAACATTTACTTTGCCCGGATGATAGCGAATTTCACAATCATAATCATTCAAAGTCTCCATCCAACGACGTTGCCTCATATTGAGATCTTTCTGATTAAAAAGATGTTGAAGGCTTTTGTGATCTGAATAAATCACACATTTGGTTCCATATAGGTAATGCCTCCAAAGCTTTAGTGCAAATACAACGGCACCCAATTCCAAATCATGGGTGGTGTAGTTCTTTTCGTGCACCTTTAGTTGACGAGAAGCGTAGGCAATAACCTTGCCTCTCTACATGAGCACACAACCCATACCAGTGTATGATGCGTCGCAATAAACAACAAACTCTTCTATCCCTTCTTGCAATGTCAACACAGGAGCATTGCTTAATTTCTGCTTGAGGATCTCAAAAGATTCTTGTTTCTTGGAACCCCAGTCAAACTTCACATTCTTGCGAGTTAACGAAGTTAGAGGTGCAGCAATCCTAGAAAAGTTTTCAATGAAATGTCTGTAGTAACCTGCCAAACCTAAGAAGCTGCAAATCTCTGTAGGTGTTTTTGGTGCTTGCCAATTCATAATCGCTTCAATCTTAGCGGGATCCACCTAGATACCACGCTCACTTACCACATGTCCAAGAAATTGGACTTCTCAGAGCAAAAATTCACATTTAGAGAACTTTGCGTAGAGCTTCTCTTGTTGCAGAAGTTTAAGAATACACAGCAGATGTTTTTCATGATCGGCTTGACTCTTGGAATAAATAAGTATGTCATCGATAAAGACAATGACAAACTTATCTAGATACGGCTTGCAAACGCGATTCATAAGATCCATGAATGTTGCAGGTGCATTAGTGAGCCCGAAAGGCATCACTAAGAACTCATAATGGCCATATCTTGTTCTGAATGCAGTCTTGTGTACATCTTCGGTTCTGACCTTCAACTGATGATAACCTGACCTCAAATCGATTTTTGAAAAGAAACTTGCCCCTTGAAGCTGATTGAATAGATCATCGATCCTTGGCAATAGATATCAATTCTTGATTGTAACTTTATTCAACTCACGATAATCAATGCATAAACGCATTGAACCATCTTTCTTCTTCACAAATAGAATAGGCGCTCCCCAAGGAGACGAGCTAGGTCGAATAAAACCCTTCTCCAATAAATCATCCAACTGTGTTCTTAATTATTTCATCTCGGTCCGTGCCAAACGATAATGAGCTCGTGCTACTGGTGCAGCTCCTGGAATGATATCAATCCTGAATTCCACTTGTCTGTCTGGAGGTAAACCAGGTAATTCTTCAGGAAAAACGTCTGAATATTTAGAAATAACAGGAATATCTTCAATCTTGGGCTTCGGCTCATCCATCGTGACCTGTGCCATGTAGATGACACAACCTTTCTTTAAACACTTTGATGCCTTAAGCATAGACACTTGTTTAGGCAATCCATGCTGCATATCTCCTTGAATAGTAAGTGGCTCACCATAAGGAGTTTTGATAACCACTTGTTTCTTATCACATACAATTTGGGCTTGGTTTAAAGATAACCAATCCATGCCTATAACTATATCGAACCCTGCCTATTTCAACGGAAGCAAAGACAGCGGAAAAGAGTGATTCTTAATGGATATGAAACATCCATCTAAAATTGTTGAAGCAGTCTCTATGGTACCATCGGCCAATTCTACCTCATATTTTATGTTTAGGGCTTTAACAGAGAGATTTAACCATTTACAAAATTTATTGTCTACAAAAGATTTATATGCGCCAAAATCAAACAAAACTCTAGCATAAACATCATTGATGAGGAAAGTACCTGTTATCACATTATCATTCTGTACCGCCTCCTGAGCATTCATCTGAAAGACCCGAGCATTGGTCTTTTTAGCCTCCTCAGGCTTCTTTGGGTTTTTCGGGCAGTTAGTCTTTATGTGCCCCTTCTCGTTGCAACCATAACAGGTTGCATCCTTTATTTTCTTGCAATCCAAGGTTTTATGCTCTTTTGACTTGCAAATCCCACAAACTTTAGGATTTGTCTGTGATTGCGATTGTGATTCGAGTCTGCACTTCCCAAAATGGTGCTTCTGGCAGGTTTTACACTTGGGCTTCTCACCTGTCTGTTGGGTATCCTTCATAAACCCAGAACTCCTCCTATGATCTGAGTTCCCCTTTCTTTTCTTATCGGAGCGATGAGAACTCTCATCCTCCCTTTTCCGTTTTCCTTCATCAGAAGCTTTGACAGATTTATTTCTCACTGCATCGAGTGTGAGAGATAGAGACAGATCCACCACTGACCTGTATGTAGTAGGTCTGGAAGCTTTCACATTACCCTTGATTTCTGGAGCCAAGCCTCCAATAAAACGTGCTATGCGCTTTGGTTCCGGTGTGACCAAATAAGGAACCAATAGAGACATGGTGTTAAAACTTGTAACATACGCCTGACAATCCAAATTCTTCATGACCAGAGTAAAGAAGTCAGTCTCGATTTTCTCTACCTCATGCTGAGGACAGAAGTTTTCCTTGATCAGTGCTACAAATTGTTCCCAAGATAAGTTATACAGTGGAACCTTCCCTGTGGCTTGGATTAACGACCTCCACCAAGCCAAAGCTTCCCCTTTAAATGATTATGAAACAAACTTCACAATATCCTGTTCCGCACAACCACTGATATCAACTACAGTATCCATCTCATCAAGCCATGTCATACAGTCAATGGCTCCTTTTTCTCCTGTAAAGTCCCTTGGCTTGCAAGAGACGAAGTATTTGTAAGAACAAGTCTTTGTGCGCGGTTCCTGATTCAGCACAATTTGTTTAGATGGGAGACTCTTCTGATTCGACGAGTGACGGGAATCGTCCTTATTTAACTCATGTGTTTTAGAAGGGGGCCTACTATGAGCCACAGATTGAGTCTTTGTGCGAGTATTACTTGGTTCCTTGAATTGTCTGTCAATGGCTCTAGTAACAGCATTATCTATCATTGCTTGTAGGTCTGCACCAGCTACATTTATTCTGGTGGTATCATTTCTCTCCTTTGGATGACTATTGACCTCTTCTAATTCAGACATGCCGAAGCTTGACTGCTATAAAACAATTAACAATATTTTATTCAGAGGTTTATTATGGAATCATCATTTTTGATGATTCATTAACTATAGTAAACATACACCATATTGGTTAATTTGTTAATCAAATTTATTTTAAATTTTTCATTATAATTTATTCCAGTTATAAATCATTAAGGATATTAGAGTGGCACAAAAGGCGTAGTCACAAGGACAGTTTTAATTTATAAGGCATGATCTTATAAGATCGAGGCTTTAAGGTTTGAACATAGTTCATCACCTTTGACAGAAAGTCATAGACTGTATTGTTATTTGAAAATATGGCCCGTAGGCACTTCATCACTAATGGATGTTTATAATATGATCATCTTAATGATGATACAAGCCATGATTTTCTAGATCATTGGCTAAATAAAGAACTTGGAAGAATCCAATATAAGAATGACTAGTGTGACTTTATCGAATCACATTCGTCAAGAGTGCTAGCATGTTTTCAGATGTTAACAAGGATTTATTATCTTAAAAAGGCTTTACCATCATGGCCATGTCTAAAATGACATATGGGCAAGGTTACACCTTTAAGATTTTCTTTTAATATTTATTGGCAGATCAATTAAAAATTGAATTAATATTTTGATTTGTTTTATATAGTACATGCATATACATAATGACAAATAAGAATTTAAAATGAAACATTCCATAAATTGTCTTAAGAAGTACAATGGTTGCCCTAAACGGGACTTTGAAGAAATAACATTGTCCATGCAGGGACTAAAATAAGAAAGACAAGTCCACGCAGGGACCAAATACATAAATGAAATGTCCACGCAGGGACTTAATTGAAAAAGAAATAACAAAACAATAAATAAGGATTTCTAATAATCCCTCTTCTTCTTCCCCTTAATAAGGTTTGCCAAACCCTTTAGAAGACCGCGGCGACTTCTATGCTCTTCATCTACCGTTTGTTCCACCTCGTGCAACCTTTAAAGGATTTCTTGCTCCTGCGGTGGTTGAATTTGTAGTGGCTGTGGCGGCTGCTGCTACTGAGGTTGTGGAGGTGGTGGGTATTGATACCCATATGCAGGGTAACCCAGTTGGGTACGTAGGTGGAAAGGGTCCGGGGTAGAGAGTATTGTAGTTTGCCGCTTCAATGTACGGGTTAACTGCAGGTGCATTGTTGTAGTTATAACCCGAATAAGCTGGTTGCTCAAACGGGTTGTACCCAGCTACACCTGGGTAAGATGGAATTGGGTTTTCATAACCCATTGGTGGTACTGGTGCGACTGGTGCAGAGTCGACTTCAGAAACTGCATTTGAAGGCCCACCCATTTGTGGGTCTTCATGAAGCGGCGGGTAGTTGCTGTTGCTGGAGTGTTGGGGGTGCTGAAATGGAAACTCCCACGCACGGACATCCGTGCAGTTCTTCATCGCCTTGATGGTTCGGGAGGCAGTGGATGCTCTGGCGCTGGTGGTGGCGTCGTAACCGCCTGAAAATGTGGGTCCTCAGAAGGGACCTGGTGGTGTGGTGGTGAGTTGCGGTGAGGGGGAGTATACTCCCACTTGTATGAATCCTATCTTTCGGCCCAGATATCAGGGCCCTATAAGGCGAACCATGAAAGGATGATCCACTAGAAATTTCAATGGGATGCGTCGGCGTCCCAGATGGCGGCATCTCAGGATCTGGATCTTCGTCCATATCCATGTTTTGGTACTCCTGAAAATGATCAGCCAGTCCCAAAGGGTTTTGACCCTCTGGTTCTTCTATCTAGTTCATCGGGTTGGACCGACTTTGAAAATAAGGTGTCGGGTTCTGGAAGGAATGGTGTGAACCCGATCGCTGCAGAGGAATGTAAGAATGGTGAGAGTCGTTGGGCTCGTCCTCCTGCTGTGGCCCAAAGGAATGATGATAAGACGGTGAGGAGTTGAGCGAGACAGAGTGTCTCGCAGGCTCGAGGTTTGTCCTCCAGTCTTCGTGAGGACTTGATCCGAATGATGCGGATGGCGTACGCTGGTGAGATGGTTCGGCTTCGTGATCGTTCCTAGTCAGAATTGGTGCTTTTCCTTGTCTGCCACGTCCTCTTACTCTAGGTGGCATGTTTGCTTGTGATCCTGACAAAACAAACAAAAGAAACAAACAATTAGGATTAATCCTAGGTCCTTTACCTAGACTCGGAAGTCAAGGAATGTGCAACTGTGTCATTGAGATTAAACACAAAAGACTAGTGTTTAATTCACTCAATGTTGGCTCTGATACCAACCTGTCACACCCTGATATTTCCACGTATTACCGGTGGGCCCGGAGGGGAGTATCGTGACGTAGTTGATATCATTATAGTCAGATAATCACAGTTTAATGCACAGCGGAAGTCTTGAAAATAAAATATTAAAACAACCCGAAACACAAAGTATAATGAAATATTATACAAGCGGTTGTAAGTGGATCCACAGGCGGATCTAAAACATAAAGTAAATTGTTGTTCGAGAGATTTTAAGTATTAAGAGCTTGCAAGACTCTTTAACTAATACTCAGGAGCTTCCAGCCCATTTCATGTAGTACCTGCACTTAATGTTTTTGAAAAATACGTCAGTTTACACTGGTAAATACAATTAACCGACTCCTTTGAAAATTTTTATGAAAATTGATTTGAAATGCACAAGGCACAAATATTATTTTATATGTAACACCCGTCTAATTTTCTTAAATTTTTTTTTATAATAGATTATAAATTTACAAAATAAAGTATTGATTAAATAACATAACTTTCATTGAAGAGATTCATAAGTAGCATTAACCTTAGTCAACTAACGACTAAGTTAAAACGTTACCAAAAGTTGTTTAACAATTGTTTACAACCCATACACAAAAAGTCTATTAAAGATTTAAAACATTGCGGAAGCTTCAAAATGTAGTGTTCGGTTCTTCATCATTTGCTTGACCGTCCTCCGTAAGAATCCACCTTGTTACCTAGGGTCAAAACCATTAAAACATTAGTTTTGACATTGTTATATAGTACATAAACACAAGATCCAACATCAAATTTTAAATAATAAAATACTGATTTTTCTGGTTCCACCGTAACTTACGGTGTCACCGTAAGTTACAGTAGGTCCTGGAAATTCCTGGTCCGCCGTAAAACAGGAGTAACCCACCGTAAGCACCTGACCTCTACCGTAAGTTACGGTACTACCGTAACTTACGGTAGTCCCTGGAAATCCATAATTATGTTTGATTTGTTCCTTTCACTCAACCCAACTCTCGGATTTCGCTTCTCTAACATACCAATACATTAAATTCTCGTATTCCTAATATGTTATATATTAACCAATATCAAAGATCAACCCATCATATTCCAGAGCATTAACCATGCCTTACTTGATTATTCGACCCGTTTGGCTCATCTAAGGAATCCTCCCATATGACGACTACCAACGAGTTCCAACCAATTTTGACCTACTATTCAATGTAGCGACATCACCGCTTTAATTCAAAACAACTCTTATTCTAAAATTCAATTACGTATTATATAATCATCAAAATCTACTTAATGTAACGGGTCAAGTTACATACCTTCAAAGCAAGCCCTTCAAACGTGTGTCCACACCGGTTTGCCCGCTAGATGCCCCGGCTTCCTTTCCTATAGAGTTCAATCACTTTATGTTTAGAACTCTTTGTTTCACATACATAACGCACATTTTGTCATACATCATAATTATGCGTTTTTAACTTACAATTCAGTTTCAAGCCTTCTTTGAGGCATTTCAACAAACACTATAAGGGCAGGATTTTTTTTACATGTTTAAACATCAAATCTCTAGTTTATTATTTAGCCCTAATTTCACATCATTCAACCTTTTTACATAATTGATAACTTCAACTTTTCTGGAATCACTTCAAAATGGTCAAATTACACTAGATTCACAATCTATTTCCTAGTGTTCATCAAATTACACATAACCCACTAATCACCTACAATGGTGTTTATGGATTCACCAAATTTTCTTATGATTTCAACTTCTATTTGTCTAGGGTTTGTCCCTAAACATCATAGTTATTCCTAAATCATCATAAGGCAAACATGCAACTAGAATTTCAGATTTTTCCCAATTCATGAGAATTTCAAGTTAAGAGTTTTCATTAAATTTTACATACCTTATAATCCTCTTGCGATGAGGATCACGATTCTAAGCTCGGATTTTCGTTTGGACCAAATTTGCACCTCCAATTTGAGAGTTTAAGTAGAATTTTAGGGTTTGAGAGTGGGGGTGTCGCCCCTTGCTTGTTTTGATCGACCAGACCCCCAAAATGGGGTGTTTGGTTTGTTTTTATTTGTTTGATTAAAATCAAGTTTCAATTTTAAAAACTTAAACCCCTCCACTTTGATCAACATGAAATTTGGTTGCTTTTTAATCCTACGATAAGTTATTTCTAGACTATTAACTAACTAGGTTATAATTCCTAGTTAGTAAATTCTTGTTTATTTATACTTTATAACTCTAATATAAAGTTTTATATTTTCGGGGTGTTACATTATAACTTGAGACAATTATATAAAATAATCTTGTATACAAATTTATATGTTTGCCGTACGTTCAGGGCCCAGTTAGAAGAGCCGAGATAAGATTAATAGACACACCACTAGTATAAGCCCACAAGAAGTTTCCTCACGAGTGAGATACCATTTTACATACGCAACTGTCAGGTGTATGCCTACACCCCGTGCTTAAGTCGTGGTCATTTCAAATGAATGAGCCGAGGATATCTAGGACACGGTCATATTAACCCCCAAAGGCTTTGTATCAAACAAAACCGATTAAAACGGGTCATCTCAATGATTTAACCACTAATTGATTAAATATTCAATACCCGACCAAGCGGTAATAATTTACCGTATCCCAAGCCCGTATAAGGGAAAATAAGTTAAAAGTATTTACCTGAGCTAAAATGTAAATTCTACTCAGCCGTATATTCTAATCAGCAAGTGCAGATAGCTTTTACTGGGCTCATAATCTTGAACGAAGGTTTTAATAACCTATTAGATTCCTAACGGGTCTTATTTAAGTTGTAACTTAGACCGGTTAGTTTTAAAGAAAGGTTTACGGTACAAAACGCAAGATTTAGCGGTGACCGGATTGGGATGTAATTTAAACCCAACAAGTATGGAGACTTGTATAAAATGGGTAAACTAAATACATTCTGGATTTTGAAGTAAAGATGATAAGGTTTGACCCGTTTCGGCTAATTTATGCAAACTAGTTACATAAACCGTACCGAACTCGTATATGCTTAACGGGTAACCGGATGAGTCATGTACAAGTTTCACAAGTTAATATGCTTTAAATATGATATGATATCAGTAGGATATCTTTAATTATGCCCAAAACGAATTTAAAACCAATTTAAGTCCCGAAAGGGTAATTTGGTCATTTTAACGTTTATAAAAGAGGTTTAATAACAAACTAAGGTTTTGGTCTAAAATATTCAGTAAAAAGATTTATTTTATCAAGTTACATCAGTAAGATATCATACATATGTGAGGTTTATCATTTATGGCCAAATTATGCATCATAGGGGCAATTTGGTCATTTCACATATGCTTTTAAGGTCAAATTTGGAAATCTGAGTTCAAGACTTATACTTACTGTTAAAGTATAAAAATTTATTTATCAAATCAGTAGGTAATAAGTCTTAGGGGTTAAATATGGTTTTAAACCATACTATGCGCCTAATTAGCGTAAAAGTCGGTATTTGACGATATTTGAGATGTTTACAAAATTTTGAAGTTTTGATCAGTCTTGAATGTTAGAAATATTTTATTTAACACATGACATCAGTAGGAAAAGGTTTGGCATATAAAAGATATGTAAATTTCATTTTATTAATGAAAAGGGCATTATCATCAATTACCGAATTTATGCTAGAACTCTACGTTATAGTCAGTATAAAATTTGACAAAAATTTCCAAAAATCCTTAGATATTATATTATACCAGGAGGTAACAAGTTTGGTGGCAAAAATTGGGTTTAAATATGATTTATGCCAAAAATACAATTTAATTAACAAAAAGTTTTGTTTTACGATATCTTGCATAACTTTTATTTTAGACCAGAAACTAATGTTAAATTTTTATGATATACTTATATATCAGTAATAAAGCTTTTTGTCCTCTCACATTTTCAAAAATCTCGTTTTTATAACATAAGGGCATAATGGTCCATTTTTAAGCATTTAACGGAAACATGCAAATGATATCTGATTTCTAAGGGACCATGTAGTATGACCTCAGAGGGTTATACTAACATATAATATGGTCACAAAGAAACCCTAAGGCATAACTAAACTAAGTTAATTCGGGTCAGAACTGAAAGTCAGAGCAAAAGTCTACTTTTGCGACTTTAGGTTGTGAACCGAGCCTAATACTCAGAATTGTCGGGTTGAACATGCCTAAACATGTTATTTTATTATTTACCAAGTTATTTAAGTGTTAAAATGTATTTTATAGTTTCTACATTATCAGTTCTAATTTATTTAGTAAAAACTGACTCGTTTGACTTTTCTGTTAAGTAGTTTGACCCGACAATTGACCAAGTAAAAGTGATAATTAGGAGGTGCCCTTTTAAGAGTTTAACGCCTACATCATTTGTAACACCCCGAAAACGGGTTTGGTGATTTAACCACGTTAACACTACAGGACAGGTAAAATACAGTTAGTGGTAAAACTTACCCGGTAAATTTTAGGATTTGAATAAATAAATCTAATATTTATTAAAAGGATGAGAAAAACTTTGAGAAAAGCAAAGTATGTAAAAGGCCCGATATTTAACGGGACTTAAAATAAAACGGGTCGAGAACAAGATAAAGTAACTAGGAAATAAATAACCTAGTACAAGTCTTGTAATTAAATGAAAGAACAAAATATCAAGTTATAAACCAAACTAAAGTTGAGGGGCTTATGTTGTTAAATTTGAAACTTAATAATAAAAAAAACACCAAACACCCATTTTGGGGTGTCTGGTCGATCAAGAACACAGGGGGCGACCAAGACTCCCCTCACAACCCTAGTTCTTGCATTTTCACCAAATTGAAGGCTCAAATCTGCTCCGAGTCGAAATCCAAGCATAGATTAGTGATCACCTCAGTGAAGGGATCATGAGGTATGTGAAATTTTACTATATGGTTCCATCTTAAATTTTAGATGAACTTGTGAGATTCGAATCTGAGCTTGCATGTTCGTTGTTTGGATGAAATTAGGGATGAAACTATGTCTAGGAGTAAACCCTAGTCATTTATTTGTTAAATTGATGTTCATGATTGTGAATTCATGATCATACTCTCATGTGTCAAGTGGGTTTTGGAGAATTATGTTAAACACTAGGATTATCTTTGTTAACTTAGTGTATTAGAGCTCTATGAAGCAAATCCAGATTTGTTGATACGAAGATTTGTCATGAACATGTGAAAAGATGTTTAAATCTTGGTTAAATAGTTAGTCATGAGTTTGATTTCTAGTAGTAAAAATTTCATGCTCATAAGGTGTTCGATGTAATGCCTAAGTGAAATTGAGTACCTACTAGTTCATATCAAGAACTTGATTATATAAGGTGTTGTGATGAATGCTAGTGATATGATGA
Source organism: Helianthus annuus (assembly GCF_002127325.2). Taxonomy (NCBI): domain Eukaryota; kingdom Viridiplantae; phylum Streptophyta; class Magnoliopsida; order Asterales; family Asteraceae; genus Helianthus; species Helianthus annuus. The sequence goes on along the minus strand of NC_035446.2, from coordinate 154,933,497 downwards.
ACGGGTCTCACTTATAGGTGAGAACCCATAGTTCTTGTGAAATGAATGAATAAATTAGTCTTGATAATCGCTAGAACTAACTAAAGTGATTGAAATGTGATAAACATGGTTAGAACTTTGGTTAAAACGGTGGTCTAAATATAACGCCTACCGGGTAATTAAAGAATGCTAAAACTAGTTGATGAACTCGAATATGCAATTAGTATACTAATGGGCATTTGACTTTTAAAAAGGTCAAACTGACCTACGATGTGATGAATGATAATTAGATATAGAAATGTGTAAGGTGGAATAATCGTACTAAGTCATGATTAAACTAACCACCTTGTGAATGATGAATAATAGTTGGCGCTTAACCAGCTAGGTGAAGCTTGGGGAGAAAGCGGGTCAAATAAATCAAGTACGAGATGAAAAGCGTAAGCCGGATGAAAAGTAAGTAAAGCTTACACCCTGTTTAGAAGTTATGCATTTAATTCTCGGTTACAATTACGACAAAGGTTGTATTCGAACTTTGATTCCGACATGAAGTGGTACGGGTCGGAATATATCAAAAAACGCGAAATGGAAATTTGGTCATAGATGACATATATAAATTGAATCTTTGAATGGCCACTTTGTAAGTAGGCCTAAATGAATAAAAACAAATGGGAAATGGTGATTTCGTCAAGTATAAAAATGGGTAAGGGTTGAAGTTTAAATCGACACCAATTGGCATAAGCCATGTTGGGTTAACGTGTACGAAACGGATTTAAAAGTCATAACTAAATGGTAAGGAATCCGAAGTGACTTACTTAATAAAATGGTAAATAAACACCATTGGAATATAAGCGCAAAATGGTTGGTCGTTTAGACTAAACGGGTCAAATGGTAATGTTAATACCATTTGAAAAATCACGACTAATAAGCACTTGTCGAGTCTTATGCTTACAGGAAAAAGCGGCTTACGAATTAGTGTTGCTATGAAATAGCAAATTGTTGAAGCAAGGTATTAAAACGGGTCAATAGTCTGACCCGAGCCAGGTACGCAAACATAAGGATGTAGTTAGAAGTGATATTTTGGTCAACTATTAGCGAAAGTCCTACGTTACAAAAAGAAGGACTAAAATTGACCAAAAGGCCCTTGAGGGGTAAATTGGGCAAACAACCTTTAAGAGTTGCTTAGAGTTAAGCGTTTTGTTAAATGGAGTCCTTGGGATACGTATAAAAATGGGGATAGGATGTAAACTAATAGAAGCGTGATTTAAAGCTTGCAAATGTTAAACACCCTTAACGGGTCAAAACAAGTATATATGCAAAATAGGATAAGATTGCATAAGAAGCCCGTAACTAGAACCTAACATAATAGGATATATCGAAAATATGAAGATCATGAGAATTTGGGATCAAACAAATATGTTTGTTTGATAAAGTGCATAATTGGGTAAAAATTCGATAAAAAGGTAACGAGTCGAAGGCTTAGAAGTCTCAAAATTTATTATGTTGGATGTTGGATTTTAACTCCATATGATGGAGAATTAAATTACGGACGCGTAGGAAAAAGAAACGGGTAAAACGGATTAAAAACGAGAGAGTTATGCTCGTTTCTGTGAAAACGGGTCATGCTGGGAATGTACAGCAACTGTTTAAGCAACATTCTGTGAAAACAGGGGCTAGGCGTCACGCGACGCCCCCTAGTTCTGGAAAAATGTTATTTTTTGTTTGTTTGACCCATGGAACTTGTTTAAACTTATTATTTAACTATCAAAACTAACTTTTAAGTTGGTTTCGATCATAGGTGAATGCCAAGAGTGCCCGGATGAAGATCAAGCTCGATGAAGAACCGAACACGAGATTAAAGCTTCCGCACGGCGATACGTCGTAACTTTTAAACGACGAACTCAATTACATTATGTTGTACTAATTTTTACTTTTAAATTGTAAAAGTTTTAGTAAACTCGTATTGTCATACGTATGTGTAATCGTATAAATATGTGTTTATACGAAACTTATATAAAATATTGTATTATAACAAGCTAGGGTCTTACAAGTTGGTAATCAGAGCTCATGGTTAAAAAGTAAAGTGTGTTCGGTTCGAGGCTTGATCGCAAATCCGGTAAGTACATGTATGTTAATGATTTAGCATGTTAAAGTGTTGTAAACAACACATATGGTTATCGTGTAATACACGTTACACCAATAAAAACGATATAGAGTAAATATAGTCAACGAAATTACACGCGTTGATGCGTATAGTAGAAAAGCCCTGTATTATAATGTGGGCATTCATTAATGTCGATATTGCTAACTTTTGTGAATGTTTTAATTGAAGGACACTCGCATCTGAAGATGACGAGAGTTGAACGAATTGTGGATATGACGGTGGAACGGTCCGAGGTATGACGAGAAGAGCATACTCATCAAGGACCTAAATCGCGTAGTGATCGCAAACAAGGATAAAGGCATGGAAAGCCCGTTAGGGCAAGCATTACCAGTGCACGCTTTTAAATTTAATCGCACAGGTAGTAATATGCAACAAATATGTAGAAATTGAAAGTTGCATACGTAGATTAAAAACTTGAAAAACCCCGAATAGAAAATGTATTCGGGATATTGTTTCCAAGAGAAACAAATAGAGGCATTACTTACATAGGGCGTGATGTGAAAACTATAAAAAGGTCATGCGTGTCATGTGTTAATCACTTACTCTGGCCAAGTAAGTAGTGGCATATGATACCATGAGCTTCTTGTAGGGACACATTTACGTCCGATGTAGTAAGGGCGGGGTGAATGGGACTAACTTAAATGGTACCCAAATGAATCAAATAAATAAGATGTTTGATAGTAAACGTAAACGCAAACGCAAGTCGGACGACGGAAGCGTATTACGTTAAAATGACGAGCCCGGGAGAAGGGACAAAGATCGAAGTAAATGAAAATACAAACCAACTAACGAGAATGTTAAGGCATGGGGATAAAGGTTTGACTGACATAAGTGATGAAATTCACGTGGACAAGTCAAACGAATTAAATAATGAATAAAGAACTTAATTGAATAAAAGCGATAGATTTCGCTAAGACGACCAAATAAATTAAAATGATGTCTAAAACCATATAAGAATGGTTACTTGATAATGATTATGGTAAAAATACCCGATGGACGGGTAGGATTGTGGTGAATGCGCAAACCGAGAGAAGGGAACGCGAAATAGAAAGTCAAAAGACTCGGAATAGGAGTCATGACTAAAGGATGACAAGAATTTTTGCAAACATAAATTTTGGTAATTACGTTCAACCATTTCAAAGTTGGACGGGTCAAATAGAGAATGAAGTTTGACATTCATAAGTGATGAAAATTCATCCAAAATGAGTCAAACGAGTCAATTAAGGAATAACGCTTAATATAATAGGAAACGCAAACCGGTGAAACCGGAAAGCTAAAAAAAACAATAAGATAGAAGGACCCGGGTAATGGGTTGTAAAGGAGTATAAGTATGAGCCGGGTAACGGTAAGTGTAGGACAAACCGACGTGTAAATGACGTTAGAAGTCGTAAAGTCGGAAAGATAGTCCGAAAGTAAACAAATGAAACCTTAGACTACGGTCAAGGTCAACTAAAGTTCAAAAGCAAAATTAAATGATTCCAAACATAACAAAGGATGCTTTAAAGCTATATAAGTATAAATAGACATTTGAAGGTAGACGTGAATAAAAGACGATCCATGGGATCATCATAACCTACGGGATAAAACGTAGTGATAAGGTCTACGGGACCAAGGAGACCGTTGGGTCATAAATAGAAAGAAACGAATTGTTGGGTCTCACCTTAAAAGGTGAAACATATAAAGAAATAGCCCATGAGGCTAAGTGAAGAAACCTACGGGTCAATATTGTAAAGCAAGGGAAACTGGTTACAATTCTCCGTGTAAAATAATAACGGTCGGGAATAAAACTTAGAACGGAAATTCCTACACATGAGAAAAAGATATAAGACAAGGAGAAAATGTAAACTAAAAACTTAGTTTTTAGTCAAAAGCAATATTTTAACAAACATAAGTAGTATAAGATGGTTTAGAAAATATTAAACACACATAAGGCCGGAGATGGCAAAATAGTATACTCGTGTGACAGGGTATGAAGTGACGGTGGCTAATTAGTCTAGCCGGCAAAACTACTCAAAGTTAAGAAAATGTCATGACAAATACAAAACGCTTGTTAATATAAGACAAGCGCGTGATAAACCTGTTAACAGACTAATGAGACTAAGCGGACACGTGACAACTCGGACAATAAAGATAAAGGATATAAGCTGAAAGTAACGGCCCGCGAGACCTTACACATGAAAGATGTATGTGTAAAACGAGAACGGAAAACAATAAATTGTGGGTTGTCAATTTCCTTGATATGATTAATTGACATAGTTAAAGAGAAAAACGTTAGACTAAAATTCAGTTTTACTAAGAAATAGCGTTTTTACAAATATAAATTCTGATATGAATTCAAATAGTAAGCATGAAGGATACAAGTTTTGACACTAATAGGCGCAAGACGATATATTCGAAAAAGTGATGTTTTCGAAAACAAAAGGTTGATATGAATTAAACATGATGTGACACGATCACGGTCAAGAAATGCAATGTGAGGTAGAATAACATTATAACCAAGCGAGCGGTAAAAGTAACTGGACTAATAAACCTAGTTAGTGAGACCGATTAAGGTCAGCAATTCAAATCAAGAAATTGGTTTACTTGTAAGCGGTAGATTCGGTATAACTGAACCGAATAAATAAATTTGAAAACAAAAGAATTTGTTGCTAAAAGTGAAAGATTTCACTAAAGACATTTAAACGGGTCAAAGTTGTCACACCCCCAAAATACCACCCAAGGGAAAACCCTATTAGGCGTGTGACAAACCAATAACGAGCCACCAATCATTTTGAACCAATCACAAGTTGTTAACTATAATCATCAATTGTTAACGAAAAGTGCCTTAAATAAGTTTAAATGTGACATGTTCAGCGGAAGCAAATGTTAAACCAAAGTTAAACAGTTTCAAAACCAAGGTTTAGTATCAATGAATCAATCACATGAATCCACCCAGTCGACCCATGACCACTCCAGCATCTCCAGACAGCAAGTTCCCAAGTCCAAGATATCTAACGACCTGCGAGCATGCAACAAGTGTATCAGACAACGCTGGTGAGTTCATAGTTTTACAAAAACGTTGGTTACCAAGTGTTTAGTTAATCCATTGAATTTAATTCCGAAAGTAATGTTGAAAACAATGTTGATAATACCCCAATACAAGACGGCTTCTGATTATTTTGCCCTTTCTCCAATGCTCCTATCAAAGCATTGGTCATGACTAGGTCATTAGTTCAACACCCGTCCTCCCAGGAACGGGGTGAGGTTGCCAAACCTAAGTAGCGCTACTAACTAATACCATGTTACCTCCCAGGTAACCAAACAACACGGAGGGACTTTAAAGGTGATAGGATGAGTATATTATCCAACATTCCCATTTTTACCCAAAAGACTTACCCCTCCCAGGGATACCCACTGACTGTCCCAACCACCGGGACGCATGCTCAATAGAGATGAACTCACCTGTGGTTTGCTCGGTAGAATTAATTATGTGTTCACAGTTTGATCAATCCAATCTTAGTATCAGTTCCAGTTATGGTCAGTTTTATAGCGTGTAATCATACGTTCCACATACACATTTCACATGAAACTCATACATAATGATATGCAATTCACAACAAGAAATCATGCATCGCACTAGTTACAGCATTCATTGGACACTCAGTTTCATCTTTGCTCATTGGTTTTCATCATGTGTACATGTATTGCATCACACTTAGCAAAACCACGCATGCATTCGTCAAATTATAACAACAACATCCACTAATTTATTCACTCAAAATTATTCAATCCTCACGTTTTACACACCACAAAGTTTCATACAAGTCATTACTTAACAAGTCAAACGTAGCTTCCCGTACTGTGTGGCCCAACTAGTTCCTGGCCCACTACGACATGTGACCCAGCCCATTGTTGTGCAACCGACTTGTGGTCCCCCTACCCGGCCCAGTTCGCGTGATACCCAACAACGTTGCAGGCCCAACGAGATACATGGCTGACTTCGAGTGTACAACCCAATACCTCAATTTAATCCATCCAGTGTGTGTTACATTAGATTCTAATCAGATTTCACATGTTATCAAATCAGTTTTGCACACCTCACATGTTATTAAATCAGATTTCAATGAGGAAAATTCAGCATGTTACCACTAAAACTAACATATTATAAACACTATCAACAACACAATACAATCGGTTCAATCATTATTTACATCGGCCCAATCATTATTTTATGTGATCAGATCCCTTTTCAATTTGTAGATGATTTGAAATTGATTTATAATAGTCAGCCACTTTCTCAATAATTTGTCAGAATTGCATGTGATCTATATAAAGTTGTCGGTCATCATATAATATTGCATGAGAAATCTATTGAGGTCCAATGAAAAATCAAATACAATTAAACCAAAAGTTGATTGTTTGAATTGTGTTAGTTGTTATCACCAGAAAGTGTTATTAAATCATATCACATCCGAAATCGTTCTAACAAATCATAACAATCTACAAGTAATTAAAATCAATTAACAAGAAACTGAAATCACATGCTCATCATATAATACGATACGAATACAAACTATAATCAAGAACTATAATCATGTAATCAGTCAAGGGTTGAGGACAATTATGAATACACTAACCGAACGAACTATGCTTCGAAGGTGGGGGGTCTGCTACCGTCGATTACTGAAGATGAGTAGGGGATGTGTTAGGGTTTGTAACTAATGAAATACAAACCACCTAAATTACGTAAATAAGGGGGCGAAAGGGATTTGGGCCGGAGAATAACAAACATGAGAGATTTGGGCCGTAGGGTAACAAACATAAGGAAACAATTTAAGTAGTTGGGCCGAGTTGTTTATGTAAAAAAATATGGCGGCCCAATAGTACATGTTACAAGTGCGGCGACCCTCCTTCACAAATATGTATTATTTACCCGAGTTGTCATACGTTAAAGTTTAAGCTTAACGGGGTTGCCACAAGATTAAACGTTACTAACCTTTTCAAGTTCGGGTTGTCACATCATCCCCAACTTGAAAGAAATTTCGTCCCGAAATTTGACAAGTAATCATAGAGGAGTTAAGTAACAGAAACTCACATTAAACTATATGCAACACTACTCACATAATAATCAAGCATTTCACACAATCGCTAATCATCCAGATAACTACGCAGACACAACGTAAACCAAATTGTAGGAACAGGATCGCGAAGTCAGTGGGGTGTCACATCATCCCCAACTTGAAAGGGAATTTCGTCCCGAAATTCGCCAATGATGTTAGTAGTTGATTCCATCGTTTAAATAAGTTGAGGACACCAAAGCTTCCTCTGATCATTGCGTTTAAATAACAAAGAAATCACAGACGTTTCATCGGACGAACACTGCCTTAAATTCGAGACTTAAATGGCATTGTGCACGTTACCCAATTCGTCGGTTATCCCGAGTTTGTAAGTCACGTTATATATTCTTCCCAGAGTGTTGTATGGCTCAAAGTGATGTAGATTAAGCTCGCAACGCTTCCCAAGCGTACCACACCCTCCCAGGGTGAGACTTTCAACATGATACGATGGCTTACAGCGATCTTCCTGTGTTTCCTAAGCCTATCAGCTTTCCTGACGGTCGCTCGTTGCCGCCAGACGATTTCCGATCCAAGCAATCTTCCCAAGAGTTTCAAGTACAATTCGTGGACCTGCGATTGCATTGTCAACCACCTTAATCCAATAAAGGGGTTGGTGACACTGTCCATGCAATATCTCAAACAGAGCTGTTTGAATACTAGAATGGTAACTGCCGCTGTAGAACTCAGCCAAAGGTATGCGTCCTTCCAATTTTTACCAAGTCAATCCCACACATGCTCACGGCATGTCTTTGAGTGTCAGGGGGTTCCGTTCACTCTGACCATTTGTCCCATGGTGATAAGTATTGCTCATGCCTAGACATGAGCCAAGAGCGTTGCGTAGTGTCCGTCATAAATCAGGCATAGCTCAAAATCAAAAGTAACAGAAGTTGGCACCTCGTGCCTAAATCCGCCTCTCAGAGGGGTATTCACAAGCTGTGAAGACTCGTCAGTTTCCTTGATTGCAATAAAGTGTGCTGATTACGTGAGACAATCGACGATCGCCCAGGTGATAACAATAACGTTTTTGTTTCGAGTTTTAGGTAGACTAGCGACAAAATCCATGGCAGTTTGTTCTCATTTTCCATATAAATGTTGTCGGTTGCTGATACTCCACCTCCCACAAGTCAAACGTCATTCACATACTTCGCCGGGTGGGCCTTCATGCCCGACCACCAGTACAAGATTTATAGATCCTAATACCTCCTATCGAAACTCAGACGACTAAAATATCGAAGCCGATGTGCTTGGTCAACACAAGTTCCCTATAGTTTCCGTATAATGAGGCCCACATTCGTTCCATGAGGTAGCGAATATCGTCCGAACCGCCAACGGGTACTTCTCCATGCCCCGCATGGGTTTAACTTGAAAATATTCTTCCTTCTGAGCAGAGTGAGTCTGATCAGGCAGGTTAGAGTCGATAGTGAGCTGCAAAACTCGTGCTCATTCAAGTTTCACAGTCGTAATCCTCCAAAAATTCCATCCAGCAATGCCATTAACTGATTTATCTCTTTCAAAACCCAGGCATACGGGAGGCCCTTGTGATCGGTCTAAGTAGTGCATTCGGTACCGTCCAAGTAATGCCTCTATCTCAAATCCAAAGACCACGGTTTCCACCGCAGATTGTGTGTCGTGCAGTTCCTCCTCGTAAATCCATCCTGTAAGTCATCACCCCCCCCCCCCCTCGTGTTGCAATCAGTGTGCAACTGGGACTCTGATTCGGATAGAAACGATGCTCAGTGCATTGCAGGGTCGGAATTCGAAAACTGAAAAGACGTTCTCCTGTTTTGTCTCCCACAAATACACAGCACCCTGCTGTGCTAAAGAGGTTAGAGCTGCGCGATCTCGAAAAAAAGAAATCCTGCGATGAATCTGCGATAGTATCTTGTGAGACCAAGAAATTGCCGTATCCTCGAAGGGATCTTTGGTGTTGATCGGTTTCTAACAAAATGGACCTTAGCGAGATCCGCGTGTATTCCCACTTCGTTGCTTATACGACCAAAATGTATCTCTCGAATCCAGAAGTTACCTTTAACAAGACTTCGCGTGGAGTGGATCCTCCCTCAGGAGCTCTAAAATAAGATACAAATGTCGCCCATGATGTTCCTTCCTCTTGGAAATGATCCAGGACGTCATCCATAAACGCGGTCGATTCATGTGGTCCATAAGGCTGTTGGTGTGTTGATTAACTCAATGGTCATGGTGTACAAAGTCGCAATGGCCGCATTACGTTCGCTATGCCGTTTCAGGAGCATTCTCCTCTTGGTCTTCCGTCAATACATGGTCGGGGCAAGCAGTTCTTGATTGACACCTAGCTGAGTTTTAGATAATCAGTACACATACAAGAAGGCTTTATCTTCCCGAATATAGCTGGGGCTCCCCAAAGCGAACAAAAACTATGTCTAATAAAACTCCTGTCCAGCAGTCCTTGTAGGTAGTCCTTGCAGCCCTCCTGGTACAAGACGGTATGTAGCGCGAGTAATCAGGGCTGCCCCTGTCGTGAAATCAACCTGAGATTCTGCCTAACAGTGGTGGAAGTAAATCTGAAATCTCCTCGAGTAGCACACTGAGAGGAATCATGAACAATTGGTGGATCCTCAATCCTCTTTTCCATAACCTTAGCATCAATGACAGTTGCTAACATAGCGGGGTAATCCCTCCGTAGACACTTCTGGGCTTTCATTGCCGAAATGATGCTATCCATTACACTACTCTGACATATTAGAGCATATAGTGACGCGAAATTTCTTCTCACAGGGTATATCTGCACGATTTCTGAATAACCAATCCACACTAACTACTGCATTGTAACCATCAGGGGTAGTAGAAGGAAGGTCGATGTCGAACACCAGTCCCCCAAGGTCGAGTTTGCATCCCAACGAACATATAAGGCTTCAATTGGCTTGCATCAGCCAACACCACAACAGGTTCGGTTTCAAGGAGCATCAGGGTTAAATAGAACAGAGACGAAGCGAATAGCTACCCATCCAAGCTATCGTGACTAAATGTCCTTCCATGAGTTTCATTTCCAGTGTTGTCTTTGTCATGAGAATTTCCAGTACTGCCGTCATTCCCTTGGTTGTCGTCACCTTCGTTTCCATACTGTGAGCTACGATCACGAGTACCTTGATGTTGCCGCGACTGTTGCCTCTAATATTGTTGCCTATAACGGTGTCCTGCGTCCTTTCACCAACAAGGTCCAGCTTTTCACATTCCGTGCCACGTCCTAAGGCACTACTCATGGTGCGGGCGGTTACACAGTCCGCTCTACAGTCACTCGTCATCGATTTTATCCCAATTGGTTCGTAAGAGTCGACTCCCATGAGTCGCTGGCAGGGGTTAAGGATTCGATTGGAGTCAAATCGTTGTTGTTCGTTGCCGGTAACTAGGGTCGTTCAAATGCTGAAGTCGGTAAAGTACTACGTTTACCCTTTTGTCCATCGTTCTTGCAAGTTGACTGAGTAATACACGGTATGTCACGAAAGTGTTGCAGAAGTGATCGCACTTCGGGATCTAAGGCGTCAACACGCTATGTTCCAGCAAACAAAGATAAGTGAGGGAAGTATGGTCTAATCATTTGACGCTGAGCCATCCAACTCAGGGACGTTCGTACTAGCACCTAACATTCTACACAGTTCGCTAGGCGTTCAGATGTGTGATCAGGTGGTACTCGATAACGTCGAGATACGTAAGGATCAGAAAGGGGTGAAAAGATCAAGTTCGAGTAGGAGACAATCACTGCTATGACTCCTATAGACCGCTGAGTTCTAACATAACATCAATTAACAGAGCGGAACCCCTCTCACACTCGTTAAACCTCACTGGGACTCACATGCACCCCACATTATTATTATGTGTGCACCCATAATAATAAGTTGATTTGCATGCTTATCTCAGTGCCTCTTAACTTGCGCTAAAAGGTTCCCCCACATTCAAATAGCAAACGAAAGGTTTTACAGGATCAAGAATCACAATAGTCAATGGGTAGTGTCACACTAACAGATCACAAGGGGTTGGTAACATAAGGGCTCATACTACTGTGCCAAGTGTGCATTCACGTGTAGTGTTATACATAAGTGTACACTAGATATACTATGCAATAGTAAATGAGAAACGAACCTTGCAGTCTGGAGCTGAGTGTCGTGGTCGATTTTGGTACTGTTCGGTTATAGTCTGGTTTTATGAAAACGTTTTAAAACCAAGTTCACTATAACCAGTGGCTCTGATACCAAACTGTCACACCCCCAAAATACCACCCAAGGGAAAACCCTATTAGGCGTGTGACAAACCAATAACGAGCCACCAATCATTTTGAACCAATCACAAGTTGTTAACTATAATCATCAATTGTTAACGAAAAGTGCCTTAAATAAGTTTAAATGTGACATGTTCAGCGGAAGCAAATGTTAAACCAAAGTTAAACAGTTTCAAAACCAAGGTTTAGTATCATTGAATCAATCACATGAATCCACCCAGTCGACCCATGACCACTCCAGCATCTCCAGACAGCAAGTTCTCAAGTCCAAGATATCTAACGACCTGCGAGCATGCAACAAGTGTATCAGACAACGCTGGTGAGTTCATAGTTTTACAAAAACGTTGGTTACCAAGTGTTTAGTTAATCCATTGAATTTAATTCCGAAAGTAATGTTGAAAACAATGTTGATAATACCCCAATACAAGACGGCTTCTGATTATTTTGCCCTTTCTCCAATGCTCCTATCAAAGCATTGGTCATGACTAGGTCATTAGTTCAACACCCGTCCTCCCAGGAACGGGGTGAGGTTGCCAAACCTAAGTAGCGCTACTAACTAATACCATGTTACCTCCCAGGTAACCAAACAACACGGAGGGACTTTAAAGGTGATAGGATGAGTATATTATCCAACATTCCCATTTTTACCCAAAAGACTTACCCCTCCCAGGGATACCCACTGACTGTCCCAACCACCGGGACGCATGCTCAATAGAGATGAACTCACCTGTGGTTTGCTCGGTAGAATTAATGATGTGTTCACAGTTTGATCAATCCAATCCTAGTATCAGTTCCAGTTATGGTCAGTTTTATAGCGTGTAATCATACGTTCCACATACACATTTCACATGAAACTCATACATAATGATATGCAATTCACAACAAGAAATCATGCATCGCACTAGTTACAGCATTCATTGGACACTCAGTTTCATCTTTGCTCATTGGTTTTCATCACGTGTACATGTATTGCATCACACTTAGCAAAACCACGCATGCATTCGTCAAATTATAACAACAACATCCACTAATTTATTCACTCAAAATTATTCAATCCTCACGTTTTACACACCACAAAGTTTCATACAAGTCATTACTTAACAAGTCAAACGTAGCTTCCCGTATTGTGTGGCCCAACTAGTTCCTGGCCCACTACGACATGTGACCCAGCCCATTGTTGTGCAACCGACTTGTGGTCCCCCTACCCGGCCCAGTTCGCGTGATACCCAACAACGTTGCAGGCCCAACGAGATACATGGCTGACTTCGAGTGTACAACCCAATACCTCAATTTAATCCATCCAGTGTGTGTTACATTAGATTCTAATCAGATTTCACATGTTATCAAATCAGTTTTGCACACCTCACATGTTATTAAATCAGATTTCAATGAGGAAAATTCAGCATGTTACCACTAAAACTAACATATTATAAACACTATCAACAACACAATACAATCGGTTCAATCATTATTTACATCGGCCCAATCATTATTTTATGTGATCAGATCCCTTTTCAATTTGTAGATGATTTGAAATTGATTTATAATAGTCAGCCACTTTCTCAATAATTTGTCAGAATTGCATGTGATCTATATAAAGTTGTCGGTCATCATATAATATTGCATGAGAAATCTATTGAGGTCCAATGAAAAATCAAATACAATTAAACCAAAAGTTGATTGTTTGAATTGTGTTAGTTGTTATCACCAGAAAGTGTTATTAAATCATATCACATCCGAAATCGTTCTAACAAATCATAACAATCTACAAGTAATTAAAATCAATTAACAAGAAACTGAAATCACATGCTCATCATATAATACGATACGAATACAAACTATAATCAAGAACTATAATCATGTAATCAGTCAAGGGTTGAGGACAATTATGAATACACTAACCGAACGAACTATGCTTCGAAGGTGGGGGGTCTGCTACCGTCGATTACTGAAGATGAGTAGGGGATGTGTTAGGGTTTGTAACTAATGAAATACAAACCACCTAAATTACGTAAATAAGGGGGCGAAAGGGATTTGGGCCGGAGAATAACAAACATGAGGGATTTGGGCCGTAGGGTAACAAACATAAGGAAACAATTTAAGTAGTTGGGCCGAGTTGTTTATGTAAAAAAATATGGCGGCCCAATAGTACATGTTACAAGTGCGGCGACCCTCCTTCACAAATATGTATTATTTACCCGAGTTGTCATACGTTAAAGTTTAAGCTTAACGGGGTTGCCACAAGATTAAACGTTACTAACCTTTTCAAGTTCGGGTTGTCACAAAAGTAACGGATTCATAAGGAACTCGATAGTATATGAAAGCGATGGATATCGCTAAGTTAACTAAACTTGTGGAAATAACGAGATTACGTTATTCCAAGTTGCACTATGTCGTATGAAATACGTAGACAATAAGTGACCGAAAAGATGTTACCATACTTATCTGGTAATATTAACAATTGGTTAAAAGTATAAGTAATATTTAAAAGATTTCTCGGATCAAATGCATTGAGTTTAAACTCAATGAATTATGTAAGAAAAGGTTTCGAGGACGAAACCTCTCTAAGGGGGGTAGACTTGTAACACCCCGAAAACGGGTTTGGTGATTTAACCATGTTAACACTACAGGACGGGTAAAATACAGTTAGTGGTAAAACTTACCCGGTAAATTTTAGGATTTGAATAAATAAATCTAATATTTATTAAAAGGATGAGAAATACTTTGAGAAAAGCAAAGTATGTAAAAGGCCCGAGATTTAACGGGACTTACAATAAAACGGGTCGAGAACAAGATAAAGTAACTAGGAAATAAATAACCTAGTACAAGTCTTGTAATTAAATGAAAGAACAAAATATCAAGTTATAAACCAAACTAAAGTTGAGGGGCTTATGTTGTTAAATTTGAAACTTAATAATAAAAAAAACACCAAACACCCATTTTGGGGTGTCTGGTCGATCAAGAACACAGGGGGCGACCAAGACTCCCCTCACAACCTAAGTTCTTGCATTTTCACCAAATTGAAGGCTCAAATCTGCTCCGAGTCGAAATCCAAGCATAGATTAGTGATCACCTCAGTGAAGGGATCATGAGGTATGTGAAATTTTACTATGTGGTTCCATCTTAAATTTTAGATGAACTTGTGAGATTCGAATCTGAGCTTGCATGTTCGTTGTTTGGATGAAATTAGGGATGAAACTATGTCTAGGAGTAAACCCTAGTCATTTATTTATTAAATTGATGTTCATGATTGTGAATTCATGATCATACTCTCATGTGTCAAGTGGGTTTTGGAGAATTATGTTAAACACTAGGATTATCTTTGTTAACTTAGTGTATTGGAGCTCTATGAAGCAAATCTAGATTTGTTGATACGAAGATTTGTCATGAACATGTGAAAAGATGTTTAAATCTTGGTTAAATAGTTAGTCATGAGCTTGATTTCTAGTAGTAAAAATTTCATGCTCATAAGGTGTTCTATGTAATGCCTAAGTGAAATTGAGTACCTACTAGTTCATATGAAGAACTTGATTATATAAGGTGTTGTGATGAATGCTAGTGATATGATGAACGGGTCTCACTTATAGATGAGAACCAATAGTTCTTGTGAAATGAATGAAAAAATTAGTCTTGATAATCGCTAGAACTAACTAAAGTGATTGAAATGTGATAAACATGGTTAGAACTTTGGTTAAAACGGTGGTCTAAAGATAACGCCTACCGGGTAATTAAAGAATGCTAAAACTAGTTGATGAACTCGAATATGCAATTAGTATACTAATGGGCATTTGACTTTTAAAAAGGTCAAACTGACCTACGATGTGATGAATGATAATTAGATATAGAAATGTGTAAGGTGGAATAATCGTACTAAGTCATGATTAAACTAACCACCTTGTGAATGATGAATAATAGTTGGCGCTTAACCAGCTAGGTGAAGCTTGGGGAGAAAGCGGGTCAAATAAATCAAGTACGAGATGAAAAGCGTAAGCCGGATGAAAAGTAAGTAAAGCTTACACCCTGTTTAGAAGTTATGCATTTAATTCTCGGTTACAATTACAGCAAAGGTTGTATTCGAACTTTGATTCCGACACGAAGTGGTACGGGTCGGAATATATCAAAAAACGCGAAATGGAAATTTGGTCATAGATGACATATATAAATTGAATCTTTGAATGGCCACTTTAAGTAGGCCTAAATGAATAAAAACAAATGGGAAATGGTGATTTCGTCATGTATAAAAATGGGTAAGGGTTGAAGTTTAAATCGACACCAATTGGCATAAGCCATGTTGGGTTAACGTGTACGAAACGGATTTAAAAGTCATAACTAAATGGTAAGGAATCCGAAGTGACTTACTTAATAAAATGGTAAATAAACACCATTGGAATATAAGCGCAAAATGGTTGGTCGTTTAGACTAAACGGGTCAAATGGTAATGTTAATACCATTTGAAAAATCATGACTAATAAGCACTTGTCGAGTCTTATGCTTACAGGAAAAAGCGGCTTACGAATTAGTGTTGCTATGAAATAGAAAATTGTTGAAGCAAGGTATTAAAATGGGTCAATAGTCTGACCCGAGCCAGGTACGCAAACATAAGGATGTAGTTAGAAGTGATATTTTGGTCAACTATTAGCGAAAGTCCTACGGTACAAAAAGAAGGACTAAAATTGACCAAAAGGCCCTTGAGGGGTAAATTGGGCAAACAACCTTTAAGAGTTGCTTAGAGTTAAGCGTTTTGTTAAATGGAGTCCTTGGGATACGTATAAAAATGGGGATAGGATGTAAACTAATAGAAGCGTGATTTAAAGCTTGCAAATGTTAAACACCCTTAACGGGTCAAAACAAGTATATATGCAAAATAGGATAAGATTGCATAAGAAGCCCGTAACTAGAACCTAATATAATAGGATATATCGAAAATATGAAGATCATGAGAATTTGGGATCAAACAAATATGTTTGTTTGATAAAGTGCATAATTGGGTAAAAATTCGATAAAAAGGTAACGAGTCGAAGGCTTAGAAGTCTCAAAATTTATTATGTTGGATGTTGGATTTTAACTCCATATGATGGAGAATTAAATTACGGACGCATAGGAAAAAGAATCGGGTAAAACGGATTAAAAACGAGAGAGTTATGCTCGTTTCTGTGAAAACGAGTCATGCTGGGAATGTACAGCAACTGTTTAAGCAACATTCTGTGAAAACAGGGGCTAGGCGTCATGCAACGCCCCTTGGCGTCACGCGACGCCCCCTAGTTCTGGAAAAATGTTATTTTTTGTTTGTTTGACCCATGGAACTTGTTTAAACTTATTATTTAACTATCAAAACTAACTTTTAAGTTGGTTTTGATCATAGGTGAATGCCAAGAGTGCCCGGATGAAGATCAAGCTCGATGAAGAACCGAACACGAGATTAAAGCTTCCGCACGGCGATACGTCGTAACTTTTAAACGACGAACTCAATTACATTATGTTGTACTAATTTTTACTTTTAAATTGTAAAAGTTTTAGTAAACTCGTATTGTCATACGTATGTGTAATCGTATAAATATGTGTTTATACGAAACTTATATAAAATATTGTATTATAACAAGCTAGGGTCTTACATCATTACCAATACATTGCCACTTTCAATTCGAACAATGGCTGGACCGTTAGTGATTAATCACAAAGTCAGAGTGTCATTACGACATCTTTGACTTTCGGTCATTAAGCTAAATAAACTTAACTACATGAGCTAATAACGCTTACAAGGGTCCTTAGTACGAAGATTAGACTTAAGAGAGCTTCCTTTATGCTTAGGATGCTCCAAAGAATGCTCCAAAGATTTAGAAGTTGTGAGAGTAAGAAAATTTGAAGTGCAAGTGAATGAGACTGCCCCAATGCCTCTATTTATACTACTTCAAGGCATCCTATGATCAATCCAGGTGTTATATGTTGAATTCAGATGTTAACAAGTGTCCTTGATGGTATTAGAAACCAGCAAACAGTCCCTAGTTTCGAGTTAAAGCTGAAATGGGTGAAGAAACATGCAGAACCTGCACCTGTGCATTGTTGCTGTGAAAATCAAGTCGTCGCGTCGCGCGACGGCAGGGGGATGTTGGTGTCGCGCAGCGCGTCCCCTGGGGGGACCAGCATACCAAGTTTCAAACTTGGCAGAATCAACCCCTGGACCTTTAAAACCTCCTAACTTCTATTTTATGCACTTTTAACCCATAAAGTTTATATTTGGATGATCTTTAGGTATAGGTATCGTTAGGTCCGGTTTCGTTAAATGATAACCGAAAACACTAGTTTTGCTTCGTTGATGCTTTTAACCCTTTATTTACGAAGGTGAACGTATTTAATATCAAAACCTCGTGAATTTTTCGTCACTTGTTCTTAAGAGTATAAACAATCGTTACAAAGCCCCGGGTTCGTTAAAAGGTCACTCAGAGGTAGTAATTTAACATGTTAACACATTTAACCCTCGCGTCTTGTAAACTTTCATTTTCTTTCACATACGGCTTCATACGTTTCACAATTTATTCGTTTATGAGTATAAACATCATGTAGGGTTGTTGAAAGACATAGTTTTCAAATGTTGACACTTTGGATCCTTCTACACACATACTTCCGTTGTTTGTCAACTTTAGTCCCTCAAAATCAATCCATTTCACGTTTAGAGTTCATGACACGTGTCTTTATTATATTGGACATGGTTTTGCGAGGTGTTACATCTGCTCATTTCCTACCAATGAAGGAAACTTTCAGTATGGAACAGTTAGCTAAGTTGTATGTAAATGAAATAGTTTCATTACATGGAATTCCTTTATCAATTGTTTCTGATAGAGATAGCCGTTTTACTTCTCATTTTTGGACAAGTTTCCAAAAAGCAATGGGAACCAAGCTGAATCTAAGCACAGTTATCATCCTCAAACGGATGGACAAAGCAAAAGGACAATTCAAACCATGGAAGATATGCTTAGAGCTTGTGTAATTAATTTCGGAGGAAATTGGGACGACCATCTACCATTAATAGAATTTTCTTACAATAACAGCCAATGTTTTAAAAACCGGTTTTTAAATCAAACCGGATCACGCTAAAAAATGGTTCAACCGGTTGAACCAGGTTGTACCGAGCGGTTCAACCGGGTTGACTAGCTAACTCTATAATTTTATAAATTACAAAATCAACTCAAAAGTTAATCTAAAAAATGCATGATTATTACATATTAAAAGATGATCCAAAAGTAAATTCATTATAAAAAATAATTCAAAAGATAATCGAAATCATTCAATTTTCCAACGAGCTCTTTTAAATGAAAGTGTACGACATGTTTAAGCCATTTGAGTGTTAAATACATCAAGTTCATGATCGCATAAAAGATGAAATTCACTATTATCGTCATCCTCATCAACTAGAGGATATCTATTTTCGTTTCATACAATATTAAATAAGAACTTTTAGTTACGAATAATCATAATATATAAAAATTATGTAAGATAAATAACATATATAATAAAAATAAGTAACAAACCAAACTAAAATAACCCTGGGCCGGTACCGGTATTACGTTTCAAACCGGTATACCGGATTTTACCGCCGGTACAAACCTTATGCCGTTTCACTTATTTACCGGAGTGTTTCGTACCGGATTTACATCTGGAAACGGTAATACCGGTATAACCGGCCGGTATTTACCGGTTTTTAAAACATTGATAACAGCTATCATACCAGTATTAATGTTGCACCATTCGAAGCACTTTATGGACGAAAGTGCCGAACTCCAGTCTGTTGGGCATAAATTGGGGAAAAGCAATTATCTGGACCAGAAATAGCACAAGAAACAACGGACAAGATTATTCAAGTCAAAGAAAGACTGAAAGCAGCACACGATCGCCAGAAGAGTTATGCTGATAACAGGCGAAAGCCGTTAGAATTTCAGGTAGGCGATAAGGTATTATTAAAAGTTTCTCCTTGGAAAGGAGTAGTCAACTTCATCAAGAGGGGAAAGCTATGCTCCAAGTATGTTGGACCTTTTGAAATTATTAGAAGAATAGGACCAGTAGCCTATCAGCTACAACTGCCAGAGGAAATGGCAGGAATACATGATGTATTTCATGTATGTAATCTCAAAAAGTACTTAGCCGATGAATCACTAGCAGTGCCTCTTAAGGACATAGAGGTAAATGAGAAGCTTAAGTTTGTAGAAAAACCTCTACAAATTGAAGACAGGAAAGTCAGGAATCTCAAACACAAGAGATTGGTATTAGTCAAAGTAAGATGGGATTCCAAGAGAGGACCAGAATATACTTGGGAGCTTGAATCAGAAATGCAGAGGAAATACCCACACCTGTTCCAGTAGACCTCGAGGACGAGTTCTAAAACAAGGTGGGGAGGATATAACAACCCTCCTAAAATATTTCGGACACTTCTAAAATATTTATAACACCCTTATACGTCCTAAAATACACCCCATATACGAAAATCGAGCCCAAAATACCTTTATATAATTAAAAATAAAATAAAAAGAAGGAATTAGGGCGCTCGCGGGCCGCGAAGACTTTGTCTTCGAGTTACGCGGGGCGCGACAACTTAAGACAAGGGCGCACCCGGTGCCGCCACATGGCACGAACGTGTTGGGTCTAGTTAGAGGTGTACAAAAAAACCGATTTTAGAACCAAAACCGGGAAAAAAACCGAAACCGGTTTTTTTTAACCGGACCGGTTTTATAACCGAACCGCCGGTTTGTGACTGGTTACTAATCTTGATCTGAAAAAACGGTTAATAACCGAAACCGGTTTTAAAAAAAACCGGTTTTTTTTTTGGAAAACCGGTCCTAACCGGTTACACTGGCTATTGTTTTGGAGTTGAAAAACCGGTTAGTAACCGAAACCGATTTTCGTTTTGGGTGAAAAAAACTGGTTCGGTTAATAACCGAAACCGGTTTTTGAAAAAAACCGATTTGTACACCTCTAGGTCTAGTGTTTGAGTAAGCCAAGCTAGGGCCTACCCTAGTTGGCCTCGCGGGACGCGAAGCCTGTTACTGAAACCTTCGCGAGGCGTGACAAAGTGTCGAACAGACACTATAAATAGCAACCATCGGCCTTCAGTTGCAATTCGTTCATTCTCTCGATCTCTCTCTTAATTTTCTGCATAGCAAATATAATATCGGGCATAATACCTCCCTAAATAACGAAGTTCTGCC
This sequence comes from Helianthus annuus, assembly GCF_002127325.2. Taxonomy (NCBI): domain Eukaryota; kingdom Viridiplantae; phylum Streptophyta; class Magnoliopsida; order Asterales; family Asteraceae; genus Helianthus; species Helianthus annuus. Next base: position 154,912,812 of record NC_035446.2, on the reverse strand, counting down.
TCGTTGTAAGTATCATAACCCCCGGTTACGTATTAGATACGCTGCCCGATTGATCTAGCACTCCGTAACGGCTGTTGAGGCTCTGCCTGACGTAGTCGTTGGAGTTCTGTCTCGGGGAGGGTATAACTAATGTAAATATTGGGTTATTATACTAACGCGTGTGCATTGTTTAATTAATAAATTATAACCAGGAAAACACAAAGAAAAACCCTAAAATAGCAATGTGAGTAATCTCCTTTTTGTAAACCTTTTTATAAACTATTTTTACAAAACCTTAAATATTTTACAATGTGATTAGCAGTGATTGAGTCTTTGTAATTCTTCAATTACTGCCGGTATGTTGGGGTTTTGTATACAAAATGTGGAACACGTTACCATTGGACAATGAGATAGCCAATGTGTAATATGACCCACCAGTCAGGATTGACAGTACTGAATGAGTAATTGTGTAGATATAAACATCGTAGTCGCTCTTAATACTGTAAATTGATAAAACCTGTCTTGATTAAATTGGGATTCACTCACCAGTATTTCCCACTGACAAAATGTTTTTAAACGCGTTTCAGGTAACAAAATGTGAGAGCCAAATAGAAGCCAGCTGGACAGCACTGAAGGCTTGGAAATGTGGCTATAAAAGCTACCTAAGTAAAGAAGATATTTTATTCAATAAAATAGGGTTTATCCCTATAAACATGTTTGTAATAGAAACTTGGGAATTTTCCCATGTGTTTAATATTATAAAAATATGGTATTTTACTTTGATAAAATATTTCATAACTACGGTCCTGATGTAAATTCTACTGCAAAATTGATAACACTGATACCACTGATACTGGCTCGCAGCCACCCGCTCTCGGGTGAATAGGGGACGGGGGTTGCGACAGTATAGCCTTACACAGGCAGCACTTTGTCATCCGTTGCTATGTTTCAGATCGATCGAGCAGGGTATCGAATCAGCGATCAGAGATAGCTCGGTGTACCACCTCATTAACGGGCTGAGGTGGCACTCTCATTATTCAACAACGCACGGTCTTATAAAATGTAAATGCTAGTCCTATGTCGCCTATTGAACTTCCCAACCTACTTCACATCTTTATATAATAGTTAGGCATGATGACTTTATTCAGAAGTACGGGTGTAAACAACTTAAGCCACTTGTAACCTCTACTCGAGTACTCATGATCGGCTCGTTAAAAACTCAAATCAAGACGAGATTAAATAAGCTTGTGCTTAAAGTAAACTTGATAAATAAATTAATGTGAACCTAAGCTTTACTTATCGAGATCGAGTAGCCTACATGATCCCATTATTTTTTCTATAATTTTTATTTAATGTATAAAAATATAAACTCACGTTATAATTATATGAAAAATATGATAAATAACTAAATATAATATAGAGTAAATTACAAGTTTTGTCGTTTATGTTTACGCCAAATTGCAGGCGTTGTCATTTAGCATAAAAGTTGACAAGTTTCGTACTTAATGTTTCAAAATCTTGCATGTTATGTCCTTTAGGCCAAACCCAGTTAGATTTTTTTGGTTAAATCTAACTTTTGACCAAAAAATCTAATGGGTTTGGCCTAAAGGACTTAACGTGCAAGATTTTGAAATATTAAGTACGAAACTTGTCAACTTTCGCGCTAAAGGACATCGCCTGCAATTTGGTGTAAACATGAAGGATAAAACTTGTAATTTACTCTATAATATATGTTATGTATAATATCTATAGTTATAACCGTGAAGAATCATATTCGGATTACAACATTCTGGGTATTTAACCGTGTAGAATCGTATTTCGATTACAACATTTTGTACCCATGAATCCCTTTAATTCTTGAAGAAGAATGCAAAGTTCCAGAAGCTATTCTCAGCACAAACAATATAATTCTTCAGGACAATGACACAACGGTCTTGCGCATCACCAATAAAAGCGGAGAAGACAACGTCTTATTTAAAGTAGTATGACAACCTGTAGTGGGGCGTTTTGTGGCTGGGTTTTGCCCCATAGCGCCCAATGGCGCCTGAAACACCATGACGAGGGGCTTTATGGGTCCAAAAAAAAATAAGCAACGCTATCTCCTTCGCGGTGCCATGTTGCTTGCTTTTCAAATTATGACCGTTACAAATGGTCAAATCTAAAAAAAATAAATTCAATTAATTTTCAATATTCCTTTTAAATACTAACCCCTTCTCCCATATTTTTATAAACCCACACACTCTCAAACCTTTTTTCTCTCTAGCTTTTTTTTTAAATCCACAAATTTTATACAATGCATCCCTTCAACCGTGGTTTTATTCCTCCCCGATCGAGTGCGGACCCAAACCAAAGTGGTAATCCTACCCGCCCCGTGTCTCCGGTTCCCACTCGACTCACCCCTTTTGGATTTGGTTTTGTCGATTACAATCAACAAAATACCGGGTTCATGAATCTTTTGAACCAACCGCTCTCATGGGACCCGGATCTCTACGGGTGGAACCCGAATTAAAACACCGACGGAATGGGGTCGTCTCAAGCGTTCGGATCGGCTCAAGCTTTCGGCTCCCCACTACACGAACTCGGGACTAAACGTATGGAGGAGAACCGCGAAGTGACCGAGATTATGCGGGATAGACAATGGGCTCACGACTTTGAGTTCTACTCGAAATCGCACGACCACCTAATGGGAAAAGCGTTGAAGATGACGTTGGCACAAAAGGAGCAAATAGAAAAAAAAAATATAACCTTTGATTGTGTAATGTTTTTTTTTATTTTATTCTAGTTTAATTTTTTTTTATTTACTTTTTTGATTTTATTGTAATTTTTTATTTAATGAAATGATTTTTAATTTTAAAAAATTTAGAAATTAATTAAAAATGAAAATTAAATAATTAAGTAATGATGACGTAGGGGCTTTATGACTACGGCCTCAAGTGACATAACGCCCCATAAAACCCCTGTGTGACGTCGCACGACACGTGTCGCATAACGCCTACAAAAAGACTTTATGACTACGAATGACCTAATAAGTGAGGTCAGTGTGATAATCACCTTCTACTTTTTAAATTTTATAATCTTTTACATTCACCTTCTACTTGTTAGATTTTATAATTTAAATTGGTTTAAGGGATTAAAGTAAGTTGGATAGATTAAAGGTAAACCCAATCCCACCTAATACTTAAAAGGCTTAACATTTTCTTCTTGCTCAGCTGTACTAAACACATTAGCTATAATGCCACACATCAGTCCAAAATCCAATAGGAAACAAAGTGACGGGTGATCAAAGGGCATGTGGTCTAGCGATGTCAAGCTTTCTCGTATGTTTGAAAGTTCGAGTCTCATGATGGACAAATGTGTAGATTTAGAAGTAGAATTAGAAGGTGCGAGTATCCCTTAAAAAACAAGTAAAGGATTCTTTATGTCGACTACAGTGAATGCCAAACTTATATATGAAGGAACATGTGATGATAGTACTAAATCTAGTGTCAATGCATATCAAATGTTAAATGCAAGTATAAGAGGTTGTTGAGAAAACTAAACGATCTCATAGTCAGAAGAAATATGCATAGTTTTAACAGCAACATGTTGATTTCATATGAGTTTATAAAAACAAAAGTAGTTAACTAAATACATAATGTTAATTATCTTTTATCATTCTTTATACACCAAAAATTAAAAATATCAGAACTATAAGCATTATATCGAAAGACAGTAAGGGTCTCTTGCAAATAGGCACACGTAAATTAATTAAAAAAAAACAATAGATTTTATTTAATTAATAAGTTATATATAAAAAAAATCCGACCTGCCGGATTCGAACCAGCGACCTAAGGATTTCAGTCAGGTGTTGCCTACTACAGTCCTCCGCTCTACCAACTGAGCTAAGGTCGGTTTTTGTTTAGTTTCGTTAATAAATCTTTATATTATAACAATTACTATATTAATAGATTTCACTCATATATATGTTGTTTCGTTTATTCATATTTCATAGTTTCCCGATTTGTGCATAGAAATTGAAAACGTGGGTTTAAGTCTACGTTTGAGACGTGGATGTATTAAGTTGTATGATTGTACGAGTCTTTAAAGTTAAAAATAAGTGTATAGAATATATTATGATCCATTTCTTTTAAAGCGTGTACGTAAGTTAATAAAAGAAAGTTCGACCTAAAAACGCAATCAAATCTTGTGAATCAAGTTTAAACTTGCTAACATCATATAGTGATTTGCAATAGACAAAATAAAAAGTTTAAACTTGCTAACATCATATAATGATTTTCAATAGACAAAGTAAATACGATTGGTGTTGGTAGTCTAATGAAAGAAGCAAAGCTTCTAGAAGCACTTAAATTAAGTCCATGCGTAGTGGGCAATATTCACATTTGAGCGTTTTGCGTCATGTGGCAGCCTAGTCAGCAATGGGGCATTATTGGGCGTTTTCTAAAATGGGTGTAGTGGAGATGTGGAGATTGTGGAGCATTATGTTTGTAATAAAATAAAATAAAAAAACATGCGAAAAATCTTATTGGCCAAATAATAAAAGCTGAAATGTGATTGGACAACAAAAACCCCCATTAGGCGTGATTTAAAAAACGCCTCAACAACAAAACTGCCAAACATGCCCATGCGTAGTGGGGATGGGGGCGATATGGGCATGATTGAGCTCCAAAAACGCCTAAATTTACAACCACTACGGGTGATCTAAGAAGGTCATGGACTCAAGCCTTAAAAAGAAATAAAAATAAAACTTTTTGTTAAAAAAATAGACAAAATAAAATTTAGATAGAAGACATGCTTTCCATTTTTCAAGACAGTCCAAAAACAAGTGTTGCTTCTTTCATTTAGTGAACCTTTTTACATAATAAAATCCTCCTTAGAAGTAGGGTTGTGAAAAACTAGGTGGCTTGGAGTTTCTTTGGATTTAATTTGGAAAAAGTTTGCTCAGTATTGTTTGGTTTAGTTTGTTTGTTAGCTTGGTTTGGTCTGACTCAGATTATTTTACCTTTAATATATTTTATATTTAGTTATTTACGCACATAACAAATTATAAAAATAATGATTATTATTTACGGGTCTTTAGGTGTGTAGTTGAATATCTATGACATATTTTGGGGTTGATTAGGATGCTAATGAACTTATATTTGAAACTTATTTAACATTTGGTTAAACTTGATTTGGGCTTGTGAAACTTATTTTGAATATGTTCTTTTAAACTATTAATGATATATTAGACTATTACATTTTAAAAGTTGTGTATTATTTTAGACTATTAAATTTTAAAAGCTATGCATTACTTTTGTTAATTCAAGCCTAAATAAATCGAGCCGAGTCAACTCGGTCAAAAACCAAGCCAAGCTCGAGCTTAGATTTTCGTCTCCATTTCAAATACAAGCCGAGCCCAAGCTTACTTCTGGCTCGGCTCGGTTTGGCTCATGAACAGACCTGCTTAGAAGCATAATCATATTCCAAATCATATGAAATTAATGGGATTCCCTTGCGGTACGTGACGTGAATTTGATTGGTATCGATGTTGGTCCATATGATACTGACATTCTCTATAATGACCGAAAAAGAAATCAAAAAAATAATGTCGGATAAAAAATTATGAACGTTTAAAAAATCGGGAGGAATATGCATGTGTCTTGCATGTGGAGAGAGCAAGTCAACAAATAGGTTTTTCCAAAATGCCCTTTCACTCCTCTTTTTTTCCTAAATTTCCATCTTAGCCATTGATTTGAAAACTGTAAGGTTAAAATATTTTCTTATCCTACTTAGATAAAATTAGTTTTTATTTGATCCTACCCATATATATATATAGTTATGAATTATGGCTATCCGAAATTCCGAAAATAAATTTATGTTTTTGAATCTCAAGTTTCAACTTCTATGTTGGACTTTCAACTTGTGGAGGCCCACTTTTGGATAAGATAAGAAAAGCCCATGAAGATATTTGCATTGGACCACAAGTTTAGGAGTTCATCATGTTCAAGATGAGCCTCTTTGTGAGTTGTGACTAGGAATGGCAATGGGCCGGGCTTGGGTCGGGTATTAGTAATTCCAGGTCCGTACCCGGTTGTAATTATTTATCCCATACCCAGCCCGTTACCCGTCGGGTATTTGTCGGGTATCGGGCATACCTGCGGGTATCAGGTATACCCGTTAATTTCTTAAAAATACCCGTTGGGACAAATGTGCAATTTTTACTTTGATGTCTATATAATTTACTGTTTTAATGACTATAACAATTGAAGATATGATTAATAACTTACATATCATATTCAGACCACATATATCAAACTAAATCAAAATGATTACTTAATTAAGTAATTGTATCAGGACCACCTAATTGCATAAACATCCACATAATAAAGGGAGATAGCTTCCGTATCTAATATACATGCTCAAAAATAAGTTATATGTTCACTAAACACTTGCCAAATACATATCCACATATGACTATAGAGAAGGTAATAAGTACATGTACTAAGTTAATATATAGGGAAATCTATAATATGATACTTTCGGGTATTATTTGGGTAAATGGGCCGGGTATTTGGCGGGTGTCACTAAATCCCATACCCGTACCTGTACCCGATTTTTTTTCTTTTTTTAAGCCCGTACCCGACCCATACCCATTAGGCTTCGGGTATACCCGACCCGTATTTTTCGGGTTTCGGGTATACCCGTCGGGCTTGGGCTTTTTTGCCATCCCTAGTTGTGACGACCATGTGTCTGCTAGTTGATGGTTGGTACTTGGTCGTAGTAGATCTTTCAGTCATCATTTGTGTTGAAGAGGGTTTTTACAATTTTCCTTTAATGTCAATAAAATTAAAATTAGTTTAAAAGTAACAAAATGGGTAGAAATTCTATTAATCTATTGTCTGAATGCATACTAATCTCTTTAGGTAAACTAATTTGTTAGTATTAAAGTAAAAACTTTTTTTTACTTTTATTGCCATGAAATACACGAATAAACAAACTCCATGTATCTAGTCAGTTCAAAATGTACAAACTATGCATGGCTTTTGAAAAATAACGTTGATACGCGAAGGTGGATACTAAAAAATTAAATATTCAACAAAAACTTCATGTATAAATAAGAAAAATAAAGTAAAATATGGGACACGTTTATATGACATTTGCTATGATACTTGAACATACACTATAGACATGAAATAATTACGTATTTCACGAGGCTAGATGTAAAAAGTGACACCGATATAAGATTTAGGGTTTGTTAAAATGTAAAAAGTTATAAACCTATAAATTTTTTTGTTGGTTATTAATCCCTAAACAATTCATAATCGATATAATCGATAAATATAGAAGAAAACTTAAGACACGATTTTCCATTTCAAGAATATTTAGTTAATTCTCCTATATATTAATAAAGGAACGGAATGAACAGTAAAATAGAGAGGTATTTAAGGGTTTCTTTTATCACATAAAAATACCACCGCCTCCCATTCTTGCGGTTGAAAGAGATAGAGAGTGCACGAGGGAGGGAGGGAGAGAGCGCGACGGAGGCAGAGTAAGATAGAGAGAAGCACGGCGGTGATGGGGAACCGGCTATGGTCTCCGGCCGACTGTAATGGTGTCGATCGTCGCTGAATGGGAACTTCACGGTCGGGGGTTCTAGGGTTCCGGCGGCGGTACTGGTCACTCTAATCAGTCGAATCTGGAGACGGAATGGGAGGCTTGAAGGTGATCTTGAACGACCACAACCTCAGAGACTTGAATCGTGTTTCAGCGACAATTTCGGTAAGCACTTTTGGTCTGCATTGTAAGCTTTTTGCTTAAAGATTTCTAATTACAATTAATGTTCATGTGGATTCTTTGATTGATTTGATTTACCATCTTTTTGAGTTGGTTTCGAATTGAGATTCGTGTCATCTCTGATGATAAATGTTCAAACTGATCATCGTTGTAACAAATGGATATGGACAAAACGGTTTGAAACTATTTTCATTGTACAGTGGCCCCATTGGGGATCCATATTTACACATTGGGAAACCTAAATATCGGGCTTCCTTCAAATTGTTTTTTTCTTGGAAATCAATCTATCCTGTTAATGGAATGCATGTAACATTTATCAAAGCTGTTGTTCCTAAAGAGAAAAGTATGTTTGTCATGTCTGGTGATTGATATAGTATCAGGTCTGCATTTTATTAATTAGTTTCTTATAGAGTTATAATTTAAAAAGATACATAAGATATTAATTAGTTTCATATTGAGTTATAATTTAAAAGAGATATAAGATAATAATTAGTTTCTTAAAGAGCTGTAGGAAAATATATATGAAATGTTTAAAAACGTGTATAATATGACACATTCATGATGCACCTCATTATTTTGACAGTTAAAGGTTAGCCCAAGATATCTACTTATAAACTTGGTAATTGAGGTGACACAACCACAGCCCCTCACTTAACCGTGAAAACCACCGAACCCTTTAGTCACGTTGAGCATGCACACACCCACAATCCCTTACTGAACCACCCCGAACCACTACCAGCTGCAGTTAGAAAGTGGCTCTTCATCGGGGCTCCGTTCAGTATCACATTGTTATTCATTTTATCCATCTTACTCGTCATTCTGAACCAACAAGTTTTAGCCATGAATTCAACATTGCTGGAAAAATATTCCCAGAAACACTCGCAAGCTGATCGCTTGAAATGGCAGAGAACAGCTTTCCATTTTCAACCCGCGAAAAATTTCATTTATGGTATAGTAAATTTACCCGATCGAATTCGCTATTTTTGTTTTTATTTCAATATTAATTGGTTTTTTCTGTTGGTTTATTTCATGGCTATTGATAATATTCTTGGCTGGACTATGCTTCAGATCCTAATGGTATGTCATCATTCCAATTTTACTTTGCACTTTTAAAGTGAATAAATAAATTTATTATTGTGTTTTTAAATAGTAGCATTTAAATAATGCTTACTTAAATAATCTCTTGTAACAATTATACTATTGTAACTGTTTATGTGATAAAATAAGTTTTATTTGTATTTAAACATTAATCTACACATTAAATTATCCAATTTAGTTTATTTGAGAAATTCCTCAAATGCAGGTCCGTTGTTTCACATGGGTTGGTATCATTTATTCTATCAACACAACCCGTATCTACCGGTTTGGGGGAACATGCCATGAGGTCTGTCACACCCCGATATTTCCACGTATTACCGGTGGACCCGGTAGGGAGTATCGTGACGTAGTTGATGTCGTCATAGTCATACAACACAAATTTAAATGCACAGCGAAAGCAAAAGATAAATATATTACAAACCGATATAACGTAATATCAAAGTACTACAAACGGAATGTAAAGGGATCCACAGGCAGATCAAAATAAAGAGGAAACTTTGTTCAACAGACTTCAGGCATCTAAGCTTGTTAGACTTCTATTTGATGCTAGGAGAGACCAAGCCTATTACGCGTAGTACCTTCACTTAGTCTTTTTGGGAAAATACGTCAGTTTACACTGGTAAATACAATTTAACTGACTCATTTTGAAAATGTTTTAAAATTGATTTAAATGCACATGGCACAAAAGATTTTTATAACTTGGGATAATTATTTGAATATAAACTTGTAAAAGAGTTACATGTTTCTCATGCGTTCAGTAGCCCGGGTCTACATCGGGTTAAAGATCAATAGACACACCACATGATATAGTCCCGCAATGGTTAATCCCAAAACCGGCGGTTATACCTTAATATTTATTTATGCACCAACGGGTGTACGCCTACACCCGCATGCTTAGGTCGTGGCCATTTCATAAAATGATGCCAAGGATATCCGGGACATGGTCATTAACCTCCCAAAGGCTTTAAGCAAACAAAACAATTTTAACAGGTCTTTTCAATGATTTAACCAACATTTGATTAAAGATTCAATGCCCGACCAAGCGGTATTTATATACCATACCCCAAGCGCGTATAGGGAAAATAGGTTGAAAGTATTTACCTGAGCAAATTTATACAATTTATCCCAGCCGTATACCACCAAGCAAGTACAGATAGCTTTTACTGTGCTCCTAAATCTGGAACGAAGGTTTTTAATAACCTATTAGATTCCTAACGGGTCTTTAATTAAGCCTAAGCTTAGACCGGTTAGTTTTAAAGGAGGATACGGTTCAAAACGCATGATTAAGCGAGAACCGGATTAGAATGTGGTTTAGATCCGACAAGCTTGTATACTTGTTTAATATGTGTAAACTAAACACATTCTGGTTTTTTATATAAAAATGATAAGGTTTGACCCGTTTCGGCTAATTTATGCAAACTAGTTACATACGCCGATCCGAACGCAAAAAGGGCGTAACGGGTAACCACAGGAGTCATGAACAGGTTTCCTAAGTTAATATGCCTTGAATATGTTGTGATATCAGTAGGATACCTTCCATTATGCCCAAAACGAGTTTAAGACCAATTTATGCCCCGTAGGGGTATTTTGGTCATTTTAAAGGTTATAAAAGAGTTTAAATATTAATCTGAGTTTCAGGTCTGATATAATCAGTAAAAATACTTAATTTAATAAGTTATAACAGTAGGGTATCATATATATGTGAAATTTATTAATTATAACCATACTATGCACCGTAGGGGCATTTTGGTAATTTCACATAGGCTTAAAAGGTCAAAACTGAAAACCTGAGTTTAACACTTTTCCTAATTGTTAAAATATATAAGTTTACTTAAAATATCAGTAGGCATCTAAGACTCGATACAAGACGAAGTCGACAGATGCATGCACTAACAGACTCCCCTCAGATGTTGACGAGCCTTTCATGTCGAGTCTTTGCGTCTTCAATCTTTATCAGTCTTTGGGCTCTTTTCTTTCTCTCAACACCAACAAACTCCCCCTAACAATGTGCTGGCATTCCTTCAGTTCATTAGCATCATCTGCTTCAGGATCATAATCTGGCTCTTCAAAACCCATTCCAAGGTCGTGCTTTGGCTCTTAACTAGCTCAGGTAATCTGCACATTCTCTACCTCAAAGTAAGTTTTACAAAATTTAAACATTACAAATTTAGGAATTCAAACTCCCCCTCAAATTTAACTATAATCTTGATGAACCACATGTAGATTTGATCAGAACACATTTATTTTCAAACACAGATTCTCCTTCATAAAAATGTCTTCATGTTTAGCACTTGGAACTTTGAAAATCAGCTTTCCAACATCAGTTGTCGAAAATCTTTTTGAATTTTTCACAAAGAAGAAATAAAATGCAGTAAAGAAATATATACAAACAATATTTTTTGTAAGTTTGTGTAAGAGGATCATATCAGTTTATGAGACAAATCACCAACACCGTTAAGCTTTATTTCATTTTAAGTTTTAAACAATTCACTTAGATTGTCAGTATACTGGTCCACTTAAATTTTCACACAAAGTTCAATTGTTTCGAGATACGATATTAATGTCTTAAGAAACTTAAACTTACTCGCGTGTCCCACTACTTGAATATACTCCCGTATCCAGATCCCAATATTCAGTCTTACAGGTGAGTATACCACAGATGATATCTGTAAGGGGTTAGATGCGAAATCGTGAGAGCTCAGGTCCAAACTTCCGTTCAGCAGAGAGATGACAGCTCGACTTTTGGTGTATCCCCTTTAGATGATCTTTTTTACAACAACAATGATTATCAATTTTATTGTTTCATCAATTTGCTGAGGGCGGCGCTATATTTCAAGCAATGCGAAAAGTATTATACGAGGACTAGGTCAGAATTTTCATTCAGCAGAAGTCCCGGGATAATACCCCAGATATCACTGAGCATAAAGACCTAGTATCTCAGAAAGAGGGACCTTTCAAACAAGATTTCGGGGTTACCCATATATCCAAGTTTTCTTACCCACGACGTAAGCAAGTTTGAAATTTAGATTTATATCTCATCACAATCTACTAAATGTGCAAAAACCTACTGGCATATCCGCAGTGAGATTGTTTATCACATTTTTAACTTTCCAAATCTTTAGCATGTTGTGACAGTCCACCGATGTACTATCATTTCCTCTTTTAACAACAAACCTCATTTTGGTTTTATCATGTTTTTGACTTTTTCAAATTTTCTAATGTTTTGGATTTTCTGAAATTTTCTGCTCCCCCTAAAATGCAAACACATATAAAGAAATTTGAAAACAAACTGTACAAGAAAATTGACAACCAATATCAAATCGCTTCAATTCGCCATCCACTTTGCATAAACAATCAGAACTTCCCCTTACAACAAACTCTTTTCTCAATTTGATTTCAAAACACTTAAATTTGTTTTAATCAAAATGATTTTTCCGGAAAATAAGTTTGTTTGATTTTACAACTTGTAGGGATAGATTCATCATTTTGTTCATTTAATCACATATATGAAGATTACATCAAGTTCAAACTAATGACCTTGACGAATCACTTGTAAAATCCAACCTCTTACCACTTGTAAGAATATCCAAAACATTTAACAACATGTAGGAATAAAACATATACACAAAACATTTTATCAATCAAGATGCCGATTCCTGCTTCACACTTACCACCATGGAAGCTCCGGCATAGTCCATTACCTATAAAAATTTAACCATTTCAAAATCTTTCACACAATCAATTTTGTCAAGAAAGATGCCGATTCATGATCCACGATTACAAACTTGGGATCTCCGGCAAGTCAGTTTTTTTTTTAATGAAAGAAAATGTCCACCCAGGCCTGACCAGCCTTGGGTGAAACCAACTCATCTGCTGTTGGGGTGTAAGTTGCTTTCTTTGTAGCATAAAAATCTTTTACCCCTTTAACCTTCTTATCAATCATTTTTCCAAAAAGCTTCTTTACAATTCCATTAAAAATTTTCTCAACATCAAATTCATCCTTTTTAGAATAAAATTGATTCGAGATCTCAACTTTCCCAATTTTTCGTTTAAAATTTTCAGTCCTTAATTGTGGAAAGTTCTCATCATCCATTTGAGGAACTGAGTTTTCACTCTTTTTAACAACATGTGGCTCCTCTGATTTTGTGGAATTAGATTCATCGCCAGATTTCACATCAGATTTCTTAACAACCCATTTTTGGTTGTCAAGCTTCACACTTCTCCTGTAAAATTTCTTTGAACATTCGCCAACTTCATATGTTGAATTTTCAAACACTTTAAATTTTTCAGTTGGTGGTTCGGTTTTATCAACAACCACTTCTTTCAGTTTTCCAGAAATTCCCTGTTTAGTTTTTGTTGCTAATGGACAGTTCCATGCAATGTGACCAACTTCATTGCATCGAAAACAGGTTCTGGTTTCTTTTCCCTGAACTGCATTTTTCTTCTTCTCAGTAAGAAATTCTTGATTTGATTGTCTCCAGAATGAGTTCTTCTTTTCTTCCTCAGCAGACGATCCTGAAACAAATTTTGTATTTTTAGAAATTTTCTCATTTTTATAGTTTTCTGGTGGAATAAAACCAAGACATTTCTTTTTGAAGTTACCGTTATGGTTTGGTTTCTTTTGAAAACCAGAACCAGAACTGTAACTCTTTTTCTTGTTTAACCGTTGTTGAACTCTTGAAGTGTATTTTTAGGTTTTTCATTAAGATTTAAATCTTTTATTTCAGAAATATTAATTTCTATCATTTTGAAAACCTTTTTGATCATTTCAAATCGAACACTTCTTATTGGAAACTCTTTATCAAAATATAATTTGTCAAAATCCTTCAAAGTATATGCAACTTCAAATGTTTCGTCATTCAAATTAGATTTTGACAACAAAAATTCTTTACTATAAACCCGTTTTTCCGACGATTTTGAACTCCTGACAGACAAACTCGAACTCCTGACTGACAAACACGAACTTTCAGACTCGGACTTTGACTCTGACTCCTCATCCTTATCCAACACCTGATCGGCCATTCTTTTTATTAATTCGAACTCATGATCTGTGTCGGACACCGTGAATGTTATGTCAATGTTGTCTGGCAATACATTGGTTAACTCAGATTCTAACTTTATATTGACTGCCTTTTTTACTTGTTCCTCATTTGGTTTTCTAGGCGAGTACCCTTCCCAAACTGGAGGCGGACACTTGTTATAACAAACACTCTGTTTCTTACCAGTATCCTTTTTCTTCGACTTCTTGTCTTCAAAGGCTTCAAAACCTGCAGCAGTTGGATAAATTCTGTCAATTATATAATCAGAACTTGTATAACTTCTCAACAATCTTCTGATTCTTTCATTTTCAACTTTCTCAGCTTCCAACTCTTGCTTCCATTTCGCACATTCTTCGATGTAAAAGTTTATCTCTTTCTGCTTTGACATCATTGTTGCATTCATCATCTTCAAAGCATTTTCTCTTTCTGAATTTGTATTTTGAAAATTATTCACTGTCTTGTTCAAAACATCGTACGACTCTTTTACATTCTTAACATCGAACAACAACTTTTCTTTCAATTTTTCAGATTCACTAAACCTCTCGTCTTTTTCTTCACATTGTTTGCAAGATACAGAACATGTAAGACATGGTTTTGTGACTTCAACGATCTTTTCGACCTCCACTGTGACACTTCGGAATTTCCCGGACAATCTTTCGATGTAACATGCGTGTACGTATACTATTAAATGAAAAAGTTGTGTATTGTTTTGATGTTCTATGTGATCTTTGTGCTAGTGTGTTATACGTATGTATATATATATATAGATATAAGAGAGTGGGTGTGTATGTGAGATGAACCGGAACCCGAAACCACAACCAAACCCGAGACCCGACTCGAGACCACCCGGTCTCGAGTGAACCGTGAACAACAAAAGGAGCCGGTTGTTTGGATTGGGCCGTTTGGGCCTTGTAACCGAGAACCCAACCCGGAAACCCCCCTAGCCCAACTCGGTACATTATATAAACCCAACCCCACCTCCCTTAACCATTTTACACACTCTCTTCTCACACTCTCATCTCTCACACAAAAACCCTAAAGTTTTAGCAACCAAGACCACTCTTCTCATCCCTCTCGGATCGACCCACAACAAGACCGCAATCGGATCTTCCCTTTTCTTCTCTCGGATCTTTGAGCTTCACACAACCGGTTAGCATAAACATCCCTATAGTTGCTTCGATTGTTTGTGTTGTTACTAAATGATGCTTGATTATTGTTAATAATGTGATGGTAGCTAAATGATGGTTAAAAATGCTTGGTCTATGTTGAAAATGCATGATATCCGATTTGTTTTGGTTTTTGTTAGAAGTTCATGATAGTCGGTTATAATGACATATTTTGGATGATTCGGATAGCTTATAAAATGTTGTGATATTCGGTTGTTATAATGAGGGTTTAGATAGATTACTATTGCATGTTCGGATTATTGTTGTTGTTCGTTTAGGATGAGGGTCCGATTGGAGGTTCTATGCAAGGTTTTGTGTTGTTTATGGTTGAATGTTGTTTGATTATGGTATGAACATCATGAAGAACAGTTTGAATGTGTTAAATATTTTGAAAATGCTGATTTTGATCCAAATTTGTGCACAAAACGACCAACAGACATGTTTAGTGGCATAGTACAACATTTACATGAAAATGCAATTTCATTGGATAGTACACTGCAGGTTCTAGAAGTTTGCCATGCACGTTATCACGGATTACGAGTCGCAACCTTTGGTTGCTACTCGAAACCACGCATGACCAGTCGAAACCTCCCAGTTGCGAGTCGCAATCAGCACCATCAAACCTGGTTGCGAGTCGCAACCACACCTGCTAAGTCGCAATCTCCGGTTACGAGTCGTAACCAAAACGTGACGGACCGAGACCGCAGTTACGAGTCGCAACCTCGGTTGCGAGTCGCAACCACCTTAGTTTCGACTGGGCTGTTTTGTGTATTGGGCTTTGACTGTTTTGCTGTTTTGGGCCTTAACGGTTGGGCCATCTATTGTTTGGGCTGTTTACTGATCTGCTACTGTTTGTATGTCTACATGTTACTGTATGTATACGTGTTCACTTGTACCCGACTTGACCCATGCTTGGTAACCATGCTAGGACGTGGTAACCAACGAGCTTAACCAAGTAACGTATCTTACCGAGCAACCCAAGGTGAGTTCACAACTTAAAAGCATGCGTCCCGGTGGTTTGGGACACGAGACTAAAACAACCCTATCCCCTTGTAAGGGGGATACCGTCTACATTCCTTCCCTAGTTATTGGGAACAAACTTACTTTATCTTCCCTTGTATTGGGAAACCTTTTTAGTTAATTACTGTTTATACGGAATGCAATCAACGGCACTAAACGCAACTCTATCACTCAAGTCCCTACTACATAATACCGATTAGTCGCCGGTGCCAGGCGAACGGGTTATTAGTTGATAGCGCTATTTAGGTTTTACCAGCCTCACACCGTGCCATGGTATGGGATCGGTCGTGAACTAATGTACTCAGGCATCCGTCAATGATGATAGAACATTGACATCGGGGCATCCTGCGGAAACGCAAACGGTTACCTAGTGTTCGGTATTGGAAAAACAGTTTAGTCGCTAACTTTTGGGGTAGCTCCCCATGGCATGTATAAACGGATAAATTAACTGGTGAAACGAGTTTTTGGTAATTAAAACTGGACAACTAGTGAACTCACTCAGCATTATTGTTGACCCCTTACTGCATGCATTGCAGGTGGCCAGTGACTGGAGCAGCTGCTTGGGATGTGTAGTGGTCGTCTGCCCGTGTGTTGGGCATTTACTATGTTTACCTTACGAACAATGTTTAAAACTGTTAATTATGCTTCCGCCACATTTACTCTGAACTTAAAACTTTGAACACTGAACTTGATATTTGCTAATCTTATGGTTAGTAAGTATTACTCTTGTTATTAATTTAAGTTGTCAGTATAATTGGTGGCTGGATCCTGGTCAGTCACGCCCTCGAAGCGGGTGTTATCCGCGGGTGGATTTTGGGGGTGTGACAGATTGGTATCAGAGCCATTGGTTATAGTGAACTTGATTTTTTTAAAAAGGGAAAAATCTTTTTGAGAAAAACCAAACTATAACCCGTGACTCGTGACGACACTACACTCCAAGTACAAGGCTCGACTTATCTGACCTCATAGCTCGGACCCATAGTTACTTGCTTAATTGTCTTATGTTTTCTGCTTTACTATACGTACTAGTTGCCTGATTAGATAGATACATCTTCTCTCTTCTATCTTATTCTCGCTATCACGCACTCATACTATGTTTTCTGGTTATGAAGACAATGAGTGGACGCGGACGAGGAAACGTCAACATGACTCAGGCTCAGTTCACTAACCTGCTCAACACTGTGGCTGCAGCTTTCGCAGCTCACCCTATAGGTAAACTCGTTGTTTTAGGATGTTTAGATCCTACCGCCACATCGTCTTTTCGCCTCTAAACCTATTTCGCTTCACTCCTCACAACAGGTCAGCCTGCACCTGTGCAACCACGTGTTTGTACCTTCAAGACCTTCATGGATTGCAAGCCTCTTCCGTTCAGTGGCACTGAGGGTGCCATAGGACTCCTACACTGGATCGAGAAGGTCGAAGCTGTCTTCGCTGTCTGCGAGTGTCCCCCTGCTAATTGGGTGAAGTTTGCTACTGGTACTCTTGAGGGAAGCGCACTTTCATGGTGGAAGGCGCAAATTCAAATGCTTGGTTTGGAGACTGCTAACGCTACTGCGTGGGAAGATTTCAAGGATATGATCAAGGAAGAGTACTGTCACAGGGATGACATCCACAAGCTTGAGAATGAGTACTATGAACTCAAGATGGTTGGGTCAGAGATTGAGACCTACACCAAGCTGTCCAACGACTATGCTGCTCTTTGTCCAAACATGTCTCGACCTATGTATCGAAGGATCGAACTGTACATCAAGGGTCTGGCTCCAGAAATCCGAAGCCATGTAACTTCAGCCAACCACACTACCATTCAGCCGATCATTCGACTTGCTCACAAACTTACTGATCAGGCTGTGGAAGAGGGCAGGTTGCCCAAAAGGATCAGTGCTGCGGAAGGAAGTTCTAGTGATGGCAAACGAAAGTGGGATGGAAATCAGGGCAAGGATGCTAACCCTACTCAAGCCCCAGCTCAGCAAAGGAAAACTGACAACAGCAAAGGCACTCAGCAACAGGGTGGCTACCGGGGAAACTACCCTAAGTGCAACAAGTGTAACAGGCACCACAATGGGGCATGCAACAAGGGTCAGTGTCAGCGATGCCACAAGATGGGACACGAAGCAAAGGATTGTAGAAGTCAGTTCCCGGCAAGGCAGAATCAGCAACAACCCCAACAGCAGCAGCAGCAGGGAAACAACCGGGCATGTTTTAAATGCGGGGCAACAGGGCACATGCGAAAGGATTGCCCTGAACTGAATCAGAATCGCAACAACAATCAGGGGGCTGGGAACAATGAGCAAAACAACAATGCTGGGAATGCAAGGGGCAGAGCTTTCGTGATTGGAGCTGGAGAAGCAAGGAACGATCCCAACGTCGTGGCGGGTAAGTTCCTACTTGATGATCGTTATGTTTCTGTGTTATTTGATTCCGGTGCCGATGCCAGTTATGTATCCCTTCGCATTAGTAAGAAACTTAAGCACTCGCCCGCATTATTAAGTTCTAAGCACATCGTCGAGATAGCTAATGGTAAGAACATCGAGGCCACGCATGTGATCCACGACTGCACCCTAGAATTGTCTGGCCATACGTTTAGTATCAATCTTTTCCCTGTCAAACTTGGAAGCTTCGACGTCGTCATTGGTATGGATTGGTTATCCAAACATCGCGCTGAGATCCTCTGTCAAGAGAAAGCAGTTCGTATACCTCGTCGTTCTGGTCAACCCCTCATCGTCAAAGGCAACAAAGGTGGAGAGGTCACAGGCATTATCTCGCTTCTAAAAGCCCAGAAGTGTTTACAAAAGGGGCACACCGCTATCCTAGCACTTGTCACCAACACCCACGAAGAGGAAAAGAGGATTGAAGATTTTCCTGTAGTACGCGACTATCCCGAGGTATTTCCTGAGGAACTACCTGGACTCCCTCCTCACCGTCAGGTCGAATTCCAAATCGAGCTAGCTCCCGGAGCAGCACCCATAGCTCGTGCACCGTACCGTTTAGCCCCTGCAGAGCTGAAGGAACTCTCTACGCAACTACAAGAACTATTGGATAAAGGATTTATCCGTCCTAGTTCATCACCCTGGGGAGCCCCAGTGCTCTTTGTCAAGAAGAAGGATGGCACATTCCGAATGTGCATCGACTATCGTGAGTTGAACAAGGTTACCATCAAGAATCGTTACCCTCTCCCGCGCATCGACGACCTATTCGATCAGTTGCAAGGATCGAGCTACTATTCAAAGATTGACCTGCGATCAGGCTATCATCAGCTGAGAGTTCGTAATGAAGATATTTCCAAGACTGCATTCAGGACTCGTTATGGTCATTACGAGTTCCTCGTCATGCCTTTTGGAATGACCAATGCGCCGGCAGTGTTCATGGATCTTATGAACCGCGTATGTAAGCCTTACCTCGACAAATTCGTGATTGTGTTTATCGACGACATCTTGATTTATTCGAAAAGTCATGAAGAGCATGAACAGCACCTACATCTTATTCTGGAACTCCTTCGCAACGAGCAGTTGTACGCCAAATTCTCTAAATGTGACTTCTGGCTTCGGGAAGTCCATTTCCTCGGCCATGTAGTTAATAAGGACGGAATTCATGTCGACCCAGCTAAGATCGAATCGATAAAGAACTGGCCTACGCCTAAGACTCCCACTGAAGTTCGCCAATTCTTGGGTTTAGCAGGCTACTACCGCAGATTCATTCAGGGATTCTCAAAGATTGCACAACCCCTCACGACTCTTACTCAGAAAGGCGTCGCCTACAAGTGGAATGCAGCACAGGAATCTGCTTTTCAGAGGCTTAAGGATAACCTCTGTAGCGCTCCTATTCTCTCGCTACCTGAAGGTACTGACGACTTTGTGGTTTACTGCGATGCGTCTATTCATGGACTCGGTTGCGTGTTAATGCAACGCGAGAAAGTTATTGCCTACGCCTCTCGACAACTCAAGACGCATGAAAAGAACTACACGACGCATGACTTGGAACTGGGAGCAGTGATCTTTGCTCTTAAGATATGGAGACATTACCTGTACGGTACCAAGTGCACTATTTACACCGATCACAGGAGTCTCGAGCATATCTTTAGGCAAAAGGAATTGAACATGCGACAGCGTCGATGGGTCGAACTCTTGAATGACTACGAATGCGCCATCAAATACCATCCGGGCAAAGCCAATGTCGTGGCAGACGCCCTCAGCCGAAAGGACACCGTACCAAAGCGCGTGCGAGCGCTGCAACTTACCATCCAGTCTAACCTCCCTACCCAGATTCGAAATGCTCAAGTTGAAGCATTGAAGCCGGAAAACATCAGGGCTGAGTCTCTGCGAGGGTCGAGACAGCAACTAGAACAGAAAGAAGATGGTGCTTACTATGTAACAGGGCGCATTTGGGTTCCATTCTATGGAGATTTACGTGAACTCGTGATGGACGAAGCCCACAAGTCCCGCTACTCGGTACATCCTGGTTCGGACAAGATGTACCACGACTTGAAGACTACATACTGGTGGCCCGGCATGAAGGCCCACATAGCAACATACGTCAGCAAATGCTTGACTTGCGCGAGAGTCAAGACAGAATACCAGAAGCCGGCAGGCCTACTCCAACAACCAGAAATCCCGAAATGGAAATGGGAGCAAATTTCCATGGATTTTGTTACAGGGTTACCTAGATCTCAACGCGGAAACGATACTATTTGGGTAATCGTAGATCGATTGACCAAGTCCGCGCACTTTCTGGCTATTAAGGAAACGGACAAGTTTTCTACCCTGGCGGAGATTTACTTAAAGGAAGTAGTTTCGAGGCACGGAGTGCCAACCTCAATTATTTCCGACCGAGACGCTCGATTTACTTCGGAACTGTGGCAAGCTATGCACAAATGCTTTGGCTCACGTTTGGATATGAGCACTGCTTATCACCCGCAAACGGATGGACAGTCCGAACGCACCATCCAAACCCTAGAAGACATGCTTAGAGCGTGTGTGGTCGACTTTGGCAAGAATTGGGAGAAGCATCTACCGCTAGTGGAGTTCTCTTACAACAACAGTTACCACACTAGTATTCAGGCAGCACCTTTTGAGGCATTGTACGGTCGTAAATGCCGGTCACCTCTCTGCTGGGCAGAAATCGGTGATAGCCAAATCACAGGCCCAGAGATGGTGGTAGAAACAACGGAAAAGATTGCCCAGATCAGACAACGCATGGCGGCAGCTCGTGACCGTCAGAAGAGCTACGCTGATAAGCGTAGGAAACCATTGGAATTCCAGGTCGGTGACCGGGTTCTACTTAAAGTCTCACCCTGGAAGGGTGTGGTTCGCTTTGGTAAACGGGGCAAGCTTAATCCGCGATATATCGGACCATTCGAAATTACCGAGAAGATCGGTAAGGTTGCGTATAGATTAAACCTGCCTGAGGAACTGAGTGCGGTACACAACGTTTTTCACGTATCCAACCTGAAGAAGTGTTTGTCGGATGAAACACTTGTGATTCCTTTTAAGGAACTAACGATTGACGAACAGCTACACTTTACTGAGGAACCGATTGAGATCACTGATCGAGAGATCAAAATCCTCAAACGTAGCCAGATACCTCTTGTACGAGTCCGTTGGAACTCGCGACGTGGCCCAGAGTATACCTGGGAGCGGGAAGACCAGATGAAGCACAAGTATCCCCAGCTGTTCCCTAACGAAAATCCCAGCACTGAAGCTACGAACGAATTTCGGGACGAAATTTCAAACTAACGGGGGGATGATGTGACACCCCGTTGAAACGCTTTCACTTACACTAGCTTGACAGTGGCTGCCTTAACTTTCGGGACGAAAGTTCCTAAAACTTGGGGATAATGTGACACTTCGGAATTTCCCGGACAATCTTTCGATGTAACATGCGTGTACGTATACTATTAAATGAAAAAGTTGTGTATTGTTTTGATGTTCTATGTGATCTTTGTGCTAGTGTGTTATACGTATGTATATATATATATAGATATAAGAGAGTGGGTGTGTATGTGAGATGAACCGGAACCCGAAACCACAACCAAACCCGAGACCCGACTCGAGACCACCCGGTCTCGAGTGAACCGTGAACAACAAAAGGAGCCGGTTGTTTGGATTGGGCCGTTTGGGCCTTGTAACCGAGAACCCAACCCGGAAACCCCCCTAGCCCAACTCGGTACATTATATAAACCCAACCCCACCTCCCTTAACCATTTTACACACTCTCTTCTCACACTCTCATCTCTCACACAAAAACCCTAAAGTTTTAGCAACCAAGACCACTCTTCTCATCCCTCTCGGATCGACCCACAACAAGACCGCAATCGGATCTTCCCTTTTCTTCTCTCGGATCTTTGAGCTTCACACAACCGGTTAGCATAAACATCCCTATAGTTGCTTCGATTGTTTGTGTTGTTACTAAATGATGCTTGATTATTGTTAATAATGTGATGGTAGCTAAATGATGGTTAAAAATGCTTGGTCTATGTTGAAAATGCATGATATCCGATTTGTTTTGGTTTTTGTTAGAAGTTCATGATAGTCGGTTATAATGACATATTTTGGATGATTCGGATAGCTTATAAAATGT
Source organism: Helianthus annuus (assembly GCF_002127325.2). NCBI lineage: Eukaryota > Viridiplantae > Streptophyta > Magnoliopsida > Asterales > Asteraceae > Helianthus > Helianthus annuus. The sequence goes on along the minus strand of NC_035446.2, from coordinate 154,890,164 downwards.
TGTGATATTCGGTTGTTATAATGAGGGTTTAGATAGATTACTATTGCATGTTCGGATTATTGTTGTTGTTCGTTTAGGATGAGGGTCCGATTGGAGGTTCTATGCAAGGTTTTGTGTTGTTTATGGTTGAATGTTGTTTGATTATGGTATGAACATCATGAAGAACAGTTTGAATGTGTTAAATATTTTGAAAATGCTGATTTTGATCCAAATTTGTGCACAAAACGACCAACAGACATGTTTAGTGGCATAGTACAACATTTACATGAAAATGCAATTTCATTGGATAGTACACTGCAGGTTCTAGAAGTTTGCCATGCACGTTATCACGGATTACGAGTCGCAACCTTTGGTTGCTACTCGAAACCACGCATGACCAGTCGAAACCTCCCAGTTGCGAGTCGCAATCAGCACCATCAAACCTGGTTGCGAGTCGCAACCACACCTGCTAAGTCGCAATCTCCGGTTACGAGTCGTAACCAAAACGTGACGGACCGAGACCGCAGTTACGAGTCGCAACCTCGGTTGCGAGTCGCAACCACCTTAGTTTCGAGTGGGCTGTTTTGTGTATTGGGCTTTGACTGTTTTGCTGTTTTGGGCCTTAACGGTTGGGCCATCTATTGTTTGGGCTGTTTACTGATCTGCTACTGTTTGTATGTCTACATGTTACTGTATGTATACGTGTTCACTTGTACCCGACTTGACCCATGCTTGGTAACCATGCTAGGACGTGGTAACCAACGAGCTTAACCAAGTAACGTATCTTACCGAGCAACCCAAGGTGAGTTCACAACTTAAAAGCATGCGTCCCGGTGGTTTGGGACACGAGACTAAAACAACCCTATCCCCTTGTAAGGGGGATACCGTCTACATTCCTTCCCTAGTTATTGGGAACAAACTTACTTTATCTTCCCTTGTATTGGGAAACCTTTTTAGTTAATTACTGTTTATACGGAATGCAATCAACGGCACTAAACGCAACTCTATCACTCAAGTCCCTACTACATAATACCGATTAGTCGCCGGTGCCAGGCGAACGGGTTATTAGTTGATAGCGCTATTTAGGTTTTACCAGCCTCACACCGTGCCATGGTATGGGATCGGTCGTGAACTAATGTACTCAGGCATCCGTCAATGATGATAGAACATTGACATCGGGGCATCCTGCGGAAACGCAAACGGTTACCTAGTGTTCGGTATTGGAAAAACAGTTTAGTCGCTAACTTTTGGGGTAGCTCCCCATGGCATGTATAAACGGATAAATTAACTGGTGAAACGAGTTTTTGGTAATTAAAACTGGACAACTAGTGAACTCACTCAGCATTATTGTTGACCCCTTACTGCATGCATTGCAGGTGGCCAGTGACTGGAGCAGCTGCTTGGGATGTGTAGTGGTCGTCTGCCCGTGTGTTGGGCATTTACTATGTTTACCTTACGAACAATGTTTAAAACTGTTAATTATGCTTCCGCCACATTTACTCTGAACTTAAAACTTTGAACACTGAACTTGATATTTGCTAATCTTATGGTTAGTAAGTATTACTCTTGTTATTAATTTAAGTTGTCAGTATAATTGGTGGCTGGATCCTGGTCAGTCACGCCCTCGAAGCGGGTGTTATCCGCGGGTGGATTTTGGGGGTGTGACATCCACAATCTTCTCTACTTCAACTATCTTTCTACTTCAACAATCTTCTCAACAATCTTGATTTCTTTCATTTCTTTTGCAGCTTTTCTCTCTTTGAATTTCTTCAGTTTATCTGCAAAATAAAATTCAAAACTGTCAGAAGATAAATGAGTTTTTTCAACATTAATCTGTTCAATTTCTTCATTATCATCACTGCTTTCTGTTGAACTGTTTTCTGAACAAACAGATTCTTCATCTTGACTTTTCTCATCATTAGATAACACAGCTATCCATTCCTTCATCAACTCTGGCTTTTGAACAATCTGAGCAATAAAAGCTCTAACATTGGAATCAGCTGGAATGTACTTGTCCCAGCTAAATCCTTTAGCCATTTTCTCATCATCTTGATCAATAATGCCATAATAATCCTTCTTATTTGCATCTTCGATCATTTTTCCATGTGCAGTTTGAGAATCTTTCTGTTGATGTGGTTGATGAGTGATTTGCTTATATATAGCCTTCCGATAGTAATCATCTTTTCCAAAAGGATTCTTTGCTCCACTATTCTCCTGATTTTTGCACTCTCTTTTGAAATGACCTCTTTCCCTGCATTTAAAACAAGTAACTTTAGATTTATCAAAACCTAAAGCTGAAAGATGAGCATCCAAAAAGTCATTTCTTCCTGTGATCATTTTGAACTTTTCAGCTCTTCTCAGTACACTAGCTAAAGCCCATTTTATATCCATAAGCTCCAATTCTTCTGCATCAATTTGGTCGTAATCTTCTGATTACCAATTCTTCCAGCAATCAATCATTCGTAAGATTCAATGCAGTAACCAGCAATGCCATATGATTTTTCACAATTTCTTTTGAAAAGTTCTGTCCATTTTGAAGATGCAATGCCACATTACACTGAATCAAATGACCATTACCAACATTGTCACTTTGAACACTTGGAGGATTAACACTTGAAAATCCACTAGTGTTGACTGAACTTTGACTAGCTGATCCAGATGAATTTCCTGTACTAAATGCAGTTTGGATCTTTGGACTTGTTTCAACTGTTTGAACATTTCCTTTGTAGTACAGTTTGATATCTTGTTGATGACTTGAGCTGTTCATTCTTGCAATTTTCTACTGTTCAAGATCCTGTGCCTCAAGCTTTTCAATAAACTGACCAATTGATAACCTGCTAAACTCTCCAGAATTCTTTAAGATCATGAGATAAATACTCCATTCTTTCTGCGGTAAAGCGTCAGCTAGCTTTTCGACCCATTCTGCTGGAGTTTTGGTGATTTTCAACTGAGACATAGTTCGCACAAGATGACAGTATCTCTCAATGAGAGTCTTTGTAGTCTCACCAGGCATACTATTAAACAATTCAAATTCCTTTTTCAGCAAAGATGCTTTACTTTTGAGCATTTCTGTGCTTCCTTCAAACTTTTTCTTAAGTGCTTCCCATATCGAAAACGCACTCCCATCATGCTGAAGCAAAATGAAAATATCCTCTTTGACAGCTTGCTGTAGAAGACTAATCATCATTTTCTCTCCTTTATAACTGGCTCTCTCTTTTTCTAAAAATTCTGAGATGATTTTGTCAACATTCAACGCAGACTGTGGCCTAACATACTTTGTTTCAATACTTTCCCAAGCTCTCAAATGGTTTGCCTGAACCCAATTCTCAAAAAGACTCTTCCATCCATGGTACTCCTCAATTCCCATGAGTTTCGGGGGCTTTTGCAAAGTTCCGGTTTCATTTTCTGCATTCATGTTTTGAGCAATAACAGACAGAGTAGTTGAAGGTGTAGCAAACGCGTTATAGAATTCTTCTTCCATGATTCGGCAAAAAATTCACAAATAAACAGTTTTCAAGCGAAATAACCAAGTCAAGCGGAATCACCAAACACAGTTTCAAGCGGAATATGTAACTTGGAGCGAAATCACCTACTGACTTTCAAGCGGAATTCCAACAAATAGGTTCAAGCGGAATACCCTCTATCTATTTTCAAGCGAAATACCAACTGAGTAGTTTCAAGCGAAATACCAACAGTATACTTTGGAACGGAATAAGCACTTATGTTGAAGCGGAATCGCAGATTTCGAGCGAAATCTCTTATTTCGCTTGAATATCTCAAGAGGAATATCAGTTTTGGAGCGGAATCAGGCTGTTGCCCGTTCAAGCGGAATCACAAAAACAGTCCATTTGATCACTTTTAGGCCGTATTTTGTTCTTAAACTTTCAAGGGTTTGTTAATATGTAATTTTACACAATCTGTGAGAAATTGAACCGATTTTGACCGTGAAAATTTGTTCTATTGAAGAAAGAAGGTGTAGAAGTCAGAAAACACAGTGAAAACCAGTTGATCTCGGCAGAACTCCTCCTCCTGAGCTCTGATACCACTTGTAGGATCGTGTACGGACCCGAACGAGTTGTTCAGAGGAGTTTTAATGAGTTTCAGAGGCGGAAACTAAGAAACTGACTTCGAAACAGCAAGAAATTCACTTTAAACAGCTTTTATATTGATCTAACAGCTTGTACAATCACAGGATAAACCGACAGCACCTCGGTATCCAAATCAGCAATCGATACAAATGATTTCGCTTGGACACATATATATAGACTCGAGATTCCGCTTGAAACAACTTCAAGAGAAATACATTACAAGCGAAATCACACACTAACCTACTCAAGCAGAATTAACATGTTTCTGATTTCGCTTGAACAGATTCAAGCAGAATCATATGAACATCCACTTTCAAGCGAAATCACATATAAAACCTCCTATTTTCTCGATCTACGTGCCCTAATCTAACAATCCTAGTCTAAGACTCGATACAAGACGAAGCCGACAGATGCATGCACTAACAGCATCAACTCTTATATGTTTAAAAATGTTTTTAATACATACTATGCGTTAAAACGCTTTAAAAGACGATTTGGAGCCATTTCCGGGTTTTCTAAGGAAAGCTGATATTTTTATTATTCCAGAAGGCTCAAAATATTGTATTTATCATATTTGATCAGTAGAAAAAGGTTTGGGGTCAAAAGGATTTATAAAACTCATTTTATAGCCCAAAAGGGCAAAACCGGCAATTACCGAATTAGAGCTAGAACCCTATGTTATGCTCAGCCTAAAAATAATTAAAAATCTTTAAAAATCCTAAAATATTATTTTATATCAGTAGGTAAAAAGTTTGGTATCAAAAATTGGGTTTATATAGGCTATACGCTAGTTATGCCGTTTAATTAACAAAAAGCTTTCTAATTACGCTATTGAGCATAACTCCTAACCTAGACCTCAAACTGATGTCAAATTTTAAGGAAAAGTTTATAATTCAGTATTGAAGGTTTCTAGCCTCTCACATTTTCAAAAATATCGTTTTAAGGTCAAAAGGGCATAACGGTCAACATCTAGGCATTTAACGGAAACAAGCACGAACTAGGATTTCTATGGAACCAAGTTGTATAACCTCGGAGGATTATACTAACCTATAATATGGTCCTAATGGAATCCTAAGGCATATCTAAACTAAGCCAAATCGGGTCAGAACTGAAAGTCAAAGCAACAGTCAACTTTCGCGACTTTCGGTTCCGAACCGAGCCTATACTTAGAATTGTCGGGTTGAATCATGCTTAGGCATGTTCAACTAATATTTACCAAGTTATTAAAGTGAGAAAACTGATTTTATGACTTTTATATTAATAGTTATGTATTTTATTTAAAACTAACCCGTTTGACTTTTATTTGATCCGACAATTAAACTAAGTAAACGTGGTAATTAGGAGGTGCCCTTTTGAGGGTTAAACACCTACCTAATTACGGTCACGTAGCCATGTTCGTTGCGAACAATGAATCAACCATTTAAAAGTCAAAGCGTTTATCGAAAACGCTTGACTTTTCGGGTTAAAACGCTAAATAATTAAACTAGGCATGAAAGGATTACTTACAAGAGTCCAAAGGACTGAAAGAGGTTCTCAAGAAGCTCAAGACCCTCAAAGAATTCAGAGCAATCAGAAATGAAGGAAGGTGCAAGTGAAAACCCAAAACAAAGGGGGTATTTATAGGATTTTGAGAGCCGTTAGGATCGTTCCTCGGTAAACAGGATTCGATCTCAGCCCTACAAGTATGCCCCTTGTTTTAGAAAACCATGGGTGTTCCAAATTCAGCCCATAGAATCAATCATGTGAGACAAAGAGCAAAACCAAAGCTGGTTTTCTGATTTCTGGAGTTGGGCAGGTTATACGGTCCGTAAGGGTCAGTATATACGGTCCGTAAGGACCAGTACAGTATACATATACTTTCATTTGTTGACAATTTTGGCCCCTGCACTTTCAAATGTCATTTTCGACACATCTAAGACCCGTTAAACCATTTTTAAGGCTCTACAATGATGCCTAAGCATAGAGAACATGAAACATGCTCAAAAATATGCCGGATGTCGGTTCGTTTGGTCGTACGATCACGTTGTTCAGCTAATTACGACGAAACACGGACGGACGCGAAAAACGAACCAAATTACGCGACTAATGGAATTTTATCAAGCCAAACACTAAAATAAAATATTTTAGTGCTTACATAAATTTTTGGGTGTCCGGGGATATTCAGAATGCAAGATATGAGCGAAAATGCAAACTTGTGCACTTTTTGACACTTTTAGTCCCTACATGACGTAAAAGTTTATTTTTGCGCACCAACACCTCTAAGCCTATATCTAAGCTATATAAAGAATAAATAGGGTATGTTTAACTCACGGTCATATACCAGAAGGTCCGGTACCCTACGGATCGGCATACTTTAGCAGTTTGACGCAATTAGTCCCTTAACTGCGCAAAGTAGCGCGAAATGTCGTTTACTGACATCCAAGCCTTCCATGGCTCATAATGGGCATTCCCAAGAATATACTTAAATATGACTACGCTCCCGTTTGCTTAAATGGTCACCGAAAGGCGTAGATTCAAAAGTTGATGCTTTAGGTCCCTCTATTGCGCAAACTTGCGCATCTCATCATTTAATAGCATTGAAGCCTCATCTAATCTATATTTGACATTCTTGAAAGTATTATTAAACATCAAGATGCTTCGGGTTCGCTAAAAGGCCATTCAGAGGTATAATTAAACATATTGACACTTTTAGCCCCTCTAACTTGCAAAGTTGCGCGTAACTTTACTTATAGGCATAAAAACCTTAGACGGCCAACATTTGGCATTCCCGAGAGTATAATCAAATATCATGAAGCTCCCGGTTTGTTAAAAGATCACTCAGAGGTAAGAATTAACATGTTGACGCTTTTAACCCTTTATTGCGCAAACTTTCAATTAATTACGCAAACGGCTACACTTGATCAACAAGTGGCTCATTTGTGAATATAAAACCATAGAAGGTTATTTAGAAACTTATTTAAGTTATGTTAATACTTCCAGTTCTTTCATAATTAATGTTTTTCGATTTTTCGAAAAAAATTAGTCCCTCAAATTCAAGGCTTGACTTTATTAGGGTTTATTACACGTGTCAATACATCATTGGACGTGATTTTACGAGGTGTTACAAGGTCACTCCGTGTCGAAAGACTTGATCAATTGGTTTGAGCTTCCTGTTGCTCTCAGCCCATCCGAATGGTACGATATTGAGGGGTTTTTTATCAGGGTCGACCACCGTCCTCCCCAACGGTGAAATCTTTGCATTGTACACGGGAAACACTAATAATTGTTCCCAGTTTCAATGCAAAGCGGTACCAGTCAACATATCTGGCCCACTTCTTGTAGAGTGAGTCAAATATGAGGGCAGCCCAATCCTTTACACTCCACCATGGATTGGGTTTAAAGACCATCGGGACCCCTCAACTGTTTGGAAGGGTCCCGATAGAAAACACAGGATGATCATGGGATCTAAATAAAACAAAATAGGACTTGTATTTGTTTACCATACCGATGATTTCACGAATTACAAGTTGATGGATGAGCCATTGCATTCGGTTCCCAATACCGATATGTGGGAATGTGTCGACTTTTATCCGGTGTCATTAACCAACAATAGTGTCCTTGATATGGCCGCGTACGGGCCGGGTATAAAACACGTTATTAAAGAAAGTTGGGAGGGACATCGTAAGTATTGGTATTCAATTGGGACCTATGACGCAATAAACGATAAATGGACTCCCGATAACCCGGAACTAGACGTGGGTATCGGGTATCGACGTGATTACGGAAGGTTCTTTGCATCCAAGAGTCTTTACGACCTGTTGAAGAAAAAGCAGGTCACGTGAGGTTATGTTGCCGAATCGGATAAACATAACCAAGATCTCACTAGAGGAAGGGCTACCATTTTCGTATGTTAATTTCGTCTGGGACCCATCTACTTCATTGGCCCGTTGAGGAGATCGAGAGTTTGAGATACAACGGTCAAGAGTTTAATGAGATCGAACTTGAGCTGGGTACGGTCATTCCACTAGACATAGGCACACCTACAGAGGTACAAGAAAATTACAAATGTTTTATATATTTATATAATATAATGTAACATATTATCAACTGGTCAAATACTATCTTAAGAAAATAATTGCATAAAATGTGGTGATTGCAGTTGGATATAGTTGCTACATTTGTGGTGGATCAAGATGCATTAAACGCGACAAGTGAATACTATTAAAAAACATACCTTAGGAATAGTACCAGGCTCTCCCTGGCACATATCTATTGGGCCACACAAGGGCCACAAAATCGTGTAGTGTTTTTACTGGTAATTTAGACGGTTGTATACACACATCCTCTTCTCTCCCTTCCCAACCTCCTCTCATTAGTTTTACTCCTTCAAATGTGGGCGGAGAAAGTATAGGGTTGGCAGGGATGGTTTTAATAGGGTTCTGGTAACCACCCAAATAACACCTGCAACGAGCTTCTTTCATGCTAGAAAGCTTCTACTTTCATTCAGGTATTTCTTCCCTCTATACATTTTATTCCACGGCTGTTCATAGATTTAGGATTTGTTTAAGATCTTTATAATATTGCAAAACCTATATGTTTTTTGCTTTGATTTTGTTGATTTAAACTGTGTGTAGGGCTTCATCAAAGAGAAGGTTCCATTTTACAGATTACTAGATTATCATTTAAGAGAAGGTTTCATACTTTTATTTATACAATTTTATAACTTGAGCATTCATTCATTTTACTTATTGGACTTTAAATGTTGATAGAGTTCAGATTTAGGTGTGTCATATGCTGATAAATAATCTATATGGTATTTCCTAGCAGGATTTTGTGTTGCTTTTCATGATTAGTTTGATTATTAAAGATACTCTAAAGAATAGTAGTAGAGGATGGGTTGATTGCAGTTCGAATCAAATTTCATTGTTGTTAGTATTGTTATTTGAGGAACAAGCGCTTGACAAATTGTCTTAGATCATTAATAAGGAATAAATCTTTTGCATTTGTAACCAGACCACAAGATCTAGATCAAGAAAACAGCAGTCGCAGCTGCAACAGGAGCTGAATATGCAACAGCAATCCAAGGTTGCATACCCAGACGGAAACTAAGCTCCCACTCACGACCCATGTAACAAGCTACACCAAGTAAGAAGTGTAGAGCAATTAGTTCATAAGGACCACCATTGTATAACCATTCATCAACGGATGCTGCTTCCCATATTGGGTAAAAGTGCAAACCGATTCCGCTCGTAAGAATTCAATTAGTTCTCCGGGCAAAAAAACATTAGACATTTCATCTTCTGAAACCAACACTTTTGATGTTATTTGACGTACAATAATTTCTATATGCCTATTATGTATCTGCACCCCCTGGGATCGATAAACCTTTTGGACCTTATTAACCAAAGAGATACGACTTTGTACAGCTTGAACTTAAACTGATGGAATATCGTCGTTTTTAACTTTTAAGTTAAAGTTATGTTTATTTTTTTTGCAGGTTGATTTTTTTTCAACCAAACTTCCTTGTATTTAGCTCATGTTTTGCATAAAATAACAACAATTCTTCACGGATTACGTTGATCTAAACGTGAACAACCCATTTGTCTTTAACCAGCAGATACATCATGATATCAGGTCGCGATACCAGGTTTGTACTTGATTTTCCGTTGATGATTTTCCTCCTCCTGTCTACTGTCTTCTTCCCAATCCAATCATTCCATTTCATCATGTCTGTTCTTAACCACAATCACGTAATCCCACTCTCATCTTCCTCATCTGCTATCTTTGCCAAAAACACCTTCACCGGCGTAAGGACTCAGATTGTAAGTGTATCTTCCAAAAAGGCGGGTGTTTGTAAATGTGTGGCTACTTCTCCGGCTAAACAGACTGCTTAAAAGACTAAAGTTTCTCGCAATGGGAACATTGCTAACCTTCAAGCTGGTTATCTCTTTCCAGAGATTGGAAGAAGGAAAGCTGCGCACATGTTGAAATATCCCGATGCACAAGTGATAAGCCTTGGTATTGGTGATACCACCGAGTCCATTCCTGAAGTCATTACTTCTGCCATGGCTAAGAGAGCACTTGGCTTATCTACCATTGAGGGTTACACTGGTTACGAAACTAAACAAGGTGAAAAGCAACTGAGAGCTCAACTTGCTTCTACGTTTTATTCAAACCTTGGCATAGAGGAAGATGACATATTTGTATCTGATGGTGCAAAGTCTGACATTTCCCGCCTTCAGGTCTTGTTCGGGTTTAATGTTACAATGGCGGTGCAAGATCCATCATACCCGGCTTATGTAGATTCAAGCGTGATTATCGGACAGACCGGGGAGTTCCAAAAGGATATCCAAAAATTCGGCAATATTGAATACTTGAAGTGCACACCAGAGAATGATTTCTTTCCTGATTTATCAAAAGTTTCTCGAACCGACATCATATTTTTCTGCTCACCTAACGATCCAACAGGCTCTGCTGCATCCAGGGAGCAACTGACTAAATTAGTGAATTTTGCCAAGGATAACGGGTCCATTATAATTTACGATTCAGCGTATGCCATGTATGTGTCAGGTGACACCCCTAAATCTATCTTTGAAATCCATGGAGCCAATGTCACGGCCCCCGACCCGGTTTGACCCGTTTCCGGAGCCGCGGGACAGAAACCCCGTGATATTTGTTTAATTGAGTTTAGTAGCGGAAATGATCGTTGTAAAGCTAAAACTTTTCCCGATTATTTGTATTTCACAATTCGGGATAAAACCCCGATAATTTACAATACATAAGTTTAGTGATAAATTCTTATTTCAAAACATCTTTCTTTATTTTATACTGAGCCACTATTTTAAGCTTGAAATGCTCCTCAGCACTTTTCCTGATTTACAGCAGATTACCTGAAACATGTTTGAAAAAGATTTTGTCAGCGGGAAATACTGAGTGAATTATTCTAGTTACTGAAAATGACACATTTTATGATTATTCACAGTGTTAAGATCTTTTACGCATGTTTCTGATATCAACCAACTACCCACAGTATTTGTCACTCGACCGGATCTGTGACAGTGGTCATATCACCATTGGCTGCCCCAATGAATGACGTAAATCAATTAAATTAGGTTCGCCCACCTAAAATGATTTAAACTGTAGTAATGTGCACAATACCCTACATACTGGCTGTAATTTGGTGATTACATCAAGTTAATCACTGGTATTATAATCTCGGAAAAATGAATTTGGAGTATTGTAAAATAGTTAACACTCACAAACGGTGAGAAAAGAGTTTAGAAAAGAAGAATAACTCACATTGCAGATTTACTACGGATAGAATAGGATTTTAGCCCTGTTAACCTAATTTCACAATAATGCACACAAAACAGGGTTAGTGATCAATACAGCAGTTACGATAACTTACGAGATCAAATTCTCACAATGAATGACAAAGTGCAATACTTCAACTCGTTTATCAAAATGACAAACGACAAAGTATAATACTTCAACTCATTTATCGAATTATCGACAAACGACAAAGTATAATGCTTCAACTCATTTATCGAATTATCGACAAACGACAAAGCATAACCCAATGTGGGCGGCACTTAGACATTCTTTGGATATATTGATCCCGGAAACTGAATCGTAATAGCGATCGAGTAATTACCCTGTTCCGTGGCAGCACCTCGATAACAGTGTGTGTGTAGTTGTAGTATAATTGTGATAATTCGTCGTACAGAAAGCGTTTGGACGACGTTTTAACTTCCAATTTCAAGTCCCAAGGCCCTCTATTTATACTGAAAATTGGCTTCTCCCGCGTGTCGCGGCAGAATTCGGGGAACCTCCCGCGTATCGCCTGAGATGCCAATTTAGGGTAGGGTAGGTTTCGTGTCCAGTAGCTTGGGTGAGTTGATAGTTTTATAAAATTCAATTCAGACAACGTATAATAAGGATAATATCGATTAGGGTTTAACCCCCCCCTGAGTTTTAGGGGCCCTGATCCTGATTTCGATTGTTTCGAAAATTTTAGGGTTAGTGCAGAATTACTTGGGTGTCTCAATTAGGGTTTTCTTAATAGCTAATTAGCATTCTAATTATTAATTTTTAATGAGAAATGTTACATCCTCCCCACCTTAGGAAAAATCTCGTCCTCGAGATTCACTGGAATAGATGAGGATATTTGCGCTTCATTTCTGACTCTAATTCCCAAGTGTATTCCGGTCCTCTCTTGGAATTCCATTTGACTTTTACCAATACAAGTCGCTTGTGTTTGAGAAACTTGATTTTCCGGTCTTCTATTTGTAAAGGTTTTTCTATGAATTTCAGTTTCTCATTTACCTCTATGTCTTGAAGGGGTACTACCAGAGATTCATCTGATAAACATTTCTTAAGGTTGGATATATGAAATACATCATGTACTCCAGCTAGTTCTTCTGGTAGCTGTAAGCGATAAGCAACTGGTCCGATTCGTTGAATCACTGGAAATGGTCCAACATATCGGGGACTCAGTTTTCCTTTCTTACCAAATCTTACAACTCCTTTCCAAGGAGATACTTTCAGTAGTACTTTGTCTCCTATTTGGAATTCAAGTGGTTTGCGACGATTGTCTGCATAGCTCTTTTGGCGATCTCTGGCTGTTTTCAATCTTTCCTTGATTTGAGTGATCTTGTCTGTAGTTTCTTGCACAATTTCTGGACCTGATAATTGACTTTCTCCTATTTCTGCCCAACATACGGGTGTTCTGCATTTGCGTCCATACAGTGCCTCGAATGGAGCGGCTTCAATACTTGAGTGATAACTATTGTTATAGGAGAATTCAATTAATGGTAAATGGTTATCCCAATTACCTCCAAAGTCAATTATACATGCTCGGAGCATGTCTTCCAGAGTTTGGATCGTCCTTTCACTTTGTCCGTCGGTCTGTGGATGATATGCGGTGCTTAAATTAAGTCGGGTTCCCATTGATGTTTGAAAACTTGTCCAAAATCAGGAAGTGAAACGACTATCTCTATCCGATACAATGGAGAGCGGGACTCCATGTAAGGATACTATTTCATCCACATATAGCTTGGCTAATCTTTCCATGCTAAAGGTTTCTTTTATTGGTAGAAAATGAGCTGATTTGGTTAATCGGTCTACGATTACCCAAATTGCATCATTATCTTTTCTGGTTTTGGGTAACTTAGTAACAAAGTCCATTGTTATGAGTTCCCATTTCCATATAGGCATTTCTAACTGTTGTAATAAACCTGAGGGTTTCTGGTGTTCGGCTTTAACTTGTAAACAAGTTAAACACTTAGATACATATTCAGCTATATCCTTTTTCATTCCTATCCACCAGAAATTCTTTCTTAAATCTTGGTACATTTTGTTGTTTCCTGGGTGTACAGTATACCTAGATTTATGAGCTTCTTCTAAAATTTTCGATCTTAAATTTCCTTGTTTAGGTACCCAAATTCTACTTTTGTGGAATTTCCAAATTCCATCATTTCCTTGCTCCAATTCTTTTAGATAACCTTTCATTCCTTCGGCATCGTCTTTGATTGCCGTTTTCTGGATTTCCTTCACTTGTTCCCTTAAATCTAATTGTAGATTTATTCTAAGAGCACGGACTCGCCTTTGTTTTTCATGATACTTACGACTTAAGGCATCTGCTACTACGTTGGCCTTTCCTTCGTGATATTGAATATCACAGTTGTAATCACTCAGGACTTCCATCCATCTTCTTTGTCTCATGTTTAATTCTTTTTGCCCGAATATATACCTTAAACTCTTATGATCCGTATAAATAGTAAACTTACTTCCATACAGATAATGTCTCCAAATCTTAAGGGCAAAAATTATAGCTCCTAATTCTAAATCATGAGTCGTATAGTTCTCTTCGTGCTTTTTCAATTGTCTGGAAGCATACGCAATTACCTTCTTGCGTTGCATCAACACGCATCCATATCCTAATTTCGAAGCATCACAATATACTTCAAAATCTTCTGTTCCTTCTGGTAAAGCTAAGATTGGAGCATTGGTTAATTTCTGCTTTAAAATTCTAAAGGCTTCTTCTTGCTTTGGTCCCCACTCAAACTTAGTGGCTTTACAGGTTAGCTTAGTTAATGGTACAGCTATCTTGGAAAAATCCTTAATAAACCGTCTATAATAACCGGCTAAACCTATAAAACTTCTAATTTCCATTGCAGTTTGTGGAACTTTCCAGTTGGTAATGGCTTCGATCTTAGCGGGATCTACGTGTATACCTTCGTGATTCACCATGTGGCCTAAGAATTGCACTTCTTGTAGCCAAAATTCACACTTTGAAAATTTAGCGTACAACTTTTCTTTTCTTAACAAAGTTAAGAGTGCATGTAAGTGTTGACAATGCTCGACTTGACTTTTGGAATAAATAAGTATATCGTCAATAAACACGATCACAAATTTATCCAAATATGGTTTACAGATTCTGTTCATCATGTCCATAAATGCAGCTGGGGCATCGGTTAATCCGAAGGGCATGACTGTAAACTCATAATGACCATACCTAGTTCTGAAAGCAGTTTTAGGTATGTCTTCTTCTTGAACTTTCAATTGATGATATCCGGATCTTAAGTCTATCTTAGAAAAATACCTAGCTCCTTGTAATTGATCGAAAAGATCATCAATCCTAGGTAATGGGTATCGATTCTTGATTGTAACCTTATTCAACTCTCTATAATCAATACACATTCTCATTGATCCATCTTTCTTTTTCACAAACAACACTGGTGCACCCCAAGGGATGAACTAGGTTGTATAAATCCTTTGCTTAGTAATTCATCTAATTGTTTCTTTAATTCTAGCATTTCGGTAGGAGCTAATCGATAAGGTGCTTTGGCTATCGGTGTAGTTCCTGGAATTAGATGAATCCTAAATTCTACCTCTCTATCTGGTGGTAATCCAGGTAAATCTTCTGAAAATACATCTGGGTATTCTGAGACTACCGGGATTTCCTTGAGTTCCTTACCTTTAGTACAGATGATTACGGAAATCATATATAATGTTCCTTGGTTCCGTTCATAATTAGCAACTTTCATTACTGATATGAACTTTAATGGCTTCCGAGGTTTATCTCCTGAAATCTTAATTACCTGTCCATTAGGTGCTTGAATTTCTATAGAGTTCCCATCACAAATGATTTGAGCATGGTTGGCTATTAACCAATCCATTCCTAACACAACATCGAACTCAGCTAATTTCATAGGCAATAGGTTTGCAACAAATTTATGACCTGAAAGTTCTATTTCTACTTTTTGCAAAACCTGATTGATTTTAACTGAATTCCCATCTGCAGTTTCGACTGTAAAAATATGCCTAACGGTAGTTAATGGTAACTGAAGAGCTTGACAGAATGAAGTATTTATAAAACTTTGGTTTGCACCAGAGTCAAATAATACTTTTGCATAGACGTTGTGGACTAAGAACGTACCGGCGATCACATCCGGAATGAGTTCTGCTTCTTGAGTAGTCAGTTGGAAAGCTCTGGCATTCTTTTTAGTAGTTCCTTCAGCTGCCTTGGGTTTGTTGTCTACTGGGTTAACTAACTTAGGACATTCAGTTTTGAAATGGCCAGCTTCTCCACAATGGTAACAAATTACAGATTTCTTCCTACAGTTTCACGATGTCCTGTTGTTTTGCAAAAATTGCAAATTCTATTGCATCTTCCAAAATGGTTCTTACGGCAAATTTTGCAAAATGGCACAGTTACAGATCGTCCTGTCCCTCTCTTCTTGGAATTACTACTATTACCCATCCTAAATCCTTGGGTAATTCTCTGAGATAATTCCTTCTTCTTATCTTCGTCCCTTGTGCGTATCAGTTCATCCGTTAAGGTGTTAGCTAATTCTACTGCATCGTCAATAGTGCGAGGTCTCGCAGCTTTAACGATATTGCGAATTTCGCTAATTAATCCCCAAATATAGCGAGAAATGAGTACCGGTTCTGGCGAAGCCAGTGTTGGTACCACCCTAGCATATTCGAAGAATGTTGAAGTATAACCACGACAATCTACCCCGGTCATTCGATGATTTAGGAACTTATTTGCCATCTGTTCCTTCTCATACTCAGGACAGAATTTCCTTTCGACAAGATTTTTAAATTCGTCCCAAGTCATAGCATAAGCCATCCGTCTGCCTTTTGCCTGCAGCACTGTGTTCCACCATTCTAGTGCTCCTTCCTTAAACAGGTTTGAGGCATACATGACTTGATCTTCTTCAGCACATTTACTTATTGCAATTACTGCTTCGGTTTTCTCTAACCATCGCAGTGTTGCAGTTGCTCCTTCGTTGCCTGCAAATTCAGCAGGTTTACAAGCAAGGAATTCTTTGAAAGTGCAACCAGGTGTTGCGGCTTTTCGCTTTTTAGGGCGCGGCGAGTGCTGAGATTCATTGTCATGATTTGTATGATTATTGCCCCCGTTTATACTATTACTGAAATTATCTTCGATAGTATGTTTACTAGGAACGATATGTTGCGGATCGTTTGGATTTTTCATAGCAGCAACGAACATTGGAATTGCGTTGGCTATTCCTTGGGCAACCATATTTTCAATATCTTGTTTGGTCATATATTGATCTTCTGGGTGTTGCTCTGATTGATTAACTTCATTTACTGGTTCGTTATCATTATTTGCCATCTGATGATAATTTTATTAGGAGTAGTTAGCAATTAGCAATTTATACAAATAATTCAAACAATTTAAAGCACATAAAGCCAAAATTATCGATTTCTCGATTCCATTTCATATCAGTATAGTATGCATCAATACACACCGATATTTTACAAGGTTTTATTCATTATGTTACAACTGATTTCACTATTTACTTTTACTATTATACAAAGATAGTTTTACCACCCTCCTATTTGTCATTCTAGAAACGGAGTTCCCTCTCGTCATACTTCCAGGCAATCTGTCCCCCTATTTCCCTAATTCTATTCCCTGCATCCATCAACTCTTCACCGAAATGGCGAAGTTCAGCCAGGTTTTCATTGCTCATTGGTGGATTAGGTAGGGGTTCTGGGTCGAACTGTGGAAGAAACGAGTAAGGGCTATTGACAATATTTTGAAATTGCCAATCGTTTGTCCACCATTCTTCCATTTCTACAGGTTGGTCATGGACTATTGGTTCAGTGATGGTTGGTGCAAAATTCATAGGGATTGGGTTTTCGATAGGATAGGTAAAAATACCCGGACTGGCAGGTTGCATAGTCTCACATTTTTCTAGTAAAATATCTATCTGCTCTTGAAAAGTAATTCTCTTGTTTTGATTAGAACTTTCTCCAACTTCTACCTGAGTTGTTCTAGACCCTTGCCCTATTTCTATTTCTATTTCTTGAGAATACTGATCAAACTGTTCCTCCATTTGCCTAGACTCATTATTGGCTTCAGTTTCCTGTTCTCGCTGATTAGGGTTTTCCTGGATTATAATCGCCTTTCCTTTCTCTAAAGGTTTACTAGTTCTAGGAGGTTTTGTAACTGACTTTTTCTTACGTATACGGCTTCCCCATACATAATTTTTCTTTGGCCTTCTTTTTGGTTTGGTCACTGGTGGAGTAGGGAATTTTACAGGTTGGTCCACATCAGCAAAATATCCCGTAAATTCATGAGAAACTTCGATATTTACTGGGTATAGATTGAGGTTCTGAAAAGCTTCAGATATCTCGTTCATGCTGTGTAGCACATATGCAAAATGCACAAAATATCCGGTTAAAACTTTGGAACAAAGTTTAACAAATAACATGGAAGTTTTATTGCACACTATTTGTACTAAATACAAGGAAACACATACTCAGTTTTATTTATTTACTTACTGAGAAATACTAGTACTAGATTTAGAGTACTTTAAAGATTTGCATTTTCTGCTACAGTAGCTAGCATATATAAATTTGCCCATTTTTCATCTAACTTATCTTCCTAAGGTGATTTATTGATTAAATCCTGGGTTTCCTTTTTAATCCTCTTTTCTCGGATTTGCTCCTTACTTTTCTTAATAATCATACTCCTTTTTCTAGGAGATAATGGATTCTCATACTGTGCTTTACGCACAAATATTCCTTCCTCAGGAATCGTAGGGAGCTTTGAAAATTTAGTTTTGGACGAACTTCCCTCTTCGTAAATTGATCTATCTAGTTTAAGATAGATATCTTACAACTTTTGTTTACCCATACTGTAACTAACAAATAATCAGTTAAAAGCACATAAACACATAATCACATAATAGTAATCAGGAAAATTAAGTATTGTTTAAATACTTAATTAGCTTAACTCAGTGGCTCTGATACCACCTTGTTTCTGTCACGGCCCCCGACCCGGTTTGACCCGTTTCCGAAGCCGCGGGACAGAAACCCCGTGATATTTGTTTAATTGAGTTTAGCAGCGGAAATGATCGTTGTAAAGCTAAAACTTTTCCCGATTATTTGTATTTCACAATTCGGGATAAAACCCCGATAATTTACAATACATAAGTTTAGTGATAAATTCTTATTTCAAAACATCTTTCTTTATTTTATACTGAGCCATTATTTTAAGCTTGAAATGCTCCTCAGCACTTTTCCTGATTTACAGCAGATTACCTGAAACATGTTTGAAAAAGATTTTGTCAGCGGGAAATACTGAGTGAATTATTCTAGTTACTGAAAATGACACATTTTATGATTATTCACAGTGTTAAGATCTTTTACGCATGTTTCTGATATCAACCAACTACCCACAGTATTTGTCACTCGACCGGATCTGTGACAGTGGTCATATCACCATTGGCTGCCCCAATGAATGACGTAAATCAATTAAATTAGGTTCGCCCACCTAAAATGATTTAAACTGTAGTAATGTGCACAATACCCCACATACTGGCTGTAATTTGGTGATTACATCAAGTTAATCACTGGTATTATAATCTCGGAAAAATGAATTTGGAGTATTGTAAAATAGTTAACACTCACAAACGGTGAGAAAAGAGTTTAGAAAAGAAGAATAACTCACATTGCAGATTTACTACGGATAGAATAGGATTTTAGCCCTGTTAACCTAATTTCACAATAATGCACACAAAACAGGGTTAGTGATCAATACAGCAGTTACGATAACTTACGAGATCAAATTCTCACAATGAATGACAAAGTGCAATACTTCAACTCGTTTATCAAAATGACAAACGACAAAGTATAATACTTCAACTCATTTATCGAATTATCGACAAATGACAAAGTATAATGCTTCAACTCATTTATCGAATTATCGACAAACGACAAAGCATAACCCAATGTGGGCGGCACTTAGACATTCTTTGGATATATTGATCCCGGAAACTGAATCGTAATAGCGATCGAGTAATTACCCTGTTCCGTGGCAGCACCTCGATAACAGTGTGTGTGTAGTTGTAGTATAATTGTGATAATTCGTCGTACAGAAAGCGTTTGGACGACGTTTTAACTTCCAATTTCAAGTCCCAAGGCCCTCTATTTATACTGAAAATTGGCTTCTCCCGCGTGTCGCGGCAGAATTCGGGGAACCTCCCGCGTATCGCCTGAGATGCCAATTTAGGGTAGGGTAGGTTTCGTGTCCAGTAGCTTGGGTGAGTTGATAGTTTTATAAAATTCAATTCAGACAACGTATAATAAGGATAATATCGATTAGGGTTTAACCCCCCCTGAGTTTTAGGGGCCCTGATCCTGATTTCGATTGTTTCGAAAATTTTAGGGTTAGTGCAGAATTACTTGGGTGTCTCAATTAGGGTTTTCTTAATAGCTAATTAGCATTCTAATTATTAATTTTTAATGAGAAATGTTACAGCCAAAAAGGTTACAATTGACTACATAAATAAAGGAGAGATAATTTCTCTCTATACAAAGGTTACAATTGACTACATAAATACAATTAATGAATTTAAGAGGTAGGAGGATATTGCTCCAAGAGATTTGTTATTTCCTAATAGTTTCAATTCGTATGTAACCCAAAGGTTGAAAAACCCAGTTTTGATTTTCGTTATTTTGATTTTTGTTTCAACCGGGGTGCTGGATTTGGGTTCCGACAAGACGGGTTCTATGATGACGAATAAACCTTTAGAGAGATTGGTTGTAAGTAGAGCAAGTGTTTGATGTGCAACTATGTTGTTTTTTGATTTAGAAATTAGAATGAATGTTATATTTATGTTGTAAAATTTTGTTCTTTCTTGAAGAAAATGTAATTTCTTCTAGCAACTAAATGAAAGTTGTAATAAAGAGTTGATGAAATAATATAAATACTCAAGTTAGCATTATAATAATATATTGCTCGAAGTATTAGAACACAGTATGAACATAATGATTATATCATGTAAGAACTTTTTGGTTTTAATCCATCTTTGTTAAGTGTCCCTAGCCCTTACTCAAACTTTTCTGGACAAAGATTTGGTTATAGATATTTCTCTCTTTGTGATATTGCTCTCATGTTCATCTAAACAACGTTATTGTAGCAACGTTTGAACCAACAACTAAACACCTTTTCTTCACATTGAACCAAAGTAAACAAACCCCTCTTCTTCACATTGAACCAACAACTAACACCTCTTCTTCGTATGAAACCCGCTGCGTGGCGTAACGCGCGCGGGGAATAAAACTAGTTAATAACTTAATATTGATAAAGATCCGATCCCAGAAATCCACATATAGCTTGCTAGCGTCATGGTCCATAACAAAATTTGGTCTTGTTTGGGCAGAGTAGATCAAGGGCATGTTTGGCTAAGCTTTTTCAACCAACTTATTGGCTTATTGACTTATCAAAAAGCCAATAAGCAGTTTTTAGTGTTTGGCAAATGGAAAAGTGCTTTTTAAAATGACTTTTTGATATAAAGGAAAAGGAGTTTTTGAAAAGTTAAGAGATTGTGATTTCTTGATCAGCTTATAGCTTTTCAAACAACAAATTACCAATATACCCTTTATTTTTTAACATCCCTTATGAAAGAATGTCCCTTTTAGTCATTTTACATCAATAAGCTAAGCGAAACACTTTTTAAAAAACAACTTATTAACATATTGGCTTTTCCCACCTCATAAGCTAATCCAGACACTTTTTTTAAAAACTCATTTTCAAAAAATTCTTTTCCCAAAAGTACTTTTTGACTTAAGGGCATGTTTGGCTAAGCTTATTTAACTCAAAAAGAACTTTTTGTTAAAAGGACTTATTGACTTATGACTTTTTGAAAATGAGTTTTTAAAAAAGTGTTTGAATTAGCTTATTGGGTGGGAAAAACCAAAATTACTAAAAAGGATATTCTTCATATTGAAAAGTTGTTTGGTAGGGGGTAAATTTGTAATTGTGTTGAAAAGCTCTAAAAAGTCACAAATTTCTGACTTTTCAAAAGTGACTTTTTCTCCTTACTGAAAAGTTGTTTTGAAAAAGACTTTTCAATTAGCCAAACACAATTTTAACTTATTGACTTTTTGAAAAGCCAGTAAGTCAATAAGTTGGTTCAAAAAGCTTAGCCAAGCCCTATATATAAGCTTAGCCAAACATGCTCAAAATTTGGTCTTGTTTGGGCAGAGTAGATCAAATACGACCAAACAAATCTCGATCCATTAAAACCCCTTCCTCTACTTGATGAGTTCTTGATAACACATTCGCAAAATATCCCATCCCGTTTCCAAATTTCCAAGAAAATTCAACGCAGAAAATCCTCATTTCTTTAACCCCCTTTGACCTTGGCTTCAATTAATGTGATTAGGGGTTTCGTAGATGGAGATCGATAAAGCTATTAGAGATAGCGATGATCGGAGGCTAAAGACCAAGTATCACAACGCCATTTATGTTATTCAAAGAGCTCTTGCCCTCTACTCGTAAGTTCCAATTTCATATCCAATGAGTTTCAATTTCAGTAATCATAGTATGCTTTTAGGGATTCAAGATTTTCCCTTTTTTATTCAACTGTTTTTGGGTTGGGCCCAACACAAACTTATCAGTTATGACCTTGTCTTTCACCACACATCATTCATTCCCTTTTTTATTGTTACTTGCAATGTGGGTTTGAGAATTATTTGGAGTATCCTTCTGTTTTTATGGAATTGCAGGTAAACAGCGTCCCTGCATAAAGTTTGTGTCAATCTAATAGTTTGTTTCAAATTGTGTTATATGATGTTGCTTGTTGGCTATGGCGATTTGTGTTAAATTGTATATATTAATGGTTAATATCTTTTAATGGAGTTTGTATTATAGCGTTAGTGAACAATCTTAGGATTTTCTTTCGAAAAAGATTCCCTGTCTAGGTTACCTGTGATGAACTGATTGTTTCACTTCAATCGAATGTTTGGTCCACTTTGTTCAAATCCATATCCCTATGGTCTTTGCAGAGAGGTTGATATTTGGTGAATTCAATCGTAGGTGACACCAAGTATGATTTCTCATTCTTCATTGCTCTCATGATGATCATCAATGCCGTATTTCTAATCTTTTATTCGTCATTTGTTGATAGATAATTAAAATTTATAAATGGTTGACTTTGTAAATGAGCATGCTTTAGTTACTTAAAACTTGTCTTCAAAAGTTATGTTTAACGATTACACTTAATCCCCATGGTAATAGATATGTAGCTATGTAATAGATATGTAGTTGTGCTGAACTTTTGTTATATGGGTATTTCTTCTATTACACAATTAACATTTACATTCAGTAGGCGTATTACTTTTGTATACGTTAAGTAGAGATATCAGACTCACGGCTCACATGATGTGGTTTTTCCTTATCAGTATCGAAGAGGTGGCATTCAGCTTCAATGGAGGAAAGGATTCAACTGTAAGTAGTTATGTGCATATGAAACTGTAAAAGGTAATTAGTTCCCTCAGTAAATTCTAATGCTTAGACCTTCCTGTAGGTTTTGCTGCACTTGCTTAGAGCAGGATACTTTTTGCATCAAGTGGAACGTGGACATTCAAACGGGGGTCTATCTGATGGTGAATTTACATTTCCAATAAGGACAATATATTTTGAAACCCCTTCTGTCTTCCCTGAAATCAATTCGTTCACTTACGAAACAGCTGCTAGGTAAGATATCAATGCTATTGATATCATGTTATCCAGGAAGCACAAAAATGTTTGGTGTTTTTGAAAATTCTATAATTTGATTAAAATTTTGCCAAACGAGGAAATGTTGCATAAAATATTCCTAGCGTATAATTATTAATTATTAATATTGCGTTGTTGTTGATGTTTCAGTTATGGTGTGAAGTTAGATATCATTCGCGAAGATTTCAAGTCTGGTTTGGAGGCTCTACTAAAGGCAAAATCAACCAAAGCTATTTTTCTTGGTGTTCGAATTGGTGACCCCACTGCTGTAAGCAAATTATTCTTTAAGAATTAAAAATTTTAGAACACCTAGATTTTAAGCGTCAGTTACCATGTGTGTCGGACTTTATCTATCAACAGAAGAGTGGTACACTGGTAAATATTGTCAATTTTTTTGCAGGTTGGTCAAGAACAGTTCTCTCCGAGCTCCCCGGGATGGCCACCGTTCATGAGAGTGAATCCAATCTTGGATTGGTCATATAGGTGTGCTCATATGCTTGCTTTCGAGTGGACCAATTTACGTTGATATTAATATTTTCCGTTTTCTCATATCGCTTTAAAACACTCTGATTTCCATAAACTTCTCCAACAGAGATGTCTGGGCTTTTCTTTTGACATGCAAGGTTCCGTACTGTAGCCTTTATGATCAAGGGTAAGTTTAATTCCAATTCGTATTTTCTTTAATTTTTTCATTTAGGGGTAATTTAGGTATTTCATTATAACATTTCCTTCTTTACAGATACACGTCAATTGGAAGCATCCATGACACAGTTCCAAATGCATTACTATCTATCAAAGATCCTGGTGTTGAAAAACAAAAATTCCGACCTGCGTATATGCTTTCTGACGGAAGATCGGAGAGAGCAGGGAGAGCAAGAAAGTTATCTGCGGCTGCCGCCTGTGTACCTGCCGCCAGCAACGGCCTGAAATGTGCGGAACCTCATCAGGGCAGCATCTACACAGCCTCCATTGTAGCCGTTGGTGATGAAATTCTGTAAGTTCTTTGTTCTAGTTTATCAAAACCCATGATTTAATAGTATTGTTTTAATATGCGTTTACTTATGTTCTATTGTTTGTTGCATAGCTCAGCTTTGGAATTGTTGAGGATCAATTGGGACCATCGTTGTGTAAAAAGCTTCATTCAATAGGTTGGTTGGTATCGCAAATGGCTACTGTACGGTGTGAGGTAAACATTAACGCGTTCTTGTTAGCTAGTCACGCACATGGCATTTAGAAACAAAGAAAGTAAAACGTTTATTGACCCTGCATTTGTCATCTGGTTATTATCTTACAGGTAGATTCTGTCGCTGAAGAAGTCGAAAGGCGAAAGTCCATGAGTGATCTGGTTTGTCATCGTCGATTGTGATTTTAAGACATATCTCTGTTTTCAGTAACTTTTTTTATGTTATTCACTTGGCAATTGTGGATACAGGTGTTCATATATGGAGGGGTTGGCCCGTTACATACAGATGTTACTGTCGGTGGAGTTGCCAAAGCATTTGGCGTTCGCTTGGTATATATTATGTTTTGCTGCAGTGTTTTCCTTTCCTTGTCCTGTAACTATCACAAATCATGGGGAAGTTTAAGGTTTTACTAGTGTTACGGCGCATACGTAAATTTGTCAATATATGTTTATAGCTTTGTGTAATTACAGGCTCCAGATGAAGAATACGAAGAATATCTTAGCCACCTGTTTGGTGATAAGTGCACTGGCAACCGCAACGAGGTAACTGAATGCCAAACTTAGTAACATACTAACATTACAGAAACTATTAACCAAATAAAAAGAAACCGAAAAACGTATTCTTGGTCGAAAATATGTATTTAATTATTTATCAATTTTCAGATGGCCCAGCTGCCTGAAGGCATTACAGAACTGCTAGAACATGAGAAGCTTCCGGTTCCACTGGTATGTGTTTGAAGTTCGATATTACTTTCTTCGTTTCTAAGGGACGTCATTTGTACTATGTTTATGTCTTTGTAGATCAAGTGTCATAATGTCATTGTGCTCACTGCAACAAATGTTGATGAGTTAGACCGACAATGGGATGCTTTGATTGATTTAAGGTCTACTAATCTGCTAGCACCAACAGGACCGTTTGTATCGAAGCATTTAGAAACGTCACTCTCAGATGTATGTATTTGTCTATCTATCTATTGCTTATTCAGTTAACCACCTTCGGTGAGCTGTCTAAAAAGGCGTAATTCCTATACCCTTTGATTTATTGATACAGTTAGAAGTTGCTCAGCCTCTATCCAAGATTGCTATTGAATTTCCTGATATCTACACTGGTACAAACTACATATACGATTTTATCAAGTTATGATAGTTGACCTTTATCTTCAGTCTTCCTAACTTTTTGTCTTGATCTTTTTGTAAATAAAATCAAGGGTGTTATCGGAAAACCAGAGCTGGGCCTCTCATCATAACCCTTGAAGGGAAGGTAATGGGTTGTTTGGTATTAAATAGCTCTGAAAAATACAATAGAATTATCTCAAAACCGCTGGTTGAACTGGTTTGCAGGATCAAGAAACAGTAGAAGCAGCAATGGAAGCACTTTCCAAGAAGTTACCATCTGGCGTCAAACAAATGTCGGTTTGAGGGTTCATTTCTCATCATTATAATCTGCTTCGTGACTGCACTTTAATTCATGTGTTGAGATGATGAAATGATTCAGGAAGAAATTTTCGCTACGTTGAGTTCAGATGATAGGGAATTTGAAATTCCGTGAAAATGGAATGAAAAAGGGATTAGGGACCGAATGACTTTTGTTATCAGGATGTATATATAGACGACACCAAATATATTGGCATCATTGAAGGGCAATTGGTTATTGGACGGTTTTGCATTTACCTTTTGTTTTCAACTTTATATGTTTGTTCTGGTGATTTTTAACTAGAGATGCTGCTAATCTTGGGTTGTCTTAGTGCTTCAAAGGCCTAAACAGCATACTTTGTACAATTAAAAGAATCTTTTTTTTTTAAACGTTTGAGTCGAAGGTCTTGTGATTCCGTCGTAATTTTGCAAAAGATTGGTCATCTCTATGTTCTACAAAAGATTGACACCGTTGATGTGTTTATCCTCCAGATGAATAACAACTAATCTTACCTTAACCAATTTAAAATATTGCTCGAGTTGTACAACCATGAAGAGCTTATCACCTTTAATTTAAGAAGCCAAGTTTGATGAGTCAAGAAGAATAGTTGTAACGCGTTTCGAAATTGCCTTCACTATCGACGGTGTGAGGACCATTTGTGTGTTGCAAAGCGAGGGTAACAACGTGTTTCGACATTGCCTTCATTATCGATGGTGTTATCACCTTCAATCTGAGTCGCTTGCATTGCTAATCCTGTTGTAAAATCACAGATTTCTGAAATTTCCATCAATTCTAGAATTATTGTGTAGTTGTTGGTTATCACTTAGTTCTGTGTCGTTGTGATTATCTACCAACGATGTATCGACCAATCCTAATGAAGCAAATTCGTTATTTTACTTTCTTGCCATGTTCCTTGTGTTAGTGATTTTAACTTCAGAGGATTGTGAGCACTCTAATACCGCCATGGTCGAAGCTTTTAAGGGGGGGAGGGGGCGGCCGACCCTCTGAACTTTTCTCTCTGTAGTGGAGAGTATGTAGTTTTCGTATAGAAATTTTTGGGTATATACGCTTTCGACCCCCGGTTTTATAGAAATTTTTAAATCCGGTGACATGAATCGAAATAATAGTTACCACCTTTTATTAGGAAAAAAAACTAAAATTGTAACATATTCTTTTGGAGTTTGGAAGTTCACTCCTAAAGGGAGCAATAGCAATACAGGCATATGTGGAGGATCTTGTAACCAACTGGGGCAGCCCGGTTGGCCACCGACACCCACCTCTTCCTAGAGGTACCGGGTTCGAGTCTTGGGAGTGGCATATGTCGCCCAGGGTAAGAACCCGGCAAGGGGAATTCACCGCGGAGCTAGCTTGGTAGGGTAGCAGCTCCCGGAGTGGGATCACTCCGGCGGTTGGGAGGACCGTGCTCTACCCCCCCCCCCCCCCCGGGGGGCATCCCGAATTGGAGAAAACACAAAGAAGGAATTAAGGAAATGCAGTAGCAGGATTCGGAAACACAATCTCACAGCTTCGGGAAAGAGGGGCGGCACCCACTCCATCAACCCTTAACTAGTAATCATCACCTAACTTGTTATGGACTTGTAGCTTTAGAAGATGATATATTTCGAGTTTTAAAGGCGTACATTAGATAAAAGTGAGTAGTAATCTTTCGTATATTAAACATATCCTGTAAGGATGTAATGTGTAATATTATCTAAAAGTAAAAATTCTAATACTAAATGAACCATAAAATGTAAAATGCGTAATACAAGCTTGTACCAAATTGATAGCAAGTTAATAACTCAAAAACTTCAAGTAGATAAAAATTTGTTCAAAGAGTACATATAACATATAGGCTTCTCATCAAAATACTGAAAAATAAGAAATTCTAAATGTTCCCCAGCAAGATAAGATAAAAAAAGACAAACAAACAAACACAGACATTTGACCCAGCAATCAAAAGCTCGTAACGGTTCCTACGTATGTTCTCAATTGTTGTCCACCTTATGGCTTTAAGAAAACAACATGCCGAGTGAAAGCGTGATTATTCTCCAGGGACCAATATAGCGGACAAAATAATCATTCTCGTGAAACTGTTACATTCAAGCTTTGGGCTTCAGCTCCTTGACGGTCTCCCAGGTGAAGTCTGCATCATCACGACCGAAATGACCGTAAGCAGCAGTCTTCTGGTACCTTTTGTTGCCACCCCTCTTGAGGTCAAGGTTGATAGCCATCATCCCTGGCCTGAAGTCAAAGTTCTCCTTAATAAGAACAAGGATGTCCTTATCCGGGATAGTTCCAGTCTTGTATGTGTCCACGAAAACAGAGAGTGGCTCAGCGACACCAATAGCGTAAGACACTTGAACGATGCACCTGCGTGCAAGTCCTGATGCCACAATGCTCTTGGCTGCTTGCCTAACAATGTAAGCACCACTCCTGTCCACCTTAGTTGGATCTTTCCCAGAGAAAGCACCACCACCGTGAGCTCCCCATCCACCGTAGGTGTCGATGATAATCTTCCTGCCGGTCAAACCTGCATCACCGTGTGGGCCACCAATCACAAACCGACCTGATGGGTTCAAGTGGAAGATGGTGTTCTCGTCAAGGTATTGAGCTGGGATCACAGGCTTGATCACATGCTCCTTAAGATCAGCAGCAATTTGGTCGTTGGTCACAGTCTCGTCATGTTGGGTGGAGATGAGAACGGTGTGAACCCTGATAGGGACCATGGCACCGTTGTCGTTACGGTACTCAACAGTCACTTGGGTCTTACCATCAGGCCTGAGCCATGCGCAAGTGTTGTTCTTTCTCACTTCAGTAAGCTTGGCACCGAGCTTAGTTGCAAGGACGTGAGTCAGAGGCATGAGCTCGGGTGTCTCATCAGTAGCATAACCGAACATGTGACCTTGGTCACCAGCACCGATTTCCTCTGGCTTCTTGGTGAGATGTCCGTGAACACCCTGGGCAATGTCAGGGCTCTGTTGCTCGATGTTGACCAAGACCTTGCAGTTGTCGGCATCAAGACCAACATCAGCAGATGTAAATCCAATTTCTCTGCAAGTGTCACGGACAATCTTCTCGTAGTCTACATTAGCCTTGGTGGTGATCTCACCGAAAACCATGACCATGTTAGTCTTGGTGCAGGTCTCGCAGGCGACCTTGCTGTCAACATCTTGCTCTAGGCAGGCATCAAGAATGGCATCTGAGACTTGGTCGCAGAGCTTGTCTGGGTGTCCTTCGTTGACAGACTCGGAAGTGAATAGGAAGGTCTCCATCTCTTAACTGAAACCACAACAGAGTATATTTAATAAAATGATATAAGCACTCAAAATTAAAAGAGTAAAGAATATTCTATCTATACAATATATAACTAACACCAACTATGTTATAACAGCAAGTAAAAACTTTTACTTTTATTCCATAAACATCGGTTTGCAGCTATCGGGCTAGAGATCACACAAACAATTGTTCAAATCAATCACAACTACATGGTTTTCTTGATTCACATAAACAATTGTTCAATATGACACCTTACCTTCAAGCAATTACATATATCTTTAGCAAAAGAGCCAGAACATACTATGAATGTGAATGCCAATGTTACTACAGATACTCTGTGTACACACACTGTACCCTAAAATGATGGAATCTACAACTTTAAGTCCACTAGCAATGAGAATCAAATTCACAAATCTAAATATGCTTTCTTCCATAGATTCAAGATAAGGAATATTTTGATTCTACAAATACCTAATCAAATCAATACTGTTCATATACTTTCAATTAACGAATTGAATAACTTAAACTGTTCACATGCTTTTTAACTTATGAAGTATCATAATATCACATAGATCCAGAGTAATACTAACTCATTATTTAGGCACTAACGACAAGATCTGTCACCTAGCAGTTAAAGTTTAGCACAAAAGTAGAAAATATCTTGGATCTGATGCCGACAGAGTAACGAGTGACAAAATCGTCATGACATAACTCAGATCTAACAATTAACGGCACAAACTAAACAGATCACAAGTAAAAAAACAAGTTTACGAGTAAAATATCGGAAGATAAATAAGAGAATGAAACAGATCTGCAGGTTGAATCGGAATAAACAGGTGGAAGAAATGGTACCTTACGTGGGAAGGATGGGAAGAAAGATGTGATATGAGATCCAGAAAGTGATGAAAGAGAGTGAGACGATTTGGTTAGGAGTGAGGGGGTGTGGATTTATAGGCGTTCTACAGCCAGAAACCACCAACTCTCTAGATGTGGACCCCTCACCAACCCCCCTTTCTGTGGGTCCTACTACTCACCAACTCTATCCACCAACGCGGAAGTTTTTACTTCCTACAATTTACGGTTAACCACTTAACCCAACGAGAATGGCTTCAACCAAACATTCAACAAAAAGTTCATGAATTCTTCGATTGAAAGTTCGTTTGTTTATTAAATAATTGAACACAAACATTTTGTTCGTTTAGTTAAATGAACAAACATGAATAGAGGCTACGTTCGTTCATTTATGTTTGTAAACGTTCACTAATGTGTTTCTTTGTGTTCGATGGTTCAATAATGTTTTTAGTTTTTATATTTTATTTAAAGGCTTCTAAATTCGGACAAATAAAATACTTAATTAGTGTCAGTGTATATATATTTTGTTCATGAACGCTTGTTTGTGTTCATGAACATTAGTTTATGCATATTTGTGTTCATCAACGTTCGTTTTCGTTTGTTGCCTAAAATTAATAAACAAACATAAACACGAACGAGTTCATTTACTTAACAAATAAACACGAACATAAAATCTTGTTTGGTAAGTGTTAGTGAACACATATATTTTCTTAACAAACGAACACAAACAAGGTCTTGTTCGTGTTCGTTTGCAGCCCTACCAACAATGTTAATTTGGTGAGTTATTGGCTTATAATAACGATTTGTTGATGTTTATGGAAGGCATGGAACGAAGCAGTTGTCTTGGCTAAACTGGTTTCAAGCTCTAAGGTGATAGAAGCGGTCAAATCTTTAAGCTTCTTATGGATAAAAAACACTTTCTCTTTTAAGTCTTTGTTTTTACAATTTGGAAGGATTGATTTTTTTTTTTTTTTTTTTTTGTGATTGTTGTGTTTGTGTGGCTTTAACGTGATGCTAGTTCGCCTTTGATTGAAGTATTCTCATTCGAAAAAAATGTATCTGAGTCACGTGTGCTCTAACACAAGAAGTACCATTTGTTTGTATCGTATGATAGAAAAAGTAGTTATACATGTATCTTGTATGTATGTTAGACCGTGGGGTATGGTGGGGCGGGGGTTTGGGGCATGGGTTGACACGTGGGTTATGGGACACTCAATACACAAACCCAAGTTCATAGGGGTATGGTGGGCATGGCTGGGCTGGCGTGGCTAAGCCACATCATTTTTTTAATATATATATATATATATATATAAACCATTAAAAACTACATAAACAAACATAATAATTACAAAAAAACATAGTATCAAAATAAAAACAATCATTCTTCGTCGTCTTCGTGGGTTTCGAACCCAGGAATCGTTGAAACATGATCCACCAAATCAGATCGAAGGTTGTGATGTATATCCCTTGACTTGATCAAAAATTCATTTGACGATTTATCTTCGTCTGTAACTGTTACGTTATCTGGTTGGGGGTCATCGTCATCATAGTAGGTAACGACCGCTCTACCTTCATCCTCCAAAATCATGTTGTGAAGAATGATACATGCGTACATTACGTTTCCAATCTGATCCTTGTCCCATAGTCGACAAGGCATTGCCAATATTCGCCACCTTTTCTTCAAAACACCGAACGCTCGCTCGACGTCTTTACGTGCAGCCATTTGGACCCTGTTAAACTTTAATCTCTTTGGATCTATGGTACCGTGTCTTGTGAACGATTTTACGAAAACCCACCACTCCGGGTAAATCCCATCAACTAGGTATTACCCATACACGTACTCAACCCCGTTTACAAAGAAACTTGCTTTGGGTCCTATACCATTTATCGATCATTGAAAAGGGGCGAGTGGTTTATGATGGTAATATCGTTATGTGAACCTTGCATACCGAAGAACGCATGCCATATCCAAAGATCTTGGGACGCAACCGCTTCAAGCATGATGGTTGGCATCCCGTGAAATCCACTCCTGTGAGCGCCTTGCCATGCGGTTGGACAAAGTTCCTAAGGCCATTTCATACAATTTAAACTACCTAGCATCCCGGGTAGCCCATGATAATCGGCGTGATGTTCCAATATTTGTTGCATGTCACTGAACGAGGGCTTTCTCAAATATCTTTTCTTATAAAGTTCTAAAATACACGAACAAAAGTTGTGAAGACTTTCTCTAGCTACACGTGCAGACATTTTTAAATAGTCATGCATAATGTCCGAACTATTTTTGTACGCTAACTGTCTAAGTGCGGCCGTGACCTTTTGCCACGTACTAAATCCTAATTGCCCGGTTACATCCGGTTTTTGTTGGAAATAAACATACTTCTCCTCAAGATCCCTAGATATACTTAAAAATAAGTTTCTACTCATACGAAAATGAGGTCTAAACATTTTTCATCATACTTAGGTTCGGCTGAGAAATAATCGCTTACCAACAAATTGTTAGCGGTGTGCCGTTCACGAGCGATGTACCTCCTCCGTTTAGGTTTCGAAGTCTCTTCCTCATCGTCTTCCACGATAGCTTTCATCACCGTCGCGATCGTTTGTAGAAATATTTCCGCACCATCGTCAAATCATGATGACGATTCACTTGAACTTGAAGAACTCATGGCAAGATTGTGTTTTATGTGTTTGATATTGTGTGAGAAAAATGTTAAATATGGTAAGGTATTTATATAGGAAAAAATGTTTTTTTTTTTTTAAATTAATGCCCAACGGCTAGCCCAAACGACTAGTTTTGTTGGCCAATGACATCCCGCCATGTCAGGCTCGTAGCCTCGCCCCACGCCCGGGCTGAAACCCCCGCCAATGGGGCCACGCCGAAACCCAAGCCCACCCGGGGTGGTGGCTTGTGCGTTTGTACCCAACTCACGCCCCATACCCCATAGTCTTAGACTATGGGGTATGGGGCTTGGGTTGGGGCGTGGGTTGGGGGAAAACGCCCAAGCTAACACCCCGGGTGGGCTTGAGTTGTGGCGTGGTGTAACACCCCCAAAAATACCACGTGCGGGGACCCCGCGAGGCGTGTTACGCATCAGAGTTCGAGCCACCAATCACATTGAACCAATAATAAATACTTAGATAAAACGTGTTATTAATTACCAATAAAAATGTCAAACATGATAACAATTCCCAAAAGTTGTGTAGCGGAAGCATGTAATAAGTTATTTAGCAATTGTTTCGTAATAACACTTAAACCAATGTATCAATATAAGATAATACGAGAGCCTCGATCCATGACCACTCCAACACTCCCAGATAGCAAGTCCATGCTTCAAAGTTAACGACCTACAAGCATGCAAACAAGTGTGTCAGACTACGCTGGTGAGTTCAAGGTGTTGCTTACGTGTGAAGTTACCAGATATTAGTTAAATCAACTCGTTGTTTGGTTCAGATGTCGTTGTTAACTCGTTTTATTGTACCGTATGCAGCGTCAATGATGGGAATGCCTAACCCCAATGCCCTACAGGCATTGGTCAAAGTCAAGGTATCAAACAACCTTGACAAGCTGTAGGAGGTCTTATATCCGCGTTATATTCACAAGTTGTCCCAGTAATTAGTTCACGCCCGTCCTTGCGGCCCGGTGTGAGGGTGCCAAACCTAATAGCGCTATCAACTAATTACCCCATTGCCTTACAGGCAATCCGGTAGATGATTGTTTCTATGTTCCAGTTGTTTACCCCAAGTTTCCCTTCCAAATGTTTACCAGTTGTCCCAAACCACCGGGACGCATGCTTGAGAAAATGCAATGAACTCACCTTGGTTTGCTCGGCAGATTATACCAAAGTTACTTGAATTAAAGGTAGTCAATCACGTCCTAACAGGGTTACCATATAAGTCAGGTTTGGTTCAGGTAAAGCACGCATGTTTCACACAAGTTATCACGTATAGATCATGGCAACAGTTTACAGTTAAAGCAAATCCATCTAACTTGTGCAACTAAATAAATCAGCCCAATAACATTCTCAGCCCAAATCAGAAAGCACACAAGAGCCTTGTGCGATCCGGCCGGGCTTGTACGATCCGGATGGCCCTTGTGCGACCCGAACAGGTTGTGCGATGGTGATTTAGGTTGTCCGGCCGAACAGCGTATCCAAGTTCAATTGTGTGTGTGGCCCAACATCTTGTGCGATCGGCTACATCTTGTGCGATCCACAAGATGTTGTGTGATTGGCATAAATAAACACAATGTGCGACCAGTCTTGTGCGTGTGGAATCTTGGGCGATCCGGCCCAGTAGCAATAACGGCCCAACATGGACTATAATCACGGTCCAGTTAACAATCCTTGTGCGACTGGAGACCCCTTGTGCGATCAGGGTCTCTTGTGCGATCAGATCAGCTTGTGCGACTGATCTAGTTGTGCGAGTAGGCATCTTGTGCTACCGAGATGCCTTGTGCGAGTGGACCTCTTGATCGTACAAGAGGTCTTGTGCGACCGGTTCAATCATTCCACAAATCAAGCAATTCGGTTATAACAATTTATCAGTTTCCAATTTAACATGCTATCAATTAACATCTAACAGTTTCAAAACTAATCAATTATCGATCAAACAAGGCAATTATAGACTAACCTATAAGAACCCTAATCATGAACAATATTCTTAAACATATTTTCCAGATTCTTATGAACCCTAAAGATCTACCAACATGAACAATAATCATCCGGTTTATACTTCATCATGGCCGATTTCTAAGTGTTCGGCTCTTGGTTAATATCATGCAAATCCGATTCATAACAAGCCGATTTCATGATCATTATCATTCAACCTATATGTGAGCCGATTAACAAGAACATCACATACGATAATCATGCCTACACACTAACCATCATATCAAAACATGGATCACAGTAACATGTAACAAAACATAGGGCACTAACCGTTTCAAGGAAAGATCTGAATCCTATGAACTTCGAGGAGGGTGGCTGCCTTCGGTTCGTGAGAGGGAGAGAGAGAGAAGAGCTAGGGTTGTGTGTTTTGTTTGAGAGTTGTGACAAATGAGAAAACAAAACTCAAGGGTGAGTTCTTGTTGCGTAGAAAAGGAGTGGGCCGGCCCATCACGGGCTGCCCCTTTGGTCCGATTACAAGGTGTGGCCCAAATGGCCTTGTGCGTTCCAGTAAGTGTTGTGCGATCGGTTCGTATTGTGCGTTTGAGCCAATATATACATACATTCATCACATTACACAAAGCATTAAATCATAACGTTTAATAATCGTAATAGTTCACATAAACACGTAACGTTACACAGAAGTAGGTTCGAATTACGAGTTGTCACAGTATCCCCAACTAAAAAGAAATTTCGTCCCGAAATTTGGTATGCACTCACTAACGTAAGCTATATTGTTCACTAGTTTTCCTGGGGTGTCACATCATCCCCCACTTGAATGGGAATTTCGTCCCGAAATTCACTAGTTGCATCAACATTAAGTTTGCTAGGTTCTGCCTGATCTGTGGGGAACAAATGTGGGTACTTAAGTTTCATCTGGTCCTCACGTTCCCACGTGAACTCTGGACCACGTCTTGAGTTCCAACGAACTCTCACAATCGGTATGCGGCTGTGCTTACGAACTTTAACTTCCCGATCCATGATTTCAATTGGTTCTTCGACAAACTGCAATTTGTCATCTATCTTCAGCTCTTGGAATGGTACTACTAGTGTTTCATCAACCAAACACTTCTTTAACTACGATACGTGGAACACATCGTGGACATTACCCAACTCAGCGGGTAATTCCAACCTGTAGGCCACCTTTCCAATCCGTTCTAAAATTTTGAATGGTCCTACATAACGAGGGTTTAGTTTGCCGCGCTTCCCAAAACGCACCACACCCTTCCAGGGTGAAACCTTTAACATAACGCGGTCATTAACTTCAAATTCCAGTGGTTTACTGCGCTTGTCAGCGTAGCTTTTCTGGCGGTCGCGAGCTGCGGCCATACGGTTTCGGATCTGCACAATGCTTTCTGATGCCTCAAGAACAAACTCAGGGCCTGTGATCTGACTATCACCCACCTCATGCCAACAGAGAGGTGAACGACATTTCCGTCCGTACAGTGCTTCGAACGGAGCTGCCTTAATGCTTGTATGATAACTGTTGTTGTAGGAGAATTCTATCAGTGGCAAGTGTTTCTCCCACCCCTTCCCAAAATCAATCACACACGCCCGCAACATGTCTTCAAGTGTCTGGATGGTGCGCTCGCTTTGACCATCCGTCTGCGGGTGATAAGCGGTACTCATGTCGAGTTGGGAACCGAACGATTTATGCATTGACTGCCATAACTCTGAAGTGAAACGCGGATCTCGATCTGAGATGATAGAAGTTGGCACCCCATGCCTAGAAACCACTTCCTTAAGGTAGATTGCTGCCAATTGAGAAAACTTGTCTGTTTCCTTGATTGCTAGGAAGTGTGCTGACTTCGTGAGGCGATCGACAATCACCCAAATGGTATCGTTCCCGGCCTGTGTTCTGGGTAATCCTGTCACAAAATCCATAGCGATCTGTTCCCACTTCCATGTGGGTATCTCTGGTTGCTGCAGTAGACCTGATGGCTTTCGATGCTCCGCTTTGACTTTAGCGCAAGTCAAACATTTGCTGACGTAGGTTGCTATATGAGCTTTCATGCTAGGCCACCAGTACGTAGTTTTTAAGTCATGGTACATCTTATCTGATCCAGGATGTACGGAGTAACGTGACTTGTGTGCCTCTTCCATTACAAGTTCTCGTAAGTTGCCAAAGAATGGGACCCAAATGCGTCCAGTTACGTAGTAAGCACCGTCTCCCTTTCGTTCTAGTCGTTGCCTCGAGCCACGTAAAGCTTCAGCTCGAACGTTCTCTGGTTTCAACGCTTCTAACTGAGCGTCTCGTATCTGGGAAGGAAGGTTGGACTGGATCGTGAGTTGCAATGCTCGCACACGCCTAGGTGCATTATCCTTTCTGCTGAGGGCGTCAGCTACAACGTTCGCCTTGCCCGGATGATACTTGATGGCACATTCATAATCGTTCAATAATTCCACCCATCGTCGTTGTCGCATGTTCAATTCTTTCTGGTCGAAGATATGCTGAAGGCTCCTATGGTCGGTGTAGATGGTGCATTTGGTACCGTACATATAGTGCCTCCAAATCTTCAACGCAAATACCACCGCTCCTAACTCCAAGTAGTGTGTCGTGTAGTTCTTCTCGTGCACCTTCAGCTGACGAGAAGCATAAGCTATCACTTTCTCGCGTTGCATCAACACGCAACCAAGACCCTGAATCGAAGCATCACAATAAACCACAAAATCTTCGGTACCCTCTGGTAATGACAAGATCGGTGCACTGCAAAGTTTCTGTTTTAACAACTGGAAGGCCTCTTCCTGCTTCGTTCCCCAAGAGTACGCCGTGTTCTTCTGTGTCAGCGAGGTGAGAGGTTGCGCGATTTTCGAGAAATCTTTAATGAACCTTCGATAATACCCTGCGAGACCAAGAAATTGTCGCACCTCAGACGGAGTCTTTGGTGCCGCCCAATTCTTAACTGCATCCACCTTCGCAGGGTCCACATGTATCCCTTTCTCGTTAACAACGTGCCCAAGGAAATGCACTTCTCGAATCCAAAATTCGCACTTAGAAAATTTCGCATACAGCTGTTCTCTTCTCAAAAGTTCCAAGATGAGACGTAGGTGACGCTCGTGATCTTCTTTGTTCTTGGAATAGACTAAGATGTCGTCAATAAACACTATAACAAACTCGTCGAGATATGGCTTACATACGCGGTTCATGAGGTCCATGAAAACCGCTGGTGCATTGGTCAATCCAAACGGCATGACCAAAAACTCATAGTGTCCGTAGCGCGTTCGAAAGGCTGTCTTGGGAACATCCTCTTCTCTAACCCTTACCTGGTGATACCCCGATCTTAAGTCGATCTTGGAATAGAAGCTTGACCCTTGCAACTGGTCAAACAAGTCGTCGATGCGTGGTAACGGATAGCGGTTCTTAATGGTCACTTTGTTGAGCTCTCGATAGTCGATACACATACAGAATGACCCGTCTTTCTTCTTTACGAACAGAACTGGGGCTCCCCAAGGCGAAGAACTGGGTCGGATGAAACCCCTATCCAACAACTCCTGCAGTTGATTAGACAGTTCCTGTAACTCTCCTGGTGCTAACCGGTAAGGAGCTCGAGCAATTGGAGCCGCTCCCGGTGCAAGATCAATCTGAAATTCTACTTGACGGTGAGGAGGTAACCCTGGTAGCTCCTCTGGAAATACATCAGCGAATTCTCGCACCACTGGTAGATCCTCAATCTTACTCTCTTCAGTCTGAGCGTTGGTAACTAACGCTAACATTGCTGGATACCCCTTTTGTAGGTACTGCTGTGCACGCATGGCCGAGATAATACCAACCATCGTCCCACTACGATGCCCCTGAACTAATAATGTCTCCCCATCAAGGAGAGGGATATGCACGATCTTCTCTTTACACAAAATTTCTGCTTGATGCTTAGACAACCAATCCATGCCTACCACTATGTCAAAACTACCGAGCGTAACGGGAAGGAGGTCAATATCAACCACCTGACCCACGAGGTCTAGTTTGCACCCGAAAAGGACATTCGAGGCTTCTATCGTCTTACCATCTGCTAGTTCTACTACTTGTTTAACTTCTAAAGGTGTTGGGGTTATCCCTAATCGTTGACTAAACTCTAGGGACACATAACTCCAATCGGCACCCGAATCAAATAATACAGAAGCAATACGATTGTTAACAGGAAACGTACCAGTTACAACGTTGCCGTCATTCCTGGCATCCCCTGCTCCAAGCTGGAACACTCTGCCTCGAGCACCATTTCCCCCATTATTGTCGTTGTTGTTGTTGTTGTTTCCAGCATTGTTGTTACTCGGGCGGTTGTTGTCGTTAGCGTTCTGGTTTAACTGAGGGCAATCCCGCTTAAAGTGACCCTCATCCCCACACTGATAGCACCCCCTCCTAAAACCCTGGTTCTGCTGGGGTGGTTGTCCCTGTTGTCTCTGGTTGTGCTGGTTCTGTTGCTGCTGGTGTTTGGGCTGTGGGGCCCTACAATCCTTGGCCTCATGGCCCACTTTACCGCACCTACGACATGTGCGACTACACGGCCCGAAATGATGGTAGCCACACTTATTACACTGTGGTTTCTTCCCTGCATACGAGCCCTGACTTTGGCCACTTCCCTGGCCTTGATTGACAGAAGACGACTGGCTAATGTTGCGGTTGTTGTTGTTGTCTGGCCTTTTCTGAGTCTGACCAGCACTGGATGCTCGATCATAATCACTCCACTTCCGCTTGTTATCATTAGCGGACGCAGTGGCAGTGGGTGTAGCAGCAGTAGTGGCCGAAATACGCGGGGGTAACGAATCGCTTTCTACTTCTTGGTCCACAATCTTATGAGTCAGACGAACGATCTGTGTCAAATCATTGAGATGGGCTGCAGTGACCAAGCTCTTCACACGCGGAGGCAACCCTTTAATGAATAACTCAATCCTCCGAGACATAGGCCGAGACAAGTTCGGACACATGTCGGCCAGTTCATACGATCGCTTCACATACGCTTCGACTTCAGATCCAACCATCTTCAAGTCGTAGTACTCGTTTTCCAACTTCTGGACCTCGTCCCGAGGACAATACTCTTCCCGAATCAATTCTTTAAAGTCTTCCCAGGTTGTGGCATTCGCTGCCTCGATGCCCAACAACTGTACCTGGGCGTTCCACCACGTTAGGGCACCATCCGCCAAGGTACCCGCAGCATATTTCACCCTGTCCCCAGCGGGACAGTTACAGATAGCAAACACAGATTCTGCTTTCTCGAACCATCTCAGAAGTCCCACAGCCCCTTCTGTCCCGGTGAAGGTCTGTGGCTTGCAGTCCATAAACATTTTGAACGTACACGCAGGCTGGTTGGGTTGAGGTTGCACTTGCTGACCTAAAGGGTGAAAGGAAGCACATTATAGAAATGAAAGGATGGGTACGCGATATAAGAGTAAGGAGTACTTGGTACATTCCGTACCAGCTTGATAGGCTGCTAAAGCCTCAGCCACACGGGTATTGATTAGGTCAGTCAACTCAGCCTGAGTCATGCTGATGTTGCCACGTCCGTGTCCTCGTCCACTCATGATTCTATATATAGAGATGAACCAACTCAGGAAATCGAAACGAGATGGATATCAAGTATCAGGTTGATATCTACGTACTACCAAGTTCACACATAATAGTAATAACGCAGAACCCTTCTCACGCTCGATAAGCCTCACTGGGACTTGCATGCACCCCGCGTTATTATTAAGTGTGCACCCATAATAATAAGGCAATTTGCATGCTTATCTCATTGCCTCTTAGCTTGCGCTCGAAGTTTCCCCCGTTCAAATAACACAACAGATGGCATCACAGTTCTATGGTTCACATGAGTCGAAGAGTAGTGTCACACTATCAAGTTACTATGGGGTTAAATGTTTCAGTTCATATACGTTGTGAGTGTGTGACTGCTAAGCAATTAATGTATAAAGTGAGAGAGACGAACCTTGCAATCTGGAGCCGAGTGTCATGATCGATTTTCGAAGATGTTCGGTTATAGTCTGGTTTTACAAAACGTTTTAAAACCTAGTTCACTATAACCTGGCTCTGATACCAACTGTAACACCCCCAAAAATACCACGTGCGGGGACCCCGCGAGGCGTGTTACGCATCAGAGTTCGAGCCACCAATCACATTGAACCAATAATAAATACTTAGATAAAACGTGTTATTAATTACCAACAAAAATGTCAAACATGATAACAATTCCCAAAAGTTGTGTAGCGGAAGCATGTAATAAGTTATTTAGCAATTGTTTCGTAATAACATTTAAACCAATGTATCAATATAAGATAATACGAGAGCCTCGATCCATGACCACTCCAGCACTCCCAGATAGCAAGTCCATGCTTCAAAGTTAACGACCTACAAGCATGCAAACAAGTGTGTCAGACTACGCTGGTGAGTTCAAGGTGTTGCTTACGTGTGAAGTTACCAGATATTAGTTAAATCAACTCGTTGTTTGGTTCAGATGTCGTTGTTAACTCGTTTTATTGTACCGTATGCAACGTCAATGATGGGAATGCCTAACCCCAATGCCCTACAGGCATTGGTCAAAGTCAAGGTATCAAACAACCTTGACAAGCTGTAGGAGGTCTTATATCCGCGTTATATTCACAAGTTGTCCCAGTAATTAGTTCACGCCCGTCCTTGCGGCCCGGTGTGAGGGTGCCAAACCTAATAGCGCTATCAACTAATTACACCATTGCCTTACAGGCAATCCGGTAGATGATTGTTTCTATGTTCCAGTTGTTTACCCCAAGTTTCCCTTCCAAATGTTTACCAGTTGTCCCAAACCACCGGGACGCATGCTTGAGAAAATGCAATGAACTCACCTTGGTTTGCTCGGCAGATTATACCAAAGTTACTTGAATTAAAGGTAGTCAATCACGTCCTAACAGGGTTACCATATAAGTCAGGTTTGGTTCAGGTAAAGCAAGCATGTTTCACACAAGTTATCACGTATAGATCATGGCAACAGTTTACAGTTAAAGCAAATCCATCTAACTTGTGCAACTAAATAAATCAGCCCAATAACATTCTC
The DNA here is from genome assembly GCF_002127325.2 of Helianthus annuus. Lineage (NCBI taxonomy): Eukaryota > Viridiplantae > Streptophyta > Magnoliopsida > Asterales > Asteraceae > Helianthus > Helianthus annuus. Next base: position 154,848,671 of record NC_035446.2, on the reverse strand, counting down.
ATCCCAAATCAGAAAGCACACAAGAGCCTTGTGCGATCCGGCCGGGCTTGTACGATCCGGATGGCCCTTGTGCGACCCGAACAGGTTGTGCGATGGTGATTTGGGCTGTCCGGCCCAACAGCGTATCCAAGTTCAATTGTGTGTGTGGCCCAACATCTTGTGCGATCGGCTACATCTTGTGCGATCCACAAGATGTTGTGTGATCGGCATAAATAAACACAATGTGCGACCAGTCTTGTGCGTGTGGAATCTTGGGCGATCCGGCCCAGTAGCAATAACGGCCCAACATGGACTATAATCACGGTCCAGTTAACAATCCTTATGCGACTGGAGACCCCTTGTGCGATCAGGGTCTCTTGTGCGATCAGATCAGCTTGTGCGACTGATCTAGTTGTGCGAGTAGGCATCTTGTGCTACCGAGATGCCTTGTGCGAGTGGACCTCTTGATCGTACAAGAGGTCTTGTGCGACCGGTTCAATCATTCCACAAATCAAGCAATTCGGTTATAACAATTTATCAGTTTCCAATTTAACATGCTATCAATTAACATCTAACAGTTTCAAAACTAATCAATTATCGATCAAACAAGGCAATTATAGACTAACCCATAAGAACCCTAATCATGAACAATATTCTTAAACATATTTTCCAGATTCTTATGAACCCTAAAGATCTACCAACATGAACAATAATCATCCGGTTTATACTTCATCATGGCCGATTTCTAAGTGTTCGGCTCTTGGTTAATATCATGCAAATCCGATTCATAACAAGCCGATTTCATGATCATTATCATTCAACCTATATGTGAGCCGATTAACAAGAACATCACATACGATAATCATGCCTACACACTAACCATCATATCAAAACATGGATCACAGTAACATGTAACAAAACATAGGGCACTAACCGTTTCAAGGAAAGATCCGAATCCTATGAACTTCGAGGAGGGTGGCTGCCTTCGGTTCGTGAGAGGGAGAGAGAGAGAAGAGCTAGGGTTGTGTGTTTTGTTTGAGAGTTGTGACAAATGAGAAAACAAAACTCAAGGGTGAGTTCTTGTTGCGTAGAAAAGGAGTGGGCCGGCCCATCACGGGCTGCCCCTTTGGTCCGATTACAAGGTGTGGCCCAAATGGCCTTGTGCGTTCCAGTAAGTGTTGTGCGATCGGTTCGTATTGTGCGTTTGAGCCAATATATACATACATTCATCACATTACACAAAGCACAAAATCATAACGTTTAATAATCGTAATAGTTCACATAAGCACGTAACGTTACACAGAAGTAGGTTCGAATTACGAGTTGTCACACGTGGCCCTTGGGGCTTAGGTTTGAAGCCGGGCGTGGGGCGGGCTTGAGATCCGATGTGGCGGCCTCCTATTCGCTGTCCACCGCCATGTCATAGCGGGTGTTTGAATGTTAGGATTTTAAATTCCAACCGTTTGGTCAAGCCAAGCGGTCACCCCAACCCCCAACATCCCCTATAAATGTAACCCCAAACCCCACTGGCTACCCCATCCCAAACCATCGCTGTCCACCGCTACCCCACCGGCTAACCCACTTGATCCCACAAACCCGCTACCCCACAAACCCGAAGAAGATGACCTCTTGGACCCATGAAGAAGAATTGGCTCTCGTCACAAGCGTCGTTGACCCTATGAAGGGGCGACAACCCGGCCAATACACGATATTGGCCGGAAGTATTGCAAGCTACCGACATAACGTCGGACACGACCGACACAACCTCAACGCGTGCCAACATAAATGGCGCGAGCTACGGCCCAAGCTCGATCGTTTCAAGGCCTACTACGAAGCCGTTTCGAGCGGCGAGTTAAGTCACGTGACCGGGTGGCGGTGGCGAACATTGAGTTTCGGGGCAAGGAGCGAAGGCCGTTCGACAAGCTCGCGCTTTTTGAAATTTACCTAACGCTCTAGGTTTTTTTTTATTTTGTAATCGTTTTTAGGTTTTTTTTTTATTTTGTAATTAATAAAATTTTAGGTTTTTTTTAATGTTGTATGTATTTTTTTGTTTTAGTTTTTTGTATTTTTTTTTAATAAACTGCCAAGCCACGCCCCCAACCCAAGCTCCGCCATACCCCACGGACACGTCACTCACCGGTGGGGGGACTCCAACTCCACATGTCAACTCATGCCCCCAACCCAAGCCCCACCATACCACACGGTCTTAGTCGAATAACATTTAATGCTAAAGATGTTGAAAGTAGGTGGAACTAACGTAACGGGTAGTCATAAAAACATAGATTTTTGTAGGAATGAGTTGTTTTCAAGAGTTTAATAAGTTAAAATTTTGTATGTTTTTCCCTATTCATGTTTCTAATAGAGGGATCAAATGAGTCTATATTGTCCCAATTACCAGGAATAACTTGACTAATGTGATGGTGCCAATGGTTACATTCAAGATTGGAGGTACGTGAACCGAAACTATCGAACTTTCCAATGATGCATGTTTTTAATTTCCTAATTGGAGACCATGTATAATGTGCTTGGTTAAACACTTAAATGTGTTAGATAAAGTTAGATTACAACGCAAGGTATGTTTTACTTGGCCTAAACTCTTATTGGTACAAGGGTATTAGTGATCGAGGTTATAGAAAAACGCTATATTTTTATAACCTTAAACCCACCGACATCCCAAACAAACTTTTGTATAATGTCAATTTGTAACCCCCTAACTTTTGTAATCTACCCTGATCTTTTGTGTAATGTCACTTTGTAGCCCCCTAAGTTTTATAAAAACAAAGTAACCCTTACACTTTGACCCTCTTAAGTTTCTAAAGTTTCAAGTCTATCCTAAAACTAATTTCTAACATTTTTATTTTTTATGTACGTGTCAGTGTAAATTCTAATCCGTCTACGCTTTATCGGAATTTTTGTCTGGAAAGGAGTTGGTTCAGTTATAAAATGTTTTATTTTATGTATGTTTTGAGTTGAACTACGTTTGACATAAATTTTGTTTGGAAACAAATCGGGTCTACTATATTACATTCTCATTTTACAGTATAAATTTGAGTTACTATACATTTCAACGTAAATTTAGTTCGAAAACGAGTTAGGTCGATTGCAGTCTATACTTTATCATGCCGCATACAACGCCACCGCACGTGTTTATTTTATGTATATTTTGAGTTGGTCTACGTTTCAATGTAAATTTTGTTGAAACAAGTCGGGTCAAATATAATACATTTTCATTTAGCATTATGAATTCGGATTACTCGACGTTTCAACATAAATTTAGTTCGAAAATGAGTCGGATGATTGTAGTCTATAATTTATCACGTCGCGTATAGCGCCGCCGCAACGCGCGGCAGGTAACAAACCTATTATTATATCATTAAGTAGATTGCTTATTTTCTTAAAATGTCTATTTGAGACTGAACCAATTTTCTTTTTGTTTGATGTTTTTTAAACACCTCCATCTTAGATGTGACATTAGAGATAACAAAAAAAAAAAAAGGTTTGGTTTATAAACTCCACTAAACAAAAACCAGATGACATTAGAAATAAGATAAACAGGATTAGACAATTTTGTTTATGAAGTTTTAGAAATAAAACCCAAATGATATTAGAAATTACAAAAAGCAGATCAAATGACACTGTTTATAAAGTTTAGAAAAAAATGGATCAGAATATTGTAAGTTCAAATTACTTTTGTTTTAAGAAGTTAGAAAAAAATGGATCAGAATATTGTAAACTCAAATATTATTTGGGTGAAGGACTGAAATTGGAAAATGTTGGAATTTAAAAGAGAACATGTGAAGTAGTGGGTGGGGTGTTTATTTGCACATGGAAGATCATGAGACAACATTCAATTTTCTGTTAGGTTGGCCATGTGGTTCCACTTGTTTTATGCTCTTCACATCAGATCTATTGCCCAAAATAAATTATACATACTCTATACGACATAATGTTTTCTTGTTTATACTTAATTTTATTTATTAGGTAAAATACTTGAGAATTATAAACATGCGATCACGATTAGTAAATCATGTTCATAACCAGAAAGTTTTCCAAAAAAAATGTTCATATCCTGAAAAATATGGTAATAAGTTACCAATTTTTATAGCTAATAAAAATGTAAAGCTGTTAATTATTCCTTATTAAATTGAAACTGTATTTGAAAGGAATGCTGGAGATAACGACTATTGTAAAGAAAATTTAAAGGTGTCGGTGTAATGAGATGCACTAACATTTATATTATTTATTCAATTTTATTATTATATATAGAGGTCAGTTAACGTATAAAATGACTTTATCGTACATTGCGTACGCGATAACCCCAGCAGTAAGATTTTCATTATCTATGCGATTTCACCCCATGCGATTTCATCCACCATGCGATTTCACCCCATAAAACACAACACACGATTTCATCTATGCGATTTCCCAGATTCATGAACGTGCTTTTTTTTATAACGTGCGATTTATACTCGCGTACGTAATGTACGTTAAGAGCATTTGTACGATACACTTTTCCTATTTTTTTAATTACTTTTCATCATATTTTGTTTTCTCTAATAACTTTTAATATACGATGTTCTATAAAATTCCGAGTATGCCGTTGCGACGTATGAAAATATTCTACGGATGGACACAACAAAAAATTTCAAATCTGAGTTGTGAATATTATATACTATAATTTTGTAACATTTGTTGGCTTTATAGGTTGTACTTTGTGAATCATTGGTGTGTTGTGCATTAGAGTATTGTATGCTAATGGTACAAGTTCTACAACAACTCATAGGTATGTATTGTACCACATGTTAAAGCACATGATACATCCTCTTGATCCAGTTTTTCTTGGTTACTTGACACGTTTTCTCCACGTTCCACGTGTCCCTGACTTCTTCTTCTGTTACCAAGTTGATTGATGTTTTTTTAAGTTTTGTATGGTCATAGGTTTTACATGGTTAATGTTTGATGTCATTTAACCTTCACCACGACAACGCGGGGGCTTCCATCTAGCATTTTTTTACGTTTTGTCTTAATTTGTAAGTTGTCGGCCGCAACGTGACGGGGTTCCATCTAGTTAATCTATAAGGCACAACAAGTATACATGTTGTCAAAACTAACTATTATATTTTTATATAATATAAAATTACAAATAAATCGTTAAGATGTGCTTATTTTTGTACTTTTCAAATTTTTTATTTATATTCGAATGGGTCAAATAGAATTAACTTTTTTATTCTTTTTTGTGACGAACCCATATTGTACGAACAACATCGGCACTGGTACCAATATTCATTTTTATGGTTTTATCGCCGTTTCGGTATAAATTTTATTAAAAACGGAATTGCACTCGTAACAGAGTATCTTTTGTATCTAAGTTACAGTGAGCACCGATACCGTAATGCAACCATGGCGATATCTTCTTGGGCATATCTTTTTGGTTGCACCGAGTGCAGATATCGTATTTGCACTGTAACAAACTAGCTGATACCATCCAAAAGGTTGCCGCATAGCACGACGAATCTCACTAGTTAAAGCTAAAATCCATAACATCGTAAAATTGGATAGTATATATATATATATATATATATATATATATATATGAATAATTTCTATCAAACAAACCATTTTCTTTTATTCAGAATTTATTATTATTGCCAACAATGTCGATAAATAAATAACTTTACTAAACATAAAATGTCTATAGTCGTGTGAGCATCAATAATTACGAGCCCCCTCCCTTACCCTCTCTCCACGTCCGCCACAAACTTCCTTGTCTCACTTTTTTCCAAACTCACTCACATTTTACATATGGGGTGGTCCATGGCCACAAACTTCCATTTGCCTATCTCTTCCCTGTCTATAGAGTTTATCATCACAATGAGAACATGTCCATTTCAAGTGCCATGGGAACATTTGTTTATTAAGATTTTACTATACCGGTCATAGGTGGATTGTCTTTTGGTGACCCAAAGGCGAAGACTTTCAATGTTGGCGATGCAATGTGTTCAGGTGCTTTTTGTGTCCACTTTTAAATGTTTCGGATCTCGCTAATGTTTTATTACTAGCATGCAATAATGAACATATTACTTATATATGTTAGTAGTTATCTCTACTACTTGTTTACCTATGTGTTCATGTTTATTGTTGTTTGGTCTTTTGGCGAGTGATTGGACCTAATTACGGTACCAAGGGAATTTGGAAGGAATAGCTAATAAATTGAAACTGTATTTGGAAGGAATGCTGGAGATAACGACTATTGTAAAGAAAATTTAAAGGTGTCGGTGCAATGAGATGCAGTAACATTTATATTATTTATTCAATTTTATTATTATATATAAAGGTCAGTTAACGTACAAAATGGCTTATCGTACATTGCGTACGCGATAGCCCCAACAGTCAGATCTTCATTCCCTATGCGATTTCACCCCATGCGATTTCACCCACCATGCGATTTCACCCCATAAAACACAACATGCGATTTCATCTATGCGATTTCCCTGATTCATGAACGTGCTTTTTTTATAACGTGTGATTTATACTCGCGTACGTAATGTACGTTAAGGGCAATTGTACGATACACTTTTCCTATTTTTTAATTACTTTTCATCATATTTGTTTTCTCTAATAACTTTTAATATACGGTGTTCTATAGAATTCCGAGTATGCCGTTGCGACGTATGAAAATTTTCTACGGATGGACACAACAAAAAATTTCAAATCTGAGTTGTGAATATTATATACTATAATTTTGTAACATTTGTTGGCTTTATAGGTTGTACTTTGTGCTTCATTGGTGTGTTGTGCATTAGAGTGTTGTATGCTAATGGTACAAGTTCTACAAACAACTCATAGTTATGTATTGTACCACATGTTAAAGCACATGATACATCCTCTTGATGCAGCTTTTCTTGGTTACTTGACACGTTTTCTCCATGTGTCCCTGACTTCTTCTTCTGTTACCAAGTTGATTGATGTTTTTTAAGTTTTGTATTGTCACAGGTTTTACATAGTTAATGTTTGATGTCATTTAACCTTCACCACGACAACGCGAGGGCTTCCATCTAGCATTTTTTTACGTTTTGTCTTAATTTGTAAGTTGCTGGCCGCAACGCGGCGGGATTCCATCTAGTTAATCTATAAGGCACAACAAGTATACATGTTGTCAAAACTACCTCTATTTGTTTGTTATATAATATAAAATTTCAAATAAATCGTTAAGATGTGCTTATTTTTTGTACTTTTCAAAATTTTTATTTATATTCGAATGGGTCAAATAGAATTAACTTTTTTATTCTTTTTTGTGACGAACCCATATTGTACGAACAACATCGGCACCGGTACCAATATTCATTTTTATAGTTTTATCGCCGTTTCGGTATAAATTTTATTAAAAACGGAGTTGCACTCGTAACAGAGTATCTTTTGTATCTAAGTTACAATGAGCACCGATACCGTAATGCAACCGTGGCGATATCTTCTTGGGCATATCTTTTTGGTTGCACCGAGTGCAGATATCGTATTTGTACTGTAACAAACTAACTGATACCATCCAAAAGTTTGCCGTATAGCACGACGAATCTCACTAGTTAAAGCTAAAATACATAACATCGTAAAATTGGATAGTGTATATATATATATATATATATATATATATATATATATATATAGGGGAAGGTTCATTTGAGAAGAAAATTTAATTGAGAAGAAAAATAACAAAGGGTAAAATTGTAAAACATTAAATATTTTTTCACTTATCTCATTTATTATCATCTTTGACTAATTAATTAGTCATAAAAACTATCATCCTTCACACTAATGTTTTTTGACTACACACATCAGACGTTACCCTACACCTTTCGAAATTTACCCTACACATGTTGAAATTTATCCTACACAACCCGTAATTTATCATATACACATTGTAATTTATCCTACACTCTAAATTATTTTTTTTTTTTTGAAAAAATATATATTTTGAAGATAAGTTACAAATTTTAATGTAGTTAACTATTAAAGATGAATAATCCTAATTAATAATCTTTGTAGGTTTACCATATTACCCTTATAGTAACATTAAATACTTATATAAATGAATTAAAATGAAGCATTCTTATTGGTTGAAATTTCTTCTTTTTTCTTCTTACAAAAAGTTTCTTCTCATTTGAACTCTCCACTATATATATATATATATATATATATATATGAATAACTTCTATCAAATAAACCATTTTCTTTTATTCAGAATTTTTATTATTGCCAACAATATCGATAAATAAATAACTTTACTAAGCGTAAGATTTCTATAGTCGTGTGAGTATTAATAATTACGAGCCCCCTCCCCTACCCTCTCTCAACGTCCGCCACAAACTTCCTTGTCTCACTTTTTTCCAAACTCACTCACATTTTACATATGGGGTGGTCCATGGCCACAAACTTCCATTTGCCTCTCTCTTCCTTGTCTATAGAGTTTATCATCACAATGAGGACATGTCGGTCACATACGTCCCCATGGCTTCCATTTCAAGTGCCATGGGAACATTTGTTTATTAAGATTTTACTATAGCGGTCATAGGTGGATTGTCTTTTGGTGACCCAAAGGCGAGGACTTTCAATGTTGGCGATGCAATGTGTTCAGGTGCTTTTTGTGTCCACTTTTAAATGTTTCGGATCTCGCTAATGTTTTAATACTAGCATGCAATAATGATCATATTACTTATATATGTTAGTAGTTATCTCTATTACTTGTTTACCTATGTGTTCATGTTTATTGTTGTTTGGTCTTTTGGCGAGTGATTGGACCTAATTAGGGTACCAAGGGAATTTGTGAAATATTCCATGGTAACTTGTAATGACATGAGTATTGAAAGATGACTTTGTTGGATATTAGATGTCTGATGATTGATTGATTAATCAATGTTAATATCGAGGTACGATCCAAAGAGTTAAACTTTGGATGACAAATAAGTTATAATATTTAATAGTTAAATATTAGTTCACGAAATGCGGTATTTAAAATGCGGGAATTATATATTTGGTGAAATATCTAATAGGTTAATTATTTGGGACATAATTACGGTTTATTTGTTTAGCTAAATAATTAACGGGACTAGGACGTTTACGATTTAATTGTTAAATATAATTAGTTTTATATCAATATGATAAAGATAAACTAGACTGTATGTTTTGTAATTTGTATTGTTATAATTACAAGGTTTATGTAAACCCTAATAACGATTTTGGGAGATTAAAAGAAACCTGATTCCACACAACCACCCATCTTACATCGCCAACCTTCATCGGATCCCGCCGCCACCATCGGCCAACTCCTCATCGCACGCCGTTTGATAGCTGCACCCACTCGGCAACATCGCCTATTCCGCAGAGCCTCCTTCCGACCGCCGTCGCCGGCCAGCACCCGACAAGTCGTCGCCACCGTCGGCCTAATCGCCACCCGTGCTGCTGTAACACCTCATAAATGTATATCAAATCATAAGACAACACGTGTCCGGAAACTCTCCAAATATTCAAGATTTGTTGGAGGAGATGTGCAAAATTCATAAAATGGATATGGAAACAAGTTGAGGGTCAAAGTTGTAAAAATGCCAAAATTTAACTTCTGAAGGTCCCTTACGGACCGCAATGGGTAATCCCTTACGGTCCGCAAGGGGTTCAATATTCTGTGTGCTCAGAGTGTGACAACCCGTAATTTCGAGAGTCTTTCGTTGTACTGGGTTCTTTGCATGCATGGTGATTTGATGTAATTTACGTGTATGCTATATGAAGTGTTTAAGTAAATGAGAATGATTACGAGTCTATGCATTTCATGAACGTTATAAGTTTGTATGTCATTACATGTATGTGTTGTGAAGTAAATGAGGTGATTGGTTTTATAATAATGTTACGGATTTTTAGATGTTGGTGCTTCAAATGCTTAGCCACACAATGCATAAGGGCCGCACACCCTACTGCACTCGCACCCCCCTGTTGTTGTAGACTTGTACTTAGCCCAAACCAACACCCTTGTGTGTTAATGCATGGTTTAAGTAAAGCCCAAACAAAGCTTGGAGGTTCGGCTGACCTTTGTGGTAATCGTATTTACGCACACACACAAAAGGATTGTGTGTGGTTTTCATAATTTAGCATTCACAATCAACAAACCCTAACTGCCTCTCTTCTACCTTCCCCGTAACTCGACGGAAGCTTTCTTTTCCACTCTCGAAGCTCTCTTATTCCCGACATCTTTCAGTCCTACCTTATTATCAGGTTAGTGTATGCCTTTGTCCGATTATCTAATGATCGATATAGGTGGATATTTGATCATTTTCTTACGTGGTGATTGTGTTAGACTTGCATGATTGTAGAGTCTACTTGCATGATGATTCGTGTAGAGTTGTATGTTAATAAGAGTCTTGTTGTATTGTGTTCATAGAAATTATTGTAAAAGTCATGAATGCGTTTAGATGGAACGGATGGATGCTAATGATCGATGGTTCTGATGTTGTGTGTTTTTGGTTAATGATTTGTGAATGATTAGGAATGTATATTGATCTGAATCGAATGATTAGAATGTGTAACTTGCTATTCATGATTTAATAAATGGTTAGGGTTTGCAGAAGATCACGTCGGCGGTTAGGGTACAACGATGAAAGATCCTCAACGAGAGATGATTCTTCGCCTAGAAGGAGTTCTTCGTCGTCTCACCTCGACGAATATGATCCTTCGTCAGGAAAGGTCTTTCGTCGCCATTGCATATGACGAACAACATGATCTTTCGTCACTACCCTCTCTCGACGAAGAATGTCTTGATGTTCAATCCAGGACCTCGTTTTGCATGATAATGGGTAGTGTAGGAACGATTATATTAATTTATTAAGGTGGGATAATAGTTAAACAATAACTGTAGATGAATGGATTGAAGTATGTAAAGCTGTTTTGGCTATGAAACTGTTAGACCACTCTTGGGCCGGACCTTCACTTTGGGTCACACACACACATCAGTCGGGCCTCATGTCTTGTTGGATCAACATCACTATGTGACTACTTGATGAAAATGGGATGTTTGTGTTTATGAATGTTAACTGTTGCTTGAAAACGATACTGACCATGTACGGAAAATCTGACTTGTCTGGAATGGTTAGAACATTCACCTGATGATGTGTTGATTTGTGATAATCACATTGGATATGGTCTTGCATGAGAAATTGAGTACTGATACATGCCATGCCATGATTTTATGATAAAAGCATTCTGTGTAACCATACGTGAATTACTGTGTGCAAATGTATGACGTGAATGATTGTGAAACTGATATTGTTTGGTAACCATGGTAGGGTTTGGGTTGACCAACTTGGATGGGTAGTTAAACATACCGAGCAAATCTAAGGTGAGTTCATTCCTCTTGAGCATGCGTCCCGGTGGTTGGGACAGTCATTGGGTATCCCTGAGAGGGATAGGTTTTTGGGTAAATCAATTGGGTATTCTTGAGAGGAATACGTCTGGTGGGTAAAATCTGGGATGTTAGATAATACACTCGTCCTATCACCTTTAAGTCCCGTCTTGTTTGTTACCTGAGAGGTAACAGAGTATTAGTTGGTAGCGCTATCTAGGTTTGGCACCCTCACCCCGTACCTGAGAGGACGGGTGTGAACTAATGACTCGGTCATGCCCAATGCTTTGATAGGAGCATTGGGGAACGGGCAAAATAAATCTGGAGCCGTCTTGTATCCGAGGTATTATCAACATTGTAATCAATGAACGGAATTAAACATTTGGTAACCAGCGTTTTCGTAAAACTATGAACTCATCAGCGTTGTCTGATACACTTGTGTGCATGCTCGCAGGTTATAGGTATGTGTGGGTGTGGAACTTGCTGTCTGGGATGCTGCAGTGGTCATGGGTTGAGATACATGGAATCGCCAGACGAGTCTAATGATTATCATACATATGGTTTATGAAACATTTAATTAATGATTTATGCTTCCGCTGAATAGGATGATTTGTATTTACTGTTTTGTAACACTTTATGTTAATGAATGAAAGTTTTATTCAAAATCTTGTATGAGTTCAATGTGATTGGTGGCTAGATCCTGGTATGTCACATGCCTCGCGGGGGTTTCCGCTTGGGATATTTTTGGGGGTGTGACAGTTTGGTATCAGAGCCACTGGTTATAGTGAACTTGGTTTTAAAAATGTTTTTATAAAACTAGATTATAACCGAACGGTTCTGAATACGTGAATACGACCATAACACTCAGCTCCAGATTGCAAGGTTCGTCTCTTGTTTACTCATTGTAGTGCATAACTAGTGAACACTTATATATGATATTGCATGTGATTGCACGTTGAGCACAACAGTATGGATTCATGTGTTACTTGCATGTGTTAAGGAGTTGATAGTATGGTGTTACCTTAGACATTCGTGACTCATGTTTTGTGATGTTCTTTGTTTGCTACTCGAGTCTGAGGGACTATTTAACACGAGTTAGGAGGAGCTGGGATGAGCATGCAAATCATGTTATTATTATGTGTGCACACATAACAATAATGCGGGGTGCATGTGAGTCCTAGTGAGGCTTAACAATTGAAAAAGGGGTTCTGTTCTGTTATTTAATCAGTGAGAAACGTAACAAATCTATAGGAGTCCTAACAGTGATTGTCTCCTACTTGAACGTGATCTTTTCACTTCTCCCTGAATCCTTACAAATCTCGATGCTATCGATTATCACCTGAACACTCATCTGAACGTCTAGTGTATTGTGTAGAATGTTAGGTGCTTGTACGAACGTCCCTGAGTTGGGTGGCGCAGCGTTGAATGATTGGTCTATACTTTTTTTCACTTTTTCTTCGTGTGCTGGAACTTAACGTATTGACGCCTTAGATCCCGAAGTGCGATCACTTCTGCAAAACTCTCGCAACATACCGTGTATTAATCAATCAACTTGCAAGATCGATGGACAAGAGGATAAACACCGTACCGACTTCAGTACTAGGATGAGCCTGATTACTGGCAGCAAACACCAGCAAAGTGACCTCATTCGAATCCTTAACCCTAGTCAGCGGCTTATGGGAGTCAACTCTTACGAATCAATCGGGACACAATTGGTAACAATTAACTATAGAGTGGAACGTGTAACTGCCCGCACAGTGAGTGGTGCCTTAGTACATAACTCGGAATGTGAAAAGATGGACCTTGTTGGTGAAAGCTCGCAGGACACCGTTACAAGCAACGACATTAGAGGCAACAGTCACGACAACATCAAGGTATTCGTAATCGTAGCCTAAAGCATGGAAACGAAGGTGACGTCAACAAGGATTAACTGTTGATAAGTCAAGACGTCAACAACCAAGGGAATAATGACAGTATTGGGAATCCTCGTAACCGTAACAACAACACCGGTAGTGGTGCTCGTTGAAGGGTATTTGGGATTGGCATAGGCGACGCCAGGAATTTAGCAGCATGGTGGCCTGCACGTTCTTGATAACTAATCGCTTCAACTCTGCTCTGTTTAACCCTGATGCTTCTTGAAACCAAACCTATTGGGGAACCGGCTGATGGCAAGTCCATTGAAACCTCATATGTTCGTTGGGATGCAAGTTCGACCTTATGGGACAAGTGTTCGACACCGACCTTCCTTCTGCTACCCTTGATAGTTTTGATGCAGTAGTTAGATATCGCGCAGATATACCATGTGAGAAGAAAATCTTACGTATCCCTCTCCCTAGTGGAGAATCGACATCTGACCTAAGTGTCAGAGTGGTGTAAAGATTAGCATCATTTCAGCAATGAAAGGTTAGCATCGTCGTCTGTCTACGGAAGGATTACCCCGCTATGTTAGCACACGTCACTGATGCTAAGGAAAAGATGATCGAGGATCCACCAATTGTTTGTGATTCCTCTCGGTGCGCTATCCGAGGAACTTCCAGGTTTACTCCCACAATTGTAGGGAAGAATCACAGTTTGGTCTCGCGCTAGAAGCAGCCCTGATTACTCGTACTCCTTACCGTCTCGCACCAGGAGGGTTGCAAGAATTGTCTAATCAACTACAGGAACTGTTGGACATGAGTTTTGTCGAACCTAGTTTTCGCTTTGGGGAGCCCTAGTTATATCCATGAAGATAAGTCTTTTCGTATGTCTACTGATTATCGAGAACCCAACAAAGTGACTGTCAAGAACCATTTGCCTCGATCATGTATTGACAACCTGTCGACCAGTTACGAGGGTCAAGCTCCCATTCGAGGATTGAATTATGAACGAACTATTATCAGATGGAAGTCCAAGGGTAGAAGGTTCTTAAAAAACGGCATATCAAATGCAATGCGGCCATTGCGACACTGTACTCCATGACCTTTGGGTTAATCAACACACCAGCAACTTTATGGATCACATGAATCGACCGTGTTATTTGATGACGTTTTGAATCATTCCCAAGAGAAAAGGACATCATGGGCGGCATTTGTATCTTATTTTAGAGCTACTGAGTAAGGAGCCACTCCGCGCGAAGTCTTGTTAAAAGTAACTACTAGATTCGAGAGGTACATTTTTGGTCATGTAATCAACGAAGTGGGAATACACGTTGATCTCGCTAAGATCCATTGGTTAGAAACTGATCGACACCAAAGATTCCTTCGGGGATACAACAATCCCTTGGTTTCGCTAGATACTATCGCAAATTCATCATGGGAATTTCGAAGATTGCGCAGCTTTAACCTCTTTAGCACAATGGAGAGCTGTGAATTCATGCGAAACAAATCAGGGGAACGTCTTTTCAGCTTTTGAAACCCAACTCTGCAATGCACTGAGCATCGCTTCCATCCGAGGGTACTGATGACCTAGTGGTATACCATTATGGTATGAATCAGAGTCCAGTTACACGCCAATGCAACACGAGTAGGTGATGGATTATGTGGTGGATTAACAAGAAGAATGGCACGACTCACAACCTGGGGGTGGAAACCATGGCCTTGGATTTAAATTGGGGGGCATTACTTGGACGCTACCAAATGCATTACTTAGACCGATCACAAGGGCCTCCCGTGTATTGTTGTTTCAAAAAGAGCTAAAGCATGCAATGACATCGCCCGATGGAACTTTTGAATGATTACGACTGTGAAACCTGAACGTGCACGAGCTTTGCAGCTCACTATCGACTCCAACTTACCTGATCAGACTCGCTCTGTTCAAACTGGAAAACTGAAGGAAGAGGATTTTCAAGTTGAACCCATGCGGGGCATGGAGAAGCAACCTTTGGCAGGTCGGACGATATTCGCTACCTCACGGAACGAATGTGGATCTCATTATGTGGCAACTATAGGGAACTCATGTTGAGCAAAGCACACTGGCCTAGATATTCTAGTCGACTGGGTTTTGATGAGAGATATTAGGATCTATAAATCTTGTACTGGTGATCAGGCATGAAGGCCCACGTAGCTATGTATGTGAATGATGTTTGACTTGTGGGAAAGTCAAGGTGGAGTATCAGCAACCAGGAACACCCATATGGAAATGAGTACAAACTGCCATGGATTCTGTCACTAGTCTACTTACAACATGAAACGGAAACAATATCACCTGGGTGATCATTGATGGTCTCACGTTACCAGCACACTTTCTTGCAATCGAGGAAACTGACGAGTCTGCACAGCTGTGAATGTTCCTCTGAGAGAGGCGGCTTTTAGGCATGAGGTGCCAACTCCTGTTACCTCTGATTTTGATCTTTGCTTGATCTATGGCAGACAACACACAACACCCTTGGCTCAGGTCTAGACATGAGCATTGGACAAACGGTCAAAGTAAATGAACCATCCTGACACTCGAAGACATGCTGCGAGCATGTGTGTGTTTGGCTTTAGTGAGAATTGGGAGGACACTTATCCTTGGTTGAGTTTTACTGCAACAGTTACCATTCTAGTATTCAGACAACTCTGTTTGAGGCATTGTATGGACAGTAACGCTAATCTCCTTGTTGGATTAAGGTGGGTGACAACCTAATCACAGGTCCAGGACTTGTACTCGAAACTCTTGGGAAGATTGCTTGGGTCAGAAATTGTTTGGCGGCAACGCGTGGCCGTTAGGAAAGTTGATAAGCTTAGGAAACGCTGGGAGTTCACTGTAGGCGATCGTATCATGTTAAAAGTCTCACCCTAGGAGGGTGTGGTACGCTTGGGAAGTGTGGTAAGCTTAATTTACGTTACGTTGAGTCATACAGAATTCTGGAAAGAATCGGTCACGTGGCCTACCAACTCGAGTGACCCGACAAATTGGGTAACGTAAACAATGCCATTTAAGTCTCGAATCTAAGGCAGTGTTCTTCCGATGAAACGCTTGTGATATCCTTATTAGAGTCTGAGGTTAATGACATGTTGCCGTTTTTGAGGAATAGATGTGCACAAAATGCAACATATAAATTACATCAGTTGTGGCATAAAACTAACCTTTTTTAGTACTAATGTTGGAAAAAGTGTGTTTTTGTCTTCCTTTTGTATTTTCAGGATTAAATGAGCTCAAATGAACAAAAGAAGCAAAAAGGCAGCTAAATCTAACATAAATACAAGAAAAGGAACAAACGTGGCATGCCCGACCCCCCGAGACTGAACACGCCCCGTGCTCACTGAGCACGGGGGCGTGCCCAAGTGTCAGCAGAAAAGACAAAGTTGTAGAAGCTTCTATAACCCACCACGGGGGCGTGCCCAGCGGACACGGGGCCGTGGTAAACTCTAAGATTCGCAAAATCTAGGGAAATATTGATAGTACAGATACGCTTCTGCACACGGGGTCGTGCTCAGTGGACACGGGGGCGTGGTTAACTAATGCAGACAAACTGCAATTAATGAAGAGAGAGAAGAAGGATGGACACGGAGCCGTGCTCGAGCTGCTGTTTAGGCTATAAATAGGGGTGCTTGGCTCATTTGCAAACCATCCCTTGGCACACCACCTCTCTCACACTTCACCCACCACCCACCACCCACCACCATCACAACACCATCATCCACCACCATCATCCATCATCCATCATAGAGTGTGTGAGTCGTCTCGGGATCCAAGATTGATCGTAAGAGTTCTTGACAATCAAAGGCCATGTTTGCCTAAGTCTCTTACATCACTTGGTGAAGACAAGTGTTTAGTGTAATACTTTTTATTTTTAATCTTTTCGCACTTTTTATTTGGTTATGTATTAATGACTTTAATAACTAGTTTCTTATGTTGAAGGTGATTCTTCCTTATCGTTTGTCCATGGTGTCTTAACGTTATTTTACTATCTATATAAAATAAAAGATTTTCACCATTCATATCTCCACGGTCTATATGGAGATATGTTGGCTACCTGGTCGGGGGTTAAGGGAACGGTTTGGTAAGAGTCTTGCCATTGTTCAGTGTATAGATCCTGCAAAGGATCTAGGTCAAATTTAGTAGGACCTCCTTCAATACCCACCGGTATTGGATGGCGGGGGTCCAAACTCTTTGATCCCTCATAAGTAAGCTACTATTAAAACTTTAACCCGGCTACTTAGGACTGTATCCCTGCTGACTCAGACTACTTAGCCGAGGGTAACGTCACCTTCAAAAGAGGGGCCTACCACATTATGAATTAATAACTTAATTAATTATCTTTCAATAATTCGACCCTTTAGGATTGTATCCTTGCTGACTCAAACAATTGGGTTGAGGGTAACGTCACCTTCAAAAGAGGGGCCTACTACAATAACTAAGATAATCTCTTAAAAAGTGCTAAAATAATCAAAGGTTACACTACACACGAGTCAGATCCAAGTGATTCATCTTGTCTATCTGTTTTTACTTTTATTTTATTTCTCAACATTTTAGTTAGTTTTATTTTTATAGTTTAAAACCTTTTTCTAACTTTTTGATTTGATTAGACGTCGAGGATAAACCGCTACTAAAAGCTCTTGTGTCCTTGGACGACCTCGGTATCTTACCAACACTATACTACGTCCAAGATGGGTGCACTTGCCCATATGTGTGTTTAGTGTTAGTAAATATCGTGTTTTATAAATTTAAAACTTGGCTAAAAGTGTAAAAGGGCTTAAAATATATATAACACCCTATAACACACGACACGCATAAGGAATCAACTGAAATCATGGACCAGGACGTCAAGATTCATTAGCATAGTCGAATTCCAATCGTGAGAATTCGTTGGAACTCAAGACGTGATTGGAGTCCACGTGGGAACACGAGGATCAGATGAAGCTCAAGTACCCTCACTTATTCCCAACTGACCAATCTAAACCTGATACAACTGGTGAAATTCAGGGGCGAAATTCCCTTTCAAGTTGGGGATGATGTGGCACCTGCGGAAAATCCACAGTCATCCTGATGTAACACCTTGTCGCTTTGGATTACTTGTCAAATTTCGGGGCGAAATTTCTTTCAAGTTGGGGATGATGTGACAACCCGTAATTTCGAGAGTCTTTCGTTGTACTGGGTTCTTTGCATGCATGGTGATTTGATGTAATTTACGTGTATGCTATATGAAGTGTTTAAGTAAATGAGAATGATTACGAGTCTATGCATTTCATGAACGTTATAAGTTTGTATGTCATTACGTGTATGTGTTGTGAAGTAAATGAGGTGATTGGTTTTATAATAACATTGCGGTTTTTTAGATGTTGGTGCTTCAAACGCTTAGCCACACAATGCATAGGGGCCGCACACCCTGCTGCACTCGCATCCCCCCCCTGTTGTTGTAGACTTGTACTCGGCCCAAACCAACACCTTTGTGTGTTAATGCATGGTTTAAGTAAAGCCCAAACAAAGCTTGGAGGTTGGGCCGGCCTTTGTGGTAATCGTATTTACGCACACACACAAAAGGATTGTGTGTGGTTTTCATAATTTAGCATTCACAATCAACAAACCCTAACTGCCTCTCTTCTACCTCCCCCGTAACTCGACATAAGCTCTCTTATTCCCGGCATCTTTCAGTCCTACCTTATAATCAGGTTAGTGTATGCCTTTGTCCGATTATCTAATGATCGATATAGGTGGATATTTGATCATGTTCTTACGTGGTGATTGTGTTAGACTTGCGTGATTGTAGAGTCTACTTGCATGATGATTCGTGTAGAGTTGTATGTTAATAAGAGTCTTGTTGTATTGTGTTCATAGAAATTATTGTAAAAGTCGTGATTGCGTTTAGATGGAACATTGTGGATGCTAATGATCGATGGTTCTGATGTTGTGTGTTTTTGGTTAATGATTTATGAATGATTAGGAATGTATATTGATCTGAATCGAATATTTAGAATGTGTAACTTGCTATTCATGATTTAATAAATGGTTAGGGTTTGCAGAAGATCACGTCGGCGGTTAGGGTACAATGATGAAAGACCCTCGACGAAAGATGATTCTTCGCCGAGAAGGATTTCTTCGTCGTCTCACCTCGACGAATATGATCTTTCATCAGGAAAGGTCTTTCGTCGCCATTGCATATGACGAACAACATGATCTTTCGTCACTACCCTCTCTCGACGAAGAATGTCTTGATGTTCAATCCAGGACCTCGTTTTGCATGATAATGGGTAGTGTAGGAAGATTATATTAATCTATTAAGGTGGGGTAATAGTTAAAGAATAACTGTAGATGGATGGATTGAAGTATGTGAAGTTGTTTTGGCTACGAAACTGTTAGACCACTCTTGGGTCGGACCTTCACTTGGGTCACACACACACATCAGTCGGGCCTCATGTCTTGTTGGATCAATATCACTATGTGACTACTTGATGAAAATGGGATGTTTGTGTTTATGAATGTTAACTGTTGCTTGAAAACGATACTGACCATGTACAGAAAATCTGACTTGTCTGGAATGGTTAGAACATTCACCTGATGATGTGTTGATTTGTGATAATCACATTGGATATGGTCTTGCATGAGAAATTGAGTACTGATACATGCCATGCCATGATTTTATGATAAAAGCATTCTGTGTAACCATACATGAATTACTGTGTGCAAATGTATGACGTGAATGATTACGAAACTGATATTGTTTGGTAACCACGGTAGGGTTTGGGTTGACCAACTTGGACAGTTGTTTAACATACCGAGCAAATCTAAGGTGAGTTCATTCCTCTTGAGCATGCGTCCCGGTGGTTGGGACAGTCATTGGGTATCCCTGAGAGGGATAGGTTTTTGGGTAAATCAATTGGGTATTCCTGAGAGGAATACGTCTGGTGGGTAAAATCTGGGATGTTGGATAATAAACTCGTCCTATCACCTTTAAGTCCCATCTTGTTTGTTACCTTAGAGGTAACGGAGTATTAGTTGGTAGTGCTATCTAGGTTTGGCACCCTCACCCCGTACCTGAGAGGACAGGTGTGAACTAATGGCTCAGTCATGCCCAATCCTTTGATAGGAGCTTTGGGGAACAGGCAAAATAAATCTGGAGCCATCTTGTATCCGAGGTATTATCAACATTTTAATCAATGAACGTAATTAAACACTTGGTAACTAACGTTTTCGTAAAACTATGAACTCACCAACGTTGTCTGATACACTTGTGTGCATGCTCGCAGGTTATAGGTATGTGTGGGTGTGGAACTTGCTGTCTGGGATGCTGGAGTGGTCATGGGTCGAGATACATGGAATCGCCAGACGAGTCTAATGATTATCATACATATGGTTTATGAAACATTAATTTAATGATTTATGCTTCCGCTGAATACGATGATTTATATTTACTGTTTTGTAACACTTTATGTTAATGAATGAAAGTTTTATTTAAAATCTTGTATGAGTTCAATGTGATTGGTGGTTAGATCATGGTACGTCACACGCCTCGCGGGTGTTTCCGCTTGGGATATTTTTGGGGGTGTGACCCAGAGGTCCTTACAGACTGCAAGGCACCACCCTTACGGTTCGTAAGGGGTGTGCTGACAACAGAATGCAGCTGTCAGCTGCAGCCTTGTCTTGGTGCCACCTTGCTCCGACTTGTGCCACATAAACCTCCTTCCTCCACCTGGTATGCCATTTATCAACACCAAGGAACTCATGGGGACACTTGGCATCACCTTGTAATCCTTGCCCAAGTTAAATAGAGGTGTTCATGGACCTCACTCCTTGCACCTTTCAATTTCTTTCTCTCTATCACTTTGGAGCTACTTCTGATCTATAAAGCCCCCCCCCCCCACTTAAAGCTATAAACTTCTCTTGAACACTTATAAGTGTTCTTCCTCAGTCTCTTTCCATTATTAGTCTAATTATTAGCCGAAAGTCAAGCAAATTGACTTTTACTTTGAATTTCGGTTTTGACAATTTTAGTCAAGTCAAAGTTCAAACTGAACTTTGCAACGTGCTCGTAATAATGAAGGTGTTAATCCCTGTGATTAAACCCTCTGATTATCACGTTAAGTAGGCGAAATGATGAGTCAACATGTATAAAATAAAAGTAAAAAACACAGATTTTTCAAATTAGGATAAATGAACTTCTAATTATCAAAACTCTAAATTTTAACATCATAACAATTTATATAACATATTAGGACATGTTTTATCATGTCTAACTCGCCAGTTTCAGTTAGTTCTCATTTCCTAGTCGAAAGTCAAACAATTTGACTTCTGCTTTGACTTTCGATTCTGACCCGTTTGGTCAAACTTAGAACCTGATTAAGGCTTGTTATGTGACCATAATATTATAGGGAATAACCCTATGAGGTTATACCTTCTGGTCATGTCATTTGATGGGTCAATTGACGAGTCAACATTATATACTTTTAAAAATGTCTAAAATGTCAAAAATGCCCTTATGGCATAAAAATGGTTTTAAAACCTACATGGCATATTGTCTGACCTTTAAACTGATCATGCAACTTTATAAAATAAATGATAGTCTCGGATTTTGGAAAGTTACGTGTGCGTGTGACAGTCGAGTTGATTTCCGGTATGTAACATGTTTAACTTGGTGTTTTATGCCTTTATTGTCATGCGACATGTTACTTTGTGATTGTTTATTGTTTTCAAGTATTAACATGCAGATACATGTGTTGAAAGAATTTAGAGGTGTTTGGAAGGAGGTATAAGAGTTAGAAGGATTAAAGCATTAAATAGGGAAGCAAAACGATCCGTGTTCATGTTTCGAAGATCCGCATCAAGATTTGAAGACGTAATCAAGATGATGCAAGGCTAAATCACCTATAGTCATTCCTGGGTGTAGGGTTTGTGAGATAGTTGTTGTTCAACCGATGTTTAGCTAGTTTTGGATGTGGATTAGAATTAATCTTTCGGTGAGTTTGATTTACATATTTATTTTGAAATTGTCTTAAAGTTGATTTCCATCAGTCTTTAGTTTGAATCTTTAACAACTAGGATTATTGTTCTGTCTTTCTAAACTAGTAGTTTGCTAAATTAAAAACGTAATTGTGATATTATTTGGTTTAACTACATGACATATAATCTGACCTTGAAACTGATCATGCAACTTTATAAAATAAATCTCTCGGATTTTGGAAAGTTACATGTGCGTGTGACGGTCGAGTTGATTTCCGGTATGTAACATGTTTAACTTGGTGTTTTATGCCTTTATTGTCATGCAACATATTACTTTGTGATTGTTTACTGTTTTCAAGTATTAACATGCAGGTACGTGTGTTGAAAGAATCTAGAGTTGTTTCGAAAGAGGTATAAGAGGTGGAAGGATTAAAGCATGAAATATGGAAGCAAAACGATCCGTGTTCATGTTTCGAAGATCCGCATCAAGATTTGAAGACGTAATCCAGATGATGCAAAGCTAAATCACCTATAGTCATTCCTGGGAGTAGGGTTTGTGAGATAGTTGTTGTTCAACCGATGTTTAGCTAGTTTTGGATGTGGATTAGACTTAATCTTTCGGTGAGTTTGATTTACATATTTATTTTGAAATTGTCTTAGTCAGTTGATTTCCATCGGTCTTTGGTTTAAATCTTTACCAACTGGGATTATTGTTCTGTCTTTCTAAACTAGTAGTTTGCTAAATTAAAAACGTAATTGTGATATTATTTGGTTTAACTACATGGCATATAATCTGACCTTGAAACTGATCATGCAACCTTATAAAATAAATGATAGTCTCATATTTTGGAAAGTTACGTGTTGGTGTGACGGTCAAGTTGATTTTCGGTATGTAACATGTTCAACTTGGTGTTTTATGCCTTTATTTTCATGCAACATGTTACTTTGTGATTGTTTATTGTTTTCAAGTATTAACATGCAGATACATATGTTGAAAGAATTTAGAGGTGTTTGGAAGGAGGTATAAGAGTTGGAAGGATTAAAGCATGAAATATGGAAGCAAAACGATCCGTGTTCATGTTTCGAAGATTCATATCAAGATTTGAAGACGTAATCAAGATGATGCAAGGCTAAATCACCTTTAGTCATTCCTGGGTGTAGGGTTTGTGAGATAGTTGTTGTTCAACCGATGTTTAGCTAGTTTTGGATGTGGATTAGACTTGATCTTTTGGTGAGTTTGGTTCACATATTTATTTTGAAATTGTCTTAGTCAGTTGATTTCCACCAGTCTTTGGTTTGAATCTTTAACAACTAGGATTATTGTTCTATCTTTCTAAACTAGTAGTTTGCTAAATTAAAAAAGTAATTGTGATATTATTTGGTTTAACATCGTTAATCATCATAATTTGGTAATCAATTTTAGAATTACTCATTGATCAGGTATGATCCGGCCAGGTCAATCTGGGCTAGTCAAACCTATATTTTAATAATATAATATATATTATTCTAGAACATTCTGATAGAAGATACAAATAATATATCTACAAAATCTCCAAAATGTTAGGAAGATCTGCATGATCTCCTAGGAATGGGCCTGCTACCAAGGTAACCTAATTCCTAAATATGAGAAACCCTAAAACCACCAAACTATATAAATAGGGAGCAAACATCAAGGTAAGGATTCATTTACTCTCGTTTCCCTCTCTCAAACTCCATTCCTTTACCAATACTTATTCCCACGCTGGAGGGTGGTTACAGGAATAACGACATTCCTGTAACGAGTCCTAACGATGTCCCATTTGCGCACTTAGTTACCGGAAGTCTAAAATTACAGAACTTGAAGAAATCGGCAAATAGGGTGATCTTCCCTTCTTTCAAAGGAAATGCGACGTCTTTTTCAGACGGAAGAATTGGATGCCATTCCGACCTAATTCCATATTCTCTTAGGTAGTGTTTGGTATACAGGAATGAGAGGCATAAAGGAATGTAGCATTACGAGTGAATAAAGAAATGGGTGCTTGGTTGGTCAATGGAATGAAATAACCCATTACATAAGGCATTCCATTCCCTCAAAATCATTCCATCCACCCACCATGTTTTTGTCATTCCATCCCCTCTTGCACCCTTCATTAACAACACCACAACCACCACTGTTGCTGATGCGTGTGTAGTGTAATATAATTTAGATGTATAATTAAGCCCCTTTTTACACTTTTAGCCAAGTTTTAAATTTATAAAACACGATATTTACTAACACTAAACACACATATGGGCAAGTGCACCCATCGTGGACGTAGTATAGTGTTGGTAAGATACCGAGGTCGTCCAAGGACACAAGAGCTTTTAATACCGGTTTATCCTCAACGTCTAATCAAATCAAAAAGTGAGAAAATGTTTTAAACTAAGAAAAATAAAAACTAACTAAATGCTGAAAAATAAAATAAAATAAAAACAGATAGACAAGATGAATCACTTGGATCCGACACGTGTATTAGTATAACCTTTGATTATTTTTGCACTTTTGCACTTGTTTAAGAGATTATCTTAGTTATTGTAGTAGGCCCCTCTTTTGAAGGCGACGTTACCCTCAACCCAGTAGTTTGAGTTAGCAAGGATACAATCCTAAAGGGTCGGATTATTGAAAGATAATGAATTAAGTTATTAATGCAAATTGTGGTAGGCCCCGCTTTCGGCGGTGACGTTACCCTCGGCTAAATAGTCTGAGTCAGCAGGGATACAGTCCTAAATAGCCGGGTTATAGTATTAATAGTAGTTAACTTATGAGGGGGTCAAAGAGTTTGGATCTCCGCCATCCAATACCTATGGGCATTGAAGGAGATCCTACTAAATTTGACCCAGGTCCCAAGCAGGACCTCTAAACGCTGAACAAGGGCAAGACCCTTACCAAACCGTTCCCTTAACCCCCGACCAGGTAGCCAACATACCTCCATATAGACCGTGGAGATATGAATGGTGAAAATCTTTTATTTTATATAGACAGTAAAATAACGCCAAGACACCACAGACAAACGATAAGGAAAGATCACCTTCAACATAAGTAACTAGTTATTAAAGTCATTAATACAAAACCAAATAAAAAGTGCAAAAGATTAAAAATAAAAAGTATTATACTAAACACTTGTCTTCACCAAGTGATGTAAGAGACTTAGGCAAACATGGCCTTGATTGTCAAGAACTCTTACGATCAATCTTGGATCCCGAGACGACTCACACACTCTACGATGGACAATGGATGATGGTGGTGGATGATGGTGTTATGGTGGTGGTGGGTGGTGGATGAGGTGTGAGAGAGGTGGTGTGCCAAGGGATGAGATGGAATGAAACCAAGCACCCCTATTTATAGGCTGAACAGAAGGCTGGGCACGGCCCCGTGTCCGCTGGACACGCCCCCGTGCCCGTCTGACATTCTCTCTCTTCATTAATTGTAATTCGCAATTACAATTAATGCGCCTGCTGTACTTTCACCACGCCCCCGTGCCCACTGGACACGGCCCCGTGGTGGGCAATGGAAGCTTCTACTGGTTTGTCTTTTCTGCTGCTTCTTGGGCACGGCCCCGTGTTCGCTGGACACGGGGCGTGTTCAGTCTTCTGTTTTCTCTTCTTTGCCTTGGGGGTTGCCGTTGAGGGTCCGGGCAGTCTACTTTTATTCCTTTTCTTGTATTTATGCTAGAATTAGTTGTCTTTTTACTTCTTTTGTGATTTTGAGCTCATTTCATCCTGAAAATACAAAAGAAAGACAAAAACACTCTTTTTCCAACATTAGTACTTAAAAAGGGTTAGTTTTATGCCTTAATTGATGTGATTTATATGTTGCATTTTACACACATCAAATACCCCCACACTTGAACTTTTGCTTGTCCTCAAGCAAACTCTTTAAATGTGGCTTACACTCCCAAATGGAATAGGTAGAAGAGAAAGTTTTTAGCTTGTCCTAGAGTGTCGGGAATCCAAGGTCTTTGTAGGTTTTATTTTTATTTATTTACAATCCTATTCGTTATGATTTATTTTGAACGTTTCATAAGATAAATTACTTATTCGGGCATAGCATGCCTTATTAAAATTCCATTTATATACAAGTTCACATAACTCGCGGGGGATCACTCAACACTCGGCCGAAGGTGTAGATTTTTTTTTTTAGTGAATCACTCGTGAGCGGCATGGAACTTACGCCTTCCATAGGCTTGCCAAGCAATCAATCCTCCTCCTTTTTAACTTTTTACCTTTGTAAATATCAAGAGGACTTTTGGGGTGAAGGGTTAGGCTTGGGTTAAAGGTGGTCGGTTGGGTTAGTTAGAAAAAAAAGGGCGAAAATCGTAAAAAGCGTCGGTTTCCGTGACATACCTTGTTTTTAGTGACTTTTTATTTTGAAGTATTTCTCCAAACAAGCCTTTATATAGCTTTTGTTTGTTTTTGACTTCATCATTGTTTTTTTTTTTCATCACATAAAAAGGCGAGTTTACGAAAAACCGAGCTTGTTACTAAAATAAAGGGTGAAAAATAAAAAAGGGTTTTTTTGGTGGGTAAAAAGGGTTTTGGGGTAATGAAATGAAAGGTTTAGGCTCAAAGGGGCTATCTAGGGGGATTTTGGGTAGGTGGTAAAAAAAAATGAAAAATAATGGTTTAGAAAGAAAAATATGGTTAGTCCTAATGCCTCCATTACTTACTTACTTGGGTTTAAGTTGGTAAGGACCGGGAATGTATCGTCGTGGCAAGTTCTAGAGTTGTAAGAACCAAGCGGCTATTCACACAAGAAACGAAAAATGAGCATTTAGTCTAAATATGTATATTTTTATGCTCAATAAAGGCTCAAAAACTCACTTTTGTGGGAATGGGTTTTTAATGTGATCAAGTATATATAATCGAATTTTTAACTAGACTTGTTATGCCGTTTCGTAATTTTCTTATGTTGGTTCTTTGTTATCACGACGCTATCGGTTGTAAATTTGTAAAAATATAACCTTTTTAGAACTTGTTATTCCCAACTTAAACTAAGACAAGTAAATGATAAAAAAAATGAAAAAGTTTTTGAAAAAATTTGGGGTGTTTAGCGGTTCCAATAGAGTTTTGTGTAAGGCTTGTATTTAGGATTTGCAAAATTCAAGGTTTTAGCATCCCCCCACACTTAAATTACACATTGTCCTCAATGTGTCCAAAAATAAGGTTTTTTTTTGGTTGATTAGAATGTGTAAAAGTAGGTTAAAAAGCAAAGATTTATGTTACTGGCAGTTTGGACACGGCCCCGTGTCTAATGGACACGGCCCCGTGGCGAACTGCCAGTAATGAAAACTTACAGAAGATGAACATGGGGGCGTGTCGGTTGGACACGGCCTCGTGTCTGGCAAATAATTGCAGGTCAGTAACCAAACAGCAGGTCTGGGAGATGAACACGGGGGCGTGTCGGCTGGACACGTCCCCGTGTGGACAGTCTGTGAGCCTGAAAAACAGGTTTTGTCTCCCGGTTTCTCCATTTTGGGGCTGCAAGTGCTAATGTTTAGCACTCTAACCCTTGCATTGCACCTGTTTAATCACTCAATACCAAACCAAACAAACATTAACCATCCTAAATTACCAACGTTAATTGTCTCCACGCATAAAGTAAAAATAAAACAAAGATAAAAAAAAGAAACAGTTAAAGAAAGTAAATTGTTCAACAAGCGGCACGCAGGCCGTAAATTGTTCGATAGAGAAGGGTACTTAAACCTGTGGGCTTATCACCAACCTGCCCCTTGTTCCTTCAAGCCTCCTACTCCATGTCTTCATCGCTACCATCACCTCCACCCCCATGCCTCGCCATGTACTCCCGGATGCTACCGATATCATCTTGTATATCGTTAATGTTGCGCTCGATAGCTCCAACCCGGTGGTATGTGTTGTTGGCGAGATTGTAGGTGTTCCTGGTGCACATGAGGTTTTCCTGCAAAAGATCATGTAAACTTTGAAAGTTAGGAAAACCGCCTCCTTGAGAGGAGGATTGACCCGGATCGCCCTGGGGTTGGTACTGATAATGGGGAGGTGGTGCATGAAGAACTAGAGCCTCCTGCGGGTTCCATGCATAGCCTTGTGTCCTTTGAAAGCTCACCGTCCCGTCTTCCGCCTCATAAAGTAAGTTCATGGCTCGGCAAATGTGGTAGTCAACTCGTCCCGACCATGGACTCCTTTCAAAGGACCTTGGGATATTCGTGAAATGCTTGAAAAGACGGTACACCCATCCCCCGAAGAAGATAGGTGTAGGAGCGTGAGCAAGGCGATTTAGGTGCATGTTTCGTAACAAGAGATAAGGAACATCGAGAGGCTTCTGGTTGTGGATGCAGTGAAGGACAACCAAATCTTTCAACCCTACAACGCCACTACTGTCGTGACGCTGGTTCAGCGAGTAGGTGAGGAGCCTGTGAATGTAGCGGTAAAGCGGGTCCCTCAGTTTGGTACTCTTGGTGCTGCTAGGGTTGTAGATTCCTTCACCGATCTGAGCCCATGCGGCTTGACGTTCAGTTGCATCCAAGTCTCGTAATCCCCCAGTATTCTCTTCATTCCCCGATTCCTCTTCACTATATAGCCCTATGATAGATCCAAACTGTGCCATGGAGGTTGAGAACACAGTCCCTCCACATCGGAATTGGACCGCCTCATGGTCAAACGGGTCACACCTTGAGTTGAAAATGAAAGTACTGTAAAACTCCATTGTGCATTGATGCACCGACCGAAGCCGGGTGTTCAATGCAACTGCCAGTGGACCTCTCACGATGTTGTTGAATCGGTCAAGTTGATTCACCATGGTTAACAAGTCGGTACATGCCCGCCTAGGGTACTCCTCCGGTATTGTTTGTAGTATCTCATACCGTGCCCTAGCGTCAAGTTCGCTTGCGTTAAACCTCGTGAACTTTGACATCTGAAAGAATACATCAAAAGTTAGTACGAAACAAGGATAATTGTAGTGAAACTGCAAACAGTGGGCTGGACACCGCCCCGTGTTCAGCGGACACGGCCCCGTGTCTAGGCATCTGTAACCCAAAAATTTCATTTTTCGTCCCGGTTTCGAAAACCTGAAAATTTTTAGCCCAATAGAAGCGGTTTCCCCCGAAAATGAAACCCTAAGGGTCCGTTTGGTATGGGGTAATGGAATAGACGAAGGAATGGAATGGACGAGGTAATGGAATGGATGAGGGAATGCAATGGATCATTACCATTCCATGTCTTGTTTGGTTACCACCATGTGTGAATGGAATGAATTATGACTTTGTATTGTTTGGTGGCAAGAAAAACGAAGCAATAAAATTACCGGTGAATGGTGGTGGTCGGTGGTAGTGATTGTGGGTGGTTATAGGTGGCGATGGTGGGTGGTGGCGGCGGCGATGGGTGGCGGTGGCGGCGCCGACGACGAGTGGCGGTGGCGGCAACGGCGGCCGTTGGTGGTGGGTGGCAGCGGCGGCGGTGGTTGGTGGTGGCGGTGGCGGTGGTGGCATCGACGATGGTGGTGGGTGGCGGCAGCGAGTGGTGTTGGCGGTTGGTCGTGGCGGTGGGTGGTAACGGTGGCGGGTGGGTGGGTGGCGGCGGCGGCGGCGGTGGCTGTCGGGGTGACGGGTTGCGGGTGGCGGCGATGGCGACGGTGATGGGTGGTGGTGGTGGGTTGTGGCGAAGGTGGTGGGTTGTGGTGTTGTTGATGAATGGTGTAAGAGGGGATGGAATGAAAAAAAAAAACATGGGGGATGGATGGAATGATTTTGAGGGAATGGAATGCATTTTAGAATGGATGATTCCATTCCATTGACCAACCAAACATTCTTTTCTCCATTCCCTCGTAATCATCCATTCCATTCCGCCTCTCATTCCTACATACCAAACACTACCTAAGTGTCGTTTTTCCCAAAACAAACCGTTTACCCTTTCAATTTCATGTTTTTCGGTTCAAGAACAAGGGTTTGGGGTTTTAGTTGGAAATCGAACAAATCTATCAACAATACATGTTTATTTACTTCCTACTATACTAATCTAAACTACTACTAACAGATTTCATCAAAAATTTTGAGTTCGATCCGGATGAACATGAAGAACCCTAGATTTTTCCCCAATTTTTTTGATGTTTTAACTACATGCAAGTAACTAATCTAACTACTAAAGATGATAGAATCATACCTTGACGTTGTTAAACTCGGTAGTGACGTCGGAAAACTGCAGAAAATCGCCTGGAACCAGAGCGTTTTCGGCTATACGGGGCGTGTGGAATGATGTAACTGATAAGAAAAAAGGGTTTTATCCCGACAGTTGCCTCGACACGGCCCCGCGTCCAGCGGACATGGCCCCGTGCTGAGCAAAGTTTTTGAAAAAATATTTTTTTTTGATGTGCTCGTGTTCATGCCCCTTATTTCCAAAATTGGCTAGAAGACTTACCGGTTTTTAAACGTACACTTACCTGTAACATGTCGGGTATGAGTTTATTCGTTAACCGTTTGAAGTGAGATCTCCTCTTCCTCATCTTCAATGGATCCTCGGTAGAGTTTTAGCCGTTGGCCATTGACTTTAAATGGTATTCCATTTCGAGTTTTAATTTCTACTGCACCGTGTGGAAAAACATGGGTGACGGAAAAAGGTCCTGACCACCTAGATTTTAGCTTACCAGGAAATAATCGAAGTCATGAATTAAACAATAGAACTTGATCTCCTACCCGAAATTCATTAGATTTAATATATTTATCGTGTAAATTTTTCATTCTTTCTTTATAAATTTCGGAGTTAGAATATGCATAATTCCTTAGCTCGTCTAATTCATTTATTTGACAAAATCGATTTTTACCGGCATTTTCTAAATCTAAGTTCACGTTTTTTATTGCCCAGTAGGCTTTGTGAGCTATTTCTACTGGCAAGTGACAACTTTTTCCATAGACGAGTTTATATGGGGTTGTGCCTATAGTGGTTTTATAGGCAGTTCGAAAAGCCCATAAAGCGTCGTCTAATTTGTCGGCCCATTCTTTTTTATTTATTCCTACGGTTTTTTCAAGTATTCGTTTTAAACCTCGATTAGTCACTTCGGCTTGCCCATTTGTTTGAGGGTGATATGCTGTTGAGACCCGGTGATAGACCCCATACCTTGTTAATATTTTTTCGAGTTGATGATTGCAAAAATGGGTACCTCTATCACTTATTAAAGCCTTTGGTGTCCCGAAGCGAGAAAACAGTTTTTTCAAAAATTTTACCACTACTCTTCCATCATTTGTTGGAAGTGCCTCGGCCTCCGCCCATTTAGACAAGTAATCGACTGCCACAAGTATATATTTGTTTCCCTTTGAAGGTGGGAACGGTCCCATGAAATCGAGTCCCCACACATCAAAGATTTCACAGACGAGAATGCCATTTTGAGGCATTTCGTTTTTGGAAGAAATATTACCTGATCTCTGGCAGGCATCACATGTCTTTACAAGGTTTTGTGCATCCTTGTAAATGGTTGGCCAGTAAAATCCTGAATCAAATACCTTTCGTGCGGTACTTGCGGCACCATGATGTCCTCCGTATGGACCTTCATGACAATGACGGAGAATTCTTCGTGCTTCATTACCGTGGACACACCTTCGGATGAGCTGGTCGGCACACATTTTGAAAAGATAGGGGTCTTCCCAAAAGTAATGCTTTACATCAGCAAAGAATTTCTTTCTTTGATGATGTGGCCATCCTTTGGTGACTATACCGCTAGCTAGGAAATTAGCGTAGTCGGCATACCATGGCTCTTGTCTACTCTCCATCATTTCCAAGGATTCCGTGGGAAATTTCTCGTTGATTTGCTCGTCTCTGGTTGTCTCCAAAGCTGGGTCTTCTAAGCGTGAGAGATGATCTGCAGCAGTGTTTTCTGCTCCTCTTTTGTCCTTGATTTCGATGTCGAATTCTTGGAGGAGTAGAATCCATCTGATCAAACGGGGTTTTGCGTCTTGTTTCTTGAAGAGGTACCTGATGGCTGCATGGTCTGTATAGACTACTGTTTTAGAAAGAACAAGATAAGAACGAAATTTATCAAAAGCAAATACCACTGCTAGTAATTCTTTTTCTGTAGTTGTATAATTTTCTTGTGCATCATTAAGAGTTTTACTAGCATAATAAATTGGGTGGAAATACTTTTCTTTTCTTTGTCCCAAGACTGCTCCAACAGCAAAGTCACTTGTATCACACATGATTTCGAAAGGAAATTTCCAATCTGGCGCTATCATGATAGGTGCATTGACTAGCATTTCCTTGAGGGTTAGAAATGCTTGATTGCATTCCTTGTCAAAGATGAAGGGTGCATCTTTTTCAAGTAATTTTGTTAGAGGCCTTGAAATTTTAGAAAAGTCCTTGATAAACCTTCTATAAAATCCGGCATGTCCTAGGAAACTTCTGATTGCTCTTACGGAGGATGGAGGAGGTAATCGAGAAATAGTTTCTATTTTTGCTCGATCAACTTCCATTCCTTCGCTTGAGATTTTGTGACCGAGTACTATTCCTTCTGTTACCATGAAATGGCATTTTTCCCAGTTAAGGGCGAGGTTAGTTTCCTCACATCGGGATAGCATCCGCTCAAGATTATCGAGGCATTGGTCATATGAGTCTCCAAAGATGGAAAAGTCGTCCATGAAGACTTCCATTGTCTTTTCTATCATATCATGGAAAATGGCCACCATACAACGTTGGAATGTTGCAGGCGCATTACATAGACCGAATGGCATGTGTCGATATGCGAAGGTTCCGTAGGGACATGTGAAAGTTGTTTTCTCTTGGTCTTCTGGTGCTATCGGTATTTGAAAGTAACCTGAAAAACCATCTAAGAAACAATAAAATTTATGACCGGATAATCTTTCTAACATTTGATCAATGAAGGGTAAAGGAAAGTGGTCTTTCCTTGTTGCTTCATTTAATCGCCTATAATCTATACAAACTCTCCATCCTGTGACGGTTCTCGTTGGTATTAATTCATTTTTCTCATTAGTTATTACCGTCATACCTCCTTTCTTTGGGACTACTTGAACGGGACTTACCCATGGGCTATCGGAGATAGGGTAGATTAGTCCGGCGTCAAGTAGTTTGATGACTTCATTCTTAACCACTTCTTGAACATTGGGGTTCACTCTTCGTTGTGGTTGAATTACCGTTTTGTAGTCATCATTCATTAAAATTTTATGCGTGCACATGGAAGGGCTTATTCCTTTAATATCTACAAGCTTCCAAGCGATCGCGTTTTTGTGTTTTTTAAGTAGGCTAATTAATTTCTCTTTTTCTACGTTACTTAATTTAGATGAAATAATTACCGGTAAACTACCATCTTTGCCTAGAAAAGCATATTCCAAACCTTTAGGAAGTTCTTTGAGCTCAATGGGTGGGTCTTTAGAAGACACCTTATTTTGTGGCTCATTTAGATTAAGAACCTTAAAGGTTTGTTCTATGGCTATCTCTTCTTCGACAAAGTGGTCTTCTTCGTTAGTCGTATCGGGTGGTTCAGCTTCATCTTCAATTAGGGGGTCATTATTGCCAAAAGGATATTTCATTGAACGCTCAAGGTCTATGCTCCTTTTGAATGCCCCTAACTGAAGAGGTAGATTGTTGAATTTCCGGTTTTCCAAAGCTTTATGAGTTTGTACAAAAGGTTTTCCCAAGACTAGTGGGGAGTCATCAAGGATGACGAAGTCGGTTGGGATTATCAATTGATTTGTTTGAACCAAAACATCTTCAACTACACCGATTGATTTTATCACTTTTCGATCGGATAGAAAAATGGGAATTTGAAGTGGAGTAAAATCGCTAATACTTAATTTTTCAAAAATGTAGTTAGGCATTATGTTAACACAAAGATCTTTATCAATGGTGATATTGCTAATAAATGAATTTTGAAAAAAACATGGAACCGGTGTAATGTTAATTTCAAAAGGGTCTTCTTTTATTAGCGAGGTTTGATCATTAGTTAACTTAACACTTACTAAGTCTTTGATTTTAGCACTAGTGTTTAACTCTTTTAAAAACTTGGCATGAGGGGTTACTAAACAATGATTTTCGAAAGTAGGTGACAAGAGAAAAATTTCTTCAAAATTAGACTCTTCATGAATTTTAACATTATCGGACTCACCTTTTTCGTTGTTTGACTCATGTGTCGGTTTTTCACTTTCTTGTTCTTCCATTTTTACATTTTCAACTATCTCTACGTTATTGTTTTTTAATTCTTCTCTTGCGCGGGATTCCTCTTCCCTTGCGCGAGATTCTTTTATGTAACGTTCGATAGTTTTAATGTGTTCTAATATCCTATTGGTCACTTCGGTGAGAGAAAAAGAATTTGGATCCTCAAAGCTTGAATCCGGTTGTTCGATCCTTGGCTCCTCATAATTCTCATATGAAGTAGATGGCTCACACCATTGTTCTTCATTGTAAGTATATGATGGATAAGGGTCGAAACTTTGTTCTTCATAGTACTCATATGAGGTGGGTTGTTCACACCATGGTTCCTCATAATAAGAATATGAAGGTGGTGGCTCATATCTTGAGCCTTCAAAGTATGAGTATGAAGGCTCATACCTTGGTTCCTCAAAATATGAGTATGAGGGAGGAGGTTCATACCTTTGGTCTTCATAGGATGTGTATGAAGTTGATGGCTCGTACCTGGGCTCCTCATAGTAGTTGTATGAATTGGATGGTTGATATGAGTTATTATATTGAACCGAGCGTGTGTTACGACAATTAGTGCAATAATTACCCCTATAATCACCCTCATCATAGGTGTAGTTGCAGCCTCTTGAGTATTGATCCATAAGAATCACTCAACAGACCACAACTGAGTCTCGGGACCAGAAAACAAAAATAAAGACGGAAACAGAAGCTGGACACGGCCCCGTGTTCAGTGGACACGGCCCCGTGTTCAGGGACTGTATCTGGGCGTTTTAATTAAAGTTACTGGTCACGTTGAGCACGGGGGCGTGTTCAGTGAGCACGGCCCCGTGTTCAGACTCTGTATCTGGGTATCTAACTAAAAATATGCAGCACGGGGGCGTGTTCAGCGAGCACGGCCCCGTGTTCAGGCTACTGTAAATGCAAACTAAACTAAAATGCAGAAAAATGTGCGCGCGTTTTGAAAAGGTTTTGAAAAACTGATTAGGCCGTCGATTTTAAGCTTTCTTAAAATCCTTGTGTCCCCGGCAGCGGCGCCAAAAACTTGATGCGTGTGTAGTGTAATATAATTTAGATGTATAATTAAGCCCCTTTTTACACTTTTAGCCAAGTTTTAAATTTATAAAACACGATATTTACTAACACTAAACACACATATGGGCAAGTGCACCCATTGTGGACGTAGTATAGTGTTGGTAAGATACCGAGGTCGTCCAAGGACACAAGAGCTTTTAATACCGGTTTATCCTCAACGTCTAATCAAATCAAAAAGTGAGAAAAATGTTTTAAACTAAGAAAAATAAAAACTAACTAAATGCTGAAAAATAAAATAAAATAAAAACAGATAGACAAGATGAATCACTTGGATCCGACACGTGTATTAGTATAACCTTTGATTATTTTCGCACTTTTGCACTTGTTTAAGAGATTATCTTAGTTATTGTAGTAGGCCCCTCTTTTGAAGGCGACGTTACCCTCAACCCAGTAGTTTGAGTCAGCAAGGATACAATCCTAAAGGGTCGGATTATTGAAAGATAATGAATAAGTTATTAATGCAAATTGTGGTAGGCCCCGCTTTCGGCGGTGACGTTACCCTCGGCTAAGTAGTCTGAGTCAGCAGGGATACAGTCCTAAATAGACGGGTTATAGTATTAATAGTAGTTAACTTATGAGGGGGTCAAAGAGTTTGGATCCCCGCCATCCAATACCTATGGGCATTGAAGGAGATCCTACTAAATTTGACCCAGGTCCCAAGCAGGACCTCTAAACGCTGAACAAGGGCAAGACCCTTACCAAACCGTTCCCTTAACCCCCGACCAGGTAGCCAACATACCTCCATATAGACCGTGGAGATATGAATGGTGAAAATCTTTTATTTTATATAGACAGTAAAATAACGCCAAGACACCACGGACAAACGATAAGGAAAGATCGCCTTCAACATAAGTAACTAGTTATTAAAGTCATTAATACAAAACCAAATAAAAAGCGCAAAAGATTAAAAATAAAAAGTATTATACTAAACACTTGTCTTCACCAAGTGATGTAAGAGACTTAGGCAAACATGGCCTTGATTGTCAAGAACTCTTACGATCAATCTTGGATCCCGAGACGACTCACACACTCTACGATGGACAATGGATGATGGTGGTGGATGATGGTGTTATGGTGGTGGTGGGTGGTGGATGAGGTGTGAGAGAGGTGGTGTGCCAAGGGATGAGATGGAATGAAACCAAGCACCCCTATTTATAGGCTGAACAGAAGGCTGGGCACGGCCCCGTGTCCGCTGGACACGCCCCCGTGCCCGTCTGACATTCTCTCTCTTCATTAATTGTAATTCGCAATTACAATTAATGCGCCTGCTGTACTTTCACCACGCCTTCGTGCCCACTGGACACGGCCCCGTGGTGGGCAATGGAAGCTTCTACTGGTTTGTCTTTTCTGCTGCTTCTTGGGCACGGCCCCGTGTTCGCTGGACACGGGGCGTGTTCAGTCTTCTGTTTTCTCTTCTTTGCCTTGGGGGTTGCCGTTGAGGGTCCGGGCAGTCTACTTTTATTCCTTTTCTTGTATTTATGCTAGAATTAGTTGTCTTTTTGCTTCTTTTGTGATTTTGAGCTCATTTCATCCTGAAAATACAAAAGAAAGACAAAAACACTCTTTTTCCAACATTAGTACTTAAAAAGGGTTAGTTTTATGCCTTAATTGATGTGATTTATATGTTGCATTTTACACACATCAGTTGCCACCACCACCACCACCCGTCAACGATGCCCACCGCTGGTGGGTCCCACCAGTCGCCACCACCCGCAACCCGACACCGTTTCCACTAGCCACCGCCTCCGACGGCCACCCCGATGGCCACCGTCGCAGTCGCCACCCACCCGCCACCGTTGCCACCTACCGCTTCCTCCGACGCCACCAACGCCCACCACTATCGCCGCCACCACCGCAACTCGCTGTTGTTGCCACCCACCACCTCCGGCATTACCACCTTCGTCGTCACCCAATGCCACCGCTACCCACCACCATCGCAACCACCCACCACTAACGCCCACCACTGACGCCGACCGCTGTCGCCCCCTGCAACCCATTACCGCCACCACCGGCCACCACCTCCGCCACTGCCAACCACCATCATCACCCACCCGCCGTCGTTGCCACCCACTGTTGCCTCCATTGCCACCAGCAACCACCGATGGTCACCGCCGCCGCCACCCTCCCTTCACCGCCACCCATGGCCACCGCCACCTTTCAGCACCCACCACCACCACTCACTTCCGATTTTATTCCTTCGTATTTTCTTACCTACTAAACAATACACGGTAATAATTCATTTCATTCCCACACGGTAACTAAACAAGACAAAGAATTGTAATGATCCATTGCATTCCCTCGTCCATTCCATTACCTCGTCTATTCCATTCACTCATCCATTCCATTACCCCATACCAAACAGACCCTTAGCAGATTGTCGAATGACGTCTTGCCCCATTTGCAATATAGTGCATAGTCAGCTTTGGACGGATCAACGGTCTTCAGGGCCATTTCAATTCGAAGAAGATGAATGGTTGGTAAGTTTGGGGAAATGTTTTCTGAAACGGTGTCCCCTCAGTCATTTTATATTACACTGATACCTTTTTTGAAATTTGAATTTGGAGCCTAATAAAACACGTTTTTCTACGTGGTTGTTTTAGCTGTCACTTCACTTATCCCATAACTGACATACGCCGTCGTTACCCATCATTTTTGAAGCACGGGTTTTCCTTCTTCTAGGGTTGTTTT
Organism: Helianthus annuus; assembly: GCF_002127325.2. NCBI lineage: Eukaryota > Viridiplantae > Streptophyta > Magnoliopsida > Asterales > Asteraceae > Helianthus > Helianthus annuus. Next base: position 154,810,564 of record NC_035446.2, on the reverse strand, counting down.
CCTTTTTTTCTCTTTTAAGTCCGACCCCAGGCATAAATCGCATAACATCGGACTGTGGGACATGATGAGGTATGACCCAGTCTGGTCTAGTTAAACCTATATTTTAATAATATAATATATATTATTCTAGAACATTCTGGTAGAAGATACATATAATATATCTACCAAATCTCCAAAATGTTAGGAAGATCTACATGATCTCCTAGGAATGGGTCTGCTACTAAGGTAACCGTAATTCCTAAATATGGGGAAACCCTAAAACCACCAAATAGTATAAATTGGGAGCAAACATTAAGGTAAGGATTCATTCACTCTCGTTTCTCTCTCTCATATTCCATTCCTTTACCAATACTTATTCTCACGTTAGAGGATGGTTACATGAATAACCATATTCCTGTAACGAGTCCTAACGGTGTTCTCTTTTGCAGATCGTGGCTGAGATCATTGCTTTTGAAAGCACACATCGAAAATACGTTCATCAAGTTTACGTTTCTACACTCATCAATTCAAGTAGTCGAACAAACTATGTTTATGTAGTTTCCAATTGGTAACCTGCGATCAAAAAACAGTTTTAAACCTAAAACCTCAGTATTATCCATTTTTCCCCACATAGTTTTCTAAATCAATTTTAGTTCCCACTAAACTTTCACAATCAAATCCAAATCTCAATTTTACGTTAATGTCTAGTTTAAGTAACATCTTCCTAAACACCATTCTCTACTGATTCTTCGAGTTTCGACACCCTACTTACATTACATGTACTAGTTAAAGGTGATTAGGACTTTGATTTTAAACTTACTTCTACCGACCTGTAGACATCGATCAACACGTGTACACACATACAAAGTGTTAGGATCAAATAAAAATATTAAACATATAAATAACTAGAGTAATTATGCTAATACTAGACTAATTAGTAATACTCTACAATTTTTTACTAAAGTAATTAGTATTACTCAACTTCAATTTTTAGAGTGTAATTACCCTAGTTTAAAAATAATAACTACTATAGTTACTTATATCCTTAGTAGGTTAATGTATATAAACATATTATTTTTTGAAATTATATATTTCATAATATATTTTTTACATAATAAATGTGTTTTTATCTACTAACCATAATCAAATGTTCGTCAACAATGTCAATATTATTTAATTTAAATAATAATAATAATTATTATTATATTTAGGATAATTCTTATTAATTATTTCACCAAATATTTAGAGGACCGTGCTACCTCGTTTAATCCCCTTCAAACACGTACTTGATTAACGTTACTCAATGTGTGACCCTTTAAGATCATAAGTCTAAAACAATGTTGTTACTTAGACATACATGTCCAACATATTTATAATATGAAATTGACTTAGTAGATGATGCCCTTAAATTTTGAGATTTTAGTTAGGACATGAAATCACAGAGTTATTTGTGAACATGCTTTAATTCCTTCTTGATTAGCCATCACCAAGAACTCATATTCAATAATTTTTTTTCTTTAAATGTCTCAAGTGTTGACATGCTTTAGAACCCTGACTCCATCCTTCAAACTTCTCTTTGACTCAAAACTAAAGCGCTATTACATAGGTTGTGTCATACTGTCATCATAGAAAGCATTGCACTAGGTTAGGCTTACCAATAAATGGTCAATGTATAAGCAGAAAGCTTATTTGTTTTGGCTGATGAACATAGAGTCGGACGCTCACCTTATACCTAGGGGGTGAGTGCAAAACACTTACGCATATTTATGTCTTAGTTAGTGCAATCACCTTATGACAATAGGGTTGATGACTTGACGTTAAAAGCAGCAATGGTGGTGGTGGTGGTGGTGGTGATGATGGTAGTTATACTAATTGTAGTTTGTCATCACCATGGCTTAAAAATTTGGGCATTTGTGCAAAGGATCATGCCATCAACCTTATCGTGTAAGGATGCAAAGGATGAGTAGGGCCAATTCATGGGAGCCTTGTCAGCAATCTTGTAGAACCATTGGTATAAGGTGTCACACCCCAACCGATGGCGGAAACATCGGGGTGAGGCACTGAGCTAAACAGATTGTCCAGAAGAAATTCATAACAACTAAAATTTCCAGATATTTAACGTTACGTCCCATACCATAACATATCAAATAAAAGCAGTTATTATAGACACTGTTTTCTCAAAGACAAATATTGTTTCGACAACTACAATATTATTTAGTTTGTTTCTAGACCACCTAATCTTGATTCCATGACATCCAGCAAATCCTAGCATCTTAAACACCTGTCACATACGTTAAAATAGGTCAATACACATAGTGTAAAGGTGAGCATACAAGTTTAATAGTATAATAGTAGCGAAAACGATTTATGCATAACCAGCATGTAACATGTTGAAAAGTGAAGCTAGCAAGTTATCGACAATGAAATATGCACAGACATGACTGCGAGTTATAGAAAGCGCAACAAATATCACCACTGTGACACGTGAAGAAATACCCTTAACAACCCCTGTCCACGACATGTGCTGAGTCCAAACTATAGTACTATCGTTGCTAAGGTGTCAGGAAACAATCACTGTGTAAATATAACATACAAGCATTCATCGAATATCACGTATAACATGTAGTAACGGTTAGCGTATAAAAGTGTTTGCGTTATGTGTCGATTGTGATTGGGATGGGTAACGTATGTAACACTCAAAGGTGCGTAAAGCAAAAAGGGTTCGAGTATACTCACAGTTCGTGTTAAATAAATAACACAAGCTTGGATTGAAGGGAACTCTGGAGAGTTAGCATGAATAGATAAAAACAGTATAAGTGTTGGACGGTGCGTGAAACGGTGTCGAGTGAACTGAGTAACGGATATTGATCCGCACGGATGACCATTCGGTCGGATAGTCATTCGTTTGGGAAGGATGTGTTTGTGTATGATGTGAACTTTGAAGTTTTCGTTGTAGCATTATAAAAGATGAAAAGTATCATTATTTGTCCAGCCATCCGGTCGGATGGTGGTTCGTTTAGAACGTCACAAAATTTTCACGTCCATTGGTAGAATAGTCATTCGATTGGATGGTCGTCCGATCGGATGACTATTCGTTTGAAACATATATTCTTTGAGGTTTTGTAGAATGTTTAAGTGTTGAAAAGAAAAAGTCATCCGTTCGGATCGTCGTTCGATCAGATGGTGATCCGATCGGACGACAATCCGTTCGGCGGTCTGTTCGTTTGAAAACTTGTAAAATTCGTTAAGTTCAGAAAGTTGCGGTTTGACCGAGACGATGTGACAACGTGCTAAACAACGGAAACCTCATCAGGTCCAACTTATCCGGTCGGACGGGAATCACCCCGTTCGATCCGAACCAGCTGTTCATGACGATGTTTCATGTTCAACCCGTGAATCGGTTGTCTCTTTGATAGTAATCCGTTCTCAGACCGGCACTTCACCAAGAAACGAGTAGAAGGCCCGAACGAGCTCAGATTCTATCGGTTTTGAGTAAGAGTGAAGAAAGTTTGAAGAAAAGTTTGAATCTAGTTGAAAGTGTTCAGTTTTAGGTGAAATCATTGTTTAAACATTGCAGAAATCCCTTAGATCTGAGTTGTTCTTGGTGGAATGAGGTCACACTTTGGTGTTCATGAGAACCCATGATGATATCATTCTAGAACAACCCAAATCCACAGATTTCATGGTGAAAAGTTGAGATTTGTGGGTGAAATCGATGGAAAAGTGTGTGTAGATCAAGGAAGTACAAGATTTGAGATGAAAACTTACAAGAATTGCGAGGAATCGAGAGAAAATGGCTGAGAATGCGAAGGGTCGGAGGAGAGCTGTTACATCATGAACAATGATATGACAGGTGAGTATTTATAGGTGAAGAGGAGAGAAAGGCGGTGGGAGTGAATGACCATTCGATCGAACGGTCCTTCGATCGGATGGCTCGAGTGAGTTGGTTTTTCGATTTTCGTTTCGTGCGTTGAGCGTTGCGATGCGTTTAAGCGAGCGTCGAATAAGCGATGCGATAGTTTTAAATAATAGTTACACAAATAACATAACTAACATACAACAATATAAGTAACCTTGCGTTTCCAGTTCGCGATGAGATTGTGTTGCGATAGAGTTGCGATTGCGTTTGCGATTAATCGCCTTTAACATAATTAAACATGCACAAGTACCACATAATAACAGACACACATAAAACAATATCCAGAACTGCGATTCAAGTTGCGATGCGATAGCGTTAAATAGAATAGCGTTTAACAGCGTTTATTGCGTTTACTCCACATAAAACAACTAAAACAACTTAAATTAAAGTATCGATATTCGAGTCAAAGAGTACAAATAATAATTAGCAAATAGTGACAGATCGAATTAGCAATCTTTTTTTTTTACTTTTATTTTGACTTTAACTTGTACTTTGATTTCAAAAAATCGAGTTGTTACATAAGGAGGCATACTTAAACTCTAGTGACAATGACAACTATTGGTGACGACACAACAAAGAAAAAGAAAAAAAAAATAATGCTTGTTATATTAAATTAAAGTGTATATAGTAATTTTTGTAAACTATAGTGTCTAAATACTTAAAAGAATGAGAAATGGAAAAAACATGAGGGAAGTGGGGTTTAAACATTTATAAACAAAAAAAAAAGAGGCTTTCCATCCACCAAAGCAACACTTAACTAGTCAACTTTGATTATTATATTTCACATTAAAGCAACACTAAATTTTATTTAGGAGAAAAATGCCCGGATAGTCTTTGTGGTTTGTCAATTTTTCACTTTTAGTCCTTAACTTTCTAAAATTATACCTATAGTCCCCAACTTTTGCAATTTCATCCCGGATAGTCCCTGACGTGAATGGGAGTTAGTTTTTAGTGTTAAGTGAAAGTGAAATTACTAAAATACCCTTGTTATTAAAAAAAACAAAAAGAGAGGCCCACCCTTCATCTTCTTTTCCCCACCTCTCTCTAACCCATCACCACCTCCTCCACCTCCATTATCAACCCATCATCACCAGAGAGGCAGGGGCGGATCTAGGTTTATACGTACGGGTTCACACGAACCCACTCGGTTTAAAATTACTAGTAGAAATGACATTAAAAAAATCGGATGAACCCATAAATGATTTGAGAGATGAACCCATAGCAAAATTCCTGAAGCGGCGCAGTGGCTAAACATTAGCCCTTCTAATTTGGAAGTCAAGGGTTCGAATCTTCTATTACTCATAAATTTCCTTTTAAGTCTGACCCTAACTTAACTAGGCAAACCCATTGGATAGCTGAGTACAATTATATATCTCATATTTGGGGTGGTGATTACAATTACTAACATATTATGTCTTCAGTGTCTTTTTCTTCTTTTTTTCATCTTGCATTGCACTCTTTACTACTCACACTTAGTATTAACAATATTACAATAGCTTTCGCTATATGTGTGATTCCTTAGATAACATGCAACACTTTTAGGTAAAAGGTAATTGTTTTGGTATTTAGAGTACTATGCCACTGTGCTAATATATGTTCATGTGTGTACATTCAAGTATGGATGAGCTTGATACCGGAAGTATCGGTACCGAAAATCCTCAAAAGTGGGTACTGGTACCGGTATTTAAGGATAAAAACCGGTAAATACCCGACCGGTACCGAACCGGTACCGAAAATGTAACCGGTTCGGTAAATTCGGTACCAGTACCAGTTCGATACCGGTACCGGGTACCATTTGCTCATCCCCACATTCAAGCTTGTCATAAAGCTAGATCTTTTGCAAGTTACTTAATACTTATAATTTATTTTATTTCAACGTGTATTTGCAAATACCATCGTATATATGTTACGTGTTTTATAATTTCTGATGATCATGTTCTTTATTATTGTATCGTATTTTTTATTATGTGATGTATTTTTATTATGTGATGAACTTAACCCGACCCGAACCGTCAAACCGACTCGAAATTTTTACGTCTGGTCCTATGAGATTGGAGCATCTATAAAGAATGAACCCACTGAAAAAAATTCCTGGATCCGCCACTGCAGAGAGGTCTCATAATTGTGGAAAAACCCGGTCGACTAAAGGGTTATTTTAGCCAAAGGACTAAAACCGTTACCTCCCCTACAAATATATATGCCGGTAGAAAGAACCCAGTATCTCTGTGCGCCTTGTTTCCGATTCAAAATTCCATACGTTTTCAAAACCCTCACTCTCACATATTAGCTGCTCATCTTCATCGTTACCGTTCTGTGTTCGACGGCGTTCTACACTTTCGGAATTTCATGGTTTCTATTCGCAATGTCGGTGAGTCATAATCGCACCTGTATTTTGTTATTCTTTTTCTTCTTGCTGTTGTTACGATCTTTGCTGTTGAATCCTTTTTTATGCATGGTAGTTTTGTTGAATTTGTATGCATCTGTTTAACCTAAAATAGACTTAACGGATGCATTTTAAAACAAGTGAAATTTGGTGTAATTAAGCACATTACTCGTGTATTTCGTTTGAAATATTATAATTTGAATTAGAATCGTAATAATATCGTTGTATTTTTTATGATGGTGATGATCGTTGAATTCATTAATATCTGTTTTTTGTATACACTGGTTTATCAGCAAAGCAACTGGTTTGTATAGAGAAATGGAGGAGGTGGTGGTGATGGTGGGTTAACGGTGGAGATGGTGGAGGTGGAGGTGGTGGGTTAAGGAGGGTTGGGGGAGAAGAAGATGAAGTGTGGGCTCATGTCTTTTTGTTTTTTTTAATAACAAGGGCATTTTAGTAATTTCACATCCACTTAACATTAAAAACTAACCCCATCCACACCAGGGACTATCCAGGAACGAACTTGCAAAATTTGGGGACTATAGCTGTAATTTTAGAAAGTTAGGGACTAAAGGTGAAAAATGGACAAACCACAGGGACTATCCGAGCATTTTTCTCTTTATTTAGAGTTAAATGTCATTTTAGTCCCTGTGGTTTGTGTTATTTTCTCAGTTTAGTTCAAATGTTTCATTTTTTACCTATGGGTCCAAAAAGGTTTTAGTGTTGCCATTTTAGTACACTGGGTTAACTTCATCATTTTTTTGTTAACGAGAAGGGCAATTCGGTCATTTTATATGTAATTCTGTTAACTAGAAGGGCAGTTCGACCATATAAAATGACCTAATTGCCTTTCTCGTTAACAGAAATAATGTATGAAGTTACCACAGTGAACTAAAATGGCAACGGTGAAACCTTTTTGGACCCACAGGTAAAAGGTAGAACTTTTGGATTAACTGGCAAAATGACCCAAACCACAAGGACTAAAATTAACATTTAACTCTTTTATTTATTACTCCACATTTCTACAAATATTGTTGATAAGAGTATTAATCTAAATCTAACTATATTAATCACATTATAATTATAATCTTACTAGTGGGAAGGCCCGCGCGTTGCAGCGGGTGTTCCGAAGTCATTTGCCGGCAACGGTCCTAACTTAAAAAATAACCGGTGGTTGCCCCACCTTTTCATATATTATAAACCAATGAACCTTGACTAAACCGAAAAGGACAAGGGGATAAAAATAAATTAAGGTTCTATTGGTAAAGGTCTATTAGTTGACAATATGTGAAAAGGTGGAACCACCACCGGTTATTTTTTAAAGTTGGGACCGTTGCCGATCAACCGCTAATAGTTAGGTAGCTTGCTTCCATAAAAACTCAATTTGATTTGAGTCAAGTAACTCTAAATGAGCCGAGTTCAAGTTGACCCTTGCCCAACTTGGTTCATGAACATGCCTAATACAAAAGGGGCTTAATGCTCTTAAAAACATTTTGGAAACCATTTGTTTCTATTGGATGCTAAACCCTCAACCATTTTAAGTCTGTTAAAGATAGTACATCCTCAAAAATTTGTTGGCAAAAGCTATAAGCAGGTCTCAACCTGTTGCACCTGCAAAAAAAAAACATAACACCATTGTTATACGAAAATCGAACGAAATTTAATAAACGAAAATAAAAAGATTTAAGCATTATTACCACATTGTTTGATTGCTTGTTCACAAGCTGGAAGTCTTTGGTTTATTTGGTTGTAATCTGATTTTGAGATCAGATTATTAGCCAAAGCATAATCTGTGTAGGCTTGATACTGGATTCCAGGGTGGGTTAGCCCATTCCCGATTCCGAATCCCTTTAAGTTTATATGAATCCCTTCTTTGTTCTTGTTTCCACGGTTAACCCGAGCAGCAAAAGCTGGAATATAGTGTCCGGCATATGAGTCTCCCGTGATGTAGAAATCGTTATCGATGTAATCTGGATGGGCCTTGAAGAATGCCTGTGATTATAACGTTAGATTCCCATGGATGAAATAACAAAATTGTTGATTCTAGTATCTCAATGAGTGAACAAACCTGTAAGAAGTTGTAGAGATAATTGCTAACACCATGTTCATCGTGGCGAATATGTTGATCGTTTAGAACTATAACTAAAGCCAGTTAAACAAAATTCTGTTATTTTTCATACTAAAATTATCATCGTTTTCGTGTAGAAATACATTTAAACCCACTATTATTTCTTTGTTATGAACAATGGTCCTTACACCATGACCCGTTATCGATTCGAAGTTTTGCACTTCTGCTCATACCGGGTTCTCTTTGTCTCCTCTAAATTTCTTCGCATATTCTACAATAGGCTTGGCTAACGGGTGTTCACTGTACACCTAAAACATATGCATAAATGTCAAAACTAAACATTTTAGTCAAATTAAACCGCTATTTGTGAACAAGATGTACCTCAGCTGCAGCAATCAATTCATAGAACTCTTTAAGTACCATGTTCTTTAGCAATCTTGTGTTAACAACTTGCGGCTTGCCGATTGTAAGAGTCCCCGTTTTATCAAACACAATGCAAACCACTTTATGTGCACTTTCTAATGCTTGACCTCCTTTTATATGAACGCCTTGAGAAGCCCCGACACCGGTACCAACCATTACAACAGTTGGAGTAGCCAAGCCTAAAGCACATGGGCATGCGATAACCATAACCGATATCCAAATTGGAGAGCGAGCTGATAGCTATCCATAGAAGAAGGTATCCAAGATTTCGGGTACCCGTCAAATTTTCGGGCAAGAAACCAAGCAAGCCATGTAGAAAACGAAAAGAAAATGTCCAGAGGCACGAAGAATTTCGAAATCCGATCAGCGAGTTTCTGAACCGGAGCTTTAGCCATCTGAACCGATTCAACAAATTGAACTATTTGCAAAAGCGCGCTTTCCGACCAAACCCGTGTCGCCTTAATATGCAAAACCTCGTTCTCATTAACTGTACCCCCGATCACAGGGTCACCCTTCCTCTTTCCCACGGGTCGAGCCTCACCCGTGATCATACTCTCGTTTACATGACTCTGTCCCCAAGTAACAGACCCATCCGAAGCTACCTTCGCACCCGGAAGAATCTTAATCATGTCGTTCCGTTGAATCAGCCGACTATCAATCTCTTCTGCATTTACGACATTCCCTTGACTATCGAAACTCAACAGTGTTGCGGTATCAGGAGTTAAATCCATAAGCTTTGCGATCGCCTCAGATGTCTTTCCTTTCGCCATAACTTCTAAATACTTTCCGAGTAAAATAAACGAAATGAGCATCGCACTTGTTTCAAAGAAATCAGTGGCTTCGAAATGTGGTGAAACAGCAGCTCTTAACACGGAGTAAACTGAATAAAAGTAGGCTGCGTTTGTTCCCAGTGCGATTAAAACATCCATATTTGCGAAACCGTGGAGCAATGATTTGTAGGACCCGGTGTAGAATCTACGACCGATAAAGAACTGAACTGGAGTCGATAGTATCCACCTAAACTTGATGTAAATTTCATGGACGTGATGAAATTGAAGCATTTGGAATTCTCAGGTTGTCAATGCTCCACATCACACGCTCCTGATGCACAGAATCTACAATCAAAGAGTATACAACTTCAAATCTTTCAATTACATTAGCTAATGAATTTTAGAGGTGTTCATCGGTTTGGTAATCGGTTAATTCAGTTACGTCTTCCGATATGGCTAACCAAACCGATTAACCTCGGATAAAAAAAATTAAACTGAATTCTGCAGCTTTTAACAATTTACCTTCTGACGATCATTCAATGATGACATAGGCAACTTCCTCTCCTTCAAAATAACATTATGATTAACTCGACATTCTCGTCTATAACTCTCCACCAAAAAAAAACTCAAGCTTTTTCTGATTCACGACATGAGCATTACATACAATAAATTATCTCAAATAACCTTCATATCAAGTGTCAATATTCACTTTCAAACACTCAACAAAACATATACACAACAATACCTACAAAATAAACATATAAAAAAATCAAAAACCAAACCAAAACATACAGAACCAACGGTGATCAGGTTGAATATGAGTAGACAGAAGCTCTTTCTACTTCAAATCGTATTTCAGAATCGTTCTTTAGCGTCACGTTGATACGATTCTATTCAAAAAATTTAACAGTCTCCATCATCGGTTGAATCGTGCAAACCCTAATTTAAGAAAAAAACAGTCTCCATCATCGGTTGAATCGTGCAAACCCTAATTCAAGAAAAAGTATGTAATCTGATGAAAATTGCCTGAGGATGAATTCGAGATCAAAATTAAACAACCGGCACAAACTGAAATGGGTTACATCTTAAATATTGGTGGATCAAGAGGAAATTCAATCATCATCTTCAATTTTACGTTCCATCGTTCAATCTGCTACTCGCTTTTATGGTTCCGTTTCACTGTGACTATTAGGTTTCTTGAGGGGCAGTTGAGGAAAGTTTTTTTTGTGCGTGCGTATGAAGTGTGATCTAAATTACTATTATACCCTCTAAGTGTCTTAAAATTCCCTACTTTTTACAATTTCACCCTTATAAAATAAGCATTGTTTAGTTGTACATATTGCATAAAATGATGGACGCCATGTAAAATTACATGTGTGTACATCACTTCTCCTTTTTATAGTATTATTATTATTATAGATATAGATTAATCACGTTATAAATTTTGTGACTGCGCAGGTCTATATGTTGTGCATAATGTTATACTTGTTCATGTTTTTACTTTGTTATTCTTCCATCTTCCTTTTTTATTTATGATGCCTTTTTATTTAGTTGTGTTTAGTTTTTGCTATCTTGTTTAGAGTCGGGGGTCTCTCTGGAAACAACATCTCTATCCTAAGGGATGGAGGAAAGGTGTGACTACATCTCAACTTCCCACACCCTACAAATAGCTTGACTATGAGTGGGATTTACCGAGTATGGTTGTTATTGTTGTTATTTTGTTTTCCTCTCATTTTTTTTCATTTGTTTTGATTCGTATATAGTTTGTATCTAATATATCTTAATGTAATTTCAGCCTTGAAACAATAGACCGTACGTTCTCACAATATAACAATGTAATTTTCTATTTCATTTAGTCATTGGTTGTTGGAATGTAATTCTACTATTTATTTTAGTCGTTGGTTGTTAGAATGTAATGTTTGGTTAATTCATAGATAGTCATATCATAGTTGTGTTGACTTGTATTCTTTGTTTGTTGAGGTCATATTGATTGACAGTGCAAACGGGTATTATTTAGTCATAACTTCAAAATTACCCTATATATTAATAAAAGAAAAATGCTCGGATAGTCTTTGTGGTTTCGGCTTTTTTACCTATAGTCCCCAACTTTCTAAAATTACCTGAATAGTCCCCAAGTTTTCATTTTTTGTTCCCGAATAGTCACTGAGTCTAACTTCAGTTTGTTTTCTCTCTTAAGAGGGTGTGAAATGACAAAAATACTCTTTCCTTAAAAGGACAAACCACAGGGACTATCCGGGCATCTTCTTCATTTTTATTTATAAAACCCCACCACCACACTTCATCTTCAACCTCCACCCACCATCTCCGTCCTCCACCCTCCACCATCACCGCCACAGTCACTCTGCTCAAATCTGAGGTGTCCCAGTCTGCTCTAATTTTAATAACACCAAAAATCCCAAAATCACACCTACTCTCCAATAGCCACCACAGCCGCCACCAGAGCCACTGACGCCACCCGAACAACCACCCTTCGCCGCCGTAACTCCATCGAAATCCCACCCTTTCTAACCCTCCACAACAAACACCACCACCCATCTTCAACACCCTCATCATCATCAGCTTCATCAGCCGACTACGAGCTGGTGTCTATGAAGCCGGCTTCTTACACCTCACTCCGTGACATCTTACCAAATACAGTCGTCCAGTCACCCAAACTGCTGTCATTTGCCGTTAATTCCGGTTATGAGAAACCGACTTGTGAAACAAGCGGCTTGGACTTACCTCCAGCCGATGTCCAGCTCACCTGGAGCCGGCGGCTCCACTGTTTTTCAACGCGTGTGGAACCGGTTTTCTAATGTTTTTATTCGTATTATGACCAGAATGTTTGACTGCTTTCTCCGGTTATGACTTATGACCAATAATAAGGTAATGAGTTGTGAAACATGTTTTGTGTTATTGTCAAACTGTAGAAACAGATAAAACAATTGAATTAATAAAAAGAATTGTATTACAAAGTCTCTTGTTGTTGGTACTTATATAATAATTTACAATCTGTACTAAAGATAGATAGATATGGATAGTTTAAGGGAATTAAAGGCCCATCGATTGTCGAAATCGTAGCCAAGTTGGTTCGTTGTGAGCCGTGCTGTACCCGTGTTGGTGTTGGTGTTGATGTTGGTGGTGGTGGTTGTCGGTAGTGGGAACCGGAGGGTGGCGGTGATGGTGGAGGGTGGAGGAGGGTGATGGTGGGTGGAGGTTGAAGATGAAGTGTGGTGGTGGGGTTTTATAAATAAAAATGAAGAAGATGCCCGGATAGTCCCTATGGTTTGGCTTTTTAAGAAAAGGGTATTTTTGTCATTTCACACCCTTTTAACAGAGAAAACAAACTGAAGTTAGACCCAGGGACTATCCAGGAACAAAAAATGAAAACTTGGGGACTATTCAGGTAATTTTAGAAAGTTGAGGACTATAGGTGAAAAAAGGCGAAACCACAGGGACTATCCAGGCATTTGTCTCTATTAATAATCAGATGTAATGAACAGTATTTTTAAAATATTTAATATAACAAACCATTAGATACAATTTTTTTATAGTTTTATTATTTTAATATTAGAGTTAATAGCCAAAATGGTCCCCGAGGTTTGCTCACTTTTGACACTTTAGTCCAAAATCCAAATTTTTTAAATCTGGGTCCCTGAGGTTTGCATTTTGTTGTCATTTTAGTCCAAATTTCAAAAAAGTCTAATTTTGTCAGAATTTCTTACTGAATTTTGTCTTCTTCCTCATTTCTCGTAAGGGCAAAATTGTCATTATAGATTATTATAAACTAATTTATATTAAAAAAATACACAAAAGTCTCAAAGAACTTTAAATAACCCTAATCGATCAAAACCTCTCACCTTCCCCCATCATCTTCTTCCTCAGACCTGCATCAACAATGGTGGTATGCACATGTGATGCGGGTCTGAGGAAGAAGATGATGGGGGAAGGTGAGAGATTTTGATCGATTAGGGTTATTTAAAGTTCTTTGAGACTTTTTTATTTTATTTTAATATCAATTAATTTATAATAATCTATAATGACAATTTTGCCCTTATGAGAAATGAGGAAGAAGACAAAATTCAGTAAGAAATCCTGACAAAATTAGACTTTTTTGAAATTTGGACTAAAATGGCAACAAAATGCAAACCTCAGGGACCCGGATTTAAAAAATTTGGATTTTGGACTAAAGTGGCAAAAGTGAGCAAACCTTGGGGACCATTTTGGCTATTAACTCTTTAATCTATAATACTATAAAAAGGAGAAGTGATGTATAAAAATGTAATTTTGCCATATGTACAAGTTTTGATACAGTATGTACAAATAAGTCCAAGCAGATAGAACAGAAAATGAAACAACTTTTTAAGACGCTCCAGGGGTAAACTCGTGAAATCCTTCTCCTGCATTTAGAATCAAGAAACCCAATAGTCAAAACCGTCGGAGTGTAAGAGGATGCCTGGTGTTCCCGGAATGTTGATTCATCATGGCAGTCCTTCAATCGCATGACTTACCCCTTCAAGAAACCATCACTCTCTGGTTTGTATTTGCTTTTGTTTTCTTCAATCCCACAATTGAAACGGCCGATTAAATATCTCATTATCAATTGAAATCAACAGATCACAACTTGAACCAGGCGATTACATCTGTTAGGTTTCTCCTCTCTGTTCTGATGAAGATGGTGGTGCCAGGAAGAGGATTGCGGCTATATTACGAGTATCATCTCTTTCATAAAACCTCATCAGAACCCTTTTTTTCCTTTTCATGAGGTTTATACTCTGGTAAAGTATTCACCACCTGATTTACTTCATTGTTATGTTCTTCTGAATGATTCGAATTCAAGATACGTGTTAATTTTTGTTTTAATTATTACTTGCGAGTGTAACCTAATTTGAACGATTTGTAAATGTCTCGTATAAATGTCGCTTGAAGTTTTTGTTGATATTACAATCGCCCGATGACTCTATTTTGGTGTTCTGAGAAGATTTTTGTTCATATTGGTACGGGTCATTTCATTGAGGTTTATGTTATTTTTTTTCTGTTTAACATTTTTGGTTTGTGTTGCCTTTATAAGTTAACTACATTTGTTTTTTTATAATTAGGGTTTGTATATGGTGGACAAACAGGTTAATGTAAGTCTCCGGTGAACTAATTGGCGTGTGGATGGGTGGATTAAAGGCTGGGATAAAATACGTCGATGAACAACGAATCTAATTCGTTCATGTCACTCACAACATCTCTGCACAGGTGCAGGGTGATCTTTTTCTCTTAAAGAATACCTATTTTATATCAATTCAATATAACTTTTGATGTTAGCTTAAAAAACCAAATCACACGCGTCTGATAAAAACCGAGCAGTTATCAAAAGAATCAAATGCGTTCTTCTGAGAGTGGATAGCGGACACTACATATGCAATTTTTGAAAAGAACGCGCCAAATCTGGAATATGAACTTTAGTTTACTCTTTTTTAAGTTAATTTTTATCATTTTTAGCCAACTAATATTGACTTTAACAATCTTTGAAAGACAATAAGTTGTACTTTGTGCAGAAGTAGCAATAATACTCGTCTGAATAAGACCAAGCCCCTGAAGTACAAAAAGGTTGAGCCGCTCCTGCCACTACCATCATAAAATAACACCCTCAAAACACCGAAATGACATCGTTGTGGCTGGAACTCCTGTCAAGCAGAATCGCAACAACTATTGATCATGTCGGTGAAGACCTTCTTCAAAACATATTTGGCAGACTTCCGGCCTTGTCTTTTGCCTCCGCTGCTTGCGTTAGCCGCTCGTGGAACCTTGTTTGCAATCACATCCTTTGTTGCCCCAAGCTCCCCTCCGCCTGCTTGGTCAACCCTTCCCTTCAAGTAGGTTATTCCGGGCCCTTACGTTTACATCAATCATAAATTATATCAGGAATTGTGTTATTCGAGTATTCAACCATTCTCTATTGTTTATGCCTTAATATTCATTACGTTGCTATAGAAGGTGTGGTGAATAAAGTACTATCAGAGCCAATTCGTCCTCACTTTGCCATTGCTTATGTTGGTCCTTTTTTCGGTTTGCAAGAGGCTCACCAACTCGTATGTTATTTGGACTTCAAAACTTTTGAAAAAAGAAGATAATCATGAACGGTTTTCTCTCCATTGATTAATTATTTTTATCGATTTCACGGATGAATTGCAGATTACTGCAAAACTAGGCTCCAAGGTTCCGGTCGTGACTAATCGTCCTGCTGGAGTTATAGGAAGAGAAGAGTTTATAATGAATTCAAAGAGGTTTACTTTATTTTCGATTTTTCTTTTTTTGCTAAAATTTGTTGCTTGTCTACGTGAAGAAAGTAATGAATCAAATAACCTACAGATTTGGTGGAAACGTAGTGATATCCACGGCTGGAATTATAGGAAGAGAAGAGTTTATAATGAATTCAAAGAGTCTATTGCCGATCATATGTATCGAATGGCATTAATGGCTTTAATTGCTGATGATCTTCCCGGTATTAACAGAGAAAGGTCTTATTTTTATTAATCTTTGCTATTGTTTTATTACCATTGAACCTACTTACAAAATAAAGTCATAAGCTTCGTTTACTTTAAATAGGTGCATCAAGATTGCCCTTGTGCATGACATTGCCGAAGGTACATGTTTATTACTTGTATACTTTTTTTTTGTCATATTTGAGCTTATAAATGATATACTAATCTGCATTTTATAGCTATCGTGGGCGATATAACACCATCGGATGGTGTACCTAAAGTAGAAAAGAGCAGACTTGAGCAAGCGGCTTTAAACGAGATGTGCGAGGTTCTTGGTGGTGGAAAGAGGGGTACTTTTAAGTTTTCATTACTTGTTATCAAAGATCGATATATTTATATTTTTATGAAATGGGTTTGAACCATTTATTTTTTTTTATAACCTAAAGCCGAAGAAATAAAGGAACTTTGGAGGGAATACGAGGATAACGCCTCCCTTGAGGCTAATCTTGATAAAGTACTCTTTTTATTAATCTTTTCCTTAGCTCATTGTATAACAATTAATAAAAATGTTATCTTTTTGTGACATTTATTCTTGATATAAACAGATTGAGATGATTCTGCAAGCACTTGAATATGAAACTGGTACGTTTAGGTCACGATCGTATTATTGCTTACAGTAATATTGGACGACTTTCAACCCATTTAACTCATTTGGAAAACATTTGAAGTAAATAGTTAGAATCAATGGTCTGGCCTAAATATTGTTGATGTGGGCAAATTTCTTCAGCTTTTTTTTAAATAAATGCATCTGTTTATCTTGTTATATATGTTTTACATTTTATATATGTATAGATATAAATTCTGCATGATATAAAATTACCGATATCCCACCGCGATAACCTATATCTCAAATTTCGGCCCTTGAACGCTATTTGATTTTGGATCGCTATAACTGCATAGCCCTTGACCAGTTTGGTCAAAACAAGTTTTGACCCGAACCGAAATGATTTATTTATGAAACGGTTCATTTTGACCCGTTACCCGCCCCACCTTTTTTTGCCAGGCTTACAAAAAATGTATTTGTTTATCTTGTGCATGCTCTCTGCATTCTTAGCTTATTATACATGTCCTTGTAATGTTTGCATTGATGTTTGTACTGCAGGGAAGTTTCAGACCGAAATCGGCAAGAGTTAGGCCGCTGAGATCATTGCCAGGAGAAATTCAAGACTGGCAAAGATGGGGTTGATGTACAAGATCCTGATCAAGAAGTTCAAGAATCCGACTCTTTAAGAAAGAAGAGTAAGATACGTTATGAATAATCAAGCTTTATCTTGTGATGAAGAGGATAATGATCTGACCAAAAATGATGTATTAATCATTGCAAAAGAGGTATTTTTTCAAAATATACACGTCTACAGTGAGACTTAGCTATTAAATTTGGAGCATTCATTGGTCGTTTAAATTTTTTTTAATACATGGCAGTTTTGACGCGTTTTACATGTTCAAGTTGTTTCATTTTATCTTGTTTTTTTTTTTTTACATTTGACCCTTTATAAAAAGACAACAACTAAAATTGATATGCTCTTAAGTAAATGATCTGGTGCAGTCCCCTGGATTTCGTTGTTGTAAAACATATGGGAAGTAATGGTTTTTTGCGTTGGTGCTCAAATTCTACTTAGTGTCGGTTTTGACTGTAACAACATTAGTGGAGGTTAAAATCTAAGTTATTTTTTTTTTTTTGTAAATTGAAAGCCCTATTTCATGTGTGGTTTTTAATTTTAAAGCTTGGATGATTGTTTATTTTAAAGATGATAAATAAAGTGATGGTTGAGATACCAACATCATCAAACCCGTGATGATACAGATTTATAGAATGTATCAGTGTATAAAGCAACTCGTCTCCAAACTCTTGCTTGATAGTATCCTATATATTGTAGTTCTATAATTACAATTAAGTCCATATATTAATTCCTTTCAAGCTTAAAACCATGATATGAAATTTTACATCTGGATAAAGTAACGATCCTTCAAAGTTGGTGTCAATATACTTGATGAAATCAAGACTTTCTCCTTGGACTTCAGTGTTGCGTTCTAAAATTGGCACCTATGACATAACAAGACACCACAAGCAAGTTAATTTTATTAACATATTACAAATAGCATTTTGTCAAAGCTTTGCCTCATAGGTTTCTACTCGGCGCATTTTTACATGTTGAAAAGGTGTAAATGTGTAATAAGAAATAGATGTTGAAAAGTCGATTTTTTTATTAAGGTCAAAGGGTTTAAAATATCGTCTACCATCTATTATATTATTGTTTTTTATGTCAATTATTTTATTCATATTCAATTGCTCCTTGTGAATTAATATAATAGCTTTACTAACATATTATTCGTATAAATAAAATCCGTGAAACCCGTCATGCAACATGCGACAAAAAAACATAAATACCCGCGGCAACGCGCGGGCATTCCCACTAGTGGGTGAAGAGATATATAAAATTGTTTTAGATTTAGTGAGGTCGGAGACGGGTCAGACTAGTGGTTAACGAATCATATTTAGTGAGGTCAGACTTTCCCACAAAGAATCATATTTAGTGAGGTCGGAGACGGGTCAGACTTCGGGTCAACTGTGGTTAACGCAAGTAAACCGAGTCAGATTTGGTGCTTATATATACACACACAACTTACATATGATTCTTTTTATTGCTTTAAGATTTCAACCATGTTACCACCTCGTATTGTCGACTCCGCGAACGCCCGGGTTCCCACTATTTCAAATACTTTAGCTGTTTTACGAAATTGGTATTAAAAAAGATTTGCGCCAAAAAAACATAATTACTCGCGGCAACGCGCGGGCATTCCCACTAGTGGGTTTCCCACTAGCTGTTTTAGATTTAGTGATATTATAAAATTGTTATTTTCTTTACTTTTTAAGTTTGATAAGTTTGGTGTCAACAGGTACTTTTATCGAAAATACCGGTTCGTTATCCATACATAAAGATAAAAACCAGCACCAGCCTGAAACATGATATTTGATTTCGGGCCTATATAATTTATAAATGATACATTGGGTCGTGATTTATTAGGCCGAACAACACAGGCCACACTTTTGGACCTTTATAATGTGATTTTTTGTATACTTTATGGAATTGTATCTTTGGTCCCTAAGCCTTACTATAATGTTAATTAGTTAATGTTGCTTAAAGGAACGAGTTTCAGACGTTGTAGATTAGACCTTGAGCTTTGGATATTCTTTATAGGAGGAAACAACAAATAATGATAATCATCATCCACTTTATGTTATACTAGTATTAAGCCCTGCGTTGTAGCGGTTGTCATAAAACTGTGTTAAGTAGTAGCAATACTATACCATTGTCAGCGACCACCAACACCGGAAAAGTTCGTAAAAACAAAATAAATAAAAACGGGAAAAAATAACGCCGAGCGAAAAGCAGATGTAAAATCTTTGAATCACGCACGCTTGTTGCTGACGTAAAACATAGAAAAAAATAACTAAATCCATCCAGGACCCGCTTATTGGACGAACTTGTTAAACGGAGAAAAATAGATGTGACGCGACGGGCCAGTCAAACGGAAAAAAATATATGAAAAAATGTTGAACCCCACACGCACGTTGCGGTGCGTTAACTCACAAAATTTAGAACGAAACGAAAAACTTGGGAAAGATGAAAAGTTTGGTGGATCAAAATTGAAAATAAAAAAATGGGATTAAATTGTAAAAGATGAAAAACTTTGGGTTAAAAGTAAAAAAGAAAAGGTCTAAATTGCAAAATTGAAGTTATTCATTAATTTTAGATAAAGATAAGGATAAAAATAAGTGATATCTATAGATTGGTTATTAATTAATATTAATATTAAAAGAAATTTATTAAATAAATATAAATAAAATTTATGAGGTTCATTATTTAAAGTCTTTTATTATAAGTTAGATAGATTACATACTTATATTATTATTTTAAAAATATTCTTATTATTATAATTTATAAATGTTTTTGAATTAGGAATCTAGTAATTTTAAGATAATGAAATAGTCACGTACATGAAAAGAAATGGATAATAAAATATCTCTTAAATGGAAAGGTAAAAAGTGGGTTAAGTTTGTATATTTTAAAAAGAGTTAATTGCCCGGATGGTCCCTGTGGTTTCACGTTTTTTCACGTTTAGTCCCTACCTTTCGGAAATAGCAGGTATGCTCCCTATGGTTTGTCATTTTGTTACTCGGATAGTCCCCTGACATTTACTCAGGGGACTATCCGAGTAACAAAATGCAAACCATAGGGAGCATACCTGCTATTTCCAAACTAACTGACATCTACTCAGGGGACTATCCGAGTAACAAAATAAGAAACCATAGGGAGCATACCTGCTATTTTCAAAAGGTGGGGACTAAACGTGAAAAAACGTGAAACCACAGGGACTATCCGGGCAATTAACTCTTTTAAAAATATTTAAAATGTTACGAGTATGTAAAATAGATAAACAAAATAATGATGCGTGTTTTATAACTATAAAAATAAAAGATCTATAAGCTTGGATAATCGAATACAAATAATATATCTAAAAATTAGTAATTCTGGATTAGTTGTCCTCAATTGTTCATATAAATTACTTTTGTCAAATAAGTAGTGACAACGGATAGTTAGTAAACTAGTAATAACTGATAACAGAAGTTGCACATCGCTGGGCACTGGTTGACCAGACTCGTGTGTCAAATTGTCAATTAAGTTTATAAAGCCAACCCAATCAGTAGTTATGGGCCATAATTCATTTAAAGTCCAAGATTTGTCACGTCAGGCCTCCTGTAAGTTAAAAGATAAGAATTTTTTTAGTGAAGTTACAACTCAAATTAACAATTTACATACTAAACATATAGTAAGATCTTTATGGCATTGACTTTGCAAATAGGTTTCAGAGAATGTCATCTGAAAATATGATTTGGTTTAACTGCGAATATGAACTTAAAATTTTGGGTCTGAGTTTTTGTTTAATCACTTATTGATTCACATTTAGACGGCCTGCATTTTCTAGTCTTTACTATTGGACTATCAGTTATAGACTTTCTTAAGATTCATAATCGGGCCCAAATTTTTGGGCTTTACTATTAATTATAGGCTTTCTTAACATTCAAATATATGTAATATAATCTACTAACAAATTGTCGAATACCAAAGGCTTGTAACTTAGTAATATGAACATGGGAAAAGATCAAATAGAAAGTTAATTTTCGCTAGGAAGGATAGGAAGCCATAGGATTATGACATGTGGCAAATTTTAAAATAAAGAGAAAGGGTGGGTATTTTAGTCAATCCAACTCCTTCTTCTTCCTTTTTCAAAACCCAGTAAATTCAAAAACCCACCATTTTCAAAACCCACCATCTTCAACTATTTCTTCACTTTCTATCTCAATAATCACTACATTATACTGTGATTTTCATCACCAATCAATGATTCATAACCCGATGAACGTGTTCTTCAGCTTTTTTTTGAAGAAAACCCAGTTTAATTTCATAAAAAAAATCTTGTTTTTCCGGTGATTTTGGAGATAATCACTCGATTCGTTCGATTCGAGTGTTGATAAGTGTTTCTATCATTCAAATTTCGTCAATTGATGAAGAAATCGGCTTCAATCCATGTAAGAAATTCTTTAATTTCATTTTCATGATCTGGGTTTTTGATTTAGTCATTGCGTTTTACGATCTTTGCGGGGGTCCGGGGGCGGCAGCCCCTGGCGGGGTCCAAGGGGCAGAGCCCCTGGCTGGGGTTGAGCTGACCTGGCTCATTTCGATTAAATTGTTGTACTAAAAACGCATCAGAAAAATTAATTTTCCAGAAATTGGCTCATTTCGAAGACAGTAATTCGTAGACAATTCAGACAGTTCACATTGACAGACAGTTTTATGTGGTTTCTGGCTATTGCGTTTTAGGAAAAAACACATTTTTAAGTGTTTTTAGTCATTGCGTTTCAGGTAAAACACATTTTTAGGTGTTTTCAGTCCATTGCGTTTTAGAATGAGTCATTTTTAAGTGTTTTCTGGCCATTGCGTTTTACATATAAGACATTTCTTTGTGTTTTTTGTGCATTGCGTTTTAGGTAAAACACTTTTTTATGTGTTTTCAGTCCATTGCGTTTTAGAAAACAGACATTTTAAGTGTATTCTGGCCATTGCGTTTTACAAATAAGTCATTTCTTTTGTGTTTTTGGTGCATTGCGTTTTAGGTAAAACACTTTTTTATGTGTTTTCTGGCCATTGCGTTTTACAAATAAGACATTTCTATGTGTTTTCTGGCCATTGCGTTTTAGAAAAATGTCATTTTTTAGTTTTTTTTTCATTGCGTTTTACGTGGTCTTTCTATTGCGTTTTACGCAACTGGGTTTAAATTTTTTTTTTAAAATATAGCAATAGTATACTCGTTTTAAAGATAAAAAAACGCTCGTTTTTTTTGGTGCAATTTTTATAAAAAAATAATGTCGTATGAAAGAGTTATTAACGTTTAAAAAATGGGGGGGGGGGGAATTGGAGGAGAGAGAAACTATTGGCTTGGATTGACTAGAATGCCCTTGAACAAACTCACGCGGCCTATTTTCTTCCTTTCAATTTCCCTGATTTAATCTTAGCCCTTGATTAACTTAATGGATGGTCAAGATCACTTCCTATCTTTTCTAGCCAAATAAACTTCCTATTGTATCTCCACCCATATAAACATGTTCCTTCTTAGGTGATAAAAGATTAGAAGGTTCTCGTCTTATGATGAATATTGATGTAGATTTCGAAATAAGTTGTTCTAAAAAAAATATCTAATAACAACTATTCAAACAAAACTCCTTTAGTCCAAGCATTCAAACAAAAGTTAACCCATTAACAAAAATATTAAATATTCAAAATGGTGACAATATCAAATGTTGTAATCCATTCCAGACAAAGCATGTCTTTGTAATTTTCGTATATAATCCCAATCTTCATCTTCAATAACCAATTCTTTCACATTTGCTCTATCAACATCAATAACGAGTGGATCACTTAATTCATGCTCGAAATCTGGATGTTTCCATCTACAATTAATCAAAGAAAAACTACAAGCATGATCACATATAATCAGTATCATATATAAGTATTATATGAGCCACATGAAAAACATATAATTAAATAGTGTAGGTAAACAACAAGCATATAATTGTTGTTTATCAGAGCCTTCAAGGTGCATGTACGTAATCTATAACAATAATATGACATATTGCTTCAAATCATCATCAGAACTTCATTAGGCTACCATCGGTGTGTGTTAAAACAAAGCATACAAAAGAGTAATGATTTTGTTGTGTTTTTTTTTACTTGAAAACAGTAAAAGGGTCACCAACTCACCATGACAAGTAAGGGTGTTCAGAATTCGATTCGGATTCGAAAAATTCGAAATTCAACTCGGTTTGAATTTGATTAATAAGGTTTGAATTTGAGTTGATTCGTATTCGACTCCAGTAATCGAATTCGAATCGAATACTAATTTATGATTTTCAATTCGATTCGAAATTCGGGTTCAATTTATATATATTTTTTAATATATGTATATACACAAATAGCTCATATTGCTTATTTCTAAATTTTTACCTAACTTAACTCGTTATCAGTAATCAACTTATCTTCTAAATTTTAGCGTTTTGACATACTGATAGTTAATTAATTTTGCAGATTATTATATTCTATGTTGAATATAATTAGTTTGTAGTAGTTTTAACAAATGAAAGTAGAATAATTTATTGTTTAGGAATCTGAATTAAGTAGGGTTTGCTATTCAGAAAGGGGTAGCGGCGCAGCTTGTTGCTCGTCTACCTACCATTAGTTTGTAATCGTATTGAGAAATCTTTCGAGTTTGTCGCCAATTTGCTCCCTGGCTCTAGCTCAGTTAAACCGTTCAATTAAAAGTACATAAATATATGCATAGTTGGAGATTTTGTCATTAAGTTGAATTTATTCGAATTCGGTTTGAATTCGAGTTTCAAATATTAATCGAATCGAATCGAATACGAAATAAGGTAAAAATAATAAAAATTCAATTCGAATAATTCAAAAATTCGTTATTCGATTCGATAAAGAAGAGGCATACACAGAGCAGTAATGGCTTTTTTTAATTGTTTTGATGAGAAAACTATATGACTCAAGTTGACATTTCCCTTTTCTATATCCGTTTAAGATTCAAGTCATATTAAGTTGTACAGAGCCAATTGTATAAACATACTAAACTGCAGGGGCGGACCCACATTGGTGCCACCGGGGTCCCCGGACCCCAATTTTTTTTAAAAAAATAGTAGATTCGGTATATTAAATTATATATGGACCCCATAAATACAATTAGGTGGACACTATAAAAATAAAAAGAAAGCTGGTGTAGTGGTAAATCTCCCTCTTTTCCACCAAGAGGTCATGGGTTCAATCCTTGATAAGCCCATTTTTCTTATTTTTTTTAAAAATCTAGTTCAAACCTCACTTTAACTCGACCCGAATGAGGACCGACCCGAAAATGGACCCCATTGAAATAAAATCCTGGGTCCGCCGCTGATAAACTGACACAGTCAAAAAGAATTATTCTACGTAACCCATTTGCTATATAATATAACACTTACATTTATTGCTCAGAATCTGCTAAAAAGTTTAATTTAAAATGTCATTGTCCATGACACAAAAGCTGTATTTCTAAACAATTCAAAATGACAATTTTCCCGTTAAATTCGGAGCAATATGTCCCTATATAAACTTTAATATTTTTCAAGTTATATTAAAATATTCATGGCATGATATTAACAAAACAAAATCCCCGTTGACATTTTCTTTTTCAAATTTGCTGTCGAGTTGAATTTTTGATACCTCCGTTACACCTAACCATTGATAATTCAGTATACTTCTTTTATCCATTTATATACGAGTGCGATCATTTTGAACTTAAAATTATATGATACACAATTTTAGCATTATATGCGGAACATTAATATTTTTGTTAATTGACTTATCTTTTTTTATTTTTTATTTTTGTAAGGATGGTGAGTTACAACAAAATAACTATTAATATCTATAGATGTATAAGTTTTTGTCAGTTTGTATTTTAAACAAACGTTTTTGAAAAGTAGCACCTTCAATTGAGGTGCATATATAGCCATTGATTTAGGTAGATGACGATGGGATGTGTGTGTCACACTCTTTCTCACTCGTAAGGCCGGAGGGTGTGGAGCCGCTACCACGGCCACCTCATCTCCCATAGCGCCTCGAAGGCGCCACCACCAACACTACCTTCTTCAAGGAGGGGGCGCCATGGTGGTTTCGCCAAGATAGTAACGAAGACTGAAGGGCTTTATCGATGAAGGATTGGTTAAATGGGGGGGGGGGTCGCTATAGCTTGAAGGGGCTTTATCCCACACCTTTCAAGTTAAGGGGAGAAGCCTTAAAGCCCCTGCGTGACGTGACGTTGATAAAGCCCCTTCCATACCCTCCAGCCTAATAACTTATATGAATATTTTTTTGTATGACTTATATGTAGAAGGATTATAAATATTTGCAATCTGATTCAAAAGTAATTTTACATTTCATTACATATTTGTCAATGATGTAAACTTTCTCTAGTTTCAAATTATCGAGTGGTTATAGTAGATGACGTGAGTTATATGTATATGCCAATGATTGGATGAAACAAACACATGTAAACCAAATAAAGATTTAAATCAAAAATAAACAATGATTGGGAACAAAAAGTGAGAAATGATATGTTGTTAGGTAAAGCAACATTAACAACCAATCTTTTCAGCCTTTGAATATTGTTACCTATTTTGAACAACATTTTCAACCACTCCATGCATGATATATGATTCGTATTACAAATTTTACTTGATCATTAAGCTAGATGATGACTTCACTAACATATAACAAATAGTTAAGATTATCATCATTTTATATGAACATGACTTTTATTACTCTACTCAATATTATAATAAACTTGTAATTTCTTCATGTTTAATTGTTTGAACTCCATATTTTATGTCACCGAGGTTTAGATTAATGGTTCTTGAATCATTGTTGTAAAGACTTGTTACTACTAGTTAAACCAAAAGTTACTTGGATAGGATTACAATAACGAAGCTTGCTATTTGTTTGTTTGTTGGGATAACTTTGTTAAATAGTAGCCAGGTTTCAGTAGTATTTCAGTCAGGCCACTCATATTCTTTTTTGTTACAGTTAGGTCCCTAAAGATCACTTTGATGTTTCAATGCTAAATATTTTACTTAAATAAAAGATCATTCATCCTACATCACATTTATTTATGTTTTTAAAAAAAATATTTTGACATGGCTTATAACCTGTGACCCGATTGGTTGTAGCTCTATCTAGTGGTCGGATGGATCACAACCTAATTTCGTGTGCATTGTTATTTAAATTAGGTTACAAAGGCTAATCAGTAGGCTTAAGCTTTGCCTGTTAAATCTGCAATGTGAGTCATTCTCTTTTTATCAAATTACTTTCAAAACCCTATTTGCTTTCCAGTTATAATTACAGGGATTAAGTCTTTGCAAATCTTAAAGTTACTGGCAGTAAGTGGGGTATTGTGCACATTACTGTTGTTTTTATCAGTTTAGGTGGGCGTACCTAAATTATGATACATGTCACTTTTAGGTGAACGAACCTAAATAGTGATACACGTCACTTTTGGGTGAACGGACTCAATAGTGATATGACCACAGTCATAGATCCGGTCGAATGACAACTAGACCAGATAATTATAAGATAGGAGCAATTGTAATCGCTCTTAATACTGTAAATTATAACAAACTAGATTTAAAGCCCGCCGCGTTGCGGCCGGGAGCCTTACAAATTAAGGATCAATGTCTGGTCCCTTATACTACCTTTAAGCCAGCCCTCGGTTCACCTCTTTAACATCTCTAGTGTAGTAGTGCAGCACTAGGATGCTTATACTACCTTTTAGTGAGCCCTCGGTTCACCTCTTTAACATCTCTAGTGCAGCCTGGGATGATCCATAGGAACCAAATGCCCCGCATCATGAACCTTGAGGAAGTTAAGGGGCCCATAGTTTTTAAGTAAGCCTACATTCCTTCCATAAACTCCGAAAGGGACTTAAGGAGAGGCGTTAAAATGTTCCTTTCCTTTTTGGAGCAAGAACCCATATCGAATTAACCTACACCATAACTGAAACAAAGTAAATAAAAATTAATCTTGATTTTATTAGTGTCTAATGAATGAACTCTAACCAAGTAAACGTTTTGAGTCGTTATCGTGGTTTAAATCAGGGGCGTAGCTTTCAAGGGGCCGGGAGGGGAGCCCGACCTCCTGAACTTTTCGCTCAGTAGTGTTATGTATGTACGTTTTGTATAGAATTTTTTAGGTGTATGCGTTTTCGACCCCCCGGTTTTATAAAAATAAAATTTACTTCTATAGAATTTTTAGGTCCGGTGACTTCCGACCCCCCGGTGGAAATTTTCAAGCTTTGCCACTGGTTCAAATTGAGATTCAGAGACTGGTTTTAATCTGAGGACTATAATGAGATCTGCCCAAGAGAAACTTCTGGGTGCGGCATGAAGTCTTGTTTCATCCTATTTTATCAAAATTGGGATGCTACAGCCTATATTGTTTTAAGGATATAGTTGGAACAATATTTCGTTCAAGATTCATTGTAACAAATCAATTACATGCAAACAGGGAAGAAGAAATACCTTATGAAAATTCTAAAAGAGAACCACCATAGAAGCCATCAACCTAAGTTGGTGTCGATAATCGAGAAAACCAAACTTAAGTTGGAAATTGGCTTATAAATCTGATTGACCAAGCTTTGTAAACCTCTTAGAATTGGATTAATCTTTCTTCAACTAGCCTTCAAAATCATACTTTCCTTCAAATACATAGTTTGCAAGTATTAATAAAAATAAGTAGTTAGAACTATTAATGTTTTTTACCTTCTATTGGCGAAGAGAAGAAATGATTAATGACACCACCAGACACTTGGGATCAGCGAGATGACGTGTTTAGACATGAGAGCCCTAAGAATACAGTCGTTGATGGGATGTACACGTGGAGATAAAATGGTCAAAAGGTCACTGATGTTAAATCTTGGACGTTGGAAAATCGTGTTAGGTTGTGCCTTTTTTTATCGAAAGCCTAGCAATCTCACTGTTCGTAGCCCATTGATGTTGTTAAATCTTGGTTGCTGGAAAATCGTCAACATTGCCTATGGTTCACACCATCTTCGTCGTCGTCATTGCCTATCACCTTCGTGCTACCATCTCCCCTACTCTCAGACGTCACCAGTGTTAGTATCATTCATTTCTCCTTGACCATCAAGAGTGCCTGAGTTTCCTATAGACTCTTCCACGTTCTCTTTAGCTGTCGAATCCCAACACAAAGATACATAAGGGAATTGACATATCTAACAAAACCAGATAAACTGAAATAAGAACAATCAGGTTGTTCGATACGGAGGACAATCACAAAACCGAAAATGCCACCAATGCTCAATAAAAAATCAGACGTCATTTCTCAAACTAAATAAAACAGCATTAGTGTCTCCAATCAACAGAAACCGCTGAACAGTATACTTGTCAAACGAAGAGGCAATGTATAAGGAAGAAAACATAAGGTACAACAAAGTAATGCTATAAACACAAATGAAGCAGAAGTTACAACAGCAACATGCAGGAGGTACAACACACGAAGCAAACTAAACTTACAAATTAATATATACCAGGCATGTCACACCCCTAATTTCCACGTGTCACCGGTGGGCCCGGTGGGGAGTATAGTGACGTAGTTGGCATCATCATAGACAAACAACACAATATATAAATGCACAGCGGAAGCAAAGATAGATTCATTTCAACTTTAATAGAGTGTAATATCAAATATCACTAATAGTTGAAACGGATCCACAGGCGGATCAAAATAAAATAAGATATTGTTCAACAGATTTATTGTCATCCAAGCTTGCGAGACTTATTGTGGACGCTCTAGAAGACAGCCAGCCTATTACGTGTAGTACCTGCACTTAACCTTTTGGGAAAATACGTCAGTTTACACTGGTAAATACAATTTAACTGACTCATTTTGAAAAGGTTGAAAATTGATTTGAATGCTCAAGGCACAAAACATTTTTATAACTTGGGATAATTATTTATTATAATCTTGTGAACGAATTACATGTTACTTGTGCGTTCAGTAGCCCGGATCTTGTCCGGGTTAAAGATCAATAGACACACCATAATAATGAGTTATACACTGACAGGTGTACGCCTACACCTCGTGCTCTGGTCGTGGCCATCTCGTAAAATGATGCCAAGGATATCCGGGACATGGTCATTAATCCCCCAAAGGCTTAAAGTAAACAAGACTGTTTAAACGAGCCGATCAAATTATTCAATTAACCACCCAAGGATGTAAGATTTGATGCTTGATCAAGCGGTATTCTATATACCGTAACCCAAGCCCGTATAGTGAAAATAAGTTAAAAGTATTTACCTTGTTAAGTATAAATCACAACTAGCAAGTGAAGGTAGCTTTTACTGGTTCTTATATTCTGGAACAAAGGTTTATAATAACCTATTAGATTCCTAACGGATCTTTATTTAAGCCTAAGCTTAGACCGGTTAGTTTTAAGGACGATACGGTTCAAACGCACGATTAAGCGAAGACCGGATAGAACGTGATTTAGACCCGACAAGTTTGAATACTTGTATAATATGGGTATGCTAAATACATTCTGGATTTTGAGACAAAAATGATAATATTTGACCCGTTTCGGTCAATTTATGCAAACTAGTTACATAAACCGAACCGAACGCTAAAAGAGCGTTACGGGTAACCATAAGAGTCATATGCAAGTTTCCTGAGATAATATGCCTTAAATATGTTATACTATCAGTAAGATATCTTCTATTATGCCCCATACGAAATTTAACTCAATTTACGCCTCATAAGGGCATTTTGGTCATTTAAAAGATTATAAAAGAGTTAAATTTCTAATCTGAGTTACAGGTCTGATTTACACAGCAAATACACTTAATTTAATATGTTATAACAGTAGGTTATGACCCGTATGTGAAACTTATCATTTAAAACCAAACTATGCCCCTTAGGGGTATTTTGGTAATTTCACAAGGGCTCAAACGATCAAAACTGGAAACCTGAGTTCAAAAACTCGTGCTTACTGTTATTATATAAAAATATACTAGAAACATCAGTAGGTATTAACCTTATATGTTTAATATGATTATAGTACATACTATGCGTTAAAAATGCTTAAAAAGCCGATTTGGAGCCATTTCCGGGTTTTTAAAAGAAAGCTGAGATTTTTATAATTCCCGAAGGCTCAAATTATTTTATTTAACAAATAAAATCAGTAGAAAAAGGTTTGTAGAATTCATTTTATGGCCAAAAAGGGCAAAATCGGTATTAACCGAATTAAACTTAGAGACCTATGTTATGCTCAGCCAAAAATTAAATAAAAATCATCAAAAATCCCAAAATATTATATTACATCAGTGGGTAAAAAGTTTTATATCAAAAAGTGGGTTTAAATAGGCTATACGCTAATTACGCCGTTTACTTAACATAAAGCTTTCAAATTACGATATTGAGCATAACTCTTAATCTAGACCTCAAACTGATATCAAATTTTAAGTGCAAGCTTATAAATCAGTAACAAACGTTTCTACTCTTTCACTTTTTCAAAAATCGCGTTTTATAGCAAAAAGGGCATAATAGTCAACTTTTAAACATAAATCGGAAACATGCATATGCATCGGATGAGTATTGAACCAAGTTGTAAAATCTCAGAGAGGTGTACATATATGAAATTGGTTCAAAATAAACTCTAAGGCAGATCTCAAACATGCATGCACGGATCAGAATTGAGAGTCAAAGAAAAAGTCAATTTATGAGACTTTCGGTTCCGATCCGGGTTTAAACTGAAAATTGTCGAGATGAACTTGTTGAGACACGTTCTTACATTGATTACCAAGTTATTTTAATGATCAAATAGGTTGCATGTACCCTACATTGCTAATCATGCTTAAATTTGCAAATACACATTCTGTTGACTTTTTGGAAACAAGCTTTGACTCGACAATTATCATATTTAGAGTGGGAATCTGAAAATACTCTTTTAAGGGTTTGTTACCCACATAAATACCAACTTGTAGGTACTTTCAATTCGAGAAATGACTGAGCCATTTTCGATTAATCATGAAGTCGAACTAAATTTACGACGGATTGACTTTCGGTTAATAAACTAAGCTAGAACGAATTAGGGAAGGGTATGAATACTTACAAGAGTCCTAATAACAAGTAGGAAGCCCTATGAACCCTTGTTGATGACCAGAGAGCTCCAGAATTGATCTTGTGAATTTTTGTAACTACAAGTGTTGAATGTTTGTAAGCTTCAAGACCCTTTTATGCCAACTTTGATCTCATTAGAGGGTGCCACAATAGTCTAGGGATGTTGTAAGATGGATCCAAGTGCCCCTAGCTGCATGTAATACTATTGGTGAGGCTCTGGAGTGGACAACAGCTGTAAACAACTCGAAATCAGGCCTGAAACTGGCACCTGGCCGTTTTCTGTCGCTGGGCAGGTCTCGCGGCCCGCTTAAGGACCCCAGGCGGGCCGCCTGGCTTCTTCTGATCCACAAAAACCTCTTAAATGTTGATGTTTTGGTCCTTGGTCCTTTGTTACGTGGTTTTTGCTATTTGTCTTGCACATTAGACCCTCAAATATGATTTTTAAGAGCCTTGGGACATTTACAAACATGGTAAAGTCCTTGGTTAACTTTGTGCTTACCCGAAAAGTCACGAATTTCAACGTTGACGCATTTAACCCTTCGCGCACAGTTTTGATCATAACTTTCTCATACGATAACGAAACTTCATGAAATTTTTACCACATATTCTAGTGAGTATATTTTATCATTACAAAGCTTCGGGTTTGCCAAAAGATCACTCAGAGGTATACATTCAACATGTTGACACAATTAGCCCCTGTAGTTTGCAATTCCTCACTTTCTTTCATTTTCCGCTTTGTATGATCCATGATATATCCGTTTAGGATTATAAACACCATGTAGGGTTATTGTAGAGCCTATTTTTCCATTGTTGACACTTTGGACCCTTATATTCCCATAGTTTCACTGTTTGTCAATTTTAGTCCCTCTAAAGTATGTTTTCACATATCCAAAGCCTATGCCACGTGTCAATGCATTATTGGACGTAAATTTCCGAGGTGTTACATCCTCACCCCCTTAAAAGAAATCTCGACCTCGAGATTTACTGGAACAAATGAGGGTATTTTTCTTTCATCGTGGATTCTACCTCCCATGTGTATTCGGGACCTCTACGGGCATCCCACTTGACCTTAACTATAGGTACATACTTCCTTCGAAGCTTCTTCACCTGTTGATCCTCAATCGACAATGGTTTTTCCACAAACTTCAAGCTTTCATCTATGTGTATATCTGTATGCGGTATGACCAGTGATTCGTCAGCGAAACACTTCTTCAGATTACAGATGTGGAACACATTATGTATACTACTAAGTTCTTCAGGTAAGTTTAGCTTATAGGCAACTGATCCGACGCGTTCG
The DNA here is from genome assembly GCF_002127325.2 of Helianthus annuus. Taxonomy (NCBI): domain Eukaryota; kingdom Viridiplantae; phylum Streptophyta; class Magnoliopsida; order Asterales; family Asteraceae; genus Helianthus; species Helianthus annuus. Next base: position 154,777,911 of record NC_035446.2, on the reverse strand, counting down.
ATAACCTCAAAAGGTCCTATGTATCTCGGGCTTAGCTTACCTTTCTTACCAAATCGCATCACTCCCTTCCAGGGTGATACCTTAAGCAATACTTTGTCACCTACTTCAAAGTGAAAAGGCTTACGCTTTGGATCAGCGTAGCTTTTCTGCCTATCTTGGGCCGCTTTCAAGTGATCGCGAATCTGGACAATCTTGTCCGTTGTTTCAAAAACCAAATCTGGTCCTGATAACTGAACTTCTCCTACTTCTGCCCAACAGATGGGTGTTCTGCATTTTCTACCATATAATGCCTCGAAAGGCGCAGCCTTAATACTAGTATGGTAGCTATTGTTATAGGAGAACTCTATCAATGGTAGGTGGTTATCCCAACTACCACCTAAATCAATCACACATGCTCGAAGCATGTCTTCCAATGTTTGGATGGTACGCTCACTCTGTCCGTCTGTCTGCGGATGGTAAGCCGTACTAAAGTTTAAGCGCGTACCCAAAGACTGTTGGAAACTCTTCCAAAAATGAGAGGTGTATCTCGTATCTCGGTCAGAGATAATCGACACTGGTACACCATGTAGAGCTACGATCTTATCCACATACAATTGAGCTAACATGTCAGAGCTGTAAGTTTCCTTAATGGGAAGAAAATGTGCTGACTTGGTTAGCCTATCTACTATAACCCATATAGTATCATTTCCCTTCCTTGTCTTGGGCAATTTGGTGATAAAATCCATTGTCACCATCTCCCACTTCCACGTGGGAATTTCAGGTTGTTGAAGCAAACCTGACGGCTTCTGATGCTCAGCTTTGACTTGCGCACAAGTCAGACATTTAGCTACATACGCAGCTACAGACTTTTTCAAACCAATCCACCAGTAGTTTGCCTTTAGATCCTGGTACATCTTATCAGCTCCAGGATGAACGGAATATTTGGAGCTGTGGGCTTCCTGGAGGATAACATCTCGAAGTCCTCCATAAACTGGAACCCATATTCGCCCATTCAGTCTTAGCATTCCATCCTTGTCATAGGATAACTGCTCCTCAGTTACTCCTAGCTTTTCTTCAGGATAGTTAGCTTCCAACACAGCTTCCTTCTGTGCAGCTAACACCCTTTCGTTCAAATTATTCCTTATTTCTATGCGCTTGGCATTGATTCTTATCGGCTTCACTCTTTCTTTTCTGCTTAAGGCGTCAGCAACTACATTTGCCTTGCCTGGATGGTATCTTATCTCACAGTCGTAATCATTTAAAGTTTCCATCCATCGTCTTTGTCGCATGTTCAATTCCTTCTGATTGAACAAATGTTGAAGGCTCTTGTGATCCAAATAGATCACACACTTGGTTCCATACAAGTAGTGTCTCCAAAGTTTCAATGCAAATACAACGGCACCCAGTTCCAAGTCGTGGCTGGTGTAGTTTTTCTCGTGCACCTTGAGCTGTCGTGAAGCGTAGGCAATGACCTTGCCTCTCTGCATGAGTACACAGCCCATACCAGGGTGTGACGCATCGCAATACACCATGAATTCCTTTATACCATCGGGCAATGTTAACACTGGTGCATTGCTCAACTTCTTCTTTAGAACGTCAAAGGATTCCTGCTGCTTAGGGCCCCAATCAAACTTGATCTTCTTACGTGTCAACGAAGTTAGGGGCGCAGCAATCCTTGAAAAATTTTCGATGAATCGCCTATAGTATCCTGCTAATCCTAGAAAACTGCGAATCTCGGTAGGTGTCTTTGGCTCTTGCCAATTCATAACTGCTTCTACCTTAGCGGGATCTACTTGGATACCACGCTCACTTACCACATGTCCAAGGAATTGGACTTCTCGAAGCCAAAATTTGCACTTTGAAAATTTGGCATAGAGTTTCTCATGATGTAGAAGTTTGAGAATACAACGAAGGTGTTTCTCGTGGTTAGCTTGGTTCTTTGAGTAGATAAGGATGTCGTCGATAAAGACGATGATGAATTTATCCAGATAAGGCTTGCAGACGCGATTCATGAGATCCATGAATGCGGCTGGTGCGTTAGTGAGCCCAAAAGGCATCACTAGGAACTCGTAATGTCCATAACGAGTCCTAAACGCTGTCTTGTGAACATCTTCATCCTTGACCTTCAACTGGTGATAGCCTGACCTCAAGTCGATCTTTGAAAAGTAGCTTGCCCCTTGTAACTGATCGAACAGATCGTCGATCCTAGGCAAAGGATACCTATTCTTGATGGTGACTTTATTAAGCTCGCGGTAATCGATGCACAGACGCATCGATCCATCCTTCTTTTTGACAAACAAAATCGGTGCTCCCCAAGGAGACGAGCTAGGCCTAATAAAACCTTTAGCTAACAGATCATCTAACTACGTCCTTAACTCCTTCATCTCCGTTGGTGCCAACCTATATGGTGCTCTCGCTACTGGCGCCGCACCCGGAATGATGTCAATTCGAAATTCCACTTGCCTATCCGGTGGTAAACCAGGTAGTTCTTCCGGGAACACTTCAGGGTATTCCGAAATGACAGGGATATCTTCAATCTTTGGCTTTGGCTCATCAACAGTAACTTGTGCCATGTAAATGACACAGCCCTTCTGCAGACATCTGGATGCCTTGAGCATGGACACTTGCTCAGGCAATCCATGCTGAGTATCTCCTTGGATAGTGAGTGACTCACCAGACGGAGTTTTAACTACCACTTGCTTTCTGTTGCATAGAATCTGGGCTTGGTTATGCGATAACCAATCCATACCTATCACTATATCAAAACCGGCTAGCTTAAAGGGAAGTAAGGATAATGGAAAAGAGTGATTCCTAATGGATATAACACATCCATCTAAAACAGTTGAGGCGATTTCTATGGTCCCATCAGCTAATTCCACCTCATACTTCACACTTAAGGCTTTTACAGGTAATTTTAACAACTCACAGAACTTATTATCTACAAAAGACTTATCTGCTCCAGAATCAAACAATACTCTAGCAAAAACATCGTTTACGAGAAAAGTACCTGTAATCACGTTGTCATCTTGAACAACTTCCTTAGCGTCCATCTTGAAGACCCTTGCGTTGGTCTTTTTCCCTTCTTCGGTTTTCTTGGTGTTCTTTGGGCAATTAGACTTAATGTGCCCCTTCTCATTGCAACCATAACATGTTGCATCCTTCAGCTTCTTACATTCCAAGGTCTTATGATCTGTGGATCTGCAGATTCCACAGGATCTTGTGCAAGACTGGGATTTCGACTCAAATCGACACTTCCCAAAGTGGTTCTTCTTGCAAGTTTTACATTTGGGCTTATCCCCTGATTGTTGCCCGTCCTTCTTAGTTCCCGACCCTTTCTTGTGGTCGTCATTTCCTCGGTGTCTCTTATCTGATCTTCGTGAGGTATCGTCCTCACGCTTTCTCTTACTTTCTTCTGAGTTCCTAAGAGCTCTCAACCTGACTACGTCCATGGTAAGAGATAGAGACAGATCTGCTGCTGATCTGAAGGTTGCAGGCCTTGATGCCTTAACACTTGCTTTAATCTCTAGGGCTAAACCCCCGATGAAGCGAGCAATTCTCCTAGGTTCTGGGGTTACCAAGTACGGAACCAACCTAGATAGGGTATTGAAAGTGGTGAGGTAAGCCTGACAGTCTAAATTCTTCATCACCAATGATACGAAATCTGACTCGATTCTTTCTACTTCATGCTGCGGGCAATAATTGTCTTTGATAAGAGCAACAAACTGATCCCATGATAAGCTGTAGAGTGGGATTTTCCCAGTAGCTTGTATGAGAGACTTCCACCATGCCAATGCTACTCCTTTGAACGATTGGGATACATATTTTACTACATCCCTTTCAGCACAACCGCTGATGTCTACTACCGTATCCATTTCGTCCAACCAGGTCATGCAGTCAACCACTTAAGTATATAAACTTGTTTACGCTCGTTTGAATCGACCATTTGCTACATTGACCCGGTTCGGAGCCGAATGTCGCAAAAGTTTGACTTTTGCTTTGACTTCAGTTCTGACCCATTTTAGTGAGGTATAGATATGCCTTAGGACTCTCTTAGGACCAGGTTACATGGTGATATAAGCCTCTGTGACCGGTTCATGATTTGTCCGAGTCTTTTACGCATTTCCGTTAATCGCCTAAAAGTTGACCGTAACGGCCTTTATAAAATAAAACGAGTATTCCGGACACGTGAACGGACCATAACCTTGATTATTAAATTATAAGCATGTCCTTAAAGTTTCACGTCAATCCGAGGTCTAGAATGAGAGTTATGCTAAATAGCGCAATTATAAGAAACTTTTGTAATAAACGGCGCAATTAGCATAACACCCATCTAAACCAAGATTTCGTCTCCAAAACTTTTACCCACTGTAGTAAAATAATATTTTTGGAATTTTAAAGATTTTTAATAATTTTTACCTTGCTCATAACCTGCGGTTATGGCTACGGTTCGGTAAATACCGAATATACCCTTTTCGGCCAAAACTTGAGTTCTACAAGGTCTTTTGACCCGATTCCAGTTGCCATTGATTTTAAATAATAAATAAAGTATTTTAGACTTTACAAACTGATCGGGAAACTCAGATTTCCTGTAGAACTCGAAAAGCCCTTTAAAAGTCTTTAAAATGACCGAAAAGCCCCTACGGGGCATAATATTAACTTAAACTCGTTACGGGCGTCACGGAAGGTATCCTACTGATACCACAACCTCTTTAAGGCATATTGACTTAGGAAATAAGCGTAAGACTCTCATGGTTAACCGTTTCGCCTATTGCGCGCACGGTTCGGCTTATGAAACTAGTTTTCGTAAATTAGCCGATATGGGTCAAATTATATTATTTGGACCCCAAAATCCAGAGTGTGAACCTTAAACCTATATAAAACAAGTCTCTGAACTTGTTGGGGCATAATCACACTCCATTCTCGGTTTTCGCCTTTTCGCGCAATTAAACCATATCTATATTCCGGAACCAACCGGTCTAGGCTACGGCCAATATAAAGACCCGTTAGGATTCTAAGAGGTTAATTAAAACCTTCGTTCCAGATTAGGAGCCCAGTAAAAGCTATCGGTGATTTAATCAAATTAAGGAATAATACTTGCAAAGGTAAATACTTTTAACTTATTTCCCCTATATGGGCTTGGGATACGGTATAATATTTACCGCTTGATTGAGCATCATATCTTCCATCGCTTAGGTGGTTAATTAAATATTATGATCGGCTCATTTAAACAGTTTTGTTTCTTAAAAGCCTTTGGGGGGTTAATGACCGTTGTCCCGGATATCCTTGGCATCATTTTACGAAATGGCCACGACCATCGACATCCCGGTGTAGGCGTACACCCGGTATATATTGTCGACATTTAATTAAAAGACGTAGCCGTTGGTTTCTATACTACGGTTTTACGCAATGTGGTGTGTCTATTATTCTTTAACCCGGCACGATCCGGGCTACTGAACGCATAAAAGAACATGTAATACGTTCACAAGATTTTAATAATTTTCCCAAGTTATGAAAGAATTTGTGCCTTGTGCATTCAAATCAATTTTAAATAAACATTTTCAAATGTGTCAGTTGAATGTATTTACCAGTGTAAACTGACGTATTTTCCCCAAAAAGATTAAGTGCAGGTACTATACGAAATTGGCTGGTATTAGCTTCCTAAGCATCACGAATAGTCTCGCAAACTCGATGCCGAATCTGAATGAACAATATTTTATTATTTTGATCCGCTGTGGATACATTCGACTTCTGTAATACATTTGATATTACAACCAGGGGTTGAAGTATATATTTATCTTTAAGCTTCCGCTGTGCATTTATATAATTGTGTGGTTTGACTATATTGTTGCCAACTACGTCACGGTAATCCCCCACCGGGCCCACCGGTGATACACGTGGAAATCGGGGTGTGACAGGTTGGTATCAGAGCCAACATTGAGTGAATTAAACACGTTAGGCAATGTGTTTAATCTCAATGACACAATTGCACATACTTGAGTCTAGACAAGAACTTAGGACAAATTCGAATTGTTATTCCAATTTTGTCTTTTTCTTTTATTATTGGTATTTAAAGTTTTATAAAGCAGGAAACATGCTGCCAGTGATATTCCGAGGAAGGGGAAGAAGAGGCAGAGGAGATATCGTGACGCATCACGATCACGAAGCTGGACCGTCAGGTACAAGACCTCCTTCAATGACAAGGAGCGAAGAACCACAACGACGAAGAGACCTTTACGAACCCGCGAGGCATTCCACCTCGCACAGCTCGACGCCATCATACCGGCACTCCTTTGGGCCAAACTCAGAGAATGATCCCAACAACCCACAACCTTCCTTCATACCTCTACAACGTTCGGTATCACACCGAAATTACGACGACCCTACTCCATACTTCATAGGTCAGTTTAATCCAGCTGACTACATACAGGAACCTTCAGGCTTTGTTCCATTAGGGCCACAAGATCACTTCTCCGAAGACCATATGGATGAAGATACTGATCCAACAGAACCTGCTCGTGGTACGCCCACGCATCCGATAGAAGTCTCTGATGGGTCATCCTTCCATGGCACACCCTATCAGGGACCAGACAGTTTCCAAGCGTTGTTTGACCGACATGAGTGGTACTACACACCACCTCAACAGACATCACAACAACCGCGACATCCACAGGATCCCTCTGAGGATTCACGCTTTGTGGCAGTTACGCCACCACCTCCGCCACCGGCGCAACCAGTAATGCCTGATCCGCCAAGGCGTAGGAGGACAAATGCTCGTATGTCCACACGAGGAGGAGGGGGTATCCACTTCAGCACCCCTCGACACTCTAGTAGTAGCCACTATCCGCCACTACAAGAAGAAAGACCTTCAAGTCCTATACAGGAGGCGAACTCCGCACCAGCTGCACCAAATTCGTCACCATTTGGGTACGACCAACCCATACCTGCTTACACGGGTCCAACGGCTTACAACCCGTTCGAACCGTCACAAGCACATTACAACTACAATTACGAGCACGACCCATATGTGGTGTCGGCTAGATATAATGCACGCTATTCTGACGGAGCTCATGGGAACATGGGAGCACCGGACTACTCAGCTCATGGGAACATGGGAGCACCGGACTACTCAGCTCATGGGTATCCAATACCTCCCAGACCTCCAGTTCCGCAACAAGCGCCACAACCACGTTTCTCTCCTCCTGAACAGGAAGAGATACTCCATCGACTAGATCGTGTGGAGAGAGAGTTCGAGGAAGAGAAAAAGAGCCACCGGGGATTTCTCAAAGGCTTGGCGAACCTACTAAAGGGCAAAAAGAAGAAACGTGACCACTAGCCCTTAATAGTTGTACTAATGTAATTTCTACTTTGAAAGAAGTCCCTGCGTGGACATTTATCGTATTTCAGTCCCTACGTGGACTTATCTTTTAGTCCTTACATGGACACTTATCTTATGTTAGTCCCTGCGTGGACTTGTCACTTATTTTAAACATCTATGGAGGTATGTACTATTTGAAAGACCCGTTTAGGGCAATATGTGATTGTATTTGAGATTACGGAATGTATGTTATGAGTTTTGTTTTAATATATATGAAATAAATCAAAACCATTCCTTTTAAATTGATCTGCCTAAATAAAGAATCTTACGAGTGAAACCTAGCCTGGTGTCTTTTAAGATCCGGCCAAGATGGTACGACCAAATTAAAAGATTCAGATTCCCTGTTAACCTCTGCAAGCATGTTGACATTCATGGCAGATGTGATTCGTTAAAATCACACACGTCATTCTTATACAATAATCCTTTAAAGGATTTTAAAAAGACCCAACTAAATGATTTATAAATCATGGGTTAAATCATCAATAGAGATGATCACTTATTAAAACATCCATTAGTGATGTAGTGCCTGCGGGCCAATCTTATTAAAACATCCATTAGTGATGTAGTGCCTACGGGCCAAATCTTATTAAAACATCCATTAAGTAATGTAGTGCCTACGGGCCAACCTTATTAAAACATCCATTAGTGGTGTAGTGCCTATGGGCCGTAATAATTGTCTTATAAAGACAAAAGACAGTGGTGGTCTATGACTCCCTGCCAGAAAGGGGTAAGAGAACTACGGTTCAAACCTCTTTGCCCTTGATTCTCTGAAATCTCGGCTAATATTATAAAACATCCTCATGATTAGGCTTTATGCCGCCAATATTATTGTTATAGCTAAAATAGGATGTATTCAAATCCTAAAACTAAGTAAGTAATAAGTTAACCAAATATGGTCTCTGTTACCATGGTTAACGAATTGTCATAAAAGACAATTCCATAATAAGCTTCTAAATAAAATTTTGTTATCTTCTGTAACAGAATCAAGTTACAATGGCGGATCCCAATGGAGAGAACATCCATACAAATGAAGATGACTACGACAATGTGCCAGGGCATCTGACAGGCGCACAGTTAAAGGCTCTGATTGACAACGCTGTTCAGGCAGCTCTGGATCGTCAATATACCGAGTCCCAAGGCAGAACCGTATCAAAACCACCCTCCAAACCAAAGTCACAATCCAAACCACTCTCCAAACCCAAGAAAGATGATGATAACCACTCGTCCGCTGAGAATAGTATTCGTCGTGAACGAGAATATACTGATGCGTCCGGTGCCAAGGGTTGCACCTACAAGTATTTTGTATCTTGTAAGCCCCGGGAATTTACAGGGGAGAAGGGTGCTGTAGACTGCATCACCTGGCTGGATGAGATGGACACTATTGTGGACATCAGTGGGTGCGCAGAGAAGGATGTGGTGAAGTTTGTGTCCCAGTCATTTAAGGGCGAGGCCCTGGCATGGTGGAGAGCGTTGGTGCAGGCATCAGGTAAGTCTGCTTTGTACAAGATGACATGGGAGGAATTTATTGCTCTCATTAAGGAAAACTACTGCCCTCAGCATGAGGTTGAGAAGATCGAGGCTGACTTTGTGTCACTGGTGATGACGAACCTGGACTGCCAGGCTTATTTGACGAGCTTTAATACGATGTCTCGCCTGGTTCCGTACCTTGTGACACCAGAGTCTAGAAGAATCGCCCGTTTCATTAGGGGCTTGGAGCCTGCGATAAAGGCTAGCGTGAAGGCCTCTCGGCCGACGACCTTCAGGTCAGTTACTGACCTCTCCTTGTCTCTCACTTTAGATGCTGTCCGTCTGAGGACGCTAAGGAGCAAGGAGGCTGAGAAGAGGAAACGTGAGGATGATACCTCACGAAGGTCAGGAAAGAAGCACCGTGGAAACGGTGACGGCAAAAGAGGGTCGGAGACGAAGAAAGATGGGCAAACCGGTGAAAGACCCAACTGCAAAATCTGCAAGAAACCCCACTCTGGGAAATGTAGGTTTGGGTCGAATTCGCAGTCTCAGCCAAAGACTTTTGCCTGTGGACTATGCAAGCCCAAGGATCATAAGACCGTGGATTGCAAGAAGATCAAGGATGCAACCTGCTACGGTTGCAATGAAAAGGGGCATATCAAGAGCAACTGCCCTAAGAATGCCAGGAAGGCGGAGGAGACCAAAAAGACAAATGCGAGAGTCTTCCGCATGGATGCAAAGGAGGCTGTGCTGAACGACAATGTGCTTACAGGTACTTTTCTCGTAAATAATATATTTGCAAGAGTACTTTTCGATTCAGGCGCCGATAAATCCTTTGTAGACCAAAAGTTTTGCCAACTATTAAATATGCCTATCAAAACCCTAGATGTGAAATACGAGGTAGAGTTAGCAGACGGCACGGTAGAAACCGTCTCCACTGTTCTAGAGGGATGTGAAATGTCCATTAAGAACCATTCTTTTCCTCTATCTCTCCTTCCCTTCAAACTAGCGGGTTTCGACATTGTTCTAGGCATGGACTGGTTATACCGTAATCAGGCCCAAATCATTTGCGGCAAGAGGCACATAGTATTAAAGACTCCGAGTGGTGAATCGCTTACCATTTGAGGAGATACGCAGTACGGATTTCCCGAGGACGTATCTATGCTCAAAGCTTCTAGGTGTTTGAACAGAGGCTGTGTAATTTACATGGCTCAGGTAATAATTGAAGAACCTAAGCCGAAGATCGAGGATCTTCCTGTCGTTTCTGAATATCCCGAGGTTTTTCCTGAAGAACTACCTGGTTTGCCACCAGATAGACAAGTGGAATTCAGAATAGATATCATACCTGGAGCAGCTCCTATAGCAAGAGCACCTTACAGACTAGCTCCGACGGAAATGAAGGAACTAAGAACCCAGTTGGATGAACTGTTGGCAAAAGGTTTTATCAGACCTAGTTCGTCTCCCTGGGGAGCACCTGTCCTATTTGTAAAGAAGAAGGACGGATCGATGCGGTTGTGTATCGATTACCGAGAGCTGAACAAAGTTACCATAAAGAATAGATATCCTTTGCCAAGGATCGACGATCTGTTCGATCAGCTGCAAGGAGCAAGCTATTTCTCGAAGATCGACTTAAGGTCGGGCTATCATCAGCTAAGGGTCAGAGATGAAGATGTACATAAGACAGCATTTAGGACTCGCTATGGTCATTACGAGTTCCTAGTGATGCCTTTTGGGCTCACAAATGCACCGGCTGCGTTCATGGATCTCATGAATCGCGTCTGCAAGCCGTATTTGGACAAATTTGTCATCGTCTTCATCGACGATATTCTTATATATTCCAAAAGCCAAGCTGACCACGAGAAGCACCTCCGTTGCATTCTCGAATTACTACAGCGTGAGAAACTCTACGCCAAATTCTCGAAATGTGAATTCTGGCTACGAGAGGTTCAGTTTTTAGGTCACGTTGTAAGTAAGCGTGGTATCCAAGTGGATCCCGCTAAGGTAGAGGCAGTCATGAACTGGCAAGAGCCAAAGACGCCTACCAAAATTCGTAGTTTCCTGGGATTAGCAGGATACTACAGGAGATTTATTGAGAATTTTTCAAGGATTGCTGCGCCCCTGACCTCCTTAACCAAGAAGAAAGAAAAATTTATTTGGGGCCCAAAGCAGCAAGAGTCCTTCGAAGTTCTGAAGCAGAAGCTAAGCAACGCACCTGTGTTGACACTACCTGAAGGTACAGATGAATTCGTAGTTTACTGCGATGCATCACACACAGGCATGGGGTGTGTGCTTATGCAGAAGGGCAAGGTGATTGCCTATGCTTCAAGGCAATTAAAGGTGCACGAAAAGAATTACACCACCCATGATTTGGAGTTGGGTGCCGTTGTATTTGCACTGAAATTGTGGAGGCATTACCTTTATGGTATTAAATTTGTGATTTATTCTGATCACAAAAGCCTCCAGCACCTGTTCAATCAGAAAGAGTTGAACATGAGGCAGCGTCGTTGGATGGAAACCTTGAATGACTATGATTGCGAGATCAGGTACCATCCCGGCAAGGCGAATGTAGTCGCTGATGCCCTGAGCAGAAAAGAAAGGGTAAAACCTATTCGAATCAATGCCAAGAGCATTGAGGTCAAGAACAATTTAATTGAAAGGATATTAGCTGCACAGCGAGAGGCTGTTGTCACGGCCCCCGCCCCCGGTTTGACCCGGATCAGGAGCCGCGGGACAGGAAACACGCGGTAGTCATGTTTACAGCGGAAGTCTTAACAGGATCGTTTAAAATTTGAAAATGCCCGAGTATTATTTATTTACATTTCGGGATAAACCCCGTAAATTTCATCATTTCATTATTTTACAAACATGTTTATTTATTTTATATGAGCCACTACTTCAAGCTTGATGGTGCTCCGTAGCACGTGTACTGAATTCACAGTATGTCACCTGAAACATGTTGTAAAAAGGTTTTGTCAGCGGGGAAATACTGAGTGAATCATTCAGTTTGCTAAAACGACACATAGTTATTAATTACAGCATAAGAGCGATTACAATGGCAGGATCTTATTTTATATCTGGTCTTGCCACCCGTGTGACGATGGTCATACCACTATTGGGTCCAGTCACCCAATTAGTGACGGTTTGTCACTGCTAGGTCTTGTAGCCTAACCCATGTTAGGGCTTATTGCCTAACCGTGAAAAATTAGTAATGTGCACAATACCCCACTAACCAGCGATCAAGATAACCACGACTTAATCCCTGTAATTATAACACTTTGAAAATACTTTGAAGTATTGTAAAACAGTTTGATAAAAAGAGAATGACTCACATTGCAGTTTTAACGGGCAAGGTATAAGCCTACTGATTAGCCTTGATTATCCTAATTCAAATAATAATGCATACACGCAAACAGGTTAGTGATCAATACAGCAGTTACGATAATTTCCCGAGATCAATTCTTACAATGAATGACCAAGTGCAATACTTCAACTCATTTATCAAAATGACAAACGACAAAGTATAGTACTTCAACTCGTGTATCGAATTATCGACAACGACAAAGTACAATGCTTCAACTCATTATCGAATTATCGACAACGACAAAGCATAGCCCAATGTGGGCAGCACTTAAACATTCTTTGGATATATTGATTTCGGACAATGAATCGTAATAGCGATCGAGTAATTACCCTGATTACGGCAGCACCTCGTGATCGTGTGTGTTTAATTGTAGTAAATAGTGTATAACTTCGTCTACGAAGTGAATTTCTTCGTCGAATTAACACCAGAGTGCAAGTGCCAGACCCCTCTATTTATACCCAAAATTGGTATCTCCCGCGTGTCGCGACAGAATTCGGGGAACCTTCCGCTACTCGCCTGGGAAGTCATTTTTAGGGTAGGGTAGGTACGTGTCCAACTAGCTCAGGTGAGTCGACAGTTTTTATAAATTCAATTTCGACAGCGTATTATATGGATAATCGTAAGCTAGGGTTTATCCCCCCTGAGTTTTAGGGGTCCTGATCCTGATTCCGATTGTTCTAAAAATTTTAGGGTTAGTGCAGAATTACTTGGGTTTCTCAATTAGGGTTTTCTTATGGACTAATTATCATCCTAATTATTAATTTTAATGAGAGTTGTTACATCCTCCCCACCTTAATAAAAATCTCGTCCTCGAGATTTACTAGAAATGATCCTACGTACCTTAGATTTAGCTTTCCTTTCTTACCGAATCTAATAACTCTTTTCCAAGGAGATTATTTTTGATAACATTTTGTCTCCAACTCGAACTCCAACATCTTTTGTTTATAATCGTCTCCAGTGATACTAAATATTGCAGTTGTATTTACTTAGGATTTTCTAATTCTTGTTGCTCAAATATGTATCTTAAATTCTTATGACCCATATAGATAGTAAACTTACCTCTTTTCAGATAATGTTTCCAAATCTTAAGGGTAAATTTATGGCTTCTAAATTTTAGATATAGAGGTGGAATTGCTTTCTTCGTGCTTTTGCAATTGCCTTGATGCATACACAATTACCTTTTTGTGTGGCATTATCATATCTCCGAATTCTAGCTTTGAGGCATTACCGTATACTTTTAAAACCTTCTGTTCCTTCTAGAATTGGGACCCTTGTTAATTTATACTGTAAAATTTTAAAGGCTTCTTTTGGTTTAGGTTCTTATTCAGTCTTAAACTGTTTTAGCTTAGTTTAGGGATATATCCTACCTAGAAAAATATTCCAAATAAACTGTCTACAGTATCTGTCTGAATTTACATAATTCCTAATTTCTCTTTAGGGATTGCGGAATCTTCCATTTAGTCATTTGCTGCTATCTTAGCAAGATCTAAGTGAATACCTTCAAGATTCACTATGTGTCTTAAGAATTGCACTTCTTAAAGTCAGAATTCACATTTTGAGAATTTAGGCATATGTAAATGCTTACAACAGTCCTCCTGACTTTTGGAAGTAAATAAGTATATTGTTTGATGAAAACAATTACAAATTTATCCAAATATGGTTTACATATTCTGTTTATCATGTCCATAAATGCTACTGGGGCATTTGTTAATCCGGAGAGCATGATTGTGAATTTGTATCGCTCATACCTAATCCTGAGAGCAGTTTTAGGTATGTTTTCTTCTTGTTCTTTCAAGTGATAATATCTAAAACACAAATCTATCGTACACAAATACCTAGTTTTCTAGAGTTGATCAAATAGATCATCAATCTTAGGTAATGGGTATCGATTCCTAATTATAACTTTAATTCCCTATAATTGATACACCTTCTCCTTGATCCGTCCTTTCTATTAACACGGAAGCTTTTATTATAGAGAATTCGAGCAAAATTAGTTTATTTAACCAATCTATTCCTATAACATCAAATCTGGCTAATTTATTAAAAATTTACGTCTTATTAATTCAATATTCGCAAAATATTAACGAAATCTGTGTCATCTGTAGAAGTCAGCCTAAGGTTTGGTTAAAAGTAAATTAAGGATTTGGCAAAAAGGGAGTATTTGTAAAACTTTGGTTTGTACCAGAATCAAATAATACTTTTGCCTAATCGTCGGGAACTAAAACGTACCAACTAGGATGTCAGGAATTAGTTCAGCTTCCTGAGTAGTCAATTGAAAAGTTCTTGCGTTTCTCTTGGCAGTCCCTTCTGCAGGTTTCGCCTTTTCGTTTGCTGGGTTGCCTAATTTCGGGCAGTTCGTTCTGTAATGTCCGGCTTCTCCACAATTGTAACAGGTTATTGCCTTCTTTTTCCTGCAATCCTCTTCCCGATGTCCTGGAATTTTGCAGAAATTGCAGCATCCTTTGCATTTTCCAAAATGCTTTCCCTTGCAGGTATCGCAAAATGGAATAGTAGGAAATCGCTCATTTCCTCTTTTCCTGAGATGGTTATTACTACCTATGTGAAATTCTTGGGAAATTTTCTGGGCTAAATCTTTCCTCCTATTTTCTTCCCGAGTGCGTACCAGTCCATCAGTTAGAGTGTTGGCTAATTCTACCGCATCGTCAATTGTACGAGGTCTCGCGGCTTTAACAATGTCACGAATTTCACTAATCAATCCCCAAATATAGCGAGATATAAGTACCGGTTCTGGCGAAGCCAGAGTAGGTACAATTCTGGCATACTCAAAGAATTTTGAAGTATACCCTCGACAATCTACATCTACCATTCGGTGACTTAAAAACTTATTTGCCATTTGCTCTTTCTCATATTCGGGACAGAATTTTCTTTCTATTAATTGCTTAAACTCTTCCCAACCCATGGCATAGGCTACGTCACTTCCTTTGGCTTGTAACACTGTATTCCACCATTCTAACGCTTCTTCCTTGAAAAGGTGCGAAGCATACATAACCTTATCTTCCTCAACACATTTGCTTATTCTGATCACTGCCTCGGTTTTTTCTAACCAACGCAGTGCCGCAGTTGCCCCTTCATTGCCTGCGAATTCTACAGGTTTACAGGCAAGGAACTCCTTATAAGTGCAACCAGGTGTTGCAGCTTTCCTTTTCTTAGGAAGCGGAGCTTGTCGCGGTTCTTTATCATGATTAACATGATCATTACCTCCGTTTACGCTATTACTGAAATTATCTTCAGAAATACATTTGCTAGGAATGATTTGCTGTGGTTCTACGGGATTTTTAACAGCAGCAACAATTGCTGGAATAGCGTTGGCTATCCCTTGAGCAATTATTGTTGGAATAGTGTTGGCGATCCCTTGAGCAACGATATTTTCTATATCCTGCCTAGTCATATATTGACCCCCTGACTGTTGCTCAGATTGATTACCCTCGTTAACTGGTTCGTTATTAGCGTTTTCCATTGGATAACTGATTTATAGATAAATAATTAGTATACAAGAAATAATCCAATGTTACCCTTAATTGCACATAATCACGTGAACCCAATTCTGTAAATTTTCTAAGTTTTTCATTATATCATGCTTCTATATACATCCGTTTTATTTTACACATACTGATTTTACTTATTACTATTACATAATCGTAATTTCATAATTCCTTTATCCTTTTGTTAGATAATAGTCTAGTAACGGTGTTTCCTTGGATCGTAATTCCAGGAGATTTGTTTCCCAATCTCTTGGATCCTATTTCCAATATTCATTAGTTCTTGATCCAAGTAGTGAAGTCTAGTTGTATTCTCGTTACTCTTTGGTGGATTTGGTAAAGGTTCTAGATTGAACTGAGGAAAAAGCTTATAGGGATTGTTCTGTAACTGTATTTCATGAGTCAACCATTCGTCTATGTCGAAAGGTCGCGAATGTACTGAAAGGTTTGGAATAGCTGGTTCTAAGTTCATTGATAGTTGTGTTTCATTAATATTCTTGATAGTACTATAGTCTGTTAATGTAAGGTCTAATTCTTCTTGAGATGGTAACCCTTTAATTTGCCTAGAGCTTTCCCCAATGTCTATTTTCTTGGGCTTGGGTTTCTTGAGAGGTGAAGCATCAAATTCTATAGGTTCTTCTCTATCTGGTATATATCTATTGAAATCTCTGGAAACTTCTACTCTTACTGGATAGAGATTTAAATTCTGAAGGCATCAGACAAATCACTCATGCTGTTTAAAAATACACACACAATTTATTAAATCAGAATTTATAACAGATTTTGATTTTATCTACCAGAACAACTAGAATTTAAAGCAACCTATGTTTTATTTATAAGTTTATTTATTTACGGAATAAAGCTTCTAAACTGCAGATAATGAAAGTACTAAAACTTTGGTTCAAATTTATTTAAAAATTTGTATTCATTGCTACGTTGACTAGTATATAAAGATCTGTCCATACTGTATACAATTAGTCAGATAATGAAACACATAATCACAGAATAGCAATTCATAAAATTAAGTATTTTCTAAATATTTGATAGGCTTAAATCAGTGGCTTGATTAGTGGCTCTGATACCACCTCTTTCCTGTCACGGCCCCCGCCCCCGGTTTGACCCGGATCAGGAGCCGCGGGACAGGAAACACGCGGTAGTCATGTTTACAGCGGAAGTCTTAACAGGATCGTTTAAAATTTGAAAATGCCCGAGTATTATTTATTTACATTTCGGGATAAACCCCGTAAATTTCATCATTTCATTATTTTACAAACATGTTTATTTATTTTATATGAGCCACTACTTCAAGCTTGATGGTGCTCCGTAGCACGTGTACTGAATTCACAGTATGTCACCTGAAACATGTTGTAAAAAGGTTTTGTCAGCGGGGAAATACTGAGTGAATCATTCAGTTTGCTAAAACGACACATAGTTATTAATTACAGCATAAGAGCGATTACAATGGCAGTATCTTATTTTATATCTGGTCTTGCCACCCGTGTGACGATGGTCATACCACTATTGGGTCCAGTCACCCAATTAGTGACGTTTTGTCACTGCTAGGTCTTGTAGCCTAACCCCTGTTAGGGCTTATTGCCTAACCGTGAAAAATTAGTAATGTGCACAATACCCCACTAACCAGCGATCAAGATAACCACGACTTAATCCCTGTAATTATAACACTTTGAAAATACTTTGAAGTATTGTAAAACAGTTTGATAAAAAGAGAATGACTCACATTGCAGTTTTAACGGGCAAGGTATAAGCCTACTGATTAGCCTTGATTATCCTAATTCAAATAATAATGCATACACGCAAACAGGTTAGTGATCAATACAGCAGTTACGATAATTTCCCGAGATCAATTCTTACAATGAATGACCAAGTGCAATACTTCAACTCATTTATCAAAATGACAAACGACAAAGTATAGTACTTCAACTCGTGTATCGAATTATCGACAACGACAAAGTACAATGCTTCAACTCATTATCGAATTATCGACAACGACAAAGCATAGCCCAATGTGGGCAGCACTTAAACATTCTTTGGATATATTGATTTCGGACAATGAATCGTAATAGCGATCGAGTAATTACCCTGATTACGGCAGCACCTCGTGATCGTGTGTGTTTAATTGTAGTAAATAGTGTATAACTTCGTCTACGAAGTGAATTTCTTCGTCGAATTAACACCAGAGTGCAAGTGCCAGACCCCTCTATTTATACCCAAAATTGGTATCTCCCGCGTGTCGCGACAGAATTCGGGGAACCTTCCGCTACTCGCCTGGGAAGTCATTTTTAGGGTAGGGTAGGTACGTGTCCAACTAGCTCAGGTGAGTCGACAGTTTTTATAAATTCAATTTCGACAGCGTATTATATGGATAATCGTAAGCTAGGGTTTATCCCCCCTGAGTTTTAGGGGTCCTGATCCTGATTCCGATTGTTCTAAAAATTTTAGGGTTAGTGCAGAATTACTTGGGTTTCTCAATTAGGGTTTTCTTATGGACTAATTATCATCCTAATTATTAATTTTAATGAGAGTTGTTACATCCTCCCCACCTTAATAAAAATCTCGTCCTCGAGATTTACTAGAAATGATCCTACGTACCTTAGATTTAGCTTTCCTTTCTTACCGAATCTAATAACTCTTTTCCAAGGAGATTATTTTTGATAACATTTTGTCTCCAACTCGAACTCCAACATCTTTTGTTTATAATCGTCTCCAGTGATACTAAATATTGCAGTTGTATTTACTTAGGATTTTCTAATTCTTGTTGCTCAAATATGTATCTTAAATTCTTATGACCCATATAGATAGTAAACTTACCTCTTTTCAGATAATGTTTCCAAATCTTAAGGGTAAATTTATGGCTTCTAAATTTTAGATATAGAGGTGGAATTGCTTTCTTCGTGCTTTTGCAATTGCCTTGATGCATACACAATTACCTTTTTGTGTGGCATTATCATATCTCCGAATTCTAGCTTTGAGGCATTACCGTATACTTTTAAAACCTTCTGTTCCTTCTAGAATTGGGACCCTTGTTACTTTATACTGTAAAATTTTAAAGGCTTCTTTTGGTTTAGGTTCTTATTCAGTCTTAAACTGTTTTAGCTTAGTTTAGGGATATATCCTACCTAGAAAAATATTCCAAATAAACTGTCTACAGTATCTGTCTGAATTTACATAATTCCTAATTTCTCTTTAGGGATTGCGGAATCTTCCATTTAGTCATTTGCTGCTATCTTAGCAAGATCTAAGTGAATACCTTCAAGATTCACTATGTGTCTTAAGAATTGCACTTCTTAAAGTCAGAATTCACATTTTGAGAATTTAGGCATATGTAAATGCCTACAACAGTCCTCCTGACTTTTGGAAGTAAATAAGTATATTGTTTGATGAAAACAATTACAAATTTATCCAAATATGGTTTACATATTCTGTTTATCATGTCCATAAATGCTACTGGGGCATTTGTTAATCCGGAGAGCATGATTGTGAATTTGTATCGCTCATACCTAATCCTGAGAGCAGTTTTAGGTATGTTTTCTTCTTGTTCTTTCAAGTGATAATATCTAAAACACAAATCTATCGTACACAAATACCTAGTTTTCTAGAGTTGATCAAATAGATCATCAATCTTAGGTAATGGGTATCGATTCCTAATTATAACTTTAATTCCCTATAATTGATACACCTTCTCCTTGATCCGTCCTTTCTATTAACACGGAAGCTTTTATTATAGAGAATTCGAGCAAAATTAGTTTAGTTAACCAATCTATTCCTATAACATCAAATCTGGCTAATTTATTAAAAATTTACGTCTTATTAATTCAATATTCGCAAAATATTAACGAAATCTGTGTCATCTGTAGAAGTCAGCCTAAGGTTTGGTTAAAAGTAAATTAAGGATTTGGCAAAAAGGGAGTATTTGTAAAACTTTGGTTTGTACCAGAATCAAATAATACTTTTGCCTAATCGTCGGGAACTAAAACGTACCAACTAGGATGTCAGGAATTAGTTCAGCTTCCTGAGTAGTCAATTGAAAAGTTCTTGCGTTTCTCTTGGCAGTCCCTTCTGCAGGTTTCGCCTTTTCGTTTGCTGGGTTGCCTAATTTCGGGCAGTTCGTTCTGTAATGTCCGGCTTCTCCACAATTGTAACAGGTTATTGCCTTCTTTTTCCTGCAATCCTCTTCCCGATGTCCTGGAATTTTGCAGAAATTGCAGCATCCTTTGCATTTTCCAAAATGCTTTCCCTTGCAGGTATCGCAAAATGGAATAGTAGGAAATCGCTCATTTCCTCTTTTCCTGAGATGGTTATTACTACCTATGTGAAATTCTTGGGAAATTTTCTGGGCTAAATCTTTCCTCCTATTTTCTTCCCGAGTGCGTACCAGTCCATCAGTTAGAGTGTTGGCTAATTCTACCGCATCGTCAATTGTACGAGGTCTCGCGGCTTTAACAATGTCACGAATTTCACTAATCAATCCCCAAATATAGCGAGATATAAGTACCGGTTCTGGCGAAGCCAGAGTAGGTACAATTCTGGCATACTCAAAGAATTTTGAAGTATACCCTCGACAATCTACATCTACCATTCGGTGACTTAAAAACTTATTTGCCATTTGCTCTTTCTCATATTCGGGACAAAATTTTCTTTCTATTAATTGCTTAAACTCTTCCCAACCCATGGCATAGGCTACGTCACTTCCTTTGGCTTGTAACACTGTATTCCACCATTCTAACGCTTCTTCCTTGAAAAGGTGCGAAGCATACATAACCTTATCTTCCTCAACACATTTGCTTATTCTGATCACTGCCTCGGTTTTTTCTAACCAACGCAGTGCCGCAGTTGCCCCTTCATTGCCTGCGAATTCTACAGGTTTACAGGCAAGGAACTCCTTATAAGTGCAACCAGGTGTTGCAGCTTTCCTTTTCTTAGGAAGCGGAGCTTGTCGCGGTTCTTTATCATGATTAACATGATCATTACCTCCGTTTACGCTATTACTGAAATTATCTTCAGAAATACATTTGCTAGGAATGATTTGCTGTGGTTCTACGGGATTTTTAACAGCAGCAACAATTGCTGGAATAGCGTTGGCTATCCCTTGAGCAATTATTGTTGGAATAGTGTTGGCGATCCCTTGAGCAACGATATTTTCTATATCCTGCCTAGTCATATATTGACCCCCTGACTGTTGCTCAGATTGATTACCCTCGTTAACTGGTTCGTTATTAGCGTTTTCCATTGGATAACTGATTTATAGATAAATAATTAGTATACAAGAAATAATCCAATGTTACCCTTAATTGCACATAATCACGTGAACCCAATTCTGTAAATTTTCTAAGTTTTTCATTATATCATGCTTCTATATACATCCGTTTTATTTTACACATACTGATTTTACTTATTACTATTACATAATCGTAATTTCATAATTCCTTTATCCTTTTGTTAGATAATAGTCTAGTAACGGTGTTTCCTTGGATCGTAATTCCAGGAGATTTGTTTCCCAATCTCTTGGATCCTATTTCCAATATTCATTAGTTCTTGATCCAAGTAGTGAAGTCTAGTTGTATTCTCGTTACTCTTTGGTGGATTTGGTAAAGGTTCTAGATTGAACTGAGGAAAAAGCTTATAGGGATTGTTCTGTAACTGTATTTCATGAGTCAACCATTCGTCTATGTCGAAAGGTCGCGAATGTACTGAAAGGTTTGGAATAGCTGGTTCTAAGTTCATTGATAGTTGTGTTTCATTAATATTCTTGATAGTACTATAGTCTGTTAATGTAAGGTCTAATTCTTCTTGAGATGGTAACCCTTTAATTTGCCTAGAGCTTTCCCCAATGTCTATTTTCTTGGGCTTGGGTTTCTTGAGAGGTGAAGCATCAAATTCTATAGGTTCTTCTCTATCTGGTATATATCTATTGAAATCTCTGGAAACTTCTACTCTTACTGGATAGAGATTTAAATTCTGAAGGCATCAGACAAATCACTCATGCTGTTTAAAAATACACACACAATTTATTAAATCAGAATTTATAACAGATTTTGATTTTATCTACCAGAACAACTAGAATTTAAAGCAACCTATGTTTTATTTATAAGTTTATTTATTTACGGAATAAAGCTTCTAAACTGCAGATAATGAAAGTACTAAAACTTTGGTTCAAATTTATTTAAAAATTTGTATTCATTGCTACGTTGACTAGTATATAAAGATCTGTCCATACTGTATACAATTAGTCAGATAATGAAACACATAATCACAGAATAGCAATTCATAAAATTAAGTATTTTCTAAATATTTGATAGGCTTAAATCAGTGGCTTGATTAGTGGCTCTGATACCACCTCTTTCCTGTCACGGCCCCCGCCCCCGGTTTGACCCGGATCAGGAGCCGCGGGACAGGAAACACGCGGTAGTCATGTTTACAGCGGAAGTCTTAACAGGATCGTTTAAAATTTGAAAATGCCCGAGTATTATTTATTTACATTTCGGGATAAACCCCGTAAATTTCATCATTTCATTATTTTACAAACATGTTTATTTATTTTATATGAGCCACTACTTCAAGCTTGATGGTGCTCCGTAGCACGTGTACTGAATTCACAGTATGTCACCTGAAACATGTTGTAAAAAGGTTTTGTCAGCGGGGAAATACTGAGTGAATCATTCAGTTTGCTAAAACGACACATAGTTATTAATTACAGCATAAGAGCGATTACAATGGCAGTATCTTATTTTATATCTGGTCTTGCCACCCGTGTGACGATGGTCATACCACTATTGGGTCCAGTCACCCAATTAGTGACGTTTTGTCACTGCTAGGTCTTGTAGCCTAACCCCTGTTAGGGCTTATTGCCTAACCGTGAAAAATTAGTAATGTGCACAATACCCCACTAACCAGCGATCAAGATAACCACGACTTAATCCCTGTAATTATAACACTTTGAAAATACTTTGAAGTATTGTAAAACAGTTTGATAAAAAGAGAATGACTCACATTGCAGTTTTAACGGGCAAGGTATAAGCCTACTGATTAGCCTTGATTATCCTAATTCAAATAATAATGCATACACGCAAACAGGTTAGTGATCAATACAGCAGTTACGATAATTTCCCGAGATCAATTCTTACAATGAATGACCAAGTGCAATACTTCAACTCATTTATCAAAATGACAAACGACAAAGTATAGTACTTCAACTCGTGTATCGAATTATCGACAACGACAAAGTACAATGCTTCAACTCATTATCGAATTATCGACAACGACAAAGCATAGCCCAATGTGGGCAGCACTTAAACATTCTTTGGATATATTGATTTCGGACAATGAATCGTAATAGCGATCGAGTAATTACCCTGATTACGGCAGCACCTCGTGATCGTGTGTGTTTAATTGTAGTAAATAGTGTATAACTTCGTCTACGAAGTGAATTTCTTCGTCGAATTAACACCAGAGTGCAAGTGCCAGACCCCTCTATTTATACCCAAAATTGGTATCTCCCGCGTGTCGCGACAGAATTCGGGGAACCTTCCGCTACTCGCCTGGGAAGTCATTTTTAGGGTAGGGTAGGTACGTGTCCAACTAGCTCAGGTGAGTCGACAGTTTTTATAAATTCAATTTCGACAGCGTATTATATGGATAATCGTAAGCTAGGGTTTATCCCCCCTGAGTTTTAGGGGTCCTGATCCTGATTCCGATTGTTCTAAAAATTTTAGGGTTAGTGCAGAATTACTTGGGTTTCTCAATTAGGGTTTTCTTATGGACTAATTATCATCCTAATTATTAATTTTAATGAGAGTTGTTACAGCTGTGTTGGAAGCTAATTATCCTAATGAAAAGTTAGGAGTAACTAAGGAGCAGTTGACTCTTAGCAAGGATGGAATCCTTAGACTGAACGGACGTATATGGGTTCCGATTTATGGAGGGCTACGAGATGTTATCCTCCAGGAAGCCCATAGTTCCAAATATTCGGTCCATCCTGGAGCCGACAAAATGTATCATGACTTAAAGGCAAACTATTGGTGGATAGGCTTGAAAAAGTCTGTGGCCGCCCATGTAGCAAAGTGCTTGACTTGTGCTCAAGTCAAAGCCGAGCACCAAAAGCCGTCTGGCTTACTACAACAGCCTGAGCTTTTCGCGTGGAAGTGGGAATGTGTAACTATGGATTTTATTACCAAGTTACCGAAAACCAGGAAGGGAAACGACACGATATGGGTCATAGTCGATAGGCTGACTAAATCAGCTCATTTCTTACCCATCAAGGAGACGTATAGCTCCGATATGTTAGCCCAACTGTATGTTGATAAGATTGTAGCCTTACACGGCATACCTGTGTCTATTATCTCCGACAGGGATACTAGATACACGTCACATTTCTGGAAGAGTTTCCAGCAATCTTTAGGTACGCGTTTGAACTTCAGTACGGCTTACCATCCACAGACGGACGGTCAAAGTGAGCGTACTATACAGACGTTAAAAGACATGCTTCGTGCATGTGCGATCGATTTAGGTGGTAACTGGGATAAGAATCTACCCCTAATCGAATTCTCCTACAATAATAGCTACCATACCAGCATAAAGGTTGCGCCTTTCGAGGCATTATACGGTAGGAAATGTAGATCGCCTGTTTGTTGGGCGGAAGTAGGAGAGGTCCAATTATCGGGACCAGAGATAGTTTTCCAGACAACGGACAAGATTGTCCAGATACGGGAACGTCTCAAGGCTGCCCGTGATAGGCAGAAAAGCTACGCTGATCCGAAGCGTAAGGACCTTCACTTTGATGTAGGTGAAAAGGTGTTGCTTAAGGTGTCGCCCTGGAAAGGGGTGATGCGTTTCGGCAAGAAGGGCAAGCTGAGTCCGAGGTACATAGGACCTTTTGAGGTCATTGAACGTGTCGGGTCAGTTGCCTATAAGTTGAACTTGCCTGAAGAGCTCAATGGAATTCACAATGTGTTCCACATCTGCAATCTCAAAAAGTGCTTCGCCGATGAATCATTGGTGATTCCACACACGGATGTGCATATAGATGAGAGCTTAAAGTTTGTAGAAAAACCTTTGTCGATTGAAGATCGACAGGTGAAGAAGCTTCGAAGAAAGCACGTACCGATTGTAAAAGTCAAATGGGATGCTCGTAGAGGTCCCGAATACACGTGGGAAGTCGAAGCCACAATGAAAGAAAAATACCCTTATTTATTTGAGTAAATCTCGGGTCGAGATTTATTTTAAGGGGGTGAGGATGTAACACCTCGAATTTTTGTGTCCAATAATGTGTTAACACGTGTCATTTGATTACACGTGGCATTGATATTAAATAAAGGACTAATATTGACAAACCTTGAAAGTATATAAATTCGAGGGTTATAAATGTCAATCAAGGGTAAATATACTGTATAGTAACCCTAAATAATGCTTGTACCTTCAAACGAATAAATCATAGATCGTACGGAAGTGAAACGCGGAAGAAAGTGAGAGATTACAAGCTACAGGGGTTAACCGTGCCAACATGTTTAATTATACCTCTGAGTGACCCTTTAACGTTCCCAAGGCTTTGTAACAGTATTATACGCTCACTAGAATATACTGTATAAATTCCGCGAAGTTCCGTTTTAAAACGAGAAAGTTATGATCGAATTCGTATGAGAAGGGATAAAAGCGTCAACAATGAAAGTTAAGGCTTTCTGAATAATTAATAAACTAACCGGGGACTTAACAACGCGGGTAAATAACACGAGGTCCTTAGTTGTAATTAACCGAGGGCCAAACCGCAAAGTTACCCCTTCAAACCCGAAAGGTCAGGTTAATAATTACGAAAGATTTCGTTATTAATTACCAGGATTTCGTAATGATTATAAAAGATTTTAAAAACCTGAAAAACAGGCCTCTCGCGACCCGCATTAGAGTTTGGGTTAAGTGAAAGCGGGCCGCGAGCCATCTAAGATACGCGCCTGATTTTAAACCTCAGGCGGCCCGCGTTCAAATGCATGGAAAACTTCCATGCGGGCCGCATTGGACGCCCAGATGCAGAAAACTTGGATTTTCTTGCCTTTTGAGCTTGTGAACGATCAAACATCAATAAATGAGGCATGGGCACCCTATACTCGACCCATAGCTCTATGGGACACCTGCCCATCATCCATGATCAGTTGTAGGTGTTGTGTAATGATCTTGAGTGCCTTGTTTCACTATAAATAGCCATCCTTGGTTCATAACTTTCATCACAACTCAAAACACTCAACTGATCATTCTAAGAAGCTCTCAAGCATTCTTCTCTGCTCTCTAAGCAAGACACAACTTCTGTAAGTCGTTCACATCCATTGTGGTCTTGTATTTCCATAGATTTAGCTTATAAACCAAACCGTCGTAACTAACGGTTGTCATAGCGATAATTCACAAATGGTCCAGTGAATTGTCGGATCAAAGGTAGTTATGAGTTGGTATTTATGTGGGTAATAAACCCCTAAAAGGGTTCCCTCTGATCACCACTCTAACTATGTCAAATGTCGAGTCAAACGTGCACTTAAAAAGTCAACAGAAAGCTATTTTGCCGTTTTGTACATAATCTGTAATGTATATGCTATGAAACCTGTTTTGGCACTCATAAAACATGATATTAAGTATATCAACTTGTTTACGCTCGTTTGAATCGACCATTTGCTACATTGACCCGGTTCGGAGCCGAATGTCGCAAAAGTTTGACTTTTGCTTTGACTTCAGTTTTGACCCATTTTAGTGAGGTATAGATATGCCTTAGGACTCTCTTAGGACCAGGTTACATGGTGATATAAGCCTCTGTGACCGGTTCATGATTTGTCCGAGTCTTTTACGCATTTCCGTTAATCGCCTAAAAGTTGACCGTACCGGCCTTTATAAAATAAAACGAGTATTTCGGACACATGAAGGGACCATAACCTTGCTTATTAAATTATAAGCATGTCCTTAAAGTTTCACGTCAATCCGAGGTCTAGAATGAGAGTTATGCTAAATAGCGCAATTATAAGAAACTTTTGTAATAAACGGCGCAATTAGCATAACACCCATCTAAACCAAGATTTCGTCTCCAAAACTTTTACCCACTGTAGTAAAATAATATTTTTGGAATTTTAAAGATTTTTAATAATTTTTACCTTGCTCATAACCTGCGGTTATGGCTACGGTTCGGTAAATACCGTATATACCCTTTTCGGCCAAAACTTGAGTTCTACAAGGTCTTTTGACCCGATTCCAGTTGCCATTGATTTTAAATAATAAATAAAGTATTTTAGACTTTACAAACTGATCGGGAAACTCAGATTTCCTGTAGAACTCGAAAAGCCCTTTAAAAGTCTTTAAAATGACCGAAAAGCCCCTACGGGGCATAATATTAACTTAAACTCGTTACGGGCGTCACGGAAGGTATCCTACTGATACCACAACCTCTTTAAGGCATATTGACTTAGGAAATAAGCGTAAGACTCTCATGGTTAACCGTTTCGCCTATTGCGCGCACGGTTCGGCTTATGAAACTAGTTTTCGTAAATTAGCTGATACGGGTCAAATTATATTATTTGGACCCCAAAATCCAGAGTGTGAACCTTAAACCTATATAAAACAAGTCTCTGAACTTGTTGGGGGCATAATCACACTCCATTCTCGGTTTTCGCCTTTTCGCGCAATTAAACCATATTTATATTCCGGAACCAACCGGTCTAGGCTACGGCCAATATAAAGACCTGTTAGGATTCTAAGAGGTTAATTAAAACCTTCGTTCCAGATTAGGAGCCCAGTAAAAGCTATCGGTGATTTAATCAAATTAAGGAATAATACTTGCAAAGGTAAATACTTTTAACTTATTTCCCCTATATGGGCTTGGGATACGGTATAATATTTACCGCTTGATTGAGCATCATATCTTCCATCGCTTAGGTGGTTAATTAAATATTATGATCGGCTTATTTAAACAGTTTTGTTTCTTAAAAGCCTTTGGGGGGTTAATGACCGTTGTCCCGGATATCCTTGGCATCATTTTACGAAATGGCCACGACCATCGACATCCCGGTGTAGGCGTACACCCGGTATATATTGTCGACATTTAATTAAAAGACGTAGCCGTTGGTTTCTATACTACGGTTTTACGCAATGTGGTGTGTCTATTAATCTTTAACCCGACACGATCCGGGCTACTGAACGCATAAAAGAACATGTAATACGTTCACAAGATTTTAATAATTTTCCCAAGTTATGAAAGAATTTGTGCCTTGTGCATTCAAATCAATTTTAAATAAACATTTTCAAATGTGTCAGTTGAATGCATTTACCAGTGTAAACTGACGTATTTTTCCCCAAAAAGATTAAGTGCAGGTACTATACGAAATTGGCTGGTATTAGCTTCCTAAGCATCACGAATAGTCTCGCAAACTCGATGCCGAATCTGAATGAACAATATTTTATTATTTTGATCCACTGTGGATACATTCGACTTCTGTAATACATTTGATATTACAACCAGGGGTTGAAGTATATATTTATCTTTAAGCTTCCGCTGTGCATTTATATAATTGTGTGGTTTGACTATATTGTTGCCAACTACGTCACGGTAATCCCCCGCCGGGCCCACCGGTGATACACGTGGAAATCGGGGTGTGACAACCCAGTTGGGATCCTCCGTAAAGTTATAACCTGTGGGGATCGTCTGCTCGAAGGGATTGTATGCTGCCGCGCTAGTATAAGCAGGGATTGGGTCTCCGAAATCCTGTGGTGGTGGTGGCGCGATTGGCGCAGAAGTTACTTCTGAGACGGGATGTGAAGATTCTCCCATCTCTGGTTTTTCATGAAGTGGCGAGTACCGGCTGCCACCTGAATGTGGAGGGGTGCCGATGCGCACTCCCCCTCGTGCGGAAATTCGTGCGTTCGTTTGTCTTCGCCTCGGAGGCGGGGGAGGCAAAACCGGAGGTGGTGGCAGCGGTGGAGTGACCTCGACAAGTCGGGAATCCTCAGAAGGATTCTGCTGCTGCTGTGGCTGCTGTTGCTGGGGGTGCAAGGGAGAGCTGTGTTGCGGCTGGTGCAGGGGAGAGTTATGGTAACTAGGGGTAAATACCCAGTCATACTGCCTGAATCTCTCCTCAAAGCTGTCGGGACCATTGTATGGTGATCCCACAAATGGTGACCCATCAGAAATCTCGATAGGGTGGTTCGGAGTTCCAGATGGTGGCATTGAGGGATCGGTATCTTCATCGACATCCATCGCATTGCCACCAGGAAAATGGTCTTCTGGTCCTAGTGGGTTAAAACCCATAGGCACATCAAGGTAGTCAGCGGGGTTGTACAGGCCTTGGAAAACAGGTGATGGGTGGTCAAAGGGTGATTGGTGTCCTTGGAGAGGAATATAGGACTGGTGAGAGTTGTGGGGCTCATTTTCTGATTGAGGCCCAAAGGAGTGTGGGATAGAAGGTGAGGTACTCAGTGAAACCGAGTGCCTTGCGGGTTCAGTAAAAGACCTCCACAGATTTTGAGTATCTGTGTTATGGGAGCCTGAAGGTGTTCGCCTGTGCGAAGGTCCGGCTTCATGGTCGTTTGGGGCTGCATATGCTCCTTGTCCCCTTCCTCTTCCTCTCATACGCGGCGGCATTTGTGAACCTGTCAAAAATCAAACAAGTGACACAACAAAATATATTTAAGACAAAGTTAGAAAATAAAACAAATTTTTGGATATTTCCTAAGTTCTTTGTCTAGACTCGAGAATCGAGGAATGTGCAATTGTGTAACTGAGATTAAACACAAAAAGCTAGTGTTTAATTCACTCAGAGTCGGCTCTGATACCAACCTGTCACACCCCTAATTTCCACGTGTCACCGGTGGGCCCGGTGGGGAGTATAATGACGTAGTTGGCATCATCATAGACAAACAACACAATATATAAATGCACACCGGAAGCAAAGATAGATTCATTTCAACTTTAATAGAGTGTAATATCAAATATCACTAATAGTTGAAACGGATCCACAGGCGGATCAAAATAAAATAAGATATTGTTCAACAGATTTATTGTCATCCAAGCTTGCGAGACTTATTGTGGACGCTCTAGAAGACAGCCAGCCTATTACGTGTAGTACCTGCACTTAACCTTTTGGGAAAATACGTCAGTTTACACTGGTAAATACAATTTAACTGACTCATTTTGAAAAGGTTGAAAATTGATTTGAATGCTCAAGGCACAAAACATTTTTATAACTTGGGATAATTATTTATTATAATCTTGTGAACGAATTACATGTTACTTGTGCGTTCAGTAGCCCGGATCTTGTCCGGGTTAAAGATCAATAGACACACCACAATAATGAGTTATACACTGACAGGTGTACGCCTACACCTCGTGCTCTGGTCGTGGCCATCTCGTAAGATGATGCCAAGGATATCCGGGACATGGTCATTAATCCCCCAAAGGCTTAAAGTAAACAAGACTATTTAAACGAGCCGATCAAATTATTCAATTAACCACCCAAGGATGTAAGATTTGATGCTCGATCAAGCGGTATTCTATATACCGTAACCCAAGCCCGTATAGGGAAAATAAGTTAAAAGTATTTACCTTGGTAAGTATAAATCACAACTAGCAAGTGAAGGTAGCTTTTACTGGTTCTTCTATTCTGGAACAAAGGTTTATAATAACCTATTAGATTCCTAACGGATCTTTATTTAAGCCTAAGCTTAGACCGGTTAGTTTTAAGGACGATACGGTTCAAACGCACGATTAAGCGAAGACCGGATAGAACGTGATTTAGACCCGACAAGTTTGAATACTTGTATAATATGGGTATGCTAAATACATTCTGGATTTTGAGACAAAAATGATAATATTTGACCCGTTTCGGTCAATTTATGCAAACTAGTTACATAAACCGAACCGAACGCTAAAAGAGCGTTACGGGTAACCATAAGAGTCATATGCAAGTTTCCTGAGATAATATGCCTTAAATATGTTATACTATAAGTAAGATATCTTCTATTATGCCCCATACGAAATTTAACTCAATTTACACCTCATAAGGGCATTTTGGTCATTTAAAAGATTATAAAAGAGTTAAATTTGTAATCTGAGTTACAGGTCTGATTTACACAGCAAATACACTTAATTTAATATGTTATAACAGTAGGTTATGACCCGTATGTGAAACTTATCATTTAAAACCAAACTATGCCCCTTAGGGGTATTTTGGTAATTTCACAAGGGCTCAAACGATCAAAACTGGAAACCTGAGTTCAAAAACTTGTGCTTACTGTTATTATATAAAAATATACTAGAAACATCAGTAGGTATTAACCTTATATGTTTAATATGATTATAGTACATACTATGCGTTAAATATGCTTAAAAAGCCGATTTGGAGCCATTTCCGGGTTTTTAAAAGAAAGCTGAGATTTTTATAATTCCCGAAGGCTCAAATTATTTTATTTAACAAATAAAATCAGTAGAAAAAGGTTTGGGGTCAAAAGGATTTGTAGAATTCATTTTATGGCCAAAAAGGGCAAAATCGGTATTAACCGAATTAAACTTAGAGACCTATGTTATGCTCAGCCAAAAATTAAATAAAAATCATCAAAAATCCCAAAATATTATATTACATCAGTGGGTAAAAAGTTTTATATCAAAAAGTGGGTTTAAATAGGCTATACGCTAATTACGCCGTTTACTTAACATAAAGCTTTCAAATTACGATATTGAGCATAACTCATAATCTAGACCTCAAACTGATATCAAATTTTAAGTGCAAGCTTATAAATCAGTAACAAACGTTTCTACTCTTTCACTTTTTCAAAAATCGCGTTTTATAGCAAAAAGGGCATAATAGTCAACTTTTAAACATAAATCGGAAACATGCATATGCATCGGATGAGTATTGAACCAAGTTGTAAAATCTCAGAGAGTTGTACATATATGAAATTGGTTCAAAATAAACTCTAAGGCAGATCTCAAACATGCATGCACGGATCAGAATTGAGAGTCAAAGAAAAAGTCAATTTATGAGACTTTCGGTTCCGATCCGGGTTTAAACTGAAAATTGTCGAGATGAACTTGTTGAGACACATTCTTACATTGATTACCAAGTTATTTTAATGATCAAATAGGTTGCATGTACCCTACATTGCTAATCATGCTTAAATTTGCAAATACACATTCTGTTGACTTTTTGAAACAAGCTTTGACTCGATAATTATCATATTTAGAGTGGGAATCTGAAAATACCCTTTTAAGGGTTTGTTACCCACATAAATACCAACTTGTAGGTACTTTCAATTCGAGAAATGACTGAGCCATTTTCGATTAATCATGAAGTCAAACTAAATTTACGATGGATTAACTTTCGGTTAATAAACTAAGCTAGAACGAATTAGGGAAGGGTATGAATAGTTACAAGAGTCCTAATAACAAGTAGGAAGCCCTATGAACCCTTGTTGATGACCAGAGAGCTCCAGAATTGATCTTGTGAATTTTTGTAACTACAAGTGTTGAATGTTTGTAAGCTTCAAGACCCTTTTATGCCAACTTTGATCTCATTAGAGGGTGCCACAATAGTCTAGGGATGTTGTAAGATGGATCCAAGTGCCCCTAGCTGCATGTAATACTATTGGTGAGGCTCTGGAGTGGACAACAGCTGTAAACAACTCGAAATCAGGCCTGAAACTGGCACCTGGCCATTTTCTGTCACTGGGCAGGTCTCGCGGCCCGCTTAAGGACCCCAGGCGGGCCGCCTGGCTTCTTCTGATCCACAAAAACCTCTTAAATGTTGATGTTTTGGTCCTTGGTCCTTTGTTACGTGGTTTTTGCTATTTGTCTTGCACATTAGACCCTCAAATATGATTTTTAAGAGCCTTGGGACATTTACAAACATGGTAAAGTCCTTGGTTAACTTTGTGCTTACCCGAAAAGTCACGAATTTCAACGTTGACGCATTTAACCCTTCGCGCACGGTTTTGATCATAACTTTCTCATACGATAACGAAACTTCATGAAATTTTTACCACATATTCTAGTGAGTATATTTTATCATTACAAAGCTTCGGGTTTGCCAAAAGATCACTCAGAGGTATACATTCAACATGTTGACACAATTAGCCCCTGTAGTTTGCAATTCCTCACTTTCTTTCATTTTCCGGTTTGTATGATCCATGATATATCCGTTTAGGATTATAAACACCATGTAGGGTTATTGTAGAGCCTATTTTTCCATTGTTGACACTTTGGACCCTTATATTCCCATAGTTTCACTGTTTGTCAATTTTAGTCCCTCTAAAGTATGTTTTCACATATCCAAAGCCTATGCCACGTGTCAATGCAAAATTGGACGTAAATTTCCGAGGTGTTACAAGGCATCACAATGACTTCTCCAAAATCAATCACCGGTTCATTCTTGATTCTTACCAACCAATCCAAAGTTTATTCAGAATGCTAAAAATCTTTTAAATAGTTATACTTTAAAAAATTAACTTGTAATCGTAAGTAAACATCTATTTTAACTTATTATTCAACACGTCCATATCGTCACTTTACAACATGAACACAATAACGTATAGTGACCCATGCTCACTCACTACTCACCTTTAAATTAGGATTGGCCGCACAGCCCTTCTCGGTAGCCATCTTGATCAATTGACCCACCACTTTTTGGTAAAGAACCTATGAATCATCAAATTATATTTGTGTCAATAACATTTACTCAGAATATCCACAATCTGTACGTTATTCATTTTGGTTATTGGCTCAACCTTTTTTCTTTGTGACAGTTGTTTCAAATCATCATCTATACTTACCCGAACGTCATCAGAGTGAGATCGTTGTTCTGAATGTAAAGAACTCGGCTTCTTTTGCAATCTCATCAGCGATTAGCGTAACCCAGGGAACCTCGATCATGGTGACCACCTTATACTCAAATGTCAACCGCATATGAGTGAGATCGTTGTGCATATCAATGATCCGTGCTCAGAATCCTCAATCGCCGACCGATTTAGTCACATAACCCTAATAACAACACGGCCCCACCGTTATCGTATCGATTTAGGGCAATCACGTCGGTGGTGAGTGGTGGATAATTGGATATCAAGAAATATTGGTCGATTTAGGTGAGCGGCAGCCGTCGAGACTTGAGGCTAACGTGGCTACTGGTTACCACCATAACCCTTGTCGTTCAGGTTCGGCGTGCAACACCGTTACCACGGTCGACCACCGACTTGCACGGCCGTACACCGACTACCAGCGGAAGAGTTCTCCCTGCTCTCTATCTCTCTCTTGGTCGATCGCATGTGTGTGGGGTGTAAGAATGTAACTGGTTGTAGATCAAAGAAACATACAAAAGAGAGAATCAACGGTGGTGGGCGAGGAAAAGAGGAGGAAAAAAACCTTGTACAACTCTTTATGTAGAGAATACAACCATTAATGCCTAAGAATGTTGCTAATTTATAATATATAATGTGTCGTTTTAAGTAAAATGAATGATTCACTCAGTATTTCCCCGCTGACAAAACCTTAAACATGTTTCAGGTGATCTGTTGTGATCCAGGAAAAGTGTCGTGAAGCACTACAAGCTTAAGGAAGTGGCTCAAAATAAATAAATAAAGAAACATGTTTTGTAAAATAAAGATTTCCCAAGTGAAATCACTTTATTGTAAATTACAGGGTTTTATCCCTAATTTATGTAATAA
This sequence comes from Helianthus annuus, assembly GCF_002127325.2. Classification (NCBI taxonomy): domain Eukaryota; kingdom Viridiplantae; phylum Streptophyta; class Magnoliopsida; order Asterales; family Asteraceae; genus Helianthus; species Helianthus annuus. The sequence continues at coordinate 154,743,542 of NC_035446.2, read as the reverse complement.
AGTAAATGGGCATTTTAAAGTATTAAAAGATCCTGTATTAAAGACTTCCGCTGTCACCTAAATTAAAATACCACGGGATTCCTGTCCCGCGGCTCTGGACCGGGTCAAACCAGGGCTAGGGTCGTGACACTAGGTTCAAAGACACCCAGGCAGATATAAAAGCCATCAAGGCTCACTTGCTGAACACCACTAGCACTGCTCCTCCCTCTATCATCTTTGTGGACAACCCACCACCAAATGATGCCAAAAAGGGGGAGAAAATAAGGCAGTTGAAGAAAAAGGGATATGAAGATGGTCTGTACATTGCACTAGATAATTCAAGTATGCTTGCAGACATCCCTTTGCCAGATGGTTCCAAAAAGGTTAATGTAACCTTAAATGCCATTGCTGATGCAAAAGAAATGGTGAAAAAGGATATGGAGGCAAAGGATAAAGCAAGGTTTGAACAGGAGAAGAGAGTTTTTATGGAGATGAATGAGCAGGGTACTTCTGAGTCAAAGGTGTCACACCCCGATTTCCACGTGTCACCGGTGGGCCCGGTGTGGGGTACAGTGACGTAGTTGGCATCGTCATAGACAATCAACACAATATAATAATGCACAGCGGAAGCAGAATAGATACATTTCAACTTTAAATAAAGTGCAATAATAAATATCACAGTAGTTGAAACGGATCCACAGGCGGATCAAACAAAATAAGAATAAATAGTTCAACAGATATTTGTCGTCCGAGCTTGCGAGACTATAGTGGACGCTCTTAGGAAACAGCCAGCCTATTTTCGTATAGTACCTGCACTTAACCTTTTGGGAAAAATACGTCAGTTTACACTGGTAAATACAAATCGACTGACTCATTTTGAAAATGATTGAAAATTGATTTAAATGCACAAGGCATAAATATTTTTATTAACTTGGGATAATTATATAATATAAACTTGTGAACGATTTACATGCACTCGTATCTTTGGTGGCCCGGGATCTGCTGTCCGGGCTAAGAATTAAATGACACACCACATTAAAGAGTTATACACGCCGAGTGTACGCCTACACCCCGTGCTCTGGTCGTGGCCATCTCGTAAGATAATGCCAAGGATATCCGGGACACGGTCAATAACCCCCCAAAGCCTAAAGTAAGACAAGACTGTTTAAACGAGTCGCACAAGCTATTCAAGACTGTACACCCATAAGGCGCAGGACTTGTGCGCCCGATCAAGCGGTATTTTAAATACCGTACCCCAAGCCCGTATAGGGAAAATAAGTCAAAATGTATTTACCTGAGCAAGTATGTAACACAAACGGTGAGTGTGGTAGCTTTTACTGGGCCTCCTAATTTGGAACAAAGCTTTATAATTAACCTATTAGATTCCTAACGGGTCTTTTATTTAAGCCTAAGCTTTGACCGGTTAGTTTTAAGAATGATACGGTTTACGCACGATTAAGCGAAAGACCGGATAGAATGTGATTTAGACCCGACAAGTTTGAATACTTGTATAATATGGGTATACTAAATACATTCTGGATTTTGAAATAAAAATGATATCGTTTGACCCGTTTCGGTCAATTTACGCAAACTAGTTACGTAAACCGAACCGAACGCGAAAAGGGCGATACGGGTAGCCAAAAGAATCAAACGCAAGTTTCCTGATGTAATATGCTTTAAATATGATATAACATCAGTAAGTTATGTTCCATATTGCCCGGAATAAGTTTAAACTCGATTTATGCCTTAGAAGGGCATTTTGGTCATTTAAAAGATTGTAAAAGAGTTAATTTAGAAATCTGAGGTTCGGGTCTGGTTCATACAGAAGATATACTTAATTTAACATGTTATAACAGTAGGGTATGACCCATATATCAAATTTATCATTTAAAATCAAACTATGCACCGTAGGGGTATTTTAGTAAATTCACAAGGGCTAAAAATGCCAAAACTGGAAATCTGAGATCATATACTTATACTTACTGTTATTATATGAAAATATGCTAATTACATCAGTAGGTATAAGTCTTACATGTTTAAAACAAGTATAACGCTTACTATGCGCTTAAAACGCTAAATATGCGATTTAGAGCCGTTTCCGGGTTTATATATGAAAGCTGAGATTTTTATATTTCCAGAAGGCTCATAATAATTTATTTAACATTTGAAATCAGTAGAAAAAGGTTTCGGGTCAAAAGGATGTGTAAAACTCATTTTATGGCTTAAACGGTCAAAACCGACATAACCCGAAATAACTAGGCGATCTAGGATCCGTTCAGCCAAAAATTAATTAAAAATCATCAAAATTCCCAGAATATTATAATACATCAGTTGGTAAAAAGTTTTATACCAAAACGTGGCCAGAAATAGGTCATATGCGAAAAGGGCCGTTTATGTAAATTAAGAACATAGTTTTACGCTAATGGCCATAACTCAAAATCTGGACCACCAACTGATCCGAAATTTTCGGTGCAAGTTTATATATTAGAAATAAAGATTTCTACTCTTTCACTTTTCCAAAAATCACGTTTTATATCAAAAAGGGCAAAATAGTCAACTTTATGCATAAATCGGAAACATGCATTCGAATCGGCTAAGCATAGACTTAATCAACAAAAATTCCAGAAAGTTTTACCAAAATAAAAATGGTCAAAAATACTCTCCAATACAGATCTCAAACATGCATGTACGAATCCGAATCGATAGTCTACGAATTAGTCGTTTTATAGGACTTTCGGCTCCGATTCGTATTTATACTATAGATTGTCGAGTTGATCGTGGTAAAATACATTCTTATATTCATAATAAAGCTATCTATGAAGATCAAACAGATTGCATGTCATTTATTTTACCATTTAAGCTATTTTTCTCAAAAATCACTTCTGTTGACTTTTTAGAATCACGTTTGACTCGACAATTAGCATGCATGTAGTGGGATTCAGATAATACCCTTTAGAGGGTTTGTTTCCCACATAAATACCAACATATATCAGGTTTCAATTCGAGAAATGACTGATTGAAACTTGTTTAATCAGAAAGTCAAAGCTTATGAACAAACAGTTTGACTTTTAGCAATAATCAAAGCAAGAACGGATTAGAGGACGAATTAGAAGCTTACAAAGGTCCTATAGGTGCTTAGTGAACACTAGGATGCTGCCTTGACGTTCAGATTAGCTCCAGAAATGCCTTGAGAGTTCTTGAGAGTTTATGGTTTTTCTTTGTTACAACAAGTGCTCAAGAATGAAGGCTTTTGATCCAATTTATGGTGTAATCAGAGGTTGTAGAGGTTCACAGAGGTCCTAGGCATGCATGGGAGCTGATTGGAGCAAAAGGGAGGTGGAATGAGCTGGTATGCACTTCAATTTTGGACCAAGATTGCAATTTTCGTATTTTTCTGTTACTGGCAGTCCCATGCGGCCCGCTTGGGTCAGTCCAGGCGGGTCGCCTGACCTCCTGTTCAGCCAAACAAGTTTCCAACTTGGCAGCTTTGGTCCCTGAACTTGTATGCGATGTTTCGGCTGCTTTTCTTGACCCGTAAACCCCCAAACTTGGTTTTTAAGAACCTTGGGACATTTACCTACATGGTAATGTCCTCGGATAACTTTGCGCTCAACCGAAAAGCCATGAAATTCGACGTTGACGCTTTTAGTCCTTCAAGTACGGTTTTGGCCATAACTTTCTCATACGTTGACGAAACTTCACGAAATTTTAACCACATATTCTAGTGAGTATATTTTAGCTTCTCAAAGCTTCGGGTCTGCCAAAAGTTCACTCAGAGGTATAATTTAAACATGTTGACACTTTTGGCCCCTATAGTTTGAAATACTTCACTTTTGTGCGATTTCCGCGTCGTATGATCCATGAACCACCCGTTTAAGGTTATGAACATTATGTAGGGTTATCATAGAGTCTATTTATCCATTGTTGACACTTTGGACCCTTACGTTCCATAGTTTTCACTGTTTGTCACTTTTAGTCCCTCTAAAGTTCGTTTTCACATACCGGAACCTTATGACACGTGTTAAGACATTATTGGACGAAATTTTTCGAGGTGTTACATCCTCACCCCCTTAAAAGAAATCTCGTCCCCGAGATTTACTGAAACAAATGGGGATATTTTTCTTGCATCGTGGATTCCACTTCCCACGTGTATTCGGGACCTCTACGGGCATCCCATTTGACCTTAACAATAGGCACGTGCTTCCTTCGAAGCTTCTTTACCTGTCGATACTCAATCGACAAAGGTTTTTCCACAAATTTTAGACTTTCGTCTATGTGTATATCCGTATGCGGTATAACCAGTGAATCGTCAGCGAAACACTTCTTCAAATTACAGATATGGAACACATTATGAATAGCACTAAGCTCTTCAGGCAAGTTTAACTTGTAAGCGACTGACCCGACACGTTCGATGATCTCGAAAGGTCCTATGTATCTCGGGCTCAGCTTGCCTTTCTTTCCAAATCGCATTACACCCTTCCAGGGCGATACTTTAAGCAATACTTTTTCGCCTACATCGAAGTGAAAATCTTTGCGCTTAGGATCCGCATAACTTTTCTGCCTATCCCTGGCAACTTTCAAACGATCGCGAATTTGAACGATCTTGTCTGTCGTCTCAAAGACGATATCTGGTCCTGACAGTTGGACTTCTCCAACTTCTGCCCAACAAATGGGCGATCTACACTTTCTACCGTATAGGGCCTCAAAAGGCGCAGCCTTTATGCTGGAATGGTAGCTATTGTTGTAGGAAAATTCAATCAGTGGTAGGTTCTTATCCCAACTACCACCCAAGTCGATCGCACATGCACGAAGCATGTCTTCCAGAGTTTGAATAGTACGCTCACTCTGACCATCAGTCTGAGGATGATAAGCCGTACTAAAATTCAAACGAGTGCCCAACGATTGTTGGAAACTCTTCCAAAAATGTGACGTATATCTAGTATCTCTATCAGAGATAATAGATATAGGTATACCATGTAGCGCTACAATCTTATCGACGTATAATTGTGCTAACATATCTGAGCTATACGTCTCCTTGATGGGTAGAAAATGGGCTGACTTAGTCAGTCTGTCTACTATGACCCATATGGTATCATTTCCCTTTTTCGTCTTCGGCAACTTGGTGATAAAATCCATTGTCACCATTTCCCATTTCCATTTGGGAATTTCAGGTTGTTGAAGCAAACCTGACGGCTTCTGATGCTCGGCCTTGACTTGCGCACAAGTCAAGCATTTAGCTACATGCTCAGCTACTGACTTCTTCAAACCAATCCACCAGTAGTTTGCTTTCAAATCCTGGTACATCTTATCAGCTCCAGGATGAACTGAATATTTAGAGCTGTGGGCTTCCTGGAGGATAACATCCCGAAGTCCTCCATAAACTGGAACCCATATTCGTCCGTTTAGTCGTAGCATTCCATCTTTGTCGTGGGATAACTGCTCCTCAGTTACTCCCAACTTTTCTGCAGGATAGTTAGCTTCCAGCACAGCTTCCTTCTGTGCAGCTAACACCCTTTCATTCAAATTATTTCTTATCTCAATGCGCTTGGCATTGATTCTGAATGGCTTCACCCTTTCCTTTCTACTTAAGGCGTCGGCAACCACATTTGCCTTGCCTGGATGGTATCGTATCTCGCAGTCATAATCGTTTAAGGTTTCCATCCATCGCCTTTGTCGCATGTTCAATTCCTTCTAATTGAACAGATGCTGAAGACTCTTGTGGTCTGAATATATTATGCACTTGGTTCCATACAAGTAATGTCTCTATAACTTCAAAGCAAATACAACTGCACCCAATTCCAAATCGTGGGTGGTGTAGTTCTTCTCATGCACTTTGAGCTGTCGAGAAGCGTAGGCAATGACTTTGCCTTTCTGCATGAGTACACAGCCCATGCCAGTATGTGATGCATCACAATACACCACAAATTCATCTATACCATCGGGCAACGTCAATACTGGCGCATTGCTCAGCTTCTGCTTCAGAATGTCAAAGGATTCCTGCTGCTTAGGGCCCCAATCAAACTTAATCTTCTTACGGGTCAATGAGGTTAGGGGCGCAGCAATCCTTGAGAAGTTCTCGATGAATCTCCTATAATATCCTGCCAATCCGAGGAAACTGCGAATCTCAGTAGGAGTCTTCGGCTCCTGCCAATTCATGACTGCTTCTACTTTAGCGGGATCTACTTGGATACCACGCTCGCTTACTACATGTCCAAGGAACTGGACTTCTCGAAGCCAAAATTCACACTTCGAGAATTTGGCATAAAGCTTCTCTTGATGCAAAAGTTTGAGAATACAACGAAGGTGTTTCTCATGTTCAGCTTGGCTCTTCGAGTAGATAAGGATGTCGTCAATAAAGACAATGACGAATTTATCTAGATAAGGCTTGCAGACACGATTCATGAGATCCATGAATGCGGCTGGTGCGTTAGTGAGCCCAAACGGCATCACCAGGAACTCGTAATGTCCATAACGAGTCCTAAACGCTGTCTTGTGCACATCTTCTTCTTTGACTTTCAACTGATGATATCCTGACCTTAGGTCAGTCTTGGAGAAATAGCTTGCTCCTTGCAACTGATCGAACAGATCGTCGATCCTGGGTAACGGATATCTATTCTTGATAGTGACCTTGTTAAGCTCACGATAATCGATGCACAGACGCATCGAACCATCCTTCTTTTTAACGAACAAGATTGGCGCTCCCCAAGGAGATGAGCTTGGTCTAATAAAACCTTTAGCTAATAAATCATCCAACTGCGTCCTCAACTCCTTCATCTCCGTTGGTGCCAATCTATATGGCGCTCTTGCTACAGGTGCAGCGCCTGGAATGATATCTATCCGAAACTCTACTTGCCTATCTGGTGGCAAACCAGGTAGCTCTTCAGGGAAAACCTCAGGATATTCCGAAATAACAGGAATATCTTCAATCTTCGGCTTCGGCTCATCAATGGTAACTTGTGCCATATAAATGACACATCCTTTCTGCATGCATCTGGATGCCTTGAGCATGGACACTTGCTCAGGCAATCCATGCTGGGTATCTCCTTGAATAGTAAGTGACTCACCAGACGGAGTCTTCACTATCACCTGCTTTCTATTGCACAGAATCTGGGCTTGGTTACTCGACAACCAATCCATGCCTATTACTATATCGAATCCAGCTAGCTTAAAGGGAAGCAAGGATAACGGGAAGGAATGATTCCTAATGGATATAACACATCCATCTAGAACAGTCGAGGCGGTTTCTATGGTTCCATCGGCTAATTCCACCTCATATTTCACACTTAAGGTTTTAACAGGAAGGTTCAACAGTTTACAAAACTTATCATCTACAAACGACTTATCGGCTCCTGAATCAAACAAGACTCTAGCAAAAACATAATTTACAAGAAACGTACCGGTAATGACGTTGTCATCAAGGACTGCTTCCTTAGTGTCCATTCTGAAGACTCTCGCATTAGTCTTCTTCCCATCATCTGCTTTCTTCGCATTCTTTGGGTAGTTGGGCCGAATATGCCCTTTCTCGTTGCAACCGAAACAAGTTGCATCCTTCATTTTCTTGCAATCCACAGCTTTATGATCTGTGGACTTGCAGATCCCACAACGTTTCTCGAAAGACTGAGACTTAGACTCCTGCCTGCATCTCCCAAAGTGATGCCTCCTACAAACATTGCATTTGGGTTTCTCACCCGACTGACGATCTCCTTTCTTAGATCCCGACCCTTTTTGGTGGTCGTTGCTCCCTCTGTGTCGTTTCTCAGACCTTCGTGAGGTGTCATCCTCACGTTTCCTTTTGTTTTCTTCCGAGCTCTTCATAGCTCTTAGTCTGACGACATCTTGAGTGAGGGAGAGGGATAGATCAGCTACTGATCTAAATGTAGTAGGCCTTGAAGCCTTGACGCTTGCCTTTATCTCCGGTGCCAGACCCCCAATAAATCGAGCAATCCTACGCGGCTCCGGGGTCACCAGATAAGGCACTAACCGGGATAAGGTGTTGAACGTAGTAAGATACGCTTGACAATCGAGATTCTTCATAACTAGAGACACAAAATCCGATTCAATTCTCTCGACCTCATGCTGCGGACAGAAATTCTCCTTGATCAGTGCTACAAACTGATCCCATGTCATGTTATACAGAGCGGTCTTTCCAGTAGCTTGTAGAAGCGATTTCCACCATGCTAACGCGTCTCCCTTGAACGACTGGGACGCGTACTTCACAACATCCCTATCAGCACACCCGCTGATATCGACCACAGTATCCATCTCATCAATCCACGTCATACAATCGACGGCTCCCTTTTCCCCAGTGAAATCTCTGGGCTTGCAAGATACGAAGTATTTGTACGTACAGGACCTGCTGTGCGTATCATGGTTCATCTTAACTTCTTGCTTTGGGATGCTGCTGTGGTTGGAGGAGTGATTATCATCCTCAGCTTTCTTCGGCTCACTCTTTTTAGAGGGTGGCTTACTATGAGCCTCAGAATGAGTCTTGGGCTTCGCGTGCGTTTCTGTTCGGGTCCTACTCCGAGTACCACTAGATTCCCTGAATTGCCTATCCATAGCTTTGGCAACAGCGTTATCTATCAGTGCTTGCAACTCTGCACCGGTAACGTGAATCTTTGCATTATCTGAGTGTTCCCCAGAATGACTGTTGGTCTCCTCCGATTTGGCCATTGTAGCTTTAAGCTACAATAAAGGACAAGGTCTATTTAGAACCTAACAGTATCATCGTTCTAAACGATTTATTAACCATGGTATCAAGAACCTTAACAGTTAATTTGGTAAATTTCATTCAGGCTTTTAATAGCAATCAAGGAATGAAAAAATATATATTTTGGCACCATAGGCCTAGTCACATGGACAATTACTAAATTATAAATTTAGATTTTTATAGGATTATAAATTGTATAATTAAACAAATAATCCTTTACTAGACAGAGAGTCATAAACCACAACTGTCACTATATGACATAGTCATAACCCGTAGGTATCAAGTCATTAATAGACTTGTATACAGATAAAATCTGTAGATAATTTATTAAAAAAAAGGGTGGCTTGTGTGATTTTACAGGTCACGCTTAGCCAGGAATGTTAACAGGGAGTTGAATCTTTTCAACCAGGTTTTACCATCATGGCCAGGCCTGTTAATAAGGCATTCAAGCTAGGTTATACCTTACTAAGATTCTTATAAATGGCAAATCGAATAAAAATTGATATTTTCCATTATTTTAATATTATATTCATGCATATAAAAATGAGAATTTCCAATTAACCATTTCAAATTTCAAATAAAGTACTAGTACATATTTGCCCTAAACGGGACTTTAATTCAAATAACACAAATAACATGCCCGCGCAGGGGCTAAACAACTAACAACAACAACAAATAAAATAAAACAAACCCACGCAGGGGTTAACAGAACAACATACCCTCGCAGGGGTAGAATAAGGGAAAAATATACCCACGCAGGGGTAGAGTACAGAACAGATGTCCACGCAGGGACATGAGTAGAGAGATAACAATCAAAGGATCCAATGATCCTTCTTACTCTTACCCTTGAGTAAGTCAAACACCTTCTTGAACATACCACTGTTGCGTCGGCGATCAGCTCGCATCTCGTGTTGCAACTCACGTCGCATACTGTTAATCCCATGCAGGATTTCTTGAACCTGCGGCGGCGACATCATAGGCGCCGGTGGCGGTGGCTGATACTGCTGCGGCTGCGGTGGCTGTGGCTGCTGGTAACCCGGAGGGTAACCAAAAGTAGACTGCCCAGCAGTCCAAGTGTCTCCAAATGGACCACTAGGTGGGAGTGAGCTGTAGTTCACAGCTTACCAATAAGGGTCTCCTGTGTAATCATAACCCTGAGGGAAAACCTGCTCGAACGGGTTAAACTGAGCTGCGCTGGCATAAGCCGGAATCGGCTCTCCATAGTTCTGCGGCGGCAGAGGCGGGATCGGTACTGAAGTGACCTCCGATACGGGATGCTGAGACTCCCCCGTCTCGGACTCCTCGGGAAGAGGCGTGTAGCGGCTGCTACCAACATGTGGAGGGGTACCTATGCGAATCCCTCCGCGCGTAGACATACGCGCGTTCCTCCTTGGCCTCTGAGGCGGAGGAGGTAAAACTGGTGGCGGCGGTGGTGACGGAGTGATCACGTCACGCCATAGGGCCTCAGATAGGTCCTGCTGTAGAGGCGGCTGCTGCTGAAGCTGCTGCTGCTGAGAGTGGTGCTGCGAGTGCACCGGCGAACCATGGCGAGACTGGAGCATCGGAGAGTTGTGGCGGCTGGGGGTGTAATACCAATCGTACTGCTTAAATCTCTCCTGAAAGCTGTCCACACCATTGTAGGGTGATCCCCTAAATGGCGACCCATCCGATATCTCGATGGGATGGTTGGGCGTACCTGACGGTGGCAGAGAAGGGTCCGTGTCTTCATCGACTTCCATCTCGTGATCACCAGGAAAGTGGTCCTCTGGTCCGAGTGGGTTATGACCCACTGGCTCATCCACAAAAGCATCAGGGTTATATAAACCCTGGTAGACTGGTGCTGGATACTGGTGCGGTGACTGATGCAAAGGTATGTAAGATCCATGAGAACCATGGGGCCCATTCTCCGAGTGGGGCCCAAATGATTGGGGTAGTGATGGTGAAGTGCTCATAGACACCGAGTGTCTAGCCGGCTCGGCGAATGATCCCCAAAGATCATTGGCTGCAGTGTGGTGCGTAGCTGACGGAGCTCGCCTGTGGGAAGGCCCTGCCTCATGGTCGTGAGATGTAGCGAATCCTCCTCGACCTCTCATCCGTGGCGGCATTATGATCCTGTCAAAATTCAAACAAGTTGCACAACAGAATATATAAGACAAAGATAATAATAAAAATAAAATAAAATAAACGAAATGTTGAACATTTCCTAAGTTCTTTGTCTAGACTCGAAAATCGAGGATTGTGCAATTGTGTAACTGAGATTAAACACAAAAGACTAGTGTTTAATTCACTCAGCGTTGGCTCTGATACCAACCTGTCACACCCCGATTTCCACGTGTCACCGGTGGGCCCGGTGTGGGGTACAGTGACGTAGTTGGCATCGTCATAGGCAATCAACACAATATAATAATGCACAGCGGAAGCAGAATAGATACATTTCAACTTTAAATAAAGTGCAATAATAAATATCACAGTAGTTGAAACGGATCCACAGGCGGATCAAACAAAATAAGAATAAATAGTTCAACAGATATTTGTCGTCCGAGCTTGCGAGACTATAGTGGACGCTCTTAGGAAACAGCCAGCCTATTTTCGTATAGTACCTGCACTTAACCTTTTGGGAAAAATACGTCAGTTTACACTGGTAAATACAAATCGACTGACTCATTTTGAAAATGATTGAAAATTGATTTAAATGCACAAGGCATAAATATTTTTATTAACTTGGGATAATTATATAATATAAACTTGTGAACGATTTACATGCACTCGTATCTTTGGTGGCCCGGGATCTGCTGTCCGGGCTAAGAATTAAATGACACACCACATTAAAGAGTTATACACGTCGAGTGTACGCCTACACCCCGTGCTCTGGTCGTGGCCATCTCGTAAGATAATGCCAAGGATATCCGGGACACGGTCAATAACCCCCCAAAGCCTAAAGTAAGACAAGACTGTTTAAACGAGTCGCACAAGCTATTCAAGACTGTACACCCATAAGGCGCAGGACTTGTGCGCCCGATCAAGCGGTATTTTAAATACCGTACCCCAAGCCCGTATAGGGAAAATAAGTCAAAATGTATTTACCTGAGCAAGTATGTAACACAAACGGTGAGTGTGGTAGCTTTTACTGGGCCTCCTAATCTGGAACAAAGGTTTATAATTAACCTATTAGATTCCTAACGGGTCTTTTATTTAAGCCTAAGCTTTGACCGGTTAGTTTTAAGAATGATACGGTTTACGCACGATTAAGCGAAAGACCGGATAGAATGTGATTTAGACCCGACAAGTTTGAATACTTGTATAATATGGGTATACTAAATACATTCTGGATTTTGAAATAAAAATGATATCGTTTGACCCGTTTCGGTCAATTTACGCAAACTAGTTACGTAAACCGAACCGAACGCGAAAAGGGCGATACGGGTAGCCAAAAGAATCAAATGCAAGTTTCCTGATATAATATGCTTTAAATATGATATAACATCAGTAAGTTATGTTCCATATTGCCCGGAATAAGTTTAAACTCGATTTATGCCTTAGAAGGGCATTTTGGTCATTTAAAAGATTGTAAAAGAGTTAATTTAGAAATCTGAGGTTCGGGTCTGGTTCATACAGAAGATATACTTAATTTAACATGTTATAACAGTAGGGTATGACCCATATATCAAATTTATCATTTAAAATCAAACTATGCACCGTAGGGGTATTTTAGTAAATTCACAAGGGCTAAAAATGCCAAAACTGGAAATCTGAGATCATATACTTATACTTACTGTTATTATATGAAAATATGCTAATTACATCAGTAGGTATAAGTCTTACATGTTTAAAACAAGTATAACGCTTACTATGCGCTTAAAACGCTAAATATGCGATTTAGAGCCGTTTCCGGGTTTATATATGAAAGCTGAGATTTTTATATTTCCAGAAGGCTCATAATAATTTATTTAACATTTGAAATCAGTAGAAAAAGGTTTCGGGTCAAAAGGATGTGTAAAACTCATTTTATGGCTTAAACGGTCAAAACCGACATAACCCGAAATAACTAGGCGATCTAGGATCCGTTCAGCCAAAAATTAATTAAAAATCATCAAAATTCCCAGAATATTATAATACATCAGTTGGTAAAAAGTTTTATACCAAAACGTGGCCAGAAATAGGTCATATGCGAAAAGGGCCGTTTATGTAAATTAAGAACATAGTTTTACGCTAATGGCCATAACTCAAAATCTGGACCACCAACTGATCCGAAATTTTCGGTGCAAGTTTATATATTAGAAATAAAGATTTCTACTCTTTCACTTTTCCAAAAATCACGTTTTATATCAAAAAGGGCAAAATAGTCAACTTTATGCATAAATCGGAAACATGCATTCGAATCGGCTAAGCATAGACTTAATCAACAAAAATTCCAGAAAGTTTTACCAAAATAAAAATGGTCAAAAATACTCTCCAATACAGATCTCAAACATGCATGTACGAATCCGAATCGATAGTCTACGAATTAGTCGTTTTATAGGACTTTCGGCTCCGATTCGTATTTATACTATAGATTGTCGAGTTGATCGTGGTAAAATACATTCTTATATTCATAATAAAGCTATCTATGAAGATCAAACAGATTGCATGTCATTTATTTTACCATTTAAGCTATTTTTCTCAAAAATCACTTCTGTTGACTTTTTAGAATCACGTTTGACTCGACAATTAGCATGCATGTAGTGGGATTCAGATAATACCCTTTAGAGGGTTTGTTTCCCACATAAATACCAACATATATCAGGTTTCAATTCGAGAAATGACTGATTGAAACTTGTTTAATCAGAAAGTCAAAGCTTATGAACAAACAGTTTGACTTTTAGCAATAATCAAAGCAAGAACGGATTAGAGGACGAATTAGAAGCTTACAAAGGTCCTATAGGTGCTTAGTGAACACTAGGATGCTGCCTTGACGTTCAGATTAGCTCCAGAAATGCCTTGAGAGTTCTTGAGAGTTTATGGTTTTTCTTTGTTACAACAAGTGCTCAAGAATGAAGGCTTTTGATCCAATTTATGGTGTAATCAGAGGTTGTAGAGGTTCACAGAGGTCCTAGGCATGCATGGGAGCTGATTGGAGCAAAAGGGAGGTGGAATGAGCTGGTATGCACTTCAATTTTGGACCAAGATTGCAATTTTCGTATTTTTCTGTTACTGGCAGTCCCATGCGGCCCGCTTGGGTCAGTCCAGGCGGGTCGCCTGACCTCCTGTTCAGCCAAACAAGTTTCCAACTTGGCAGCTTTGGTCCCTGAACTTGTATGCGATGTTTCGGCTGCTTTTCTTGACCCGTAAACCCCCAAACTTGGTTTTTAAGAACCTTGGGACATTTACCTACATGGTAATGTCCTCGGATAACTTTGCGCTCAACCGAAAAGCCATGAAATTCGACGTTGACGCTTTTAGTCCTTCAAGTACGGTTTTGGCCATAACTTTCTCCTACGTTGACGAAACTTCACGAAATTTTAACCACATATTCTAGTGAGTATATTTTAGCTTCTCAAAGCTTCGGGTCTGCCAAAAGTTCACTCAGAGGTATAATTTAAACATGTTGACACTTTTGGCCCCTATAGTTTGAAATACTTCACTTTTGTGCGATTTCCGCGTCGTATGATCCATGAACCACCCGTTTAAGGTTATGAACATTATGTAGGGTTATCATAGAGTCTATTTATCCATTGTTGACACTTTGGACCCTTACGTTCCATAGTTTTCACTGTTTGTCACTTTTAGTCCCTCTAAAGTTCGTTTTCACATACCGGAACCTTATGACATGTGTCAAGACATTATTGGACGAAATTTTTCGAGGTGTTACAAAAGGATCAAGAAAATCCTCAGCCCACAAGAAAGTCTACTATAAAGGTCAGACAACCCAAAATCACACCTCCCAAATCCATAAAACAAACTCCCAAACCTTCCAAAAGCTCCACACATCAATCTTCCAAACCAACAGGTGTTAAAACACCTATTGTATCAACAGCTGTTGATACTTCAGTGGTTTCAACATCTGTTACCCAACCAACTACCACCACTACCATTTCAACACACACTACATCCACTGCCTTATCACCATTACCAAAAATCACTTCACCACCACCAATACCACCTGCCAAAAGGCAGAAGACAACAGTTGACACATCATCTGTGGTATGGAAACAGTGGTTGAAACACCAGTTGTTTCAACAGCTGTTAGTCAGACACACACCATCACTACTCAACACCACAAACAAAACCATCATCACAAAAATCACCACCTACCTTAAAGTAAAAGACAACTGTTGATACATCAACAGTTGTAGTGACAACAGTGGTTGAGACACCAGTTGTTTCAACAACTGTTAGTCAGTTACCTACCACTTCAAACAATCCTTCCCAAGCCATAATTCCTTTTGCTCCAAAACCTCAAACAGAAACATTTCCTCCTGAAAATGTGTATGCTAGAAGAAAAAAGTTTCAAGTGTATGATGATGACATACCAGCACCTGATCCTGTTTCATCTGTACCTTACAAAATCACCAAACCTGAATCTTTCATTCATCCAAAGTTGGTCAACCCAATCAAAGATCCAATAGCTCTTCAAGGATATGACTCTGCAGATAGTACACCAGTAGCTGCCAGTTATCCACTGGAACTGCATGTAGTAAAGAATGAAATGAGGCAGTTCTACACAGTGGATGATCCTTCAAAAAGGAAATTCCCTTCTCTGCTTGGTTTTAGAGATCCAAAAAACATGGATGGATATGTAAAACTAAAAGCTAGACAAGCTGAAATAAGAGCTAGACTTGAATGCCAAGGAGAAAATGATAATGTGGTTTCAAGTCATTATCAGTTTTTACTCACCAAAGTCAAGCTCCTGGAAGACTATGCTAGATATTTGAATAAAGAAATGTCAAATTTACCACCAGAAGTTGGCCTGCAAAAGGATATGAGAAAAGACATTCTGGCACTAATCACGAGTGAGAAGTTCTACCCTGCCAAGGAAGAACAATTCCAAGATTGGCCATTTGTTGCTCTTAAGACAGAACTCAATAGAATTGAAAGAACAAAAAGAGATCCAAGCATGAAAAGGTCAGCACCAAACTGGTGTAAATACAAAAAGGCTATTGATGATCTTACCTTGGAGTATAAAAGAAAGAAACAAGAGTTGGTTGATGCAAAGGTTGGAACTGCCAAGGCCATAGCAAAATGGACAAAGTAGTACACTGATGAAGCTTATGAAAGGCTGAGAAAAAGGAGAGAAACAGATCCTAGCCTTCCAAAGAAGCCTGATTACAAAACCACTGACAAGTCAAAGAAGCAGGTCCACACTTCTGAACCACTGTTCACATCATCAGATACCTCTGTCATTATGTTAAACCAAAGAAAGAGACAAAAGCTGACTGATGCAGAAGAGAAAAAGCAAGAAGTTGTTTATTTTAAAGAGGCCATCAAGAGAATGGCACTTGAAGATGACAGCTCAGCAAAAGCTGACTGATGCAGAAGATTTTCAATAATGAATGGTTTTGGCATCATCTGTTCCAGGGGGAGATTGTTGGGGTTGAACCCTACAGAGGAACAGATGATAAACGCCAAAACTGGTTCTGTACAACAAGATCCACAATAAGCAGTGTTTACACTAAGCTTTCCCCTTGACAGTGGCTCCAACATCTGATATACTCTAAGTATTGGTCTTGTAAACAACTGTTAAGTCAAAGCACTGATGAAGCATAAAGATTAAAGCTCAAACTACTGATGGGATCCAAGCACTGTTGAAGATCAAAGCACTATCCATTCAAGGTCTGATCACCCTTTGAAGAAAGCACTGATGCTCAACATGTTATCTTGTTATACCAAACGCTTCCGCTAGCTTATTCGCATCTTTTTGGTCCATGACTTGTTATCTTGTCCAACTTTGTTAGTAGTCGTACATTTGTAAAACTTGTTGTCTTTGTTTGTGGTGGTTTTATGTCAAACGGATCGTAGAATGTTATTTAATGGACCCAGTTAAAAACAGGGGGCATGTTCGTTTTTCGAACGGGTCATGCCCAATTTTTGTAAAAATTTTAATTATGTATCAAAGTTGGTATTTTTGATGTCTATTAAATTACTCTAGTAAGTAATTTTATAATTACGGAAAAGCGGACCTTACAACGCCCCATTTACCGACAAATTAGTACTCAGAGGAATCACATAAACAAATTACCGAAGGAACTAGGAAAGTATAAGCCAATATGAGGTAGTCCATTGGGCAATGAGGATTAATTAATTGATGTAATATTGTAGGAGTAAGGTTTGCCAATAAATAAAAAAATTATATGAAATTATAAAACCCTTATATTCTGAAGTATACCCCTAATATAGTTTGACAATTGATATTAGTCTAAAAAAAAATGTATGAAAGTATAAAACCCTTATATTCTGAAGTATAGTCACCCCTAATATAGTTTTACAATTAATATTAGTCTAGAGTGTATCAACAATGTAGAAATAGAAATAGTATTCTTATTATTAATTTAAATCGTATATTACCCGCAACTTCGATTCATAGCGACCATTTATGACATATTTAAACATATTATAATTTTTTAATTGAATAAAATCCTATTATTAGCCTCTTAAAAAAAGTAACAATTAGCTTTTATAATTAGCCATGGTTTTGTGTAGAATAGTACATTTTAGTGCACTCACATTGACTTGGCTCTGCCTTTATAAAGAAACACAAATATGAAATAAAGAAAGAAAGAAACTAAAGTGACCATTAACTTTTTTTTTCTTCTAATAAAAAAGTGGCCATCACTTTCGTACATGAATTGTTTTCTATTGTTAGGGAAAGACTTTGGATCCACGTCCGGCGAGGCAGCACATTAAACAAGACACCTCACGTAAAAAAGCTCTATATAGTTTAAAATTGATTATATAGATATATGTATATTGTTAAATTTTGAATTATACATATATGTATATAGTTAATTTTAAACTATACATATATGTATATTACGAAACACTTAGTAAAAATATGTGACACAGAATGTTTCTCAAGTTTCTCAATTAGCTTAGTGTTTCTCAAACGATCTTAACCCTATATACACACACCACACATAGACACGGATATATGCACACACTAAAATTTTATGTAAAAACACACACAAGAAATTCAAATACCTTTTTTTATATATCAGCGGTTTATATTTTTTTTAATTTGTACGTACTTTTCAGATACACATATGTAGATTCATCATCATCATCATCATACTCATACTTATGAAATCATCATCATACATATGTAAACTAATTTGTCATTTTTTTAACTTTATACCGTTTTATTATTTTTTTATATACATAACATACGGATGTGTATGCAATAAAGACAACATTTTATAAAATTATGAACAGCTGATTGCAATAACGACAACATTTTATAAAATTATGAACAACTGATTAATAAATGAAACAACTTAATTTTTTATTGTTCTCTAATTAATAATTCATTTCTTTATGAGTAAAAGAATAAATTTATTTGAACTTATTTTATGCTCGGTTATCAAATGAGTATGCTAATAAATTTGATAAATATAAAAGTTTAAATGGTCTATTGGCTTGCATATATATGATCATGAATTTCTAACAATAATCGTTTAATAATGATTATATTAATGATTTTCAAGATTATAACTCCTGTTAATTTTGCTTGTTTAGGTTTTTATTGAATGTCAAATCTAATTCCTACTATAAATTACACCCTTGATTAGGTTTTAACTTAGAACGAGTTAAAGCATACCCGCGCGTTGCAGCGGGATGTTGATTATGAACATCTTTATCATCACTATATATGAGTCTATTAGATGTGAAATATTTTAATTTTGCTTTATCCCCATCCCTATTGATGAAAAATCACTCAAATAAGTTTTTTGTCAGTTGTAATTCAACAATCCTTCAACACCTTTGAAATTGGGGCAAAACACAGGGTAAGGATAATGTAAAAAGGGCCTAAAGTGTGAGAAGTGTATTATAACACTATATATAATACTATATAACACCATATAAACACCGTATAACAATATGTAACACCGTATAATACCACATAACACTATGTAACACTATATAACATTATATAACAAATATAACACTATACATCTATCATAGACATGCTATCAGACAACCTATAGTGTTATATTTGTTATATAATGATATATAGTGTTACATAGTGTTATATGGTATTATATGGTGTTACATATTGTTATACGGTGTTTATATGTTGTTATATAGTATTATATATAGTGTTATAATACACTTCTCACACTTTGAACACTTTTTAGAGGATCCTCTACCCAAAACACATACTCCTCAATAAATTCATCAATATATCATCATATTTTTGATGAGTATGATTTCCTTCTTGAACACCCGCCATCTCTATTCAATAATTTCAAAACACCTGAGCTACCAAACAGATCTAACAAAACTATTCTAATTCCTCCGACAATAGTTGTCATCATCCATAAATACATAAATATACAACACGAAACCAATGTCAACGTTACTTCATGACATATACAACAAAAGATATCAACATGAGGAACACCTTATAACACAACTGACTGATAACTTACACAAAATCATATCTATTTGCAATACACTAAAGATTCAATCATCTTTCATCACAACTACAAAAATGAAACCTTCATGAAAGACTAATTTAATAAATTCAAAATATAAATGCAAAAAACTACTTATTAGATCCAACAAATCTATTCTAATTCCTACAACAACATTTTTTTTGTCATCATCCATAAATACATGAACATCCCACACAAAATCGATATCAACATAACTCCATAATACACTGTTAAAAGTCAACATGACCAACACAATTGACTGCATACAAAAACTTAAAAAAAGATTTGTAAAAAAATTCAAGCATACAAATGTGTGAATCAATTAAATTCTAAGGAACAAATACTAAGAAATTCAAGTATATAAATGTACGAATAAATTAAATTCAATGGAACCAAGAAGAATAGGTACTTGATAAATGGCGGTGGAACGACGTGAATGGCGTTTGTGAGAATGAAGATGGTGAGTATTCAATAATTAACATATGATAAAAGTACCCTTTGGAAGAGGTGTGTGCATGGTATGGCAACCTTTTAAATAGTCACCACTATTTAACCATCATGATGGTTCATATTTATATATGTGATTTAGCAAACCATCGCATCCATTTGAAGAGCATTAATTATACATGTTAATTTGTTGTCCATTTGATCAACAAACCAACGCATCTCCTTGAATACATTATAAAAAGACATTATTAACTTGCTAGCACTTAATTTAAATATACAGATATAAATGAAGATATAGCACTTAAGTTATTTCACCCTGCATGAACCAAGGAAATTGTAATTGTTTCAAACCAGAAATTGAAATTGCGTGAACAGATTGGTCATACAATCAATCGAATGAAATTTGTAATTTGTATAATGTTAACTTAATTCTCATACAGGTCAAGTTATTCTACAAAGGCTTCTAATTGTAAGAAGTGTAAGAAGGATTTATAGAGTGACAAGTGTCCAATAACCTAAAACTAAACCCATTACATCACCACCAAAAACCTAAACACCCACCCCCACCCCACCCCACCACCACCCAAAAACCTAACCCCCCCCCCCCCACCAAAAAACCTAAACCCCCCACCCACCCACCCACCCACCCCCCCCCCCCCCGGCAAAAAAAAAAAAAAAAACTATACCTCACCAAAAAACCCCCAAAAAACCTAAACCCCCCCCACCCCACAAAAACCTACCCCCCCCCCACCCCAAAAAAAAAACCTAAAAAAAAATCTAAAAAAAACTAAACACCCACCCCCACCCCCACCCCCACCCAAAAACCTAAACCCCCACCCTCTCGGCAAAAAAAAAAAATTTTTTTTTTTTTAGGGTGGGTGATGTGGGGGGGAGGGGGGGGTTAGGTTTTTGGTGGTGGTGGACGTTTAAGGTTTTTTTTTTTTTTTTTGTAGTGGGTTTAGTTTTAGGTTATTGGACACTTGTCACTCTATAAATCCTTCTTACACTTCTTACAATTAGGATCCTTTGTATTTGATCCTAATCCTTCTCATATATAAGTGGTTGAATTTAGAATGTTTTCGATACATCAAAAACTATTCTTAGTATGCAAACATTAGTATATGTTAACTTCTGAAGATTTAAGTTGTCTGACCCAAGTCTAACAATTCAAAACATTGCATACAAATTAATAAACCGTTTTGGTTCCATAGGAATCGTTCAGGAAACTAACCTGTTTACCCGTTACATGTCATACCCTGACAAACCGGTTTAGTAAATGGTCTAGTTCCGGTTCTTGAAATACATAATTACGGTCCCTGGTTCTTGATCGTTCCGTTCCGAGTCAAACCCGTTTGATCACCGTCTTATATAAATCTTTTCTGCTT
This sequence comes from Helianthus annuus, assembly GCF_002127325.2. Classification (NCBI taxonomy): domain Eukaryota; kingdom Viridiplantae; phylum Streptophyta; class Magnoliopsida; order Asterales; family Asteraceae; genus Helianthus; species Helianthus annuus. Next base: position 154,722,393 of record NC_035446.2, on the reverse strand, counting down.
GTAGTATCAAAATTTGAATCAACAAACAAAGAGACTTAGATCGATCTAGTACAAATCCGTAACATGTAGGCATCAGGCATGTATATTAATTATTATATCTAATAATATATAATTAGTACCAGCATACAATTAAATGATAATACATCTGAGATAGATTCAAGATAATCAATAATTTGGGTTGGTGTGGAGAAAGATGATGGATGACGGCCATCAAGAACACCGGAACCAAACAATCATTCAAATCAACGGCTGCACCATCCCTAACGGTAGAAACAACAATCATCCCACCATCAAAAGCATGGAGACCATTGATCCAACGTCCCAACTATACTCGATGTTTTCCATATCTTCTTCTCAAATTGGTTAGAGGACAGTTTGGTTTCCTTCTGCCCGGCGAGTGATGATGTGCATCTAACAGAATTTGGTTGTTTGCATGTGTGTGTGTAAGTTTATGTATATTGTGTTGGGGTATGTGCCTATTTGGAGGGGTACGTCGATTGCATGACGGTTTTTGCCATATGTTTGACTTGCAAACCACGTGCCTTATAGTGGGTAAATGATAAAAGAAAAAGGAACGGAAAAAAATTATAAAAACCGTAATGAATGGGAGTCGAACAGGCGTCATTCGGTTGGCGGACAGTCATGACATCCATTTCGATGAATTGTGTCTTGTTTACATTCCTTTTAATTTTTATATATAAAACATGCGCTGTATATACACATAATTTTCTAACCAACGTGACTTTTAAACGAAAAGGTATAATAATTATGATTGAGTGGGTATTTTATGATTCGAAGCATTTGCCAAATCAAAATGTGGTATCCTTTTATAATTTCAAACGAAGTTGTTTCGACGCGTTGGTTCGGTATCATTTCAAAAGGTGGCATCCTTTTATAATTTCAACCCAAGCATGTTGGTTTTTTCTAAGCAATGTGACTTTTAATTGAAGAGGCGCCGCTTCAAAAAAAAGACACCAATAGATGTGATGTTTAAGGCATATGTTTTCTTTAAATAAATTTTCTGACGACCGTTATGTTTAAACAGAAGAGACATAAACCAAATTGGACATTATATGTGTATATAAGATATATGAAGGTTCTGACTTTTTGTAAAGGGTGTTATATATTTAAATGTAGTTTGAAAGGTTGTGACTTTTTGTAGAGGTATGATATATTTAAAAATCTTTCATTCAAACCATTGTGTCTTAAGTTACTTTTTGTAGTTATGTATGAAAGAGTGCGTAAAAGGGTGTGTCTTAATACATTAGTTTGAAGGGTTGTGACTTTTTGAAGAGTTGTGATCTAAATCATGGTACCCCAAGTTACTTTTTGTAGGGTTATATAATATCTCCAATAAGATCATGTGTAGTGGAAGACACAAATAATGGTCCCATCTTTGGACGTTTTGCGGCATGTGCCACTCTAGTCAGCAATGGGGTACTATGGGTCGTTTTTTTCTAAAATGAGTGTAGTGAGAATGCGAGCATTGTGGGACATTAGTTAAAAGAGGTGTAATAGAATTAAATTAAAAAAACCATAAAAAAAAGGTATTGACCAAATAAAAAGAAGAATACCTGTCATTGGCCAAACAATTGAACATGGGGCGTGGAAAAAAGAACGCTTTGGACAATTTAAAAAAAACGCGGAAGAGGCGGGTGTGGGGCGAGGGGGGTGTTTTTTTGGGGAAAAACGTCCAAAAACCTCCTACTACGGATGGTCTAAGAGATATAAGTCTCTATCAAATGAGTCAGCCGACATTGTCGCCACAACATTTTTTATCTTTAAATATCAAAATATCTTTATTCTTGTGAATTAGTAAAGTAATAATTGTCCCTTGACTTCTGTTCATCTCTCTCCACAGTTGATTTAATTTCAAGACACCCACAAGTCTTCTTAAGCACATAATTCCAACCTTCATTTCCCCACAACCAATATCCCTTTTCTCCTTACACACACAAAAAATTTGAAAGAGAGAGAGATGGGAAGAGCTCCATGTTGTGACAAAGCAAATGTGAAGAAAGGGCCATGGTCACCTGAAGAAGATGCAAAGCTTAAAGACTACATACAAACTCATGGTACTGGTGGCAACTGGATTGCTCTCCCACAAAAAGCAGGTATATATTTCACTATTTTACCACCACACTAGCTTTGTGTTGTTTCTTGATTTTAACTTTAAACATAGTACAGGCCTTAGAAGATGTGGTAAGAGTTGCAGGTTGAGATGGCTCAACTATCTCAGACCAAACATCAAACATGGTGAATTTTCTGATGATGAAGACAAACTTATTTGTACCCTTTATGCTAGCATTGGTAGCAGGTACTCTCAATTAAATATCTGTAATAATCAAGGGGTTTTTGTAAGATTAGTGGGTGGTTTTGAAGATCTGTGTTATCTTAAAGTTTTGATAGAATAAGTTAATGTGCAGGTGGTCAGTAATGGCAGCACAGTTACCAGGAAGAACAGATAATGATATCAAGAACTACTGGAACACAAAACTGAAGAAGAAGATGATGAGCAACTTAATTACCATGCCTGAAATTCAAAAACCTCTTCATCATCTTCAATCTTTCATTTCCTCAACAAACTACAACTACCCATCACTGTCAAATGATATCAATATTAATGCTCCATTATCATCACCACCACCACCACAGTCATCATATATCTATAGCTCACATACTTCTAGATATCATGATCAAACCCTATCTATCCCATCAAGTCCTATAACAACAACAACTGCTTCTGCTGCTGCTGTTGTTTCTGATCATCATCACCATCCAGTTCTACAACCACAAGATCATGGGCATCTTGGTTACCAAAGGGTAAAGGACAGTTCTACCCTTGTGATGTTTGGAGGTGATCAAGCTAGTTCCAGTAATTCTAACTCTGAGGGGAGTTGTCAATATGAGTATGGTACTGGTATAGGTGTGTATGATCACAACAAGTACAACATGGGACATATGAGGAGCAATCCTTTCAAGGAATGTGGGATGATGACATATGATAAGGATTTAGGGTATGATGATTCTTCACTGGACTCCAGTCTTGAGGAGATTAAGCAGCTTATTAGCACAGATCTTTGCAGCAGTAACATTGACAGCAATCTCAACTTTTATGTTGATGAAACCAAGGAAGTAAAAAAAGTTATGTACTTTTAGTTCTTGAGTCAACTATGGATGCTGAACATGGTCATCATCACCATCACCATGTTCCTCAACATCACGAGGTATCTAGTATTAGGGAAAACTTGTAAAAACTTTGTGCGGTTTTCCTAACTTTATTTCTTTTTAACTTCTTTTTGAATATTATATATTCTTAGGGCAGTAAAGATAGTAAAAATTGTTTCTTTTGTTCACCTATTTCCATTTTGTTAATCCATAGTTGTTAATGTAAAACTTATAATTCAATTAACATATGGGTTTACGGTAGAAATTTTTGCGATTTTACGTTAAATAATAATTGTGTTGATGTTGATCCTAATCCAAGTCTTGCAAATAATTTAACATTTTTCAAAGCATATAAAATTATTGGTATCCAATAATGATACAATTATACGTAACATACAGTTAATCACAAGGAAAACATTTCTATATTTTCTTTAAGCTGAGGATGATCAGAAATTTGGTTTAATCTGATGTTGATCCGAATCTATTCAAATCTTGGATTACAATAAACTAGTTTATCATGTTTTCTAAAAAACTACTATGAAAAAGAGGTTAATTATGACGGCCAACTTAAATTTAATTAGATACATTATTTTAATAGAACATGTATATTAAGTAAATTATTTACTTATACATGTGGACTAGCCAACCTTCACTGACTATGATACCCGCAAAAAAACAAAATCTTGACTAGAAAAATGAAATAACTAGAAAACTCCAACTTGGAGTACAAAGATTTAGAAATTTGACATAAAGAAAGCCATTATAGAAGCTAGAGATGGGATGTGAAGAGTATTAAAACTTCAGAATCATTGTTTAATTAGACTGAAATAAAATAAGATTGGCATATGAATTCCCATCATAAAGAAAAAATAAAAAAAGAACAATATAATAATTTAATAAATGAATTTTTAAAGATGAATGCATTGACCTTCTAAACAAATTTGTCCATTTCTGGATAAAAAAAGATTAGATGGGTTCATGCCAGCTAATTCTAAGTTAATTCAAAATTTTAGCTAAAAGGTTTTGAAGCTTTCATGGAAGAAAAATGCCTTTTGGGAATGTCGACTGTCAAGTACAAAAATGTCAAAAGGGGTTCACCTAATAAACCAAATTAGGGTTTATGTTGTATGTATGCATGTGTCATGAATCTGTATGTCATTCTTTATATTCAAATTTATATGCTTGTCTGTCTAGCACTCTAGCTTTGATGCTTTCACATACTTCTTAGTTCTTACTGATAATGGCAATGTTTTTAGTCAGGTTTTCTACACCCTTTTTCACGGCCACCACAAATGTTGAATGTTGATGGAATCATTGGATCTTGTGCCTTATTGTTTCTCCGGTTTTTTCAAGGTTGGAAAAGTTGTTTTATAGCATGTTCTAAAATCTGTTGCGCCACAACTAAAGCGAGAGGGTGATAATACTATATTTTATTACTCTCCTGTAATCAGTTTAAAATAACCCGATTATATTACCATGTATAACCCAAAGATAAATCCAGACTATATTTAGAATTTGGTCCTACCAATCAAATTGTTTTCATGCAGATGTTACGAATGTGTTTTGTTTTCCAAGAGGGCTAACCTCGTAAATTTCTTTCACTCAGAGCCATTTTAGATGTGAAGTTTTTCTTTTATCCACAACTAGCATCCTTAAAATGCACTAGATATTCCTTAATAAGGCAAGACCTTATTTGATATATATGTGTGTGCGCGCTTAGAACTATTATATATATATTAATTTGCAACAACTGTTGGCATTGTTATTTGTAACATGATGCTTAGTGACTTGTACCACTAAAGACAAATTGTTATTTATATAATATAATATCAATTTGTAATACACTTAGGCTTTAAATTGTTGTAACTTTTGCATTAATTGTGTTTCATGCTTAGTTTTGTTATACCTTTATGTGTTGGGGTTGTACACTTTGTTAAATTATTTATATTTATATTCTATTAATTTTTAACGTTATGGTGCATTAGAAGTTGTATTCTAAGCATATATTCTTGGACATTGGTTTTTTTTTTTACAAAACAACTAGGTAGTGTGGGTTATTGTTTTGGGCCAACTCTCTTTAATTGTGCGGATACCCATTATCCCCGCCTTTTGGTGCCAATATCGGAAGGGTACCGGTATTTACAGGTAAAATACCGGTACTGGTACCGAACCGATATATTCGGTACCGGTACCCACTTTTTCCGTTTTTCTGTACCGGTACAGGTTCAATACTGAACATGTACCGTGCTCATCCCTAATCAACATCAAGTATTTGTATTTTCCTCCACAAGACATTTGGAAACACAATGTGATCATTTGGATATCTAACTTGATACAAAGGTATGTAGTTAATCCTTAGGTTTGTGGTTTTAAAACGCAACAAGCGGGTCGATAGATAAGTATAAAATAGATTCATTGTGTCGTAATTTGTAAGGGCCTAGCCATATAAAGTTGATTCATTGTGTCGTAATATGTAAGACCCTAGCCGCAACCCTAGCCGCAACGCGGCGGGTCTTACATCTAGTTTATTTATAATTATAATAACACACAAAGCATAGGTTTTTAGTACCATTGGGACTGTAGAAAAGAACACGGTTTCTTGATGTCAATAGGGTTTTATTATAGGAATATTGGATTTTAATAATCCAAACTATTCGTCGTTTCCGCCAACAATCTCAACTCCTAAAATAACCAATGACAGTCCCAACTATTAATATATTGGCCTTCAATAGACTCTAACTTGGTGGTGCAGAGTGAGGCATTGGTGGGCAATGATAGGAGACCCAGGGAAACCTGGGTTAGATCCTTGAGCCAAACGGGTTTTATCGGTAATTTCATCGTTGTGCCTATGGGCGGGTGGGTTACCGGGTTTTCCCCGGAATTGGTGGTGGACTCGAGTTACTCTCGGAGTACTCCGTTTGTCCAGTGGGTGCCCCGAGAGTGCTCGGGATTGAGTTTGTTGGCCGTTCAAAAAAAAATAGACTCTAACTAACTGAACCCTAATGTCGTTAGTCTTCGATTGTCGGAAAACTCTTTTTTGGTCGGAAAACTCATCATTTTCGTCACAAACCTCTTTGTAACCTTATTACAGACCTTTAGAAATCTTTTTCTAGTAAAAACCCAATTATTGGGGCCACCGACAAACTTCATTTTCGCCAAAAGAATTATTTTTGGCTGAAAAACTCAACTTTTTGGTCGGAAAATGCAACATTTTCGTCCCAAACTTCTTTGTAACTTTAGATCGGACCTTTAGGAACTTTTTCTGGCCAAAAACGTTTTCCAGCGACCGGAGACTAACATCGTTTGAGTTCTGCTAGTCAGGGTCCATTGGACGCCAATATGTTAATAGTTGAGATTGCTAGTGGTTATTTTTAAAGTTGGGACTGCTGGCGGCCTACGACGAATAGTTGGGATTATTAAAATCTAATATTTCTATATTATATAGTTTGAAGTTAGTTTATGAGTAAACTGCTAAAATGGTTCCCGAGTTTTGGTCACTTTTGCCACTTTGGTCCAAAAATCAAACATTTGAATGTGGGTCCTTGTGATTTCAATTTTGTTGCCATTTTCATCCAAATCAAAATCTGGTCAGATTTTTTCAGTTAAAATCAAACTTTTTGTCTTTTTCCTCTCTTTTAATGAAGGACAAAATGATTTTTTAACGTTTTATTATAACAATTTAAAAAAATCTGACAAGATTTTAACTAAAAAAACTGGATGTTAACGGAAAAAACTGACCAGATTTTGTTTTTGGATGAAAATGGCAACAAAATTGAAACAACGGGGACCCAGATTCAAAAGGTTTGAGTTTTGAACTAAAGTGACAAAAGTGACTAAAACTCAGAGACTATTTTGGCAGTTTACTCTTAGTTTATTATAATACAATACAACCTAGTGTTTTAGTACTAACTAGGATATGTTGGATCATCTATACCGGACCACACCCATAGGCGAGAATTGATCTAATTCAGCAAGTACGTGTCAACACTTTTAGAGCGTGGAGTGGAGTTTGCAAGAGCCACACGCGTCGACGGGTGTGGAGGGAGGAGGCGTGGTTCTAGCTATGGATGAAAGGGTGGGTCTGTTGCAAGATGGTGATTGTTCTGACGTGGTTTTGACGTGGCATATGGTGGCCACTCTTAGGACGTGGATCACTACACATAGCCATAAAATGCAGTTTGGTTTCTTATTGCCAACCGAGTTGTATTCTATATTCTAAAGAGTTTAATGTAGTTGCATATAAAGTATGATTTTCTTAATACCAACTGGATTCGATTACTAAAAAGCGAGAATTAATATATATGTATATATGTGTGTGAAATCAACAATTATAATACATATTATAATTGCTTTTCTTGTAATATCAAGCTTTTAAACAATTATAACACATATAAATTATTAGTTTAACCAATTTTGTGTTCTTGAGCTTTTTATTTACTTTTTTTGTATACATTCTAACGTGAAAGGTAAAATATTCGGTCTTTTTAAAGCATACCAAATTCCTGAATTTTCAAATATCTAATACTGGCCATTATGTGTTAAAAATGTCCAAACTGCCAAACCAAAGCGATCCGTCCTACCCAACCAACAAAGCTAGTCCGATATAGTTTATCTAAAAAATCATACTTAACAATTTAACCTATATCTCTCAAAAAAAATCAATAACACAGAACCGTGAACATCCTTACTTTTTTCCCTTAGGCTACTTGGTGTGGGGGGCGTTGTAGGCCAGTCGAGCCCCGACGCCGCCCATGTACACCATTTCCACAGCCGCAGGGTCGTCTTCAGCGTCCTCCACAAGACGTTAAGGCTGGGCCTACCCCTTCTCACACACACGTATACAACACACACACACACACATATATAGGCTCGTCCTTCATATCCCATGGTCCATCCTTGGAGGGGCATCCTCCTTGGATGTTGACGTGGCACTAAGGTGAAAAAGTATCCTCCCAAGGACTTATCTTCTCCCACACCGAGTAGCCTTACAACAAATTGATTCCTCATGTTAAAGTAAAATGATAGCTTCTCCCAACCAACACAATCATAACACCTTTTTCATTCAATTATTTGGAAGAAAAGAAAACAACAACAAATACAACAATGTTTATATATTTGGTGTTTGTATGTCGTCTAATAATCTATAATGCATATCATACATGTACCATGTACCGTATCAAATCATTAGAGGGTAGGGGCGTCCATCACACACCACTCACTCATCACTCACAACATTCAATCAATTTCCGTCATGTCATCGAGCATTATTCCATCACTAGTGATGGATTTTAGTGGAAATGTCCATCACTCACCACACAAACATCTACCATTAAAAACAATTCATCACACAAACATGTAAAATGCGTGCTCACTATCACGCTTCTTGCATTCCACGCGTGATCAAGGTGGATGGCGGCGGTGTTCCCTTGCATTCCACGCGTGACGGAGGGGCCATCACAGGGGTGCCCCGTCCCCCTAATAATGTAATATAGGAGGGAGAAAGATATCTTTTTTATTATATAATTTATTAATATCACTTCCATCATCGAACCGAACATTTTATAGATTGCTCGTGAATTATTTGACGTGGAGTTTATTTATGTTCGTTCATAAACGGACAAATATGAACAAAAACTTTTATTCGCTTAATTAAACGAACTAATATGAACACAAATTTTGTTCGTAATTTATGTTCCTTTATGTTATTTTGTTTATCTTTGTTCATTTAAAATTTAGTAAATATATAAGAAGTAATATCTATCTGGGGGGTGGGTTTGTTTGAGAAGAAAAAAATGAGAAGAAAAAAATGAGAAGAAAAACAACAAAGGGTACAACTGTAAAACATTAAATAGTTTTTCTCTGATCTCATTTATTATTATATTTGACTAATTAATTAGTTATAAAGACAATCATCCTCCACACTAATTTTTTTCCAACATATATCAAAATAAATCCTACACGTTTTAAAATTTATCCTACACATATTGAAATTTATCCTGCATAGCTCGTAATTCATCCTACACACCTTGTAATTTATCTTACAATTTAAATTAATTTTTTTCTTCTTTGAAAAAATATATTTTTTGAAAATAATTTACAAATTTAATATAGTTAGCTATTAAAAAGCAAGACTACAATTAATGATCTATCTAAGTTTACCAATATACCCTTACACTAATATTAAATAAAGTAAAATAAAGCATTCTTATCGGTTGAATTTTCTTCTTTTTTATTCTTACAAATAAGTTTTTCTCATTTAAACTCTCCACTATATATATATACATATACATATATATATATATATATATATATAAACATAGGGTGGGATTCTAGAGTGAACACTAGTGTATTTGTGAACTGAGCGAACAAATCCCGACTATTGATTTACATCATCAAATCGTACAATACACTAGTGTATTTTCATCATCAAATCCTAGCCATTGATTTACATTTATGTAAACACTTGTGTATTGATAATAAAGGGCTAGGATTAGTTCATTAGTCTTCACTATCAAGGGGATTGTTCCCTAATAAACCTAATCCTATAAAAATAAAAGGGATTTCTAACTACCTATATAAATAAAGCTAATTATTAATTATTAATTATTCATGTATTTGCAAAACTAGTTTATGTTCGTTTGTGTTTGGTCAATTATGTTCATCTATGTCCGTTTATGGTTGTTCATGTATGTTCGTTTATGTTTATTTAAGTTTATTTGCTAGGTTATAATTATAAACCCATGTATCACACAGTGTTATATGATAGAAACAATATAATTATATAATGTGCAAAAAAAAAAAAAAAAAACCTTATATAACTGTGTATTTTTATTACCATATAATAATTCACACAACTAACTTGAATTTATCACAAAAACTGGCATATTTAATTAGTAACACTGGAATACCATAATAGTTTATAATAGTTTGTGTATTACACGAGTTAAATACTGAAATATATGTAATACACAAATATATATATATATATATATATATATATATATATAGGACAAAGATCCGTTAGGAACCACCCTTTATTGCGAGAACCGCGAGAACCAATGTGAACACAACCAAAAATGCCTAAAAATAGCTAAAAAACACACAACTTTTTTTAATATTTTTTATAAAAAATCGCTACTTTTAGCAGCTAAAATTTTTTTTTTTAAATTTAAAAAAAAAAAATTTTTCTACTAAAAGTAGCGATTTTAATATAAAAAATATTTAAAATAATTAGATTTTTTTTTATTTTTTTAGATTTTTTGGGGGTTTAGTTTTTAGCATTTTAGCTTGGGGTGGGGTGGGGTGGGGGGTTAGGTTTTTTGGGGGTTTTAGTTTTTAGCATTTAGCTTGGGGGGGTTAGGTTTTTTTTTGGGGGAGGGGGTAGGTTTTTTTAGGGTTTTTTTAGCTATTTTAGGTTGTATTCACATTGGTTCTCGCAGTTCTCGCAATAAAGGTGGTTCTCGCATGAACCTTACCCTATATATATATATTCCTCATGTGATTGAAATTACATACTACATTACATGTAATAGTGCATATAAATACTAGGGAAATTGGCATGTAATAATCTCACCTAAACCTTATTGGCCATTAATAATCCCACCACAAAATATTCCCCCCACCAGTCCCAACTTTCACCTATTTTTCCTACAATGGTCCCCCGTTAAAAAAACTTAACGGAGTTAAGCTTTTTTCTAAATTACAAACATATTTTTTAGAGCTTTTGATTAGAACGACGATACGAGTCCATTGATGTAAATCTTGCCTCGAAACGTACTCCAAACGATGAAAACGGCGCTCCAATTCGGGTGTTTAAATTTCCAATTAACCAAAATCAAGTCACTTGGAGCACCATTTCAAAGTAAGTTTTACATCAATGGACTTGTATCATCGTTCTGATCAAAAGCCCTAAAAAATCTGTTTGTAATTTGGAAAAAAACTTAACTCCGTTAAGTTTTTTTAACGGGGGACCATTGTAGGAAAAATATGTGAAAGGTGGGACTGGTGGAGGGAATATTCTGAGGTGGGATTATTAATGGCCAATAAGGACTAACTGGGATTATTACAAGTCAATTTCCCTAAATACTATTATTTTTTATTATTGAGTATCTTTTAAATATAACTTTTATTTAAAAAAGGTGAAAATAAATTTATTGATATGTTATAAACTAGATTTGTTATTCTTATTAGACCATGAGTAATGGGCATTATAGGAGACATGAAGTGACTTGATAATTCCCCTAATACCATCTCCGTGGGCTTTATAGGGGCATGAAGATTGATGGACATTTCTAGTATAATTTCTTATGGGGAAAACAAAATTGGAAAGTAATAATGGAATGAGTGCATTAAGGGGCGTTAACCATTATACAATTTTTTAAGGGGCATTATGGTGTTGATGTGGCTGAAAATGCCCATTAGGGGAATTAACCATTACGGGTAGCCTTAATAACTGTTATACGAATTTTAATTAATGATTAGTTAATTAAATGTATTCATAATTAATGGTTAATTTACTATGTCACAAATCGATAAAAAAATAAATAATAAAAAATAGGATTAAGTTACTATTTCTTACTTTATAAAACATTTCTTTATTTAGGGTCATGGAGGGACTGGGTGGGAAAAAAATTGGTGAGGTGAAATATGCTAGTGACACGTGTCCAAGTTTATATTCATTTATTAAGTAAGTGTATTTTTGTTTACGTTCATGAACTAGTCGTTTAGATTTAAAACGGACAAACATAAACGAACATGAACATGTCCATTCTCTTAATGAACTAACAAGAGCAAATAAAATTTTCTCGATATATGTTCGTGTTCGGATAAGGTTAAATGAACAAACCCATTTCGTTTCGTTCAGTTTATTTACAGGCCTAAACGCGTACTGTAATATGTTATTTCCTGACACTAGAAACGATGATAATACTCATTGTTGTAATGTATTAGAGCACTCACATAGTCACATCCCATTTGGTACAATTCTCTTATCGTTATATTCATTATATAATACTCTAATTTTCAACAACTTTGTGCAATGGATGTTGTACATATGGCGCTTTATATGTTTTCCAAGCAGTTGCTTATTGTCCAACCATTGCTTCCTTTTTCAAGAAATAGAGGGGGGGGAGATATGCGATAGTAAACCCTAGCTCCACCTTCCACCGCTTCAACGCCACGCTGGTGTCACAGTCACCGTCAACGTCTCAACCCCAACAGTGGCAACGACAAGAAGGGATTTGAGGGTTTAGAACTGATTTGAGGGATTTGAGGGTTCAACACTGATTTGAGGGATTTGAGGTTCCGCAAAAAGAAGTGAAAGGAAGAGAGAGAGAGATCGAGTGGAACCGTAATTGGTTTTCCAACGTATAGGGTTTCGATTATGAGCTAAAGACTGAGCTTTGCCATCTCAATTCTCAAAGACCAGGTACGTCATTTAGGTTTTTCTGGTCCGTCGAGGGTTTTTGATGATTTGGTTCTCATTTTTCTGAGAAATTTATGTGGGTTTTTAGTCTGATTTGTGGATTTGCTATGATTTGGGAGATGTTAGGTGGTATATATACTGTTGGGAGATGATTGGAGGCAAAATAATAATATAGTTTCGACCAAGGTTACGCTCTCAGTTCATTGACGACCGATCTGAAGTCGACATAAGCGTCAATCATCATTCTGGTATATTCTTGAACAGGTTCTGCTATTATGTGAACTGAGCAGTTTTGGAATGTGATTTTTGTGAAAATATTACAATTTACTGGCAATTCTATTTCTAAGGTTGTTTTTAATGTAACTTTTTAGGTGGAGAATGAACCAATTTTAAGCAATATTTTGTATGTTATCATATTGTCACATGATATTTTAGAGCTAGTATTGGGATTTATTATTACTTAGGCTCGATAATAATAATACTTTATTAGAAGCCCAGCTAATGGATATATTTTGTGATGTATTAGCTCCCAACTGAGGCATAAAACGGGCATTGTGCATGGATCTACAAGTGACACCATTAGCATGTATCTAATGTCTTCATACTTTTTACATCATTTATTGATATTTTGGGTTTGCATTGATACTTAATTTAAAAAGGAGCTTATTTTATTGTTCAAATCAACACCCTTTCGCAGGCCTTTAAAGAAAGAGATCCTTCATGGTTATCTTATTGCTCTGCTCTTTATACCTAAAGGTATTTCAACTATAATTGAACTTTTCTTATCAATATCTCTAACAACATTGTTTCATTTAACTTACTTTCATGAAAACTATTACCAAATTCGTTTTTCTTCGTCATTGGCTTCTAGACCCTTCTTCGTCGTGAAGTGATAAATTAATTGGCATTTATTGAGTTCATAATACTTTAGTAGGGTTATTATTCCTTACAAACACATCAAGTAGCACATGCATTGTGGAATCAAGTATGCAAGGTGTTTGCCCTTGCACTACAAAGTCGAGTCACCGAGTCAGTGAAGTAATATATGATTATGTAATTTATCTTATTTGGGTATCTTATATATATATATATATATATATATAGAAAGTATAATGTACTTCAAGGCTTAACCTACATTAACATACATGACAAAAAATATAACGTGCGTTATTATCATAGAACGTGCGTGATTATAGTCCCATGCATGATTATGTGGTCTCATGCGTGATTATGTGGTCCCATGCATGATTATACCCCTGATCCAACGGTTACCATTGTCTCCTACGTGATGTATGATAAGGCTTTTTGTATGTTAACCTTACTCTATATATATATATATATATATATCCGTGTTGTTTCTTCTTTTTTTCTTAAACTTTTGATTTGTATAGGTGTTTGGAGACATTTTGTGTAGGTGTTTGGAGTCCATATACATCCAGGTATTGTTTCAAAAATGTTTTCTTCAACATAAGTAATAGATTTCTACTGAATTTTACCAATAATTGTTTCTCTTGTGGCTACACAGCTGCCAAAATCGGGGAGGGAATATTATTGGATCATGGGACGGGATTGCCTATTAGAGAAACTGTTGTCATTTTATACTAATGCAAGTAACTTGCTTTTATAACTAACTTAAATCTGCATGGACCCTGAATTTGGTCATCTCAACTATATTGGAATTGGAGTTTGGGTTGTATTTGGGAGCTTGTGTATATGATTTTGGATCATGGGACGGGATTGGCTATTGGAGAAACTATTGTCATTTTATACTAATGCAGGTAACTTGATTTTATAACAAACTTAATCAGTTAATCTGCATGGACCCTGAATTTGGTCATCTCAACTATATTGGAATGGGAGTTTGGGTTGTATTTGGGAGCTTATGTATATGTGAGTTTTCCATGGAAACAGGTGAATTTGTTGATTTTTTTAATCTGGAGCCTAGATGGTTACGTGTCGACCAATAAGCGTGTAGATTGTTTACATCTTTGAGCCTAATTTGAATTTTTATGTAAATGTTTTTCAGCTGTGATTTAGTGCATCCCCTTGCATCCTTGACAGATAAAGTCCGGCTATTTAGAATAGCTGCCTCTAGGCTTAAACAAAGAGTTGAATTAGGAATTGTGCGCAACGTGCCTCCTATTAGTTTGTTTGATATTCCTTATGATCATAATCAACAAATTTTTCGTATTCTTAATTTTCTAAAAAATATTTTCTTTGGGTATGTCACACCCCGATTTCCACGTGTCTCACCGGTGGGCCCGGTGGGGGATTATCGTGACGTAGTTGGCAACAATATAGTCAAACCACACAATTATATGAATGCACAGCGGAAGCATAAAGATAAATATATTCCAACATTAATTATAATATCAAAATATCACCATTGTTGAAATAAAATCCACAGGGGATCAATAATAATAACAAAAGTATTGTTCAACAGACGAAGGCATCCTTAAGCTTACGAGACTCTTTTAAGATGCTAAGGAGATATAGCCAGCCAATTACGTTTAGTACCTGCATTTAATCTTTTTGGGAAAATACGTCAGTTTACACTGGTAAATACATTCAACCGACACTTTGGTAAAATGTTTAACAAAATTGATTTGAATGCACAAGACACAAACTTTTTATAACTTGGGATAATTTATAATTAAATCTTGTAAAGAATTACATGTTTACTATGCGTTCGGTCGCCCGGGTCGTGCCGGGTTAAAGTTTAATAGACACACCACATAGTATAAAACCGTGGCGGGAAAACCAACGGCTATACCTTTATAGTCATGGACATAATGCCGGGTGTACGCCTACACCCGGATGTCAGGGTCGTGGCCATTTCGTAAAATGCTGCCAAGGATATCCGGGATATGGTCATTAAGCCCCCAAAGGCGTAAAGCCAACAAAACAAATTTTTAAACGGGTCACATTGATAATACCCAACTACTAATGAGTTGGGGTCAATTGCCCGACCAAGCGGTATTTTAAATACCGTAACCCAAGCCCGTATAACGGAAAATAAGTTAAAAGTATTTACCTTTGCAAGTATAAATCCTTAATCGAAATAAATTGCAGATAGCTTTTACTGGTCTCCTATTCTGGAACGAAGGTTTTTAAATAACCTATTAGAATCCTAACGGGTCTTTAATCTAGCCGTAGCCTAGACCGGTCAGTTTCAAATGATAGTTACGGTTAAATCGCGTGAAAGGCGAAAACCGTGAATGGAATGTGATTTGGACCCAACAAGTTTGAAGACTTGTTTTATATGGGTTTAATAACCACACTCTGGATTTTGGGGTCACAACAATATGGTTTGACCCGTTTCGGCTAGTTTATGTAAACTAGTTACATAAGCCGAACCGTGCGCGCAAAAGGCGTAACGGGTAACCGTAAGAGTCCTACACTAGTTTCCTAAGTCAATATGCTTTAAAGAGGTTGTGGTATCAGTAGGATACCTTCCATAATGCCCGTAACGAGTTTAAGTTCATATTATGCCCCGAAGGGGTATTTCGGTCTTTTTAAAGATCATAATAGAGGTTTCTGAGTTCTACAGGAAATCTGAGTTTCCCGAACAGTTTATAAAGTTCAAAATACTTTATTTATTATTTAAAATCAGTAGCAAGTGGAATCGGGTCAAAAGACCTTGTAGAACTCAAGTTTATGGTCGATAAGGGTATATTCGGTAATTACCGAACCGATGCCATAACCGCAGGTTATGAGCAGGTCAAAAATAATTAAAAACTTTAAAAATCCCAAAATATTATTTTACATCAGTGTGTAAAAGGTTTGGTGTCGAAATCTGGGTTTAGATAGGCGTTATGCTAATTGCGCTATTTAATTACTAAAGTTTCCGTAATTTGCGCTATTTAGCATAACTCCCATTCTGGACCTCGGATTGACGTGAAATTTTAGGGACATGCTTAGAAATTAGTAACTAAGGTTATGATCCTTTCATATGTCCGAAATTCTCGTTTTAATTTAAAAAGGGCGTTACGGTCAACTTTTAAGCATTTAACGGAATTGTGTAAAAGACTCGGACAAACAACGAACCGGTCACAGAGGTTTATACCATCATGTAACCTGGTCCTAAGAGAGTCCTAAGGCATATCTATGTCATACTTTAACGGGTCAGAACTGCAGTCAATGCAAAAGTCAAAGCTTTGCGACTTTCGGCTCCGAACAGGGTCAAAACAGTAAATGGTTGGATCAAACAAGCTTAGACTAGTTAATATACTTATTATCATGTTTTATGAGTGTTTAAATAGGTTACATATCATCTACATTACAGATTATGTATGAAATCGCCAAAATGGCATTTCTGTTGACTTTTTCTAAGCACGTTTGACTCGACATTCGGACTAGTTAGTGTGGGAATCAGAGGGTGCCCTTTTAGGGGTTTAATGCCCACATGATTACCATCATATAACTATCCTTGATTCGACAAACCACTGGACCATTTGTGATTTATCGCAAAGTCAATCGTTAATTACGACGGATTGACTTTTAAGCTAAACTATGCATAAACTAAGCCATAAAAGGGTAGGCATACTTACAGAAGCTTGGTGCACGACTAAGGATGTTAGAAGAGTGTTTGAGAGCTCCAGAGATGATCAGAATGCAGGTTTTAAGGTGTGTTTCAATTGTGCACAATGTATGTCCTTTTATAGTGAAATATTGAGCTTAAGATCATTACAACTCACCCTACAAGGGTTCATGGATGATCAGCAGGTGGCCCTGGGTGCTAGGGGGCAAGTAGAGGGCGCCCATGCTCCAATAAATGCACACAAGATCGTTCACAAGCTCAATTAGTGAATCTGCCCATGTTTTCTGCATCTGGGACTCCCACGCGGCCCGCATTAGAGATCAGACAACATGGACGCGGGCCGCCTCAATCCTTATGTTAGTAAACGGATCTTCAACTGGCGCGCGGCCCGCATTAGCTCACCCTTTTCATTAACGCGGCCCGCCTGAGGGTTAAATTCCAAGATTTTCAAATCTTTTGTAATGATTAACCTGACCTTTCGGTTCTGAAGGGGTAACTTTGCGATTTGGCCCTCAATTATTTACAACTAAGGGCCTCGTGACTTTTACCCGCATTGTTAAGTCCCCGGTTAGTTTAATTACTATCCGAAAAGCCTTAACTTTCATTGTTGACGCTTTTAACCCCTCGCATACGAATTTGATCATAACTTTCTCGTTTTAAAACGGAACTTCGCGAAATTTATATAGTATATTCTAGTGAGCGTATTTTACTGTTACAAAGCCTCGGGTTCGTCAAAGGGTCACTCAGAGGTATAAATTAAACATGTTGACACAATTAACCCCTGTAGCTTGTAATCTCTCACTTTCTCCCGCGTTTCGCTCCGTACGATCCATGATTTATTCGTTTGAAGGTACTAGCATCATTTAGGGTTACTATACAGTATATTTACCCTTCGTTGACATTTTTAACCCTCGAATTTACATACTTTCAAGGTTTGTCAACTTTAGTCCTTTATTTAATATTTAATGCCACGTGTAAACTCATGACACGTGTTAACACATTATTGGACACAAAATTTCGAGGTGTTACAGGGTATTAGTAAATAATGTTCATTTCTACATGCATATTCGTGAAGATCGGTGATTTTTTATTGAATTTCAAACTAGGTTGTGTTGGATTGGGAGTAGAAGTTATAGTTTTTCTCCGAATCTGTGAACAAACTTTTTTAATATGAATTTGTGACTTGAACTCCATGATTTGAATATGTTAACTTGTAATATGTGAATTTGTGACTTGCTGGAATTCATAGTTTTCAAGTCCAATTCCTAATCACACCTCCAATTCACTTATTCAACCCATCATGCAAAGAAGCAAGGGAGCAACATTGATTTTGCAACATCAAAGAATTTTGCAAAGCCACATGGGAGCAACTATGATTTTGTAAATTGAAGGCGGTGGCAGTGATGATAAGTTGCGACCATAACACATATTAAACCTAGACATGAACTTTTGGGTCTAGCTTATGCATTTAACTAAATCAATGTGACTTAACGACAATTGGCCGAATATAGCTTTAAATCTAGCCCCCGCCGTATCGCGACGGGTTGCATTTCTAGTTGAAATTTAAATAAAGAAACTCCAAAATCATTCCTCTATCTCATTCTTTAAAATAATCATTTTCTTTAAAATTTGAAGGTATATTTTATAGTAGGTTCTCAGAATTACCAACTCATGTATACTTCATATCCTTATCTTTATAATTTTAAGAAATAGCATCTGTGAGATTTTTGGAAAAAGAGAACTAAATATATGAGATGATGATTTTTAGTTAAATTTTAAGGATATGGATACCAAATAAGATGTAAGTACTCTTAGACTAGTGTAATATTAGTGATAATTTAGAGTCTCGATTGTAATATGTCTCTCTATGTAAGAGGCTACAGTTGTAACCGTAATCACACAACATTATCAATACAATCACATTATTGGTATTAATTTGGTATAAGAGCTCACAAGCACAACCATTAGAAAACGTCGTTGGTGAGACGGCCGGTTGGCGCTGTCACTTGATCCAAACACCTTTCATTTCATCATTTCTTTACAAGCTTTCTTTTTATTCCTTTATATAATTGTCCATAGATCAGATCTAGGGAGCCATCAGTGCCTTCACAACACAACTTCCACAAACAGTCGCCACAACTATACCTAGATCCGCTATCATTATTGCCCTCCTACATTACACAACATCATGTTACTGCCACCACAGGCAGCTGCCGCTCCATCTCCTTACCATCAACTGTCCCATGTATGTTTAGGCTTCACAAATACAACCTGCGCTTAGAATCGTGGTCGTCGTATACAACGCATTGGCTTTTTGTCTTCATCATCGCCATCGCTATACAACATAGGCATTGTGTTCAGGGTTGACAAAACCCCTATTATCTGTGAACCGGCGATGATTTCATATAAGATGGAGTTCTCGCATGATCAAACTTCATAGCGATAGTTTTCGCATCACCAACGGCAGTCAGCGGTGATCAGAAGAAGCATACATAACTCGGAGGAAGAAGCGTACGATGGTAGCAATTCGATGGCAGTTGTTCCTTTTAATGTATGGTAATAATATTCACGCCGTGACATTTTGTAATTATGTGAAACACTGTATGCAATATATTCAAATGTAATACCCCTAAAAATATTAATACTTAACATTAATATTTACCTTGATGGTAAATATTATAAACATGAATGATATCATAATTTAACTTGGTTAGTTGTTTGTTGTTAGTTAATAAAACATTGAAAAGTGTCCGTTTTATAATAAATAATACATGAAGGGATGAAATGGACAATTAGGAAACTTAATTTAATAAAAATGAAATAATAAAACCCGAAACACACACTTGTGTGTGTTCAGGGGCGACTAGAGAGAAAGAAGAAGGAAGAAACCTTCTTTAAAACAAAATCAACAAATTGAAGATTAAATAGGGACCTAAATTCGTGTATGATTAGGGATTTTCGTTCATCTAATCATAACTAACACAAGGTATGTTACAATTTTCGTTTTAGAAAATAATGATGTATATGGAAGAACTTGGTTTATTGAGTTCTTGAGAAATTGTTGTTAGAATGGCCTAAGTAAGGTGTAATACAGACCTAAGGCTTTAATTTTAACTGAAATTGCAAATACTTTAACAAGAATCAAGTGTTAGGGTGTGATCTTGGTGTATGAGAAAGTGGGTTTTTGAAGAGATTGTGTAATAGATGGATTATGGTAGTAAAATTACATATTTGATAGAAACTCCATTGAATCCTAGTTACTAATTGAGTATTTGATCATGTTGAAGTTATAAGATGCAAATACATAGCCTAGTATTGATTAGTAGAAATCGTTTAACTAATATATGAATTCATGCCCACAAGGTGTTTGATAATATGCCTAAAAGAAGATTTATTTGTCAAACAGATTGTATTATTTAATAAGGAACTTGTGAGTGATAATTGACAAATTTACATGTCATAGAATACGCTATGAGTTCTAAACGACAAATTGGGTTACACGCTTTAGGCAACTCGAGTGGAGCTCCGGACGGTCAAACCGGGACATTTATATTATGTAATAAGAAATTTGTATGTTACATTTTTTTGGACATATATATTATGTAACAATAAATTTTTAACATTTTTTAAAAATAAACTACTCGACGCTTTTTTGTTTTCTTTTATAAAAAATGTTCAAAAATATGTATGTTACATTTCCTATTTTTTTAGAAAAAAAAAATAAAATGTTACATGGGGTTTTTACAAATGTTTTTTGAGTTTTCTCAACTCAAGTGGGTTTTCGTTTAATCATTCCCTTAAATATATATATAGCAAAATGAAAACTTATACGAGTTGTAAAAACTTAGAGAACTCGGCCTTACGAAAGGTTTTTTCAAAAAAAAAAAAAATTAACCAAAAATCCCGAAAAAGTCAACTTTTCAAAAAAAAAACTAGTTTTTTTTTTCATTTACGGCAGCCTTAAATGCTGTAAAAAATATGCCATACTTAAGTAATCAGCTGTTTACAGCTGCTGTAAGGGGCCCTAAAACACCACTTTGAATTTAAAAAAAATACGACAATTTTTTTCTAACATTTTAATCTAGTAGTGTGAAAAAATGGGGGCAAAACTCACACGGGAAGACCGAGTTTTCTAAGTTCTCATAACTCGGAAGGGTTTTCCCTTGATCTTGATATAGGTGAGGTTCGGCTATAAAGTCTAAATTTCCTAAAAAGTGTAAAAAGTCATAAAACACACCTAAACCTCACAAATAACATAGTGAAGATTACTAATACATTATATTCAAACCATAATATTCCATAAAAATTTCAAAGACAATCGTAGCACTATGAATATAAAACACAAGAATGTTTATTCGATAATCAGAACCTTATCATCCAAAACACAAAACACGACCCACATATATGATGTTTTAGTATTATCATTTTGTTAGTTGTGTGTTTTATAGTTGACATTGTGGTGTTTTATGACTTTTTACACTTTTTAGGAAATTTGAACATTGTAGCCAACTCCTAGCATATATATATATATATATATATATGTATATATATATATATATGTATATATATATGTATATATATATACATATATATATACATATATATATATATATACATATATACATATAGGATAAGGATCATTACAGAACACTAATTATTGCGAGAACAAAAAGAACAACTCTAAATCACTATATTTTAGGATTTAAGGTTCACATTTCTTAAATTTTATGTTTCTTACATTCATATGTGTATTCTATATACATAAAAAATCATATATTTTTCACTACACATAGTCTACATACATGTAGGTAATTTAGCCTACACATAACCTACATGTGTGTAGGTTATTTAAAAACTGAAGATTTTTCATATTTTGTTTTAAATTCTAATATAAGAAACAATAAATCTTACATTTATAACATTTTCATTTACTTTTTAGGCTTTTAGGATTGAAAAAATGAGTGATTCATTTTGTTCTGCGTGTTCTCGCAATATTTAGTGTTCTGCATAGAACCTTCCCCTATACATATATATATATATATATATATATATATATATATATATATATATATATATGTAGGGGAACGCTAAAATGAGAACCACCTCGAGTTGTAAGAACCTTGAGAACTACACCGTACGGGGCGAGGTGGATAATTTTTTTCCATAAACGTAGATGCGTGTATTATAAACACATTTTGTAAAAAAAAAATCAAAAAATATGTCGTGTGTGTAGTTTTGAGCACCACAAGTTTGTGTTTACGGGTACCGTAAACCTTAACGGAAAATTTACGGTACCCGTAAACACAAACTTGTGGTGCTCAAAACTACACACACGACATTTTTTTTTTTTTGAATTTTTTTACAAATGTGTTTATAATACACGCATCTACATTTATGAAAAAAAATTGGTCCAACTCGCCCCGGATCAAGTAGTCCTCACGGTTGTTACAACTGGAGGTGGTTCTTATTTTAGCGCAATTCTATATATATATATAGTGAAAGTGTAAAATACAATATTGCTTAACGTACGAGCGTACGTTGTGACATTACGCACGTTGTAAAATTCAAAACCCTAATCGCGCATGTTGGAAAAAATCATAATCACGCATGATATACTTAGGTAATGAAACATGTTATAATTATGTAATGAAGTATGTTATGGTTTTCAGCATGCTTGATTATGTCTCTTCAACATGCGTGATTAGGGTTTTGAGTTTTACAACGTGCGTAATTTCATAGCGTACACTCGTACGTTAAGGAATATTGTACGTTAACTGGACTCTCTCTCTCTCTCTCTCTATATATATATATATATATATATATATATATATATATATATATATATATATATATATGGAGAGTATCATGAGAAAACTACATATAAATGAGAAAACTAACTAAAAAAAGTTAAAAAAACATACCAAATCTTTCTAACGTAAAAATGTAAATTTTTTAATTTGGCCTTTTATAGTTAGTTTTTTGGTTTTCTCATTTAAACTAGTTTTCTCATGATCCATCCCCTATATATATATATATATATATAGGGAGAAGATCATGCGAGAACCACCTCTTATTGCGAGAACCGCGAGAACCAATGTGAACACAACCAAAAATGCCTAAAAATAGCTAAAAATCACACAATTTTTTTTAATATCTTTTTATATAAAAATCGCTACTTTTCGAAGCAAAAAAAAATTGCCACTAAAAATAGCGATTTGAGCATAAAAATATTATAAAAAAAAAAGTTTTAGATTTTTTTTTTGATTTTTTTTAGATTTTTTTAGGTTTTTTGGGGGTTTAGTTTTTAGCATTTTAGCTTTGGGGGGGGGTTAGGTTTTTGGGGGTTGGGGGAGGGGGGTTTAGGTTTTTTTTTTTTTTTTTTTTTTTTGGGGGGGGGGGTTAGGTTTTTTGGGGGTTTTAGTTTTTAGCATTTAGCTTGGGAGGGGGGGTTAGGTTTTTTTTTTTGGGGGGGGGGGGGGTTAGGTTTTTTTAGCTATTTTAGGTTGTGTTCACATTGGTTCTCGCGGTTCTCGCAATAAATGGAGTTCTCGTATGAGCCCCTCCCTATATATATATATATATATATATATATATATATATATATATATATATATATATATATATATATATATATATATATATATAGGGGACCGCTAAAATGAAAACCACCTCCAGTTGTAAAAACCACGAGAACCACTTTCTGGCCATTAGATCAAAATGATGGATTGATGAGATTAAAAGTAGTTGAAATTAATATTAAAAACTTTTTGTCTTATTATGTTTTTAATATTTTATTCTTAAAGGGTTTATAAGTAAAATTGTATTTTTTGTCTTTTTATATATATTAATTTTAAATTACCTTTTTTGTCCTATTCATTAATTAATTTTTTGACTTAATTATTTTTTATTTATAAACAGATTTTTTTTGTTAAACAATTTTTTGAAATCAAATTTTTATTATAATTTTTTTAAGATTTGTTTAAAAAAAACCTTTTGAAGAGCCGTTTTTTTTACGCCCGGCTTTTTCAGGCGTCGTTTTTTTAAACGCGCCATCATTTACGTTAAAAGCTTTACGTTTTGCGTTACGCGCCGTCATTTACGTTAAAAAACTTTACGTTTTGCGTTAAAAAATTTACGTTTTCCGTTTTACGTTAAAAAATTACGTTTTCCGTTTTTTCGCCCGACTTTTTCACGCATCGTTTTTTAACGGGGTCGTTTTTAACGCGCCGTTTTTTCGCCAGGCTTTTTCAAGCGTCGTTTTTTTAACGCGCCGTTTTTACGCCGGGCTTTTTCAAGCGTCGTTCTTTTTTACGAGACGTTTTTTACGCGCCTTTTTTATCAAACGTCGTTTTTTACGTTTTACGTTTTATGTAAAACTTTTTACGATTTACGTTTTACGTTTTACCGTTAAAAATTTTACATTTTTACGTTAGAAAGTTTACGTTAAACTTTTTACGTTTTACATTTTACGTATAACTTTTTATGTTTTACGTTTTACGTAAAAAAATTTAAGTTTTACATTTTACATAAAACGTTTTACGTTTTATCTAAAATTTTTTTTACACAAAACGAACGCACCCAGCAAATCGCTACTCGATAGGTGTCTCAGATAGATTGTTATCATCATCGACGCCTCAAAAAAATAAAAACCCACACAAACAAAAATCAAAAGAACGAGTGGATTTCTCGAAAAAAATGATGTTTTGGCTCAGATTTTCCGATAATCAGAGGCTGCAAAAGTGGGGTTGCAGGTTCAAAAACCTACCCTCCACCGTCCTTGCCGCACCATCGTCATCAAAATATACGTTTTATTTTATTTTATTTTTTGCATCATCACCGCCCCATTTTCAATCATATTCAAAGATTTAACAGATTCAAAAAGCACGAGATTCAACACTATCCAAAAATAACCAGATTCAACCATATTCAAAAAAACACCAGATTCAACCATATTCAAAACATTCAAAAGGCACCAGGATAAGCAAGAACACAGGCAAACCCACAAAAGTCCACTGAACAAAAATCACCAAAGTCCACTGATCAAAAACACCATATAAAAACAAGAACACATGCAAAAAATCAAAGAAACCCAACCAAAAAATCAAACCATCAAACCCACATAGTTCATCAGACCCACATACCAAATCAAAATCCCCAACATATCAAAACAGAGATAAAAAAAAATACCAAAGAAATCAACAAAACAGGCCAAAGGAACTCGTCTGGAGGAAACCGGGACCTCCGCCGCTCACGGCGGCGCTGCCGCCGGTCCACCACCCAGCCGTCGAACCGCCACCACCAGTCTTGAACCAACTAAACCCATAACCTCCAAAGTCGACCAGAGCATAAACTCGCCGGGATAAGACCGGGACCTCCGCCGCTCACGGCGACGCGGCCGCCAGCCCTCCCCCAGCCAACAACCCACTGTTAGAACCACCGCTGAAACGACACCCAAAACTGACCGGAAATCTTTGACCGGAAATCTAGCGGGTCCACTGCCGGAGGTTTCATCAGCGGCTCCAATGTCGGAGGTTTCATCTCCGGCAGCCGCCGGTTTGCCGGCACCTCCTTTGTGGTTTCGCAGATCTTGAAACGAGAGGGAGAGAGTGAAACCAGATCTAATATGGAGATGAGAGAGGAGAGAGTAAATGTGAGATGAGAGAGGATAGAGTAAATGAGAAATGTCAGTCACATTAAATAGAGAGAGAGAATAGACTAGACATTTAAGAGTAAATGA
Organism: Helianthus annuus; assembly: GCF_002127325.2. Taxonomy (NCBI): domain Eukaryota; kingdom Viridiplantae; phylum Streptophyta; class Magnoliopsida; order Asterales; family Asteraceae; genus Helianthus; species Helianthus annuus. Next base: position 154,696,524 of record NC_035446.2, on the reverse strand, counting down.
CCAAATTACCCCTTTTCCTGATTGGTTGAGAGTGGTTCTCGCGGTTCTTACAACTGGAGGTGGTTTCTATTTTAGCAGCTCCCTATATATATGTATATATATATATATATATATATATATATATATATATGAGAGAGATAATAAGAAAACTTTTATGTATGAGAAAACTTTATCTAACTATCACTAAACTCTAAATCTTAATCCCCTAAAACTCTAAAAGGGGTAACCCACGTCGGAGCATTTAGCTTCTAGAATGTAATAACTTTAGCTAAACTCTAGCCTCTAAATATTAAACCCCTAAAACCCAATAAAAATTCAACACAATCGTTTGATAGAGTTTTCGAACAGAGAGAAAGTTTTTTCATTATTCTTTTCAAATATACATATATATAGATATAGGGTAAGGTTATTGTAAAAAAGACCAAAAGTGTGAGAAAGGTAAGAAATAATCTCAGCCATTAGATCTAAATTAATTGAAAAGGGTAAACAAGTAATTTTATCATTAATTCAATTAATTAAAAACTTCCAATAACCGCCACCTTAATTATAGGAAGTATATAACACCATTCAGCAAATATATAACACCATTCAGTAAGTATATAACACCATTCATCATTCAGCAAGTCTATAACTCCATTCAGTAAGTATATAACACCATTAAGCAAGTATATAACACCATTCAGTAAGTATATAAACCATTTAGCAAGTATATAACACCATTCAGCAAGTATATAACACCATTCATTGCTAAACTTCTGATCGAAACATATTTTTTTCTCTATATAAGTATAGCAATATGGTACTCATATTAAAGATAAAAAAACGCTCGTTATTATGGTGTATTTTTTTTTTTAAGTTACGTATAAAAAGTTATTGACGTTTAAAAAAGACGGGGGAAGTTACATGTGCATTACCTAATTTCTAGTGGGTTTAAAAGACTATATTGCCCCTAGATATTTCAAATCAGTCCAAATTAATGAAAATATTTTACAATTTGGTCTCTATTGATCTCAACCATTAGATCAAAAGATCTAATGGCTGAGATTCTTTCTTACCCTTCTCACACTTTAGGTCTTTTTTACAGGATCCTCTACCTATATATATATATATATATATATATATATATATATATATATATATATATATATATATATATATATATATATAGGGTAATGCTAGACAAAAAACCCTCAAATTCTTAGAAAACTCTACACCAAATCTCCCCCCATTTTTACCCAACCTCCCGACATTTTTTTTTTGAAAAAAATTACACATGTAATATACATGTTTTAGAGTGTTTTGGGCCAAAAAAACAAAAAAGCGCCGAAGGGATTTTTTTTAAAAAAAATAAACAAAATTCAGTGCCTAACATGTGTTAGACAAAAATGCTGAAAGTTGCTGAATTTTTTTTTTTTTTAAATTATCCCTTCGGCGCTTTTTTGATTTTTTTGGCCCCAAACTCTTAAAAACATGTATATTACATGTGTTGTTTTTTTCAAAAAAAAAAATGTCGGGAGGTTGGGTTTTCTAGGGTTTTTTATATAGATAGGGTTTTCTATCTAGCCCTACCCTATATATATATATATATATATATATATATATATATATATATATATATATAGGTAGAGGATCCTGTAAAAAAGGCCTAAAGTGTGAGAAGGGTAAGAAAGAATCTCAGCCATTAGATATTTTGATCTAATGGTTGAGATCAATAAGAACGAAATTGTAAAATATTTTCATTAATTTGGACTGATTTGAAATATGTACGGGCAATATAGTCTTTTAAACCCACTAGAAATTAGGTAATGCACATGTAACTTCCCCCGTCTTTTTTAAACGTCAATAACTTTTTGTACGTAACTTTTTTTTAAAAAAAATTACACCATAATAACGAGCGTTTTTTATCTTTAATATGAGTACCATATTGCTATACTTATATAGAGAAAAAATATGTTTCGATTAGATGTTTAGTCAATGAATGGTGTTATATACTTGCTGAATGGTGTTATATACTTGCTGAATGATTTATATACTTACTAAATGGTGTTATATACTTGCTGAATGGTGTTATATACTTGCTGAATGGTGTTATATACTTACTGAATGGTGTTATATACTTGCTGAATGGTGTTATATACTTGCTGAATGGTGTAATATACTTGCTGGATGGTGTTATATACTTGCTGAATAGTGTTATATACTTACTGAATGGTGTTATATACTTGCTGAATGGTGTTATATACTTGCTGAATGCTGAATGGTGTTATATACCCGCTGAATGGTGTTATATACTTACTGGATGGTGTTATATACTTGCTGAATGGTGTTATATACTTCCTATAATTAAGGTGGCGGTTATGGGAAATTTTTAATTAATTGAATTAATGATAAAATTACTTGTTTACCCTTTTCAATTAATTTAGATCTAAAGGTAGAGATTCTTTCTTGCGTTTCTCACACTTTTGGTCTTTTTTACAATAACCTTACCCTATATATATATATATATATATATATATATATATATATATATATATATATATATATATATATATATATATATATATATATATATATATATATATATATATATATATATATGGTAAGGTTCATGCGAGAACCACCTTATTGCGAGAACCGCGAGAACCAATGTGAACACAACCTAAAATAGCTAAAAAAAACCTAAAAAAACCCTAAAAAAACCTAACCTCCACCCCCCACCCCCCAAAAACCTAAACCCCCCCACCCCCCCCCCCCAAGCTAAATGTTAAAAAATAAAACCCTCAAAAAACCTAAAAAAAATCTAACCCCCCCCCCACCCCCCCCCCAAAAAAAACCTAAACCCCCCTCCCCCACCCCCCAAAAACCTAAACCCCCCCCACCCCCCAAAAACCTAAACCCCCCCCCCACCCCCCACCCGCATGCTAAAATGCTAAAAACTAAACCCCCAAGAAACCTAAAAAAATCAAAAAAAATCTAAAATTTTTTTTTTTATTTTTTTACTATTTTTTATGTTCAAATCGCTACTTTTAGTAGCTAAAAAAAAATTTTTTTTAAAAAAAATTAAAAAAAATTTTTTTTTTTTTGGATACTAAAAGTAGCGATTTTTATATAAAAAATAGTAAAAAAATAAAAAAAAAATTTTGGATGTTTTTTAGATTTTTTTAGGTATTACTGTTTGTGTTCACACTGGTTCTCGCGGTTCTCGCAATAAAGGGTGGTTCTTAACGGATCTTTGTCCTATATATATATATATATACTTGTATTTGAATATTGATGACTTTATGTTGTTGTTTGGTAGTATACTTTTAGGATTCTGTTTACCCCATCCATTTTTATAGTGCAAGTTTCTGCAGCTTAGCAGCCGTGTCTGTGGCTGCACTGAATAAGACCTCCACAGTTTCTAACTCATCATCACAAAACTGTTCTCCCACCATACTCATTTCTGTTCCTTTCCTTGTTTTTTTACCAACTCTTATTTTCTTTCTTTCTTTCTGCAATCCATGTTAGCATTACAAAATTCATACTTACGAGGGGTTTGATATTTCATGACGCACTGTTGCTCTATAATTCTTGGATTAGACCGCATATTTTCTTGATCTCTGTTATTATAAAGTTCTTTTTATCGATCACAATTATTATTAAATGTTAGGATATTTAGTATTTTTAGAAATTTACATGTACAATATGCGGTCTAATCGAGAACTGTCATATATAATTGTCAATACCACTGGATGTATCTCGTAATTGTAAATATAAAATATCTTGTTTTTAATTTTTAATGTGAGACAAAATAGCATCATCCATGAAGACATGGAGTAGCAGAATAAAAGATTATAGGGGATCGGTATTGGGTACGTACACACACATATTATCTATAATACAATTATCAAATTTAAGGCTTTTTTTGGTCTTTTTGTTTTGAGTAAATTACAAGTTTTGTCTTTTATGTTTACACCGAATTGCAGACGCTGTCCTTTAGCGCAAAAGTTAACGAGTTTTGTACTTTATGTTTCAAAATCTTGCACGGTTTGTCCTTTGAGCCTAACTTAGTCAGATTTTTTGGTTAATTATGGTCATGTGCCTTGCACATAAAGGCATAGTTGTCATTTCACATTTCCAGGGGTTATTTTGTAAACACTTATTATTGAGGGACTGTAGATACAAAGCTGAAAAATAAAAAAAAAATCTAAACTCTCTCTCACACACAAATCTCAACCCACCACCACAACCCAATAACCACCGTACCCATTTGGGGATAACCAAAATCAAATTAGTTATGTGACTAACTCAGATTGAGGGGTAAGAACAGACCAGAATCTAATTTCATCTTCATAAATCCAGACGAGTTCATCCTCACTGCGATGCTTCGGATCTGTAACAAAAACCTCACCAAAATTGCCATCGGAAACAGTGTCCTTGCAAATGTTCGCTAAAAAAATCCAACAAGGCGTCGATCTATTGTTTGATCTGTATGTCTTTCACGGTTTTTATGTGATTGATTGAACTTATGGTCTGCCATTCTGTTGTTTCAACTGCTAGCTTTTGAGATGGTGAGTTTTTGGAGTCGAGATTCGGCTTGATTGGTTCTTCGAGAAGGATATGGTTTATATAGGCGCGCTCATAGTCTTGTACCGATCCTTAAATGGCTTGTTTTTACCAAAAAAGAAAATATCGGTACGGTTAGGCCTTAGGGTTTATAAGGAGTTTTACCTTCTCGCTGCCTCTACGATTTGAGGTACCAATAGTTTAGCAAGAAAGTTACCGTTGATAGGTGTTTAGTCGTACTTTATCTGTTGTGGAATATGAAGAGGTTCTGGTCGGTGGTAGATCGCCACCGGTGGATGATGGCGGTTGCAGAATCAGTTGTCATTGAAGTTCAGTTTCAGCGGCTGTGGTACAACAATGATGATGGAAGTAAATGTATGTGTAAATTTGAGCTCAAAAGCTTGTGAAGATCGAAGTAAGGAGTGAGAATCAATCAATAGTTTGGGTGGCGACGGTGAAGGTTGTGGGGTGGTGGTGGTGGAGAGAGATTGAGTTGTGGTGGTGGGTTGAGATTACAGAGAGAAAGAGAGAGTTTGGATTTTTTTTTTCCAGTTTTGTAGATACGGTCCCTCAATAATAAGTGTTTACAAAATGACCCCTGGAAAGGTAAAATGACAAGTATGCCCTCATGTGCAAGGCACATGGCTATACTTAACCAAAAAATCTGACTGAGTTAGGCTCAAAGGACAAACTGTGCAAGATTTTGAAACATAAAGTACAAAACTCGTTAACTTTTGTGCTAAAGGACAGCGCCTGCAATTTGGTGTAAACATAAAGGACAAAACTTGTAATTTACTCTTTTGTTTTTATTTTAGGTCTTTTTGTATTTTTTTTTTTTAATACTTTTACACATCAACTTTCTTCAATATTGATACTTACAATCCCTTAACCTTCTAATCGAGTTTTAAGTGTTTATTTATAGGGTTATTAGATTTTAATAATTTTAAGTTTCACCTATTGGCCAATAATAATCTCAACTTTAAAAATTCCCTCCACCGATCCCAACTTGTAAGAATTTGCCCCCATTGATCCTTTTCTAACATAGTTGCACTTAAATCAATTAAGGAAGCTGCATGTGCACTTGAATCTATTGAGGAGACCAAATTCTTATATGTATGAAAAGGATCAATGGGCGCCAAACTTTTACAAGTTCGGATCGTTGGAGAGAATTTTTAAAGGTGAGATTATTACCGGCTAACAGATGAAACTTAGGATTATTAAAATCCAATAACCCTTATTTTTATGTACACGTGGGTATAAATTTAAGTTGATTTACGTTTCGACGTAAATTTTCCTTAGAAATGAGTCGGGTCAAATACGATATGTTCTTATGCTTATTATTATGTGTGTTTTCGATTGGTCTACATTTTGATGTAAATTTTATTTTATTTTTTTCCGAAAAATGAGCCCGGTTAAAAAATAATATGTTGTCGCGACAACACGCAGGGTAATTTACTAGTTCTCATCTATAACCTGAAATATATGTAGTTTAGATGGATTTAGATTCCATATTCCAACATTACTAGCAGCCCAATAACGGTGGGCAAGACCCAATTGTTAGGCCTTTGAATATCGCGTTATAACCATTTCATCTAAAAATATGAAAGGCCCAGGCCAACTCATAAATTAAAAGGCTTGCGTATCTCAAATATTCTACAAAGCTCCTAATTATAAGAAGTGTAAGAATGATTTATAGAGTGACAAATTTACAGTAATCTAAAATTAAACCACTACATCACCACCCAAAACCTAAATACCCCCACCCCACCCCACCACCACCCATAAACCTAACCACCCCCCCCCCCCCGGCAAAAAAAAAAAAAAAAAACTATACCTCACCAAAAAATCCCCCAAAAAACCTAACCCCCCCCCCCAATCCCCTAAAACCTAAAAAAAAACCTACCCCCCCCCCCCCCACCCCTCAAAAACCTAAAAAAAACTAAACCCCCACCCCCAAAAACCTAAAAAAAAAACTAAACACCCCCCCCCCCCTCAACCAAAAATTTTTTTTTTTTAATTTTGGGGGGGGGGGGTGATGGGGGAGGGGGTTTAGGTTTTTGGGTGGTGGTGGATGTTTAATTTTTTTTTTTTTATAGTGAGTTTTTTTAGAAGCCTTTGTACCCTTGTTACAATCAGGATCCTTTGTATTTAATCTCAATCCCTAAAATAGATGATGTGTGTATAGATAAAACTTCTAAATGATGGGTAATGTTGTGACAGTTTTGGTGGCCTGTTGTTAGACTGCATTTGATGATAGTTTCCATCCTACAGGTATGTAATTCGACTCTCACTCCTGCAACTCTGCAAGTGGTTCGTTTGAATTCGCAAAGCTACTCCTTCAGTCTTTCTTTAAACAACAAGGCAGGCTAACTTCTTATTCCTTTATCTGGCCCAAATTGGTGTAATCCAGTGCTTTGTTGAAATATGGTTTAGCTTGTGCAACTAAACTGGTGTCTCAATCGGTTCTTGGTTCAATCGGCCAGTCTGGACTGGTCCTAAGACATTGTTGGTGCCGCTTCAAACAACTAAAGTATCACCCTCGTTACATTGTCATAGAGATCTAAGTGGATCTTTTTAGCAACATTAGCATCATCCGTGAGACTCAAGCTTGCGTGGTTAAAGTTGGCGTAAAAAGACAAAATTGATACATTAGTGTTGTGTTGATTTTAGTATTGTCTTGATGTAATCCTTTGGATACTTTATACTTAAATGGTCTATGTTTATATTATCCCAATCTAATTTGACATACTTTGATAAGATAGATTCAAATTTGATAAACACTGAAAAAACTTTTTAATTAAAAGCAAGCTGTTAAAAAAACAAAATTATAAATGTATATTGTAGACAAACAAACTACACCGTTATTGAACTCTATATTTAATAATTGGTTAGGACTATCTTGGTAAATTATGCATGTCTATTTATGAATGGGGATAATTATTTTAATATAAACTAAATAGAAAACTAAACAATATTTTCCGGATTAATGGTTACTAATTCTAGGTGAATTTGGGTTGAAAATATATATTTCGGACAAAAATGGTTTTTCTAGACATGCAGGATCTTAATTGTAAATCACGCCAAGTTAAAAACAAACATATAATAACTTGATAATACTAACATACTGACTACTAACCCGGTTAGCGACATCCTAACCGTACACCGTTAAAAAAAAACAATTATTTTTTAATATGTTTAGTTTTTAAACTAAATAAAGTATTAAATAAAAATATTTTGATATGTACGTCTCTTTCTCTGAAAGAGTCCAAGCATGAGTAAAAGGATAGTAAAGGATCGGGCCTACATGGGTTGCATGTGTGCATCCACTACCTCCATTTTGTATTTGGTAAGACAAAACAACATCATTAATGAAGAAAGAACTGAGCAGAATGGTCATCAACACAAAGCCGGTGAATGTACGAAACCACCAGAAATGATTTATCATAACTTTCATGATCAATCGAGTAAGTTGTACATTAGCAATATTACCAAGACAAAAAGAGATATATCAAAATTTTATTAAATTTGGAGGAAAATATGTACATGTTAACATAACGAATTAAAACTTAATATGATAGGTGTGTTCATGAACAATATATCTTTTTGATAATAATAATAATAATCTTACTTAATGATAAAGTGATATAAAAAGTTAATGTCAAGACGATTTCTTCACTACATATAGTAAGTGTAGATGAACTCTCATCCTAGGAACCTCTATTGTGTGATCGGAATCTTAGTGGTGTCCTAGAGATTGTCCTTACTCATGTGGTCCTTCAAAACAAGATTTGTGGTTGGATCTTTTCGGCATCATTGCAAAGCATGATGGTATATGTGTGTTATTGGGGGACATTAACTTTGTCATAAGTAAGGAGGAGTGATTGGGATCACCTTTTGGGTGGAAAAAATATATATTTATTTTAGGTAATTTTAATATTGGATTCTTCAACATGTAACTAGTCATTTTGATAAAATGGTCACTCATCAACGAACTAGGTTGATTATTTTAGTTACGTGGAAGGTGACTTGGACTATTACATTACATTACGTTTACGATTGTTATTGTTATCAATTAATATACCAATATAATTGTCACCTAACAAACCACTTATGCTCACCTCACACACTATCGTTGATATTCTAATACCCAAAGAGAATACAACATATATCTAAGACCATATGCACGGATTTTGGTTTGGTGCATGTTGTGGTAAGAACTGCGAACATGTTTAGTTAAACTGGACGTATTTAATAGACTTGATGAGTTTATCGTTTGATTGGTTTAACTCGTTTATTTTTATAATAGTTAAAAGTATGTGGTTTGTGACAAAACTAAGATTGATAGTGTATATTTGTATGCCAAAAAATAGAACATAATCAAAAAATGAGTATTGAGGTTTATAGTTTAAACATAATTATTTATACATGTAATGTTTTTGTTGTTGTTAACTTGTATTATTAGATATTTAACTTAGAAGAAAATTAAATATTGAGTTAAACGGGTCGCGTTTGTGTATACCCTAAAAATTCGTAGTGTGACCGACTTCACAAATTTGACATGATTTCAATTCATGTTCTTATCGAGTTTTAGACTAGTGTTGTATCCAGTTTATCGAACTAAAAACACGGCCTGTTTAACACCGCTTGAACTTCTTCCCTAACCATACACTTAGATAGTGTGTGATCCTAAATAAAAAAAAATATTATCCTTGTATTATCTTTTTGTTTTAGTTTGTTTAAAAACACTATCAACATTAAAATAAAGTTATATGTTATTCTATAACTAATAGTACTTCAGTTTTACTCATTTACAAGAGTAATTTTGACATTCAATTGTATAAAAAGTGTATTAACTATATATTTCCGGTGTCTCGTAAATACTTATTTTAACACCAAGTTGATATTTTATTTTTACCTTTTTATTCTCTAACAAAAATACAAGTTAAATTTCTTTTACATGATACAAATGACAAAATGTGAATGGGCCAATAATATTCAAAGTGGTATCACATGTGTTTAAACATGACCACTAGGCATGCACACATGGAAACTCAACTCAATCCCACCACAAAAGCAATCATTCATTTCATGCCATTAGTGAATTTTCCTCGATTAAGTAACGAGAGTTTAAATTTTGTTGTTCGATTAAGTAACGAGAGTTCAAATTTTGTTGTGAAATAGATAGATGTGAGATGGTAATTAGAAACTATGTCAATTGCTAAATCACTTGAAAAAGGCTCTTGCCTTTTAATGAAAGGTCTCTGTTCAATCCTAAGCAAAGAATGGATTATGATTTATTTGGTGTAGTTTAGGAGTATGTAAACGTTATCATTCAAAAAAAAGTGTAAACTGCCAAAATGGTCTATGTGGTTTGATCACTTCTGTCACTTTAGTCCAAAACTCAAACCTTTTGAATTTGGGTCCATGTGGTTTCAATTTTGTTGCCATTTTCATCCAAAATCAAAACCTAGTTAGATTTTTCGGTTAACATCAAGTTTTTTTTTCTTTTTCCTCCCTTTTAATATATTTGTCCTTCTTTTTCTAAACCGATTCCTATTTTTAATCTCATTTGTAAACCAAATATGTTATCACCTAAAGTCATTTGGTTATTACATTGTTAAGGCTTAATGTGTATAAGATAATCAAAAGTTTATTTTAATTTTGGCTTAAAATAACGGGAAATAAATGTCTCAGTTTTTAGTAATCGTGATTTGTTGAAAATGAATGCCCAAATTATTGTTGAAAGGTAATATTCACATGCCTTGTTTTGTTTTGTTTTGATTTGGTGCTCGTGTAAATACGATAACAACGGCATTAGTTCTACATGATGACTGTCGTTTTTTAACAACACGTTTGTAGTGGGCCGGTGGGCCCTCTTAGTGTCGGAATCTAATCCCAGAATATTTGTTTGGTGATTCTTTTGTTCGTGGTATTTAAATAATACTGATTGTTTGATTAAATGTAAAAGATATTACATGATAATGATGATAAAATGACGCAAAGAAGAAAAGGAAATAATAAAGATGTGATACCTTTGATCAGAAAATTGATATAAAAATGAAGGCACAAACTATTATATATTATATAATTTTATAAGGTAAATTTATATTTGACAAATCGAATACAATGGAATGCTTAAAGAAAATGCGTAACTTTTAATTATATTTGACAGATCGAATACACTGGAATGCTTAAAAAAATGTGTAACTTTTAATAAAATGAGTCAGATATTTTACGATGAAAAATGAGTACTATTTAAAGAAAAGACAATGAGTTAAATATAGAGCTCCATACGATGAAAAATGAATACTTTAAACAGCAAAAATTAAAGAAAAGACGATCAGTTAAATATAGAGCTCCAAGTGATAGAAATTTGTGTGTAACGGTTGGGATACACAACCTATAGCGTTTGTTACATGATTCGGCTAGTTGAGATATTTTCTTAGCCTTGTAAGTTCGAACATGACGAAAACATGTTTTTAAGTTGGAGTCTTTTCTAACCTATTTAACTCTATCAAGTTAATCATCTATGTATTAATAGCTAGCTCTTGTCTTGGCTCCTGTATAAAAGTTATATTTTGCCCATGCATAACTTTGAATCTAGTGTAAAATAACCTATTTAAACGAAGAAAGTCTTCTCTTTATAGGATTTATTTAGGTGCGTAAATGAGTCGAGCTGTTTGTGAGTTACTCGAGATTAGTTTGATAAAAGTTCAAACTAAATTTATATCGGAGCTCCTTTAATAAAGATTCGAACTCGAGTATCACATATGGAGCTTGAGTAAACTTGAGAATTTAGATGCATTGATTATTTATATATATGTTATTAATATATTAAACTAGTGACTTTCCCCGTCACATGTTACAATGGCGTCGAAAACGTAAAGTAAATCGAATTTATACCATATTATATTTTAGTCGACTCCTTTCCAAACAAAATCTATGTTAAAACGTAGACCAACTTAACACTAGGGATGAGCATTTGGTATCAAATACAGGTCCTGTCCCGATACCATCCCAATCCCGATCCCGAAAATACCGTACCGAATTTTTTCGGTACCAGAAACGGTATCCACTTTTTGGCATTTTCGGTATCGGTATTTTCGGGATCGGTACCGGTAAAATACCGAATTTTACCTTCAAATACTGCTACAGTACCGATACCATACTGATACCGTACCATACCGACATATTTCGGTATCGGTACCCAGTTTTGGCGAAATTCGGGATCGGGATTTTCGGGATCGGACAGAAATCCCCATCCCAAATTTCGCCAAAACTCAATTTTGGCCCTTGTTAACCTAAGAAAATTGAGTTTCGGGGTCACTCTCTACAACACGTTAGGGCAAGGACACCCGTCGTTGGCGTAGTGTAGTGATGGTAAGAGACCGAGGTCGTCCAAGGACACAAGAGCTTTTAATACTAGTTTATCGTCAACGTCTAATCACTTAGCTCCGACTCATCTTTTATGTACCCTTTGATGATTTTCGCACTTTGGGTTTTTTACGAGATTATCTTGGTTATAGTGGCATGTCCCTCTTTTGGAGGCAACGCTACCCTCGGCCATATTGGTCTGAGTCAGTAGGGATACAGTCCCACAAGGCCGGATCATTGCAAGATAATTAAGTAAGTTATTAATGCAAAATGTGGCATGCCCCTCTTTTGGAGGCAATGCTATCCTCGGCCATATTGGTCTGAGTCAGCAGGGATACAATCCCGCAAGGCCGGTTTAAAGTTTTAATAGTAGTTTATTTATAAGGGATTACAAGTTGTTCTTACTTCCCCCGATTTGATACTATTTGCCTCAAGGGAAGTTCTAATAAACTTGAACCAGGTCCTCACAGGATCTATACACTGAACGAGGCAAGAACTTTACCCAAACCACCCTTTTAACCCCCTTCCAGACAGTTAAACGTTCTTTGTATAGACCATAAAGACACGAAGGAGTGAATCAACAAAACATGAAGAATGATAGAATAAAATGCACCTTCAATATATATAAAAAAAAAAACAAGTTATTAAAGTCATTAATAAATACCCAATTAAAAAGTGACCAAAGGTTAAAGATTTTGTTTTCACCAAGTGATGTAAGAAATTAGCCAAACATGGCCATAGTTTGACGAAAGCTCTTACTATCGATCTTGGATCCCGAGACTACTCTAACTCTAACTATTGTGGTGGAATATGATGGTGTTGTGGTGGTGGAAGTGAGAGAAATGGTTTGCCAATGGATGATTTGCAAGTGAGCCAAACACCTATATTTAAAGTTGGAAACAGGAGACTCACACGACCCCGTGCCTGGTGGGCACGACCCCATGTCGTTCACCTTCTTTGTCTTCATTTAATGATCTTGTCAGCACTTTTGCACACACGGCCCCGTGGCCCTTGTACTTTTTGTACGAACCCAGATTTGCAAATCTGAGAATTGACCACGACCCGTGCTTAGGTGACACAGCCCCGTGTCCCTAGTTGTTTTCTGTTTATCTTTATCTTTAAAGAATCTTGACTAGGGCACGGTCCATGCCTAGCAGGCACGACCACGTGTTGGGCTTCTGGTTTGTTGCTTTTATTCTTGGGGTGAAGCTTTGGAGGGTCGGTATAGTGTGCCAACTTCCTTTCTTCGTATTTATGTTGGTTTTGTCGTTAATTTATTCCTTTTGGTCATTTGAGCTCTTTTTATCCAGAAAATAAAAAGTAAACAAAGAAACGCTCTTTTTCCAACATTAATACTGAAAATGGTTGATTTTATACCGTATTTGATACAATTTATATGTTACATTTTGTGCATATCAAACACACATAACAAAATGAGTCGCCCATTTTTCAATCCTAAAACCTTAGAAGTAAATGAGAATGTTACAAATCTAAGATTTATTGTTTCTCGTAATAGAATTCAAAACAAAATGTAAAAAAAAAAATCAATTTTTATTTTTATATAACCTACACATATGTAGGTTATGTGTAGGTTAAATTACTTACATGCATGTAGGCTGTGTGTAGGTAAAAATATATGGTTTTGTTGCATATATAATACACATATGCGTGTAAGAACCACGAGAACCAATATGAACACAACAAGATAAATCACTCGAAATAATTATTGTTCTGTAATGATCCCCATCATATATATATATATATATATATATATATATATATATATATATATATATATATATAGGGTAGGGTTCATTTGAAAATCACTCTTATTGCGAGAACCACGAGAACCAATATGAACACAACAAGATAAATCCACCCACCACCACCCAAAACCTAAACACCCACCCCCACCCCTACCCAAAAAACTAAACACCCCCACCCACCCCTACCCACACTAAATAAAAAAAACTATACGTCACCAAAAAAACCCCATAAAAAACCTACTCCCTACCACACCCCCTAAAAACCTAAAAAAAAATCTAACCCCCCCCCCCCCCCCAACCTCCCAACCACCAAAAACCTAACCCCCACCCCACTCAAGCTAAATGCTAAAAACTAAACCATAAAGCTGCTAAAAAAGTTTTTTTTATATTTTTATTAAAAATTGCTAAATTTCGTCACTAAAAAAATAAAAAATAAAATTGAACAACAGTACCGATGCACATATGCAACGGTACTTTTTGTTCGTTTTAGAAAAACGCTACATTTCGTCACTAAAAAAAGAACAACAGTACCGCTGCTGTTCTTTTTTAGTGATGAAATGTAGCGTATTTTTATAAAAAAAAATTGTGTATTTTTAATTTTTTATGTATTTTTGGTTGTATTTACATTGGTTCTCGCAATAAAGAGTGGTTCCTAACGGATCTTTATATATATATATATATAGGGGAAGGATAAATCGAAAACCCACTTGAGTTGAGAAAACTCATAAAACCTTTGTAAAAAACCCATGTAAACTCAAGAAACACTTTTAAAAAAAATAGGAAATGTAATATACATATATTTGAACATTTTTAAAAAAGAAACACAAAAAAACACCGAGTAGTTTTTTTTTAAAAAAAAATGTTACAAATTTCAGGTTACATAATATCTATGCCCAAAAAAATGTAACATACAAATTTTCAACATTTTTTTATAAAAAAACTAGTAAGCGTTTTTCACGTTTTTTTTCATAAATAGGTCCGTGTACATTTATATTACATTCCCTATTTTTTTTAGAAAAAAATAAAAATGTTACATAGGGTTTATTTGGGTTTTCTCAACTCACATGGGTTTTCGATTTATCTTTCCCCTATATATATATATATATATATACACTTCAAAAACCAAACCACAATATCAACAGAACCATGGTTGAATATGATATGGTAAGGTGGAAAATATCTTGATCTTGGATTTCCTTATTTTTTTTGTTTCTAATGAGTGTTTAACACTCATAAAAAACACAAACTAATAATAGTGTCCAAATAAGTGTCTAAGAAAGCTATGTTTTATGTATTCTCATACTCGTAGATTCCGTTTATTTTCCAATATCCAAGCCCTCATAGTCATACACCTTTGTTTACCTTTTTTATGGTAACTTTGGTGACTCCATCCTTCAAACCATTCACTCGCATTTTGTGGAAAATCTTCGCAAACCACGAGTTCATACTTGACCCTTTTACATTTTAAACATTATGTGGGTTGCAACATGTATCAATACTAAAATACACACACACATACAAACAAACTTATGCAAACACTCAATCCTGAAACATGCTTATTTGTTATGCTAATTTGTTATGCATGCTAGCACATTCTTATGCTTTGCTATACATCATTAACCTTGCAAGCCTCCCTTAACATGTATAGTGCTATAGGATTAGCATACCGCTCGTTTTATGATCATTGTTAAGTTATTCTTTACAGTCTTATTACTTCGGTAATAAGTTGATGGTAGTGCCAAACTTTGGATTGATATTTAGTCTTTGCATGCTAGTATGATACAAAATTTAGTAAACTATAAACATGTGAATTTGAGATTTATTCATACTTATGCTATTAGACAAACTAGTATCTTCATCGACATAATATGTGTTGACGAAAATTTTATACATGTTGCAGGAAATGTTTGATGATGCTATCGAAAGAGATCTACTTAAGGTGGATTTAGAAACTCACCAAAATTTACTTATGCATTTTGATGTTTAGTTATGAAATTTCAAATTGTCGTACTTCTTTCCTTTGAGCAGTGTAATATTTGATTTGATGATATGAAATGAATTTTTGAATTTTAAATTATTATCGCAAATTTAGTGTTATGTTGTATTTGAGTAACCTATTACGTCTCGCATCGATATTTCCGCCATTGGTTGGTGTGTGATATTTGTACAGGTGGGGACATTTGTTGACTTTGTGGGGATGGTGTGTTCCATCGTGGAAGATTTTCGGTAAGCAATGGTCGGTATTCACCTTGGCTAGTATTGGTGTTGACGATCCACGGGTTGTCTTGAGTGGTTGTGTAACACAGATGGTTCGAATCAAACACGTTTGAAGCGTTGTTGACTGGAAATATGATAGAAGCAGGTTGTGAAATGAGATGTATTGTTTAAATGAGAAAGGATAATTGTGTATAAAATATATAAAGTGAATGGGTTTATACATGTGGTAAAAAAATAATTTATTTTTTAATTTTTGACCGTTCTCCAACGGTCTAAACACATGGTCCCCACGAAAAGAGTCGTTTGGGCTCGTTATTGCCTTGGCGGAAGAACAATAGAGCCCCCTAATAGCTCTCGGAAAATGGATGGGAGTGGGAGGGGGCGTTATTGCTTGAAAAATGGTTGAGATGGAGGGGGCCAACTCATACCCACCGGCGTAATTAATTAAAGAGTAAATAGTTAATGAAAAGAGTAAATTACATTTTTGGCCCCTGTTATTATATCATTTTTACTATATTAGCCTAAAATAAGAATTTTTAACATATCTGCCCTCATGATCTCTATAACTAACCATTTTGGCCCCTAAGTCTAACTATTTTGGCCCCCATGATCTCTAGACTTAGGGGCCAAAATGGTTAGTTATAGAAACCATGAGGGCAGATATGTTAAAAATTCTTATTTTAGGCTAATATAGTAAAAGTTATATAACCACAAGGGCTAAAAACGTAAATTACTCTAATGAAAAATATTATAATCTATTTAGTGTTTTTTCTTTCTTCTCTTTCTCTTTCTATACGTGTTTGTGTGTTTCAACCTGCATGAGTAATCATGCAATTTATGTTTTTTAATATGCAAAATATATTAATCTCATGATGACTTTAACAATTATCTAAAACTCTATGATTAATGTTTTGATTTTTATCGATGAATTTATAGATAAAACCAAAAAAGAATAATCCAATGACGAATGTTTTACCTAATATAATGGATGTATCTATTGGTTATGTGAAACTAATCACAAAAACCTTAAGAATCGGGGAACAAATATAGAGGT
The DNA here is from genome assembly GCF_002127325.2 of Helianthus annuus. NCBI lineage: Eukaryota > Viridiplantae > Streptophyta > Magnoliopsida > Asterales > Asteraceae > Helianthus > Helianthus annuus. The sequence goes on along the minus strand of NC_035446.2, from coordinate 154,679,568 downwards.
TTAGATTAAAAGGTTAATTGACTAAAATTTGCATAAACACATTTTTTTATATATTAAAAGAGAATGTATATGATTTTATTCACATGCTATTTTTCATTCATTCATGTTTGTACTTATTCTTGAACGCCTACACTTTTTTAAAACAATCATCAAATTCTTTCATTGGTTTTTTGTTCTCGGCTGAATTTCTTAAAAAACACACACACATATATAAAATAGATAGATAGATATAAATTAAGATATGATTTCATTTAATCATATGTCAATATACACATGAACACATGCATGTCTTCATTCACGTCTGTCGATTGATTCGCATGTGATGTGTTTTAATAAAATTTATTATTCGACAAAAGCCATAATAACCATTATTTGTCATTAGTTTTGAATACATAAGTGAAATTTGGATCCATTCATCTGCATTCAAAATTGATAAGTGGACATCAAACGGTCAGTGGTTCATATAATTTTATTAGATATTTAGTTCTTTTTGTGTGATTAAAATAGACATATTATATCACATGCTCTTTTAATTTATAGTATTACTTACCTTTGTACCTAGTTTAGCCAACAGCGTCCAAATAGCATTTCGAGAGGACTAGGTTCTATTTGCACCATTATTGTTGTTATTACATGGTAAAATTGGATTATAACAACCATGACACTTGAAATTTGTACCATTTTATCCGTTCTTAATCTAAATAGTTCCTGTAAATGATACGCAATTGTATTTTTTGAACTTGGATCTGAGTTGTAACGTTACCTCGTATTAATAGAATGATTGGGGATGAAGATTTTTCGGTTATAATTTTTACAAACATATGAGTGTGTTATATACATAAAAACACATTAAATTAATTTTTTTATATGTTTTTAACGTTTGTTTTTTTTTGTCCTAAACATATGTTAGATAATGTGTAGGTAATATTCTTTATTTGTCTTCTGAATAGAACCTCCTCCTACATACATACATGCACACACATATATATTTATATTATTGCAAGAGATAATCTCCAACAAAGTTTCAAAGAGGGTTGTAACGATGGTTAACTTGTGTAACTTCTCTCGTCTTCCATAAAAATCAAGTATCAACTGGTCTAATACAAGAGAGACAATTTGCATCAAGACGCTTTTAATACAACTAATATTCAAATCATGTAACAATTTGCTTCTAATATTCATTTTAATGCAACCAATATTTCCATCATGTCATAGGACATATTATTGGTCTAAATGAAGAGAAACAATGAGACAAAGATACGTGCTTTTTACCCGAATAAAATATAAATCACATGGATATTGGCAATAAAGGGGATGCTTTTATAATTATAAGTATAATTACTAAAGCATAATGTTACTTTACTATTAAGATTTCATAATTAAATTATTAATAAGAAAGCGGAATATTTTGGCACACTTTTTTCACAAGCAAGACAATGCAAAGGCATAATTGAACATCACATGCTCGTTCCTGTTTTAGTTGAGTGAGTATTTGAGCGTATTTTCTTTTTGTCTTGAGAGACATTTAATTGAAATTCTATAACTTTAAAGTGATAGTTATACTTATACAGGTAAACTTTGGCGGAAAATACGAATATTGAAATTTAGAAATATAAAAGAAGATATTTCTTCTAAAGTATATCAAAAAATTAAAGGACGAAATCAGATGTTGATTTGACTTTAAGGGTCTGTTTGGTATGGGGTAATGGAATAGATGAGAGAATGGAATGGACAAGGTAATGGAATGGACAACGGAATGAAATGGATCATTCCATTCCATTGTGATGTTTGGTTACTCATATGTGAATAGAATGAATTATTACCTTGTACAATTTGATAAACAAAAAAAGATGAAGTAACGAAACACAACTGTATTAAAAACGACAAAGATATAATTGACTCAATAATAATAATAATAATAATAATAATAATATATTAATGATAAAAAATTAGTAATAGATTTTTCATATATATTAATATTAGTATGAATATTAATAAATATAAATATAAATATAAATATAAATACAAATAAAAGTATATGTATAAATATAATAATAATAATAATAATAATAATAATAATAACATATTTCTTTCCATTCCTTGAGGGAATGGGAAAAAAACACCTACATACTAAGGAATGAAAATTATTATATTTGGAAGGAGTTACATTCCCTTGGAATGCTCCATTCCATTACCACATGATAACCAAACATGTTTATTTTCATTCCATTAGGGTGTAAGGAGTGGTTAAACACTTTGGAGTGGTAAACCAAAAAACCGACTAATTAGAGCGTGCCATGTCAATCAGTCAAAAATGTTTAAACTTTGCTGAAAAGTGTTGGCAATGGTTTAAACATTTGGTGAAGTGGTAAACTTTTTAAATAAAAAAAAGGAAAAAAATGTGATTGGTTGAGATTGGAATGGACCCCACCCCACACCCCCCCCCTCTCTCTTTCCTTTCTCCTTTCCCGCATCGGTAAAGCATCACTGATTTTAAACCCATTTCGTCAACATTGTATGCGGCAATGGGGTTGGCAGTGGTTTGCCGCCAGGGGCGGACCCACGTTGAGTGGGTCGGGGTCCACGGACCCCAATCTTTTTTAAAAAATTAGTAGATTCGGTATATTAATTTTTGTAAGGACCCCATAAAAATATTTAGTTGGACCCCATAGTATCAAAAGCAAAGCTGTTGTGGTGGTTAATCCCTTGTTTGCTAACAAAGAGGTCATGGGTTCAAGTCTAATACCAGCTGATTTTTTGTTAAAATACACTTTAAAATGTTAAAATGAATGAAAATTTACTCAATTTATGCCTTTGTGCTTAGACATGTGTTGTTTTGTTATTTATTTATCTTTTTTTAAAGGTTCCATGCTCAATAAATCACCCCGACCCGACCCAAACGACGGCCGACCCGAAAATTCTATCGTTTGGGTGTAAAAAATCCAAGTATCGAAAAAACTGGACCCCATTGGAAAAAAATCCTGGGTCCGCCACTGTTTGCCGCCCATTGCCGAATCGGTGAAACTAGTTTGCCGCCTCCACTCCTTACCCCCTTAGAATGATCCATTCCATTCCACCTTCCATTACTTCATACCAAACGCTACCTAAGACTTTAGCTTTGTGAAATAGCATTTTTCACCGGCACCAGTACCGTATCAAATCGTTATTCTGCGAGCATTATAGGTATTGTATTTGCTTTCATATTTTTCGATTTCGGTAGTTTTTGGTACGTTCAATAATGCTGGTACCACCCACTACTGAACCGACAAAATTAATACACTATTTAGTTTATACTTTCATTGTTTTGAATTTTGGTATTCTTTTGATACTAATCGCATCTCTATTTTAGAGTTTTGTTAATATTTTGGTCTGATTAAATTATACAATCCACAATTCTATATTACTAACAATAAATTTTAGTTAAGAAAATGGATATAAAACTTATGCACTGATAATATTATTGTAATAAAGAATCAAAATATTAATGTTTATATATAAACATAAAATTGTAATGGTATTTATTTAAGTAGTGTTCAAGTACAAATAACTTGAAAAAAAAAATTAATACAACAGAAATAATATATGTTTCTATTTTTGCATATACTTCAGATATTTTGGATTATACGAAGGTGACAATATAATGTCGATAACGGTGCACTAAAAATGTCTTTTGTGACCATTGTGAAATTGTGAAATAAATGATAAATTGATACAAAAGTAAAGATATAAGAAACAAACCATAGATGGATTAGTTGCGAGCATGTAAATATTAATAATAAGTTGTTAACTTCTTATATAAATATTGTTGACCACATCAAATTAACTAGTTAATATTGGATTTTAAATTTAACGTGCCAACTTAAAATTGTTAATAATAAGTTGTAAGTATATGTATAAATTAACATTTGTGTACGTCCTTAGCTCTTAAACTTAACTTCATATGTATAAATTAACATCTATGTACGTCCTTAACTCTTAAACTTAACTTCATACCAAACCCCAAATTAATATGTAAAGGGAACGTATAAGACCATGTGTAGTGGTTTACCCAAATAATGCCTCCATTATGGGGCGTTTTGCGACACGTGGCAGTCCAATCAGCATGGGGCATTATTGGGGGTTATTGCAAAAGTGGCGTAGTGAGAATAATGCCCAATAACGCCCCTTCCAATCATTTCACAATTATTATTTTTTTTAAACTTTAAATACTTCATTAAATTAAAAAAAATACAACACTAGAAATAAAAAAAAAATCCGACTAAATTAAAAAAAAAATACACTAGTTTTCGTCTTCGCTTTCTTCACCCTCGCCAACTTCGTCTTCCTCGTCCTCCGTTTCTTCCTCACCTTCAGGTGGTACATACCGAACCGACCATGCGTGGTGTACCAAATCAACCATTAACTGGGAATGGTACGGTTCGTAACGCAACTCTCGCGCATTATTCACTCTTTCTTCCATTGACGCATGTGGATGGTCCTCTTGAACGGCTTCTGGCACATAATTCTGGCATATCGCATTTCCTTCGTCTTCCAAAATCATGTTGTGCATGATTATACAAGCGTACATAGCATCTCTCATTTTTTGCTTGCTCCATGCACGACAAGGATTTCTCAAATATTGTCAGCGTTGTTTAAGAACACCAAAGCATCTCTCAATGTCTTTTCGTGAAGACTCTTGAACCTTTTTAAAGTATGCTCTTTTTTCATCAATAGGATCACTAAACGTCTTCACGAAAATCGAATACCTCGCTCAAATAATATCCATGAGGGTAGTAGTTTCCATTTGTGTAAAACGACGCTTTTGGGGCTTTGCCAGAAACCCACTCCTCTAACAACAGAGATTGTTCAAAAACATTGATATCATTGCATGACCTGACCACGCCAAAGTAAGCCGACCAAACCCAAAGGTCCTGTGAAGCAACCGCCTGAAGAATAACAGTGGGTCATTTTTGGTCACCCCGTGTGTGTTGGCCTCGCCATGCGGTCGGGCAGTTATCCCAATGCCAATGCATGCAATCTATGCTCCCGATCATACCAAGCAAACCATGCCCCGCCGAATGTACCTCGTAGATCTTTTGAAGGTCCTCCCATGTGGGCGTTCTAAGATAACGCGCACCATACACATCAATAATACATTTATAAAAAAACATACACAAACATAAGCTTCAAAAAAAACTGTAAACATTATAGTAAAGTATAGGAATTGTACCGCGACAAAAATGCTCCAAGGTGTCTCGCGTTGTTTTCTCGCCCATTTTTAGATACTCGTCGTTGATGTCGGTTGTGTTTCCATAAGCAAGGATTCGTAACGCCGACGTACACTTTTGGATACCGGTAAATCCAAGTGCCCCTCTCGCATCCGCTTTTTGTTTAAAATAATCGTAGTTGGCTTCCAAGTCGTCGACTATGCGTAGAAACAACCGCTTACTCATTCGGAAACGACGCCTAAACATTTGGTTCGAAAATGTCGGCGCCTCATCAAAATAATCTTTCATCAAACGATCGTGTGCTGCACGTCGGTCTCGTTCAATATAACCTCTTTTATTTTTTTCTGGTTGGGGCCGACAACAATGCTTCACATATCTCACCGCTAGTTGACATGCACTCGTAACTGCCTCTTGCTCAACCTCCTCATCGGTTGAATCATCGCCATCCGCAAAAAACTCTTTGTAGTAAAAAATTACCATGGATGAAGAACTAGGGGAATCCATCAAGTTTTTTTATAAAATTGTAGTGTTTTGAGAGAGTTTTTGGTTAATTTTGAATGAGTTTATATATATATAGGGAGCCGCTAGAATGAGAACCACCTCGAGTTGTAAGAACCGCGAGAACTACACCCCACGGAGCGCCGTTCGCCATGATTTTTTTTTTACAAGTAGATGTGTATATTATAAACACAGCCGTAAAAAATCATGGCGAACGGCGCTCCGTGGGGTGTAGTTTTTTACACCACAAGTTTGGTGAAAAAAAAGAAAAAAGAAAAAAAAAATTAAAAAACACCAAACTTGTGGTGTAAAAAACTACACCCCACGGAGCGCCGTTCGCCATGATTTTTTACGGCTGTGTTTATAATACACACATCTACTTGTAAAAAAAATCATGGCGAACGGCGCTCCGTGGAGTATAGTTCTCGCGGTTCTTACAACTCGGGGTGGTTCTCATTCTAGCAGCCCCCTATATATATATATATATATATATATATATATATATATATATATATATATATGTGTAGGATAATGCTTGGTAAAAAACTCCATTATTTAGAAAACTTAGCAAACTATATATGTGGCTTACATGTTGCCACGTTGCACTGATCTCTTTCTTTTAAGTTTGACATCAAGGTTATATTAGTAAATTTCTTTAACCCCCAAGAACTATCCACAATATGAGGTGACCTTTTCATTAACTGCCCATCAACCCATCAAATCGTACCATTCACCCTCCCCCATATTTCTTTTTCATATTTTCCTTTATCTCTTCTTCATCACTCATCAGAGAAACACCAAACTTCATACTTACACCAAATTAGCAAGCAACTCCATTAATATCCATGGAGACAAATCCACCAACCTCAGAATTAATGTCGCCGGTCCGTAGTTTCCCAAACCGGTTCTTTTGCAGCGACTTCCAAAATGATGAGGAATTTAATGCTCCAGGTTTGTCCATATATGTCAATTAACTGTTCTAGAAGTTCTGTTTTTTTTTTTTTTTTTTTTTTGTCTTTTACAACTTTTTAATCTAATAATCCAAACTATTCTGCATGGCCATGTTCACTTGTTCCATTCGAAGCTTCTGTATACACTTATATGCATGTTGATTGTTCTCGGTCATCTGAAGCCCCTGTTAGATCCCCGGATGTTGTGGTATCCAACAATTTCATGAACAACGCGTTTAATGATGACCAGGTTATGGATATTGAAGAAGGTTTGTTTTTTCTATACACTTTTCTTGTTTTATTTCTTCACCAGATATGTTATTGTTCAAACATATTCCATAATATTCCATAATGTTCACATGTAGCATCCCAAGATTCCCAGATGCAGCCCATGACTGTTGCTGTTTCTGGATCATCTCATGGTCCTTCTATGTTTGCTGAATCATCACGCGGCCAGTTAGACGGTTGTACAATGGACAATGGGAGCCCACTTTATTCTCATATCACAGATTTATAACCTTTTTTGTCATGCCATTTATTGCAGATTCATAACTTTTTTCGTTTTATGGTACAGGGCCTTCGAATCCATACTTTGTTTTTGATACCCCTCAGGGAACCCGTTACTGGATTCCTAATGTCGCTGATAAGTTCATACCAGTGTGTGGCAAATCTTATCCAACCTTTCAGGATGTTCTTTCCATGTATGAACTTTATGCGTTTGAAGCAGGTTTTTCTGTAAAAAAAAGGGCAAACTAAAGTCTGGAATGGAATTCCCACACACAAGTATCTCTGATGCTCAAAATATGGAAAACCCCAACCAAAGAGGACTTTTGACACCCTAGATGAATCTTCTGTTAAGCACCGGAGGACCACCTTCACATGGTGTGACTGTAAGGCAAGCATACTAGTCTCGATCTCGAACGATTCATACACAGTTCTGAGTTTCAATGATATTCATAATCATGAACTTGTTGAGAGTTACAACCGTGATCTTAGCAAGATATCACGGAAACTGTCATTATCCACAAAACAATTCATTCACAACATGAGTCTAAACCGCATCGGACCAATGAGGGCTTATAGATGTCTTGTAGCTTTAAAAGGAGGGCATCACAATGTCAATGGGACACCGGTCGATATTAAAAACTTTAGCCACCAGCTGCGAATTTTTATTGGTGAACGCAACGCACAAGTTTTCCTTGAACGCTTGCGTGAGCGTTTTGACAACCTACCCAACTTCTTTTTTGATTACACTGTATCAAACGGAAAGTTGTCCTCTGTATTCTGGGCTGATGAGATTTCAAAGCTTAACTATAAAGCTTTTGGCGATGTCCTAGCGTTTGACGCAACTTACAGCACAAACAGGTCAGTCCCCCCCCCCCTTTAACATTTGTTAGGCTTGATCCCCAAGTATCCAATATTAACCCCAAAAAAGTTGTTCATATTGTTAACATCAAATCAATTTTTTTGTTCATAGGTACAAGATGGTTTTTGTGCCATTCACGGGTGTGGATCATCATTTCCAATGTGTTACATTTGGAGCGGGTTTGATATCAACCGAGTCCATTGAATCTTACGTGTGGTTGCTTAAGGCTTTCTTGAAGGCACATGGTACTCAACCAACTCTCGTGCTGAGTGATCAAGACCCATCCATGCTACAAGCTGTTCCTATGGTCTTTACCGAATCACGACACCGTCTATGCATGTGGCATATAATGAAAAAACTACCCTCCAAGGTATACAGAAGATTGTTAACCCTTAACATGTGTTATTCAACATAACACTATTTTTATATGTCTTCTCAAACTGTTTTAATCTAACTCGTGTTATAACTATTAAATTTTTCAGATCTCTGCCGACGTGCTCGATAACACTGATCTTCGGTCCTGCATTCACCGGTTGGTTTGGAATGTTTATATCAAACCTGAAACGTTTGAGTCCCGCTGGAATGACCTCCTACAAACATTTGGGCTTCAAGACCACAGCTGGTTGAACGACATGTACAACATCAAACATCTCTGGGTACCAGCCTACTTTAGGGAACTGCCCATGTGTTGCTTGATGAAGACCACCTCCCGCTGCGAAAGCTCTAACGCTGCCTTCAAGGTTAACTCAACAAGCGCAAACACCCTTGTACAATTTATGATGTGCTTTGAAAATAGGGTAGACAGCCAACGATATCGTCAACGTGTTTCGGAGTTCAAAACCTCTTCCACAATGTTCACTGGCAATACTGATTTAGCGATAGAACAGCACGCGTTCGCCATTTACACAAACGCTGTTTTCGCGCAAGTTCAAAAAGAAATAATTAAAGGGAAGTTTTTATGCTACATCACAAACCAAACCGAGGCCAGCGATTCCAGTCTTCTGATAGACGTCACTCATTTGGATAAAAGGAACAACATCACAAACGTCTATCAGGTAACACATGTTAGGCAATTTCATTATTCCCCATCCTCTATCATATTTTGCATCTAAAGGGCTTTTCTTTTTGGTTGTCTATGTTCAAAACAGGTTACGTATAACAATGTGGATCAATCGGCCAGTTGCTCATGCAGGAATTTCACACGTATCGGATATCTGTGTCGCCATGTCTTTTGTGTCTATCGCTTGAAAAATGTTGAAAGGATTCCACCACAATACATAAACGATAGGTGGCGTTGAGATGCCCTCCCCAAACATGTTTTTTCAATTTCCAGTCGATACGGAGTCAACCCACACGCACCGTCCGTTATGCGGAATGAAATCCTTGACCTCGTTACTGAATGCGTTGATGTTGCCAGAACCGATGAGGATGCGTTGGCAAAATTGGTTGACCAACTCAGGGATTTCAAGATCAATGTTCTTTCCAAGCAACCTTTGTCAACAACTGAAAATGAATCAAATGAGTGTCAAATGGAAGAAATAGTTGGGCAGCCAATCAACATTCCAGTCGAAGTTGCTAATCCAGAAGTTGCACGCAATAAAGGATGTGGTACTCATACTCGCATTTCTGGGCCCGGTGAGAAGGCCAAAGCAAAACCACCAAAACGTCCAAAGCAGCTTCGTTTATGCAAGCGTTGTGGTCTGTATGTCGACGACCACGACTCACGCAACTGCCTTAAGGTGGCTGCAATGAAAGCAGCAAAGGCAGCTGCTGAACAACAAAGGCAGACCGCCACTGGCGACTGATCATCTGATTAAAATCTTTTATGTAGTACTATGTCATGGGAGACTCTTCATTTTGGCCTTCTTACACACATGTAACAGTCTTTTGACATCATCCTGCTATTCTCTGTTACGTGTGTAAGAAGGTGGAACTATTTTCGTCCCAATAACCATAAATAGGATTGTAAGAAACTCTATGGCCTTTGGCCACTTTTGTGATTGTAGGCCCGAAGATCTTTCGGGGACCGTTGTGGTCTATTAACCGGTTTATCTTAATATTATCTGCATTTTGATATCTGTTTTTCTGTGTTTTATTTTTTTACGATGGCAAAAAAACAGATGCTTAACACATGTTATTTTCCCATAATGATTTGGTCTTTTTAACTTGAAAGGATCAAAACAATCTTTGTTAACCACACAACTTGGCATAAAAAAAGCTGCTTGGGTCTGTGAACTTGAAAGGATCAAAACAATCTTTGTTAACCACCCAATCTGGCATAAAAACACATAGTTAACACATGTTAGTCCACGTAATGCTTGGGTCTGTAAACTTGAAAGTTTCAAAACAATATGTGTTAACCACATAAAAGCAGCATATATATTAAACCACGTCAGGTTATAGAAGTAGACTTTAAGCAACTTAAACAAACATTCTACTAGTAGGTTACATAAAAAGAAAAAAAACATAATAAAACACCAACAAGACGACATTCGTATGTCGTTTTGTTACAACATAAGGTCATCAGCTTAACACATTTTCAACCATTTTCAGCATACTAACTACCCATGGGTATCCTCCATTTGTAACAAGCTTTTCATCATGGTGTGGGAAATTCCTCATCATGAAAGTACATAGGAGACGGGCTGCGCTCACTCTCCCATGGGTCATGGTAACACCAGGACTGGATTGTTTCGGGTGAGTATGGACACAACGGGCAACCACACATTTCATGGTCTGGATCCGTCAGCAACCTAACCAACTCATCTGGTAGCCCCTTCAACTTTTCATCATCTGGAACAACGTGCTCCCTTCGGCCTGACGGTTCTTGCGACACACCAGCTACATCAGTTACATTTTTGGTTCCGCTTTCTGAAGCATCTTCACCCGAAGCTACTCCAGTTTTCCCGTCTTCTCCATTCTGGTGAGACCCTTTTCTTTCGTTAACCTCCCCGCACCGGCCCTCACATGCTTCCTTCCCCTTTTGCTTCCGCTTCTCCATGCTTGGTTGGCTAGCCGTAACCTTACCTTCACACGGGTCCATCACATTAAAAGACTTTTGGGACATCTTCCAGTTTATGGTTAACTGAAGTGGTGAAGTATTACAGAATATGAATTTGGTTCTTCACTACAATACTTATAGATGAGTTCCCTGGCTACATTTCATATAGGTCTTTGTGACTTGACTTTGATGTGACCAAAAGGTGATAAAAAGCAATTGTTCCTTTTCCCAATAAAGTTGTTTTATAGACCCCAACCCCTATGCTTGTAGTATTCTGCCAACAACTTTCCCCAATTTCCCATATTCGTACTACCTTTTTAGAAAGACTGTTCCCCTTGGAAGCAGCATTTTTTGTTTTTCTATAATGTTACAAAACAATTTCTAATAAAATATTATAAACTACGTCAATAAACTAGATTAATAATATTCTACGCCATTTAACAACACATCAATATTCTTCAGAGTTTAGAATTACCAAATAACTAAACATCATATTGAATATATATAGTGTATCCCCAAAAAGACATCGTGACGATGCCATACCCAACAAAACACCTACCCCGCAATAAGTTTAAAGCAACATCCCCAAATCCATCAAAGTTCATTACATGTTTCCAAAAAACCATAGCTGGCGCAATTAATGCACAATGGTTCTACAGTAACATGTGTTAACCACCCTAACACGTGTTACTCGATTCGGCAATCTTCCTTGATTTTGGGCAGCAGCACATTCACCTCCGAACATAATATGTGCGCCGCATACCTCTTTCTCAACTTTCTCACCTCCGCCATCTTCCTCGCCCCACTCGTGCTGAACCCACAGTTAAAACTTTGGTTTTTCCCCATATAGCACTCCATGTGCCGCATCAAGAAGACCCCACAATCAGTTGTGTTTGCGGTGGTCGCCCAAGGAACCGGCATACGCTGGATGTTGCAGTACTCTATGTCATCGGCTCGTGGATTCCCAACCTCCCGCAGATATTGCACAAACATATCTTTCTGCATACGCATACACAAGATATGGTCAAAAAAAAAAAAACAGATCCTCAATATTATCACACTTATTTGTGATACAATTGTCAGTTTTGTAACTTACGATCTTATACGCTGTGTCCTTGTGTAGGTAGTAGACACTATCTTCTATCAACTGACCTTGTCGGGCTTTGTCGTTATCAACGACATAAATCCCGGGGTCGCGTAACTCAAACACTAGCAAGTAAAAGTGTTTGTGCTCCAATATAGGGAAGAAAACAATGTCTTGATTTCGAAAATCAGGAACGTAATCAACTCTGTTAACCGCACCTTTTATCCCAAGCCGAAACTTGTGCATCCGCGCCTTTACTCCGCCTTCCTCAGATGTGAGCATCCACGGAAACTTTAAGCACAACAGAGAAATTAATAAGGTCAAAACTATGACACACTTTAATCTATATATACATGACACTCACCACAACTTTAGTACCAAAGAATTGCCTACTGTAAGCCTCCCGTGATTTTCTTTTCTCTTGGAAGTTTAGCACCTCCGCCCAACAGTCAATAATACCATCCGAGACCTCATTGCCAACATTTAAACTCTTGAACATAGACCGAGACGCTTGTACATGGGTAGGGCTTCTAAACAGCAACTCCCTAGTGTCAGATGTACAAATTATAAATTAAATTGCATACGTTAACATATGTAATTTATTGTTTTACTAAAATTTCGTACGGTGACGCCCCTACTTACACAGCCATGTGTATCGGACTATCTACATCAGCCACCGACGACGAACCCTGTTCCCTCCTGCGGAAAAAAAATAACCAATTATCTAGTGTGGAACTTTGTTGATGGTTTACCCTATTACTATAAAACAGGAAACCACGTTGCAGTTCTACTTACACGTTTGCCTCCGTTGCCCGCTTCCTACGACAAAACCCACTTAAAAGGTGCATTGGGCTTTCATCAGCGTATATGTACTCCCACAGATTTGTCTCCTTCTTAGTTATTGGCTGGCCCATGTCAACAGTCCTTATATAGTAAGGTGATCTGTTTGGTTCCGTTGCCACCTTCTCTCTGAAAGGGAGTTTCCTTTTTTGTGCCCCCAACTCAGCCAACATACGCACACGGTTTGCAAGCGGAATATTGTCCTCCACCTCATACATATCACCCCCACAAGATCCCAGCCTAGTTTGACCTTTGTGGATTGCAATGGCCGGGTCATAGGAGCTAACTGGGTCTACCATTATAACCATGCTCAAGTCTGTGGTAGCCTCCATATCGCCTAACACATATAAAATAAATAGCTGACGTAACGCATAAACAATTACAACACATTTGATGCGATAAATGAATGTGTTTCAGCTCACCGGAACGTTCGGTTTCTGTCCGAGGGATGTCATCCATCTTCCCACTTGTGCAACCTGCACGTTTAATGCAAATAAGTATATTATATATGACTCGAACTAACCCATCAATACTAAGTTTGCTTAATGCTATATCGTACCAATTTCCTGTGACACGTCGAATTGACTCCCAATTTGTGTCATCCCAAGACTCCAATTCGGGCCATCTAAATTTCGTTCATCAAAAACGGTATCGCCTTCGCACACTGTGTGTATGATTAACACGTATTAACTCACTAAATGATACATGTAGGAAACCAGTTAACACATGTTAGAGCATGAAAGTCCTTACCGTTATTCTCCGCAGGAGGGACCTCTTCAGCCGCTTTCCCTTTTCCATCGACAACATGGGCCTTCTCAAAACCGCCGCCCGAAACTAAGTCTACCCCCGCGCTACTGCACCCTTGCATATTTAGAATAGTAGCATGCATCCCATCATGCTCAATCTTACCTTCTGCAGCTGCATAAAACAATGCTGTTACATCCCATGCACAACTTAGTACCAGAAAAACCTTAAATAATTACCGTTAAAAACACGGTCACTCTCATCAACAGCCCCCTTGCCTTCGCCATCCAGAACCCCCTGTTCGTCCTTATCATCAACAACACCTTCCGCAGATGAAAAAACGACGCCACCACTCTCTTCTTTTTTTCCATCAGATGCAGCCCTAACTTCATTCTCAATCTTACGATCTGTACTTGCATAAACATTTTTCGAGTTAACACATGGTTAAGCATGGCTAAACAAATAAAACGGTTTCCGAAGCTTACCTTCCTTCTCATTCCATTCATCATGTTTGTTATCCTTGGCCTCCATCTCGACCATTTTGGCCACCTCTTGATCACAAACAAACCTTGCTTCGTAAATCTCATCCTTTTTGACGTCATTCGCTTCAAGATTGGTGTTCTGTTCATCATTGTCATTCGTAGCCACTTTATTGTCTGTATCCACTCTATGTTCATCTTTACTAACAAACTGCATGTCCGGACCACGGTAATCTGTCCAGATAAGATGACCTATGTTAAAGAAAATAAAGTAACAAAGCACACTTTTAAAGTCAGGCATTATTAAAGGGGTACGGGAACTACCACGTGCACCATGCACTTCTGCTGCTTTAATACGCAGTATTGCACGCATTAAACCCAGCGGCTTATGCACTTCTTCAGCATCAGTTTTATCCACCCCTCCTGCTCCTTTATTTTCTTCAGCCCCACCAACACTACAGTCACCTCCACTTGAATTACCAGCATCATGAACACTCTTATCACCTTCCCCGACTTCATTTGTTTTTTGCCCAAGTTCACTAAACCCCAGTTCTCTCTCTTCCAGTTGCTTCTTAGTCTTGTTTAACCCTATAACATCACATGAATATTAAATGGGTTTCAGACACGTACCCATATTAGAGGGTACTAAATTTTAACTAGCAAAAAACTACGCGTTTAATTCAAAATCTAAATGTATGTTGAAACTGGTAACACATGTTACAGCTTACCTGATTCGTTGCCATCATCCGTTTTTCCCCGATCAATCTTTATTTTCGTCTTCTGGCAATTCGGGGTCACAAAGCTTGCTTTGGTTTCGGGAGCATCCTTCAACTTATTCAGACGGGGAGATCTCCTTACCCGCGCCGACATACCTCCTTCTTCCAGCGCTCCGGTACACTCAGTTCCATCAGCAAATACGCATGATTCCCCCGCACCATCTGCTGCAACCACAAAGGAAGGTTATACTATACGATAATTATCACCTTGACGTGTGTTAGAGTAAACATATCATTCCATAACATACAGTAAACTAAAGGTACATAAACTCTTTTTGCGGTGTAAACGTACTCTTAAAATGGGTAATACATGTAACAATCTACCTTTTTCTTTGCCACCATCCGTGTCTTGTCCACCAAACTTCATAGTTGTCTTTCTCCTTTTTGGCGTCACAAACCCTTCTTCTGTCTCCCTAACATGCTTTAACTTCTCAAGTCTTGCAGATCTCCGCACCTCACCCGACTTTCCACCATCTTCCATCTTTTCAGCATAGTCTTCTCCACCATCATCTACGAATGATTGGCCCGCAACATCAGCTGCACATCCAAAAAAAAAATATCAATCATTACAGGTTGAAGCACCGGCAAAATGTGTTACAGTGACAAAATTAACAATGATAACCAACACAAAATGTATAACATTTAACACGTGGTTCCGTGTTCATTTCATAAACATCGTCAGCACACCTTCTTGGGCATCAAAGTCTATCGCTGAAGATCCTACTGTTTTCAGCCTACTTTTACTGATTTTTTTGTTTTGCCGGATAAGCGACTTCCTGTACAAGCTCGCTATTGGTGACCCATCCGAAAAATCATCGTCCATGCCATCCCCTACGAAAACGTTCGCACAACGATCAATGGATTTCAAAAAATTGAACTAAATAACACAAACAATAACAGTTACTAACCAGCGTTCTCTCCTTCGTTGATGTGAATCCTTTCATCATTTCTCAAATCTCCCAAGACCGAATTGATCTTGTGTGACGCTAAATCTACCGCATCATCGTGATCCTCCCTTTCACTATCTTTCTTCTCAAACAAACTATCAAACGTTGCCTTCAACTCTTGTACTTCTTCGTCTTCATGGCTCTCCACCAATAGCGATTCTAACATACCCTCAATTTTGACTTTGTTCTTCTTTGTCACGTATATTAACTGTCGAACTATCGTCAACCTCTCCTGTTGAGAATAGTTTTTTAACATTTTTTTGCATACTATGAACATATACTAATTGCAAAAAACACATGTTAGAGCATCTAACTTTACCTCTTTAGTTGCCCAGTGTTCCACGTTATAGTTTCTGGGACGTGTTAATCCTTTAAACCGTCCTGTTCCAAACCCACCAGCAAGGATTTCAAGCCTTTCTCTCTCTCTCAATCTTTTCAAGTTCCAAAAAGCTAAAGGACACACCGCATTGTCTACCTCCATCCCCGTGCACTCAATGCTATCAACGTACAACAACTACAAGAAACAACGATACGTTCAGCACGGGAATAATCAACTATTCTAACACATGTTAATTATCTAAATTAATTAAAGTTGTTTACCATCAGAATCGCTAGAGGACCGACGAAGAAACTTTGTGGGTCAAGCCGATTCCATGTATCCTTGCAAGTTCTCAGCTTTTCTACAACAAGGTCACACCAGTCTATTGTTGCAAAGTCCATTTCTTCATCCAGATACTCCAATATTTCTTCCCGTAAACAACTTTGTTTATGATAATCCACCAGCACTGCCACAAAACACATTACAAAATCCATCCTGAAATCAAAACTGTCTTCGCCATCGGACTCATCAATCATTTTCACCATCTTTGTTGGAGGCACCATTGCCCCCGGGTATCTCGCCCTCCAATCCGTAATGGCATCAGTCAGCATCGGTAGCTTACCAATCGAACTAAACTTTTGTCCACCAGTCGGAATCCCTAATAACTTACGTATCACTTTCCTGTTCACCTTGATATCACCGGCAGGCGTACATATCAACATTTTATCTGGATTAAAATTGTCCACCACAAAATAACCGAACTTAGCCGGCAAACCATCAACGCTGAAAGTTAGCAAGCGTCCAAAGCCCATTTCCCTGACTGCGTCACGTTGTTGTTCTGTCAATGCCCGTACACACTTATAAAACTGCAATGGTGCAGATCTTGTCCTTATGCCTGGAAATTCATCCTTTTTTGCTCGCTTGCGGGCTTTCTGAACCTTTTCCGGTTTGTTACCAACTACCTTTGGTTTCCCTGCTCTACCTTTCCCATTTTCATCAGAACCCTTATTATTTTTGGTCTTTAACGCTCCGCCCTTCGATGTAGCCGTCACTTCTGCCCTACTTACTGAAATAACATTTTATACGAAACAACAACATTCCAAACAATTAGTCTAATTTGCAACAACCGATGATAACATGTAAGAATTTTTCATTCGTAACATCCAAATTTTTGAAGGGCTTAAAAAATAACTAACCACGGTTTTTTCGCATTACATTGCCATAATTATCATCGGCGCTGTTTCTTTCACCTGTTGATTATCACATGTTAGTGCATTTTCAAGATCAAGCCCAACTAACACATGTTAATTGAAGCCAACAGTATTTAACTAACCACGTTTTCTTTTATTTCCACACCCAGAAATATCCCCGACAATGCTTTTCTTCCCTACAGTTTCAAACATGTTAATGAGATTTATCTGGATACGCAACTAGCCTCTATTGCAACAAAAGGAATTTACCCCTGTGCTTTTTGTTATGTCCCCGTTTGCTTTCCACACAACCTTCATTTAGCACCGATACATTCGTAAGGAAAACGATTAACCCCAACAATACTTTATACAAATTATAAACAATATTACTGCTTAATCGTTACCTGTTTTCCGTCTATTCCCATGGCTTGCTGACACACTATCGGCATCATCATACACTGCAAGGCATCCGACACAATTCAGTTATGCCCAATTTCATATCCAACACACTATCAACATACAGATCACCTTGAACTATGTTAAGTGTTCAGAAACATAAAAATTCTAACCTAACTCCCGTTGGGTCGGACCAAAGTCAGATTGTTGTTTGGAAGGTCCGGGCTTGGGTTCGTCGGATAAAATCACAACGCTAGGGCTACCAGACCTTTTTTGCCCTAACTTGTGTTTCGAAGTCCTACATATTTAAAAAAAACTAACTCAGGTGCATTTTTCCAATAATCCGTTGAAGAAAACCACCTTTTACATGACGGATAACAACAAACTAACCTTTTACTTGAAGTCTGAATCTTCCTTAAGCGTTTCAGCTTCAACGACGACGACAAGATTATGAACGACTTCCTCATTCTCTAAGCTGGACACTATCGGCTTCTGTGTTAGGGTTTGGGGGAGTAGCTTTTCAATGTTTCTTTTGAATGGTAAAGAAGAAAAACTTTTGAATTGTGTTAGGGTTAGGGACGAGAGAGAAACATGAACAGGAGTGGAGAAATGAGTACAATGGAAAAGAAGAGAAATTTTTGAATTTTGTTACACTTCTTTGATTAGACTGCTACTGCATGGCAGTGGTTTCTGTCTTCCCAATGCGTATGTTAACTACCGAAAATGCCCTTGGATGGTACAAATTGGCAGTCTTTTCTATTTCTTTTTATTTTTATTCATACCAAAATAACCATGGCCTTTGATCAAGTTTGATGTAAGCTAATCAATGGTTCAGAATGAGTTTCCATAGTTTTCTTAAAAAGAAGGGGTTTCTTATATAACCAAGCCCTATATATGTATATATATATATATATATATATATATAGGTAAAAGGTTTAAAAAAAAAAAGAAATAGCCGTTATATAGCCGTTAGGGTTATTGATTGGCCAGTCAAACTTGTTCAAAGCGTTGTTTAAACAAGCCAAACGACTTTTTAGTATTCTTAAAAATATCTATCCTTTTTATTAGTAACCTATAAATAATCAACTACTTTAAGCATAAGGTGGTTGTAACTTTGGCTTTCGGAGAGTTTCAAAAAAAAAAAATGGAATTTTCCATTTTAACCTTCAAGTTTTAATCCTTGACAATTTAAGCTTAAAGTTTTAATCTTTGTTTCCTTTTTAACCCTAGAGTTTTAATCTTTGACAATTTAAGTTTAAAGTTTAATCTTGGGTAATTTAACCTCTTTAATTAATTTGATTTTTCACTTCTAATTAAAAAATTTCAATCTTTTGCTATTTAACCACTTTGATTTTTTTTACTTATGTGTTGTAATCTTGGCTTTTGGGGGGTTTTCAAAGAAAAAATGGTTATTCATATGGTTGTTCCGTTGTTGTAACCTTGGCTTTGGGGATTTTTCAAATTTTTTCGCTTTATAGCTCATTCGAAATTTTGTGACTTAACACATCGCAACGTGCGTCTTTGGTTTAACGTTTTTACATTTCGTTCTAACGCGAGTTAACACGACGCAACGTGCGTGTGTTGGTGAACGTTTTTACATCGTCTATTTTTTCCCGTTTGACAAGTTTAACATAACGTGCGCATCCTAAATCGACTTAGTTATAACTAAAGAATTCCCGCCGCATTGCGGCGGGTCGTAATTCTAGTTAGTATTAATTGTTATCATTATTAAACTAAATTTAGTATTCTTAAAAATATATATAATTTTAAAAGATGAGGTTTAAAGATGAAAAATAAGATAACCACAGATAGCATTTAGACAATTCACTCAATCATTTATTATCATTAGTTAAAGGCTTAAAGGTACAAAAATATGGTTAAACTAAAATTTTATAAAAGCAAAGTACATTTTTATATTTACCTAATATGATACTAAAAATAGATATAAAAGAACGTATAATTTTATAAATGTTTGATATGTGTCTTGCACTTCCATCATTTTATTGGACGGTTTGACATATGTTTTAAACTACCTTTTTATTTTGGATAACTCGATTTTAAAAGTTTAATATGTGAATTCAGTATACCAATCATTTCTCTTATTTAAACTAGGGTTAAGACCCGCCCGCGTTGCGGCGCGGGTACATCGTAAACATTGAATGGATTAGTCCAAATGTTATATGATGCATTAACCATATGAAAACACACATTTCGACGTATTCAGTTGAACTCAATGTAACCTGTATAAGCATTGTGATTGGATCAAACGTAAAGTAAATCAAATTCATATCGAACAATCATAACGTATTATATATGACCCAACTCATACATAGAAAATGTAACGGGTATGAAGGAAAATGTGCACAAGTAATCAAAAGGGATTAATTAGAGCTTTCGAAAAAAAATGGGAGAAAAAGAAACCATAATTTGACTCCACTCGGTTTAAAACAAATTTTACGAAACATACATAAAATAAACACGAAAACATATTATATTTGACCTGAATCATTTCCCAAAAAAGTTTACGTCGAAACGTAGAACAACTTGAATTTATACCAAAACATACATAAAAATATGCACGTAAACATGGTTTCTTTAAACGAAAACGTATTATATTTAACATGACTCGTCTATAAAAAAAGTTTACGTCGGAATGTAGAACAAATTATATTTATACATACCCGTACATAAAATATGCATGTAAAAAATAGTTTTTAAGTAAAGGAAGTATAAGGGTAAACCGAAACAAAATATTAGTTAAAAATTTAATAGGTTAAAAACGTTCGTAAAACCGTGCCAAGTAGCACCAATGCCGCAACGACATCGACTCTCAACATCGTAAAAATAAAATAGATAAAATGGTAAAAATTACACTGAACGAAAAGCAGACTAAAATCATTGAACCACGCACACCCGTTACAGTGTGTTAATTCGAAGAAATTAATCAGAAACGTAAAACATAGAAAATAATAACTTAGTCGATTTACGACCCACCCGTTGCGACGAACTTTTCAAAAGGGAAAAAATGGACGCGTTGCGATGGGTTTGTCAAATATGGAAAAATATAGCAAAAAACATTGAACCTCACATGCACGCTACGACATGTTAACTCGCAAAATTTAGAACGAAACGTAAAACGAAAAGCTTGCGAAAGACAAAAAGTATGGGGGGACCAAAGTTGTAAATAATAAAGTGTTGTTTTAAATTACAAAAGATGAAAAAGTTTAAGTTAAAAGTAAAAATTTGAAATGGGTTAAAATGTAAAAGAAAAAACTTTAAGGTTTAAAGTGTAAAATGAAGTTTTGTATTTTTTGTTTGAAAAAGTTTCAAAGCATGATGTACAAGTCATGATGCACAAGAAAGTTGCTAATTTATATATGGAATAATGTACATCGTAGCATAGTTAGAACATGCGTAATGGTTTGAGTAATAATGCCCCTACCCTTAGGTGTTTTCTACCATGTGGCAGTCCAGTCAGCAAGGGGACATTATTGGGCGTTTTTATAAAACAGGCGTAGTGGGATAATGCCCAATAATGCCCCCAACCAATCATTACACAATTATAGATTTTTTTTAAATTAAAAACTAATAATACTTCATTAAATAAAAAAATACAATTTTAAAAATAAAAAAGGGGTAAAGTAAAAAAATAATTACTAAAAAAATAAAATACATTAATTTTCATCTTTGCTTTCTTCATCCTCGCAACTTCGTCTTCCTCGCCCTCCGTTTCTTCCTCACCCTCAGGTGGGATATACCAAACCGACCATGCGTGTGTACCAAATCAACCGTTAACGCGAAATGGTACGGTTCTTAACGCAATTCTCGTGCATTATTCACTCTTTCTTCCATTGACGCCTGCGGATGCTCCTCCTGAACGGCTTCCGGTACATAATTCTGGCATTTTGCCTTTCCTTCGTTATCCAAAATCATGTTAGGCATGATTATACAAGCGTACATAGCATCTCTCATTTTTTGCTTGGTCCATGCACGACAAGGATTTCTCAAATAGTGCCATCGTTGTTTAAGAACCCCAAAGCATCTCTCAATGTCTTTTCGTGAAGACTCTTGAACCTTTTTAAAGTGTGCTCTTTTTTCATCGATAGGATCACTAAACGTCTTCACGACAATCGATACCTAGGATAAATTCCGTCGCACAAACAATATCCGCGAGGGTAGTAGTTTTCGTTTGCGTAAAAAGACGCTTTTGGAGCTCTGCCAGAAATCCAGTCCTCTAACAACAGAGATTGTTCAAAAACATTTATATCATTGCATGACCCGACCACGCCAAAGTAAGCCGACCAAACCCAAAGGTCCTGTGAGGCAACCGCCTGAAGAATAACAATAGGTCCCTTTTGGTCACCCCGTGTGTGTTGACCTCGCCATGCGGTCGGGCAATTATCCCAACGCCAATGCATGCAATCCAAGCTCCCGATCATACCATGCAAACCATGCTCAGCAGAATGTACCTCGTAAATCTTTTGAAGGTCGTCCCATGTGGGCGTTCTCAGATAACGCGCATTGTACAAATCTATAATACCTTTATAAAAATAAACGTTTACAAACATAAGCTTTAAAAAAATACTTGTAGTGTTTATAGTAAAGTATAGGAATGTACCGCGACAAAAATGCTCCAAGGTGTCTCGCGTTGTTTTCTCGGTCATTTTTAAATACTCATCGTTGATGTCGGTCGTGTTTCCGTAAGCAAGGACTCGTAGCGCCGACGTACACTTTTGAATACCGGTGAATCCAAGTGTACCCTTCGCATCCGCTTTTTGTTTAAAATAATCGAAGTTGCTTTCCAAGTCGTCGACGATGCGTAGAAACAAACGCTTACTCATTCGGAAACGACGCCTAAAAACTTCTGGGTTCGGAAATGTTGGCGCCTCATCGAAATAATCTTTCATCAACCGATCGTTTGCCGCACGTCGGTCTCGTTCAATATAATCTCTTGTTTTAATTTCACGTTCGGGGTGGCGACAAAGGTTCACATATCTCACCGCTAGTTGACAAGCACTCGTAACTGCCTCTTGCTCGACCTCCTCATCGGTGGATTCGCCATCCTCCGCTAAAAACTCTCTATAGTAATAATTTGCGATGGACGAGGAACGAGGGGAACCCATTATTTTTTATAAAAATGGTTGAATATTTGAGATTTTAGAGGTTTGTGTTTGTAAAATGGCAGTAGTATGAGTTTTGGTTTGTAAAAATGTACAAGTGTGTGTGTGTGTGTGTGTGTATATATATAGGTGAGAAGTAAAAAAAGAAAAAAAAATAAATTTCTAGCCGTTTTATGACCGTTGCAACGGTCTAATTGGTCAATTTCTCGTCCCTCAAGCGTGTTTTAAAACACGCCAAAACAAAAATCTTGATCAAACACGCCTGAAAACGCCGAGAGGGGTGGGAATGGGGCGATATTGAGCATGATTGGGGGCGAATTTTGAAAAAAAAAACAGCCATTACGGGTGGTTTTAGGTAAAATACAGTATTTGTTATAGCACATAACTTAACAAAACATTATAGTTATTAATGCAGAAATAAAAATTTCTCCCAATAATAATTCGTTTATTATTAGTTTCAAGTAAGAATTTATTAACCACTTAAAAAAGTGCGTATGGCTTCTTTATGAAAAATAGGATATCAAGAAACCATGATACACTACTATCCAATAACCTATGTAACACCTCGATAAATGAAATATGGATTTGGAAATGACTATGTAACAACCCACCTAAAAGAAAAGTTATGGTAAACCCATAAGATCCAAAATGGTAAATTGTGTATGCAACCCTAATTTGAAAAGGTTTATGGTAGCCCCTCTCTCATTCGCAACATCATCGCCAAGCTATAGAGAGAAACTAAGAATCTGGTGAGTTTGGCACCACATTGTTTCGCAGGATCAAAAGGGGTACTCAAAGGAGTAGTTTCGCACCCTCATCAGACGTGAAAGGTGTGGGAAGCAGGCCGTTGAAGCTGGTTTTCGTAGTTCTTGAGCTTGGATTCACGGTTTTTGAAAACAACGTAAGATTCATGTAAAAGTTAACATGTTTTCGTTTTTTAATGCACAAAACAATGTTACAAGATGATTATGATGCATTTATAATGTTAAAGATAGGATTTTGATGCAAAATTCAAGCAAGAGAAGGTTATAACCGCCATGTATGAGATTTAGGGTTCTGCGCGAGGGTTCGCAGAATTGTCCAAGCGAACCCAAGGTTTCGCGAAACTGTTCACCCGGAAGCTAGTTTCACTCAGTGGCGAAGCTTGACCCGAATGACCGAGAGGGGGGGGGGGGCAAAACGTTTATACAAAAAATTTCTATAGAACCGGGGGGTCGAAAACGTATATACCCAAAAAGTTCTATACAAAAACTACATATATAACACTACTCCCCACCCCTTCTATACTTCGCCACTTGTTTCGATACATTGGTTCAAGTGAAACCTTGTTTCACTACACGTGATTTCACCTGAGCAGTGTAGTGAAACATAGGTTTCACGTGTTTCGATACATTGGTCAGGTGAAACCTTGTTTCACTACACGTGAAACCTATCCACGCAAAAATGAATAATAAATGAGTTGAAAGTGTATATTATTTAAAGTATAAGGGGTGCAATTAAAAATAAAAAATATAGCCACTAAAACAAAATTGTATGTATCCGGTCGGCATTAGTTCAACATATGTACCAGCTAAAAACAAGTCCTAAATATGTAACAATCTGAGCATAAGTTATTGGCGATTGACTCATGCTCTTATCGAACTTTTCGAGACTTAGAGCGTTCACAACAGCTTTATCATATCTCCCACTGTTTTCAAAATTTAAGGTAAATGTATAAAATCATCTTTTTTCACTCCAAATTAGGATCACCAAATCTACACTCTATTTTTATTATTTGAAAAATTGCTACAACAACTTTTTATATATAAAAAACTACTATTCATTTTTCATCAAATTATTTGTAGTGTATAAAAACGAGGAATATAATAAAATAAGTATTTGTGAGTAATATAAATATAAACATGGTGGATACCAAAAAATTTCTATAGAACCGGAGGGTCGAAAACGTATATACCCAAAAAGTTCTATACGAAAACTACATATATAACACTACTCCCCACCCCTTCTATACTTCGCCACTTGTTTCGATACATTGGTTCAAGTGAAACTTTGTTTCACTACACGTGAAACCTATGTTTCACTACACTGCTCAGGTGAAATCTAAGTTGAACAACCCTATCCACGCAAAAATGAATAATAAATGAGTTGAAAGTGTATATTATTTAAAGTATAAGGGATGCAATTAAAAATAAAAAATATAGCCAGTAAAACAAAATTGTATATATCCGGTCGGCATTATTTCAACATATGTACCAGCTAAAAACAAGTCCTAAATATGTAACAATCTGAGCATAAGTTATTGGCGATTGACTCATGCTCTTATCGAACTTTCGAGACTTAGTGCGTTCACAACAACTTTATCATATCTCCCACTATTTTTAAAATTTAAGGTAAATGTATAAAATCATCTTTTTTCACTCCAAATTAGAATCACCAAATCTACACTCTATTTTTATAATTTGAAAAATTGCTACAACAACTTTTTATATATAAAAAAACTACTATTCATTTTTCATCAAATTATTTGTAGTGTATAAAAACGAGGAATATAATAAAATAAGTATTTGTGAGTAATATAAATATAAACATGGTGGATGAAATGTGAAAAGTTTTTGAAAATGAGAGATAAATTTTGAAAAGTGTAATTTTTAATTAAATTATAAAGTAAAAATATGACGGAGCTTTTGTAAATCTATCTACTATAATAAAAGAAACCTGATTTAGAACACATGTCATTCAATGAGGGCATTAATAATTTATCGATAAATTTTAAATTTCAAATTAAAAAGATTTAAATATTATATTAGAATTTTATCTTGATTGTAAATCTAAAGTCTAAAATGTGTTTTAAATCTAATCTATAATTTATGGATTTAATTTTGATTTGAAATTGTTAAAATAAAAACCCATAAAATTAGTAACCATTTAATCAATTAAATGTTTTTTTAGAAAATTTAGATTTACTTAGTTGTCGCATAGTGTTTCGTGTATTTATTTTTTCACTTATATATATGTTTTATTGGTTCAATTGTACATGTAAAGTATTACACTATACATAGTATTTTCTCAACTATAGTTAATTGGTTTTATTGATTCAATTTTCGTCTATTCATTTACATTACTTTTATCTGTCTAGAAGTACCTTTTCAGACCTTTCAAATAGTATGAGACATATTACATTATCAATAGTTTTTATTGGTTTCCTTACTAATTGTGATAAAAGTATTTAACACATGTAATATATATGGGGTTTTTAAGGAAGTAAATTTTTTTTTATTATTTGTTAGATTTATTCAACCCGATTATACACGGGTTTTTTTAAAGATACGACATTTTTAGTATTTAGTATACAAAATTACATTTATTTAATCTGTGTAATACACATGGTTTTTAAAGTTATAACTTTTTTTATTATTTGATATATAAAATTACATTTATTTAACCCGTACAATATACGGGGTTCATAAAGATCTAACTATTTATTGTTTAATATATAAAATTACATTTATTCAACCCGTGTAATACACGGGGTTCTAACCTAGTGCTATTATACAATAAGTTGGTGTGTATATGTGAGCATATATACCGGCTAAAAACAAGTCCTAGAACTTGCCAAGATTGATAAATTATTGGGTATGTAAATGAATATTTCGGGTAAGCTATATAAGGGAGTGCGGGGCACCTTCGGGAAGGTTAATCGGGGACCAGTTTTGCCGAATTGGGGGGTGCCGCCAATAAGGCGGTGGGTGAAATCGGGGAAGAAGTTGGGGGTGGAGGCACCGAAGAGAGGGGAGGAGAGAGAGAGGAGAGAGGGAGACTTGGTCCAATCACAAGCTTTCCTTTTTTTTTTTTAAAAAAAAAAACCAATTCACCTAAGAGGGGAGTGGCGCCATCAAATTGGGGTGTTAGGGGAGTTTAAGAGGGGAGTTGACGTGGCACACGGGGATTGGTTTGGCGTAAGAGAGGGGACTCACCTATTAGGTGAGCACCCCCTTCACCCTAATGAAAGCAAAATAATCTAGAAACATTAGTTTTCACTCTATTTAGGAGTCAAAGTTAACTAATTAACTAAGGGTGTGCGGGGTGCCTTTGGCAACCCCACATGCCGCACGGCATGTCACCGCCATCACCAAGTTTGCCGATCGGGGTGGGTTTTTCGGGGAGAGTATGTCGCATGCGGTGAAGTGTGGGAGAGGGGATAAAGATGGGGTCCACTTTAGATCAAGTGGTGGAGGGTTTGCATCTCTCTTGAGAGATGCAGGTTCGACTCCCACTTGGTGCAGAGTGAGGCACTGGTGGGCAATGATAGGAGACCCAGGGAAACCTGGGTTGGATCCTTGAGCCAAACGGGTTTTACCGGTAATTTCACTGTCGTGCCTACGGGCGGGTGGGTTACCGGGTTTTCCCCGGAATTGGTGGTGGACTTGGGTTACTCTCGGAGTACTCCGTTTGTTCAGTGAATGCCCCGAGAGTGCTCGGGATTTAGTTTGTTGGCCGTTCAAAAAAAAAAAAGATAAAACTATAACTCTATAATCATTTCCTTAGGTTTTGTGTATAGTTAGTAAGAAATCTTGATAATAAGAATTAAATTAATAGTAAAATAAAGTTTGGTAATTATTGATTAAATAATAGTTATAAACTACAAATTAAATTATGTAAATTAAAATTATTTGGATTTAATTGGTATTTATGAGATTTTTAATAAACTACTTTTTGGAAAAAAAAAATCTGTGATATCATGAGAGAGTGCTTATTTTTTTTTTTGAAAAGCTTATTTCATTAGAAACACACACCCAAACCCGAAAACCGGGCCGGGAAAACAACCGAAAACTACAAGCTACTTAAATACAAATCTACACCAATCATTCCAAGAAATCGACCTACCCTTAGCTCTATTTTTATACCACAAAAATCCCATAGACTTGACCTCGCAAAAGATACTATCAATCTTAACATCAACGTCTGAAAAAATCGCCTTATTACGCATAAGCCAAAGGAACCAACAAGCCGAGAAAATGATACCATGCAGAGCCTCTTTAGCTTCTGATCCGAGCGGGCAGACCTTGTGATATTCCAGCAGATCTTTGACGGAGAAAGCAAATATAGGCGGGATGCGGCACCAAACACTAATCTTCTGCCAAAGGACAGCCGCGAGATAGCATGAGATGAACAAATGAGACACCGATTCGTCCTCGGTTCTGCACAAAGGGCAAGACCCATCACCAACAACAATTCCTCTTTTCTGAAGCTCGTCAACCGTAGGAATCCGACCCAACCCAACCCGCCACACGAAGACATTACATTTGATGGGCACCCACTTACACCAATCAAGCTGGAACGAACCTCCCGAAGCTTCCTTATTTTCCAGAATTTTTCTAGCCGAGCCCACCGAAAAAATACCCGATCGGTCCCCCTCCCAAACCCATTCATCCCTTCTATCCGATACGGACACAGCAGACACCGCACCGCATAACTCCTCAAATTCCGTGGCTTCTTCGTCTTGGTCCGGATCATGCCTCCATAGCCAATTTCCGCTAATTCTGTCCTTGACAGAACACGTTTTAACGACCTCCAACGCAAACAAAAGAGGAAAGGAGTCTTTCAGAGGGGTATTCCGGAGCCACGGGTCCAACCAGAAGAAAGTCTCATCCCCTTTGCCAATTTTACTTCTAAAAAAGGACCGAATGGTCGAGCCGTCAGACAGCGGTTTATTTACGACCGTAACAATATTAGGCCACACACCCCCTACGGACTTCTTAACCGGAATAAAGGACCACCCCGACCCTCTCGAATGAAGAGAATCGATGACTTTGACCCACAGCTTACCCTTGTCCGTTTTGTATCTCCATGCCCATTTAAAGAGCATCGCCTTGTTGATAGTGCACAACTTCTTAAGCCCTAAACCCCCTTTTTCCTTAGATCTCGCCACAATATCCCAAGAAACCCAGTGGGTTTTACTTCCCCCACTAGACCCGCCCCATAAGAACTTTCTAACCATCCCTTCGAGATCTTTAATAACTTTCACCGGCGCCTTATATAACGAGAAAAAGTAACAAGGAAGACTTTGCAGGACCGAGCGGATCAACGTGATTCTTCCTCCCATCGATAACAAGGCCGATTTCCAAAGAGCTAATCTCGACTCGAACACATCATAAACCGACTTCCAATTATTAACTCGGTTCATGTTCGCCCCTACCTTCAACCCTAGATAA
The DNA here is from genome assembly GCF_002127325.2 of Helianthus annuus. NCBI lineage: Eukaryota > Viridiplantae > Streptophyta > Magnoliopsida > Asterales > Asteraceae > Helianthus > Helianthus annuus. The sequence continues at coordinate 154,650,439 of NC_035446.2, read as the reverse complement.
TTGAACGGAAGGGTATCTTGTTTGCACCCAACAACGTCGGCCAATCTCCCTACCTCCCCTATGTCTACACCAATACCATACAGACTGGACTTACTCAGGTTAATCTTTAGCCCCGAGCAGGCGAAGAAACTCCTAAGCAACCTAACAACGTTCAGAGCACCGTTAGAGTTCCACTCTCCGACTATCAACGCGTCATCCGCAAAAAACAAATGAGAAATCAATGGCCCATCATCCGGAAGAGAGATCCCCGAATAAACCCCCACCTCCTTGGCTTTCTCCAGAATACTCGACAAACCTTCCATAGCCGCCACAAACAGGAACGGAGATAGAGGATCCCCCTGTCGCATACCTTTCTCCCACTTGAACTCAAACGTCGGGGCACCATTCACTAAAACTGACGATCGAGCGGAGGACAAGACACCCCAAATCCATTTACACCACCTTTCTCCAAACCCCATTTTACCAAACACATCCACCACGAACTTCCAATTGATATTGTCGTAAGCTTTTTCAAAATCAATTTTAAGCAAGAACGCCTTTTTTCCACTTCTTTTCAGCCACGAATGAACTTCATTAATTACTAGCGGACCATCAAGAATGAGCCTACCTTCCAAAAAAGCCGATTGGGAGTCCGAAACCACTGAACCAAGGACCTTCTTGAGTCTATTAGCAAGGATTTTTGACACCACTTTATTAACAACCCCCACTAAGCTGATCGGGCGATAGTCGCCAAGCCCCAATGGATCTCTAACTTTTGGCACCAGGGTGATAAATGAAGAGCCACACCCTTCATTAATGCTTCCCGAATCAAAGAAACTAGACATGATGCTGAGAAAATCCTCCTCGAACAACCCCCAAAATGTTTTGTAGAATCGAAAGTTGAAACCATCTGGACCGGGGGCCCTATCATCCCCACACTCAAACACCGCTGACCTGATCTCATCAACCGAGAACCTTGATTCAATATCCCGAGCTTCCTCAACCGAAATCTTCTTTAAATTAGGGATCGCGAGCCGAGGCCGAGAGCTCATGTCTTCCTTATACCTTGACCTAAAAAAGTTAAACACCTCCTTTTTCACCAGAGACGGTTTGGACACCCACTCATCACCAACAGACAACCCGTGGATGACATTACTGGCCTTCCTACAATTGATCATGGCGTGAAAGAACTTCGAATTTTCATCCCCCTCTTTAGCCCACCTCACACGAGACCTTTGCTTCAGGTCTTTCACCTTGGCCAACTCCATCTCCTCGATAATCCTTTTATTTTCCGCTAACACCCATATCTCCTCCTCCTCAAGATCCCTAACCTGCATAATAGCTTCCAGCTCCTCCACTTCTTGCTTTGCCAGATCAAGAGTTTCCCCTTCCTTAGCAAGCATCGCATTTCTCCACTCTTTAATCTTGGACCGAACATGACCCAGTTTCTTAATAAGCCTCACGTCCGGTTTCAAATCCATCGCCGCAAAACTAAGACAAGCTTCCTCAACCACATCTTTGAAGCCTTCTCTCCCCAACCACGAGTTAAAGAACCGGAATGGTCGAGCACCAAAATTGACAGATTTAGCCGATAACACGATGGGGCAGTGGTCAGACCATAAATTCGGAAGGGCCTGAACACGGGCCTCAGGCCATTCATTGAAGAACTCGGAATTCACCAAAAACCTGTCTAATTTACTCATCTTCTGACTATTTTCCGATTGCCAAGTAAAATTCCTACCTCTCATCTCATACTCAATCAGGCCGGCATCGAAGATAAGAGCGTTGAAATTGCTGGCACAGAGGGGCTTGAAAGAGCAGTTTCTCTTCTCCTCCCGAAAGCGGACAGCATTAAAATCCCCGCAAACCACCCACATCCCCTCATAGGATAAGATAAGCTCACAGATGAGATCCCAAACCTCCTTTTTCGCTTGGATCCCCTGCGGGGCATACACATTCAAAAAATTCACCACCTTATTATACCCTTTCAGCTTCCCACGAACATGTAAGTAATTTCTGTGCTTACTATTTCCTTCCATCGAAAAAATACTCTCGTCCCAAATCGAGATAAGACCACCCGAAAGGCCCGACGAAGCAACAGCCTCAAAACCAAAACTCCCCCTGCCCCAGAACCTCGACAGAATAGAATGAGAAACATTACCTTGTTTAGATTCTTGAATCGCCATAAAGGAAATGTTGAAATCCTTCCTGATTGACTTTAACCATCCTTCCTTATTACCCCCCCCCCCCCAGACCTCTCAAGTTGACCGATAAAGCATTCATGAGGATACACCATTAATACCTGGAGAGATGACCTTCCTGAGCAAAACCGTATGTTCCGATAAATCGATCCCAATTTTGGCCCCAATGCGGACCGTTTCCTCCACTTCCTTTTCAACACCCAGATTAACCGCTGGATCGGCAATCCCCTGATCTTCGCCGGCAGTACAACGCTTCTCAACCGGAATCGGAGGTTCCTCCACCGAAGCACTGACATTTAGATCCAAATTGCCTTCGCTTCCCTCCTTCTCCTGCTGACAGTTCTCCACTCCTGCCCCAACCCTTGCAGTGAACCCTATGAACCCAAACCCGGGCGGAGGTTCTTCAGACACAGGCCTAACTCTTTTATTGGGCCTAAGGGAACTAGGAGAGGCATCAAGAACGTTGGATGGGCAAGAAAGGCCCACATTACTTCTTGGGCCCAACCTGGGCTTCCTGCGTTTTTTACTTTGGCCTACCTCACCCGACCCCACGAGAAAGCTAAGCCCAGATCTACCAACTGGCTGGAATGTGGGACCACCCATCCTAACCGCCTCCTCGTTACCCACCTTTTCTCTTACTTCTTGCATGGGATCAACGAAGAAATTAGACTTACTACCCCCCATAAAATTTTCACTGTCCCCATGCATCTTGGAACTACAACCCTGAGACTCCTCACCTTCCTTGAACCCTTCCGACTTCTTAGCATCCCCGGTACCGGAAGGCTCAACATCCGTTGCCGGAGAAAATACCGGCGACTGACCAACATCTGATCCCGACTCGGAGAGTCTCCTAAGACAATCAGGAACCCATACCTCATGGTCTTCCTCAATACCAACTCTGAAAGATCTATTCTTCCAATTCAGAATAACTTCATCCGCAATCTTTTTATGTTGGTCCACAAGAATCCCTACTCTAACTACCGAAAGGTCCAGATCCTCCTCAAACTCCCTCGGAATATGAAGAACCTTGCCAAACTCCGAACCCACCTGACTAAGAACATCAGCTTCCAACAGGTGCAAAGGGATGCCAGTTAACTTTAACCACGCTACCCTCTCAAAGGGTAGAGTCTGACCCTTCCAAGGATCCAGCTTAGAGAACCAAGGTTCCCAAGAATTTTTGGCACTCAAGAACCGATTAACTGACTCCTCTTCATGAAAAGAGATAAGAACTGATAGGCCTCCCAAATACTGGACGTTTGCGACAACCAACTTAGCGATAGACAAAAGCCTGTCAATATCAACAAGTGTTTCCAGATCAACCGCTCTTCCCACCACCGCCAACCCTTTACAGCCCTTGAAAGCCTCCACTCTATCGGGGACGACGACGACCTTCTCAACATAACTCGTACCCCCCACCGGGCAAGCCCCACCGACCCCCATATTTGCAGATCCCACCACCTCCTTGAAACTCCTCCCATCCCTAACCGCGTATGAGCCTCCTCCAAGGTTCTGACCAAGAGGCCTTCCCTTCTTAACCGGATCATCCTTCTCCGCCATGACCTCTGAATTTTCCAATGCAAATCTTGCTACATTGATCCTGAGTTTGAACTCCCCCATCCTGACCTTTCCAAGGTTACCCAGTAATTCTTGTTTGTCCCTCACCCCCGAAAAAGTAACGAAACCAAATCTACTCCCGTGTTTGTCCCTTTTCTTCGCAACGAAAGAACCAGCAACCTCCCCGAACGCCTCCATACACCGCCTCAGATCCCAAGGGGTACAACCCTCGGGAAGATTCGAGACAAAAAACTTGACCTTGCAGCCATACAAGTTCCTCCTATCCGCCATAGAAACTGCACCCAACCAACCCCAGAGAAACACAACCAGCTCCTCAACCAGAAACTCCACTCGAAGAAGTGTTAATGGGATTCGAACTGGTCTAGCTGAGCCTATACTAGATAGACGCGACCAATATCAGACCCACTAAGCCAACCGTTGGAGAGCCGACCGAGGAACCAAAGACGAAAAAGCAAAGAATGAAGGGAAAGAGCAGCGGGAAACTTAGAATGAGCGGTCAGGCCAGGAAGTCCGGCGACCCCTCACGCTAAATCTCCTTAGACTCGAGTTATTAGATTTTTTTTAAATGATAAAGAATAAAGCACAAACTCTTAAACCCTATCCTAATAGGATTCACACTCATAATTATTAGTTGTTGAACCTCTTCTAGGCTAAAGTACTTTTTTTTGAACGGCCAACGAATCCTCCAAATGGGCTACTGGCGAAATTCACCACATCGGGATACACTCGCCTTCCGAACCGGGGAAAACCCTCACCTACGGCCGAAGCCCGTGAACACTCGCCCGAAGGCACGACAGTGCGGTGAGGTAAAACCCGCTCAGTTCAAGGATCGAACTAGCGATCGCCGCCTACTCGCCTAGTCTCCCATCATCACCAGGTGCCGCAGAAACTAAATGCTAGGGGCAGGAATTGAACTTGGGTCACTTGCAACACAAGGTCTCTCCCTTACCACTCCACCACTAGCTCATTGGCTCTAGGCTAAAGTACTATTAGTATTTATTTAAAATGCTTATTAATTTGTTTTTATATTTTAAATAAACTAACAAATGATATTTTGAAATAACAACAATAAATATATGTTTGGTTATATGCAAGTAAACAACCTTCACTCCCTGCAGTCATTGAGACACTAGACAGTGAAAATATGGTTAGGTGATAAAAAAGGCAAGGTTAAAACAGGAAAGAAAAAGAAAAGAATTCTGATCTCCACAAATCTTTAATTCTATTCAGTGAGAGAGAAGTAAAAGGGACAAAGGAGAGAGAAAGTGAGGAGAGAGAAGTGTAAAATAAAAGAAATGCCATCTCAAGAAGAATCTCAAGAGGAGATAAAGAAAGGTGTAGAGCAGTGGAAATGGTCTGAAATGCAAGGCCTTGAACTTGTATCTGAAAACCCAACTCCAAATTCAAATCAAAATCAAAACTTTGACCCACTTAGTGAAGAAGAAGAAGAAGCAGCAGCTCAACAGAAAAGATTGCCAATGGATGGTGAGGGGCAAAATGGTAATAATAACAATAATGATGGAGGTGAGAAAGAGAAGAAGAAAGAGACAAGTGCACCAGCAGTTGGGTTTGGGGAGTTGTTTAGATTTGCAGATGGGTTAGATTATGTACTCATGGGAATTGGAACAATTGGTGCTTTTGTTCATGGATGTTCTTTGCCTATTTTCCTCAGATTCTTTGCTGATCTTGTTAATTCATTTGGGGCCAATGCAAATAACATTGATAAAATGACTCAAGAAGTGTTAAAGGTACCAACTTTATACTCTTTTTTACATAAAGATTTGATTTTTCTGTTAAAGTTTGTTGCTTTTCTTGATGGGTGTTAGTTACTGTTTGTAGTATGCATTTTACTTTCTTGTGGTTGGAGCTGCAATATGGGCATCTTCATGGGCAGGTAAATTTAGGGTTTTATTGTTAAAGATTCTTGAAAAGGAATGAAAATCTGAAGTGTTTTGTTTTTTTATTGCAGAGATATCATGTTGGATGTATACAGGAGAGAGACAGTCAACTAAAATGAGGATCAAATACCTAGAAGCAGCACTGAGTCAAGACATTCAGTTCTTTGACACTGAAGTTAGAACTTCTGATGTTGTGTTTGCTATCAACACTGATGCTGTTATGGTCCAAGATGCCATTAGTGAGAAAGTAAAAAAAGTTTAAAAATCAAGTCTTTTTTGGTTTTTCTTTTTGGAATAAGTTAATTATATTATATGACTGTGTGTTATGGTGTTGTGTGTGTGTATGGCAGTTGGGAAATTTCATACACTACATGGCAACATTTGTTTCTGGATTTGTGGTGGGATTCACAGCAGTTTGGCAGTTGGCACTGGTAACACTAGCTGTGGTGCCTCTTATTGCAGTTATTGGTGGTATACACACCACCACATTAGCTAAACTCTCTTCTAAGAGTCAAGATGCACTTTCTCAAGCTGGAAACATTGCTGAGCAGGTGAACTTCAAATTACCCTGTTTTCATTTTTTCACTTTTTTTTTAATATCTTTTCTTTTTCCCTTTTTTAAACTAGTTTTTTTTTTAAACCATTAGCAAATTTTTCACTGTTGTTCATCATAGGACTATTGCTTAATTTTAAAGTATAACTTTCTAGCTTTTTCATCATCTGGGTGGATAACATAATTATGATGTTATAAGGGAATCAATTAAACAAACATGTATCAGAGTGCAACTGTGGACGAAAAATATCCCTTATCAAATAAAAAAAATAAAGAACATGAATGGAAAACAGTTTTGCCATGATGATATTAATGTTTTATAAAAGAGAAACAGTTTTGCCATTTGGAAATTCTCTTTAACATATCTAAATTCACAGACGATTGTACAAATCCGGACCGTTTTGGCATATGTGGGTGAATCAAGAGCATTACAAGCGTATTCCTCTGCATTAAAGATCTCACAGAAACTTGGATACAAAACTGGATTTTCTAAAGGATTTGGATTAGGAGCAACATATTTTACCGTCTTCTGTTGCTATGCACTTCTTCTATGGTACGGAGGCTATCTCGTTCGTAACAATCACACCAACGGCGGACTCGCCATTGCCACCATGTTCTCCGTCATGATAGGTGGACTGTAAGTTCTCCAGTTTCACAGTTATTCAACTTTATTTTCAATCGTATTACGTCTATATATATAATCATCATATATATATCGACAGTGCTTTAGGCCAATCCGCTCCGAGTATGTCTGCATTTGCGAAAGCTCGGGTGGCCGCAGCGAAAATCTTTCAAATAATCGATCACAAACCGAGCGTTGACAAAAATGGTGAAACGGGCATTGAACTAGACTCGGTTTCGGGACTCGTGGAGCTAAAAGATGTTAACTTTTCATACCCTTCAAGACCAGATGTCAAAATTCTTAATAATTTTAGTTTAAGTGTTCCTGCTGGTAAGACCATTGCCTTGGTTGGAAGCAGTGGCTCTGGAAAAAGCACAGTGGTTTCCCTCATTGAAAGGTTTTATGATCCCACTTCAGGTAACTGACAATGACTCGTCATTAGTCGAATTTTCTTTTGTCCAGAAAATTAATAGTCTTGTATTGACTTTTTTACAGGACAAGTAATGCTTGATGGACATGACATTAAGGGACTAAAATTGAAATGGTTAAGACAACAAATTGGGTTGGTTAGCCAGGAACCGGCTCTTTTTGCTACAACCATTCAAGAAAACATACTTTTGGGTCGACCCGATGCATCGACGGTCGAGATCGAGGAAGCGGCCCGTGTTTCCAATGCTCACTCATTCATTATTAAACTACCCGATGCGTATGATACTCAGGTTAGTCCGTTTTTGAACCGTTTTGAACCGAAGGGTATTTTGGTCAATTTAACATGGGACCACTTGTTTGCTTCTTGTTCATTTAATTGTGTTAGTGAGGGGCCAACTTGGGTTGAGTATGTTGGGGGTAAAATATAGTCACTTTGCCTAGAAAGATGAAAAACATGATAAAGTGTGTTGCTTTTTGGTTGCAACATTATTACTTTGTACAAATTCGGTGAATGGGACATTTGGTCAACCAAAAAAGTCAATATGTGGGGGAGGTGAAATTTTCTTTAATTAAGCAAATTCATTAATGGATATGTTGATACAACATGGTTATTAAGTCAACAGTGCATGTGCCAACCCATAATCCTAAGCATGAGAGAGTGGTTGACCTAAAAGTCAAACCCTAAGATGAACTATAAAGTAAAGTAAACAATAATTAAGAACAAAGTCAGAGATTTAGTTTGACCAGGAACATGTTAATCCAAGATTAAAGATTACATAAACAATTAAATAAGAATGTATTTTAGTTCTTGAAATTGTTTTAAGGAAAAATTACAAGTTTTGTCCTTTGTCTTTATACCACTTTTCAGGCGGTGTCCTTTTTAACGAATGTTGACAAGCGGTGTCCTTTACTAGGTATTTTGTTGCAAGTTTAGTCCTTTACACCTAACCCAGTTAAAAAACCCTGTTAATTGTTGGGTGTAAAGGACTAAACTTGCAACAAAATACCAAGGTAAAGGACTAAACTTGCAACAAAATACCTAGTAAAGGACACCGCCTGTCAACAGGGTTTTTTAACTGGGTTGGCTGTAAAGGACTAAACTTGCAACAAAATACCTAGTAAAGGAACGCCTGTCAACATTCGTTAAAAAGGACACCGCCTGAAAAGTGGTATAAAGATAAAGGACAAAACTTGTAATTTTTCCTTGTTTTAAAGATTTGATTTTTATAACAAAATAATTATTTTTGGCAGGTTGGGGAGAGGGGGTTACAATTATCAGGAGGTCAAAAGCAGAGAATCGCGATAGCACGCGCGATGTTAAAGAATCCCGCAATCTTGCTTCTTGACGAAGCAACGAGTGCTTTGGATTCCGAATCTGAAAAGTTGGTTCAAGAGGCGTTGGATCGGTTCATGATCGGGAGGACAACTCTTGTGATTGCCCACCGTCTCTCCACCATAAGGAAGGCGGATCTTGTGGCGGTTTTACAGCAGGGTGGTGTGTTGGAAATGGGAACTCATGATGAGCTTTTTGCAAAGGGTGAAAATGGTGTTTATGCTAAGCTTATAAAGATGCAAGAAATTGCACATGAAACTGCTATGAGTAATGCAAGAAAGAGTAGTGCAAGGTAGTTATTGTTCTCATATGAATTGCTCACTACTGTTGACTTTTAAAAAAGTCAATGGGGCTAATTTTTTGAATTAAAAATTGATACTGACTATATTGAATTATAAGAACTTTAATGAGATATTGAATGTAATAATACATAGGACATGCTAGATCCTAAGCTAGTGGCAAGATTCTTATCAATTTAATGATTTAAAATCTCATTGCAAATTAGTTGGTTTGACCTTAAAAGTCAAACTTTAGCTCTTGCAACTAGGATTTGTTTATACTTTGACTTTTGAGGGCTAATGGATGAGGATTCAACTTGATTATAATATGATTAATTTAGAATAAAGATATACCTTGAAAAGTTTCGGTTTCAATTTGGCTAATGCTGGTTTGACTTGAAAAGTCAAAACTGTTACACTTGTCATATAGATTTGCTCACTTATGGTAAATTCTTTTTTCTTTGTTTTTTTTTTTTTTTGTCTTTTAGGCCTTCTAGTGCAAGGAACTCAGTGAGTTCACCTATAATCACCCGAAACTCGTCTTACGGTAGATCACCATACTCCCGACGGTTATCGGATTTCTCGACATCAGACTTCAGCCTATCAGTTGAAGGTAACTACCCTAGTTACCGCCACGAGAAGCTTCCGTTTAAGGTGCAAGCAAGTTCTTTTTGGCGGCTGGCAAAAATGAACTCACCTGAATGGACCTACGCGTTGATCGGTTCAGTGGGGTCCGTGATTTGCGGGTCCCTGAGTGCATTCTTTGCTTATGTCTTAAGTGCTGTCCTGAGTGTATACTACAACCCAGACGACGCCTATATGATTCGAGAAATCGGGAAATACTGTTATCTTTTAATCGGGGTGTCATCCGCCGCACTCATTTTCAACACTTTGCAGCATTATTTCTGGGATGTTGTTGGAGAAAACTTGACGAAACGCGTTCGGGAGAAAATGTTGGCTGCGGTTTTGAAGAATGAAATGGCGTGGTTCGATCAGGAGGAGAATGAGAGCTCGAGAATCGCTGCTCGGTTGTCTCTTGATGCTAATAATGTCCGGTCAGCAATTGGCGATCGGATTTCGGTTATTATGCAGAACTCCGCCCTTATGTTGGTGGCATGCACCGCCGGTTTCGTTCTTCAGTGGCGGCTAGCACTTGTTCTCGTTGCGGTTTTCCCGCTCGTGGTTGCAGCTACTGTTTTGCAGGTCTGTGTGTTATATTCACAGAAAATGAGTTTTCATTGGTTACCGTATTTTAATTTGTTGTTTTTGACAGAAAATGTTCATGCAAGGATTTTCGGGTGACTTGGAAGGGGCCCACGCGAAAGCAACACAGTTAGCCGGGGAGGCCGTGGCTAATATGAGAACAGTCGCCGCGTTCAATTCAGAGGATAAAATAGTCAACCTTTTTACAATAAGTCTCGAGAAACCGCTTCGGAAATGCTTCTGGAAGGGGCAGATAGCCGGAAGTGGGTTTGGGATAGCACAGTTTTTGCTCTATGCTTCATACGCGCTCGGCCTTTGGTACGCATCATGGCTCGTTAAGCACGGGATCTCCGACTTCTCAAAGACGATACGCGTGTTCATGGTTCTCATGGTCTCCGCGAACGGTGCAGCCGAGACCTTGACCCTTGCTCCAGATTTTATCAAAGGTGGTCGAGCCATGAAGTCGGTTTTCGACCTTCTTGACCGGAAAACAGAGATTGAGCCCGACGAGATAGACTCCATCCCCGTCCCAGACCGTCTCCGTGGTGAAGTCGAACTCAAACATGTTGACTTTTCTTACCCAACTCGCCCGGACGTCCCCGTGTTCCGTGACCTCTGCCTACGGGCTCGTGCCGGGAAAACCCTCGCCCTCGTGGGCCCGAGCGGGTGCGGGAAGAGTTCGGTCGTGGCATTGATACAAAGATTTTACGAACCGTCATCCGGACGTGTGATGATAGACGGAAAAGATATACGGAAATACAACTTAAAGTCGTTAAGGCGCCACATCGCCACCGTCCCTCAAGAACCGTGCCTATTCGCCACCACGATATACGACAACATCGCGTATGGTCACGAGTCAGCAACCGAGGCTGACATCATCGAAGCCGCCACCCTCGCTAACGCTCACAAATTCATCTCCGCGTTACCCGACGGCTACAAAACATTTGTCGGGGAAAGAGGCGTACAACTTTCGGGTGGTCAAAAACAAAGAGTTGCCATCGCAAGGGCGTTTTTAAGAAAAGCTGAAATAATGTTGCTAGACGAGGCTACAAGTGCACTAGATGCAGAGTCGGAGAAATGCATACAAGAGGCTATTGAACGTGTATGCTCGGGGAAAACGACCATTGTTGTAGCACATAGGTTATCGACTATAAGGAATGCTCATGTGATTGCGGTGATTGATGACGGGAAGGTGGCGGAACAAGGGTCCCACTCGCACCTGTTGAAGAATTACCCAGACGGGTGTTACGCGAAAATGATACAGTTGCAAAGATTCTCACACGGAGAGGCTGTGAATATGGCTTCAGCTTCCAGTTCTAAACATGGTTAGTCAGTCAGTCAGTCTGTCACATTTTTATCATACGAAAACTGGATTTTGGGTTTATATAATTTGGTATAGTAATATATTAAGTGTATTATTTTGATAAGTTTATCATGGTATATGTTTGGCTGAAAAAGGGTGAGATATATATTATAGCTTATAATTGTCATGTTGTGTATACCAGTTTTTAAATATAAACACTTTAACAATTTATTTACAATCATCTTTATATTTTTAGTTGAATCAAAATCAGTCGTTTATTAAACAAATTAACCTTAAAACAACTTATTTAATAAATTGGTTAACCTAAACATTACATGTTCAATGAATGGGTTGATGTGTTTTAACCCGTGTGAGGTTTATATGATGTCTAATGATAAATACATATGTGCGTATAGCCCGAAAAATGCACATGTGTATATTGAGGAAAACATGTTCGAATTTTGTAAAGATGAGAGGAGAGATGAGTAAATAATTTTTTTTTAACGGCAAACGAATACTACACAAGCCCGACCGCCCTGCAAACACAGATGGCGCTGGTGACTCGCTCCGCCCACCATTTCAGCGGAAACCTACCACCCTAAGGTTCACTATGGTAAAACCCCCGGTCCATCTAAAACAAATTGCACCAAGTGGAACTCGAACCCACGACCTCCACATTAGAAGGTCATGGGTGCCTCCTCCAAAGCCTGGTCTAGGAGTCATTGGTGATGAGTAGATAAATTAATCTGAGAGACTATTTAATAGATTACCATTAATATTATTTTTTATTTATAGTTCATGGCACTACAAAATGAGTGTTGGGGTGAAGGGGGGTGTCCCTTTCATGTACTTTAACCCCTCTTCAGTCATGCACTGTCACATCATTTTTACCCTAAACTACCCTCAAACCACCAAGACACTAACATACCTTCTTTCAACTATCTTAAAACTTTTTATTTTTACATTAAATAATAGTCTACCAAACCTCAAGGTGAGATTCAAATTCTTTGAACTCGTATGTCCGTTTATACTCACCAAGGGCAACGCGAATGGTGTTCTCCTCGTGTTGATTTTGTTGATTGTTCATCGCCTCTTTGAGCAATTTGTCAAACTTGGCACCATTATGTTGGATAATATGCCACCTATTCATGAGCTCGTATACTTTGCTGGTTTTGTTACCCATTTCTTCATGAACTACGTCAGGATTTGAAGCCACATCTCACAAGACCCCCGAACCTTGTTCACGGAGAAAGTAACCCAAACACTCGCCAATGTGATTTCTTCGTTTTCGGTTCATTCAGCCATTTGATTGATAGGTGAAGGTTTAACATTTGTGTAAAAATTGTGAAAGAAAGGAGTATGTGAAGTGTGGTGTAGTGTTTGTGAAAGAAATGAGTTATATATAAGGTGTTTGATTGTAAAATAATCTTTTTAAGGCTCCAAATGGTCATAAGACCGTTCAACCCACGCTTTAAAAGGTCATAAGACCACAACTCAGCGGCTTCTACTACCCTCTAAACCTACCTGTCAAGCCTACCCGTAAAGGTGGCGACAGTGAACACGGGAAGAGAACCTACCATCGAGCCATACCCGTGAGGCGCCCCTCCTACCCTTACATAAGACTTTTCATGTTTTTATAAAAAAAAAAAAAAAGAGGTATAATTGATCCAATATAATCTATGCCCTATCAGTTTTTTTGAATGACAACGCTTACATAATCCTTAAATTACACCAAATAAATCCTAATTTACTCCTTCCATGGGATTGCACCCAAGATCTCTCACTAAGAAGCAAGAGTCTCTACCAAGTGAGCTAGCCCTACATTGGCTGCCCTATCACTTAAATAGTTCTTTTCCTCATGTTTTTTTTTTCTTTCTAAAAACAAATATTTATGCTACTTAAATTTATCACCTTGAACAAACATAAATTGCATAACAAAGGACATACCATATTTTAAAAGTACCAAATAAGTTCTATAGATGTTAGATGCCTAGATATTTTTTTTCCTCACAAGTAAAGCTATAAGAAAACCATTAGGTTTATTTTTCTTCCTCTCAGTTTGTGGATCACCAAAGGGCCCATAATGATATTTGGGAAGGGGTCTTCAAACAAATTCAAAAATTTGTACCGTATTAAGTGGTCCTTCTGGGTGCCTTCCTCCCTACAGAAGTACTGACTCTGCCCATGGTACTCATTAGCATACAAGATGCATACTTTAGATGCTACGGTACTCATTATTAGTTTTAGGTTTAGATTTATATCTCATCAATGATTATCAATTAAGTTTATTATCTCATCCAATTATTACGTTATGATTCCATGATTATTGTTAGGTTTATGTTTACCTATCATTGACCAATGATAATTAGTTAGGCTTATCGTTAATGTCATCCGATAATTTCGTTGTTATTGACCAGTTCATCTGTTATCAATAATTTTTTTGGACAACCATGTTCAACATCAGGATTATTCTTTTCAGATTTGTTGGAAGTTTGGAACACCACAAATTTGACCTGTAAATATTAAGCAATGCAATAGTCGAACCTTTCGGCTTGAGCAAATCTTTACCATTATCAAGTATGCATACCTAATTGGTTTTGCTTCAGCTTTGAGCAATGGCTAGTATCATGTCTGGATCTCTCCACACTGATCAACAGGCGAACAGTGTTTGGGTATAATAGCTGTTTTGAAACAAGATTTATCCATTAAGCGTAAGACGTGTAATCTACTTTCTGTTTATATATATTGAACTCATCATCAAATCTTTATCGGTTACAATTGAGTCCAAAACAGAGGATGAAAGAATGAATCGTAACATTAAAACGTGAGAACGGGGAGTATCATCAAGATGAAAATGATACACTAAAAAACAATGTGTAATGACCAAAAAAATTTCTACATGACTGACTGACTATTGTAGGTCATCAAGATTAATCTGATTTTGTTCCCCAGTTGAAAGGATCTTAACACTAACCATGCCTCTTTCCCATTCAGACTTTCCTACAAGTATCAATCTTCGTGCATTTATTCGTGCTGCACGCTTGAACACCCTATTTATTACACAGAAAGCTCAAATTATATACATATAGATAGATACCCGCCAAACCAAACCAAACCAAATTTACAATTAATGCCACTTACCATTTAAGTGGTTTATTTTCCAAAACCAAATCAACACACTGACCCTTTTCTCTAAGAAGAGTGGCAACAGTTGCAGCTGCACCTTGAAGATCGGGATCCAGCGAACAAACAATGTTCTCCACTTCAAGTGGAACTTCTGGTATAAGTTGTCGCTCCTTTAGCAGCTATTTACATTTAAAAGAATTATAGATTATATGAAGTCTTGGATAGGATTATAAAAATAAAAATATGTTTAACTGACTTCAATAATGACAGCATCACCAAATCCAAAACCACATGCAGGAATGTCATCACCACCAAAAGTAGAAAGCAAACGATCATAACGTCCACCACCACAAATGGCTCGCAGCTTACCTTCTCTATCAAATCCCTAAAAAATAACAACATTGCCATTTTGTAACATAAGAAGTAAATTTTGAAACATAAGAAAATAAGTGAGCAATTTTATCTACTGGGACGCTTGTTACATTTTTAGGCCATCTAAACTAGGGTCTTCCCGCCTAAACAACAATCCCATTTTTTCATACGCGCATCTCTTAACCGCATCTTTTCCCTTTCATTGCCTTTACAGTTCGAAGAACCCTAGATCAGCGATTGGAAGCAACAGGTAGCTTTTCTTATAGATCTTTAATGTTCTCAGTTGCAAACCCTAAATTTCGTACCGCCACGTAAACGCACTTCTATCTCTGCCGCCGATGAGCTATTTCAACGATCAATCAATGCACCAATTCACATCCCCCAAATCCTAGCACGCATTATTGTCGCTGTCCCTATTGCTTTTGCATTAGGTTGTTTACTTTAATAGACGATGAACCGAATGGAAAGTATCGATTGATTATTGAATTGAGTAAATTTTCTTCTCTCTACTTTCTTTATATCTCTAAAATCGATCGTAACATTGGTATCAGAGGGGTGATGCTCCTTCTCCGGCGACAACAATTCCAGGTAACAATGGCGAACACAAGAAATCAAGAATTAGAGAAAATGGTGGAGAATCATGATAAAAAGTTGCAACAACTCTGTTGAACAGTTGAAGAGATTCGTTCTTCGAATACTTTCATTCACACAACTCTGAAAGATCTGGATCGAAGTTTTGGCATCATCAACAGTCAAAATGGGACATTCCACAATACGCACGACATAGCAACTTCTTTTTTTCTGGTTATAGGAATGGGAATCGATTACCAGAAATGATTTACAACAATAATTAAAGATAAGAGACTGAAATTCAACCAATAGCAATGACAAAAGTGAAAGCGAAGATGGAGCATCTGCTAAAACTTTGAAAAATCCAAGTTCGTCTAATCAAAGTGACAGCATTACATGACTACATTCTCTTCCCGAAACAATGTTAGTTCTATTGGTGATAATGAAGGGGGTTTCTTATCACTCGATTTTTCTAAACTCACAAAAGCGGAGTGTGCCCCCAAGGTGTTTGATGAAATGCCTGAAGGTGTTTGAAAGAGTCTTTCAATGATAAATCCTTTGAAATCTGAAAGCTGTGCTGAAGGTTAGGGTGATTTGAAATGCGTTGATGGTGCTGAAGCTATCAAGATTAATGGAAGCGAAATCAAAAGAATGATGACTTCAATTCCATTTACTAACAAATCAGGATGGTGTTTACTGATTTGAGTTTGCTATTATCCTTCAACGCTCGCAAAGTTTGAAATACAGTGAGGAAACATGCCTGGGCCAAATAACAATTACGAACAAATAAGGTGATATGGAAAAACTTTCCAGCTTCAGGGCATGTCAAGTACCTGCTGTGTGTTCAAGCTTATCAGAATTTTGGTGATTCTTTTGTCTCATTGGATAATAATTTTGTGGTTAAAATTGCTTCTTCTCTAGACTTTAACTCCCGAGTTGGAGCTCATCCAAGCTTCAGCTAGAGGAATGGGTACATTGCTAAAGACTTACGAAGATAAAAGATTCAAGTCCACTGATTTCCCTGGTCTTGGAGCTGGACCTGAGTTAGTTAAGACACTCAAGCACAGACAGATAGGGCTGTCCAAAAAGCTTGTGTCTCGGAGCTCGCTTGAATCTACCTCGGAAAAAGCTCGCTCAATATGGCTCGGTTTGAAACTGAGCCAAGCTGGCTCGACTCGGTTAGAAAGCGAGCCTAGCTCGGCTTGGTTGTAACGAGCCAGATTGGCTCGGTTTGGCTCGCTCGTTAGCTTGGATTATTTTTACTTTTAATATATTTTATATTTTAATATACAAATAATATATTACAGAAAACTGGACATAATTTGGGGTTTTGATTAGGATGCTAATGAACTTATATTGTATTTCAGTGAAACTTAAAACTTATTTTGTATCTGTTTAAAGTTTAAACTTAAACTTGATTTTGGCTTCTAATGTAGTAGATTGAACTTATTATCGATATGTTCTTTTGAATTACTGAATGATATTTTAGACTGTTGAAATTTGAAAGCTATGTATTAAAATTTCTTTTTAAATTCGAGCCTAACCAAGCCGAGCCAGCTCGGTTAAAAACCAAGCCGAATTCGAGCTATGATTTTCAGCTCAGTTTCAAATCCGAGCCGAGCTAGCTCGGTTTATAATCGAGTCAAGCCCGAGCTTGCCCTGGCTTGGCTCGTTTAGGCTCATGAACAGCCCTAGTAGAAGCACTCACAAGAAATCTGCTCAGGGACAATTTTAGGAAAAATGCTTGTAAATTCATTTGCTAATAATGTACTTGCAAAGAGGCTTATAAACCTGCAAGTGGATCCATTAAGACCAAACTGGCATTAGAATGGAACCAGACCGAATGGAAAGTATCGATTGAATTGAGTAAGCCTTCTTCTCTCTAGCTTGATTTAAAAAAGCTTGAGGCGCCCCGAATCATTTGGTTCCAAAAGCCGAGGCGCGAGGCGAGTGCTTCACGTATGCGAGGCGCTCAAGTTAAAAAATATATATATAAAAAATATTTATACACGTCAATACGACATTATCTACTTGTTTATCAATCATAAACACAAAAACATAATTATCACACACACTTAAACACATAAAAAGCATAATCAAAACATACATTGAAGTCGAAAGAAGTCGAAACACACTTAAAACTTTTAAAAAAACATTAATAAAAGTTTAAACTAATTAAAACATAAAACAAAAGAAAAAAAAGAGCGGTTTTGAAAGAATTGACGGACTGAAGAACGCTTGAGGGATTAGAAAACATCAATGGACTGAAGAACAATCGAAGTAAGAGAAGAAAAACATATATATTGAAGGCTGAACAGTCTTGAAAGAATCGATGCTTGAAGGAACAGAGCGATGGAGACGATAAATGCTTGAACGGTCTTTTTTTAAGGTTTAAAGTCCATGGAATGATGGATAAAGATGAACAAAGAGCAACGTTCTTTTTTAGGGTTTAGAGAAATCTGTTGGGCCAAATATTGATGATTGCAATCAAATTATAGTTATCTTATTTTTCTATTTAATATTTATTTTATTTAGTTCTAGTATTTTTCTATTTAATATTTATTTTATTTCACCCAGTTAGAAGTATATAAAAACATAGAAATCTGACCTCAAATACAATGCCAGTGTAATAAGCTAGGCCTCGAACAACAGAAGCATCAAACTGAATCCATTCTGAATAACCAAACTTTTCAGCAAGTGAAAATAGTTGCTTCAGTTCTCTGACTGCTTCCCCTGCGTCTCCAAGTTTCTCTGTTTTCGCACACGATAATATCATAACTTCAATAACAATTACAACTTGTTAAGAAACGATGAATACACTTCAAAACATATCCTATGAGCTTACAATTTAGGGTGGCAATTCCTGACACAACATGATCCTTACACAAAAAGAAATGTGTAAAGGTAGGGTCTAAACGGATTTGGGTTGTAAAATGGATTGACCCGCCTACACCATTTAACAAATGGGTTGTCGATAGACTATGTAGGTTACAGTGGTTAAGGGTGTCCAGTTTAGGGGTGGCAACCAATCCGTTTAAAATCAGAATTATGCAGGTCGCTTGCAGGTTACAGTGGTTAAGGGTGTCCAGTTTAGGGTTGAGTTTTTTACACAACAAACTAAACGGGTGGTGTTCAAGTTCAGTGCTACACTGATACCAACCCAGACCCACCAAAAGCGAAATTTTCGGTTATTAGTTATTATTAACCATCGGTTTTCGGATTTTAACACACAGGTCGGTTTTATGTTCGGTTAACCGACAACTTTTTAAAAAATTTGAACTAAAAAAATTTGACTTGACAAAAGCTTTAACCATTTCATTTGAGATCACTTGTCCATCACAACACATATAGATCCAACTGTTTTCATCTAACTTTACCTCTTCATGAACTGCATTTTAACCTTTTTTCCTTGTGTTTGTAGTTGGCCTGTTGGTTTTATAAAACAGATTGTATGGGTTCAATCAAGATTAAATACTGGTCAAACGGGTTATCAAATAAACCACCAGAAACATATGGACAACATAAATATCTTAACTCTTAAATTCAAGCGATTCATAATTAATAAGTTAAACAGTTGTGCTATATGTATAAGGGATTTTTACATATATCCCCTTGCTAAGAGGCCTTATTATATATTTACCCAATCATTTGAATTAATTACGTATTCCCCCTTCTCACAAGAAAATTACCCAAGTACCCTTTTGTATTTTCTATCAAACAACGTTTTTATAATTCGCAAACCCTCTGCACATCAAACGATGTTCTCCTGATTCTTCTTCCCCTTCGCAAACCCTACGCCTTGTTCGACACACAACGCTGCAAACATCAAACGGGTAAAACCCATTCATCCAACTCTCGTTTCTTTTGGCGATTCTGTAATTGATTTTAAGGGTAAAATAGTAATTTAATAAGAATAACTAAAATGAAATGGATAAATATGTAATACATATGGTTTGAGAAGGGGAAATCTGTCATTGATTTTAAGGGTTGGGTATGTATGTAATAAATGATCTTAGCAAGGGGATATATGTAATTAACCCTATGTATAATTGGTTCGGTTTGGTTAATTCAGCTATGTGGCTATGCCACACACCAAAACCATAACTTTCAGTTAATCAGTTATGACTTGACTGAATCATCGGTTAAAAGTTCGATTCGGTTAAGTCGGTTACGATTTGGTTGATTCGGTTATTTGCTCACCCCTACTTGCCAACTAGCAACAAAAAGTACCTTCCAACTCCGTTAAAGACTTCATGGAAAGAACTTGCAGTAGATCCTCAATAGCTTCATTTGATAAATCAACCAACTTCAGCTCTTTCTTGATCTCCTCCATGGGTATTTTTCCCATCTTTTTCCAATTAAAATAGATCGTTTAAAAACAAAAACATACAAAAGTGGATCCAGTTTTGCATTTAAGTGCTGACCTTATCTATGATGATGCAAGCTTTGGCAAACGAAGCTTCTGGTACAGAATACAAACTTAGCACTTCCTGTAGAACCTGTGGTGAAAGAAATGAAACAGGTTCAATAAAAAGGTAAAAAGATAACAGTTAAAGTGATGCCAAATGAAGACAATTTGACACCTTTCTGCTAGATATCTTGAAGCCAACATCTTTAGCAGTTATCCCAATTCGCTTGAAAAATGTAACAATAGATGAGATTAGCTCAGCTTCTCCCTATCAAAAAACAACGAACAGTTGAGCATTTTAATATGAAGGGCAAATGGCATATTAGAGCATCTAATCATACGATTAAAAGAGAAAAAGGGATAAATGCCAATATAATATCCTACTGCAAAGGCTTCACGTTAGGACCTTCTAGGTCCCTCCGTGATAATCTTTTATATGGAGAAACGAAAATCATAACCACCTCAGTAGTTTACAAATATAACTCATCCGTGACTCTTTTAATGTAAATTGCGTTTTTTTTTTTCTTAGAAGTTAAGCATGTATCTACTATGATAACCTCAATTTTACAGAACAGAACTAGGCATGGCAAACAGGTAAAAATTAATTACTATGTTGAGCCTAATTTCCATTTAAAGTCAACTGCTTTCATCCAGTTCGATAAGCTGAATTTTACACACCAGAACTAGGCATGGCAAACAGGTAGGGTCGGGCAGGTTTGGGTTGCGGGTCAGATCAAAACGGGTTGATTTAATAAAGGGTTATTTTGGTTTGGGTCGGGACGGATTCGGGTCAGAACGGGTTGGTTTAAAAAAATGGTTATCCTAAAATTACCATACAACTTCTAAGTTTTGACTTTCTGGTTTTCGGCACCGGTTACGAGCGATCATGCCTCGGTTTCACATGTTTAAATGTCGGTTACGCATGTGGAGCCGGTTACATGTACCAGGATTGAGAAACGCCCGTTTGGCACCACGTCAATAGACAATTGGCCCCAGCATGCACGTAACTAGTCGCTCGACGCATAACTGGCGTTGGTTATGCGCGTTTAGGCGTCAATTACGCGTTCGGTGTCTGTTACACATTTTTACTCCGGTTATGCATACTGCAGCTTAGACACGCACGTAACCCAGCCCTGGTAAGCGCTTAACGCAGCGCACGACACGCGTGTTTAATGTCAGTTACACGCATTGTTGTTCTTCACGATTAGATGTCGGTTATGCAGGCATCGGTTACGCATATTTATATGCCGCTTACGCGTACCGTGGCCAAAAAATACCCGTCCTACGCCACGTAACGTACGTAACCCAGCTTTGATACACGCTTAATTCAGCGTTCGACGCGTAATCGGCTCTGCATGAGTTATCTTCTATCTCAACTTATTAATTGATGTGCGCAGAAAGAAATACACTGTTTTCTCCGGTTTGAAAGATGGCAGCATGGTCCAAACCATGCAGACCTGTTTGAAAAATAACACCAACCTATTCTGACCCATTTCATTAAAAAGGGTTGTCTCAATTAACCCACCCTGACCCGTTCAATAAGAAACAGCTACCCATATCAATAATCAATCCAAAACATTTGAAAAGCCACCCATATCAACCCAATTTTGGGATGGCATATCAAGTTTGCCAGGCCTGAGAATTGGTCTAGAACCAGCCTAAACATGTCTAAAACCCCAAAAAATGGTTTGTTTATGGCTTTATGCTATGCACCTTGAGTGCGCCTTTGAGAACTATGCTAACAACTTCTGTCTCATTTTTTTTTCTGTTTCTTCTAGTGGAAAGTAGACCGCCATCTTGTACATCTATCATTACAGTGTAATATATCCTCTATAGGTTACCAAACAGGGTATTAATCATAGTTGTTAATAGCGAATAGCGGATGATAGCGACGAGCATATGCTACGTAGCGATAGCGATGAAATAGTGGGCGCTATTTCATGTTTAGCAATACACTAGAAGAAATTTTAGAAATATTTTATATGTATATTTCACCAAAAAATATTTAAAAAACTTAAAAAATTACAAAAATCTCGCTATTTGTCACTACCAGCTATATAGCGACACATGAGCGCTACGCTACGCTATTCGCTATAGCGGGCACTATGCTCGCTATTAACAACTAGGTATTAATTGTGTAAGACAATCAAAAAGATTATTAAAGACAGCAGCAGACATTACTGAAGCAACCAAGTGTTAGTAACCATCACATTCATATAACTTGTTTTCAGAAATTTAGCAAGTTACTATGACATTTTTGGACTGATAACATCGATCCATTTAAAACGTCAAGAAAACAAAAACCATACCCCCCCCCCACCCTCCATTTTTCCCAAAATAAGTCGATGGTTCACGGAAACATCAAAAGCAAACAAGGCAAGAAACAAGGTATATGGAACAATAACAAACACGAACAGAAAAGGTGAAGTAGCAACAACATACAGTTACATCAGGAACACCAATTATATCCATGTTCCACTGGTAATGTTCACGCCGCCGTCCCCTCGTCATTCTCTCGTAACGCCAGCACTGTCCAATAGCAAACCACTTTATCGGAAGGGGCACAGATTTTCTAGACACATAAAAAACAAACACTAACATCAAATTCTAGCCTCTGTACCCGGACACACCAAAATCACAAAATATCAAATAAATAACTACAGAGCACATCCCGAATGAACCACGTAAATGGAGAGTACCCCACCCTTTCTGTATGACAAGTCTAGCTAGAGAAGGAGTAAGTTCAGGCCTCAACGCCACTCGACGATTTCCCTTATCCTCGAAACAGTAAAGCTGTAATAAAAAAATTAAAAAAAAAAGGTGTTAACACTCATGAACACACATCTTTTTTAGTTAGAATTATAATACATTGGTGACATAAATATTAGTAAAGGAACCTGGTCTCTGATTTCCTCTCCTGCTTTTCGAATATAAAGGGACTCTGTTTCGAGAACAGGGTAATCAACCTCTTCAAATCCAAACAGTTCTGAAACCTAATAATACATGTAATTCAGAATAAAAAGAATTATAGAGAAAGTAAGTAGAATTGAAGAATAAAAACCTCTCTGAAGTTGTGGAAGAGCCAATTGCGGAGGCGCATATCTTCAGGGGGGAAATCACGGGTGCCTTTGGGAGGATTGACGTCTATCTTTTGGGCGAAATCTGAGGGGGGAGAAGAGAGTGAAATAGATCGTCCGGTGGCATTGGGATGGTGAGGAGTGGTTGAAGAGAAGTGGTGAGTGAAGAGGGAGAGAGGACGGAGAGTGGTGGCGAAGAGGGTGAGGCGGGGGTGGAGGATAAGGAGAGATGAGGAGGCTGCAGCCATTGTGCAGCAGCTGCAGGAGGAGAATGGACCATTTGAGGTTTTTATTTCATGATTTTGACTTTTTTTTTAGTCAAAGGCAATTGCGGTTAGGGAGTTGCGGGTCCGGGTCCGAGTGACATGAGGCAGCGGGTTGGGCTTCCGATGTTGAAGCATGTGTGTGTGTGTGGTGGTTTCTTCATCCCAACGGCCGATAGAAATACAAGTGCATTAAATAAAAGGTTTAAGGGTAAATTACTTTTCTGAGTCTATATGTTTTATTGGTTTTAACTAGTTGAGTCTAAAAGCAAAAAGTTTAACGACCTGAGTCCCTATAAGCATTTTCTTTAACCATTTGAGTCCAAATTTCTAACCCAGATAGAATTTTGTTGTTGAGTTTTATTAAATGACCAAATTACCCCTGTAAAACACATAAAACACAAAGACTCAAAAAAAATATATATACATAATAATACTTATTATTATTATTATTATTATTATTATTATTATTATTATTATTTAAAAATCATATCATCATCTTCACCAAACCCATATTCAACCATATTCAACTTAAAAGAAGATGTTATACTCACACATATAATAAAACTCCTCCGGCTGCGAAATCCATACCTGTAAACATCCTACCACCTCCCTCCACCACCACACCACTACCACTACCACTTTCATTGTAATCTCCAAAATCATCAAATTCTCACCAAAACTCACCACCAATTTGCACAATCCACCTATCACAGTACTCACCTACACTCAATTTGCACAGCTAGAAGCAATCATCGATCTTATTTACCCCAAATTACCGTTTTTGGGTTAACCGAACCCTAATTTAAGTTTTTCCGGTCAAAATCGCCAGACGAAACTTCATCGTTTTGTTTTAATCTTATCCGCAAATCGGTACCCTAGGATTTGTTGTTCGATTTTGATTATATCCAATGGCGTTGTCGGACGGTGGAGGGCTTCCACGGCACGGCCACACTCCGCCGGAAGGCCCGCTAGAATATTGTCTGGGCTTATTTGATGTACCGCGGAATCGTTGATTAAAACGCTGCCGTTTGTGGTGCAGTTTAGCTGGATTTCGCAGCCGGAGGAGAAGCCGATTGGGTATGGGATGTCGTTGAGTATGCTGCCGGAACATGTCTGGTACAGTAGGGTTTAGAGAGAGAGCAAAAGTTGCAGATTTGTTTTGATTTGTTTTGAGAGAGATCATAAGGAGAGAGAGAGAGATGTATAAATTAGTTTTTTTTTTATTTTTTAATTATATGGTTAATTTGGTCATTTAACAAAACTTAACAATAGAAATCTAACTGGGTTAGAAATTTGGACTCAAATGGTTAAAGAAAATGCTTATAGAGACTCAGGTCATTAAACTTTTTGTTTTTTGACTCAACTAGTTAAAACCAATAAAACACAAGGACTCGAAAAGTAATTTACTCAAGGTTTAATTTCATTGTAAGGTGTGGGGAGTTTATAGATAATATATATTCAAGTATGAAATCTAGTTTTAATTTCATTGTAAATATATAATTTAGTTTTAAATAAAAGGTTTAATATATAAAATAACTTAATTAATCTTTCAGACAAAGAAAATTAATTGTGATATGAAAAACATACGTACTTGAATCATAACCAAATATTGATTTGGTGATCTGAAAACAAATATTGTCATATCCCAGTTTCTCGAGGCGCGATTTTTTGTCGGGTTTCCTAATGGTCACTTAAAGAAGATACTATACTAACATATACATAAGACTATACGTTACATTAAAAAGAATTCTTATATGTGATCAATGCTTTGCATTTCACACACCGTCACACTGATCATACATACATGTGTAACTCTATATAATATACATATATGTACACATATAATTAACACAAACGGTGCTAAAAGTAACAATGAAAACAAATAACAAATTATTAGAAAATAACTATATTTATGGAATAAATGGCCTAGCGGCATCAACGTACGTTGATAAGGTTGTGTTTTCCTTAAGGTGTAGACTAAAAAATATAATTCAAACCAATGACATTCTGGTGCATTGACAGCCTTATGACCTTCCAATGTAGAGGTCATTAATTCGAGTCTCGCATGGAGCAAAACTTGCTCTGGTTTGAGTCAAGAGTTTTAACTTACCTCAGTGGGCCTTCGGGCAATGGGTTTTTTTCTGGAATGGTAGCGGGCCGGGTAACCAGGTGATCAGGCTTTGATTGGTCGTTGGTCGAGTCTCGCAAGCGTGGGTGATCTTTTGCCATTGAGTTTACATAGGTGAGCGGGCTTTCATTGATCGTTCAAAAAAAGGAATATAGTTCAAGGGTATACGAGTTTGTCGTTAAGAGGAACAATTAAATAAAAATAAATTGTGGTGGGAAGTTTGCCAAAGCAGCTACCTGCGAATTGCTACTAAAATCCCAATAACAATTGTGGTTGTTAATGATGAAATGAAAGCATGAAAATATAGTGAAAGGACCCTAAAGAATATAGAAAAAACACGTGTACACGTCAACTTTCATTTAATTTTGGTATGAGCAACTTCAAAATGAACCGTACCAAATTATGTACGATTAAGCCAAATCGATGATTTATTTTTCAAGGTAATCTTTTTCAAAAATAATTTGAAGACATTTTGAAAGGACCACTTCGTTTTTTTCTGATTTAACAAAGTTAGAGGTTGGTCCTTAGCGTAGTAGCTATTCTAAAATTTCTAACATCTATTAATGTGTATATCTGTGGAGGTGTAGCTTCCCTTAATTATCTAACGTTTTAAAAGTGTATATCTAAGGGGGTGTAGGTTCCCTTAATTATCCAACGTTTGGAAAATTTGAACCAACCTAACAATTGGTTTGGGAATTGTCCATCTTGTCGGTTTTGGTTCGTATGCCATGTAAGGGTTGTTAGGCCACCTGGTGTGGTGGCGTGGAGAGTGGGGGCAAGCCCC
Organism: Helianthus annuus; assembly: GCF_002127325.2. Classification (NCBI taxonomy): domain Eukaryota; kingdom Viridiplantae; phylum Streptophyta; class Magnoliopsida; order Asterales; family Asteraceae; genus Helianthus; species Helianthus annuus. The sequence goes on along the minus strand of NC_035446.2, from coordinate 154,624,334 downwards.
TCCACGCCCCATACACCACCCTCCAACATTTCATCCGGTGTTGTCCTTTGGGGGTTTGGAAATTCCACGGGTGATGGGGCATGTACTTCCTTGACTTTGGTTGACTTTTTGTGAGCTTAACTAACGAGAAATGACAATTAGTGTGATGAAAACGCCTCTTGCCTTTGTCTACCACTCTGTTGTTTTGAAGTTTTGAATGACAAAACTCTCTTTACTTATGTGACAGACACGTGGAGGAAAACGCCTGTTGTCCTTACCCACAACACCAAGTAGCCGTAAGATTATACGAAGTGGTGGGCAAAGGCAAAGTGGCAAAGCCCAACCACGCCCAACCACGTAGGTACCATGTAGACTTTGAGGACTCTGCCCTTCAAATCACAAAAAAAAAAACCATGGGGTGATGGGTAAAAGCAAAAGGGCATGTTCTTTTTTTTATTTATTTAAGTCATTTTTTATTCTTATTCTTTTTTGTAAATTATAAAACAATTAAATAAAAATATATTTATATTAATTAAAAAATAACATTGTATAAAATTAAAAGAATACAAGAAAGCATAATTAAAATAAATTAGTAACTAACATTATATTTTTCCCTAATTAGTCTTATTTTTTCATATTATTGTACATTTGTCTTTCGGGTCCGATAATATGATCAATGTTCATAGCTAGAAAATTCAAATCTTCTCGTTTTTCTTTCGTCATTTTCATTTATTTATTTTTCCTTGAAATTGCGTGTAACACCCCGTGTTTTCGAATGCCAAAGTCAAAGTCCAAGTCAACTCTGACTTTCTTTGTCTGTAGATAGTCGATTTCATAGTTTAGTTGTATTATGTGGAGTAAGTGTTGTAATCAGCAAGAATCGAAGTAATCGAATGTGTTTTAATGCGAACTGATCTACGACTGTGAATGATAGGAAGTAACAATGCGATAAAGTTAACCTAATCAGCAATCAAACCGATCTAACAATCGATCGGACTCGAGACTCGAATTATGCGAATTGTGGTATTGTTATACGTGTGTGTGTGCCTTATGTGTTACTTGTGCGTGTTTACTTTATGTTTGGTGTGGTATTCAAACAAATCAATCGAAAATCGAATCGAAACTCGAAAAGCAATCGAACTCAATCGAAACCGACATCGAAACGTGACTTATAGGAGATTGTATGTTAGATATAGTAGTTGGGACTAAAATTAATTTGACAAGGAACTCTATCGAATCCGTATCATCGTCCATCGAAATCGAAACGTCGAAAATCGTCGCAAAATGCTCGAAGTGCGTGGCGGATCGAACAGGAAGCATCCTGATCGAGCAGGCCAGCCAATCGGCTAGCACCTTGCCAACCGATCAAGCAGCCCACTCGATCGGAGCTCCCAGCCGATCGGCTGCCACTTTCCTCTTTTGGAAGCCTATAAATAGGGTTGTCATTGTCATACTTTCCATTTTTGGAAAGCTCTGACCGAACCAGCTATCTTCTTCACCTTTTCTCAGATTTCTCCCAATCCCGGTAAGTTTTCACTCTAATTCTTGTACGTTTTTTTATCATTACCTGATTCTACACCTTTCTATCTTTCAAAACTTGGATTCTAACCGTGAAATCACCAAGATCTAGGTGTTCTTGGGTGATGTCATCATGGTGTTCTTGAAGAACGCCAAACTTTGGCATCATTCAACCATGAATGGCTTAGATCTAACCGATTTCCACATAAACAAGTTAAGATCCATCATAGATCTAAACATTTTCATGGTGTAAGGGATTGAAAGAAGGATTTCCAACTTTCTTTCAACTCTTTTACACTCAATGCCTTCAATCAATAGAAACAGAGCTTGAACCGGCTAACTAATCCTTCAAATAGTTAAAAGGGTTCAAGATTCGGGTTTTATGAACAAGGTTCACCGATTTCGGGTTAAACTCTAAACCGACATTCCGAACCGTTCACTGACCGGACTTGGGTGATTCCTGTTCGAGCCAAGGGAACAGGTAGGAACGAAGGTTATCATAGTTCAACACGTTGTCAAGATACCTTGAAAGAATGACAAGTAAACAAACAGCCAAGTGTTAGACGAAAGGCCGACCAGGTCAGAAAGGCTGGCCGAACGGCTAGGCTGTTCGAACAGCCCAGCCGATCGGACATGCCAGCCGATCGACCAGGCCAGCCGATCGGCTAGCACATGGTCCCACACTTTCGAAATCTTATGAGGTATAGTATTGACGAAGTAGTGTTCGATCGAACATGTCACTCGATTGGTAAACATTACTGTTCGGATCATGAGATACTATGCTTCAACACTTAATCGTTTTCACAACTCGTTCGTAGTAGGGAATGCCAGCCGATCGAACAGACTGTTCGATCAAGTGACATTCAGTTGAGGACCACTTCTGAAATTCCTAGCCGATCGAGTGAGCTAGCCGATCGAGCGAACCGCTCGATCGATCGACTTGAAAGGTAGGAACACTTCAGTGTTCTCAAATGCTGCAACGAAAACTTCAAAAGTTCAAATCCTCAAACACAAACACACCAGAGGAAGAAACAATCCACTCGAATGGTCCAGCCGATCGAGCCAACCGGTCGATCGAACGAGACTGTCTAATCGGATATACCAGCCGATCGAACAGGCCGTCCGATCGAACCTGCTGTTCGATCGACCAGCCTATCCGATCCATTCCCACTTGTTTACTTTCCACGTTACTCATTGCTGTGTTATCGAACTATTCAGGCTAATCTTACTCTCAGCGCTCCCTTCAATCCATAATCAATCACTGTGAGTATACTCGAACCCTTTTTGCTTTAGCACTTTTGGGTGTTACATACGTTACTTATCAAAATCACAATCGAACACACTATTCAAACTATTTGAACGCTAACCGATTGCATGTATTACGTGATTAAAAGTATGCTTGTTATTATGTTTACACGTGGAAAGCTGTCTACCTGCCTTAGCAACGTAGTACTATAGTTTGGACTCAGCGCCCGTTCACCCGGGGGTTGTTAAGGACAATCTACTTGCATGATTTACGGTGGTGATCATGTATTGCGAACTGTCTCGGACAGTCAACCCGCAGTCACTGGTATTGATAGGTCCATGTCGATAATTTACATGCATCATTGCTATCTGTGTACGTGCTGGTTATACGTAAACTACTCGAACTCTATATGCTACTATCAAACTTGTATGCTCACCTTTACATTATATGTATTGACTTTATTTTAACGTATGTGACAGGTGCTTAAGTTGCTAGGATGCTTAGGTGCATGGTGGTGAAATCAAGGCTAGGGAGTCTAGAAACAATAAACATTTGTCTGTAATAATTAAATCTGAGTTGTCGGAACGGAATTACCTGTCTTGTTGATTTCTGTGATAACTTGTTATTTATTTGGGACACGGTATGGGACGTGTCATTTAAACTAAATTTATATAATAGTTGTTGTGGAAACTTCTGGACAATCTGTTTCGCTCAGTGCCGCGCCCCGATGATTCCGCCATCGGTTGGGGTGTGACATTGCGCACATATACTTCTTTTTTCATTGAGCTTTTCATGTTGAATATTGTTAAACGTACCAATATATTCCATTAACTCGGCTAAACTTTCAGTGTAATCCGCATTGGCACTTGATGATTTTGATGGCCTTCTTTTGGATTTATCTCTACCAAGTGGACGGTTCGCTTCAATTTTGACGTTATCGTCGCTTAAGCCGAGATCAATTTTGTTACAAGCACCGGAACAAGTAGATGAGCTTGTTACGCTTCTTTTTAAGTTCGAGCCGCGAGCGGTACTCTCACAGTCTCATCCATTTGCTGTGATGATGTGCCACCTGCCAACAATCGATAAATGGGAACAAGTGTTTTTCTTTATCTTTGTATTCACTAAAGGCTATCGCCAAGAAGTTGGCTTCATTTTCACCGCTTTTTGGCGCTATTTTTGGCTTTGTGAAAGTAATCGTTGAAGGTTGTGATCTTTTTATTCGATTCGCGCCTATTTGATGAGCGACTTTCATTAAACCGGTACATATCTTGGTTCAAGGCTTCGTGATATATATCACGAATTCGTTCCCAAAACTTGTTTTCTTATGAAGCATTCCCTTTTTATAAAAAAAGCGACGTATTAAAAATAGTTTATACAAAACAAAAACCATCAACAAAAATAAATTTTTCTTAATAAAACGAAAAAATGGAACCGATCAACAGGTCCTCAGATACGAAAATCCAAGATTTGGTTAAAAGCAATTTTTCCTCCGTTGTCCATTTTATAGCAACTCTACTTCCGCTTCTGAACGGTCTTGCAATGGATATATAAAATGTTTAGCTCTTTTCGTTTTCCGGTCAAACCAGCAAACCGTTTATTCGGTAGGATCAATTATCATTTTTATTTACGTGATATATTGTTTGGATGACCGATATTGAAATTCTGTTTATACTTGAGCTAATATTTGAACTTTAGTAATTAAAATATTTGAAGTTATCTTATATGTTTGTATTTTCTACATTTTTAAAGTTTTAAAATGTGTGTTAGGTGATCATCGAGATTTTGAAACTGGTCCAACTAATCTACTAGTAAAATGATACAACAATCGGATCAATCCAATTTTCAAAAAGTATATACGAAAAATCTAGATGATTCTTGATCACATTAAAGTTTAATCATAAAATTTCTTTTTTACCTACCATAAAGAATAATGTTACAATGAAAACACAAAAAAAATTAATGAAGTGTGTATTATAATTCAACATGCATATTGGATTTCATCGACCATAATAATGGCAATTCTATACACAAGGCATTCCATTTCCCTTAACTCGTTTTTACTTTATACATACATACCTATCTATACTATATAATTATATTAGACAATCTCTTATAGATAATTATATAATACTATATTATTTTTACATTAAATAATAGATTAATATAAATTAAACACATATGATATATAAATAACATATGTACACAATTTAAAAGATAAAACCAAAAATTTAATTATTATCACGAAAAAAGTTACCTAATTTAAAATGTAAAATATAAAATACACAAATTTTATATAACTTTATAAATTACCCGTTTATTAATTATATTACATGTATAAAAATTTAAAATATACACAAAATATTTACGTGTTCTTTAAAAGATAAAACCTAGATTAATACTTTTTTATTATAACCCTTTATATAATATACGTGTTGAATAAATCTAGGTTTTCGTTTATCTTATTTCTGATCAATATGTATACATTTACGGAGTTTTAATTAAAATGTTAAATTTATTGAGAATTCGTTAACAAATTTTGCAACAACAGAATAATCTATTTTTATCACGAAAACCAAACTTTGTATTAATATATTAAATATTTTTATTTTCACTATACTAAATTACATTTACTCGACCCATGTAATACATGAGGTTTTTTATAATATAATTTTTTATTATTTGATATATAAAATTAGATTTATTCAATTCAAACAATACACGGGGGTTTTTTTAAGGATATATATTTTTTATTATTTAGTACAAAAAATTACATTTATTCAAACCGTGTAATGCGCATATTTTTAAAGATGTAATTTTTTTATTATTTGGTATATAAAATTACATTTATTCAACCCGTATAAAAAATAAGGTTTTTTAAAGATGTACTATTTTATTATTTGGTAAACAATATTACATTTATTCAACTCGTGTAATTTACGTGGTTTTAAAGATATAACATTTTTATTTGGTATATAAAATTACATTTATTCGATTCTTATATATATAATTTTTTATTATTTAATATATAAAATTATATTTATTCGATCTGTACAATAAATGAGATTTTTAAGATATATTATTTTATTATTTAATATATAAAATTTATTCATTCAACCCCGTGTAATACACGGGGTTATAACCTAGTATATGTATATATTATTCGTTCAATGCCTAGTCAATTTCAAGTAAATAAACATAGGAAAAATACATGAAATTTGTATTATTTGCTTTAAGAGTGATATACTTTATTCTCTTTTCTCTCCTATTAAACATGTCAATACAAGTGTATTGTGTGTTTCTCACGATTGGTTATATAAATCCGCTTCTATATAAAACACGCATGTCAATATATACTATTTCCTACATATACAAAAGTAAGTTAGGGGAATAGTTGTGTGGCACTAGCTGCGTGACACTTCCCTATTTGATCAACCATTTTATTATTTTATATTCGTTTTAAAATTACGATTTCGTCCTTAATTTAAAATAAAATTACGTTTTTGCCCCAGCTCAAAATAAAATTATCTTTTTGTCCCTCGCTCAAAATTACGATTTTGCCCTCCTTTCAAAATTATGATTTTATCCCTAGATTACAATTACAATTTTTTGCCCCAGTTCAAAATAAATTTTTGCTTTTGCCCCAAACTACTAGCTGCGTGACACTTCCCTATTCGATCAACCATTTTATTATTTTATATTCGTTTTAAAATTACGGTTTCGTCCTTAATTTAAAATAAAATTACGTTTTTGCCCCCAGCTCAAAATAAAATTATCTTTTTGTTCCTCGCTCAAAATTACGATTTTGCCCTCCTTTCAAAATTATGATTTTATCCCTAGATTACAATTACATTTTTTGCCCCAGTTCAAAATAAATTTTTGCTTTTGCCCCAAACTAAAAATGACGACTTTGCATTTTCGCCCCGTTCAAAAATTATGATTTCGTCTTCAGTTTAAAATTATGTTTTTGCCCGGTTCAAAATAAAAGTATGTTTTTGCCCCCTATTCAAAATTATGATTTTGCACTCAGTTCAAAATTTTGATTTTGTCCCAGCTCAAGTTAAAAATATAGTTTTGTCCCCAGCTTAAAATTACGCTTTTGTCCTTAGTGCAAAGTTATATTACGATTTTGTCTCCGATTCAAATTTATAGTGTTGCCATCACTTTAACTTTTGCCAAATTACGATTTTACCCAAGTCAACAAATACAACTTTGCCCTTAGTTCAAATTACAGTATTGCCAGGGCCGGCTCAACCATTTTGGTGGCCTAAGGCGAAGTAAAATCTTGTGGCCTTTTTCCCAAAAAAATGTATGTAATTGAAAGTTAAACTTGAAGGGCCCAAATGTAATTATTTGAAATATTGTGTTAAAATTTAAAAACAAGAAAAAAAATGCTGAACCAGGGAGTTGAACCCGGGTCTCAACAACATCCATACATACACAAAACCACTACACTACCAACCATCAATCTATTGATAACCACACCCTAAATCTTTTATAAATGGACTGTAGTTTAATCAATTGTGGAGGCCCTATAGTTTTGGTGGCCCAAGGCCCAAGGCTCATTTGGCTTACCCTTGGGCCGGCCCTGAGTATTGCTATCGTTTTAGTTTTTTTAGCAAAACTATAAAAGTGTTTTTATGTCAAAGAGCTACCTAACACTCGCTCATTAATCCTTACAAACTATAGTTTTGCCCTGAGCTCAGAACTACAGTCTTGTCATCGTTTTAGTTTTTTTTTTTCCTAACAAAACTATAATAGTGTTTTTTTAATTGATTGAGAATTATTCGGCTATCGCCCCGCAACGCGGACGGGCACATCAACTAGTATAGGTATATGGAATGAAAACATGAGGGCATTTGTAAGACAAACAAAACTCATGCTGTGACGTTTTATTTTGACATTCGTTTATAAATAATAATCTCATATAACGCACTGAAAACATTATTTCGTTTTATTTTCACTTATGTGTACAATTGTTCTACAGATCAATCAAATTGAAAAGTTAACACCGTATAACAAGATAACAAGTAGTATAGACTAAAGCTAAATACATTAAAATATTATAAAAAAATAGAGTAAAGTGTAATTTGCATCCGTGTGGCATGATGGTGGAATCAATATAAAACCCCTAAACTTATTTTTCACTGCATGAGTCCTTGTGGTTTTAAATTTATACCATAAACCAGAAAAAAAAAATTTTAAAATCTAACACTGTAAGTTCCTGCCGTCAATTATCCATTAACTTAGCGTATGATGAAATTACTCTAGAAACCCTCAATCCCCTCTTCCCTCTTTCTCTTTCTCTAGACAACCACCACCACCACCATCACCTATCTATTATTAATTAAAACCTCTCTATTATTAATCTAATCTAGATTTCCTTTGCATCTTTTTTCTTACCAATGGCGAAGCTTGAGATTTCCGACCGGGGGTCGAAAACGTATATACCCTAAAATTTCTATAAAACCAGGGGGTCGAAAACATATATACCCAAAAATTTCTATGCGAAAACTACATACTATCCATTACTGAGCGAAAAGTTCGGAGGATTGGCCGGCCCCTCCCGCCCACTAGAAGCCGCGCCCCTGTTCCTTACAATTCCTCCATTTTCACACACCTTAAAAGGTTAATTGTTTGCACACAACGGATAATCTCTGTCACAAAATGCTAGGGTTTTCAACTTCAAACTTGATCCCTAATCCTTCATCCAACTTCAAATCCAAATCAACAACAATCAATCTTCATCTTATCTTCGAATTCTTGTGTAAACATGCCTTAGAGACACTCACAGAACAATAATAATGTCGTGAACTTGTGATCGTCTTAGAGACACTCACAGAACAATAATAATGTCGTGAACTTGTGATCGTCCTACTTTAGAGTTCGAAAGGACAATTGAAGCTTTTTCGTTTTGACATTCTCATTTTTGTAAAGATATAAATTTTATTCAAAACCGAGTTTTGAATAGTGATGTATAAATGATTGAAGTATAAATGTAAACAAGTATTATGATATTAAGTATTATGAAATTCCGAATTTAATACTGCGATGCGCTTTTTTTATCTACGATTCGATAAAAGTCTCATTTAAACATTTATATACTATTAATTTGAAACATTTGTTTGCATGTTTAGTTGCAAGTTGTGCTTAAATGTTTGTACATTAATCAAATATTGGTTGTAAGTTGTGCATAAGTGGTTGTATCTTAATAATATATGCATGTTTAGTTGTAAGTTCTGCTAAAATGTTTGTACCTTAATCAAATATTGGTTGTAAGTTGTGTTTAAATGGTTGTACCTTAATCAAATAATGGTTTCATTACCTTACCAAATTCAATCTGTTTTTTATGCATGCACGGTTGTAAATTGTGCTTAAATGGTTGTACCCTAATCAAATAATGGTTTCATTATCTTACCATATTCAATCGGTTTGATCCATTCAAAGTTGTGTTGTTTTATTTGTAAATTATTATTATTATTTATAATAATCTAATTAATTTAGTCAAAATCTTGTATAAATATAATTTGCAACATATTGATACAATGGTTGTTGTAATGTTTGCATTATGGTTTGTATAGTGGTAATGATATATATTATATATAAATTACGATGAACCTGTCAAACGGGAAAAAATAGACGCGGGTTCATCGTAACGCGCAAGTCCTAGATCAACTTAGTTATTTTATTATATGTTTTACGTTTCCGTTTAATTTTTTCGCATTAACACCGCAACTTCAGTGTCGGTGGTCACTGGCAGTAATGTGGCATTAGTGCTTGCCCCCGCCGCAACGCGGGGGTTGCTTAATACTAGTTTGAAATATATATGATCTTTTTTTTTTCATTACAATGAGGAACCAAAACGATAGTGTATGAACAACATCGAAACTGGTAACGTATTCGCTTTATGGTTTTCTCGACGTAACAGTTCACTATTCGTTGAATACGAAGTTGTAGTTGCAATTGAGTGTTTTTTGTTACCGTAATAAGCTATAATGAGTGTTTGTACGGTACTGGTACCATGACGAACAAAAGTGATATGACGATACCGGTCGAACAACATTGTTACCAGTATTCGGTTTATAGTTTTCTACAATATAAAACATATATCTTTCCATTGGTATATCGAGTGTTAGTATCATAGTAAGCCGAACCGATGATGACTGAAAATTCGATGCGAAAGGCAGGTAATCTCACTAATATACTGTATACGTAACTATGATCATATGTTTAATCTAACTATGATCATATGTTTAAATAATTAAGTAAACCGATGATGACCGAAAATCCAATGCGAAAGGCAGGTAATCCCATAAATATACTGTATACATAACTATGATCATATGTTTAATCCAACTATGATCATATGTTTATTAAGTAAACTAGTATTTAGGACCTGTGCTTTGTGTTGGGACCAAAAAATCAAACAAAAGGTAGACGTAAAAACGTTGAAACACGTACTCGCGTTGCGGCGTGTTAGCTATCAAAAAATTGACCGAAACATAAAACGCACAAAAGAATAACTAATTTGACATAGGACCTACGCGTTGCAACATCAAAAGTATAGCTGACAAAAGTTGAAAGTTAAATAATATCATTAGAGTTAAAAATAAAAAAAAAAAGAATTTATGATAAATTTATAAACTTGAAAAGTATGAAATAAATTTATAAAGTATACGAGGTATGTAAAAAAAAAAAGTCAAAGGAACAAAGTAAAACCAAAATGAATAGTAAAAATATGCCAGAGATAAAAATTGATAAATTATAGATAGGTATTAAATTTAAACATTGTAATGTAATGTAATTTTATAGCATCGTAAAAAAAAATCTAAGATTAATACATGTTGCGGATATTATTTTTGGATGCTTCTGGAATGTTATCTTTTAATTAATGCATCCCACGTTCCCAATTTCTTTCCAACCAGTATCAAGCCCCCGGTAGAAAAACGGTATCCAAATCTACGGCGCAGTAGCTTGAGCCCAAAAAGTCATCCAAATCCCCAACTGGGCTCAATACGGGTCAAGTCGCCTGACCTTTTTTAACTGCTAACAGTAACACACACCTCAGTAAAACAGTAAAATCTATTTATAAAAATAGTTAAATGTCATTTTAGTCCCTGTGGTTTAGGTTATTTTGTCAATTTAGTCTAAAGGTTTCATTTTTTACATGTGGGTTCAAAAAGGTTTCACCATTGCCATTTTAGTCCACTGTGTTAACTTTATCCATTTTTTCTATTAACGAGAATGACAATTCGGTCATTTATATGTAATTCTGATACTAGAAGAGCAATTCGACCATATAAAATGACCAAATTACCCTTCTCGTTAACAGAAAAAATAGATAAATTTAAACTAGTGGAATAAAATGACGATACTAAAACTTTTTTATACCCACATATAAAAAATAAAAACTTTAAACCAAACTAGTAAATGACCAAAACTACATGGACTAAATTCACATTTAACCCTTATAAAAATGAAACTATAACCAGCAACAATTTTACAGGATAAACACATCACCAACCCAAATTTGACCTTTATGTGGAATTGAATAATATTTTACTTTTGAATTTTATAATATTTAGTCAAATGTATTATCCACACGCCCAATCCATCACATACAATGATACAAGCATACATACATGATACATTACATGCATACATACATACATACATACATACATACATACATACATATGTACATATCACATGGCCAAGGCCATCCATAATTTGTCATCTTATCGTGCTCTCTATAAATCCACACCTTTACCACCAATTTCACTCTTCAAACCAATTTAGAAATTTTCAATTCCAACCCTTGTTCATAAATTCCAAAAATACCAATGGGTGAGGTTAGCTTTCATCCTTCACCTCTAATTTTTCTTCTCTTTTTATCTTATTAAGCTGAATTTAATTTGATTTTATCTATCTGATATATTGTTTCACAGCAAAATGATGCGAAGAAAGAAGCCGGTGAGCAGAAACCGGCCGATGCCGGAGGTGAAAAAAAGTCCGACGGTGGTCCCACCACCGTCGTTCTAAAACTAGACTTGCATTGCGATGGATGTGCCAAAAAAATCAAAAAATCTGTCCGCCATTTCGAAGGTATAATAAATATAAAATCTAAAGCACATTTTTATGCAAAATATATATAATTGAGAAGATATAGTGTGTGTTCATGGTTTGTTTATTCCGTCAAGCAATGAACATGAAGAAGAATAATAAATAATTATTTCTATTTTTATTTTTATTCAGTCACCAAATAGGTGAATGCATTCGGCGTACGTTAGACTCTTAACTGCTGTTGATGTAACTAACTGCGGTAACTGAAAACTACCTGTTGTTGCAGGTGTGGAAAGTGTAAAAACGGATACCGCCGGCAACAAACTGACGGTAACTGGGAACGTGGATCCGACGCGCATCAAAGAGCGAGTTGAGTACAGGACCAGAAAGAAGACAGAGATCCTCTCTCCTCAGCCGAAAAAGGATGTAGAGAAAAAGGATACCCCGCCGGAGAAAACAGCCGACGATAAAAAATCCGATGACAATAAACCCAAAGAGGTACTGAAATTAATCAATGAAAATATTGGATTTAATGGGTTTAGTAGTTGTATTGAATTGCCTAATTTTTTTGAGTGGTGGTTGATATAGCCTCCTCAACCGACTATGGTGGTTCTGAAGATTCCTCTGCACTGTGATGGTTGCATTCACAAAATTAAGCGGCTCATTTCAAAGGTCGATGGTAAGCTAGTTCTCCTAACTAGTGGGATTCTCTCTCCCACAGAAAATGAATTCGGTTCGTTACGGTAGTAATATAGTGTCGGTATTAGGTATAATTAAGTTTGAAAGCATATCAATGAATGCTTTATAGATTGAAAACTATAAAAACAAATATTGATATCGGTTCTAATAATATTGATATTGGTTTGGTTTGGTTTGTTATGGTACTGTTACATTATCTGTAATCGCTATAGTTTATGATAACAAAAATACAATATTTGGAATATAGTTGCGTTTCAACAAAATTTATACAATTATTTCGAGAAAAAAACAATTATACATATTCAGCTTTTAAGAAAAATAAAAAATCTTTTAAGAAAAAAATATAACGAACACAAATTAATATAAAAATCAAATTAAATAAAAACTAAATGGGCAAAAGACGTTATATTTTAAAGTATAAAAAAGTGAAATTATAACTTACAAAATATTGTATTTTATAATAAAGTAGTTATTCATGGTCGATGAAAATTAATAAATATTTTTAAAAAAATCTCATATTTAAGATTTGATTAAATCTTGATTCTTGAGTTCAATACATTTTAATAAAATGACTTGAAACTGGTGTTGATCCATGCCATATATTATATTATACGGTCAAAACCATTTGATGGGTTTAATTAATAATCATGTTGAATAAGAACCAAATTCTTTAAAAAAATTGGATGACGTATTGAACTTATGATTATAAAATAAGGATTTCTTTAATTGGACGGCGATTAATTTAATATACATTGTTTTTAATAACAGGCGTACACTCTGTGATACCGGATTCAGGCAAGGATTTGGTAATGGTGGAAGGGACAATGAATGTGAAAGAACTCATACCACATTTAAAAGAAAAACTCAAGAGAAAGGTTGATATTGTCCCTCCTAAAACAGAAGACAAAGGTGGTGACACAAAGGATGACAAGAAAGAGAAAGAGAAAGGGGAGGGTGACGGAGACACGAAGGCGGCAGGGGGAGGTGGCGAAAACAAGAGCAAAGGCATTGAGGTGGTTAACAAACTCGAGTATCATGGACATAATCCTCACACGTACACGATGCAAATGTACAATCCGAGTTATTATAATCAAGATTATGGGGTTTCGACGCCATCTAGTTCTAACCATGGTTATGTATACCAAGGTTATAATCATGGGTACGCTATGGAATACTCAAACACGCCTCCATTGCCTCCGCCACCTATGTATGTCAACGACCCTCAAGCCATGTATCAACCGGAGACAGGGATGTTTAGTGATGAGAATCCGAATGCTTGTTCAGTTATGTAGATATTATAACTTTATATATGAATTGTAAAAAGCAAAAGATATATAGACGGAATGGTAAAAAATGAGATAGATTATATTGTAGTTATAGAACCGATTAAATTGCCGGTTTGAAGATTGGACGACCGGTGGTTTTATGTTAGGTTTGTTTTATTTTACTTTGTTTGTAATTGTAATTGTAATTGTAATTATAAAGTATGGTTAGATATCCAATTTTGTGACACATAATGTAACACAATAAATGAAAGTTTACTCATATTTATTAAATTCTATGGATGTCATGATGCCACACGCCTAACATACTTTAAGTTGTTGATTAGTGAGTTTTCTTTTATTTAATTGTGTTCCATACATGGCAATTGACTCTGAAAACTTACTAATATTAATATTAATATTAATATTAATATTAATATTCATATTTTAAATTTTAAAATGTTTGAATAGTAGTTGAATATGATTGATTCATGTATATATAGATAGCATTATCTTCAATCTCAAGACATAACTTTTTACAGTAGATTTACGTATGAATGATTGGATATTTTATGCAAATTTTAGTAGTGTTTTCTTTTGTTCTATGCAATGGGAGATATAAGCCATAAGAAATATCTCACCTCAGATATCATTGGTTTTTGGGCGCATTAGTTGCGCACGAGAGAAAAAACCTCATTGAAAGTTGCCACTTGAGTAACCAAAACAAATTCGTAAGCTTGTCGTGTGTAAAGTAGACAATATTAACAGCTATGGGAGTGAGAATGCGACACAATTGACACTATCTATCTATTATACTAAATGAATTCTCTTAGGCCACAAGGGCTATTCTTAGCCAATCATTTTGATGATGTGGACATGCTCTAAAGGCTGATAATTGAGAATGAGCGCCAATCTAATTTTCTTTATTCTCCTTCCTCTTCAATTCCTCTTCAATTCATATTCAATGCTCTCTTCTCCTTCTCACGTACGTTTCTTCACCCTGTCTCTCTCTTCAATCAAATAAATCTTTCCTTTTTCCTTATTGTTTCCCTTTTCATCGTACAGAAACCCTAGGTTTCTTCCTTTGCTTCTTCCTTTGCGGCTTTATTCTTGGTATAGTTAATTTCAAGGTTACAATCTTTCACAATTATTTTGTTTTCGTATTCAAATCTCCCAGTACCTCTCTGAAAGTTGAAGCACTGATGTCATCGCACCATCAAAGTTGTCGATTTTAAGGTCATCGCTCTCTCTGGCTCATGAAATCAAGGTATGTCAATTAGTGTAAGGTGTTTCCCCAATTTTTGTTCAATTATCTTTTTCTCCATCATTTTTTTTGTTCAAATTAGGGTTTTTTTTAAATGATTGGAATGCGATGGGGACAGAGGATTTTGGTAAATCTTGTGACTAGGAAAGTTCATACATGTTGTTCGATGAAATGCCTGAAGAACATTTTTAATATTTTACCATTGTGTTACACTGATATGGGTAGGTTTTTGATATTTACCATTGATGTGTTCGTTGATAACCGGTTTTACATTTGATCGGATATACTTTTGTTATGTGTTATTATTTTCTTTGACATGGAGTTTTGTTAATTTGACTAAATATATTATAACTTGAGCTTTATTAATGTACAATTAAAATTGGGGACCTGTGCAATATACATGTCTGAGCCAATCCTATTTTGATGTCACCCAACCCATTCATGTTTGCCACCTCCGGTTATTTTCTAGATTTTTTTTTATGTTTCAGTGCGTCTTATAATGGCTAATATTACAATTTATTGAATAATTTGTCCTCAGGCACATATATTGGATCTACAAAAGAAGCTATCATCGATGCAAGTCATTGAACAGCAGGTTTTAATTTACAAGACTTTTAACTTAAGTTATGTTTTTCATTCATTCAGTTTGTGTAGAATCATATTAGGGCATCAATTTCATGGAAATTCTATGAACATGTTGTAGCAATTCTACGTCTCGGTAAATAAATTCAATGCTTGATTTTGACTGAATTAAGTGTCTCATATTGTTGTTTTGTGGATTACTAATATGATTTTGATTATTTTTGGTAAACAATTAGTTCTACCTCTGGATTATGAAATGCCAGTTCTTAGTTGCCAGACTTTTGTCAGCTTCATACATATTCAGGTACTTTCGCTTTTAATGGATGGTAATAATTAGGATGATATTGTTGTACTTAACTTGATTAATTGTATGTTTAGGATATGTGGGACCGATTCTTGATATGATGGTTGTAGTGCTCGTGAATATTTTAGCAGGTGCTTCTTTAGCTAGAACAATTCTGTTGAAATTAGTTTAATGGGAATGCGAAGGGGCTAAGAGACTTCTGACTAGGAAAGTGCACATGTGGTGTTCGATGAAATGCCTAAAGAATTTTTTTTAGATTTACCATTGTGTTGCATTGGTATTGTGATTTATGAATGCGTTTAAATCGTCAAGTATTCCGAACTACTACGTGAAGGCATTTGTTAATGAGTAAAGTTGTTTCTCATAATTTTAATTTTTTATAATATTGCAATAGTTCTTTGGATAATGTGCTTTTTTGTGTAACCTTGTGATACTCAAATTAGATTAAGGCAAGATGAGCTCAGCAATAATCTATTCTAATCAGCAAGAGAATCTATGGAGTTAAGTAATAGCTTCTGGTGAAGGTTAGATTATAATAAAATAGTAGACTTTGGGACGAAAATATAGTATTTTCATTCATAATTCGAAATGCCTATACAGATTAGTTATATATGTATCTTAGATTTAAGGTTTGGGGTTACATACAAGATTTTATAAAGTAGCAAATAGAGTTTTCAACAGCTTTGTTTACTTGCATACGGATGAGATTTCATGTCTTCGAATAGTAATGTTGGTATACTCTGTTATGAGGCGTCGACTGCTAATGCTTGGTTGTTTGTGGCTGTGCACGATATAATAAGAAATAAAGTAAAGTTGTAGGTTTTTTTTTTTTTTTTTTTTTTTGAAGTGCCAAATTTTATAAAAAAAACCCAAACAACAAGGCGCTTGAGGCAAGAAGTAAGTAACAAATATACAATCAACAGATTGCAATTATGCAATTATGAGACACTTATGGTGGGCACTATCGAAGCTTTTTTGGTAAGCTTTAGAGTTTTTTTTTTCTTTGGGTGAAATAGTGTACATGTTTATTGACATTTGTTTATACTTGATGCTAAAGTAGAATGGTCGTATTTATTTTGTATATGACTAGCCTCATTTGTGACTTAACATAAAGCATAAGATATATGTTTTAAGTTCATAACACATGCACATGTCTCAAATTGTCTTTAAACGATATGTATATTTTAAATTATGACAACAGGTGATGGAGAATCCTACTAATCTTATGTAGTATCTTTTATTTGCAGCTCATATGTTCCATTATTGTCATTCAGTATCAAAAGATCTTGATTTTGGGTTTATGTCGTTTGCTTTGTTTAGATCTTGGCTGATGATATGTATCCTTTGTTACTGAATATGAGACCAGCAAACAACCGTCAATTGCTGAGAAAAATGACTCCCCTAGCATTCCAAAGGTTGGTTTATTTTCAAAATAAATCATTTTTCAATTTCAATATTGAATTAGTTAATGGTGTTCACTTTATTTAACTTGGAGATTGATCAATTTGGTAACAGTAAAACTATTTATGGCACACAAATTGTTCGGCTAACATTATTCGGTAGGTAATTTTACCAACTTAATCGATTTAAATATGGTGAGCTACTTACTAATCTATATACAAATTTCACTAAAGCTCACAAAATACTTTTTAATGAAGGATCACCACAACTAGAAACAACTCTTGAAATAGCAGTTGAAATTAATCCAACCTATGTAGACATAGCAAGCCACGTAAACATGTTAACTACAAAATCAACCTACTATTTACCAGGTCTCAACAATTTCTGAATAATGTTTCCAAAAGTCACCAGATCCAAATTTTTCATGTTGTCAAGAAGTTAATAATTACTAATTTACCAGGTTAACTAGAAAATTAACTTCTTATTTACTAGGTCTCAACATCTTACACCACATTTGTTTTGCATTAGCCGCTAAAACGAAAAGGTGTGTCATTTTCTTACACCACGTTTTTTACTTTAGGCGCTAAAACCAAAAGGTATAGCTGTATTGTTGTCTATATTATAAGTAATAATATTACTTGATTTGTGGTTGGTGGATTGAAGGATTCGGGTTGGCATTTTTAATGATAACCCGAACCCGACACATATTTATGTGTCGTGTTGGACACACTTAAAATCATCTCATGTTTCAATTATTGTGATTTAATGTCATAATAATCAGTTTTTGAGTGTTTGAGTGAACTGTTAAATATTTTAGTTTAAGCTTACATAGTGACGAAATGACCAGATCAATTTGGAAATTCAGTTAGTGAAAAAATGATTTTGTGAATTTTTGTAGATGTTATATTGCTCAAATACTAACCATAAGTGGACTTGAATGCATTCTTGAAGATGAACACTGTCATTCCCACATGCCACATCACAAGCTTCTTAGTTGACAGACTTTTGTCAGCTTCATACATATTCAGGTGCTTTCGCTTTTAATGGATGGTAATAATTAGGATGATATTGTTGTACTTAACTTGATTAATTGTACGTTTAGGATATGTGGGACCGATTCTTGATATGATGGTTGTAGTGCTCGTGAATATTTTAGCAAGTGCTTCTTTAGCTAGAACAATTCTGTTGAAATTAAACTAATGGGAATGCGAAGGGGCTAAGAGACTTCTGACTAGGAAAGTGCACATGTGGTGTTCGATGAAATGCCTAAAGAAATACTTTTAGATTTACCATTGTGTTGCATTGGTATTGTGATTTATGAATGCGTTTAATTCGTCAAGTATTCTGAACTACTACGTGAAGGCATTTGTTAATGAGTAAAGTTGTTTCTCATAATTTTAATTTTTTATAATATTGCAATAGTTCATTGGATAATGTGCTTTTTTGTGTAACCTTGTGATTCTCAAATTAGATTAAGGCAAGATGAGCTCAACAATAATCTATTATAATCAGCAAGAGAATCTATGGAGTTAAATAATAGCTTCTGGTGAAGGTTAGATTATAATAAAATAGTAGACTTTGGGACGAAAATATAGTATTTTCATTCATAATTCGAAATGCCTATACAGATTAGTTATATATGTATCTTAGATTTAAGGTTTGGGGTTACATACAAGATTTTATAAAGTAGCAAATAGAGTTTTCAACAGCTTGGTTTACTTGCATACGGATGAGATTTCAAGTCTTCGAATAACAATGTTGGTATACTCTGTTATGGGGCGTCGGTTGCTAATGCTTGGTTGTTTGTGGCTGTGCACGATATAATAAGAAATAAAGTAAAGTTGTAGGTTTTTTTTTGAAGTGCCAAATTTTATAAAAAAAAAAAACCAAACAACAAGGCGCTTGAGGCAAGAAGTAAGTAACAAATATACAATCAACAGATTGCCATTATGCAATTATGAGACACTTATGGTGGGCACTATCGAAGCTTTTTTGGTAAGCTTTGGAGTTTTTTTTTCTTTGGGTGAAATAGTGTACATGTTTATTGACATTTGTTTATACTTGATGCTAAAGTAGAATGGTCGTATTTATTTTGTATATGACTAGCCTCATTTGTGACTTAACATAAAGCATAAGATATATGTTTTAAGTTCATAACACATGCACATGTCTCAAATTGTCTTTAAACGATATGTATATTTTAAATTATGACAACAGGTGATGGAGAATCCTACTAATCTTATGTAGTATCTTTTATTTGCAGCTCATATGTTCCATTATTGTCATTCAGTATCAAAAGGTCTTGATTTTGGGTTTATGTCGTTTGCTTTGTTTAGATCTTGGCTGATGATATGTATCCTTTGTTACTGAATATGAGACCAGCAAACAACCGTCAATTGCTGAGAAAAATGACTCCCCTAGCATTCCAAAGGTTGGTTTATTTTCAATATAAATCATTTTTCAATTTCAATATTAAATTAGTTAATTGTGTTCACTTTATTTAACTTGGAGATTGATCAATTTGGTAACAGTAAAACTATTTTTTGCACACAAATTGTTCGGCTAACATTATTCGGTAGGTAATTTTACCAACTTAATTGATTTAAATACGGTGAGCTACTTACTAATCTATATACAAATTTCACTAAAGCTCACAAAATACTTTTTAACGAAGGATCACCACAACTAGAAACAACTCTTGAAATAGCAGTTGAAATTAATCCAACCTATGTAGACATAGCAAGCCACGTAAACATGTTAACTACAAAATCAACCTACTATTTACCAGGTCTCAACAATTTCTGAATAATGTTTCCAAAAGTCACCGGATCCAAATTTTTCATGTTGTCAAGAAGTTAATAATTACTAATTTACCATGTTAACTAGAAAATTAACTTCTTATTTACTAGGTCTCAACATCTTACACCACATTTTTTTTTTGCATTAGCCGCTAAAACGAAAAGGTGTGTCCTTTTCTTACACCACGTTTTTTACTTTAGGCGCTAAAACCAAAAGGTATAACTGTATTGTTGTCTATATTATAAGTAATAATAGTACTTGATTTGTGGTTGGTGGATTGAAGGATTCGGGTTGACATTTTTAATAATAACCCGAACCCGACACATATTTATGTGTCATGTTGGAAACACTTAAAATCATCTCATGTTTAAATTATTCTGATTTGATGTCATAATAATCAGTTTTTGAGTGTTTAAATGAACTGTTAAATATTTTAGTTTAAGCTTACATAGTGACAAAATGACCAGATCAATTTGGAAATTCAGTTAGTGAAAAAATGATTTTGTGAATTTTTGTAGATGTTATATTGCTCAAATACTAACCATAAGTGGACTTGAATGCATTCTTGAAGATGAACACTGTCATTCCCACATGCCACATCACAAGCTTCATTCCATCTGAATCAAAAAGTAGGTGAATGATCAAATTCTCAAGCTTTATGCATCTTACACACATTAAACCTCTTTTTAAGTATGACTTTCAATTCAAACAGCAAAACATATGATCTTGCTACACTAAACCAAAAGGTATAACTTGATTGTTGTCTATATTATAAGTAATAATAGTACTTGATTTGTGGTTGGTGGATTGAAGGATTCGGGTTGACATTTTTAATGATAACCCGAACCCGACACATATTTATGTGTCGTGTTGGACACACTTAAAATCATCTCATGTTTCAATTATTGTGATTTGATGTCATAATAATCAGTTTTTGAGTGTTTGAATGAACTGTTAAATATTTTAGTTTAAGCTTACATAGTGACAAAATGACCAGATCAATTTGGAAATTCAGTTAGTGAAAAAATGATTTTGTGAATTTTTGTAGATGTTATATTGTTCAAATACTAACCATAAGTGGACTTGAATGCATTCTTGAAGATGAACACTGTCATTCCCACATGCCACATCACAAGCTTCTTAGTTGCCAGACTTTTGTCAGCTTCATACATATTCAGGTACTTTCGCTTTTAATGGATGGTAATTATTAGGATGATATTGTTGTACTTAACTGATTAATTGTACGTTTAGGATATGTGGGACCGATTCTTGATATGATGGTTGTAGTGCTCGTGAATATTTTAGCAAGTGCTTCTTTAGCTAGAACAATTATGTTGAAATTAGATTAATGGGAATGCGAGGGGGCTAAGAGACTTCTGACTAGGAAAGTGCACATGTGGTGTTCGATGAAATGCCTAAAGAATTTTTTTTAGATTTACCATTGTGTTGCATTGGTATTGTGATTTATGAATGCGTTTAATTCGTCAAGTATTCCGAACTACTACGTGAAGGCATTTGTTAATGAGTAAAGTTGTTTCTCATAATTTTCATTTTTTATAATATTGCAATAGTTCATTGGATAATGTGCTTTTTTTGTGTAACCTTGTGATACTCAAATTAGATTAAGGCAAGATGAGCTCAGCAATAATCTATTCTAATCAGCAAGAGAATCTATGGAGTTAAGTAATAGCTTCTGGTGAAGGTTAGATTATAATAAAACAGTATACTTTGGGACGAAAATATAGTATTTTCATTCATAATTCGAAATGCCTATACATATTAGTTATATATGTATCTTAGATTTAAGGTTTGGGGTTACATACAAGATTTTATAAAGTAGCAAATAGAGTTTTCAACAGCTTGGTTTACTTGCATACGGATGAGATTTCATGTCTTCGAATAGCAATGTTGGTATACTCTGTTATGGGGCGTCGGCTGCTAATGCTTGGTTGTTTGTGGTTTTGCACGATATAATAAGAAATAAAGTAAAGTGGGGCATCTTGCTACACTATGATGCAATAAATCTTGATTAGACACCAAAAATCTGAATCTTAAAGTGAATGTTGTTATTGGTTCATTTTATAACTTCATCATTCTACAATTTTCAACGTCCAACAGATAAAGGAAAGACAAAGTGAGGCGGTGATGGTTGATGTTGGCTCTAAGATTGTGCCATTTTAAATCAAGCTCCTTTCATAGTAAATATCTAATATCCATCTCTTATTCTCGATTATATAGTTCTTTGATTATAACTTTCTTATGGATTTGTACTTTGTAGTACATAGAACTACATAGAAATTAAGATTTGCAAGTATGGTTGACCTTTGTTTTTTTTTTCTATTGTTAATTTATCACAGTAACATTGCACATGAAGAAGTTTAAAAATTGAAAGTTTGCTTGCATCCTTTAGATATATTTAACAAAGATAGGCATGGGTTAATCTGTATTAGTTTTAGAAAGTTTCCAACCAGTAATTTCAAAAGTGAATAGCATTTTACATTACTAAAATACTGGGTTTAGGGGCAAAGTTGCAGCTATTATCCTGCATAGAGATGACAAAGTAACCTATTGTATCCAATTAAATTATATGATTCCAGATTTTTTTTAAAGATGTTCCTTTATTTAATAGTCTTGACCATAGCTGGAAGTGATTACTCTATTTAGTTAAATCTACAAAATAGTGATCTCTTTTTTGTATACCTTAGCT
The DNA here is from genome assembly GCF_002127325.2 of Helianthus annuus. NCBI lineage: Eukaryota > Viridiplantae > Streptophyta > Magnoliopsida > Asterales > Asteraceae > Helianthus > Helianthus annuus. Next base: position 154,601,513 of record NC_035446.2, on the reverse strand, counting down.
AAGTAAAGAATTGTCGAAGATGGATGAGAATCTGAAGTTGACAGAATCTCTGCTAAAAAACAAAGTAATAACTGAAGCTCCTCATTTAAATCCGGCGGGTGGAATTTTATTCGGTCTTTGGATAAGGAGCTTTAATGGTTTCGCCACTCGTGTAACTTTTCCCGGTCTACATAATCCAACTGTTATAATGACAAAACTTTAATGGTTTACTTACTTTTGACTGCAGGAAACAGTAAATTTTGTGTCAGTTTATTATGCTTAGGCAAACTAAGAATCAATTAGTTTTGTAACTTTATTTAAGAGTTCAAGGTTTGTTTTGTTAACGCAAACTATAAACCATGTAATTTTTTAATGATTTTGCTTTTAATGTTGAAAATTTGTTCATTTCATTTTTTTTCATTTATTGTTGCTATATTTCTATTTTTTTATTTGTGTTGATTAGGTAGAAATCGATTTATCATTCAAGCCTTCTCGGATTCAAGGTATGGTTTCTATTAATTAGGTAAAAGTGATTCATCATTATCGTTCAAACCATATGTAGATCAAATATAATGTTTTATGTGTATGTGTATGAAATAGGAACAACCAGGTTGCTAAATGACAGCAACTACAAACATGGACTATAGAAAAGTAATTAGGATGATAGTGTTGTACTTAACTATGTCCGAATCTTTCTATGAAGATGGTGAGATTGGTGGAGAACAAAAAGTGGGTTGTGGTGCCACAGTGAGTTTGTATCAAGTTCTATGCTCTTAATCTTAAATGAAAATGTATATAAAAATTTGATGGAGACTTTATGACCTGACTTCACATAACGTCTATCGTTTTCAAAAAGAATGTCATTTTCAGCCATCTTATCTATTATTAATTCCTTGAATAGTCGCAATTTGCCCAACACCTCGGACAATATTACGTTTTCAAATGAAAGAAGCACATTATCTTCTACAACCTGCTTTCTTATGGTTGAGTATTTTAATTATGATTATTTAATATCACTGACTTGCTTTCAAAATACACTTCCAAACGCCCTGTAATGTGTTGTTCGTAAGCAAATCTGCCATAATTAATATGATTATATCCACGCGACATCAATGAAGGTTGTTTTTGGTTCACACAATGGCCTTTTTTAGTTTTGTCCATTATTTCATGAGTTTTTCTATCCATCATGGGTGGATGATGAATTTCAACTTTTGCCATCAGATACCCAATCGGAATTTAAAGATTCAGCTGGCAAACAAAATCAGGGACAAAAATCTCCACCTCATGTTGCAGTGTATTCTACAGGTGGTATTCTTTGTGAAAAAGCCTCAAGTTTCCTTCTCAGCAAAGGGTTTAAAGAGGTAATTGTAGCTTACACTTTTAACTTTAAAATGGATTGATCTAGGTTTTGTTTTATATATGACGGGTCAAGCGGTCAAAGTGAAAAAGAAGGGCTTAAAAGGAAGCTGGTCTAAATTGTATAATTAAGTTACAAAACCTTTTATAGTTTTTTTATAAAGAAGAATAGATTATTGTCGAAACTGCATCTTCTTTAATCATATTTGACACAGATTGATTGTACGCATCTACATTGCTTTTTTTGTTTGTTTTAGTTGATACCCGATGACATGGAGCTTCAGTAGCGCGATATGCCTAATTACACAACTTCAGATGGATATGTACGAGTCAATATTACAAATTTTACAATTTCTGGTTTTGTACTTGCCATGATGTATCGTCCTATTCTCCCAACCACCACTATTGGTCCATTTCCTCAAACCATTGAGCTCAGGAGAGTTCGTCCTGAGTACAAGGCAAAATGTGAGTAATTAATTATGGTTGTTGATGATGATGTCATAAGAATAATATTTAATATATTTTCTCACAAAACCATGTCTTAATAGGATTTTTGAGGAAGAGTATGTTAAAGCCATCAAGAGGATATCTACAAGGTTGTCCAGCTCCAGGAATAAACGTGATATTGACGTGTTTGTCCACGGAAAGCCAAAGGTATATTTATATTACATTTAATAATTAATAATGACTGGTTGCAATGAATTTCTAAAATTAAGTATAATATTTCAGAGAATGGCATAGTTGAGTACTTTGGTGACCAATTGTACAGTTTTGCCTCCACTGCTAACAGATGGGTGTAATCATATGGGTCCCGTTGTGTCAAGCCACCAATCACCTATGGTGATGTCAGCAGACCCAATGCCATGACCGTCTTATGGTCCTCAGTGGCTCAAGAGATGACCAAATGGCCAATGAAGGGTATGCTTGATTCTCAATTGGTCCTTTGTTTTTATAGAAGTTTTTAAAGTAAGTTTCGGTCTAAAATTATAGTATAGATACCGAAACAAATCTTTCATTAAAAGATTTATGAAAACACCGTTAAATAATATATTTTTTTAGGCCACCCGTGTAACACACGGGGTCTTAAGCTAGTAGCTTATAAATTATTACTCTTATTAATTTCAGTTTTATACATGCTTCACTGTACAAGAATTTATATATACCTTATTTTGAAATGTTTATCATGTAATCTCTTCTTTTGGAAATAAATCAACAATCATTCATATTTGAGCATATATCCTTGTATTTCAAGTAATTTCAAGATTAAGACAACTCCATTTTAACAAAATTTTAAAAAATTAATGAATTGAAAATGGACGATTAAGTTAATTGTATTTAGCTTTATAATCATAGAGTTATATACTTTTGGACTTTAGATGTGTAATAATTTAATTAAGTGCATATTGGACGAAAAATATAATTAATTTGACCTGTCTTCAACATTAGATATCTTAGGTTTAACAGATTCTCGATCAAACTATAAGATGTCTCCTTTTGGATTCAGCAAAGGCATATTTAGATTTTAAAATTTAAATAGGTGATGTTTCCCTTGGCTGCTTTCTTGTTTTTTCAAGGTGCTTTTTGTTGGTGTGTTGCATTTTGTGGAGATCTATAGTTCCTGTTTTAGTATCCTCCTTGCATTCTCTTTGTTTTTTTTTCTTTTTAACATTTTCAATTTTTTATTTTTTAAGGTTAATAATATGCTCCCCAATAGCCTGGCGATTGCAGTCGAACTCAAACCCGATGGTAAATCTGAAACCCGACATATTTGGGATAAGTTTAGGGTTGGATCATCAGGTTTGGGATTAATTTTTATTTCATTCGCGAGTTTGGGATTCGTTGATATATCCGTTTACCCGACCCAGTTATCCAATAAAGTGTACCTATTTACCCGATATATTTTATTTTATATTTTCTAAATAGGGTATATATACATAACTAGACATCAATTTCCCAAACCAACAGATGTTAAAACTCCTGTTGCATCAACAACTGTTGGTACTTCAGTGGTTTCAACAGCTGTTACCCAAACAACTGCCACCACTTCAACACACACTACAACTACTACTCCCACTTCAACCACTGCATCACCAAAAACATCATCACCACCAAAAATCACCTCACCACCAAAAACAACTTCATCACCACCATCATCTTCTGCTTACACATCATCTATTGTAATGACAACAGTGGTTAAAACACCAGTTGTTTCAACAACTACTGCTCCCACTTCAACCACTGCCTCACCAAAAACATCATCACCACCAAAAATCACATCATCACCAAAAACAACTTCATCACCATCATCTCCTGCTAAAAAGCAGAAGACTTCAGATGACACATCATCTGTTGTAATGACAACAGTGGTTGAAACACCAGTTGTTCCAACAACTGTTAGTCAGTAACCTTCCACTCAAATCACTACTACTCAATCCATCAAAACTCCACCAACCTCTGCTAAACCCAAAAGGAGAAGGGTAACCAATGTTGTCCTAGATGATGACACTTCACCACCACAAACAACCACACAATCACTGCCACTTGTACCTATTCCAAACCCTGTTCCTCTTTCTTCAGCTCAAGTTCAAAAACCAAACACTGCCATCACTCCTGCAGGTGCTCAGTACTCTTTAGAGCTTATAGCAGTTAGAGAGGAGATCAAATCCTTCTACACTGAAGATGACCCTGCTAAAAGGAGTTTGCCATCTCTTGAAGGATATCCTAGGCCAAACAACATTGAAGAATATATGAGGTTAAAAGCTCAACAAGCAGAGGATATCTCTAAAAGGAATTCACATGGTAAATCTGATAAAGAAATACAAAGATACTATCAATACCTGCTAACTCACTCAGGTCAGAACATTGGAGCATTTTGCAAAAAATCTTTGTCAGCAACTGTCACACCCCGAAATATCAGAGCATTGGCGTGACTGGACCGGTATCTTCATTGCACAGCGGAAGCAAATAATCTAAGTCTTTTAGAAAATGAACGCCCACTAAGTACTCGACTCTTCATGGTCCTCCTATTCCAACCGTGCCATAATTTCCGAATGCAACCTGAGAAAGAAACACGCGAAAAATCAACATAAAGTTGAGAGAGTTCATAGTTTGTTTGTAAAAGATTTGAAATAAATCTTTTGAGTTGTGAAAGATTTGAAATAAATCTTTGGAATAACCGGTTTTTGAAATGGTATTGATTTCCTTGTCCAGTTATATGAGGACTTTGTATTTGTAACGACCTATGATCGTAAAACCATGTATTTGTAAAGTATGTATAACCGTCAATGCCCACCCTGACTTTGACTCTATGCCCGTATAATCCTATACTTTGAATTTGTATAAAACATGGTTTTTATTTTGTATAAATCAAGCATTTTGTAAGTGTGTACGATAAAAATCCCTGGTATGTAGCAAATAAGGAAATAAAGAGATCACCAATGGTTTGCAAGGCCATTGATATGTGTGAAGTGCAGTAGGAAGACTCAAACCTAGCAGATTTTTGCGTCGGGTACCAAGTCACCCCGAGGTCCATACTGTTGGGCCTGGGGCTGGGCTCGCTACACCCAGATAGATCTACCGCTACTGTCCCTCGGTCCTACTCTGAGGATTAATGGCCTTCAGTTCCCGCCTACCCACTCACATGAGTTTCTAAATAAAAGCGGTAGCTAAACATACCATGTATAAAAGTATCCGTAATTACTGTAACATATATTCCACCCCAGCCACCCGGCTGAACCTCCCCAGCCACCCAACTGAACCTCCCCAGCCACCCGGCTGAATCTCCCCAGCCACCCGGCTGAACCTGCCTAGCCACCCGACTGACTCCCTAGTTATGAAAATCATTCACATTTCAAAAATATGCATTTGTTTTGTAAAAACCGGTATGTTTAGTATAAACCTTTCGTAAATCATTTGAGTTCCTCGAAATCCATTCGTGATATGATTTAGAAATACGAGTTTTGCGTTTGTTCAAAACTTTGTATGTTTTTGCAAAACGTACTTTGTCTAAAAATATACAGTCTTTGTTTATCGAAACTTTGTATGTTTCTGAAAATCGTGCATGTCTTTCCACCCCGAAAACATTTACGAAAATGTAAAACAGTAAAAAGTGGGGGTTATGAACTCACCTGAATATTCATGTGCAAAGCTAGCTATATACGACTTTGTGATGTCGTTTCCAAGACTTGACTTGCTAGTGTGCATTCTACAATATTCCTAACACGGAATATCTTATAAGTTTCTAAATAAAAGCGGTAGCTAAACTACGTGTTACCGAGCTCTACCGAATCGTTGACCGAATGATTTGACGGTAAATTGTTGACTTAACGAAAAGGACTAAGTTAAACTTTGTCGCCGCGAGAAGTCGTTTGTGTATATAGGAATATTCGTACGAAAGTAATATATAATAAACTCGTGTTGTGTATCGCGTTTCGTATGATCTCTATCAAAATATTCTTATATGCCGTTTAGGCGTATAAAATAAATATGAAAAGTTATATTTATTTTATAAAAGAATCGTCGAGTTGTCGTGTTTGAAAATAAATACGACTATATTTATATTATAAAAGAATTCGACTTGTTTGTGTCGGAAATAAATATATAGCTATATTTATTTATAAAAGGATTCGTTTTGTACGATATTGGAAATAAATATATAAACCATATTTATTTTCATAAAACGAATTCGTGTCGTTTTATATTTCGAATAAATATATAAAGTATATTTATTTTATTAACACCATCGTCGTGTCGTTTGATCTTCGAAATAAATATATAAACTATATTTATTTTTATAAAAGAAGTCGTGTTGTTCAGAAATAAATATAAACTATATTTATTTTTACGAAAGGATTTCGTATTGTTTGATATTTGAAAGGATTGTCGAAAGTAATAAAAGAATTGAAAATATTATTTCATGTTTTATTTTATATAAGCATTGTCGGAATAATATCCAAATTGTCGTCTTTGTAAGTTATAAAGTGTTGTCGTGAGTATTGTTACACTTGTATTTGTTTGTATGTAAAAAAAATCACTTGAATACAATGGTTCGTTTTATAATAAAACGCGTTTGTTTTTAGAGATTTTCTTGAAAAACGGGCAGAGTTTCCTCTGTTTTTGGACGCCCCCGACAACTAAAGTGTCGTTATTTTAACAAAATTCAATCAAGATTCAATGTATAAAATTTCATAAATTCGACAAGGTATAAGATAAACACTAATCCAATTTGGTTCGAGCTCGTTCACGTGAGACGTTAAAACTATATAAAACGTAATTAAATAAATCACGTCACTAATCTTTACCAAATCCTCATGTTGAATCACCGAACCGAGAGTTGACCGAAACTGATGTTTGACTTTTGTTGACCGGGTTTGACTGTTGAACCGAAACCCGAACCGTGTGAACCGATAACCGAGCGGAGCTCCAAAATAAAAACCCGAATCATATAAGTAACACTACCAACACCAACTTCCATTCTAACAAAGAATTTAACATCAGTCATGGAAATGGGAATGAAATGCTCAAAAAAGACAAAACGAAGTTGAACCAAACGGAACCGAAGCGGAAACTGACCTGAACCGGACATCCTGACTTTGAATCATCTTAAACTAAACTAACCCGAAGCACCCTAAAGTTGACCCGACATCGAACCGAGTTGACTGAACTATTGACCGAATCCGCTGACCAGTTGACCCGAGCCGATCCGGTTTGACTGGACTTCACCGAACCCGAAATGTGCTAGAACCAAACCCGATGTTGAGCATAAATCTGACCCGAACCCAATCTGACTTCGTTGACCCAAGCTGGTCCGTTGACCACTGTTGACCACACCAACCACTCGGATCCGAACCGAAAGCTGAAAGGAAGCGAAAAAGGAACCGAACCACCACCATTATTGTCGGCCGGCGTCGGTCCGTCGCCGACTGCCGTCGCCGGTCATCTGTTCCGCCGCCAAACCCCACGTGATGTCGTTCAGAGATAAGGACCGCTGCCGGAGCCACCGTCGTCGCCATAGCTGTGTAACCCGACGGACCGAACAAGAAACGCCGGGTAATAATGTCGACCACCGGATAAAAGAACTGACCGGCGGTCCGAACCTCCGACCGCCGGTTCTCTCTTTCTCTCGTTCTTTCTCTGGTCGCACCGCCGCACGCCACCACCAGCTGGTGGTGGCAGCCGTAAATCATTAACAGAGGGGGGGCTGTTGCAGGTGGGTGTCTCACCGGTGAAGACGAACGGACGGAGGGGACCACCGGCCGCCGTCGCCGGCCTGGTGCTGTCGTCGGTCGGTTCATCGAGTGGGAGAGAGGGTGAGGTTGAGCAGTGGCGGATCCAGGATTTTTGTCCGGCGGGTTCACTTTTCTATATGCTCCAATTTCATATCTCCGAACATAAAAAAATTCGGGTCGGTTCGACTGTTCGGGTCGGATAAGATTCATCACATAATAAAAATACAAAACAAAAATGAACAAAAATCATCGTCATAATAAAAAAAATGTAATATAAATATCAGCATTTGAAAACGTTGCATTACATTTAGAAAATGAAAATTGAAACTTGTTGTAAGAATTAGAAACGTTGTATTACATTCTTGAGCTTCGGTACATGATGTACGTATTACCGAGATTTCTAACTAAATCAGCCCGCATATAAGATATAACATCTCTTACACGTCATTTCAGCAAAAACACCGTTACAATCACCAACACTAGTATCCCTTGCGGGTTGCGCGGATGCAACACGAGATCACCGGCACAAGCGTACGCGACACATAACCCCTAATCCTACTGAAGTAATAAACCAAAAAAATAACTAATACGATGCCTCAAGTGTGACATTGACTTCAAGAACAAAAATTTAAAAGATATAGTCCTGCAAAGAACCGTTGGCGGTCCGATCTTTCGATCCATTTTCTACTTAAATTTAAACGCATCAACAGTTACCTCACTACTTAAATCCATTTTCTAAGCCAAAGATTCTCACTTTCTAACCCTAATATGTATTATATTAACACCCAGTTCACTAAAACTTCTAATCATCAACAAAAATCAAATCTTTTTACAACTCAAGATTAGAGTACCCTAACGACAACGATGAGATTAGAGTAACGTAACGGCAACGATGAGGCGCAACGTGTCTTGTGTTAATTCAGCTGATGATTGATAAATAGATATATAGAGAGAGGAAGAGATAGAGATAGATTAAGTTTGTAGTGAGAGTTCAGTGAGATTTGGGGAAGAAGGTTGGGGATATGGTGGGAAGTTGCGGTGGCTGGAGGACTCAAGAGGATAGGTGGACTGTGGAAGCCTGGAAGGGAAAAAAGCAAATAAAAAGCAAAAGAAACCGCTGGCACGGGAGTTGAACTCGGGACTCCAACCTTAGAAAAGGTACACACTACCAATAGATCACTAAACACATTCAGTTAGGGGTTCCCTTTAAAAATAGTAAAGGGTTTCTTTTGGATTTTCTACAACGCTTAACACTATAAACTACAAACCGAGGGGTTCCCGGAAACCCCTTCGATAACCCTAGATCCGCCCCTGAGGTTGAGTGATGTGTTGTCTGTAGTTGCATCGAGAGAGAGAGAGAGAGAGGGTGTTTTGAAGATGAGTCTGCCTATTTAGTTTTGTTTGTGACTTTCAGGGTGTTTAGTAGTGTGTGTATTTGTTTGGGTGAAATGTAGACAAGTGAGGGTCACTGTATTAATAGAGGGAATGAGTTTTATTGCCCTTTGGTGTGTTTAAATTGGATGTAGGTCAATTGTTTTATCTTTAGAGCTAAAATCTATTGTAGAGATTTATTAGGATTTTTGACAAGATTTTGTAGATCTTGTGTATTATCCACGGGTTTAGGCTTGTGGATGTTGGGCTTGGGTCCAAGGCCCACAAGCCCATCTCATGAGTAAATGGCCCGTAATTCCTACGAGACCCGTTGTCAATCCTGAACCTCGTTTAACATCCAAAAATCTAAAATACACAAAATGCGGTCGGTAGTCGTTGTTTGCACGCCCATTTGTCGACTACGGTAATGATCGCGAAAAATTGTATCGTTGCCGTCTTTAATTCGTTTTTCGAGCTGGTTTCGACTGTAGTCACTAAAATATAATTACAAAGCTAAAATATATATCGTAAAATTTTAATATTTGTTGTCAGTATTCTGTTCGGTTTCAATCCGTTGTCGTTTGTCGTTGCGCAGTTGTTTCGAAAATCACCATATGTGCACTGTAGCGCCCGATAAGCGTTCCTAGGCACTTCAAAGGCCTAATTAAGTTAATGGCGTCTTAACACTATTTATTATCGCGTTAATCGCCTGTTAATCACGTAATTAAGAGCCGTAAATCACCGGTTGTCACAGCAACTATCAGAAAGAGCAGATGAAACTTTGAGAAAAGATTATCTTGATAACATCATGGCTTACAAAACGTATAAAGGAGAAAGGTACATGTACAAAGAATGGACCATTAGTGAGCTTGAAAGTGAAGCAGCCAGAATTCAAGATATGATCAAAAACAAGGTGAAGCAGACTCCTCCTATCTGGGCAAAGTTTAAGAAAAATGTAACAGAAAGGACTCTGCAGCTGAAGAGGATGAAAGAAGAGCTGATTACAGCTGCTTTTGGGTCAAGGAATCAAGTGTTAAGATGGAAAGAGGATAAAGTGTTTGCATCTTACAAAAGGCTGGAAGAACTAAGGAAGAAAAATCCTAATATTCCACAAAAGCCTGATTATCCTGAAGCAGTGGTTTCAGCTGAGCCACAAAAGCAACATTTCAGGAGATCCACTGCTCCACCTGCTGCCATCCTTTACCAAAGAAGGAATCAAAAGCAGATGGATAAAATAACAGCAGCAGATAAAGAAGCAGAGGATTACCTTGTGAAAGTAGGGGTTAAACGGATGATTGAAGAAAGACTTGAATCTTGAAATAAATTCAATCATTCGGTTCTATGTTAAAATGTGTGTTGAAAGCATTTCTCCTGTTTGATTGTGTGCAAAGTTTATTTCCATTTTAATTCCGCTGCATTACTTGTTCATCTTCTTAATTCTTAAACAAAAACACAATAAAAAAGAAACTCAAATCCTAACAACCTCTAATATGGGTTCATGATCTAATCCGGTGATTTGACTACATTGTTGTTGAATCGAATGAGATGGTTGATGTAATGTGGTCGTATTAATAACAAATAGTAATTAATATAACTAAGTTTCCCGAGCCCGGGAAGCAACCCCGGGTAAAAACCTAGTGTGTGTGTGTGTGTGTGTATATATATATATATATATAAAGTGTGTTTGCCGTTAAAAAAACCAAAAAAAAAAAACATATACCATTAAAAGGCAAACCGTTGATAACTGTTATCGATTATCAAAGACTGAATCATTAAAAATTTTAAACTAAACTGTTAAAATTGGTTAATTTCTGGTCATTCATTTGGGTTGTTTATTTATTGGACTTATAAGTCTTATTATTGGACTCTTATAAGTCTTGTTGGACTCCTCTTTGATATTGGGCTTAACACTGATATGTTTGTTAGTTTGTTCTGTGGTTACAACATATCAAAATATCTCAGGGGGTTAAAGTGTAACTTCAGGGACTTCGATCATCATGCTCCATACTTTTGGACTGAAGTGAAACTTCTAAAGTTTCAGTGTATAAAAGGCTTCTCATTGTTCATTATTGGTGTAGTTGTTGTACTTGTATCGATTCACTCTCTCTGCTAGGGTTTCAGTCATCTAAGAGATCTGTATAAACAATCTCTCATCGGTATCTGAGAGATTGTTTGGTTGTATAGTTCTGTTGTTCTGTTGATGATCATCAGTGGATGATCATCTATACTCTTTCTGTATTTTGTATTGTTTGATCTTACTATTGTAAGATCTTTGGGTATTTGGGGGGGGGGGCAAATCTCTTTGGGTTGGTTTAATAGGATTTTGTCACATGTTTTGTCGCTATTTCTTGTGTTATCTTGAGTTTGTGTATTGAATCATAGATTTCTACATGGTATCAGAGCTTATGCTCTTGATCCGATCTTATTTCCGCTGTTGATCTGATTTTTTTTGTTGTTCTTGTGGTAGATCTGCTAGATCTTGGGAGTGTTATATTCTTTGAAGTCGAGCTATTGAAACCCTAACTAGGGTTTCGTGATTATGGTGAAGATCTCCTCTCTTCTGGTGGTTCTTACACACTCTGTGTTGGTCTCTAAGTCCTCGAAGATTTAGAGCAAACTGACCAGTAGTGTTGTTCCTGTTGTTGGCATTATTAGATCTGCTGGTTCTTGTGAACTTCAGATCTGGTAATTTTTGGAGTTGCTTTGCACCCACTGTGAGATTGTTCTATCCCTCCTCTTTATTTTCTGTTGATTGGATTAGTTGAAGTCGGGGTAGTGAGGACCGACACTTTTATTTGTTTGATTATTGTTGTTCATTATCTGATTCTTTGTGTTTTTGGCTATTTGTTGTTTCTGTCTTAGTGTTTGGCTCCTGTATTAAGACCTGTCCAGGCACTATAAGTGACGAACCTGGAATCTGGACACTGATACAGCTTCGCCCTAGGGTTTATTGTGTTTCTGTAGTGGTTGTTATATTCTTTCTATCTGATTCTTGTGGTTGTATTATTTGTTGATTCTTGATCATGACTGATAAGGGTGATAATTCTGGTCCTTCTCAGACCTTGATTAGTAAGTTGGATATAGGTGATCCTTTGTTTCTTCATCCTAGTGACTCAAGTTCTTTAACTATTGTTAGTATAAAGCTAAAAGGAACTAAAAACTATAGGGTTTGGTCTAGTGCTATGAAATTAGCTCTAGAAGCTAAAAATAAATTTGGGTTCATAGATGGTAAATGTAAAAAGAATACTGATGATGATGTCTTGAGTAGTCAGTGGGACAGATGTAACTCTGTTGTCTTAAGTTGGTTGTTAAATTCTGTTTCAGAAGAGTTGTATTTAGGACAAGTTTTTTCAAAGTTAGCTTCTGAAGTCTGGATAGATTTGAAAGAAACTTATGATAAGGTTGATGGCTCTATAGTGTATGATCTGTATAAAAAAATTAACTGTATTACTCAAAATGGCAGTTCAGTGTCTGAATATTATCAAAAACTAAACACAATGTGGAAGCAGTTTGATGCTGTGCTTCAACTGCCTACATGTTCATGTCAAGCAGCAAAAGATTATAATGACTTTTCTACTTTAATCAAACTTATGCAATTTCTTATGGGTTTAGATGATGTCTATCAACCTGTAAGAACTAATTTGTTAACTAGAGAGCCATTACCTTCAGTCAAAGTTGCTTTTTCAGAATCACATAGAAATTCAAGTGTAGGGTCTAAAGGTCAGAATGTATCTTTTGTTTCTAAAACAAATCAATCCTTTGAGCAAAAAAGGAAAGAGTTTAGAGGCCCTAATCCTAACCTTAAGTGTACTCATTGTAATAAAATTGGTCACACTGTTGATAGATGTTTTGAATTGGTTGGGTATCCTTCAGGGTTCAAAAGAAAACCTGGAGGTCAGGTTGGGAAAAATTTTTCAAACACTAGATCAAATATGTCTTCTGTTCCTTCTGTATCTCCTTTTTCTCCAGAACAGGTTGCTAAACTTTTGAGTCTTGTGGGTGAAAAAACAAGTACTGATTCTCAACCTTCTAATATGGGAGGTGAGTCTAGTTGTGTTTTTAATTCTTTAGGTGAACTTGTATGTTGTTCTAGTCTAATCAACTTTGGGTTTGACTATAACTGGATTTGTGATTCTGGTACTAATCAGCACATGGTCAAAACTGATAAGGATATGTTTAATTACATTGATGTGTCTGAGTATGATTTAACTGTTTCTCACCCGAATGGAACCAAGGCTAAAGTGTCTAAAATTGGTAGTATAGAACTTGCTAAAGATGTCATTTTAAATGATGTGTTTTTTGTTCCAACTTACAATGTGAATCTATTATCTGTCTATAAGTTGTCCAAAGATAATCAAATCACTATTGTTTTTAATGAAAATACTTGTTTACTTCAGGATTCGAAATCAAGGAGAATCCTGGTGACTGGTAAACAGGATAATGGTCTTTACTTTGTAAATAAAGGTGGTAACTCTATTAATTTGTGTTTTAATAGTTTGAACAACAGTAATCTATGGCATAGTAGGTTAGGACATCTTGCTGATCAGATCTTGTCAATTTTAAAAGGTGACTTAGGTGTTGTTGATGTTGCAAAACATCCATGTAAGACTTGTCATAGGGCTAAACAAGTAAGGGTTCCATTCCCATTAAGTGAACATAAAGCAAAAAATTTAGGTGATATTATTCACTTAGATGTTTGGGGACCATATAAAGTTACTAGTAGAGATGGGTTTAGATATTTCTTAACCATTGTTGATGATTATTCACGTGCTGTTTGGTGTTATTTGTTAAGAAATAAAATGGAAGTGTTTGAAAATATTGAAAACTTTTATGAGTTAGTGTTAACTCAATTTAAGAAAAAAATTAAGGTCTTTAGAAGTGATAATAGAACTGAATTTGTAAATAGCAAAATGGAATTTTTTTGTAAAAATAAGGGAATTTTGCATCAAACATCCTGTTCTTACACACCACAACAAAATGGTGTTGTTGAGAGAAAACATCGACATCTTTTAAACTTGGCAAGATCCCTGTTGTTCCAAAGTGGTGTGCCACTTAGTTTTTGGTCTGATTGTGTGTTGACTGCTGTTTATCTTATTAACAGGTTATCTTCGTCTGTGCTTCTAGGAAAAAGTCCATATGAGTTGATGTTTGGCTTTAAACCCTCTTTTTCACATCTTAGGATATTTGGTTGTTTATGCTTTAGCACTATTCTAAATGGTCTATATAAATTGTCTTATAATGCTGAAAAATGTATCTTGATTGGTTATTTTAATGTTAAAAAAGGTTATAAACTGTGGAGTTTAGATAATAAAAAGGAATTTTATTCTAGAGATGTAAAGTTTTATGAAACAGTTTTTCCTTTTAAATCAGATCAGTTAACCAATCAAGATAAAATTTTGACTGATAAGTTAAATCATTTGAATTTTTTTTGATAGTGTTGAAGTATTAACAACTAATCCTATAGTTCCCAATGATGAAGAGGGGAGTCATGAATCTCATGAGGTTACTGGTGATGATCAGCAACCAATCCCCTCTACATCTGCCTCTCCAAATAATGTTGAACAACAACATTCCATAATTGGAGATAAGAGTAGTAGTAGTGAAGGGTCTGGTAGGGCAGAGGACACTAGTACCTCAACTGATGAGATTAACCCATCTGAGGGAACAAGTCCTTCTCTTAGAAGGTCAAGTAGGAAAGTTGTTGTGCCAAAAAGATTTGAGCATTTTGTGTTGAATAGTAAAGTTAAATATAGTTTAGATAAAGTGGTCAATTACTCATGTTTGTCTTCTGATAATCTGTGTTTTACTGCTTCATTAAATAAAGTAATTGAGCCTTCATGTTATGAGGAAGCAGCTAGTGATCCCAGGTGGGTAGAGGTTATGAACAAAGAGATGGAAGCTTTGTTCAGAAACAACACCTGGGTTCTAACTGAGCTTACTCAAGGCAGGAAGGCTATTGGTTGTAAATGGGTATTTAGAGTTAAATACAAGTCAAATGGTAAAGTAGAAAGGTTTAAAGCTAGACTAGTTGCTAAGGGTTTCAATCAAAGAGAAGTTCTTGACTTTGGAGAGACTTTCTCACCTGTTGTTAAAATGGTAACTGTTAGAACTATTATAACCTTAGTTGTTTACTTTGATTGGCCTTTGTTTCAACTTGATGTTGATAACGCTTTCTTACATGGAACTATTACTGAAGATGTGTATATGAAATTACCTCAAGGATACTATTCTAAAAATGAATCAAAAGTGTGTAAGCTTGTTAAGTCCTTATATGGTCTTAAACAAGCACCTAGAAAATGGAATGAGAGGTTAACTGATGTGTTGTTGAACTTTGGTTTTATACAAAGCAAATGTGATCATTCTTTGTTTATTTTGTCAAAAAAGGATGTAACTGTGTTTTTGTTGGTATATGTGGATGACATTGTTGTTACAGGTAATTCTGATGATGAAATTTAAAAAATTAAACATGTCTTGCATGAAACTTTCAAAATTAAAGATTTAGGGGTGTTAAAATATTTCCTTGGCATTGAAGTGTTATATGATAAGAATAGTGTTTGTCTTAGTCAAAGGAAATATTGTTTGGAACTTTTAAATGAGTTTGGTTATTTAGGGTGCAAACCTGTTAATACACCAATAGAACAAAGTTACTTAGTCTCTTCTAAACTTGACAAGGATCAAAAATTACTTAAAAATATAACAGGATTTCAAAAACTGATTGGGAAACTTATATATTTGTCTTTAACAAGACCTGATATAAGTTACACAGTTCAGTTTTTAAGTCAGTTTATGCATAGTCCAAATGAAGTGCACTTGAGTTTGGCTTTAAGACTGTTAAGGTACTTAAAACAAAGTCCTGGTAAAGGGCTAAGTTTTAAGAAAAGTATTAAACTTGATTTGCTTGGGTTTGCTGATTCTGACTGGGCTAAGTGTTTATCCACTAGAAAGTTTGTTACTGGTTTTTGCATTTTCTTGGGAGATTGCCTTGTTTCTTGGAAAAGCAAGAAATAAAGCACAGTTTCCAGATCAACTGCAGAGGCTGAATATCATGCAATGTGTTCTGCTACTTGTGAACTTATTTGGCTTAAAAATTTGTTATCTGAGTTGAGTGTTAATTGCAGTTTGCCTATGTCTTTAAAATGTGATAGTCAAGCTGCTATGTCAATAGCAGCTAACCCAGTATTTCATGAAAGAACCAAGCATTTTGAATTAGATCTGCATTTTTTGAGAGAAAAAGTGGCAGATGGTATTGTAAATCCCACTAAAGTTGACTCAGAAAGTCAACTTGCAGATATTTTTATCAAAGGTCTTGGTGTTGTACAACATGAAGAGTTTTGTAAAAAACTCAGTTTGGTTGACATGTTTAAGCCAAATGAATGAGGGGGGGGGGTGTCGCACCCCGATTTCCACGTGTTTCACCGGTGGGGGATTAACGTGACGTAGTTGGCAACAATATAGTCAAACCACACAATATATAAATGCACAGCGGAAGCATAAAGATAAATATATTTCAACCTTTGAATGTAATATCAAAGTATCACAATTGTCGAAATATAATCCACAGAGGATCAAAATAAAATATAAGTATTGTTCAACAGACGTAGGCATCTTAAGCTTGCGAGACTCTTTATTGATGCTAAGGAGAAATATCCAGCCAATTACGCTTAGAACCTGCATTTAATCTTTTTGGGGAAAATACGTCAGTTTACACTGGTAAATACATTCAACCGACACTTTTGTAAAATGTTTAATAAAAATTGATTTGAATGCACAAGGCACAAACTCTTTATAACTTGGGATAATTTATAATTAAATCTTGTACAAGAATTACATGTTCACTATGCGTTCGGTCGCCCGGGTCGTGCCGGGTTTAAGGTTAATAGACACGCCACAAAGCATAAAGCCGTGGCGGGAAAACCAACGGTTATACCTTTAATAATATAGACACATTACGGGTGTACGCCTACACCCGTGTGTCGGGGTCGTGGCCATTTCGTAAAATGATGCCAAGGATATCCGGGACATGGTCATTCTGCCTGTCTCGGGCAGCTTTCAATCGATCGCGAATTTGTACAATCTTGTCCGTTGTTTCAAATATTATATCAGGTCCTGTCATTTGGACGTCTCCAACTTCTGCCCAACAAACGGGCGTTCTGCATTTTCTACCATATAAAGCTTCAAAAGGTGCAGCCTTAATGCTTGTATGGTAGCTGTTGTTATAGGAGAATTCGACCAATGGTAGGTGGTTATCCCAACTGCCACCTAGGTCGATTGCACATGCACGAAGCATGTCTTCTAACGTTTGGATCGTACGCTCACTCTGTCCATCTGTCTGAGGGTGGTAAGCCGTACTGAAATTCAAACGTGAAGCCAAAGATTGTTGGAAGCTTCTCTAGAAGTGTGATGTGTATCTGGTATCTCTATCAGGGATGATAGACACAGGCACTCCATGAAGGGCTACAATCTTGTCTACAAACAACTGGGCTAATGTATCGGAGCTATGAGTCTCCTTTATGGGTAGGAAATGTGCTGACTTGGTCAGTCTATCAATATCACCCATATTGTATCGTTTCCCTTCTTTGTCTTTGGTAATTTGGTGATGAAATCCATCGTCACCATTTCCCATTTCCACTCGGGAAGTTCAGGCTGTCGTAGCAAGCCTGACGGCTTTTGATGCTCGGCTTTTACTTGTGCACAAGTCAAGCACTTTGCTACATAGGTGGCTATAAACTTTTTCAAGCCTATCCACCAAAAATTTGCCTTTAAGTCCTGGTACATTTTATTAGCACCAGGATGAACGGAATATCGGGAACTATGGGCTTCCTGAAGAATAACGTCACGAAGACCTCCATAAACAAGAACCCATATCCTTCCATTCAATCTCAGAATTCCGTCTTTGCCATAAGATAACTGCTCTTCAGTTACCCCTAGCTTTTCGTTTGGATAGTTAGCTCCTAACACAGCTTCTTTCTGTGCAGCTAACAATCGTTCATTCAGACTGTTCTTTATTTCAATGCTCTTGGCATTGATCCTTATTGGCTTCACTCTTTCTTTCCTGCTCAAGGCATCTGCGACTACATTGGCCTTGCCTGGATGGTATCTTATTTCACAGTCATAGTTGTTCAGAGTTTCCATCCAACGTCGCTGCCTCATATTCAGATATTTCTGATTGAACAGATGCTGAAGGCTTTTGTGATCAGAATAGATCACAAATTTAATGCCATAAAGGTAATGCCTCCATAACTTTAGTGCAAATACAACGGCACCCAATTCCAAATCGTGGGTGGTGTAGTTCTTTTCGTGCACTTTCAATTATCGCGAAGCATAGGCAATCACCTTGCCCCTCTGCATAAGCACACAACCCATATCGGTGTGCGATGCATCACAATATACTACAAATTCTTCCAATCCGTCTGGCAATGTCAACACTGGAGCATTGCTCAGCTTTTGTTTGAGGATATCAAAAGCTTCTTGCTGCTTAGGGCCCCAATTGAACTTTATTTTCTTTCTAGTTAAAGAAGTTAGGGGTGCAGCAATTCTTGAGAAGTTTTCGATGAAGCGTCTGTAGTATCCTGCTAGACCTAGGAAACTGCGAATCTCCGTAGGTGTCTTCGGCTCCGGCCAATTCATGACGGCTTCAACTTTAGCGGGATCTACCTGGATACCACGCTCGCTGACTACATGTCCAAGAAACTGAACTTCTCGTAGCCAAAAGTCACATTTAGAGAACTTGGCATAAAGTTTCTCTTGATGAAGCAGTTTAAGAATACATCGAAGGTGCCTTTCGTGGTCAGCTTCACTCTTCAAGTAGATAAGGATGTCATCGATGAAGACAATGACAAATTTATCCAAATAAGGCTTGCAAACGCGATTCATGAGATCCATGAATGCGGCAGGTGCATTGGTGAGCCCGAAAGGCATCACTAGGAACTCGAAATGACCATATCGAGTCCTAAACGCAGTTTTGTGCACGTCTTCGTCCTTGACCTTCAATTGATGGTACCCTGACCGTAGGTCAATCTTGGAGAAATAGCTCGCTCCTTGCAATTGATCGAACAGATCGTCAATCCTGGGCAAAGGATACCTATTCTTGATCGTCACTTTGTTCAGCTCACGGTAATCGATGCATAGACGCATCAAACCATCTTTCTTCTTGACGAACAGGATTGGCACTCCCCAAGGAGATGAACTTGGTCTAACAAAACCCTTGGCCAGCAGATCATCTAGCTGCGTCCTCAATTCTTTCATTTCCGTGGGTGCCAATCTATAAGGCGCTCTCGCGATAGGTGCGGCTCCTGGAATGATGTCGATGCTGAATTCCACTTGTCTGTCTGGTGGCAAACCAGGCAGCTCTTCTGGGAATACTTCAGGATAGTCAGAGATGACGGGAATGTCTTCAATCTTGGGTTTCTCCTCCCCAATGGTTACCTGTGCCATATAAATGACACATCCTTTCTTCAAACATCTGGATGCATTTAGCATAGATACATGTGCAGGAAATCCATGTCGAGTATCTCCTTGGATGGTAAGTGGTTCTCCAGACGGAGTCTTGATTACCACTTGTTTCTGGTTGCACACGATTTGGGCTTGGTTATACGATAACCAATCCATACCCAACACTACGTCGAAACCAGCGAGTTTAAAGGGTAACAGGGATAAATGAAATGAGTGATTCCTAATGGATATAACACATCCATCTAAAACAGTTGAAACTGTCCCCATAGTCCCATCAGCTAGTTCTACTTCGTATTTTACATTCAAGGTTTTAACAGGCAATTTTAATAACTCGCAGAACTTATCATCCACAAAGGATTTATCTGCTCCAGAATCAAATAAGACTCTTGCGAAAACATCATTGATAAGGAACGTACCAGTTATGACATTGTCGTTTTGGATAGCCTCTTTAACATCCATCTGAAAGACCCTCGCATTGGTCTTCTTCCCATCTTCAGCCCTTTTCACTATCTTCGGGCAGTTCGTCTTGATATGCCCCTTCTCATTGCAACTGTAACAAGTTGCATCCTTGAGTTTCTTGCACTCAAGAGTCCTATGCTCCGAGGACTTGCATATCCCACACGGCTTCGGTGGGGATTTCTTTTCAAACCTGCACCTTCCAAAGTGGTGCTTCTAACAAACCTTGCACAAGGGCTTGTCGCCTAACTGTCGGTCATTCTTCTTGTTCTCTGACCCCCTCTTGTGGTCACGATTGCCCCGATGCTTCTTGCTGGATCTACGTGAATCATCATCCTCACGTTTCCTCTTCTCATTATCAGCATTCCTCAACGACCTCTGCCTCACTGCATCAAGCGTGAGAGACAGAGATATATCTGCCACAGATCGGAAGGTAGCAGGCCTGGAAGCCTTTACGCTAGCTTTTATTTCTGGGGCCAAACCCCCAATGAAGCGCGCAATCCGCTTGGGTTCCGGTGTCACAAGATACGGAACCAATCTCGACAGAGTGTTGAAAGTCGTGAGATATGCCTGGCAATCCAGGTTCTTCATGACCAATGATAAGAAATCAGACTCGATCTTTTCAACCTCGTGCTGAGGGCAGTAATTTTCCTTGATGAGAGCCATAAATTCCTCCCATGTCATGCTATACAAAACAGCCTTCCCAGAGGCTTGAACCAGAGATCTCCACCACGCTAGGGCTTCACCCTTGAACGACTGTGAAACAAACTTCACCAAGTCTCTCTCAGCACAACCACTGATGTCCACAACAGTGTCCATCTCGTCTAACCATGTCATACAATCCACCGCGCCCTTTTCCCCAGTGAAATCTCGGGGTTTGCAAGATACGAAATACTTATACGTGCAACCCCTGGCGCGAGGTGTATCATCGACCACTTTCTTCTTCGGGTGGACGCTATTCTCATTGGATGAGTGTCTATCGTCGTCCTTCTTTGGCTTAGACGAAGTTGAAGGTGGTTTGCTGTGAGATTTAGAGTGGGTTTTTGGCTTTGAGTGTGGTGTAGATAGGGTTCTGCTTCGGGACTCGGTGTACTCTTCATACTGCCGATCCAAGGCTGCCTTAACAGCTTTGTCTACTAAGGCTTTTAGTTCAGCGCCCGTTAAATGAATCTGGGCGTTATCATTTCCATCTTCCTTCGAATGACTATTAACTCCACTTGGTTCAGCCATTGTAACTCGAATCTGCTGAAGAAGAAAATGACAAAGTTTATTTAGGAGTTTATTATGGAATTGTCTTTTATGGCAATTCATTAACCATGGTAAACATAGACCATATTTGGTTAATTTGTTACACACTGTTATTTAGGATTTGAATATAACTTATCCTATTAAATAATATAGTTAGTGGCACAAAAGCCTAGTCACAAGGACGTTGTATAATATAAGCCGGGATTACAGAGAATCAAGGCATGAAGGTTTTGAACCGTAGTCCTTTTACCTTTTCTGACAGGGAGTCATAGACTACAACTGTCTTTTGTCTTATATGACAATAAGTATGGCCCGTGGGCACTACATCACTAATGGATGTTTGATAAATGATCATCTTTATTGACGATTTAGCCCATGATTTATAAATCATTAATTTGGGCTTTGAAATCCTTAGGAGGATTCATATATAAGAATGACGCGTGTGATTTTAACGAATCACCTTTGTCAAGAACGTTAACATGTTTACAGAGGTTAACTGGAATCTGAATCTTTTAATTAAGTCTTACCGTCTTGGCCGGGTTTTATAATGACACCAGACTAGGTTTCACTATTAAAATTCTTTATTTAGGCAGATTAATTTAAAAGGAATGAGTTTTGATTCATTTCATATAATAATGTATTTAATAACGAAAATGAAATTTATAACTTACCATTCCATTAATCATAATAATGATTACATACTGCCCTAAACGGGACTTTTTAAATAAATAAATACCTACGCAAAGGTTTACAGAAAACAAGTCCACGCAGGGACCAAATACATAGATAGATGTCCACACATGGACTAAAAGATAAGTCCGCACAGGGACTGAAATGCAATTGTCCACGCAGGGACTAAAATACTTAAGACAAATGTCCTCGCGGGGACTTGATTGTAATAGTAAATACTACAGTACATAAAGAGACTAATGATCTCGTTTCTTCCTCCCTTTTAGTAGGTTTGCTAGGCCTTTAATGAATCCACGATTACTTTTACGTTCTTGCTCAAAGTCTCGTTCCACTCGGTTTAGACGGTGGAGTATTTCTTCTTGCTCCGGTGGAGAAAAACGTGGCTGCTGCGACGGTTGTTGAACCGGAGGTCTAGGAGGTACTGGATACCCATGAGCTGAGTAATCCGTTCCCCAAAGGTTTCCATAAGCTCTGTCGGGATGGAGGGCATTGTAATTAGCCGCTACCACGTATGGGTCGGCATCGTAATTATAGTTGTAGTGCGTGTGAGTCGGCTGCTCAAACGGGTTGTACGCGGTGGAACCGCCGTACGCTGGTATCGGATTGTCATATCCGAATGGTGGCGGAGGTGGTGGTGGCGTAACTGCCACGAAGCGTGAATCCTCGGAAGGATCCTGTTGTTGTTGCTGCTCGTGAGGCGAGAAGTGATGAGAAGGTGTGAAGTACCAATCACACTGGTTAAACCTCGCCTGGTAACTGTCGGGACCTTGATAGGGTGTTCCATGAAAGGATGACCCATCAGAGATCTCGATAGGGTGGTTGGGAGTACCCCTTGCAGGTTCTATGGGATCCGTGTCTTCATCCATATCTACCGCATTATCTTCGGAGAAATGGTCTTCAGGTCCTAAAGGGTTATAACCTATTGGTTCTTGGACGTAATCAGCCGGGTTAAATCGACCTTGAAAGAAAGGAGTAGGATCGCCATAGGAACGGTGCGAAGCAGATCACTGGAGAGGTATAAAAGAAGGTTGAGGGTTACTGGGATTGTTTTCCGAATCTGGTCCAAAAGAGTGACGGTATGAAGGTGTCGAGCTGTGTGAGGTAGAATGTCTTGCAGGCTCAAAGAGGTTTCTTCTACGTCTCTGAGGTTCTTCGCTCCTCGTGCTGGAAGGAGCTCGCATGTTTGAAGGTCCGGCCTCGTGATCATTATGAGTAGTGATCGGCCCTTTGCCTCTTCCTCCTCTTCTAATTGCTGGTGGCATATTTCCTGCTTAACAAATCTTTAAATCACAATAAACGATAAAAGGCAAACTGGAATAACAATTCAAATTTGTCCTATGTTCTTGTCTAGACTAATGTATGTGCAATTGTGTCATTGAGATTAAACACATAAGGATAGTGTTTAATTCACTCAACGTTGGCTCTGATACCAACCTGTCACACCCCGATTTCCACGTGTTTCACCGGTGGGCCCGGTGGGGGATTAACGTGACGTAGTTGGCAACAATATAGTCAAACCACACAATATATAAATGCACAGCGGAAGCATAAAGATAAATATATTTCAACCTTTGAATGTAATATCAAAGTATCACAATTGTCGAAATATAATCCACAGAGGATCAAAATAAATATAAGTATTGTTCAACAGACGTAGGCATCTTAAGCTTGCGAAACTCTTTATTGATGCTAAGGAGAAATATCCAGCCAATTACGCTTAGAACCTGCATTTAATCTTTTTGGGGAAAATACGTCAGTTTACACTGGTAAATACATTCAACTGACACTTTTGTAAAATGTTTAATAAAAATTGATTTGAATGCACAAGGCACAAACTCTTTATAACTTGGGATAATTTATAATTAGATCTTGTAAAAGAATTACATGTTCACTATGCGTTCAGTCGCCCGGGTCGTGCCGGGTTTAAGGTTAATAGACACGCCACAAAGCATAAAGCCGTGGCGGGAAAACCAACGGTTATACCTTAAATAATATAGACACATTACGGGTGTACGCCTACACCCGTGTGTCGGGGTCGTGGCCATTTCGTAAAATGATGCCAAGGATATCCGGGACATGGTCATTAAGCTCCCAAAGGCGTAAAGCCAACAAAACTTATTTAAACGAGCCGATTAAGTTATTCAATTAACCACCATATGATGGAAGATTTAATGCCCGAACAAGCGGTAATTTATATACCGTAACCCAAGCCCGTATAACGGAAAATAAGTTAAAAGTATTTACATGAGCAAGTAATAATCCTTAATAAACAATTGCAAGTTTCTTTTACTGGTCTCCTATTCTGGAACGAAGGTTTAAACAACCTATTAGAATCCTAACGGGTCTTTAATTTAGCCTTAGCTTAGACCGGTCAATTTCAAAGGATAATTACGGTTTAATCGCGTGAAAGGCGAAAACCGGGAATGGAATGTGATTCGGACCCAACAATTTGAAGACTTGTTTTATATGG
This sequence comes from Helianthus annuus, assembly GCF_002127325.2. Taxonomy (NCBI): domain Eukaryota; kingdom Viridiplantae; phylum Streptophyta; class Magnoliopsida; order Asterales; family Asteraceae; genus Helianthus; species Helianthus annuus. Next base: position 154,577,264 of record NC_035446.2, on the reverse strand, counting down.
GTAATATAATCACACTCTGGATTTTGGGGTCAAAACAATAAGGTTTGACCCGTTTCGGCTAGTTTATGTAACTAGTTACATAAGCCGAACCGTGCGCGCATAAGGCGTAACGAGTAACCGTAAGAGTCCTACACAAGTTTCCTAAGTCAATATGCTTTAAAGAGGTTGTGGTATCAGTAGGATACCTTCCCTAATGCCCGTAACGAGTTTAAATCCATTATATGCCCCGTAGGGGTATTTCGGTCGTTTTAAAGATTATAAAAGAGGTTTCTGAGTTCTACAGGAAATCTGAGTTTCCCAAACAGTTTATAAAGTCCAAAATACTCTATTTATTATTTAAAATCAGTATGTCTGAAAAGGGTATGTCCGAAAAGGGTATATTCGGTATTTACCGAACCGATGCCACAACCGGAGGTTATGAGCAGGTTTAAAATAATTAAAAATCTTTAAAAATCCCAAAATATTATTTTACATCAGTGTGTAAAAGGTTTGGTGCCGAAATTTGGGTTTAGATAGGCTTTATGCTAAATGCGCCGTTTAATTACTAAAGTTTCCGTAATTGCGCTATTTAGCATAACTCCTATTCTAGACCTCGGATTGACGTGAAATTTTAGGGACATGCTTAGAAATCAGTAACTAAGGTCATTGTCCTTTCACGTGTCCAAAATTCTCGTTTTAAAGTAAAAAGGGCGTTACGGTCAACTTTTAAGCATTTAACGGAAATGTGCTAAAGACTCAGACAAACGATGAATCGGTCACAGAGGGTTATACCATCATGTAACCTGGTCCTAAGAGAGTCCTAAGGCATATCTAAATCATACCATAACGGGTCAGAACTGAAGTCAAAGCAAAAGTCAAAGTTTTGCGACTTTCGGTTCCGAACCGGGTCAAAACAGTAAATGGTCGGATCAAACAAGCTTAGACTAGTTAATATACTTATTATCATGTTATATGAGTGTTAAAACAGATTACACGCCATCTACATTACTGATTATGCTTAAAATCTCAAAATAGCATTCTGTTGACTTTTTCTAAGCAAGTTTGACTCGACATTCGGACTAGTTAGAGTGGGAATCAGAGGGTGCCCTTTTTGGGGTTTGAAGCCCACATGATTACCAACATGTAACTACCTTTGATTCGACAAACCACTGGACCATTTGTGATTTATCGCTAAGTGAATCGTTAATTACGACGGATTGACTTTTAAGCTAAAACTATGTAAAAACTAAACCACAAAGGGTTAGGCAAACTTACAGAAGCTTGGTGCACGACCAGAGATGTTAGAAGAATGCTCTTGAGCTCCAGAAGTGATCAAGAAAGCAGGTTTGAGGTGTGTTTCAAATGTGTGCACTACATTGCCTTTTATAGTGAAAATTTGAGCACAAGATCATCACAACTAAGTCTATAATTGCTCATGGATGATCAGCAGCTGTCCCTGAGTGCTAGGGGACGTGTAGGGGGCGCCCATGCTGCCATAATTGCACCCAAGGTCGGTTAAAACATCAAACAATGAATTTGTGCATGTTTTCTGCATCTGGCAGTCTGACGCGGCCCGCATTAAGGATCAGGCTAGGCTCACGCGGGCCGCCTGAATCCTTATGTCAGGAACAGGATCTTCACATGGCTCGCGGCCCGCATGAGCTTCCTTGTTTCTCTAATGCGGCCCGCCTGAGGCATGTAATTCAAGATTTTCAAATCTTTTGCCATTATTAGCCTGACCTTTCGGTTTCGAAGGGGTAACTTTGCGATTTGGGCCTCGATTATTTACGAATAAGGGCCTCGTGACTTCTACCCACGCCGTAAAGTCTCCGGTTAGTTTAATTACTATCCGAAAAGCCTTATCTTTCATTGTTGACGCTTCTAACCCCTCGCATACGAAATTGATCATAACTTTCTCGTTTTAAAACGGAACTTCGCGAAATTTATATCGTATATTCTAGTGAGCGTAATTTACTGTTACAAAGCCTCGGGTATGTTAGAGGGTCACTCAGAGGTATAACTTAAACATGTTGACACAATTAACCCCTGTAGTTTGTAATCTCTCACTTTCTTCCGCATTTCGTTCCGTACGATCCATGATTTATCCGTTTGAAGGTACGAGCATCATTTAGGGTTACTGTACAGTATATTTATCCCTCGTTGACATTTTTAACCCTCGAATTTACATGCTTTCAATGGTTGTCAACTTTAGTCCTTTATTTAGTATTTAACACCACGTGTAAACTCAAGACACGTGTCAATACATTATTGGACGCAAAATTTCGAGGTGTTACAGGGGGGGTGTTAAAATTGGTTAATTTCTAGTCATTCATTTGGGTTGTTTATTTATTGGACTTATAAGTCTTACTATTGGACTCTTATAAGTCTTGTTGGACTCCTCTTTGATATTGGGCTTAATACTGATATGTTTGTTCGTTTGTTATGTGGTTACAACAGATCAAAATATCTCAGGGGGTTAAAGTGTAACTTCAGGGACTTCGATCATCATGCTCCATACTTTTGGACTGAAGTGAAACTTCTAAAGTTTCAGTGTATAAAAGGCTTCTCATTGTTCATTATTGGTGTAGTTGTTGTACTTGTATCGATTCACTCTCTCTGCTAGGGTTTCAGTCATCTTAGAGATCTGTATAAACAATCTCTCATCTGTATCTGAGAGATTGTTTGGTTGTATTGTTCTGTTGTTCTGTTGATGATCATCAGTGGATGATCATCTATACTCTTTCTGTATTTTGTATTGTTTGATCTTACTATTGTAAGATCTTTGGGTATTTGGAGGGCAAATCTCTTTGGGTTGGTTTAATAAGATTTTGTCACCTGTTTAGTCGCTATTTCTTGTGTTATCTTGAGTTTGTGTGGTGAATCGTAAATTTCTACATAAACCAAACCAAACTATTATTATCCGAGAATCCATAGTAAAAATGTACATTTATAGAGAGACTAGGTGATGCCCCGCCCGCGTTGCGGGGCGATGCCCGAATAATTCTCATCCAATTAAAAAAACAGTACTATAGTTTTGATAGAAATAAAAAGTAAAAAGAGTGTTAGGCAGCTTTTTGACACGATTTTTAGCTAGGGGCAAAGTCATACTTTTATTTTTACTTAGGGGAAAATCATTTTTTCCCGAGGGTAAAATCCTAATTTTTAGCTAGGGAAAACCATATTTTTATTTTTCATGGGGGGCAAAAACGTAATTTTGAATTGAGAGTGATATCTTAATTTTGAACCGAGGGGAAATTCGTAAATTTTAGCTGGGGGCAAAAGCATAAATTTATTTTGCACTGGGGGCAAATACGTAATTTAAAACTGGGGGCAAAACCGTAATTTTAAAGTAAGTATAAAATAATAAACTGGTGTAAATTCGTAATTTTGAGCCGGAGGGAAAAACAAAATTTTATTTTTAACCGGTGCGAAAACGTAATTTAGGCTGAGGGTAAAAGCGTAATTTTTATTACTAAGTGCGAAATCGTATTTTTAGCTCGGGGCAAGAGGGTAAATGTATTTTGAAGCTGGGGCAAAACCGTATTTTTTAACGGGGGGCAAAACTGTAACTTTAAAGTGGGTATAAAATAATAAACTGGTTGGTTCAATGAGTATTGCTCGCCGCCCATTTGAACCAATGGCAGAGAAACACTATTCCGGGGCAAAACCGTAATTTTAAAGCGTGTATAAAATAATAAATTGGTTGGTTCAATAAGGAAAGGACAGCTGCCTATTTTAGCCAATGGCTGCGAAGCACTATTCAGGGAATTGTATATGTTGAAAATAGTATGATATGTCCTCAAAATTCCAAACTTCCAATCCTATTTTATATACTGTTAACTTGCATTAGGTTTTAGCATTAAGGTATTGTACTATGTGTTAATATGGTGTTTCATGCATTGCTTTGTTGCAAGTTGTGTTGTTTTATTTGTAAATTATTATTATTTATAATAATCTAATTAACTTAGCCAGAATCTTGTATAAATTTAATTTGCAACATATTGATGCAATGGTTGTTGTAACGTATGCATTATGGTTTGTACAGTGGTAATGATATATATTATATAGATTACGATGAACCTGTCAAACGGGAAAAATAGACGCGGGTTCATCTTAACGCGCGAGTCCTAAATCAACTAAGTTATTTTATTCTATGTTTTACGTTTAGGTTTAACTTCTTCGCATTAACACGCCGCAACTTCAGTGTCGATGGTCGCTGGCAGTAGTGTGGTATTAGTGTTCGCCTCCGCTGCAACGCGGGGGTGCTTAATACTAGTTATAATCAATTACGTTTGACATTCTAATTCCTCAAATCTCCCATTCTGGCTTCTAGAGTTCTGCATTTGAACTTTGAACCTACGTCTGAATTTTGAACCCTAATCGCAAGTCGCTGGCAAACCATTAACCAGATATGAGATATTTGGTTTTGGTTACACATCAAGTTTGAATTTGTGTTGTTTATGTTTGAACGTTATTGGCATGCATTTTGACTTTTGAGTTTGTGTTATAAAGTTAAATTTTGATCTAATTTGAAGGCTTCGTTAGTAGCTTTTTAGCCTTGTTACCAACTAAAGTTCTAAAGCAAGTTTGTTTTATTAAAGTTTAATTTTGATCTAAATTGATCTAATTTATACTTTCGAGTCAATTTGTTTTGTTTGTGTTATCCAATAGATACATGGCAGGTTTTGCGTCGGATATACCAACACTTTTTTTTTTTTTTTTAAATTAATGGGTTTATCTGAAACACGTGAGTATGCCCGATACCCGAATGTGTATTTACCCGATAGAAACTCGACGGATTTTAGGATAGCTTTGAGACAACCTTATTTAATCAGGTTTGGGGTTAGGATTTTCTGAACCCGTCCCATTGTCATCTCTACAGTAGCCTCGATACTTCTAAAAGAAAGTACAATACTTTGTGTGCGGTGATTTATACACTTTCTAATAATTACGAGCATCATAAAAAATGTAGTGCTTTGTAGGGAAAAGATCAAATAGGAAGTTAATTTTCGCTAGGAAGGATAGGAAGCCAAAGGATTATGACATGTGGCAAATTTTAAAATAAAGAGAAAGGGTATTTTAGTCAATCCAACTCCTTCTTCTTCCTTTTTTAAAACCCAGTAAATTCAAAAACTCACCATTTTCAAAACCCATCATCTTCAACTATTTCTTCACTTTCTATCTCAATAATCACTACATTATAGTGCGATTTTCATCAACAATCAATGATTCAGAACCCGATCAACGTGTTCTTCAGCTTTTTTTTGAAGAAAACCCAGTTTAATTTCATAAAAAAAATCTCTGTTTTCCGGTGATTTTGGAGATAATCACTCGATTCGTTCGATTCGAGTGTTGATAAGTATTTCTATCATTCAAATTTCGTCAATTGATGAAGAAATCGGCTCCAATCCATGTAAGAAATTCTTTAATTTCATTTTCATGATATGGGTTTTTGATTTAGTCATTGCGTTTTACGATCTTTGCGGGGTCCGGGGGCGGCAGCCCCCGGTAGCGGGGTCCCAGGGGCGTCAGCCCCTGGCGGGGTCCAAGGGGCAGAGCCCCTGGCTGGGGTAGGTCAGCTCGGAAAATTTTTTTCGATTAAACTGCTGTACTAAAAACGCATCAGAAAAATTAATTTTCCATAAATTGGCTCATTTCGAAGACAGTAATTCATAGATAATTCAGACAGTTCACAGTGACAGACAGTTTTATGTGTCCATTGCGTTTTAGAAATAAGAGAGTTTTATGTGGTTTCTGGCTATTGCGTTTTAGAAAAAAACACATCTTTAAGTGTTTTTAGTCATTGCGTTTTAGGTAAAACACATTTTTTAGGTGTTTTCAGTCCATTGCGTTTTAGAATGAGTCATTTTTAAGTGTTTTCTGGCCATTGCGTTTTACATATAAGACATTTCTTTGTGTTTTTGGTGCATTGCGTTTTAGGTAAAACACTTTTTTATGTGTTTTCAGTCCATTGCGTTTTAGAAAACAGACATTTTAAGTGTATTCTGGCCATTGCGTTTTACAAATAAGTCATTTCTTTGTGTTTTTGGTGCATTGCGTTTTAGGTAAAACACTTTTTTATGTGTTTTCTGGCCATTGCGTTTTACAAATAAGACATTTCTATGTGTTTTCTGGCCATTGCGTTTTACAAATAAGTCATTTCTTTGTGTTTTTGGTGCATTGCGTTTTAGAAAAATGTCATTTTTTAGGTTTTTTTTAATTGCGTTTTACGTGGTTTTTCTATTGCGTTTTACGCAACTGGGTTAATTTTTTTTTTTAAATATAGCAATAGTATACTCGTTTTAAAGATAAAAAAAAACGCTCGTTTTTTTGGTGCAATTTTTATAAAAAAATAATGTCGTATGAAAGAGTTATTAACGTTTAAAAAATGGGGGGGAATTGGAGGAGAGAGAAACTATTGGCTTGGATTGACTAGAATGCCCTTGAACAAACTCACGCGCCTATTTTCTTCCTTTCAATTTCCCTGATTTAATCTTAGCCCTTGATTAACTTAATGGATGGTCAAGATCACTTCCTATCCTTCTTAGCCAAATAAACTTCCTATTGTATCTCCACCCATACTTTGTATATACTTTGAACTTTCTATATAGTTCTGTACATAGTAATAAACTAATAATATACTGATAAACCTGGTAGTATATTACAACATCTCATATATATCTTGTTATGTGTAAAATCACCTCAAAATTATACAAAAAATGTTTAACTTGTAAATAAGACTAAATTTCTAAAATATTGTTACACCTTAGTGTTACGCCTCATCTCATAGTATAAACGTATAAAGTAATCTATCTATACTATATAATAAAAGAAACCTGTTTTAGGATACTTGATATTCTCTCATTTAATTGATTAAAATTATTAATAATACTAATAATAATAATAACACATAGCGCTCTATGAGATAATCTCAATTTTTTTCCACCTAAATAAAAAGATATTATGACTATTAATTATGTTAAAGTCATCCATTAGTTAGTTGAATTATCTTTTTATTTTTTACCCTTTTATTGTTCAAATTTATTTATCATGTCTTTGTTTTATTATAATAAAATTAAATCCATTTATTATCGTATATAGTGAAAGTTAATACTATAGATCCTTTCAATGATCTCTAGATCAAGTGGTGGAGGGCTTGCATCTCTCTTGAGAGATGCAAGTTCGACTCTCACTTGGTGCAGAGTGAAACACTGGTGGGTAATGATAGGAGACTCAGGGAAACATGGGTTGGATCCTTGAGCCAAACGGGTTTTACCGGTAATTTCACTGTCGTGCCTACGGGTGGGTGGGTTACCGGGTTTTCCCCGGAATTGGTGGTGGACTCGGATTACTCTCGGAGTACTCCGTCACTACAAGAACGTCCCACATTTAGCGGCGACACCTTTACCGGCGACAGGCCAGCTGTCGCCGCTATTGGTCGATCCGCGTCAAACCTATTCCCCAGCCGTTGATCAGTATTCTGATCTAACGGTTGGGGATTCCAGAAGCAATACCGGCGACAGCAGATAATTAATAGCGGCGACAATGTGTCTCCACTAAAGGTTTGTGTCCCACTTTAATCCCTAGCCACAGAAATCTTATCCTCTTTAACCCTAGTTAGCATAGTAGCGGCGACACATAAGTCAGTAGCGGCGACAGGTTGTCGCCGGTATTGATCTGTCCGTAAAAGCACAGACAGCGCCATTTCCTTCCCTCCTCCTTCATTTTCCCCCAAAAACTCTGCGAACCACCGCCGCTACACCGCGTTTTTTGCCCAAATCGGTAAGTTTAACTTTGTTTTTCTTAAATCTCTTCTCTATTTTGTTATTTACATGTTATAGGCTTTAATCTTTGCTCTTTTTTTGTGTATATTTGTGTTTATGGAAGAATATTCGGATCACCACCATCTCTTCTCCGGTCACCACCGAAACTTCTCCGGCACCACCTCGTCTCAGCGGTCTTAGTCTACTTGAAACCTGAAAAAAACGGTTAGTTTTATATGTATTTTTTTTAAAGATTAGAAATTCTATAATTTTTGGTTTAGGATGTAAATATGTTGGTGAAAATGTGTATGTTAGTATGTATAATTTTGACGACTTATGTTAGTATGTATAATTCTAAAATGTGTATGTTAGTATGTATAATTTTTAGTTTAGGATGCAAATTGTATTATTTTTAGTTTAGAAATTGTATAATTTTTAGTTTAGGATGTAAATAAGTGTATGAATGAATGTATGTATGTAGGTGTATGTTAGTATGTTGGTGAAAAATGTGTATGTTAGTATGTATCTTTGTATAAAGTATGCAAATGTGTATGTAAGGATGAATGTTTGTATGTCAAATGTATAATGTAGGTGTATTTAAAAAAATGAGTATATGAAACTCTATTTATTTGTGTATTTAGGTGTATGTAAGCATGTATGTGGGTATGTACGTGTATGAATGAATGTATTTATGTAGGTGTATGTTACTATGTTGGTGAAAATGTGTATGTTAGTATGTATGTTTGTATAAAGTATGCAAATGTGTATGTAAAGATGAATGTTTGTATGTCAAATGTATAATGTAGGTGTATTTGGAGAAAATGAGTATATGAAACTCTATTTATTTGTGTATTTAGGTGTATGTAAGCATGTATGTGGGTATGTAAGTGTATGAATGAATGTATTTATGTAGGTGTATGTTAGTATGTTGGTGAAAAATGTGTATGTTAGTATGTATGTTTGTATAAAGTATGCAAATGTATATGTAAGGATGAATGTTTGTATGTCAAATGTATAATGTAGGTGTATTTGAAAAATATATATTAGTTAGGAAATGCCCTCTTTATATTAAAATCATCATTTAAAACATAACGAACATAGAAAATACCCGCCAAAATTGAAATCATCATTTCAAACATAACGAGCTAAGAAAACACTCAATCGAAATTGAAATCATGATTTAAAACATAACATTCCGCCCAAAATTGATCCCCCAACGGCCACCGTCGATGAAGTGTTTGAAGTCGAGACTGATTCTGATGAGGTCGAGGCTGATTATGATGAGGATGATCCCGATTATGTGGAGTCTGACTAAAAGAAAAGTTATTGTAATTTATATTGATTTGTAATTGATAAACACTTGTTTGAAATATTTATTTGAATTTGAGTTACACTTGTTGTACTTTCCCTTAATTTGTATTAGATACACATGCTGCAACATTTGTAACTTTATAGGGATTATGTTTTTGATATTGTTGATATTCGCTTATCTGATGGCTGATGTGGCCCCCTGGGGACATGGGGGTGACGGCGCTGGTGATCCACCGCTTCCTCCTGGTGGATTTCGTGGCACACACGAGACAGACGGTAAGTCTTTTACTAAATTATTTTGTAGTCCTTATATTTTATATATTATAAATGTTGTTACTAATTATTTTTGTTGTAATTGCAGCGGTTCCCCCGAAGAGGGTTAGGGGGAAAGCAAAAAACGAGAAACTAAGGCGTCTGGTAAAAGTGGGGGGGGGGGGGGCTGTATCGCTTACGTTTGACAGGCAGGTGACGTATACCCCTGTTGGTAAAACAAGAGATATGTTTTCACGGGAGGCCGGCCTGTATATGTGGCGGTCCATCCCGTTCGATAAAATTGGATGGGATAACGTTGAACAACATTACAAGGATGCCCTCATGAACCACTTACGGGTAAATAACTTATATGCATAAAAATTTATCAAATATTTAAGCACATGCAAATCTAATTTATATATGATATTTTAACTTTTTTTTTTTAATTTGTAGGAAAATTTCAATTTTGATGAAGTGGAACGTGATATAAAGGCCAAAAACTTGACGGGTGGCATTAGGGCTGTGCTTATGAAGCGGTTCTCTGACCGCAAGTACGAGGCTAAAAAATTATTTAAGAGCAAGGGAGGTTACAATGATCTTGACAGTGCAAGGGCATTCCATCCCGCGGATATGCCCTATGATAACTGGTTGAGAACCATTGAAGGTTTCCGGGAAGCTAAATATATTAAAAGAAGCGAGGCCAACACACTAGTACGCGAGAAACAACAATTCCCATACCGTGGTGGGACATCGTCGTACGGTAGCACCGCCTATAAAAATGTAATGTTTTATGTATGTGTGCGTGTGTGTAAGCTTTTGTTTATTTAATGTCTAATCTAAGTTTAATGTTAAATAGGAGATGGATTGGGTACCTACGTATGCTAAAACCCACACGGACAATCAAGGGAATTGGGTTGATCCGGTTGCTGAACAAAATTACATAAGTATTTCTTTTAAGTATTATTTTCTATAACAAATATATATATATATACACACACATATATTTAATCATCTTCGTAAAATACAGCGGAACATACAACAGGCCACAAGTCAATGGAGCGGTGAGGGTCCGCCAATTGCCCCGTATCAGGAAGCGTTGGGTGAGCGGCGAGGATGGTACCGCGGGATGGGGCCTAAACCTTCTTCCAACACGTCCTCGCACTCGTCATCTAACATGTCGTCTTCGCAAGCTCGGACGCTAGAACCCTTTTCCGAGGTAAACTGCGCAATTTAAAAAATGACAAACGAACGCATGTTTCCTTGTTAAATATATGTTGGTAGCGTTAATTAATATGCTAATATACGTTTTGCTATCTATTATTGTAGGATTTTGTTAACAGCTTGTTCCAAACCCCGTCATTTTTGAACCAACTTAACAACTATCTTGCTTCACAAGGAAAAGGAAAGTCAAAAGACTACGATTCTGACAACTTATTCGATAATGAATCCGACGATGAACCCAATGATAACGATGACGATGAGTGACTTGTTTTTAATGTATGCTTTGGATTTAATTAAACGTTGTAGGATATAATGTACGACTTAAACGTAGTTTTTAATTATATGTTGATTATGTTCATTGTGTATGCTTGCGTTGTTTGAAAATAGGCAGGTTTTGTTTTTTCGGCCGTAAAACTGGTTAGGCAGCTGTATATACAGCTGCTGTATTAAAAAAAAACAGACTTTTAGCGGCGACATGTGTCGCCGCTATTGCCTTTCAACCTTTACCGACGAACGTTAATACCGGCGACACGTTTAGCGACGACAAGTGTCGCCGCTAAAGGTGTAGGATTAATACCGGCGACAATTTTCTTTACCGGCGACAGCCGGTCAATAGCGGCCCAGCAATACCGGTGATGCTTTACCGGCGACATGTCGCCGCTAATAGTCAATAGCGGCGACAAAAGTGGTTAATACCGGCGACACCTGTCGCCGCTAAAGGTGCCCTGTTCTTGTAGTGCGTTTGTCCAGTGGGTGCCCCGAGAATGCTCGGGATTGAGTTTGTTGGCCGTTCAAAAAAAATACTATAGAATAATAGTTAAAGTTAATTAATACTAATATAGATATAGATTCTTTGATATATAACAACAATTAACCATATAAATTTATACTTATATATATTATATGTTTTTTAAGATATCTAATATTCTTTATACTATGATGATTTTTTCCTATTTTCTAATATAATATTTATATCAAACTATTTATTATATCATTAATATACATAGTATTTATAATTTGTCAAAATCGTCTCTGAGGTTTGGGTATGTTTGTCATTTTCATTCAAAATAATTTTTTTATACCATATAGTCCTTTACTTTTGGGATTTTTTGTCATTTTCATTCAAACGTCTGACTTTTTTTTGCCGAAATCGTCCCTGAGATTTGAGACGTGTTGCCATTTTCATTCGAACGTTTAATAGAAAAAATAAAACAAAATAGCTGTTTGGATGAAAATGACAAAAAATCACAAAAGTAAAGGACTATATGGTATAAAAAAAGTTGTTTTGGATGAAAATTGCAAACATGCCCTATCCTCAGAGATGATTTGACAATTTACTCTTATAATTATTTAGCCACAACATCACTAACTTATAATTTATTTCTTAAAAACACTTACAATAGTATCGTCATTCTATTACACTGATTCAACCATGTGTAATACATAAGTTTCTAACATTTAATAAATAAATAAAAACGAAGTAAAATATTATAATCTGTGTAATACATAAGCTTATAAGCTAATAATAACAAAAGAAAAAGTAAAATGTTTGAATAAGTAAACAATACATGAAAGTTAATTATCACCATATCTATCGCGTATCAAATACATTTGTCAGTACTTTTAAAGATATAACTTTTTTTTTATTATGTAGTATATAAAATTAGAATTGTCTTATAATTTATTTCTCAAAAACACTTATAATATTATCATCATTATATTTCATTGATTCAACCACGTATAACACGCAAGTTTCTAACCTGTTAATAAATATATAAAACTAGAGTAAAATATTATAACTTGTGTAATTCACAAGTTTCTAACCTAATAATAAACAACAAAATAAAGTAAAATGTTATAATAAGTAAACACTACTTGAAAGTTAATTATCACCATATCCATCGAGTATATCCGTTAGTATTTATAAAGATATAACATTTTTATTATTTAGTATGTAAAATTAGATTTGTTCAACCACGTGATTTAGTATATAAAATTAGATTTGTTCAACATAAAACATTAATGTGTGACACATGTCGTTCATTGTAGTTATTATTTTATCATTTTCTCGTCTCACTTCCAAACTTATCTTATATTAATTAAATAAATAAATGAATGATGAGCTAATATTAAATTTTATCCTACTTTAAATTTCGAATACCATTCTTCTATTTTTCTAGTAACCGAAATTGTAAATTGTTAATTTAAAACAGTTTAAATAAAACAAATTATTTATCACGAAAACCAAACTTTGTATTAATATATTAAATACTATACAAAATTACATTTACTAACTTTTTTTATTATTTGTTATATAAAATTACATTTATTTAACTCGTGTAATAAATGAGGTTTTTCTAAATATGTGTTATTTTATTATTTGGTAAACAATATTACATTTATTCAACACGTGTAATACATGTGGTTTTAAAGATATAATTTTTTTATTTGGTACATAAAATTACATTAAATCAACCTGTGCAATATGGTTCTTATATAAATAACTTTTTATTATTTAATATATAAAATAATATTTATTCAACTCGTGCAATAAAGAAAGTTTTTTAAAGATATAATGTTTTATTATTTAGTATATAAATTTATTTACTCAACCCGTGTAATACACGGGGTTATAACCTAGTGTTTTATATGTATAATCACCTCAAAACTAAAAACTATTTATTTTGTAAATAAGACATTATATTTCCAAAACTGTTTTTTATACCTTACTATTTATTGTAGACACATTCTTGATTTCTTGGACACACAGTTACTAAATGACAAAGGGCCAGTCAATTTTAATTTTAAAGGCTACATAGAAACAAGTTATTAGTGGTTTAATATCGTCAACTTACTTTTCTTTATCGTGTACCTTGGTTGAAGTTCTCTAATTTTAAAGGCTACATAGAAACAAGTTATTAGTGGTTTAATATCGTCAACTTACTTTTCTTTATCGTGTACCTTGGTTGAAGTTCTAGATAAAAAGTGGCGTACATGTTGCGTTATGTTGTTTTTCTTTTTCCTTATATGACAGTATAAATATTAAAAAACAAACTAATTATTTGATTTATTCTTTAAAAAAATATATAAAAGTTCATACTATTCACCCAAAATATAAACTTTTAAATAAACCGTCAATTTTTTGACCGACCAAGTCACACACACCCACTAATCTTATTCTTGATTCTTGAATCCACATTTTTATCTACTATAACACTTAAACCCTCAACCTTATATAGGGTTGTATAATTGAACGTATAAATTTTAATATTAATAAAAGATCAATGTTAGTGTAACTAATGAAAAATATTATTAGCGTTTTACCAAGTTCGAAAGAGAGTCGATGATTGGTAACATTAATTTTGGCTCTCATGATTATTATGTTTGTTATTACTAATTATTAGAGGGCTCCGGACACCACCATGATGAGAGGATTGGTCATATAAATCTGGTTTTAGTTTATTCTTGATGTTGTTTTCTTGTTTTACAAGAAAATGAGTTAATTATTAAATAAAATTATCTAAAATGGACTTCTTATTGTCTCAAAGAGTTTTGTCTTAAAAGTCGCATTTAGTGAGCCTGCCTGTGGCTTTTCATCCCTACAAAAGATGGAACATCACAAAAGTCATATAAAAAATATTTTTTTCACACATATTAAAAAAATCACATGTAATGCATAATTCACACACATATATACATTCATTTATATGTATGTTATGTATATAGACATATAGTATATGTTATGTATGTATATAGACATATAATTATAGTTAGCATATAACGAGATAACATATACCCTTCGCAATTTAAAAACCTTTTGGTTTAAAAGATTAGCATCCATATTCTTAAACTAAAAAATAGTGAACATATTCAACATAAATTTGTCTACTTGTCTTAGTTTCCAAACAAAACCGCTTTTAATAACCAATGTCATATTAAAATTAGTTTATTTGTTTATTTATTTATAGTTTTCTTTTCTCTTCTTCTTCTTCTTCTTTTTTTTTTTTTTTTTTTTTTTGTAGAAGGGAAAATAAGCAGATGGACAAATAGTGATCATAATACAAGGCATAATTAATTGTCAATCATATCAATTTTTTCACATAATGGTACAAAAAGAATCAGTTAAACTGTTTTTATGAATCTCCACGAGATATGTATAAACAAATGAAGCTCCATTATAATCTTATACGTTTGATTAGCGGAACTAGCTCAAAAAGTTAGAGGTATCCCAATTTTTTTTAGGATCAGGGGTATCCTTTATATAACAGAAACGGAGTTAAGGGGTATTTTTACAATACGGAAATAGAGTTAAGGGGTATTTTTACACTATGGAGACGGGGTTGAGGGGTAGCCCGTGTTACCCCTATTAACACTATAAGTCCGCCACTACGTTTGAAACAAATTGAAAGGAGAAACAAAATGACCGAAGGTAAAAAAATGATAATTAGTTTAGTATATAAAATTTTAAAAATATATTTTAGGTAAAAAAATTTTTAAACAAATGGTATGGTGAAATGATAATTTCTTCTTTTTATACTAAAAAATAAAGATTTTTGTTTGGCATTATGTGAGATTGAGACATATCCTTTATTGAAGAATCGATCATTAATTCGCTCAAGCACATTACGCATCGACAAACATGATGCATTCTACCAAACTAGATTTCGCAATCTTGGTTGTCTTTCATCCTCAACCATGTTTGCGTATTATGTCACATGGATCGTGTATGGATTATCTGATTCATACTTATATAACAATTTGTAGTCCACAAACATCAATTATCATATCATACTCACCATAACATCAACGTTTAAAGATAATTCTTCTATATTCGACGATATTTACATATGTTCTACAAATATCAGTCTATACATATCAACAAAACGAGTGTATCTAATTTTTTTGATACATTACTTGTGCAAAGAAATATCTGTATTCACATAAAAAATCACAAAAACCATGTGAAAACATTAACAGGGTCTAAGCCGGTTAAAATAATCATTATTGTAAGCTTAGAAAATTCTATAATCATCGTTTTATGATAATAAACTAGATTCACCTCTTCATATCTATGCTTGGACGGTTGGACCTCAAGTCTTAATCGACACTAAATTTAATTTAATATATACTACCGCCCCACACCCCCATGTTCTTCGTTAAAGATTGTTAACAATAAATTTAATTTTATTGGTTAAGCACTTGTTGGCACATGATGTACACAGTACACTTGCATCATCTACCAAATGATTTGATAAACACCTACTTAAAATTTAATTAACATGAGACTTAAAGATTTAATAACACTTAAAATGTAGCTCTCACTCTTTAATAACATTTATTGTTTCTTCCAAATACTGCAAACATTGTGGATGCAATACGCTATACGCAAAGGGTACTTGTTCTAGTTTCTTGCTATACGAATCGAACAGCTTGTCTATGGTTTCGTCTTTGAGGTGGCCCTTGAAGACGACCTCCACACCAACCCGTATACCCAATGCGAAACGTGTGGCCGCATGCTTTGTCTCAGGTTCTGCAATGTGAGGCAACCACTCCATTCTATCTATTTTGGTAACTATTAAGTCTAGTTCTTGTGACGCTGCATGGTATATGGGTATGTTGATATAGTCTACCGTTTGTTCATCGATCTTACCTTACAAATTAAATGAATGTAGTAAAAGTTAACAAAATTAGTATTCATGTTATAAGCATTTATTGAGATTGAAAAATAAAATATGATGGAATGTCTTGTAGATAATTCAGGGAAAAATCTCCCTTTTAACTATTGTAATTTTGTAATTTACCTTCTTTTTACCACTTATTATTATTTTCTAATAACTTTTATAACATTTAATAAGTTCCTTAAATGTAATTAATATTATCGACAAATTACCTAGAGCACGTTCCCTTGGTAAAACATAAAGGTACCCATCGGTGATACATCGCTAAAGCAACGTAGGTATACTGGCGCAGACATTCTGTCAGTAAACCGTCGAAAACAAGCATTTGAGACGACTTTACAATAGTTATTAGTAATGTGATAGTGAAGTGGGCCACCAGTGATCCCTTGGTAACATTTGTCGGTTATCTATAGTAAATGAGATTACCCGCTGCCAAAAAATCTGACGGCATTGTCCGTCGGTAACCAGCATTTCATACTCCATGACATTATCTAAAACGGATAGTGACTTTTTTCTTTGCTTCCTAAAGAGAGATCACTAGTAAATCACAAAAATTCCTATATATAGATACATATAACATTACTAAGATAGTGATTACCAAAGTGCCTATAATTTGGAGGTAACAAGATGTATAGTTTTTCAAAGTGGTTGAGAGTTTTAGCTTTATAGTAGATATTGATACATATTTAAAAGTAGGTTTAGACTGTTTGATGATACATATTTAGAAGTAGGTTTAGACTATTTGAGATGATTCTAAGTTTGTTGTTGTACAAAAACCCAAATATAATGATCGAATTAAATTTATTAGTTTAAAAGTAGCCTACCTGTCCGCCTGATTGTAGACACTTGACCGAACAACGAGAGGTAGTTGAGGGAGGGTAGGGTCTTGGGTTTGATCTTCCAGTGTATCTGACTCAGCCCTGACTATGTGCCATGATACTAAGTTATCCATTAGCACCTTCCATGCACTCATGTATGAATGCATCATACATAATAACATGACACCCTACCATGACTATAACATCATGCATACATGAATTAACCAACATTAATAACTTTTTACCTACTGTGACTAACACTAAATTACTTATCTAAAAAAAGACTTTAGTAGATAATCAAAATTATTAATTTCAAACCAAAGGGTAAATTGGTGTAAACATTCAGATATCATCATCATCATACTCAGTATATCTCACTAATAGCAAAGCTAAGGTAGGGTCTGATGAGAGCAAGATGTAGACAACCTTACCTCTATCCTGTAGGAATAGAGAGGCTGCTTCCAGTGTGACCCCGGGCTTGATAGTAGTTTTGCATCAAGACTTGGACATAAGACACATAACACTAAACAATTGAGACAACTGCCGATTAATGCATGTACCCTCTTGTCTTTCGGCTATCAAATGACAAATGCCACCACATGATGCATGATTAATCATCCCCCTCTTTTAACGTTATTTTCACGAAATTAGTAAAATAATGTTAAAATTGGTGCACTTTCACTTTTGCCCCAAAAACGCCTACACATATATATACATTATATGCGCATACCGCAAGCGGGGCGTAATGTAAACGTTTAAATAAAATCAGTTTATTTGTGCTAAGTTGAAAAATAAACATGTTACCTCTTTGTAGGATCTCCATATGAAAAACACCCCTAGTTAAAAACATTTGAGTTATAATTTATCTTTTTAAAATAGCACCAATGGTGGAAACTAATGTGACAACAAAGCTTTAAGATACAATATCACTGTAGGCTTCTAGTGGTCATACATTTAGTTTTGATAACTTGTGTATAGTGTATTTTTCACATAAAACACTTGACAAAGTGATTGGGAAAATGTAGACCATTACTATTACTATATAATAACAAATGTGGCAGGATCTTAAGAATAGTGTGGTATTGCTAACATGCACCTTCACATGTTACAATCTCATTGGTCCGGCCAAGTTTTCTTTGCCAATCTGAGTCGTTTCCGTTACGTTTTTGTTTTACGATTTTCACGGTTTTGGTCGTTGTTTGCTTCTCGCAACATAGGGTTTGCCCCCACTTTCTAAAAACTATTGAAAAAAACTTTAAAAAATCTCACTTTCACCCACTCGATTTTATAATACGGGTCGTTATAAGTTTGCGTCTTATGTTACGTGACGGTATAAATTCACGTTTTTTAAGAGATTTACCAGTTTTGATCGTAGTTTAAGTATTTGTTATGATACAATCTGTGTGTATCCAATGTAGGGATTGTTCCTCACCGACATCTTCCAGATCCACCATATTTAGATTAGATGTATATAATTGTAGCTTGCCAGATATTAATTAATTTTAAAAGGGTTAAAAGTCTATGGATGGATATTGGTGGGTTGGTACGACAAAACACGCCTTGTCGTATCCAACGTCAGCGTGATCTGTGGGCCGTGGCCCATGGGTATGAAATGATACGTGGATTTGAATTTTAGTTTTTTAAAATGATATTTTTTCCTTATTTATTGAATTAGATTGATTAAAATAAGTAAAGCCAAATTGTTTATTTGCTACATGTCATGAAACATGTACTTCATGGACCAAAGCTCTAGAAACACAAGTATAAATAAATAAAATACATCAATTATTATAAAGAAAACACATTATTATACATGCTTGAAAAGTATACATTAATCAATTGTATTATATCTCCTGTACCGGTTCATAGCGTGATTAAGTTGGCAAGGCGAATGTTTAGCGCTAAACTCACTAGAAACTTGACAGCGTGTGCACACAGGCAAACACCAAAGCATTTACTCATCGCTGACTCGCTTATCACTGGAAACTACACCTAGTTAGAAACAATACCTCGTTTTATGAAATTAAATAAAACGTTTTAAAATGTACCTCTTACCATTTAAAGCCAACGTGTTCGATGACAAGACAAATATATCGATTATGAAAATCACCGAAGAAGGAAACTCCCACACCTAATCAAACTCGATATCAGACTAATACGATACCATATGCATAGATTCTGGAAAAGGGTATAAACATTATTTCGTACCATCATTGCTATAAGGAATAGTTTTAAGTAGCTTGACGCAAGGATCGCTAGCCATATGTTTTTGTACCTGAAAAGGGATCAATGTATGACCAGCCAAAATTTTAAACAAAAAAGGTTGAATAAATCTTAAGTATTGAATAGAGAATGTAATCTGCTTACCTGGAGACTTCGGAGAACGCATTCAATAACGATCTTGTTCCAAGAAGTAAAATACTAATAAACAAAAGGTTTCCAACAAAAGCGTCCAGCAATATCTATAATCATAAGTGGGATTAGAGTTCGATATTTAACGTTATGGATATCTAAGCATGAAAACTAATATACACAGACCTTTCCACATCCCCAGATCAGCAAAGCTAAGCTTGGATACGAAGCTGAATATCCACTATTTGCAAGTAAAATCGAGATTCTGTCTTAGGTAGCTAAGGTCAACCGATTAACAAGACTGAGTATGTGATTATTATATTACTAGTTGAATGAGTTTGTACGGTTAAAGCATTATCAAGTGTGTAAAATGGATACAGGCATCTAAGATGAGAAACCAAAATGTCAATTTCCACATTAGTCCCTGCAATGAAAACGATAAGCTTAATCACTAATTAGGTTTTTAAGCAACTAATTGTATCTTAGTGATATGTAGCAGACGCTACGCACCTCAAAGTTCATGGCTTTTGGATCAAACATGTTGTAGAACAGATGTCTATATGCCTTCGCCTTGTGAAGAATCAAATCAATTAAAAGAATCTAAAGAAAGTAAAGATGAAGGTTAGTCCTATGCAGTTAATGCGGTAAAATATCGGATATCGGTCAAGGACCGATATTTGAGATATAGGTTATCTCGGTGAGATATCGGTGGGATATCGGTAATTTTAATATAATGCAAAATTTACATATATACAATTTAAATAATAAGTCTGTGATATATTGGTGATAGATCGGTTATATCGGTCAAATATCGGTGATATATCGGTTATTATCGGTGAGATATCGGTGAGATATCGGTTATATCGGTCAAATATCGGTCAATATCGCCGATAATATCGGTACCGATATTTGACACCGATATTTTACTAGGGGACCGATATGACCGATATAACCGATATCTCACCGATATATCACCGATATTAACTGCATAGGGTTAGTCTAGAGTCCAAACCAAGTTACGGATATATGATACATACATAAAATATAAAGTAGGCCTTTTTACCATGATTTCACATTCAATGTACTCGTCTGCAACTGCTCGGCAATTTTGCTGTTATCACAATGATGAATCTTTTATATAAAATAGCTTCTAAAGCAGCAAGACATTCGAGTTATGATTGAATGATCTTTAATATAACTTACACATTTCATGAGGCGGATATTTCCTGGTGAATATTGCACATATAGACTTTTTATATGATGTCCACATTGGACACATCGGAAATTCATCTCTTTCAATCAAAGGTTTGTTCTTCCTGAAAGCCATATTAAACAAGACTGAGAACCATTGGGAATCAATACTTCATATAAACAACATAAATAATTTTTTTCAAAGTTATTATAATCTTTATAAAATATATGTACTTAAAATGTTATTTTGTTCAATTATGTTATTACAAAATTGCAGACTGCAAAAGTCGAATGCTTTGTCTGTCTATTTTCTATATTGCCTTTTTTACATGACAAAATGGTATATAACCAAGGATCACAACCTCTTTAAGAATAAAAGTGGTATGCATATGGTGAGAAACTACATCATCATCATACTCAGTAAATCCCACCAATAGCAAAGCTAAGGTAGGGTCTAGAGGGGGCAATCTTGACCCAAAGCCTTCCAAGTGGGTCAATTTGGGTTGCTTTTAAAATTATATGGGTTGGTTTGGGTAAGATATTTTAACTAAATGAGTCATAATGGGTCACTTGAAATTCCATCTTGTTATTTTCGGGTCAAAGCGGGTCGACAACATTAAAGAAATGGGTCGATGTGGGTTAGTGTCTTAAAGAAACGGGGCAGGTTTCGGATCGGAATGGGTTTCGAGCCGGCACAAGTATCCGCACGAGACGGGTTACAGCACGAAACGGGTTTTGGATCGGAACGGGTTTAGTTCAAATTGAGTTTCGGGCCGAGTCGGGTTTCGACACGACGCAGGTTTTGGATTGGAACGGGGTCGGTTCGGGTCGGGTTTCTGGCCGGCACGAGTTTCCGCATGAGACGAGTTTCGGTTCGGGACGAGTTTCGTACCGTTTCGAATCGAACCGTTTCGACGCGTACCGTTTCGACGCGTACCGTTTCGACGCGTACCGTTTCGACGCGAACCGTTTCGACGCGAACCGTTTCGACGCGCACCGTTTCGACGCGCACCGTTTCGACGCGCACCGTGTCGACGCGCACCGTGTCGACGCGCACCGTGTCGACGCGCACCGTCTCGACGCGAACCGCCTCGACGCGTACCGTTTCGACGCGTACCGTTTCGACAGGAACCGTTTCGACGCGAACCGTTTCGGCCCGCACCGTTTCGAAGCTAGGAGTTTGATACGAAGAGACTTTTATACGAAGCCAATTTGATACGAAGTAACATTGGTACGAATCCAGCTGATTGTTTGGTACTCAGTCATTATACGAAGTTACGAACCCCGAAATCAGACTTCGTACAAAGCAGGGATACACAATCTGCAGTTCAATATACACAGAAGTTCGAATTGGATATTCAGTGTATCTGTGAATCCGTCACTGCAGTGTTTGTCCGCTGATCCTAACCCAACAGTGTTTTACGAACTTGAAGTAACAATTCAGTTTGATACGAATCCAGAACGATTACGAATCTGTTACTGCGAACCTGGATTCCATTTGTTACGATTTAAGTTCATCACGAATTTGCAGTTGTTATTTGCTGAAATTTGCAGCTGTTATTCGCTGAAATTTGGACAGATTTTAGTTCGGTTGCAGAATTAAAGGTTGATTTGTTGCAGTTCACTGCAGAATTTGACGCAAAAACACGTTCACAAAACCATGATCACGAAACCACGATTTAAACACTGGTGCAGAATTTGTTGCAGTTGATTTGTTATATTCGGAAAATAGTGGGGACAGTCACGATCACGAAACCACAGTTTAAATCGGTTTTATAGATCTGCACGTGTTTAGTAAAATTCATCCGCAGAATTTTTCGCTCAGAATTTTGTCGTTTAGTCGCTGCAGATTAGACATTCGCTGCAGATTGGTTATACACAGATCTGATTGGTTATACGAATCAGGAGAGTACAAGTTATACGAATCGAGATCTTGCACATCCGGTACAAAGTTATTCGCAGAAATTATAAGCCGAAAAAAAAAACTGAAATACTGACCCCCCAAAAAAAAAAAAAAAAAAAAAAACTGACCCGAACCCGTTTTGACCCATGACCCGACCTGGCCTGACCCGTTTGCCAGGTCTAAGGATAACACTCTTCTGCTATAAACTTTTGACATACTGTTTCAACCTACAATTTCTTACAAGAATTATATTCTTAACAAGCAAAGAGTTTCTATAAACATAAAAGTTACCATTTAACCCTCTCACGATTCTTAGACAACATTTTGAATCCTCAGCCAGAATGTCATCATAATAGACACTATCTTGGAAGTAGAATCAACATCGTGAGAATATTTATTGGATTTAATCAACATATTCTCTGCAGATGATGGATATAATAAAGTTTCATGAGCTTTGTTCTAATCATTGCAAGATGTGAACTTTGCAATGAATTTATAGTGGAAATTTCATCAGTGATGCAAAGATGATATTATGAAGAGGTGAAGATGGATCCACTTGATGTACAATCTCTCTGCTTTTTTTTTTTTAATTTTTAACCAAACCGACCCGACCCGACCCAACCCGAAACCCGTTCTGACCCGGACCCCTTTCAACCTGAACCCGTTCTGACCCGAACCTGTTCCGACCCGAACCCGTTTTGACCCGAACCAAAACAACCCTTATTTTAATTGACCCGTTTCGACCCGAACCCGTTTCGACCCGAACCCGTTTCGACCCAAACCCGTCTTGACCCATGACCCGACCCAACCCGACCCGACCCGTTTGCCAGGTCTAGTAGGGTCAGAGGAGGGTAGATGTAGACACCTATGGAGCTTCAGAATGTTGTACGGAAGGCTTTTTAGGTTGTACATACAAATTATTTAGATATTAAACCATATATAGAGCTTATTTGTGTCTAAATATTGATGATTCTAGAAACCTATGGAGAATATACAAAAACTGTATAACAAAATTCACCGATGCGCTTTTGTGGTTTGCGCCATGGTTCTAAACCGTGTCACCTTGGTGCTCTTATTGCTTATAAAAAAACCAAGAGCACTAGAAATCTGGTTTGATGAATACAGGTCTCATACTTAACTTGGTGCATTTGACCCACTATCTAATAGAATGGAAGAAAAATTAAACTAAAAGGGTTGATAATTTAATGTGACCTTAAACATTTAGGATGAAATGCCTGCTTCCTCATTTAACCTTCACCGCCAATCCAATCCACCACAAAATAATTGTATGGTTCAATAATATTAGAGAAACTAATAACAGGTATGTGAACCAACAATGGGAATAACAAAGGCATTGCAAAACCAAAATGTAACTAAACATATCATCAGTGAGTATGAAAGTAGTGAAATGTAATAAAAAGAAGAAGAAATGCAAACCTAGGGTTCCACTTTAGTTGTTAATTTCTACAACATCTTCTTGTTCGATCCGATCTCACATGATGGTTAAGCTAGGGTTCCAGAAATTCTCCCTCGTTACCTGGAACTGACTGTGTAATCTCTTCGCCAAGACCGAACCTTAATCCTCAGGATTCCAGAATCTAGATATAAAGGATTTAGGGCAACAAGAGTAAAACAGAAAATACAGAAGAAGAAGAAGAAGAAGAAGAAGAAGAAACTGTCGATTTTCTTTTTCACTTTTCGGCCCATATTGTACTTGTAGCGATCTACATGGGCTTCATGTTAGCCCAGTGTAGTGAAAGAATTTGCTTAATTGTATTTACACTTTATGGCAATTAAATAGGAAGTTTTTATGTCAAGTGACGGATTACTGATAAACTAGGATTTCTATCTAGACAACAATAGTGTTTGTATAAACTTTGGTTATATGATGCTATCATTATAAAATGTAAAGAGCTATCAGCTTATTTTGAGTAATAGTCATACGCGAGATCGAGCTATGTTAAGTTAAATGAGCGGAACTCCTACTTGTAAGCTTAGGATCAACTAAGCTCGTTAACACCCTAGTATCAACTAATAAACATAAGTTATCGTAAAGACATACCGGTATTTATGAATCATGAACACTCATAAATCTAAAAATTGAGAACTCTGGTCTTCCTAGTCATATGTCAATTTCATCATTGGGGGCAACATATTACTATTATTTTTTTTTACAAAAAGCAATTTGTCCTTGACAAATGACTGGATGTGTCCCCAAAGTGACATTCTGGTGGTATGATGTCTTCTCAGTATTTAAGAGGTAGAGGGTTCAAATCATGTAAGACGCATGTACACGTAGGTAAAAGAAGTATATTAGGAGTAGTAGCCGTTCTAAATAAAAACAACATGATGTAAATTAGGTGCTTGTGAGATCTCAGTCAGGGGCGAAGTATAGAAGGGGCCGGGGGGCGTCCGAACCCCGAACTTTTCGCTCAATAGTGTTATATATGTAGTTTTCGTATAGAAATTTTTGGGTATATACGTTTTCGACCCCCCGTCATTCGGGACAAGCTTCGCCACTGATCTCAGTTAAGGATATAGAACAAAATTACAATTAACAAATAGAATGCTTTAGAACTAGGTAATAACCAAGGTATGAACTAACTACTTAATCTCGTAAATGATATATCTATGTAGACATATATACCTACATTAGCATCGAAAACTTATTAGAAAATACTAATAAAAGAAATATCAGTTAAACAATAAGAATGGTATTGCTAAACATATCCCCCTTCTCTTGTAAATTTAAGATTGATACCCATCACTAAAAATATTTCCTCTATTACACGAGGTATATTCAATAGGCGAGAGGGGCATGTTTAAACACACCCATAACACAATAAACCCGGGTACACCTATTGGTGCCTGTGGACGATGGAATTTGATCTAAACGTATGGAAATCAGGGATAACTTAGAATGTATTTTATAATAATATTCTTTGATGGCAAAGCAACAAATATTTATAGATAACATTCATCTACAAGAGGAGCTCATCAAATAAGTAACGTCTGGGCTCTGGGCATCAGTAGCCGAAAAAAAAAACCTCATCCTAAGAGATGAGGTCCCTAAAAGGTAAGAACAAAAATACATGAAGACAAACAATTTATTTAGTTGTATACATTTGTTACTTTTTATAGTTAAACAATATTAGTAGCTTTGCTGTGAAATCATGTTAATTGTGAGTAAGTCCCAACAGGACCCTTATATAACCCACACAACACAAGGAGTTTATGCAAACCAAACAGGAATGGCTGATCAGATAACTAAAAACCCTCATGCCATATTCATACCACTCCCTCTCCAAGGCCACCTCATCCCATCCGTTCATCTTGCCGTCAAACTAGCATCCAAAGGTTTCACCATCACTTTTATCAACACTGAATCTGTCCACCATAGCATCACCAACTCTTCATCTAGCAGCAATCTTTTTGAAGAGGCATGCAAATCTGGTCTGGATATAAGGTATGCAACTGTGAGTGACGGACTTCCTGTAGAGTTTGATAGATCACTGAACCATGACCAGTTCATGGAGTGTCTTTTCCATGTGTTTTCGGCTCACGTGGACAAACTTGTGGGGAGTTTGGTGAAAGATGACCCGTCTATCGGATGTTTGATAGCTGATAGTTTCTGTGTGTGGCCGTTGATGATATCGAAGAAGTATAAGTTGGTGAATATATCGTTCTGGACTGAACCTGCTTTGGTTTTGAATTTGTATCATCACTTGGATTTGCTCAAGAAAAATGGACACTATGATCCACTTGGTACATATATACCTTTCATCAAACTTTTTTAACTTGCTAAAACTGGTAAAAATATGTTTAAATTCCAAACCTAATTCTTTCAATTTATAATTCCTATACAAATTGCAATTCCAATTCCAAAACATTCCGCTAATCAAACACCACCCTAGAAGTAGTTCCCACATCTCTAAACCACCTGCAAATTTAATATATATATATATATACACACACACACATATATATAGAGGCCGGTTATTGTACAAATTGCCTTAACGTATAATGCGTACGAGATTGCCTTACAACATGCGAATTTTTCTTTACACATGCGATTTCTTTTTTTCTACAACATGCGACTTCTATTGGCTTCAACATGCGATTTATATACACACACAAACATGCGATTCTTGTTTCTATAACATGCGATTCTAGTCTCTAACATGCGAATTTGACATTGCGTACGCTTCGTACGTTAAGGCATATTGTATGGTACACTTTTTCTATATATATATGGTATAGTTACTTTGTTGTTTAATTAAAAAATAACAAATATAAACGAATCGTTTGTCTTCATGTATTCTTGTTTTTAGAAGCCTTGTAACCGGGATTTCAAGGTGCATACAGCCCAGATGTTACTTCTTCCTTTGTACTTATTTGATGCCCATATATCTTTATCTTGTAGATGAATATTATCTATATGTTTTGTACTTTTGTTGCTTTTCCATTCAAAAAATATTGTTGTTGTTTAATATTTGTTGAAATTGTATACTTTTTGGTTAAGTATTCTATAGTTTTGTAACTAATGTTATTTTACAAATAAATAAAGTGTTTTTTATAGGGACCCAAGTTAGTACTAACAATATACATTGTTTTTGTGATTATTAGATAAGTTTGATGATGCCATAGATTACATACCGGGGGTTGGATCCGGATCAATCAAACCAACCGACTTGATGTCATATCTACAAGCCACAAATACGAATACCATTCTCCATCGCATCATACATAAGGCGTTGTTTCAAAACACAAAGAGTGCCGATATCATCATATGTAACACAATACAAGAGCTTGAACCATATACAATTTCAACACTAAACCAAACCCAACCCTTCTATGCAATTGGCCCTATTTTCCCTAACGACTTCACTAAAGAACTTGTGTCCACAAGCTTATGGTGCGAGCTAGATTGCACCCGTTGGCTTGATAACAAACCTCCCGGTTCAGTTTTATATGTCTCCTTTGGTAGCTATGCTCACACTAGCAAACATGTGCTCGAAGAGATAGCTTGCGGTCTATTACAAAGCGAGGTCAGTTTTGTTTGGGTGCTTCGCCCTGATCTAGTGAGTTCTACCGACACAAATGCTTTGCCTGTTGGATTTGAAGACCAAGTTAAAGATCAAGGTTTGATTGTGCCTTGGTGTAACCAAAAGGCGGTTATTTCACACCAGTCGGTAGGAGGGTTTTTGACACATTGCGGATGGAACTCGATCTTGGAAAGCATATGGTGTGGGGTACCTATGATTTGTCTTCCTCTTTTGACCGACCAATTCACTAATAGGAAACTAGTAGTTGATGATTGGAAAATTGGGATAAATTTATGTGAAAAGAACTTGGTTGATAGGGAAGAAGTCACAAAGAAAGTCAAAGAATTGATGATGCAAGAAAAGTCAAATGAATTGAGGACTGAAGTCAAGAAAGTTAAAAGAACATTACAAGATGCATTGGCCACGGGTGGATCGTCCCACAGAAATCTCGACCACTTCGTTAGTCAAGTTATATTAAAAACTAACCAAGTGAAGTAAAGTGTGTGTTTGAGATATACATTTGTTAATAAGCAAATTTAGTTTCTTTGTTTAGTGTAACAAATAAAGATCTTTTTGTATCATTCTGTAATATATATTTTTACTGATGTTAGAAATAAATAAATTTTCGCGTAGACAACTACAAATCTACAATCAACAAGTTGTTGTGAAAATTATAAAACAATTTAAACATTTAGTTCATCCTCATTAGTTGTTTAATCTTGTAAACTATACATAAACCTCGTATCTCGTGAAGTTGTACCGATCGGCATGTGGGGTTTGGCGGTGGACATGCCTCTCGGCATGTGGGGTTGCCGATGGGTTTGCCTAACCCACCCCGTACACCCTTAGGATGCCAATGAACTTATAATATATTTCGTTGAGATTTGAAACTAATTTTGTATTTGATTAAACTTGATTTGCGATTGTAACATAGTAGGTTGAACTTATTTTGAATATGTCATTTTGAACTATTGATTATATCTTAGACTATTGAATTTTAAAAGCTATGTATTAATATTTATTTTTAAATTCGAGCCAAACCGAATTGAGCCGAGTTGGCTCGGAAAAAAACTAAGCTGAGCTCGAGCTAAGATTTTTAGCTCGGCTTATAATCGAGTCAGCCCGAGCTTGCCCTAGCTTGGCTCGACTCGTGAACAGCCCTACCCTACCCTAGCTTGGCTCGACTCGTGAACAGCCCTACCCTACACATTTATTTGATTTGATGGCTTGGATGCAAGCACAAGCAAAAGTATCCTAAAAAGATTTCGCATAAAGATTAAAGTAGCCGAAGCTTGTGAATGGGGCCTCATTCACAATGTTGAACACAATGTTCTAAAAACCGGTAAATACCGGCCGATTATATCGGTATTATTGTTTTCAGATGTAAATCCGGTACGGAACACTCCGGTAATATATGTGAAACGGCATAAGGTTTGTACCGGCGGTAAAATCTGGTATACCGGTTTGAAACTTAATACCGGTACCGGCCCAAGGTTATTTTAGTTTGAGTTGTTACTTATTTTTAATCATATATGTTACATATCTTACTTAATTTTTATATATTATAATTATTCGTAACTAAAACTTCTTATTTAATATTGTATGAAACGAAAATAGTTATCCTCTAGTTGATGAGGATAACGATAATAGTGAATTTTATCTTTTATGCGATCATGAACTTGATGTATTCAACACTCAGATGGCTTAAACAAATTGTACACTGTCATTTGAAGAGCTTGTTGGAAAATTGAATGATTTTCAACTATTTTTTGGATTATTTTTTATTATAGAATAGCTTTTGGATTATCTTTTAATACGTAATCATATATTTTTGGATTAACTTTTGAGTAGTCAACACGGTTGAACCGCTCGGTACAACCTGCTTCAACTGGTTGAACCATTTTTTAGCCTAATCCGATTTAATTTAAAAACCGGTTTTTAAAACATTGATTGAACACTTCAGAAAATTTTTGGTTATAACTATAATTAGTTAAGTGTATAAATAAATTGATTAGAGTTATTTAGAAACAAATTTTTAAGCGAGAAAAAATGATTAAGAGATGGATAGGTCTGTAAACGAACTGAACGAACAAGAACATAGGCATGTTCGTATTCTTTCATTTAACTTTAACCGAACACGAAAATGAACATATAATCGAACACGTTTTTTGTTCGTGTTTGTTCATTAAGAAATCGGGCATGTTTGTGTTCGTTTATGTTCGTTCGTTTAAAGCCTAAACGAGCAGTTCACGAATATAAACGAAATACAAACAAACATGATTGAACAAACATAAACGAACATAAATGAACGTAATTTAACAAATATAAACAAACACAATTTAACATTAGTAAACACAAACAAACAACTCAAATATATTATAGTTTATCCGAAAACACATCTAAATTAGAGTTCATTGATGCTAAAATTAAGTAGGTTTTTATGTAAATATTAAGTAAGTGATCAGTTACGATATAAGAAAAATTTTAAAATTTCATTTTTCTACCAGAAAACTCAATTAGTTTTATTGATATAAGTAGTTAGAAAGCCTAATATTCATATAAATATAACTATTTATGCATTTACTAAAATTTAAACGAACATAAACGAACGTTCACGAACATAAATTAACGAACATAAACGATCGTTCACGAACATTAATAAACGAACACAAGGTGTGTTCATGTTCGTTCATTGAAATCGAGCACGAGATACACCCCCAAAAGAGTTAATGGCAAAAGGGGGAAAAGAGTCGAATCTACTCACCAACATGTTTGTTGACCCAAAACTCTTTACGCGTGATACAAGTACACAAGGGTGGGCGGATTTTGAGTCGAAGACACGTAGAAATGCCTTAGTAATATACCAGATATGTTATGTTTCTATTATTTATTTGAATTTGTAACTTGTTGTTAATATTCGAATTCTATATTATGTGTGACAATTTAATATTGATGCTTTAAATACTTTAACTTTTAAATAGTTGTTATAAGCTTTGAGCAATCAATCATACCCCGTACTATTCCGCTGCGGGTCGGGGTGTGACAAAACAATTTTTTTTTTGTTCGTGTTCGTTCGTTTATTAAATAAACGAACACGAACGAACTTCCCGCCGAACAAGTTCACGAACAATTCATAAATGTTTGGTTCGTTTACAGGCCTAGAGATGGAAGCATTTGCCTAGACTTGCTCTAAGTAACTTTGGATTACAATATCGACAAAGATATACATACATACCAATAAGACCATCTCCACTGCATCATCAAAACTTTTACAAAAAAAAAAAAAAATTACAATATCATCTAACTATTCACTCTCTATTCTTTTTCTTCATTTGATACCTTACCACTCATAGACATCATTCTCTCCCCATAAATGCATGTAGTTAGCCAAAAACTTTTCTATTATCTTTCTACTCTAACTCATCATCAATGTTACAAATGCACCTTAAATACATTGCATTAGGTTTGGTTTAACTAATTCTAATCAACAAAACAATTATAAAAGAACGTAAAACCCCTCCTAGTCTTCGGTGTTAGTTGCATTATTAGCACTTTAGCACAATTTTAATACCCATTTTCTACTTGGAACCAATTAAAACATTAACACATAAAAAAGTAGGTTCTTTTGATGTATATTAGTGGGGAACCCGCGCGTTGCAGCGGGATGGACAATTTACACCGGTAAATATGTAGCCAGTGTTGGAATTATCGCTTCTACACATAAATGATCATAAAATATTATTCGAGGTGCATATACATTGATGGTTCCATTGTTTATAAGATGCAATTCGGAGTGTAGATACGCATTCATAAAAAATAAAATTACCTGATAGTATTTATTTTTGTATAGAGTAGAACGGGATTTTTTTTACCATTTTTAATGTATTCTTGTTGATGTTTATTAACACAAGCATAAGACATGTCAAGGGGGGGGGGGTTAAAGACTTACATAAATGATTATGTTTATTTGATGAAAACTCAAAGGAAAAGAAAAGGAAATGATAAGGTAAAGAATGAGTGTGTAGAGTAAATTATATTCAATGTATATGAATAAGAGGATAAAAATTGTAAGATCATCCTTTTGACGTGGTACCATAAGCATACTATGTTGTAAGTGACATCTTAAAAGTTTGTGTAAATTACATCTTTGTCCATCCATCCGGTATAGCAACCAAAAAAGATAAAAACGTTTAGATTGTATAAAGCATGGATCGTCATGGTACGAACATAATCATACGAGCATTAACGAACATAAGAGCAATAAAATATATATAATAAATAAAATATTCTATGGACAAATATTAATGTTTATTAATAGATATACAACTTATGGTTAGCATCCATTTAGCGTTTTCAACTTCATGGGGGTTGGATTTGACATTTCAATAATTGAATGTGCATCCATCGATGATTTGGAATATCACATGTGACTGCATTCGGATCCAACATAAGGACAATTGTAGGGGTGAAATCAACAATTTTTCTCAAGTTTTAGTTTGCAAGGAAGCTCTAATGATTCTGCTACTTTTTGCAAAGCCAAACACCATATGTTTCCCAGCTCAGAATGGCACGTCGGGCAACAGTTTTGCACTCTTGATTTGCAGTTTGAGCAAAATGTATGATTAGCAAACTTGGTAGTTCAGAACTTTTGATAAAGATACCAATAAACAATCAAATGTACAGATAATGACACATATGTAAATAATCATCCAAACATTAATTATTGATAAAACAAGAAGTTCCAAAAAGCGAATAAAAACCATTTTTACACTTACTTTACCAAAGAGTTTCATGATATGCGGTATCGCGCCTAGTTTAAAAAGACGTGCCTGATGCTCAAGGTGCATGGGCTGATACAGAAAGCGCCTCAGATGGTGGAACCGATAGAGAGCAGGGAGAAATCAAGTGGCACAAATTACTTATTAGAAGGTTAAGTAAATATTGTAGTAATCCTAATAACTTTCAGTTTCCAAATTCTTGAATGATAGCCATTAAATGAATTCCAAATACTTATGAAGACGTCAGTTTCGTTCAGTTTCCAAACTCTAATGTTTTTAGTTGCAACTGTTGATTACTTGATTTGGTAATCCCGGAATGATATGCCAGGTTAGAAATGCAAGAGCCCTGGTGATAAATTTACGTTTCGTACCCTGATGAACTATTCAATTTCAACGGATAGATTTCAAATTTAAGAAAAAAATTGAGAAAATTACCTGATTAGTCTTCTTATAAACCTTGATGGCAAAATTTGAATTCGATGGCAAAATTTGAATTCGATGAAAAATCTTGAATAGGGTATCTAAAAGGGTGGGCACTACCTGAGGAACCATATTCCGTTAAATACCACATCAAGTGAAACAGTTTTTCTGTAATACGAAAACTTATCATTAATCTGAATATATGCAACATCCAATTAAATCACCAATGACCCACAACTGACCATATGGTTCAGCATTTTAGGTTCTGTTTACTGCAAACCCTAAATCAAACAACTTACAGGTCATGAATAAGTGAATGAAATCAATTCGTACCGAACACTTATTGCCTTAATCGTACCGAGTGCAGGTTCTGGTGGTTGCGGTAGCTTTAGACGGTGGAGTGACGATGGCAAACTCCACCTGCAATTCAAAATTTCCATACCAATGAATCAATTACGGATATCAATAATCATGTAGCAAAAACAGCCAACTTTCATCAAAATTGAACAAATCACAGTTCATTATTCCTCAAAATAAACACAACCCAATTCGAAATTGATCAAAGAGAGTACCTTTATTCATTCTGTTTCGCCATTCCTACTTTCCCCATCTGAATGAAGCAACAACACAATAAAATTCAGAAAACAATGTTTAACATACAATAATTCTAAAAATTATAATAACAAAGATGAGATAAGATTATTACATGAGGAGTGACGAAGTGATTGATCTTGAACGGTTATGAACTTATGAGATGCCAGGATACGACGTGGTGAGAACTCGAAGGAAATAAGAATCGTCCTCAATCTCCCTTCTAAAGATTTTTCTAAATGAAATTGAGAAAAAAACATATCAAAATGTTTACTCACAGTCCGATAAGGAAACGAAGTAATATGTCTTGCATTAAGAGTCATGACAAACAACTCCCCTTGTGCGAAAGGGAAAGGCCAGTCAAAAGTCACCTTCGTGGTTCGACCTATGAGTCAGTTCAACCACCAGCTCGATTTTGACTCCTCAGAATGGTTATCATCATTACAGATCCATTTTTCACATTTTACTTGATCATCAACTACAAAATCCCTAAAAATCAGCTAAGGTTGATCACTTGATCAAACTAAGTAAAAATCAAATAATTCTCCTTCTTTATAACATCAATTTTATGTTAAAACACTATAACTTATAACTAATCAAATAACGTTTACATAGTTCAATCATATGTATACACTTACCAGTCTTTTCGTCAGCTACTGATTCCACCCTTCACATTGATGAGTCGATCCCTATTTGTCACACCCCGATTTCCACGTGTCACCGGTGGGCCCGGTGTGGGGTACAGTGACGTAGTTGGCATCGTCATAGACAATCAACACAATATAATAATGCACAGCGGAAGCAGAATAGAAACATTTCAACTTTAAATAAGTGCAATAATAAATATCACAGTAGTTGAAATGGATCCACAGGCGGATCAAATAAAATAAGATAAAAATAGTTCAACAGATATATTGTCGTCCGAGCTTGCGAGACTATAGCGGACGCTCTTAGGAAACAACCAGCCTATTTCCGTATAGTACCTGCACTTAACCTTTTGGGAAAAATACGTCAGTTTACACTGGTAAATACAAGTCGACTGACTCATTTTGAAAATGATTTAAAATTGATTTAAATGCACAAGGCATAAATATTTTTATTAACTTGGGATAATTATATAATATAAACTTGTGAACGATTTACATGCACTCGTATCTCTGGTGGCCCGGGATCTACTGTCTGGGCTAGAGATTAAATGACACACCACATTAAAGAGTTATACACGTCGGGTGTACGCCTACACCCCGTGCTCTGGTCGTGGCCATCTCGTAAGATAATGCCAAGGATATCCGGGACACGGTCAATAACCCCCCAAAGCCTTTAAGTAAGACAAAACTGTTTAAACGAAGTCGCACAAGCTATTCAAGACTGTACACCTATAAGGCGCAGGACTTGTGCGCCCGATCAAGCGGTATTTTAAATACCGTACCCCAAGCCCGTATAGGGAAAATAAGTCAAAATGTATTTACCTGAGCAAGTATAAGTCACAAATGATAAGTGTTGGTAGCTTTTACCGGGCCTCCTAATCTGGAACAAGGTTTATAATTAACCTATTAGATTCCTAACGGCCTTTTATTTAAGCTTAAGCTTTGACCGGTTAGTTTTAGGAATGATACGGTTTACGCACGATTAAGCGAAAGACCGGATAGAATGTGATTTAGACCCGACAAGTTTGAATACTTGTATAATATGGGTATACTAAATACATTCTGGATTTTGAAATAAAAATGATATCGTTTGACCCGTTTCGGTCGATTTACGCAAACTAGCTACGTAAACCGAACCGAACGCGAAAAGGGCGATACGGGTAGATCAATGATTCAAATGCAAGTTCCCTGAGATAATATGCTTAAAATATGATATTATATCAGTAAGTTATGTTCTATATTGCCCGGGATAATTTTAAACTCAATTTATGCCTTAGAAGGGCATTTTGGTCATTTAAAAGATAATAAAAGGGTAAAATTAGAAATCTGGGTTTCGGGTCTGGTTCATACAGTAAATATACTTAATATAACATATTATATCAGTAGGGTATGACCCATATATCAAATTTATCATTTAAAACCAAACTATGCACCGTAGGGGTATTTTAGTAAATTCACAAGGGCTAAAAACGCCAAAACTGGAAGTCTGAGTTTATATACTTATACTTACTGTTATTATATGAAAATATGCAAGTTACATCAGTAGGTATAGGTCTTATATGTTTAAAACGAGTATAACGCTCACTATGCGCTTAAAACGCTAAATATGCGATTTAAGGGCGTTTTCGGGTTTTCAAATTAAATCTGAGATTTTTATATTTCCAGAATACTTAAAATAATTTATTCATCATATAAAATCAGTAGAAAAAGGTTTCGGGTCAAAAGGATGTGTAAAACTCATTTTATGGCTAAAACGGTCAAAACCGACATAAGCCGAAATGACTAGGCGATCTAGGATCCGTTCAGCCAAAAATTAATTAAAAATCATCAAAATTCCCAGAATATTATATTACTTCAGTTGGTAAAAAGTTTTGTACCAAAACGTGGCCAGAAACGGGTTCTATGCGAAAAGGACCGTTTATGTAAATTTATAATATAGTTTTACGCTAATGGCCATAACTCACAATCTGGACCACCAACTGATCCGAAACTTTCGGTGCAAGTTCATATATTAGGAATAAAGATTTCTATCCTTTCATTTTTCCAAAAATCACGTTTTAAATAAAAAAGGGCAAAATAGTCAACTTTATGCATAAACCGGAAACATGCATTCGAATAGGCTAAGCATAGACTCAATCAAGGAAAATTCCAGAAAGTTTAACTAAAATAAAAATAGTCAAAAATACTTTCCAATACAGATCTCGAACATGCATGTACGAATCCGAATCGATAGTCTACGAAATAATCGTTTTACAAGACTTTCGGTTCCGATTCGTGGCTATACTATAGATTGTCGAGTTGATGATGATTAAAACACATTCTTATATGTATTACAAGTTATTTATGATGATCAATCAGATTGCATGTCATCTATATCATTATTCATGTCATTTTTCACAAAGATCGCTTCTGTTGACTTTTTAGAAATAGGTTTGACTCGACATTTAGCATGCATGTAGTGGGAATCAGAGAGTACCCTTTAGAGGGTTTGTTTCCCACATAAATACCAATCTATAACAAGTTTCAATTCGAGAAATGACTGAAAGAAATCCGTTTAATCAGAAAGTCAAAGGTTATGAACACCCAGTTTGACTTTTATCAATAAACACAACAAGAACGGATTAAAGAACGAATTGAAAGCTTACAAAGGTCCTATAGATGTTTAGTGAACACTAGAAAGCAGCTTTGATGATCGGATTAGCTCCAGGAAGTCTTGAGAGCCTTTGCAAGTCTTGAGAGTTCTTGTTCCCAATTGTAAATGATCAAAAATGAGATGAATTCGGATTTAAAGCTGAAGTTTTGAGGTTTACTGTTGATGTAGGCATGCAAGGCTTCTTATTGGTGCATTTGGAGGCAAGAACAACTGGATTCCACTCAAATTCGGACCCAATTCGACCCAAATCCGATTTTCTGCTCGCTGGCAGTCCCACGCGGCCCGCTTGGGCTTTACCAGGCGGGTCGCCTGACCCTGGTTCAGCAAAACAAGTTTTTATTTTTGGCAGCTTTAGTCCCTGAGCTTGCGTGCGATGTTTCGGCTACTTTTCTCGACCCGTAAACCCCCAAACTTGGTTTTTAAGAACCTTAGGACTTTTACCAACATGGTAATGTCCTTGGATAACTTTGCGCTCAACCGAAAAGCCATGAAATTCGACGTTGACGCTTTTAGTCCCTTAAGTACGGTTTTGGCCATAACTTTCTCATACGTTGACGAAACTTCATGAAATTTTTACCACATATTCTAGTGAGTATATTTTAGCTATACAAAGCTTCGGGTCTGCCAAAAGTTCACTCAGAGGTATAAATTAAACATGTTGACACTTTTGGCCCCTATAGTTTGAAATACTTCACTTTTGTGCAATTTCCGCGTCGTATGATCCATGAACCATCCGTTTAAGGTTATAAACATTATGTAGGGTTATCATAGAGTCTATTTATCCATTGTTGACACTTTGGACCCTTACGTTCCATAGTTTTCACTGTTTGTCACTTTTAGTCCCTCTAAAGTATGTTTTCACATAACGGAACCTTATGACACGTGTCAAGACATTATTGGACGAAATTTTTCGAGGTGTTACATCCTCACCCCCTTAAAAGAAATCTCGACCCCGAGATTTATTCAAACAAATGGGGATATTTTTCTTTCATCGTGGATTCCACTTCCCACGTGTATTCGGGACCTCTACGGGCATCCCACTTGACCTTAACAATAGGCACGTGCTTCCTTCGAAGCTTCTTTACCTGTCGATCCTCAATCGACAAAGGTTTTTCCACAAATTTTAGACTTTCGTCTATGTGTATATCTGTATGCGGTATAACCAGTGAATCGTCAGCGAAACACTTCTTCAAGTTACAGATATGGAACACATTATGAATAGCACTAAGCTCTTCAGGCAAGTTTAACTTGTAAGCGACTGCCCCGACACGTTCGATTATCTCGAAAGGTCCTATATATCTCGGGTTTAGCTTGCCTTTCTTTCCAAATCGCATTACACCTTTCCAAGGTGATACCTTAAGCAACACTTTTTCACCCACATCAAAGTGAAAATCTTTGCGCTTAGGATCCGCATAACTTTTCTGCCTATCCCTGGCAGCTTTCAAACGATCACGGATCTGAGCGATCTTGTCTGTCGTCTCAAAGACGATATCTGGTCCAGACAACTGGACATCTCCAACTTCTGCCCAACAAATGGGCGATCTACACTTTCTACCGTATAGGGCCTCAAAAGGCGCAGCCTTTATGCTGGAATGGTAGCTATTGTTGTAGGAGAATTCAATCAGTGGTAAGTTCTTGTCCCAACTACCACCTAAGTCGATCGCACATGCTCGAAGCATGTCTTCCAAAGTTTGAATAGTACGCTCACTCTGACCATCAGTCTGAGGATGGTAAGCCGTACTAAAATTCAAACGAGTGCCCAACGATTGTTGGAAACTCTTCCAAAAATGTGACGTATATCTAGTATCTCTATCCGAGATAATAGATATAGGTATACCATGTAGCGCTACTATCTTATCGACGTATAATTGAGCTAACATATCTGAGCTATACGTCTCTTTGATGGGTAGAAAATGAGCTGACTTAGTCAGTCTGTCTACTATGACCCATATGGTATCATTTCCCTTTTTCGTCTTTGGCAACTTGGTGATAAAATCCATTGTCACCATTTCCCATTTCCACTTGGGAATTTCAGGTTGTTGAAGCAACCCTGACGGCTTCTG
Source organism: Helianthus annuus (assembly GCF_002127325.2). Classification (NCBI taxonomy): domain Eukaryota; kingdom Viridiplantae; phylum Streptophyta; class Magnoliopsida; order Asterales; family Asteraceae; genus Helianthus; species Helianthus annuus. The sequence goes on along the minus strand of NC_035446.2, from coordinate 154,538,599 downwards.
ATGCTCAGCCTTGACTTGCGCACAAGTCAAACATTTAGCTACATGCTCAGCTACTGACTTTTTCAAACCAATCCACCAGTAGTTTGCTTTCAAATCCTGGTACATCTTATCAGCTCCAGGATGAACGGAATATTTAGAGTTGTGGGCTTCCTGGAGGATAACATCCCGAAGTCCTCCATAAACTGGAACCCATATTCGTCCGTTTAGTCGTAGCATTCCATCTTTGTCGTGGGATAGCTGCTCCTCAGTTACTCCCAACTTTTCTGCAGGATAGTTAGCTTCCAGCACAGCTTCCTTCTGTGCAGCTAACACCCTTTCATTCAAGTTATTTCTTATCTCAATGCGCTTGGCATTGATTCTGATCGGTTTAACCCTTTCCTTTCTGCTTAAGGCGTCGGCAACCACATTTGCCTTGCCTGGATGGTATCTTATCTCACAGTCATAATCATTGAGAGTTTCCATCCATCGCCTTTGACGCATGTTCAATTCCTTCTGATTGAACAGATGCTGAAGACTCTTGTGATCCGAATAAATTATGCACTTGGTTCCATACAAGTAATGTCTCCATAACTTCAAAGCAAATACAACTGCACCCAATTCCAAATCGTGGGTGGTGTAGTTCTTCTCATGCACCTTGAGCTGTCGAGAAGCGTAGGCAATGACTTTGCCTTTCTGCATGAGTACACAGCCCATGCCAGTATGTGATGCGTCACAGTACACCACAAATTCATCTATACCATCGGGCAACGTCAATACTGGCGCATTGCTCAGCTTCTGCTTCAGAATGTCAAAGGATTCCTGCTGCTTAGGGCCCCAATCAAACTTAATCTTCTTACGGGTCAATGAGGTTAGGGGCGCAACAATCCTTGAGAAGTTCTCGATGAATCTTCTATAATATCCTGCCAACCCGAGGAAACTGCGAATTTCCGTAGGAGTCTTCGGCTCCTGCCAGTTCATGACTGCTTCTACTTTAGCGGGATCTACTTGGATACCACGCTCGCTTACTACATGTCCAAGGAACTGGACTTCTCGAAGCCAAAATTCACACTTCGAGAATTTGGCATAAAGCTTCTCTTGATTCAAAAGTTTGAGGATACAACGAAGGTGTTTCTCATGGTCAGCTTGGCTCTTCGAGTAGATAAGGATGTCGTCAATAAAGACGATAACGAACTTATCTAAATAGGGTTTGCAGACGCGATTCATGAGATCCATGAATGCGGCTGGTGCGTTGGTGAGCCCAAACGGCATCACTAGGAACTCGTAATGTCCATAACGAGTCCTAAACGCGGTCTTGTGTACGTCTTCCTCCTTGACTTTCAACTGATGATAACCTGACCTCAGGTCAATCTTGGAGAAGTAACTTGCTCCTTGCAACTGATCGAACAGATCGTCGATCCTGGGTAACGGATACCGATTCTTGATAGTGACCTTGTTAAGCTCACGATAATCGATGCACAGACGCATCGAACCATCCTTTTTCTTAACGAACAAGATTGGCGCTCCCCAAGGAGACGAGCTAGGTCTAATAAAACCTTTGGCTAAAAGCTCATCCAACTGCGTCCTCAACTCCTTCATCTCCGTTGGTGCCAATCTGTATGGTGCTCTTGCTACAGGTGCTGCACCTGGTATGATATCTATCCGAAACTCTACTTGCCTATCCGGTGGCAAACCGGGTAGTTCTTCAGGAAACACTTCAGGATATTCCGAGATAACAGGGATATCCTCAATCTTCGGCTTCGGCTCATCAATGGTAACTTGTGCCATATAAATGACACATCCCTTCTGCATGCATCTGGATGCTTTGAGCATGGACACTTGCTCCGGCAATCCATACTGGGTATCTCCTTGAATAGTAAGTGACTCACCGGACGGAGTCTTAACTATTACTTGCTTTCTGTTGCACAGAATCTGGGCTTGGTTACTCGACAACCAATCCATGCCTAACACTATGTCGAATCCAGCTAGCTTAAAGGGAAGCAAGGATAACGGGAAAGAATAATTCCTAATGGATATAACACATCCATCTAGAACAGTTGAGGCGGTTTCTATGGTTCCATCGGCTAATTCCACCTCATATTTCACACTTAAGGTTTTAACAGGAAGGTTCAACAGTTTACAAAACTTATCATCTACAAACGACTTATCAGCTCCCGAATCAAACAAAACTCTAGCAAAAACATCATTTACAAGAAACGTACCGGTAATGACGTTATCGTCAAGGACTGCTTCCTTTGCGTCCATTCTGAAGACTCTCGCATTAGTCTTCTTCCCTTCCTCGGCCTTCTTTGCAAACTTTGGGCAGTTGGGCCGAATGTGACCTTTTTCGTTGCAACCGAAACAAGTTGCATCCTTCATTTTCTTGCAATCCACAGCTTTATGGTCTGTGGACTTGCAGATTCCACATCGTTTTTCTGAAGACTGGGATTTCGTTTCTAACCGACACCTCCCGAAGTGGTGCCTCCTGCAGATCTTGCATCTGGGTTTCTCACCCGACTGATGATCACTTTTCCTAGACCCCGACCCTTTCCGGTGGTCGTTGTTCCCTCTATGTCGCTTTTCAGATCTTCGTGAGGTGTCATCCTCACGTTTCCGTTTGTTCTCCTCAGAGCTCTTCATGGCTCTCAATCTAACCACGTCTTGAGTGAGGGAGAGGGATAGATCCGCTACGGATCGAAATGTTGTAGGTCTTGAAGCTTTGACACTTGCCTTTATCTCCGGTGCCAGACCCCCAATAAATCGAGCAATCCTACGCGGCTCCGGGGTCACCAGATAAGGCACTAGCCGGGATAAGGTGTTGAACGTAGTAAGATACGCTTGACAATCGAGATTCTTCATAACTAAGGATACAAAATCCGATTCGATTCGTTCGACCTCGTGCTGCGGACAGAAGTTCTCTTTAATCAGGGCCACAAACTGTTCCCATGACAACCCGTACAGTGTGGCCTTACCGGCAGCTTGTAGGAGTGACTTCCACCATGCTAACGCATCTCCCTTAAACGACTGGGACACGTACTTCACGACGTCCCTATCAGCACACCCGCTGATATCTACCACAGTATCCATCTCATCGATCCACGTCATACAATCGACGGCTCCCTTTTCCCCAGTGAAATCTCTGGGCTTGCAAGATACAAAATACTTGTACGTACAGGACCTGCTGTACGTGTCATGTTTCAGCTTAATCTCCTGCTTTGGGACGCTGCTGTGGTTGGAGGAATGATTATCATCCTCAGCTTTCTTCGGCTCACTCTTTTTAGATGGCGGCTTACTATGGGCCTCAGAATGAGTCTTGGGCTTTGCGTGCGTTTCTGTTCGGGTCCTACTCCGAGTACCACTAGATTCCTTGAACTGCCGATCCATAGCCTTGGCGACAGCATTATCTATCAGTGCTTGCAATTCTGCACCGGTAACGTGAATCTTTGCATTATCTGAGTGTTCCCCAGAATGACTGTTGGTCTCCTCCGATTTGGCCATTGTAGCTTTAAGCTACAATAAAGGACAAGGTCTTATTTAGAACCTAACAGTATTATCGTTCTAGACGATTTATTAACCATGGTATCAAGAACCTTAGCAGTTAATTTAATAAATTTCATTCAGGCTCTTAATAGCAATCAAGGAATGAAAATATATATATTGGCACCATAGGCCTAGTCACAACGGACAATTACTAAATTATAATTTAGATTTTTATAGGATTATAAATTGTATAATTAAACAAATAATCCTTTACTAGACAGAGAGTCATAAACCACACTGTCATTACATAACATAGTTATAACCCGTAGGTATCAAGTCATAAACAGACTTGTGTACAGATATAATCTGTAGATAATTCATTTCTTGGCAGGGAGTTATAAACCACAACTGCCACTATATGACATAGTCATAACCCGTAGGTATCAAGTCATTAATAGACTTGTATACAGATATAATCTGTAGATAATTCATTTCTTGGCAGGGAGTTATAAACCACAACTGCCACTATATGACATAGTCATAACCCGTAGGTATCAAGTCATTAATAGACTTGTATACAGATAGAATCTGTAGATAATTTATTAAAAAGGGTGGCTTGTGTGATTCTACAGATCACGCTTGGCCAGGAATGTTAACATGTTCTCCGATGTTAACAGGGAGTTGAATCCTTTCAACCAGGTTTTACCATCATGGCCAGGCCTGTTAATAAGGCATTCAAGCTAGGTTATACCTTACTAAGATTCTTACAAATGGCAAATCAAATAAAAATTGATATTTTCCATTATTTTAATATTATATTCATGCATATATATAAAATGGTAAATTCAAACTAACCATATCAATTTCAAATAAAATACCAGTACATATTTGCCCTAAACGGGACTTTGAAATAACATGAATAACATGAATAACATGCCCGCGCAGGGGCTAAACAAGTAACAACAATAACAAAATAAAATAAAGCAAACCCACGCAGGGGTCAACAGAACAGCATACCCTCGTAGGGGTAGAATAAGATAGATATACCCACGCAGGGGTAGAGTACAAGGATAGATGTCCACGCAGGGACATGAGTACATGAGACAATAATCGAAGGATTCAATGATCCCTCTTGCTCTTACCCTTGAGCAGGTCAAACACCTTCTTGAACATGCCACGGTTGTGACGGCGATCACTTTGCAACTCCCGTCGCATGCTATCAATCCCATGCAGGATTTCCTGAACCTGCGGCGGCGACATCATAGGCGCCGGTGGCGGTGGCTGGAAGTGCTGCGGCTGCGGCGGCTGGTACGGCTGCGGTGGCTGTTGGTAACCCGGAGGGTAACCAAAAGTAGACTGCCCAGCAGCCCAAGTGTCTCCCAATGGACCACTAGGTGGGAGTGAGCTGTAGTTCACAGCTTGCCAATAAGGGTCTCCTGTGTAATCATAACCCTGAGGGAAAACGTGCTCGAACGGGTTAAACTGAGCTGCACTAGCATAAGCCGGAATCGGCTCTCCATAGTTCTGCGGCGGCAGAGGCGGAATCGGTACAGAAGTAACCTCCGATACGGGATGTTGAGACTCCCCCGTCTCGGACTCCCCGGGTAGAGACGTGTAGCGGCTGCTACTAACATGTGGAGGGGTGCCTATGCGAATCCCTCCGCGCGTAGACATGCGCGCATTCCTCCTTGGCCTCTGGGGCGGAGGAGGTAAAACTGGTGGCGGCGGTGGTGACGGAGTGATCACGTCACGCCATAGGGCCTCAGATAGGTCCTGCGGTAGAGGCGGCTGCTGCTGAAGCTGCTGCGAGTGGTGCTGCGAGTGCACCGGTGAAATCTGGTGAGACTGGAGCATTGGAGAGTTGTGGCTGGGGGTGAAATACCAATCATGCTGCTTAAACCTCTCCTGAAAGCTGTCCCCACCATTGTAGGGTGATCCCCTAAATGGCGACCCATCCGATATCTCAATCGGATGGTTAGGCGTACCTGATGGCGGTAGCGAGGGGTCCGTATCCTCGTCGACGTCCATCTCGTGACCACCAGAAAAGTGGTCCTCCGGTCCGAGTGGGTTATGGCCCACTGGCTCATCCCCAAAAGCATTAGGGTCATATAAACCCTGGTAGACTGGCGCTGGATACTGGTGCGGTGACTGATGCAAAGGTATGTAGGATCCATGCGAACCATGGGGCCCATTCTCCGAGTGGGGCCCAAACGAGTGGGGTAAAGACGGTGAAGTGCTGGCGGATACCGAGTGTCTAGCAGGCTCGGCGAAAGACCTCCAAAGGTCGTTGGCGGCTGTGTTGTGCGTGGCGGATGGTGCTCGCCTATGTGAGGGCCCTGCCTCATGGTCGTGGGTTGTAGCAAATCCTCCTCGACCTCTCATTCGTGGCGGCATAGTGGTCCTGTCAAAAGTCAAACAAGTTGCACAACAAAATATATAAGACAATGCAAAATAATAAAAATAAATTAAACGAAAAGTTGAACATTTCCTAAGTTCTTTGTCTAGACTCGAAAATCGAGGAATGTGCAATTGTGTAACTGAGATTAAACACATTAGGATAGTGTTTAATTCACTCAGCATTGGATCTGATACCAACCTGTCACACCCCGATTTCCACGTGTCACCGGTGGGCCCGGTGTGGGGTACAGTGACGTAGTTGGCATCGTCATAGACAATCAACACAATATAATAATGCACAGCGGAAGCAGAATAGAAACATTTCAACTTTAAATAAGTGCAATAATAAATATCACAGTAGTTGAAATGGATCCACAGGCGGATCAAATAAAATAAGATAAAAATAGTTCAACAGATATATTGTCGTCCGAGCTTGCGAGACTATAGCGGACGCTCTTAGGAAACAACCAGCCTATTTCCGTATAGTACCTGCACTTAACCTTTTGGGAAAAATACGTCAGTTTACACTGGTAAATACAAGTCGACTGACTCATTTTGAAAATGATTTAAAATTGATTTAAATGCACAAGGCATAAATATTTTTATTAACTTGGGATAATTATATAATATAAACTTGTGAACGATTTACATGCACTCGTATCTCTGGTGGCCCGGGATCTACTGTCCGGGCTAGAGATTAAATGACACACCACATTAAAGAGTTATACACGTCGGGTGTACGCCTACACCCCGTGCTCTGGTCGTGGCCATCTCGTAAGATAATGCCAAGGATATCCGGGACACGGTCAATAACCCCCCAAAGCCTTTAAGTAAGACAAAACTGTTTAAACGAAGTCGCACAAGCTATTCAAGACTGTACACCTATAAGGCGCAGGACTTGTGCGCCCGATCAAGCGGTATTTTAAATACCGTACCCCAAGCCCGTATAGGGAAAATAAGTCAAAATGTATTTACCTGAGCAAGTATAAGTCACAAATGATAAGTGTTGGTAGCTTTTACCGGGCCTCCTAATCTGGAACAAGGTTTATAATTAACCTATTAGATTCCTAACGGCCTTTTATTTAAGCTTAAGCTTTGACCGGTTAGTTTTAGGAATGATACGGTTTACGCACGATTAAGCGAAAGACCGGATAGAATGTGATTTAGACCCGACAAGTTTGAATACTTGTATAATATGGGTATACTAAATACATTCTGGATTTTGAAATAAAAATGATATCGTTTGACCCGTTTCGGTCGATTTACGCAAACTAGCTACGTAAACCGAACCGAACGCGAAAAGGGCGATACGGGTAGACCAATGATTTAAATGCAAGTTCCCTGAGATAATATGCTTAAAATATGATATTATATCAGTAAGTGTAACACCTCGAATTTTTGTGTCCAATGATGTGTTAACACGTGGCATTTGTTTACACGTGGCATCTATAATAAATAAGGGACTAATTTTGACAAACCTTGAAAGTATGTAAATTCGAGGGTTATAAATGTCAACAAGGGTAAATATACTGTATAGTATCCCTAAATAATGCTTAAACCTTCAATCGAATAAATTATAGATCGTACAAAAATAAAACGCGGAAGAAAGTGAGAGATTACAAACTACAGGGGTTAACTGTGTCAACATGTTTAATAATACCTCTGAGTGACCCTTTAACGTTCCAAAGACTTTGTAACGGTAATATACCCTCACTAAAATAATATATATGAATTTCGCGAAGTTTCGATATGAAACGAGAAAGTTACGATCGAAATCGTAGAAGAAGGGTTAAAAGCGTCAACAGTGAAAGTTAAGGCTTTCCAATATAATTAATAAATAAACCGGGGACTTAATAATGCGGGTAATTAACACGAGGCCCCTATCGGTAAATAACCGAGGGCCAAACCGCAAAGTTACCCCTTCAAAACCGAAAGGCCAGGTGAATCATTACGAAAGATTTCGTTATTAATGGCCAGATTCTGTAATTATTACAAAAAGATTTAAAAATCCTGAAATCTTAACCTTAGGCGACCCGCGTGAAGGTTAGGGATTAGTTGAGGCGGGCCGCGAGCCTCCTCACTAATTCGCCTGATTTCTTCACCTTTAGGCGACCCGCATTAAAAAGCATGGGAACTCCCATGCGGGCCGTGTAAAGTGCCCAGATGCAGAATGGTTGTAACTACTTGGCTTTTGGAACTTTTGAACGATCAAACACCAATTAATGGAGCATGGGCACCCTACATTTGACCCATAACACTTAGGGGACATCTACCCATCACCCCTGACCTGTTATGGTAGTTATAATGATCATAGGAGCTTGTTTTTGGCTATAAATAGCACCTTTGTGTGCATAACCATTCACACAATCAAAACACACAACTACTGATCATTCTAAGTGCTCCCAAGCCTTCTCTTCTGCTCCATAAACAAGAACACACTTCTGTAAGTCGTTCACAATCAATTTGGTCTTGCATTTCCATAGTTATAGCTCATAAACGCAACCGTCGTAACTAACGGTTGTCATTGCAATATCTTGCAAATGGTTCAGTCTTATGACGAATCAAAAATGGTTATGAGTTGGTATTTATGTGGGTATTAAACCTCTAAAATGGTTCCCCCTGATCACCACTCTAACTATGTCAATTATCGAGTCAAACGTGCGGTTAAAAAGTCAACAGAAAGCTATTTTAGCGATTTAAGCATAATCTGTAATGTATATGTTATGGAACCTGTTTTGACAATCATAAACCATGATAATAAGTATATAAACCTGTTTGCGCTCGTTTGAATCGATCATTTACTATATAGAACCGGTTCGGAGCCGAAAGTCGCAAAAGTTTGACTTTTGCTTTGACTTCAGTTCTGACCCGTTTTAGTGAGGTATAAATATACCTTAGGACTCTCTTAGGACCAGGTCACATGTTGGTATACGCCTCTGTGGTCGGTTCATGAGTTATCCGAGTCTTTAGCGCGTTTCCGTCATTCGCCTAAAAGTTGACCGTAACGGCCTTTTAAAATTAAAACGAGTATTTCGGACACGTGAACGGACCAAAACCTTGCTTATTAAATTATAAGCATGTCCCTAAAGTTTCACGTCAAACCAAGGTCTAGAATGAGAGTTATGCTAAAAGGCGCACTTTTAAGAAAGTTTTGTAATTAACGGCGCAATTAGCATAACGCCCATCTAACCCAAGTTTTCGTCACCAAAACTTTTACCCACTGTGGTAAAATAATATTTTGGGAATTTTAAAGATTTTTAATAATTTTTACCTTGCTCATAACCTGCGGTTATGGCTACGGTTCGGTAAATACCGAATATGCCCCTTTTGGCCAAAACGGGAGTTCTACAAGGTCTTTTGACCCGATTCCAATTGCCACTGGTTTTAAATAATAAATAAAGTATTTTAAGCTTTATAAGCTGTTCGGGAAACTCAGATTTCCTGTAGAACTCGAAAATCCCTTTTAAAGTCTTTAAAATGACCGAAAAGCCCCTACGGGGCATAATACTAACTTAAACTCGTTACGGGCGTCACGGAAGGTATCCTACTGATACCACAACCCATTTAAGGCATATTGACTTAGGAAATAAGCGTACGACTCTTATGGTTAACCGTTTCGCCTATTTGCGCACACGGTACGGCCCACGGAACTAGTTTTCGTGCAATAGCCGATATGGGTCAAATTATATTATTTGAACCCCAAAATCCAGAGTATGAACTATAAAACCTATATAAAACAAGTCTCTAAACTTGTTGGGTCCAAATCATACTCCATTCTCGGTTTTCGCCTTTTCGTGCGAATTAACCATATCTATATATCGGAATCAACCGGTTTAAGCTACTAATACAAGGACCGTTAGGATTCTGAGAGGTTAATTAAAACCTTCGTTCCAGATTAGGAGCCCCAGTAAAAGCTATCGGTGACTTGATCTAAATTAAGGATTAATACTTGCAAAGGTAAATACTTTAACTTATTTCCCCTATATGGGCTTGGGTTACGGTATACTAATACCGCTTGATTGAGCATTATATAATTCCATCGCTTAGGTGGTTAATTGATTTAAATATGATCGGCTCATTTAAACAGTTTTGTTGCTTATAAGCCTTTGGGGGGTTTAATGACCGTTGTCCCGGATATCCTTGGCATCATTTTACGAAATGGCCACGACCATCGACATCCCGGTGTAGGCGTACACCCGGTATAAAGTGTCGACATTAAAATTAAAAGACGTAGCCGTTGGTTTTCATACTACGGTTTTACGCAAACGTGGTGTGTCTATAAATCTTTAACCCGGCACGACCCGGGCTACTGAACGCATAAAAGAACATGTAAAACGTTCACAAGATCATTATGAATTTTCCCAAGTTATAAAAGAGTTTGTGCCTTGTGCATTCAAATCAATTTTAATAAACATTTTCAAATGTGTCAGTTGAATGTATTTACCAGTGTAAACTGACGTATTTTCCCCAAAAAGATTAAGTGCAGGTACCTAAACGTAATTGGCTGGTATTAGCTCCCTAGCGTCGGGATAAGCCTCGCAAGCTTGATTGCAGTATCTAATGGAACAATACTTTATTTGTATTTTACGATCCACTGTGGATATTCAACTTTTGTAATACATTTTGATATTACAATCAGAGGTTGAAATTATATATTTAAATTAAGCTTCCGCTGTGCATTATATAATTGTGTGGTTTGACTATATTGTTGCCAACATCGTCACGGTAATCCCCCACCGGGCCCACCGGTGAGACACGTGGAAATCGGGGTGTGACAGGTTGGTATCAGAGCCAACATTGAGTGAATTAAACACTATCCTATTGTGTTTAATCTCAGTGACACAATTGCACATACTTGAGTCTAGACAAGAACTTAGGACAAATTCGGATTGATACTCCTTTTTGTCTTTAATTTTTCGATTCGATTTTTAATAAGTTTTAAGCAGGAAAATGCCACCTGTTATATTCCGAGGAAGAGGAAGGGGAAGAAGAGGCCGAGGAGAAATCGTGACACATCACGATCAAGAAGCTGGACCATCTGGTACAAGACATCCTTCGATGACACGAAGCGAAGAGCCACAACGACGAAGAGATCTTTACGAACCAGCGAGGCATTCCACTTCGCACAGCTCGACGCCATCCTACCGGCACTCCTTTGGGCCAGATTCAGAAAATAATCCCAATAACCCACAACCTTCCTTTATACCTCTACAACGTTCGGTATCGCACCGAAATTACGACGACCCTACTCCATACTACGTAGCTCAGTTTAATCCGGCTGACTACATACAGGAACCTTCAGGTTTTGTTCCACTAGGGCCACAAGACCATTTTTCTGAAGATCCCATGGAGGAAGATGAGGATCCAACTGAACCAGCTCGTGGTACGCCCACGCATCCGATAGAAGTATCTGATGGATCTTCATATCATGGTCCGCAGTATCAAGGCCCAGACAACTTTATGGCCTTGTTTGACCGACATGAGTGGTACAACACACCATCTCATCAGACATCGCAACCGAGACATCCACAGGATCCCTCTGAGGATTCACGCTTTGAGGCAGTTACGCCACCACCTCCGCCACCGGCACAACCCGTAATACCTGATCCGCCGAGGCGTAGGAGGACAAATGCTCGTATGTCTACACGAGGAGGAGGGGGTATCCACTCCAGCACTCCTCGACATTCTAGTAGTAGCCACTATCCGCCACTACATGAAGAAGGACCTTCAAGTCCTATACAGGAGGCGAACTCCGCACCTACTGCACGAAATTCGCCACCATTTGGGTATGACCAACCCATACCTGCTTATACGGGTCCGACGGCTTACAACCCGTTCGAGCCATCACAAGCACAATACAACTACGGCTATGAGCGCGACCCATATGTGGTGTCGGCAAGATATAATGCGCGCTACCCTGACGGAGCACATGGAAACATGGGACCACCGGATTACTCAGCTCATGGGTATCCAATACCTCCCAGACCTCCCGTTCCGCATCAAGCGCCACAACCACGATTTTCTCCTCCTGAACAGGAAGAAATACTCCATCGACTAGATCGTGTGGAGAGAGAGTTCGAGGAAGAGAAGAAAAGCCACCGAGGATTTCTCAAGGGCTTGGCGAACCTACTAAAGGGCAAAAAGAAGAAACGTGACCACTAGCCCTTAATAGTAGTACGAATGTAATTTCTATTTTGAAATAAGTCCCTGTGTGGACAACTTATCGTATTTCAGTCCCTACGTGGACTTATATTCAGTCCTTGCATGGACACCTATCTTGTATTAGTCCCTGCGTGGACTTGTCACTTATTTTAAAACTCTCTGGAGGTATGTATTAATTGAAAGACCCGTTTAGGGCAATATGTAATTGTATTTGAGATTTTGGAATGTACGTTATGAGTTTTGTTTTAATATATATAAAAATAAATCAAAACCATTCCTTTTACATTGATCTGCCTAAATAAAGAATCTTAAGGGGGTGAAACCTAGCTTGGGGTCTTTTAAGATCAGTCAAGATGGTACGACCTAGCTGAAAAGATTCTGATTCCCTGTTAACCTCTGTACGCATGTTAACATTCATGGCAGATGTGATTCGTTAAAATCACGCACGTCATTCTTATACAATAATCCTTTAAAGGATTTCAAACCCAACTGAATGATTTATAAATCGTGGGTTAAATCACCAATGAAGGTGATCAATACTAAAACATCCATTAGTGATGCAGTGCCTACGGGCCAGAACTATTAAAACATCCATTAGTGATGCAGTGCCTACGGGCCAGAACTATTAAAACATCCATTAGTGATGTAGTGCCTACGGGCCAGTATTATAAAGACATCCATTAGTGATGCATTGCCTACGGGCCAACATATTAAAACATCCATTAGTGATGCAGTGCCTACGGGCCAGAATTATTAAAGACATCCATTAGTGATGCGTTGCCTACGGGCCAATATTATTAAAAACATCCATTAGAGATGTAGTGCCTACGGGCCAACCATATTAAAAACATCCATTTGAGATGTAGTGCCTACGGGCCGACCATATTAAGACATCCATTAGAGGTGTAGTGCCTATGGGCCATAATAATTGTCTTATAAAGACAAAAGGCAGTGGTAGTCTATGACTCTCTGTCAAAAAGAGATAAAAAGAACTACGGTTCAGATCTCTATGCCTTTGATTCTATGAAATCTCGGCTAATATTATAAAACATCCTCATGATTAGGCTTTATGCCGCCAATACTAGTTATATAGTTGAAATAGGATGTATTCAAATCCTAATATTTAATGAGATAATAAGTTAACCAAATATGGTCTCTGTACCATGGTTGACAAATTGTCATAAAAGACAATCATATAATAATCTCCTAAATTAAAATTTTGTTATCTTCTGTAACAGATTCAAGTTACAATGGCGGATCCCAATGGAGAGAACAGCCACACAAACGAAGATGACTATGACAATGCGTCAGTACATTTGACAGGCGCACAACTGAAGACTCTGATCAACAATGCTGTCCAGGCAGCTATTGATCGTCAACATACTGAGTCTCAAGGCAGATCTGTGTCAAAACCACCCTCTAAACCAAAGACACACTCCAAACCACCCTCTGAACCCAAGAAAGAAGACGACAAGCACTCGTCTACTGAGCACAGCGTTCATCGCGATCGAGAATATACTGATGCGTCCAGTGCTAAGGGTTGCACCTACAAATACTTTGTATCATGCAAGCCCCGTGAATTTACAGGGGAGAAAGGTGCGGTTGATTGTATCACCTGGCTGGACGAGATGGACACGATTGTGGACATCAGCGGGTGCGCTGAGAGGGACGTGGTTAAGTTTGTGTCCCAGTCATTCAAGGGCGAGGCCCTGGCGTGGTGGAGAGCTCTGGTGCAGGCTTCAGGTAAGTCTGCCTTGTACAAAATGTCATGGGGGGAGTTTATTACCCTCATAAAAGAAAACTACTGCCCTCAGCACGAGGTTGAGAAGATTGAGGCTGATTTTGTCTCACTAGTGATGACAAACCTGGATTGTCAAGCTTATCTGACAAGCTTTAACACTATGTCACGCCTGGTGCCATATCTTGTGACACCAGAACCACGAAGGATTGCCCGATTCATTGGGGGCTTAGAGCCGGCGATCAAGGCCAGCGTAAAAGCCTCTAGGCCAACGACCTTCAGGTCAGTTACTGACCTCTCCTTGTCTCTTACACTCGATGCTGTCCGTCTGAGGGCACAAAGGAGCAAGGAGGCTGAAAAGCGAAAGCGTGAGGATGATACCTCACGAAAGTCTGGGAAAAAGCACCGTGGAAACGGTGAAGGCAAGAGAGGGTCAGAGGCAAAGAAGGAGGGGCAAGATGGAAGACCTCACTGCAAGGTCTGCAAGAAACCTCACTCCGGGAAGTGTAGGTTTGCGTCTGGTTCACAGTCGCAACAAAAGACTCCATCCTGTGGGCTATGCAAGTCCAAGGATCATAAGACAGTGGAGTGTAAAAAGATAAAGGATGCAACCTGCTTTAATTGTAATGAAAAGGGGCACATAAAGAGTAATTGCCCGAAGTATGCCAAGAAGGCGGAAGAAACGAAGAAATCAAATGCGAGAGTTTTCCGCTTGGATGCAAAGGAAGCGGTTAAGGACGACAATGTGCTTACAGGTACTTTTCTCGTAAATAATATATTTGCAAGAGTACTGTTCGATTCTGGCGCTGATAAGTCCTTTGTAGACCAGAAATTTTGCCAACTGCTAAATATGCCAATCAAAACCCTTGACGTGAAATACGAAGTAGAGTTAGCAGACGGCACGATAGAAACCGTCTCTACTATTCTAGAAGGATGTGAAATATCCATTAGGAACCATTCTTTTCCTTTATCTCTACTTCCCTTCAAATTGGCGGGTTTTGATATCGTGCTAGGCATGGACTGGTTATCCCATAACCAGGCCCAAATCATTTGCGGCAAAAGGCAAATAGTTTTAAAGACTCCGAGTGGTGAATCTCTTACCATTCGAGGGGATACGCATTACGGATTGCCCGAAGACGTATCTATGCTGAAAGCTTCAAGGTGTTTGAACAGAGGCTGTGTAATTTACATGGCTCAGGTGATAATTGAAGAACCAAAGCCGAAGATCGAGGATCTTCCTGTCATTTCTGAATACCCCGAGGTTTTTCCTGAAGAACTACCTGGTTTGCCACCAGATAGACAAGTGGAGTTCAGGATTGACATCATTCCTGGAGCAGCTCCGATAGCCAGAGCACCTTACAGATTAGCGCCAACGGAAATGAAAGAACTGAGGACCCAGTTGGATGAACTGCTGGCGAAAGGTTTTATCAGACCTAGTTCATCTCCCTGGGGGGCTCCTGTCCTATTTGTAAAGAAGAAGGACGGATCAATGCGGTTGTGCATCGACTATAGAGAGCTGAATAAAGTTACCATAAAGAATAGATATCCTTTACCAAGGATCGATGATCTATTCGATCAGCTGCAAGGAGCAAGCTACTTCTCAAAGATCGACTTAAGGTCGGGTTATCATCAACTAAGGGTCAGAGATGAAGATGTACACAAAACTGCATTTAGGACTCGCTATGGTCATTACGAGTTCCTAGTGATGCCTTTTGGGCTCACAAATGCACCGGCTGCGTTCATGGATCTCATGAATCGCGTTTGCAAGCCATACTTGGACAAATTCGTCATAGTCTTCATCGACGATATCCTTATATATTCCAAGAATCAAGATGACCACGAGAAGCACCTCCGTTGCATTCTCGAGTTACTACAACGTGAGAAACTCTACGCCAAATTCTCGAAATGTGAATTCTGGCTACGAGAAGTTCAATTCTTAGGACACGTTGTGAGTGAGCGTGGTATCCAAGTGGATCCCGCTAAGGTAGAGGCGGTCATGAACTGGCAAGAGCCAAAGACGCCTACCGAAATCCGTAGCTTCCTGGGGTTAGCAGGATACTACCGGAGATTTATCGAAAATTTTTCAAGGATTGCTGCGCCCTTGACTTCCTTGACCAAGAAGAAAGAAAAGTACATTTGGGGCCCGAAGCAGCAAGAGTCCTTCGAAATACTGAAGCAAAAGCTGAGCAACGCACCTGTGTTGACATTACCGGAAGGTACAGATGAATTCGTAGTTTACTGCGATGCATCACACACAGGCATGGGGTGTGTTCTTATGCAGAAGGGCAAGGTGATTGCCTATGCTTCAAGGCAATTAAAGGTGCATGAAAAGAATTACACCACCCATGATTTGGAGTTGGGTGCCGTTGTATTTGCACTGAAGTTGTGGAGGCACTACCTTTATGGTATTAAATTTGTGATTTACTCTGATCACAAAAGCCTCCAGCACCTGTTCAACCAGAAGGAGTTGAACATGAGACAACGCCGTTGGATGGAAACCCTGAATGATTATGACTGTGAAATCAGGTACCATCCCGGCAAGGCGAATGTAGTCGCCGATGCATTGAGCAGGAAGGAAAGGGTAAAACCCATTCGAATCAATGCCAAGAGCATTGAAGTTAAAAATAATTTGATTGAAAGGATTTTGGCTGCACAGCGAGAGGCTGTGTTGGAAGCTAATTATCCTAATGAAAAGCTGGGAGTAACTGAGGAGCAGTTGACTCTTAGCAAGGATGGAATTCTTAGGCTGAACGGACGTATATGGGTTCCGATTTACGGAGGACTACGTGATGTTGTTCTCCAGGAAGCCCATAGTTCCAAATACTCAGTTCATCCTGGTGCTGATAAAATGTACCAAGACTTAAAGGCAAATTATTGGTGGATAGGCTTGAAAAAGTCTGTAGCCGCCCATGTAGCAAAGTGCTTGACTTGTGCTCAAGTCAAAGCCGAGCACCAAAAGCCGTCTGGCTTGCTACAACAGCCTGAACTTCCCGAGTGGAAGTGGGAATGCGTAACTATGGACTTCATAACCAAGTTACCCAAAACCAGGAAAGGAAACGATACAATATGGGTCATAGTCGATAGGCTGACTAAATCAGCTCATTTTCTACCCATCAAGGAGACGTATAGCTCCGATATGTTAGCCCAACTATATGTTGATAAGATTGTAGCCTTACACGGCATACCTGTGTCTATTATCTCCGACAGGGATACTAGATACACATCTCACTTCTGGAAGAGTTTCCAGCAATCTTTGGGCACGCGTTTGAACTTTAGTACGGCTTACCATCCACAGACGGACGGTCAAAGTGAGCGTACTATCCAAACGCTAGAAGACATGCTACGTGCATGTGCGATCGATTTAGGTGGTAACTGGGATAAAAACCTACCCCTGATCGAATTCTCCTACAATAATAGCTACCACACCAGCATAAAGGCTGCGCCTTTTGAGGCATTATATGGTAGGAAATGCAGATCGCCTGTTTGTTGGGCGGAAGTAGGAGAGGTCCAATTATCGGGACCAGAGATTGTTTTCCAGACGACGGACAAGATTGTCCAGATCCGGGAACGTCTCAAGGCTGCCCGCGATAGGCAGAAGAGCTACGCTGATCCAAAGCGTAAGGATTTTCACTTCGAAGTAGGTGAAAAAGTATTACTTAAGGTGTCACCCTGGAAGGGGGTGATGCGTTTCGGCAAGAAGGGCAAGCTGAGTCCGAGATACATAGGGCCTTTTGAGGTCATTGAACGAGTCGGATCAGTTGCCTATAAACTAAACTTGCCTGAAGAGCTCAATGGAATTCACAATGTGTTCCACTTCTGCAATCTCAAAAAGTGCTTCGCCGACGAGTCGTTGGTGATTCCACACACAGATGTGCATATAGATGAGAGCTTAAAGTTCATAGAAAAACCTTTGTCGATTGAAGATCGACAGGTGAAGAAGCTTCGCAGAAAGCACGTACCGATTGTAAAAGTCAAATGGGATGCTCGTAGAGGTCCTGAATATACGTGGGAAGTCGAAGCTACAATGAAAGAAAAATACCCCTATTTATTTGAGTAAATCTCGGGTCGAGATTTATTTTAAGGGGGTGAGGATGTAACACCTCGAATTTTTGTGTCCAATGATGTGTTAACACGTGGCATTTGTTTACACGTGGCATCTATAATAAATAAGGGACTAATTTTGACAAACCTTGAAAGTATGTAAATTCGAGGGTTATAAATGTCAACAAGGGTAAATATACTGTATAGTATCCCTAAATAATGCTTAAACCTTCAATCGAATAAATTATAGATCGTACAAAAATAAAACGCGGAAGAAAGTGAGAGATTACAAACTACAGGGGTTAACTGTGTCAACATGTTTAATAATACCTCTGAGTGACCCTTTAACGTTCCAAAGACTTTGTAACGGTAATATACCCTCACTAAAATAATATATATGAATTTCGCGAAGTTTCGATATGAAACGAGAAAGTTACGATCGAAATCGTAGAAGAAGGGTTAAAAGCGTCAACAGTGAAAGTTAAGGCTTTCCAATATAATTAATAAATAAACCGGGGACTTAATAATGCGGGTAATTAACACGAGGCCCCTATCGGTAAATAACCGAGGGCCAAACCGCAAAGTTACCCCTTCAAAACCGAAAGGCCAGGTGAATCATTACGAAAGATTTCGTTATTAATGGCCAGATTCTGTAATTATTACAAAAAGATTTAAAAATCCTGAAATCTTAACCTTAGGCGACCCGCGTGAAGGTTAGGGATTAGTTGAGGCGGGCCGCGAGCCTCCTCACTAATTCGCCTGATTTCTTCACCTTTAGGCGACCCGCATTAAAAAGCATGGGAACTCCCATGCGGGCCGCGTAAAGTGCCCAGATGCAGAATGGTTGTAACTACTTGGCTTTTGGAACTTTTGAACGATCAAACACCAATTAATGGAGCATGGGCACCCTACATTTGACCCATAACACTTAGGGGACATCTACCCATCACCCCTGACCTGTTATGGTAGTTATAATGATCATAGGAGCTTGTTTTTGGCTATAAATAGCACCTTTGTGTGCATAACCATTCACACAATCAAAACACACAACTACTGATCATTCTAAGTGCTCCCAAGCCTTCTCTTCTGCTCCATAAACAAGAACACACTTCTGTAAGTCGTTCACAATCAATTTGGTCTTGCATTTCCATAGTTATAGCTCATAAACGCAACCGTCGTAACTAACGGTTGTCATTGCAATATCTTGCAAATGGTTCAGTCTTATGACGAATCAAAAATGGTTATGAGTTGGTATTTATGTGGGTATTAAACCTCTAAAATGGTTCCCCCTGATCACCACTCTAACTATGTCAATTATCGAGTCAAACGTGCGGTTAAAAAGTCAACAGAAAGCTATTTTAGCGATTTAAGCATAATCTGTAATGTATATGTTATGGAACCTATTTTGACAATCATAAACCATGATAATAAGTATATAAACCTGTTTGCGCTCGTTTGAATCGATCATTTACTATATAGAACCGGTTCGGAGCCGAAAGTCGCAAAAGTTTGACTTTTGCTTTGACTTCAGTTCTGACCCGTTTTAGTGAGGTATAAATATACCTTAGGACTCTCTTAGGACCAGGTCACATGTTGGTATACGCCTCTGTGGTCGGTTCATGAGTTATCCGAGTCATTAGCGCGTTTCCATCATTCGCCTAAAAGTTGACCGTAACGGCCTTTTAAAATTAAAACGAGTATTTCGGACACGTGAACGGACCAAAACCTTGCTTATTAAATTATAAGCATGTCCCTAAAGTTTCACGTCAAACCAAGGTCTAGAATGAGAGTTATGCTAAAAGGCGCACTTTTAAGAAAGTTTTGTAATTAACGGCGCAATTAGCATAACGCCCATCTAACCCAAGTTTTCGTCACCAAAACTTTTACCCACTGTGGTAAAATAATATTTTGGGAATTTTAAAGATTTTTAATAATTTTTACCTTGCTCATAACCTGCGGTTATGGCTACGGTTCGGTAAATACCGAATATGCCCCTTTTGGCCAAAACGGGAGTTCTACAAGGTCTTTTGACCCGATTCCAATTGCCACTGGTTTTAAATAATAAATAAAGTATTTTAAGCTTTATAAGCTGTTCGGGAAACTCAGATTTCCTGTAGAACTCGAAAATCCCTTTTAAAGTCTTTAAAATGACCGAAAAGCCCCTACGGGGCATAATACTAACTTAAACTCGTTACGGGCGTCACGGAAGGTATCCTACTGATACCACAACCCATTTAAGGCATATTGACTTAGGAAATAAGCGTACGACTCTTATGGTTAACCGTTTCGCCTATTTGCGCACACGGTACGGCCCACGGAACTAGTTTTCGTGCAATAGCCGATATGGGTCAAATTATATTATTTGAACCCCAAAATCCAGAGTATGAACTATAAAACCTATATAAAACAAGTCTCTAAACTTGTTGGGTCCAAATCATACTCCATTCTCGGTTTTCGCCTTTTCGTGCGAATTAACCATATCTATATATCGGAATCAACCGGTTTAAGCTACTAATACAAGGACCGTTAGGATTCTGAGAGGTTAATTAAAACCTTCGTTCCAGATTAGGAGCCCCAGTAAAAGCTATCGGTGACTTGATCTAAATTAAGGATTAATACTTGCAAAGGTAAATACTTTAACTTATTTCCCCTATATGGGCTTGGGTTACGGTATACTAATACCGCTTGATTGAGCATTATATAATTCCATCGCTTAGGTGGTTAATTGATTTAAATATGATCGGCTCATTTAAACAGTTTTGTTGCTTATAAGCCTTTGGGGGGTTTAATGACCGTTGTCCCGGATATCCTTGGCATCATTTTACGAAATGGCCACGACCATCGACATCCCGGTGTAGGCGTACACCCGGTATAAAGTGTCGACATTAAAATTAAAAGACGTAGCCGTTGGTTTTCATACTACGGTTTTACGCAAACGTGGTGTGTCTATAAATCTTTAACCCGGCACGACCCGGGCTACTGAACGCATAAAAGAACATGTAAAACGTTCACAAGATCATTATGAATTTTCCCAAGTTATAAAAGAGTTTGTGCCTTGTGCATTCAAATCAATTTTAATAAACATTTTCAAATGTGTCAGTTGAATGTATTTACCAGTGTAAACTGACGTATTTTCCCCAAAAAGATTAAGTGCAGGTACCTAAACGTAATTGGCTGGTATTAGCTCCCTAGCGTCGGGATAAGCCTCGCAAGCTTGATTGCAGTATCTAATGGAACAATACTTTATTTGTATTTTACGATCCACTGTGGATATTCAACTTTTGTAATACATTTTGATATTACAATCAGAGGTTGAAATTATATATTTAAATTAAGCTTCCGCTGTGCATTATATAATTGTGTGGTTTGACTATATTGTTGCCAACATCGTCACGGTAATCCCCCACCGGGCCCACCGGTGAGACACGTGGAAATCGGGGTGTGACAGTAAGTTATGTTCTATATTGCCCGGGATAATTTTAAACTCAATTTATGTCTTAGAAGGGCATTTTGGTCATTTAAAAGATAATAAAAGGGTAAAATTAGAAATCTGGGTTTCGGGTCTGGTTCATACAGTAAATATACTTAATATAACATATTATATCAGTAGGGTATGACCCATATATCAAATTTATCATTTAAAACCAAACTATGCACCGTAGGGGTATTTTAGTAAATTCACAAGGGCTAAAAACGCCAAAACTGGAAGTCTGAGTTTATATACTTATACTTACTGTTATTATATGAAAATATGCAAGTTACATCAGTAGGTATAGGTCTTATATGTTTAAAACGAGTATAACGCTCACTATGCGCTTAAAACGCTAAATATGCGATTTAAGGGCGTTTTCGGGTTTTCAAATTAAATCTGAGATTTTTATATTTCCAGAATACTTAAAATAATTTATTCATCATATAAAATCAGTAGAAAAAGGTTTCGGGTCAAAAGGATGTGTAAAACTCATTTTATGGCTAAAACGGTCAAAACCGACATAAGCCGAAATGACTAGGCGATCTAGGATCCGTTCAGCCAAAAATTAATTAAAAATCATCAAAATTCCCAGAATATTATATTACTTCAGTTGGTAAAAAGTTTTGTACCAAAACGTGGCCAGAAACGGGTTCTATGCGAAAAGGACCGTTTATGTAAATTTATAATATAGTTTTACGCTAATGGCCATAACTCACAATCTGGACCACCAACTGATCCGAAACTTTCGGTGCAAGTTCATATATTAGGAATAAAGATTTCTATCCTTTCATTTTTCCAAAAATCACGTTTTAAATCAAAAAGGGCAAAATAGTCAACTTTATGCATAAACCGGAAACATGCATTCGAATAGGCTAAGCATAGACTCAATCAAGGAAAATTCCAGAAAGTTTAACTAAAATAAAAATAGTCAAAAATACTTTCCAATACAGATCTCGAACATGCATGTACGAATCCGAATCGATAGTCTACGAAATAATCGTTTTACAAGACTTTCGGTTCCGATTCGTGGCTATACTATAGATTGTCGAGTTGATGATGATTAAAACACATTCTTATATGTATTACAAGTTATTTATGATGATCAATCAGATTGCATGTCATCTATATCATTATTCATGTCATTTTTCACAAAGATCGCTTTTGTTGACTTTTTAGAAATAGGTTTGACTCGACATTTAGCATGCATGTAGTGGGAATCAGAGAGTACCCTTTAGAGGGTTTGTTTCCCACATAAATACCAATCTATAACAAGTTTCAATTCGAGAAATGACTGAAAGAAATCCGTTTAATCAGAAAGTCAAAGGTTATGAACACCCAGTTTGACTTTTATCAATAAACACAACAAGAACGGATTAAAGAACGAATTGAAAGCTTACAAAGGTCCTATAGATGTTTAGTGAACACTAGAAAGCAGCTTTGATGATCGGATTAGCTCCAGGAAGTCTTGAGAGCCTTTGCAAGTCTTGAGAGTTCTTGTTCCCAATTGTAAATGATCAAAAATGAGATGAATTCGGATTTAAAGCTGAAGTTTTGAGGTTTACTGTTGATGTAGGCATGCAAGGCTTCTTATTGGTGCATTTGGAGGCAAGAACAACTGGATTCCACTCAAATTCGGACCCAATTCGACCCAAATCCGATTTTCTGCTCGCTGGCAGTCCCACGCGGCCCGCTTGGGCTTTACCAGGCGGGTCGCCTGACCCTGGTTCAGCAAAACAAGTTTTTATTTTTGGCAGCTTTAGTCCCTGAGCTTGCGTGCGATGTTTCGGCTACTTTTCTCGACCCGTAAACCCCCAAACTTGGTTTTTAAGAACCTTAGGACTTTTACCAACATGGTAATGTCCTTGGATAACTTTGCGCTCAACCGAAAAGCCATGAAATTCGACGTTGACGCTTTTAGTCCCTTAAGTACGGTTTTGGCCATAACTTTCTCATACGTTGACGAAACTTCATGAAATTTTTACCACATATTCTAGTGAGTATATTTTAGCTATACAAAGCTTCGGGTCTGCCAAAAGTTCACTCAGAGGTATAAATTAAACATGTTGACACTTTTGGCCCCTATAGTTTGAAATACTTCACTTTTGTGCAATTTCCGCGTCGTATGATCCATGAACCATCCGTTTAAGGTTATAAACATTATGTAGGGTTATCATAGAGTCTATTTATCCATTGTTGACACTTTGGACCCTTACGTTCCATAGTTTTCACTGTTTGTCACTTTTAGTCCCTCTAAAGTATGCTTTCACATAACGGAACCTTATGACACGTGTCAAGACATTATTGGACGAAATTTTTCGAGGTGTTACACTATTGCATCCTATACCACGTAAGTTAACGCAAGGTTTAAAGTAATCAGCACAATGGTTTGCTTGTATTATGTAATGAAAAGTAATACTTATTCAAGAATTTGCTTATGCAGGGTAAGAGAGCAAACGGACCAGAGATAGCCAAGTTAATCTCTGCAATTGTAGAGGGAAACAATGCTCAACACGACAGGTTCAATCACATTAGATCTCATTGTGGCATTTCATCAAACAGGTGGTAGGCTGGTTTGCATTGTGATGGGGAATAATAAACTTGAGTCCTCCAATCAATCCCCTAACTCAGATGCCAATCAGGTTGAATTTGTCGTTAGAAACGCTCAATCTCTCTTGTCAAATGAATACAAAGATTAATATATTCAATGTGATCTTGCTTGTAAATGTATATAATCTATCATAATTCAAGATATCTTTATTACAAAACATAAATTGCATACCTTTACCATCATCGATGGGAGGATTTAAATGTCGGAATACTAACCACCGCCGTTGTTGATCAGCAGTGGAATCTTTCTTTTGTACTTGTTCAACGGGTTAGAAAATGCAGACCCCACAAGTCGATATGGCTCCTTGATTTCAAGACTATAAAGCCAATCACATGAGCATGCTAAAAAACTTATAATCTAATTACTACAAATAAGAAGATGATAATAACTACCTTGCCACTATCGTAATTAGGGTCATTGCGGTCAATATGAGTTTCACCATCAGTGTCAAGTAGTTTTCCTTCCGTCTAAGTTGATTTTCCTTCCGTCTATTTGTACTGGGTGGACTTCGACGTGCACGATTTGAGCAAAGGGCTTCGTGAGGGATCAGAAACCGCCTGATCATTGAAGATGTACCTATGGTGCGACTGGATTCCTGCAATTTGAAAAGTAAAAAAGTCAGTGGGTGATTCACCAACGCTTGCCATACATTACCCCCGATCGGACCACAAACACCAAGCTTCGTCGCCCATGCTAAACTCTAGTCCGCCCTTGAATCTTTGCTATCACAACCAAACAATCGGAGTAACAGTTGTACTATCCGAAAACAACCCTACCACTCTTGTAATGACGAAACCGACACAGGAAAATGGAATCCTCGTTATTCGATCAGTGTGTAGGAGTAGAAGAGAAGAGTGGACCTGCAATCTCGCTTTGCTTGGCTCGCCTACGTATTAACAT
The DNA here is from genome assembly GCF_002127325.2 of Helianthus annuus. Lineage (NCBI taxonomy): Eukaryota > Viridiplantae > Streptophyta > Magnoliopsida > Asterales > Asteraceae > Helianthus > Helianthus annuus. The sequence continues at coordinate 154,513,825 of NC_035446.2, read as the reverse complement.
GTCAGCAAAAAAAGACTAAAATGATCAGACACTAACTACATTAGAAGCCACTAACTTCAGATATAAACAGAGAGTTCCAAAATTCAAATTTTAAACTATTGAAATGAAATGCAGATGACGATTCACCTAGATTTGATTCAGAACAGAATTCGTAAGAGTTCCAAAATTAGAAGCCACTGACAACATCAGACTAAAGAGAGTTGTGTAAGCTGCTGTTGAAGGATTTTGATGAAAAGCAGTCCATATTGAAAAATAATAAAAATGCAGCCATTAAGGTAATCACTAAAAATGGCAACATAATCCTTCACTTAGCAGTCGAAATGGGTTGGTGAACTTTACCCTTTCTATTAGCTCTTTGTGGAGTAAATATGCCAAGATTTAGTCTAATGAACTCTTAACTAAAACTATATAAAAATATTTTTTTATTACTCACTCTGTCATATGCATACTTAAAGTATCAAGCCGCGTCATCAATGACATTGCCAAAACGAAGATCCAATATTAGTAAACATGTTTCAAAAATAAATTACTCAAATAATTTTATATTTTTAATAGAAAGCCCATTGGTGCATTTCATCGAACACTTCATAGACACAAACAAAAGTTAAGCACAAACGATAACAAATATAGAAGTTTCTTTGAAGTCAAGCTCACAACTCATCCAATCCGTAACAAATATATATGACTGCCCCTAGAAACTCGATCAAACGAAAGAGAAATCATTGATTTAACATGGTCTCTGCTTAAGAACTGTGTTCATTCTTCAATGCATGAACTGAAACCCCTTCAAAACCATTTTCAACTAAATCAACAACAATGGATGCAAAATAAAAGGCAGATTCAAGTAGGTATTGATTAAAATCATAAAAGATTTAATACAATATAAAAATAGTAGAAAATTATACATTAATTACCTGAAGATTATAAAGTTGATTTGATCAAGTGCACCGATCAGATCAAAATAATCAACACTAAAAGAACTTACCAGCATGTGAATCCATTTTTTATTTCGAAGCAAGAGAGCTTCGTTGTTGGCCCTGTTGACTTGATTCTTGATATGTCTTTGGAAATAGATATCGGTGATGGTAGATTTATGTGTGGTGCAACAATCAAATGGAAGGGATGAAATATTCAATCGGCGTTTCGGTCGATTTCAATTGATGAATCTTGGGTTTCAATCATCAATAATGAAGCAATGATCATTATAATGAAGCAGTGAAACCTAATTGACTTCATGATTGATTGCTTCCCACCGTTTCACCCTTTCATTTGCGTCTTGATTTATGAGGAATGTCGTTTAGGTTTCTTAATAGATTCAATCATAAAGGTAGATTGAAAGAGAACGATTCAGGTGAATAAACTGATGATAATATATGGGGATGTAAGAAGAGGAGGATAAAATGGGAAGAAAAATATAAAAATATAGGTGTTATTTAAGACTTTTAGTCTGCCATCTTAAAAAATAGGTGTTAAATTACTTTTGTGTCCATTGGAAATGTATTATATAGTTATATAGATATATAGATATATAGATATATAGATAGTAATAGAGAGCTACATTAATTAAGAGTGTCAATTATATATATATTGATTTCGAGGGACGATATATAGTAACTTTATTTTTATAATAACATATAGTTTTTTATTTTTATTATTTAATATATTATAATAGTTTATTATTATATTTACTTTTAGTAACGTATTTTTCTTTTTTTTTTAACATCTATTTCCTTTACCTTTTTTTAATAATTATTTTTTTCTTTTTTTTAACATATATTAATTTATCGATTAATTTGATACTTTTTTAATAAGTTACATTTATAACTTTTTTTCTAAAAACTTAAGTACGTAGTTGTGCTTGATTTCTTTCCTTGACATTCCGTTATAAGTTTTGTTAAAACGAGGTTATACTCAAAATAAAGACTTTATTTGATATCATAAAACGGTATAATGATAAACTAAATCGTTCCAATGGTTTGACTTTCTAAACAACATGCTTTATTTTAAAATCACGTTTGTTTTATATTATCATTTGCTCAATTTCGCCGCAACGCGCGATATAAAAAAACTCTTGAAAACTTTAACACGATAAATATATTTATTCGTGTAAAATACATTATTCTAATTAGATATTATGAAAATCCTATAAGAAAAAAAAACAATTCACATATTCTTTTGTACTAAATACATCACTCTAACCGGGCATACTTTAAATTGTTTAGTCGGAAAACAATCGTACACGAGTGTACGATCTTAACTTAAAGATTCAAACTGGTTAACTTGTGCTGATAGAGATTGTAAACAGAGTTGACAGTTTGTAAATAGCCTAAAAGAATCATAAACAAGTTGATAAGTAGAAATAAACTAGAATTACCACTCGTTGCGACAAGGATTTATTAGTTATATATCGTATTACATGAAATGCAAATGTTTCTTACATGACTGCGAGCCTGTGTATAAAACATATAAAATAATAACTAAGTCGATCTCTATCCACGCGTTGCGACAGACCTATCAAACGGGGAAAATAAATGTGTTGCGATGGGCCTGTCAAACGGGAAAAGTAGATGAAAAAACTTTGAACCTCACACACACACACATTGCGGCGTGTTAACTCGGAAAATTTAGAACGAAACGTTAAACAGAAAGTTTGCGAAAGATGAAAAGTATAAGGTATCAAAATTGAAAGTAAAAAAGTGTTGGAGTTAAATTGCAAAAGATAAAAAGCTTTTGATTAAAAGCAAAAAATAAAGGGGTAAAATTGCAAAAGATGAAAATTTTTAACTTAAAAGTGAAAAACCAAATTAATCAAAGGTTTAAATTATTAAATATTGAAACTTTAAACTTAAATTGTCAAATATGAAAACTCTTTTTTTTTTAGTAAATACTAATTTCATTCCAATCATCAGGGCAAATTACATAAGGATAGCAGGTAGACGAGCAACAAACTTTAGAGTTAGATTTGAAAATTTCAATTTTTTTTTTGAAAAACTTTCAAAGCCAAGAATACAACCACCTTATGCATAAACATATTGCTTATTTATAGTTTTATAATCTATACATATAATAAAAGAAACCATGTTAGGGACACATGGCGTTCTATGAGTCAGTCTTAATTATTTTTTTCTAAATATTTATTATGGAAAATCAATTATTGATAATATTAAATTTAAAATTTGTAGAAAAGATTTTAATGATAAAGACAAAGATAACTGATAATAATATATTAATTATTATAATCATATATTAATTATTTAAATCTAAAAAAATATATTAGCGTTTTAAATATTTATAAAGATAAATATTTTATTTAATTGATAGTTTTAATTGTTTTTATATTTTGATGATAAGGATAAGGATAACTGATAATCACATATTAAAATAAAAATATTTATTTAATCAACAGTTTCATTAAAAGGATTTATTCAATACATGTAGAACATATATATTTTTTATACATGGTATATTTAGAATCATATTTCTAATAAAGGATCTCATTATCCCGTTTTACACTCCAATGAAATAATAATATTAAATCATAATATCCAGCTTATCTCTTGTATATTTAATATTTTTTTACTAAAATATTTCTTTTCTTTTTTTCTGCTGATTATCCAACATCAGGTAATACGTAAGTTTCTAACCTAATAATAAATAAAAAAAACAAAGTAAAATGTTATAAACCATGTAATACACAACTCTCTAACCTAATAAAAATAAAGTGAGATGTTACAATAAGTAAATAGTACCTCAAAGTTCCTTTTGTTAGAAAACACATCTTGATAACTAAATGTTTTAACAGATTACATTATTTGTATAAGACATGTGTTTATTCAAATCGTGCAATACACGAGTTTTTAAAAAATGTAACTATTTTATTGCTTAGTATATAAAATTATATTTATTCAACCCGTGTAATACACGGGTTCTAACCTAGGTTTATAAAACAAATTGACATTATAAAACATATGTATATTTTTTCATTCTAGTTTTTAACATGTTGATAGTCATTAAGTCAAACAAATTGACATTATAAAACATATGTATATTTTTTCATTCTAGTTTTTAACATGTCAAGTCATAACATACTTCATTAAAAGGGTTAACAGTTTAACACAACCAAGTTTTTAAAAAGAAGTAACACATATATCATGTAAAACACCATATTTATTGAACTCGTTAAATGTTCAACAAAAAATGGATTATTTTCGCGCGTCTTTCGTAACCATAATATATCAATCGGCTATTGTCACGATGGATTTTATGATTATCTCCAAACTAAAAAAGGAAACTATAACTTATCAATCCGTTACGTTATTGTGGCCTAGTGGTAGGAGGCTTGGGTTTCCCAGTAGAGACTCAAGTTCAATTTCCACTTGTGTCATATTGGGGTGAATATAGACAATGAAGGATTTGCACTAGGCCTTGTGTGAGGTTGTCTGTTCGATTCCCGAGCTCAACCGGGTTTTCGTCCCACCGTGTGTTACGCCAGAGAGTTCTGCTCTTATGGTGGCATAATGACTGTCAAATGGCCGGTTAAATCAACATAGTCTGACCAAAGTAGGATAATACGGGGCTCTTCGATTTGAAGAGTGTGGTACCCTTATATTCACCATTTGAAAAAATAAACAAGAGTTACAGGGAACTATTCGAGTAACAAAATAAAAAACCGTAGAGAGCATAACAACTATTTTCAGAAGGTGGAGATTAAACGTGAAACCAATTGCACCATCCAATTAACTCAAAAAACAAGGAATACATGAACTTCACCGTTAAAAAAAAAAAAAAAAAAAAAAAAAAGAGGAAACTTCTATACCTCTCTGGATATGTACAAAAACCAGAATCCTCTCCCAACATCATAATCCTCTCCAAACCCTCTTTCCACATTTCTCAAATCTTCCCTTCTTTCACCACTCTAAACTCAATCAATAATCCTGCATCATGAGCAATCAACCTGAATCATCCGACTCGTAAGTAACAATCATCCTTGATCACTTGTTAAAGCTCTTTTTTTTGTCATCTTAATGTATCCACAAATCAAGAGTACCATGACTGTGTTTTCTCAATTTTATTTGACAATTTTGTTCTCTGTTGCTGTGTGCAGTAAGGGCGGGAAGAAGGACTTCAGTACCGCGATTCTTGAGCGAAAAAAGGCGCCAAATAGACTCGTTGTTGATGAAGCTATCAACGATGATAACTCTGTTGTTTCCATGCATCCTGAAACCATGGAAAAGCTTCAACTTTTCAGAGGCGATACAATCTTGATTAAGGTATTTAGGGTTTCTTCAATTATCACTTGTAAAAATCAATTTAGGGTTTTTGATTGTTGATTGGAGAGTAATTTTGATGTTAGTGATAGATTTTAAAAAGAAATTTGTGGGTTTGTAAAAAAATCTGATCTTGTTGATGGGTTGGGAATCTGTTCGGATATTTTGCATGTTTTGTAAAAATCAAGATTTTTAAAAGAAAAAAAAATATGGTTTGAGTGCAGGGCAAGAAAAGGAGAGATACAATTTGTATTGCACTTGCTGATGACACCTGTGAAGAACCAAAGATTAGGATGAATAAGGTTGTCAGGTCAAATTTGAGGGTTAGGCTTGGCGATGTGGTTTCGGTGCATCAGTGTGCTGATGTTAAGTATGGGAAGCGCGTCCACATCCTTCCGATCGATGATACCATCGAAGGAGTTACTGGGAGTCTGTTTGATGCTTACTTGAAACGTATGTTTAGTTTATAAGCATGTTCTGATGCTGTTTATCCATTTATCGATTATGTTCTGACGGTCGGTTTGTTTGTTTGATTTTGCAGCGTACTTTTTGGAAGCGTACCGCCCGGTGAGAAAGGGTGACTACTTTTTGGTAAGGGGAGGAATGAGAAGCGTCGAGTTTAAAGTTATCGAGACTGATCCTGCTGAGTACTGTGTGGTTGCACCTGATACCGAGATATTCTGTGAGGGTGAGCCTGTGAGAAGGGAAGATGAGGACCGGTTAGACGAGATCGGTTATGATGACGTTGGTGGTGTGCGGAAACAGATGGCGCAAATCCGTGAGTTAGTGGAACTCCCATTAAGGCATCCGCAGCTTTTCAAGTCTATTGGTGTTAAACCACCAAAGGGTATTCTTCTTTACGGGCCTCCTGGGTCTGGAAAGACGTTGATTGCCCGTGCTGTTGCTAATGAAACCGGTGCTTTCTTTTTCTGCATTAACGGGCCAGAGATCATGTCGAAAATGGCTGGAGAGAGTGAGAGCAATTTAAGGAAAGCGTTTGAAGAAGCCGAGAAAAACGCACCATCGATCATCTTTATCGATGAGCTTGATTCAATTGCACCAAAACGGGAAAAAACACACGGTGAAGTTGAACGAAGGATCGTTTCCCAGTTGTTGACTTTAATGGACGGGCTGAAGTCCCGGGCACATGTAATTGTTATGGGTGCAACCAACCGCCCTAACAGTATCGATCCTGCATTGAGACGGTTTGGTAGATTCGATCGTGAAATTGACATTGGTGTGCCCGATGAAGTTGGCCGTCTTGAGGTTCTTAGAATTCATACTAAGAACATGAAGCTAGCCGATGATGTGGACTTGGAGAAGGTTGCAAAGGATACACATGGGTATGTAGGTGCTGACCTGGCAGCTCTATGCACTGAGGCTGCACTGCAGTGCATCAGAGAGAAAATGGACGTGATCGATTTGGAAGACGAGTCCATCGATGCGGAGATTCTAAACTCCATGGCAGTTACGAATGAGCATTTTCAGACCGCCCTCGGGACCAGCAATCCTTCCGCTCTTCGTGAGACCGTTGTCGAAGTTCCGAACGTTAGCTGGGAAGACATCGGTGGACTGGAGAATGTTAAACGAGAGCTACAAGAGGTATTAATATTGAAATATATTATATATTTAAATATTTAATTATTATCATCTGCTAACCATATTATTCGGTTATGCAGACTGTTCAATATCCTGTTGAACATCCCGAGAAATTTGAGAAGTTCGGTATGGCTCCGTCTAAAGGAGTCCTGTTCTACGGTCCACCCGGTTGCGGTAAAACTCTTCTAGCCAAAGCTATTGCAAACGAATGTCAGGCTAACTTCATCAGCATCAAGGGTCCCGAGCTGCTTACAATGTGGTTCGGTGAGAGTGAGGCCAACGTTCGTGAAATTTTCGACAAGGCTCGCGGCTCTGCTCCTTGTGTCCTCTTTTTCGATGAACTTGATTCCATCGCAACCCAGGTTCGTTTCACTAGTTACACTTGCAATACGTATCACAATTTTATTGTCACTTTATTCTTTTTTTTTTATGTACTACGTGCAGAGAGGGGGTAGTCAAGGAGATGCTGGCGGTGCAGCCGACAGAGTTCTGAACCAACTTCTGACTGAAATGGATGGAATGTCTGCCAAGAAAACGGTTTTCATCATCGGGGCAACCAACAGGCCCGATATCATCGATCCAGCTCTGTTAAGGCCCGGCCGTCTTGATCAACTGATCTACATTCCTTTACCGGATGAGGAGTCACGTTATCAGATCTTTAAATCCGCGTTAAGGAAGTCACCGATTTCTAAAGATGTTGATCTCCGAGCTCTTGCCAGGTACACACAAGGTTTCAGTGGTGCTGACATCACCGAAATCTGCCAGCGCGCATGCAAATATGCCATTCGTGAGAACATCGAGAAAGTCAGTATCCTCATTTCCGGTATTCCAAGTATTATGTTACAGTTGCAGATGTATATGCTAAATTTGGAATTTTTTTTAGGATATTGAGAGGGAAAAGAGAAGAAGCGAGAACCCTGAAGCTATGGAGGAAGACATGGACGATGAGGTGGCGGAGATTAAAGCTGCTCATTTTGAAGAATCAATGAAGTTTGCGAGAAGAAGTGTCAGTGATGCGGACATAAGGAAATACCAGGCGTTTGCTCAAACACTGCAGCAGTCGAGAGGGATTGGTTCTGAGTTCAGATTCTCGGAGACTAGTGGGCGTGCTGCCGCTAGTGACCCGTTTGCCGCCCCGGCTGGTACGGTTGATGATGATGACCTTTATAATTAGGTTTTGCTTGCTGGATAAATGTTAGTTGTCTTTTTGTGTTACTAAGATGTTTGTAGTTTGTATGCGTACATGGTAACTTTGTTTATGATGGTTGTGTTATGAGTTTGTGAATAAGTAATTAGTAATATATCCTAAAAATCTAGTCTTTGTGCGTTATCAGGTCAGGCAGAGCTAACCTTTTGTTTTAAGAGTAAAATGTTTAGTGAATCTATAAGCATGTGTGTTATAGGTTGGATTAAAAGCGAATTTACAATTGTTTTGTTTTATTAAAACATATATAATTTATGTTTTTTTTTTTTTTTTATATTTTCATTACGTTGGCTATGTTTGGGTGCTTATGGATCAATTCGTAGTCACTTATCGAATACAATAAAGCTTTGGGTGATTACAGTCGCAACCCCCCGAGTTCTTTGTCCAAGTAACAAATCCAAGTAGTAACCCCGGAGTTCCTTGGCCGAGTAACAAATCCCAGTATTTACTTCCTTGGCCGAGTAACAAATCCCAGTATTACTACTCGGGTGTGAGTGCGTTTGTAGCTGTTGGCCAACGGCTTTATAGCCGTTTAAATTTAAAACATAAAACCGTATTTTCAGAACACTATAAATATATCACAAATTTTTACTTCGTTTCTTAAATTCTCTCTTTTCTACTCTCTACATTCCTGTACTCAAAAAAAAAAAAAAAAAAAAACTTACACAGTGGATGTTTCATCCAATCAAGGGCGAAGCTTTATTACACCCTTTGCCACAATCGATTTTTCGCTCGTAGTGTTAATTACTGAAAATTAAAAAAAAAAGTGTGTAGTGTAAAATATTTTATTTTTTAGTCCGGCCTCTACCAATTTGGATTTTGAGAGTCCAGCCCCGACTGAGTATTCGTTCAAGCTTCGCCCATGCATCCAATTTAACTGGTCTTGGGTTGCCTTTGGGGTTATCCAATCCTAGTAGCTTTGATTTTTTTCTTTCTGACTCGTCTGATTCTAGTGATATAGTTTCTTTGTTATTCTGACCAATTACTTGGGTATTTAGGTAAGGTACCCCTTCCACTCTTAAGTCCCTAATCAATGTCTTGCTTTGTAGATTTTGTTGGCAGTCGAGTATGAAGGTTTTGTTTTAAAAGTAGTGGGCTTTTGATAAAGGGTTTCTAAAACTAGCAGATTAATTTTCTTGTAAAAGTGGTGGGCTTGCTTTCGGTAGGACTGGGAGTAGAATAACTAAACTATTGTCATATAACTGTTATATCACAGTCATGTCATCTCCGGTAACTAGGTGTAGTGAATTAACTAAACACCTAATACCAATAATCAAACAGATTTTTTTTTTAAATTAAAAAAAGCAAGACATGTGATTGGTGGTGGCCCCACAAGAAACAACCTTTTCCTCATTCATGACCGCTAACCCAATAACGGATCCACCGTTGGCGACCTCTGATAACTAAGCAGGGCGATGTGCCACCTCATTAACAGGCTGAGGTGTCTCCCCGTTAATCGACAACAAACAACCCAATTGAGAGAATTCATGTCTTGAAGTTGATAAACGGATTGAATGAGTGGAATTGCAGTAGGGATGAGCTTGGTACCAGTACCGAAAATACCGGTATCCAAATTTGCCAAATATGGGTACTGGTACCGAAAATGTTTGGTACGGTACCGGTATTTGAAGGTAAAATTTGGTAAGATACAGGTACCGGTACCGAAAACGCCAAAAAGTAGGTACCGATTCGAAACCAAAATAAATTGATACGAGAAATTCGATACCAGTACCAAGTCTCATATCCTCATCATCCCTAATTTGGAGAGTTTAAGACCAAGAATTTAGGTTGAATTCGTTGCTTAAGATGTAATATAGTTCTTTATTTTTCAAATCATTTGTAATATTTAATAAAAAGCATTATTGTTCTGTTTTATGGTATAAATTTTATTGGAAATTAAGTTGTATACAAGATGAATAATTTTCTATATCGTGATATCAAAAACTATTTAAGTTAATACAATTGAGTTTTCAATAAAGTTTATACTGAAACAATATTTATATTCTTATTCTTATTCTTACTATATATTATAAATAAATTTTATTAGAGAAAAACTAAACTCTTCATTACATTACATGTAACTTGAAAAAGAAATTTATCACTGAAGTCGCAGGCTTTCCAGCAAATCCAACCTAAATTCAACGCTGCAAGTGCGAATTCAACCTCTCCATCCAATCACAACTTATTGGATCATTTTATTTTATTATTTATCAATTGTCAAAATTATACGAATTCACAGTTTCTTTTTTCTTAAAATGATAAACCCACACACCCACTGTATCTACTCTTAAATATTACACTGATATCTACTGCAAGGGTAGAGCCTTCACCCTTGGTACCACTAATTTACAAGCTCTCGTAGTAACAGACAATGAGTCCACTAGCTTTACAAGACAAAAAAAAGTCGTAGTTTTACAAGCCCTTCTTTAGAATGTACTACTTTCACAAAAAAATGTATTATTTCTCTCTCACATTTATCATAAATTCTGGTCATTCCACATTTTCCAGGTACATTCAAATTCTCCTTTCATTTTTATATTTTAATTTCCAAAAGAAACTTTATGATAACCGACTCTTAAAAGTCTTTATATAATCTATTTTGTATTTATTTTTAGGAACATTTTTCTGTGTAGCACACACTAGAAATTGGACCAGAAAGTGGAGAGTTACCATCTGCAGCTTTTCACTGTATGCACAGCACAAGTGAATTATTTGCACTTTAAAGACGTAAATTTTGTATTTATTCATCAGTGAAAACGGTTTAAAGTAAAGCAATTTTGCAATTCTATTATGGCCTTTTTTTACTTTTTCTTGCGTCAGTTAAAAATATTGTCATTTTTCATTTTCTAAAGATAAACTTGTAAATATGTATTTATATATACAAAGTTAACTAAAATTGTAATTATCATTCCCATAAGAAAAAGTTACAGGGATGGTCCTGTGGTATGGACATATTGTTGTTTGGGTTCATAACTTCTTATTGATATACATTTGGACCAATAGTTTACATAAACGTATACGGATGGTCCATAAATTTAATGATTTTGTTATGTAATCTTTATATTTTTTCTCATTTAACTGTAATAAATAGTCGATTAATAATACATAATAACTGTAATAATTAGGTGTCAAGTTGAGCCTGAGCTTGACTTTCAAGTCAAACTTAGGCTATAGGGTGTGGTCATGATCCTCATGACCATCATGACCCTCCATGTTAGTGCCATGTAACTAATCTTTAATTCACCATCCAAAACCACTACCCTAAGGGTATGATCATGACCCAAACCATTAGCCCCTTATTTATTATCTTTGTCTAAACAAAAAGGAAATGATTTGTTGAAAAATGGAAAGGAGGACCATGGTTGCCATGGTTTAATCCATGCAAACCATGGTGGATCAATCAAGGGGGTGGTGTGGCCTTCCATTCATGTTCCTAGGTGGCAAATAATGTCCCAACCATGATCCCCACACCCTATAGCCTTATAATGTTAATAGTTAGTGCTATCGAGTTTGCATTAAACTGATACCTTTATGTGTGACTTACATAATTAATTCATCAAGCAAATCGTCAATAAGTTGGTGGTGGAGTAGTAAGGGAGAAATCTTGTGTTTCAAGTGACCCAGGTTCGATTCCTGCCAACCCACCATTTAGTTTCGGGAACATCTAGTGATGATGGGAGACTCTGCGAGTTGGTGGTGATCGCCAGTTCAATCCTTGAACTGAGGTGAGTGCATCCCGATACGATGAATTTCGCCAATTAGCATATTCAAAGGATTCGTTAACTCTTAAAAAAATTATCATCCAAACTGCGAGTCAACCTTCATGATAATCTAGCATGCACATTGAAATAACATAAGATTATTTTTTTTTGAACGGCAAAATAACATAAGATTATTAGAATTAACAAAAACACAAAATACCAGTAAATTTATCAAAAGGCTCTTCGATTAACTTATCTGTAATAAGCTATATATATTTCCTAGTACCAACATCACTGTTCCGATTGATCAGTTATTCAGATTCCTGCGAGACAGCACGTGTATATGGATTCTTTTTATAGTATCAAAATCATATTCAAAATGAAAAATCATTCGTTCAAAATAGTGACATAAATAATTTACCCATATATTCAAAACTTAAATGCATCCGGACACTCTTATCAGTTTTTCTTCTTCTGACTTTCTTGTCCGTAATTATCAATTTATCTTCGACACTTTTTATCATCAAATAGTACCCTTTCACATGTAGGGTAAAGTTCTTGTACAAATAATCTTAACATACTAAACATACAAATTGAAGGAAAACTCAAAAAGACAAGGTAGCATTTTTGTAATTATCAATAACTATCAAAGTTACTCTACAAATACCTCTAAAAAAACCTAACCACTCCCCTCACCCCCCAAAAAAACCTAAACCCCCCCCCCCCCATCCCCAAAAACCTAAAAAAAAACCTAACCCCCCCCCCCCCACCCAAGCTAAATGCTAAAAACTAAACCCCCCAAAAAACCTAAAAAAAAACCTAACCCCCTCCCCCCCACCCCCAAAAACCTAAAAAAAAACCTAACCCCCACCCCAAAACCTAAAAAAACCTAACCCCCACCCCCAAAAACCTAAAAAAAACCTAACCCCCCCCCCCCCCCCCCCACCCAAGCTAAAATGCTAAAAACTAAACCCCAAAAAAACCTAAAAAATCTAAAAAAATAAAAAAAAAACACACAAATTATTTTATTTTATTTTTTTAACATTTTTTATTAAAAAATCGCTACTTTTAGTAGCAGCAAAAAAAAAAAAAAATTTTTTTTTTTTTTTTTTTGCTAACGAAATGTAGCGATTTTTTAATAAAAAATGTTAAAAAAAAATTGTGTTTTTTTAGGTATTTTTTGTTGTAACTTTGATAGTTGGTGGTAATTACAAAAATGCCACCTTGTCTTTTTGGGTTTTCCTTCAATTTGTATGTTTAGTATGTTAAGATTATTTGTATTTGATCTTTTGCCTTCACATGTATTATTAAATATAGCAGCACCTTGAAAATAAGTAAAGGTGTCTCCACTGTTATTCTGACTAGTTTTATTGATGCTATCTTTTTTATTTGAGTAAACTGCCATTTTGGTCCTTGTGGTTTGGTCAATTTTGCCACTTTAATTCAAAACTTAAACTTTTTGTATCTGGGTCCATGTGGTTTCAGTTTTATTGCCATTTTGGTCCAAAAATGAAATCAGGTCATATTTGTCTTATAAAATCCTGTTATTTTGTCATTTTCCGCAGGGGCAAAATGATCATTTCTTTTTTATAAATAAATACAATTTTTATAAGACAAATATGACCTGATTTACCCCTAAGGAAAATGACAAAATTGCAGGATTTTATAAGACAAGTACGACCTGATTTCATTTTTGGACCAAAATGGCAATAAAACTGAAACCACAGGGACTCAGATGCAAAAGGTTTGAGTTTTTTACTAAAGTGGCAAAAGTAACCAAACCTCAAGGACCAAAATGGCAGTTTACTCTTTTTATTTTATTTTATTTATCATCATCATTAACATATATGCATTGTAGAACTGCATCATATAAAATAATATTATCTAGTATAAAACTTGAATACATGTGAAACAAATGAAAATCAAGATATAAATTTAAGCTCTATTGATACATGACCAATGAAACACTTGACTACTAAAATACATACATCAATGACAATTTTACAACACACATGCATAAGCACGAGTAAAAAGAAAATATCGGCTAATGTAGAATCAAAATATAATTGTCTGAATTTATACGAAGTGTATACTACGCAAGACATTCAAGATGTTTCATACGCGTTACTCGTTAGGCTCATAAATGTGGTGATAATTGATGTTTGGTTTCCGCTTTGCACCTTTTGAGTTTTGAGTATAACATGTGACACTAGTGAATTTTTGATATCTTATTAGTTTTAGTATCTTGCCATTTTTGATGACATGATGTTAATCCATTACGTATGAGACCCCTTTTAATGTTTGGAAACTTAGTAGTTTGTAATACCTTAATTTCACTTGAAAAGAAAAGAAATAACTTTTTTTCTTAAACATAAGATGAATTCCTACCTAGATATATGACAATGTCTAAATCATTTTAGTGGAAGTGTATTACTGTCACAATTTCTAGATTCTTCGGCTTAGGTGTCACTCCAATTACCAAAAGGCATGTGAAAGATCAACTCATAATTTTTCTAGATCTTTAGTTGCAATCATCCCAAAAGTGTATAGTCATGTACACCTTAAAATGGACTTCAAGACTTCATGCCCTTAAGACCATCCCCACTAAAGGCCTCCTTAAAGCGGTTTTTTTGTGACATGTAGGAAAAAGAGTGGTTACGTGGAGGTGCATGACAGATAGTTTAGTTCTTGGTGAAAATACATGTAAGAGAGGAGAGACAGAACTTCAACGACTGAGTCAAGCAGAGGCTTGACATGCGTTACGGAGCCCTATATCAATCGGGTAAGGTAACAAATACGTGATCGAAGGTTATAATACTTACAACAAGGCAGAGCTTCGCTATTTAGAGGTATTATTTCCCGAGTATAATAGCTTTAGAGTTTTGAGAGAGAGAAAATTGTGAGCGTTGAGAAATGAGGCCGAAGCCTCAATTTATAAGCTGATCTTATGGCGGCTCGCGGCCCGCGACAGCCTGGGGCTAGCCCTTCGCGGCCCGCGACGGAAGTAGGGTAGGTCCTAGGCTTGTCGATTCTAGGATGTAGGCTCAACACGCATCACGACACGTGGCGCAACTGTCACACCCCCAAAATCCAAAAGTGGAGTACCACCGCTTGGAGGCGTGACATGACCAGGATCAAGCCATCAATCATATTGAACATAGTGTATAATAATTAAGTAGTTCGTAAAACCCAATTCAATACAATTGATGTTCAAACCGAATCAAAACATAATTTCAGTAGCGGAAGCATAAGTATGTAAACGCAATGTAAATCATAAGTTCAATTGTTTAAACGTTTAACATGGCATCCACGATCCATGTCCCACAACGAGCTGCTCCTCCCTGTGCAAGCTCCATAAGTACCTAAGGTCCTGCAAGACATGCAGCAGAGAGTCAACAACTAGTTGAGCGAGTTCACAGTAAGTAAGTTCGTAATAGCAAAACGTATGTTCATTTAGTGGGGGCTTCCCATGTATGTATGTATGTACTACTAGTGGGGGCTTCCCATATTTATACTTACTAGTGGGGGCTTCCCATATTTATACTTACTAGTGGGGGCTTCCCATATTTATACTTACTAGACTATTTGCAACCATGTGTTCTTCTTAGCCCGAGAACAGGAATACGTACAAGGTCACGTAGGTTTTACGTGAGTGCCCTTCCCCGAGGACAGTGGTACGCGTGGGGTTTACGTAGGTTTTACGTAAGTGTCCTTCCGTCCCGGAAGACAGTAGTAGGTATGAGTTTACGTAGGTTTTACGTAAGTGTCCTCCCGACCCGGGAGACAGTGGTAGATACTAATTTACGTAGGTTTTACGTAAGTGTCCTGACTAACCTGAGGACGATGGTATATAGTCTAGAAATAGCGTAAGTACGAGTAATTATCCAATTCAAATCTTCCAACCCAATTCCCAACCCGGGAATCCCATGCCTTGGCTGTGTGAACTCACCTTGGTTTGCTCGGCAGATACACAGAAAAGTTCGGTTAAGCTATATAGTGATCAACCACGTCCTAGCATGGTTATCATACAAGTTAGGTTCGTATCCAAGTAATGCACGTATGTTCTACACGTATTGTACACAAGTAACGATCACGGCATGCACAAGTATTCATAGCAGTTTAACAGTAATTATCACGTAACAACGAAGTCCAAGTGTCCGGCCCAATCAGTTGGGCTCGTAACAGTGAAAGTCCAATAGTGTGCAAGTGTTCACGGTCTCGAGTCGAGACTAAGCGATCTCGAGTCGAGACTAGGTGGTCTCTAGTTGTACTGGTTTTCGAAGTCTCGAGTCGCAGCAAAGGAGGTCTCGGGTCGTCATGGTCTGGTCGAGACTACACGGTCTCGAGTCGCAACCGGACCCGCAACCGTGGTCTCGGTTTGTGCTGTTTGTGTTGTAAGGTGGTCTCGAGTCGAGACTAAGGGTTCTCGACTCGCAACCCTGGTCGAGACAAAGTGTAACAGATTTCCTTAATTATTAGTAACAATCATTCCGTAATTTCAGCTAACAAGTTGACAGTTTCACCAATCAGATCAAACACAATAATTTCCGTATTCAACAGCAGTTAATCGCTATTTAACATATCAATTCATCATCATCAAGAACAATCAAATACCAATATGCATAACGAATTATCGAACCACGTGATTAACCAAGTTATGGACTATCATGCAACCTAATTCATAATCACACTCATAAGTCATACTCATCACAGCCGATTAACAAGAATTCGGTCCATCATACGGTCAATCCAATTTACAACAAGAACAATAACAAGAATAGTAAACTTCGATCCGGTTATCATGCATACAACATATTATACAACATATGAACCGAGTCACTAGCATAAACCCTAACCGATCATGTAATCCGATTAACAATAATATCATCATCTAAACATACATATAAAACTTGAAATCGGTAAACATACTACTAACCGAGATGAGAAAGGGAACGATCCGAATCCAAGAGCTTCAATGGAAAGGGATGCTCGGCCGCCTTTGGTTCCGGTCGAGAGAGAGTGAGTGTGTGTGTGTGTTCTAGGGTTTGTGTGTGAGAGGATGTTTGGCAAGTAAATGAAAATCTAAACCCCTAATGGGTATGTGTTTGCAAATCAAGGGAAGTGGGCCGAACCCTTTACCGGGTTGCCCTCTTGGTCTCGAGTCGGATGTGTGTAAACCGAATGGGCTTGTGTAGTCGAGTGGGTCATGTACGATCGGATCATGCAACATATAAACAAACATTCACAATTTCACACAAGGCACGTATAACATGTTATTCAAATAGAGTTCACATAATCACGTAACGTTACACAAAAGTAGGTTCGAAATACGAGTTGTCACATTATCCCCAACTTAAAAGAAATTTCGTCCCGAAATTTGGTATGCACTCACTGAGGAAGCCAGGTAAGTTGTATCGTTCACTGGTTTTCCTGGGGTGTCACATCCTCCCCCCGTTGATCTGGAATTTCGTCCCGAAATTCCGCGGTAGCTTCAGCCTCAGTAGTGGTTGTACTGTTCGCGAACAATTGGGGGTACTTTTCTTTCATCTGATCTTCTCGTTCCCAGGTGTACTCTGGGCCGCGACGGGAGTTCCAACGAACTCGAACAAGAGGGATTCTCTTGTGTTTGAGGACCTTAACATCCCGGTCCATGATTTCAACTGGTTCCTCGACAAATCGCAACTGCTCGTCGATAGTGAGTTCCTTCAGAGGAACTATGAGGGTCTCATCTGACAGGCACTTCTTCAGATTCGACACGTGAAAAACATTGTGAACTGCACCGAGTTCAGCTGGTAGGTTTAGTCTGTAGGCTACTTTGCCTATTCTTTCTATGATTTCGAATGGTCCGACATACCGCGGATTGAGCTTGCCCCGTTTGCCAAAACGAACCACACCCTTCCAGGGTGAGACTTTAAGTAAAACCCGGTCCCCGACCTGAAATTCCAATGGCTTCCTACGCTTATCCACGTAGCTTTTCTGACGGTCGCGAGCTGCCGCCATGCGTTGTCGTATTTGTGCAATCTTTTCTGTGGCGTCCACTATAAGTTCTGGACCCGTGATTTGACTACCCCCCACCTCTGCCCAACAGAGAGGTGACCGGCATTTACGCCCGTACAATGCCTCAAATGGAGCGGCTTGTATGCTGGTGTGATAACTGTTATTGTATGAAAACTCCACTAAAGGGAGATGCTTTTCCCAGCTGTTGCCGAAATCGATAACACATGCCCGAAGCATGTCTTCTAGAGTTTGAATCGTGCGCTCAGACTGTCCATCCGTCTGAGGGTGATATGCTGTGCTCATGTCTAGCTGTGAGCCAAAAGCTTTGTGCATTGCTTGCCATAGTTCTGATGTGAATCGTGCATCGCGATCCGAAATGATAGAGGTGGGCACTCTGTGCCTTGAGACTACTTCTTTCAAGTATACGTCTGCTAGTGTAGAAAACTTGTCTGTTTCTTTGATTGCCAGGAAATGAGCAGACTTGGTGAGTCGATCCACGATCACCCAAATCGTATCATTCCCACGCTGGGATCTAGGTAGGCTTGTAACAAAATCCATGGTGGTATCTTTGGTTGCTGGAGTAGACCTGCTGGTTTCTGATACCCTGCCTTGACTCTTGCACAGGTCAAGCATTTACTGACATAGGTAGCGATGTGGGCCTTCATGCTTGGCCACCAATAAGTAGTTCTGATGTCGTGGTACATTTTATCCGACCCTGGATGTATCGAGTAGCGAGACTTGTGTGCTTCATCCATCACGGGTTCTCGTAACCTGCCATATAGTGGGACCCAAATGCGCCCCGTTACATAGTAGGCGCCGTCTTCCTTTTGTTCAAGTCGTTGTCTTGAGCCGTGTAAGGCTTCAGCCCTTACGTTTTCTGGTTTCAATGCTTCTACCTGAGCATCTCGTATCTGTGCAGGAAGACTAGACTGAATGGTGAGCTGTAAGGCTCGTACACGCCTAGGTGTAGTATCTTTTCGACTGAGAGCGTCAGCCACAACATTGGCTTTGCCTGGATGGTACTTGATAGCGCATTCGTAATCGTTCAGTAGTTCAACCCATCGACGTTGACGCATGTTCAACTCCTTCTGCTTGAAGATATGCTCGAGACTCCTGTGATCGGTGTAAATAGTACACTTGGTACCGTACAGGTAGTGTCGCCATATCTTAAGCGCGAAAACAACAGCTCCCAGCTCTAAATCGTGCGTCGTGTAGTTCCGTTCGTGAACCTTGAGTTGGCGCGAAGCGTAAGCAATAACCTTGTCGCGCTGCATTAACACACATCCAAGACCCTGGATGGATTCATCACAGTAAACCACGAAGTCGTCTGTGCCCTCTGGCAATGAGAGGATAGGTGCACTGCAAAGTCTATCCTTTAAGTGCTGAAAAGCAGTTTCCTGAGTATTACCCCAACGGTAGGTGACACCCTTCTGTGTCAGTAGCGTAAGTGGCTGTGCAATCTTTGAGAAATCTTTGATAAACCGTCTGTAGTAACCCGCCAAACACAAGAATTGGCGTATTTCCGTTGGTGTACGCGGTGCAGGCCAGTTCCTGATCGAATCTACCTTGGATGGATCGACATGGATCCCATCCTTGTTTACCACGTGGCCTAGAAAGTGGACTTCACGAAGCCAGAAGTCGCATATTGAAAACTTGGCGTACAGTTGTTCCTTTCAAAGAAGTTCCAAGATAAGCCGTAAGTGTTGTTCATGTTCCTCCTGACTCTTGGAGTAGATCAGAATATCGTCGATGAAAACAATCACAAACTTATCCAGGTAGGTGTTGTGTGTCGGTGTGTATATATTTTTAGATATTTATTTAAGCCCTTTTTACACTTTTAGCCAAGTTTTAAATTTATAAAACACGATATTCACTAACACTAAACACACATATGGGCAAGTGCACCCATCGTGGACGTAGTATAGTGTTGGTAAGATACCGAGGTCGTCCAAGGACACAAGAGCTTTTAATACCGGTTTATCCTCAACGTCTAATCAAATCAAAAAGTTAAAAAAAATGTTTTAAACTAAGAAAAATAAAAACTAACTAAATGCTGAAAAAGAAAATAAAATAAAAACAGATAGACAAGATGAATCACTTGGATCCGACACGTGTATTAGTATAACCTTTGATTATTTTCGCACTTTTGCACTTGTTTAAGAGATTATCTTAGTTATTGTAGTAGGCCCCTCTTTTGAAGGCGACGTTACCCTCAACCCAGTAGTTTGAGTCAGCAAGGATACAATCCTAAAGGGTCGGATTATTGAAAGATAATGAATTAAGTTATTAATGCAAATTATGGTAGGCCCCGCTTTTGGCGGTGACGTTACCCTCGGCTAAGTAGTCTGAGTCAGCAGGGATACAGTCCTAAATAGCCGGGTTATAGTATTAATAGTAGTTAGCTTATGAGGGGGTCAAAGAGTTTGGATCCCCGCCATCCAATACCTATGGGCATTGAAGGAGATCCTACTAAATTTGACCCAGGTCCCAAGCAGGACCTCTAAACGCTGAACAAGGGCAAGACCCTTACCAAACCGTTCCCTTAACCCCCGACCAGGTAGCCAACATACCTCCATATAGACCGTGGAGATATGAATGGTGAAAATCTTTTATTTTATATAGACAGTAAAATAACGCCAAGACACCACGGACAAACGATAAGGAAAGATCACCTTCAACATAAGTAACTAGTTATTAAAGTCATTAATACAAAACCAAATAAAAAGTGCAAAAGATTAAAAATAAAAAGTATTATACTAAACACTTGTCTTCACCAAGTGATGTAAGAGACTTAGGCAAACATGGCCTTGATTGTCAAGAACTCTTACGATCAATCTTGGATCCCGAGACGACTCACACACTCTACGATGGACAATGGATGATGGTGGTGGATGATGGTGTTATGGTGGTGATGGGTGGTGAATGAAGTGTGAGAGAGGTGGTGTGCCAAGGGATGAGAGAGAATGAAACCAAGCTCCTCTATTTATAGGCTGAACAGAACGCTGGACACGGCCCCGTGTCCGCTGGACACGGCCCCGTGCCCGTCTGACATTCTCTCTCTTCATTAATTGTAATTGCGAATTACAATTAATGCGCCTGCTGTACTTTCAACACGCCCCCGTGCCCGCTGGGCACGGCCCCGTGGTGAGCAATGGAAGCTTCTACTGGTTTGTCTTTTCTGCTGCTTCCTGGGCACGCCCCCGTGTTCACTGGACACGGGGCGTGTTCAGACTCTGTTCTCTTCTCTTTGTCTTGGGAGGTGCCGTTGAGGGTCCGGGCAGTTTACTTTTGTTCCTTTTCTTGTATTTATGGTAGAATTAGTGGTCTTTTTGCTTCTTTTGTGATTTTGAGCTCATTTCATCCTGAAAATACAAAAGGAAGACAAAAACACTCTTTTTCCAACATTAGTACTTAAAAAGGGTTAGTTTTATGCCTTAATTGATGTGTTTTATATGTTGCATTTTACACACATCAAATACCCCCACACTTGAACTTTTGCTTGTCCTCAAGCAAAACTCTTTTAATGTGGCTTACACTCCCAAATGGAATAGGTAGAAGAGAAGTTTTTTTAACTTGTCCTAGAGTGTCGGGAATCCAAGGTTTGTATAGGTTCTATTTTTATTTTATTTACAATCTTATTCGTCATGGTTTATTTTGAACTTTTCATAAGATAAACTACTTATTTGGGCATAGCATGCCTTATTAAAATTCCATTTATATACAAGTTCACATACCTCACGGGAGATCACTCAATCACTCGGCCGAAGGTGTATATTTAAGTGAATCGCTCGAGAGCGGCACGGATTTACATTCTCCATATGCTTGCCAAGCGATCAATCCTCCTCCTTTTTAACTTTTTACCTTTGTAAATATCAAGAGGTCTTTTGGGGTGAAGGCTTGGGTTTGAAGGTGGGTGGTTGGTTAGTGGTTAGTAAAAAGGGCGAAAATCGTAACAAGTGTCGGTTTTCGTGAAATACCTTATTTTTGGTGACATTTATTTTTGAAGTATTTCTCCAAACAAGCTCTTTGTAGCTTATGTTTGTTTTTGACTTCATCATTTTTTTTTTTTTTGTCACGTAAAGGGTATGTTTATGAAAAACCGAGTTTGTTACTAAAATAAAGGTGAAAAAAAATGAAAAAGGTTTTTGGTGGGTAAAAAAAATTTTGTTTTGGGGGTAATGAAATGAAAGGTTTAGGCTCAAAGGGGGTTTTCTAGGGGGATTTTGGGTAGGTAAAAAAAATGAAAAATAATGGTTTTGAAAGAAAAATAGTTAGTCCTAATGCCTCCATCATTTACTTACTTGGGTTTAAGTTGGTAAGGACCGGGAATGTATCGTCGTGGCAAGTTCTAGATTTGTAAAGACCGAGCGGCTATTCACACAAGAAACGAAAAATGAGCATTTAATCTAAATATGTGTATTTTTATGCTCAATAAAGGCTCAAAACTCACTTTTTGTGGGAATGGTTTTTTTAATGTGACCAAGCATAGATAATCGAATTTTAGCTAGACTTGTTATACCGTTTCATAATTTTCTTATGTTAGTTCTTTTTATCACGACGCTATCGGTTGTAAGTTTGTAAAAATATAACCCTTTTATAACTTGTTATTCCCAACTTAAACTAAGACAAGTAAATAAAATAAAAAATGAAAAAGTTTTTGAAAAAATTTGGGGTGTTTAGCGGTTTCAATAGAGTTTTGTGTAAGGCTTGTTTTAGGATTTTGCAAAATTCCAAGATTTTAGCATCCCCCCACACTTAAATTACACATTGTCCTCAATGTGTCCAAAAATAAAGTTTTTGGTTGATTAGAATATGTAAAAGTGTGTTTAAAAACAAAGATTTGTGTTACTGGCACTCTGGGCACGGTCCCGTGTTGACCGGGCACGGCCCCGTGGTCAAGTGCCAGTAACAAAAATTATAGAATTGAAACAGAAGCCTGGACACGGGGGCGTGTCCGCTGAACACGGCCCGTGTCCAGTTACCTGAACTGGGTGATTTCCTGCAGGGGGCTCAGCACGGGGCCGTGTTGGTTGGGCACGGCCCGTGTGGAGCCTTCTGTTGTGGAGATTTTTGTCGGTTTGTTCTGTTCTTCTGCATGGTTCCATTTTTTCTCGTTCCCTTTTTCATCCATTACCACCACGAGTGTGATTTATTCTGCAAAAACTAAAAGATTAAACTAAACTAAGGATAGGTCCGCGGAATGCCTCCGTGGTGCGCCACGTTTATAAGGGTCCTTGGCTAGACCCAATTTTCGGTCACACGTCTTTTGATTGGGGTGCCTTGCCTCCCAAGTTACACCGTCGGAGAGCGGCTTCCAAGCTTGAATCGATAACCTTCATGTAGTGGATCGGGTCGTCATCCTCTATTCTTTTCCCAACTCCGAACTTTACCTCATCGTCCCCATATCTTAAAGTTAGTGTCCCGTCATTCATGTCCACTACTGCTTGTGCGGTGGCAAGGAAAGGCCTCCCTAGAATAAGAGGGACCTCGGTGTCTTCCTCCATGTCGAGTATGACAAAGTCAACAGGATAAACGAATCTGCTTACCCTTACCAAGACATTCTCGATGACACCTTGCGGGAACTTGACCGATCGATCCGCGAGTTGTATGCTTATTTTTGTGGGGCTTGTGGTTCCCAAGCCAAGCCTTTTGAACATTGAAGAGGGCATGAGGTTAATGCTAGCCCCTAAGTCGGCCAAGGCATTGCGAACGGGAGATTCCCCTATTGAGCACGGAATCGTGAAACTTCCGGGATCGATCTTTTTTTGGGGTAGTTTATTGAGTACGAGGGCAGAGCATTCTTCGCCTAAATTAACTAATTGCAAATTTTCAATTTTCTTTTTATGTGTAAGGAAGTCCCTCATAAATTTAGAGTATTTGGGCATTTGGGTTAGGACTTCGATAAAAGGAATATTGACATGCAATTGTTTTAGCAAACTTTCGAATTTTGCGAATTGCTCGTTGGTTTTCTGACGAATTAACCTACCGGGGTACGGAACTCGAGGAGCCTTGGTAGGCTCTGTTGATGGGGGAGGGTCCTTCTCCTGCAGATTTGTTGGCGTTGATTCTTCCGCGGCTGGAGGTACTTCTGCAGGCCCTACGGTCCGGTTTCGTAGCGTGATGAGGTGAACTTGCGCCTTCGGGTTGGTTTCGGTATTGCTGGGTAATGCGCCTTGTGGTCTTTCGGAAAAATTTTGAGCTAGTTGACTTATTTGTTTTTCTATGTTTTGAATGCTAGCCTGTTGATTCCTAAAGTTTGATTCTAATTGTAGGAATCTTTCCGAATTTTTCTTGTCAGTGTCAGAGACGAGGCGAGATATAGTATCTTCGAGCCTTTCTCTTCCACTTTGTTGTTGAGTGAAATTCTGTGACTCATTTCTTGATTGCTGAAAGTTTGTTCGTTGTGGTTGTTGGTTACTACTATTGCCGGGCTCCCTCCAACCAAGGTTTGGGTGGTTTCGCCATCCTTGGTTGAAGGTCCCCGTTGGAGGACCTGACGGCCTAGGTCTATTATCAATGTAGTTTACCATTTCTTGTTGATCGTCCGTTTCTTTCATGCAACTCCAATTTTCATGTGACCCACCACACCCCTCACAAGCCATAACCGAGACTGTTTTTGTCATTTCTAATTTTTTTATTTTTGAAGAAAGGGCCTCGATTTGGGCTTGTAAAGAGGTGCTTTCGTCTACCTTATGGGCGCCCGGGGCGATAGTTTTATTTCCCCGGGGAGTGTGCCATTGAAAATTGGTTTGAGCAATTTCCTCAATCTGATTATATATTTCGTGTGGGCGTCGATTACCTAAAAGTCCCCCGGAGCTAGAATCAAGTGTCTGCCTAGTATGTGGCAACAACCCATTGTAGAAAGTGGATACTTGTTGCCATATTGCGAGGCCGTGATGGGGACACTTGCGTAATAGCTCCTTGAACCTTTCCCAAGTTTCATATAAGGATTCCCCGTCCTCTTGTGAGTATGTGTTAATTTCAGCCATTAATTTAGCAGTTTTAGAAGGAGGGAAATACTTATATAGAAATTTTTGGGCTAGTTCATCCCAGGTGTTTACCGATCCAGCTGGGAGGGTGTTGAGCCAAGCTTTCGCTCGGTCTTTTAGTGAGAATGGAAACATACGAAGGCGGATGGCGTCGTTTGATGCTCCATTGATCCGAAATGTATCACATATTTCTAAGAAATTAGTTATATGTAGATGGGGATCCTCGTCCGCGAGCCCGTGAAAGGTTGCGGAGTTTTGGAGCATTTGTATCAAGTGCGGTCGAAGTTCGAAGTTATTGGCTTCGACATTCGGGGCATTGATAGCGGCGCCGAGATTACCTACGGTGGGCCGTAAGTAATCCATGAGGGTACGTTGGTCCGCCATTGGGGGTGGGTCACCCGAAACCTTCTCTTGGTTTTTGGCTTTTAACCTTTTTCTGAGAAAGCGTTCGGGTTCTTCTAATGGTTCCTTTATGTCTTTATTGGAACTGGAGCTCATACACTACGCGAGGTTGGCGTCGGGTTCCAAGTCCTGCAATAAAAACAGAAAAGAATGTTGGTCAGAAGGTTCACCACGGCCCCGTGTCGAGCGAACACGGCCCCGTGGTCGGAGTTACAGTGGTTGTTTTTCAGATCCCAGTTACTGGAAGTTGGACACGACCCCGTGTTGCACCGACACGGCCCCGTGGTCAGCCTTCTGTTAACTTGAAAAACAAAAACTGCCAGTAACGTTGCTGAGCACGGCCCGTGTCCGACCAGGCACGGCCCCGTGCTGAGCTCTGCAGAAGCTGAAAAATCTAAAAAAAAAATCCTAAAAATTAAAAAAAAATAAAAAGATGATTAGGCCGTTGATTCCTAACTTTCTTAAAATCCTTGTGTCCCCGGCAACGGCGCCAAAAACTTGTTGTGTGTCGGTGTGTATATATTTTTAGATATTTATTTAAGCCCTTTTTACACTTTTAGCCAAGTTTTAAATTTATAAAACACGATATTCACTAACACTAAACACACATATGGGCAAGTGCACCCATCGTGGACGTAGTATAGTGTTGGTAAGATACCGAGGTCGTCCAAGGACACAAGAACTTTTAATACCGGTTTATCCTCAACGTCTAATCAAATCAAAAAGTTAAAAAAATGTTTTAAACTAAGAAAAATAAAAACTAACTAAATGCTGAAAAAGAAAATAAAATAAAAACAGATAGACAAGATGAATCACTTGGATCCGACACGTGTATTAGTATAACCTTTGATTATTTTCGCACTTTTGCACTTGTTTAAGAGATTATCTTAGTTATTGTAGTAGGCCCCTCTTTTGAAGGCGACGTTACCCTCAACCCAGTAGTTTGAGTCAGCAAGGATACAATCCTAAAGGGTCGGATTATTGAAAGATAATGAATTAAGTTATTAATGCAAATTATGGTAGGCCCCGCTTTTGGCGGTGACGTTACCCTCGGCTAAGTAGTCTGAGTCAGCAGGGATACAGTCCTAAATAGTCGGGTTATAGTATTAATAGTAGTTAGCTTATGAGGGGGTCAAAGAGTTTGGATCCCCGCCATCCAATACCTATGGGCATTGAAGGAGATCCTACTAAATTTGACCCAGGTCCCAAGCAGGACCTCTAAACGCTGAACAAGGGCAAGACCCTTACCAAACCGTTCCCTTAACCCCCGACCAGGTAGCCAACATACCTCCATATAGACCGTGGAGATATGAATGGTGAAAATCTTTTATTTTATATAGACAGTAAAATAACGCCAAGACACCACGGACAAACGATAAGGAAAGATCACCTTCAACATAAGTAACTAGTTATTAAAGTCATTAATACAAAACCAAATAAAAAGTGCAAAAGATTAAAAATAAAAAGTATTATACTAAACACTTGTCTTCACCAAGTGATGTAAGAGACTTAGGCAAACATGGCCTTGATTGTCAAGAACTCTTACGATCAATCTTGGATCCCGAGACGACTCACACACTCTACGATGGACAATGGATGATGGTGGTGGATGATGGTGTTATGGTGGTGATGGGTGGTGGATGAAGTGTGAGAGAGGTGGTGTGCCAAGGGATGAGAGAGAATGAAACCAAGCTCCTCTATTTATAGGCTGAACAGAACGCTGGACACGGCCCCGTGTCCGCTGGACACGGCCCCGTGCCCGTCTGACATTCTCTCTCTTCATTAATTGTAATTGCGAATTACAATTAATGCGCCTGCTGTACTTTCAACACGCCCCCATGCCCGCTGGGCACGGCCCCGTGGTGAGCAATGGAAGCTTCTACTGGTTTGTCTTTTCTGCTGCTTCCTGGGCACGCCCCCGTGTTCACTGGACACGGGGCGTGTTCAGACTCTGTTCTCTTCTCTTTGTCTTGGGAGGTGCCGTTGAGGGTCTGGGCAGTTTACTTTTGTTCCTTTTCTTGTATTTATGGTAGAATTAGTGGTCTTTTTGCTTCTTTTGTGATTTTGAGCTCATTTCATCCTGAAAATACAAAAGGAAGACAAAAACACTCTTTTTCCAACATTAGTACTTAAAAAGGGTTAGTTTTATGCCTTAATTGATGTGTTTTATATGTTGCATTTTACACACATCAAATACCCCCACACTTGAACTTTTGCTTGTCCTCAAGCAAAACTCTTTTAATGTGGCTTACACTCCCAAATGGAATAGGTAGAAGAGAAGTTTTTTTAACTTGTCCTAGAGTGTCGGGAATCCAAGGTTTGTATAGGTTCTATTTTTATTTTATTTACAATCTTATTCGTCATGGTTTATTTTGAACTTTTCATAAGATAAACTACTTATTTGGGCATAGCATGCCTTATTAAAATTCCATTTATATACAAGTTCACATACCTCACGGGAGATCACTCAATCACTCGGCCGAAGGTGTATATTTAAGTGAATCGCTCGAGAGCGGCACGGATTTACATTCTCCATATGCTTGCCAAGCGATCAATCCTCCTCCTTTTTAACTTTTTACCTTTGTAAATATCAAGAGGTCTTTTGGGGTGAAGGCTTGGGTTTGAAGGTGGGTGGTTGGTTAGTGGTTAGTAAAAAGGGCGAAAATCGTAACAAGTGTCGGTTTTCGTGAAATACCTTATTTTTGGTGACATTTATTTTTGAAGTATTTCTCCAAACAAGCTCTTTGTAGCTTATGTTTGTTTTTGACTTCATCATTTTGGCAAAAACTTGTTGTGTGTCGGTGTGTATATATTTTTAGATATTTATTTAAGCCCTTTTTACACTTTTAGCCAAGTTTTAAATTTATAAAACACGATATTCACTAACACTAAACACACATATGGGCAAGTGCACCCATCGTGGACGTAGTATAGTGTTGGTAAGATACCGAGGTCGTCCAAGGACACAAGAGCTTTTAATACCGGTTTATCCTCAACGTCTAATCAAATCAAAAAGTTAAAAAAAATGTTTTAAACTAAGAAAAATAAAAACTAACTAAATGCTGAAAAAGAAAATAAAATAAAAACAGATAGACAAGATGAATCACTTGGATCCGACACGTGTATTAGTATAACCTTTGATTATTTTCGCACTTTTGCACTTGTTTAAGAGATTATCTTAGTTATTGTAGTAGGCCCCTCTTTTGAAGGCGACGTTACCCTCAACCCAGTAGTTTGAGTCAGCAAGGATACAATCCTAAAGGGTCGGATTATTGAAAGATAATGAATTAAGTTATTAATGCAAATTATGGTAGGCCCCGCTTTTGGCGGTGACGTTACCCTCGGCTAAGTAGTCTGAGTCAGCAGGGATACAGTCCTAAATAGCCGGGTTATAGTATTAATAGTAGTTAGCTTATGAGGGGGTCAAAGAGTTTGGATCCCCGCCATCCAATACCTATGGGCATTGAAGGAGATCCTACTAAATTTGACCCAGGTCCCAAGCAGGACCTCTAAACGCTGAACAAGGGCAAGACCCTTACCAAACCGTTCCCTTAACCCCCGACCAGGTAGCCAACATACCTCCATATAGACCGTGGAGATATGAATGGTGAAAATCTTTTATTTTATATAGACAGTAAAATAACGCCAAGACACCACGGACAAACGATAAGGAAAGATCACCTTCAACATAAGTAACTAGTTATTAAAGTCATTAATACAAAACCAAATAAAAAGTGCAAAAGATTAAAAATAAAAAGTATTATACTAAACACTTGTCTTCACCAAGTGATGTAAGAGACTTAGGCAAACATGGCCTTGATTGTCAAGAACTCTTACGATCAATCTTGGATCCCGAGACGACTCACACACTCTACGATGGACAATGGATGATGGTGGTGGATGATGGTGTTATGGTGGTGATGGGTGGTGGATGAAGTGTGAGAGAGGTGGTGTGCCAAGGGATGAGAGAGAATGAAACCAAGCTCCTCTATTTATAGGCTGAACAGAACGCTGGACACGGCCCCGTGTCCGCTGGACACGGCCCCGTGCCCGTCTGACATTCTCTCTCTTCATTAATTGTAATTGCGAATTACAATTAATGCGCCTGCTGTACTTTCAACACGCCCCCGTGCCCGCTGGGCACGGCCCCGTGGTGAGCAATGGAAGCTTCTACTGGTTTGTCTTTTCTGCTGCTTCCTGGGCACGCCCCCGTGTTCACTGGACACGGGGCGTGTTCAGACTCTGTTCTCTTCTCTTTGTCTTGGGAGGTGCCGTTGAGGGTCCGGGCAGTTTACTTTTGTTCCTTTTCTTGTATTTATGGTAGAATTAGTGGTCTTTTTGCTTCTTTTGTGATTTTGAGCTCATTTCATCCTGAAAATACAAAAGGAAGACAAAAACACTCTTTTTCCAACATTAGTACTTAAAAAGGGTTAGTTTTATGCCTTAATTGATGTGTTTTATATGTTGCATTTTACACACATCAGTAGGGTTTGCACACCCTGTTCATAAGATCCATGAAGACTGCTGGTGTGTTCGTTAGCCCGAATGGCATGACTAGGAACTCGTAGTGACCGTAGCGAGTTCTGAAAGCTGTTTTGGAGACGTCCTCATCCCGGACTCTCAGCTGATGGTAACCTGACCTCAAGTCTATCTTGGAGTAGTAGCTCGACCCTTGCAACTGGTCGAATAAGTCGTCAATACGTGGTAGAGGATAACGGTTCTTCACCGTCACCTTGTTCAGTTCACGGTAGTCTATGCACATCATGAAGGTACCGTCCTTCTTCTTCACAAATAGTACTGGGGCTCCCCAAGGGGAAGAGCTTGGACGAATAAAGCCCTTTTCCAAGAGCTCTTGTAGCTGCTTTGACAGTTCTTCCAATTCTGATGGGGCTAAGCGATACGGTGCACGTGCTATCGGTGCTGCTCCTGGTGCTAGCTCGATTTGAAACTCGACCTGGCGATGAGGCGGTAGACCAGGTAATTCCTCTGGAAACACTTGAGGAAAGTCGCGAACTATTGGAATGTCTTCCAATTTCTTTTTATTCGCTGATGCATCAGTAACAAGTGCCAAGATGGCACTGTGGCCCTTACGCAAACACTTCTGAGCCTTTAGAAAGGAGATGATGCCAACCACAGCACCACTCTTGTCGCCTTGCACTTCGAGAGGTTCTTTGCCAGAACGAGGAATGCGAACTATCTTCTCCTTGCATAGGATCTCTGCGTGATGTTGGGATAACCAGTCCATGCCAATGACGATGTCGAAACTACCCAAAACTATGGGAATGAGGTCGATCGAGAAAGTCTGACCCGCGAGGATAAGATTACAACCCTGAACTATGTGCGTGGCCTCTAGACTCTTACCATTAGCTAACTCTACGACGTGTTTGGTGTTCAGAAGTGTGGGTGTACGTTTTAACATTTGGCCAACTTTCAAAGACATATAACTTGTATCCGCACCCGAGTCAAACAAAACAGTAACGTAAAAGTCATCGAGAAGAAACTTACCCATGACCACGTTAGGATCGTTCCTTGCGTCACCCTGACCTAGCACGAAAGCTCGACCCCTAGCTTCATTGCCATTATTGTTCCCACCGTTGTTACCATTGCCCTGATTGTCGTTGTTGCGATTCTGGTTCTGGTTCAATTGAGGGCAATCACGTTTGAAATGGCCTTCAGCACCACACTGAAAACATCCCCTGTTGCCTCGCTGTTGCTGGTTTTGTGGGGCTGGTAGTTGCGGTTGCTGGTTCTGATTCGCAGGCCGTGGGCTCCTACAGTCTTTGGCCTTGTGGCCCATCTTGAGACACCTTTGGCAACGACCCTTGTTGCACTGGCCGCTGTGGTGCCTGTTACAGTTGTGGCACTTTGGGAGATTTCCTTGATACCTTCTCTGCCCACGACTACCAGAAAACTGCTGACTGGGACTCTGGTAGTGGTCAGTCTTCTGCCGCTGAGCCTGAGACTGAACTGTTGCTGAACCTTTGCTAGAATCCCCTTCCCACTTTCTCAGTAGTAGCGCTGATACGTTTCGGTAGCTTGTCCTGATCCACTGCCTGATCAGTGAGACGATGAGCGAGTCGCTGAATATCTTGGATGTTGTCGAGATTAGCCGATGTCACGTGGCTCTGGATTTCTGGCGCTAGACCTTTGAGATACAACTCAATGCACTTAATTGGAGGGTCCACCATAGTTGGACACAAGATGGCCAGTTCGTTTGACCATTTCATATAAGCTTCGATTTCTGACCCCGTCATTTTCAAATGATAAAGCTCCACTTCCAACTTGTGGATGTCATCACGCGTGCAGTATTCTCGCTTGATCAGTTCCTTAAAATCGTTCCAAGGGGTGGCGTTAGCTGCTGCCAGCCCTAAGATCTGAACTTGCGCGTTCCACCAAGTTAGCGCAATCCCTTCCAAAGTACCAGTGGCGTACTTGACCCTGCGAGCCTCAGGGCATTCATCTAACACCTCGAATTTTTGTGTCCAATGATGTGTTAACACGTGTCATTTGTTTACACGTGGCATCTATAATAAATAAAGGACTAATTTTGACAAACCTTGAAAGTATATAAATTCGAGGGTTATAAATGTCAACAAGGGTAAATATACTGTATAGTATTCCTAAATAATGCTTAAACCTTCAAACGAATAAATTATAGATCGTACAAAAACAAAACGCGGAAGAAAGTGAGAGATTACAAACTACAGGGGTTAACTGTGTCAACATGTTTAATAATACCTCTGAGTGACCCTTTAACGTTCCAAAGACTTTGTAACGGTATTATACCCTCACTAAAATAATATATATGAATTTCGCGAAGTTTCGATATGAAACGAGAAAGTTACGATCGAATTCGTAGAAGAAGGGTTAAAAGCGTCAAAAGTGAAAGTTAAGGCTTTCCAATATAATTAATAAATAAACCGGGGACTTAATAATGCGGGTAAATAACACGAGGCCCCTATCGGTAAATAACCGAGGGCCAAACCGCAAAGTTACCCCTTCAAAACCGAAAGGTCAGGTAAATCATTACGAAAGATTTCGTTATTAATTACCGGATTCTGATAATCATGACAAAAGAATTAAAAAATCAGGAAAATAAGCCTCTCGCGACCCGCGTTGAATAACCGGTTAAGTATAGGCGGGCCGCGAGCCTCCTGTAAATTCGTTTCTGACATTTAGATTTAGGCGACCCGCGTAAAGGGAAGCCTGAATCCCCATGCGGGCCGCGTGGAACTCCCAGATGCAGAAACTTTGTAGTCTCTTGCCTTTTGAGCATTTTGAACGATCATGAGCCAATAAATGAGGCATGGGCACCCTACACTTGACCCATACACCTTAGGGGACATATGCCCATCATCCATGATCAGTATAGGCTGAGTTGTGATGATCTTGGGCCTTAACATTGGCTATAAATAGCAAGGTTGTGAACATAAGTTCACCACACTCAAAACTCACTCATCTGATCATTCCAAGAGCTCTAAAGCATTCCTCTGTGTTCTTAAGTCTTCTCTTAAGCTTCTGTAAGTAATTCAACCTTTGTGGTTTCACATTTCCTTAGTAAATGGCTAAGAACCAAACCGTCGTAACTACGGTTTGACTTTACAATAAATCAGTAATGGTTCAGTCTTATGACGAATCAAAAGTGGTTATGAGTTGGTATTTATGTGGGTAATAAACCTCTAAAATGGTTCCCCCTAATCACCACTCTAACTATGTCAAATGTCGAGTCAAACGTGCGGTTAAAAAGTCAACAGAAAGCTATTTTAGCGATTTATGCATAATCTGTAATGTATATGTTATGGAACCTGTTTTGACAATCATAAAACATGATAATAAGTATATAAACCTGTTTGCGCTCGTTTGAATCGATCATTTACTATATTGAACCGGTTCGGAACCAAATGTCGCAAAAGTTTGACTTTTGCTTTGACTTCAGTTCTGACCCGTTTTAGTGAGGTATAAATATACCTTAGGACTCTCTTAGGACCAGGTCACATGTTGGTATAAACCTCTGTGGTCGGTTCATGAGTTATCCGAGTCTTTTGCGCAATTCCGTCATTCGCCTAAAAGTTGACCGTAACGGCCTTTTAAAATTAAAACGAGTATTTCGGACACGTGAACGGACCAAAACCTTGCTTACTAAATTATAAGCATGTCCTTAAAGTTTCACGTCAATCCGAGGTCTAGAATGAGAGTTATGCTAAAAAGCGCACTTTTAAGAAAGTTTTGTGATTAACGGCGCGATTAGCATAACGCCCATCTAACCCAAGTTTTCGTCACCAAAACTTTTACCCACTGTGGTAAAATAATATTTTGGGAATTTTAAAGATTTTTAATAATTTTTACCTTGCTCATAACCTGCGGTTATGGCTATGGTTCGGTAAATACCGAATACGCCCTTTTTGGCCAAAACGGGAGTTCTACAAGGTCTTTTGACCCGATTCCAGTTGCCACTGGTTTTAAATAATAAATAAAGTATTTTAAGCTTTATAAGCTGTTCGGGAAACTCAGATTTCCTGTAGAACTCGAAAAGCCCTTTTAAAGTCTTTAAAATGACCAAAAAGCCCCTACGGGGCATAGTATTAACTTAAACTCGTTACGGGCGTCACGGAAGGTATCCTACTGATACCACAACACATATAAGGCATGTTGACTTAGGAAATAAGCGTACGACTCTCATAGTTAACCGTTTCGCCTATTTGCGCACACGGTACGGCTCATGGAACTAGTTTTCGTGCAATAGCCGATATGGGTCAAATTATATTATTTGAACCCCAAAATCCAGAGTATGAACTATAAACCCATATAAAACAAGTCACTGAACTTGTTGGGTCCAAATCATACTCCATTCTCGGTTTTCGCCTTTTCGTGCGAATTAACCATATCTATATATCGGAATCAACCGGTTTAAGCTACGGCTAATACAAGGACCGTTAGGATTCTAAGAGGTTAATTGAAACCTTCGTTCCAGATTAGGAGCCCCAGTAAAAGCTATCGGTGACTTGATCTAAATTAAGGATTTATACTTGCAAAGGTAAATACTTTAACTTATTTCCCCTATATGGGCTTGGGTTACGGTATATTAATACCGCTTGATTGAGCATTATATAATTCCATCGCTTAGGTGGTTAATTGATTAAATATGATCGGCTCATTTAAACAGTTTTGTTGCTTATAAGCCTTTGGGGGGTTTAATGACCGTTGTCCCGGATATCCTTGGCATCATTTTACGAAATGGCCACGACCATCGACATCCGGTGTAGGCGTACACCCGGTATAAAGTGTCGACATTAAAATTAAAAGACGTAGCCGTTGGTTTTTATACTACGGTTTTACGCAACGTGGTGTGTCTATAAATCTTTAACCCGGCACGACCCGGGCTACTGAACGCATAAAAGAACATGTAAAACGTTCACAAGATCATTATGAATTTTCCCAAGTTAAAAAGAGTTTGTGCCTTGTGCATTCAAATCAATTTTAATAAACATTTTCAAATGTGTCAGTTGAATGTATTTACCAGTGTAAACTGACGTATTTTCCCCAAAAAGATTAAGTGCAGGTACCTAAACGTAATTGGCTGGTATTAGCTCCCTAGCATCGGGATAAGCCTCGCAAGCTTGATTGCAGTATCTGATGGAACAATACTTTATATCTATTTACGATCCACTGTGGATATATCCAACCCCTGTAATACATTTTGATATTACGATCAGAGGTTGAAATTTATATATTTATCTTATGCTTCCGCTGTGCATTATATAATTGTGTGGTTTGACTATATTGTTGCCAACATCGTCACGTAATCCCCCACCGGGCCCACCGGTGAGACACGTGGAAATCGGGGTGTGACAGGTTGGTATCAGAGCCAACATTGAGTGAATTAAACACTATCCTAATGTGTTTAATCTCAATGACACAATTGCACATACTTGAGTCTAGACGAGAACTTAGGACAAATTCGGATTGATACTCCTTTTTGTCTTTACTTTCGATTTGATTTTTAATAAGTTTTGGAGCAGGAAAATGCCACCTGTTATATTCCGAGGAAGAGGAAGGGGAAGAAGAGGCCGAGGAGAAATCGTGACACATCACGATAACGAGGCTGGAACATCTGGTACAAGACATCCTTCGATGACAAGGAGCGAAGAGCCACAACGACGAAGAGATCTTTACGAACCCGCGAGGCATTCCACTTCGCACAGCTCGACGCCATCCTACCGGCACTCCTTTGGGCCAGACTCAGAAAATGATCCCAATAACCCACAACCTTCCTTCATACCTCTACAACGTTCGGTATCGCACCGAAATTACGACGACCCTACTCCATACTACATAAGTCAGTTTAATCCGGCTGACTACATACAGGAACCTTCAGGATTTGTTCCACTAGGGCCACAAGACCATTTTTCTGAAGATCCCATGGAGGAAGATGAGGATCCTACTGAACCAGCTCGTGGTACGCCCACGCATCTGATAGAAGTTTCTGATGGGTCATCCTTCCATGGAACGCCCTATCAAGGACCTGACAGTTTCCAAGCGATGTTTGACCGACATGAATGGTACTACACGCCATCTCGACAGACATCTCAACAACCAAGACATCCACAGGATCCCTCTGAGGATTCACGCTTTGAGGCAGTTACGCCACCACCTCCGCCACCGGCACAACCAGTAATACATTTTGATATTACGATCAGAGGTTGAAATTTATATATTTATCTTATGCTTCCGCTGTGCATTATATAATTGTGTGGTTTGACTATATTGTTGCCAACATCGTCACGGTAATCCCCCACCGGGCCCACCGGTGAGACACGTGGAAATCGGGGTGTGACAATTCACATATCTCGAATACTGACTCGAGCTTTTCGAACCAATGGAGTAGTCCCACTGCTCCTTCCGTGCCACTGAATGTGCTAGGACGACAGTCCATGAAGTTCTTGAATGTGCAAACAGGTTGCGGTGCGTGTTGACCTATTGTGTACGAATAGGACAAGGTTAAACACAAGAGTTGGTTTAGGAGTGTAGGATCTAAAGATCCTAGTGTGAGTTATAACTACAGGATATACCTCCTGCTTGTGCGGCTGCAAGTGCCGCAGCAACTTGTTCGTTAATGAGAGCCGTCAACTGGGCTTGAGTCATGTTAACATGTCCAGACATGATCTTCATAGTAAAAGTAGCATAAGTGAGAATGGTTCGCGAGTAGTGCGATGACAGAAGAGTGTAAGCACATAGGTATTCTCATGCAATAGTGTCATGTGTATCTAAGCATACTACGAGCAAAGTTCTATGTAATCTAGCAAGTAGGCAATAAACATAAACCTTATTACCTAGGATGTTGAGTCTTGCACGTGGAGCGAAGCGTCGTTGTGGATCGTTGAGAACACTGTTCTGGTTATAGTCTGGTTTTAATAAAAACGTTTTTCCCATATTAAAACCAAGTTCTCTATAACCAATGGCTCTGATACCAATCTGTCACACCCCCAAAATCCACACGCGAAGTACCACCGCTTGGAGGCGTGACATGACCAGGATCAAGCCATCAATCATATTGAACATAGTGTATAATAATTAAGTAGTTCGTAAAACCCAATTCAATACAATTGATGTTCAAACCGAATCAAAACATAATTTGAGTAGCGGAAGCATAAGTATGTAAACCCAATGTAAATCATAAGTTCAATTGTTTAAACGTTTAACATGGCATCCACGATCCATGTCCCACAACGACCTGCTCCTCCCTGTGCAAGCTCCATAAGTACCTAAGGTCCTGCAAGGCATGCAGCAGAGAGTCAACAACTAGTTGAGCGAGTTCACAGTAAGTAAGTTCGTAATAGCAAAACGTATGTTCATTTAGTGGGGGCTTCCCATGTATGTATGTACTACTAGTGGGGGCTTCCCATATTTATACTTACTAGTGGGGGCTTCCCATATTTATACTTACTAGTGGGGGCTTCCCATATTTATACTTACTAGACTATTTGCAACCATGTGTTCTTCTTAGCCCGAGAACAGGAATACGTACAAGGTCACGTAGGTTTTACGTGAGTGCCCTTCCCCGAGGACAGTGGTACGCGTGGGGTTTACGTAGGTTTTACGTAAGTGTCCTTCCGTCCCGGAAGACAGTAGTAGGTATGAGTTTACGTAGGTTTTACGTAAGTGTCCTCCCGACCCGGGAGACAGTGGTAGATACTAATTTACGTAGGTTTTACGTAAGTGTCCTGACTAACCTGAGGACGATGGTATATAGTCTAGCAATAGCGTAAGTACGAGTAATTATCCAATTCAAATCTTCCAACCCAATTCCCAACCCGGGAATCCCATGCCTTGGCTGTGTGAACTCACCTTGGTTTGCTCGGCAGATACACAGAAAAGTTCGGTTAAGCTATATAGTGATCAACCACGTCCTAGCATGGTTATCATACAAGTTAGGTTCGTATCCAAGTAATGCACGTATGTTCTACACGTATTGTACACAAGTAACGATCACGGCATGCACAAGTATTCATAGCAGTTTAACAGTAATTATCACGTAACAACGAAGTCCAAGTGTCCGGCCCAATCAGTTGGGCTCGTAACAGTGAAAGTCCAACAGTGTGCAAGTGTTCACGGTCTCGAGTCGAGACTAAGCGATCTCGAGTCGAGACTAGGTGGTCTCTAGTTGTACTGGTTTTCGAAGTCTCGAGTCGCAGCAAAGGAGGTCTCGGGTCGTCATGGTCTGGTCGAGACTACACGGTCTCGAGTCGCAACCGGACCCGCAACCGTGGTCTCGGTTTGTGCTGTTTGTGTTGTAAGGTGGTCTCGAGTCGAGACTAAGGGTTCTCGACTCGCAACCCTGGTCGAGACAAAGTGTAACAGATTTCCTTAATTATTAGTAACAATCATTCCGTAATTTCAGCTAACAAGTTGACAGTTTCACCAATCAGATC
This sequence comes from Helianthus annuus, assembly GCF_002127325.2. Classification (NCBI taxonomy): domain Eukaryota; kingdom Viridiplantae; phylum Streptophyta; class Magnoliopsida; order Asterales; family Asteraceae; genus Helianthus; species Helianthus annuus. The sequence continues at coordinate 154,475,737 of NC_035446.2, read as the reverse complement.
AAACACAATAATTTCCGTATTCAACAGCAGTTAATCGCTATTCAACATATCAATTCATCATCATCAAGAACAATCAAATACCAATATGCATAACGAATTATCGAACCACGTGATTAACCAAGTTATGGACTATCATGCAACCTAATTCATAATCACACTCATAAGTCATACTCATCACAGCCGATTAACAAGAATTCGGTCCATCATACGGTCAATCCAATTTACAACAAGAACAATAACAAGAATAGTAAACTTCGATCCGGTTATCATGCATACAACATATTATACAACATATGAACCGAGTCACTAGCATAAACCTTAACCGATCATGTAATCCGATTAACAATAATATCATCATCTAAACATACATATAAAACTTGAAATCGGTAAACATACTACTAACCGAGATGAGAAAGGGAACGATCCGAATCCAAGAGCTTCGATGGAAAGGGATGCTCGGCCGCCTTTGGTTCCGGTCGAGAGAGAGTGAGTGAGTGTGTGTGTTCTAGGGTTTGTGTGTGAGAGGATGTTTGGCAAGTAAATGAAAATCTAAACCCCTAATGGGTATGTGTTTGCGAATCAAGGGAAGTGGGCCGAACCCTTTACCGGGTTGCCCTCTTGGTCTCGAGTCGGATGTGTGTAAACCGAATGGGCTTGTGTAGTCGAGTGGGTCATGTACGATCGGATCATGCAACATATAAACAAACATTCACAATTTCACACAAGGCACGTATAACATGTTATTCAAATAGAGTTCACATAATCACGTAACGTTACACAAAAGTAGGTTCGAAATACGAGTTGTCACAGCAACACGGTGCCGCCTAGTGTCACCGAGTCGCGGCCCGCGACAGACCCAAAGAAATGGGTCGCGCCCCGCGAGGGCACTATATACTTGTTTTTATTTAATTTTTATTAATATAAATGTATTTTAGGCCTTTTAACGCGTATACGGGGTATATTAGGAACGTTAGGGATGTTTTAAGGGTCTTTTAGGAGGGTTGTTATATCCTCCACACCTTGTTTTAAATCACGTCCTCGAGGTCTACTGGAATAGGTGTGGATATTTCCTTTGCATTTCTGACTCGAGCTCCCAAGTATATTCCGGTCCTCTCTTGGAATCCCGTTTTACTTTGACCAGAACTAGTCTCTTGTGTTTGAGATTGTTGATCTTTCTATCTTCAATCTGAATAGGTTTCTCTGTAAACTTAAGTTTCTCATTTACCTCTGTGTCCTTAAGAGGTATCACTAATGATTCGTCTGCTAATCATTTCTTGAGATCAAATACATGAAATACATTATGTATTCCCGCCATTTCCCCTGGCAGTTGTAGCTGATAAGCTACTGGTCCTATTCTTCTAATAATCTCAAAAGGTCCAACATACCTGGGGCTTAGCTTTCCTCTTTTAACGAATCTGACTACTCCTTTCCATGGAGATACTTATAATAACACCTTATCTCCAACTTGAAATTCTAACGGTTTTCGTCTGTTATCTGCATAACTCTTTTGACGATCTCGTGCTGCTTTTAGTCTTTCCTTGACTTGAATAATCTTGTCCGTTGTTTCTTGTACTATCTCTGGTCCAGATAATTGTTTTTCTCCAATTTCTGCCCAACAGACTGGAGTTCGGCACTTTCGTCCATAAAGTACTTCAAATGGTGCAGCATTGATACTGGTATGATAGCTGTTATTGTTGGAAAATTCTATTAATGGCAAATGATCGTCCCAATTTCCTTCGAAATCAATTACACAGGCTCTAAGCATATCTTCCATTGTTTGTATTGTCCTTTCGCTTTGTCCGTCCGTTTGAGGATGATAAGCAGTGCTTAGATTTAACCTGGTTCCCGTTGCTTTTTGGAAACTTGTCAAAAAATGAGAAGTGAAACGGCTATCTCTATAAGATACAATAGATAAAGGAATTCCATGTAATGAAACTATTTCATTTACATATAACTTAGCTAACTGTTCCATACTGAAAGTTTTCTTCATTGGTAAGAAATGAGCAGATTTTGTCAATCTGTCAACAATCACCCAGATTGTATTATTACCTTTTCGTGTCTTGGGTAATTTGGTAACAAAGTCCATTGTTATCAATTCTCATTTTCATATTGGCATTTCTAATTGCTACAATAACCCTGAGGGTTTTTGATGTTCAGTTTTAACCTGTGAACATGTTAGACATTTAGCAACGTAGTTTGCTATATCCTTTTTCATTCATATCCACCGGAAATTCTTCCTTAATCTAGATACATCTTATCACTACCGGGATGTATCGTATACTTAGACTTGTGGGCTTCTTCTAAAATTTTGTGGCGTAGGTTTCCTTGTTTAGATATTCATATTCTTTTCTTATGGAATTTCCAAATTCCATCTGTTCGTTGTTCTAATTCCTTAATCATTCCTTTTAAACTTTCAGCATCGTCCTTGATTGCTGTTTTCTGTACCTCTCTAATTTGCTCATTTAAATCTATCTGCAGATTTAACCTAAGAGAGCGTATTCGTTTCGGCTTTTCATGATACTTTTTACTTAATAGCTTCGCTACTTAGGGGTATTATTTCCCGAGTATAATAGCTTTAGAGTTTTGAGAGAGAAGGAAAATTGTGAGCGTTGAGAAATGAGGCTGAAGCCTCAATTTATAGACTAATTTATAGACTGATCTTATGGCGGCTCGTGGCCCGCGACAGCCTGGGGCTAGCCCTTCGCGGCCCGCGACGGAAGTATGGTAGGTCCTAGGCTTGTCGACTAGAAAGATGTAGGCTCAACACGCATCACGACACGTGGCGCAACACGGTGCCGCCTGGTGTCACCAGGTCGCGGCCCGCGACAGACCCAAAGAAATGGGCCGCGCCCCACGAGGGCACTATATACTTGTTTTTATTTAATTTTTATTAATATAAAGGTATTTTAGGCCCTTTAACGCGTATACGGGGTTTATTAGGAACGTTAGGGATGTTTTTAAGGGTCTTTTAGGAGGGTTGTTATAGTATGAGAATGTGAAACATGCTTAGATGGAGGGGTTTTAAGGATGCAAACATCTTCATTAAAAATCTCATGCAGGCCCAACGCGGAATCCTTAGCCCAAAGGTCAGTGGGCTTGATGCGAGGTGGTAGGGGTGGGGTGGGGTGTCAAAAGGGCCCATGTGGGATCCGTCAGGGTTTGGAAGTGTGGCCACCTTACTTCCATCAATGCTGGAAAGGGAATCCCCTCAGGATTTTGAGTCTGCCGCCTTGTCAGAGGGCGTCATAAATACGTTCCCCCACGCTTTTGGGATCCTGAAACCGACTCTTTAGCTGCCAACCAGGGGAGGGAAACCGTTCATTGTCTGTCCCCAGAGTTTTTTTCTGGCACGCTGGATTTGTGTGACGCTGTGAAGTCCGGTACCGAGTAGGGCATATCCTCTGAGATCCATACCGATTGCACCACCCCATCCCACATGATGCTAAGTTTTCTATTAATTCTCCCCACCTTTGAGGTCAAAACACAGATGTTATCACCGGATAAGTCGAAATCCTCCGACGATGCTGTTGAAGGTGAAACCACTCTACCGGTAAGGCCACCAATCTGGTTGAAGATGTGCGGATCCCATAGTTGTAGAGGACACCTTTAATAGAGATCCATGCAAGCCTCTCGAAGGGTAGATGTTGACCCTTCCAAGGACGCAATTCAATGAACCATATTGACCAAAGACTTTCCAAATTGTCCATAAGTTCCATCACTAAGTCAGCGCTGGGGAAGGTGAGCAGGACACTTAAGCCACCCAAGTAGCGGAGTGAGAAACCCGTTAAGCTGACCGATTGAAGTAAATCTCCCAGGTTTTTGAGGTCAAAAGGATTTCATATGTCCCCAATTAACGATCTGTCTCTCTAACTTCTAGAGGCCATGCCTTTTTCCAGATGTAGATCGAGTGGTTTCTCGGGTACAACGGACTCCGATGCCACCTCACATATTACCGTGTCTACTTCCCAACCCCTGTTACGTTTAGGAGCAGGAGGTTGTTGCTTCACAAATACATCATTAGTTGCTGCTTCAACCTGTACATTATTATTTTTGAATCCACCAGCTGCATTGTTATTTGCTATCTTCCAGACCTTTGGGGCATTCCTGGTGTTAGGCACGAAACTCTGCTTCTTCGGACCCTTCACAAATTTCGCCAGCCTTGCAAAGACTCTCCCATTATCGATTCTCACCTTACCTAGTTCCTCAAGAAGAGCTGTAGAATCTCGTACAAGCGAATGAACCCAAAGGCGTTTCCTCGTTTGTCTTTCTTCCGTGGTACATAGGCATCCGACATAAAGCCCATATTTGCAAAAGTACCCTAGAGTAGATAACTGGAACATCTCTCCGGTAGATTACCAATGTAGAACGTCGTTTCATCATTCGGTCTCCATTTCTCCGGTGCATTCCTGTCACCCCCCAACCGATGGCAGAATCATCGGGGCGTGGCACTAGGCGAATCAGATTGCTCAAGAGAATCCATAACAACTGAATTGCGACAGTATTTAATACGTTCATTATCCCATACTAATAAACAATACATTCACATAAGTTATCACAGATTTCTCGTCCTCTCGAACAATACAAATCCGACAACATAGATTTTAGGTGAGTTTCTAGACTTCCTAGCTTGATTTGATGTAGACTGCGACTAAACCTGCAACATACGTTAAAACAACGTCAATACAAAAGTATTGGCGAGTATACAAGTTTTGATAGTGTAGCGTAAAATAGTTAAAAAGTGCTGTGAATTACCAAATACATAACAAGATACCTCAACATATATGCATACAAGACAGATACTACCAACTAAGTCACTCGAGCTGCGATTGCAATTGCTATGCATCCTAACTAGACCCCGTCGGGTGCTATAGTACTATACTAGTTAAGGCGGGACCTCGCGAGTATAAGTCCTAACACATATGTAACTAGCACCACGTGTAAATATGCATACCAGTTATTCGCAAGTGAAAACAGTTTGATTGATTAATTCGTTTTGATAAGTTCGATTTAATAGAAACGTATGTTACACCCAAAATGCGATAAAAAGGGGTTCGAGTATACTCACATCGAGTATACTCACTCCGATCGGGTGACCATTCGATTGGGTTGTCATCTCATTTGGTAAGGATGTGTTTGTGTATGATGGTTTGTCCTTTGAATTTTTCGTTGTAGCATTTTGGAAACAGAGAAGTATCTCAACCTTTCAGGTCGGTCGATCGAACGGTCGGTCGATCGGGTGGCAACCCGAACGGACGGTGATCCGATCAGCGAGACACTTTGGTTGATAAGTTCATAGTAGACTGGTCACTCGATCGGGCGGCAATCCGATCGGGTGACAATCCGTTGGAACTGCTGTGCGAAGAAGATTTGTAAAATTGTTTAAGTGCAATCCGATCAGATTGCGGGTCGATCGGGTGGCAGTCCCATCATTAAAGCGTAAAGATTTAATACATAAGCATAAATAGGTTCCATAAAGCGTAAAATCGGCAAGTCGTATGCTAGAAAAAGAGGTAGAGTGCCTCGGGTGTTTAGGCGTCGACTACCCAAGGTAACCCAACTATACCCAACATGCTCGTGCACGCGTGTTGCCCTAGAAGACTTATGCTTCCACTGGGATGCAGCTCTTGGCATTCGTCTTCCTGATCATCGCGTGGCTCGAGTCATCGTTATAGTCGAGTCCTCGGTGAGAGCTTTTGAAAACCATTTTATAGAGAGTGGAACAGTTTATTAAGAATACGGGTTTCACCCCTGTCGCACCCCGATATTTCCACGTTTCACCGGTGGGCCCGGTGGGGGATTATCATGACGTAGTTGGTAACATTATAGTCAAACAACACAATATTAAATATGCACAGCGGAAGCAAAAGATAGATATATTTCAACTTCAATAAATTGTGATATCAAGTATCACAACAGTTGAAAGTAATCCACAGGCGAATCAAAAATAAATAGGAAACATTGTTAAACAGTTTTGACATCCAAGCTTGCGAGACTTATTGTGGACGCTAGGAGAAAGCCAGCCTAGTTCGCGTAGTACCTGCACTTAACCTTTTTGAGAAAATACGTCAGTTTACACTGGTAAATACATTCAACCTACTCATTTTGAAAAGTTTAATAAAATTGATTTGAATGCACGAGGCACAAACTTTTTATAACTTGGGATAATTATTTGTATATAATCTTGTAAAAGAATTACATGTTCCTTATGCGTTTAGTAGCCCGATCCGTAGACCGGGTTAAAGATCAATAGACGCACCACATTATTTATTTCTGGCACTGACGGGTGTATGCCTACACCCCGTGCTTAGGTCGTGGCCATTTCGTAAATGATGCCAAGGATATCCGGGACATGGTCATTAACCCCCAAAAGGCTTTAAGCAAACAAAACACTTCAAAACGGAGCATATCAATGATTTAACCTCTAATCGATTAAAGATTCAATGTCCGACCAAGCGTTATTTTATATATCATACCCCAAGCCCGTATAGGGAAGATAAGTTAAAAGTATTTACCTTTGCAAGTATCAATCACAAATAGCAAGTGCGTGTAGCTTTTACCGGGTCTCCTATTCTGGAACGAAGGTTTATAATGACCTATTAGAATCCTAACGGGTCTTTAATTAAGCCTAAACTTAGACCGGTTAGTTTTAACGAAAGATACGGTTCGAGCGCACGATTAAGCAAAGACCGGAATAGAACGTGATTTAGACCCGACAAGTTTGAAGACTTGTATAACATGGGTAATCTAACCACATTCTGGATTTTGATCGAAAAACGATAAGGTTTGACCCGTTTCGGCTAATTTATGCAAACTAGTTACATGAACCGAACCGAACGCGTAAGAAGCGTAACGGGTAACCGTGAGAGTCGTTTATAGGTTTCCTAAGTTAATATGCCTTAATCATGTCGTGATATCAGTAGGATACCTTCCATTATGCCCAAAATGAGTTTAATCTCAAATTAAGCCCCGCAGGGGTATTTTGGTCATTTTAAAGATTATAAAAGAGCTTAATTATAGTTCTGAGACTCGGGTTTGAAATAATCGGAAAAATGTCTTAATTTATCAGGTTATATCAGTTGGTGATAAGTCTTATTCGACAAAAATGATTTTAAACCCATACTAGGTGGTTAATACGCGTAAAAAGCCTTTTTAAGCGATTTCCAGGTTATTCAGGAAATCTGAGTTTTCTGACCAGGTTATATAGTTCAAAATACTTTATTTATTATATAAAATCAGTAGCAATTGGATTAGTGTCAAAAGATTATGTAGAACTCGTTTTATGGTCAAAGAGGGCGTTATGGTCAACATTGAGCAATTAACGAAAACGTGCAAATGAAATGGACAATCAACGAACCAATCATAGAGGGTTAAACCATTATGTAACTTGGTCCTAAGGAAGCTGTAAGGCATATCTAAATCATACTAAATCGGGTCAGAACTGAAGTCAAAGCAAAAGTCAAAGTTTTGCGACTTTCGGTTCCGAACCGGGTCTAAACAGAAAATTGTCGGATCAAACAAGCCTAGACCAGTTCTTATACTTATTAGCATGTTATATGAGTGGTAAAATAGGTTACACGTCTTCTACATTGTTCATTACATGTTAATTCGAAAATCATGCTTCTGTTGACTTTTTAATACAAACTTTGACCCGACATTTGATCTAGTTAGAGCGGGAATCAGAGGGTGCCCTTTTAAGGGTTTAAAGCCCACATGATTACCAACTTATAACTACCTTTGATTCAACTAAACACTAAACCATTAATGATTAATTGCTAATTCAAACGTTAATTACGACGGTTTGACTTCTAAGCTAACAACTAAGTAAAACTCAATTAGGAAAGGTTAAGCATACTTACAGAAGTCCTATGCACTATTAAGGATGACTTGGGTCTGCTTTGGAACTCCAGAAGTCTTCACAAATGCAGATGGAATGAATGCAAGAATGTAGCAAACATTGTGGCCTTATATAGTGATTTTAATCCATTATGATCATGACAAACAAGTCTAGCATTGATCCCAGATCATTACAAGTGTTTCCTAGTGCCTAGGAGCAATTAGGGGTCGCCCGTGAAGTGAAAATATCTGATTTAAGTCGATTAAAACGTTTATAACAGCCAACCGCCAACTTTCTGTTGCTGGGCACTCCTTACGGACCGTAAGGCAGGACCTTTACGGTCCGTAAGCCTTCACCAGAAGGCAAAAAAATTTAACCTCTCTAGCTTTGAAAGGGCAACTTATGCATTATGATTTCTGGCCATGAATTATCAGTATGATGCCTTTAACCCATGCTTGAACAGTTGTGTCTACCCTATCATGTTGTATCATTGGTTTGAACTATATTGGAATTCATAGACGAAGATTTATCGTGCATTATTTCATAGGATCACATTCTTGCAATTAGGAATCCATTATCGTTAGAATCGCCGGATTTAAAGGTATTCTAGATGTTTATTATTCATTTTAGGGTCTTGGGATTTATAATGAAGTCGTTCAGAGGTATAAATTAACATGTCGACATGTTCAAAAATCCTGCCATACATCTTTAACTAAATCCGGGTTTATAATGCTTTTGTTGTACATGACACGTGTCGTTTATATATTGAACACAAATTTTCGAGGTGTTACAACCCCCGACTTAATAACTTCGCTCCTAGCTGTGGTTGTGCTCTTCGAATAAATTCGAGAGTTCCACTAGATTTTGAAATGGAGACTTTCGTTGAGATTTAGATGTCACTACTGGCTCGACGAAAAGTTCTCGTGCTTAGAAAAATGCACTGAGTGAGCGATCTTATTGAGAGTTCTTGGTTTTCACGCCTAATTTCGACTGGATCACTAGGTTGTGTTACGCGAGTATTTTCGAAAACGTGTGTATTATGTTGGCCTTAGGAAAGGCTAAGTAATATTCTATCCTTAGGAAAGGCTCTTCGCGTGAAATTGTAGTATGCGGTGTTCACACGAAGTAGTAGTTTTTAACGAATTCGAACGAGAGTATCGAGTAGGCCCGTGCAACTCCTACTGGATTCGCACGAGTCGGCCTGTTGGTACTTAGCCTATAGACTAGGTCGTTTCTAAGACGTTGACCCGGACTAGGTCAAGTCTGGCCTAATTCCCTATAGTTATGGCTCTGATACCAATCTGTCACACCCCAACCGATGGCGGAATCATCAGGGCGCGACACTAGGCGAATCAGATTGCTCAAGAGAATCCATAACAACTGAATTGCGACAGTATTTAATACGTTCATTATCCCATACTAAAAAACAATACATTCACATAAGTTATCACAGATTTCTCGTCTTCTCGAACAATACAAATCCGACAACATAGATTTTAGGTGAGTTTCTAGACTTCCTAGGTTGATTTAATGTAGGCTGCGACTAAACCTGCAACATACGTTAAAACAACATCAATACAAAAGTATTGGCGAGTATACAAGTTTTGATAGTGTAGCGTAAAATAGTTAAAAAGTGCTGCGAATTACCAAATACATAATGAGATACCTCAACATATATGCATACAAGACAGATACTACCAGCTAAGTCACTCGAGCTGCGATTGCGATTGCTATTCATCCTAACTAGACCCCGTCGGGTGCTATAGTACTATACTAGTTAAGGCGGGACCTCGCGAGTATAAGTCCTAACACATATGTAACTAGCACCACATGTAAATATGCATAACAGTTATTCGCAAGTGAAAACAGTTTGATTGATTAATTCATTTTGATAAGTTCGATTTAATAGAAACGTATGTTACACCCAAAATGCGATAAAAAGGGGTTCGAGTATACTCACAGCCATGATGGATTGAAGGGAGCGCGTCTGAGATTAGCCTGATTACACAGCGATAGCGTAAGCGATGAACAGTGTGATAAGCGGTGAGAGGTGACCAAGTATCGAGTGGTAACCCGATCGGATAGCAATCCGATCGGATGCCCAGTTGATCGGATGAAAATCCGATCGGACGGTCATCCGATCGGGTGACTGATGTGATGTCGTGGTCACAATCAAATTTAATCCAATTACAACTAAGTAGCTAGTGGTAAGTGGGTATCGAACACAGGGAGTTTGTGGAATGTATGTTATCTAAGTGTATATCTAACTTGACTAAATTAATCTAATTGCAAATAAAATAAATTCAAGAGTGGGTTTGATTGGTTGATTTTTAAAACTAAGATTAACTAATTAAATTGCAAAAGAAAAGTTTTGGTTGTAAACAATTAGAGACGAGTGACCATCTTTTGTTTCCGGTTTGCTTCAACATTTGTACTATCATTCACTAGAAAGAACTACATAGACATAATTCATGTGCAATTACTTGTTGTGATGAAAGGGAACTAAGTACTCAGATTCCTAGAACGTGAGGTTGTTACCCGATGACCAATTGACCCTTACCCGATCCTAGTTCTACCCATGATATCTCGATTGCCAACGGCACCAAGAACGTATGGTTTCAAAATAGAATAATCATAAGCATCAACAATTTACAAGCAAATAAGAACACACCATGATAAATAAAGCATAAATTCAATTTGCCATTCTAGAAATATGAAATCAAGCACAATTGTCTCTACAAACCTTCAACTAAAGATGACCATAAAGAGTTTAGCCATCCATGGCTTCAACAACCATCATCACATACATATCAATGTTCATAGGAATTAAAAACACTAACAAGATGTTTAGAAATTGTTTCAAGCTCTCAAGAACACCCAAAATTCGTCTCCAAAGTGTATGTAACCGAATGGGAATGATTGGACTTGAAAGGGCATCATCAATCCGCATTAAAAGGTGGAAGTTACACATTTACGTAGGTCAGCGCCGTAAGCTACGGTGGCCACCGTAGCTTACGGTGGCTTGGAATGGCTTACGGTGGCTTTAAACTGTCATACGGTGACAAAAAGTGCCAGTGAGCGCCGTAAGCTATGCCAATGGCCGTAGCTTACGGCAGGCTTCAGCCTGAAAACTTGTTTTCAGCATAACTTTTTCGTTTCAACTCCGTTTTCTTCACCGTTTTCGCCTACGTTCTCGTAATTTCGTCCTCTATCATGCTATCCTCTTAATTCTTCAATTCCAAAAATTGATTTTTTCATTTATTCTCCGTGTTCCTTCCATTTTAAGTTCCATTTGCACCTGCACGTCCAAACAACTAGTAGTTACCAAGTTCAAACAATTAAACGTGTAAAGCATGGGATTTTAATATTTTTAAGGCACTTAAGGGTTGTCCTACGGACCACCCGTCACATCCCCACACTTACCCGTTGCTTGTCCCAAGTAACTCATTCACTAACCATTTCAAAACCACAAGCGATCAACATGCAAACCAAGCTAAAATGTACCGTCCTTTTACTAACTTTTTATCATACCACAAGACACACCCCTCACAACAACTCTCGGTGACAAGTAATATTAGCAACATTATGCTAACACGCTCAATGCAAGTGTGTGATTGTGCGACAATAAGCTTGTATACAAATCAAGTTTCCTCCTATCAAATACCTAGCATGCTTATGAATCAAAAGGACTTACGGGTTATAACGGGGCTATGTGTAAAGGTAGGAAAATGGTGGGATATATATGCAAGAGCTAATTGATTTGACCCGGTTTTTATTTCTACTACTAAACAGAGCAAACATCAACTATATACACAACTTCTCAACATTCTCAACTACTATTGCAACTAAATACTTTATTTTTTTTTTTGGTATTTTTCTCATATTTTTCTCTTTCTTTTTTTTTTCTTTCTTCTTTTTTTCATTTTTTTCGTAACACATAAAACTCAACAATATATACAAGAACATCAACAATCACAAACAAAGTTCCTAAACCGGGTCGTCTCAATAGGTAAAGTGTTTTTTTTTTTTTTTTTTTTTGTAAGAAGTAGGTTTGGGTTACAACCGAATAGTATAAGGCTCAAACATGGCTTTCTAAAGACCAAACCCCCACCCCTCACAATCCAAGCTCATATATGTAACGTATGAGGTCCAACCCACCAATCCCACACTCTCACACATCTAGACGAGGCTACCTAAAAGTCCCCTATCATTTTCACAAGCATGCTAACTCTAGGATTTGGCAAGAATTCGTACACAAGTTCTATTAACACAAGCCACACACCGCCACTCAAAACAAAGAAAACATCTTTAATAATCATATGTGGCTCAAACTCTCACCAAGAAAGGACTAGAAATGGGTGTCGGTATGTCAAGTGGAACAATATCAAGTGTTCAAATTTCGACAATTTTTCGCTTGATTTCACATTTTTTTTTTAAATTCTCAAAAATTTCCCCCCATCCCCACACTTAGGATACATTGTCCCAATGTATGATTTTGAGGCGAAGATCACTTTTACCCAAAAACATTAGCTTTCGCTAATACTCTCAAACCCCAAATTTCTTTTTGTTTTTTTTATTCTATATATATAAATATTTTGCTTACTAAAACACCACCAACTTTCACAACCCATCAAACAAACACATCAAAACACCACCCAACCGCCCAACCATAAACTTAAACATGAATATATACAAAGGTGCACAAAATGAGAACAAGACATGACCTGATCAGTAAATCAGCGGTGTTGGTAGTGATGCAGCTGCAGTAGTCGGACAGGAACATAAACATCTCTTGGATTCGCTGATATCTCAACGGGGATGTTGCCAAACGTCCCCACACTTGAATCATTGCATCCGCGAGGATTGAAACGTAGTAACCTGCCAAAACACAAACACAACACCAAAACAAAACCAAACAAAGCAAAACAAAACAAAACAAAACAAAACAAAATACAAATACAATACTCTACATCCTCGGGCTGCTTCCCTAGAGCGCTAAGTTTAAAGGTCTTCAGCCAGACCATACCTGATATTCGTTATGGTGGTCTTAATGCACACTTACCCGCAACATTTCCAACAAATGCCCGGAAATTTACATGCCATCTCCATAGATTTGTCAGTATATTTGGCATGTTAAAGCTGCTCCTCCGGGCTTTGCTAGTCCACTTCATGACATATACCTTAATGTCTGGTAGTTTCACCCTTCTCATCTTATTCCTCGAACCCTCTTCCCCACACTTGTTAATTTGAATTATTGATATGGGAAGAGGTTCGGTACACATATCCATCCCATCAGCCTGCTCTACCTCATAATCTGCACACATCATCTGATCTACAAGTGACTCTTCATCAGATAAAGGACTCATTGGTGTGGTATTATCCTCCACAACTCCTCCTTCATGTGAGAATAATCTCTAATATCGTCAGGTAATGGTGAGAGGCGTTCTTCTATCTCTATCTTCAATTTTAAAGTATGACACTTAGAAACTAAGCAGTTGATTCGGGCTTCATCGGACAGGTTGGGTGTTGCTAAATATTGCTCGAGTTTGGACAAAGTTACTTCCAATGCAGCAAGCTCTTTCTCCTCATCGGTCTCATAAACATAAACACCCTCGGGCTCAGAATATTCTTCGGGATGATATTGTCGATATCCCTGATACGGTCTATAGATGCGCGCTTCCATCATCTTTTTATTCCAATACTTTGGGTTTTCTGAATACACTGTGCACACATCATAATCATAAGTGTGATCGCGACCGCAACAAAAACATAGACTATCCATCCTTGCCTCATAATAAACTTCCTCGTCCCGTTCGTATCCATATGAATAATAGTCATCCTCCATTTCTGATTCATAATCGTCAACGTATGATGGAGGTGGAAGCTGTGAAACATAAGACACCGGTTTTCCATGTGCCCTCCTATAGCGAGCCTCGTGGCAACCAATACATGGATGTCGTGGACCCCCACACAATCTACACGTAAATAAGCTGAAATTTGTGTAATGCCCTGTCATCCTGCACAACACAACTCAACTACCAAGTGTAAATCATGAACATAAAAGAAATCTTTTTGGTTTTTTTTTTTAATTTTTTTTTCAAAACTAATACACTAAATAACACACGTTGCGCACTACTCCCCGGCAACGGCGCCAAAATTTGACGTGCTTGTTGTGGTACACGCAAATTTAATCCAATTACAACTAAGTAGCTAGTGGTAAGTGGGTATCGAACACAGGGAGTTTGTGGAATGTATGTTATCTAAGTGTATATCTAACTTGACTAAATTAATCTAATTGCAAATAAAATAAATTCAAGAGTGGGTTTGATTGGTTGATTTTTAAAACTAAGATTAACTAATTAAATTGCAAAAGAAAAGTTTTGGTTGTAAACAATTAGAGACGAGTGACCATCTTTAGTTTCCGGTTTGCTTCAACATTTGTACTATCATTCACTAGAAAGAACTACATAGACATAATTCATGTGCAATTACTTGTTGTGATGAAAGGGAACTAAGTACTCAGATTCCTAGAACGTGAGGTTGTTACCCGATGACCAATTGACCCTTACCCGATCCTAGTTCTACCCATGATATCTCGATTGCCAAAGGCACCAAGAACGTATGGTTTCAAAATAGAATAATCATAAGCATCAACAATTTACAAGCAAATAAGAACACACCATGATAAATAAAACATAAATTCAATTTGCCATTCTAGAAATATGAAATCAAGCACAATTGTCTCTACAAACCTTCAACTAAAGATGACCATAAAGAGTTTAGCCATCCATGGCTTCAACAACCATCATCACATACATATCAATGTTCATAGGAATTAAAAACACTAACAAGATGTTTAGAAATTGTTTCAAGCTCTCAAGAACACCCAAAATTCGTCTCCAAAGTGTATGTAACCGAATGGGAATGATTGGACTTGAAAGGGCATCATCAATCCGCATTAAAAGGTGGAAGTTACACATTTACGTAGGTCAGCGCCGTAAGCTACGGTGGCCACCGTAGCTTACGGTGGCTTGGAATGGTTTACGGTGGCTTTAAACTGTTATACGGTGACAAAAAGTGCCAGTGAGCGCCGTAAGCTACGCCAATGGCCGTAGCTTACGGCAGGCTTCAGCCTGAAAACTTGTTTTCAGCATAACTTTTTCGTTTCAACTCCGTTTTCTTCACCGTTTTCGCCTACGTTCTCGTAATTTCGTCCTCTATCATGCTATCCTCTTAATTCTTCAATTCCAAGAATTGATTTTTTCATTTATTCTCCGTGTTCCTTCCATTTTAAGTTCCATTTGCACCTGCACGTCCAAACAACTAGTAGTTATCAAGTTCAAACAATTAAACGTGTAAAGCATGGGATTTTAATATTTTTAAGGCACTTAAGGGTTGTCCTACGGACCACCCGTCACATCCCCACACTTACCCGTTGCTTGTCCCAAGCAACTCATTCACTAACCATTTCAAAACCACAAGCGATCAACATGCAAACCAAGCTAAAATGTACCGTCCTTTTACTAACTTTTTAAAGCAACATGTCCCATACCATGTCATAAATGATACTAAGATTATTACAGAAAGATCTAGTCAAATTTTTCTGTTCCGACAACTCAGATTTTATTACAGACAATTGTTTATTTGTTTCTAGACCTTCCCTAGCCTCGATTTCATCACCGTGCAAATAAGCGTCCTAGCAACTTAAGCACCTGTCACATACGTTAAAGTAAAAGTCAATACACATAGTGTAAAGATGAGCATACAAGTTTGATAATAGCATACAGAGTTCGAAAGCGTTACGCATAACCAGCACGTACACAGAGTGAAATGAGGCATGTTAGTTATCGACATGAACCTATCGATACCAATGACTGCGGGTTGACTGCCCAAGGCAGTTCGCGATACATACTCACCAATGTGAGCCATGTAGGTAATTGTCCTTAACAACCCCCGAGTGAACGGGTGCTGAGTCCAAACTAATAGTACTACCGTTGCTAAGGCAGGTAGACAATATTCCATGTGTAAACATAACAAACAAGCATTCATTTAGTCACGTATACATGCAATAGCGGTTAGCGTTTAAAGTATTGCATAGTGTGTTTGATGTGATTTTGTATAAGTAACGTATGTAACACCCAAAAGTGCGTAAAGCAAAAAGGGATCGAGTATACTCACAGCGATTGATGGATTGAAGGGAACGCTAGAGAGTAGGGTTAGCCTGAACAGATCGATAACATAACGATAAGCGACGCGTAAAACGGTGCAAAGTACAAGTGAGTCAGACAGCATTTCGATCGGATGGTAATCCGATCGGACAGCCAGTCGTGCGAGTGGTAGTCCGTTCGGACGGTCGTCCGGTCGGATGGCTGTTTGAGTGTATTATTTCTTCCATTGGGAAAGATGTGTTTGTGTATGATGGCTTGACTTTTGAAGTTTTCGTTGTAGTATTTTGAAAACATTGAAGTATCTTCTACCTTTCAGGTCGGTTGATCGACCGGTCGTTCGATCGGACGTCAACCCGATTGGTTAAACACTTTAGCGAGGACAAGTTCACAACAGGTTGTCACTCGATCGGACGGTGGTTCGATCGGTTGGCATCCTTTGTGCATTGAACATGTTGAAATTGTTTAGGTGTTGAAGTTTTGAAACATCACATAGTCGGATGGTCGGTCGATCGAGTGGTAGCTCGATCGGACGGCAATCCGTTCGGTGTTCCAAAATCCTTGAGAGTTTATTTGAAAATTAAGGTGGGACCAAGGTGCAAGTCGTTCGGATTGGCCAGTCGTTCGATCAGTAGTCCGTTCGGACGGCGCTCCGTCCTGGTCAACCTGTTCCTCTTACACTTGGTTGTTTTGATTGTTTGTCGTTTTATCGAGGCGTTTTGATAAAGAGTTAAGCAACAGAAACTTTGTCAATACTTGGTTATCCTGATCGGACAGGAATCACCCAAATCCGATTAGTTAAATGTTCGAGATGGTGTTTCACGATTAACCCGAAATCGGTAAACCTCGTGGATAGAATACGGATCTTGAACCAACACAACCTCAGGAATGAGTAGTAAGTCGGCACAAGCTCCGATTCTACCGGTTTTGAGTGCATTGAGTGTAAAAGAGTTGAAAGAAAGTTGGAAACCATCTTTCAATCCTTTTTATTGTGAATATGTTTAGATCTAAGAAAGATCCTTGTCTATTTATGTGGAAATCGGTTAGATCTAAGTTGTTTTTGGTGGATTGAGGCCAAAACATGAAGTTCTTCAAGAACACATGATGACGTCATCCTAGAACACCTTGAATCTTGATGATTTCACGGTTAAAAGTTAAGATTCAAAAGATAGAAAGGTGTAGGAGTGCGTGTAGATTAAGGAAGTACAAGATTTAGGACGAGATCTTACCGGAATCGAGAGAAATCTAAAGAAAAGCGGGAAAAACGAGCTGGTCGGACATCAGTTACCAAAAGTAGAAAGTATGAAAGTGACAAGGGGTATTTATAGGGTTACCCAAAGAGGAAAGAGCTGGTCGTTCGGTTAGGCAACTGGATCGAACAGCCTGTCCGATCGGACGGCAGTCCGATCGAACGGCTGGTCGATCGGCTGGTCGCCTGATCGATCAGTCGCTTAGTTCGAGTGTTTGTTGTGACGAGTTTTGCCGTTTCGATTTCGATTGTGAGCATTGTGATGCGTTAGAGTTTCCTAGTCAAATTACTTTTAATCCCAACTACTCATATCTTGCACTATCTCTTCTCCACCAATTATCATACCGTTTCGATTGCGATTGAGTTCGATTGTGTTTTGATTGATTACCACACTTAACATAATTTAAACATGCACAAGTAACATATAAAGAAGACACACACGTATAACAATAACCAAAATGCGTAATTCGAGTTGCGAGTGCGATTGCGATAGTGATAATGCGATAACATATGCGATAAATAACGATTACCATGCGATTATTAATAGATACTCCACATAATACAACTAAAGCGAAAATAAAATAGACTAATCTATGATTCAAAGAAGTCAAAACAGGAATTGAGCAAGGGGAGACAGATCTCAATTAGCAATCTGTTCTTCCTTTGACTTCAATCTTGACTTTGAGTTTGACCGCGAAACGCGGGGTGTTACAGCCTCCCCTAGTTGAGGGAATTTCGTCCCGAAATTAGGCCGAAGCCGTAACAAACAACTGCGGGTACTTCGCCCTTATGTCGCTTTCGAGTTCCCAAGTGAACTCTGCGCCTCGTTTGCTTTCCCATCGGACTTTCACAATAGGAATGCGCGAGCGTCTGAGCTGCTTGGTTTGGCGATCCATGATTTCGGCAGGCTTCTCCACGAAGTGTAGTGTTTCGTTTACTTGAAGGTCATCGAGAGGTACAATTAAATCATGCTCAGCCAGGCACTTTCGGAGGTTTGACACATGGAAAGTCGGGTGGACGTTACTAAGTTCCTCCGGTAGTCGAGTCTGTAGGCGACTTTTCCGATCTTTTCTAGAATATTAAAAGGTCCAACATATCGAGGCGCTAGTTTCCCTTTCTTGCCAAATCTGACCACACCCTTCCAAGGTGATACCTTTAGGAGTACGTAGTCGCCAACGTCAAATTCAAGGGGCTTGCGTCGTCTATCGGCATAACTTTTCTGTCGACTTCGAGCTTTCAACAAGTTGTCTCGAATCCGGAGGACTTTTTCAGTCGTTTCTTGCAATAGCTCAGGACTGGTTAATTGCGAGTGACCGATCTCGTGCCATACAATAGGCGATCGACATCTTCTTCCGTATAAAGCCTCAAATGGTGCCATTTGAATGCTGGAATGATAACTGTTGTTATACGAGAATTCGACTAACGACAGGTATGTATCCCAATTACCACCGAAATCTATGACACACGAACGGAGCATGTCTTCAAGAGTACGGATCGTTCTTTCAGTTTGACCGTTGGTTTGAGGGTGGAATGCGGTACTTAGGTTAAGCGTAGTACCGAGAGCCGCTTGAAACGTTTCCCACAGTCGCGAGGTAAACCGAGCGTCACGGTCAGAGATGATGTTGCGAGGCATGCCATGATTAAAAATGATCTCATTGGTGTAGATTCGGGCTAATCGTTCTACCTTGTAGTCTTCTCGTATTGGCAAAAAGTGAGCAGATTTGGTCAAACGGTCAACGACAACCCAAATGCTGTCGTGACCTGATGACGTGTGCGGAATCTTTGTTATGAAGTCCATGGCTATACTCTCCCACTTCCACATAGGGATTGGCGGTTATTCGAGTAAGCCAGAGGGTCTTTGGGGTTCAGCCTTGACCTTCGAGCAAGTCAGGCACTTCCCAACGTAGAGAGCAATATCCCTTTTCATGCCCGGCCACCAGTACTTGTAGCGAAGGTCCTGGTACATTTTATCGGCATCGGGATGAATAGAATATCGGGATTTGTGGGCTTTGTCCATCAATATCTGTCGCAAATTGGTCCGTTTAAAGATCCAAACTCGGTCCAGAAAGTGAAATATCCCATTCGACTTATTCACAAGTTGAGCTCCATTGTGGTAGATTCTTTCCTTCTTCAGAGTGCGTTCATTAAAACAGGCGTGCTGGGCTTCGCGGATGAGGGTTTCGAGATCGTATTGGGCTTGGACATTACGAATGCTGAGCAAATAACTCCGTCTGCTGAGAGCGTCGGCAACGAAATTTGCTTTGCCTGGGTGATAACGAATCTCACAGTCGTAATCATTGAGAAGTTCTACCCATCGGCGTTGACGCATATTAAGTTCTTTCTGATCAAAGATATGTTGTAGGCTCCTATGATCGGTGAAGATCGTACACTTGGTACCATGCAGGTAGTGTCGCCAAATCTTTAACGCAAAAACAACTGCGCCTAGCTCGAGATCGTGGGTTGTATAGTTCTTCTCGTGGATTTTGAGCTGACGAAATGCGTAAGCTATAACCTTGTCCCACTGCATAAGGACACAACCAAGACCAAGGTTGGAAGCATCACAATAGACAATGAAGTCGTCGTTTCCGTCGGGCAATGTGAGAACATGAGCATTGCAAAGCATGTGCTTGAGGGTTTGGAAGGCAGACTCTTATTCGGTTCCCCAAACAAAAGGCTTCTCTTTATGCGTAAGAGCGGTAAACGGCACAACGATCTTTGAGAATCTTTCGATAAATCGTCGGTAATGGCCCGCTAGTCCGAGAAAAGAACGGACTTCAGACGGGTTCTTAGGTGTAATCCAACTCTTAACGACTTCAATCTTCGCGGGATCGACATGAATACCTTGACTATTTACAATGTGACCGAGGAATTGAACCTCCTCCAGCCAGAATTCGCACGTGGAGAACTTGGCATAGAGTTGATTCCCTTGGAGTAGCTCGAGAACCAAACGTAGATGTTGCGCGTGTTCGGCTTCCGATTTGGAATAGATCAAGACATCGTTGATGAACACGATAACGAAACGGTCGAGATATGGTTTACACACTCCATTCATCAGATCCATGAAAACCGCGGGTGCGTTGGTTAAACCGAAAGGCATAGCAACGAATTCATAATGGCCATAACGGGTGCGAAACGCGGTTTTGGGTATATCCTCCTCTTGTATGCGTAGCTGATGATAGCCTGAGCATAGATCGATCTTCGAGAAACACGTAGCACCTTGTAGCTGATCAAACAAATCATCAATGTGAGGCAGAGGATAGCGGTTCTTGATGGTTAACTTATTCAATTCCCGATAGTCGATGCACATCCTGAACGACCCATCCTTCTTTTTGACGAAAAGGACTGGTGGGCCCCATGGATAGGTGCTCGGGCGAATAAAGCCTTTCTCAAGTAATTCCTGAAGCTGACTCGAGAGTTCACGCATTTCGGACGATGCGAGTCGGTAAGGAGCTTTGGAAACAGGGTTGGCTCCAGGAATGAGGTCGATACGAAAGTCGATATCACGACTTGGCGGAAGTCCAGGAAGATCATCAGGGAACCCCTGAGGAAATTCACGGACCACAGGAACGTCTTTCACTTCGGTCTCCCTTTTCTTTTCCTTCTCCGCTACTATAATGTTAGCTAAGAAAGCTCTATATTCCTTGCGGAGATACTTACTAGCTTGGACACATGACATGAGTTTGAGACCCTTCGAAGCAGTTTCACCATAAACACACAATAAATCACCATTCGCGAGCGAGAATCGAATCATCTTATTGAAGCACATGACTTTAGCATGGTTTTCGCGAAGAAAGTCCATGCCTACTATAACGTCAAAACTTCCGAGTTGCATCGGAATAAGGTCGATTGGGAAGATGTGATTGTTGAGCTCAAGGGTACAATCACGAAGGACACAATTAACGGGGACAGTTCTTCCGGTGGCGACTTCAACATCGAACGTCGAGGGGAGATGGGAGCGCTTACGACTAAGGAGCTTCTCGAATTCAAACGACACAAAGCAGTTGTCGGCTCCAGTATCAAACAAACATGAAGCATAAATACCATTCACAAGGAATGTACCATTGACCACGTTGTTGTCAGCCTGGGCTTGGCGCACATTGATGTTGAAAGTTCTGGCGCGTGCGGCTTGTTGCTGCTGCTGCGGCTGTTGCTGCTGGTGAGGCTGCTGCTGCTGGGGCTCTTGTTTCACAACCCTGTTCGGGCACATGTTCGCAAAGTGGTTGGGATCACCACATGCGAAGTAAACTCGGGCGTTGACCGCGGGTGCCTGAGCCGCTTGTTGGCCTTGTGGGGCTGGGAGCAGAGCTTGATGAGCAGTGGCTTAAGATGGGGCTTGACAAGGACTAGTGCGGCAGTTAGCAGTGAAGTGGCCGTACACATTGCAGTGAGCGCAGAAGCGACAGGCGAGACCCACCGGGTGATGATAAGTGCATGTTGGGCAAGCAGGGTGGGGGCCTGTGTATGCACGCTTTGCAGGCGGTGCATAAGTAACTAGTGTTGGGTGGTGGTGAGACTGCTGCTGAGCCGGTACGGCTAGAAGTGGAGCAGCAGTGGTGGCGGCAACACAGTTCTTGTTGCTGGAGCTGCTGTTGTTGTTATTCTTCTTGCGGCGTGAGGATTTTGACGATTGAGCGGCGGCGGTTTCGAAGGCTGGTGCGGCGGTGACTTGGTGCAGACTCTTCGAAGCTTTATCCCAAAAACCAGCTTTTACCCACTTGTCGTTGATTTCAGCGGCAAGCAAGTAAGTTTCTTCGATCGTTGTTGTTTTCGCGACATGCACAAAATCCGCAACACAGTCGGGTAGAGCTCGGATTTACTTCTTGATTGCCATGTCGAGCGTCTTCACATGATCGGGACAGATGATGCTGAGCTGCTTAAAGCGAGCAGTCAGGGCAACGTTGTCACCTTCCTTCTGCTTAATGTTCCAGAATTCATCCTCCAGCTTTTGGCGTTCATGGGGAGGGCAGAATTCGTCCATCATGATGGCCTTCAACTCTTCCCATGTCAGCTCATAGGCTGCATCATTTCCGCGTTTGTTTCGTTCGGCCGTCCACCAGTCTAATGCGCGGGACTGGAAGACGCCGGTAGCGTTTAGAGTGCAGAGATTTTCCGGACATCCACTCTGGCTAAGATTGACTTCGATGGAATCGAACCATTGAAACATAGCCGTCGGGCCATCTTCTCCAGTGAATTCCTTCGGACCGCAAGCCTTGAACTGCTTGAAGCTGAAAGCAGTCTTGGTAGCAACTTTAGGAGCTTCGGTTCTGGACTCCTCAGACGATTTGCTAACATTCTCGTAAATTTCACTTACGATATGAGGCACAACCTTGGCCACTTGTTTAGCGGGGATGGCAGCAAGGCGTTTGTCCCTCTGTTCTTGACGAGTGAGTCGTGGGTGACGAGGTCCAGATGATGGTCCATTCGACATTGTCTGCAACAGACATCGTAATAGGTCTCAGACACGTCATAATCGAATCTCACCTCACACGTCTAATACTGACTAAAGCTCAGGGGTACGCATAATCATGTAAGCACATAGGCATGAAATCACAGATTCACATAGATACAGATAAGCACATAAACACATAAGCACATCAACACATAAGCACGTAGGGCACAGAAGTACATACGCATGTAATCACAGAGGCACAGAAGCACAGAAGCAAATGAGCACGCAATTCTCCTAGAAACACGTAGAGCATTCTGACTGCCTCAGAATACAAAACCCTATCATTCAAAGTTCGCGAGTGTTCGAATATAGCGGTCGCGAATAGCTTATCGAGTGGTATAATATAAGCGAATAATATAGCGGGTAGTATAGCATAAGCATATAACATAGCTTAAGGTCGTCCATAATTTAGCGATTTGTCAGCGCTTTGAGGTAGAAGTGCAGTACGAGTCGTGCGTGTCAATCGAAGTGAATGCAAAATCGAATAATTCTCCAAAATTTAAACACACAAACAGGTAAATACATATAAACACATGAAATCGACGAATCATCAGAGTCAGCAGTTGCGGGCTCAGAATCGAAACACATAAAAATCGAGAAATAGATCGTCTGCGGCTATTAGACATTGACTGTCCAAACTGATTCGACTATTCTCAAGGACTTGTCGTACACATTTTGACTTTCAGGATCGTGCCTCTGCCTCGATTCTTGGGTGTTCGGCACGCATCCCTTTAGGCATACCGTGTCTTCAGGTCGTTGGAGTCCGTCGAGACTTTGGTGAGAGTTTTAGAAAACTAAGTAAAAGTCAGAACAAGTCATCAAGGTTAGGGTTTCACCCCTAGCGTAACAACTTCTTTCCTATTTTGATAAAATAGAGATGAAAATTCACGCTAAAGTATGGATTTTACTCCTGGTTCAACGCGAATTCTCGCGTTTTATAGATAAATACAGATCAATTAAGCAATTTAATCGAGAGTTTGCGGTTTTCACACCTAATCTCGACTTAATCACTTATTCACAATTGAGAATTCGAGTGCAGTGATAGTGTAGCGTAGGCGAGAATAGCGTGGAATAGCAGTAAGCTCATACATAATCCCTACTGGACATGCACGAGTCGGTCTATTGGGTCCTAACTATAGACTAGGTCTCTAAGACATCGACCCGGACTAGGTCGAGTCTTGCCTAATTCCCTATAGTTATGGCTCTGATACCAATCTGTCACACGCCAACCGATGGCGGAAACATCGGGGCGCGACACTGAGCGAAACAGATTGTCCAGAAGTTTCCATAACAACTATATATTTACCAGATATTTATAGCAACATGTCCCATACCATGTCATAAATGATAATACAATTATTACAGAAGGATCTAGTCAAATTGTTCTGTTCCGACAACTCAGATTTTATTAACGAAAATTGTTTATTTGTTTGTAGACCTTCCCTAGCCTCGATTTCATCACCGTGCAAATAAGCATCCTAGCAACTTAAGCACCTGTCACATATGTTAAAGTAAAAGTCAATACACATAGTGTAAAGGTGAGCATACAAGTTTGATAATAGCATATAGAGTTCGAAAGCGTTACACATAACCAACACGTACACAGAGTGAAATGAGGCATGTTAGTTATCGACATGAACCTATCGATACTAATGACTGCGGGTTGAGTGCCCAAGGCAGTTCGCGATACATACTCACCACTGTGAGCCATGTAGGTAATTGTCCTTAACAACCCCCGAGTGAACGGGTGCTGAGTCCAAACTAATAGTACTACCGTTGCTAAGGCAGGTAGACAACATTCCATGTGTAAACATAACAAACAAGCATTCATTTAGTCACGTATACATGCGATATTGGTTAGCGTTTAAAGTATTGCGTAGTTCGTGTGATGTGATTTTGTATAAGTAACGTATGTAACACTCAAAAGTGCGTAAAGCAAAAAGGGATCGAGTATACTCACAGCGATTGATGGATTGAAGGGAGCGCTAGAGAGTAGGGTTAGCCTGAACAGATCGATAGCATAACGATAAGCGACGCGTAAAACGGTGCAAAGTACAAGTGAGTCGGACAGCAGTTCGATCGGATGGTAATCCGATCGGACAGCCTGTCGTGCGAGTGGTAGTCCGTTCGGACGGTCTTCCGGTCGGATGGCCGTTCGAGTGGATTGTTTCTTCCTTTGGGAAAGATGTGTTTGTGTATGATGGCTTGACTTTTGAAGTTTTCGTTGTAGTATTTTGAAAACATTGAAGTATCTTCTACCTTTCAGGTCGGTCGATTGACCGGTCGTTCAATCGGACGTCAACCCGATTGGTTGAACACTTTAGTGAGGACAAGTTCACAGCAGGTTGTCACTCGATTGGACGGTGGTTCGATCGGTTGGCATCCTTTGTGCATTGAACATGTTGAAAATTATTTAGGTGTTGAAGTTTTGAAACATCACATAGTCGAATGGTCGGTCGATCGAGTGGTAGGTCGATCGGACGGCAATCCGTTCGGTGTTCCAAAACCCTTGAGAGTTGATTTGAAAATTAAGGTGGGACCAAGGTGCAAGTCGTTCGGATTGGCCAGTCGTTCGATCAGTAGTCCGTTCGGACGGCGCTCCGTCCTGGTCAACCTGTTCCTCTTACACTTGGTTGTTTTGATTGTTTGTCGTTTTATCGAGGCATTTTGATAACGAGTTAAGCAATAGAAACTTTGTCAATACTTGGTTCTCCTGATCGGACAGGAATCACCCAAATCCGATTAGTTAACTGTTCGAGACGGTGTTTCACGTTTAACCCGAAATCGGTAAACCTCGTGGATAGAATACGGATCTTGAACCAACACAACCTCAGGAATGAGTAGTAAGTCGGCACAAGCTCTGATTTTACTGGTTTTGAGTGCATTGAGTGTAAAAGAGTTGAAAGAAAGTTGGAAACCATCTTTCAATCCTTTTTATTGTGAATATGTTTAGATCTAAGAAAGATCCTTGTTTTTTTATGTGGAAATCGGTTAGATCTAAGTTGTTCTTGGTGGATTGAGGCCAAAACATGAAGTTCTTCAAGAACACATGATGACGTCATCCTAGAACAACTTGAATCTTGATGATTTCACAGTTAAAAGTTAAGATTTAAAAGATAGAAAGGTGTAGGAGTGCGTGTAGATTAAGGAAGTACAAGATTTAGGACGAGATCTTACCGGAATCGAGAGAAATCTGAAGAAAAGCGGGAAAACGAGTTGGTCAGACGTCAGTTGCCAAAAGTAGAAAGTATGAAAGTGACAAGGGGTATTTATAGGGTTACCCAAAGAAGAAAGAGCTGGTCGTTCGGTTAGGCAGCTCGATCGAACAGCCTGTCCGATCGGACGGCAGTCCGATCGAACGGCTGGTCGAGCGGCTGGTCGCCTGATCGATCAGTCGCTTAGTTCGAGTGTTCGTTGCGACGAGTTTTGCCGTTTCGATTTCGATTTTGTGCATTGCGATGCGTTAGAGTTTCCTAGTCAAATTACTTTTAATCCCAACTACTCATATCTTGCACTATCTCTTCTCCACCAATTATCATACCGTTTCGATTGCGATTGAGTTCGATTGCGTTTCGATTGATTACCACACTTAACATAATTTAAACATGCACAAGTAACACCTAAAGCACACACACGTATAACAATAACCAAAATGCGTAATTCGAGTTGCGAGTGCGATTGCGATAGCGATAATGCGATAACATATGCGATAAATAGCGATTACCATGCGATTATTAATAGATACTCCACATAATACAACTAAAGCGAAAATAAAATAGACTAATCTATGAGTCAAAGAAGTCAAAACAAGAATTGAGAAAGGAGAGACAGATCGCAATTAGCAATCTATTCTTCCTTTGACTTCAATCTTGACTTTGACTGCGAAACACGGGGTGTTACAGTCATCACCTTAGAAAGCTCAAATCCAAAGATTTACCGGGGAAAAAGTGAGATTTAATGATGAAAAAGATGAAGGAGTGCGTGTAGATCATAGAAGTACAAAATTTAAGGTGAAAACTTACTAGAATTGCGAGAAATCGAGTGAAAATGGCGAGAAGTCGTCTGGTCGAGCGAGAGCAGTCACATCAACTGTTGTTGATGTGACAAGTGGGGTATTTATAGGCAAGAGGAAGAGAAAGGCGGTGCAGTGAATCGGATCGGACGGCTGTCCGATCGAGTGGTGCCTCGATCAGGTGGCACCTCGATCGGGTGGCCATTCGATCGAGCGGTCAGTCGATTGGTGGCATCCGGCGAGTTGTATTTCGGCGTTTCGTTTCGATCGTTAAGCGCTGCGATAGTTTGGTTACACATCTTCATCCACATTTTCATATATTTATTATAATTAGTCACGTTGGGTCGTATATACATATCCGTATTTCAAATCCTGCGATAATCGAGTTACGCGTGCCTGCGAGTGCGTTTTTGAGTATTGAGTTGCACTGCGGCACATCACGGCTATCAAGGAGGGTAGAATTGGTCCTCACTTGACATCTTCGTGGTTGTCAGCAGGTACAATGTGATGTGATAGCGATAAAGTATGCGTAATATGCGAAAATACTGCGAAATAGCGATGTATGCGATATAGCTACATTATGATCCGAATCTATGGTGCTAGGCGTAACGAGTATAACGAGCAGTAACAATGCACGAACGTGCGGGTTGTTACAATTCCCACCATCTTCCTTAATGAGACGCCTCCCTTTGTATTTAGCCACCTGCCAGTCTTCTTCCCTCTGATAGTCGTCATAACTCCAGTAGTTGTCTTCATATCTTCGGTTGTCTAGAAACCTTCGAGTGTCTTCATAGCCCCGTCTACCACCATGGGGTCGACCTTGCTCTTTGTAACCCATAGTAAGCAGCCAAAAAATCACAGATCTTTAAAAGGTTAATAGGATTCGTATCAATCAAGCTAGACTATCGAGATAGCCGCGATTAATTACAGACCTACTAAGCAATTAAAATCTGGACTAATCCGAGGAAATCCCACAGAAACAGATTAAAGAAGCCCTAAAAACGACCAGACCTTAACCCCGCTAACAATATTACAGAGGACCGGAAGTAAGATCGATTAGGATAAAGATGACTGTTAATCTTCCATTTCGGAGAATGGATATACTCATCCAGTTACATACCAAAGTAGATGTTATAGCCCATTATTAAGCATCATTATGGATTATTATACGACATTCATTATCCAACCTATCAACCTAATGGATTGTTCTAGGTCAAGAACATCCACCAAACCCCAAATCCATTGAATGCATTCATAAACCCAAAGCTAAATGCACTAAAAATGCCATGAATGTTCAACGTATTTTAGAATAAGACAAGAAGAAAACCCTATATAAGGGCCCCAATAATTTTATCGGGAATCTTCTTATAAAAAATTTTCAATGCTTGATAAATTTTCCAACTAAATAGTAAATATCGGGAATCTTCTTATAAAAAATTTTCAATGCTTGAGACCATGTGTAGTGGTTTGGGTGAATAATGCCTTTATCTTAGGGTGTTTTCCGTCACATGTCAGTACAGTCAGCAAGGGGCATTATTGAACGTTTTTCTAAAATGGGTGTAATGGGGATGTGGGCATTATGTTAAAGGGTGTAAAAAATTAAATAAAAATTAAAAACCAACAAAAAACACCTATTGGATTAAAAAAGGGAAGAGTTAATGCTATTGGCCAAACACAATCCTTGAGAGCGTGATTTAAATCACGCCAAGTGAATTTTTTTTGCCAAAAAACGCTTAATAACGCCCAAGGGGGCGGGTGCCGGGCGTGATTTGGGAGAGAAAACGCCCAGATATAGCCCACTACGGATGGTCTGATAAGTATTCCAACTAAATAGTAAATATCAAATAATAATCTTAATTATCAAATATGAATATGACGACCCTATAAACAAATTTTTAAACCCTAAATCCATTTTTTAAATAACTGTTTATCCCATCAAAAATTAAATAATGGCCCCAAAAATTAAACTAACAAGTCCATTTCAATTAAATGAAAAACTCTGATTACCTGCTAACTCAATTATGAAAAAACTCAAATTACTCTTACCAACTCAATTAAAGTGATAAGCCCACAAATAAAATAAGCCAATTACCCTTCCCTAATTAAAATGATAAGCCCAAAAGTATGATTCATCTTCTCTTTAATTTAATTTTTGACTCTTGAAGCTGATATCTAAAATTAGATAGGTTTAAGGCTAAAGGGTATGGGGGTCAAGGTTGGGACATGATTTGCCATGTAGAAACATGAATAGAATACTACACTATCCCCTTGCTTGATCCACCATGGTTCCCATGGATTAAACCATGGCAACCATGGTCCTAGTTTCCATTTTTCATGATTTCCTTTCCTTTGTCTTTAGACAAAAATTAACTAAAATAAATAAGGGGATAGTGTTTGGGTCATGACCATTTAGTATAATAACTTGTTTGAACTATGAGTTACTTGCCTACATGAAAACTGATGTAAACAATTGTTCTATGCATTAGTTATGTTTTTTTTAATTATAATTTTATTGTTACTTGGTAGTGTTTATAACATAATATTGTTAAAGTTGTTATTTTTAGGCAGTATGGGAAATTCAAATCACCTTCAAAATCATCTGGACAAACCCTTAGATAAAAATACCTAAATATTTCATTAACCCGACTTGTTCCCACAAACAAATTTGAGCAACTCATCCTGTAAAAAACTCTCCTGATAGACAAATTATGAAAAGTGAAAATTATGTAGATGATTCTCTTTTTTTAACCAAATGTCTCTCCATGAAGTTAATGTTTTGAAGCTCACGATGCACAGTTTATTTACATACTCTAAATTTACAACATTTTTATGCATAAAGGTGTGTACCTCATGTTTTTAGAGGTTTTTATTAAAAAAAAAAAAATTGACGTTTCACTTTTAACCCAAAATTATTTGTTTTTTACTTGTAACACCAAAACTTTCATCTTTTTCAATTTAATCTCACAGCTTTGTACTATCAACTTAGGCCCTCTGGACTTTTCATCTTACGCAAATTTTTCGTTTTACGTTCCGTTCTAAATTTAACACGACGCAACATGTGTGTGTCGCAACCCCCGTCCCCAAACAAACCCGGTAACGGGCGGCCGCGGCCAGTTTCGGTGGTATCCGTGTTTATCACTTTGGCAGCGGAAATTACATTAGGACCGTAGTTAGGAAATATTCTATCAGAGTAAAATACCACCCTTTCACAATATTAAACACGTGGGAATAATCCAAAGTTTTAAGTACACACATTTTCATAGGGATAAACCCTATTTTATTTAAATAAAATATCTCTTTATTTTAGGTAACTTTATAACCATTTTTCCAAGCCTTCAATGCTGTCCAGCTAGCTTCTATTTGGCTTTCACATTTTGTTACCTGAAACGCGTTTAAAACATTTTGTCAGTGGGAAATACTGGTGAGTGAATCCCAGTTTAATCAAGTTTAGTAAAAAAAACCATAGTACAGTATTGAGGACGGTTGCGCAATTACATTTGTTTCCATCTACTTAATTACCACCCACGGTACTGTCAACCCGACTTGTGGTCATGTTACTCCTCGCAAGGTAGTAACAAATTTTGTATACAAAACCCCAACATATCGGCGATAATTGTAGAATACAAATACTCAATCACTGTTTAATATAATTTAATTTAAGTGAGGTTTTGTAAAAACAGTTAACAAAAAGGAGATTACTCACATTGCTGGCTTAGGTTTTCTTTAAGGGTTTCCTGGTGATTATCTATAAATTACACAAATGCACATGTGTTAGTATAATAACCCAATATTTGAATTAGTAATACCCTCCCCGAGACGTCATTCCAACGACTACGTCGGGCAGAACCACGACAGCCGTTACGGAACCCTGGATCAATCCGGCAGCGTATCTAATACGTAACCGGGGTTATGATACTTACAACGAGGCAGAACTTCGTTATTTAGGGGGTATTATGCCCGAGAATAGCTTCTACTACGTAGAAATTCGAGAGAAAAGAAAGAGAATGAGCGACTGGAGACTGAAGCCGAATGCCTCTATATATAGTGTCTTCTCGCCTTCTGTCGCGCCCCGCGTAAGAGGTAGCTAGGGGCTACGCGGCCCGCGAGCTAGGCTGGGTAGGCCCTAGCCTGGCCCAGTCATCGATCTAGCCTTCACACATGTTGTGCCACGTGGCAGCACCGGGTGCGGCCTGGTGGTTAAGTTGTCGCGCCCCGCGTAAGATTCCTAAGGGGTCTACGCGGCCCGCGAGCGACACTGTTTTCTTGTTTTTGTTTTATTTTCGCAAAATTAAAGGTATTTTGGGCTTGGTTTTCACCTACGGGGTATAATTTGAGACATATAAGGGTATTTTAATTATATTAGGGGTGCCGGAAAATTAATTAGGAGGGTTGTTATATCCTCCCCACCTTGTTTTAGAGCTCGTCCTCGAGATCTACTGGAACAGGTGTGGATATTCCCTTTGCATTTCTGATTCAAGCTCCCATGTGTACTCTGGTCCTCTTTTGGAGTCCCATTTCACTTTGACCAGAACTAATATCTTGTGCTTGAGGTTCTTAACTTTCCTGTCTTCAATTTGTAGAGGCTTCTCTATAAATTTAAGTTGTTCATTTACCTCTATATCCTTAAGAGGTACTACTAGTGATTCATCGGCTAAGCATTTCTTGAGATTAGATACATGAAATATATTATGTATTCCTGCCATTTCCTCTGTCAGTTGTAGCTGATAGGCTACAGGTCCTATTCTTCTAATAATATCAAAAGGTCCAACATACCTGGGACTTAGCTTTCCCCTCTTGATGAATCTTACCACTCCTTTCTAAGGAGAGATTTTTAATAACACTTTATCACCTACCTGAAATTCCAATGGTTTTCGCCTGTTATCAGTATAACTCTTTTGTCGATCACGTGCTGCTTTCAGTCGTTCCTTGACTTGAATGATTTTGTCAGTTGTTTCTTATACTATTTCAGGTCCAGATAGTTGCTTTTCCCCAATTTCTGCCCAACAGACTGGGGTTCGGCACTTTCGTCCATAAAGTGCTTCGAATGGTGCAGCATTGATACTTGTGTGATAACTATTATTATAAGAAAATTCTATTAATGGTAAGTGATCGTCCCAATTACCTCCGAAATCAATTACACATAAGCATGTCCTCCATTGTCTGAATTGTCCTTTCGCTTTGTCCGTCCGTTTGAGGATGATAAGCTGTGCTTAGATTCAACTTGGTTCCCATTGCTTTTTGGAAACTTGTCCAAAAATGAGAGGTAAAACGGCTATCCCTATCAGAAACAATTGATAAAGGAATTCCATGTAATGAAACTATTTCATTTACATACATCTTAGCTAATTGTTCCATACTGAAAGTTTCCTTCATTGGTAGGAAATGAGTTGACTTAGTTAGCCTGTTTACAATCACCCAGATTGTATCATTACCTTTCCTTGTTTTGGGTAATTTGGTAACAAAATCCATTGTTATCAATTCCCATTTTCAAACTGGCATTTCTAACTGTTGCAGAAATCCTGAAGGTTTCTGTTGTTCAGCTTTAACTTGTGAACAGGTTAAGCACTTAGAAACATAAGCTACTATATCCTTCTTCATTCCTATCTACCAAAAATTCTTCTTAAATCCTGATACATCTTATCATTTCCGGGATGCATCGTATACTTAGATTTATGGGCTTCTTCTAATATACGATGGCGTAGGTTTCCTGATTTGGGTATCCACATTCTTTTCTTATGGAATCTCCAAATTCCATGTGTTCCTTGTTCTATTTCCTTAATCATTCCTTTCAGATTCTGAGTATCGTCCTTGATTACTGATTCTTGTGCCTTTTAATCTGTTCATTTAAATCTACTTGTAGATTTAATTTAAGAGAACGTACTCTTTTTGGCTTTTCATGATACTTTCGACTTAAAGCATCAGCTACTACATTAACCTTTCCTGCATGATACTGGATATTACAATCATAATCACTAAGAATCTCCATCCAGCGTCTTTGCCTCATATTCAATTCCTTTTGTCCAAAAACATACCTTAAACTCTTATGATCTGTGAAAATGGTAAACTTACTACCGTAAAGGTAATGTCTCCAAATTTTCAGGGCAAAAGTTATGGCTCCTAATTCCAAATCATGGGTTGAATAATTCTCTTCATGATTCTTAAGTTGGCTAGACGCATAGGCTATAACCTTTTGACGTTGAATCAATACACATCCATAACCTAACTTAGAAACGTCACAATAGACTATAAAGTCTTCAGTTCCTTCTGGTAACGCTAGTATGGGTGCGTTGGTCAATCTTTGCTTAAGAATTCTAAAGGCTTCTTCCTGTTTTGATCCCCATTCAAACTTAACAGATTTACAGGTTAACTTAGTTAAGGGAATGGCTATTCTAGAAAAATCTCAAATAAATCTTCTATAATAACCGGTCAATCCTAAGAAACTTCTAACCTTGGTTGGTGACTCGGGGGTTTTCCATTTAGTAATCGCCTCGATCTTGGTGGGATCCACATGAATTCCTTCATGATTGACCAAGTGTCCAAGAAACTATACTTGTTCTAACCAAAACTCACACTTAGAAAACTTAGTATAAAGCTTTTCTTTCCTTAATAAACTTAGAAGTGCGTGCAAATGTTTTGCATGTTCCTCTTTACTCTTAGAGTAAATAAGAATATCATCTATAAAGACAATTATAAATTTATCCAAATATGGCTTACATATTCGGTTCATCATGTCCATAAATGCAGCTGGGGCATTGGTTAAACCAAATGGCATGAATGTAAATTCATAATGGTCGTACCTTGTTCTAAGTGTGGTCTTAGGAATGTCCTCTTCCTGTACCTTTAATTGATGATATCCTGACCGTAAATCGATTTTAGAGAAAAATCGAGCTCCTTGCAATTGATCAAACAGATCACTGATTCTTGGTAATGGATACTGATTTTTAATCGTCACCTTGTTCAATTCACGGTAGTCAATGCACATACGCATTGATCCGTCTCTCTTCTTAACAAATAAGATCGGTGCTCCCAATGGCGATGAACTTGGCTGTATGAATCCTTTCTCCAACAATTCGTCTAACTGTTTCTTTAGTTCCTGCATTTCTGCAGGTGTCAAACGGTAAGGTGTTTTGGCAATTGGTGCTATTCCTGGTAGCAGATGTATTCTGAATTCAACTTCCCTGCCCGGAGGTAGTCCTGGTAATTCTTCTGGAAATACATCTGAAAACTGAGATACTACTGGGATATCTTTTAGTTCTTTTCTTTTAGTGTTAGTGATTATGGAAATCAAATACACTAATGATCCTTTTCTTACATAACTTGCTGTTTTCATCACAGAGATAAATTTCGTGGATCTAGATGGCTTATCTCCTTTAATTGTGATCTTTTCACCTTTTGGTGAATTTACTTGGATTGACTTTGATAACATAAAATACTGGCTTTATTGGCTATTAACAAACTCATTCCTAATACAACATCAAATCCTGCCAGATTCATTGGGTAAAGGTTTGCAATAACTT
Organism: Helianthus annuus; assembly: GCF_002127325.2. Classification (NCBI taxonomy): domain Eukaryota; kingdom Viridiplantae; phylum Streptophyta; class Magnoliopsida; order Asterales; family Asteraceae; genus Helianthus; species Helianthus annuus. The sequence goes on along the minus strand of NC_035446.2, from coordinate 154,441,511 downwards.
TTTTGTTTAAAAATTCTATTCTTGCTCCCTGCAAGATTTCAAAAATCCTAACGGTTTCCCCATTCGCTGTCTCTACTAGACATTCTTGTGGGAGTTTAGTTAATGGTTGATTGAGAAGTTTGCAAAATAAAGTGTTAATAAAACTTTGGTTCGCACCAGAGTCAAATAATACTTTAGCAAAAACATCATTAACTAAAAACGTACCGGCTATCACGTCCGGAATCATCTTGGCTTCATCTGCAGTCAGAACAAATGCTCTAGCATTTTTAGGGTTCTTGTTGTTCATGGCTGGAACTAGTTTCGAACAGTTTGGCTTGTTATGGCCTTTTTCTCCACAGTTGAAGCACATCCCATTATTAGGCTTCCTTCTGCAGTCTTCTTCCTTGTGTCCCGGTATCTTGCAGAAATTGCAGTAAGTGGAGCATTTTCCCGAATGCTTTTTCTTGCAGGCCTTGCAGTAGGGTGCAGAGGTAGAACCAACATTTTTCCCACGGTTGGAATTTCCATAACGAAATTCTTGGGTTAGCCTTTGGGCTAGGTTCCTCCTCTGGTCTTCTTCTCGTGTACGCACTAATTCATCAGTCAAAGTGTTTGCTAGTTCTACAGCTTCTTCTATAGTTTGAGGTCTAGCTGCCTTGACTACATGCCTAATCTCACTGATTAATCCCCAGATGTAACGGAAGATTAATACTGGTTCAAGTGATGCAAGGGTTGGTACTATCCTAGCATATTCAAAGAATAACGTAGTATAACCCTTACTATCTACTTCAATCATTCTAAGGTTTAAGAACTTATTTGCTATCTGTTCCTTTTCATTGGGAGGGCAGAATTTCCTTTCAACCATGTACTTAAATTCCTCCCATTCCATATTGTAAACTCTGTCACTTCCCCTAGACTGGAGGATCGTATTCCACCATTTTAAGGCTGAGTTCCTAAACAGATTGGAAGCAAACATTATCTTATCCTCTTCCGCACATTTGCTTATTTTTAAGACTGCCTCAGTCTTTTCTATCCAGCGTAGAGCTACAACGGCCCCTTCATTGCCCGAGAATTCCATTGGTTTACAAGACCAAAATTCTTTAAAAGAACAACCATAATATATGGTTCTTCTTCTTTTGGGAATGGGCGTTTGAAGTATGGGTCCATTGTTTACGCTGTGTTCAGGTTCAGTGGATCGTTTACTAATATGGTTACTTTTATTTTCTGCTTCCCTAACTGTTTTGATAATATATGACATCGCATCTATTATCCCTTGTGCCACTATGTGTTGAATGGCACTGTTATCCACTGGGTTTCCATTGTTATCGTTTTTAAGATTATCATTATTCGGGTTATTATCATTCTGATTTTCCTGGTTCACTTCATTGTCCATCTGAATTTTAAACATTTACCACGTATTAATATCACAAGATAATATTTAATACAATCAATCACACAACACGCATGTTAATAAAAAACGTCAAGCATTGCGACTTACTCTTTCTTATATATAGTATGCATCTAATACAAACTGATACTGGAATTTAAAAATTACAATACTATTATGCATCCATAATTATTGTCTAGATTTTTTTTCTTTTTTTTTTCAAACATACACACATATTATATATATTATATATCTTATATTATTATTATTATTATTATTATTATTATTATTATTATTATTATTATTATTATTATTATTACTACTACTACTACCACCATCACTGATATGGGTTCATCTAGAACTTCATATTGCGCTCGTCATACTTCCAGACGAGTCGCTCTCCAACATGCCTCATTCTCTCGCTACTTTTTAAAATTTCCTCTTCGAAAGTTCGAAGCTCTTGCACATTTTCTGCACTCATTGGGGGTGCAGGTGCTGGGATTGGGTTTGGGAACTGGGGCATGGGCTCCTGGTACGGGTAATGATTCTCTAAAATTTCCCTGATGTACTGATAACTATCATAAAAGGGATCTAGAGGGTCCAAACCTGGGTAGGTTGCTAGATTTGGCATGGGTTCATCTTCTGGTATCGGGTATCGTTGCTGGTAATCCCTATGTTCATCTAACCACGGGTCGTAGTCTGGGTCTAAGAGATTGGGTGCTGGTACCCTAGAAATCTCTTATGGGTTAAAATCAGGCATTGGGAATTGGTTTTCTAGGTTGTTTTCTATTTCCATTGGCTGTGAGGGAAACAGTGGTAATGGTTGGGGGTGCTATGAGTTGCTCCAGGTTAGGGTCGGCAGCTGTGGTTGCTAGGATATGAAAGTTTGCTAGACTCCTATTGATCATATCCTGTGTGTGGGCATATGTCTCTCTTTTAGCGGCTGCTAGGGCTCTCTGCTGTTGTAACTTTTTCATTCTTTTCCTACGTTCATGCGCTCCTCTACTGAACCATCCTCTCTTTTTAGGAGGGAATGGCTCTTCAGACTGAGCCTTAAACACGAATATCCCATCTTCATTTTCAGCTGAATACCCTGAGAGGGCAGGCTGTGAAGAGGTAACTTCGCTCCTAGGTGAGCTGGACAACTGACGATGGTTGGAAGGTCTTTGGTCGCTCATACTGTAAACTAACAAATAGTCAACTAACACACAACAATAAAATACAATTATGCACGTAGTTCCGTAGAAAATTTCCTAACATTTTGTATAATATCTTGGTGTCAGCAGAACACTTCTGTGGCTGAATCAGTGGCTTAGCTCTGATACCATCTTCTGTCGCAACCCCCGTTCCCTAACAAACCCGGGAACGGGCGGCCGCGGCCAGTTTCGGTGGTATCCGTGTTTATCATTTTGGCAGCGGAAATTACATCAGGACCGTAGTTAGGAAATATTTTATCAGAGTAAAATACCACACTTTCACAATATTAAACACGTGGGAATAATCCCAAGTTTTAAGTATACACATTTTCATAGGGGTAAACCCTATTTTATTTAAATAAAACATCTCTTTATTTTAGGTAACTTTATAGCCACTTTTCCAAGCCTTCAGTGCTGTCCAGCTGGCTTCTATTTGGCTTTCACATTTTGTCAGTGGGAAATACTGGTGAGTGAATCCCAGTTTAATCAAGTTTAGTAAAAAAAACCATTGTACAGTGTTGAGGGCGGTTGCGCAATTACATTTGTTTCCATCTACTTAATTACCACCGACTGTACTGTCAACCCGACTTGTGGTCATGTTACTCCTCGCAAGGTAGTAACAAATTTTGTATACAAAACCCCAACATACTGACGATAATTGTAGAATACAAATACTTAATCACTGTTTAATATAATTTAATTTAGGTGAGGTTTTGTAAAAACAGTTAACAAAAAGGAGATTACTCACATTGCTGTCTTAGGTTTTCTTTAAGGGTTTCCTGGTGATTATCTATAAATTACACAAATGCACACGTGTTAGTATAATAACCCAATATTTACATTAGTAATACCCTCCCCGAGACGGCATTCCAACGACTACGTCGGGCAGAACCACGACAGTCGTTACGGAACCCTGGATCAATCGGGCAGCGTATCTAATACGTAACCGGGGTTATGATACTTATAACGAGGCAGAACTTCGTTATTTACGGGGGGTATTATGCCCGAGAATAGCTTCTACTACGTAGAAATTCGAGAGAAAAGAAAGAGAATGAGCGACTGGATACTGAAGCCGAATGCCTCTATATATAGTGTCTCCTCGCCTTCTGTCGCGCCCCGCGTAAGAGGTAGCCAGGGGCTACGTGGCCCGCAAGCTAGGCTGGGTAGGCCCTAGCCTGGCCCAGTCATCGATCTAGCCTTCACACGCGTTGTGCCACGTGGCAGCACCGGGTGCGACCTGGTGGTTGAGTTGTCGCGCCTCGCGTAAGATCCCTAAGGGTTCTACGCGGCCCGCGAGCGCCACTGTTTTCTTGTTTTTGTTTTATTTTTGCAAAATTAATGGTATTTTGGGCTTGGTTTTCACCTACGGGGTATGATTTGAGACATATAAGGGTATTTTAATTATATTAGGGGTGTGAGAAAATTAATTAGGAGGGTTGTTATAGTGTGGTTCAACGTTTTTACGTTGTCTATTTTTTCCATTTGACAGGTTCGTCGCAATGCGCGGTCCTAGATCAATTTAGTTATTCTTTTCTATATTTTACGTTTCGGTGTAAGTTATTCGCACAAACACGCCGCAAGTTCAGTGTTGATGGTCCCGCCGCAACGCGGTGGATGCTTAATACCAGTTATATAGAATTATGAGCAACTTAATTTACTCTTACAAAATTAAATGTTTAACCACTCCAATCTTAATGGTTAGTGCTTGCTTATATTAACAAGTAATTTACGTACACGCCACTAAAGTTATTTCAAACATCACATGATAAGACATCCAAAAAAAAATTAATATAATTATATAAATATACCATACAAGTCATGCAATAAAAGTAATTAATTTACTGAAGTATATATTAGTAACTTAGACTTATAACCTTTTTATTATATATCATCATTTATATTTTCTTTCTTTTAAAAGTATAATAAACACAAAATGATGAAATTACGTTCTATGTTTTAGGGGTGAGCAAGAAAACCGAAATAACCGAACCGTAACCGAAAAACCGAAATAACCGAACCGAAAAAAACCGAACCGAGACAAAAATCGACGGTTCGGTTTTTGGATTTTTAATAACCGAAAATTTCGGTTCGGTTTTCGGATAAACGTTTTCAATAACCGAACAAAACCGAACCGAACCGATAAGGTACAATCCATATATTTTTATGTTTAAGTTTAAATTGTTTAAGTGTTTAACCCGATGCTAGTAGAAAATGTTAATTTTATTCTAGAATGTTAAGTGTTTATAATAAAAACATTATAACTGAAATGATTTATTATTACCTATAAGATATAACAAAATTATATAATACTACAAAAACTAACTAAAGTCACCACCGGCTACCGGACCGTCGCGCCTCATCAATCACGCCGTTTATAAATAAGTTTTTGCCTTAATTCGATAATATTTTTCGTTACAATCGACGTCTTTTCCTCACAAAATCACACCTTTTAAGACAAACCTCTTGAATTAATAAAAGACAATATTTGCTCTGTATGTATCATGGTTGCGTCATATCTTTTCCGGATGCACCGCTTCACCAAATCAAAAATTCCCAATTCCTTACAATATTACATTATGCCACATTTTTGTAAACCAACAACCGCCTCTGTACATTATTCCCAATTCCTTCATCGGATAACCATCTACTACGTCCGTCGAAATCAAATTGTTAATTCCTTCAATTTCCGCAAATTCATCAAACAAGTTCGACATCAAAGGTAACATCTCTTAACCTATTGGGTTTTCCATGTATACCGTATTCTTTCCTTCTTGAATAGATCCATATTGGTTTTATTTGTCGTTTTTTCCCTTATTGATTCATACATATATTTTTATTATTGGTTATATACTGAAAATATTAAGAAATCGGCATGGGTTGTTTCCCTAGCGCTTTGGGGATTCTTTGCGAAAAAATCATAAAAAACAAGTGAAACGATGACATACGCGACGATAAATCAAACACTATAATCATTGGGAATGTAAGTTTGTTTAAAGTTGTAAGTTTGTTTCATTTTTAATATTTATTGATTAGTGTTTTGTTTATTTTTTAAAAGCATGCACGCCATTCAGTTGTTCATTTTTGGATTTTGAGTTGTGAATCTTGAATTATTGATCTTTTAACTAGAATTTGTTGATCGTGATAATTTTGTTAATTGGTGTCTTCGTTGTTTATAGTGGGATTGGAATGATAACTTTTTGTGTGCATAATTTAATAATAATGTTGTGTTCATTGGGTTTTAACTTAGGTTAAACTGTTTGGGATTTCTTTAGTTAATATTTGTGGTCGTCAGTGACATCATCAAATGATAAAAGGTTTATAACTTTTGATCTTGATTTTTTTTAATGTCTGAATTCATCAGTCACAACTTTAGGGTGCAATTGTTTACGAAGTTTAGAAAGTAATCATTAATCTGCACTTGAAGATTAATTACAATATTAGAACTTATAATATTTAGTTTTAACCTATATAGGATCATTTGATATGGTGTTGTGAGGGTTTTTTTTCATATAATGGTTTGCATAAATGGGGAATTGCAAACATGGAAAACATAACAAACAAACTTACGGTGCCAAAATTAGAGAAAGGCGATAAACATAAACAGGTATGTATATAGCAATTCAAACTTTGAATGTGAAAGGGATTTGAAAGGGCTATGGATGAGGAATTTAACCATAGGAATTGATGGAACTTAGGACTGGGTAAAATGTTAAATTGACTTTTTGATCGGGTCCATATTTGAGTTTGCTTGGTAGACAGCTCTTATGCATGTTTCATTATATTTTTTTTTTCTTAAACAACACATTGATTTAATTTATTTCACATTGGCAAAATAATTAACGAAAAGGACTTCAAAAAATACATACGCATTCAAGTTTTTTGGAAATCATCCCCTCTTTTTTTTTTAAATTAGAATGACGATAAAATAAAAACAAAACAAAAGACAAACAAAATGCTCATGTGCAACGTCTTTTATGTGCCCAACACCATTTTCACCAACACCATTTAAGTTAGTGGTAACTATTGTCAAACTTTTATACCGACACAATTTTCAAATAACTATTCGCTCTACATAAATAAAACATCATGTTTAGTTCAAATAACTATTCACTCTACATAAATATATCATTTTGTTTAGTTCAAATTTAGGCCGCCATTTTTGAAGTAAAATGCTTTAAAAAAGGAAAAGAAAGGTGGGCATATACTTTGGAATTTTCCAACTTATATACTCATACTAAAACATTCATAATCGATACTCCGCTGCAACGCGCGGACAACTTTAACTTGTTTAATATAAAAATTAAATTTAATAAAAACTTTGAAGAAACAAAAAAATAGATTAGAAGGTTAGGTTTACGTAAACAATATTATTAAAGAGGTTAACTAAAATAACTTAAATGTACACATATAAAATGATTGTTATAATATAAATTATACTTTTTATTTTTTGAATCTTACATAATTTTTTTTCCAAAAACCAAAATAACCGAAAAACCGAACCGAACCGACGTAAAAACCGAAAAAAACCGAAACCGAACGGTTTTTAAAACCCGAAAACCGACATTTCGGTTTCGGTTTTGATTTTACCCAAAAACCGAACCGAACCGAACCGTGCACACCTGAAGGGGTATGGTCCCAGATCTCGCGTCAGCATCGACCGCGAGTGACCATTACCCTTATCAAAACCCCCACTAGCTAAACAACCTACTTATGTCCGTGCGGGAACCCATCGACACAGTGGTTGAATCCAATCTGTCCAGTGATGGAGGAGGACTTACCTGGAATATTAGAACGGTAGAGTGATGCGGCATAGCATCACATCTGGTGTATGAAAACGGAAGTATTCACAGCGATGCGGCCTCGCACCGCGTCCAGTGAACACTTCTATCAATACAAGGAAGCTGGATAACAGCAACAGTCACCACAGGCGACGATGCGGCTAGCACCGCATCTCGCGTATTTCTTGATCACAAGCAAGAGACGCGATAACATCAGATGTTACCGCAGGCAGAAATGCGGCTCGCACCACATCCTATACGCCCAAAAAGTGGGACTGACACACGAGTGCAAGTAGCGCCAATGACAGTCATCTGTCAGGACTACGTAAGCAACAGACTGACGTGGCGTAAGCTCCACACCCGACAAGCCTGACACACCTGCAAAGGTGCAGCATGTCGTCGGTCTGTCCTCATCCTCCTCCTTCACTCCTCGGCTATAAATACCAACCCCAAACCAGGTTTGAGGGATATCTCTTGACAACTCTCTCACTACTACTACTATCATACTTTGCTTCCCAAGCAGATTACTGATTCTCACGCCGGAGAGTGGTAACAAGGAGCACCCCCCACCCCATCCTCCTTGTTACGAGTCACGGTTTGTTTCCTTGTGCAGGAGATCAACCCACCGGTGATCCAGTCAACGATCCTAGGGAGGAAGGGATTAACCCTTCTTGACGAGACCAGTGAGTTAACCCTGCCCGGTTAACCATTGTTTCATCATTGGCGCCCACCGCTACTCTTAGCACTTTTTCAGCTATCCTTTTCCCTCTCTCAAGATCATGACTGATCATCAAAACAACACTGGGGATAACCAAAATCCCACAAACATAGGTCCGGTAGGGGTCAATCCCTCAACCTCGCAACCCGGACACATCGGCACGTCAACGCAAAGGGGCCCATCCCTTACGTTTAGACATGACTTATCACAGTACGCATCTGTGATCCCACCAGGCATGGACCTTCATGCCTGGTATGACCAGCAGGCAGCCCTCCTGACTGCAACATACAACCGCGCTTGTGCGGAAGCGCAAATACAAGCTGGGCCTACCCCAGCACCGCACACCCCTGCTGAACGTATTCTACAATACGAAGGCAGGGTACATTCACGTCTAGCTTCGAGAAGCAGACGTGAAGACCGCGGATCATCTTACTGTTCGATCCACACAATCAACGAGGACGATTCCTCGTATGGGTCCCACACCAGGGGACCAGTGTATACCCGCCTAGGTCCTCACGTTGAGGACAGACGACGGTCCGCATCCCGACATGGCTCTGGAATTCAGAGCCGGTTGGGCCCGCAACCGTATACCGAAGGGTATGGTCGTACCGACCAGGACGACCATACATATATCGGGGATTCGCATGACACCAACAGCAGACCGGGAGGACGCAACTATGTCCCTCCCACTCATCCCCGCAACACATACCTCAGGGCCTCAAAACACCCTGAGAACCAGCCATACAGGCCAAAAGCTGCGGCCGAAAATTCGAAATTCGCCCCGCGAATTGCCCACGCCCATGTTACCACAACAAAATTCCCATTCAATGTCGGGAAATACAACGGTTCGTCCGACCCGGACGACCACATGAACGTTTTCATGGGCGCAGGGTGCAACGGCCTGTGGGACGAACCCACCTGTTGCAACTTTTTCCCCCAGACCCTCACGGGCCTGGACAGGGCATGGTTCGATTCTTTGCCAGTGGGATCACTGGCCTCATTCGAGGACTTGCACGCAAAGTTTCTCGCTTATTTCAGCCAACAACGACGTCACGTACGTGACTCGTTGGACGTCATGAACATCTGGCGAAGGGACGACGAATCTTTAGAAGCATTCATCGTCCGGTACAATAAAGAGTGCCTAGAGATAGGTGACGTGCAAGACCAAATGGCACGGAACCATTTCATCAAGGCCGTTAGGGACAGGCAGATGGTCATGACCATCTCTGGCAAGGAGGGCTTACCTAAAAAATGGGAAGATGTCATGGCCGTGGTTAAGACATACGCCCAGACGCAGCGGTCTCTCGAACCGCATGTGGCAAAGGCACAGCCCCAAGCCGAAACCTCCCACCAAGGGTCCAAGCGTAACAATAAACGCAACCGGGACGTTGGAAATCGCGATATTTCCAAACCATACTTCCCGCGGACCAACACGTTTGACCCAAGGAACTACAATCCCCAATGGGACAACCGGGCCCCAAAGAAAGATTCTCGGGACCGCAACTGGACCGAGATCACTGTGTCGCCAAGCGAAGTCCTTCTTACGGACGCACAGCTCTTGCGACTGGCCCAACCAATGAAGTTTAAGAAAAATCAGGATCTCACACTCTATTGTGAGTACCACAAGGACTCGGGCCACACCACAAACAACTGCATCTTTCTCCGGCTGGAGATTGAGCGAGCCTTAAAAGAGGGGAAACTGCAACATCTTTTGCCAGGTGGACAAAAACCCACCAAGCGCATCACCCCTCATGGCGAAGGCACCTCCTCCGGGAAGAAGACCATGTACGTGGCCTCCACGCACATGATCAACGAGGTAAAGGTAGGCCGCACAAAGCGGCGAGAAGGCCGGACAATGACTGGAAAGACGAGCAAGTCGTCTTTCCAAAAGTCCGAGGCGGACCGCGCGATAGGCGCGCCGTCGTAATTACAGGCCAGCTGGCACATTACTGCACCGAGCGTCTATTCATCGACCCGGGCAGTACTTCTGATATAATCTACGAACAATGCTTCAACCAGTTCGACCATGAGGACAAAGATCGGTTGCAAGTAGTAGATTACCCGTTGACCGGGTTCGCAGGGGAAACCGTCTTTCCCCTGGGCCAGATTACTTTTCCGGTGCGTCTTACCAGCGGAAGGCACACAAGAACAGAAGAGGTAAACTTCATGGTTTTACCTCACACATCCAGATATGACGTACTCCTTGGGAGGGAATCCCAAGGCGATTTCAATATGATTACGTCCGTCCCCCATTCTGCTGTCGGTTTCCTAACCGAATCAGGGGTCGCGATAATCTACGCACGAAGGGACGTCATGATGTCGGACGAAATACGTCCGACCAAGGTCGCAAGGCCCACTCCCAACAACCAACCAGAAAAATGGGTTCTCAACGCGAGATACCCAGAACAAAAGATTACATTGGGTCACTCCTTGTCCCCGACCACAAAAGCGCACCTGAAGCAGCTTCTCTTCAAGAAACAAGACATTTTCGCATGGACACCCGCAGACATGACAGGGGTCCCGTGTGATATTTCGCAACATCACTTGAATACCTTGCCAGGTATCAAGCCGGTGATCCAAGGCCAACGCCACCTTGGATCCGCTAAAAACCAGGCGATGCAAGAGCAGGTCGAAGAACTGCTCTCCGCAGACATCCTGCGGGAAGTTAAATACCAGACTTGGTTATCCAACCCAGTCATGGTAGAGAAACCATCCGGGGGCTGGCGCATGTGCGTCGATTACAAGGACCTCAACAAAGCCTGCCCCAAGGATTGTTACGCACTTCCAGAAATCGACGAAAAGGTCGATAATCTCGCACCATTCAGACGGAAGTGTTTCCTCGATTGCTACAAAAGTTACCACCAGGTACAAATGGCAATCGAGGATGAAGACAAAACGGCATTCCGCACTCCTACCGGGAATTACTGTTATACAAAAATGTCGTTTGGGTTGCGCAACACGGGCGCAACCTACCAAAAGCTGATGAACGACACTTTACGCGGTCAAATAAGCAAAAGTGTCGAAATCTACATGGACGACCTGGTCGTCATGAGCATGGAGGAAGATACCATGCTCACAGACATCGAAAGGACATTCCAGACTCTGCGAAGCGTTAACATAAAGCTAAATCCAGGGAAATGCTCGTTTGGAATGGAAGAAGGCAAATTCCTTGGGTTCATCGTGACTAAAGATGGATTCAAGGTAAACCCGGAGAAAGTTCAGGCGATCGAGCGCATGCCATCGCCTTCAACGATGAAAGACATGCAACGGCTGGCCGGCAGGCTAGCCGCACTAAATAGATTCTTAGCCAACCATGCAGCTAAGTCCTATCCCTTCATCAAGACCCTGCGGAACTGTTTAAAGAAAGAACAATTCCAGTGGACCGCAGAGGCGGAAAATGCTTTCCGGGAAATGAAGGAGTGTTTGATACAACTCCCAACTCTGACCGCACCACGCAAGGATTAGCCACTCATATTATACCTATCCGCCGCGGACAACGCGATAGGTGCGGTATTGATAGTAGAGCGGGAGGGGGTTCAAACACCCATATATTACATCAGCAAGATGCTCAACGACCTAGAAACAAGGTACTCAATAATGGAAAAATTGGTATTAGCACTAGTGCACGCATCAAGACGGCTGCGACGCTACTTCGCGAACCATGTCATCACGGTGCTAACCAATTACAGGATCGGCCCGATCCTATCCAAACCTGACATCTCTGGGAGATTAGCAAAATGGGCAATAGAGCTGGGCGCACACACGCTGAACTATAAACCGCGCCCCGCGATTAAAGGCCAAATCTTAGCTGATTTCGCCGCCGAAATACTGGTGAATCGCATCCAAGAATGCGAAGAAGCACAAAACCCTGCACCAACACCATCTTCCTCAGAAACATGAGCACTATTTACCGATGGGGCCTCCAACGAAGAAGGTGCGGGCGCAGGTCTGCGACTCGTCAGCTCTGATGGCCAAGAACTTACATATGCAATTCGCCTCGATTTCAAAAGCATAAATAACGAGGCCGAATATGAAGCCTTACTGGCAGGACTACGTTTAGCAGTCAAGCTCGGCGTGCAACATCTGGAAGCACACGTCGACTCTTTGTTAGTTGCAGGACAGATACGCGGCGACTATGCCGCAAAGGGGGATATCATGATCCTCTACCTCGAGCAAGCCCTGCAACTAACATCAAAGTTCACTTCATTTAATATCCGACATATTAACAGAAGTGAAAACAAATCCGCAGATGCACTCTCCAAACTTGCATCCACCAGCTTCCAACACCTGGCAAAGGAGATACGTATCGAAATTCTACAAAATCCTTCAGTACCCCTGCGCCAGATCAACGTCATCCAATACGGCACAACATCTTGGATGACACCAATTATTGCATATCTGCAATCAGGTGTGACTCCCGAAAGCAAGTCAGAGGCACGCAAGTTACAATACAAAGCGTACCACTACCAAATGGGAGACGGTATCTTATACCGCAAATCGTACCTAGGGCCACTCCTACGATGCGTCAACCCCCAGGATGCCACATACCTCATCAGAGAGATACATGAGGGTATGTGCGGCATACACGCAGGACCACGCATGGTAGTGGCCAAAATCATGAATGCTGGGTATTACTGGCCCGGCATGCACCTGGACGCCGCCAAAGAGTTGCGCAAATGTATCAACTGTCAACGACATGCTCCAAAAACTTTGCGCCCCAAGAACAACCTGGTCCCGGTCACCACCGCATGGCCCTTCCAGAAATAGGCAATCGACGTTGTGGGACCTTTCCCTAACGCACCAGGTGCAGTCAAATTTATTATAGTAGCGGTTGATTACTTCACAAAATGGGTAGAGGCAAAACCGCTCGCCTCAACCACTGCTATGATAACAAGAAACTTCATATGGGAACACATTATTTGCCGTTTCGGTCTACCAATGTGCATCGGCACCGATAACGGCACCAACTTTGCTGCCGACGACTTCCAAAAATAGCTAGAAGAACTACATATCGAGCACATATTCTCATCAGTGGCACACCCGCAAGGGAATGGCCAAGTCGAGAGTATCAATAAAAGTCTAGTCGAAGGCATCAAAGCAAGGTTGGGAACAGCCAGACGTGGCTGTGTCGATGAACTCCCAAGTATCCTTTGGGCTCACCGCACAAGCCCAAAAACAAGCAATGGGGAGACACCTTTCAGCCTAGTTTACGGCTCAGAAGCGGTGATCCCCGCGGAAGTAGGCATCCCTTCTCCCAGAATGTTGGCTATTGAAAAAATAGACAACAGTATGGAACGCAGGATTGACTTAGACCTCTTGGAAGAGAGGCGTGAAAACGCTGCCATCAATGAGGCTAAGTACAAATCCAAACTAGAAAAGTACTACAACTCGCGTGTCCGCGTTTGTACTTTCAACCCGGGAGACTACGTCCTCCGTGACAATGAAGCATCTAATGCTGAACGCCTAGGAAAACTCGCCCCCAAGTGGGAAGGACCCTACCTCATCAGTGAGGTCTTGGGAAAAGGCGCGTACAAATTGCAAACGTTAGAAGGCGAACCTATCGCACGTACATGGAATGCACAACAGCTTAGACGCTGTTACATGTAAGCCATGTTTTTTCATTTCCATGTAACCTATCGGGCCGCAGGCCATTTGCACTTAAATAAACGAGCAATTCAATGCAATATTGTTTGTTACTACTATTACAAATGCGTGTTCCACTTTGCGGTATCCGCAAAAACAGATTGGCAAAATCTTCATTCGCGATACCCACACAAAGTGCCAACCACACACAAATATTGTAATAGGCCAGCAAAAGGCAGAATATTAAGTATCTATCCGACCGGATAGACAAGTTTTTACAAATCTTACACAATTCCTAAACCCTAAAAAGGTAAACAATGGAATTGACGCGTACTCATACGACAAAGGTATGGAGTATACTTGACCCCATTCACAAATGGGTAAAGTCCCGGATATACAAGTTTTTACAAAACTTACTCAGTTCTGAAACTCTAACGGGGTAAATAACGGAATTGACGCATACTCATACGACAAAGGTATGGAGTATACTTGACCCCATTCACAATGGGTAGAGTCCCGCATATACACGTTCAAACATGCAAGAAATTAAAAAACTTATACACATTGAACAGCAAACTTTATATTCAAAAAATTCAAGCACCCACGCGATGCTTAATGAATTTACATAGAGTTTCCAACATTTACAAAAGGAAAACAAAAAAGGGGGCACACTAGCCAACCTAAACCCTATTTTGTACCACTGGTACCCGCGCCATCTTGGCCGCCACCAGCGGGATTTTCCTCTTCTCCATCGGCATACAACATCCGCAACCGGTTAACGTAATCCGCAGCCTCTAAACATTCGTCCAACTTCTCCACGCAAGAGAGGGACGTATCATAAAAGGAGGCAACAACCGCATTAAGGCGCGCTTCGGTGTCCACATCACGAAACCCGGATCGCTCTTCAGTGAAACCGCCTTCAGACATGACGTTTATATGACCGATACAGCGGCTGTAACCAGCTTTAAAACCGGCATCGCGGGCACGTTCCTTGACTAAGTCCAAACCAGTTGCGGTTTCAGGAGCATCCATGATGGCCTGAACAATCTGCAACAAAAGGATAATAAGGTCATCATATGGTCAACCTTTGATACAAAGTCACAAAATACTTACATGTGCAATGCCTTGACTCCGCATCCACTCACGATCAGCCTCCAGTTGTTGGAGCGAAGAAGTCAGAGCATCTCTGGCTTCAACGGCAACATTAGCCCGCTCTTCCGCAACACTAACGCGGTCCGTGTGGTCGGTAACCGCGACCTCCCGGGTCTGAACTTCAGCCTTTTAAAGAGCAATCAACAGTTTACAAAGTCAGTAAACATTCTCAAAAGGCGGAAAGAGAAATACAACAGGAAATAACGAATCATACCTGAAGGCTGGCAACAACTTGATCCAAACGGGTGCGCTCAGCATTCGCCACCTCAAGAGCCTTAGAAGAGCGACTCTCACTCTCTTTGGCCTCCTCAAGGGCCTTTGCAGCACGAGCCCCCGCTTCCTTGGCCTCTTCAAGCGCCTTTACAGCCCAGGCCTCCGCCTGCTGTACTTTAACCGCAATCACCTCAGCCGCAACCTGCTCCTTGCCCAAAACAGCGTTCGCTGCTTTGGCATTCGTCAACTCCTGACGAACACGAAACAGTGATTCGTTCACCTTGGCCCAAGATTCTTTCCACGACTTACGCTCACTAGAAAGAGTTTCTTGCCAACTCTTGCGCTCTTCAGAAAGTAACTTGGCAAGAGTACGAACCTGTTTTAACTCAGCAGTTGCAGCCCACTCTGCCGTCTGTTTCTGCTTCTCAAAAGCAGCCCTATCCCTCTCAAGCTGCTCCGCACCCGCACGAGCAGCCTTGACCAACTCTTCTGCTTCGGCCCGCAAGCGAGCAGCTTCCTCCTCCCTACGGCCTAACACCTTGTAATCTTCCAAAATGGCGTTCGCCACTATGGAACTTCCTACTAGCATGGTAGAAAGTTGGTTTATGCGCAACTCACGGGGTGCGGCGCGGGCACGTTCAGTTTCAAATGGGGTGCCCAGACCACCCAGAATCTCCCTGCACGCGGAAGGATCGTTCGAAATATCATCCCCCTGCATAACAGTCCAGGGGGGTCGATGATAAGCTGTACTTCGATCCTGTGTGTAGGTGCGGTAATAGTACTCCAATTCAGACTCTCCAGGCTGAATCGGAGGTCCTTCATAACCCGCACCCCCGGATGTAGAACCAGAAACCTTCTCCGCAGTTGGAGATTTCCGCGGCTCAGCATCCGACTTCTGCCTCCCAGCGCCCGAAAACCTCAAGTCCAACCCATCGTCATCAGTTAGGCTGATCAGGTTGTTGGAGGAATCCACAGTATCAAAAATCTGGGTAGCAGTCTTCTCCACCGTTTCCTCTACCTGTACGGGGGGATCAGGAACCACCTTGACAGAAGGTGCCGCAGGCTCCTTGGGTACCCCCACACCCGCATCTGTGGTATGCGAGGGAGAAAAAGGAGCATCAAAGAGAGAATATCCTGCATCTTCGATTTCTACGATATAAACAAGGCAATAACTATCAATAAACAAGTTGTGTTTACAAAACACTTGCAACAGTTATATACTTACCAACAGCAACCGCAGGTTTCTTTTGCGCCGGAGCAGTCCTTTTAGACTGCAACTTCCGACGCTTCAATTCACCACCACCAGCAGCCTTTTGCTCTGGTTCTCTCTTCTTACCAACAACGGGGGAACCTAATGGATGGGTTTAGGAATGTGATTTATATGTGTTTAATGTCTAATCTTATTCATATTTGGTTGTTTATATGTGTGGAATTGGATAACTATGAGAAAATGATGTTTTGCAGGTTAAATACGAAGATTGGATGAGTTTTGGGGAATGTTAATGGATTGAAAATGAAGATATTAGAAGATGGCATGATAGAGGGTTGAATTACGAAGACGTGGGCGAAAACGGTGCGTAAAACGGAGCTAAAACGAAGAAGTTATGAAGAAAACAATTTTGGAAGAATCTGCTGAAACTGTAAGCTACAGTTCACCAACCGTAAGCTACGGTTGGGTGCTGATGTTGGTCAGAATTCTGAAATTGTAAGCTACGGTTCCCAAACCGAAGCCTACGGTTGGGGTTACGAAAAAAAGACGCAAATAAGGTTATATGGTATATATTAGGGTTTGTGATGTGGGTATTCATTATCATTCATACACAATCGATCAAGGGCACTCCAAGACTCAATTTTCAAGGCTTCTTTCACCCAATTCCATCAAGAATCTTCATCCGATCATCGAATCAACCATGATTTCTTCATCAATTCAAGCTTTTGAAGATTCTTCGTGCGAGATGAGCGGCTAAACTTTTTATGGTTTCCTCCGGATGGAGGGTTTTTGTAAGTTAATTAATATTATGTGTTGATACAATCGTTTTACTTGGTGATCTAAGCATTCGATGCTTTTCACCATTGATTTGATTTCTTGATTGTAAACAGTTACGTTTATTTAAACCTTAATTTCTAAGCATTCAGTTCCCGAGAGTTCTAGTAATTGGGATATATTTGACATGGGGTTAGGGTTTGTAAATTGTAATTGATAATCATTCGATAACCTCCCGTTATGTATTGACCGGAGTACTTAGTCGTTGGTTATCACAATTAATTAATCGAAATTAATACCTATGTCTATGTAGGTAACGATTAAACACATAGTTGAAGTTAATTGCAAAACCTGAAATCTGGAGGAACCATTTTCTCTCTCATTGATTTAAAACACAAATTTTTATTCCTTAATTTAGCTATTTCTCACAATCAAACAAACCGATTTTCTCATTCAGTAATATTTAATCAGTCCTTTTCATTAAGACATTTTCCACAGTCCTCCCTTGGTTCGATACCCTGCTTATTCTATACTAATAGTTTAAATAGGTTTTTGCATGTCACTAACGACAGACATCAAAATGGCGCCGCTGCCGGGGAGGCGTGCGCAAAGTGCTTAGTGTTAAGTTAGTTTAGTTAAATATACAAAAATCTAAAAATAGTGTCTTTTTAGTTTGTTCTGTTTTGTTCGGATTTACGCGAGGTTTTCTTGTTTTTGTTTGTGAAGGTGATCTAGGAAGTGTATGCATCATACTCGGAATTCCGGGAAGTCATCACCATTAGTGTTCGACCCAGAGATCGAGAGAACAGTAAAGCATACAAAGAGAGTACTACATCGTGAGAACAAGATTCTTCAATCACCAACATCAACACTCAAGACAATGGATAACTTAGCAACACCGGAGAAACAACCCGAAACTTCACAACCGCAACAATTCTCGCCAACACCTACCCAACCTTCACCAAACACTACCATACCACCACCACCACCACCACAATCTACACAACCTACTTCTACATCTCCAGTACCATCTTTCTCAACCTTTTTCCCAAACTTTGATAACAATCAACCAACTTCCACCCAAACAACATCTCTTCAACACCCAACTACAACCCAGACTATCAATTTATAGCAGTCGTCTCCTTACGTTAGAATCATTCCTGATGACACTCCATCACCGATTCAAACTCAAGCACCTAATGCAACATCAATTCAGCAAGCCACTCGACCGGTTATTTCACAGCAAAGTCAGCCAATGCCAAATCTTTATAGATTAACCATCTATGATCAAGGAAATAACTCAGGTGATTTTGATGATGGCTATGAGGAATATGATAACTACATGGGTCAGAACGAGAGAAAAGTGGTCAACACGGGTAGCTATGAGAGGCAAACAGTCGGATTGGGTGCGGCCGAGAGAGTCAATCAAGGGAACGTAGGGTATGAACAATATGTGCAACCAACGCCTATACAACAAATTCCACAACAATATCATCAACCTGACCCACTCAATCAGCAGCTTGCTCCGAGAAGGCCGGTAGTGGACATTCCATTACCACCGCCGGCACCTCAGATGCAGGGTCAGGCAAGACCGCTGCCACGAAACTTACACCGACCAGTGATTTTACCAGAAGGAATTCCACGTCGAAATAATCAAGGTCCAGTTCGAGGTATAGAGAGCCACTTCAGGCCTGCTATAGTTAACAACCCATCACCGGTTGTGATCCCGCAATTACAAGGAGGGCGGTCATTCGAAGTACGAACGCAATCAATATCCAGTCTGCCTAAGTTTCATGGTCACGCACATGAAGAACCATATCTACACATTGCTGCATATGGTGCACGTTGCAACACAATCAGCAGCCAAGGTTTTTCAGTTGATGATGTGAAATTGGTACTTTTCCAATTCACACTTGAAGACAAAGCGCAACAGTGGTTTCATTCGCTACCGTCAGCTTCAATATTCACCTGGGGCGAAATGCAGCAGCAATTTTTAGATGAGTTCTATACTCATTTGCGTACTAACAATGCAAGGAAAAATATTCGAGCGTTTCGACAACAGCCCGGTGAGTTATTTCATGAAGCGTTCAATCGTTTCAAAATGATGCTCAAGAACTGTCCACATCATGAGATATATTTATGGGAGCTTATTAATACATTCCACGAAGGCCTAACAGATGAAGATGCCAGGGATGTAAATTCAATATCCAATGGTACTTTTGGAATGAACTACGAAGAAGATGATTGGGAATATTTGGAAAGAAACGCAAGGGCGTCAAAACGCAAGGCTCAATCCTCTAGAAGTACACGACAATCGGTAGTGAGAGCGGTGGACAATCCACCAGATTTTAGTGGACAATACCCGTTGTGCGGTCATTGTGGGGATATAGGGCACATCGCTGATCAGTGCCCTAATATAATTGGGAAGCAGGATGATGTGAATATGCTGCAAGGCAGTGGGAACAGGTATTCAGGTTCCCAAGGCAACAATCAGTATTACCAGCCCCGAAATCAAAATAACTATCAAGGGGAAAATAACGTCGGTTATCAAAGGAACTACCAGCAAGGTAATGGTCAGGTGAATAGCGAGATGGTAGAGATGTTGAAGGCAATTCAACTTGAATTACAAAACCAAAGGCTTGAATTGCAAAATCGTGCTCAAAATGAGGAGATGCGAGATAAGGCCATTCAATCATTGACCACACAGATGGAGCAGCTGGCTAGTGATGTAGCAACATTGAAACAGCAACAAGGGAAGCTGCCAAGTGACACTCAGACAAACCCCAAGAATACAAAGAACACACTGATCAGTGGGGTAAATCCTGTTCCTAAAAGTAACTGTTATGATAATGATTTGTATGCTTCTCAGGTTATTGCAGGTTCAAGTGAAGCAGCTGCGGAAGGAAGCGGGATTGATTTGGGGGAACCGGTTGTTCCCATCAGAGTTGGAAAGTTCAAAATCCACAAAGCATTGCTGGATTATGGAGCAGGAGTGAGCGTATTACCCGGTAGCTTATACGACCAGTATGATTTTGGTCCCCTACAAGCTTGTGATAGTATGGCCATGTTTGCGGATGCAAGTTTGAAGCAACCTCGAGGGGTAGTAAAGGATGTGGTAATTCAGCTCGGCGAGTTCTACTACTCGGTCGACTTTATGGTGGTTGATTATGCACCCGCGCCAGCTTACATACGAGCAGCCACAGGTAGTTTTGGGTCGCCCATTCCTATATACCACGAATGCCCAAATTGATTGTCGAAGCGGAATGGTCACCATGAGCTATAAGAATCGTAAGTTGTACTTTAATGTGTTTTTAAAAACTATTTCTTACGATCCTGTTAATGATGCTTGTCACACAGTTGCTACTAATGAACATGATTCAAGTGTGACAAAGGACAGGTTAGAGGCGAGTGGATATCGGGTGAAGAAGTCAAGTGTGAGAAGGCCATTTGGCGGAGGAAAACCACCTGATGGTGGGTCTAGATGGGGTAATGAAACTGTAGTTAACCCCAACCGAAGTGAAACTGTGACCCTCCCTAAAAAATGGATGGATATGTACGGAGAGACATGCGAGGGAAAACGTGCTGCTGAACCACCCTGAGTACATCAGGTACGGTCTGGCTGAACACCTAAAACTTAGCGCTCTCGGGAGGCAGCCCGAGGATGTAGAGTATTGTATTTCGTTTTGGTTCGTTTGGTGTGTTGTGTTTTGACAGGTTTCTACGCATTTATCTTTGCGGAGGCAATGATTCAAGTGTGGGGATGTTTTGCAACATCCCCGATGAGACATCATAAAATCCTATATTGAATGCGTATTTTCCCGTCTTGATCGCAACAGTTACACCGCTACAGACACTCACTTGTTTCTGATCAGGTGCATGTGTTTCGCTATCCTGTTTCGGTTTGTTTTTGTTTTTGTTTTTGGTGGTGTTAAAACTTTAGTGTGTTATGGGAGTGTGTTTAGTTATTTGTTTTTAGAGTTAGCCGTTTAGGATAGTTGGTTTGTTTTCCCGGGCTATATTTTAAAAGCACCATACATTGGGGACAATGTATCCCAAGTGTGGGGATGTAGGAGCCCGGGAAGGGATTCGTGGATAAAGCTTTGAAGCGATTGAAAGTGGTTGAAATCGATGAAAATGAAAAAAAAAATTGAAAATTTTTACCAATTTTCAAATTTTTCATCGCCTTGAACAAGCTAATTGGATACGAAAACCTAAAGTTTCAATCACTAATAGGCTTCTTACCGGTAGTAGACTAGAGTAGTCCCTTGTCATGGTTGTCCCTTTAAGTTTCATGAGAGTAGGTTTGACAAGTGTTTTTTAGGAAATGAGTTGAAAAGAGATGTCTACTAGGGGTAACATGTTTTAATTTCATATGCTACATGTCGTCAACCTTTTTACCTTTTCTTGGTGAGATCTTGAGCCTGTAGATGGATAGGATACATTATATTATGAATTCATTTGTTGAGTGCAGGCTACGTGTTATTCTGTGTTAGAACTTGTATGATTCGATGCATGCTGAGACTGTGGATTTGACATGTGCACATAGATGATAAAGGCATTAGGATTTCCCGTTACACCGTTTGTGTTTGTGTTTCGTTTGTGTTATTCACCAAATTTCCCTTAGTAGCCCTGTTGAGCCTAATTACCTTTCGTTTGTTTACCCACTGTTTATTGTGAAAACCCAACCGTGATAATATTGCTATGAAAAAAAAGAAAAAAAAATGAAGAAAAAGGAAAATAGAAAAATATGTGGGAAATGAAAAAGAAAAAAAAACAAAAATAGAAATATTGTGAATGTCGTTTATGTTCTTGGGTAGAAACCAACCCAATAGTATAAGCTGTGTTTGAATAAAGTTTCACGGTTTGGTTGTTGTTTGTGAGCCAACTAGAAAAGAAAAAGAACCTAAAAATATTTTCCTACCTTTACCCTAAGCCCAAAACCCGAAAGTCCTTTTGATATGTGCCAAGTTAGATGATACAGTGGAGGTGTGATTGTCATACAAGCCTATGATTGCAGGATTTCATGTTTGCTTATTGAGTGTTTATATACTAGCACATTACACGCTAGTCCAGATGTTAACCCGAGAGGAGAGTACATTGTGAGGGGTGTGTAGCATGTGTCTAATTGTAAACATGTTAGTTTTAGATAGACAAGTCTTAAGTTTTGAAATTGCATCATTTACTTGTCAGACTGTCAATCTCGATTGTGTCAGTCTATGGGATGGGTATGACTTGGGACTGAACAGGTTGAACCGGTTAAGGAGTTTAGAGGTATTGTTGCTGTGGTGACTACTTCTAGTTGGTTTGCTTGAGGACAAGCAAAGGTAAGTGTGGGGATATGATGGATGGGTTTAGGAATGTGATTTATATGTGTTTAATGTCTAATCTTATTCATATTTGGTTGTTTATATGTGTGGAATTGGATAACTATGAGAAAATGATGTTTTGCAGGTTAAATACGAAGATTGGATGAGTTTTGGGGAATGTTAATGGATTGAAAATGAAGATATTAGAAGATGGCATGATAGAGGGTTGAATTACGAAGACGTGGGCGAAAACGGTGCGTAAAACGGAGCTAAAACGAAGAAGTTATGAAGAAAACAATTTTGGAAGAATCTGCTGAAACTGTAAGCTACGGTTCACCAACCGTAAGCTACGGTTGGGTGCTGATGTTGGTCAGAATTCTGAAATTGTAAGCTACGGTTCCCAAACCGTAGCCTATGGTTGGGGTTACGAAAAAAAGACGCAAATAAGGTTATATGGTATATATTAGGGTTTGTGATGTGGGTATTCATTATCATTCATACACAATCGATCAAGGGCACTCCAAGACTCAATTTTCAAGGCTTCTTTCACCCAATTCCATCAAGAATCTTCATCCGATCATCGAATCAACCATGATTTCTTCATCAATTCAAGCTTTTGAAGATTCTTCGTGCGAGATGAGCGGCTAAACTTTTTATGGTTTCCTCCGGATGGAGGGTTTTTGTAAGTTAATTAATATTATGTGTTGATACAATCGTTTTACTTGGTGATCTAAGCATTCGATGCTTTTCACCATTGATTTGATTTCTTGATTGTAAACAGTTACGTTTATTTAAACCTTAATTTCTAAGCATTCAGTTCCCGAGAGTTCTAGTAATTGTGATATATTTGACATGGGGTTAGGGTTTGTAAATTGTAATTGATAATCATTCGATAACCTCCCGTTATGTATTGACCGGAGTACTTAGTCGTTGGTTATCACAATTAATTAATCGAAATTAATACCTATGTCTATGTAGGTAACGATTAAACACATAGTTGAAGTTAACTGCAAAACCTGAAATCTGGAGGAACCATCTTCTCTCTCATTGATTTAAAACACAAATTTTTATTCCTTAATTTAGCTATTTCTCACAATCAAACAAACCGATTTTCTCATTCAGTAATATTTAATCAGTCCTTTTCATTAAGACATTTTCCACAGTCCTCCCTTGGTTCGATACCCTGCTTATTCTATACTAATAGTTTAAATAGGTTTTTGCATGTCACTAACGACAGACATCAGAACCCGCAACGGTTCCACTCGCAGCCGCACTACCTAGAACACCCAAACCCTCAAGGGTATCAGATACTACCACGTAATCGGTATATCTGCCATAACAAGATCGATAGGTACCTGCGGCCTGAGACACCGGAGGAGGGACAACCGAGCCCTCAGCTTTATCCTTCCCACGACCCTGCGCGGTTTTCTTCACCTGCTTCTTCTCCACATGCTTCTTGGGGATGCGCTATTCAAACTTCCCCAAGTCCGCAAGGATAGCTGCATGGGAGAAATCAAGCAAACAAATTACGAGGGTAAACTTGGAAAACAAGTAAAACTTGGAAAATACCTTTTTCGCCTTCTGGCATGGGTGCCCTCAACACATCACGTTTGGGTACACGGAAGTTACCAACAATTTCTAGATTGAAACCTTCCCGTAACTCAACCGGAATCAGATCAACTTGGCCCTTGAAATCGGGCTCAAACATCCTCCACAAGCCAACCGCATCCGCTGATACAACACATGCATGCATATTACTACAAGGATAACGAAGCAAGAAAAACAATTAAGAGTAACAGGCTTACCACCACTCTTTTCCCGAAGAACGGGTCTTGCCTTCCTGTCCGGCCTAGTAAGCATCATCCGCAACACCCACAGCTGGTTGTTGTCTAACTTCTTGAGTTCAATAGGCCGCAGCCTAGAGAACCAGTCCATAGTCTTCGCGGTGGCAACATGAATGTCCTCATCAGTAACACCAATATTGACATCCCGGAAAGTCATATTGGCATATACCGCACAGGCTTTAACATAGAAGAACTTCATCTTCCAATGGGTCACACCCTTCGGAGGTGTCATCAACTTCAAACTACCATTACGTTGAGTAAAAGAGAAAAAAC
This sequence comes from Helianthus annuus, assembly GCF_002127325.2. Classification (NCBI taxonomy): domain Eukaryota; kingdom Viridiplantae; phylum Streptophyta; class Magnoliopsida; order Asterales; family Asteraceae; genus Helianthus; species Helianthus annuus. The sequence continues at coordinate 154,417,098 of NC_035446.2, read as the reverse complement.
CGGTGTTCACCGTCAACTGGTAAAATCGCCGGAAATTTTCAACAGTAATGGGCAAGCCATGGGCACGGAAGGTATACTCAAAGTTCCTGATTCGGAACATCCCAAATGGACTAAGTTGGGAGATATGGAGATGATAGTACTCCAACACCTCCGCAACAAACACCGTCACCGGCAACCGAAGGTTACCTTCGGTGAAAAAATCTGCCCACAAAGTAATATAACCGGCCGGAGCATCGGCACCGGTATCCCCCTCTTGTGGGTAAGTAGCCTCCCACTAGTCGGCCATATGAACGGTGGTCATCAGGTTTTTAAAACCACCCTTTGACCACTTCAACACCGGTAACCCACCACCGGGAGCAACAACGTCATCATCTTCGTCTTCATCAGCCGCTACTACCGGCTGTTCAGGGTTCTCACCCTCAACATTGTGTGGATTCGACGGTTCAGCCATCAGGAATAAAGAAGATGAACACTACAAACTCAGAAAACCTCACCGGAAACTTCAAACAATTGATCGGAGAAGACAAAGTAACTTCTTTTCTCTCACCGGCAAATTTTTGAAATTTCGAACAAGTGAGGGGAAACCACGAACGGTTTCCCCTTATATACCCATCGCAATTAATGCGGAGGGAGAAAACGAATCATCACGTTCAAAAAGAAAGAATTACGCGACACCACGTGTCAAGCGCCGTTTCCGCTGACGGTTATCACGCGCGCGTGGCCACCCACGCGCCTGACAAGAGAGACCTTTACACTCCTTGCTACAGTGCATTTATGGCCTTGGGCAGTGCAAATGTCCTTTCATTTCAGCACATGCCAGAATGATCTCACCAACTTCCACCCACCCACACGTGAGATCAGCCACGTATGCAACAAAAAGCGACTACATTATCCAATTATAAGCGGCATGCGGTTTCTCTGGTATACCGCACCATAACCTGTAACAACTGACACTAAAATCCCTAATTAGGACGATAATTAGTTAATAAGAAAACCATAATTAAGACACCCAAGTAATTCTGCACTAACCCTAAAATTTTCATAACAATCGGAATCAGGATCAGGGCCCCTAAAACTCAGGGGGGAGAAACCCTAGTTGGTAATATCTTAATAACTTTTACGTGGGAGCTAAGTTTCGGTGAACGTCGACTCAGCAGGCCTATACCCACAGCAAGGCTACCCTAGGCTAGATGGGTTTCCCAGGCGAGTAGCGGAAGAATCCCTGTCACCTTCCGCGACACGCGGGAGATACAAATTTTCAGTATAAATAGAAGGGGTTGGGACTTGAATTCAGATGTTCATTCGACGTTAAAACTCATAATACACACTGAGTTAGACGTAAATCACTATCAAACACACACTAATCGCGAGGTGCTGCCACAATCAGGGTAATAACTCGATCACTATTACGATTCAACGTCCGATCGATTATAACTATCCAACGATAGTCCGGGTGCTGCTCAATTGAGCCTGTACTTTGATTATTCGTCATGATTTCGACTTGAATATTTGAGTGCTGTTCGAATTCGGACTATGCTCTGTTATTCGTTGTGAATCCGATTGAATTATCAAGTATTGCACTGATTAATCGTTGTGAAGGTTTAATCTCATGAATTGACGTAACTGCTGTATTAAGTTACCTACCTAGTTGTGTGCACTAGGTTACAAAGCTAACTCAATAGGCTAAGCTCTACCTGTATAAATCTGCAATATATCAAGGCTTATCTGTAGACTAAACTTTGGCCATATGAATCTGCATGATTATTATGTGAGTCATTCTTCTTTTTAAACTGTTTTCTCACAGTTTGTGAGTAAGTATTACAATACCTCAAATTATTTTCAAGGTTATAATTACAGGGATTAAGTCTTTGTAATCACCAAATTACAGCTGGTATGTGGGGTATTGTGCACATTACTGTTATTATCACTCTATGTGAGTGAATATTACTCTATGTGAGTTATTATTACTCTGTGTGAGTACACCGTCACTATTTGGGCAACGGGACCCAATAGTGGTATGACCACAGTCACAGAAATGAATCGAGTGACAAATACCCATTCTTGATAATTGGTTGATAGAAACATTGTAATCGCTCTTAATACTGTGAATTATAACTAACGGGTCGTTTTAGAAAACAGAATGATTCACTCAGTATTTCCCACTGACAAAACCTTTTTAAAACGCGTTTCAGGTAATTACAGTATATTGGAGTAAGAATTGGATCCGGCACCGAAGGCATCAAGAAGTGGCTTATTTCATTAATTAAATCAAATTAAGAAATATCGTTTTTATATTAAAAGCTACCTTTGTAAAATATGGGTTTATCCCATCTAATTTAATAAATAAAATCCGGTGTTTCTAAACTCTGATATTTTTCCTAACTCACGGTCCTGATGAAATTTCCGCTGCAATGATTTTCAAAATAATCACCGGTACCACGGGACTGCTCGCGGCTCCCGATTCCGTCCAGGGTGGGTCGGGGGCCGTGACAGAAGGTGGTATCAGAGCTAAGCCACTGCTTTAAGCCTATAAGTGTTGTGATAATAATACTTAAGCTTAAATAAAAAGAGTTAGGAGATTTCTATTAAATGGTAGCACAGCTGATAGCAGTTAGACTTGAACATAAGAAAAGATGCCTTAGTATAAGCTAAGCCACTGGTTTACACAATTAGGTATTATAATAATACCTAAAGTGAAACGGAGAATTAGAAACTTAATATTATCTGATGGCACTCTGGATGGTATTTAGACTTGAATTTAAGAATTTTGCCTTAAAATAAATTTTAAGGTAAATTACTTATATAAGTATAATGGATACTGGTATGACGGTTAGCAGGCAATAGCACTTAATTGCTATTTATTCCTGCTTATTGATATTATTTGGTCTAGAATAAGATATGTTATGGGAATACAAATTTCCTGGATTCTGGATAAAAGCCCTAATAAAAGAGGCACTTTTTGAAAAGATACTATTTATGGGAAATAGAAAATTTTCTCCGGCAAAACTGGGTATAGAGTAGCAGACTCTCCAGCTTGTCCGGACATATTGAGATTACCGCTCCGGCGCGAACCGGATAAGACGGGGTAAATGATATGTCAAATCGGTGACAAGATTTCCCTAAATAGTATCATGACCAAATACCTGAGTGGTTCTTGGAAATATGAATCTGTTAAATACATTGACCTGATAAATGGTATGTTTATTTCAGCATATGAAATATGTGATTATATAGATAGGTATATCTATAAGGAAATTCCAAAAACCCATAAGGATTGACAAATTGAAATAAAGCACAAGCATCCGTGTCTAGAATTCTTTATCAGGAATCTCTTTTCCAATATCAAACATTATTTTGTTTGATCATTTACCTCGTAACTCATACAAAGAGAACCCTTTAAAGATGGGATATCATCAGTATAAAAATTTACAATGCACAAGTAAGAAACATATAAAGTTGTGCTAATGCACAAGAAAACACATGAAACTTAAAATATACGTCCACCGACATATCACACACGACTTTCCAAGGCAAGACCTTTGAAAAATATAAATTGGACACGATGACACCAATACTAATTCTGTCAGTAGAAAACTACTAATTAGAAAGAAACACTCTTGCCACACGATTCTACAAACGACACAAATCTCGCTAAGGTACGTTATAACGAGATTTCACAAACATCGGTGCACAGTTTAACCATAATCACACTGCAAAAAGGAATCACATACCTTTGTAAATTCTCTATTTTATTTTATTTCGACATTCCATAATAACATCACACTAGTTATCACACGGAAATCCAAGTAAAGTTTTTATATTATTGAAATTCTGACTTCTGCCTATAGTAAGTTAACTCTCGTGTTTCTACTCCTTCTAATAGGCATCATACCATGAGGATTTCTTTCATAGTAGCAAATTTTTACATTTCTTGGTAAAACCACATGTTCATTGTACTTATGGTTCATTCAAATTAGGAAGACCATAGGAGGACATTATACCAATTGTTGTTTAATCAAAAGTTCAAATATCATTTCGCTATAGTTGATCTTTGCATAGTAAAACCTCGTTTTACAAAGCGATGACTCTTTAATATCAAATCAATGAATTTCTTGAAAAACTCGATTTTCCATGGTTTCTGTTATAATGATGTCCGAACTTCCTTATTACCACTCGTTTTGTTCAAACCCAGTTAAATTGCTCGCAATTTGTATTCAATTCCAGGTCCCATATGATATTTTAAGCCATCATATTCAAATTCAAAATAATCCCAATAAGCACTTTGATTCTCTTGAACTATAACATGTTTTTGGCCTTCGACTTCACTAAAATGTTTCTTTGATCACGATCACCCTCTGGTGACATTTCCACAAAATCTGAAGATTGCGCTAATCTCGGATTTAATTATTTATTTATTTAAAATTATTTATATTAAATTTGCCTTATTAATTTATTCTATATAAGCAATCTTAAAACAATCATATACTCAGATAATGATACACAAATTCACCTCCTATTCCGATTTAAGTTTATGATAATATATCAATATTTTAAATACCCTGGTTATTGTCAGGAGCAGATATTGAGTAACCTAGCCTTAGTTAGGCATGGACTGATCACCTATGCTTAAACAAGGCAGCACTAACCAATATCCAACCATAATAATAACCATTTAATATATATAAATTAAGTTATCATACTTATTTATTCCAACAGTCAAAAAGAACATTGTGAGCATTTGCATGCACTCTTAACTTTGTTAAGGAAAAGAGAAATTGTACACCAAATTCTCGAAGTATGAATTCTGGCTACAGGAAGTGCAATTCTTAGGTCATGTGGAAAATCACGAAGGTATCCATGTGAATCCTTCTAAACTAGAAACAATTACTAAATAGAGGGTTCCGCAAATAGCCATAAAAGTTCGAAGTTTTCTAGGTTTAGCTGGATACTATAGACAATTTATTAAATATTTTTCTAAGATAACTAAACCCTTAACTAAGCTAAACCTGTAAAATAGTTAAGTTTGAGTGAGGACCTAGACAAGAAGAAGCTCTTAATATATTAAATTAAAGGTTAACAAGTGCTTTAATTTTAGCATTACCAGAAGAAACTGAAGATTTTGAAGTATATTGTAATGCTTCAAAATTAGGAGTAGAATGTGTGTTGATGCAACGCAAAAAGGTAATTACGTATGCCATTAGGCACTTGAAAAAGCACGAGGAAAATTTTACAACTCATGATTGAGAATTAGGAACTATAATTTTGCCCTCAAGATTTGGAGACATTATCTGTAGATACAGATCACAAAAGCTAAAGGTACGTATTTGGGCAAAACGAACTAAAACATAAGGCAAAGAAGATGGATGGAAATCCTAAATAAGTACAACTGTGATATCCAGTATCACAAAGAAAAGCAAATGTAGTTGCAGATGCTTTAAGTCGTAAGTATCATGAAAAGCAAGAGCGAGTCCATGTTCTTAGATTAGATCTACGGTTAGATTTAATGGAGCAACTAAAGAAAGTTCAAGAAACAGCAATCAAAGACGATACTGAAGGAATGAAAGGACAAGCCAAAGAATTAAAACGAGGAAGTAATAGAATTTGGAGATTCCCTAAGAAAACAATTGGGTACCTAAGCAGGGAAAATTAAGAAGTAAGATTCTAAAGGAATCCCATAGATCTAGGTATACTATGTACCCAGGTAACAATAAGATATACCAAGATTTAAGAAATAACTTTTGGTAGATAGGAATAAAAAAAATGGACATAGCCAGTCATGTATCTAAGTGTCTTACTTGTTCACAAGTTAAGGCAGAGCACTAGAAACCTTCAGGATTACTCCAACAATTAGAAATGCCTATATGGAAATAGGAACTCTTAACAATAGATTTTGTTACTAAGTTACCCAAAACCAGAAAAGGTAATAATGCGATTTGAGTAATCATGGATTGATTTACCCAAATCAGCTCATCTTCTAAACTATGAAAGAAACCTTTAGCATGGAAAGGTTAACCAAGTTGTACGTAGATGCAACAGTATCCTTACATGGAGTTCCACTCTCCATTGTATCGGACAGAGATAGTCGTTTCACTTCTCATTTCTGGACAAGTTTCCAAATAGCAATGAGAACACGACTAAATTTAAGTACAGCTTATCATCCCCAAACAAACGGACAAAGTAAAAGAATCATTCAAAACCTTGGAAGACATGCTGCGAGCATGTGTGATAACCATTCAAGTAGGATAACCACTTACTCATAATTAAATTCTCCTATAAAAGTATCGAAACTGTCCCGTTCTAAGCACTGTACAGACGCAAGTGCAAAACTCCAGTTTGTTAAGCAAAAATAGGAGAAAGTTAATTATCAGATCCTAAAATTTTACAAGAAACCCCTGACAAAATAACCCAAATCAAGAAAAGACTAAAAACGGCCCGAGATCGCCAGAAAAGCTATGCGGACAATCGCTGCAAGCCATTAAAGTTTCAAGTCGGAGACCAAGTACTTCTGAAAGTTTCTCCTTGGAAATAAATAGTACGATTCGGTAAGAAAGGAAAACTGAGTCCAAAAGTACATAGGACTATTTCCAGTAATTCAACGTATAGGACCAGTTGCCTATCGTTCACGACTACCAGAAGAATTAGCTAGAATACATGACATATTTCATGTCTCCAATCTCAAGAAATGATTAATCTCTGGTAGTACCTCTTCAAGATATAGAGGTAAATGAAAAGTTAAACTTTGTTGAGAAACCCCTTCAGATGAAAGATCGAAGGATGAAATTTCTCAAAACACAAACGCCTAGTGTTAGTCAAAGTCAAGTGGGACCCCAAGGGAGGACCCTAATCTATTTGAGAACTGGAATCAGAAATGAAGCGGAAATACCCTCATCTATTCCAGTAAATCTCGAGGACGAGATTTTTCTTAAGGTGGGGAGGATGTAACAACTGACACTAAAATCCCTAATTAGGACGATAATTAGTTAATAAGAAAACCATAATTAAGACACCCAAGTAATTCTGCACTAACCCTAAAATTTTCATAACAATCGGAATCAGGATCAGGGCCCCTAAAACTCAGGGGGGATAAACCCTAGTTGGTAATATCTTAATAACTTTTACGTGGGAGCTAAGTTTCGGTGAACGTCGACTCAGCAGGCCTATACCCACAGCAAGGCTACCCTAGGCTAGATGGGTTTCCCAGGCGAGTAGCGGAAGAATCCCTGTCACCTTCCGCGACACGCGGGAGATACAAATTTTCAGTATAAATAGAAGGGGTTGGGACTTGAATTCAGATGTTCATTCGACGTTAAAACTCATAATACACACTGAGTTAGACGTAAATCACTATCAAACACACACTAATCGCGAGGTGCTGCCGCAATCAGGGTAATAACTCGATCGCTATTACGATTCAACGTCCGATCGATTATAACTATCCAACGATAGTCCGGGTGCTGCTCAATTGAGCCTGTACTTTGATTATTCGTCATGATTTCGACTTGAATATTTGAGTGCTGTTCGAATTCGGACTATGCTCTGTTATTCGTTGTGAATCCGATTGAATTATCAAGTATTGCACTGATTAATCGTTGTGAAGGTTTAATCTCGTGAATTGACGTAACTGTTGTATTAAGTTACCTACCTAGTTATGTGCACTAGGTTACAAAGCTAACTCAATAGGCTAAGCTCTACCTGTATAAATCTGCAATATATCAAGGCTTATCTGTAGACTAAACTTTGGCCATATGAATCTGCATGATTATTATGTGAGTCATTCTTCTTTTTAAACTGTTTTCTCATAGTTTGTGAGTAAGTATTACAATACCTCAAATTATTTTCAAGGTTATAATTACAGGGATTAAGTCTTTGTAATCACCAAATTACAGCTGGTATGTGGGGTATTGTGCACATTACTGTTATTATCACTCTATGTGAGTGAATATTACTCTATGTGAGTTATTATTACTCTGTGTGAGTACACCGTCACTATTTGGGCAACGGGACCCAATAGTGGTATGACCACAGTCACAGAAATGAATCGAGTGACAAATACCCATTCTTGATAATTGGTTGATAGAAACATTGTAATCGCTCTTAATACTGTGAATTATAACTAACGGGTCGTTTTAGAAAACAGAATGATTCACTCAGTATTTCCCACTGACAAAACCTTTTTAAAACGCGTTTCAGGTAATTACAGTATATTGGAGTAAGAATTGGATCCGGCACCGAAGGCATCAAGAAGTGGCTTATTTCATTAATTAAATCAAATTAAGAAATATCGTTTTTATATTAAAAGCTACCTTTGTAAAATAAGGGTTTATCCCATCTATTTAATAAATAAAATCCGGTGTTTCTAAACTCTGATATTTTTCCTAACTCACGGTCCTGATGAAATTTCCGCTGCAATGATTTTCAAAATAATCACCGGTACCACGGGACTGCTCGCGGCTCCCGATTCCGTCCAGGGTGGGTCGGGGGCCGTGACATAACCCATACCGCATATCATTTTTTTAAATACCCCTAAAAATAGGCAAGAATATATATCTCCATACTGTAAGGGGGTATAATACCTATCCGCACTACCCACGAGCACACGTGGAATATGCGGAAATGACACACACGAGCCCGTACAGGTGTGTCAGATACTCAGAACCAGCGTTGTTCTTTGGACTGAACCGCATCTCAGAAACAGGTAAACCGCATTGCCTTCATTCTCTTCAAGCTTCAAATCCCTCCTATCCGGTTCACAGCCACAGAGGGTGCATGAACAACTTCTTTAACAAGAAGAAGGAAGGGAATATACGTGAACGCACTTCAGCAACCCTGCCTCCTGATCCTTTAAGGGCCACATCCGAGCAACAAACCCGTTTCAAGCGAATACGAGGTGACAAAACCGCAGACATTCACGAGTCGCTGCGGACATAACCATAGCTTCCGCAAACGGTTGCTACGGAAGAGCCACAACTAACTTCACATCGAGGAACGAAACTACTTCAAGGAAAACTCCTCGGTATTGGAGCGTGAAGGAAGGTGCCTAAGGAAGAGATGCGGACGAGATCCCCAAGGATCATACGAGCCCTTGTCGAACAACAAGCGATCGAACAAGCGGTAACAAGTATGCTTATGACTTTGTTACCCTACTTGTAAAATGGATAGAATAAACAATGGTGGGCATTACCATGCCTATGACCATGTTTATTTGACCATTATCCAGAATCACATTGTTCGACCAAACATGGCCAACAATGACGCAAGTACTGAACGTTGTTCCCACAACCGTGGCCAGCAATGTCAAGCAACGAGGTAACCGCAAAGGACGTGCGGTTACTAGAGAGCTAATTGGAAGAACATGAACACCCCACAAAAGGGATCATCATTTGATGTCCAATCATGACATCAGAAAACTCTCTTCTTCATTCACCACTTCAAAGGTTGGTTCGAAGTTTGTGCACACCTTCAACCACCATCTCAGAGATTGGTTCGAAGTTTGTGCATACGCCCAGCAAGGTCTCAGGTTGGTTCGACACACCAACAGGTGGCACCCAACCCGAGGCTGAGAATTTCGCATCAGACGAAACATTCTCACCGGTACGGAAGAGGCGTCAAATGACTCTTCCAGACCTCCAACTTGATTTACAAAGAGCAAAGACCATCCACTTGGTCTAGGATCTTCTCCAGACTCCAAACTACCTTCTAGACACCATAGTCCAGTACTCCTCCCACATGCAACTTGCATATGGCAGCAACACTAGACTGGGGGGACTTGAAGGGGTATGGTCCCAGATCTCGCGTTAGCATCGACGCGAGTGACCATTACCCTTATCAAAACCCCCACTAGCTAAACATCCAAACCAGGTTTGAGGTATATATCTTGACAACTCTCTCACTACTACTACTATCATACTTTACTTCCCAAGCAGATTACTGATTCTCACGCCGGAGAGTGGTAACAAGGAGCACCCGCCACCCTATCCTCCTTGTTACGAGTCACGGTTTGTTTCCTTGTGCAGGAGATCAACCCACCGGTGATCCAGTCAACGATCCTCAGGAGGAAGGGATTAACCCTTCTTGACGAGACCAGTGAGTTAACCCTGTCTGGTTAACCATTGTTTCATCAACACCCCTCCTATATTTCCACTTATCAAATAGGGTTAGCCATACGGTCCCATGAAGCCAAAGGTACGCATCACACGTGTAAGGAGACACAAGACATGTGACTCATAAATCATAATGCCCCCTGCACATTTGACTGTGCTAGAAAACCTTGGAGGTTCCAATTTTAGCCATTTTATTTTTATTGTCCCAGGGATGGGAAACAGCTCATGAAAAAACCCTAAATAACATCACTCCGTTAGTTGCAATCATCTTCCTGATTTGGTTTTAAATTCATTTGGTGGGTTTCACCTGTGTACATATTAAACATTTTAAAACTATAATAGTGGTTTTAAGTTCAGTTTGCTATAATATTAAACATTTTAAAACTATAATAGAAGGTATGAGTAGTATTCTACGATGATGAATTAAGGTATTCCTATCCATCTATTGTTAGCTTATATATCACATGATTTTGTAAATACACCCGCACTACACTACGGGATTTCGGTCGTATTAGTTCGGTTTGCTAAGATACCGTGACTTGGTATAGTTACCGGAAGAAATAGATCCAAAAGGATATGAACATATGTTTTACCTCGATTAAAAACCAATTTACATCAGATGATCCCCTCTCTCTCTCCCACCCCCCCCCTCTCTCTCTCTCTCTATATATATATATATATATATATATATATATATATATATATATATAGAGGATAGAGATTAAGAAGAAACCCTTAAGTTATGAGAACTTCTACTTCTCGTGCAAGTTTTGCCACATTTTTTTGCAAAAACGTAGATTAATATGTAATAGACACACCTATAAAAAAATTCGAGTAGTGTTTTACGCCATTTACACCACTGTAAAAAAGTTGCTATATCAGGATTCACCTTACTGTAAAGGTTTTTTACACGAGTGTAATCAACACAAACTATATATGTAAATATAAATATATATATATATATATATATATATATATTGGAAAAGTTATTTTTTTTGTATTTTTGGTATTTATTTTTTGAAAAAAAAAAATTCTTCTTTCTAGCTAAGTTCTAGAAGTTCTCACAGCTCAATGAAGTTTTCATTTTACCAAAAAATGACAGTTTTCCTAAGAAGTGTGAGAAGACATAAGAATTAACATGTAGGCATGGAGAATTGATAAAGGCAGACTTCCTACGCGGCTGGAATTAGTTAAAAGGAATGTTGGTTTGCCTAGTACGAAGTGTCCGATGTGTAACGTTGTCGATGAGGCTGTTTCTCATGTTCTCTTTGACTGTGGGTTCGCGTCTGGAGTATGAAGACAGGTCTGGAACTGGTGCCATTTGGATCCAGCTAGCTTCGGCTCTATTGAAGATGTTCTGCAATGTACGGCTACTGTTGCTGCAAACGGTAAGAAAATAGTCCGAGGGATCCTTGTGGTAACGTGCTGGGCGATATGGAAAGAACGTAATAAGGTTGTTTTCCACAATGCTGATCCGAAGGTGGTAGAAGTGGTGTCTTTGGTTAAATCTATGTCCTTTATTTGGTTAAAATATAGATCCAATTGTAGTAGGATTGATTGGCACGACTGGGTCAAATACCCATTGTATATGTTGTAAATGGTGGTTTTGAGTGGTCCTTCTGTTGAGGGCCTCTCTGTGCTTTGAATGAAATTTTTGTTTCAAAAAAAAAAAACATGTAGGCATCATGTTTTTGACTTAGACATGATGTTTTGGGTTGTTTTGGCAAAAAAAAGATCAAAGATAACAATTTAAGACACAATGTAATGAATTTTAGGCTTAAAACTTAAAACACCATGTCAAAACGTTAAGTGGTGTGTTTTAAGGTAGTGTTTGGTGTGTAGGAATGAGAGGTGGAATGGAATGAACTATTGCGAGGGAATGAAAAAAAGTGTGTTTGGTTGATCAACGTAATGGAATCACCCATTACATAAGTCATTCCATTCCCTCAAATTCATTCCATCTACTCCCCCTGTTTTTTTTCCATTCCATTCCCTCTACCACCACCACCTGCCGTCGTCACCACCCGCCACCAACTTACGCCGACCACCACCACCCACCGTCGTCGTCGCCACCACCATCGACCACCATCGCCGCCACCCGCAACCACCGACTAGCGCCACCCCGACCACTACCGCCACCCTCCGCCGACCACCACCACCATCCTCCGCGGCCACCACCCGCTACCGTCGACCACCACCACCCACCATCATCGCCACCACCATCACCGCCACTTGCCACCGCAGACAGCCGCCAACCCCGACCATCACCGTCGCCACCGCCACCGCCACCGCTAACAACCGTCACCCACCGACCACCGCCACCACCGATCACCGTCACCACCCATCGCCGATTTAATTCATTCCTCTTTTCTTACCTACCAAACAACACAAGGTAATGATTTATTCCTTTCCTGCATGGTAACCAAACAAGACTATGGAATGTAATGATCCATTTCATTCCTTTGTCCATTCCATTACCTCGTCCATTCCATTCCCTCATCTATTTCATTACGCCATACCAAACATACAATAAGTGTTAACCAGTGTGTTTTAGGTGTATCTTAAATTTCACGCCTACAATTCATTGCATTGCGTCTTAATTGTTATGTTTGGTGTTTTTCTTACCAAAACAACCCAAAACATGATGCCTAAGTACAAAACATGATGCCTACATATCAATTCCTATGCGTTCTCACACTTCACACGAAAAATGTATTTTTCTGCAGGATTAGATTTATTTGTGAACCTCCCCTTATTTTTGAACTAAATGAACCAATCTAGACCATTCATCTTATTGACCTTTTTTATTTTTTATTTTTTTTTTGTTCAAAAGAGTTTAAATATTCACACTTCACCATAGTCTTTTCATACGTTTATAAGTTTTTTTTAAACAATTACATCATAAAACCGAGCATTTTATTCTCTTTAATTTGAGTATGATCTTGCTATAGTTTTTTTAATTTAGAAAATTAAAGGTGTCGATGGTGTATAGTGACTGTTTGTAATTTATACACATGTATATAATTGTTGTTCATGAGCAATTTGGGTTTTATACACATGTGTATAGTGATTGTATGTTGTTCGCTGAAGAATTTGGGTTTTATACACATATATAGTGACTATTTGTTTTTTTATACGCATGTGTATATTTGTTGTTAGCTGAGTAATTGATTTTTGTACACATGTGTATAATGACCGTTTGTTTTTTATACACAACAACCAAGACACACTATTATTGTACATATATTTTTCATACATGTGTGTATAATTGGAGAGAGAAAACATTTAAACTTTACTATTATATATTTTTATTTATGTTTTAATCTATAAACAAAAAAAATTAATGGTCCAGACTGGTTCAATCTGTTCACAAAAACCAGTAGGTTTACTTTTGAGCCCTACCCTATATGTGTATATATAGAGAGAGAGAAAAGATAAAATGAGAACCACCTTAAGTTATGAGAACCATGATAACTAAGCGTTCCAAAAGGTTTTTCTAAAAAAAATTCTCAACAATATCACTTGTTTCAGCAAAAAAAAATGTCGCATGCAAAAATTTACATTAAGTGTAAAAAAAATTTCATCGCCGTAACAAATTTACATCAGACGTAACTACCGACTCGACATTTTCTTTTGTTTTTTTCACCGATGCATTTATAATATTTTCATCTACGTTTGTGCAAAAAATTGTGACTCAACTAGCACAGAAATTAGGAGTTCTCATGGCTCTCACTACTCGCGGTGGTTCTTAATTGAAACGGACCCTATATATATATATATATATATATATATATATATATATATATATATATATATAGGGTAGGGATATGGTAAAAAGTGTCTAAAATGTAAGAAGGGTAAGAAGTGTTTTAAACCAATTGGATATTTGATCTAATGGTTGAGATCAATAGGGTATAAAATGTAAATTGTGTTTTAATTAGAAGGACCTTATGTAAAAATTGAAGGGCAATAGTGACTTTTCCAACATTTCAAATATGGTAACCGTTTCAAAACCACCCATCAAACTCCTAAAAATCAGCGAATTATATGTAACCGCCATCAATCTCCAAAAAAAATCAGCGAATTTCTTCATACTTTAAAACATTCCCAGATTTTTAAAACGTAATCGCAGATTCAAGTCATGGTGTTTTAACTGGAGACATTGTTGATGGCGTGGTGTTTTATCTGGAGACATTGTTCATGGCGTAGTGTTTTATAAATACAAAACATTCCCAGATTTTAAAACACCATGACTAGGATTCAAGTCATGGTGTTTTATCTGGATACCTTGTTCATAGTGCGGTGTTTTAAACATCTATGATTCAAGTCATGGTGTTTTATCAGGAGACATTATTCATGGCGTGGTGTTTTATCTGGAGACATTGTTTATAGCGTGGTGTTTTATCTGGAGACATTGTTCATGGTGTGGTGTTTTATCTGGAGACATTATTCATGCCGTGGTGTTTTATCTGGAGACATTGTTCATGGCGTGGTGTTTTGTCTCCAGATGTTTAAAACACTATGCCATGAACAATGTCACCAGATAAAACACCACGCCATGATTCAAGTCATGGTGTTTTATCTGGAATCCCCAGCAACCTTCTATGAATATAACACCATACAACTTAATAGAACACCAGAATAAAACACTATGATACACATTAACCTGCATCGCTGGACTCCATTGAAATTGATATAAAACACCGTAATCGAAAAAAGGCGCAGACGTTAAACAATTGGAATGGGGATATCGATTTGATAATCCTTTATGTATTTATAATTAATGATGATTGAAAGATACGTATAACACAATCGTATGAAAATTACAAAATTCGTTCAAATCCCTAAACAATCTCATGGACGGTTATTTTTGGATCAGTTATGTTGAATTTGAATTAAATGACAAAAATGTACAATTACAAAACTACCCTTTTGAATTAATTAAGAGGATGGACACTTGTCATTCCAGAAATATTTCTTACACTTCTTACAAATTAAGCACTTTGTACAGGATCCTAAACCTATATATATATATATATATATATATATATATAGGGAGAGGTTCATTGGGGAATGATCAGAGAGTCGCGCTCCGGTCAAAGATAATATTTATATACCCTAATTACCCTTAACAAATAGCTAGTGGTAGCAAGGGGTCGAACCACGAAGAGTATGTGGTTTGCGAATGGACTTTGAATGAAATGTAGAAAATGTCACTTTTATGAAGCTTGCTAAGATATGTTTTTGTGTTTTTGTTTGATTGGAAGATATAAATTATAACTACTAAAAACAAGCAATTGCAATAATGTAAATAAGGTTTTGACAAGATAGAGAAAACAAGGTTCACACCCGGTTCGGTTATTGCAATCCTAGGGTTCTTACAAGTTTTAGATTTAATTCACTTGAATATGTTATTAACGGATTTCTATCATCAAAGCTTAGGTGCCAATTGTTATCAACGCATACACGGACTACAATGCACTTCGTTACTTCGGACAAGTAAAACCTTTTGAATGACAAGGCATAATTGCACAAACTTATTTCGCAAAGTCAAATTTCATAACTCACTCGACAATTCACAAATATAGTTCAAATGCAAGACAATTGTCAATCAATTCAAATACAAATCAAGTTGTCACAAAACCAAACTAAATCATTGTTCAAACCTTAGACTTACAATTAACCTACACCGGGGTGAAACCTACGAGGAATTAGCCGCTCATGGTGTAAATGGCACGATCAACGGATGCACGAGACTTGAATTGGGTCATCTTGGAGCTTGAAGATGGATGGTTGAATGATTAGGGTTTGGAATGGTTGGTGGTGATGAATGGATTGAAGGTGGAGGAATGGTTGTGATGGTGATGAACTAGGGTTTGGATTCGGATGAGAATTCGGGTTGTTGGATGGATGGTGTCTTGATTGGAGATGAGATGATGGGTGAATAATGGCTCCAAGACTAAGTTTCAAACTCAAAAACTTGTGTAACTCCCGAAATCAATGAGTTTCCACCAATCACCATCGAGCTTAAAACCCCAAAACTCAAAATTCGCATTTCCAGATTTGAAAGGTCGTCGCCGACGGCCCTCAACCCGTCGGCGACGGGTCCTGGTTTGGTCTCCTGCGCCGACGCCTTAATTGACTGGTTACGGCCAAATTGTGCCTACGGGCGTTTACCGATGGCGTCGCCGACGGCTTGGGGCCCGTCGGCGACGGGTTCTTGATTCTCCATATCCAGTTTTTCCTTGTTCCGCTTCCGTGTGATCCGTACCGCATTCCGGTGCTCCGGTTCTCGACCCGGTGGCCCGTAAAGCTCTCGAAAAGCTCCTTAAACTCCATCAAACCTGCAAAACACATTCTTGATTAAAAGTAGGCTATTCGAAACTAAAACTTACGTAAAAACGTTAAGTTAAACAATAACAAGCACCGGTTTTCAACCACGTATCACATCCCCACACTTGTCTTTTGCTTGCCCTCAAGCAAATCTGTTTTTCACTTTCACGTGGGTCAAACAATGAATATACATCCCATTCCCGAGACAAAGGTTAAGGTCTAATGTCATACAAAAGTTCAAACTCTTTACAATATTCAATGTATTTAGCGGTAACGTGCTTTAGATACACAAATGGTTACTCAAGATTAACCCGCCCGTAAAACTAACAATTCATGCATATCCCTCACAATGTGCTCTCCACTCGGCTTAAAGTTTGCTAACATGTATAATGTATTAGCTTTTCAACAATTAATCGCTCAAAACCGATTAGAACACGTACCCGCATAGGCTTGCAACTCAATCATCCTCCACTATTGAACACAAATACTAAGCACAAGTCAAAAGGTCTTTGAGGGGTTGTAACGGGGCTAGGCGAAGGGTAGGAATAGGATATTTTTAAAGTGACTAAGGTGATGAAAAATTCGATTTTTATTACAAACCACTAAACTAAACAAGACTACAAAAAAAAAAACATCAACTATGAGGCAACAACTTCCGCCTTTTATTCAACCAACTACTAGCACATCTTTTTGTGTTTTTCTCAATGCTTTTTCATTCTTTTTCGCAACATTTTCTGAAAATTATTTATTTTTTTTTTTCAATACAAATGAATCACAACTATACAAACTTAAGATCCTATAATCGAATTTTCATCACACGGGTTTAAAAATAAAAGGCTTATGGTTATGGGCTAAGTGGGTTGTCAAATGAAAGGTTTAGGCTCAAATTGGGCGACTAGGGGACTTGTTTGGGTAAGGATAGATAAATGGTTTAAAAGGAAGAGGTTTACCTAATGCCTTAATCATTCTCGTGCTTGTATTCGGTCTATAGTCTCGAATGTATCAAAAGTTGCAAGTTCTACAATACGCGACTAATGGCCCACTCAAACAAAGAAACATGTGAATGTGAATCTATGATGTATAAAGGGCTCAAACCTCACGTATAAGGGTATGATATGTGATATGCATACATTGCTAGTTTCTTAGGCGAATTATTCTCAAATAACCACCCGCTAAATACCCGATATGCTTATTAATTTGAACTTGACCATGACAAAAGACCAAATGGGTTGTGACATCCCTCGTTGACTTGGTTACTTGTGCTTTTGAGATTGCTTTGAAAACAAGACATTTTGAAAAATTTTTGAAATTTTCCCCCATCCCCACACTTGAGGTAAACATTGTCCTCAATGTGTAGTATTTAAATGAACGGGTCAAAATCGAAAATTTTTACTACTCCCCCATCCCCACACTTGAGGTACATATTGTCATCAATGTGTAAGAACTAGAGTTTTTTTTTTAAAGCACAAGGGATGTGACACGGCTAACCTCCCCAAAATTACACCCCGGAAAATAAAATACACTTTACAATCCACTTATTTGCTACTAAAAATCAAAGATAAAAAGAAACGTATGCACCTGGTTTTTCGCTAGTTCCTCGTGAGCTCTTCATCTTTTCAACCAAGCGGTCGTCTCACGAACATAGTGTACCTACAAATCTTAACCCTTGTGTAGAAGCATGCTTCTCACAACCATTAAAATTTTGTTAGTTACCTAGTTCTACCACTTTTATGAAATTATTACCAAGCCATACATTATTTTACCTTTGACTTTATGTGGAAAATATTTTACAACAACAATAACCTAACTCACTTTCGTAGGAATCACAACGGCATTTAGCATATGCACGCAAGCCCTTTAAACCTCCCGATAGCTCGGGAGGACGAGTCGGTCTCGTGAGGGTTATATAGGGAACACACCCACAAAGTTCATTTAACTAGGCAATAATTAAATAAAAACAAAAAGAAATAACGGAAAATAATATACAACAACAACAACATAAAACATACCATACCTCTACCGCTGATATCGCTCGTTTGGATCCATGGGCGGGTTGGGTTGGTATGGATAACCAGTGAGGGCCTCGAACATCTCCCTATAGTTATCTAAGGGGCTTTGCTCCCCTTGGGGCGGTGGTTGGTACGGGATTGGAACGAAGCTAGACCCTACCGCTTCGGGCCAATGCGGAGTCGGGTCGGATGGGCCTTGAGGATAGGGAAGATCGGAGTAATTTGTCCACCCCGAGTGCTCGGCGTAGGGGAGGTCGGCTTGGTAGTCTCTATGGTGTCGCTCCTGATCATGCAACACTTTGGCGTTATTAAGCGCCATCTGTTGAGAGACGTACATGGCACTCCAACGGCGGCGGTTCAATTCTTCTTCTTGTTGTCGACGCGCCGCTTCCGCTTCTTCCCATGCCCGCCTTCGGGCTGATTCATCCTCCTGTTGCTTTGCTAACTGTTCCATGTGTGATCTTTGCATGGCTTGGAACAGTTCTTGCTCTTCCATGAACTTATTCATTCTTTCACGTTGGGCTCCTTGAGCGTCCCAGTATTCTTGCATTGAAGCTCCGTAAGACCCTTGCCAAGCTTCTCTCCTTTGATTGTATTCCCGACCTTCTCCTATACACGCGGAGACATTATCATATATCTCCTGTTGCCCCCTATCAAAATTTTTGTAAGAGGGCACACGTCTCCGAGTCACAAAACCTGCCACTTCTGCGTTAATCTCTCTGTGTGGCCGCATGTATCGTTGCCTCGGTCTTTGTGCCCCGGAAGGTTCAGCTTCCTGCTCCTCTTCTTCCTCCATCTCCACATCTTCTTCCCGCACAGGTGGTGCCCCAGAAGTACGGACCTCATACTTGTTCCCCAACTCATCGGTCACAACATACTTATTGCTCGAGAACTTGACCTCTATCTTCCAATTTTTCTTCATGTAAGCCACGTTAAACTCCTCCACTGGCTTAGAGACCCATAGTGCTTCCAGGGGTAAACAGTTTTGCTGCACAATCATGGCACTAATGAGGCGTGCATACGGAATAAACCGCCTCTGTGACGACTCCCTGGTAGCCCATGTGTTCATCATTACTATGTGCCTCCACGACAGTGTTGGGGTCCCATACAATAAGGCGTGCACCACCCTACAGTCACTGACTCTCACTCCCCCACGATCACCAAACCTCGCTAAGATGTTTTCAACCAAGATACCTTGAAGAATCTTTCCTTCAAGCGACATTTGTTTCCGCTTCATTTCCCCCCCTTGGTGGGTCGGTAAAATAACATCTGTCAATTGATCAACATCATTTGGGTTCATATGGTTATCCAAAAACTGCTCGATGGTGGGGTAGTCATATGCTTGTGCTCCCAAAGAGTCAAACCGAGCAATACGATTCATAGTTTCGAACGACATCGTCATGATTCCTCGAGTTGTCTTCCCCACTAGCTTCCATTGTGAAGGGGATTCATTCTTGTTGACAAGCCTCAAGGTTGACAACCATTCACATACTTCCGACAAGTAAATCCTAGAAGTATTGTCTTCACACCAATCCAAAACACTCTCCCATCCTAACCTCTCAAACATTTGTACAATCCCGATGTTCCGGAATTCTTCTACATTCACGGTCCGTTCACATATCACTCTTGTTGGAACCGACGTGTTCACCCCATTCACCATCTTCCATTTCCACAACTTTGCTTCTAACTTTCTATCTTGATAGCTCGACAACTGTTTGTTCTTCTCGTCGTCCCAAATTCTGGCACTTTGGCTATCCCTGAACTTTGCCCATTCCCAATCTTGTCGGTATAATCTTGGATCATTTTCCTCAACAGAGCTCAGTTGCTCCCACTTCTTCGGTATTAAACCGGAAGAAGACCCAAACCCGGATGATGAAGCTTGACCGGTAGTCTTTTGTCTCTTGCTTCCCGCTATGACTACAATCACAAACAAGCAAAACATCAATATAGATTCAACCTTCATTAACTCCCAAACTTTGAACATGAGGTACGATGTTGATAATTTAATTTAATTAACAAGTATATGCAAAATCGCCTCTTTAAACTTCCAAAGTCGCTCACTTTGTCATAAACTTTCTAATCTTTTGTTAATCTTACAATCTCATATAATTTCAACAAACATTCAACATCATCTTCATGCTCAATCATGTTCATAACAGTGTAATCACTTCACTATGGTTATGACATACTCAAATTCCATTCAAAACAACTAATCTTGCTCAAAATCATGCTAGCACAACATACATTGTCTAAACAACCTACTCTTAAACCAACAAGTTTAAAATTTCCGAAGAAAAACACTAATATATGATAATCAAGCATAATTCTAAGAAAAATCCATACCTTTGATGTTGTTAGACAAGAAGAACTAAGAAAAGATGGCAAACAAGCAATTTGATGAACACCCCTTCAAAAACCCTAAAGAACACGCCCAGAAATCTCGCACAATAGCAAGAATTGATGAAAACCGTGTTGGGGGTTTTGTTCGTCTTGAAAAATTACTCAAGATGGACCCAAAAATCAGTGGATTTGGTGGAGAATTGAAAGAGTTATGGAAGCTTGAAGGTTTAGGGTTCTTGAGGAGGAAGATGGAGAAGATGAAAGGAATAGGTGAATTTGGAGAGAGAAGATGCAGAGAATTGGTGGTAAAAACTGAGATGGGAATGATATGGGTCGAATTATGTGGTCACAAATGCACTTGGGTTATGTTAGAATAGGTTTTGGAGTGTTTTGAGTCGGTTTTAAACGTGTTAGAACGAACCGGCGTCGGAACCAAATGGAGAACCCGTCGCCGACGGTCCCACCCCGTCGCCGACGGGCTGTGGAAATCAGGTGGGTGCCGACGGGTTATCTACCTGCCTACGGGAAAAATCTGCCTACGGGACACTTACGGAGGCCGTCGCCGACGGTCACAACCCCGTCGCCGACGGGTTGTTATATTTTTTTTTTTAGCTTAAGACTTGTCTATTCAAAACTAACATGCTTAGGATTCTAGCACATGCTATACGTCCCTCACAATAAACTCTCCTCTCGGTTTAACAATATGAACTAGCGTGTAATGTGCTAGCATGTATAACACTCAAAACCATACATGAACTTCTGTAATCATATGATTGTATGACAATCATACCTCCACTGTATCATGTAACACGGCATGCATCAAAAGTACTTTCGGTTTTGGGCTTAGGCTAAGGGTAGGAAATTTTTGGCTTTTATTATATTTTAATGTGGCGAACAAACAAACGAACAAACCGCGACAACTTTATTTGCAAACACATAACGACTACACTTTTGTGTTGGT
Source organism: Helianthus annuus (assembly GCF_002127325.2). Lineage (NCBI taxonomy): Eukaryota > Viridiplantae > Streptophyta > Magnoliopsida > Asterales > Asteraceae > Helianthus > Helianthus annuus. The sequence continues at coordinate 154,395,355 of NC_035446.2, read as the reverse complement.
TTCTACCCAAGATATAAACAATCTTCACAAAACTTTTTTTTTTCTTTTTTTTTTCATTTTTTTTCTTTTTCCTTTTTTTTTCTTTTTTTTTTTTCAATTATTCATAATTTGTCGTTCACGATCGGTATCAAATAACTCACATTAGGTGGACAAACGAAAGGTAAATAGGCTCAACAGGGCTACTAAGGGTGATAACTAGGTAAACACAAAACAAATAAGCAGGTGTAATGGATATCCTAATGCCTTTATCATTTACGTGCACATGTTAAACCACAGTCTCAGCATGCATCAAATCACACAAGTTCTAACACAGAATAACACGCGGTCTGCTCTCAACAAATGAAATCATAATGTAAATCATTCTACAGGCTCAAAATTCTCACCAAGAAAAGGGTAAAAAGGCTGCCGACACGTAGCATATGCAATCTAAAGCATGTTACCCCTAAATAGACATCTCTTTTCAATTCTTTTATCCTAAAAACACCTGTCGGACCTACTCTCATGAAACTTAAAGGAACGACCATGACAAGGGACTATGTTAGTTTACTACCGGCAAGGAACCCATTAGTGATTGAAACGTTTGGTTTTTTTATCCGTTTAGCTTATTTAAGGTGATGAAATTTTTCAAAATTTTCAATTTTTTTTTCACTTTTCATCGTTCTCAATCACTTTTAACCTCTTTCAAACCTTTCCCTTCCCGGGTTTCCCATATCCCCACACTTGGGCGACATTGTCCCCAATGTATAGTGCTTTTAAAACAAAACCCGGGAATACCAACTAACAACCCCCTGAGTGGCTATCCCTAGCACAAATAACGTAAACACATTCCCTAAACATAAATAGTTCAACACCACCAAAAACAAAAAATAAAAATGCAATGATAAAAGTGGAACAGACTCCCCTGGTTTAAAGCGTATAATCCTCATGCGTCATGTTCCACCACGACCGTATAGCATTTCATTCGCGGCCGTGTCCAACAAGTACTCGGGTCAATCTCTACGATTAGTGTTCAGATCATCCCCGTCCAAATGGAGATTGAGTATGGACAGTTTTGACTGACTCTAATCCGTGCATTGTCCGCCACTGCAACTAGGACGTATTGGGATTTCACCAACATCCCCACACTTGGACCATTGCATCCGTAGAAATTATTAACCTGGTAACCTGCAACAATAATCACGCAAAACAGAAAAAAAAATACACTACTCTACATCCTCGGGCTGCCTCCCGAGAGCGCTAAGTTTATAGTCTTCAGCCAGACCGTATCTGGTTAAGCTCATGGTGGTTCATATAGTATCCCCTGTGTATGAAACACATGGTTATCATCCCACATCCATCCATCATCTCTTATGGCATCCCAATGATCTGGGTTATCTGGATCTGTATCATCGAAAGAATATAATAACTCGCCCGTACGTGTCTCTATGGGATTCTTCTTGGATTTGGTTGCTTCCTTTGGTGGCATCTTTTTTCGCTTGGCTAATTGCTTTTTAATTCTCAATTTGAGCCACCAAGGTGACTTGGCCTCTTTATCCTTCACGATCTTGTCATCTTTAGACTTGTCAATCATAGCAATACTCTCTTTCGGGCCATCGCCACACACTCGAGAATAACTCGTGTTAGTAACAAAATCCCATGAACAAGTATTTATAAATGAATAATCAAAAGAATGTGAAAGGAAGTCAATAGAAAGCTTACGGCTCCCATATGTCATATCAACTGTACCTTTCCAGCAACAGATCTGAGCATCTGCAGTGGCCAAGAATGGTCTGCCAAGTATCACCCTCAGTTGTTCCTTCTCTGTATATGGATCTAAGACAACAAAATCTTCAGGATAATAAAAGTCACCTACCTTTACAGTCAATCCCTTCAAAATCCCTCGGGGCCTTCCTCGTGAGTATTCAGCTAACACCATAGGATCATTAACCTGTTGCAATGGGCCCAAATCATACCTGTCATAAATATACCCGGGGAGAACACTCATACTAACTCCAAAATTCAATGAAGCGTTATCTGTCTTGAGATCCCCAAGTTGAATTGGGATGAGCGGTTCCCCTGGATCTCTATCTGTCTCTGATCCAGCATCCTCAACCAGGCTAACTGTAGCTTTTCTTTCTGTAAAATTGTCAAACTGATTAGTTAGTTGTTCAATTCGCTGGTTAAGTGATTCATTAATATTTTGCTGTTCCTTGAGAGACTGGGTGAGTTCCTCTACATGCTTGAGGAGGGTTTTGAATAACTCTAAAATCCTATCTTCCTCAATTGCGTTTCGATTCTGCTCGTTACCGCCTTTATCGGATTGACTGTAATTTTGATATCCTCTGGAGCCATGATCCGGGTGGTAAGAACGTGGACAATCTTGAGACCAGTGATTGTGACTCCCACAACATGAGCATGCTTCAACATCATAATCCCATTCCATAGTTGCTGCACAAGTAACAAACTAAAAGTAGTACTGAAAAAAAAAATAAATAAAAAAAATCAAATAAAAGATATAACACTAAGCGCACTAGCTCCCCGGCAACGGCGCCAAAATTTGATCGGAGAGTCGCGCTCCGGTCAAAGATAATATTTATATACCCTAATTACCCTTAACAAATAGCTAGTGGTAGCAAGGGGTCGAACCACGAAGAGTATGTGGTTTGCGAATGGACTTTGAATGAAATGTAGAAAATGTCACTTTTATGAAGCTTGCTAAGATATGTTTTTGTGTTTTTGTTTGATTGGAAGATATAAATTATAACTACTAAAAACAAGCAATTGCAATAATGTAAATAAGGTTTTGACAAGATAGAGAAAACAAGGTTCACACCCGGTTCGGTTATTGCAATCCTAGGGTTCTTACAAGTTTTAGATTTAATTCACTTGAATATGTTATTAACGGATTTCTATCATCAAAGCTTAGGTGCCAATTGTTATCAACGCATACACGGACTACAATGCACTTCGTTACTTCGGACAAGTAAAACCTTTTGAATGACAAGGCATAATTGCACAAACTTATTTCGCAAAGTCAAATTTCATAACTCACTCGACAATTCACAAATATAGTTCAAATGCAAGACAATTGTCAATCAATTCAAATACAAATCAAGTTGTCACAAAACCAAACTAAATCATTGTTCAAACCTTAGACTTACAATTAACCTACACCGGGGTGAAACCTCCGAGGAATTAGCCGCTCATGGTGTAAATGGCACGATCAACGGATGCACGAGACTTGAATTGGGTCATCTTGGAGCTTGAAGATGGATGGTTGAATGATTAGGGTTTGGAATGGTTGGTGGTGATGAATGGATTGAAGGTGGAGGAATGGTTGTGATGGTGATGAACTAGGGTTTGGATTCGGATGAGAATTCGGGTTGTTGGATGGATGGTGTCTTGATTGAAGATGAGATGATGGGTGAATAATGGCTCCAAGACTAAGTTTCAAACTCAAAAACTTGTGTAACTCCCGAAATCAATGAGTTTCCACCAATCACCATCGAGCTTAAAACCCCAAAACTCAAAATTCGCATTTCCAGATTTGAAAGGTCGTCGCCGACGGCCCTCAACCCGTCGGCGACGGGTCCTGGTTTGGTCTCCTGCGCCGACGCCTTAATTGACTGGTTACGGCCAAATTGTGCCTACGGGCGTTTACCGATGGCGTCGCCGACGGCTTGGGGCCCGTCGGCGACGGGTTCTTGATTCTCCATATCCAGTTTTTCCTTGTTCCGCTTCCGTGTGATCCGTACCGCATTCCGGTGCTCCGGTTCTCGACCCGGTGGCCCGTAAAGCTCCCGAAAAGCTCCTTAAACTCCATTAAACCTGCAAAACACATTCTTGATTAAAAGTAGGCTATTCGAAACTAAAACTTACGTAAAAACGTTAAGTTAAACAATAACAAGCACCGGTTTTCAACCACGTATCAGGGAACACTAAAAAATGGGGAACGAGGAAACACTCTTAAAAATAATACTTAACATGTTAAAAATTATTTTTTCTAAATTTTTTTCGACGCTTTTTCTTATAAATACAAGTAGAAACATTTTTAATAAAAAAATCAAAAACTAAAAATATAAAGAAAATGTTTAAAAAACAGTTATATCTTATAGAATTAACTTAACATGTTAAAAATCATTTTTTTTAAAAAAATTTCAACGCTTTTCTTTTTAATAAGGAGGAGAAACTAGTCGAATAAAAAAATAATTTTTCTAAAAAAAAATTTTAGCCTTTTTTTTAATTGTTTTTTTTAATTGTTTTTTTTAATATTTTTAGTTTTTGATTTTTTTTTTATTAAAATTGCTTCTACAAGTATATATAAGGAGAAGCGCTGAAAAAGATTTTAAAAAACTTAATTTTTAACATGTTAAGTTAAATTTTTAAGAGTGTTTCCCGGGCGTAAAAACGGCGCGTAAAAACGGTGCGTAAAAAACGGCTAGTAAAAACGGGGCGTAAAAAACGGCTCGTAAAAACGTTTTTTATAAAAAAAATCCTGACAAAAATTGTTTTTTGTAAAAAAAATCATATTTTGAAATGTTTTTTAATTAAAAAATCTGATTTTAATAAAAAACAATTAATTTAATAAGACAAAAAAAGTAACCGTAACGTCAGCAGAAAGAAGTTTCTCAAAGTTGAAGTTGTTGAAGACCTATTTACTTTCTACAATGTCACAAGAAATGCTAAACGGGTTGGCGACAATTTCTATTGAAAGTAAAATATTAGATACTATGGATTACAAGGAGTTGATCGAGAGCTTTGCTTCAAAAAACGCTAGAAGAACCACACCGTTCGCTTAGCAAATAGGTTCGATAATTTGATTATTTTTGCTACACTATTTTTTTTAATTTGTTTTATCTATTTCATAACAATTATCATAGTATTATGGGTTTTTAGTATTTATATATTTGATTCAATGATTGATAAGTTTATATTATATGAAGATTTACGAATATAAAATAAATTTTCTATCTCGATGAGAGTCATTTTTTTTTTTTTGAATCTTGGAGACGGCCTTGCCTATAACGGATAGCCTAAGGGGCCTAGTTATGCGATTTACACGGAGTGGGCGAGTGCTTTTCATGGTCGCAAACACGAGTGCCCCACACATGTGCTCCTCTACGTTTAATGGTAGTACTTTCTGCTTTAATACTTGCACACCAACTTATTGTTGTCAGAGACGCACGTGTTACCACATAAAATTTGACTAGACTTCTTGTTCCCAAATCGCTTCTTTAGTCTTAAAACAAGTTGGCTATAAACACCAATTAGACATGTATTTTTATGTTTTAAATTTATTTTATTATATTATATAATTAAATTCTAGTAACATTGTCGTACTTATTTTTATGGTTTTCAACTGATATAAAACATATGTTGATATCTTTTTATGCATATCGTAATTTTATATTTTTGGTTTTTTCTCATTCGGTTGCTAAACAGAGTGACGGTACTCTACCAATACCGTAATGTCGAGAGGTCTAGCATACGTTGTCTTAACTGGGTCCGCGCTAGAGAGCCCCCTCGCACAATAGATTCCCAATTTAAACCCCTCAATGAGAAACCCCTATCACCCAGACTTGAACTTGAGACCTGGTGGAGAAAACTCACCCGGACCCACCATAGGTGTAACTTAAATACCCATGGCCATTTTGGTTCTGACATAGCATGCGACAAATTTCACGATTAAATTGCTGGTATACTAATTTATAAGAAAGGTGGATTATACTTTTTTTTTCATGTTATTCATTTCTTTGTCAAAATATTTTAAATAAATAAAATCTAATATAAATACTTCTTATATCATGCCATTTGGGACATATTTTTGTAAGCGGTGAGTATGGTATTCCTTTGCTGAAAAAAGTATGTGCAGAGAACCTCATGATCCGATGGAGAGGTGGAAAGATTGATTTGATTTCCATATTCAGTCTCACCCTTTCCCTTTTGATAGACAGTGACTTTCCCATTTTAATAGTCACGATAAACTTTATATAAATTCACAAACAAATCTATATCTATACTATATAACAAAAGAAACCAACTTTGAGACACATGTCATTCATTGAAGCCATCTATTTTTTAGTTTTTTCCTCTCTATCCAACTTAATTATAAATAACTAATATTAATTAAAAGATTATTATAAAATTAGATTTAATATAAATTTAAACAATTGGTATATGATTAAAATCTTATTATGATCAATAATTATTTATTATTTACAAAATTAATAAAATAGGTTGTTAAAGACTTATTTTTTACTTCAAATTTTCAGTCCGTAACCACTTAAATTATGAGTGTATGATAAACCCTGATGATTGTTCAAAAAAAATATATAAATAAATAGATAAATACGTAGTATAGCTTAAATATATATATTTTTGTATGATAAAAAATTATATTGTTTAGAATAATATATAAAATAATATTATTGTTGTATAGAAGATCATCTATACCTATACTATATATAGTGGTGAAGCTTGACCCGAATGACCGGGGGGTCGAAAACGTATATACAAAAAAAAAATTATAGAACTGGGGGGTCGAAAACATATATACTCAAAAATTTCTATACGAAAACCTTATATATAACACTACTAAGCGAAAAGTTCGAGGGGTCGGGCGCCCCTCCCCACATTTTATACAACTCGTGTAATACACCGGGTTTCTAAAAATATAACTTTTTTATTATGTGCTATCTAAAATTAGATTTATTCAATTAGTATAATACACAGGGTATATAAAGATATAACAAGATATAATTTTTTATTGATTGATATATAAAACGAGTTAACGCTACCCCGCGCGTTGCAGCGGGATGTTGATAGTGAAAATCTTTAGTATGTTGATTATAAATATTGAATTATTATGTCGGATCTTCAATGAGTTTAATACTTTGTAAAAATCGATTAATTGATTATAGTTATATACATAACATTCTATTTAATAAATAGTATTTAAAAATAATGTCTACTTCTCCAATAAAAGTAATTCTAATGATACTAATATTTGTATTAGTTTAATTGGTTATATTGTTTTATAAAACTTTAGGGGTTAGTAAAATTATGAGCAAAGCATAGGGTCGTCGTCGTCGTCATTATCATACTCATACTCAGTAAATTCCACCAATAACAAAGCTAAGGTAGGGTCTGAGGAGGGTAAAATGTAGACAGCCTTACCTCTACCCCATAGGATTAGAGAGGTAGCTTCCAGTGAGACCCTCGGCTCGATAGTAGTTTGCATCAAGCCTTGGACATAAGGCACATAACACTCAACAATTGAGACAACTGTCGATTAGTGCATGTACCCCCTTGTCTTTCGGCTATCAGAGCCACCACATGATGCATGATTAATCATCCCCCTCTTTTAACGTTATTTTCATGAAATTAGTAAAATAACGTTAAAATTAATGCACTTTCACTTTTACCCCCCGAGCGCCCACACATATATACATTATATGCGCATAACGCAAGCGGCGCGTTGAGCAAAGCATAGGGTGTAAGCTGTAATTTCTTAGACCTTAGAATTTAATTTTGAAAATTTAAATCAAAAGCAAACCAATAATTTTGTTCGTCACTTTCGCAACCGCTACATGCGATGGCGATGTTCAATTAGCGGCGTTGTCGTGATGGCGGTTAGGGTTTAGGATTATTTTATTATTTTAAATAATAACCAAAGGTGCATGACTTTTCATTAATAAACCAATATGGTTTTTTATATGAACCAACATACCCTTATTTTTTATATTGACAATTATATAAACGCGTCGCGTAAACTGATGCGATGATTTGCACAACGATTACAAAATAAAATTTGCAAATAGTGTTATGGTTACATAAAAAAAAAGGTTTATTAAATTTGGCTTTTCAATATTGTTTCGTTAAATAATCAAATAAATAACAAAATAAAAAATAGAAAGAAAACAAAATTGAAAAAACAAAAGCCCATATCTAAATTATTATTTCACGTCATTTGAATCATCTTTTTAAAAAAAAAATGAAAGGGTTTGCATCTACTACTACAACCGTTTGACTTATGTGATTTTTTTTTTCAATTTAATTTAATCATTGTTATCACAAAATGTGATTGATCATCACCGTTCAATTTAATTTTCTTATTGTTATTATAAACAAAATGTGAGTGATCATAACCGTTTTTTCTTTTCATTTTGAAGAGGCGCCTTATGATAATCACCTTTTTCTTTAATAACTTTTCCAAGGGACACAACTTTTGAAATAAAGAGAGGTAACATTTCATCAATAACTTTTTATTAATGGACACGACTTTTAAACAAAACAAACGTAACCTTTTCATTAATAACATTTTCTAATGGATACGACTTTTAAACAAATAGACATAACCTTTCCATCAATAACATTTTCTAATGGACGCAACTTTTAAACAAAAAAGGTGTAACCTTTCCATCAATAACCTTTTCTAATGGACACGACTTTTAAACAAAAGAGACGTAACCCAAGTTACTTTTTGTAGGGTTATTAATTACATGTGCTCAACCCGAGGTTCTTAAAAGTGTAACTTTTTTCATTATTTAATATAGAAAATTAAATTTACTCAACCCGTACAATACACGGGATTCTTAAAGATATAACTTTTCTATTATTTAATATAAAAAAATACATTTATTTCCCATGTAAACGGGACTTTTAAAGATATATTGTTTTATTATTTGGTATAAAAAAATACATTTATCTAACCCGTGTATTACACGGGGTTCTAACCTAGTTAATTTAATAAATTCATGGTCAAAGTTATGGTATTTTATTAAGAGTATTTAGAAGTATTTTGACTTTTGTACTTCGTAAATACAAATGTGTATTTCATATACATAAAAGCTAATTGATTTGCTCATGTTTTTTTTTTTTTTTTTAATATTCTAATCGTTTAGTAACACATGTGTAGATAATGTAACCACCATTCTATGACTTAGGGTGCGCAGGGTGTTATGCGGCAAACCCATCTAGGGTTCAAAGCCGTTAGGCAACACCGCCGTCACCTCTGCGGTTTGCCATGAGAGTTGGGATTTGGGATATAAACCTTTGCCATGAGGGTTGAGACTTTAAGGTCTGAGGAGGTGAGGTTCATCTTTTTAGGGTGTGTGTGATTGGTGAGTGGAGTAAAAATGTGGGATTCATATTCTAGGATACTTGGGGATGAAAATGACATGGCGATAACTGATTGGAGAGTGCTAGGGTAATACCATAGTGTGCCCCTTCCCCTAATACTTGTGTAGATTCTATATATAGAGGAAATTGTTTTTTCTGTGTGTTTCTGTGTTTCAGCAGATATAATAAAAAAAACTTCATTTCAACCGTATTTAGGGCTTTTCACTAGCCGATCCGAAGTGAGCGGACCTTTGCTCGGGCTGTTCACTAGCCGACCGAACCGAGCGGAGATGCTCATTAAAAAACCGAGCCTCAAATCAAACGAGCATTTTCCGAGCAATAAGTATTCTAAACGAGTGTCGAGCGAACTTCGTACGATTTTCACAACTGTGTCGTCCGATTAAAATTTGCAGAGAGAGATAGTGAGAGTGTTGGGCCTCAAGTTTTATATGTCTTTAAAGAAGACACATTTCATGGCATAATATTTTTCTTATGAAAAACAATGTTGTGGCCGATTAGACGATAATTATATTGCACGAACAATGACGTTGAGAGCAGGAGACCAGTGGCGGATCCAGGGGTGTTTTGGGGGTTCCCGTGAACCCCCTCGGTTTGGAAAAAAATGAAAAAATAGTGGAAATTTTATATGATTTAAAAAAAGATAGTGAGAATTAGTGAAAATCTAACAAAAGGAACCCGGTAGAAAAAATTCATGAATCCGCCATTGCAGGAGACGATTGACTTAGGGTAACATAAGGATAAACGTACAAGCGAAATCGAGTGTGAATCTATGATGGTTAAGCTACTAATTAAAATTGCCTTTGGCAGCAACATAAGTAAAAGTTGGAAGTGTCATTGATCAAACTACAAGTATGGATTATTATCGACAAAAAGGTCTAGATTATAATTAGAATCCAATTTTTTTCTTTTGTCGCAATTATCTTCAACAGGTTTTGGTATCAATTCTTAATTGAGATATACGTTGAACCACAGCATTGTAAGGTAATATGCACACCTCTTTTGTTGTATTATTCTCTCAATCTAAGTAAAATTAGTTTTTAAGATTTTTTGTTGATTTTTTACTGTTCAACTATTGTGGTAATATACGTATGCATATTAGTAATAGCTATGCATACACAGTTTCTATAAATTAAGTATTCTTCTTTTGTTTTGGTGAACCATAGAAGAGGTATGCACAATTACTTGATGAGATGCATCCGAGTCAATTCAGGAGACATGTTAGGCTAAGAAGCTGTTTGTTTACCTTTTAATGAGACTCTTAATGGTTCAGACGTCTTACTGGTTCAACACTTAATGGTTCAGACTGTTTGTTTCGTGAGCAGATCGATGTCTGAATGGTTCAGACATTTGCCTCTGAATGGTTAAGTATCATGCAGAGTCTGAATGGTTAAGACCTCTAATCTGAATTGATCAGACATTTGCCTCTGAAGGGTTAAACGTTATACTGGCTCTTAATGGTTCAGACATCTTACTGGTTCAGCACTTAATGGTTCAGACCTCTTACTGGTTCAGTACTTAGCCATTCAGAAGTTGCCAAACAGCCCGTAAGTTAATTGTGAAGATGACTAAGCAGACCCGCTTATCTAAGCAATTATCGTATATACGAGCACCAATCATGATATTTGTCACACCCCCACCTCTCCTTCTAGCTATATATTGTATTAACATGCATGTTTTAATTTACATATTTTGAAAATACATTTGATTACAAGAATTTGTAAATATTTTCTATTTGATTTTATTATTAAAATATCATATTAGCGATCAGTGAAATAAAATATATATAGGGAAAGTACTACAATAGTCAAAAGAAATTTGGGCAACGTGTGTGCCTCTAAAACCGAAGTAATAGCTGCCTCCCTCAACTTTACCCGCGGTTAAATAATTATGAAAACTTCACAAATGTATCTCAGACACAGAGATGTAAGGATGTATGTTGTTACTAGCCCGAGTTAAGAAAGAGGGTTCATTGGTAATTAATTAACTTGTATAACAATTACCACACTTTTGTGAATAGTAGGGCAATGTAAATCATAGGACAGACTCACAGTGTCGACTGTCGACAACTTTTTCTTTGAATACAAAAAGGCTAAGGCTACTCGGTGTGGTGAGCGGCCTAGGGCCGACGACGCCCACACCGTCCCCTAGGTCCATCCCCGTCGTTGGCGTCCTCCCGAAGACATTCTCGCCGGGCCCCTCTCTCTCTTCTTCTTTATACACATATACATGCATATACATACATATATATATATATATTTAGGTCATATTCCACACTCTAGGTTTATCCCTCTAGACCCACCCTCACACCCGCTTATGTGTACGCTTATGTGACGGAGCATCCTTTGAAGACTACTCTCCTCCACACCATATAGTCTAATCCGTACACATTTACACATTCTCGTATTCAAACATCTCCACCCACCCACCCCAAAATAAGTTCCAAATTTTATCTCCATAAAAACCTTTGACCACCACTGCCGTAAAAAATCCTACACTTTTCTTCTCTCTCTCTCACTGTATCTATCACCATTCATATTCATCATTAATATATATAGTGAGCAAGAGAATACTGGAGAGAGAGAGAGTCTTGGTAACAAGCTTCTGTGGGAGTGTAGAGATGAAGGTGGAGGTGGAGGAGATCAGCAGGAGCAGGAGAGACAACAAGAACAACGACTGTAATGGCGGTGAAGGGCACGTGCAAGAAGCGTGCAACAGAACATTTGGAGCCAAGTGTAGCCATATTGCAAAGAAACAAAGGGCTAAATTTTATATAGTAAGGCGTTGTATAGCCATGCTTGTATGTTGGCGTGACAAGGAAAAATAACACCTTTTTTCACTCCAGCCAGGCTAAGAAGATATTATATGCATATTTCTGTATCTTCCCCTTTCTTTATTGAATTTAATTAGAAAACGTTTCATATGTCCCACCATCTTCCAATCACAGATTTACAACAACAAAAAAATAAAACTTTAAATTTCATCGAAATTTAACATCTGTTTGAAGTTTTTATGTTCTTTGGGTTTTTAAAACTGCTAGCTTTTAGGGTTTATCCTTCTTTCCCAATAGAGAATGGATATTGTACACTCAAGTATCTTCAATGAATTTCCACTTTAACTTAAAATATGTGGTAGAATAGCTCCTGGGTTTGTTTCTCATAAGAGGAGTTTTACCATGTTTATTGAGTCTACTCTTTAATTAGTGTATAGGCATTATGAATAAGTTCTGAGTTCGTTTCTCATAAGGGTGGTTTGCTAGTCGCGTGATAATACTCTAGGGGTCTGTTTGGTATGGGGTAATGGAATGGACGGGGGAATGGAATGGACGAGGTAATGGAATGGATGAGGTAATGGAATTGATTATTACCATTCCATGTCTTGTTTGGTTACCATGTGAGAATGGAATGAACCATTACTTTTTGTTGTTTGGTATGCGAGAAAAGGAAGGAATAAAATCGGATGGCGGTGGTCAATGATGGGCGACGATGGTGGGTGGTGATAGTTGGTAGTTGTAGCGGCGCGGTGGTGGTGGGTGGAGACGGCGACGGGTGGTGACAACGGTGGTGGTGGTGGGTGACGGTGAAGGTGGGTGGCAGCGGTGGTCAGAGGTGGCAGCGGTGGCGACGTTGGTGGCAGGTGGTGGTGGTGGTGGTGGTGGTTGATAGCGATGACGGAGGTGGGTGGCGACGGCGGCGGTGATCAGAGGTGGCAGCGGCGATGGTCGCGGCGATGATCGAAGGTGAGTGGTGGCAGTGATCGGAGGTGGCAACGGCGATGGTGGATGGCGGCGGTGACGGGGATGGAGGTGGGTGGTGGCAACGACGGTGGCGGGTGACGGCGGTGGCGCGTGGCGGATGGCGGTGGCGGGTGGCGGCGAAGGAGGGTGACGGTGGCGGATGACAGTGGTGGTGGGTGGTGGCAAAGGTAGTGAGTTGTGGTGTTGTTAATGAAGGTTGAAGAGGGAATGGAATGGAAAAAAAACAGGGGGGAGGGATGGAATGATTTTGAGGGAATGGAATGCATTTTGGAATGGACGATTCCATTCCATCGACCAACCAAACACTCTTTGCTCCATTCCCTCTCAATGGCCCATTCCATTCCACCTCTCATTCCTGCATACCAAACGCTACCTAGTAGTCCGTCAGTGATTCAAATTTACCATTCAAAAAAAATTTAGGGTTCTACACTAAATTAGATTATAATTATTTATTAATTTAAAGTGACAACGAATATAATTTTGGAATAAGAGAATATATGATTCTCTTTTGTTATAAATTTTTATTTTATATTTCTTTTGGAGTATATTATAGGGTTTTCCAAGAATGTCTTGGAATTTGTATGTGCCATTTGTCTTACGTTTTGTTATTATAAAATTAAAATTATATCATGATTTTGATGTCTGTACTGAGCTGTGAAAGATAGAATAATTTGGTTTTGTGATTATAATTTTATTTTATTATTGTTAGGTGTTTCTCACTCTTTATTAAACAAATAATTTTGGGGGTAACAGAACTAGTGAGTCCCCTTATTTTTTAAGAATGATTAGTGACCAGTGAGAATTTATAGTTGACATTGTAAAATTCTTACTGATTAATTATATACTACTAGATGGATTTGGGGATATATACTATAATAAGACGTATTCAGGGAGTCAACCAATCAACTATATACTTTTTTTAACGTTCCACAAAACCCGAACACTTAGGTACACCCATAGGCAAAATGCAGCCACCCACGTCCCACGCCCATGATAATAGGTTGCTCTGGTGAACCGGCCGTCACCAAATCCAGGAGAAACCCATCGCCACTGTGGTAAAACTCCTTGCTCGCACATGATATTTTGTCACGAACGAGAGTCCACCAATGACCTTCTTTAGAGAAGGTCATCCGGATATCGCTAGAACAATGTCAATTTGGTTACTCAACTATATACTGATTATACATTCTTTTAGATGGATTTTTTAAAGGAAATCAGATATACATATTTATTTTAAATCATTGCAGAAGGTTTTTACTTATTAATATTTATGATTATGATTTTTTCCTAGGGAGTTCAATAATCGATTCACAAAATACATATGCAACGGTGGATAGTTAAAATAGGAGAGATGTGTGATTTCGTAACGTGTTTCTTTGGGGTTTTCAGCTTCTAGCTTGCCCATTTCTTTTTAATAGAATTTCCGTCGTTAAAAAAGTAGGGTTGTTATAAATATAATTTTTAGATTGTAATTGAGACATTAATAATTCCACACAATCCATAATTAGGCCTCTTTTTGTATTTTTTTATCGAATAATTATATAATAAGTCCATAAGTTATGGTTTAACTAAAAAAATGAGTCACGTTACAATAATATAGGCGGAGAGGTTTTAACCAACCCACAATTCACAAGCTTGTTATCATTTAACTATAAAATATAAATAAAGAAAAATAGTGATTGGTTAAAAGTCACATGGGTACATCTCTTTTCTCTAAGGCCACAGGGTGTGGCTTAACGCCACCCCGTCACCTCACCAATTATAGCGCGTCGGGGCGCCAACCACCATAGTACCGCCGTTAAAGGGGGGGGGGGCTATATCCCTTCCGCCAGCATGCTAACGGGCGTTTTTTTTGGCTTGATCGAGGCATTTGGTCATGATAAGGGGGCGCTATGACATTGAGTGGGCTTTAAACCATTGCATGCAAGTTAAAGGAAGGGGTTTTAAAGCCCCATATGTGACGTGGAGTTAAGGTGGCGCTTATGTGACGTGATAAAGCCCCTAGGGGCTTTATATCACACCCTCCAGTCTAACGTTCGTTAGAGGGGGTGGCGCCACCATGTTTGGCTCCCTCTACTTTGCCCGTGGTGGTGTTGAGGGGAGCTACATGCCCATGTGGATCAGGATGTTAGCCCCAACTATGATCTAATAACTAATTATTTTTCCTTTAATTTTTTATCAACCCAGAAGTTCTTTTCTATTCTATATTTTGCACTAGATTATAAGCCCGTGTATTACAAGGATGTAAATATAGGAATTATGTAAGTTTACAATATCTGCACAAATATACACAAGTGAATTATTTTTATACATACACCAATTTACATAACTTAGTTATTCTTTTTCTTTGTCGGAAAGCAATGAAAGTAGGTGATCATTTACTTTCTGTACAACTCCGTTCATAGCTAGTATCACTCTATTATGAAAATGTTCATATTTTTTTGAAAAATTGAAGATAATAGCGGTGGTATGGTATTTTATAGTATGTTAATAGAAAAGGTAAACTGCTATGCTTTGACAAAGTTAAAATTGTTATTAGCGGTGATGTTTATAGATTGCCATTTAGATGAAAATGGATAGCTTGAGATTAACTATTTTTTAAAATTTGAAATCCTGATATGCATTTTGATGATAGATCTGAATATTAGAGTCTTAACTGCAAAGGTGGAGATGTTCTCCGATTGGATTAATTGAACCGTGAATGACCAAAATTAGGGACATGAGAACCTAATTATCTTTACATCATTTAAATTTTGAAGTTTTTTACAATGCAATATATAATAATATATAAATAATAATATTAGATATTAATATAATAAATAATATATTATTAATATAATTCATAATACATCTTAAAAAAATATACTATGCTTATTAATTATCATATTAGATATACATTATAAATATTGTAGAAGTAATTATTATATTAAATATATTTAACTAATATTATTATTAAATTAAAGGAGAGAATGCTATTCGCATAAATATTTGAAGAAATAAAAACTATATAATTAATATTTACAATGTTTTAATATATTACATTTACAATTCCAATAATATAATTTATATTAACTGTGTTTGACGCTAATACTAATTTAGAATATTTTGTTATTCATTCATTGCGAAAATCTAAATTATTTTGATTATCCAGATAAAAGTAATCAATAATATATATTATGATGAAAAGATTTATATTTAATATTAATATTAGAAGAAGAGATTTGATGATATTTTTTAAAACATTTATTATCTTAGTGATTAAGATAAGGCTAACTGATATTTATTATATATTAAATTAAAAAATTAAATAAAAATTTTAGATTGAAGGAACAAATGCCAAGTGGCATTATTATTACTAAATAAGAGAAAAGAATGCCATGTGGCATTAATATGATTTTTTTATTAGTATTAGATACGTTACTTTCATTAACTAAGGTCGCTGCCCTAAAAGAGTTTAAAAAAGGTTTTAGATTTAGTTTCTTCAAAAATAATTGGATCTTTGTGGTAGAAAGACATAATTACGTGACTCCTTTTTTAAGTCTAAAATTAAGAATATTTAATAATATCTTTGTCGTATGAGGCATGTATACAACTCCACATATTAATCAACTAAACAGTCTAAACGCATGCTATTGTGTATGTATATACAATACATACATCAAGTTTGAATTCGAAAAGGCAAGAAATTAAGGAATCTATTATCTGGAAATGATTTCTGTTGTCTACACTTCCATCAATTTTGTATTGAATTAAAAATGAAAAAAGTTAAAATTAAATCATATGACCGTTTAGTACATTTTAGTAGCTAATGAGGTATGGTTGGAGAAATAATTGGTGTTTCTTATGACACAGGTTTTTTTCATTCTTTTCAGCGGCATCCAGGTGAAGAACGAATACTGGTGGTGTCGCTGGTTCGACTTGGATGGGAGGCGAGGTTTTACCGATTATCCCACTATCGTATTTTCGGCCGGGTGGAAGTCGCGTTTCCGCGCATCTGGGGAGAGCCAAGGGGCTGGCGGCGGTCGAATAGTCGACCTTGGCCACAGCGTCCGTTGTCACGGTGATTGGCACATCGTTTCTTGCCGTTAAAAAAATACATTTTAGTAATTTTCTAATATTTTTGTACAGTAGAACTAAAAAGCGAATCTAACTTTAAAAAGCCCATTTATGGGAATCCTATAAATTAACATCTTTCAAACATCATGTCACAAAAAAAGTTTAAACATGATCCAAACAAGTCAGTTACCACATAAATTGTATGATTATATCTAATCCCCAAAAGAAGATTTTCTTTATAAAGTTTGATTTTCTTTTCATCAATAAAGTTGAAAGTGTTATCATTTTAAGAGCTATACAATATCTATCTATACTATCTATAAAAGGAGAAATCCAAGTGACATAAGAAAAGCTGATGTGTCAGTAGGAGAGCATATCCAACAAGTAGTGCTGTAAACGAACCGAACGAACACGAACAAGGCCATGTTCGTGTTCATTCGTTAGGAAATTAACATGTTCGCGAACTGTTCACGAACGCATACCGAACATAAGTTTATGTTCGTGTTCGTTCGTTAAGGAAATTCAATTGTTCACGAACAGTTCGTGAACACTGGTCTCGAACACAAACGAACGCAATCAAATAATAATGAACGCAAACGAACATTTAACTTGAAAATAAACAAATGAAAATATTGTTATCATTAAACATTGGATATAAGTAGTTAAATACAACCATCAAATGATGAATCATAATACAAGAAGTTTACCACACCACCAAACGATGAATAAAGTTTAACTAACTTAGACATAATTATCCCCAAAAATGTCTTAGAATGTCCAAATTTTAGCTAACTTAGAAAAAATAGGGTTTTAAGTTTTCAATTATGTTTAGATAAAAGGTTTATTATTTATTATTTTTTAATATAATCAAACGAACACATTACAGAACGTTCACGAACGCAGTCGAACGAACGAGGCTTGTGTTCGTGTTCGTTCGCTAAGCTAACCGAACGAAATTTTTTGTTCGTGTTCGTTCGGTAAGCTAATCGAACGAACATAAACGAACTTCCCGCCGAACGGTTCACGAACTGTTCGCTGAACGTTCAGTTCGTTTACAGCCCTACAAACAAGACTTTTCTTATGTCATTATTACATCATAATGCCTAATATATAAATCACTTTAATTTGATTTAAGACCACTGTCTTGTGTATTCAAATGGTCTGGCCCACATTCCAAAGAGCAAACCACTACCCTTCTATAAGAAAGTAGCAGATGCTTCCTTTGGCACATGTATACCTAGCAGCAGATGTTTTGAAATTGCGGGTAATTTGAAATTCAAAATGCATGGGGATATGTAATTTTCAATTAATGCATGTCACTCACTCACTTCTGTCAATTATCTTCTTATATAAACGTGTTCTCTACTTTTTTTATTTTCAAACCACATTTCTAATGTATCTCTCCCTCAAATCCCTTCTTCTCAATACTCGGCATTTGTTCATAAAGGATAACAGAAAACTGATGCTCTCTCTGTCCCACTTTCAGAAAAAAATTTGGGGATATGTGGTTTGCCTTGATCATGGTAATGTGATATATATGATTATGTTTGTTTTTCTTTTTGATTTTTACTAAAGTTTTGTTATCTGAGTTATGACTAAATGATGATTGTGAATGATCTGCTGCAGATGATGATGATGATGATGATGATGATGATGATGATTGTTCTACGGTTGTTTCCAGTGTCATTGTTTCAACATCGTTTAAAGTATGCGTTTTTTGCTACTCCAGTTTTGAAATTTTGAAGTGATATACTCTAATTCTCGCTTTATATTTCAGTCTAATCACAGTTGTTTGAAATTCATACAATCTGTTGCGGGTTATTATAGGTTTGTATTAAAAGAAGCATAAAGTTAAATTAAACACAAAGAAAGATTATTAATAATGTACATTTAAATGATGATTATATATATGATTTTGGGCAGATGATGATGATGTAGAACCCGCAGTAGTTCCTACTAAACGCAAGAAAGGATCTGCTACTGCTGTAAGATAAGATTTTATCTTACTAGAGTAATGGTCTTTCCTGCCTTTTTTGTATTAAAAGAAGCATAAAGTTTGGTTTAAAGCAGCTCTTTATGAACAAAGTTAAGGATTACGTATATGAGGACAGGGCTATTCTTCAACAGCTGAAGAAGTGTTTTCATGTACTGCATCTTGATCTGTTCACGAGAGATCAGGTTTCTAGAAACCTGATGTTGATGCATTGAGTACTTCCGTGGAGTTCATGGCGATTGTCGAAGATATACATTGATGGAGTTTAAAGCTAAAAGCACTAAATTTTAAGCTAAAAGCACCAAATTTTTGTTGTTAGGTTCATAAATTTCTTGGTGGTGTTGTTAGATTTTAAAGTTTCGTTGTAATTTTAAGCTGAATAAGTATTATTATGTAATTTTTAATATCATCTGATTATTGCAGATTGGTACTTTTGATGTAGAAGTGAAATTGTTTCTGAGTTTAATTAGATTATGTTGATATTGTATCAATTTCTGTTAGTGGTATAGAGAACATCTGCTCTAAATCATCATCTGCTGATCTAACGCCTGTTTGACTTGCTACTGTTGTCAATTGCTAACATCTGTTGTTGCCAACATCTGTTTGACTTGCTACTGTTGGAAACAGGAGAGGCTTTAACAGATGTTCGCAATATCTTTGTATTCAAAATGAATAGATTTTTTATCTGAGTTATGACTAAATGATGATTGCTGATGTGTCAATTTTTTATCTGAGATTTTTTATTTGAGTTAAAATACATTTAATTTCAAACTACTGCTCTATATTTAAATGTCAAAGGTCTGGCCCACATTGAAGAGTGTAAACTACTGCCCATAGCCAAGAAAGTATAACTTAGCAGATGTTTCCTTTGGCAAACATATACCATATCAGTGGTTTTGAAATTGCCGGTAATTTCAAATTAAAAATGCCTCGGGATATGTACTTTGCAATTAATGCACGTCACTCAATCACTTCTGTCTTATGGTAAAGGCGTCTTATAGGTAAATGAATAGGTTAATTGTAATTATAATAACGCGTTTAATTTTATATTTTTCCCATGTAAATGCATTAAAAGCCTAACGAGTGTCGCATCATATTCTTTAGTCATAACCTCCTTCATTGGGTATATAAAATACATTGGGCAGTGGTTTTGATCATTACCGTTTTCATCCATCTACTCAACCATCTTCAAAAGTTTGTTGACGAGATTTTCACAAGGCTCTCTGCAGAATGGAAAAATTTGGGTTTCAAGTGATTGTTAACGAGATTTTCACAAGGCTCTCTGCAGAAGATATTGGCCGTTTCAAATGTCTTTCAAAGAATTTTTAAAGCGAATTGTCAAGTCATGCATTTTAGATGATGCATGCTCTCCGAAGTGGAGATTCAATACAAAAGAAACTACTATCCTTTAAAGACATGTCAATAGTCATTGACGACGCAGTTGCTGGTACTTTGGATGTTGTTAGAAGTAAAACCTTAAGTTTTCCTAACAATGTCCACCCTAGCAACTTACGTATTCTATCATCATTTAATGGTTTGTTGTTAGTTTGCAATGAAGGGATTTGCTGTCAGTTGATTCTTTGGAATCCAACTACCAGGCGCTATAAGGTTTTGTGTGATGACTACTTCAATTACAATCATCATCGAAACTCTGATACTGGTGGAATTTATTTTGATCAGTTCAATGATCTGAAAGTGCTGAACATCAGATGTTACCGTAATGTAACTGCTGCTCGTGTTTACTCACGACGTCGTGAGTCATGGAGAACAATAAATTTCGGTAGCGTAAACAATTATGGTTCAAGTGGTTATTCATGGTCTACAGGAGTTTATGCTGATAAAACCATATATTTTATGGTTTCAAATTATTGGTATCCACTAGGTGAGAGGAACATCGTTGCTTTTGATGTTCTGAGTGAGACTTTCAGAATGCTTCATTTTCCCGAGAGTATTGTAGTCAATCCTTGCCAAGGGAATTTTTTAACCATCGCAAAGAGGCTGCATTTGATTGTTATTGGAAAGTTTGCTAAGCTAACTGCTGATTTGCTCAGATATGAAGAAGAAGGCTGGATGAAGGTGTTTGTTTTCAATAATCCTCATGTAGTTGATTATGTAGATAGGCGCCGAAGGACTAATATAATTGAAGACAACAAGTGGCTGATAACAAGCATCTGGGGGATATGATTGAAGTTGATCTGAGCAACGAACTTCTGAAATACCTCCAACATGTTGACAACTACAATGGTCCGAAAGGAGCTTTACTTATCGAGACTACTGTTTCACCAATTGATTAGGAATTAGGATCCTGTATTTTATTGAATGCTATTTGCTGTTTTGACAATTGTATTTTTTTATATAATTAGTTGTGTTAAAATTATTAATCGTGTTTGTTATTTAAATTAAGTAAATGAATATTGATGTTTGAGAGTGTAAAAGCTTGTAATATTCGCAAAGGTCTGTTTAAATGATCAAAACTCTGTTATTGCGAACAGATGTTTCAAAATAAAACAATGGTTGATACATCTGTTGACTTGGGTCAACAGATGGATGAACTTTGTATGCTGTTTGACACTTGTAGTTTTTATATAATTAGTTGTGTTAAAATTATTAACCATGTTTGTTATTTAAATTAAGTAAATAAATATTTAGGTTTGAGAGTGTAAAAGCTTATAATCTTGGCAAAGGTATGTTTAAATGATCAAAGCTCTGTTATTGGGAACAGATGTTTGAAAATAAAACAGTGGTTGATACATCTGTTGACTTTGGTCAACAGATGGATGAAAACAGATGTTTGGAACTACTGTTGAGAAAACTGTGGTTGAAACCGCTGTTTGGTTAAAATGGTGATTTAAAACCAGTGTTGGATTAAAATAGTGTTTTGTGGAGGTTGAAGGGGATTGAAATGACTAATGGGTTAAAATATTGTTTTTTTGGAGAAGGAAAATTCTTGAATCACTGTTTATATAATGAATGTTGTTAAAGCTTAGTGTTTTAATCCACTGATAGGCTATCCACTGATAGTTATAGTCAGCTACTGTTTTCATTTTCAGTACTGTAATATTGGCAAAGGTATGTTTCAATGATCAAAGATCTGTTATTGGGAACAGATGTTTGAAAATAAAACAGTGGTTGGTACATCTGTTGACTTTGGTCAACAGATGGATGAAAATAGATGTTTGGAATTACTGTTGAGAAAATTGTGGTTGAAACCGTTGTTTGGTTAAAATGGTGGTTTAAAACCAGTGTTGGGTTAAAATAGTGTTTTGTGGAGGTTGAAGGGGATTGAAACGAATGATGGGTTAAAATATTGTTTTTTTAGAAGGAACATGCTTGAACCACTGTTTATATAATGACTGTTGTTAAAGGTCAGTGTTTTAATTCACTGATAGTCTATCTACTGATAGTTATAGTCAGTTACTGTTTTCATTTTCAGCACTGTAAACTACTGATATTGATTCATCAGTGGTTTCCTAACAACTGTCATCCATTATTCATCAGAGGTTCTTACGTGGACAGTACTTAGCCGTCAGATCTTTTGTAACCGCTGCCACATCAGCATTCATTTTTTCCACCTATAAAACCCTTTTGACTGTCGAGTCGAATTCAAAATTCCTTTCAAAAGTAGTTTTCATCAAATTCTCTCAAATCACTCATCTTCTTCCTTCGTTCTTAACTACCTTTGATTTATCATGGATCTACCATTCAAAATCCGCCATAACTAAGTGTGTACACTTGCAAAAACAAGTAAAAACACAGGTTTTCATTCCGTGATTGATGCACTTTCATCTTCAAAGTACAAAACTTTGTTGACCTGCAATGAAACCATCTACGTGGATACCCAACGAGAGTTCTGGAAAAATGCAAAGCTTGAAACTAAGGACAAATAGACCCTAGCTATTACTTCATCAATAAGGGGAATTCCAGTGGTCATCACACCTCAAACCATTTCAGAGGTTTTTGAAATCAATGATCTTACAGGTAAAAGCTCTTTCCCAAAAACAGAGTACCAAACTGATTTCACTGAGAGAGGGTATCAAGAAGAAATGAAAAGGATACTTTAGAAAAGGGCAGTTTTCCTCCTACTCTGAGGTTTTTATTCCATACCCTCCTGATGTGTGTGTCAAATAAAACAACAGCTTTTAATGAAATACCATTGAAAATTCAATACCTGGGCTATGCTATCATGGCTAAACAAAATTTTAACTACTCTCAGGAAATTTTCAATGATATGGTTAAGAATGTTAATAAAAAATCATTTTTATTGTTTCCAAGGTTTTTAAGTTTTTATCTTCAAAAGAAATTTTCAAAGGATAATGCACATGTGCTTATCCAAGGAAATCCTATTCAAATAAACAGTCTAACTTCTGAAACATTCACAAGGCTGTCAAAACCTTCAAAAACCCAAACAGAGGTACCTGAGCAGAATTTAGTAGCAACAACTGCTCCTCAGGCCCCCGTTGTTGAGCCCACTGCTCCTGGTGATCATAGAAGCACAACCCCATCTGTGAAACCCACACCAAAAATCACTAAAAAGACCAAAAAGAAAACTATCCAAAAGCCCCCCCAAACCCACCAAAAAGTGACTCTGGAAGACGAGATCCCAGAGGTAACACCTGTGACAACACAAAAGTCACTTGAAACCACTGCTGCTACTTCCTCACAGCAGATGGAAGAAAGATCTCAACCTGAGCCTAAAACTCCTCATGCATCCTCTCAAAAGGATCAGGTTGTATCAACAGGGACACCACAATCAATGATACCTCTGTTGGATGCACTTGATATAGCTCAGATAAAAATCAGTTCTTCTCAATCACCTGTTAATGAGAATATACCACAACAAATGACTGAGTCTGGTGTCTCTATCTCTGTTAATCCACCAACAGTTGAGGAGGCTACACTGCAGGAATTACAAGTAATTCGTGTCAGTAGTTCAAGTGGAGCAGCTACTACTGGTGTTGAACCCACTGGTTTACACCTGGACAGTAGTTTCATTAGTGAGACTCCCTTGAAGGCAATTTCTTCTTTGGGAACCATAGTGTCCACTGGTGTGTTTCCATTATATGCTGGTAACCTTAAAATGGTAAGCTCTGCTGAAGAAAGAAGTCCCCAGTACCTAGAACAAGGGGCATCAGTAGATGATTTTTGGGAAACTTTTCCTAAGTCAACCACTGATACAACCACCACTTGTGGGAAATCAGATGATCCCATTAACTTGGGTGATGGTTTAAAGTACAAAGAATTGACGGAGAGGGTTGATAAACTTGACACATCTGTTGCAGAAATCCAAAGTATGCTGCAACAGTTGTTACAAGCTCAAAAGGCTACACCCACTGCTGCACCATCCGCAACATCTGATCCATCCGCTGCTGAGCTATGGCATCTATTTCAACATCTGTTTCACAAACAAAGACAATATGCAGATCAACAACATGAAGTTCAACTTCAAATGGTCAGAAATGTCATGGAAGCTAGGTACAAAGATACTCAAGTGTAACACCTCGAATTTTTGTGTCCAATGATGTGTTAACACGTGTCGTTTGATTACACGTGGCGTTGATATTAAATAAAGGACTAAATTTGACAAACCTTGAAAGTATGTAAATTCGAGGGTTATAAATGTCAACAAGGGTAAATATACGGTATAGTAACCCTAAATAATGATTGAACCTTCAAACGAATAAATCATAGATCGAACGAAAGCGAAACGCGAAAGAAAGTGAGAGATTACAAGCTACAGGGATTAACTGTGTCAACATGTTTAATTATACCTCTGAGTGGCCCTTTGACGTTCCCAAGGCTTTGTAACGGTATTATACACTCACTAGAATGTAATATATAAATTTCGCGAAGTTTCGTTATGAAACGAGTAAGTTACGATCAAATTCGTAGGAGAAGGGTTAAAAGCGTCAATAATATAAATTAAGGCCTTCTGGAATATAAATAAATTAACCAGGGGCTTAACGACACGGGTAAATAACGCGAGGTCCCTAATCGTAATTAATCAAGGGCCTTATCGCAAAGTTACCCCTTCAAACCCGAAAGGCCAGGTAATTAATTACCAAGATTTTTAATCATTACAAAAAGATTTGAAAAAGATTTAATTTTAACCCCTTACGGACCGTAAAGGGTATTCCTTACGGACCGTAAGGAGGGGGAATGATTGCTGAGATCCGCCTATGTCTTACGGACCGCAAGGCCGAAGCCATACGGTCCGTAAGCAGCGCCCAGCGACAGATTGTTGGCTGTTGGCTGATTTAAGCGCCAAGACATGAATTTATGGGTTTTTCAGAGGTATGGTTGCCCCCTACTCGACCCATAACCCTCTAGGACACATGCCACTGATCCACATTCATCCATAGCATGAGTTGTAATGATCTAAAGGCTTGTCCTTGACTATAAATAAGCACCTTATGCTCACAACATTCATCACAACTCAAACACTCTCATCTGATCATTCCAAAAGCTTTCAAGTCTTCTTCTCTGTTCTATAATCAAGTCTCAACTTCTGTAAGTTGCTTAGTTCCTTTGTAGTTCAATTTATGCTTAGTAAATCACTAGAAACCAAACCGTCGTAAATACGGTTTGACTTTAAAATAAATCCAAGATGGTTCAGTCTTATGACGAATCAAAGGTAGTTATGAGTTGGTATTAATGTGGGTAATAAACCTCTAAAAGGGTTCCCTCTGATCATCACTCTAACTAGCTCAAATGTCGAGTCAAACGAACGGTTAAAAAGTCAACAGAAAGCTATTTTTGCGATTTATGCATAATCTGTAAGGTGTATACTATGGAACCTGTTTAGACACTTATAAAACATGATAATAAGTATATAAACTTGTTTGCGCTCGTTTGAATCGACCATTTGCTATATTGAACCGGTTCGGAGCCGAATGTCGCAAAAGTTTGACTTTTGCTTTGACTTCAGTTCTGACCCGTTTTAGTGAGGTATAGATATGCCTTAGGACTCTCTTAGGACCAGGTTACATGATGGTATAGACCTCTGTGATCGGTTCATGATTTGTCCGAGTCTTTTACGCACTTCCGTTAATCGCCTAAAAGTTGACCGTAACGGCCTTTTAAAAATAAAACGAGTATTTCAGACACATGAACGGACACCTTGCTTACTAAATTATAAGCATGTCCTTAAAGTTTCACGTCAATCCGAGGTCTAGAATGAGAGTTATGCTAAATAGCGCAATTAAAGTAAACTTTTGTAATAAACGGCACAATTAGCATAACGCCTATCTAAACCAAGATTTCGTCACCAAAACTTTTACCCACTGTTATAAATTAATATTTTTGGAATTTTAAAGATTTTTAATAATTTTTACCTTGCTCATAACCTGCGGTTATGGCTACGGTTCGGTAAATACCGAATATGCCCTTTTCGGCCAAAACTTGAGTTCTACAAGGTCTTTTGACCCGATTCCAATTGCTACTGATTTTAAATAATAAATAAGGTATTTTAGACTTTAGAAACTATTTGGGAAACTCAGATTTCCTGTAGAACTCGAAAAGCTCTTTAAAAGTCTTTAAAAGTGACCGGAAAACCCCTACGGGGCGTAATATTAACTTAAACTCGTTACGGGCATCACGGAAGGTATCCTACTGATACCACAACCTCTTTAAGGCATATTGACTTAGGAAATAAGCGTAAGACTCTCATGGTTAACCGTTTCGCCTATTGCGCGCACGGTTCGGCTTATGAAACTAGTTTTCGTAAATTAGCCGATACGGGTCAAATTATATTATTTGGACCCCAAAATCCAGAGTGTGAACCTTGAACCCACATAAAACAAGTCTCTGAACTTGTTTGGGGCAGAATCACATTTCATTCTCGGTTTTCGCCTTTTCGCGCGATTAAACCACATTTATATTCCGGAACCAACCGGTCTAGGCTACGGCCAATATAAAGACCCGTTAGGATTCTAAGAGACCATATGGATGAAGATACTGATCCAACAGAACCTGCTCGTGGTACGCCCACGCATCCGATAGAAGTCTCTAATGGGTCGTCCTTCCATGGCACACCCTATCAAGGACCAGATAGTTTCCAAGCGTTGTTCGACCGACATGAGTGGTACTACACACCACCTCAACAGACATCACAACAACCGCAACATCCACAGGATCCCTCTGAGGATTCACGCTTTGTGGCAGTTACGCCACCACCTCCGCCACCGGCGCAACCAGTAATGCCTGATCCGCCAAGGCGAAGGAGGAAAATGCTCATATGTCCACACGAGGAGGAGGGGGTATCCACTTCAGCACCCCTCGACACTCTAGTAGTAGCCACTATCCGCCACTACAAGAAGAAGGACCTTCAAGTCCTATACAGGAGGCGAACTCCGCACCAGCTGCACAAAATTCGCCACCATTTGGGTATGACCAACCCATACCTGCTTACACGGGTCCAACGGCTTACAATCCGTTCGAACCGTCATAAGCACATTACAACTACAATTATGAGCGCGACCCATACGTGGTGTCGGCTAGATATAATGCACGATACCCTGACGGAGCTCATGGGAACATGGGAGCCCCGGACTACTCAGCTCATGGGTATCCAATACCTCCCAGACCTCCAGTTCCGCAACAAGCACCACAACCACGTTTCTCTCCTCCTGAACAGGAAGAGATACTCCATCGACTAGATCATGTGGAGAGAGAGTTCGAAGAAGAGAAAAAGAGCCACCGAGGATTTCTCAAGGGCTTGGCGAACCTACTAAAGGGCAAAAAGAAGAAACGTGACCACTAGCCCTTAATAGTTGTACTAATGAAATTTCTACTGTGAAAGAAGTCCCTGCGTGGACATTTATCGTATTTCAGTCCCTACGTGGACTTATCTTTTAGTCCTTACATGGACACTTATCTTATGTTAGTCCCTGCGAGGACTTGTCACTTATTTTTAAAACCCTATGGAGGTATGTACTATTTAAAAAGACCCGTTTAGGGCAATATGTAATTGTATTTGAGATTATGGAATGTATGTTATGAGTTTTGTTTTAAAATGTATGAAATAAATCAAAACCATTCCTTTTAAACTAATCTGCCTAAATAAAGAATCTTAAAGAGTGAAACCTAGCCTGGTGTCTTTTAAGATCCGGCCAAGATGGTAGGACTTAATTAAAAGATTCAGATTCCCTGTTAACCTCTGCAAGCATGTTGACGATCATGGCAGATGTGATTCGTTAAAATCACACACGTCATTCTTATACAATAATCCTTTAAGGATTTCAGAACCCAACTAAATGATTTATAAATCGCGGGTTAAATCACCAATGAAGGTGATCAACCTTGTTAAAACATCCATTAGTGATGTAGTGCCTACGGGCCAAATCCTATTAAATCATCCATTAAGTGATGTAGTGCCTACGGGCCAACCATATTAAAACATCCATTAGTGGTGTAGTGCCTATGGGCCGTAATGATTGTCTTATAAAGACAAAAGACAGTGGTGGTCTATGACTCCCTGCCAGAAAGGGGTAAGAGAACTACGGTTCAACCCTCTACGCCGTTGATTCTCTGAAACCTCGGCTAATATTATAAAAACATCCTCGTGATTAGGCTTTACGCCGCCAATATTATTGTTATAGCTAAAATAGGATGTATTCAAATCCTAAGATTTAATGAGTAATAAGTTAACCGAATATGGTCTCTGTTACCATGGTTGACAAATTGTCATAAAAGACAATTATATAATAATCTCCGAAATAAAATTTTGTTATCTTCTGTAGCAGATTCGAGTTACAATGGCGGATCCCAATGGAGAGAATAGCCATACAAATGAAGATGACTACGACAATGCGCAGGTGCATCTGACCGGCGCACAGCTAAAGGCTCTAATTGACAATGCTGTCCAGGCGGCTCTTGATCGCCAATACACTGAGTCTCATAGCAGATCTGTAACAAAACCACTCTCCAAACCAAAGACACACTCCAAACCACCCTCTCTGTCACACCCCCAAATTACCACCTAGGGCGTGTCCCTGATGGAGGTGTAACGATTCAACAAAGAGCCACCAATCATATCAAACACAAGTTACAATATAATAAAATACCCAATTGAAATTAATGTAATGTCTGAAAAGTTAAATCAAAACCAAATACTGAGCGGAAGCATAAAAGTATCAATGTGTAATGTATCAAAAGCAAATTAAGATAACGGTTTATCATGACCACAACCACTCCAGCAGCATCAGACAGCAAGCTCCCAAGTTCCTTCAGTAATCACCTACAAGCATGTAAACAAGTGTGTCAGACTACGCTGGTGAGTTCAAGGTTTGCGTTTGTTTACCAAGTTGTGTTACCGATCAAGTGAGTAAAACAGTTTACAAAATGATATGTTGTTTGTTGTTATGACGTTTGATGTTTCGATGTTGCTCATGTTAGATACCCTAGGGAGTGTGCCCATAAGTATCCGGGGAGTGGGTACCCCTTAACGACCGTTTGCTATGTTGCCTTCGTTAGATACCCTAGGGAGAGTGCCCATATGTATCCGAGGAGTGTGCCTCTAACAACCATAGCCATACCCAGATAATTAGTTCACGCCCGTCCTTACGGCCCGGTGTGAGGTTTCCCACCTAATAGCGCTATCAACTAATTACCCCCATTGCCCTCCAGGCAATAACCAAAACCGATTAAGTTGTTTACCCAATGTTTCCCTTCCAAATGTTTACCCGTTGTCCCAAACCACCGGGACGCATGCTTGAGAAAAGTGCAATGAACTCACCTTAGGGTTGCTCGGTAAGATTAAGTGCTTGTTTAACAGTTGAATAATCAAACCCTATCGTGGTTACGAAGACAGTCAGTTTACATGCACGTAAATCCCACATTCCACATTCACATTGCACGGGTAGAGTTCACACATCATCATACGAACAATCATGAGATTCAGCAGTAACATACTCTATATTATCATATAATTATCACACATGTGCTAACCACTTCGTAAATCGTAGTCATGCTTCATATTCTACTAACCACCTACTGTTAGCATACAATTCACATTCATTAATTCCTAATTAAGTCCTCAATAACCATCAACATGTAACTGTTCGTTTCACGTTCACTTTAGGTGTGTGATTAAACCAAAGTGTGTGGTTTGTTTTGTGTTCACGGGTTAGTAACCCATACGCGATCCACACTATCGGCCCACTACGCCCACTTAGACTATTATTATTTGAATCAAGGCCTAACAAAAGGGTACAACCCATTAAATAAACTGTTCGGCCCAGCCCACTACATTAAACCCGATAAATTTAAATGCAGTCCATACCCGAACCAGTTCACAGCCTATCTCCCAAACCAATCCGACCCAACCATGCGAGCCCATCAAATAATTCCTATAACAATAACCAATTACATTACCAAAACCATCAACAAACAGTTATTTATTAATAATAACCAAACCGCCCCATTGGGCCAATGTTTGGCCCTTTTAATAAATGACACGCAGCCCTTAATTACATCAGATATACCTTGGTACACGTTGACCACCGACCACATTTAATGAATTTCCATATCCTAACCATAAGAATCAAACAAAAACTAAAATAATATAGCATGTGATTGTATAGTGCGGTCCAATTGGGAGCCATGATTGTCATCAACTTTATTAAATAAACAGCTTTTGACATCTTGCCATATAAACAGATATTATCCCAACTTAATTCAATTCAATCTCTATGCATTCATATAATATCGAATATAATCAGGCAACCAAGAAACAATCAAATAATACCGAGCTCAGTGCGGATTTACTAACCAATAGTTTTGATAATAAGATGATATCGCCCAGGGGTATATCCACTGTTCTTCGATCAATCAAGAAGGAGAAAGGCTCTGGTGATGGAATTCTGGGTGCTGGCGTGTGTAATTTGAGAGAGATAGAATTTGTTTTATGATGATCTATCCTAATGTGATACATATTCGGATAGATAGTGATTTTAGGCGGTTGTTTGTTACAACCGAACTGGGCCTGAGCCCACCTCACTATAAACCTCAGTCTCTTTCTAAATAAATGAACAGGATATCCGACTTGGACATGAATAATCCTAGATGGGCCGATTCCCATTACACATGACCGGCCGATGATGGACTCAAGCCTGACCATTAGCCTAGATGGGCCGATTCAATCATACCAATTTACATTTACGTTAAACCATTTATCGAAGCAAGGATGTTGGGCACGTTTATCATAGCGAGGATGTGAAAGAGAAAAGTGAAAAATAAAATTACGAGACTAGCCTTGAGAGTTCGGATTGTCACATCATCCCCAACTTGAAAGAAATTTCGTCCCGAAATTTAGCAAACAGTCACTGAGGAAGCTAGTTTTGTTAAGCGTTTTTGCGGGGTGTCACATCATCCCCAACTTGAAAGAATTTTCGTCCCGAAAATTGATCTAAAACAATGGTTTGAAGTAAGTTCCGACGAACTCAATCTATAGATATTTTACAACGCCTGGGGGGGGGGGCTAATTTTGTGATCGGTGGAAATCATGGTATGGTGGTTAGCGTGTTGTTATATCAGTTGCCGATCAAGGAAACAGGGGATTAATGAGGTTCGTACAAAGAAATCAGATTATTAACCACGACAACTAACCCTATTCAATCAATGCACAAGGATTCACATATTATCACACGATTAATCAATCATATCTGAAAATCACCCCTTCAATGTCACATATGAACAATACCATACAACGATGAATATAGCAGGCAAGAATCAAGAATTACTAACCAAAACCAGTTTCACAATAACATTTAATAATTACTGAGTTCTATACCCTAAAACATCGTGGTCCTCATTCATCAAGCGACATACTCACATGATAACAGAACACAAATCACGCATACACCCTGTATAACACAATTAAATATACATATCATGCGTCAATCAATAATAGTTAACTATGATGGAACACTAACCCGACCAACGTCACATGACGACCCGTTAACACGCAAGAAAGGGTTGCGACTAGGCTGGCTTTTCTTGATGTTGTCGTCGACCTCAGGAGGGGGGGGGGGGTTTCGAGAGAGATGAGGCTACCGTCCAAGATTGAGAAAGATAGAGTTTGTTTTGGTAAATTAGGGATTATTAAATATCAATACATAATCAGTATACAAAGGCCAGCGAGAGGTTTACCATAATTAAGGTAACTGTAGTGGAGTCAAAGATGTGACTCTTGTGGTGCAAAGGTAAAAAGAGGTAAGGTGACGACTCAGTACAAGTAATATCCCTTAAACGATAAAATAAGAAATCCATTCAAATCAAACCATATAAGTCACTACATCGAATATTCGCAAAAGTTTTAATCACCATGATTGTTTATACGAAAACAACTGAAAGAAAAAAAAAATATAACTAGATAAACGATTGAAAGACGAGTCAGTCGTCCACGTCACCATCCCCGAGGTCACTACCATCATCATCGTCTCCGTCATTATCCGAGACCTCCTCTGGCTCTTCTTCCTCCTCTTCCGGCTCTTCCTCTTCCTCTTCGGGTTCTTCATCAGACCCTTCCGCCTCTGGTTCGGGAGGTGCCGGGACTGGGGCCGGCTCGGGTTCAGGTGCGAAGCGAGCTTCCTCCAAGTGATGGACCCTCCAATCTATCATACCTATCTTTTGGGCCTGCGAGTTAAGCCTTTCATGATCCAATCGAGAGTCTCTCAGTATCAGACCTTGTACCTCACGCCCTCTTAGGGCTTCTGCCTTCAAGTCAGTAGTCCTCCTAATAAGTTCCTGTATCTGCTTCTCTTGAGCTTCCAATCGCCCTCCTTGGGTATCAACCTTTCTTAGTAATTTCTGATTCTGCTCCATTAAGACTTGGTTTTGTTCTATTAGAATCTGGTTATAATCTCGGAGGGCCTTACTCACAGCCGACTCAGCCTGAGCGCTGAGGGGGTTAACTGGTAGTGCGTGCGTAGGTCGGGAGGACGTCTCCCCGCCCTGTGCGAGTCTCTTCCTATAAGCAGCACGCGTCTCCATCTGACGCGGGGGTGAGTGAGTATCAGCGGGTGCCTTCCCTGGCGCTCGGGATGGGTCGGAAGATGCGGACGGTGTAGACATGCATGTCGAGTTGATGACGTAACGCAAGTTAAACGAAAGAATGCACACTCTCAACGTTCCAAAAGAGGGTATTAACGCAGAAAGGAAAAAAAAATGGCAGAAAGAGTAAGCACACAAGGTTTCAATCAATAATTGATACGTCCGTTTCCTCGTTCACTCATGTTTCTATAATAGGAGAATGAAACGAATTTAGGCGTCGAGAACGAGAAAAGTATTCAGGTTTATCATGTTAGGGGCGATTAACTACTATGTTCATACACAAACAGGGAAGAACCCCTCTTACACTCGTTAAGCCTCATTGGGATTTGCATGCACCACGCGTTATTATTATGTGTGCACCCATGATAATAAGGCGGTTTGCATGCTCCTCTCGATGCTTCTTAACTTATGTTTGAAGTTTCTCCCACCCCAATCACACAAAATAAGCACTACCAACAAGATTAAGATTGACTAGATACGAGTGTTATGTTGCACTAACAATGTGTCATGATGCCTACCATGTCGTACCGTGCATGCTACATATATAGTTACGTTTACTAGGCATATAAAGCATAAGCTAAGGAGGAACGAACCTTGCAGTCTGAAGCTGAGTGTCATGGTCATCGTTTGGATCAATTCGGTTATAGTCTGGTTTTATGAAAACATTTTTAAAACCGAGTTCTCTATAACCAGTGGCTCTGATACCAAACTGTCACACCCCCAAATTACCACCTAGGGCGTGTCCCTGATGGAGGTGTAACGATTCAACAAAGAGCCACCAATCATATCAAACACAAGTTACAATATAATAAAATACCCAATTGAAATTAATGTAATGTCTGAAAAGTTAAATCAAAACCAAATACTGAGCGGAAGCATAAAAGTATCAATGTGTAATGTATCAAAAGCAAATTAAGATAACGGTTTATCATGACCACAACCACTCCAGCAGCATCAGACAGCAAGCTCCCAAGTTCCTTCAGTAATCACCTACAAGCATGTAAACAAGTGTGTCAGACTACGCTGGTGAGTTCAAGGTTTGCGTTTGTTTACCAAGTTGTGTTACCGATCAAGTGAGTAAAACAGTTTACAAAATGATATGTTGTTTGTTGTTATGACGTTTGATGTTTCGATGTTGCTCATGTTAGATACCCTAGGGAGTGTGCCCATAAGTATCCGGGGAGTGGGTACCCCTTAACGACCGTTTGCTATGTTGCCTTCGTTAGATACCCTAGGGAGAGTGCCCATATGTATCCGAGGAGTGTGCCTCTAACAACCATAGCCATACCCAGATAATTAGTTCACGCCCGTCCTTACGGCCCGGTGTGAGGTTTCCCACCTAATAGCGCTATCAACTAATTACCCCCATTGCCCTCCAGGCAATAACCAAAACCGATTAAGTTGTTTACCCAATGTTTCCCTTCCAAATGTTTACCCGTTGTCCCAAACCACCGGGACGCATGCTTGAGAAAAGTGCAATGAACTCACCTTAGGGTTGCTCGGTAAGATTAAGTGCTTGTTTAACAGTTGAATAATCAAACCCTATCGTGGTTACGAAGACAGTCAGTTTACATGCACGTAAATCCCACATTCCACATTCACATTGCACGGGTAGAGTTCACACATCATCATACGAACAATCATGAGATTCAGCAGTAACATACTCTATATTATCATATAATTATCACACATGTGCTAACCACTTCGTAAATCGTAGTCATGCTTCATATTCTACTAACCACCTACTGTTAGCATACAATTCACATTCATTAATTCCTAATTAAGTCCTCAATAACCATCAACATGTAACTGTTCGTTTCACGTTCACTTTAGGTGTGTGATTAAACCAAAGTGTGTGGTTTGTTTTGTGTTCACGGGTTAGTAACCCATACGCGATCCACACTATCGGCCCACTACGCCCACTTAGACTATTATTATTTGAATCAAGGCCTAACAAAAGGGTACAACCCATTAAATAAACTGTTCGGCCCAGCCCACTACATTAAACCCGATAAATTTAAATGCAGTCCATACCCGAACCAGTTCACAGCCTATCTCCCAAACCAATCCGACCCAACCATGCGAGCCCATCAAATAATTCCTATAACAATAACCAATTACATTACCAAAACCATCAACAAACAGTTATTTATTAATAATAACCAAACCGCCCCATTGGGCCAATGTTTGGCCCTTTTAATAAATGACACGCAGCCCTTAATTACATCAGATATACCTTGGTACACGTTGACCACCGACCACATTTAATGAATTTCCATATCCTAACCATAAGAATCAAACAAAAACTAAAATAATATAGCATGTGATTGTATAGTGCGGTCCAATTGGGAGCCATGATTGTCATCAACTTTATTAAATAAACAGCTTTTGACATCTTGCCATATAAACAGATATTATCCCAACTTAATTCAATTCAATCTCTATGCATTCATATAATATCGAATATAATCAGGCAACCAAGAAACAATCAAATAATACCGAGCTCAGTGCGGATTTACTAACCAATAGTTTTGATAATAAGATGATATCGCCCAGGGGTATATCCACTGTTCTTCGATCAATCAAGAAGGAGAAAGGCTCTGGTGATGGAATTCTGGGTGCTGGCGTGTGTAATTTGAGAGAGATAGAATTTGTTTTATGATGATCTATCCTAATGTGATACATATTCGGATAGATAGTGATTTTAGGCGGTTGTTTGTTACAACCGAACTGGGCCTGAGCCCACCTCACTATAAACCTCAGTCTCTTTCTAAATAAATGAACAGGATATCCGACTTGGGCATGAATAATCCTAGATGGGCCGATTCCCATTACACATGACCGGCCGATGATGGACTCAAGCCTGACCATTAGCCTAGATGGGCCGATTCAATCATACCAATTTACATTTACGTTAAACCATTTATCGAAGCAAGGATGTTGGGCACGTTTATCATAGCGAGGATGTGAAAGAGAAAAGTGAAAAATAAAATTACGAGACTAGCCTTGAGAGTTCGGATTGTCACATCATCCCCAACTTGAAAGAAATTTCGTCCCGAAATTTAGCAAACAGTCACTGAGGAAGCTAGTTTTGTTAAGCGTTTTCGCGGGGTGTCACACTCTCAACCCAAGAAGGATGACGACAATCACTCGTCAGCTGAAAATAGTATTCGTCGTGAACGAGAGTACACTTATGCATCTGGTGCCAAGGGTTGCACCTACAAGTATTTTGTATCTTGTAAGCCCCGGGAATTTACGGGGGAGAAAGGTGCTGTTGATTGTATCACCTGGCTAGATGAGATGGACACCATTGTGGACATCAGTGGGTGCGCAGAGAAGGATGTGGTGAAGTTTGTGTCCCAGTCATTTAAAGGCGAGGCCCTGGCATGGTGGAGGGCGTTGGTGCAGGCATCAGGTAAGTCTGCTTTATACAAGATGACATGGGAGGAATTTATTGCTCTCATTAAGGAAAACTACTGTCCTCAGCATGAGGTTGAGAAGATTGAGGCTGACTTTGTGTCACTGGTAATGACAAACCTGGACTGCCAGGCTTATTTGACGAGCTTCAATACGATGTCTCGCCTGGTTCCATACCTGGTGACACCAGAGTCTAGAAGAATCGCCCGTTTCATTGGGGGCTTGGAGCCTGCGATAAAGGCGAGTGTAAAGGCCTCTCGGCCGACGACCTTCAGGTCAGTTACTGACCTCTCCTTGTCTCTCACTTTAGATGCTGTCCGTCTGAGGACGCTAAGGAGCAAGGAGGCTGAGAAGAGGAAACGTGAGGATGATACCTCACGAAGGTCCGGAAAGAAGCACCGTGGAAACGGTGACGGCAAGAGAGGGGCTGAGACGAAGAAGGATGGGCAGGCTGGTGAAAGACCCAATTGCAAAATCTGCAAGAAACCCCACTCTGGGAAATGTAGGTTTGCGTCGAATTCACAGTCGCAGCCAAAGACCTCCTCCTGTGGACTATGCAAGTCCAAGGAACATAAGACGGTGGATTGTAAGAAAATCAAGGACGCAACCTGCTACGGTTGCAATGAAAAGGGGCATATCAAGAGCAACTGCCCTAAGAATGCCAGGAAACCGGAGGAGACCAAGAAGACAAATGCTAGAGTCTTCCGCATGGATGCAAAGGAGGCAGTACAAAACGACAATGTGCTTACAGGTACTTTTCTCGTAAATAATATATTTGCAAGAGTACTTTTTGATTCTGGCGCTGATAAGTCCTTTGTAGACCAAAAGTTTTGTAAACTGTTGAACGTACCGATCAAAACCCTAGATATGAAATACGAGGTAGAGTTAGCAGACGGCACGATAGAAACCGTCTCCACTGTGCTAGAGGGATGTGAAATGTCCATTAAGAACCATTCTTTTCCTCTATCTCTACTTCCTTTCAAACTAGCGGGTTTCGACATTGTTCTAGGCATGGACTGGTTATCCCATAATCAGACCCAAATCATTTGCGGCAAAAGGCATATAGTAGTAAAGACTCCGAGTGGTGAATCGCTTACCATTCGAGGAGATACGCAGTACGGATTGCCCGAGGACGTATCTATGCTCAAAGCTTCTAGGTGTTTGAACAGAGGCTGTGTAATTTACATGGCTCAGGTGATAATTGAAGAACCTAAGCCGAAGATCGAGGATCTTCCTGTCATTTCTGAATATCCCGAGGTTTTTCCTGAAGAACTACCTGGATTGCCACCAGATAGACAGGTGGAATTCAGAATAGACATCATACATGGAGCAGCTCCCATAGCGAGAGCACCCTATAGGCTAGCTCCGACGGAAATGAAGGAACTAAGGACCCAGTTGGATGAACTATTGGCAAAAGGTTTTATCAGACCTAGTTCGTCTCCCTGGGGAGCACCTGTCCTATTTGTAAAGAAGAAGGACAGATCGATGCGGTTTTGCATCGATTACCGTGAGCTGAACAAAGTTACCATAAAGAATAGATATCCTTTGCCAAGGATCGACGATCTGTTCGATCAGCTGCAAGGAGCGAGCTACTTCTCAAAGATCGACTTAAGGTCGGGCTATCATCAGCTAAGGGTCAGAGATGAAGATGTACATAAGACAGCATTTAGGACTCGCTATGGTCATTACGAGTTCCTAGTGATGCCTTTTGGGCTCACAAATGCACCGGCTGCGTTCATGGATCCCATGAATCGCGTCTGCAAGCCGTATTTGGACAAATTTGTCATCGTCTTCATCGACGATATTCTTATATATTCCAAAAGCCAAGATGACCACAAGAAGCACCTCCGTTGCATTCTCGAATTACTACAGCGTGAGAAACTCTACGCCAAATTCTCGAAATGTGAATTCTGGCTACGAGAGGTTCAGTTTTTAGGTCACGTTGTAAGTGAACGTGGTATCCAAGTGGATCCCGCTAAGGTAGAGGCAGTCATGAACTGGCAAGAGCCAAAGACGCCTACCGAAATTCGTAGTTTCCTGGGGTTAGCAGGATACTACAGGAGGTTTATTGAGAATTTTTCTAGGATTGCTGCGCCCTTGACTTCCCTAACCAAGAAGAAAGAAAAGTTCATTTGGGGCCCAAAGCAGCAAGAATCCTTCGAAATCCTGAAGCAAAAGCTGAGCAACGCACCTGTGTTGACCTTACGTGAAGGTACAGAAGAATTCGTAGTTTACTGCGATGCATCACACACAGGCATGGGGTGTGTGCTTATGCAGAAGGGCAAGGTTATTGCCTACGCTTCACGACAATTAAAGGTGCACGAAAAGAATTACACCACCCATGATTTGGAGTTGGGTGCCGTTGTATTTGCACTGAAATTGTGGAGGCATTACCTTTATGGTATTAAATTTGTGATTTACTCTGATCACAAAAGCCTCCAGCACCTGTTCAATCAGAAAGAGTTGAACATGAGGCAGCGCCGTTGGATGGAAACCTTGAATGACTATGATTGCGAGATCAGGTACCATCCCGGCAAGGCGAATGTAGTCGCTGATGCCTTGAGCAGGAAAGAAAGGGTAAAACCTATTAGAATCAATGCCAAGAGCATTGAGGTCAAAAACAATTTAATTGAAAAGATATTAGCTGCGCAGCTGGAGGCTGTGATGGAAACTAATTATCCTAATGAAAAGTTAGGAGTGACTGAAGAGCAGTTGACTCTTAGCAAGGATGGAATCCTTAGATTAAACGGACGAATATGGGTTCCGATTTATGGAGGACTACGAGATGTTATCCTCCAGGAAGCCCATAGTTCCAAATATTCGGTCCATCCTGGAGCTGACAAGATGTATCAAGATTTAAAGGCAAATTGTTGGTGGATAGGCTTGAAAAAGTCTGTGGCCGCCCACGTAGCAAAGTGCTTGACTTGTGCTCAAGTCAAAGCCGAGCACCAAAAGCCGTCTGGTTTGCTACAACAGCCTTAACTTCCCGAGTGGAAGTGGGAATGCGTAACTATGGACTTCATAACCAAGTTACCCAAAACCAGGAAAGGAAACGATACAATATGGGTCATAGTCGATAGGCTGACTAAATCAGCTCATTTTCTACCCATCAAGGAGACGTATAGCTCCGATATGTTAGCCCAACTTTATGTTGATAAGATTGTAGCCTTACACGGCATACCTGTGTCTATTATCTCCGACAGGGATACTAGATACACGTCTCACTTCTGGAAGAGTTTCCAGCAATCTTTGGGCACTCGTTTAAACTTTAGTACTGCTTACCATCCATAGACGGACGGTCAAAGTCAGCGTACTATCCAAACGCTAGAAGACATGCTTCGTGCATGTGTAATCGATTTAGGCGGTAACTAGGATAAGAATCTACCCCTGATCGAATTCTCCTACAATAATAGCTACCACACCAGCATAAAGGCTGCGCCTTTCGAGGCATTATACGGTAGGAAATGTAGATCGCCTGTTTGTTGGGCGGAAGTAGGAGAGGTCCAATTATCGGGACCAGAGATAGTTTTCCAGACAACGGACAAGATTGTCCAGATACGGGAACGTCTCAAGGCTGCCCGCGATAGGCAGAAGAGCTACGCTGATCCAAAGCGTAAGGATTTTCACTTCAAAGTGGGTGAAAAGGTGTTGCTTAAAGTATCACCCTGGAAGGGGGTGATGCGTTTCGGCAAGAAAGGCAAACTGAGTCCGAGATACATAGGACCTTTTGAGGTCATTGAATGGGTCGGGTCAGTTGCCTATAAGTTGAACTTGCCTGAAGAGCTCAATGGAATTCACAACGTGTTCCACATCTGCAATCTCAAAAAGTGCTTCGCCGATGAATCATTGGTGATCCCACATACAGATGTGCATATAGATGAGAGCTTAAAGTTTTTAGAAAAACCTTTTTCGATTGAGGATCGACAGGTGAAAAAGCTTCGAAGAAAGCACGTACCAATTGTAAAAGTCAAATGGGATTCTCGTAGAGGTCCTGAATATACGTGGGAAGTCGAAGCTACAATGAAAGAAAAATACCCCTATTTATTTGAGTAAATCTCGGGTCGAGATTTATTTTAAGGGGGTGAGGATGTAACACCTCGAATTTTTGTGTCCAATGATGTGTTAACACGTGTCGTTTGATTACACGTGGCGTTGATATTAAATAAAGGACTAAATTTGACAAACCTTGAAAGTATGTAAATTCGAGGGTTATAAATGTCAACAAGGGTAAATATACGGTATAGTAACCCTAAATAATGATTGAACCTTCAAACGAATAAATCATAGATCGAACGAAAGCGAAACGCGAAAGAAAGTGAGAGATTACAAGCTACAGGGATTAACTGTGTCAACATGTTTAATTATACCTCTGAGTGGCCCTTTGACGTTCCCAAGGCTTTGTAACGGTATTATACACTCACTAGAATGTAATATATAAATTTCGCGAAGTTTCGTTATGAAACGAGTAAGTTACGATCGAATTCGTAGGAGAAGGGTGAAAAGCGTCAATAATATAAATTAAGGCCTTCTGGAATATAAATAAATTAACCAGGGGCTTAACGACACGGGTAAATAACGCGAGGTCCCTAATCGTAATTAATCAAGGGCCTTATCGCAAAGTTACCCCTTCAAACCCGAAAGGCCAGGTAATTAATTACCAAGATTTTTAATCATTACAAAAAGATTTGAAAAAGATTTAATTTTAACCCCTTACGGACCGTAAAGGGTATGCCTTACGGACCGTAAGGAGGGGGAATGATTGCTGAGATCCGCCTATGTCTTACGGACCGCAAGGCCAAAGCCATACGGTCCGTAAGCAGCGCCCAGCGACAGATTGTTGGCTGTTGGCTGATTTAAGCGCCAAGACATGAATTTATGGGTTTTTCAGAGGTATGGTTGCCCCCTAATCGACCCATAACCCTCTAGGACACATGCCACTGATCCACATTCATCCATAGCATGAGTTGTAATGATCTAAAGGCTTGTCCTTGACTATAAATAAGCAGCTTATGCTCACAACATTCATCACAACTCAAACACTCTCATCTGATCAT
Organism: Helianthus annuus; assembly: GCF_002127325.2. NCBI lineage: Eukaryota > Viridiplantae > Streptophyta > Magnoliopsida > Asterales > Asteraceae > Helianthus > Helianthus annuus. Next base: position 154,353,912 of record NC_035446.2, on the reverse strand, counting down.
TCCAAAAGCTTTCAAGTCTTCTTCTCTGTTCTATAATCAAGTCTCAACTTCTGTAAGTTGCTTAGTTCCTTTGTAGTTCAATTTATGCTTAGTAAATCACTAGAAACCAAACCGTCGTAAATACGGTTTGACTTTAAAATAAATCCAAGATGGTTCAGTCTTATGACGAATCAAAGGTAGTTATGAGTTTGTATTAATGTGGGTAATAAACCTCTAAAAGGGTTCCCTCTGATCACCACTCTAACTAGCTCAAATGTCGAGTCAAACGAACGGTTAAAAAGTCAACAGAAAGCTATTTTTGCGATTTATGCATAATCTGTAAGGTATATACTATGGAACCTGTTTAGACACTCATAAAACATGATGATAAGTATATAAACTTGTTTGCGCTCGTTTGAATCGACCATTTGCTATATTGAACCGGTTCGGAGCCGAATGTCGCAAAAGTTTGACTTTTGCTTTGACTTCAGTTCTGACCCGTTTTAGTGAGGTATAGATATGCCTTAGGACTCTCTTAGGACCAGGCTACATGATGGTATAGACCTCTGTGATCGGTTCATGATTTGTCCGAGTCTTTTACGCACTTCCGTTAATCGCCTAAAAGTTGACCGTAACGGCCTTTTAAAAATAAAACGAGTATTTCAGACACGTGAACGGACCATAACCTTGCTTACTAAATTATAAGCATGTCCTTAAAGTTTCACGTCAATCCGAGGTCTAGAATGAGAGTTATGCTAAATAGCGCAATTACAGTAAACTTTTGTAATAAACGGCGCAATTAGCATAACGCCTATCTAAACCAAGATTTCGTCACCAAAACTTTTACCCACTGTTATAAATTAATATTTTTGGAATTTTAAAGATTTTTAATAATTTTTACCTTGCTCATAACCTGCGGTTATGGCTACGGTTCGGTAAATACCGAATATGCCCTTTTCGGCCAAAACTTGAGTTCTACAAGGTCTTTTGACCCGATTCCAATTGCTACTGATTTTAAATAATAAATAAGGTATTTTAGACTTTAGAAACTGTTCGGGAAACTCATATTTCCTGTAGAACTCGAAAAGCTCTTTAAAAGTCTTTAAAAGTGACCGGAAAACCCCTACGGGGCGTAATATTAACTTAAACTCGTTACGGGCATCACGGAAGGTATCCTACTGATACCACAACCTCTTTAAGGCATATTGACTTAGGAAATAAGCGTAAGACTCTCATGGTTAACCGTTTCGCCTATTGCGCGCACGGTTCGGCTTATGAAACTAGTTTTCGTAAATTAGCCGATACGGGTCAAATTATATTATTTGGACCCCAAAATCCAGAGTGTGAACCTTGAACCCACATAAAACAAGTCTCTGAACTTGTTTGGGGCAGAATCACATTCCATTCTCGGTTTTCGCCTTTTCGCGCGATTAAACCACATTTATATTCCGGAACCAACCGGTCTAGGCTACGGCCAATATAAAGACCCGTTAGGATTCTAAGAGGTTAATTAAAACCTTCGTTCCAGATTAGGAGCCCAGTAAAAGCTATCGGTGATTTAATCAAATTAAGGAATAATACTTGCAAAGGTAAATACTTTTAACTTATTTCCCCTATATGGGCTTGGGATACGGTATAATATTTACCGCTTGATTGAGCATCATATCTTCCATCGTTTAGGTGGTTAATTAAATATTATGATCGGCTCATTTAAACAGTTTTGTTTCTTAAAAGCCTTTGGGGGGTTAATGACCGTTGTCCCGGATATCCTTGGCATCATTTCACGAAATGGCCACGACCATCGACATCCCGGTGTAGGCGTACACCCGGTATATATTGTCGACATTAAATTAAAAGACGTAGCCGTTGGTTTCCATACTACGGTTTTACGCAATGTGGTGTGTCTATTAATCTTTAACCCGGCACGACCCGGGCTACTAAACGCATAAAAGGACATCTAATACGTTCACAAGCTTTTAATAATTTTCCCAAGTTATAAAAGAGTTTGTGCCTTGTGCATTCAAATCAATTTTAATAAACATTTTCAAATGTGTCAGTTGAATGTATTTACCAGTGTAAACTGGCGTATTTTCCCCAAAAAGATTAAGTGCAGGTACTATACGAAATTGGCTGGTCTTAGCTTCCTAAGCATCACGAATAGTCTCGCAAACTCGATGCCGTATCTGAATGAACAATATTTTATTATTTTGATCCGCTGTGGATACATTTGACTTCTGTAATATATTTGATATTACCACCAGAGGTTGAAGTATATATTTATCTTTAAAGCTTCCGCTGTGCATTTATATAATTGTGTGGTTTGACTATATTGTTGCCAACTACATCACGGTAATCCCCCACCGGGCCCACCGGTGATACACGTGGAAATTGGGGTGTGACAGGTTGGTATCAGAGCCAACATTGAGTGAATTAAACACTATCCTATTGTGTTTAATCTCAATGACACAATTGCACATACTTGAGTCTAGACAATAACTTAGGACAAATTCGGATTAATACTCCATTTTGTCTTTATTTTCATTTCGATTTTTAATAAGTTTTGGAGCAGGAAAATGCCACCTGTTATATTCCGAGGAAGAGGAAGGGGAAGAAGAGGCAGAGGAGATATCGTGACACATCACGACCACGAAGCTGGACCGTCAGGAACAAGACCTCCTTCAATGACAAGGAGCGAAGAACCACAACGACGAAGAGATCTTTACGAACCTGCGAGGCATTCCACCTCGCACAGCTCGACGCCATCCTACCGGCACTCCTTTGGGCCAAACTCAGAGAATGATCCCAACAACCCACAACCTTCCTTCATACCTCTACAACGTTCGGTATCACACCGGAATTATGACGACCCTACTCCATACTTCATAGGTCAGTTTAATCCAGCTGACTACATACAGGAACCTTCAGGCTTTGTTCCACTAGGGCCACAAGATCACTTCTCTGAAGACCATATGGATGAAGATACTGATCCAACAGAACCTGCTCGTGGTACGCCCACGCATCCGATAGAAGTCTCTGATGGGTCGTCCTTCCATGGCACACCCTATCAGGGACCAGATAGTTTCCAAGCGTTGTTCGACCGACATGAGTGGTACTACACACCACCTCAACAGACATCACAACAACCGCGACATCCACAGGATCCCTCTGAGGATTCACGCTTTGTGGCAGTTACGCCACCACCTCCGCCACCGGCGCAACCAGTAATGCCTGATCCGCCAAGGCGAAGGAGGAAAATGCTCGTATGTCCACACGAGGAGGAGGGGGTATCCACTTCAGCACCCCTCGACACTCTAGTAGTAGCCACTATCCGCCACTACAAGAAGAAGGACCTTCAAGTCCTATACAGGAGGCGAACTCCGCACCAGCTGCACAAAATTCGCCACCATTTGGGTATGACCAACCCATACCTGCTTACACGGGTCCAACGGCTTACAATCCGTTCGAACCGTCATAAGCACATTACAACTACAATTATGAGCGCGACCCATACGTGGTGTCGGCTAGATATAATGCACGATACCCTGACGGAGCTCATGGGAACATGGGAGCCCCGGACTATCAGCTCATGGGTATCCAATACCTCCCAGACCTCCAGTTCCGCAACAAGCACCACAACCACGTTTCTCTCCTCCTGAACAGGAAGAGATACTCCATCGACTAGATCGTGTGGAGAGAGAGTTCGAAGAAGAGAAAAAGAGCCACCGAGGATTTCTCAAGGGCTTGGCGAACCTACTAAAGGGCAAAAAGAAGAAACGTGACCACTAGCCCTTAATAGTTGTACTAATGAAATTTCTACTGTGAAAGAAGTCCCTGCGTGGACATTTATCGTATTTCAGTCCCTACGTGGACTTATCTTTTAGTCCTTACATGGACACTTATCTTATGTTAGTCCCTGCGAGGACTTGTCACTTATTTTTAAAACCCTATGGAGGTATGTACTATTTAAAAAGACCCGTTTAGGGCAATATGTAATTGTATTTGAGATTATGGAATGTATGTTATGAGTTTTGTTTTAAAATGTATGAAATAGATCAAAACCATTCCTTTTAAACTAATCTGCCTAAATATAGAATCTTAAAGAGTGAAACCTAGCCTGGTGTCTTTTAAGATCCGGCCAAGATGGTAGGACTTAATTAAAAGATTCAGATTCCCTGTTAACCTCTGCAAGCATGTTGACGATCATGGCAGATGTGATTCGTTAAAATCACACACGTCATTCTTATACAATAATCCTTTAAGGATTTCAGAACCCAACTAAATGATTTATAAATCGTGGGTTAAATCACCAATGAAGGTGATCAACCTTGTTAAAACATCCATTAGTGATGTAGTGCCTACGGGCCAAATCCTATTAAATCATCCATTAAGTGATGTAGTGCCTACGGGCCAACCATATTAAAACATCCATTAGTGGTGTAGTGCCTATGGGCCGTAATGATTGTCTTATAAAGATAAAAGACAGTGGTGGTCTATGACTCCCTGCCAGAAAGGGGTAAGAGAACTACGGTTCAACCCTCTACGCCGTTGATTCTCTGAAACCTCGGCTAATATTATAAAAACATCCTCGTGATTAGGCTTTACGCCGCCAATATTATTGTTATAGCTAAAATAGGATGTATTCAAATCCTAAGATTTAATGAGTAATAAGTTAACCGAATATGGTCTCTGTTACCATGGTTGACAAATTGTCATAAAAGACAATTATATAATAATCTCCGAAATAAAATTTTGTTATCTTCTGTAGCAGATTCGAGTTACAATGGCGGATCCCAATGGAAAGAATAGCCATACAAATGAAGATGACTACGACAATGCGCAGGTGCATCTGACCGGCGCACAGCTAAAGGCTCTAATTGACAATGCTGTTCAGGCGGCTCTTGATCGCCAATACACTGAGTCTCATAGCAGATCTGTAACAAAACCACTCTCCAAACCAAAGACACACTCCAAACCACCCTCTCAACCCAAGAAGGATGACGACAATCACTCGTCAGCTGAAAATAGTATTCGTCGTGAACGAGAGTACACTGATGCATCTGGTGCCAAGGGTTGCACCTACAAGTATTTTGTATCTTGTAAGCCCCGGGAATTTACGGGGGAGAAAGGTGTTGTTGATTGTATCACCTGGCTAGATGAGATGGACACCATTGTGGACATCAGTGGGTGCGCAGAGAAGGATGTGGTGAAGTTTGTGTCCCAGTCATTTAAAGGCGAGGCCCTGGCATGGTGGAGGGCGTTGGTGCAGGCATCAGGTAAGTCTGCTTTATACAAGATGACATGGGAGGAATTTATTGCTCTCATTAAGGAAAACTACTGTCCTCAGCATGAGGTTGAGAAGATTGAGGCTGACTTTGTGTCACTGGTAATGACAAACCTGGACTGCCAGGCTTATTTGACGAGCTTCAATACGATGTCTCGCCTGGTTCCATACCTGGTGACACCAGAGTCTAGAAGAATCGCCCGTTTCATTGGGGGCTTGGAGCCTGCGTAAAGGCGAGTGTAAAGGCCTCTCGGCCGACGACCTTCAGGTCAGTTACTGACCTCTCCTTGTCTCTCACTTTAGATGCTGTCCGTCTGAGGACGCTAAGGAGCAAGGAGGCTGAGAAGAGGAAACGTGAGGATGATACCTCACGAAGGTCCGGAAAGAAGCACCGTGGAAACGGTGACGGCAAGAGAGGGGCTGAGACGAAGAAGGATGGGCAGGCTGGTGAAAGACCCAATTGCAAAATCTTCAAGAAACCCCACTCTGGGAAATGTAGGTTTGCGTCGAATTCACAGTCGCAGCCAAAGACTTCCTCCTATGGACTATGCAAGTCCAGGAAACATAAGACGGTGGATTGTAAGAAAATCAAGGACGCAACCTGCTACGGTTGCAATGAAAAGGGGCATATCAAGATCAACTGCCCTAAGAATGCCAGGAAACCGGAGGAGACCAAGAAGACAAATGCTAGAGTCTTCCGCATGGATGCAAAGGAGGCAGTACAGAACGACAATGTGCTTACAGGTACTTTTCTCGTAGATAATATATTTGCAAGAGTACTTTTCGATTCTGGCGCTGATAAGTCCTTTGTAGACCAAAAGTTTTGTAAACTGTTGAACGTACCGATCAAAACCCTAGATATGAAATACGAGGTAGAGTTAGCAGACGGCACGATAGAAACCGTCTCCACTGTGCTAGAGGGATGTGAAATGTCCATTAAGAACCATTCTTTTCCTCTATCTCTACTTCCTTTCAAACTAGCAGGTTTCGACATTGTTCTAGGCATGGACTGGTTATCCCATAATCAGACCCAAATCATTTGCGGCAAAAGGCATATAGTAGTAAAGACTCCGAGTGGTGAATCGCTTACCATTCGAGGAGATACGCAGTACGGATTGCCCGAGGACGTATCTATGCTCAAAGCTTCTAGGTGTTTGAATAGAGGCTGTGTAATTTACATGGCTCAGGTGATAATTGAAGAACCTAAGCCGAAGATCGAGGATCTTCCTGTCATTTCTGAATATCCCGAGGTTTTTCCTGAAGAACTACCTGGATTGCCACCAGATAGACAGGTGGAATTCAGAATAGACATCATACCTGGAGCAGCTCCCATAGCGAGAGCACCCTATAGGCTAGCTCCGACGGAAATGAAGGAACTAAGGACCCAGTTGGATGAACTATTGGCAAAAGGTTTTATCAGACCTAGTTCGTCTCCCTGGGGAGCACCTGTCCTATTTGTAAAGAAGAAGGACGGATCGATGCGGTTGTGCATCGATTACCGTGAGCTGAACAAAGTTACCATAAAGAACAGATATCCTTTGCCAAGGATCGACGATCTGTTCGATCAGCTGCAAGGAGCGAGCTACTTCTCAAAGATCGACTTAAGGTCGGGCTATCATCAGCTAAGGGTCAGAGATGAAGATGTACATAAGACAGCATTTAGGACTCGCTATGGTCATTACGAGTTCCTAGTGATGCCTTTTGGGCTCACAAATGCACCGGCTGCGTTCATGGATCTCATGAATCGCGTCTGCAAGCCGTATTTGGACAAATTTGTCATCGTCTTCATCGACGATATTCTTATATATTCCAAAAGCCAAGCTGACCACAAGAAGCACCTCCGTTGCATTCTCGAATTACTACAGCGTGAGAAACTCTACGCCAAATTCTCGAAATGTGAATTCTGGCTACGAGAGGTTCAGTTTTTAGGTCACGTTGTAAGTGAACGTGGTATCCAAGTGGATCCCGCTAAGGTAGAGGCAGTCATGAACTGGCAAGAGCCAAAGACGCCTACCGAAATTCGTAGTTTCCTGGGGTTAGCAGGATACTACAGGAGGTTTATTGAGAATTTTTCTAGGATTGCTGCGCCCTTGACTTCCCTAACCAAGAAGAAAGAAAAGTTCATTTGGGGCCCAAAGCAGCAAGAATCCTTCGAAATCCTGAAGCAAAAGCTGAGCAACGCACCTGTGTTGACCTTACGTGAAGGTACAGAAGAATTCGTAGTTTACTGCGATGCATCACACACAGGCATGGGGTGTGTGCTTAAGCAGAAGGGCAAGGTTATTGCCTACGCTTCACGACAATTAAAGGTGCACGAAAAGAATTACACCACCCATGATTTGGAGTTGGGTGCCGTTGTATTTGCACTGAAATTGTGGAGGCATTACCTTTATGGTATTAAATTTGTGATTTACTCTGATCACAAAAGCCTCCAGCACCTGTTCAATCAGAAAGAGTTGAACATGAGGCAGCGCCGTTGGATGGAAACCTTGAATGACTATGATTGCGAGATCAGGTACCATCCCGGCAAGGCGAATGTAGTCGCTGATGCCTTGAGCAGGAAAGAAAGGGTAAAACCTATTAGAATCAATGCCAAGAGCATTGAGGTCAAAAACAATTTAATTGAAAAGATATTAGCTGCGCAGCGGGAGGCTGTGATGGAAACTAATTATCCTAATGAAAAGTTAGGAGTGACTGAAGAGCAGTTGACTCTTAGCAAGGATGGAATCCTTAGATTAAACGGACGAATATGGGTTCCGATTTATGGAGGACTACGAGATGTTATCCTCCAGGAAGCCCATAGTTCCAAATATTCGGTCCATCCTAGAGCTGACAAGATGTATCAAGATTTAAAGGCAAATTATTGGTGGATAGGCTTGAAAAAGTCTGTGGCCGCCCACGTAGCAAAGTGCTTGACTTGTGCTCAAGTCAAAGCCGAGCACCAAAAGCCGTCTGGTTTGCTACAACAGCCTGAACTTCCCGAGTGGAAGTGGGAATGCGTAACTATGGACTTCATAACCAAGTTACCCAAAACCAGGAAAGGAAACGATACAATATGGGTCATAGTCGATAGGCTGACTAAATCAGCTCATTTTCTACCCATCAAGGAGACGTATAGCTCCGATATGTTAGCCCAACTTGATGTTGATAAGATTGTAGCCTTACACGGCATACCTGTGTCTATTATCTCCGACAGGGATACTAGATACACGTCTCACTTCTGGAAGAGTTTCCAGCAATCTTTGGGCACTCGTTTAAACTTTAGTACGGCTTACCATCCACAGACGGACGGTCAAAGTGAGCGTACTATCCAAACGCTAGAAGACATGCTTCGTGCATGTGCAATCGATTTAGGCGGTAACTGGGATAAGAATCTACCCGTGATCGAATTCTCCTACAATAATAGCATCCACACCAGCATAAAGGTCGCGCCTTTCGAGGCATTATACGGTAGGAAATGTAGATCGCCTGTTTGTTGGGCGGAAGTAGGAGAGGTCCAATTATCGGGACCAGAGATAGTTTTCCAGACAACGGACAAGATTGTCCAGATACGGGAACGTCTCAAGGCTGCCCGCGATAGGCAGAAGAGCTACGCTGATCCAAAGCGTAAGGATTTTCACTTCGAAGTGGGTGAAAAGGTGTTGCTTAAAGTATCACCCTGGAAGGGGGTGATGCGTTTCGGCAAGAAAGGCAAACTGAGTCCGAGATACATAGGACCTTTTGAGGTCATTGAACGGGTCGGGTCAGTTGCCTATAAGTTGAACTTGCCTGAAGAGCTCAATGGAATTCACAACGTGTTCCACATCTGCAATCTCAAAAAGTGCTTCGCCGATGAATCATTGGTGATCCCACATACAGATGTGCATATAGATGAGAGCTTAAAGTTTATAGAAAAACCTTTTTCGATTGAGGATCGACAGGTGAAAAAGCTTCGAAGAAAGCACGTACCAATTGTAAAAGTCAAATGGGATTCTCGTAGAGGTCCTGAATATACGTGGGAAGTCGAAGCTACAATGAAAGAAAATACCCCTATTTATTTGAGTAAATCTCGGGTCGAGATTTATTTTAAGGGGGTGAGGATGTAACACCTCGAATTTTTGTGTCCAATGATGTGTTAACATGTGTCGTTTGATTACACGTGGCGTTGATATTAAATAAAGGACTAAATTTGACAAACCTTGAAAGTATGTAAATTCGAGGGTTATAAATGTCAACAAGGGTAAATATACGGTATAGTAACCCTAAATAATGATTGAACCTTCAAACGAATAAGTCATAGATCGAACGAAAGCGAAACGCGAAAGAAAGTGAGAGATTACAAGCTACAGGGATTAACTATGTCAACATGTTTAATTATACCTCTGAGTGGCCCTTTGACGTTCCCAAGGCTTTGTAACGGTATTATACACTCACTAGAATGTAATATATAAATTTCGCGAAGTTTCGTTATGAAACGAGTAAGTTACGATCGAATTCGTAGGAGAAGGGTTAAAAGCGTCAATAATATAAATTAAGGCCTTCTGGAATATAAATAAATTAACCAGGGGCTTAACGACACGGGTAAATAACGCGAGGTCCCTAATCGTAATTAATCAAGGGCCTTATCGCAAAGTTACCCCTTCAAACCCGAAAGGCCAGGTAATTAATTACCAAGATTTTTAATCATTACAAAAAGATTTGAAAAAGATTTAATTTTAACCCCTTATGGACCGTAAAGGGTATGCCTTACGGACCGTAAGGAGGGGGAATGATTGCTGAGATCCGCCTATGTCTTACGGACCGCAAGGCCGAAGCCATACGGTCCGTAAGCAGCGCCCAGCGACAGATTGTTGGCTGTTGGCTGATTTAAGCGCCAAGACATGAATTTATGGGTTTTTCAGAGGTATGGTTGCCCCCTACTCGACCCATAACCCTCTAGGACACATGCCACTGATCCACATTCATCCATAGCATGAGTTGTAATGATCTAAAGGCTTGTCCTTGACTATAAATAAGCAGCTTATGCTCACAACATTCATCACAACTCAAACACTCTCATCTGATCATTCCAAAAGCTTTCAAGTCTTCTTCTCTGTTCTATAATCAAGTCTCAACTTCTGTAAGTTGCTTAGTTCCTTTGTAGTTCAATTTATGCTTAGTAAATCACTAGAAACCAAACCGTCGTAAATACGGTTTGACTTTAAAATAAATCCAAGATGGTTCAGTCTTATGACGAATCAAAGGTAGTTATGAGTTGGTATTAATGTGGGTAATAAACCTCTAAAAGGGTTCCCTCTGATCACCACTCTAACTAGCTCAAATGTCGAGTCAAACGAACGGTTAAAAAGTCAACAGAAAGCTATTTTTGCGATTTATGCATAATCTGTAAGGTATATACTATGGAACCTGTTTAGACACTCATAAAACATGATAATAAGTATATAAACTTGTTTGCGCTCGTTTGAACCGACCATTTGCTATATTGAACCGGTTCGGAGCCGAATGTCGCAAAAGTTTGACTTTTGCTTTGACTTCAGTTCTGACCCGTTTTAGTGAGGTATAGATATGCCTTAGGACTCTCTTAGGACCAGGTTACATGATGGTATAGACCTCTGTGATCGGTTCATGATTTGTCCGAGTCTTTTACGCACTTCCGTTAATCGCCTAAAAGTTGACCGTAACGGCCTTTTAAAAATAAAACGAGTATTTCAGACACGTGAATGGACCATAACCTTGCTTACTAAATTATAAGCATGTCCTTAAAGTTTCACGTCAATCCGAGGTCTAGAATGAGAGTTATGCTAAATAGCGCAATTAAAGTAAACTTTTGTAATAAACGGCGCAATTAGCATAACGCCTATCTAAACCAAGATTTCGTCACCAAAACTTTTACCCACTGTTATAAATTAATATTTTTGGAATTTTAAAGATTTTTAATAGTTTTTACCTTGCTCATAACCTGCGGTTATGGCTACGGTTCGGTAAATACCGAATATGCCCTTTTCGGCTAAAACTTGAGTTCTACAAGGTCTTTTGACCCGATTCCAATTGCTACTGATTTTAAATAATAAATAAGGTATTTTAGACTTTAGAAACTGTTCGAGAAACTCAGATTTCCTGTAGAACTCGAAAAGCTCTTTAAAAGTCTTTAAAAGTGACCGGAAAACCCCTACGGGGCGTAATATTAACTTAAACTCGTTACGGGCATCACGGAAGGTATCCTACTGATACCACAACCTCTTTAAGGCATATTGACTTAGGAAATAAGCGTAAGACTCTCATGGTTAACCGTTTCGCCTATTGCGCGCACGGTTCGGCTTATGAAACTAGTTTTCGTAAATTAGCCGATACGGGTCAAATTATATTATTTGGACCCCAAAATCCAGAGTGTGAACCTTGAACCCACATAAAACAAGTCTCTGAACTTGTTTGGGGCAGAATCACATTCCATTCTTGGTTTTCGCCTTTTCGCGCGATTAAACCACATTTATATTCCGGAACCAACCGGTCTAGGCTACGGCCAATATAAAGACCCGTTAGGATTCTAAGAGGTTAATTAAAACCTTCGTTCCAGATTAGGAGCCCAGTAAAAGCTATCGGTGATTTAATCAAATTAAGGAATAATACTTGCAAAGGTAAATACTTTTAACTTATTTCCCCTATATGGGCTTGGGATACGGTATAATATTTACCGCTTGATTGAGCATCATATCTTCCATCGTTTAGGTGGTTAATTAAATATTATGATCGGCTCATTTAAACAGTTTTGTTTCTTAAAAGCCTTTGGGGGGTTAATGACCGTTGTCCCGGATATCCTTGGCATCATTTCACGAAATGGCCACGACCATCGACATCCCGGTGTAGGCGTACACCCGGTATATATTGTCGACATTAAATTAAAAGACGTAGCCGTTGGTTTCCATACTACGGTTTTACGCAATGTGGTGTGTCTATTAATCTTTAACCCGGCACGACCCGGGCTACTAAACGCATAAAAGGACATGTAATACGTTCACAAGATTTTAATAATTTTCCCAAGTTATAAAAGAGTTTGTGCCTTGTGCATTCAAATCAATTTTAATAAACATTTTCAAATGTGTCAGTTGAATGTATTTACCAGTGTAAACTGGCGTATTTTCCCCAAAAAGATTAAGTGCAGGTACTATACGAAATTGGCTGGTCTTAGCTTCCTAAGCATCACGAATAGTCTCGCAAACTCGATGCCGTATCTGAATGAACAATATTTTATTATTTTGATCCGCTGTGGATACATTTGACTTCTGTAATATATTTGATATTACCACCAGAGGTTGAAGTATATATTTATCTTTAAAGCTTCCGCTGTGCATTTATATAATTGTGTGGTTTGACTATATTGTTGCCAACTACGTCACGGTAATCCCCCACCGGGCCCACCGGTGATACACGTGGAAATTGGGGTGTGACATCAAGCAGATATCAAAGCCATTAAAGCTCATCTGCTTCAAACTACTGGCACTTCTCCTCCTTCAATCATCTATGTTGAAAATCCTGATGATGTCAAAAAGTGGGAGAAAACTAAAGGGAAGAAGGGAAAAGAAGATGGTTTATACATGCCAGTAGATCGAATGTCCAAACTTGTGGTAGAAATCCCAAGGCCAGATGGTTCCAAAAAGGTTGATGAGACTCAAAATGCATTTGCTGCATTAAAAGCAAACATGAAAGGGTCTAAAAGGTTTGAGGAGGAGAAGAAAGTTTTGATGGAAAAAGAAGAGCAGGGTACTTCTAAACCTAAAAGAAGACAGCCTACCAGAAAAGTAAGTCAACGCAAAACCACACCTTCCAAAACCACCAAACAAAGTCCTCAAATTCCCAAAAGTTCCTCTCATCAAACCTCCAAACCAGCAGATGTTAAAACTCATGTTGTATCAACAGTTGTTGGTACTTCAGTTGTTTTAACAGATGTTATCTCAACAACTGCCATCACTACTACATCAACCCACACTCAATCCACTGCCATTCCAAAAACAATATCACCACCACAAAAACCAGCTGCCAAAAAGCAGAAAACAACAGTTGACACATCAACTGTTGTAGTAACCACAGTGGTTCAAAAACCAGTTGTTTCAACATCTGTTAATCAGATACCAACTACTTCAATCACTGCCACTGAACCCACAAATACACCACCAACTTCTCCAAAGCACAAAAGGAGAAAGATAACAAACATTGTACTGGAAGATGACACTTCCCCAACTCTAACATCTACAAAACCACTGTCCCTTGTCACCATTCCAAATCCTGTTCCATTATCTTCAGTTCAACTCTTCAATCAAAACACTGCCATTGACCCTGCAGGAGTACAATATCCTCTAGATCTTCCAGCAGTCTGGGAGGAAATCAAATCCTTATACTCTGAAGATGATCCTGAAAAGAGGAAACTCCCATCTGTTCTAGGTTATCCTTTGCCAAGAAATATAGAAGAATATCTCAAAATAAAGGCTCAATAAGCAGAGGATATATCTAAAAGAGATACAGAGGGAAAGTCTGACAAAGAGATTCAAAGAAATTATCAATACCTGCTCACCAAAGTTAGAACTTTAGAGCAGTTCTCAAAAGTTTTTGTCAGAAATTATCAGAAAAAGATGATGAAAGCATGAGAAATGACTATCTTGAATACATAATAGCATACAAGAAGTACAGGGCAGAAAAGTATCAATACAAAGAATGGACCATCAATGAACTGCAAGAGGAGACAGCCAGAATTTAAAAGATACAAGACAAGGTAAAGCAAACTCCTCCGGTTTGGGCCAATTACAAGAAAAATGTACCAGAAAGGACCTTGAAACTGAAAAGAATGAAAGAAGAGCTGATAACTGCTACCTACAAAAAGTTGGAAGAGTTAAGGAAGAGAGATCCCACTGCTCCTAAAAAGCCTGATTATCCGGAAGCAGTGGTTCCAGTCAAACAACAAAAATTGCCAATCAGGAGACCCACTGCTCTACATGCTAGCATCCTTTATCAAAGAAGGAAAGAAAAGCAAATGGATGAATTAACAAAAGAAGACAAGGCTCAAGAAGATTACATCATCAAAATGGTTTTTCAGACATTTACGGAAGAAAAACAAGACTCAGCATAATCTAAACTTTAAGTTTTTATACTCTAAACTTTAAGTATTTACTGACTGACTTATTTATTTATTTTATTTATAAGTCTATATAAATATAACTATAATCATCGTTTATATTTGTTATGCATGGTTTTCTAAGAAATGACCTGTGTTTGCACAATCTAAACTTTAAGTTTGTTAGACATTTTTTATTAACTTTGTTAAATATCTTTTATATTTAGTTATAGTTGTCTTTTAGCTATAATAAATAACACGTTTTGGTACAATATCTATACATATATCTATATGTTCTGTCAATATGTGTTATGCATGGTTTTCTAAGAAACGACCCGTGTTTGCACACGGGTCTTGCAACTAGCACATATAATAAAAGAAACCATTGGTGAACACATGTCATTCATTCAAGGCATTTATGTTTTGTTTTCCCGCATTTTTTTACTACTTAATTAATTATGTATAGTTATCTTTTTAACTAAAGATAGCTATTATATAGGACATTTATTTATATTTGAATTTATTTGTTTATCTTAATAACATATAATAATAAATAAGCATTTAAAGTATTTTGTTAAAAGTAAATTTTACTTTATTCATAACTATCCGTTGTTTATTATCTCAATCATTAATTGATGTTACAAATTATATATTTTAATTTAGAAAATGAAACCAAATCAAAGTTGACGAACAATGTCTAATATCTTACCCAAACAAATAAAATAAATAAATAATACAATATTTAAATTAATGTCGCTATAAATCAGTATTTCAATAACAAAAAGTATTTAATCCAATATGAGTAATCGTCATCGAACGTCTTAAATTAATTCGCAACAATCTTTGAAGTTTAAGTTTGAAACAAATTGAGTTCATTTAGTTAGGGAGTGTTATTGGCCAACAAGTTGAAAATTGGTAGTGCTGGTGTACAAATCGAAAGTTGAGAGTATTATTGGCCAATTGGTGAAAGTTGAGGTTATTTAAATCAAATAACCCTAAAAAAACACAAATTGGCCATATTTATTATTATTAAGGGTGTTCACAACTTGATTTAAAACCGTGAACCCAATGGTCATTAGGTTGATTTCACGGTCGGGTTTATTATTACCCTTTGGTTTATGTATTAAGTTTATTAATATTTTATTTTATATAAATTTATTTAACGCGTACAATACACGTGGTTTTTAAAAATATAATTTTTATTAATATATAAAATTACATTTATTCAACCCGTGTAATAAACAAGATTTTTAAAGATATATTGTTTTATTATTTAGTATATAAAAGTTTTATTATATAGTATACAAAATTACATTTATTCAACCCGTGTAATACACGGGGTTCTAACCTAGTTTCCTATAAAACAAAACCATAAAACCGTATCTATAACTAGGAAACGCGTCCACGGGTTTTACGAGCGCAGTAATTTTACTTGAATATGAAATTTGTATATATCAGGGTTTGTTTGATCATTTCAAGAATCTAAAAGGCTTTTGGTGTCCAACAAAAACCTATATTTAACTTAAATAGAAGACGAGAAGGGAGTCCAACACAAGACATGAAGGTAAATTAAATGCACGAGTTAATTACGTTTTTTGTCCCTGTGGTTTGTCAAAAATCACTATTTCAGTCTATTAGTTTAAAAATTGCGAAAACAGTCCCTGTGATTTCACTTTCGTAACTATTACAGTCCACCAACTTAACCCCATCCATTTATTCTGTTAACTTTTAGTGAAATGACCAAATTAACCCTGTTGTTTAATTTAAAAAAACGATGGTCACAGGTTTCGAACCTGTGACGTTTGCTTTGAAATGTGGTTGTTAAACCAATAGGCCATGTATTCAGATTGTTATTAAATTAAAACCGTTTTCCTTACAACCTGGCCTATCCATCATCATCTTCTCCTAATCAATTCCTTTCATCTTTATCAATGGCAGAAGCCACCATCAATAACCCAACAAAATTTTACACATTTCGTCTTCAACAAAATTTTGATGAAAGCCAGTCCAAAAAAAAACGGTCACCCGGTCCGTCAAATCCGGTCTCCAGTTCCCCGTCGGTAGAATCGGCCGGTACCTGAAAGTAGGCCGGTATGCTAAGCGCATCGGTACCGGTGCTCCGGTTTACCTCGCTGCTGTTCTCTTGTACCTTGCTGCTGAGGTAATTTTTTTATTTTTTTTTCAAAATTTAGGTTTAATTATATAGATTGCGAATTTGTTTGCTAGATTTTTGAGAAAATGTTATTGAATACGTAACTTTGATGTAATTGATGTTTGGAATTTGAACTTGGTGATGTATAATTACTAATTGTAGGTTAACAGGCGAAACATTGTTGTTGATTAAGTAATTGTTGTTGAATAATAGATTTAATTGAAGATGAAAGGTGTAAAATTTTGTTAGGTTGTTGATGGTGGCTTCCGCCATTGATAAAGATGAAAGGCTTTGGATAAGGGAAGATGATGATAATTAGGCCATGTTTTAAAGAAAACAATTTGAATTCAATCACTATCTCGATACATGGTCTATTGATTTAACAATCACATTTCAAAGCAAAGGGCACAGGTTCGAAACCTGTCACCAGCGTTTTTTTAATTAAACCACCGGGGCAATTTGGTCATTTCACCCAAAGCTAACAGAATAAATAGATGGAGTTAAGTTGGTGGACTGTAATAAAAAGTGAAACCATAGGGAGTGTTTTCGCAATTTTTAAAGTAATAGACTAAAATAGTGATTTTGACAAACCACAGTGACGAAAAATGTAATTAACTCTAAATGCACTCACAACTAGGACAAAAGGCTTTAATCAGTTTATATTTTCGTTTTTGTGTGTGAAGCATATTTTTGGTAAAAAAACACCATCAACTCCATTTCATTCCAATAATGCAAGTAATGTATTTCCGCTTGTAGTTAATAACATCTTTATATAGTGTGCCATGAATATATATAGGGTATGGTTTATTTGAGATTCAGTCTTATTGCGAAAACCACTAAAACCAATATGAACACAACAAAATAAACCCACCCAAAACCTAAACACCCACCTTTATAACCCAAAAACCTAAAAAAACCTATAAATACGGGTTAAAAATGGGTTGTTCTGGTTACGGGTCAGTCTGTGTTGACCTGAATATTAATCTAATTTCATATAAATATATTATTTAGCACATGATTACAATAACATGTTATGGCTAATTTTGCATTATGCACTTTAACAGATTGTTTGCATTTAAATTCACTTTGGCTAGCATTTGCCCGCTTCCTTTTCAAGTAATTTTTTTGATTTGTTGTCTCAGTATCTCATAGTCCAGTTAATATTTGTTGTTAAACAAATATCTTCAAGAATTGTCGAAGATCTAGTCAAAGCGAGGGCTCCTTACTTTCAATTTAGAGGTATGTATCTTGCTTTCTTTCTTTCCCTGTATCACGCCTTAATGGTTGATGTTAGTTATGCTTCCCAATCTAGCTAACATGATGAATAACATAGACCCTATGAGAAAAAGGTAATCTTGCTTGGTTTCATTAAAGTATAACCATATCTAATAAGCCTGGCAAATAGGTGGGTCGGGTTGGGTAACAAGTCAAAATGAGTTTTGGTTAATCCTCTCAATACCTCCATCACTAAATTCATATGCATATATGTTAAAAAACCCATTTTGTTGGTGTTCTTATGCGAACACATTATCACAATAATGCAAATGAAACCATTTAACATATTCTATTTCTTGAATTTTTTACTTTCTAGGCACCTGAGTAAAGGGCAATCAATAGTCTTGAGGCGGGTCAGGGTATTGAACTCCCTATGTCAGTTGTGAATCAACTTGCTATTACATGATATCCATCACATGCACGTATCATGGATGGATTTTTATACGTTGAGTCTTTCTATAACTTCTACGCTTATTTCCTCCTTTTTTTGATACGTTCAAGTTTCAGCAAATTGATGGGTCTTATGTTGACACGTTCAAGTTTCAGCAAATAATTTTATTAGCTTTATTAAATACTTATCCTTTATAACTTTTATAATGTTTTCATTTGTGTTTTGGTTAGCTTTATTAACTATTTATGCTTTTATAGAATTATATAGGAGTATTGGATTTTAACAATTCCAACTATTCGTCGTTGGCTGCCAACGGTTCCAACTTCAAAAATAACCACTAGCAGTCCCAACTATTGACATGTTGGCCACCAATGGACCCTGACTAACAGAACCCTAATGTCGTTAGTCTTCGATAAATGGAAAACCGTTTTTCTCCAGAAAAAGGTTTCTAAATGTCCGATCTAAGGTTACAAAGAGGTTTGGGACAAAAATGTTGAGTTTTCCGGCCAAAAAGTTGAGTTTTCTGGCGTAAAAGAAGTTTCCCTGTAAAAAAAAGAGTTTTCTGGCAACTTTAATAATTGGGGCTTTTACTAGAAAAAGGTTCCCAAAAGTCCATAATAAGGTTACAAAGAGGTTCGGGACAAAAATGTTGAGTTTTCTGGTGAAAAATGAGTTTCCCGGTCAAAAAAACGTTTTCCCGGCAACCAGAGACTAACGACATTAGGGTTCTGTTAGTCTGGGTCCATTGGAGGCTAATATGTTAAAAATTAGGACTGCCATTTGTTATTTTAAAAGTTGGGACTGTTGGCGGCCAACGTCGAAGAGTTGGGACTATTAAAATCCAATATTCCAATTATATAACACGTTATATAGTACAAATGTTCTTTCTTTGTTACTACTGTTGTTTTAGAATACGGGTTAAAATTTGTTTAGCTATATGTAGCATAATAGTACGTTGATAAATTTGTAACTGAATAGATATGAAACAATTGATACATTGAAGGATGTGCTTGAAATGGGGAAAGGTTGCTGATGCAACAAAGAAGGGTTAGGATTATGCTGGAGAAATGTACCAACACTGTAAGTGTAGTACTTAATTGTTTTTTATTAGTTTTTTTGTAGATGTCATTTGATTCCATATATGAAGCACAGTATGACTACGTCTAGTTCGAAATACGTATTTATGGGTCACTAGATAATGAAGATCATGTATGCAAATGGTCATGTGCATCTTAAGACAATGGTTTTGGTTTTTAAGAATTTGCCTTTTTATTTTGTAGGGTATATTTTCCGTAATTGTTTTGAAAATACATGCAACATAAGCAAATAATGACTTTGAAACAAATGATAAAAAAACCCAGTTGCTTATTAGGTTTAGATTTACTGTAATTTTGTATACCATAAGCGGTGGATGTAGTCATGTAGGATACTTATTAAGGTGATGAGCTTTTTAGCATACAAACTAAATCCTAACGTAAGATGTGAGCTTTATGTTTGTCTCTGATTGAATGAATGTAAAATGGTATGAAAATCAAAACAGAACAACAAAGAAGCGACAAAACAGTGACAAAACTTTTATTGATTACCCAAACCAGAAAAACACCCCCAAGCCCTAGATCTTACAATAAGTAAGATCACTGATAACAATCAGTTGATCTAGAACAACTATAACTACAAGATCTTACAAGAGATCTAACAGATCACACAGGATCTAAACAACAATGAGTAAACCCTAATCATACAAAAGAGAGAAAATAGAACAATCTGGAGGTGTTAACTAGCGAATGAAGGCTTTCACTCGCTTGTATACTCAGGTCAAAAGATACTTCCACTTTAGCCCATCATCTATTCAGCTTTCACACTTTATTCCTCAGAACTTTCCAATGCAGCCTTTCACTTTATGATCTGTACATTTAACACCCTCATCAACATAACAATATAACTGAATATGTAACAACTTATGTAACAACATTATAACACAATACCAATGATGCAACATGAATTAATAGAACGTTGCAAGTTTTACTTTAACATGCCCCCTTAATTCATGTGGCAAACATGTCAAGAATTCCCAGTTCTTCATAAAGAGATTAATGTTGATTTGCACTCAACCCCTTTGTGAAGATATCTGCAATTTGAACATCTGTATGAACCTTTTTCAGGTTCAATAATATCAGCTCCAATTTTCTCCCTTAAAATGTAGATGAATCTCAAAATGTTTGGTTCTTTCATTAAATACAAGATTTTTGAGATATAGATATTACAGATTTACTATCACAAAATAATTTAACTGGTAGACTATTCTCATTTTTTTAACTCAGACAAAACATTAAGAATCCACATAATTTAACAGGTATTTGAGCACATTGCTCTATACTAAGCTTCTGCTGTAGACCTAGATGTAACACTTTGTTTCTTACTCTTCCAAGAAACAAGTGTTCCTCCTAAGAATATACCAAAACCAATAATACACCGTCTGATTTTAAGACATTTTGCCCAGTCAGAGTCAACGAACCTTGACAAACGCATATTATTAGACTTTCTAAAACGTATACCCCTTCTCGGTGATAGTTTTAAGTATCTCAACAACCTCAATGCAATATTGAGGGGGGACTGACAAGGACTATGCATGTATTGACTCAGAAACTGAACAACATAACCTATATCAGGTCTGGTTAAAGATAGGTAAATCAACTTCCCTATCAACTTTTCAAAACCATTAATGTTTTCCAAAACAGTTTGTTCTTTAACACACTTATTAGTGACAACAAAACTTTGTTCTATTGGTGTTGTAACAGGTTTACATCCCAAATAACAAAACTCATTTAACAGTTCAAGATAATATTTACGCTGTGATAAACATATACAACTATCAGAATATAAAACTTCAATACCCAGGAAATATCTAAGTATCCCCAGATCTTTAATCTGAAAATTGTCACTTAAGATCTATCTCACTTTTATTGTTTCATGACACAACTATATCATCAACATAAACCAGCAGAACAATAAACAAGTCTTTATTTGACAAGACAAACATAGAATGGTCACACACACTCTGAACAAACCCCATGAAAATTAACACAGTGGTTAATTTCTCATTCCACTGCCTTGGGGCTTGTTTAAGACCATACAAAGACTTTACCAACTTACACACTTTAGTGTTATCTTTTGAAAAATAACCCTGTGGTAAAGTCATAAACACATCTTCATTTAATGTTCCATACAAAAAAAAAACATTATTTATATCTAATTGATATAAAGGCCAGTTATTGTTAACTGCAAGTTTAAGCACAAGTCTAACAGTTGCCATTTTTACAACTGGTGAAAATGTTTCACCAAAGTCAACACCTTCTCTTTGGTAACCCCTTTAGCCACTAACCTGGCCTTATATCTTTCCACGTCCTCATTTTCCTTACACTTAATTTTATACACCCACTTACAACCTATAGGTTTTCTACCTTTAGGAAGATCTACTAACACCCATGTATTATTCCTATAAACAGCTTCCATTTCATTATTCATGGCCTCTATCCACCTATCATTTTTAACAGCCTCATCATACGAAGTAGGTTCAACGGATTTATTTAAAGAGGCAACTAAACACACATATTAGCATATGAAAAATGAGCATAACTAACAACGTTTTCAGTTCCATACTTTACTTTACCCTCAATAACAAATTCACTAAATCTTTTAGGCATAGAAACATTTCTAGAAGATCTTCTAACATTTTGAGTACCCTCAGATGGGTTGATGTCAACATTTAATCCTAAAGTGTCCTCTGCCCCGCCATTGTTACCCTGACACTGACCACTACTGCTCACCTGATCCGGTTGTTAAACATGATCAACACTAGAATTAGGGGCTGATGTAGAGGGTGACAATGGCTACAGATCATAAATAACAGGATCCTAAGCACCATTTGTACCCTCTTCATCATTGGTTATGTTAGGAACTTCAGATGAAAGATTTTCAAAAAAAAAATATTAGTATGATTTAGATTTTTTTCACAAACAGTTTCTTGATTATCAAATGACTTAAGCTTAAAAGGGTACACTTTCTCATAAAACTTTACATCTATAGAAAAAAATGTCATTTTACTATCCAAACTCCACAGTTTATACCCCTTTTTATACATATGAATAACCAAGAAAAACACATTTGTCTACATGGCATGCAAACTTATCAGATTCAGTTAGAATAGTACTGAACACAAACATCCAAAGTTCCTTAAATGTGACAAAGAGGGTCTAAATCCAAACATCATTTCAAAAGGACTCCTACCATTCACCCTGTTAATTAGATACATAGTAGTTGGAATACAGTTAGACCAAAATCTCAAAGGCAAACCATAGCATAGCATAAAGTTTCACATGATTGCATAAAAGACTCGAGTTATTTCACATATCACGAATCGTTCAACAAGTTTCACATGGTTTAATAGCATAACCCGTTCAACACGTTACACATAGTTTGATCTATTTGTTTCACATAGCATAATGTTCAATTATGTTTCCCCATAGTTTAATCAGGACTCCCATGTAGTATATTACAATGAATAAAGCATCATTAATGAGTTCGATCATAAGAGATTATTGTTATTGTTTTAGATTGCGATGACACGTGCGAGATGTGTAACGTTCCCGAAATGAGTAAAGTATCAAGTATAAAACCACATGTAAATTGAGATAAAATAAAAGATAGTCTCATTAAACATAATATTGTTCCGGGTAGAGGAACGTCGACTAAACCAAAGTAAATCGAACCCCTTTCGAATTGAGGTAACATGCCTTGGCTTACTTAGACAAATACGTCATCGACGTTAGGCCTATGATATTTGTCCTTTCGGTCACTACACGTCCTTAATCGATTGGGAAGATTCGAAACTTTGGCGGGATTGGAAATCAAAGAGTGGGACTCGCTATCAAGATGCGAGTTTCACCTCTAACTTGACAACATCAGACCCTAATAGTGTCCGTACTTATCAAAAGACAAGACCTACTAGAATATGAAATGGAGATTTCCCTTTAAGGTTTGGATGTCACTCCTGACTTGAGGGTAAATATCGTGCAAAAATACAAACACAGCTGGGCGAAAGTCGTCATTAAAGGCGGGAATCACCCCTGTTTTGATGAGTCATTTAGATTTTTGTTTCAAGAGTGATTTCAAAGCATCAAGTGTGTATTGTGTTAGCCTTAGGAAAGGCACGTAAGTTTAACAGGAAAGTATTGCTAGGAAGCATGTATGGTAGTGATGTGTGTAAAATGCAACATATAAATTACATCAAATGAGGCATAAAACTAACCCTTTTTTAGTACTAATGTTGGAAAAAGAGTATTTTTGTCTTCCTTTTGTATTTTCAGGATTAAATGAGCTCAAATTCACAAAAGAAGCAAAAAGACAGCTAAATCTAACATAAATACAAGAAAAGGAACATAAGTGGATTGCCTGACCCCTCAATAGCATCTTCCCAAGCAAAATAGAGAAGGCAGAAGACTGAACACGCCCCGTGCTCAGCCAGCACGGGGCCGTGCCCAAGAAGCAGCAGAAAAGACAAACCTATAGAAGCTTCTATTGCCCACCACGGGGCTGTGTCCAGCGGACACGGGGGCGTGGCGAAAGTACAGCAGGCGCATTAATTGTAATTGCGAATTACAATTAATGAAGAGAGAGAGTGTCAGACAGGCACGGGGGCGTGTCCAGCGGACACGGGGCCATGCCCAGCCTTCTGTTCAGCCTATAAATAGGAGTGCTTGGCTTCATTGCAACTCATCCCTTGGCACACCACCTCTCTCACACTTCATCCACCACCCACCACCATCACAACACCATCATCCATTGTCCATCATAGAGTGTGTGAGTCGTCTCGGGATCCAAGATTGATCGTAAGAGCTCTTGACAATCAAGGCCATGTTTGCCTAGGTCTCTTACATCACTTGGTGAAGACAAGTGTTTAGTATAATACTTTTTATTTTTAATCTTTTGCACTTTTTATTTGGTTTTGTATTAATGACTTTAATAACTAGTTGCTTATGTTGAAGGTGATCTTTCCTTATCGTTTGTCCGTGGTGTCTTGGCATTATTTTACTGTCTATATAAAATAAAAGATTTTCACCATTCATATCTCCACGGTCTATATGGAGGTATGTTGGCTACCTGGTCGGGGGTTAAGGGAACGGTTTGGTAAGGGTCTTGCCCTTGTTCAGCGTTTAGAGGTCCTGCAAGGGACCTGGGTCAAATTTAGTAGGATCTCCTTCAATACCCATAGCTATTGGATGGCAGGGATCCAAACTCTTTGACCCCCTCATAAGTTAACTACTATTAATACTATAACCCGGCTATTTAGAACTGTATCCCTGCTGACTCAGACTACTTAGTCGAGGGTAACGTCACCGCCAAAAGCGGGGCCTACCATAATTTGCATTAATAACTTAATTTTTTATCTTCCAATAATCCAACCCTTTAGGATTGTATCCTTGCTGACTCAAACTACTGGGTTGAGGGTAACGTCGCCTTCAAAAGAGGGGCCTACTACAATAACTAAGATAATCTCTAAAACAAGTGCAAAAGTGCGAAAATAATCAAAGGTTATACTAATACACGAGTCGGATCCAAGTGATTCATCTTGTCTATCTGTTTTTATTTTATTTTTTATTTTTCAGCATTTAGTTAGTTTTTATTTTCTTAGTTTAAAAACCTTTTCTAACATTTTGATTTGATTAGACGTTGAGGATAAACCGGTACTAAAAGCTCTTGTGTCCTTAGACGACCTCGGTATCTTACCAACACTATACTACGTCCACGATGGGTGCACTTGCCCATATGTGTGTTTAGTGTTAGTAAATATCGTGTTTTATAAATTTAAAACTTGGCTAAATGTGTAAAAAGGGCTTAAAATATACATCAAAAATATATTACACTACACACGCATCAAGTTTTTGGCGCCGCTGCTGGGGACACAAGGATTTTAAGAAAGTTAGGAATCAACAGCCTAATCATATTTTTGTTTTTCTTTTTAATTTTTAGGATTTTTTTTTAGTTTTTCAGCTTCTGTAGAGCTCAGCACGGGCCGTGCCCGCTGAACACGCCCCCGTGCTCAATAATTGGAACTGGCAATCCTGTTTTAAGTCAGACAGTAAGCTGAACACGGGGCCGTGCTCACTCAACACGCCCCCGTGCCCAAGATTCACTTACTGAAAACAGAACCGTTAGATCCTGGCGGTTGGTAATTTCTGACATAAACATGAGTGATAGTAATTTTCTTTTTACTTTTGGCACTCTTATGGTACGTGGTGTTAATTATGTGGAGGCGAACATGAAGAAGTAAAATGTTACTTTCTAAATTATAGGCCCCACTACATAGACCCACCGATTCCTTATAACCTTAAGAGGGGCGAAAGTAAAAACAATCACTATCTCTCCCTCGAATGCGCCTAGCCAGATATTCTAGGAGAAATGCTCCTTGACGAGAGAGCTAATTCTAAATTGGTCAAAAGAGCTTAGGAAGGATTTTATTGATCCACCCCAAGACGATGACCATGAAGAAATGTTGGGATCGCATTCCAACAACCTCGTTACTCCCAAAAATACCTTCATACCTAGCAAAGACTTGGACGATAGTCGTCCCTGTGCCGATTGTGCCGTGAAGGACTCTCCATCGACTTCGCTAGGTGCATACATAGACCTGAGCGATTCGGCATACACCTTCTTTAACGAGAGCCCGGAAAAGGGTTGGACTTGTCCACCTAGAATGAAAATAGGAATTACCCTAACCGACAACCTCTTGCGTTCTCGCCTTAGTCTAGGACAATTAAGGTATCTCAGGCACTTTGGGGTTGTCCCAACCAGTCAGGAGCCACCTGATACTACTACGTTCCTTAAAAATTTTTGGCTAGACAAACTTCATAAAAACAGTCTCTCGGCACGGGGCCGTGTCCAGCCAACACGCCCCCGTGCCCACCAAAAGATTCCCTTCTGATCCTTACGTCAGAATACGGACAAACTGTGTCAGAATTCTATCTGCACACGGGGCCGTGTCCACTGAACACGGGGCCGTGTCCAGGATGCTGTCGTTTTCTATAAATGCAGCCAAGAATTCTGCACATTTAGACCAGCTTGGGACAGAGATTTGAAGGAATCTTCTCTCAACTATCCTAGGTAAGTTCTAAAAGAAGGTTCCAACAACCCATCTTGTCCTTTCCTCTCTTAACCATTTCCTTCTTCTTCATCTTTCTCCAAGAACCTCCATTAAAGATTGAATTTTTCAAGCTTTGTTGTAGGGGTTGATGAGTTTTGATCAGGGAATCTTAGTAAAAATATGTTTTATAACATTGTTTTAAGTTACTAATGTTTACAAAGACCCCACAAGTTTAGAAAATGACTTAAAACTTCAAGTTTCCCTGCTCCAAAACTCTGCAGAAAGATGGACACGGGGCCGTGCTCATTGAGCACGGGGCCGTGTCCGGACTACTGTCTCAATAAATAAACTATCTTTAGTTTGTTTTTCGTAGAATGTCAAGTGAAAACAGCGAAACATCTTCCGTGCATTCATCAGACAACCGAAGAGGAAGGAGGCCCTCCATTGAAGCTACACTTGTGCATTATGTGATAGCATTAAGGGAGGCTCTCGACGAAATGACGTCAGTAGAGGAGGTCTTAATCGACCGTATTAACGATCTTACGGTGGGCCTCGAGAATAGCTTCCAAGAGATTAACCTCTTGCACCAGAGGTTAAATATTCTTGTGACACCCCCAACGGAACCGGTCCTCCCTCAACAGGATTGGAACTTGGCACTCGGAGTTAACAACCCTACTGGGTGGGATGACTTTCCGGCGGAACCTCCCATGGAGCACCAACAAGAGATCCAGGTGGAAATCGCAACTCCTCAAACTGACGCTAATGAGCCCTCTTTTCTCCTTCCAAGGGAGGTGGAGGAGTGACTCGCCGACATATGAGGAAAACCACACCCGGAAGAAGGAACTCTATAAGGCCAAATCTAACCAAGACTACTAGCTTCTTGGAAATTTTGCTAATTAAAATAATGTGTAGGCTAGAACTCCATGGTTTAATGCTTCTTTATCTTCTTATTTAACTTAATATAAATTTAGGACTATGTAAGATCGCTCTATGGTTTTAATGGAATGATGGTTTTAAGGATTGGATGGTTCATAATAAATAAAACACACTCATGGTGGTAAAGGATGAAAAGGGAAACGAGAAACTTGGACCCATGCACAAGAACAAGGCCACACGACATCAATTTCTCCGATACAGAAGGTTCAACACGGGCCGTGTCCAACCAACACGGCCCCGTGCTGCACCCCCTGCAGAAAAATGCCCAGTTCAGGTAACTGGACACGGGCCGTGTTCACCAGACACGCCCCCGTGCCCAGGCTTCTGTTTCTTTTCTTTAATTTTCGTTACTGGCACCTGAACACGGGGTCGTGTCCGGTCCCCACGGGGCCGTGTCCAGACTGCCAGTAACATAAAATCTTTGCTTTTAACACCATATTACACATCTAATCAACCTAAAAATTTATTTTTGGGACACATTGAGGACAATGTGTAATTTAAGTGTGGGGGGGGGGGGATGCTAAAACCTTGAAATTTTGCAAGTCCTAAAAACAAGCCTTACACAAAACTCTATTGGAACCGCTAATCACCCCAAATTTTTTCAAAAAAAAATTCAATTTTTTTTCTTTACTTGTCTAAAGTTTAAGTTGGGAATTCTAAGATTAATAAGGTTATATTTTTACAAGTTTACAACCAATAGCGTCGTGATAAAAAGAACCAACATACGAAAATTACGAAACGGCATGACAAGCTTAGTTAAAATTTGATTATATATACTTGATCATATAGAAAAACTCATTCCCACAAAAAGTGAGTTTTGAGCCTTTATTGAGCATACAAATACACATCTTTAGACTAAATGCTCATTTTTCGTTTCTTGTGTGAATAGCCGATTGGTTCTTACGACTCTAGAACTTGCCACGACGATTTATTCCCGGTCCTTACCAACTTAAACCCAAGTAAGTAAATGATGGAGGCATTAGGACTAACCCTTTTTCTTTCTACACCATTATTTTTCAATTTTTTTACCACCTACCCAAAATTCCCCTAGTTAACCCCTTTGAGCCTAAACCTTTCATTTCTTTACCCTAAAACCCTTTTACCCACCAAAACCCTTTTTATTTTTTACCCTTTATTTTAGTAACAAGCTCGGTTTTCGTGAGACTGAAAAAAAAATGATGATGATGAAGTAGAAATAAACAAACAAAGCTCTTAAAACAAAAGCTTGTTTGAAGAAATACTAAAACAAAATGTTTTACGAAAACCGACGCTTTTTACGCTTTTCGCCCTTTTCTACTAACCACTAACCCACTCACCCACCTTTAGCCCAAGCCTTTACCCAAAAAGTCCTCTTGATATATACAAAGGTAACAAGTTAAAAAGGAGGAGGATTGATTGCTTGGCAAGCTTATGGTAGGAATAAGTTCCATGCCGCTCTCGAGTGATTCACTAAAAATACACCTTCGGCCGAGTGTGAGTGATTTCTCCCGTGAGGTATGTGAACTTGTATATAAATGGAATTTTAAAAAGGCATGTTATGCCCAAATAAGTAATTTCTCCTATGAAACGTTCTAAATAAATCATAACGAATAGGATTGTAAATAAATAAAAATAAAAACCCAAAAAAATCTTGGATTTCCGACACTCTATGACAAGCCAAAACCTTCTCTTCTACCCATTCCATTTGGGAGTGAAAGCCACATATTAAAGAGTTTTGCAAGAGGACAAGCAAAAGTTCAAGTGTGGGGGTATTTGATGTGTGTAAAATGCAACATATAAATTACATCAAATGAGGCATAAAACTAACCCTTTTTTAGTACTAATGTTGGAAAAAGAGTGTTTTTGTCTTCCTTTTGTATTTTCAGGATTAAATGAGTTCAAATTCACAAAAGAAGCAAAAAGACAGCTAAATCTAACATAAATACAACAAAAAGAACAAAAGTGGATTGCCCGACCCATCAACAGCATCCTCCCAAGCAAAATAGAGAAGGCAGAAGACTGAACATGCCCCGTGCTCAGCCAGCACGGGGCCGTGCCCAAGAAGCAGCAGAAAAGACAAACCTATAGAAGCTTCTATTGCCCACCACAGGGCCGTGTCCAGCGGACACGGGGGCGTGGCAAAAGTACAGCAGGCGCATTAATTGTAATTGCGAATTACAATTAATGAAGAGAGAGAGTGTCAGACAGGCACGGGGGCGTGTCCAGCGGACACGGGGCCGTGCCCAGCCTTCTGTTCTGCCTATAAATAGGAGTGCTTGGCTTCATTGCAACTCATCCCTTGGCACACCACCTCTCTCACACTTCATCCACCACCCACCACCATCACAACACCATCATCCACCACCATCATCCATTGTCCATCATAGAGTGTGTTAGTCGTCTTCGGATCCAAGATTGATCGTAAGAGCTCTTGACAATCAAGGCCATGTTTGCCTAAGTCTCTTACATCACTTGGTGAAGACAAGTGTTTAGTATAATACTTTTTATTTTTAATCTTTTGCACTTTTTATTTGGTTTTGTATTAATGACTTTAATAACTAGTTGCTTATGTTGAAGGTGATCTTTCCTTATCGTTTGTCCGTGGTGTCTTGGCATTATTTTACTGTCTATATAAAATAAAAGATTTTCACCATTCATATCTCCACGGTCTATATGGAGGTATGTTGGCTACCTGGTCGGGGGTTAAGGGAACGGTTTGGTAAGGGTCTTGCCCTTGTTCAGCGTTTAGAGGTCTTGCAAGGGACCTGGGTCAAATTTAGTAGGATCTCCTTCAATACCCATAGGTATTGGATGGCGGGGATCCAAACTCTTTGACCCCCTCATAAGTTAACTACTATTAATACTATAACCCGGCTATTTAGGACTGTATCCCTGCTGACTCAGACTACTTAGTCGAGGGTAACGTCACCGCCAAAAGCGGGGCCTACCATAATTTGCATTAATAACTTAATTTATTATCTTCCAATAATCCAACCCTTTAGGATTGTATCCTTGCTGACTCAAACTACTGGGTTGAGGGTAACGTCGCCTTCAAAAGAGGGGCCTACTACAATAACTAAGATAATCTCTTAAACAAGTGCAAAAGTGCGAAAATAATCAAAGGTTATACTAATACACGAGTCGGATCCAAGTGATTCATCTTGTCTATCTGTTTTTATTTTATTTTTTATTTTTCAGCATTTAGTTAGTTTTTATTTTCTTAGTTTAAAAACTTTTTCTAACATTTTGATTTGATTAGACGTTGAGGATAAACCGGTACTAAAAGCTCTTGTGTCCTTGGACGACCTCGGTATCTTACCAACACTATACTACGTCCACAATGGGTGCACTTGCCCATATGTGTGTTTAGTGTTAGTAAATATCGTGTTTTATAAATTTAAAACTTGGCTAAAAATGTAAAAAGGGCTTAAAATATACATCAAAAATATATTACACTACACACGCATCAGTAGATTGCGTAAGTTTTAAACAACAGATAAGAGGCAAAGTTCCTAGAACTATAGACTAGGCAAAGCATTCCTACTTTCCCTAATTCCCTATAGTTATGGCGCTAATACCAATCTGTCATGTAACACCCCGTGTTATGAAAGTCAAAGTATAAGTCAAAGTCAAAGTCAAAGAAAGAAAAGACTGCACATTGCGATCTGTCACTGCTTGCTTAACTATGGATTGTATACCTTGACTTGTAATTGAAACTTTATTTTTAATTGCTTTAGTTGTATTATGTGGAGTATCTATTAATAATCGATGTTTATCGCATGTTTTATCGCCTTATCGCTAATCGCATTGCAATCGCGCTCGCACCATGATTGGTAGATTCTGAATATTGTTTTACGTGTGTGTTACTTGTGCATGTTTACTTTATGTTTGTTGTGATTAATCGAAACACAATCGCAATTCTAGCGCAACGCAATTGAATCGCAAACGCTAAACGCAAGTAATTAGGATGATTGTATGTTAGATGTAGTATTTGTGTGGTTATTATTAATCTATCGCATCGCTTAATCGAAACTCGCTTAAATGCATCGCAACGTCCAAAACGCGAAACGAAACATCGAAACGCAACTCGTCGGAGCCACTCGATCGAATGACCATTCGATCGACTGGCCATCCGATCGGATTGCCATCCAATCGAAGTGTCATTCGATCGGCGCACAATCCGACACTTGCTCCTCTTTTCCATTTTTGGCAACCTATAAATACCCCCTGTCACATCACAAGTGATGTGACAGCTCCCTCTTTCGACCAGCAGCGTTCCAGACCTCTTTTCTCTCGATTTCTCGCGATTCTTGTAAGTTTTCACCTCCAATCTTGTACTTCTATGATCTACACACACTTCTTCATCATTTTTACCTTTGAATCTTAACTTCTAACCATGAACTCAGCGGATTTGAGGTGTTCTAGGATAATATCATCATGGAGTCCTTATAAACTTCAAGTTTTGGCCTTATTCCACCATGAACAACTCAGATCTGAAGGATTTCCACATGATTAAACAATGTTTTCGCATAGATCTAAACATTTTCAAAGTTAAAAGGATTAAAAGATACTTTCCACCTTTCTTTCAACTCTTTTACACTCAATGCACTCAAAACTGATAGAATTGGAGCTCATTCAGGCCTTCTACTCTTCTCTAGTGATGTGTCAGTTTGGGATCTAAATCCTATCAATGAGACAACCGATTTTGGGTTGAACATGAATCCACCCATCATGAACAGTTAACTGATCGGATTGGGGTGATTCCCGTTCGATCGGATAACCTAGGTCTGATGGAGTTTCCGTTGTTTAACACGTTGTCATACCGTCTCGATTAAACTGCAAATTTCTCGAAATAATCAAGTTCAAGACGATCAGATTCGTTGGGACGAATTGCCATCCGATCGAACTTCACTCCGATCGGATTGCACTTGAGCTCCACCACTTAAACAATTTTCAAACATCTGAATGTCGAACGGATTGCCATCCGATCGGATTGCCATCCGATCGATTGACATTTGGATCTTCAACACTTAAATTTTTATAATTTTCAAAGATCATCAGTTTCTAACGGATTGCCATCCGATCGGAAGACCATCCGATCGAATGACCATCCTGCTGTGAACTTGTTCTCAACTGAAAGGTCTCGCCAATTGGATCGCTATCCGATCGAACGACTGTTCGATCGATCAACCTGAAGGGTAGAGATACTTCTCTGTTTTCAAAATGCTACAACGAAAATTTCAAAGCCATCATACACAAACACATCCTTCCCAAACGAATGTCAATCTGACCGAATGGCCATTCGATCGGATGACCATCCGAACGGATTGACATCCGATCGAATGACCATCTGATCGGATTGCCATCCGATCGGATTACCACTCGACACTTGTTCACTTTGCATCGTTTAACGCGCTGTTCTTCGCTTATGCTATCGTTAACTGTTCAGGCTAATCTCTCAGCGCTCCCTTCAATCCAAGAGAGTGTTTACTTGTTAAACGCTGTCTGTGAGTATACTCGATCCCTTTTTGCTTTATGCACTTTTGGGTGTTACATACATTACTTATTCAAATCACAATCGACACACAACGCAAACACTATTTATACGCTGACCATTATTGCATGTTACGTGTCATTCGACGAATGCTTGTATGTTATGTTAACACAGTGATTGTTGCCTGACACCTTAGCAACGATAGTACTATAGTTTTGACCCAGCACCTGTCGTGGACAGGGGTTGTTAAGGGCTTTACTTCACGTGTCCCAGTGGGGATATGTGTTGCGCATTCTACAACTCGCAGTCATGTCTGTGCATATTTCATTGTCGATAACCTACTAGCTTTCACTTTGCTACATGTTACATGCTGGTTGTGCGTAAACAATTTCGAACTCTACTATACTATTAAACTTATATGCTCACCTTTACACTATGTGTATTGACCTCTATTTTAACGCATGTGACAGGTGTTTAAATGCTTAGGATGATATGCCCTTGCTTTTGTGGAATCAAGTAGGAGAGTCTAGAAACAAAGACAATTTATTTAATCTAAGTTGTCGGAACATGTTATTTGTCTTTGAGATATCTATGTCTGTAATAATTGATTTGCTTGATGGGTTATGATATGGGACATAATATTAACTATCCAGTAATTTAGTTATTATGGAATATCTCTTGGACAATCTGTTTCGCTCAGTGCCGGCCCCGATGTTTCCGTCATCGGTTGGGGTGTGTGATGTGCACAAAATGCAACATATAAATTACATCAATTGTGGCATAAAACTAACCCTTTTTTAGTACTAATGTTGGAAAAAGTGTGTTTTTGTCTTCCTTTTGTATTTTCAGGATTAAATGAGCTCAAGTGAACAAAAGAAGCAAAAAGGCAACTAAATCTAACATAAATACAAGAAAAGGAACAAATGTGGCATGCCCGACCTCTCGATAGCATCTTCCCAAGCAAAACAAGAGAACAGAAGGCTGAACACGCCCCGTGCTCAATGAGCACGAGGGCGTGCCCAAGTGTCAGCAGAAAAGACAAAGTTGTAGAAGCTTCTATCACCCACCACGGGGGCGTGCCCACTGGACACGGGGCCGTGGTCAACTCTAAGATTCGCAGAATCTCGGGAAATCTTGATAGTACAGATACGCTTCTGCACACGGGGTCGTGCCCAGCAGACACGGGGGCGTGGTCAACTAATGCATACAAACTGTAATTAATGAAGAAAGAGAAGGAGGATGGACACGGGGCCGTGCCCGAGCTGTTGTTCAAGCTATAAATAGGAGTGCTTGGCTCATTTGCAAACCATCCCTTGGCACACCACCTCTCTCACACTTCACCCACCCACTACCACCATCACAATACCATCATCCACCACCATCACAACACCATCATCCACCACCATCATCCATCATCCATCATAGAGTGTGTGAGTCGTCTCGGGATCCAAGATTGATCGTAAGAGTTCTAGACAATCAAAGGCCATGTTTGCCTAAGTCTCTTACATCACTTGGTGAAGACAAGTGTCTAGTGTAATACTTTTTATTTTTAATCTTTTCGCACTTTTTATTTGGTTATGTATTAATGACTTTAATAACTAGTTTCTTATATTGAAGGTGATTCTTCCTTATCGTTTGTCCGTGGTGTCTTGGCATTATTTTACTGTCTATATAAAATAAAAGATTTTCACCATTCATATCTCCACGGTCTATATGGAGATATGTTGGCTACCTGGTCGGGGGTTAAGGGAGCGGTTTGGTAAGAGTCTTGCCTTGTTCAGTGTATAGATCCTGTAAGGACCTGGGTCAAATTTAGTAGGACCTCCTTCAATACCCACCGGTATTGGATGGCGGGGGTCCAAACTCTTTGATCCCCTCATATGTAAGCTACTATTAAAACTTTAATACGGCTACTTAGGACTGTATCCTTGCTGACTCAGACTACTTAGCCGAGGGTAACGTCACCTTCAAAAGAGGGCCTACCACATTATGCATTAATAACTTAATTATTTATCTTTCAATAATCCGACCCTTTAGGATTGTATCCTTGCTGACTCAAACTATTGGGTTGAGGGTAACGTCACTTTCAAAAGAGGGGCCTACTACAATAACTAAGATAATCTCTTAAAAAGTGCAAAAGTGCGGAAATAATCAAAGGTTATACTAAACATGAGTCGGATCCAAGTGATTCATCTTGTCTATCTGTTTTTATTTTTATTTTATCTTTCAGCATTTTAGTTAGTTTTATTTTTCTAGTTTAAAAACCTTTTTTCTAACTTTTGATTTGATTAGACGTTGAGGATAAACTGGTATTAAAAGCTCTTGTGTCCTTGGACGACCTCGGTATCTTACCAACACTATACTACGCTCACGATGGGTGCACTTGCCCATATGTGTGTTTAGTGTTAGTAAATATCGTGTTTTATAAATTTAAAACTTGGCTAAAAAGTGTTAAAGGGCTTAAAATATACATCGAAAATATAGCACACTTCACGCACATTAGTGTGACATGTCACACCCCAACCGATGGCGGAAACATCGGGGCGCGACACTAAGCGTTCAGATTTTACTCGAGAGATTTCATAGCACTATTTGTTTCAATATAGATTAATCCAAATTTCAAAGATAAGTCTAAAATGTCAACCAAGTTTCACAACCAACATAAAGTATCAAATAACATAACAAATCAAAGATTGTTCAAAATTCTCTAATTATTTGTGGTGAGTTTCTAAGCATCATCCTAGCTTGTTTCTTGATTCCCAACTACTATCAACCTGCAACATGTATTAAAATATAATCAACAAAAATGTTGGCGAGCATACAAGTTTGAATACGTAGCATAATAGTTTAAAAACTCATATCCAACATGAAAACACATATAAATTTCCACCATGCTAGTTTATGCAGTCCAAGTGATAGCCCAAGTTTCCAATGCGTTAAATACCTTTCCCAAAGACTAACGGGAGGTTAAATGTCTCATCCTAACAATATGATGCGGGCCCAAGTGTGGAGGAGCGGGCTATTTTGTATTTGGAGGCCCAAGATCGTGTAACAAAAGGGGCTTCACTAAAATGGCTCTAACTTGGGCTACGGGGGTCCGTTTTGGGCGTGCGACCAGGCGAAACGAACGTGAGAACGAGCTCCATCTTGCTGCAAACGCCTATGGCAGTTTGGGTCATTGTCCGGGCCAAAAAACGCTTATTTCCATGAGTTATTTTATGTTTTGTGTTTTTAGTGGGTTTTTTGGACTTTTATTTTGTTCTAGTTTTTGGCCCAAGTGTGTTTTAGGCCCATTTTCGAATTTCGGTCTCTATTTATATGTTGCTAAAGCTAATGAAAAGTTCAGAATTGAATTTTGAAACTACTTAATTTTCACTTCAAATTCCGTGGCCTTTGGGTTGCAATTTGGGGGTTGGGGAAGAACTACACGGGTATTCGTAGAATCAACGTGTTGATCTTCATTTTCCGAAACACACGCTACATCACAATACCCCAAAGACTAACGGGGAGGTGCATTACCCCTATAGCGCTACCATTGTTAAGGCGGAACTACACACAGGGATTAAACGTTCACATAGCATAAAAGCCTCAAGAATCACAAGTTTCAAGTTTCATGTTTAAATGGATAGAGTATGTTTCCAAATAAGTTTCAAGTGTCAAGTGTCTTGATATAGAATACATGTTGCATCCCAAAAATGTTTAAAACAAAAGGGGATCGAGTATACTCACAGTGGGTGCTAAAAACCAAACACTTCTAAGATTGGATCGAAGGGAGCGCTGGATCTGCCTGCGTGCGGGAACAGAGCATAAGTCCTCTAAGAGCTGACCCGGTTGGGAACAGAGTGTCGAACGGTGTGAAAAATCGAGTAAAAGCATCTGACAGACTACCTGAGTGGATGGTCATCCGGACGGATGGTCATCCGGATGGATGGCCATTCGAACAGTGGGTGTTTGCGAACTGTTAAAGTTTCAAATGTTGTGATCATAGTGTCCTGTAAAACAAACAAGTGTCATGATAATCAGATCATCTGGATGAATGGTCATCCGATCGGATGACCATTCGGACAAATGGTCAGTGAGTGTAGTGTGGTGAAATTTTCCAAGTTTTGAGTTAACGGAGATGGTGTAACGACGCATCAAACAACGGAAACGAATCAACCCAGCTCGTTCAGTCGGTTGGGAACCACCCCTTCTCGAACTGGCGGATCGTTTATGGCGAGGTTTCATGTTTGGACCCGTTAATCGGCTCGTTTTCCGGTGAGAATCAGTTTTCAAGCCAGCTTTCGGCTAAGGAACGAGTCGGAAGTCGGTTTGAGTCTGATCTTACCCATGTTCTGTATAAAAATTGAAGAAAAGTCCGAAAATTAGTTGTAAATGTGATGTTCATCAGATCGAGCCGGAAACTATGTGAAATTCCATCAGATCTGGTGTAAAAGTGTGAGATTCTTAAGTTTTTGTATAAAAGTTGTGAAAATCTATTAGATCTATGGCCGTTCTTGCTTAAATGGTGCTCCACAATAGTTTGTACCAACATCTGAGTGGAAATCACCTCCAAAAGACTCCAAATCAGTCGATTTTCATGAGGAAGTTGAAGTGTTCGTGTGATTTTGTTGAAGAACACGATGTAGGAGTGATAAATGATGATAGTTGTACAAGAATCAAAGAAGAATACTTACAAAAACAGTTCGAATCATGATCAGAGTGCTTGAGAGTGCGTGTGGTCGGATGACAGGGCCAAAGGTGAAAATGAAATGTCAAGGGACCTATTTATAGGGGATGTTGATAGTTAAGGCGGTGCATAGTGTAAGGGGTCGGATGGCTATTCGGTCGAATGGTCATCCGATCGGATGTCCATTCGGACAGCCGAGATCCGTTTGCTAGTTTTCCAACTTTGCTTCGTTTTGCGAGTTTGATTAAGCTTGCGTTGTGTATTATCATGAGTAACCATCACAAGGTAACATTATGTAAATAACACAAAAGTTTCCAAGTTTCAAGTCTGTGTTTAAGGTAGTTTCTCATTCAATAAGTATCAAGTTTCTCGTTCAACCAAGTATCAAGTTTCTCCTTTAATCAATATCAAGAGTCAAGAGTCAAGTGTCAAGAATCAAGTTTCTCGTTCCACAAGTGTCAAGAGTCAAGAATCATAACATAGAACAAAGAATCATATCACTTCGTTCATAAGTATGTATAAAGTATCACAAAAGTCAAGCATCACAAGAGTCAAGATTCGGTCTAGTCATATCGTTCACAGTTAAGGCGTCAAGAATCATCTCATAGAGTAAAAGTCTCACGTAGTTTAACATGATTAAGATCAAATAGTTTCATTTCCATTATGATCGTCTGTCTCGAGAGTAAAAGTATCACAAGATAGGAAATACGAGAAGACTTGCTATTTATACGTTAACATCAGAAGCAGGGCGTTACACTAAGACTCACAATGCAATGAACAAACATAAAAGTAAAAGAGAGAGAGGCAAGATCTCACAACAGCGTTCAACTCCTTCCAAGCAGATCTGAATCTGTAACCTTCTAGGGTTACAAACCACAGATCAGAAAGCTAACCACAACCTGGTCAGTTTGCCCTAAATCTTCTAAGGATTTCAGATACCAACACAGGATGTAATACCACCAGAAGATAAGAGATCTTCCACCAAAACCTCCAAACCCTAACTAGGGTTTCACTGCACCAGATTTACACCGACACGCTTCCCAAGATCAAGATCCAAACTGTTCTTCGAGGAAAGAAGAACACAAACCCCAAACAGTAAGAATCAAACCCTAAAACTCACAGCGGAACAACCAAGATCAGAAATCAAGAGCCAATATAGCTGTGATACCATGTAAAATGGTATGAAATCAACACAGAACAACAAAGAAGCGACAAAATGGTGACAAAACTTTTATTAATTACCCAAACCAGAAAAACACCCCCCAAACCCTAGATCTTACAATAAGTAAGATCTTAGAACAATACAAACTTAGATGATCAACTGATAACAATCAGTTGACCTAGAACAACTAAAACTACAACATCTCACAAGAGATCTAACAGATCACACATGATCTAAACAACAACGAGTAAACCCTAATCGTACAAAAGAGAGAGAATAGAACAATCTGGAGGTGTTAACCATCGAATGAAGGCTTTCACTCGCTTATATACTCAGGTCAAAAGACACTTCCACTTCAGCCCATCATCAATTCAGCTTTTACACTTTAGTCCTCAGAACTTTCCAATGCAACCTTTCACTTTATGATGTGTACACTTAACACCCTCATCAACATAACAATATAACTGAATATGTAACAACTTTATAACACAATACCAATGTTGCAACATGAATTAATAAAACGTTGCAAGTATTATTTTAACAATGAAGAATAAGGAGTCATAAATTGGGAGTTGGTGTATACAGAGTACTCAACAAGGAGCATGCTAACTTGGATATAAATTTTATTTTTCTTGTATAAACACTTGGTTTTTTTTTAATCTCACTCAAATGTTATCATAATGACTAAATTGAAGGTTTCTATTTGCGTTGTTTTTCAAGATTTCATAAATTTCAGTTAGTTGATTTGTTTTATCAACTGTAAGTTAAAGGTTTCTATGCTTTGCTTGTCAAGATTTCATAAATATTTGAACTGTTTCATAAGGAAACGATGCATTGTTCTCATTATATGATGTTTGTGTAGAACCCAAAGTTAAAAGTGTGGCTAAATGTAAGACACAATATAATTTTTTAAAAATTTTTTTTTATAGGGATCGTTATTTGGTATTAGTATTTTTTTTTTTTTTTTGCTATCAATTAAGTTAGTAAGAACTTACAAACATAATATGTGTATTGGTGACTGGTGGGGGATCCCGGTCCTGTCAAGTGCAAATGATAGCTGGGTGGTTTGGAGGTTGGACGGGTCAAGTGATTTTTCAAGTCAGACGATTTAGTGCATTTGAAAGACAAGAAAAGACTTGGTGTTTAACCAAACTCAAGTCTCTTTACAAAAGATAATGACGGACATAAAAGCCCTAAGCTTTTTGTGGGTCGAAGCCCGAGCGAAGCAAGTGGATTTGGTTTGGGAAACATGGGCTGGCTTTAGTTTGGAAGAATAAGCTGGTAATATGTGCAATGTATGTATTGTTTGGTGACCTTTTGATATAAATTAGTCATAAACCCCTGCGTTGCAGGGCGGGGGGCGTAAAACCATGCTACCAGTGTTGTGGGGCGGGAGACGTAAAGCCGTGCTAAGTAGCAATTAAACGAAGACCAAAACCGAGAAAAATCATAAAACAAAATTACGAATTTTTAACACTTAGTGACTCACGTGACGTAAACCATAGACGAATGCGAATGTATACCAACACGTATTAAAAAATTAAAGGGGGTAAAAAGCAGACCAAATGTGACCAACGAACATCATGCTAAGTAGCAACCAAATAACAATCAAACATGAGAAAAAACGTAAAACAAAACTATTATAAAAACAAAACTAATTTAAATTTTGTCACAAAATTATAACAAAGCCAACGTAGAAATAACGTTAAAGTTAATATATACATATATACGGGAAAATAATGTTAAAGTTAGATATACGGAAAAAAAGCTTAAAAACAAAAACATAAGAAAAATGGGTTACTGTTTGTTACCAAGTGTCACAAAATTAAATGTTACTGTGATCAAAACTAAAATCTGAAAAGTATACTTGCACAAATTGATGTTGACTAAAAGTTAACTGTTGTTTGACCTTTTATGTTTTAATATATATACAACAAAATTAAATGTTACTGTGATCAAAACTAAAATCTGAAAAGTATACTTGCACAAATTGATGTTGACTAAAAGTTAACTGTTGTTTGACCTTTTATGTTTTAATATATATACAATATATATACAATATACAATTTGGTCATAGCTAGCTTCCTGGTGGTTGTGAACTTTTTGTAATAAAACTGAATATTGATTGGCCGTTAAACAAAAATTTCTCGGTCAATTATAGGAGGTGAAATTCAAATAGATGCTTTATTAGCATTTTGGTTAGATGTAAACAGAGTTGTGGCCGTTAAAAAAAGATTTTGGCTTGTAA
Organism: Helianthus annuus; assembly: GCF_002127325.2. NCBI lineage: Eukaryota > Viridiplantae > Streptophyta > Magnoliopsida > Asterales > Asteraceae > Helianthus > Helianthus annuus. The sequence goes on along the minus strand of NC_035446.2, from coordinate 154,313,124 downwards.
TGTATTAGGTTGAACGTATTTTGAATACGTTCTTTTAAACTATTGTATGATATTTTAGACTATTAAATTTTGAGAGTTAAGTATAAAATTTCCTTTTTAAATTCAAGCCTAACAAAGCCGAGTCGAGCCAACTCGATTAAAAACCAAGCCAAACTCGAGCTTAGATTTTTAGCTTGATTTTATGTTCGAGCTGAGCCAAACCAACTCGATTTATAATCGAGTCGAACCCAAGCTTGCCCTGACTATGCTCTATTCAACTCGTGATCAACCCTAGACAAAATGTTATTAGTGTATACTAACTAAATAATAAATAACTAATATACTAGTAACAATATCCAAATAAAGAGTATTACCAATTACTTATGGTACCAATATTTAAGTAAATTGCATTTTTGTTTCTTATTTAAGTATATTGCAATCAACTAATAAATTCAAAAGGAGTGTTTCCCCCAATTCTATAACAATGTCTCTCGCTGTGTGATCAACACTTTCGTTGACCCATTTTTGTATCAACTCTCACTCACTAACCAAAAAGACAACATATCATTAGTTACAACCATTCTATACACTTTAATTATCAACTTCAAATCAACAAGTTATTGAAGGCTTCCAAGGCCATAAGCCAGAAAACCAAGCAGAATCTCCAAGTTTGACATCAATGGATGTTGTTTTACCTTCATTTTCACGAGTCCTTTTTATCTCGCTTTCTTCAATCGCGGCTAATGGGACATGAACATTAATAGGTGATCCAGGATCCGTTGTTTCTGACTCAACCGCGACTAGCCGATTAACCATTTCCAAAACCTCACTCATCTTTGGCCTTGATTTTGGGTTTCTAGACAAACACTTGTTTGCAATCAATGACAACTTCAGTGCAGATTTCAGCGGGTACTTACCTTCAAGTCTAGTATCAACTATGAGTGGAAAGTTTTTCACATCTAGGAAAGGTCTCACCCATTCTAGAAGCTTCTGCTCCTCTGTGGGTCGGTTTCTATCAAATGGGCGTCTACCCGTTATGAGCTCATAAAGAAACACCCCATAACTCCATACATCATTCTTGGTAGTTAGACGACCGGTCTGTATGTATTCTGGAGCCGAATATCCCATTGTTCCTACTACCTGATCGCATTATTTCTTAGAAATTATTTACAAGCTTTAAGTAGAAAACTGATGTTACAAAAATCTATCATAATTAATAATGTGAGGTTACCGCTGTTGTGACATGTGTATATCCTTCTTTAGGACCTAACCGAGCTAATCCAAAATCCGAAAGCTTAGCGTTCCATTGATCGTCTAGAAGAATATTTGAAGATTTGAAATCTCTAAATATAATCTACCAAAAATGCATCAATAGTGACAAAACTAATCAGGGATCATGTACAGGAAATGGAAATGTATAGTTTTTGTAAAAGTATTGAGAAAATATATTAATGAATATATACAAGAAGTAAAACCAAAATATCTAGATGAATTAACTATATACAATAACAGTTTCTAACTGCATAAAAGTAATACCTGGAAGTCCAGTCCTTCATGTAAGTATGCCAAGCCACGAGCGGCGTCTTGAGCCACTTTTAACCTCATTGACCACGAGAGCGTTTTTGGGGATTTGCTAGATAAATAGTATTCTACACTTTTATTAAGCATATACTCATATACTAAAAGCCGTTCGATTTCTTTACCGTGATCTTCTGCACAATATCCAACTAGTTTAACAAGATTCGGATGCTCAACGATCCCAAGAACATTCACCTCTGTCACCCATTCCTTATGCCCCTGTTCCATCACACAACCAAGCTTATAAATTTATGACCAGCAGGAATTAAAAAAGTGTCAAAACCAGGATATGTTAATAAATTAAAATTGTATAAAAAATCAATGAAATTTGCCTGAAATCCTCTTTTGCCAAGCTGCTTGACAGCCACATTGAGATCTTTACTAGGATCGCGAGGATTTCTAATGGTGCCAGTGTATACAGACCCGAACCCACCCTCTCCAAGCTTTACAGAAAGACTAAAGTTTTTGGTAGCCGACTTGAGCTCGGAAAATTTGAACTCTTTAAGATTACTTGGCATTCTGGAGAAACTAGGATAAGATTTGGACATTTTTAATTTAGTTGTTGGATCATGGACACTTTGGTCACTTGACTCCGATCCAGATGCAGTACGATCTGTAAATCCAGAGCTCAAGGACCGGATTGTGCTTTGTGTTGGACTTATTGGCGGTTCATCCTTGCCGTCACAGTAAGAGAACTGAAAGCACATCATAGCGTCTCAAAGGGTCCTGTATCGCCTGCAAAACCACAACAGTGATCGCTACAGCTAGCGATATGTATTTAGTCAAATATATTAGTTATGTTTACTGTAATTGTTTCTACCATAATTATAGTATATGGTATATCCCTATGTATATAATTAATATTAATAATACATAACAACTTAAGGAGTTTTTCATATATTTCTATAGTTACCATCATGACTCACTCCCATTTGTTTTCTCAAATCTTTTATTCATCTAACTAAAATACTCAGTTATCCAATGATGATTTGAAAATTTTAGATTTTTTTCACCCAACAAATTAAATTCTTAATTAACTGAAATCATATAAGTAACAACTGATTTTCGATTAAATAAACTGGATTATACATAAGCAAATTCAAACATATTTGTTAATAACAAACAGCATATAATCAAGAATTAACATCATGCATCCTTCATCACATAATAAAAAAAAATACTATACACATAGTGAAGAAATCATGAAAAAATCAGTTATTAAACTGGAAAACAAAGCATAATAAAGTTTTGAAATACAAGTGAATAAACTAAAACATAGAACATGAGGAGTTAGTTACCTTAACCACCAGCTGGCGATCACAAGAGATCAAAACTGAATTATCCAAGAAGAAAAAGAGCAATTGAATAGAGAAACAGGGTGCAAACTGGAGAGGATGGAAGTTTTGACTTTTGACCAAACCAATGAAGAATGCATAAAGAATAACAGAAATAAAATATAAAAAACCAGCGGCTGAAAGTGACATTAAAAATATACTATTTTAATAATATGGATAAAATGACAGGTATTGGATTCGTTTAGTATTTTATTAATTTATATAGACGCATTTTTTTTTTTCCTATGGAAAACTCTAGATTTAATTTTTCTAATTCAACTGCTACAAAGACATTCTTGTGTCTCATGAGCATTTCTTTACTACATTATTATAGTTTAATATTGTTTATTAATTTGTTAATTGAAACTTATATAAGTTGGTATTTTATGTAAAAAGAAACATATATATGCAAGCATCAAAATTGAAAACGTAAGGTCAACTCAAGACTTAAACTGATTTGAGTTAAATACGAGCAGAATGTTAGGTGAGGTTGTAACACAGATATGAGATTACAAATGGAACTAGCTCAATTGGTTCGTATTATATATTAGCAGTTTGACCACTCAACTTAATGTTCAGCTTTAGTAGTTATTCTTATTACAATATGTAAATATTATGTAAATAATATTCACCAATATCTTAGGAGATAATTATATATTTGATAAGTTTCTATATTTCTTGTATTGTATCTCACCCTATTTAAAGGGATGCTATTATTCAATGGAGGACACGAATTATTATTGATCCATAAACACTTTTATGGTATCAAAGCTCACGCTCTATAAACCCTAGCCGTCGCAAGTTTCCAGCCGTCGCAAGCTTCCTTTTTTTCCGGACTTCCCCTGTTTCGACAGCCACCATGACCGGCAAAGAGCATACGTCCAACACCGAACCGAAATTCCCCTCCCTGCATCCGGCTTATACCGTGACCAACATTCAAAACAAGGTCCGCACTCTTGACGGCACCAAGGTCACGTATTCCTCATGGGTAAAGCTTTTCAAACTACATGCAAAAGCTTACAAGGTTCTTGATCACATCGACGGCACGACTGCACCAAAGGAAGGCGACGATGAGTATGATTCCTGGCAAGAGATCGACGCCCTCATTCTACAATGGATCTACGCTACACTGTCCGACGAATATTTGGTTCGGGTTCTTAAAACCGACGCTACGGCGCGAGCCACATGGGTCAAACTCGAAGGTATTTTCCTCAACAACAAAGGCTCTCGAGCTACAACTCTTGAGCATGACTTCACAAACCTCACACTTGGAGCCTGTGCATCCCTCGATGAGTACTGCCAAAAACTTAAAGACATCGCCGAACAACTAGGTGACATCGGATTTCCGGTCAGCGAGCCACGACTCGTTATGCAACTTATTCGAGGCCTACCGTCCGAATACGATGTTACCGCTGCCCTCATCAATCAAACCTCCCCCACATGGGATGAAGCTCACACCAGTCTACAAAAAGAACAACAACGCCAAGCCGCTCGCCAAAACAACAATCAGTCGGTGCTCGTTACCACTCCGGTTCCCGCTACTACCACCACCGAACCACCTACCCAACCTAACAACCAACCCGCACCAAATACCGCCCCTACCGATCCTAACCGGTACCCACCAAACTTTTATGACCCGAACCGTCCTTGAGGCCGTGGTCACGGCTACCGTGGTGGTCGTGGTCGGGGTTATCGGGGATGCGGCAACTATCCTAATTCTCACTGGAACCAACCCTCACCCAACTATCCTCCCACTTACGGCCCACAGCAACCTCCGGCCCCTTTCCCCTCCTGGAACACACCGCCCACCCCATACCCCTCCCAAGCTTGGGCCCCTAATCAACCCCCTCCTACTTACCCAAGCCCAATACAACCAGGCCCATCTTGCTTATCAGCAGGCCCAAATGCAACAACTAGCCCAACCGCCTCCCACCCCTACCCAATTCCACGACCCGAATGTCTTTAATGCATTAAGCCCGACAGACATCGGCACGGCTCTCTCCATGATGCAAATCAATAACCCGGACACTTCGTGGAACATGGACACAGGAGCATCATCTCACATCACCTCCAATATCGGTAAAATTTCTACTCCCTTGTCTTTTTCTTCAAGTATTATTCTCGTTGGAAATTGCCATAAACTACCAATTACAGGATCTGGAAATTCCTTACACACTGTCTCAACCAAAACCTACCAACTTAATAATGCTCTTCATTCACCCACTGTTATAAAAGATTTACTTTCTGTTCGTAAATTCACTCGTGATAACCAAGTTAGTATTGAATTTGACCCTTTTGGTTTTTCTTTAAAGGACCTCAAGACGGGCACCTTCCTTTCGCATCATGATAGCACGAGGGACCTCTATCCTCTTACACCACCTTCCTATGCTTTGGCCTCCGCTTCTCAACCCACCCCGTGGCACAACCATCTCGGTCATCCTAGCGCAACCATTTTAAATTTTTTTGTCTAGTCATAATTTCATTCATTGTAATAAGACTACAAGTCATTCCATTTGTTCGTCTTGTCAAATTGCTAATAGTCAACGGTTACCTTTTAATGATTCAAAATCTATTACTTTTGCTCCATTTGACATCGTACATTGTGATTTGTGGACATCCCCGATTTTTAAGCAAAAGTGGTTACAAATATTACATGGTACTTATTGATAATTTTACACAACATGTTTGGGTTTACCCACTCAAATTTAAATCCGAAACGTTTCCTACCTTTGCTAAATTTCATAAACTAATTCACACTTAATTTAACCGTCTCATTAAAACTTTTCAATGCGACTTGGGTGGTGAGTTCGACAATCACCACTTCAAGCAATTTGCCGCTCAGCAAGGCATGGTTCTTCGTTTCTCATGCCCCTGGACCTCACCACAAAACGGCAAGGCCGAACGAATGCTTCGACGCCTTAACAATATTATCCGTGCCATACTTACCCATGCCCGTCTCTCACCCACTTTTTGGGTCGAAGCTCTCCACACCGCAACTTATCTTCATAATATTCTTCCTACCCCTAAGCTCAATAATCACACCCCGGCTTTCGCCCTTTATCAACGACACCCAACCTATGATCATCTTCGCGTTTTTGGGTGCGCTTGTTACCCGAACGCTTCGGTTACTCAACCCCACAAATTGTCGCCCCGTTCTACTCGATGCATCTTTCTGGGCTATCCGCCTAATTTTAGAGGGTATCGCTGCATGGATCCCTTCACGGGTCGGGTCCATATTTCACGGCATGTCGTCTTTGACGAACATGACTTCACCTCCATCACCGCCGCACCTAACTCACCACCGGCCCAACCCGTCCCGTCCTCGACCAGCCTTCCCATCGGCCCAACGCAAACAATCCCGGCCCAACAACCTATCGGCCAAACCCATCTCGTCCCAAACCAGCCCGCAAATAACCCAACCCCACCACAGCCGCATTCACCCATCTCATCCCCACCACATTCCCCACCGACCTAATCCAACCGTCACCACATGTATACACACTCCAAGGCTGGCATTTCCAAGCCTAACCCAAAGTTTAATCTTGCTGCTCCTTCCTTAAACCATACCATCTCACCCGTTCCCACATCCCACCTCAAAGCCCTTCTAGATCCTAATTGGCTTATGGCTATGAAAAATGAGTTTAATGCTTTGCAGGAAAATCAGACATGGGAATTGGTACCACGACCGGAGGGGGTGCCTATTACACGTTGCATGTGGCTCTTTAGACATAAATTTAAATCGGACGGCGCTCTCGAGCGCTACAAAGCTCGGTTAGTGGTAAACAACAAATCTCAAACGGTTTGAATAAACTGTCATGACACGTTCAGTCCAGTAGTAAAACCTGCCACCATTCGCACAGTTTTAAGTTTGGCGGTTTCTCGAAAGTGGCCCATTCACCAACTCGACGTCAAGAATGCTTTCTTGCATGGTAATTTGGAAGAAACAATGTTTATGTACCAACCACCGGGCTTCATTGACAGTTAACGTCCTAATCATGTATGTCGGCTAAAGAAATCTCTATACGGTCTCAAGCAAGCCCCTCGCGCATGGTATACTCGTTTTTCGACTCATTTGCTATCTCATGGCTACCGCAGTAGTATATGTGATTTGTCACACCCCCAAAATCCACACGCGGAGTACCACCGCTAGGAGGCGTGACATGATCAGGATCAAGCCACCAAATCATATAGAACAATAAATATATAGTAAAAGTAATTGCCATTAAACCCAAACCAAAATCCATATGAAAGGTGTTCCAAAAACGTAAGTAAGTTATCATTGTTTAGCGGAAGCGTATAAATAAAACCCATCGTAAATAAGTATCAAGTATCATAAGTGTTTAACAAGATAATTGTCACACCCCGAAAAATCAGAGCTGGCGTGACCGGACTGGTAACTTCATTGCACAGCAGAAGCAAATAAGCTAAGACTTCTAAACAGTGAACGCCCGCTAAGTACTCAAATCACCATGGGTTCTCCTATTCCAACCGTTCCATATTTTTGAAAATGCAACCTGAGAAAGAACATGCGAAAAATCAACATAAAGTTGAGCGAGTTCATAGTTTGTTTTGAAAAGATTTAAAATAAATCTTTTTGATAACCGGTTTTAAAGTTTTTGAGAAAATATAGTAAAATTATTTTCTTGGCATGATATATGAAAAATTGTGAGTCTAGCCCACAATAGTATTCGTGCATTGCACGAGAGAGAATGGGCCGAGCCCAAACGAACCTTTGTAAGCAGGATCAGCGCTTCCTCTTACTTAGATATAACTTGAAAACCGTTACTAAAGTTTGTAAATCCATGTACTTGTGAGTTTACATCAAATGAATCTTAAAAGCATTTGAAAGTTCAGTTTATAAGTAGGTATGTAATGCGTCTATGAACATGTTGATCATTAATGTGTAGCTAAGACATTAATATGTGTGCCGACATAGGAAGCACTCAACCCGGTAGACGATTTAAGTGTCGATTCACTTCGACTGGGACACAAAAGCACTCTAAGTGGCCGCACATGGACCGTGAGTGGGGCTCGCCCGTACCCGATAGATCTACCCCCTGTTCCGTGGTCCTTAAAAGGATTAATGGTGCCTAAGTTAGCGCCTATTCGCACGTGATCCAAGAGTTCATTCCATAGCTTAATCATACCCTAGTTAATATGTATTTCAAAAGAAAAAGGGGGACATAAACCCATTGGGTTGTCTCGTTGTTCGTACGCAGAACAACCCAGTCCCGTTGTAGTAACTAGGACATTCTTGTCACTAGTCATGAAAATCATGCACGTTTGTGAAAATACGCGTTTGTTTTGTAAAACCGGTATGTTTAGTATAAACCGTTCGTAAACCATTTGAGTTCCTTGAAATCCATTCGCAATATGGTTTAGAAATATGAGTTTTCGTTCAACGAAAAGTTGTTTATTTTTGCAAAACTTGCATGTCTTTCCACCCCCGAAAACATTTACAAAAATGTAAAACAGTAAAAAGTGGGGGTTATGAACTCACCTTGACATTCCTGTGCAGTGCTAGCCTAGCGTGATTCCGTAGTGCCGTTCCAAGAACATGAATTAGCTAGCGTGCATCTATAGTATTCCTAACAGGGAATAACTTATCAGTTTCTAGTTTAACGACGTAGTTAAACTACGTGTCCGAGCTCTACCGAGTCGTTAACAAACGACTCTACGAAGGTGTTCTTATTTTGATTTAGGATAACCAGTTTATGGTTATTTGATCCCGTTTATAATCGGGATAATACTAAGTCGTGGAAACGACTTAGTTTTCCGAAGGATTTAGGATATATATTTATATATATAAATATAAATATTTTTACAAAGTCGTGTTAGTTGTCGCAAATAGAAATACGTAGATGAACTATTGTACGTATCCGAAACATCGTATATGATTCAGTAATATACTGTTGTAGTTTTCGAATGATGGAAACAAATAAATAAATAAATATACATATATAAATAGATTCGATACTTGATGTTTGAAACGAATATAAACAAATATATTCACTTTGTAAGAATTCGGATTCTAGGCGATGGAGAGAAGTATAAATAATCATATTCATATTATATAATTTCCAAATATTAAATGTTTGAAAAGTGAATCCCGAATTCTGATGTTCGAAATAAATATAGACACTATATTCATCTTATAAAAGTTTCGGAAATATCAATGTTTGATTAAATATAGATAATTATATTCATCAAAATAAGTGTCGGGTTTCGTTAAGTTGTAACTCACTTGTTGTCGTATATTATAATTTATAAAAATGACACCAAAATACAAATACTTTAATATTTAGTTTCATAAGAAGACTAGGATTCCGATTGGCGCCGTTTTTAAACTTTAAACATGTTTTGTAGATCGGACTTTTAACGAGAAACGGACAGAGTTTTCTCTGTTTTTGGACGATCCCGACAATCGAGTGTCGATTTATTTTGTCAAAATTCAACAATATTCAACAATCAATATATAACTTTATATAAATTTTTCACTAAATATATCAAAACGTTGAATACGAAGCAAAATCACTAAATGTAAAACCGTTAGTTAGTCGGGTCGAGCTCGGTTCGCGTATACTAAATAAAATCAAACGTAGACTAACTCGCTACGCTAACAACTTTACCGGGTCTGGCTTTGACCGACGTTGACTGCTGTTGACCGTCTATTGACTGAGTTGACCTGAAACTTCTCGTTGACTCAGTTTGACCGTGCTTTGACTGAGGTTGACCGATACGAACCGTGTTAACCGAAACTGGACCGAAGTGTGTCAAACTGAATCGAATATGTCTCGAAACAAATCTGAACTAAGTCGTTGACTTGTAGTGACCAAAACCGAATTGAGTTGACTTAGTGAGTTGACCGGGTCTGACTCGGGTTGACCGCTTTGACCTGTTGACTGTTGTTACCCGAGTTTGACCAGCTTGACTCGGTTTGACTGAGTCGTTGACTTGTTGTTGACCGCTGACTTTTGTTGACCCGCTGTTGACCCGAGTTGACTCGGGTGTTAACCGAGTCGACTCGGTTTGACAGAGTTAACCCAAACAGAAGCTGAGTTGACCCATTGACCACCTTGACTTGAACCCGAAACCCGAAACCGAACTTTGTGAACCCCCTGTTGACCCGAACTCGTGCGACCAAGACTGACCCGGGTTGACTCGAACCGACCGTGACGCGAACCCGAGTCACCGGAACTGATCTGATGTTGAACCTCTGGCATCAAGGCTCAAATACAACCGTTAAACCCGTCGGACCGAGACTCCATCCGCCGCCATTGGGGTCACAGCCGCAGCCGGTCACCGTCAAAACCCTCAATCGCCGCCGCTGTGAGCGGCGGTGCCGTCGTTGATCCGCCATCCATCCATCTCTCTCTCTGGACTCGTTCTCCGTCTCTCGCTCTCTGATCTTGTCGCCGCCACCACCATGATGGTCGGCCTGTCAAACGAAGAGGGGTGAGTGTGTGGTTCATTCAAAATGAAACGGGGTGGGGTGTTATCAGGGAGGAGAAAGAGGGTCTCGAAGATGCTTGTCGGGGACGAAGAGACGCCGGAGCACCGGTCGGACCCGGCTCCGGTCGCCTGATCTTGGCTGAGAGAAGATAGCAGAGTGTGGGAGGGGTGTCGGCTGAAATATGTTGTAGGGTTTGTCAAAAATGTGAAGGAAGTAAGTATAATATGGTTTATATAGTTAGGTTTTAAGTGGGCTTGGGCCCCAGGCCCACAAGCCCGTTTCGCGTGGCCTGATATGCTTTCGAAGCCCGTTTTTGAACCCCGATTTTCGTAAATGTCGTAGAATATTATTTTAGGGTCGAAAGCACGTGAAATTTTGTCATAAATCGTTTGTTAGACGCAAACGTTTTTCAGTCGCGTTAAATCGCGTAAACACCTCGGTCGTCATTTGTAACTCGTTTTTCGATCTGTTTTCGTCCGCTGATACTAAAATTTGAAAACAAAGTTAAATATATCAAAATATTTCAGTTTTTATGTTAATACACGTGTCTGGTGCTTCCGTTTCGTTGCCGGTGCGTTCATGCAGTCGCGTTGTTCGTTCACGTTTGCGTTTTGTGACATTCGAAAGCGTGAAAATTTCGCAAAACGAAATCCATAGGTTACATTATATGTATAAAATTCGTATTTGTCGGCGTGGTCAGTATTTTGTACGACATCAGTTCGTTATCGTTTATCGTTACACATTTGTTCCAAAATTCACCATATGCGCACTGTAGCGGCAGATAAGCGTTCCCAGGCATTCCAATAGCCTAATTAAGTTAATACGTGTCTTAAACACTACTTATTATCACCTTAAACGTTCGTTAATCGTGTAATTAGAAGCCGTTAATTACCGGTTGTCACATTCTCCCCCTGTTGCAGAAATTTCGTCCTCGAAATTTAGACTATGTTATCTCCTCAGAGTTGTGTCGTTCCTAGGTAAGCCCGAATAATACCAAAGTGAATGACCGCGTAAGCGAATCAAAACTTATTCGAATTATATGAATGTAAAGACATTTTGCATCAACAAAAACCCAACGGTTCAGCTGAGTTTGTTCTAGAAATCGAGGTCAAGTCAATGAAGCGTAGTGATACTATCACCAATGTGAGTAAATTTACGGGCTTCAACAAAAGAGGAATTTCAACCAATAGAATTCCAAATGAATGTTCACAATATACAAATCAATTTTTTTAAACAATAGAATTTACTATCAATGGAAACTTGCGTTGGTTGTATGATTGAAACTTGAAACAACAAGCACAAATGGATAGTATCATGAAATGATTTGTCCACTATCGAACCATTAAATGAATAAAATCAACGAGTGGCAAGGATACACCGAAATAAAATACAACCGAACCTGGTGTATCATCGTCTTAATACATAGTTGTATCAAGACTATTTAAATGATTAGCCAAGCAAAGAGCGTACTTAGTTTTGCATGAAACGATCGATCATGATTAGCGCAAGCTACAAATTTATACCGACGCCACAAAGTGTCGTAGTGATTGAAATAATTCAATAATAGCGGTGATCAAACAAATATCACCATGTTTGAAATCAATTGAAGGCTCAACGAAGTAAATCTGAATGTTTGTTTCAAACGAATCCCACAGGATTTTTTTTTAGTTGAAAATGAAACAGACAAATAATGTTTTCCGATCGAAGATGAAAAAGCAATAAATATCACAAAATGTTCAATCGATACTGAAAGAACTGTTAAGAGATACAACGAAATATGACATGAATTTGTATACCATCATCTTAACACACGATTGTATTAAGATTTCTTTAATATGAATAACCAACAGAGCGGATTTAATTCGAATAAACAAATAGATAAATAATTAAATCCGTACATGATGTGTGCAAACGAGATCAGCGCAAGCTTCAAATTTGTGAAAATGTCACCACAAGGTGATCATGATCAAGGGAAGGTTCAATGAAGTCGAAGACCAAACAAGCCTGTTATGATTCAAGGCAAATGAAGTGCTTGTTGGGATTATTTCGAATATGGTGGCCTCAATCCATCATATGGAATCCTGAATCGAATATATATTACGAGCACTTCAAACAATTGAACTTTGTTTAAGCACAATCCAACAGTGGATGCATGTATCAACAAGAAATTTTCGACATGGTTACAATGAAAAACCATGTATGTAGCTTGAAAGGAAATGAGTTTCAACGAGTTCGTTGACCCGATATCAAAGAGTCAACGTTTTGCAATAATACGGTCATCCAAATCACAATGCAAGAATCGACATAGCGAAACAATTTCGAGTGAAGCCACATGCGTAACGAACAACGCATGTGTAACATATGAATTTGTCAAGAATTAAGCAAATGAGTGTTCGTTATCATGAAATAAAATCTTCGTGATGCAATGGCTATTAAGGGGAAGTAGAAATGTAAAAAGAATCTACTCCCTAGATGCAAAAGTCAGAATTTCAATAAAAAAATTTAAGGGCTTTACCTGGAACTTCGTGTGATGGCCAGTTGTTAGATGACATTACCATGGAATGTCGAACATAGTGTAATCGCAATTAATGAAGTAGGGGGAATACGAAGACATGTGACTTCTCTTGAAGCGCCAATAGTTGTGAGTCTCTTTAGACTAAGTAGCGAATTTTGTGAAATCTTGTTCTAACGTACCTCAGCGAGATTCATGTCGTTTGCAGGAGTACGTGGAAAAGTGCCGCATTTCGGTCGGTAGTTCCACCGCTGCCGGGATTAGCATCGTTGTTATCATGCCCGATCATGTTTTCCAAAGGCCTTGCCTCGAAAGTCGTGTATGGTATACTTCGACGTCCGCTGACGTATAGTTTAAGTTTCATGTATACTTGTGCACTAGTGTGTCGTTCCGCGTAGAGTGTGATGTGCTCTGACATCCGTTGACGTATAATTTGAGTTTCATGTGTTTTTGTGCACTAACGTTTCGTTCCGCGTAGGTTACCTGCTCGGGTAATTGAGATAGCATAGACGACATAATATAATGGCGTTTGCCCGAGTTAACAGTCACAGTTCCTACATAATGACCTTTAATGGATTTTGACAGAAGTTCTCCAAAGGTCCTAGATGCATGTTATCAAAACTTTCAAGGTTTTGCTTACCGTATGTAATCGTTTCGTGTATCGTGTATCAAATACAACTCTTGTGCATGTTTAAAATCAAAATGGTTGACTCATTGTTCTTGGCAACGGTTGGAACCCATATTCGAGTCCTAGGTGTTCTGTATGTGTTCAAGTCTTAATAATCTAAGTCCCCAGAGGATAGTAAGGTTAAAGCCTAGGTATCTCTACAGAAACCTAATTCGCTGAAACCTATAGCTCTGATACCAATCTGTCACACCCCGAAAAATCAGAGCTGGCGTGACCGAACTGGTAACTTCATTGCACAGCAGAAGCAAATAAGCTAAGACTTCTAAACAGTGAACGCCCGCTAAGTACTCAAATCACCATGGGTTCTCCTATTCCAACCGTTCCATATTTTTGAAAATGCAACCTGAGAAAGAACATGCGAAAAATCAACATAAAGTTGAGCGAGTTCATAGTTTGTTTTGAAAAGATTTAAAATAAATCTTTTTGATAACCGGTTTTAAAGTTTTTGAGAAAATATAGTAAAATTATTTTCTTGGCATGATATATGAAAAATTGTGAGTCTAGCCCACAATAGTATTCGTGCATTGCACGAGAGAGAATGGGCCGAGCCCAAACGAACCTTTGTAAGCAGGATCAGCGCTTCCTCTTACTTAGATATAACTTGAAAACCGTTACTAAAGTTTGTAAATCCATGTACTTGTGAGTTTACATCAAATGAATCTTAAAAGCATTTGAAAGTTCAGTTTATAAGTAGGTATGTAATGCGTCTATGAACATGTTGATCATTAATGTGTAGCTAAGACATTAATATGTGTGCCGACATAGGAAGCACTCAACCCGGTAGACGATTTAAGTGTCGATTCACTTCGACTGGGACACAAAAGCACTCTAAGTGGCCGCACATGGACCGTGAGTGGGGCTCGCCCGTACCCGATAGATCTACCCCCTGTTCCGTGGTCCTTAAAAGGATTAATGGTGCCTAAGTTAGCGCCTATTCGCACGTGATCCAAGAGTTCATTCCATAGCTTAATCATACCCTAGTTAATATGTATTTCAAAAGAAAAAGGGGGACATAAACCCATTGGGTTGTCTCGTTGTTCGTACGCAGAACAACCCAGTCCCGTTGTAGTAACTAGGACATTCTTGTCACTAGTCATGAAAATCATGCACGTTTGTGAAAATACGCGTTTGTTTTGTAAAACCGGTATGTTTAGTATAAACCGTTCGTAAACCATTTGAGTTCCTTGAAATCCATTCGCAATATGGTTTAGAAATATGAGTTTTCGTTCAACGAAAAGTTGTTTAGTTTTGCAAAACTTGCATGTCTTTCCACCCCCGAAAACATTTACAAAAATGTAAAACAGTAAAAAGTGGGGGTTATGAACTCACCTTGACATTCCTGTGCAGTGCTAGCCTAGCGTGATTCCGTAGTGCCGTTCCAAGAACATGAATTAGCTAGCGTGCATCTATAGTATTCCTAACAGGGAATAACTTATCAGTTTCTAGTTTAACGACGTAGTTAAACTACGTGTCCGAGCTCTACCGAGTCGTTAACAAACGACTCTACGAAGGTGTTCTTATTTTGATTTAGGATAACCAGTTTATGGTTATTTGATCCCGTTTATAATCGGGATAATACTAAGTCGTGGAAACGACTTAGTTTTCCGAAGGATTTAGGATATATATTTATATATATAAATATAAATATTTTTACAAAGTCGTGTTAGTTGTCGCAAATAGAAATACGTAGATGAACTATTGTACGTATCCGAAACATCGTATATGATTCAGTAATATACTGTTGTAGTTTTCGAATGATGGAAACAAATAAATAAATAAATATACATATATAAATAGATTCGATACTTGATGTTTGAAACGAATATAAACAAATATATTCACTTTGTAAGAATTCGGATTCTAGGCGATGGAGAGAAGTATAAATAATCATATTCATATTATATAATTTCCAAATATTAAATGTTTGAAAAGTGAATCCCGAATTCTGATGTTCGAAATAAATATAGACACTATATTCATCTTATAAAAGTTTCGGAAATATCAATGTTTGATTAAATATAGATAATTATATTCATCAAAATAAGTGTCGGGTTTCGTTAAGTTGTAACTCACTTGTTGTCGTATATTATAATTTATAAAAATGACACCAAAATACAAATACTTTAATATTTAGTTTCATAAGAAGACTAGGATTCCGATTGGCGCCGTTTTTAAACTTTAAACATGTTTTGTAGATCGGACTTTTAACGAGAAACGGACAGAGTTTCCTCTGTTTTTGGACGATCCCGACAATCGAGTGTCGATTTATTTTGTCAAAATTCAACAATATTCAACAATCAATATATAACTTTATATAAATTTTTCACTAAATATATCAAAACGTTGAATACGAAGCAAAATCACTAAATGTAAAACCGTTAGTTAGTCGGGTCGAGCTCGGTTCGCGTATACTAAATAAAATCAAACGTAGACTAACTCGCTACGCTAACAACTTTACCGGGTCTGGCTTTGACCGACGTTGACTGCTG
This sequence comes from Helianthus annuus, assembly GCF_002127325.2. Classification (NCBI taxonomy): domain Eukaryota; kingdom Viridiplantae; phylum Streptophyta; class Magnoliopsida; order Asterales; family Asteraceae; genus Helianthus; species Helianthus annuus. The sequence continues at coordinate 154,297,091 of NC_035446.2, read as the reverse complement.
TTGACCGTCTATTGACTGAGTTGACCTGAAACTTCTCGTTGACTCAGTTTGACCGTGCTTTGACTGAGGTTGACCGATACGAACCGTGTTAACCGAAACTGGACCGAAGTGTGTCAAACTGAATCGAATATGTCTCGAAACAAATCTGAACTAAGTCGTTGACTTGTAGTGACCAAAACCGAATTGAGTTGACTTAGTGAGTTGACCGGGTCTGACTCGGGTTGACCGCTTTGACCTGTTGACTGTTGTTACCCGAGTTTGACCAGCTTGACTCGGTTTGACTGAGTCGTTGACTTGTTGTTGACCGCTGACTTTTGTTGACCCGCTGTTGACCCGAGTTGACTCGGGTATTAACCGAGTCGACTCGGTTTGACCGAGTTAACCCAAACAGAAGCTGAGTTGACCCATTGACCACCTTGACTTGAACCCGAAACCCGAAACCGAACTTTGTGAACCCCCTGTTGACCTGAACTCGTGCGACCAAGACTGACCCGGGTTGACTCGAACCGACCGTGACGCGAACCCGAGTCACCGGAACTGATCTGATGTGTGAACCTCTGGCATCAAGGCTCAAATACAACCGTTAAACCCGTCGGACCGAGACTCCATCCGCCGCCATTGGGGTCACAGCCGCAGCCGGTCACCGTCAAAACCCTCAATCGCCGCCGCTGTGAGCGGCGGTGCCGTCGTTGATCCGCCATCCATCCATCTCTCTCTCTGGACTCGTTCTCCGTCTCTCGCTCTCTGATCTTGTCGCCGCCACCACCATGATGGTCGGCCTGTCAAACGAAGAGGGGTGAGTGTGTGGTTCATTCAAAATGAAACGGGGTGGGGTGTTATCAGGGAGGAGAAAGAGGGTCTCGAAGATGCTTGTCGGGGACGAAGAGACGCCGGAGCACCGGTCGGACCCGGCTCCGGTCGCCTGATCTTGGCTGAGAGAAGATAGCAGAGTGTGGGAGGGGTGTCGGCTGAAATATGTTGTAGGGTTTGTCAAAAATGTGAAGGAAGTAAGTATAATATGGTTTATATAGTTAGGTTTTAAGTGGGCTTGGGCCCCAGGCCCACAAGCCCGTTTCGCGTGGCCTGATACGCTTTCGAAGCCCGTTTTTGAACCCCAATTTTCGTAAATGTCGTAGAATATTATTTTAGGGTCGAAAGCACGTGAAATTTTGTCATAAATCGTTTGTTAGACGCAAACGTTTTTCAGTCGCGTTAAATCGCGTAAACACCTCGGTCGTCATTTGTAACTCGTTTTTCGATCTGTTTTCGTCCGCTGATACTAAAATTTGAAAACAAAATTAAATATATCAAAATATTTCAGTTTTTATGTTAATACACGTGTCTGGTGCTTCCGTTTCGTTGCCGGTGCGTTCATGCAGTCGCGTTGTTCGTTCACGTTTGCGTTTTGTGACATTCGAAAGCGTGAAAATTTCGCAAAACGAAATCCATAGGTTACATTATATGTATAAAATTCGTATTTGTCGGCGTGGTCAGTATTTTGTACGACATCAGTTCGTTATCGTTTATCGTTACACATTTGTTCCAAAATTCACCATATGCGCACTGTAGCGGCAGATAAGCGTTCCCAGGCATTCCAATAGCCTAATTAAGTTAATACGTGTCTTAAACACTACTTATTATCACCTTAAACGTTCGTTAATCGTGTAATTAGAAGCCGTTAATTACCGGTTGTCACAATAATCACGATCCAAGCCCACAACGACCAGCTTCTCCCTGTGCAAGCTCCATGTATCTAACGACCTGCAAGGCATGTAACAGATGATCAACAACTAGTTGAGCGAGTTCACAGTTAACAGTTCAGTAATAGTATAGTGTGAGTAGTAGTATGTTCGTTCGTTATGTCATGTATCGTATTAGTTTCCATCGCGGCCTCCCAGGCAGGTATGCGAAGATATTAGGGGGATGTTCATCCCGAGTATTCTAGACTAGGTTTACCTGTATCGCGGCCTACCAGGCAGGTGTGCGAAGATTAGTAAATTTCAGTTCGCGGCCTTCCAAAGGCAGGTGTGCGAAGTCAGTCATAATATCGCGGCCAACCCTTGGCAGGTGTGCGAAGATCAGTTCAATAAGTGTTACTAGTCTAGTCGTATTCTTATCGTTAGATTCTATCAACTGAGTATGTACAATAAAGTAATCCAATCCCATTCCCACCCTGGGAACCCCATGCCTTGGCTGTGTGAACTCACCTTGGTTTGCTCGGTATGCTATGCTCTAGGGTTTTCAAACGTCTAAGTCCGTTACACACGACCTAGGGTATGTTGCATATGATATGATGTAAGTGTTTGCATCAAATTAGGGTTTACAAATCTATGATGTCAAGCAGTTGTGATCCGTGTGATATTTGTGTACAGAATGATATAATAAGGATTATTCTCACATATAGAATCATGCAGCAACATTCAATAGCATGCAAATCATAAACAGAACACACAGTAAGCTCTAACACATGTGTTTACAGGTAAACCCTCATACTTCACTTATAAATCCAGACAACACTAATTCAATCAATCTTGAACATGCGTATCATCAACAAAAGATCAGATCATGCCTATCAATCATGAAACTTGGACCAAATCCTTAATAAAACTCTGACATGCCTCCCCCCCTTACAAACTCGGACCCTGTGTCATTTCATTACAAAAATTCTGACTAGGGGTGGGGGTTTTGGGGCCATAAACTCGGGCAAGAACAAGGGAAGGGTCACAAGGTCGGACTTCCTGTTTTGTGAACAAAACTCGGACCACACTATGTGGCAAGAACTCGGACATCATTATTACAAACAAAGCTCGGACATGAGTAGTTATAAGGAAAGTCGGATATGCACCAAAACTCGGACATGTGATCTTATGTATAAAGAATTCGGACCACCACAACACAAAGTCGGACTCCTTTTGCTTATATAAAACTCGGACCATTAACTTGAGTAAAGCTTCGGACAACATGAATTATAAATAAAAGTCGGACAAGTAACATTATGAAACTCTGACTTCATGACATAACCAAAGCTCGGACCTTATACTCTTAAATAAAAGTCGGACCACACCTAAAAACAAACTTCGGACCACATATAGTTTATTCAAAAGTTCGGACAAAAGTTCATGATAAACTCGGACATTATATACTTTCATAAAGGTCGGACTAGAGTGTGCTTGTTATAAACCTCAGACTAACAACCTTCACAAAACTCAGACAAGCAATCAATCATACGTATGAATAATCATATTCAGTGCAATCGTAACGGTTACGTTTCTTAGCTTCTACGATCCCGAAAACCCTAGTTACCTACTTTCACAATGCAGGATCAATCAATCAATCGATACATAACAACAACAGTCATCAGAGGATCAATCTACCAAGCATACCCTAATCATCATCATCATTTCAATAATCAAGATTCAAACTAAGCACAGAACCATCAAATCAAATCTAGGGTTTACACATACTACAAGAATCAAGAATAGATGACAATCAAACAATCAATAAACAATGATTAAGCAATTACCTTAATTGATTCTAAATGGATTGAAGGATTAAACTTGATGCAAAAGACTTGTGAAACCAAGAGTGATGAAGATGGTTGTAGAGAGGATTAGAGGAGGTGAAAGTACGTGTTTTTGATTCTTTGTGAATGATTAGGGAAGGGGATTAGGGTTATGAGTTGTTAAAGTTTCACTATCAACCCTAAACACCCTTAAGTATTATTTATTACAGTTTCAACACCACATTCCATTATTTGTCAAATCTTTCACAAGTAACACATAACCATGCACAACCACAAAACACTATATTATATCAAAACGTGTACAGTTTCATAGCAAACCAATTGTGCAAGCAAACAATTAAACAATCAATAAACGTGCAATAAATGCGTAATAGAAATCTTGGAAATTCGAGTTGTCACATTATCCCCAACTTAAAAGAAATTTCGTCCCGAAATTTGGTACGCACTCACTGAGGAAGCTAGGTAAACTGTATTGTTCACTGGTTTTCCTGGGGTGTCACATCATCCCCCCGTTGATTTGGAATTTCGTCCCGAAATTCAGTAGTAGTAGCTTCAGCCTCAGTAGTGGTTGCATTGGTTCTGAATAACTGGGGGTACTTTTCTTTCATTTGGTCTTCGCGTTCCCAGGTGTACTCTGGGCCACGTCGGGAGTTCCAACGAACTCGAACAAGAGGGATTCTCTTGCTTTTGAGGACCTTAACATCCCGGTCCGTGATTTCAACTGGTTCCTCGACGAACTGCAACCGCTCATCGATAGTGAGTTCCTTAAAAGGAATTATGAGGGTCTCATCTGACAGGCACTTCTTCAGATTCGACACGTGGAAAACATTATGAACTGCCCCGAGTTCCGCTGGTAGGTTCAGTCTGTAGGCTACTGGGCCTATTCTTTCAGTGATTTCGAACGGTCCAACATACCGTGGATTGAGTTTGCCTCGTTTACCAAAACGAACCACACCCTTCCAGGGTGAGACTTTTAATAAAACCCGGTCCCCGACCTGAAATTCCAATGGCTTCTTACGCTTATCCGCGTATGCTTTCTGACAGTCGTGTGCTGCCGCCATGCGTTGTCGTATTTGTGCAATCTTTTCTGTGGCGTCCACTACAATCTCTGGACCCGTAATCTGTCTATCCCCCACCTCTGCCCAACAGAGAGGTGACCGGCATTTACGTCCGTACAATGCCTCGAATGGAGCGGCTTGTATGCTGGTGTGATAACTGTTATTATACGAAAATTCCACCAAAGGGAGATGCTTTTCCCAGCCGTTGCCGAAATCGATAACACATGCCCGAAGCATGTCTTCAAGAGTCTGGATCGTTCGCTCAGACTGCCCATCCGTCTGGGGATGATACGCTGTGCTCATGTCTAACCGTGAGCCGAAAGATTTGTGCATCGCTTGCCATAGCTCTGACGTGAATCGTGCATCCCGATCCGAAATGATGGAGATGGGCACCCCGTGCCTCGAAACAACTTCTTTAAGATAGATGTCTGCGAGAGTGGAGAACTTATCCGTTTCCTTTATAGCCAGGAAGTGTGCAGACTTGGTGAGTCGATCCACGATCACCCATATAGTATCATTCCCACGCTGGGATCTGGGTAGGCCTGTAACAAAATCCATGGAAATCTCTTCCCATTTCCACTGTGGTATCCTGGGTTGCTGAAGTAGGCCTGCGGGTTTCTGATATTCAACCTTGACTCTTGCACAGGTCAAGCACTTGCCAACATAGGTGGCGATGTGGGCCTTCATGCTAGGCCACCAGTATGTAGTTATGATGTCGTGGTACATTTTATCCGACCCTGGATGTACCGAGTAGCGAGACTTGTGTGCTTCGTCCATCACAAGCTCTCGTAAACCACCATAAAGTGGGACCCAAATACGCCCCGTTACATAATAGGCGCCGTCTTCCTTTTGTTCCATTCGTTGCCTTGAACCGCGCAAGGCTTCAGTCATGACGTTTTCGGGTTTCAATGCTTCTATCTGAGCAGCTCGTATCTGTGCAGGAAGACTGGACTGAATAGTAAGCTGTAGCGCTTGCACGCGCTTAGGTAGGGTGTCCTTTCGACTGAGGGCGTCGGCCACAACATTGGCCTTGCCTGGATGATACTTGATGGCGCATTCGTAGTCGTTCAGTAGTTCAACCCATCTCCGTTGACGCATGTTCAAATCCTTTTGCTTAAGAATATGCTCGAGACTCCTGTGATCGGTGTAAATTGTGCACCTGGTACCGTACAGGTAGTGCCGCCATATCTTAAGCGCGAAAACAACAGCTCCCAGCTCTAAATCGTGCGTCGTGTAGTTCCGTTCATGAATCTTGAGTTGCCGCGAAGCGTAGGCAATAACTTTATCACGCTGCATCAATACACAACCAAGCCCTTGTATCGATGCGTCACAATAGACCACGAAATCGTCGGTGCCCTCTGGCAATGAGAGAATAGGTGCACTGCAAAGCCTATCCTTCAAGTACTGAAAAGCGGTTTCCTGGGAATCTCCCCAACGGTAGGTGACACCCTTCTGTGTCAGCATAGTAAGCGGCTGTGCGATCTTCGAAAAGTCTTTGATGAATCGCCTGTAATATCCCGCCAAACCCAAGAATTGGCGTATTTCCGTCGGTGTACGCGGTGCAGGCCAGTTCCGTATCGAATCTACCTTGGATGGATCGACGTGAATCCCATCCCTGTTCACCACATGGCCTAAGAAGTGGACTTCTCGAAGCCAGAAGTCGCATTTAGAGAACTTTGCGTACAATTGCTCCTTTCGAAGGAGTTCCAAGATAAGACGTAAGTGCTGCTCGTGATCCTCCTGACTCTTGGAGTAGATCAGAATGTCGTCGATGAAGACAATGACGAACTTGTCAAGATAGGGTTTGCACACCCTGTTCATAAGATCCATGAAGACTGCAGGCGCGTTCGTAAGCCCGAATGGCATGACAAGAAACTCGTAGTGACCGTAGCGAGTTCTGAATGCGGTTTTGGAGACGTCCTCATCCCGGACTCTCAGCTGATGGTATCCTGACCTCAAGTCTATCTTGGAGTAGTAGCTCGACCCTTGCAACTGGTCGAATAGGTCGTCAATACGTGGAAGAGGATAACGGTTCTTCACCGTCACCTTGTTGAGTTCACGGTAGTCGATGCACATTCTGAACGTACCGTATTTCTTCTTCACAAATAACACTGGAGCTTCCCAAGGCGAAGAGCTTGGACGAATAAAGCCCTTTTCCAAGAGCTCTTGTAGCTGCTTAGACAGTTCTTCCAGTTCAGTTGGAGCTAATCGATAAGGTGCGCGGGCTATTGGTGCTGCTCCAGGAGCTAACTCAATCTGGAATTCGACTTGGCGATGAGGCGGTAAACCGGGTAAGTCTTCAGGAAACACCTGAGGGAAGTCACGTACAACTGGAATATCCTCCAGCTTCTTTTCCTTTACTGATGCGTCAGTGACAAGTGCCAGAATGGCAGTGTGCCCCTTTCGTAAACATTTCTGCGCCTTTAAGAAAGAGATAATGCCAACCACAGCACCACTCTTGTCGCCCTGAACTTCGAGAGGTTCTTGACTAGAACGAGGAATACGAATGACCTTTTCCTTGCATAAAATCTCTGCGTGATGTTGGGATAACCAATCCATACCGATGACGATGTCGAAACTACCCAAAACTATGGGTATAAGATCAATCGAGAAAGTCTGACCAGATAAAACAATGTTACAACCCTTGATTACGTGTGCGGCTTCTACACTCTTACCATTTGCTAACTCTACGACGTGTTTGGTGTTTAGGGGTGTTGGTGTACGTTTTAACAATTTACTCATTTTCAAGGACATATAACTTGTATCAGCACCCGAATCAAATAAGACAGTAACATAGATATCGTCGAGAAGAAACTTACCCATAACGACGTTGGGATCGTTCCTTGCGTCGCCCTGACCCAGCACGAACATACGACCACGAGCTTCGTTGCCATTGTTGTTGTTTCCCCCGTTGTTGTTATTCCCGTTGTTGTTATTCCCATTGCCCTGATTGTTGTTGCGGTTCTGATTCTGATTCAATTGAGGGCAATCACGCTTGAAGTGACCTTCAGCCCCACACTGAAAACATCCCTGGTTTCCACGCTGTGGCTGCTGGTGCTGGTTCTGTGGAGCTGGCGGTGGGAGTTGCTGGTTCTGATTTGCTGGCCGCGAGCTTCTACAATCCTTAGCCTCATGACCCATCTTGAGGCATCTTTGACAACGTTCCCTGCGACATCTTCCGCTGTGGTGTCTGTTGCACTTATTACATAGTGGGTGAATTCCCCGATATCCACCCTGCCCCTGACTGCCAGATGATTGCTGACTCGGATTCTGGTAGTCATTTGTCTTGCGCTGCTGAGACTGAACAGAAACTGATCCCTTGCTGGAATCCCCCTCCCATTTTCTCTTGTTGTCACTGGGGGTAGCAGAAGTAGTGACAGCAGTAGTGGTAGCCTTGACACGTTTTGGCAGCCTGTTCTGGTCCACTGCCTGATCTGTAATACGATGAGCAAGGCGCTGAATAGCCTGGATATTATCAAGATTAGCCGATGTCACATGGCTCTGGATCTCTGGCGCCAAACCCTTGAGATACAACTCAATACGTTTCACTGGAGGGTCCACCATAGTTGGGCATAGCACGGCCAGCTCATTCGACCGTTTAGTATAGGCTTCGATCTCTGACCCAACCATTTTCAAGTGATACAGTTCATCTTCCAACTTGTGAATGTCTTCACGAGTGCAGTATTCCCTTTTGATCAATTCCTTGAAATCATTCCAAGGGGTGGCGTTAGCAGCTGCCAACCCTAGGATCTGTACTTGCGCGTTCCACCAAGTCAACGCGATTCCTTCCAAAGTGCCAGTGGCGTACTTGACCCTGCGAGCCTGTCACACCCCAACCGATGGCGGAAACATCGGGATGAGACGAACAAATTGCTCAAAACAACATAACGCTAATTGTGACAATATGAATTAAATCATTTTATTAAATTCTAAGGTAGGGTACATAGTTCCAAATAAATAAACATAACATTCGACAATAATCAAAAATGCTAAGTGGGTTTCTAATGTCCATCCTAGCTTGATTCTTGTTTTCTTGATCATTCAACCTGCAATATGTATTAAAATAATGTCAACAAAAACATGTTGGCGAGTATACAAGTTTTCATACATAGCATAATACGTGTTTAAAATGTTTGCTCATATCCAAATGTGAAATACAATATCATGTTAACAGTATATACTCGAAACGATGTTACTCTATGTGCCCAAACCAAAGTTTAACGAAATTAAAGTGTACCCAAACGAGTTTGAGTATGTTGACATAGTTTAACCTAACAATACCTGCTCGTAGAACAGGAGGGGCGTTTCTCAACCTATAGCGCTACCATTGTTAGGGGAGGCTTGTACGAAGTTAATGAACACATAGTCATTAGGTGTTTACAATAGCATAACATGTCTAACATGATTAAAATGTATCACATAGAATAAGGATAGAGTGTGCATAAAATGTTTAACGTGTTGTGATGTTTGATATGTAATACATATTGCACCCAAAAGTGTAAAACGAAAATGGGTCATGTATACTCACCTTAGTTTTGCGTTGCGTTTCTTGGTAAGGAATTACGAGAATCAAAGATTTTCCCAAAGAGAGCGTGCACAAGAGAATTACCCTATTAATTTTTGAGGATTTGATTAATATTGGGAATTTAGGGATTGTTTAATTAACAAGGCGAAAATTATGTTAACATTTCTAAAACGGAATAACAATATGCCTTATTTTATATATCTTTAATAAAAATAAATGACAATTTATTTATACATAAGTAAGCAAAATAAAAATTCTGATTTAAATAACAACAATAAAATTCTGATTTAAATAATCAGTAATTTCTGATATTATAATTTCTGATTTAATAATATAAAATATAAATTCTGATTTATTAGACTAATAATTCTGATTTAAATTCTGATTTAAAAAAATAATATAAATTCTGGAATTTATAAATAAATCTGATTTAATAAATAATATTTCAGATTTAAAATATAAAAACAATTCTGATATAAATTCTGGAATAAATAAATTATTTCAGATTTAAATTGTAAATCTGTTTTATTAAATATGATTATAGAAATGAATCTGTTTTATTAAATATAATATAAATAATTGTGTTTTTATAAATAAATCTGATTTATAATAATAATTTTGATTATATAAATTATTCTGAAATATAAATATAAATTCTGGTATATAACATTAGTAATATTTCTGATAATATTCATTAAAATGTATAATTATAATCTGATTTTATTCTGATTTAATAAAAATTCTCTGATTAATAATTATAGAGATTTGTAATAATAACAACTGATTATTAATAATAATATTAATATAATTCTGTTTTATATATATTTTATAATACATATATATAAACACTAATATTATTAAAGTCAATTTCAGAAAATAGCACTTCTGAATTTTTTTTGTATTTACATATTCTGATTTATTCAGAATAATCTAATTATTTATAATATCAGTACATATATATAAGTATCTAATATTGATAATAATCATAAAAATAATAATAAAAATAACAATATTAATAACAATAATGATAATAATAATAGCAACAATACTAAAATAACGAGGAAAGCAAAACATAGCAAGAAGAGAGAGACGTCTGACGGGGTTACCGGAATTTGTCGTCTTCTCCGGCGACGTTGCAGGTTTTCCGGCGAGTTCAGGTCGTCCGGCTACGAGAGGAGTGTAGGAGGTTTTCCGGTGAGGTGTGGGTTCTCGGAGTGAGGGAGATGTTCGGTTTATATAGGGGACTCCGGGGTTCGGTAATTATGGGAACGGTGGGGTGATTGATTTCGGATAAGGAAATAAACGAGCAAAAGGAAAGGAGATGATTTGCTGTTGACAGTTCAGTAGGAAGAAAGAAAAGGAAAGGTCAACTGGGTTGTTTGGGCGGCAAAACTCAAAAATGAAAGAAGGGAAAACGCGTATAAAAGGAATTAACACTCCAGTTTATCAGCTCCGGAAAGGAGGATAAACTGGTTAAGTTACTTGTGTTTGGAAGTCGAGGTCGCGAGTTCGAATCCGAAAAAGGGCGGTTCTCACCCAGGAGACCCCCTTTTTTTGGTTATTTTTTGACTTAACTGAACTAACTGAGTCTTCTGACTCAGTTAGTTGTGTCCTTTTGCAATGTCTAACTAGGTTAGTCTTAACTATGTTAAGTTCAAAGTTTACAAAGGGTTTACTAACCTAGTTGGTTCAAACTAACTAAAATTCATTAAAAAGATTTTTTTTTTCAACTGATTATTTATTTACTAATTAGCGCCATAATTACTTATTAATTAAATGCTATTATTTATTTCATAAAGGTGCTAAATAAGTAAGATAATTTATTTATTTTATAAAATTTGATAAATAAACAAATAAAAGTAATTTATCTATTTAATAAAATTTGATAAAATAATTTGTTTGATTAATTAAATATTATCTTATGATTTAAAATTAATAAATATTTGATTTAACCCGAATTTTCTGGTAAACTACCGATTTATCGTACGAATTCCCGATTTTTGTCCGGTTTAGGGTAATCTCTTGACAACGATGGATTTAAGAGCTGGGATTTAGATGGAATTTCACCGTTTTTACGTGCTTAACATTGTTTCAACGTGTTTCAACATAACATAGTATTTAAACAAGTATATGATCAAAAATGATGCATTTTTCATTACGATTCAAGTCTCGAAGTGAAATTGGGAATAAGCGAGAGTACAACTGTCTAAAATAGGAAAGTACAAGTCAACAAGCTATAAATAGTAAGTTCAAAAACGCGAGGCGTTACAGTCTCCCCTACTTTAGGAGATTTCGTCCTCGAAATCAAGATGAAAGACCAGAAGAAAAGAAACGATGCAATAGTTGAAGAACAACGTTGGTCGTGACGATCCTATCATTAGGTGTTGGCATCTTGAGCTTGGTTGGCGTTGGGAGCTGGAGTTTTTGGGGCTGGTTGTCGCTCTTGATTCCATAGAGGGCAGTTTGGACGAAGGTGGGTTGTGTCTCCACACTTGAAACATGCGCGAACTCTATTGTTTGCCTCTGAGCCTTGAAATTTTCGTTTCCTACCCTCGTTGCCATTTGTTGGGGCTTCAAGGTCAATGGTAACCTGGTTGACTACTCGAGTGGACGTTGCAGCTTGTTTATCACGAACACGATTATTGTTTAAACTAGCGGCGAGACGATAAACAGCCTCGATGTTGTCAAGCTGGGCTGCTTCGATGGTGTCTCTCATGATAGGGGGTAAACCGCGGATATACTTTTTGATCATACGATCAACGGTGAGGACTAGGTGGGGTACAACAAAGCTCAGCTGCTTAAATCGGGTGGTGTACGCGAGGTTATCGTCTCCAACTTGCTTGAGGGCCCAAAATTCTTCTTCAAGCTTCTGTTGCTCGTGAGGAGGGCAGAATTCTTCCATCATGAGCTGCTTCAATTCCTCCCATGACAATGCATATGCCAACTCGTTTGAACGAATGTTCCTTTCATTCGTCCACCACTCTAGGGCTCTTGCTTGGAAGACACCAGTAGCACTACGTGTCTTGAGCTCATCAGGACATTCACTATTAATAAATGTGACCTCTATGCTGTCGAACCACTCGAACATAGCTGTCACACCTTCTTCACCAGTGAAGGGCTTAGGGCGGCAAGAGACGAAATGTTTGTAGTTAAAGGCAATAGGCTTAGGTTGGGCAGCTTTGGAGTCAACAGAAGAGTTTGGTGTGTTGGAAGCTTGAATCTCAGTCACGACCTTGGGAATAAGGCGAGCAAACTGTTTGGCCATGAATGCCATCATCTTCTTTTGAGAATTGGACTTTGACTTTCTGGACGAGCTTGAGAGTTGACGCGATGAAGACATCTATGGATTCCAAATGAAATGAGAACGAGAATGAGACTTGACCATAATGTTTAAAAGAATTTGTTTTCATGAATGCAACATGTAGCACATTGTTTCACATTGTTGTTCACATAGGATAAAATGAATGAAATGTCATGGATTTTCACATAGTGTAACATGTAAACGAAAGCATAATAAATTTAATTTGTTCGCAAGAGGTAACATTAATTGTTTTTGGTTACGACAATAGTGCGAAATGTGTCTCCTAGCTAGAAATGAACAAACGCTCAAACGTAAAACACATAATAATTGAGATAACATAAAAAGAGATTTAACGTAAAATATGGATTGTCACGGAACGTAACGTATGACACTTCCAAAGTGGATCGAAGACCTTCTCGAATTAAGGAAACGTGCTTTGGCCTAATAGGTATTAGTACTCTCATCGATGGTCCCCAGGTAGGCAACGGGTCCTTAATGGATTTATACGAATGCCAAACCTAGACAGGACGTCCCGACTACCGGTACTTAACCCTTCCAGTTACTACACGTTCTTAATCAATTGGGAAATCGAGACTTTGGCGAGAGCGAAAATCGAGGAGTGGGACTAGTTAAACAAGATGCGAGTATCACCTCTAACTTGATAACATCGTACCCTAATGTGGTTGGTACTTATCCTAAGATAAGGGTCCACTAGATTATGAAATGGAAAACTCCCATCAAGGTTTGGATATCACTCCTAACTTGAGGGTAGATTTCGTGCAAAATTCAAAGTATAGCTGAGTGAAAATCATCACCAAGTGTGGGAATCACCCCTATCTTGATGAATCATTTCGATTGTGTTGTAAGAGTGTCTTCAAAGCCTCCAAGTGTGTATTGTGTTAGCCTTAGGAAAGGCATGTATATTAAAAGTCCAAAAGAAAGTAGAGGGAAGCAAAGAAGATAGAAGGGAAGTTGTTTTAAGCAACACATAGTGAGAAAGCTCCTAAACTATAGACTAGGCAAGGCATTCCTAATTCCCTATAGTTATGGCTCTGATACCAATCTGGTATCAGAGTACTCCTATTATGGACTAGGGAAAAGTATGGCAATCCTACCTAATTCCCTATAGTTATGGCTCTGATACCAATCTGTCACACCCCAACCGATGGCGGAAACATCGGGATGAGACGAACAAATTGCTCAAAACAACATAACGCTAATTGTGACAATATGAATTAAATCGTTTTATTAAATTCTAAGGTAGGGTACATAGTTCCAAATAAATAAACATAACATTCGACAATAATAAAAAATGCTAAGTGGGTTTCTAATGTCCATCCTAGCTTGATTCTTGTTTTCTTGATCATTCAACCTGCAATATGTATTAAAATAATGTCAACAAAAACATGTTGGCGAGTATACAAGTTTTCATACATAGCATAATACGTGTTTAAAATGTTTGCTCATATCCAAATGTGAAATACAATATCATGTTAACAGTATATACTCGAAACGATGTTACTCTATGTGCCCAAACCAAAGTTTAACGCAATTAAAGTGTACCCAAACGAGTTTGAGTATGTTGACATAGTTTAACCTAACAATACCTGCTCGTAGAACAGGAGGGGCGTTTCTCAACCTATAGCGCTACCATTGTTAGGGGAGGCTTGTACGAAGTTAATGAACACATAGTCATTAGGTGTTTACAATAGCATAACATGTCTAACATGATTAAAATGTATCACATAGAATAAGGATAGAGTGTGCATAAAATGTTTAACGTGTTGTGATGTTTGATATGTAATACATATTGCACCCAAAAGTGTAAAACGAAAATGGGTCATGTATACTCACCTTAGTTTTGCGTTGCGTTTCTTGGTAAGGAATTACGAGAATCAAATATTTTCCCCAAAGAGAGCGTGCACAAGAGAATTACCCTATTAATTTTTGAGGATTTGATTAATATTGGGAATTTAGGGATTGTTTAATTAACAAGGCGAAAATTATGTTAACATTTCTAAAACGGAATAACAATATGCCTTATTTTATATATCTTTAATAAAAATAAATGACAATTTATTTATACATAAGTAAGCAAAATAAAAATTTTGATTTAAATAACAACAATAAAATTCTGATTTAAATAATCAGTAATTTCTGATATTATAATTTCTGATTTAATAATATAAAATATAAATTCTGATTTATTAGACTAATAATTCTGATTTAAATTCTGATTTAAAAAAAATAATATAAATTCTGGAATTTATAAATAAATCTGATTTAATAAATAATATTTCAGATTTAAAATATAAAAACAATTCTGATATAAATTCTGGAATAAATAAATTATTTCAGATTTAAATTGTAAATCTGTTTTATTAAATATAATATAAATAATTGTGTTTTTATAAATAAATCTGATTTATAATAATAATTTTGATTATATAAATTATTCTGAAATATAAATATAAATTCTGGTATATAACATTAATAATATTTCTGATAATATTCATTAAAATGTATAATTATAATCTGATTTTATTCTGATTTAATAAAAATTCTCTGATTAATAATTATAGAGATTTGTAATAATAACAACTGATTATTAATAATAATATTAATATAATTCTGTTTTATATATATTTTATAATACATATATATAAACACTAATATTATTAAAGTCAATTTCAGAAAATAGCACTTCTGAATTTTTTTGTATTTACATAATCTGATTTATTCAGAATAATCTAATTATTTATTATATCAGTACATATATATAAGTATCTAATATTGATAATAATAATAAAAATAATAATAAAAATAACAATATTAATAACAATAATGATAATAATAATAGCAACAATACTAAAATAACGAGGAAAGCAAAACATAGCAAGAAGAGAGAGACGTCTGACGGGGTTACCGGAATTTGTCGTCTTCTCCGGCGACGTTGCAGGTTTTCCGGCGAGTTCAGGTCGTCCGGCTACGAGAGGAGTGTAGGAGGTTTTCCGGTGAGGTGTGGGTTCTCGGAGTGAGGGAGATGTTCGGTTTATATAGGGGACTCCGGGGTTCGGTAATTATGGGAACGGTGGGGTGATTGATTTCGGATAAGGAAATAAACGAGCAAAAGGAAAGGAGATGATTTGCTGTTGACAGTTCAGTAGGAAGAAAGAAAAGGAAAGGTCAACTGGGTTGTTTGGGCGGCAAAACTCAAAAATGAAAGAAGGGAAAACGCGTATAAAAGGAATTAACACTCCAGTTTATCAGCTCCGGAAAGGAGGATAAACTGGTTAAGTTACTTGTGTTTGGAAGTCGAGGTCGCGAATTCGAATCCGAAAAAGGGCGGTTCTCACCCAGGAGACCCCCTTTTTTTTGTTATTTTTTGACTTAACTTAACTAACTGAGTCTTCTGACTCAGTTAGTTGTGTCCTTTTGCAATAGTCTTAACTATGTTAAGTTCAAAGTTTACAAAGGGTTTACTAACCTAGTTGGTTCAA
Organism: Helianthus annuus; assembly: GCF_002127325.2. Classification (NCBI taxonomy): domain Eukaryota; kingdom Viridiplantae; phylum Streptophyta; class Magnoliopsida; order Asterales; family Asteraceae; genus Helianthus; species Helianthus annuus. Next base: position 154,281,184 of record NC_035446.2, on the reverse strand, counting down.
ACTAACTAAAATTCATTAAAAAGATTTTTTTTTTCAACTGATTATTTATTTACTAATTAGCGCCATAATTACTTATTAATTAAATGCTATTATTTATTTCATAAAGGTGCTAAATAAGTAAGATAATTTATTTATTTTATAAAATTTGATAAATAAACAAATAAAAGTAATTTATCTATTTAATAAAATTTGATAAAATAATTTGTTTGATTAATTAAATATTATCTTATGATTTAAAATTAATAAATATTTGATTTAACCCGAATTTTCTGGTAAACTACCGATTTATCGTACGAATTCCCGATTTTTGTCCGGTTTAGGGTAATCTCTTGACAACGATGGATTTAAGAGCTGGGATTTAGATGGAATTTCACCGTTTTTACGTGCTTAACATTGTTTCAACGTGTTTCAACATAACATAGTATTTAAACAAGTATATGATAAAAAATGATGCATTTTTCATTACGATTCAAGTCTCGAAGTGAAATTGGGAATAAGCGAGAGTACAACTGTCTAAAATAGGAAAGTACAAGTCAACAAGCTATAAATAGAAAGTTCAAAAACGCGAGGCGTTACAGTCTCCCCTACTTTAGGAGATTTCGTCCTCGAAATCAAGATGAAAGACCAGAAGAAAAGAAACGATGCAATAGTTGAAGAACAACGTTGGTCGTGACGATCCTATCATTAGGTGTTGGCATCTTGAGCTTGGTTGGCGTTGGGAGCTGGAGTTTTTGGGGCTGGTTGTCGCTCTTGATTCCATAGAGGGCAGTTTGGACGAAGGTGGGTTGTGTCTCCACACTTGAAACATGCGCGAACTCTATTGTTTGCCTCTGAGCCTTGAAATTTTCGTTTCCTACCCTCGTTGCCATTTGTTGGGGCTTCAAGGTCAATGGTAACCTGGTTGACTACTCGAGTGGACGTTGCAGCTTGTTTATCACGAACACGATTATTGTTTAAACTAGCGGCGAGACGATAAACAGCCTCGATGTTGTCAAGCTGGGCTGCTTCGATGGTGTCTCTCATGATAGGGGGTAAACCGCGGATATACTTTTTGATCATACGATCAACGGTGAGGACTAGGTGGGGTACAACAAAGCTCAGCTGCTTAAATCGGGTGGTGTACGCGAGGTTATCGTCTCCAACTTGCTTGAGGGCCCAAAATTCTTCTTCAAGCTTCTGTTGCTCGTGAGGAGGGCAGAATTCTTCCATCATGAGCTGCTTCAATTCCTCCCATGACAATGCATATGCCAACTCGTTTGAACGAATGTTCCTTTCATTCGTCCACCACTCTAGGGCTCTTGCTTGGAAGACACCAGTAGCACTACGTGTCTTGAGCTCATCAGGACATTCACTATTAATAAATGTGACCTCTATGCTGTCGAACCACTCGAACATAGCTGTCACACCTTCTTCACCAGTGAAGGGCTTAGGGCGGCAAGAGACGAAATGTTTGTAGTTAAAGGCAATAGGCTTAGGTTGGGCAGCTTTGGAGTCAACAGAAGAGTTTGGTGTGTTGGAAGCTTGAATCTCAGTCACGACCTTGGGAATAAGGCGAGCAAACTGTTTGGCCATGAATGCCATCATCTTCTTTTGAGAATTGGACTTTGACTTTCTGGACGAGCTTGAGAGTTGACGCGATGAAGACATCTATGGATTCCAAATGAAATGAGAACGAGAATGAGACTTGACCATAATGTTTAAAAGAATTTGTTTTCATGAATGCAACATGTAGCACATTGTTTCACATTGTTGTTCACATAGGATAAAATGAATGAAATGTCATGGATTTTCACATAGTGTAACATGTAAACGAAAGCATAATAAATTTAATTTGTTCGCAAGAGGTAACATTAATTGTTTTTGGTTACGACAATAGTGCGAAATGTGTCTCCTAGCTAGAAATGAACAAACGCTCAAACGTAAAACACATAATAATTGAGATAACATAAAAAGAGATTTAACGTAAAATATGGATTGTCACGGAACGTAACGTATGACACTTCCAAAGTGGATCGAAGACCTTCTCGAATTAAGGAAACGTGCTTTGGCCTAATAGGTATTAGTACTCTCATCGATGGTCCCCAGGTAGGCAACGGGTCCTTAATGGATTTATACGAATGCCAAACCTAGACAGGACGTCCCGACTACCGGTACTTAACCCTTCCAGTTACTACACGTTCTTAATCGATTGGGAAATCGAGACTTTGGCGAGAGCGAAAATCGAGGAGTGGGACTAGTTAAACAAGATGCGAGTATCACCTCTAACTTGATAACATCGTACCCTAATGTGGTTGGTACTTATCCTAAGATAAGGGTCCACTAGATTATGAAATGGAAAACTCCCATCAAGGTTTGGATATCACTCCTAACTTGAGGGTAGATTTCGTGCAAAATTCAAAGTATAGCTGAGTGAAAATCATCACCAAGTGTGGGAATCACCCCTATCTTGATGAATCATTTCGATTGTGTTGTAAGAGTGTCTTCAAAGCCTCCAAGTGTGTATTGTGTTAGCCTTAGGAAAGGCATGTATATTAAAAGTCCAAAAGAAAGTAGAGGGAAGCAAAGAAGATAGAAGGGAAGTTGTTTTAAGCAACACATAGTGAGAAAGCTCCTAAACTATAGACTAGGCAAGGCATTCCTAATTCCCTATAGTTATGGCTCTGATACCAATCTGGTATCAGAGTACTCCTATTATGGACTAGGGAAAAGTATGGCAATCCTACCTAATTCCCTATAGTTATGGCTCTGATACCAATCTGTCACACCCCAACCGATGGCGGAAACATCGGGATGAGACGAACAAATTGCTCAAAACAACATAACGCTAATTGTGACAATATGAATTAAATCGTTTTATTAAATTCTAAGGTAGGGTACATAGTTCCAAATAAATAAACATAACATTCGACAATAATAAAAAATGCTAAGTGGGTTTCTAATGTCCATCCTAGCTTGATTCTTGTTTTCTTGATCATTCAACCTGCAATATGTATTAAAATAATGTCAACAAAAACATGTTGGCGAGTATACAAGTTTTCATACATAGCATAATACGTGTTTAAAATGTTTGCTCATATCCAAATGTGAAATACAATATCATGTTAACAGTATATACTCGAAACGATGTTACTCTATGTGCCCAAACCAAAGTTTAACGCAATTAAAGTGTACCCAAACGAGTTTGAGTATGTTGACATAGTTTAACCTAACAATACCTGCTCGTAGAACAGGAGGGGCGTTTCTCAACCTATAGCGCTACCATTGTTAGGGGAGGCTTGTACGAAGTTAATGAACACATAGTCATAAGGTGTTTACAATAGCATAACATGTCTAACATGATTAAAATGTATCACATAGAATAAGGATAGAGTGTGCATAAAATGTTTAACGTGTTGTGATGTTTGATATGTAATACATATTGCACCCAAAAGTGTAAAACGAAAATGGGTCATGTATACTCACCTTAGTTTTGCGTTGCGTTTCTTGGTAAGGAATTACGAGAATCAAATATTTTCCCAAAGAGAGCGTGCACAAGAGAATTACCCTATTAATTTTTGAGGATTTGATTAATATTGGGAATTTAGGGATTGTTTAATTAACAAGGCGAAAATTATGTTAACATTTCTAAAACGGAATAACAATATGCCTTATTTTATATATCTTTAATAAAAATAAATGACAATTTATTTATACATAAGTAAGCAAAATAAAAATTTTGATTTAAATAACAACAATAAAATTCTGATTTAAATAATCAGTAATTTCTGATATTATAATTTCTGATTTAATAATATAAAATATAAATTCTGATTTATTAGACTAATAATTCTGATTTAAATTCTGATTTAAAGAAAATAATATAAATTCTGGAATTTATAAATAAATCTGATTTAATAAATAATATTTCAGATTTAAAATATAAAAACAATTCTGATATAAATTCTGGAATAAATAAATTATTTCAGATTTAAATTGTAAATCTGTTTTATTAAATATAATATAAATAATTGTGTTTTTATAAATAAATCTGATTTATAATAATAATTTTGATTATATAAATTATTCTGAAATATAAATATAAATTCTGGTATATAACATTAATAATATTTCTGATAATATTCATTAAAATGTATAATTATAATCTGATTTTATTCTGATTTAATAAAAATTCTCTGATTAATAATTATAGAGATTTGTAATAATAACAACTGATTATTAATAATAATATTAATATAATTCTGTTTTATATATATTTTATAATACATATATATAAACACTAATATTATTAAAGTCAATTTCAGAAAATAGCACTTCTGAATTTTTTTGTATTTACATAATCTGATTTATTCAGAATAATCTAATTATTTATAATATCAGTACATATATATAAGTATCTAATATTGATAATAATAATAAAAATAATAATAAAAATAACAATATTAATAACAATAATGATAATAATAATAGCAACAATACTAAAATAACGAGGAAAGCAAAACATAGCAAGAAGAGAGAGACGTCTGACGGGGTTACCGGAATTTGTCGTCTTCTCCGGCGACGTTGCAGGTTTTCCGGCGAGTTCAGGTCGTCCGGCTACGAGAGGAGTGTAGGAGGTTTTCCGGTGAGGTGTGGGTTCTCGGAGTGAGGGAGATGTTCGGTTTATATAGGGGACTCCGGGGTTCGGTAATTATGGGAACGGTGGGGTGATTGATTTCGGATAAGGAAATAAACGAGCAAAAGGAAAGGAGATGATTTGCTGTTGACAGTTCAGTAGGAAGAAAGAAAAGGAAAGGTCAACTGGGTTGTTTGGGCGGCAAAACTCAAAAATGAAAGAAGGGAAAACGCGTATAAAAGGAATTAACACTCCAGTTTATCAGCTCCGGAAAGGAGGATAAACTGGTTAAGTTACTTGTGTTTGGAAGTCGAGGTCGCGAGTTCGAATCCGAAAAAGGGCGGTTCTCACCCAGGAGACCCCCTTTTTTTTGTTATTTTTTGACTTAACTGAACTAACTGAGTCTTCTGACTCAGTTAGTTGTGTCCTTTTGCAATGTCTAACTAGGTTAGTCTTAACTATGTTAAGTTCAAAGTTTACAAAGGGTTTACTAACCTAGTTGGTTCAAACTAACTAAAATTCATTAAAAAGATTTTTTTTTTCAACTGATTATTTATTTACTAATTAGCGCCATAATTACTTATTAATTAAATGCTATTATTTATTTCATAAAGGTGCTAAATAAGTAAGATAATTTATTTATTTTATAAAATTTGATAAATAAACAAATAAAAGTAATTTATCTATTTAATAAAATTTGATAAAATAATTTGTTTGATTAATTAAATATTATCTTATGATTTAAAATTAATAAATATTTGATTTAACCCGAATTTTCTGGTAAACTACCGATTTATCGTACGAATTCCCGATTTTTGTCCGGTTTAGGGTAATCTCTTGACAACGATGGATTTAAGAGCTGGGATTTAGATGGAATTTCACCGTTTTTACGTGCTTAACATTGTTTCAACGTGTTTCAACATAACATAGTATTTAAACAAGTATATGATAAAAAATGATGCATTTTTCATTACGATTCAAGTCTCGAAGTGAAATTGGGAATAAGCGAGAGTACAACTGTCTAAAATAGGAAAGTACAAGTCAACAAGCTATAAATAGAAAGTTCAAAAACGCGAGGCGTTACAGTCTCCCCTACTTTAGGAGATTTCGTCCTCGAAATCAAGATGAAAGACCAGAAGAAAAGAAACGATGCAATAGTTGAAGAACAACGTTGGTCGTGACGATCCTATCATTAGGTGTTGGCATCTTGAGCTTGGTTGGCGTTGGGAGCTGGAGTTTTTGGGGCTGGTTGTCGCTCTTGATTCCATAGAGGGCAGTTTGGACGAAGGTGGGTTGTGTCTCCACACTTGAAACATGCGCGAACTCTATTGTTTGCCTCTGAGCCTTGAAATTTTCGTTTCCTACCCTCGTTGCCATTTGTTGGGGCTTCAAGGTCAATGGTAACCTGGTTGACTACTCGAGTGGACGTTGCAGCTTGTTTATCACGAACACGATTATTGTTTAAACTAGCGGCGAGACGATAAACAGCCTCGATGTTGTCAAGCTGGGCTGCTTCGATGGTGTCTCTCATGATAGGGGGTAAACCGCGGATATACTTTTTGATCATACGATCAACGGTGAGGACTAGGTGGGGTACAACAAAGCTCAGCTGCTTAAATCGGGTGGTGTACGCGAGGTTATCGTCTCCAACTTGCTTGAGGGCCCAAAATTCTTCTTCAAGCTTCTGTTGCTCGTGAGGAGGGCAGAATTCTTCCATCATGAGCTGCTTCAATTCCTCCCATGACAATGCATATGCCAACTCGTTTGAACGAATGTTCCTTTCATTCGTCCACCACTCTAGGGCTCTTGCTTGGAAGACACCAGTAGCACTACGTGTCTTGAGCTCATCAGGACATTCACTATTAATAAATGTGACCTCTATGCTGTCGAACCACTCGAACATAGCTGTCACACCTTCTTCACCAGTGAAGGGCTTAGGGCGGCAAGAGACGAAATGTTTGTAGTTAAAGGCAATAGGCTTAGGTTGGGCAGCTTTGGAGTCAACAGAAGAGTTTGGTGTGTTGGAAGCTTGAATCTCAGTCACGACCTTGGGAATAAGGCGAGCAAACTGTTTGGCCATGAATGCCATCATCTTCTTTTGAGAATTGGACTTTGACTTTCTGGACGAGCTTGAGAGTTGACGCGATGAAGACATCTATGGATTCCAAATGAAATGAGAACGAGAATGAGACTTGACCATAATGTTTAAAAGAATTTGTTTTCATGAATGCAACATGTAGCACATTGTTTCACATTGTTGTTCACATAGGATAAAATGAATGAAATGTCATGGATTTTCACATAGTGTAACATGTAAACGAAAGCATAATAAATTTAATTTGTTCGCAAGAGGTAACATTAATTGTTTTTGGTTACGACAATAGTGCGAAATGTGTCTCCTAGCTAGAAATGAACAAACGCTCAAACGTAAAACACATAATAATTGAGATAACATAAAAAGAGATTTAACGTAAAATATGGATTGTCACGGAACGTAACGTATGACACTTCCAAAGTGGATCGAAGACCTTCTCGAATTAAGGAAACGTGCTTTGGCCTAATAGGTATTAGTACTCTCATCGATGGTCCCCAGGTAGGCAACGGGTCCTTAATGGATTTATACGAATGCCAAACCTAGACAGGACGTCCCGACTACCGGTACTTAACCCTTCCAGTTACTACACGTTCTTAATCGATTGGGAAATCGAGACTTTGGCGAGAGCGAAAATCGAGGAGTGGGACTAGTTAAACAAGATGCGAGTATCACCTCGAACTTGATAACATCGTACCCTAATGTGGTTGGTACTTATCCTAAGATAAGGGTCCACTAGATTATGAAATGGAAAACTCCCATCAAGGTTTGGATATCACTCCTAACTTGAGGGTAGATTTCGTGCAAAATTCAAAGTATAGCTGAGTGAAAATCATCACCAAGTGTGGGAATCACCCCTATCTTGATGAATCATTTCGATTGTGTTGTAAGAGTGTCTTCAAAGCCTCCAAGTGTGTATTGTGTTAGCCTTAGGAAAGGCATGTATATTAAAAGTCCAAAAGAAAGTAGAGGGAAGCAAAGAAGATAGAAGGGAAGTTGTTTTAAGCAACACATAGTGAGAAAGCTCCTAAACTATAGACTAGGCAAGGCATTCCTAATTCCCTATAGTTATGGCTCTGATACCAATCTGGTATCAGAGTACTCCTATTATGGACTAGGGAAAAGTATGGCAATCCTACCTAATTCCTTATAGTTATGGCTCTGATACCAATCTGTCACACCCCAACCGATGGCGGAAACATCGGGATGAGACGAACAAATTGCTCAAAACAACATAACGCTAATTGTGACAATATGAATTAAATCGTTTTATTAAATTCTAAGGTAGGGTACATAGTTCCAAATAAATAAACATAACATTCGACAATAATAAAAAATGCTAAGTGGGTTTCTAATGTCCATCCTAGCTTGATTCTTGTTTTCTTGATCATTCAACCTGCAATATGTATTAAAATAATGTCAACAAAAACATGTTGGCGAGTATACAAGTTTTCATACATAGCATAATACGTGTTTAAAATGTTTGCTCATATCCAAATGTGAAATACAATATCATGTTAACAGTATATACTCGAAACGATGTTACTCTATGTGCCCAAACCAAAGTTTAACGCAATTAAAGTGTACCCAAACGAGTTTGAGTATGTTGACATAGTTTAACCTAACAATACCTGCTCGTAGAACAGGAGGGGCGTTTCTCAACCTATAGCGCTACCATTGTTAGGGGAGGCTTGTACGAAGTTAATGAACACATAGTCATTAGGTGTTTACAATAGCATAACATGTCTAACATGATTAAAATGTATCACATAGAATAAGGATAGAGTGTGCATAAAATGTTTAACGTGTTGTGATGTTTGATATGTAATACATATTGCACCCAAAAGTGTAAAACGAAAATGGGTCATGTATACTCACCTTAGTTTTGCGTTGCGTTTCTTGGTAAGGAATTACGAGAATCAAAGATTTTCCCAAAGAGAGCGTGCACAAGAGAATTACCCTATTAATTTTTGAGGATTTGATTAATATTGGGAATTTAGGGATTGTTTAATTAACAAGGCGAAAATTATGTTAACATTTCTAAAACGGAATAACAATATGCCTTATTTTATATATCTTTAATAAAAATAAATGACAATTTATTTATACATAAGTAAGCAAAATAAAAATTCTGATTTAAATAACAACAATAAAATTCTGATTTAAGTAATCAGTAATTTCTGATATTATAATTTCTGATTTAATAATATAAAATATAAATTCTGATTTATTAGACTAATAATTCTGATTTAAATTCTGATTTAAAAAAATAATATAAATTCTGGAATTTATAAATAAATCTGATTTAATAAATAATATTTCAGATTTAAAATATAAAAACAATTCTGATATAAATTCTGGAATAAATAAATTATTTCAGATTTAAATTGTAAATCTGTTTTATTAAATATAATATAAATAATTGTGTTTTTATAAATAAATCTGATTTATAATAATAATTTTGATTATATAAATTATTCTGAAATATAAATATAAATTCTGGTATATAACATTAATAATATTTCTGATAATATTCATTAAAATGTATAATTATAATCTGATTTTATTCTGATTTAATAAAAATTCTCTGATTAATAATTATAGAGATTTGTAATAATAACAACTGATTATTAATAATAATATTAATATAATTCTGTTTTATATATATTTTATAATACATATATATAAACACTAATATTATTAAAGTCAATTTCAGAAAATAGCACTTCTGAATTTTTTTGTATTTACATATTCTGATTTATTCAGAATAATCTAATTATTTATAATATCAGTACATATATATAAGTATCTAATATTGATAATAATAATAAAAATAATAATAAAAATAACAATATTAATAACAATAATGATAATAATAATAGCAACAATACTAAAATAACGAGGAAAGCAAAACATAGCAAGAAGAGAGAGACGTCTGACGGGGTTACCGGAATTTGTCGTCTTCTCCGGCGACGTTGCAGGTTTTCCGGCGAGTTCAGGTCGTCCGGCTACGAGAGGAGTGTAGGAGGTTTTCCGGTGAGGTGTGGGTTCTCGGAGTGAGGGAGATGTTCGGTTTATATAGGGGACTCCGGGGTTCGGTAATTATGGGAACGGTGGGGTGATTGATTTCGGATAAGGAAATAAACGAGCAAAAGGAAAGGAGATGATTTGTTGTTGACAGTTCAGTAGGAAGAAAGAAAAGGAAAGGTCAACTGGGTTGTTTGGGCGGCAAAACTCAAAAATGAAAGAAGGGAAAACGCGTATAAAAGGAATTAACACTCCAGTTTATCAGCTCCGGAAAGGAGGATAAACTGGTTAAGTTACTTGTGTTTGGAAGTCGAGGTCGCGAGTTCGAATCCGAAAAAGGGCGGTTCTCACCCAGGAGACCCCCTTTTTTTGTTATTTTTTGACTTAACTGAACTAACTGAGTCTTCTGACTCAGTTAGTTGTGTCCTTTTGCAATGTCTAACTAGGTTAGTCTTAACTATGTTAAGTTCAAAGTTTACAAAGGGTTTACTAACCTAGTTGGTTCAAACTAACTAAAATTCATTAAAAAGATTTTTTTTTTCAACTGATTATTTATTTACTAATTAGCGCCATAATTACTTATTAATTAAATGCTATTATTTATTTCATAAAGGTGCTAAATAAGTAAGATAATTTATTTATTTTATAAAATTTGATAAATAAACAAATAAAAGTAATTTATGTATTTAATAAAATTTGATAAAATAATTTGTTTGATTAATTAAATATTATCTTATGATTTAAAATTAATAAATATTATAAATATTTGATTTAACCCGAATTTTCTGGTAAACTACCGATTTATCGTACGAATTCCCGATTTTTGTCCGGTTTAGGGTAATCTCTTGACAACGATGGATTTAAGAGCTGGGATTTAGATGGAATTTCACCGTTTTTACGTGCTTAACATTGTTTCAACGTGTTTCAACATAACATAGTATTTAAACAAGTATATGATAAAAAATGATGCATTTTTCATTACGATTCAAGTCTCGAAGTGAAATTGGGAATAAGCGAGAGTACAACTGTCTAAAATAGGAAAGTACAAGTCAACAAGCTATAAATAGAAAGTTCAAAAACGCGAGGCGTGACAGTCTCCCCTACTTTAGGAGATTTCGTCCTCGAAATCAAGATGAAAGACCAGAAGAAAAGAAACGATGCAATAGTTGAAGAACAACGTTGGTCGTGACGATCCTATCATTAGGTGTTGGCATCTTGAGCTTGGTTGGCGTTGGGAGCTGGAGTTTTTGGGGCTGGTTGTCGCTCTTGATTCCATAGAGGGCAGTGTGGACGAAGGTGGGTTGTGTCTCTCCACACTTGAAACATGCGCGAACTCTATTGTTTGCCTCTGAGCCTTGAAATTTTCGTTTCCTACCCTCGTTGCCATTTGTTGGGGCTTCAAGGTCAATGGTAACCTGGTTGACTACTCGAGTGGACGTTGCAGCTTGTTTATCACGAACACGATTATTGTTTAAACTAGCGGCGAGACGATAAACAGCCTCGATGTTGTCAAGCTGGGCTGCTTCGATGGTGTCTCTCATGATAGGGGGTAAACCGCGGATATACTTTTTGATCATACGATCAACGGTGAGGACTAGGTGGGGTACAACAAAGCTCAGCTGCTTAAATCGGGTGGTGTACGCGAGGTTATCGTCTCCAACTTGCTTGAGGGCCCAAAATTCTTCTTCAAGCTTCTGTTGCTCGTGAGGAGGGCAGAATTCTTCCATCATGAGCTGCTTCAATTCCTCCCATGACAATGCATATGCCAACTCGTTTGAACGAATGTTCCTTTCATTCGTCCACCACTCTAGGGCTCTGGCTTGGAAGACACCAATAGCACTACGTGTCTTGAGCTCATCAGGACATTCACTATTAATAAATGTGACCTCTATGCTGTCGAACCACTCGAACATAGCTGTCACACCTTCTTCACCAGTGAAGGGCTTAGGGCGGCAAGAGACGAAATGTTTGTAGTTAAAGGCAATAGGCTTAGGTTGGGCAGCTTTGGAGTCAACAGAAGAGTTTGGTGTGTTGGAAGCTTGAATCTCAGTCACGACCTTGGGAATAAGGCGAGCAAACTGTTTGGCCATGAATGCCATCATCTTCTTTTGAGAATTGGACTTTGACTTTCTGGACGAGCTTGAGAGTTGACGCGATGAAGACATCTATGGATTCCAAATGAAATGAGAACGAGAATGAGACTTGACCATAATGTTTAAAAGAATTTGTTTTCATGAATGCAACATGTAGCACATTGTTTCACATTGTTGTTCACATAGGATAAAATGAATGAAATGTCATGGATTTTCACATAGTGTAACATGTAAACGAAAGCATAATAAATTTAATTTGTTCGCAAGAGGTAACATTAATTGTTTTTGGTTACGACAATAGTGCGAAATGTGTCTCCTAGCTAGAAATGAACAAACGCTCAAACGTAAAACACATAATAATTGAGATAACATAAAAAGAGATTTAACGTAAAATATGGATTGTCACGGAACGTAACGTATGACACTTCCAAAGTGGATCGAAGACCTTCTCGAATTAAGGAAACGTGCTTTGGCCTAATAGGTATTAGTACTCTCATCGATGGTCCCCAGGTAGGCAACGGGTCCTTAATGGATTTATACGAATGCCAAACCTAGACAGGACGTCCCGACTACCGGTACTTAACCCTTCCAGTTACTACACGTTCTTAATCGATTGGGAAATCGAGACTTTGGCGAGAGCGAAAATCGAGGAGTGGGACTAGTTAAACAAGATGCGAGTATCACCTCGAACTTGATAACATCGTACCCTAATGTGGTTGGTACTTATCCTAAGATAAGGGTCCACTAGATTATGAAATGGAAAACTCCCATCAAGGTTTGGATATCACTCCTAACTTGAGGGTAGATTTCGTGCAAAATTCAAAGTATAGCTGAGTGAAAATCATCACCAAGTGTGGGAATCACCCCTATCTTGATGAATCATTTCGATTGTGTTGTAAGAGTGTCTTCAAAGCCTCCAAGTGTGTATTGTGTTAGCCTTAGGAAAGGCATGTATATTAAAAGTCCAAAAGAAAGTAGAGGGAAGCAAAGAAGATAGAAGGGAAGTTGTTTTAAGCAACACATAGTGAGAAAGCTCCTAAACTATAGACTAGGCAAGGCATTCCTAATTCCCTATAGTTATGGCTCTGATACCAATCTGGTATCAGAGTACTCCTATTATGGACTAGGGAAAAGTATGGCAATCCTACCTAATTCCTTATAGTTATGGCTCTGATACCAATCTGTCACACCCCAACCGATGGCGGAAACATCGGGATGAGACGAACAAATTGCTCAAAACAACATAACGCTAATTGTGACAATATGAATTAAATCGTTTTATTAAATTCTAAGGTAGGGTACATAGTTCCAAATAAATAAACATAACATTCGACAATAATAAAAAATGCTAAGTGGGTTTCTAATGTCCATCCTGGCTTGATTCTTGTTTTCTTGATCATTCAACCTGCAATATGTATTAAAATAATGTCAACAAAAACATGTTGGCGAGTATACAAGTTTTCATACATAGCATAATACGTGTTTAAAATGTTTGCTCATATCCAAATGTGAAATACAATATCATATTAACAGTATATACTCGAAACGATGTTACTCTATGTGCCCAAACCAAAGTTTAACGCAATTAAAGTGTACCCAAACGAGTTTGAGTATGTTGACATAGTTTAACCTAACAATACCTGCTCGTAGAACAGGAGGGGCGTTTCTCAACCTATAGCGCTACCATTGTTAGGGGAGGCTTGTACGAAGTTAATGAACACATAGTCATTAGGTGTTTACAATAGCATAACATGTCTAACATGATTAAAATGTATCACATAGAATAAGGATAGAGTGTGCATAAAATGTTTAACGTGTTGTGATGTTTGATATGTAATACATATTGCACCCAAAAGTGTAAAACGAAAATGGGTCATGTATACTCACCTTAGTTTTGCGTTGCGTTTCTTGGTAAGGAATTACGAGAATCAAAGATTTTCCCAAAGAGAGCGTGCACAAGAGAATTACCCTATTAATTTTTGAGGATTTGATTAATATTGGGAATTTAGGGATTGTTTAATTAACAAGGCGAAAATTATGTTAACATTTCTAAAACGGAATAACAATATGCCTTATTTTATATATCTTTAATAAAAATAAATGACAATTTATTTATACATAAGTAAGCAAAATAAAAATTCTGATTTAAATAACAACAATAAAATTCTGATTTAAGTAATCAGTAATTTCTGATATTATAATTTCTGATTTAATAATATAAAATATAAATTCTGATTTATTAGACTAATAATTCTGATTTAAATTCTGATTTAAAAAAATAATATAAATTCTGGAATTTATAAATAAATCTGATTTAATAAATAATATTTCAGATTTAAAATATAAAAACAATTCTGATATAAATTCTGGAATAAATAAATTATTTCAGATTTAAATTGTAAATCTGTTTTATTAAATATAATATAAATAATTGTGTTTTTATAAATAAATCTGATTTATAATAATAATTTTGATTATATAAATTATTCTGAAATATAAATATAAATTCTGGTATATAACATTAATAATATTTCTGATAATATTCATTAAAATGTATAATTATAATCTGATTTTATTCTGATTTAATAAAAATTCTCTGATTAATAATTATAGAGATTTGTAATAATAACAACTGATTATTAATAATAATATTAATATAATTCTGTTTTATATATATTTTATAATACATATATATAAACACTAATATTATTAAAGTCAATTTCAGAAAATAGCACTTCTGAATTTTTTTGTATTTACATATTCTGATTTATTCAGAATAATCTAATTATTTATAATATCAGTACATATATATAAGTATCTAATATTGATAATAATAATAAAAATAATAATAAAAATAACAATATTAATAACAATAATGATAATAATAATAGCAACAATACTAAAATAACGAGGAAAGCAAAACATAGCAAGAAGAGAGAGACGTCTGACGGGGTTACCGGAATTTGTCGTCTTCTCCGGCGACGTTGCAGGTTTTCCGGCGAGTTCAGGTCGTCCGGCTACGAGAGGAGTGTAGGAGGTTTTCCGGTGAGGTGTGGGTTCTCGGAGTGAGGGAGATGTTCGGTTTATATAGGGGACTCCGGGGTTCGGTAATTATGGGAACGGTGGGGTGATTGATTTCGGATAAGGAAATAAACGAGCAAAAGGAAAGGAGATGATTTGTTGTTGACAGTTCAGTAGGAAGAAAGAAAAGGAAAGGTCAACTGGGTTGTTTGGGCGGCAAAACTCAAAAATGAAAGAAGGGAAAACGCGTATAAAAGGAATTAACACTCCAGTTTATCAGCTCCGGAAAGGAGGATAAACTGGTTAAGTTACTTGTGTTTGGAAGTCGAGGTCGCGAGTTCGAATCCGAAAAAGGGCGGTTCTCACCCAGGAGACCCCCTTTTTTTGTTATTTTTTGACTTAACTGAACTAACTGAGTCTTCTGACTCAGTTAGTTGTGTCCTTTTGCAATGTCTAACTAGGTTAGTCTTAACTATGTTAAGTTCAAAGTTTACAAAGGGTTTACTAACCTAGTTGGTTCAAACTAACTAAAATTCATTAAAAAGATTTTTTTTTTCAACTGATTATTTATTTACTAATTAGCGCCATAATTACTTATTAATTAAATGCTATTATTTATTTCATAAAGGTGCTAAATAAGTAAGATAATTTATTTATTTTATAAAATTTGATAAATAAACAAATAAAAGTAATTTATGTATTTAATAAAATTTGATAAAATAATTTGTTTGATTAATTAAATATTATCTTATGATTTAAAATTAATAAATATTATAAATATTTGATTTAACCCGAATTTTCTGGTAAACTACCGATTTATCGTACGAATTCCCGATTTTTGTCCGGTTTAGGGTAATCTCTTGACAACGATGGATTTAAGAGCTGGGATTTAGATGGAATTTCACCGTTTTTACGTGCTTAACATTGTTTCAACGTGTTTCAACATAACATAGTATTTAAACAAGTATATGATAAAAAATGATGCATTTTTCATTACGATTCAAGTCTCGAAGTGAAATTGGGAATAAGCGAGAGTACAACTGTCTAAAATAGGAAAGTACAAGTCAACAAGCTATAAATAGAAAGTTCAAAAACGCGAGGCGTGACAGTCTCCCCTACTTTAGGAGATTTCGTCCTCGAAATCAAGATGAAAGACCAGAAGAAAAGAAACGATGCAATAGTTGAAGAACAACGTTGGTCGTGACGATCCTATCATTAGGTGTTGGCATCTTGAGCTTGGTTGGCGTTGGGAGCTGGAGTTTTTGGGGCTGGTTGTCGCTCTTGATTCCATAGAGGGCAGTGTGGACGAAGGTGGGTTGTGTCTCTCCACACTTGAAACATGCGCGAACTCTATTGTTTGCCTCTGAGCCTTGAAATTTTCGTTTCCTACCCTCGTTGCCATTTGTTGGGGCTTCAAGGTCAATGGTAACCTGGTTGACTACTCGAGTGGACGTTGCAGCTTGTTTATCACGAACACGATTATTGTTTAAACTAGCGGCGAGATGATAAACAGCCTCGATGTTGTCAAGCTGGGCTGCTTCGATGGTGTCTCTCATGATAGGGGGTAAACCGCGGATATACTTTTTGATCATACGATCAACGGTGAGGACTAGGTGGGGTACAACAAAGCTCAGCTGCTTAAATCGGGTGGTGTACGCGAGGTTATCGTCTCCAACTTGCTTGAGGGCCCAAAATTCTTCTTCAAGCTTCTGTTGCTCGTGAGGAGGGCAGAATTCTTCCATCATGAGCTGCTTCAATTCCTCCCATGACAATGCATATGCCAACTCGTTTGAACGAATGTTCCTTTCATTCGTCCACCACTCTAGGGCTCTTGCTTGGAAGACACCAGTAGCACTACGTGTCTTGAGCTCATCAGGACATTCACTATTAATAAATGTGACCTCTATGCTGTCGAACCACTCGAACATAGCTGTCACACCTTCTTCACCAGTGAAGGGCTTAGGGTGGCAAGAGACGAAATGTTTGTAGTTAAAGGCAATAGGCTTAGGTTGGGCAGCTTTGGAGTCAACAGAAGAGTTTGGTGTGTTGGAAGCTTGAATCTCAGTCACGACCTTGGGAATAAGGCGAGCAAACTGTTTGGCCATGAATGCCATCATCTTCTTTTGAGAATTGGACTTTGACTTTCTGGACGAGCTTGAGAGTTGACGCGATGAAGACATCTATGGATTCCAAATGAAATGAGAACGAGAATGAGACTTGACCATAATGTTTAAAAGAATTTGTTTTCATGAATGCAACATGTAGCACATTGTTGTTCACATAGGATAAAATGAATGAAATGTCATGGATTTTCACATAGTGTAACATGTAAACGAAAGCATAATAAATTTAATTTGTTCGCAAGAGGTAACATTAATTGTTTTTGGTTACGACAATAGTGCGAAATGTGTCTCCTAGCTAGAAATGAACAAACGCTCAAACGTAAAACACATAATAATTGAGATAACATAAAAAGAGATTTAACGTAAAATATGGATTGTCACGGAACGTAACGTATGACACTTCCAAAGTGGATCGAAGACCTTCTCGAATTAAGGAAACGTGCTTTGGCCTAATAGGTATTAGTACTCTCATCGATGGTCCCCAGGTAGGCAACGGGTCCTTAATGGATTTATACGAATGCCAAACCTAGACAGGACGTCCCGACTACCGGTACTTAACCCTTCCAGTTACTACACGTTCTTAATCGATTGGGAAATCGAGACTTTGGCGAGAGCGAAAATCGAGGAGTGGGACTAGTTAAACAAGATGCGAGTATCACCTCTAACTTGATAACATCGTACCCTAATGTGGTTGGTACTTATCCTAAGATAAGGGTCCACTAGATTATGAAATGGAAAACTCCCATCAAGGTTTGGATATCACTCCTAACTTGAGGGTAGATTTCGTGCAAAATTCAAAGTATAGCTGAGTGAAAATCATCACCAAGTGTGGGAATCACCCCTATCTTGATGAATCATTTCGATTATGTTGTAAGAGTGTCTTCAAAGCCTCCAAGTGTGTATTGTGTTAGCCTTAGGAAAGGCATGTATATTAAAAGTCCAAAAGAAAGTAGAGGGAAGCAAAGAAGATAGAAGGGAAGTTGTTTTAAGCAACACATAGTGAGAAAGCTCCTAAACTATAGACTAGGCAAGGCATTCCTAATTCCCTATAGTTATGGCTCTGATACCAATCTGGTATCAGAGTACTCCTATTATGGACTAGGGAAAAGTATGGCAATCCTACCTAATTCCCTATAGTTATGGCTCTGATACCAATCTGTCACACCCCAACCGATGGCGGAAACATCGGGATGAGACGAACAAATTGCTCAAAACAACATAACGCTAATTGTGACAATATGAATTAAATCGTTTTATTAAATTCTAAGGTAGGGTACATAGTTCCAAATAAATAAACATAACATTCGACAATAATAAAAAATGCTAAGTGGGTTTCTAATGTCCATCCTAGCTTGATTCTTGTTTTCTTGATCATTCAACCTGCAATATGTATTAAAATAATGTCAACAAAAACATGTTGGCGAGTATACAAGTTTTCATACATAGCATAATACGTGTTTAAAATGTTTGCTCATATCCAAATGTGAAATACAATATCATGTTAACAGTATATACTCGAAACGATGTTACTCTATGTGCCCAAACCAAAGTTTAACGCAATTAAAGTGTACCCAAACGAGTTTGAGTATGTTGACATAGTTTAACCTAACAATACCTGCTCGTAGAACAGGAGGGGCGTTTCTCAACCTATAGCGCTACCATTGTTAGGGGAGGCTTGTACGAAGTTAATGAACACATAGTCATTAGGTGTTTACAATAGCATAACATGTCTAACATGATTAAAATGTATCACATAGAATAAGGATAGAGTGTGCATAAAATGTTTAACGTGTTGTGATGTTTGATATGTAATACATATTGCACCCAAAAGTGTAAAACGAAAATGGGTCATGTATACTCACCTTAGTTTTGCGTTGCGTTTCTTGGTAAGGAATTACGAGAATCAAAGATTTTCCCAAAGAGAGCGTGCACAAGAGAATTACCCTATTAATTTTTGAGGATTTGATTAATATTGGGAATTTAGGGATTGTTTAATTAACAAGGCGAAAATTATGTTAACATTTCTAAAACGGAATAACAATATGCCTTATTTTATATATCTTTAATAAAAATAAATGACAATTTATTTATACATAAGTAAGCAAAATAAAAATTCTGATTTAAATAACAACAATAAAATTCTGATTTAAATAATCAGTAATTTCTGATATTATAATTTCTGATTAAATAATATAAAATATAAATTCTGATTTATTAGACTAATAATTCTGATTTAAATTCTGATTTAAAAAAATAATATAAATTCTGGAATTTATAAATAAATCTGATTTAATAAATAATATTTCAGATTTAAAATATAAAAACAATTCTGATATAAATTCTGGAATAAATAAATTATTTCAGATTTAAATTGTAAATCTGTTTTATTAAATATGATTATAGAAATCAATCTGTTTTATTAAATATAATATAAATAATTGTGTTTTTATAAATAAATCTGATTTATAATAATAATTTTGATTATATAAATTATTCTGAAATATAAATATAAATTCTGGTATATAACATTAATAATATTTCTGATAATATTCATTAAAATGTATAATTATAATCTGATTTTATTCTGATTTAATAAAAATTCTCTGATTAATAATTATAGAGATTTGTAATAATAACAACTGATTATTAATAATAATATTAATATAATTCTGTTTTATATATATTTTATAATACATATATATAAACACTAATATTATTAAAGTCAATTTCAGAAAATAGCACTTCTGAATTTTTTTGTATTTACATATTCTGATTTATTCAGAATAATCTAATTATTTATAATATCAGTACATATATATAAGTATCTAATATTGATAATAATAATAAAAATAATAATAAAAATAACAATATTAATAACAATAATGATAATAATAATAGCAACAATACTAAAATAACGAGGAAAGCAAAACATAGCAAGAAGAGAGAGACGTCTGACGGGGTTACCGGAATTTGTCGTCTTCTCCGGCGACGTTGCAGGTTTTCCGGCGAGTTCAGGTCGTCCGGCTACGAGAGGAGTGTAGGAGGTTTTCCGGTGAGGTGTGGGTTCTCGGAGTGAGGGAGATGTTCGGTTTATATAGGGGACTCCGGGGTTCGGTAATTATGGGAACGGTGGGGTGATTGATTTCGGATAAGGAAATAAACGAGCAAAAGGAAAAGGAGATGATTTGCTGTTGACAGTTCAGTAGGAAGAAAGAAAAGGAAAGGTCAACTGGGTTGTTTGGGCGGCAAAACTCAAAAATGAAAGAAGGGAAAACGCGTATAAAAGGAATTAACACTCCAGTTTATCAGCTCCGGAAAGGAGGATAAACTGGTTAAGTTACTTGTGTTTGGAAGTCGAGGTCGCGAGTTCGAATCCGAAAAAGGGCGGTTCTCACCCAGGAGACCCCCTTTTTTTGTTATTTTTTGACTTAACTGAACTAACTGAGTCTTCTGACTCAGTTAGTTGTGTCCTTTTGCAATGTCTAACTAAGTTAGTCTTAACTATGTTAAGTTCAAAGTTTACAAAGGGTTTACTAACCTAGTTGGTTCAAACTAACTAAAATTCATTAAAAAGATTTTTTTTTTCAACTGATTATTTATTTACTAATTAGCGCCATAATTACTTATTAATTAAATGCTATTATTTATTTCATAAAGGTGCTAAATAAGTAAGATAATTTATTTATTTTATAAAATTTGATAAATAAACAAATAAAAGTAATTTATCTATTTAATAAAATTTGATAAAATAATTTGTTTGATTAATTAAATATTATCTTATGATTTAAAATTAATAAATATTTGATTTAACCCGAATTTTCTGGTAAACTACCGATTTATCGTACGAATTCCCGATTTTTGTCCGGTTTAGGGTAATCTCTTGACAACGATGGATTTAAGAGCTGGGATTTAGATGGAATTTCACCGTTTTTACGTGCTTAACATTGTTTCAACGTGTTTCAACATAACATAGTATTTAAACAAGTATATGATCAAAAATGATGCATTTTTCATTACGATTCAAGTCTCGAAGTGAAATTGGGAATAAGCGAGAGTACAACTGTCTAATATAGGAAAGTACAAGTCAACAAGCTATAAATAGAAAGTTCAAAAACGCGAGGCGTTACAGAGCCTCAGGGCATTCACACATTTCGAACACAGATTCTAGCTTCTCGAACCAATGGAGGAGTCCCACTGCCCCCTCGGTGCCACTGAATGAGCTTGGACGACAGTCCATGAAGTTCTTGAAAGTGCAGACAGGCTGCTGTGCGTGTTGACCTATTGTGTACGAATAGGACAAAGTTAAATACGAGAGTTAATGTAGGATCTAAAGATCCTAGTGTGTGTGTCTATACTGCAGGGTATACTACCTGCTTGAGCAGCTGCAAGTGCCGCAGCAACTTGAGCTTGAACGAGAGCCTCTAGCTGGGCTTGAGTCATGTTAATTCGTCCGGCCATTGATCTTCACATCAAAGGCAACATAAGTGAGAAAGGTTCGCGAATAGTGCGATGACAGAAGAGTGTAAGCACATTGGTGTTCTCAAGCAATAACAAGTAGTGAGCAAAGTAATGTAAGCATACTACGAGCAAAGTTCTATGCAATTCTAGCATGTAGGCAATAAACATAAACCTTATTACCTAGAATGTTGAGTCTTGCACGTGGAGCGAAGCGTCGTTGTGGATCGTTGAGAGCACTGTTCTGGTTATAGTCTGGTTTTAATAAAAACGTTTTCCCCATATTAAAACCAAGTTCTCTATAACCAATGGCTCTGATACCAATCTGTCACACCCCCAAAATCCACACGCGGAGTACCACCGCTAGGAGGCGTGACATGATCAGATCAAGCCACCAAATCATATAGAACAATAAATATATAGTAAAAGTAATTGCCATTAAACCCAAACCAAAATCCATATGAAAGGTGTTCCAAAAACGTAAGTAAGTTATCATTGTTTAGCGGAAGCGTATAAATAAAACCCATCGTAAATAAGTATCAAGTATCATAAGTGTTTAACAAGATAATCACGATCCAAGCCCACAACGACCAGCTTCTCCCTGTGCAAGCTCCATGTATCTAACGACCTGCAAGGCATGTAACAGATGATCAACAACTAGTTGAGCGAGTTCACAGTTAACAGTTCAGTAATAGTATAGTGTGAGTAGTAGTATGTTCGTTCGTTATGTCATGTATCGTATTAGTTTCCATCGCGGCCTCCCAGGCAGGTATGCGAAGATATTAGGGGGATGTTCATCCCGAGTATTCTAGACTAGGTTTACCTGTATCGCGGCCTACCAGGCAGGTGTGCGAAGATTAGTAAATTTCAGTTCGCGGCCTTCCAAAGGCAGGTGTGCGAAGTCAGTCTTAATATCGCGGCCAACCCTTGGCAGGTGTGCGAAGATCAGTTCAATAAGTGTTACTAGTCTAGTCGTATTCTTATCGTTAGATTCTATCAACTGAGTATGTACAATAAAGTAATCCAATCCCATTCCCACCCTGGGAACCCCATGCCTTGGCTGTGTGAACTCACCTTGGTTTGCTCGGTATGCTATGCTCTAGGGTTTTCAAACGTCTAAGTCCGTTACACACGACCTAGGGTATGTTGCATATGATATGATGTAAGTGTTTGCATCAAATTAGGGTTTACAAATCTATGATGTCAAGCAGTTGTGATCCGTGTGATATTTGTGTACAGAATGATATAATAAGGATTATTCTCACATATAGAATCATGCAGCAACATTCAATAGCATGCAAATCATAAACAGAACACACAGTAAGCTCTAACACATGTGTTTACAGGTAAACCCTCATACTTCACTTATAAATCCAGACACTAATTCAATCAATCTTGAACATGCGTATCATCAACAAAAGATCAGATCATGCCTATCAATCATGAAACTTGGACCAAATCCTTAATAAAACTCTGACATGCCTCCCCCCCTTTCAAACTCGGACCCTGTGTCATTTCATTACAAAAATTCGGACTAGGGGTGGGGGTTTTGGGGCCATAAACTCGGGCAAGAACAAGGGAAGGGTCACAAGGTCGGACTTCCTGTTTTGTGAACAAAACTCGGACCACACTATGTGGCAAGAACTCGGACATCATTATTACAAACAAAGCTCGGACATGAGTAGTTATAAGGAAAGTCGGATATGCACCAAAACTCGGACATGTGATCTTATGTATAAAGAATTCGGACCACCACAACACAAAGTCGGACTCCTTTTGCTTATATAAAACTCGGACCATTAACTTGAGTAAAGCTTCGGACAACATGAATTATAAATAAAAGTCGGGCAAGTAACATTATGAAACTCTGACTTCATGACATAACCAAAGCTCGGACCTTATACTCTTAAATAAAAGTCGGACCACACCTAAAAACAAACTTCGGACCACATATAGTTTATTCAAAAGTTCGGACAAAAGTTCATGATAAACTCGGATATTATATACTTTCATAAAGGTCGGACTAGAGTGTGCTTGTTATAAACCTCAGACTAACAACCTTCACAAAACTCAGACAAGCAATCAATCATACGTATGAATAATCATATTCAGTGCAATCGTAACGGTTACGTTTCTTAGCTTCTACGATCCAGAAAACCCTAGTTACCTACTTTCACAATGCAGGATCAATCAATCAATCGATACATAACAACAACAGTCATCAGAGGATCAATCTACCAAGCATACCCTAATCATCATCATCATTTCAATAATCAAGATTCAAACTAAGCACAGAACCATCAAATCAAATCTAGGGTTTACACATACTACAAGAATCAAGAATAGATGACAATCAAACAATCAATAAACAATGATTAAGCAATTACCTTGATTGATTCTAAATGGATTGAAGGATTAAACTTGATGCAAAAGACTTGTGAAACCAAGAGTGATAAAGATGGTTGTAGAGAGGATTAGAGGAGGTGAAAGTACGTGTTTTTGATTCTTTGTGAATGATTAGTGAATGATTAGGGAAGGGGATTAGGGTTATCAGTTGTTAAAGTTTCACTATCAACCCTAAACACCCTTAAGTATTATTTATTACAGTTTCAACACCACATTCCATTATTTGTCAAATCTTTCACAAGTAACACATAACCATGCACAACCACAAAACACTATATTATATCAAAACGTGTACAGTTTCATAGCAAACCAATTGTGCAAGCAAACAATTAAACAATCAATAAACGTGCAATAAATGCGTAATAGAAATCTTGGAAATTCGAGTTGTCACATTATCCCCAACTTAAAAGAAATTTCGTCCCGAAATTTGGTACGCACTCACTGAGGAAGCTAGGTAGCTGTATTGTTCACTGGTTTTCCTGGGGTGTCACATGATTCGTCACTATTTATCTACCAACGCGGTACTTCTATGGCGTACTTATTATTGTATGTCGACGACATTGTAGTGACTGCCTCTGATTCGACTCTTCTAACGTCGATTATTACTATGCTATCTCGGGAGTTTGCTATGACGGACTTAGGTCCGTTGCACCACTTTTTGGGGATCACTGTTACGAGGGACTCTACCGGGTTGTTATTGTCCCAATCGCAATATGCTCGGGACATCCTACACCGAGCAAACATGACCGGGTGTAAATCTTGTGCCATTCCATGCGACACAGGTTCAAAATTAGGTGCTAATGATGGGGCTCTTCTTGATGATGGCACTCTCTACCGCAGTTTAGCGGGCGCTCTCTAGTATCTAACATTTACAAGACCTGACGTCACTTATGCGGTACATCAGGTTTGTTTATTCATGCATGCCCCACGAGAGCCACACTTTGCCTTCCTTAAGCGGATACTTCGTTACCTTCAGGGCACTATTAGTTTCGGCCTACACTTATCGGCCTCCTCCACATCCTCTCTTACTGCATATTCGGATGCGGATTGGGGGGGGGGGCTGCTCTGATTCTAGGCGCTCCACATCTGGGTACTACATTTTCATGGGTGATAATCTGATCTCGTAGTCGTCTAAACGCCAGCCCACCATTTCTCGGTCTAGTGCCGAGGCCGAATACCGTGGCGTTGCTAACGCAGTTGCCGAGACCAGCTGACTTCGAAACCTTCTTCTCGAACTTTATGTCCCAATCTTGAAGGCAACCATCATCTACTGTGATAATGTATCCGCGGTTTATCTTTCGGCAAACCCCGTGCAACATCAGCGTACAAAGCTTGTTGAAATGGACATTCACTTCGTTCGGGAAAAGGTTCAGATAAGTTCTACACGTGTCCTCCTCATCGCAGTATGCAGATATTTTCACTAAGGGTCTTCCTCGCACGCTTTTTGAAGAATTTTGGTCCAGTTTGCGCGTTCATCCATATCACGCTTCAACTGCGGGGGACTATTAGAATATGTAAATATTATGTAAATAATATTCACCAATATCTTAGGAGATAATTATGTATTTGATAAGTTTCCATATTTCTTGTATTGTATCTTACTCTATTTAAAGGGATGTTATTATTCAATGGAGGACACGAATTATTATTGATCCATAAACACTTTTAATTCTAATTCAGGTTTCGAGTTTTTTCTTTTGGCTAAATTGAATAACCGGGAAGTTCATTAACGGGTTGATTTTCTAAAACAACAAGATACATGTCACTAAATCATGAAACTAAGGTTGCTTGTAAAATTCCCAAAAATTGATACACAAACGTTTTTTAAGAGTTAGACCTTTATTGGTGATATCGAGGTTGATGGATTAACATCACCTAAATATAAACTTGTTCATTGTTGCCTTACAAATAACAAAAATTCTTAAAAAGAGATATTTTATTCCAAAACCCAAACCTAAATCATATAAATCGATGAAACAACCAAATCCCTGGTAGAGGCATTAGAGACATATTATAAATATATAAATTTACAAAATTTGATTTCACAATAAATTGTGTACTTTTCATTTCTAAACAAACCACAAAAGTTTTGCACTTTTGCCACAAATGTTTTTTTTTATATTGATTACCAAATTTTTATACTAAAATATGGCCACAAAGATTTTATCTATAAACTTCAACTACCATATAGTCCCCCCTCAACTAGGGATGGCAAAAAAGCCCAAACCTGATAGGTATATCTGAAACCCGAAACATACGGGCTGGGTATATCCGAAGCCCAATGGGTATGGCCGGGTACGAGCTTAAAAAGAGAAAAAAATCGGGTACGGGTATGGGATTTAGTGATACACGCCCGATACTCGGCCCATTTACCCGAATGTATCATATTATATATTTCCATATATATAAACTTAGTACATGTACTTATTACCTTCTCTGTAGTCATATGTGGATATGTATTTGGTATGTTCTTAGCGAACAAATAACTTATTTTTGAGCATGTATATTGGATATGGAAGCTATCACCCTTTAGTATGTGGTTGTTTATGCAATTTTGTGGTCATGATACAATTTACTTAATTAAGTAATCGTTTTGATTTAGTTTGGTATATGTGGTCTGAATATGATATGTAAGTTATTAATCATATTTTCATTTGTTATAGTCGTTAAAATAGTAAATTAAATAAACATCAAAGTAAAAATTGAACATTTGTCCAAACGGGTATTTTTATGAAATTAACGGGTATACCCGATACCCGACGGGTAATTACCCGACAAATACCCGACGGGTAACGGGCCGGGTATGGGACAGAGAATTACAACCGGGTACAGGTCAGAAATTACCGATACCCGATGTTTTATAAATTTTCAAGTATAACACTGTGACGTGCTTATTTTTATCTACGTAAAGATATTAAATTACTTTAAATCGAGTTGTTAATACAAATCTGCAAGTGATTTGTCACTTAGTTTACTTTTTAGTGTTTTTTTTATAACTTACATCGTTTACCTTTTTCGTTATTTTAGTAATATAATATAATATAATATTTTATAGAATTTTGAATATATGATTGTGTTTTGCTTACTTTTATCTACATTTAGATAAAAGTTTTATTTGAACGGGTCCGATGCGTGTTTTTTTTCTTTACAATGAGGAACCGAACCGATATCGTCTAGAGTCTGAACATCTATAACTATACTATGTTTTATTATCGTTTCCTTGATGTGTCGATATAAAATTCGTTGAATATGAAGTACGCGTAACAGAGTTTTTTATACTGTAAAATATAGTGAGTGCCAATACAGTGGCACCATGACAAATCGAACTGATACCGGCCGGATATACATAGAAACCAAAATTCGCTTTAATGGTTTTCAATCGATATAAATCATATTTCTTTCCGTTGCTATATCGAGTTTTGCATCGTACCAAGCCAAACCAATACCAATCGAAAACGCGTTGCGGAGTCCGGGTAATCCAACAAATTTTAGTTAAACTTATAAACTATCCCACTTATTTAGTTAAACTTATAAACTTATACCACCTATTTATTTTCTTAATTTGTTACACATAACTAACAAATGTTACAATAATCATACTCTTAATTATTATTATTATTATTATTATTATTATTATTATTATTATTATTATTATTATTATTATTATTATTATTATTATTTTGTTTTATTTCTACACAAACATAACTAACGGCAAAACTACGGCAACACGTGTTTTCTTATATAAAAGCTTTAAAACATGATATATATGGTACAAGAGTTTCAACTTTCGTGGGCGGGGGCAAAGAATATTTCCTTTCATCTCAATTTCTCAATCATGCACTTTGTTTTGGATAGTTTCAAATGAAGCGGTTGGTCTTATTTTGAATTCAAAACAAGTTCTTTTGCTATATATGAAAATGAAAAAAGAGACATAAAAACAAGGTTTAGGATACTCTTTTTCGTGAGAAGTGTAAAAAGCATAATAATTGATATGTAGGCATCATGTTTTGAACTTGTGTATAATGTTTTGGGTTGTTTTGGTAAGAAAAACACCAAACATAACAATTTAAAACACAATGCAATCAATTCTAGGTTTAAAAAACATTAAGTAGTGTGTTTTAAATGTTAAACAGTGTGTTTTTGTTGTGTTTTAAATTGCATGCCCATGATACATTGCATTGTGTTTTAAATTGTTATGTTTGGTGTTTTTCTTGCCAAAACAACCCAAAACATTATGCCTAAGTCCAAAACATGATGCCTACATGTCAATTTCTATGCATTCTCACTTCTCACGAAAAATGTCTTTTTTACAAGAACCTCAACCAAAACTTTTAAATAATTTTTTGAGAAAAATGCCCTGATAGTCCCTGTGGTTTGGTCTTTTTTCACCTTTAGTCCCTAACTTTCTAAAATTACCTCTATAGTCCCCAACTTTTCAATTTTCGTTCCCGGATAGTCCCTGGCGCGAATAGAGGTTAGTTTTTGATGTTAAGTAGATGTGAAATTACAAAATTACCCTTACTATTAAAAATAACAATAAAACATTAAAAAAATCTAATTTAAAAACAAAAGTGGGCCCACCTTTTTACCCCCACCCCCACCCTCTCTCTAACGCCCACATTTACATAGGGTCAAAACAACATGTCAAACCCTCAAAATTTGAAACTTTCATTTCATTACATATATTTTTGCTAAAATACCCTTAGTTCAAAATCAACGTAACCATCTAATTTAATCACAAGAGCTAACACAATCCACCATTTCGAGTACAAATTTAACATACTTACTAACAAAAGACCTTAATCTTGAAAAACTAACATTTACATTCTAAAATAGTTTTGACCCGTTTACAAAAGACAAACTTGAACCGGAAGCGCGTAAAGGGTGGCGCGGTGTGTTCGATCCAAGCTCGGCATCATCAAAGATGAGATTTACCTAACATTCAAAAACACAAATAAGTTCATTAGTGCAATTCTTTTAACATCATAACATTTCAAGTCCATTTGTCCTTTATTTGACCCATTAGCGATTCATAGCAAGAATTCATTTCTTTTTTTTTTTTTTTACCATTTACTTCTTTCAACTAGCTATTTCCATTAAGAGCGGATGTTTTACATATCATTTCATTATCCATATCTTCATTCCATCCGACCCGTTCACACCGAGTATAAGACTAAAACCTTCACGAAGCCTAACATCCATGGCAATATTTAACCCATTCTCGACGGGTCAACATTTAACATTTCATCATTTCAAAACTTCAATACATTATGACCCATTTATAACAAGTCATTTCATATCTATTCCCTAATCTCGTTATCCATTCGTTTGACCCGTTCATGACGGATCATCGTCTTACATACTACACAGTTCTATATCTTATAACTAGCAACATTAGAATAAAACCCAAACCGTATTCTACATTAAGCCTACTCGAAGTTCATATGAACTTACCTTTGTTTTGCACTTGCTTGCGAACCGGATTGACTTGTATCCTCTTCCTTCACGCCTACAATTTCACATTCAACATTCCTTCAATCTCATGCTTTTATCTCACATTTACAATAACATAGTGAGCTAACAATTCATAATTTCATCAATTCTAATCAACTACCATCATGTGTATATGTAATCATCAACATTACATGAGAACTAATACTCAAGCATTTCATCAAATACTTGGTGTGCATAACATTAGCAAAGCATAATGTACAAGTATCTTATGCATAACTTCACTAGTTCATATAAAGATCATTAACTTCAACTAATTTTTCACATAACTTTCATTCTAAATCAGATTCATATAATAATAATCTACAACATCCAACTTCATATATCATAACTATACTCAATTTAACACATGTAGCATCATCATCTTCATAACATCACTACTACTAGTGGGTTTTCATCCAAACATCAAAATAATTAGAATTTCAAGCATAATTCATGTTTCATGAGATGATTCTAACTCACTATCATTCTAGTTTCATACAATTTCACGGATTGATTCAAAACCCAATTCATCAAGATCATTAAAACATATAATTTAACTCACCTAGAGTTGAGAATACTTAGACGATTGAGAAATTAGAGACATGCATTCGAAATTATCCTTAAATCATCTTCAATTTGCTGAATTTTGGAATGTGTTGGAGAAGAAGGGATTTTCCTTCTCTCTGGTTCTTTCTAGCGACACACACACACACACTCTTATGTGTGTTGTGTTTTATTTTTCTATTTTATATATAATTATCTTTTCCTTCTTGCAAGTTTGGCCCTTCAAGTTTAATCACTCATTTTAAAAGGGTTGAATCTACTTTTATATAACATGAACACATGTTTAAATAAAAACCTTCATAATTAAGTTTTGGGGTGTTACAAGTCTACCCCCTTAAAGAAGGTTTCGTCCCTGAAACCTGAATACGTACTGAATAATGATGGGTAGTGTTCCCGCATATCATTTTCCGTTTCTCATGTGAGACCCGAGCCTTTTTAACGTTTGCCATTGGACCAAACTTGTCCAATGCACTTGGTAATTCAATATTGAATGACTCAATACAATCCTACCACATTATCCCATAATCAACGTTCATTCATTCGAGCGAACTTTCTTAAAACTTACGTGTCAGACTATGCATACCCACATACCTTTAACACCCTATTTGGGAAACAATTATCATAATAGTCATGTTTGTTCATTCCTGTTCATTCATACAAAATCACAAGTCAAACACCACTCAATAGTTGTTAACTATTTAGCTTCTACATACACTCCACCCTTTTCTGGGCCAACATCAAGTAAAATTTATTTCATGTCAATGGCTTAGTAATCCTTTTCACACTTTTCTTGTAATACTTACGTGTGATCTCTACTCGAGTCCAATATTTCTTTCATTGTTAATCTAATGTATCTGCATGGTTAACTGCAATACAATGCATACATTTATACAACTCGCGTATAAACTATCTTGCTCCAACCCCTCTTAATGTCTATCCCTTGGTTGTAAGGGCCTACCTAAGGCTTTAATCACACAACCAATATAATCGTGTATCAATACGTACATTCATGTAACTCATATTACACCCAAGGTGTTATACGCAACTATGTACGCCATCACATTCCATAATTGTCATACATACATCAGTCCTTCTAACATTGCAGTACAAAAGCAAGAATCTAACATCGTACCACAATGGATAACTCTACCTATATACTTACTAAAATTCCGTTACATACGAGATTATAAACTTATTACACATGCCATTCCATTCCACATGTGAGTTACATAAAACTAGGTATAACCGTTCATTCGATAATTTGTTTATACTTTACCTCATAGGGTTGTCCTAATAAACAAACCAGGAATCCTTACGCATACAAACTCTAACTCGTGACATTTCTCGAGAGGTTTACCTTCTGATAAGTCCTAACATGTTTTAGGAAACCTAACTAGAGGTAGGATTCATTAAAATATCCATTTATTTACTTACTTAGTCCAAAATTTCTTGCCATAGCGTAATCCCGTCTTACATACTTTGCAAGGCTCACTTGTGGTAAATTATCTTTTATGCCACATTCCACCTAATCATTCTTTATGTAACATTTCACCATTTCTAATAGTTATGCATTATAATGCTTTCATTCTAACTTCCTCAACATTAACCTTTTAAATATTCCATATAATTCTTTCTAATTCTTTTAAACTGAGCATTCTAAGCAATTTCCCTGCTTTGTTATCAGTTCCTAACTTTTCTTTCCTTTACAAAATTCCTTTCGTACGCAATATCTAGTTATCCACCTTACTTCGACTAGTTTAATGATTTACTTCCAAGCCATATTACAAGTTCAACTTCATCATTTGAAGTTCATAACCTTTGGTCATTACCCTTTCCATTCCTACGATATGGACTAACTCGCACATTTGTACTCCCTAGTTGATTTTGGACATACTTATGCAAACGTTGTTCTTGCCACCCCATTTCTTTTATATTCTTATTCAATAAGTCCAACATGTAATTATGTTTACATATTGGGCCACCTCCATCATTCTTGAAGTTAGTTCATATCATTTAAACCTTCAAATTCAAATATACTTACTATCATTTTACTATTCCTTACAGAATTCCCTATCCTTGTAAGTGCTTAAATCATCCACCTAGGTCTTAGTGCATTATTCATTCTAATCCTCATGAGTTTGCTTAATACGTAACGCATCCAACGCATAATTCTTCCATCACAATCTTTTATTACCTCGACATCTTTCTATGTATATATATATATATGTTTACTTATACTATTACATGATACCACATTTGTCATATGCTTTACTCTTGCTCGTACATCCCGTTTTGGGTTTACCACAGTTAACTATCAGCATATCCTTATTCATATTCCCAAAACCAGCTACAAAATATTTCACGTACATACACCTATACATCATTTATATATATGTATATACATTCCTTTTGTCCAACATCATACTTGACTGACCAGGCTACCTGTGCCACTTACCTATTATGTTTATACTAATCTTTAGTTAGGTGGAGAAAAGCATCTCCTCATTTGCATTTCATACATTCCTTCCCACCTAAAGACTCTTAACTTTTATCCGTTTATAACCCCTTCTTAAGGTTCTATCCATACTTACCACTCGGATACAATCCTTCCATTCTGGCTGTTCATTCAGGCATTTCATCCAAGTTTATTTGACATGTTTTTGCTTATGGGTTAGAACATCTTTTTCTGTACCTTTCTTCCTTATATATTGATTCACCCTTATCTACGGGTTCAACCCGTTCATTTCCGCATTTCTTTCTTTCATCACATCATCCTCCATCTAGTATCATGTGTCACGTCTCGTAGCCACCTTCTATATTCAACTTCAAGTGATGTTTCCAACACTATATTCTACCTTCTATTTCATGTGCCGCGTTTTCATATAAAACATTTTCCTCTAAGTTTTCATTCTACTAACATTTACTTTTCATTTGACAAGGTTTTCATCCTTAGGACCATACTATACTCAAAATTCCATCATTCTCTCATGTTCTATACTTTCTAAGCTTGGTCATACTTATCATTCAAACATTTCACTACATTCTAGATGTAATCATGCTCATTTTCCACACATTTCATTACATTCTAGGACCATACCAACTTCTTCCGCAAGCATTGCTTTTATTCCCTTTTATCGTGCCATTTGTTATCATTTGTATTCTCATCATCCGTCATCTACATTAAACATTTTCTACATTCATTACTTCATATACTTTTTATGTTACCTCAAGTTACATTCAGGCATTCATACTCATATTTCAACAACTCTCATTTCACTTTTACATCATCATCAACATCGGTCACAATAGGCCATATCATGTATGCCTCTCGTTCATAGGGAAATAAAATCCCTCATCCTTAATACTTACTTTCTCGCACCATTCGTTACTCGAAACGTATTTCGTTAACAATTGCTTCATTCTCATCAGCCATCTACTATAACATTCGAGATCATTACTAAATTTCATTCTTTAGTCATGTTCACTTCATTCTAACATTTTAAATTTTTCTACACTTTCCTTTCTTTCATGCTAGGTGTTAATGGCCCTTTATGACCACACCACATACTTCTCATCATAGGATTGATGAACCCAGCTAGAATTTCATGCATAACTTTCCAATCATATACGTTCTTACTTCGAAACATTTCGATATGACCCGGTTAACATTTAGAGGACCCTAATTATCATACGTTACCTTTTTCAGGAGCTTGACGGAGCTATTGGATTGGCCTTAGAAAATATTCTACAACACATTTTAAGTAATATGTTAATAAGCTTAACATATTTTAATGACTTTCATTCGCTTACTCATTACTATTATACTTTCATTCCATCCGTTTTTGGTGCTAACGGCCATTTCATGACCACACCGCATACTTTTCATTATAGGGTTAATAAACCCGGTACTAACTTCATTCGCATCCTTCGTTTCCTACACATCCTCATCTTTCTATACATCATTCGTTCTTAGTAATTCATTCTCATGAATCACATACTCATCCAATCTTTCCTTACAAACATTCTAGATGTGTAATTACTTCATCCATTCGTATGTAAAAACTTTTCATTCTTTCACACATTCATCATTAAAACATGTTGGCTATATGGAATTCTTTAGTCTCATTATCAAATTGGGGCATTCCTAGCATTTAAACGAGTACTAGAACTAAATTTAAAAGCTTCGCATAACAAACAAGCAATTCTGGAAAGAATGGATAAGGAAGTGTCGTCGCCGACGGCACATATGTGCGTCGCCGACGGCTTCTGAAATGTTGCGTCGCTAATATTGTCCGTAGACAGGAACTTAGGGCGTCGGGTGAAAGGGTGCCGTCGCCGACGGCACATATATGCGTCGCCGACGGTCTCTCCATCTCGCAGACGCTGAACAACTTAAAAATTTCATTTCCAAGGATCTTTTTTTTTTATCCGGAACGGTCCCGTGGAGTCCCGGAGTCCCCCGAAACATCTCCGAACATCTAAACCAGGTCATTTTTGTAAATTAACCATAATTCCCTTCCCGTTTCCCATTAAAACATAGCTCGAAAGTCTTAAATCACTTACTTGCGTGGCACTTTGGAACGAACACACCTTCACAAGAGCTTTCGGTTTGAGTCCGAGCGCCATATCTTGCTCGAATCTCTCAAACCCAGGCTCTGATACCAACTTCTAACGCCCACATTTACATAGGGTCAAAACAACATGTCAAACCCTCAAAATTTGAAACTTTCATTTCATTACATATATTTTTGCTAAAATACCCTTAGTTCAAAATCAACGTAACCATCTAATTTAATCACAAGAGCTAACACAATCCACCATTTCGAGTACAAATTTAACATACTTACTAACAAAAGACCTTAATCTTGAAAAACTAACATTTACATTCTAAAATAGTTTTGACCCGTTTACAAAAGACAAACTTGAACCGGAAGCGCGTAAAGGGTGGCGCGGTGTGTTCGATCCAAGCTCGGCATCATCAAAGATGAGATTTACCTAACATTCAAAAACACAAATAAGTTCATTAGTGCAATTCTTTTAACATCATAACATTTCAAGTCCATTTGTCCTTTATTTGACCCATTAGCGATTCATAGCAAGAATTCATTTCTTTTTTTTTTTTTTTACCATTTACTTCTTTCAACTAGCTATTTCCATTAAGAGCGGATGTTTTACATATCATTTCATTATCCATATCTTCATTCCATCCGACCCGTTCACACCGAGTATAAGACTAAAACCTTCACGAAGCCTAACATCCATGGCAATATTTAACCCATTCTCGACGGGTCAACATTTAACATTTCATCATTTCAAAACTTCAATACATTATGACCCATTTATAACAAGTCATTTCATATCTATTCCCTAATCTCGTTATCCATTCGTTTGACCCGTTCATGACGGATCATCGTCTTACATACTACACAGTTCTATATCTTATAACTAGCAACATTAGAATAAAACCCAAACCGTATTCTACATTAAGCCTACTCGAAGTTCATATGAACTTACCTTTGTTTTGCACTTGCTTGCGAACCGGATTGACTTGTATCCTCTTCCTTCACGCCTACAATTTCACATTCAACATTCCTTCAATCTCATGCTTTTATCTCACATTTACAATAACATAGTGAGCTAACAATTCATAATTTCATCAATTCTAATCAACTACCATCATGTGTATATGTAATCATCAACATTACATGAGAACTAATACTCAAGCATTTCATCAAATACTTGGTGTGCATAACATTAGCAAAGCATAATGTACAAGTATCTTATGCATAACTTCACTAGTTCATATAAAGATCATTAACTTCAACTAATTTTTCACATAACTTTCATTCTAAATCAGATTCATATAATAATAATCTACAACATCCAACTTCATATATCATAACTATACTCAATTTAACACATGTAGCATCATCATCTTCATAACATCACTACTACTAGTGGGTTTTCATCCAAACATCAAAATAATTAGAATTTCAAGCATAATTCATGTTTCATGAGATGATTCTAACTCACTATCATTCTAGTTTCATACAATTTCACGGATTGATTCAAAACCCAATTCATCAAGATCATTAAAACATATAATTTAACTCACCTAGAGTTGAGAATACTTAGACGATTGAGAAATTAGAGACATGCATTCGAAATTATCCTTAAATCATCTTCAATTTGCTGAATTTTGGAATGTGTTGGAGAAGAAGGGATTTTCCTTCTCTCTGGTTCTTTCTAGCGACACACACACACACACTCTTATGTGTGTTGTGTTTTATTTTTCTATTTTATATATAATTATCTTTTCCTTCTTGCAAGTTTGGCCCTTCAAGTTTAATCACTCATTTTAAAAGGGTTGAATCTACTTTTATATAACATGAACACATGTTTAAATAAAAACCTTCATAATTAAGTTTTGGGGTGTTACACTCTCTCCCCTTTAGGCTTTCTCTCTTCCTCTTTCTTTGTCCCTGCAAGTTGCAAACACCCAAAAAACAAAGATACCCAGCCTTTGAATCATGATACTCTAATGTGATACTTGATTCATGATACTCTCTTATGAGGATCGTGATATAATGATGAACAGATTATGAACTTGATACAGATTTGAACTCGATGCACGAAACAGATCTGATGCATTCAAGAACAGATCTGAATCACCTTTCGATCGAATCCGTTCAATTCAAAAGTATAATCTTGAACCAAAACTCAATCCGAAATCAATGTAATATGACTGAAATAGAGAGAATAAAGCGATAGAGAGAGAGAGAAAGAAATACAGGTTGCCGGTGAGGATCGTGGCGGGGGTGGTGATGATGGCGGCGGTGGTGGTTGTGGCGGAGGTGGTGATGATGGCGGCGGTGGTGGTTGTGGCGGAAGTGGTGGTTGTGGAATGGGTGCGTACTGCACTTGTTTTTACCCAAGAACTTCAGTCACAGGTCATGAGCTCCATAATTCTTTCTACTGTAAGAGTTTGTGAGAGTTTTGTATGCTTTAACAACAATGGGAGCCCCTTGTTCCTTGATATACTTCTTTGTAGCTAAGGTAAGGTCATGGTGGTGGTGATTAGCTGGATTTGCAGAAAAGTGGGAAAGAAGGTGAGGGGAGGTGGGTCCCACAAAAAAGCTAAATATTAATTATATTATTTTAATTTTAAGTTATTGATGTAACATTAAGGGTATTTTTGTCATTTTACATCAACTTAACACAAAAACTAACCTCCATCCACGCCAGGGACTATCCGAGAACGAAAATTGAAAAGTTTGGGACTATAGAGGTAATTTTAGAAAGTTAGGGACTAAATGTGAAAAAAGACCAAACCACAGGGACTATACGGGCATTTTTCTCTAATTTTTTGGTTTGTTTAACTTATATATATTTAAGAGTTAAATGCTTGGTTGGTCCCTGTGGTTTACAGATATTGCAGACTTGGTCCTAAGTCTTTAATAATTACACACTTGATCCCGGTGGTTGTAATTTTTACACTCGGGTGATCTTTGTCACTAACTTATGTTAAATATCTCAGTTAAGTATATGTTAAATGATGAGGTTGCCCTTAACTAAAAAATAAAAAACAACTAGGATTGCGACCCGCCGCAATGCGGCGGGGAATCTATAGTTATAACTAAGTCGATCTAGGACTCGCACGTTATGTTAAACTTGTCAAACAGGGAAAAAATAGACGATGTAAAAACGTTCACCCACACACGCACGTTGCGTCGTGTTAACTCGCAAAAGTAGAATGAAACGTAAAAACGTAAAACCAAAAACGCACGTTGCGACGTGTTAAGTCACAAAATTTAGAACCAAGCATAAAGCGAAAATTTGCGAAAAATGAAAACTATAAAGGACCAAGTTGAAAGTAAAAAAAGTTATGAGTATAGATTGCAAAAGATAAAAAGTTTTAGGTTAGAAGTAATAAAACAAATAGTTTTGTGTTAAAAGTAATTTATGAAATACTTTTGGGTGAAAAGTAAAAAAAATCAGTGTTTTTTTGGAAAACCCCCAAAGCCAACGTTACGACAACCATATGCATAACTATTTTTTCTTTGAAAAACCCCAAAGCACACCCCGCGTTGCGACGGGGCGTAAAACGATATCAAATAATACTAATGTCACACAACCGTAATCAACCACCAACACTGACTCGACCTAGGGTATGCGTGTTGCGACGAACCTTTCAAACATGGGAAAATAGAGGTAAAAACGTTGAACTACGCATGCACGTTGCGTCGTATTAACTCGAAACTCGAAAAAATTTAGAACTATACGTAAAATGAAAATTTGCGAAAGATGAAAAGTATAAGTGACAAAAGTTGCGAAGTTAAATTGCAAATAATGAAAAGTTTTGGGTTAAAGTTAAAAACAAATTATGTAGGGTTAAAATGAAAAGGGTAAAAACCTTAAGGTTAAAAGTAAAAAATTAAGGTTTTTTTTTTTGAAAAACTCCCAAAGCTCAATGTACAATTGATGATGCATAAAAAACTTGCAAACTTATATATGGAATAATTAGAAAATATTAAAAAAATAATGGGTCAACCTTTCATCTTAATTTTTTTTGAACGGGCAACAAAATCAATCCCGAGCACTCTCGGAGCACCCACTGGACCAAACGGAGTACTCTGAGAGTAACCCAAGTCCATCACCAATTCCAGGTAAAACCCGGTAACCCACCCGCTCGTATACACAACGGTGAAACTACCCGTAAAACTCGTTTGGCTCAAAGATCGAACCCAGGTTTCTCCGGGTCTCTTATCATTGCCCACCAGTGTCTCACTCTTCACCAAGTGAGAGTTGAACCCGCAACTTTCAAGAGAAATGCAAGTCTTCTACCACTTGATCTAGAGATCACTGGCATTCCACCCCTCATCTTCTTCCTCATTTCACCACCCACCACCATCACCTCCACCTTCAACCCACCATCACCACCACCACTTCCATCGTTACCTTCAACCCACCGCCACCGCCTCCATCTCTGCCGTAAACCCACCGCCGTCACCTTCAACCCACCACCTCCGCCGTCACCTTCAACCCACCGCCTTCACCCTCACTGTAAACCCACCACCGCCACCATCACCTTCAACCTACCACCACTGTCAAAAGCAGAATCAAGTGAATTTCTGTTATAAAAACATTATTTGTTTGTTGTAGGGTTTAGGGTTCTGCTGATTATTATTATTATATAGATTTCCGGCGACAAAATGCAACCGCGACAACCACCTGCGTCCAATCCTCCTCTCAGTGCTGTCACCACCGAACAGATTCAGAAGGTTTTATTTATTTTTTTTTCATTACTTTAGCAGCTCAACTTAATTAACTCCGTAAGCCTGTCTCTCTATTCTATCGTACACTAACAATTATTCATCCTTTCAAACAAAAGAATTTGATTAATTTTTGCTTAATTGCAACACTTATGCAATAGAATACCAGTGAATGTCTAGTGTACAGAACATGTTATTAGGCTTCAGTTTTTATAAAATTAAATTTTTGCACTCGGGTGATGGTGGTGGTGGGTTTACGGTGGAGGTGGAGGCCGTGGGTTGAAGGTGAGGGCGGAGGTGGTGGGTTTACGACGCAGATGGAGGCGGTGATGGTGGGTTGAAG
This sequence comes from Helianthus annuus, assembly GCF_002127325.2. NCBI lineage: Eukaryota > Viridiplantae > Streptophyta > Magnoliopsida > Asterales > Asteraceae > Helianthus > Helianthus annuus. The sequence continues at coordinate 154,241,683 of NC_035446.2, read as the reverse complement.
GTGGAGGTGATGGTGGCCGGTGGTTAAATAAGGGAGAAGATGAGGGGTGGACCCTATTGTTTTTTTACTATTTTATAGAGTAAATTACTTTTAGAGTCTCTATGTTTTAGTGATTTTAACCACTTGAGTGCAAAATCAAAAAGTTTAACGCCCTGAGTTCTTAGCCATTTATTTTATTACGTTTTGAGTCCAATTTTGTTCATTTTATAATGGTTTGAGTCCAATTTTGTTAAAAAAATGGACTCAAAAGGTTAAAATTTGGACTCAAAAGGACTCAGATGGTTATAAAAAAAAGTGTCAAGGACTCAGTGTGTTAAACATTTTGATTTTGGACTCAAAGGGTTAAAACCACTAAAATACAAGGACAAAAAGTAATTTACTCTATTTTCTAAGTGTTTTTGTTTTTTAGTTAAGGGCAATCTAGTCATTTAACACATACTTAACTCAAATATCTAATATAAGTTAGTAATAAGAATCATCCGCATGCAAAAATTATAAACATTGGGATCAAATGTGTAGTTATTAAAGCCTTAGGATCAAGTCTTCAAACCACAAGGACCAACCAAGCATTTAATTCAATATTTAAAACACAAAAGGTAGTTTGATCACTTTACATGACCTAACTGGAAAAACTTAACGATGAAGACCATGGGAGTTTATTAAACAATGAAGAGCAAAAGTATGAATTGGAGGCATCTGTGAAAATTTTTCATAACTATATAGACCATCGTGCACATAACTCGTCAAAATATTACTATTCTAGTGAAAGTAGTACTTAATCACCTTAGCCATTTTTAAGAAATAGCGCGCTTCCTGCCAACCGTTTTACGGGCGTTATTGGTTAGTCGCAAGTGCAATAGCGCGCAACCACAGATAGAAAGTGGTGGGACATATTGTCACAACCCCCGACCACACCCTGGACGAGAGCCGTGAACATTCAAGTGGTACCAGTGGTTATTTTGAAAATATTGTAGTTGAAATTTTCTGCAGGACCATGAGTTAGGAAGAATATCAGAGTTTAGAAACATCAAAATCTTATTTATTACAATTGGGAATAAAACCCATATTTTACAAAGGTAGCTTTAATAGGGGATAAACCCGAATACATAAAACAATGTTTCTTAATTTAGTTGATAAAATAAGCCACTTCTTTAAGGCTTTCGGTGCCATATCACAATTCTTATTCAGATCTACTGTAATCACCTGAAACGCGTTTAAAAACATTTGATCAGCAGAAAATACTGGTGAGTTCATTCATTTGTATAAAAGACACCGTTATTGTAATTTACAACATTAAGAGTTTTTACATTTATTTATATCTCACAATATTACTATTGGTTATCTCGTTGTCCAATAGTAAAGAGACCACTTTAATGGTATTTGTCACTCGACAAGTTCCTGTGGCTGTGGTCATATCACTATTTGGCTAACCCGTTGTCCAAATAGCAAAGCTTATCAAGTAATGTATACAAAACCCCACATACCGACAGTAGTTTCCCAGTAAGAATACAAAGATTTAATCACTGTAATATAACTAGGAAAACATTTAGGGTTTTGAAAGCATTTAATAAAATAGAATGACTCACAGTGTTGTGAGAAAAAGAAAAATGACTCACATTATAGAATTAGGGTTTCGATTTAACAGGCCTCCTGATTATAAGCCTCTTGATTAACAGTAAGTTTACAGCTCCAAGTCTTCTGATAATTAAGCATCTACTTTATCAGTGAATTTAAGCCTTCTGATTCTAACCCATAATTACACAGAATGAAATCCGTATTAGTGTATAAACCCAATTTAATGTTAACGATAATCACAAGATCCAAACCACAACGTGATGACAAAGTATAGCCTTATTCAGGCAGCACTTAAACATCCGTTGATTTGGTTTTAGATCGATCGGACAGGGTACCGTACCAGTGATTAGGGTTTAGTACATTTTCTATGGAGCAGGGTTTCGAGGTTTAGGGGCTCTGGGTAATAGACCAGAGTTTTGAGAGAGAAGGAGTATCGATTTGTGATCGAACTCGTGCAACTGGATCTGTCCCAGACCTGGCCCTTATATAGGCTAGGTGGACCTCTCCCGAGCGTCGAGGGAGGAGACAAGTACTCTCCCGCGTGTCGCCGGGGGGGGGGGGGGTCGGCATGGCTAGAACTGCCACGTGTCCAACATAGGTCTGACATGTGGCGCCTCGACGTGACAAGTGTCCTCGGCCGCCTTTTAACCCAATCATGCGTGTTCTTGGTTTTCGTGCTGATACTTATCGCGTATGCTTGGGTCTTGATCCTAAATGATTTAGGTTTTAGTTGTGAGTTTAGTAAGGGTACTTTGTGCGGGTTGGTTTATCAACCGTCAATTTTTCTTAACCACTAAGTTTTCTTAACAAGTTTCGCCGCGTGCACTTCTTGTTTTGATTAAGGGTTGTCATCGGGAATTTTTAGGGTTGTTACACATATGTATTTGACCGTTGTCGAATGGAAACTTAAAAAAAATTAAAATTATTTAATTTCATATCTACAAACACATACACTCTTATTAGAGTAAATTACAAGTTTTGTCCTTTATGTTTGTCTCAAATTTCAGGCGTTGTCCTTTACCTTTAAAATTGATGAGTTTTGTCCTTAATGTTTCAAAATCCTGCACGTTATGTCCTTTAGGGCAAACCCTGTTAGATTTTTCTGTTAAAGTTGGTTATGTGCCTTGCACATGAGGGTAGTTTTGTCATTTTACATACCCAAGGACTATTGAGTAAATCACTTAATATAAAGGACTAATGTGCAAAAATCATTTATATAAAAAACTGATGAAGACCAAATATTCAGAAACAAAGGGACTACAATATGGAGACCAAATCTTCACCTGCCACCACCATGTGCCGCCACCACCACCATATGCCGCCACCATCACCACCGCCTTCATGTACACCACCATATTCTACCACCACCGCCATCTTCACCACCGCCTTCATGTACACCACGTCTTCACCGCCGTCGTTTTCACCACTGTCGTCTTTACCACCGCCTTCGTGACGGGGATTCGAAAGTGAGGAGGTACAGGTCTAGGGTTTTGAGATTGGGGAAGACTGGCTCAGAGGCATCGGTTGGTGTTTCCAATGAGGCATCCTGACTGTATAATTTTTCGATGAGGCATCTCATTGAACAATCCACCACCCAGGTTTTTTTAGAGATAGAAATTTGTTAAGATTTGGGGATTTTTTTTAGTTTACTTTTACTGTAGTTTGAGATTTGGGAATTTTTGTGGGTGGTCGGCGGTTGGGAGAAACAGAGGGGGTAGAGAGACAGGTTGTTGATGGTGATGTTGGAGACGGTGGAGTGGTGATGGTGGATCAGGCAATGGTGGAGATAGTGGGTGGTCGACGGCAGGTGAGGGTGGGAGGTGGTTGTCACACCCCAACCGATGGCGGAATCATCGGGGCGCGGCACTGAGCGAAACAGATTGTTCAAAGGAATTCCATAACAACTATTATTACCAAATAGTTTTAAATATCACGTCCCATACCGTGACCCATAAGATAAATCTAGTTATTACAGACATAGGTACCCTTTAAACAAAACAAGTTCCGACAACTCAGATTTAAACATATAAATATAAATTGTCTTGGTTTCTAGACTCTTTCCTAGCCTCGATTTCACAGCAGAGAGAGAGAGAGAGCAAGTAAGCATCCTAAACACCTGTCACATACGTTAAAATAAAGTCAATACATAAAATGTAAAGGTGAGCATACAAGTTTGATAATAGCATATAGAGTTTGAATAGTTTACGCATAACCAGCACGTACACAGAGAGCAATGATGCATGTAAATTATCGACATGGACCTATAAATACCAGTGACTGCGGGTTGACTGTCCGAGACAGTTCGCAATACATGATCACCACCGTAAATCATGCAAGTAGATTGTCCTTAACAACCCCCGTGTGAACGGGTGCTGAGTCCAAACTATAGTACTACGTTGCTAAGGCAGGTAGACAGCTTTCCACGTGTAAACATAATAACAAGCATACATTTAATCACGTAATACATGCAATCGGTTAGCGTTGAAATAGTTTGTATAGTGTGTTCGATTGTGATTTTGATAGGTAACGTATGTAACACCCAAAAGTGCTAAAGCAAAAAGGGTACGAGTATACTCACAGTGATTGATTGTGGATTGAAGGGAGCGCTGAGAATAAGATTAGCCTGAATAGTTTGATAGCATAACGATAAGTAACGCGGAAAAGTAAACAAGTATGGATGGATCGAATGGGCTGGTCGATCGAACGGCAGGTTCGATCGAACGGCCTGTTCGATCGGCTGGTATATCCGATTGGACAGTCCTGTTCGATCGGCCGGTTGGCTCGATCGGCTGGACCATTCGAGTGGATTGTTTCTTCCTCTGGTGTGTTTGTGTTAGAGGATTTGAACTTTGGAAGTTTTTGTTGCAGTATTTGAGAACACTGAAGTGTTCCTACCTTTCAAGTCGGTCGATCGAGCGGTTCGCTCGATCGGCTAGCTCACTCGATCGGCTAGCACATGGTCCCACACTCCCAAACTTTTGAAGTATAGTGTTGACGAAGTAATGTTCAATCGAATGGGTCACTGTATGGGACGTGATATTTAAAACTATTTGGTAATAATAGTTGTTATGGAATTCCTTTGAACAATCTGTTTCGCTCAGCGCCGTGCCCCGATGATTCCGCCATCGGTTGGGGTGTGACAGATTGGTATCAGAGCCATAACTATAGGGAATTAGGCAGACACGACCTAGTCCGGGTCGCTGTCTTAGAGACCTAGACTATAGTTAGGAGCCATCAGACCCAGTTTATGTGCTGAATTCTGCGATCCTTCCCTATCACTACACTCGAATTTTCAAATAAAAGTCAGTAGGTTTAGTTGGGAATAGGTGTGAAAGCCGCAAACTCCTGACCAAACTGCATGACTTAAGCCGATTTTATTTCGTTATTCATGCTCATCTCATTATTTTTACCAACAAACAAGGGAGATTATACCAAATCAGGAGTGAAATCCATATTTTGATGCATAATTTCCTTTATTTCTTATTAAAAACAAGGAAGAAATTGCTAAGCCAAGGGGTGAAACCCTGACCTTGGCAGTTTGTTCTGGATTTTATTTATCTCACCAAGGCTTCGATGGACTCCAACGACCTGAACTCACAAGTATGACCTAGGGAACGCGTGTGGAATGCCCGAGAATCGAGGCAGAAACACGACCTCTAGAGTCGAAAGTGACGACAAGTCTACTGCGAATAGTCGAATTGCCTTGGGTAGTCGATGTCTAGTAGCCGCAGACAATCTATCTCTCGATTTTATATGTTTCAAATTTAACAAAGTCGTCTGGTACTCTTGTTGATTTTATGTTTTTATGTGTGCCTTTTCTGCTTTGTGTTTATATTTGCTCCTCTGTTTTATTTCGGGATGTTATTCGATTCTGCTACCAAATTTCGATCGACACACGTGACTCGCACTATTATTCTATCCCTAAACGACACCCAGCTATCGCGAATCTAACTGTGCTATACGACTAAGCTAGGCTATTCGATACAATATTCGAACGGTACTCGAACTTTGAAGGATAGGTTTCTGTTTTCTGACCGCTTCTGTGGTTAAATGATTACGTGTTTTCGTGCTTATGTGACTTTGTGCTTACGTGCTTCTGTGGTTTTGTGCATACGTGTTTACGTGCTTATGTGTCTCGACGTGGTTCTAAGCTTTAGATAGTGGTAGACGTGTGAGGAGAGATTCGATTACGTTGTGTTGAGTCCTGTGACGATGTCTGTTGCAGACCATGTCGTCGTCTGGATCCCGTCAACGTCTGACCCGCCAGGAAAAGAGGGACAGACGTCTCGCTACTATCATCTCTAAAACCGTGGTGAAAGCTGTGAGTGAGGTGTATGAAAACGCTAGTAAGTCGTCACAAGAATCCCGAACTGAGATCTCCAAGGATTTAAGGAAGGCTGCTTTCAGCTTCAAGCAGTTCAAAGCATGCGGGCCAAAAGAGTTTACTGGCGAAGATGGTCCGACAGCCATGTTTCACTGGTTCGACTCGGTCGAAGTCACTCTGCGCCAGAGCGGATGTCCTAAGCATCTCCGCACTCTCAATGCTACAGGCGTCTTCCAGTCCCGTGCTCTAGACTGGTGGACGACCGAACGAAACAAGCGCGGAAATGATGCAGCTTACGGGCTATCATGGAAGGAGTTGAAAGCTATCATGATCGAAGAATTATACCCTCCTCATGAACGCCAAAAGCTGGAGGACGAATTCTGGGGAATCAAGCAGAAGGATAGAGACAACGCTGCTCTCACTGCTCGCTTCAAGCAGCTTAGCATTATCTGTCCTGATCAAGTCAAGACCTCAGACCAAGCCATCAAGAAGTATATCCGAGCCCTACCCGACTGTGTAGCCGACTTCGTTCACGCCGCCAAGCCAGCAACAATCGAGGAAACCTATCTACTCGCCGCTGAGATCAACGATAAGCGAGTCAAGTCAGGTTTTTGGGATAAGCAAACCAAGTCCCTGCATCAAGCTACTGCAACACCCACCGACTCATCTGCTCAATCCTCCAAGTCCTCAAGAAGGAAGAAGAAGAACCACAACAACAGCTCCAACAACAAGAGCTGTGCTGCCGCAACTACCGCTACTCCCCTACAGTCTGTACCAGTTCAACAGCAGCAACACTGTAACACCCTAGTTACTAAATTACGGTTTTATATGAAAATACCACAATTAGATGTGTAGTTAAGACCACACATATTATATAATTGCGGGTTTATTAAAACTTTTAACAAATCATAAGTTATTCAACATAACTTAATCGAGTTCGTTGTTTAACATTTACAACGTGGCAATGTGCGGAAACGTGTATCTATATCGTGTTCGGTTCTTCGTTGAGCTTGATCTTCTTCCGGCATCCACAAAGTACCTACATTTCATAAAAACATGAAATGCTTTAGTCATACGTGATTTAAAACGTATTTAAACAAGTCCGGGAAGCAAAACTAATCAAAAATACATTTTTGTACAGGGTCCACCGTAAATTACGGTGGCTACCGTAATTTACGGTAGCCCCTGAATGTTTATTCCTCCACCGTAAATCAGGAGGTTCATGGCGTAAATTTATATGGCCTACCGTAAATTACGGTAGCTACCGTAATTTACGGTGGCCTCTGCAGAATTCTCCAAGTTTGCCGTTTTCTAAAATGGCAACGTTCATAACTTTTAATCCGTTTGTCCGTTTGACCTACCGTTTCTTCCTACATGATTGTAATTTGATCCTCCACATTATGGAGTCAAAATTTAACATCCGGATTAACAAAAATTTAGACTTTTAAGTCTTCGGCTTTTTACCCTTTCTACCAAATTTTGACCCGTTCGCGAATTTTATCAAACAAACATGTTGTTTGATTCTAACTTCTCATCACTACCATATTGTTTAACATATTAGACTCAAATCACGGGTTATTATATATTCTTTAACCCATTCTCTTACTTGGATGCTTAATTGACCCGTTCCGGGTATTTAAGCATTTTCAAGCCTAAAAACGCTTTCGAATGCTTCTATATTTATTCTAAGTATTTACCTAATCATAGAACTCGTTTCCAAACAACTTGTAAAGGTTGTTTTCTCGAATTAGCCAGCAAGGGCGTTTTGGTCGATTATGTTCTTTTTACTACGAAAGACTCTCTTTCCATATATTCGACCAAAATAGCATTTTAAACTACGACATGACTATGCATACCTGGCCCGGATCAACAAGTAGACCCGATTTATAAATACCTTGCTTGTTAAATCGCTAAATAAGAGCGATGCGAGTATCCATTGGATTTCTATTCCTGTAAGCATATAACTCGACAAAAGATTATTAGTCAATATTGTCAAAAGGTGATGTCTACACCTTTTGACCCGTTTGGCCGAATTGACCGTTTGTCTTTTCGAGATGATATTTATTATCATCTCAAGTACATGACCCGCTCCGTTTAACACGGTACGGTCATTTTTACTTATAAACCTTTTTATTACCACTTTCGTCATAATATGACCGAATTATCAATTTACTTCCTTTTTAACCATTATTATGGTTTCTCTTATCTTGGATTATCTAGTTCCGTACGCCTACACGACGGAACATCGTATTTTAATTGTTTAGTTATTCCATTCGTTATTTATACGCTAAGGGAATATTACACAATCTAAGACTAGTGTAAGCTATACTTACCTCGCATCCCGCATACGCCTTTCTTCTCGTGCTTGATTCATTTGACCCGCTTCCTTTCCAAGCCTCTACCTAGCTTGTCAAGCGTTAAACTATCATCATAATTCGTAAGATGGTTATATTAGTCATCATTAATTATGACTATTCCATCTTACATGTTTTCTAACACAATTACCATTCGATCTTATTAATGGTCGGTTTGACTATTTAAAAGTCAAATCACCAATTTACACATATGATTGCACTATTAAGTTCACAAGACTCAGTTAGGCACATTATCAACACTTAGTTCTCATTTAGGCATTTCAACAAACACCTAATGTGCATGATTTTACATATTTATAATCAAGTTCATAACTTGTTATTTTTACCAAGATTTTTAACATCTTTTACAAGGCAATCATCTAATTTATAGTTCAATATCAAAATTAACCTCATAGAATTCAAATAACACTAATCTACTCACCATGGTTCTAGTGTTCACCTTGTTTCTACAAAACCCACTACACACACATGGTGGATGATCATGAATTTCATAGTTTAAACATTAATTCAACAAACTAATGACTAGGGTTTACTCCTAGACATGATTTCATTACTATTTCACCCAAATAACGATCATGCAAACTCAAATCTCAAATCTCATGTGTTCATCCAAATTTGAGATGGAACCAAAGTGGGAATTTTGACATACCTTACGATCCCTTCACTGAGGTGATCACTAGTTTGTGCTCTGATTTCCATTTAGGTTCGATTCCCCTTTCCAATTTGTTGATTTGTGCTTGTTAGGGTTTGAGTAAGGAACCCTCCCTTGGCTCCTGTGATTGTCACGACCAGAACACACACTTTAAGTGTGTGTTTTGGTGTTTTAACTCTTGTTTTATTAAAACAAGTTTCCCACTTGGCAACATTAGCCCCTCATGTTTTATTTTGATCAAATGAAGCTATAACTCACCATTAGTCAGTTAATTAAATGCTTCTAACTAGGTTAATTATTCCTAGTTACTTTGACGTGTTCGGGAAGTTATAACCCGTTATATTTTAAGTCCCGTTAATTTGGGCTTTTTATACACTTTGTTTTCTCAAAGTATTTATTCCCCCTTTTAAATAATATTAGGTTTATTTATTTAAGTCCTAATATTTACCGGGTACATTTTCACCACTAGCGGTATTTTACCCGTCGTTAATGTTAACGTGGTTTGATTACCAAACCCGTTTTTGGGATGTTACAAGTCTACCCCCCTTAAAGAGGTTTCGTCCTCGAAACCTTTTATGATATAACTCATTGAGTTTAAACTCAATGTATTTTGAGCCGAGAAATCCCTTAAACATTACTTATACTCTTAGCCAATTGTTAGTATTACCAGAAAAGTATGGTAACATCTTTTTGGCTATTAATTGTCTACGTACCTCTTACGATATAGTGCAATTCGAAATAACGTAATCTCGTTATTTCCGCTAGTTTAGTTACTTAGCGCTATTCATCACTTTCATATATTATCAAATTCTTTATGGATCCGTTACTTTGACCCATTTAAAGGTCTTTAGTGAAATCATTCACTTTTAACAACAATGTCCTTTGTTTTCAAATTTACTTATTCGGTTTAGTTATACCGAATCCACCGCTTATAAACAACCAAAATTACTTTATTGTCCTTAACCGTTTTCACTAACTAGACCTTATAGTCCATATACTTTTACCGTTCGTTTAGTGGTAATGTGATTCCACTTCACGTTGCATTTCTTGACTGTGATCGTGTCACGTCATGTTTAATTTTTATCAACCTTCCATTTTCGAAAATACCTCTTTTCGAATATATTGTCTTGCACCTATTGATGTTAAGACCCATAATTTATTCTTTTCCGTTCTCATTTTACGCGGGGAATCATAGCTAGTTCCCTTGCCTTGCACTATTGACCCGTAGGTTCTTTCACTTAGCATCATAGGCTATTTCTTTGAATTTTCCACCTTTTTAGGGTGGGACATTAATAACTCGTTTCCTTCTCTTTATGACTCGAGGGTCTTTTAGGTCCCATAGACCTTAACACTATGTTTAATCTCGTAGGCTATGATGATCCCGTAGATCATCTTCTATTCTTGTCTATATTCAAACGTATATATATATACATATATAGCCCCAAAGCATCTATTATTATGTTTGGAATCGTTTATTTTTCACTTTTGAACTTCAATCGACCTTGACCGTAGTCTAAGGCTTCATTTGTCCATTTCCGGACTAATCCTCCGACTTCATGACTTCTGACGTTATTTACGCGTCAGTTTGTTCTACACTTGCCGTCTCCTGGTTCATACTTATACTTGTATACAACCCATTACTCGGGTTCTTTTTATCTTAACGTTCTTAACGCCCATAACCCCTTTACATAGGTTAGTTAATATCTCACACTTTTACTTATTCAACCCGCGCCTACTTACATTAGCAAACATCATCATTTATTTAATTCGCTTAACTCGTTCATGTGAGATTTCATCACTGGCGAACGTCAAATTTCATTCTTTGTTCAACCCGTTCGACCTTTAACTAGTCGAACGTAATTTTCATCAAAATTTATGGTTGCGAAAATTTTCGTCATCTTTTAGTCATGACTCATATTCCGAGTCTTTTGACTCTCTATTTCGCGTTCCTGTTTCTCAGTCTACGCATGTGTTTAAATCCTTACTCACCAACCGGGTGTTTTACCGAAGTCGTTATTATTGCAACCCTTACGGTATGTATTATGACTTCGTTCGCTTTTATATTCCTATTCCGTTCTCAAATTTGGGGTTTTACAAAATCGGCCCTTTAAGAGTCATATTTGTATTCTTCGGGTTCGAGTGTAAGTACACCCCTTCCCAATACATGTCTACATTACTTCACATGTTTGCATTTTCCGGGTTCGAGTGTAAGTACACCCCCTCCCAATACATGTCTACATCACATTACATGTTTGCATTTTCCGGGTTCGAGTGTAAGTACACCCCTTCCCAATACATGTCTACATCACATTACATGTTTGCATTTTCCGGGTTCGAGTGTAAGTACACCCCTGCCCAATACATGTCTACATCATTTTACATGTTTGCATTTTCCGGGTTCGAGTGTAAGTACACCCCTTCCCAATACATGTCTGATTATCTTACGTGTTTCTTTGTCCCTTCACTCAGGCTTATTATCTTAATGTAATACGCTTCCGTCACTTGGCTGTGCGTTTACATTGTGATCGCATATTTTGCTTATTTGATTCATTTGGGTACCTTTAATTTGTCCCACTTACCCCGTCCTTATTACATCGGATGTAAGCATGTCCATTATGAAAAGTTCATGGTATCATGTGTTCACTACCTACTTGGCCAGAGTAGGCGATCAACACATGACATACATGACCTTTTTATAACTTTCACGTCACGCCCCATGTAAGTAACACCTCTATTCATTTCTCTTGGAAACAATACCCCGAATAGGTATTCTATTCAGGTTTTTCCAAGTTTTCTATTTACATATGCAACTATCAGTTTCTATGTATTTGTTGCATATTTCTATTCGTGCAATTAAAATTATAAAAATGTGCACCTGGTAATGCTTGCCCTGTCAGGCTTCTCTTGTCGTTAGCCTTGTTCGCGATCGTTACGCGATTTAGGTCCTTGGTGAGCATGTTCTACTTGTCGTACTTTGGACCGTTCCCTCGTCAAGTCAACAATTTGTTAGACTCCCGCTATCTTTAGATGCAAGTGTCCTTCAACTGAAACATTTACAGGAGTTAATTATATCAACTTTAATAATCACCCGTATTATAATACAAGGCTTTTTCTATACGCGCCAACGCGCGTATTTTCATTAACTATATCAATCATTTTAATTAGGGTAACGTGTGTCACACGATAACCCTATGTGTCGTTTACAACACTTTAGCACACTAAACCATTAACATACATGTACTTACCGGATTTACGATCAAGCCTCGAACCGAACACCAATCTTTATCAAGAGCGTAAGGTTTAAGTCCAAGCATGGTTCTCCCCACCATACTTGAATCTCTTAAACCAAGGCTCTGATACCAACTTGTAACACCCTAGGTACTAAATTACGGTTTTATATGAAAATACCACAATTAGATGTGTAGTTAAGACCACACATATTATATAATTGCGGGTTTATTAAAACTTTTAACAAATCATAAGTTATTCAACATAACTTAATCGAGTTCGTTGTTTAACATTTACAACGTGGCAATGTGCGGAAACGTGTATCTATATCGTGTTCGGTTCTTCGTTGAGCTTGATCTTCTTCCGGCATCCACAAAGTACCTACATTTCATAAAAACATGAAATGCTTTAGTCATACGTGATTTAAAACGTATTTAAACAAGTCCGGGAAGCAAAACTAATCAAAAATACATTTTTGTACAGGGTCCACCGTAAATTACGGTGGCTACCGTAATTTACGGTAGCCCCTGAATGTTTATTCCTCCACCGTAAATCAGGAGGTTCATGGCGTAAATTTATATGGCCTACCGTAAATTACGGTAGCTACCGTAATTTACGGTGGCCTCTGCAGAATTCTCCAAGTTTGCCGTTTTCTAAAATGGCAACGTTCATAACTTTTAATCCGTTTGTCCGTTTGACCTACCGTTTCTTCCTACATGATTGTAATTTGATCCTCCACATTATGGAGTCAAAATTTAACATCCGGATTAACAAAAATTTAGACTTTTAAGTCTTCGGCTTTTTACCCTTTCTACCAAATTTTGACCCGTTCGCGAATTTTATCAAACAAACATGTTGTTTGATTCTAACTTCTCATCACTACCATATTGTTTAACATATTAGACTCAAATCACGGGTTATTATATATTCTTTAACCCATTCTCTTACTTGGATGCTTAATTGACCCGTTCCGGGTATTTAAGCATTTTCAAGCCTAAAAACGCTTTCGAATGCTTCTATATTTATTCTAAGTATTTACCTAATCATAGAACTCGTTTCCAAACAACTTGTAAAGGTTGTTTGCTCGAATTAGCCAGCAAGGGCGTTTTGGTCGATTATGTTCTTTTTACTACGAAAGACTCTCTTTCCATATATTCGACCAAAATAGCATTTTAAACTACGACATGACTATGCATACCTGGCCCGGATCAACAAGTAGACCCGATTTATAAATACCTTGCTTGTTAAATCGCTAAATAAGAGCGATGCGAATATCCATTGGATTTCTATTCCTGTAAGCATATAACTCGACAAAAGATTATTAGTCAATATTGTCAAAAGGTGATGTCTACACCTTTTGACCCGTTTGGCCGAATTGACCGTTTGTCTTTTCGAGATGATATTTATTATCATCTCAAGTACATGACCCGCTCCGTTTAACACGGTACGGTCATTTTTACTTATAAACCTTTTTATTACCACTTTCGTCATAATATGACCGAATTATCAATTTACTTCCTTTTTAACCATTATTATGGTTTCTCTCATCTTGGATTATCTAGTTCCGTACGCCTACACGACGGAACATCGTATTTTAATTGTTTAGTTATTCCATTCGTTATTTATACGCTAAGGGAATATTACACAATCTAAGACTAGTGTAAGCTATACTTACCTCGCATCCCGCATACGCCTTTCTTCTCGTGCTTGATTCATTTGACCCGCTTCCTTTCCAAGCCTCTACCTAGCTTGTCAAGCGTTAAACTATCATCATAATTCGTAAGATGGTTATATTAGTCATCATTAATTATGACTATTCCATCTTACATGTTTTCTAACACAATTACCATTCGATCTTATTAATGGTCGGTTTGACTATTTAAAAGTCAAATCACCAATTTACACATATGATTGCACTATTAAGTTCACAAGACTCAGTTAGGCACATTATCAACACTTAGTTCTCATTTAGGCATTTCAACAAACACCTAATGTGCATGATTTTACATATTTATAATCAAGTTCATAACTTGTTATTTTTACCAAGATTTTTAACATCTTTTACAAGGCAATCATCTAATTTATAGTTCAATATCAAAATTAACCTCATAGAATTCAAATAACACTAATCTACTCACCATGGTTCTAGTGTTCACCTTGTTTCTACAAAACCCACTACACACACATGGTGGATGATCATGAATTTCATAGTTTAAACATTAATTCAACAAACTAATGACTAGGGTTTACTCCTAGACATGATTTCATTACTATTTCACCCAAATAACGATCATGCAAACTCAAATCTCAAATCTCATGTGTTCATCCAAATTTGAGATGGAACCAAAGTGGGAATTTTGACATACCTTACGATCCCTTCACTGAGGTGATCACTAGTTTGTGCTCTGATTTCCATTTAGGTTCGATTCCCCTTTCCAATTTGTTGATTTGTGCTTGTTAGGGTTTGAGTAAGGAACCCTCCCTTGGCTCCTGTGATTGTCACGACCAGAACACACACTTTAAGTGTGTGTTTTGGTGTTTTAACTCTTGTTTTATTAAAACAAGTTTCCCACTTGGCAACATTAGCCCCTCATGTTTTATTTTGATCAAATGAAGCTATAACTCACCATTAGTCAGTTAATTAAATGCTTCTAACTAGGTTAATTATTCCTAGTTACTTTGACGTGTTCGGGAAGTTATAACCTGTTATATTTTAAGTCCCGTTAATTTGGGCTTTTTATACACTTTGTTTTCCCAAAGTATTTATTCCCCCTTTTAATTAATATTAGGTTTATTTATTTAAGTCCTAATATTTACCGGGTACATTTTCACCACTAGCGGTATTTTACCCGTCGTTAATGTTAACGTGGTTTGATTACCAAACCCGTTTTTGGGATGTTACAAACACCAGCGTTCAGCTCCAGTGATCAATGCACCGCCAGCAAAGCGTGCATACACAGGCCCTCACCCACTCTGCCTGACATGTTCGTATCATCATCCAGTGGGTCTAGCTTGTCGTTTTTGCGCTCACTCCAACCTCTACGGTCATTTCACTGCCAACTGCCGTTATGGTCCTCGCCAAGCCCCAGCTCAAGCTACTGTCAACCAAGCTCTACTCCCTGCTCCTCAAGGTCAACCAGCAGCTCCCGCATCAGCGGTCAATGCTAGAGTCTGCTTTGCATGTGGTGACCCTAACCACTTTGCTAACAGATGTCCGAACAGGGTAGTCAAGCAAGAGCCCCAGCTACAACAGCAGCCTCAGCAGCAGCAGCAAGCAGCCCATGCCCGAACTTTCAATATCAATGCCCGCCAGGCTCAGGCGGATAACAACGTGGTTAATGGTACGTTCCTTGTGAATGGTATTTATGCATCATGTTTGTTTGATACTGGAGCCGATAACTGCTTCGTGTCATTTGAATTCGAGAAGCTCCTTAGTCGTAAGCGCTCTTATCTGACCTCGTCATTCGAAGTCGAAGTTGCTACAGGGAGAACTATTGTTGTTAACTCAGTACTCCGTGATTGTACCCTCGAACTCAACAATCACATCTTTCCGATCGACCTTATTCCGATGCAACTCGGAAGTTTTGTGTCATAATAGGCATGGACTTTCTTCGTGAAAACCATGCTGAAGTTGTGTGCTTTGAAAAGATGATTTGATTCTCGCTCGCGAATGGTGATCTTCTATGTGTTTACGGTGAAACAACGTCGAAAGGTCTCAAGCTTATGTAGTGTATTCAAGCCAGCAAGTATCTCCGCAAGGAATACCGAGCCTTCTTGGCCAACATCGTAGTAGCGGAGAAGGGAAAGAAAAAGAAAGTTGAAGTTAAAGATGTTCCAGTGGTTCGTGAATTTCCTCAGGTGTTCCCTGACGATCTTCCCGGACTACCCCCAAGTCGTGATATCGACTTTCGTATCGACCTCATTCCTGGAGCTAACCCCGTTGCCAAAGCCCCTTATCGACTCGCTCCATCCGAAATGCGGGAACTCTCGAACCAACTCCAGGAATTGCTCGAAAAAGGCTTTATTCGCCCAAGCACCTCTCCTTGGGGCGCGCCAGTCCTCTTCGTCAAAAAGAAGGACGGGTCGTTCCGAATGTGCATCGACTATCGGGAACTGAATAAGCTAACCATCAAGAACCGATACCCCTTGCCCCGAATTGACGATTTGTTTGATCAGCTACAAGGTGCAGCGTGCTTCTCTAAGATCGATCTACGTTCAGGATATCATCAACTACAGATTCAGGAGGAAGACATTCCAAAAACCGCTTTTCGAACCCGTTATGGCCATTACAAATTTGTTGTTATGCCCTTTGGTTTAACCAACGCACCCGCGATTTTCATGGATCTGATGAATCGCGTGTGTAAGCCTTATCTTGACCGTTTCGTCATTGTGTTCATCGACGATGTCTTGATCTATTCCAAATCGAAAGCCGAACACGCACAACATCTACGTTTGGTTCTCGAGTTACTTCAGGGGAACCAACTCTATGCCAAATTCTCCAAGTGTGAATTCTGGTTGGAGGAGGTTTAGTTTCTGGGTCACATAGTGAATAGTCAGGGTATCCATGTCGATCCTGCGAAGATTGAAGCTGTCAAAAGCTGGATTACGCCTAAGAACCCGTCAAAAGTTCGTTCTTTCCTCGGACTAGCGGGCTATTATCGATGATTCATCGAGGGATTCTCCAAGATCGCTGTGCCGCTTACCACTCTTACCCATAAGGACAACCCTTTTGTGTGGGGAAACGCACAAGAGACTGCCTTTCAAACCCTCAAGCATATGCTGTGCAATGCACCGATTCTTACACTGCCCGACGGAAGCGACAACTTCATTGTCTACTGTGATGCTTCTAACCTTGGTCTCGGCTGTGTTCTCATGCAGCGAGACAAGGTTGTAGCCTATGCATCTCGTCAGCTCAAGATCCACTAGAAGAACTATACAATCCATGACCTCGAGCTAGGCGCGGTTGTCTTTGCATTGAAGATTTGGCGACACTACCTGTATGGCACTAAGTGTACAATCTACACTGACCACAAGAGTTTACAACACATCTTTAATCAGAGAGAGCTTAATATGCGTCAACGCCGATGGGTAGAACTTCTCAATGATTACGACTGTGAGATTCGTTATCACCCAGGCAAGGCGAACGTGGTTGCTGACGCTCTCAGCAGAAAAAGTTACGTGCTCAGTACTCGAAACATCCAAGCACAGCACAACCTCGAAACCCTCATCCGGGAAGCTCAACATGCTTGCTTTAACGAGCGTACATTGAAGAGAGAAAGGATCTATCACGATGGGGCTCAGTTAGTAAGCAAACCAGATGGGATATTCTATTATCTGGACCGAATCTGGATCCCTAAGCGGACTGATTTGTGAAAGATTATCATGAATGAAGCCCACAAGTCCCGATATTCTATTCATCCTGGTGCAGACAAGATGTACCAGGACCTGCGTTATAAGTACTGGTGGCCGGGTATGAAAAGGGATATCGCTCTGTACGTTGGAAGCTGTTTAACTTGTGCAAGAGTCAAGGCTGAACATCAAAGACCTTCTGGCTTACTCGAACAACCGCCGATACCTATATGGAAGTGGGAGAGTATAGCTATGGATTTCATAACGAAGCTCCCGCCCACGCCATTAGGTCACGACAGTATTTGGGTCATAGTCGATCGTCTAACGAAATCAGCCCACTTTTTGCCGATACGAGAAGACTACAAAGTGGAACGACTAGCCCAAATCTACACCGACGAGATCATTCGTAATCATGGTACGCCTCGTGACATCATTTCAGACCGCGACGCTCGGTTCACTTCGCGATTGTGGGAAACGTTTCAAGCGGCCCTTGGTACGTCGCTTAACCTGAGTACTGCATTCCACCCTCAAACCGACGAACAGACTGAAAGAACGATCCGTACTCTTGAAGACATGCTCCGAGCGTGTGTTATAGATTTTGGTGGTAGTTGGAACAAACACCTACCATTAGTGGAATTCTCGTACAATAACAGCTATCATGCCAGCATCCAAATGGCACCTTTCGAGGCTTTGTATGGTAGAAGATGTCGATTGCCTATTGTGTGGCACGAGATCGGTCATTCGCAACTAACCGGTCCCGAGATTCTACAAGAAACGACTGACAAAATCCACCAGATAAGAGACAATTTGGTAAAAGCTCAGAACAGACAGAAAAGTTACGCCGATAAAAGACGCAAGCCCCTTGAATTTGAAGTTGGTGACTACGTACTCCTAAAGGTATCACCTTGGAAGGGTGTAGTCCGATTCGGCAAGAAAGGGAAACTCGCGCCTCGATATGTTAGACCTTTTAGGATTCTGGAAAGAATCGGAAAAGTCGCCTACAGACTCGAATTACCGGAGGAACTCTGTAACGTCCACCCGACTTTCCATGTCTCTAACCTCCGAAAATGCCTTGCTGATCATGATCTAATCGTACCACTCGACGATCTTCAGGTCAACGAAACGTTACACTTCGTGGAAAAGCCTGTCGAAATCATGGATCGCCAAACCAAGCAACTCAGGCGCTCTCGCATCCCAATCGTGAAGGTCCGGTGGGAAGGCAAACGAGGCGCGGAGTTCACTTGGGAACTCGAAAGCGACATGAAGGCCAAGTACCCGCAGTTATTTAAATAAATAGATCTGAAGCATCAAATTGGTAAATCACGGTGTCGTGTAGCCTTCGAGCCTAATTTCAGGACGAAATTCCCTAAACAAGGGGAGGCTGTAACATCCCGTGTATTCGAATGTCAAAGTCAAAGTCAAAGTCCAAGTCAACTTTGACTTTCTTTGACTGTAGATAGTCGATTTTGTGTTTTAGTTGTATTATGTGGAGTAAGTGTTGTAATCAGCAAGAATCGAAGTAATCGAATGTGTTTTAACGCGAACCGATCTACGACTGTGAATGATAGGAAGTAACAATGCGATAAAGTTAACCTAATCAGTAATCAAACCGATCTAACAATCAATCGAACTCGAGACTCGAATTATGCGAATTGTGGTATTGTTATACGTGTGTGTGTGCCTTATGTGTTACTTGTGCGTGTTTACCTTATGTTTGGTGTGGTATTCAAGCAATCAAATCGAAAATCGAATCGAAACTCGAAAGGCAATCGAATTTAATCGAAACCGACAACGAAGTATGACTTATAGAAGATTGTATGTTAGATATAGTGGTTGGGACTAAAAGTAATTTGATTAGGAACTCTATCGAAATCGTATCATCGACCATTGAAATCGAAACGTCGAAAATCGTCACAAAATACTCAAAGTGTGTGGCGGATCGAACAGGAAGCATCCTGATCGAACAGGCCAGCCGATCGGCTAGCACCTTGCCAGCCGATCGAGCTGCCCACTCGATCGGAGTTCCCAGCCGATCGGCTGCCACTTTCCTCTTTTAGAAGCCTATAAATTGGGCTGTCATTGTCATACTTTCCATTTTTGGAAAGCTCTGACCGAACCAGCTATCTTCTTCACCTTTTCTCAGATTTCTCTCAATCCCGGTAAGTTTTCACTCTAATTCTTGTACGATCTTGATCATTACTTGATTTTACACCTTTCAATCTTTCAAAACTTGGATTCTAACCGTGAAATCACCAAGATCTAAGTGTTCTTGTGTGATGTCATCATGGTGTTCTTGAAGAACATCATGTGTTGGCCTCATTCCACTATGATTAGCTTAGATCTAACCGATTTCCACATAAACAAGTTAAGATCCACCATAGATCTAAACATTTTCATGATGTGAAGGATTGAAAGAAGGATTTCCAACTTTCTTTCAACTCTTTTACACTCAATGCTTTCAAATCAATCGAAACGGAGCTTGAACCGGCTAACCAATCCTTCTAACAGTTAAGGGGTTCAAGATTCGGATTCTATATACAAGGTTAACCCGATATCGGTTAAACTCTAAACCGACATTCCAAACCGTTCAACCGGCCGGACTTGGGTGATTCCTGTTCGAGCCAAGGGAACAGGTAGGAACGAAGGTTATCATAGTTCAACACGTTGTCAAGATACCTTGAAAGAATGACAAATAAACAAACAACCAAGTGTTAGACGAAAGGCCGACCAGGTCAGAAATGCTGGCCGAACGGCTAGGCTGTCGAACAGCCCAGCCGATCGGACATGCCAGCCGATCGACCGGGCCAGCCGATCGGCTAGCACATGGTCCCACACTCCCAAACTTTTGAAGTATAGTGTTGACGAAGTAATGTTCAATCGAGTGGGTCACGGTATGGGACGTGATATTTAAAACTATTTTGTAATAATAGTTGTTATGGAATTCCTTTGAACAATCTGTTTCGCTCAGTGCCGCGCCCCGATGATTCCGCCATCGGTTGGGGTGTGACAGTGGTGGTGGTCGACGACAGGTGAGAGTGGGAGGTGGTGGCGGCAGGTGATGGCAAGTGGTGGGTCTGCAATTTTGAAGATGGTGGGGTATTTATTTTAAATTAATTACATAAATTTCCTTAAAAAACGAAATTACAAAAATGCCCTCATGTGCCTTGCACATGATCAGTTTTAACAAAAAAAATTAACAGGGTTTGCCCTAAAGGACATAAGGTGCAGGATTTTGAAACATTAAGGACAAAACTCATCAATTTTAAAGGTAAAGGACAACGCCTGAAAGTTGGGACAAACATAAAGGACAAAACTTGTAATTTACTCCTCTTATTATATTTCACTCTCAACATCTCTATACTCTTAACCTCTTTATACTCTCAACTTCTTTATACTCTCAAAATCTCTTTATTTTCGATAGTACATCGTTGGATGGAGACTAAGGATATCGCGTTAGTCACGAATTGGGTGGATACGTTCGATCTAGGATTGTCCTCAGATCCGCCTCAATGTTGGAATAGGGTTGGGTGAGAATTTTCGTGGAAGAAATCAAATTTTAGGAAGGTTTATGCATCTACGAATTAAATGTACACATTTTGAGAGTTGTTATGTCATTACGTTGAACCGAGATGAAGAGCTTGCTACGACGCATACGGAGTTTGAAGCACAATACGTAAGGTCGTTTGATCACGTTGCGGCTTGGAGGATTTTGAAAAACCGGCTTGTGGGCTCTTTGACAACTTCTGAATGGGTAAGTACTGAACCAGTAAGAGGTCTGAACCATTAAGTTTTGAACCAGTAAGAGGTCTAAACCATTAAGAGTCAGTATAATGCTTAATTGTTCAGACGCAAATGTCTGACCAATTCGGATTAGAGGTCTTAACCATTTACTCTCAGTATAATGCTTAACCATTTAGAGACGAATGTCTAAGCCATTTAGACATCTGCTCGCGAAACAAACAGTCTGAACTATTAAGTGTTGAACTAGTAAAAGGTCTGAACCATTAAGAGCTAAACAAACACTTCCTTAGGTAACTTTTTCGTACCTTTATTATATGCATTTATTATATGTACACCGCTATAAAAGCATGCATGGTGTTGTTTGCAGTAGATTATGTGATGGTTTTTAATGATTCTGCGATATTATATTATATATAATTATTCTTTTTATAAAACTAATTAAGTTTATAAGGTTATCTTTATGATTTTGTAAATTAAATATAACGAAGCGAAGCGTTACCGATTGAATTTCATCAGGAGGAAAAATTGTCGCAAGCCGCGAAGCACGTGCTTGCGTGTAACTCTTGTTTATTTGATAGTTGAATTTGAACCTTTGTTGTGGTCAAAATAAAACTGCAATGGGTCAAAGTAGAGGTGGCAAAATGCGTAGGTTGGGTTCGGTTGGTTGTTTGGTCCGTATGGGTTTGGGTTAGAATGGGTTTAGGTTAGGATAGGCCAATTAAAAAAAAGGTTAGGATGGTTTTGTGCCAGGATAGGTTTGAGTCAGGCTGGGTATCAAATGTTCTACAACTTTTATTGCAGAACATACAAACTTGACTCGTAATGAGGTGAATGATAAAAAAAGGTTTCAAGAACTTCAACATCATATTTGACGATTTTATCATCAAAAAATTAATTAACACAACAGCTTAAATGAATTACCATATTTGTTCACTAAAAGTAACCACCAAATTTCATGAACTCAATAACACAAAGAAAATATTCAAGAATTTAGAGATCAAAACCCTAATTGTAACTAAAATCAATCCTTCAGAAATCTGCTTGCATGATTTTCAACTCAGAAAACTGATCAGAGATAACTATAACTGATCAGAGATAACTTTTTTTTAAATTGTTATTCAAATCTGATATCTTTCTGTCTATGGTTTTTTTAAAACTAGTATTACGACCCGCCACAATGCGGCGGGGATTCTTTAGTTATAACTAAGTCGATTTAGGACCCGCACGTTATGTTGAACCTGTCAAACGGGAAAAAATAGACGATGTAAAAACGTTCACCCACACACGCACGTTGCGTCGTGTTAACTCGGAAAATTTAGAACGAAACGTAAAAACGTTAAACCAGAGACGCACATTGCGATGTGTTAAGTCACAAAATTTAGAACGAAGCATAAAGCGTAAAATTTGCGGAAAATGAAAACAATAAAGGAACAAAGTTGAAAGTAAAAAGGTTGTGAGAATATATCGCAAAAGATAAAAGGTTTTGGGTTAAAAGTAAAACAAATAGTTTTTGGTTAAAAGTAATTTATGAAATACTTTTGAGTGAAAAGTAAAAAAAAAAAAAAATCATATTTTTTTAAAAACCGCCAAAGCCAAGGTTACAACAACCATATGCATAACCATTTTTTCTTTGAAAAACCCCCAAAGCCAAGATTACAACACTTCACGATATATGAAAAGTAAGAGACCAAAGTTGCAAAAGATGAAAAGCTTTGGGTTAAAAGTAAAAAAATATCAAAGTGCTTAAATCGCAAATGATGGAAACTTTTGAGTTAGAAGTGAAAAATCAAATTAATCAACGGGGTTAAATTGTATAAGATGGAAACTTTTGAATTAGAAATGAAAAATCAAACTAATCAAAGGGGTTAAATTACCAAAGATTAAAACTTTAAAGTTAAATTGTCAAAGATTGAAACTTTAGGGTTAAAAATAAAAATTTCAATTTTTTTTTGAAAAACTCACAAAGCTAAAAGTACAACAACCTTATGCATAGTTATGTTGCTAATTTATAAGTTTTTAATTTGATGTTGAACTTCAACTAAAAGTTTGGGATTTTTGTATGTAAAAACACGTTTTATGATCAGGATTTGTACAGCAATACCTGAAATCGATGTGAGACACTGGAATCGATAGAGAAGATGATACAATAACAGTGTAGGTCTTCGATTTGAGTGGTGTAGGCGTGAGTTTTTGATTGAGAGAAAACAATTTTTGATGGGAGTAAGACAACCAGATGTGAGGAAGAGTAGAAGATGACTAAAACATAAATTGTCCTTCTTTTGATTCCCGCAATGCCTTTTTTATATTTTATAAGATTACCCATCCTGACCTGTGAAGAATATTTTCTCAACCAAATCAACCCATGACATTATAATAAGAGAGCCCAAAGTTAGGCGTACGGGTCATAATTGCCAGGTCTAGGTCAAAATGGGTGCATAATCCACTTATGGTATGTTTGGCAAAAGTAGCTGGTGGCTAGTGGCTAGTGGCTGGTGACTGAAAGCTGATAGCTGGTGGCTGAAAGCTGGTAGCTGTAGCTAGTAGCTGTAGTTTTTTAGATATATTTGGTGTTTGGCAGAGTAGCTGTGTCACACCCCGATTTCCACGTGTCACCGGTGGGCCCGGTGTGGGGTACAGTGACGTAGTTGGCATCGTCATAGACAATCAACACAATATAATAATGCACAGCGGAAGCAGAATAGATACATTTCAACTTTTAAATAAATTGCAATAATAAATATCACAGTAGTTGAAACGGATCCACAGGCGGATCAAAAAAAAAGTAAGATAAAAATAGTTCAACAGATATTTGTCGTCCAAGCTTGCGAGACTATAGTGGACGCTCTTAGGAAACAGCCAGCCTATTTTCGTATAGTACCTGCACTTAACCTTTTGGGAAACAAAGCTAAAAGTACAACAACCTTATGCATAGTTATGTTGCTAATTTATAAGTTTTTAATTTGATGTTGAACTTCAACTAAAAGTTTGGGATTTTTGTATGTAAAAACACGTTTTATGATCAGGATTTGTACAGCAATACCTGAAATCGATGTGAGACACTGGAATCGATAGAGAAGATGATACAATAACAGTGTAGGTCTTCGATTTGAGTGGTGTAGGCGTGAGTTTTTGATTGAGAGAAAACAATTTTTGATGGGAGTAAGACAACCAGATGTGAGGAAGAGTAGAAGATGACTAAAACATAAATTGTCCTTCTTTTGATTCCCGCAATGCCTTTTTTATATTTTATAAGATTACCCATCCTGACCTGTGAAGAATATTTTCTCAACCAAATCAACCCATGACATTATAATAAGAGAGCCCAAAGTTAGGCGTACGGGTCATAATTGCCAGGTCTAGGTCAAAATGGGTGCATAATCCACTTATGGTATGTTTGGCAAAAGTAGCTGGTGGCTAGTGGCTGGTGACTGAAAGCTGATAGCTGGTGGCTGAAAGCTGGTAGCTGTAGCTAGTAGCTGTAGTTTTTTAGATATATTTGGTGTTTGGCAGAGTAGCTGTGTCACACCCCGATTTCCACGTGTCACCGGTGGGCCCGGTGTGGGGTACAGTGACGTAGTTGGCATCGTCATAGACAATCAACACAATATAATAATGCACAGCGGAAGCAGAATAGATACATTTCAACTTTTAAATAAATTGCAATAATAAATATCACAGTAGTTGAAACGGATCCACAGGCGGATCAAAAAAAAAGTAAGATAAAAATAGTTCAACAGATATTTGTCGTCCAAGCTTGCGAGACTATAGTGGACGCTCTTAGGAAACAGCCAGCCTATTTTCGTATAGTACCTGCACTTAACCTTTTGGGAAAAATACGTCAGTTTACACTGGTAAATACAAATCGACTGACTCATTTTGAAAATGATTGAAAATTGATCTAAATGCACAAGGCATAAATATTTTTATTAACTTGGGATAATTATATAATATAAACTTGTGAACGATTTACATGCACTTATATCTCTGGTGGCCCGGGATCTGCTGTCCGGGCTAGAGATTAAATGACACACCACATTAAAGAGTTATACACGTCGAGTGTACGCCTACACCCCGTGCTCTGGTCGTGGCCATCTCGTAAGATAATGCCAAGGATATCCGGGACACGGTCAATAACCCCCCAAAGCCTTTAAGTAAGACAAGACTGTTTAAACGAAGTCGCACAAGCTATTCAAGACTGTACACCCATAAGGCGCATGACTTGTGCGCCCGATCAAGCGGTATTTTAAATACCGTACCCCAAGCCCGTATAGGGAAAATAAGTCAAAATGTATTTACCTGAGCAAGTATAAGTCACAAATGATAAGTGTTGGTAGCTTTTACCGGGCCTCCTAATCTGGAACAAAGGTTTATAATTAACCTATTAGATTCCTAACGGGTCTTTTATTTAAGCCTAAGCTTTGACCGGTTAGTTTTAAGAATGATACGGTTTACGCACGATTAAGCGAAAGACCGGATAGAATGTGATTTAGACCCGAAAAGTTTGAATACTTGTATAATATGGGTATACTAAATACATTCTGGATTTTGAAATAAAAATGATATCGTTTGACCCGTTTCGGTTAATTTACGCAAACTAGTTACGTAAACCGAACCGAACGCGAAAAGGGCGATACGGGTAGTCAAATGATTCAAATGCAAGTTCCCTGAGATAATATGCTTAAAATATGATATTATATCAGTAAGTTATGTTCTATATTGCCCGGAATAATTTTAAACCCAATTTATGCCTTAGAAGGGCATTTTGGTCATTTAAAAGATAATAAAAGAGTAAAATTAGAAATCTGAGTTTCGGGTCTGGTTCATACAGTAAATATACTTAATATAACATATTATAACAGTAGGGTATGACCCATATATCAAATTTATCATTTAAAATCAAACTATGCACCGCAGGGGTATTTTAGTAAATTCACAAGGGCTAAAAATGCCAAAACTGGAAATCTGAGATCATATACTTATACTTACTGTTATTATATGAAAATATGCTAAACACATCAGTAGGTATAGGTCTTATATGTTTAAAACAAGTATAACGCTTACTATGCGCTTAAAACGCTAAATATGCGATTTAAGGGCGTTTTCGGGTTTTCAAATTAAATCTGAGATTTTTATATTTCCAGAATACTTAAAATAATTTATTTATCATATAAAATCAGTAGAAAAAGGTTTCGGGTCAAAAGGATGTGTAAAACTCATTTTATGGCTAAAACGGTCAAAACCGACATAAGCCGAAATGACTAGGCGATCTAGGATCCGCTAAGCCAAAAATTAATTAAAAATCATCAAAATTCCCAGAATATTATATTACTTCTGTTGGTAAAGAGTTTCGTATCAAAACGTGGCCAGAAACGGGTTCTACGCGAAAAGGACCGTTTATGTAAATTTATAATATAGTTTTACGCTAATGGCCATAACTCACAATCTGGACCACCAACTGATCCGAAATTTTCGGTGCAAGTTTATATATTAGAAATAAAGATTTCTATCCTTTCACTTTTCCAAAAATCACGTTTTAAATCAAAAAGGGCAAAATAGTCAACTTTATGCATAAATCGGAAACATGCATTCGAATCGGCTAAGCATAGACTTATGACATAAAATTTCCAGAAAGTTTAACTAAAATGCCAATGGTCAAAAATGCTCTTAAATACAGATCTCACACATGCATGTACGGATCCGAACCGATAGTTTACGAAAAAGTCGTTTATTAAGACTTTCGGTTCCAATCCGGGTTTACACTAAAGATTGTCGAGTTGATCGTGGTAAGATACATTCTTATATTCATAATAAAGCTTTCTATGAAGATCAAACAGATTGCATGTCATCTATATCATTATTCATGTCATTTTTCACAAAAATCGCTTCTGTTGACTTTTTAGAAATAGGTTTGACTCGACATTTAGCATGCATGTAGTGGGAATCAGAGAGTACCCTTTTGAGGGTTTGTTTCCCATAATATTACCAACATGTATCAGGTTTCAATTCGAGAAATGACTGATTGAAATCCGTTTAATCAGAAAGTCAAAGCTTATGAACACACAGTTTGACTTTTAGCAATAATCAAAGTAATAACGGATTAGAGAACGAATTGAAAGCTTACAAAGGTCCTATAGGTGCTTAGTGAACACTAGGATCGGCCTTGATGATCAGATTAACTCCAGAAAGCCTGCCTTGAAGGTTCTTGAGAGCTCTTGAGAGAAGTGAGGTCTTGATCAAATGCAAATGTCCAAGATTTGGCCTTGTAATCTGATTTAAAGATGTAATTTCGAGGGTACTGTAGCCATAGCCATGCATGGCATCTAATTGGTGCAAAAGGAGGCAAGAACCAGCTGTTTACAACTCATTTTCGGACCCAAATCAGCCCCAAATACGAATTCTGTCGCTGGCAGCCCCACGCGGCCCGCTTGGGTCAGACCAGGCGGGTCGCCTGACCCCCTGTTCAGCCAAACAAGTTTCCATTTTGGCAGAAATGGTCCCTGAGCTTGTACGCGATGTTTCGGCTACTTTTCTCGACCCGTAAACCCCCAAACTTGGTTTCTAAGATCCTTAGGAATTTTACCAACATGGAAAAGTCCTTGGAACATTTTGCGCTCAACCGAAAAGCCTTGAAATTCGACGTTGACGCTTTTAGTCCTTCAAGTACGGTTTTGGCCATAACTTTCTCATACGTTGACGAAACTTCATGAAATTTTTACCACATATTCTAGTGAGTATATTTTAGCTTTACAAAGCTTCGGGTCTGCCAAAAGTTCACTCAGAGGTATAAATTAAACATGTTGACACTTTTGGCCCCTATAGTTTACAATACTTCACTTTTGTGCAATTTCCGCGTCGTATGATCCATGAACCATCCGTTAAAGGTTATAAACATTATATAGGGTTATCATAGAGTCTATTTATCCCTTGTTGACACTTTGGACCCTTACGTTCCATAGTTTTCACTGTTTGTCACTTTTAGTCCCTCTAAAGTATGTTTTCACATAACGGAACCTTATGACACGTGTCAAGACATTATTGGACGAAATTTTTCGAGGTGTTACAAGCTGAAGCTTTTAATAAAATGTATAAAATGACCAAAATGGATATAATTAAAAATTTAAAAAGTTTGTGCATTAAAAAGTTCATTATCTTTAAAGGTTAAAATAGTCATTTTTTCCCTAAAAGCTTGTAGCTCCTTCTAAACGCTACTAGTAGGAGCGTTCAACCAAAAGCTTCAAGATCCTTTAACCAAACAAAGTTTTTTTATTAAATATGAGGTTTTTCTTAAAAGTTTAAAGCTAGAAACTCATAAAAGCTCGTAAAAGCTCCATGCCAAACATACCCTTAGTTCGTGTTGACTGATCAATTATGCATCAAAATAATGTCTAAACACAAAGCGGGTTGAAGTCCAAAACGGATCATGGATTCATGGGTCAGAGTACGACATTCATCGATCCAATCTATGACCCATCCACAGGTCTTTTCGCACGATTTCTAGTATAATCATCTTTCCTTTCAAGTGTGTCTGTTTATTGAATAAACAAATACCTAGGTTAGGGACTTGTCAGAAACACGGATCAAATGAACCAACAGCAAGAATAACACAATCAAATATATCAAAGAGATGAACCAGTCATCACAGTTTTACAAGAATCAAAAGATCTCCAGTAGGATGATCAATACAAACAATCCTAACACTCACGAATGTAACGTGTGAATGACAGGGAACCAAAGACAAGTAGCAAGAAGAAGTGCACGAGACAAATGAAGAGATCGAGTGCACTAATCTCTAGAACCACCACCCCTTTATAAGGGGCAAACCCTAAAACGCAGCAGGCCACACAAACGGCTATAAGCCCAATCCGAGAAGCCCAGCAGGTCCAGCAAGAGATAGGCCGAGACAAGGAAGGGGAGCCCATAAAACCACCAAACCTCAAAAGGAAACAAACACAAAAGGATATTAGAAATAAAGAGAAAAAATAAAGAAATAAAAGAGCATTTAAACTGTATTTTAACACCCCCCTCAGTTTAAATGTGTAAAGAGATTTGTAACCCCCAATGACTTACACATTTCGGAATGGTCTTTTGGCAGCAAGCCTTTAGTGAACATGTCGGCCAACTGATGTTCGGATTTGATGTAACACCTCGAAATTTTTGTGTCCAATGATGTGTTAACACGTGTCATTTGTTTACACGTGGCATCTATAATAAATAAAGGACAAATTTTGACAAACCTTGAAAGTATATAAATTCGAGGGTTATAAATGTCAACAAGGGTAAATATACTGTATAGTATCCCTAAATAATGCTTAAACCTTCAAACGAATAAATTATAGATCGTACAAAAACAAAACGCGGAGGAAAGTGAGAGATTACAAACTACAGGGGTTAACTGTATCAACATGTTTAATAATACCTCTGAGTGACCCTTTAACGTTCCAAAGACTTTGTAACGGTATTATACCCTCACTAAAATAATATATATGAATTTCGCGAAGTTTCGTTATGAAACGAGAAAGTTACGATCGAATTCGTAGAAGAAGGGTTAAAAGCGTCAACAGTGAAAGTTAAGGCTTTCAGAATAATTAAATAAATAAACCGGGGACTTTATAATGCGGGTAAATAACACGAGGCCCCTATCGGTAAATAACCGAGGGCCAAACCGCAAAGTTACCCCTTCAAAACCGAAAGGTCAGGCGAATCATTACGAAAGATTTCGTTATTAATGGCCAGATTCTGTAATCATTATAAAAGATTTGAGAAATTCAGAAAATATAACCTCTCGCGACCCGCGTAAGGTTTAAACATAAGTTGAGGCGGGCCGCGAGCCACCTCAAAAACGCAACTGATATTTGATCTTTAGGCGACCCGCATTATAGTGCATGGGAACTCCCATGCGGGCCGCGTAAAGTGCCCAGATGCAGAATTGTTGTAACTACTTGGCTTTTGGAGCTTTTGAACGATCATGAGCCAATAAATGAGGCATGGGCACCCTATGCTCGACCCATAACACTTAGGGGACATCTACCCATCACCCCTGACCTGTTGTAGGTGTTGTAATGATCATACATCCTTGTTCTTGGCTATAAATAGCACCTTTGTGTGCATAACATTCACAACAACTCAAACACACATCTCTGGCCATTCTAAAGGCTCCCAAGTGTTTCTTCTCTGCTCCATATTCAAGTACTAACTTCTGTAAGTTACCTTGATCATCCATTGTTCAGTTTATGCTTAGTTTTTAGCTAAAAACCAAACCGTCGTAACTACGGTTTGACTTTGCAATAAATCAGTAACGGTTCAGTCTTATGACGAATCAAAAGTGGTTATGAGTTGGTATTTACGTGGGTAATAAACCTCTAAAATGGTTCCCCCTGATCACCACTCTAACTATGTCAAATGTCGAGTCAAACGTGCGGTTAAAAAGTCAACAGAAAGCTATTTTCGCGATTTATGCATAATCTGTAATGTATATGTTATGGAACCTGTTTTGACAATCATAAAACATGATAATAAGTATATAAACTTGTTTGCGCTCGTTTGAATCGATCATTTACAATATAGAACCGGTTCGGAGCCGAAAGTCGCAAAAGTTTGACTTTTGCTTTGACTTCAGTTCTGACCCGTTTTAGTGAGGTATAAATATACCTTAGGACTCTCTTAGGACCAGGTCACATGTTGGTATATGCCTCTGTGGTCGGTTCATGAGTTATCCGAGTCTTTTGCGCAATTCCGTCATTCGCCTAAAAGTTGACCGTAACGGCCTTTTAAAATTAAAACGAGTATTTCGGACACGTGAACGGACCAAAACCTTGCTTATTAAATTATAAGCATGTCCTTAAAGTTTCACGTCAATCCGAGGTCTAGAATGAGAGTTATGCTAAAAGGCGCACTTTTAAGAAAGTTTTGTAATTAACGGCGCAATTAGCATAACGCCCATCTAACCCAAGTTTTCGTCACCAAAACTTTTACCCACTGTGGTAAAATAATATTTTGGGAATTTTAAAGATTTTTAATAATTTTTACCTTGCTCATAACCTGCGGTTATGGCTACGGTTCGGTAAATACCGAATATGCCCTTTTTGACCAAAACGGGAGTTCTACAAGGTCTTTTGACCCGATTCCAGTTGCCACTGGTTTTAAATAATAAATAAAGTATTTTAAGCTTTATAAGCTGATCGGGAAACTCAGATTTCCTGTAGAACTCGAAAAGCCCTTTTAAAGTCTTTAAAATGACCGAAAAGCCCCTACGGGGCATAATATTAACTTAAACTCGTTACGGGCATTACGGAAGGTATCCTACTGATACCAAAATACTTTTAAGGCATATTGACTTAGGAAACAAGCGTAGGACACTTATGGTTAACCGTTTCGCCTATTTGCGCACACGGTACGGCCCATGGAACTAGTTTTCGTGCAATAGCCGATATGGGTCAAATTATATTATTTGAACCCCAAAATCCAGAGTATGAACTATAAACCCATATAAAACAAGTCTCTGAACTTGTTGGGTCCAAATCATACTCCATTCTCGGTTTTCGCCTTTTCGTGCGAATTAACCATATCTATATATCGGAATCAACCGGTTTAAGCTACGGCTAATATAAGGACCGTTAGGATTCTAAGAGGTTAATTAAAACCTTCGTTCCAGATTAGGAGCCCCAGTAAAAGCTATCGGTGACTTGATCTAAATTAAGGATTAATACTTGCAAAGGTAAATACTTTTGACTTATTTCCCCTATATGGGCTTGGGTTACGGTATATTAATACCGCTTGATTGAGCATTATATAATTCCATCGCTTAGGTGGTTAATTGATTAAATATGATCGGCTCATTTAAACAGTTTTGTTGCTTATAAGCCTTTGGGGGGTTTAATGACCGTTGTCCCGGATATCCTTGGCATCATTTTACGAAATGGCCACGACCATCGACATCCCGGTGTAGGCGTACACCCGGTATAAAGTGTCGACATTAAAACTAAAAGACGTAGCCGTTGGTTTTTATACTACGGTTTTACGCAAACGTGGTGTGTCTATAAATCTTTAACCCGGCACGACCCGGGCTACTGAACGCATAAAAGAACATGTAAAACGTTCACAAGATCATTATGAATTTTCCCAAGTTATAAAAGAGTTTGTGCCTTGTGCATTCAAATCAATTTTAATAAACATTTTTAAATGTGTCAGTTGAATGTATTTACCAGTGTAAACTGACGTATTTTCCCCAAAAAGATTAAATGCAGGTACCTAAACGTAATTGGCTGGTATTAGCTCCCTAGCGTCGGGATAAGCCTCGCAAGCTTGATTACAGTATCTAATGGAACAATACTTTATGATTATTTACGATCCACTGTGGATATATCCAACCCCTGTAATACATTTTGATATTACAATCAGAGGT
This sequence comes from Helianthus annuus, assembly GCF_002127325.2. Lineage (NCBI taxonomy): Eukaryota > Viridiplantae > Streptophyta > Magnoliopsida > Asterales > Asteraceae > Helianthus > Helianthus annuus. The sequence continues at coordinate 154,209,038 of NC_035446.2, read as the reverse complement.
TGAAATTTATATATTTATCTTATGCTTCCGCTGTGCATTATATAATTGTGTGGTTTGACTATATTGTTGCCAACATCGTCACGGTAATCCCCCACCGGGCCCACCGGTGAGACACATGGAAATCGGGGTGTGACAGGTTGGTATCAGAGCCAACATTGAGTGAATTAAACACTATCCTAATGTGTTTAATCTCAGTGACACAATTGCACATACTTGAGTCTAGACAAGAACTTAGGACAAATTCGGATTGTTACTCCTTTTTGTCTTTATTTTCGATTTGATTTTTAATAAGTTTTGGAGCAGGAAAATGCCACCCGTTATATTCCGAGGAAGAGGAAGGGGACGAAGAGGCCGAGGAGAAATCGTGACACATCACGATCAAGAAGCTGGACCATCTGGTACAAGACATCCTTCGATGACACGAAGCGAAGAGCCACAACGACGAAGAGATCTTTACGAACCAGCGAGGCATTCCACTTCACACAGCTCGACGCCATCCTACCGGCACTCCTTTGGACCAGATTCAGAAAATAATCCCAACAACCCACAACCTTCCTTCATACCTCTACAACGTTCGGTTTCGCACCGGAATTATGACGACCCTACTCCATACTACGTAGCTCAGTTTAATCCGGCGGACTACATACAGGAACCTTCAGGTTTTGTTCCACTAGGGCCACAAGACCATTTTTCTGAAGATCCCATGGAGGAAGATGAGGATCCAACTGAACCAGCTCGTGGTACGCCCACGCATCCGATAGAAGTATCTGATGGATCTTCATATCATGGTCCGCAGTATCAAGGCCCAGACAGCTTTATGGCCTTGTTTGGCCGACATGAGTGGTACAACACACCATCTCATCAGACACAACAACCGAGACATCCACAGGATCCCTCTGAGGATTCACGCTTTGAGGCAGTTACGCCGCCACCTCCGCCACCGGCACAACCAGTTATACCTGATCCGCCGAGGCGTAGGAGGACAAATGCTCGTATGTCTACACGAGGAGGAGGGGGTATCCACTTCAGCACTCCTCGACATTCTAGTAGTAGCCACTATCCGCCGCTACAAGAAGAAGGACCTTCAAGTCCTATACAAGAAGCGAACTCCGCACCTACTGCACGAAATTCGCCACCATTTGGGTATGACCAACCCATACCAGCTTATACAGGTCCAACGGCTTACAACCCGTTCGAACCGTCACAAGCACAATACAACTACGGCTATGAGCGCGACCCATATGTGGTGTCGGCTAGATATAATGCGCGCTACCCTGACGGAGCACATGGAAACATGGGACCACCGGATTACTCAGCTCATGGGTATCCAATACCTCCCAGACCTCCCGTTCCGCATCAAGCGCAACAACCACGTTTTTCTCCTCCTGAACAGGAAGAAATACTCCATCGACTAGATCGTGTGGAGAGAGAGTTCGAGGAAGAAAAGAAAAGCCACCGAGGATTTCTCAAGGGCTTAGCGAACCTACTAAAGGGCAAAAAGAAGAAACGTGACCACTAGCCCTTAATAGTTGTACTACTGTAATTTCTACTTTAAAATAAGTCCCTGTGTGGACAACTTATCGTATTTCAGTCCCTACAAGGACTTATCATTAGTCCTTGCATGGACACCTATCTTATATTAGTCCCTGCGTGGACTTGTCACTTATTTTAAAACCTCTATGGAGGTATGTATTATTTGAAAGACCCGTTTAGGGCAATATGAAATTGTATTTGAGATTTTGGAATGTATGCTATGAGTTTTGTTTTAATATACATAAAAAGAAATCAAAACCATTCCTTTTATATTGATCTGCCTAAATAAAGAATCTTAAAAGGTGAAACCTAGCTTGGGGTCTGTTAAGATCTAGTCAAGATGGTACGACCTAACTGAAAAGATTCTGATTCCCTGTTAACCTCTGTACGCATGTTAACATTCATGGCAGATGTGATTCGTTATAATCACGCACGTCATTCTTATACAATAATCCTTTAAGGATTTCAAAACCCAACTAAATGATTTATAAATCGCGGGTTAAATCACCAATGAAGGTGATCAATATTATTAAGACATCCAATTGTGATGCAATGCCTACGGGCCAGTATTATTAAAACATCCATTAGTGATGTAGTGCCTACGGGCCAGTATTATAAAGACATCCATTAGTGATGCATTGCCTACGGGCCAACACATTAAAACATCCATTAGTGATGCAGTGCCTACGGGCCAGATTTATTAAAACATCCGTTAGTGGTGTAGTGCCTACGGGCCAGTACTATAAAACATCCATTTAGCGATGTAGTGCCTACGGGCCGACTATATTCAAACATCCATTAGAGGTGTAGTGCCTATGGGCCATAATAATTGTCTTATAAAGACAAAAGGCAGTGGTAGTCTATGACTCTCTGTCAGAAAGAGATAAAAGAACTGCGGTTCAACTCTCTATGCCTTTGATTCTCTGAAATCTCGGCTAACATTATAGAACATCATCATGATTAGGCTTTATGCCGCCAATACTATTTATATAGTTAAAATAGGATATATTCAAATCCTAATATAAAATGAAATAAAAAGTTAACCAAATATGGTCTCTGTACCATGGTTGACAGATTGTCATAAAAGACAATCATATAATAATCTCCTAAATTAAAATTTTGTTATCTTCTGTAACAGATTCAAGTTACAATGGCGGATCCCAATGGAGAGAACAGCCACACAAACGAAGATGACTATGACAATGCGTCAGTACATTTGACAGGCGCACAGCTAAAGGCTCTGATCAACAATGCTGTCCAGGCAGCTATTGATCGTCAAAATACTGAGTCTCAAGGCAGAACTGTGTCAAAACCACCCTCTAAACCAAAGACACACTCCAAACCACCCTCTGAACCCAAGAAAGATGACGACAAGCACTCGTCTACTGAGCACAGCGTTCATCGCGATAGAGAATATACTGATGCGTCAAGTGCTAAGGGTTGCACCTACAAATACTTTGTATCATGCAAACCCCGTGAATTTACAGGGGAGAAAGGTGCGGTTGATTGTATCACCTGGCTGGACGAGATGGACACGATTATGGACATCAGCGGGTGCGCTGAGAGGGACGTGGTTAAGTTTGTGTCCCAGTCATTCAAGGGCGAGGCCCTGGCGTGGTGGAGAGCTCTGGTGCAGGCTTCAGGTAAGTCTGCCTTGTACAAAATGTCATGGGGGGAGTTTATTACCCTCATAAAAGAAAACTACTGCCCTCAGCACGAGGTTGAGAAGATTGAGGCAGATTTTGTCTCACTAGTGATGACAAACCTGGATTGTCAAGCTTATCTGACAAGCTTTAACACTATGTCACGCCTGGTGCCATATCTTGTGACACCAGAACCTAGAAGGATTGCCCGATTCATTGGGGGCTTAGAGCCGGCGATCAAGGCCAGCGTAAAGGCCTCTAGGCCAACGACCTTCAGGTCAGTTACTGACCTCTCCTTGTCTCTTACACTTGATGCTGTCCGTCTGAGGGCACAAAGGAGCAAGGAGGCTGAAAAGCGAAAGCGTGAGGATGATACCTCACGAAAGTCTGGGAAGAAGCACCGTGGAAACGGTGAGGGCAAGAGAGGGTCGGAGGCAAAGAAGGAGGGGCAAGCTGATGGAAGACCTCACTGCAAGGTCTGCAAGAAACCACACTCCGGGAAGTGTAGGTTTGCGTCTGGTTCGCAGTCGCAACAAAGGACTCCACCCTGTGGGCTATGCAAGTCCAAGGATCATAAGACAGTGGAGTGCAAAAAGATAAAGGATGCAACCTGCTTTAATTGTAATGAAAAGGGGCACATAAAGAGTAATTGCCCGAAGTATGCCAAGAAGGCGGAAGAAACGAAGAAATCAAATGCGAGAGTTTTTCGCTTGGATGCAAAGGAAGCGGTCAAGGACGACAATGTGCTTACAGGTACTTTTCTCGTAAATAATATATTTGCAAGAGTACTGTTCGATTCTGGCGCTGACAAGTCCTTTGTAGACCAGAAATTTTGCCAACTACTAAATATGCCAATCAAAACCCTTGACGTGAAATACGAAGTAGAGTTAGCAGACGGCACGATAGAAACCGTCTCTACTATTCTAGAAGGATGTGAAATATCCATTAGGAATCATTCTTTTCCTTTATCTCTACTTCCTTTCAAACTTGAGGGTTTTGACATCGTGCTAGGCATGGACTGGTTATCCCATAACCAGGCCCAAATCATTTGTGGCAAGAGGCAAATAGTTTTAAAGACTCCGAGTGGTGAATCTCTTACCATTCGAGGGGATACGCATTACGGATTTCCCAAAGACGTATCTATGCTGAAAGCTTCAAGGTGTTTGAACAGAGGCTGTGTAATTTACATGGCTCAGGTGATAATAGAAGAACCAAAGCCGAAGATCGAGGATCTTCCTGTCATTTCTGAATACCCCGAGGTTTTTCCTGAAGAACTACCTGGTTTGCCACCAGATAGACAAGTGGAGTTCAGAATTGACATCATTCCTGGAGCAGCTCCGATAGCCAGAGCACCGTACAGATTAGCTCCGACGGAAATGAAAGAACTGAGGACCCAGTTGGATGAACTGCTGGCGAAAGGTTTTATCAGACCTAGTTCATCTCCCTGGGGAGCTCCTGTCCTATTTGTAAAGAAGAAGGACGGATCGATGCGGTTGTGCATCGACTATAGAGAGCTGAATAAAGTTACCATAAAGAATAGATATCCTTTACCAAGGATCGATGATCTGTTCGATCAACTGCAAGGAGCAAGCTACTTCTCAAAGATCGACTTAAGGTCGGGTTATCATCAACTAAGGGTCAGAGATGAAGATGTACACAAGACTGCATTTAGGACTCGCTATGGTCATTACGAGTTCCTAGTGATGCCTTTTGGGCTCACAAATGCACCGGCTGCGTTCATGGATCTCATGAATCGCGTTTGCAAGCCACACTTGGACAAATTCGTCATAGTCTTCATCGACGATATCCTTATCTATTCCAAGAATCAAGCTGACCACGAGAAGCACCTCCGTTGCATTCTCGAATTACTACAGCGTGAGAAACTCTACGCCAAATTCTCGAAGTGTGAATTCTGGCTAAGAGAAGTCCAGTTTTTAGGACACGTTGTGAGTGAGCGTGGTATCCAAGTGGATCCCGCTAAGGTAGAGGCGGTCATGAACTGGCAAGAACCAAAGACGCCTACCGAAATTCGTAGCTTCCTGGGTTTAGCAGGATACTACCGAAGATTTATTGAAAATTTTTCAAGGATTGCTGCGCCTTTGACTTCCTTGACCAAGAAGAAAGAAAAGTACATTTGGGGCCCGAAGCAGCAAGAGTCCTTCGAAATACTGAAGCAAAAGCTAAGCAACGCACCTGTGTTGACCTTACCTGAGGGTACAGATGAATTCGTAGTTTACTGCGATGCATCACACACGGGCATGGGTTGTGTGCTTATGCAGAAGGGCAAGGTGATTGCCTATGCTTCAAGGCAATTAAAAGTGCATGAAAAGAATTACACCACCCATGATTTGGAGTTGGGTGCCGTTGTATTTGCACTGAAGTTGTGGAGGCATTACCTTTATGGTATTAAATTTGTGATTTATTCTGATCACAAAAGTCTCCAGCACCTGTTCAACCAGAAAGAGTTGAACATGAGACAGCGCCGTTGGATGGAAACCCTGAATGATTATGACTGCGAAATCAGGTACCATCCCGGCAAGGCGAATGTAGTCGCCGATGCCTTGAGCAGAAAGGAAAGGGTAAAACCCATTCGAATCAATGCCAAGAGCATTGAAGTCAAGAATAATTTGATTGAAAGGATTTTGGCTGCACAGCGAGAGGCTGTGTTGGAAGCTAATTATCCTAATGAAAAGCTGGGAGTAACTGAGGAGCAGTTGACTCTTAGCAAGGATGGAATTCTTAGGCTGAATGGACGTATATGGGTTCCGATTTATGGGGGACTACGAGATGTTGTTCTCCAGGAAGCCCATAGTTCCAAATACTCAGTCCATCCTGGTGCTGATAAAATGTACCAAGACTTAAAGGCAAATTATTGGTGGATAGGCTTGAAAAAGTCTGTAGCCGCCCATGTAGCAAAGTGCTTGACTTGTGCTCAAGTCAAAGCCGAGCACCAAAAGCCGTCTGGCTTGCTACAACAGCCTGAACTTCCCGAGTGGAAGTGGGAATGCGTAACTATGGACTTCATAACCAAGTTACCCAAAACCAGGAAATGAAACGATACAATATGGGTCATAGTTGATAGGCTGACTAAATCAGCTCATTTTCTACCCATCAAGGAGACGTATAGCTCCGATATGTTAGCCCAACTATATGTTGATAAGATTGTAGCCTTACACAGCATACCTGTGTCTATTATCTCCGACAGGGATACTAGATACACATCTCACTTCTGGAAGAGTTTCCAGCAATCTTTGGGCACGCGTTTAAATTTTAGTACGGCTTACCATCCACAGACGGACGGTCAAAGTGAGCGTACTATCCAAACGCTAGAAGACATGCTTCGTGCATGTGCGATCGATTTAGGTGGAAACTGGGATAAAAATCTACCCCTGATCGAATTCTCCTACAATGATAGCTACCACACCAGCATAAAGGCTGCGCCTTTTGAGGCATTATATGGTAGGAAATGCAGATCGCCTGTTTGTTGGGCGGAAGTAGGAGAGGTCCAATTATCGGGACCAGAGATTGTTTTCCAAACAACGGACAAGATTGTCCAGATACGGGAACGTCTCAAGGCTGCCCGTGATAGGCAGAAGAGCTACGCTGATCCAAAGCGTAAGGATTTTCACTTCGAAGTGGGTGAAAAGGTATTACTTAAGGTGTCACCCTGGAAGGGGGTGATGCGTTTCGGCAAGAAGGGCAAGCTGAGTCCGAGATACATAGGGCCTTTTGAGGTCATTGAACGAGTCGGATCAGTTGCCTATAAACTGAACTTACCTGAAGAGCTCAATGGAATTCACAATGTGTTCCACATCTGCAATCTCAAAAAGTGCTTCGCCGACGAGTCGTTGGTGATTCCACACACAGATGTGCATATAGATGAGAGCTTAAAGTTTATGGAAAAACCCTTGTCGATTGAAGATCGACAGGTGAAGAAGCTTCGCAGAAAGCACGTACCGATTGTAAAAGTCAAATGGGATGCTCGTAGAGGTCCTGAATATACGTGGGAAGTCGAAGCTACAATGAAAGAAAAATACCCCTATTTATTTGAGTAAATCTCGGGTCGAGATTTATTTTAAGGGGGTGAGGATGTAACACCTCGAAATTTTTGTGTCCAATGATGTGTTAACACGTGTCATTTGTTTACACGTGGCATCTATAATAAATAAAGGACAAATTTTGACAAACCTTGAAAGTATATAAATTCGAGGGTTATAAATGTCAACAAGGGTAAATATACTGTATAGTATCCCTAAATAATGCTTAAACCTTCAAACGAATAAATTATAGATCGTACAAAAACAAAACGCGGAGGAAAGTGAGAGATTACAAACTACAGGGGTTAACTGTGTCAACATGTTTAATAATACCTCTGAGTGACCCTTTAACGTTCCAAAGACTTTGTAACGGTATTATACCCTCACTAAAATAATATATATGAATTTCGCGAAGTTTCGTTATGAAACGAGAAAGTTACGATCGAATTCGTAGAAGAAGGGTTAAAAGCGTCAACAGTGAAAGTTAAGGCTTTCAGAATAATTAAATAAATAAACCGGGGACTTTATAATGCGGGTAAATAACACGAGGCCCCTATCGGTAAATAACCGAGGGCCAAACCGCAAAGTTACCCCTTCAAAACCGAAAGGTCAGGCGAATCATTACGAAAGATTTCGTTATTAATGGCCAGATTCTGTAATCATTATAAAAGATTTGAGAAATTCAGAAAATATAACCTCTCGCGACCCGCGTAAGGTTTAAACATAAGTTGAGGCGGGCCGCGAGCCACCTCAAAAACGCAACTGATATTTGATCTTTAGGCGACCCGCATTATAGTGCATGGGAACTCCCATGCGGGCCGCGTAAAGTGCCCAGATGCAGAATTGTTGTAACTACTTGGCTTTTGGAGCTTTTGAACGATCATGAGCCAATAAATGAGGCATGGGCACCCTATGCTCGACCCATAACACTTAGGGGACATCTACCCATCACCCCTGACCTGTTGTAGGTGTTGTAATGATCATACATCCTTGTTCTTGGCTATAAATAGCACCTTTGTGTGCATAACATTCACAACAACTCAAACACACATCTCTGGCCATTCTAAAGGCTCCCAAGTGTTTCTTCTCTGCTCCATATTCAAGTACTAACTTCTGTAAGTTACCTTGATCATCCATTGTTCAGTTTATGCTTAGTTTTTAGCTAAAAACCAAACCGTCGTAACTACGGTTTGACTTTGCAATAAATCAGTAACGGTTCAGTCTTATGACGAATCAAAAGTGGTTATGAGTTGGTATTTACGTGGGTAATAAACCTCTAAAATGGTTCCCCCTGATCACCACTCTAACTATGTCAAATGTCGAGTCAAACGTGCGGTTAAAAAGTCAACAGAAAGCTATTTTCGCGATTTATGCATAATCTGTAATGTATATGTTATGGAACCTGTTTTGACAATCATAAAACATGATAATAAGTATATAAACTTGTTTGCGCTCGTTTGAATCGATCATTTACAATATAGAACCGGTTCGGAGCCGAAAGTCGCAAAAGTTTGACTTTTGCTTTGACTTCAGTTCTGACCCGTTTTAGTGAGGTATAAATATACCTTAGGACTCTCTTAGGACCAGGTCACATGTTGGTATACGCCTCTGTGGTCGGTTCATGAGTTATCCGAGTCTTTTGCGCAATTCCGTCATTCGCCTAAAAGTTGACCGTAACGGCCTTTTAAAATTAAAACGAGTATTTCGGACACGTGAACGGACCAAAACCTTGCTTATTAAATTATAAGCATGTCCTTAAAGTTTCACGTCAATCCGAGGTCTAGAATGAGAGTTATGCTAAAAGGCGCACTTTTAAGAAAGTTTTGTAATTAACGGCGCAATTAGCATAACGCCCATCTAACCCAAGTTTTCGTCACCAAAACTTTTACCCACTGTGGTAAAATAATATTTTGGGAATTTTAAAGATTTTTAATAATTTTTACCTTGCTCATAACCTGCGGTTATGGCTACGGTTCGGTAAATACCGAATATGCCCTTTTTGACCAAAACGGGAGTTCTACAAGGTCTTTTGACCCGATTCCAGTTGCCACTGGTTTTAAATAATAAATAAAGTATTTTAAGCTTTATAAGCTGATCGGGAAACTCAGATTTCCTGTAGAACTCGAAAAGCCCTTTTAAAGTCTTTAAAATGACCGAAAAGCCCCTACGGGGCATAATATTAACTTAAACTCGTTACGGGCATTACGGAAGGTATCCTACTGATACCAAAATACTTTTAAGGCATATTGACTTAGGAAACAAGCGTAGGACACTTATGGTTAACCGTTTCGCCTATTTGCGCACACGGTACGGCCCATGGAACTAGTTTTCGTGCAATAGCCGATATGGGTCAAATTATATTATTTGAACCCCAAAATCCAGAGTATGAACTATAAACCCATATAAAACAAGTCTCTGAACTTGTTGGGTCCAAATCATACTCCATTCTCGGTTTTCGCCTTTTCGTGCGAATTAACCATATCTATATATCGGAATCAACCGGTTTAAGCTACGGCTAATATAAGGACCGTTAGGATTCTAAGAGGTTAATTAAAACCTTCGTTCCAGATTAGGAGCCCCAGTAAAAGCTATCGGTGACTTGATCTAAATTAAGGATTAATACTTGCAAAGGTAAATACTTTTGACTTATTTCCCCTATATGGGCTTGGGTTACGGTATATTAATACCGCTTGATTGAGCATTATATAATTCCATCGCTTAGGTGGTTAATTGATTAAATATGATCGGCTCATTTAAACAGTTTTGTTGCTTATAAGCCTTTGGGGGGTTTAATGACCGTTGTCCCGGATATCCTTCGCATCATTTTACGAAATGGCCACGACCATCGACATCCCGGTGTAGGCGTACACCCGGTATAAAGTGTCGACATTAAAACTAAAAGACGTAGCCGTTGGTTTTTATACTACGGTTTTACGCAAACGTGGTGTGTCTATAAATCTTTAACCCGGCACGACCCGGGCTACTGAACGCATAAAAGAACATGTAAAACGTTCACAAGATCATTATGAATTTTCCCAAGTTATAAAAGAGTTTGTGCCTTGTGCATTCAAATCAATTTTAATAAACATTTTTAAATGTGTCAGTTGAATGTATTTACCAGTGTAAACTGACGTATTTTCCCCAAAAAGATTAAGTGCAGGTACCTAAACGTAATTGGCTGGTATTAGCTCCCTAGCGTCGGGATAAGCCTCGCAAGCTTGATTACAGTATCTCATGGAACAATACTTTATGATTATTTACGATCCACTGTGGATATATCCAACCCCTGTAATACATTTTGATATTACAATCAGAGGTTGAAATTTATATATTTATCTTATGCTTCCGCTGTGCATTATATAATTGTGTGGTTTGACTATATTGTTGCCAACATCGTCACGGTAATCCCCCACCGGGCCCACCGGTGAGACACATGGAAATCGGGGTGTGACATTTGACCCCTACTGTTTTGATCAAACCTGAAGCTATTTTTTCTCTTAAGAAAAATAGGTCAACTTCAAAGTGTTTCGTCCTGTCGTGAAAAACTGGGTTGGCAGCAATAGATAAGGCTGCCGTATTGTCACATTTCAGCACAACAGGAATGCTAACATCAACTTTCAACTCCCTTAAGATATTTATTAACCATAGCACTTCACATGTAGCATTGCACATGGAACGGTACTCAGCTTCGGCTGATGATCTTGAAACAACACTTTGTTTCTTACTTTTCCAAGAAACCAAGTTGTTCCCAAGAAATATGCAAAAGCCTGTGACAGATCTGCGGGTTTCAATACATTTAGCCCAGTCTGAATCTGCAAAGGCAGTTAGATGAAAAGTGCTTCCTTTTTTAAACAAAATACCAGTGCCAGGAGCACCCTTTAAGTATCTCAAAACTTTGAAAGCAATCTGTGTATGTGTCTCAGTCGGTTTATGCATGAACTGAGACAAATAATGAACAGAATAAGCAATGTCCGGTCTAGTGTGGGATAAGTAAATGAGTTTACCTATCAGTTTTTGGTATTGAGTAACATCGACGGTTTTAGACTCTTGCATAGTTAATTTAGTCAAGACATGGTTTTGTTCTATGGGACAGCTGGTGGGCTTGCTGCCACTCATCCCATATTCATTCAACAGGTCCATACAATATTTCCTTTGGGAGAGGCAAACACCATCAGTGACTTTAATTACTTCTATTCCAAGAAAATACTTTAGCAAGCCAAGATCTTTGATTAAGAACTCAGTTTTTAGGAGGTTCTTAATCCTATTTATCTCATGTTCACAATTACCAGTTAGCAAAATATCATCCACATAAACCAAAAGGGCAATAAAAACAGATTTTCCAGACTTAATAAACAAGGAATGATCACATTTTGATTGAACAAAATCAAGTTTAGTCAAGACTTGAACAAGTCTTTCGTTCCACATACGTGGAGCTTGTTTTAAGCCATATAGAGACTTGTTCAATTTACAGACTTTATTTTGTTTTTCCACATTTAGCCCTTCGGGAAGAGACATATAAACTTCTTCCCTGAGGTTTCCATAAAGGAAAGCATTATTTACGTCAAGCTGGTATAGAGGCCAATTGTTTTGAACAGATAGACTAATGACACACCTTACGGTTACCATTTTAACAACAGGAGAGAAAGTCTACTCAAAATCAATACCCTCGCGTTGATTAAATCCCTTGGCGACAAGTCTAGCTTTGAACCTATCAATTTCACCCGTAGATTTGTATTTTACTTTAAAAACCCATTTACATCCAATAGGTTTTTTTCCACTCGGAAGATCAACAATATCCCAAGTGTTGTTTTTATATATAGCAGACAATTCATCGTTCATAGCATCAATCCACCTTTTATCTTTAAGAGCATCCTTATAGTTGCAGGGTTCAGAAATTTTATTAATATTAGCAGCAAAGCAAACATTTTCACAAGGCAAGTTAGAGTAATTAACGACCTTATCATAGCTATATCTAGCATTGACAACAACATAATCATCAAATCTTTTAGGAATAGAAGTAGATCTCGAGGATCTTCTAGTAGTTTGAGTACCCTCAGGAAGGTTTGACCCATCATTAACACTACTTGACTCAGCCCTCACAGGACCAGTTTCAACACTCATAGACTCACTACTCTCAGGCAAGTCATTCATTCCTGATGACTGCTGAGCATTGCTATCAATGGTAGATTCAACTTCATCACTGTGTTGCTGAGTCACAGCAGTTGAATCAATAGAACCCTTCTCTTCATCATCGGGATTTAAATCACTTGAAATGTCAAAGTTATCAAAAAAGTTTAATAGATTTAAGTTGTTTGGATTGTGTAGATCATGACAGGAGTCATTTTTAAAGGGGAATACAGTTTCATGAAAATTGACGTCCCTTGAAAAGATGAACTTCTTTTGATCTAGACTCCACACTTTATATCCCTTTTTAAAATTTGAGTATCCCATAAAAACGCATTTCTCAGCTTTTTCTTCAAATTTATCAGGATTATCTAAAACAGTAAAAAAACATAGACAGCCAAAGACTTTCAAGTGATCAAGAGAAGGTTTAAAGCCAAATAGCATTTCATAAGGAGAACAACCACGAAGCACAGAAGTAGGAAGCCTGTTAATCAGGTAAGAGGCAGTTAGCACACATTCAGACCAATACCTAAGAGGGACTTTAGACTGAAACAATAAAGCTCTTGCAATATTTAACAGGTGTCTATGTTTCCTCTCCACAACACCATTCTGTTGTGGAGTATATGTGCACGAGGTTTGATGAATAATTCCTTTTTGTTTGACAAAAGTACTCATTTGAGAGTTAATAAATTCTGACCCATTATCACTCCTAAAGACCTTGATGTTGACCTCAAATTGAGTTTTAACGAGATTATAAAAACTTTGTATGTTTTCGAAAACCTCAGATTTTGATTTCATTAGGTAAACCCAGACAGATCGGGTCAAGTCATCAACTATGGTGAGGAAATACTTGTACCCTTCTATGCTAGTGACTTTGTATGGCCCCCATACATCAAGGTGAACAAGGTCCCCCACTTTAGTTGATTTGTGATCACTAAGAGGAAAAGGAACCCTATGTTGTTTAGCTTTGTGACATATATCACACGGTTTAATCTCATTAGACTCAGACTTGATTTGTAAAACATTCAACACCTGTTCAGCAGGATGACCTAGTCTGGAATGCCAGAGCTTTATATTTTCGGTCTTACTTAAACAAGAAAAACCAGAACTGATAGAGTTACCACTAAAATATAGACCCTCAGTCTGTTTACCAGTCACCAGGGTTTTCTTTGAGCATAAATCCTGAATATAGCAAGCATTTTCATCAAATATAACTCTAAGCTTATTGTCCTTAGCTAATTTATACACAGAGATGAGATTCACACAATATTCAGGAACAACAAAGACATCTTTTAGAATCACAGAATCTGACAATTTAAAACAGCCAATTTGTGTTACTTTGGCATCCGTTCCATTCGGGTGTTTAACAGTAATATTATATTCAGACACATCAACAAGATTAAACATGTTGTTGCTGGTCATAACCATGTGTTGGTTTGCACCAGAGTCTATTATCCAGTTCAGATTCTGTGTTGAGGAATTTTTTGAATTAAAACAGAACGTGTTTTTGAAGCTAACAGAAGAAAAGGAGTTAAAACATTTACCTCCTATGTTGGATTTACTTGAGTCCTCAGTTTTATTTTCATTCAGCATCCCTAACAACTTAGAAAACTGATCAGCAGTCAAGGAGTTCAAGGAACTAGCATTTTTATCATTCACAGAATCATTTATGGATGAACTAGGACCACTACTGGTAGAGTTGTTGGATTTAGTCCACTGATGATTATTTGGTTTTTGCCTATAATTTGGGGGATACCCATGTAGTTCAAAGCATTTATCAACAGTGTGACCAATCTTGTTGCAATGGGAGCACTTAAGATTTTGATTAGGTCCTTTGTTAAACTTTTTCTTATTATCATTGTAGTTATTTGATCTAGCAACAAACCCAACATTTGGAATTTTTGAAACATTATTTGATCCCCTATGGGATTCTTCTCTAGAGATAATAGAGAAGGCAGTTTTGATAGTGGGTAATGGGTCCCTTGTCAACAGATTGGTTCTAACAGGTTGATAAATGTCATCCAATCCCATTAAAAACTGCATAAGTTATATTAATTGATTGAATTCATTAAACTTAGTAGAGGAATTGCAGGTGCAAGCAGGTAATTGAAGCATGGCATCAAATTGTTTCCGCATTGTGTTTATCTTATGATAGTACTCAGAGACACTAGCACCATTTTGACTCACAGAGTTGATTTTTTGAAACAGACTAAACACAACAGAACCATCAACTTTGTCATAAGTGTCTTTTAAATCATCCCAAACTTCAGAGGCAAGTCTGGAGTAAACTTGCCCAACATACCGTTCTTCAGAAACAGAGTTCAAAATCCATGTTAACACAATAGAATTGCATCTATCCCATTGACTAGCTAGAACATCATCTGTTTTAGATTTAACACAGGTACCATCAATAAAACCTAACTTGTTCTTAGCCATTAGTGCAAGTTTCATAGCATTTGACCATACCACGTAGTTTTCAGTTCCTTTCAATTTTATATTCACAACAGTAAGTCCACTAGAATCACTGGCATGGAGGTACAAGGGGTCACTGGCATCAAGCTTACTAACCAAAGTGACAGATGACTCAGACTTATCACCCATCTAAGCAGATAAAATCCAGACAGTGACACAATAGGTAACCAGAAGCAGGCAGCACAATAAGCAAACAGAAGCAGGCAGCACAATAAGCAAACAGAAGCAGGCAACACAATAAGCAAAAAACAGTCAGTAGATAAGAGCAGACACAGTCAGCAATATGCAATAAGAGGACCGGCGAAGCCTGGACAGAGGTCCGATCAGAGGTTCGTCACTCAAGGTGCCTCCGCAGACGTAATCCAGGGAGCCACGACATGTCTGGCCAACTAAATGCAACAGAGTGTACCCTCTCTGTGTCCCAATATCAATCTGGTCTTGCCTAAAACCCGGTATCAAGATGCCTAGACACGAGCAGTAAAAAAATGATGCAAAAAGAAAAGAGAAGAGTTAGAACAAACTCACAGCGGGTGCAATAACCTCCGGTGGATCAGGCTTGTAACCTTCACTTAGGGTTACAAGCTTCTGATCAGAAGACAAGAATAAGCACAGGATCTGTTGGTTTGCCCTAAAAAGGGACCAACGAGAGCCTTCTCCGAGAGTAACACAAAACCCCCAAAAAACTAGGGTTTCAACCTTCAAGACAGATCCGTCTCCAGGAAGCAAAAAAGCTTCGGAAACAGACAAAACCCCAAACCCTAGAAATTAGGGTTCAACTTTCACGAACAGCGGCGAGACCGGAAATAGAGCAGCGGAAGAGCACCAGAGCACCGTCTTAACTTCGGGGCTCTGATACCATGTCAGAAACACGGATCAAATGAACCAACAGCAAGAATAACACAATCAAATATATCAAAGAGATGAACCAGTCATCACAGTTTTACAAGAATCAAAAGATCTCCAGTAGGATGATCAATACAAACAATCCTAACACTCACGAATGTAACGTGTGAATGACAGGGAACCAAAGACAAGTAGCAAGAAGAAGTGCACGAGACAAATGAAGAGATCGAGTGCACTGATCTCTAGAACCACCACCCCTTTATAAGGGGCAAACCCTAAAACGCAGCAGGCCACACAAACGGCTATAAGCCCAATCCGAGAAGCCCAGCAGGTCCAGCAAGAGATAGGCCGAGACAAGGAAGGGGAGCCCATAAAACCACCAAACCTCAAAAGGAAACAAACACAAAAGGATATTAGAAATAAAGAGAAAAAATAAAGAAATAAAAGAGCATTTAAACTGTATTTTAACAGGACTTAGGGTTCTGATAAGGCACTTGACTTGAATCTAACCTCCTTGCTCGATCCTTGGGTATGAACTTTGTGATCGAACTTCTGCAAAACCGAACACATTCAATCTCGCCACATGAAGAGGGCTCTCTCTATGACCACCATCCGCCGTTAAACTAAGTATTGGCTCTTAACCGTGAATATATAAAGAATATATGAGAGTGAAAGCTAGAGTTGCGAGATTGCTTGGGATTAATGCAAATAATTGTATCAGGGAGTATCTCTTGGTATAAGTTAAAACTTCACAAAATAGGGGAGATGAATATGTCAACAAATGAACACATGCATTACAGAAGAAAACGGAAGGACCTATACTAATTGTACAACGAATTAGAATAATGAATCAACAATACCTAGCTAGTCGGTAAAAGAGTATCAATGATTTAAAATATATATTCTTTAAATACGTTATGCTACGTAGGCAAGTAATATAGTTAAACCCGACCCGAGTTAACCAGGTTTAATGAGTGATGACTGGTATTATGGGTTCAATCCGAGTCATTACCTCATGATATATATTTGGTATCGCTTTCGTCGTTTGTTGCACGTTAATTCAAAACTTGGCATTGTTTTTTGGTTATAGTTTTATAGGATTTATAGATCTTGCCTCTAGCTCGTCACTGGTAAAATATATAGATAGTAACAAATTACTGCTAACAATTACACACATCAGTGGACAGCGGAAACAAGATCCAACAGTATGAAACAAGGTACACAACCTGCAAATATATACATACTAATTAAATGAAACAACACATATAAACACATTGTTTAACAGAGTTAAGCAATAAGCATAGTAAAACATAGTAAGGTTCAACAGAAATATATAATGACCGCTGCTCATATACTTTAAGCACAGATAATTAAGATTCACATTAATTAGCATCTCCATTATCAGCATCACCACCAGCATCATCGCCTCCACTAGCACCACCTTGTGAATTATAGTTTTGTCTTGGGATGTTGTGGTGGTTGTCTATGTAGCCATCAGGATAGACCACAGTTTCTTTATGTGCTCTTCCTTGAACAACCAAACTAGAACACAGCAACATGGTTACAAATATAAGCACCACCGCCTTCATTATTCGTGTACCTGCCAATGAGAAAAAACAAAAACTTTATCAACCAAATTCATGAAATGGAATCGTATGAAAAGGAAGGAAGTAGCACCTTGTGATATCTTTAGAGGTGTATGAACTTGGAAAGTGGAAACTATGAAGGTGGCTTTTATAAGGTCAGATTTGAGGTATAGCTAGTGGTGGCCTGACTGATTGATGGTGGTAAAATCTTTAATCATGTTTCTTTTGTCGAGAAATAAAGGTGCAATAAGCAAGCAAGTGGCATGCAGTCGCTTATTATTACAGTTTTTAGTGCATATTGATAGAAACCATTTTCTTCTTTTGACATTTCTTTTCTAAACAAGATTACGACAGTAGATAACAATGATAAATTTGTGTGTGCTTGTATATATAGAATATAAACATATGATATTATTTTTCTGCTAGCAATGGTGTCACTTTAAAAACTAGATTTTACCGTTGAAAAACGGTGTTTCAAGACAGTTTTATGATGCATGCATGCATGCATGCTCATAAACTATCATGTGCATTGGGTGTTTTTTATGACTATGAGTGTGGTTAAAAATGATTGCTAGAAGCCTAGAACAGTATATGATATTATGATATATGTTTTAAATTTACAACGATGTAATACAATTTAAATCACGGTGTAGTTATCAATAAGTGGTCATATATTTTCCTTTTCTTAAAAAAGTATTATCACAAGAGTAAAATATATGTGCAAAGGTCAATCATTCTTTGTCGATATTATCGACCAGAATAGGGGAAAGCAATAACAATAGGGAAAATCCACTTTGTAAGTGGGATTAAGACTCACAAAGTCAATCGAGCATTAATGGGTTTATGTTTTAATTGCTTCGTGATATCATGGCCTATTGTGACCTAAAAAACTTCACTAGGTTGGAGATTGTTTATCTTTTGTCTGATTTCGAGAAATAATAGATATGTACGATTATACAGACATACGTAGCAAAGACATCGGTTGATATAGATAACGTTGAAGAGATGACCGGAGCTGGCTTAGGTTACAAACATGTATTGGCGACGATTTATTCGAAGATAATGTACACTTTTCAGTTTTCACCATCTATTTTTTGGATATATGTATAAAAAGTTTCATTAAAAGAACCTTATATATAAGTTATAATGCCATATAGATCAAAAATATAGATTATGCGTTGAACCTATAATGCCATACGATGGTAACAAACAAAATCTCAGCTTGCATACCTACCTAATTTTTATTTTCAGACTAGCCA
Organism: Helianthus annuus; assembly: GCF_002127325.2. NCBI lineage: Eukaryota > Viridiplantae > Streptophyta > Magnoliopsida > Asterales > Asteraceae > Helianthus > Helianthus annuus. Next base: position 154,190,541 of record NC_035446.2, on the reverse strand, counting down.
TTAGTTAAAGTTATTTTAAGCGTTGAACCTATAGTTTCTAAACTTAATGTCAATAGGCTAATAACTTATCTAAACCATAAGAATAGTTTTGTAAATGGATCTATTTTGGTGTTTGTATGGGTATACCATATTAAAAAAATTTCTTTTACGTATATTTATCGGGTTTTTTTTTAAAATAATGTGTCTTTCGAAATATTGGACCCTGGCCGGTGATCCTCCCCGCCCACCCCTAGGGCCGGCCTTGGGCATGCAATTTTATTAATTAAGAGATTATGTATAACTATTGTCATCAAATTAATCATGTACGTACTCGGTACTCATATTATTATTTTCATGTTTCCTTTCCATGATGGGAGATGCTAATGTTTATGTTCAATTTATAACAAAACTACAAACACAATACTAAAATTATTAGAGTTATTGAATCTTAATAATTATAAGTTTCACCTGTTACTGATAACAATCTTAACTTTAAAAATTCGCTTCAACGATCCCAACTTGTAAGAACTTAGCCCCCATTGATCATTTTTCTAACACAGATGCATTTAAATCAATTAAGAAGTCTACAGGGAGCCAATCTTTTACAAGTTGGGATCATTGTAAGGAATTTTAAAGTTTGGATTATTATCGGCCAACAGATGAAACTTGTGATTATTAAAATCCAATAACCCAAATTATTAATATGAAAACAAAGTCACCCATAAGACCAGACTTTTTCTAGAACCCAACTGATGTAGACGTGACACTCACGAACGTAGCACCCCATGGACTCGACATTACGTAGCCAAGTTCATGGAAATGGGTGGATCTGTGTGGACAAACTATGACGGATGACTAGTGAAGGCCCATCAATTTTATTTCTGTACAGCAATAGTCATAGATCCTGAGAGAGAATATAGTGGGTGATGATGTGGGCCGGGCCTGTCATTACTTTTTGCACCATAAAACGTCCAAGTAAATTTAAACCTATTTAGAGCCCAAATTCACAATGAATTCTTAATACTCTATCTATATAATTACAGGAAAAATCAATATTTTTCCTATATCATCTTCAATTAAATAATATTTTTTATACATTCATATAATTCCATTGTGAATGCTCTTAAAGTAGGTCGCGAACCAAAACATACCATGTTTTTATATTTTTATTTTCTTTGTTTAAATCAATTTAAAAAAAGTTAATAAATACTAATACAAAAATAAATTTGTTTAAATTTGACCCTATGGGCCATTTGCGTTTATGTATCTTATATTCAACTTAATTGCTTCATTTTAACTCGTATTCTCAACAACGTACACCATAAAAAACCAATCAAAATAGTACAGTAATTAATTAATTAACATAAAATACAAATCAGAATGTATCTACAATTCACTGATCATGTATTTAGTAATAGAATTTTTTTATATGTTAGTAGGTTAGTAAGTGATTATCCAAAATAAATAATTCACAAATTGGATGAAAACGACAAGAATTGAAGACCTCGGGACTTAGATACGAAAAGAAAACTTTTTGGATGAAATTGACAAAAGTAACCAGATCACAGGGACGAAAATGGTAGTTTACAATAAAGTTTAGCTAAAGGTAAAACCAAACAAACCTTAAAACACTTTAAAAGTCACACATAAAATATATGCAACTAGTTTCATCGTTCATAATCGTTTTGTATTTCAAGAAATTACGTAGTTAATATTTTGTAATCATGCAGGATAAAGGTTGGTTGCCACAAATTTAAAAAGAGAAAAAATTCATATGTTAACAAGTAAACCCGAGTCGACCCATTTCACATATATATTAGTTAACCGCCCTTAACTAATGATGGTCATGTCTTATATACGTACAAAAAGTTTTTAAAAATGATATATGACCTGTCTATTTGGATTATTACCATAATACCACTGCGTAGAGGGGATGAATCATTTGCTGGATTTCAATTATTTTTCATCTTTTTCTTGTTCACGTATAAGAGATCTTATCCGTAATAATGAAAATTTATCCATCATATTCAATAGGAAAAAGAAGACGAATCGTAATACTGTTCAACTTTACATTCCGGTCATCTCAAAATTTCCAAGAAATAAAATTTGTTCCATTATAACGATGAAACTCGAATTTCATTAAATTCCATTGATATATTATGTTAATGAAGTTCGAAAGACTCGGTTATATATAATTTAAAATTAAAATAATAAAAAAAAAACCTTATGGTGTGATGAAACAGCCAGTGGCGAAGCTTGAAAATTTCCACCGGGGGGTCGGAAGTCACCGGACCTAAAAATTCGATATAAGTAAATTTTGTTTATAAAACCGGGGGGTCAAAAATGTATATACCTAAAAAATTCTATACAAAACGTACATACATAACACTACTGAGCGAAAAGTTCGGGGGGTCGGGCGCCCCTCCCGGCCCCTTGAAAGCTACGCCCCTGGAAACAGCCACACTGTCAAAGGGCTAGGTGGGCGACCGTTCAGGGCCCACTCTCCAGAGGAGTTCAAAATTTTTTAAATTTCTGTTATATATTTTATATATTCATTATTGGTATTATTATTTTAAACAGAAAACCTATTAAATTTAAAACCTGATAATATTTACAACCCAATATGATTTTTTATCTCATTAAACTATTTAGTTTTGTCCCATTTAACCCAACAAACTCTATATAACCCGATTGAAAAGGAAAATTTTAAACCAATTAAACAACAAAATTCTTTTTTGGCAGTAGTGACAAAGTTGAAAGAGCAAAGACCGATCAATGATTGCGTTCTCGAGGGACCATTTTACGGGCTCACTTTTTCTTAACTAACAGGGCTCTCGAATTCTCAAGGACATGTGTGTAAAACGAAGACAGGATCCAAAGCGTAAAGTGATGGATTAGGAAGAGAAGACTTCCGACTAACACCATTCGTAATTTGACGAAACAAACTTAGTTAAATCATGAAAGGCCCAGCCACCATGTATTAAAAAGTAAATGATACTTAATTAGGCTCCTGAAAGGCCCAGCCACTATGATCAATCATTTTCGTGGGCTCACATCATTTAAGTGTCCCCATACCCTGGCTGACTCACTTTACAGGCTACACATCAGCCCAACCATGAACCATGAACAGGTTAATTTTTTTTTAACGGTAAAATTAGGATCACTGACGGACCATTGGAGTATCAACCACCCAATCATATTTATCTCCACTAGGCTATAATGGTTATATACAAATTCAGGGGGAAACTCAATAAATTTGAGAAAAACCCCCATTTGTTAGAATTGAACCCAGGACCTAATGGTCTCAAAGCTTTATCTCACCCCAAGATGCCACTAGACTATAATGTCATGGGCTATATTTTCTGTTAAATAATGGTCAAAGTATCGACCCATAAATTGGGAGTCGAATATGTGACAATAAGATTAAGGGGCATGGGTTAAAGGTTCATGGATAAAGTGCGATTGGTGGTTTTCATTGGTTTAAAGATATTGTAAAAAAATACATGTTAGATAGAGACCCTTTTAATCATTTCAGATGCTTGTTCGTACATGTTCGTATCAATGTATATATAAATGCCATCACACCAAAATCTAACTTCACAAATATAAACAAACCACCAGTCGAAGTTGCACATTAACTTAATTCATACCTATCTTTTTCTAGCTTCCTACCATCATCACAATCTCTCTCTCCCTCTATCTATATATATACATACATATTGATAAATATATACATATATGTATAAAGATGAGAATAGGAAAGATTGTGAAAACATGGGTAAAGAGGTGTAGAAAGATGAATAATGGAGAGTGTAACAAGTGTTGGCAATGGGCATCATCTTTCATGCATCAAGGAAACAAGGAGGCTTGTAACATTCCAAGTGATGTGCCAAAGGGACATTTGGTGGTATATGTAGGTGAAAACCAGAGGAGGTTTGTGATCAAGGTGAAGTTACTAAAACACCCTTTATTCGGTGCCTTGCTGGATGAAGCGCGAGACGAATGCGAGTTTAGTGCTGACTCCAGATTCTGCATACCCTGTGATGAGGACATTTTTCTTGTTGTAGTTCAGCGCGCCATGACCCAACGGGATCCGAGAATCATGTTATGTTTTTGAGGTATTAGATTATGTAATTTGGTGTAAAGAGAGCTGTGAGTCCATCAATCTTAACCTAAAAAAGTTTGAATTTTATAGCACATGATATCTTCAAAATGCAAATGCATATTAAGCCACTCATGCATGCGGGTTAATTCAAAATGCTGATAACTTCTAAGCAAAAATATATGCATTTTTTAAAGACTCCCAATTGAGGAACATATAAAGATCTTAACATATCAATTTTTATATTTAGATTTCTATTATCAAATCCGATAATATATGTTGGGATCATATTGATGAACGTTGTCAAGTCATACAAAAAATCAGTGGTATCAAAGTCACCTTGCTCTATAATGAGTTAAACTAAATAGCAGAAATGATACAACAACGTGATCAAAATAGTTTGTCTTTCAACATATTAACACATAAATATGCTAAAATCATTCACTAGTAAAATTAACAAAAACACATTCATTCTAGCAAAGTTCACAAGTTAAATTAAATCATTTACATAATTAAACCCTAAACCCAGTTTTCATCACCGGAAAATTAATCAGTTAAATAATATTATAATATCAAAGAAATCTAATACTTTCATTCTTTGTTAAAATTTTTGTGCGAAAAGCCAAAAACAATCAGCAAACAGACGTTATAAACACCGATAGGGTAGTGGTCCCACAGACAACAACAGAAGATTAAAGAAATTAGTCGTTAAAAAAAACTGTCCGTTATAAACATTCCTTTATTGCCTAGATCTCCGTGCCATAAACAACTAAATTTTGCTTTCTTGTAGCCGACACCACCAGTTTACTGTCTCGTGATCCCCCTTCAAACTGTTCACGTAGGCCTTTTTAATTCCTTTACCTGGGCTGTTTTCTGTAATGGGCTGAACCGTATCTCTCTTTGCTAATTTTCTTTTATAATCAATGGCCCAATCACACAAACCTCGTTTGGGTGTTCACACGTGATCATACACTACAATTCTCTCACGAGAGAAATAGTGTCAGACACTTCCCCATTGGTTCAGTTAAATTACGATTTTATTCTATTTAAATTTATAGTTTTGCTATTTGTTTTTTTTCTTCTAGCCAAGTTACGATTTTGCCCTCAGTTTAAATTTAGAGTTTTTTCATTGTTTTATTTTCTGTCAACTTACGATTTTTCCCCTAGTCAAAAACTCGTTTTAGTTTTTTTTTCTTTTTGACAAAACTATGGTTGTGTTTTGTTTTAATTGGTTGGCTCGATGTAATTTTTATTTGTGCCAAGCAGAAGTTTTTCCACCGTTTTAGTTTTTTTTTAGCAAAAGTATGGTAGTGTTTTGTTTTAATTAGTTAACTCGATGTAATTTTCTAGATTGTGTTATGAGTAGTATGTACAAGTAACCAAAACACAGACGTACATGTTATGAGAGAGAAATATTCGGATTAGTGCCCCCACAACGCGGGTGGGGCAAAAACTAGTATTATTACAAATTAAAGAATTAATTTTAATTCTTAAATTCGAGTTAGATGATAATATTAAAACGTCAACCTCATGTGAATTAAAATTAGGAGTAATTATGTTTTTCGTCTCTTTGGTTTGTCAAAAATCACTATTTTAGTTCATTAGTTTAAAAATTGTCAAAACAGTCCCTGTGATTTCACTTTCGTAACTATTATAGTTCACCCATACTAACGTCATCCATTTATTCTGTTAGTTTATTTGAAATGACTATAATGCCCCTATTATTAAAATTAAATCTAAAATAAATAAATAAAAAGTTAGTTACGTTTTTCGTCCCTGTGGTTTGTTAAAAATAATCATTACAATCCGTTAGTTCTAAAAATTGACAAAACAGTACCGGTATTCTTCACTTTACTTTTCACCCTCCTCGTTTCTTAAGATCCGGCCACCTAATTTTCTCCATCACAATCGACGTTAGTCGTAAAACTTAAGGCCTACCTGAAAAACTTGAGGGGTGGTGGGCATAATGGGCGGTGGAGGTGGTGGTGGTCATCGTTCAGCTATGTGTGTCTGGTGGTAGGAGATGTTGAAGATGGATGATGTGGAGAGGGGGTAGAGCCGGAGCATGTGATCTTCCGGCTAGATTTGAGGAAACAGGGAGAGTAAAAGATATTAGATAGATAAAATTGTTAACCACCATTGTTGGTGAGTTGAAGGTGAAAGTTGTGAAAGTTGTGAAAGTATTGGTACTATTTTAGCAATTTTTAGAACTAATAGACTGTAATAGTTATTTTAACAAACTACAACGACGAAAAACGTAACTAACTCTTTATTTATTTTAATTTTAATAACAGTGGCATTATGGCCATTTCAAATAATATAACAAAATAGCTAGATGACATTAGTAAGTGTGGACTGTAATAGTTACAAAAGTGAAACCACATGGACTGTTTTGACAATTTTTAAACTAATAGACTGAAATAGTGATTTTTGACAAACCACGGTGACAAATTAACTCTAAAATTAGCTTTGATAAGGTTGTAACAAAATTAAGTTATATCGAAATGGTTTTGAGTTTGATCAAATTATCAATCTCTTGATAACATATTTTTGTAAAAGTGTATTGCTTTAAGCTAATTTTCTTCATAACCTATAAAATATAAAGTAAACCAAAGTAGTATACCTTGAAATCATATCGGTGTATATATCGAATATTATTACTAATTTGTATGAATAATAAATTCTCTACAGTCTACAACGACATTTGAAAAATTATAATTATGATGATTAATATGAGTATACATTTCTTGAAGCAGTATGTACATAGTTTGTCATACAACTTAAAAATTTATGTAATTTCATAGTAGTGTCAAGGTCGGCATTGGGTTGGGTACTCTCCTATTAATTGTACCATGACAAAAATGATCACTATGCACTTGTATAATTATAAGAGGTCGATGGTGAAGAAACCCTCTCCAAAGAGGATAGTGATAATGATTGCTCAAGCAATGAGCTATGACACCAAATACGTTAGCATCTCATTTCACGTGAGAGTCACAATCTTAGGTAATGTGCAAATTTATAACCATAAATAAACATCGTAATAAAATTCTTTGTTGACTGTAAATCTATAAACATCGTGGCTAAAATTCTTTGCTGACTCACTAATAGAAAATGCACTTTGAATCTTGAAATTCTAATGAAAGCATAATAGCATATACTGAAAGCACACATAGCATATAAGTTTCTTCTTTTAACCTTATTAAATCAGGTTGCGTCTATTGTTTGTGGCTAGAATAAAAAATAATTACTAAATTAACCAACAAAAATACAAAACTAATTATTTTATTCCCTCAAAATAACCTTTGACCAAATTACTCTGCGCCAATATGACACTTATACTTTCTCGACGTTCGATCGCAAATGCTCGTATCGAAAGACGTTCATTCGAATTTGGCTCAGTTGAAAAAAGACACTAATCAGTTCATTTTGATTCAGTTTGTAAACGAATCGAGTACAAGCAAAGACTGATCGGTTCGATTCGGCTCGTGAACAGACGTAAATGCAACTGTGCAAGGGGCATAGGATCTACATATTTTTGCGCTATTGTGGCGCAAGATCTGACAAAATGATCAAATGCTATCGTGTTATTGGATGAATATTTTGGTAATATAAAAAGGTCAATTAATATGTTGTTAACTCCCTTGGTCGAAAAAACCTTGTAGTGAAACGTCAAAATAAAGTAAAATGAAAGTTAAAATTGAATAACACGAGGAAAATTCGATTATATGCTAGATGAAGTTAAAAATAATAATAAATAAAATTCACATTTAAAGTCGCTATTTCAGATAACTACTTCCCAGTTTTTTATTTATTAAACATTTAAAGTCGTTGTTCAGATTACTACTTCTCATTTCCTTGTTTATTAAACATTTAAAGTCGTTGCATTGGATATCAAAGAACCCAAACACGTAAAATGAAGAAGTCACCCTATGTGCAAAGCCGTACAATGGCTTATTGCACAACTTATCAATGTGGGGTTATCTCACTTGGTAGAGGCATATGTCTTTAGAGGTGAGGTTACGGATTAAAACCTGTGTAAAGAAGATTAATTTAAGATTATTGAGATAATAGTACTAGCAAGCTTTTGCCATTAAAAAAATTTATTGCACAACTTGATACTTTCCTAATTTGGTTAGGATATGAATTAAATTGCATGTCAGGTTTTTGGTCCATCAATACGTTTCTTCTATGGGTTACTTCCAATTAACATTGAATGTACATAATTTGAAAACTTATAACCATAAATAATTAAATATACATCATAATAAAATCTTTGTTGACTCACTAATAGAAAGGTACAAATTTGCATCTTGAATTTCCAACCAAAGCAAAGCATACAATTATATGAACCAAAAAAGCAAGTATTAAACACATATAACATATTACAAACTTATTAATGGGTCTAAGAGATTGGAAGAGGAACACCATTCCAACCCTCTACACACTCTAGTAACGGATCAATAATTTGGCCTTTGCACAATGCAGTAAACACCTTATCAAACTCCTCACCCGGTGAAGTCACCTTTTCACCGGTCAAGAACCCGGTCCCAAGCTCCTCCCTAACAAACTTGTACAATGGATACGATCTACAAGCTTTGATCCTGTTTGGGATAGCCAATGTACCATCTTCATATCCAAGTCTTACACCCTCCACTTCTTTAGGTAAAACCGCCTTCAATTCATCTTCGAAAGCACTAATCTTTTGGAAGATTGAAGTGCTTGTGTTCTTCTCGCTTTCGCCATTGCTTAAAGCGTGGTCGACAAGCACTTGTCGAAGCTTTTGCATCAACGGATAAGTGGCACTGCAAGCGTCGTCAATGTACGCGAAAACATACTCTCTGTCGACAACTCGAAGCAAGTCCTTTTCGCAGAATCTTGACGGGTGGAGCTCGCCGTTAACGCCAGTGGTTAACACCTTTTTGGCTACTAAGCTCACAGTGTTTTTCACTGTGGACTTCATGTTCTCTTCTAAATGCCTCAAGTCAATAGACTGGCATAAAGCAACCAAGTAAGTGGATGACATGAGCTTTAATATTTCAACAGCTTCAGCTGTTTTTCTAGCTGAAATCAATCCCAAAGAGTTCACATCTTGGTTATGTTGCTCCGCGCTTTGGACATGGTTTGTCACCGGGTTAGCAAGAAACTGAAGCTCAGAACAATACGACGCCATCGCGATCTCTCCTCCTTTGAACCCGTAATCCAAGCTAGGATTCCGTCCACCCGAAAGATTCGAAGGCAACCCATTGTTGTAAAAGTCGTTTACAAGCTCGGAGAATTGCGCAAACATGAGCTTTCCAATAGAAGCAATAGCCAAACGAGTGTTGTCCATTGAAACTCCAATGGGAGTTCCTTGGAAGTTTCCACCATGTAAAGCTTTGTTACGAGAAACATCAATCAAAGGGTTATCGTTAACCGAGTTAATCTCTCTCTCGATCATCTTAGTCGATGATCGGATGACCTCTATGTGTGGCCCGAGCCATTGAGGCGAGGTTCTTAGCGCGTAGCGGTCTTGTTTCGGTTTCTGCAAAGGATCCATTTCATGAACCTTTTGTGCAGCTTTAACATAGTCACTTCCATCTAAAATGTACTCCATAATGGCTGCAGCCTCTATCTGGCCCGGATGGTGCTTAAGTTTGTGCGTCAAGTGGTCCGTAAACTCAGGTTTCCCTTGCATAACCTCGGCGAAAATCGCGGACAACACTTCGGACAACAATGCAAGCACATTGGCTTCAAAAAGAACCATGGAAGCCATACCGGATCCTACGGCGGTACCGTTAACAAGTGCTAGGCCTTCTTTTGGCTGTAGCTCGAAGAACCCGCCTTCGACGCCTGCCAAGGTGAACGCCTTTTCGGCGGTGAGGAGTTCTCCATCGGGGCCGACGGCTTTGGAGTTGGGGCGGCCGGTGAGGAGACCCGCGATGTAGGAGAGTGGGACGAGGTCGCCCGAGGCGGTGATGGTGCCGCGGAGGGGTAGACAAGGGGTGATGTTGGTGTTGAGGAACTTGGTGATGGCTTCCAGGATTTCGAACCGGATGCCGGAGTAACCTTGTAGGAGGGTGTTGATTCTTACTAGCATGGCTGCTCTTGTTGCTGAATGTGGAAGTGTGTGGCTTGATTCTGTGCCATTGCCGAAGATTCCAGCGTTCAAAAATCTGAAATGTTACATAGGTTAAGAAAACAGTTTCAGGCATGATAAGTTGCAATTTGAACCTTAGTAATAAGTGAATTACAATGTATCATGATAAGTTTAACTTTTCAGTTTTTACTGCCATTGGTATATTAACTTTTTATCTTTTGACAACTTGGATTATGTATTTATGTAAATGTTTAGCTAAAGTGTCGCTTTTGTTTGGCAACCAAATTTTGTTGGTGATCATGGACTTATTTTCTTTCTAGTTTTCTGACTTTTCTCTGACATCTATTTATTTGTTATTTTAAGTAATGACTATTGCTATTTTTAAAAAATATAGTATATACTTTAAGTGGTAATTTTCTTTTCTAAGGGAAAATCATAATAGTATATATTTAAGTGGTAATTTTCTTTTCTTCATAAAAATGTCTATTGATCAATGTTTTTGACAAATTATTCTTTACTTTTAAAATGTTTTCCCGTCAATTAATGTTACACAACAGATTTCAATCTTGGCATGTGCCAGATGGAAATTTGTTGTATCAAGTCAAAATCTACAGCCCCATGTTAAACCTATGTTGCCCACGCAAATAGGGTAGGGTGTGCTATATGAAAGCTTCTTTTTTTAAACGGTAAACTTCATGTCTAAGATTACCACACTCTTTAAATCGGAAAGCTTGTATTTAAACAATATTTTAACTAAAAACAAGAAAAGACATATTTTGCAAAAGAAAATAAGTCAAGTTTGAATTATCAAATTCATCCACCAAAATGATCATTTGGTAATTCTCCCTTATTCTTAAAGATTAAAATACCAATATTATATGTATGCATAGTATTACATCCACAATTATTGGGCTCACATGATTTGTTAATTAGATAAATAAATTTATTATTGGGCTCATACACTTTTGAATTGAATTGTTATCAAACACTGGTTAATGTTATGATTCAAAAGGAAAATTGTTACAAGCTTATAACTTCTCTAAGTTAGAAAAAACTAAATGCACACATAATAACAATAATAATAATAAGTTTACCTAATGAGTTCCTTCTGAAGAGCCCCACCATTCTTAGTCCTCCGGTGAGAAGTAGCACCAAAACCGGTAGTAACACCATAACTATCAGTTCCTTTATTCATACTCTCCATAACCCAATCACTACTCGCCTTCACCCCGGCCCTAGCCGACTCCGAAAGCTCAACTTTCACAACAGAACTATCAGCAGCAGCCGCGATCCCAGCCACTTGAGACACAGTCAACGTCTCTCCACCTAGCTTCACCACAGGCTTCCTAAACTCAGCCACCATTCTCTTCACCTCTTCAAGGTGGCTCCCGGTCAACGCCTCGGCCGCCACGCCCCAGTTCAACGGATCATTGTTAATACAAAACTCAGTTGCATGTCCGTTCGCCATTTCAAACTAACTGGTTAATTAGATAGCGTGTGAGTCGTCGTTAAAATTAAAAAAAAATGTAGCACACGTGGGAATTGAAATGACTATTGTACGTGTGACTATGTAGGTGTTATGTGTATATATAGGTGAAGTAGTGAAGAGTTTGAATGGTTGTGAAGTGTGTTGGGTGGAGGGTAGCTGAGGGTTGTGGTATATATAGAGGGAATGTGGTGTGTAAAAGGAGATATAAGTAGGTAAGCACCAAGTTGTGGTGGGTTGGGTGAGGATTAATCATAACCCTTTGTTACATGTGATTGTTAATCAACGGTTGAGATTATGATAATCGAGTAGGGGGCCACAATCAAAGCAAAGAAAAGTAGTTGGGTTTGGCTTGCAATTCAATGGCTGCAAATATAAAAAAGAGTGGGAGTTGGTGTGTTTTATATTTAAACCTTTTTTACATTGACGTAATGGGCTGTGATATAAAGTAGATTTTATAATACGGTTGGTAAGACTTTGTATATATTATAATATAATGGACTTAAACATATAAAAACCTGAATAATGTTGTAACAAGGAATTTAATTTAATTTGTTGGGTTGTCTAGTGGAGAACTATGTGATTTAAGGTAATTTGGATGCTCAACCTATACAAAATAAAAGTAACATTTACAAAATACAAACCAAATATGATTTATAGTTAGGGTTTTGACAGTACAGGGACCAGATTGTTGAGTGTTTTAGGGTTGAGGGTTGGCGATTGTTTTGGTAGATTTCCTCGTGTGTATTGTGGCACTAAGAGGTGTCTTGCCGTATCACATGTTTTGTTGGATGGTAAGTTTGGTTAATGATACGCCTCGTTAGGTAATGTGAAAATATCTCTTGTCGTAAGAACATGCCTACCGGGTCTAGTGTGTTGGGGGTATTTATTGTATGTTATTACTATTCTGTGTTTCCCTGACCTTTGAAGTTTGTGATGTAGCTTAATCTAGATCAACACTGGTCTACTCATGCTTCTCAAAGCTCATTGACCTCTTGTGGTCCGGGAAAATAATGTCTAACTAACTATATAGGGTACGTTGGAAATATTTGGTATATAATTAAGATGAGGATAATACATACAAGATCAATAATATAGAAAAAATATACCTCTTTTTAATAATTATTGAGATTTGAGAGATGTAAAATTGATTTATAGAAGATATTTGTATATTGTATAGTAAGGATAAAGGGGCATGGATAAGATGATGCTTTTCTAGTCAAAGTCAATAGTTCACAGCAATGGTGGCTGCCATCCCACGACGACTTAATATAAATTTCCTAGTGACTTCATTTCAATTTCTGCACGTTGAAAAGTCTCATATATAATAACATTTTAAGGAAAAAGCTGCAATTCTAGTTTTAAAAAAAACCATATTGGACATCTCTCATATATAATAACATTTTAAAGGAAAAAGCTGCAATTCTTGTTTAAAAAATCTATTTGGTGGAGCATCTTGGTTTGGGTTAAAGTTTCTTTCCTTGAGAACGATCTTTCTATTCAACAAATGTTGGGGCTAGCGATCAACATGAAAGTTTCTAAGGATTGAAAGAAGATGATTGGTTGGGTTCTTTTGGTCACGGTGTGAGAAATATAAAAGGCAAGGAATGAAGCGATCTTCAACAACAATCACTTGTATTTTAATAGAATGGTGGACGCTATGAAGGAGAATGTTTTTTATTGGATTTCTAGTAGATCTAAATATGTAAACCTTAATTGGGTTAGATGGCGTGAGTTTAATATTCAAGATGTAATTTTGTAACTTTGAGGTTCTAGTAACTTGCTGACCCTTTTTTCTATATTTTATACATAACATTCGCCGTTTCAAAAAAAAAATCTAAATTTAAAATTAAATTGTAGAGAAAACTATCAAACTAGGCAATGTTGGCCATCACCATTTTGGTGGGGTGGTAGAAGCTTTGTGTCTTTTCGGGAGAGAGCAGGGTTCAATTCCTGACATGGAGTAAAATTTACTGTAATTTAAGAGTAGTGTTATGTAACGTTTACCGTTCAAAAAAAAAAAAAAAAACTAGGCACTGTTGACTAAGGGCTTATCGAAATAGGCATTCTTTTTAATAGTTTCAAAATTATTTCAAACAATCAGAAACGGACACCCAAGTATCATCCGTGATTTAGCCGGTCGCTATGGGACTTTTTTAGAGTTAGCCAGCGGATAGAAGGCTTAGCCGGCATTTAGCTGGCGACTAAATTGATTCTATTGGAAAAGACAAAACATGTCTAATTTGTAAAAGTCAAAGTCAAAAATGTCTATTTTGGTAATTTTCCATAAATTATAATCGAGATTCAAGTGTTGGGTCACACTTAGAGCATCTGTAATGGTTAATGCCCCTTAAGGGGCATTTTTCGCCACATCAGCATCATATCGCTTCATGTAATGGTTAAGCCCTCTTAATGCCCCTTTCATTCATGACTTTCCATGTTCTTACTTCTCATTGGGCATTATTCTAAAAATGTCCACCCCTATTCATGTCACTATAATTCCTATGAGGGATGATATGGGGCGTTATCAAACCATTTTACGCCTTTCTAATGTCCATCACGCATAGCCTTATACGTGCCATGTTTTAATCGGTTTTAATCCTGATTTTGGGGTCAAATGCCTTGGTTGTTTTACTATGAACAAATATATATGGTTTTGTATTGAATATATGTTGTTTGTTAGAAAATAAAAATAAAAGAAATTTGTAAACACGTTATTCTATTTTGAGTAAATTACTATTGTGGCCCATGTGGTTTAGTTATGTGGATTCGTTAAATACTTTTATACTTATGCATACGTTATACTTGATTTGTGTTCCTGGATGATTCTTTTGTATGATAAACATGTCATTAACTTCGTACGAGCCTCCATTTAACATGTATAGCGCTATAGGAATAGCGCACTGCCCGTAGATTTGTGGTCATGTTAAATTTAATACTTGCGGTAATCAGAGGATTGACTTGAATAATCGCATGCCAGTTTATACGTTAATCTTGATAACTAAAGTTTGCCATATGGATTCGTTAAATACATTTATACTTATGTTATGTATTAAACTTCTATACTATTGCAGGTTGATGACGTTGAGATGATGAAACATAGTAGGGATTCCTTAGATACACACTTAGAATCATTAGATTAGGTTGATGTATCAATTTTGAACAATGTTGTATTTGCTTATTGTCTTGTTGTTGTATTTGAACAATTGTTGTAATTTGATTTCGATGTATTGTAACTTGACAATTTGGAATGAAATGAAATCAGTTTTGTTATAATTATTGTCACAAATTAGTGTTATAAAGTCTCGAGCAATCTCGTTCGTCTCACTCCGATGTTTCCGCCATCGGTTGGGGTGTGACATGAACAGAGAAGTGTGGGATGATGCCAGGTGTTAGAGGTGTTCTAGGCTCATCACAGGTGGGTACTGAGGTGTCAAGACTGAGTAGAAGTGGCAAAGGTGCGAGATAGGTGGCAACATGGTAGAATTTCTTGGGCAGCAAACATTCTGCCATCTGCAGGTCCCTTATTGACCGTAAGGGATCAAGTCTTACGGTCCGTAAGGACCTTTGGCGCACACAGATTTGAATCCCATGCGATCCGTAAGCACATATGGCTTACGGTTCGTAACCGTCTTTTAGCGACATTATTAACACATCCTTACGGTCCGTAAGCACTAAAGGCTTACGGTCCGTAAGAGTCACTCAGAGGCCAATAAAATGGCATGTTGACATAAGTGATCCCTCCACAACATTCTTCCATAATTTTTACACATTTGGTCCCTCTCGCCAAACAACGTGGCATAATTGAGAGTTAATTGGACACGTGTTACCATATCATTCGACACAAATTTCCGATGTGTTACAGTTCTGTATATTGATATGAAAATGATACACATTTGACATACCTAGTAAGATTTTTGTTGAGTAATTAGCTATAAATTAATTGTCCGATTTCGGATTCTTCACTAGAGAGAGAGCAGACATTTTTTTTCAAGAAGAAGCTGAGTATCGATGTTGAGTATGTGTTTTTTCGGATATCCATTTCGGTATTCGAATTTGAACACCCCAAGACTCAAAGGATTACAAAAAAGAGCGCTTAGGGCAGTGGCGGAACTAGCCCATTAAATCAGGGGTATCCCAAAAAAAATTTACCGTGGCGAAACTAAAATTCTGCATAAACTAGAATAGTAAAACAATAAAATTCTGCATAACAAGTTACCACTTACCAAGTCAGAGATTTCCTTCCGATTTCAGCAGCAAAACTGCAGGGCAGGGGCGGAACGACCGGAACTAGGGTTATCGCAACAACAAACAGCAGGATTGTGGATTTTTATAGAACCACTGTTATTGGCAGCAGCAAAACAGGAGACCAGTGCGTAAAGGATGGCCAGTGACGTTTGGTTTTCTTCCAGAACCTGAGCGAGCGTCAGAAAGAATGCAGCCATACGTATTTTGTGTTTTTTTTGGCTAATCTAATCACTTGGGCTTATCTAATCAATTGGATCATTGTTTCAATCAGACTTCCTTATTTTGTAAGTTTGGGTTGGTTAGGGGTATCATTTGTATAAATCGGAAAAAAATACACTACGCATACGGACTTCAGCCGTAGCCCGTGCTACGGCTCACATAACACTGGTTCCGCCCCTAGCTTAGAAACTAGGGACGTTCATTTTGATTTTGAACTCACATGATTAACACCCTTAAACACAAATATTCAAAAAGTAATTTTCTCTATTTTTGTTGATTGTGACCGATTATGTGTGATGAAATGTAATAGAAAGTTGCAAAAAGTGGTCAAGTCATTTCCACATTGTTGCCATGCAAATTCATGGTTATTTTCCATTATATTTCCTTCCGTTATCTAAGAGAGAAAAAACTTCAAAAAACCATTGACTTAAGTTATATGCTAATTAATCATGTAAGCGAATATGTTGAGTAAATTGGATAAAAACCTACATCACTGTATACATGTGATGAAACGTGTGATTTAAAGATTAATTGGAAGAAGTTCTTAAATTCTGATTAAAATATTAATTAATGAACATTTTATTGATCACCAATAGTTTTCCTATAGACAAATATTTCAAAATATATATGTGTGTATGTGTTATTTAATATAATTTTTTTAATATTTTCGTAATATATTCACGGGGTAAAGTTATTATACAAACACTCCTAAAAATAAAAATTATACAAAGTCACAGTGGATTGCAAAATATAACACAATGTCGAGTAAATATAACATCGAAGAAAAAAGACACAATGACGTAAATATAGAAAAAAAACACAATGATAAATAAAAAGACACAATGATGTAAATAAAAAAATGTAAAATCTACAAGCTAAACATTTAAAACCTAAAATCTTACATCAGACTCCGTTTGTTACCCTTCTTACGACTTCTTATTTATAAAAGAAATTTTATTTAATTCTAACCTAATTGTATCTCAAGAGTTGTTATTGAATTACGGTATCTTAAATTATGGTTACACCTCATTTTATGTATGAGGTACGTGTGGATCCGTAAAGCAAGACCGCATAATTGGATCTTATGAATAAAAAAATTATTTTATTTAGAATTTTGTGGCATACAATACTATGTCAAGATAACCTTGTTATTTGCTCTCTACCAAAATCATGAAAAGAATGACAAAATTCAGCCAAACATAACAATAAATAGGGTTGTGCATGAGCCGAGTCGAGCTAAGTTGAGCTAGGGCAAACTCAGGCTCGGCTCGATTATAAACCGAGCTGGCTCGGCTCGGCTCAAATTTGAAATCGAGCTGAAAATCTAAGTTCAGGCTCGGCTTGGTTTTAAACCGAGCTGGCTTGACTCGACTTGGTTTGGCTCGATTGTAAAAATAAACATTAATACATAGCTCTCAAAATTCAGTATTCTAAAATATTATTCAATTCTTTAAAAAAACATATTCAAAATAAGTTCAACCTAATACATTACAAGCCAAAAGTATGTTCAACATCGCAAAATAAGTTTTATATTTCAAGTAAATACAATATTTGTTTATTAGCATGTCAATCAACCTTTAAATATGTCATAGATATCAAACAAAAGCCTAAGTACATGTAAATAATGTTTTGTAATATATTATATTATATGTATATAAAAATAAAATATACTATAAGTAAAATAATTCAAGCTAAGCCGAGCCGAGCTACCAAGCGAGCCAAACCGAGCCAATTTGGCTCGTCACGAGCCGAGCCGAGCTAGGTTCACTTTCTAACCGAGCCGAGCCGGCTCGACTCACTTTCAAACTGAGCCATATCAAACGAGCTTTTTCCGAGCTAAATCCGAACGAGCTCCAAACCGCGAGTTTTTGGACAGCCGTAACAATAAATAATCTAAATGCTCAATTCAGAAGGTGCACAATTGATTTTCCGTTAATTTGGAAAAGGTTTGTGAGAGCAAATGATACTTTTCTCAAAGTACTTTTTTAACAACTTATAACGTGTCAAAACATTTTCTCCTAAACATAAGACTGGTGGGATGTGGGTGTGGGTGTGGTGGAGGGGTGTTGTTGGCCCTTTAACACCGGGTACATCACCCCGGGTTGGTGTTTTGGTGGGCGTTGCCCGTTTGGCGTGGAGCGCTGGCCTGGGTGACGTGTCTGGCAATGATTGGCTGGGTGTTGATGATCGTTTGGCTAGTCGTTACGCATAGTCGTTGGCCAACGGTTATTTAAAAAAAATTCTTTCAATTTTTTCCTATATAAAGCTTTTAATTTCTTACTCATTTTTACCATCCAAAAATTGAAAAACCACTATCAAACTCCAACAAAATATATAAAATGGCTTCTTCAAGTTCAAGCGATTCGTATAAGAAATTTGTTTTGTCATCCTCATCGGACGATGGGGCGGAATTATTATTACCAACCGTGTCGATGGTGGTGAAAACTATTGTTGACGATGCAAATGAAGGGACTTCTTAACCCAAACAGAGTAAGTATATTGTTCGTGAACGCGGAACAACAAAAGATTTGTTGGTAAGTGATTATTTCTCACCCGAACCAACGTAATGTTGTTTTTTGGTAATGGAATGTATTTTTTAATTGTAATTATTTAATATAAAAAAAATCTGTTTTTCAAATTACTTTATTAAATTTCTATGACTAATATAAAAAAAAAATTAGGTGCCATGTGGCACCTCAACGCCGGCCTGACCACGCCTCTTCAACACCCCACTTTTTTTTGTGTGAACTGGTGAAGCCCACACCTGTCACATATCAAGCAATGTCCCCAACTAAACCCCTCCACACCTCATAGTCTAAAAGAACCACTACTTCTCACAAGTTATATATTTTTTTGAGTTAATTAATGTTTTCGTTCCTGTGGTTTGTCAAAAATCACTATTTCAGTCCATTAGTTTAAAAATTGTGATTTCAGTCCTTGTGGTTTCACTTTCGTAACTATTTCAGTCCCTGTGATTTCACTTTCGTAACCATTTCAATCCATTTATTTTGTTAGTACAGGGACTGAAATGATTACGAGGTGGACTGAAATGGTTATGAAAGTGAAACCACAGGGACTGAATCGCAATTTTTAAACTAATGGACTAAAATAGTGTTTTTTGACAAACCACATGAACGAAAACAGTAATTAACTCTATTTTTTTTCATCATGGCTAAGAGAGAAGTGTGACTAATGCTATTATTTTAACAGCTTGGAGGATCATTTGAAGAAATTAAAATGAAGTGGTGTTTAGTAGTCAAGATAGCAAGCAATACGGTTTAACGGATTCGATTATTTCTATACATTTTTTTTGTGGTATTTTAGTCATAGTCATACGTGTAAAGTTAGTTACACAATATATTTATGTGCTTTTGTTAATATGATATTTGGTTGTATTATAGAAAAGTACTACTGTCATGTTAAGTGAACAAATTTGGATGGTTATATTTTAGAAAAAATACTACTGTCATGTTAACTGGACAAATTTGGAAAAAAAATGGATTGAAAATGTTTGATATTAAGGCTCCAGGTGTGGTATAAAACCCTTAGAGGTTTTATCACGTCACGTCAGATCCATCTAGGCCCCACGTCATATGAGGGGCTTTAAAACTCTTCCCTTTAACTTTCATGGTGTGATATAAAGCCCCCTATTAAACAAAATTTAAAAAAAAAATTATTGGTTGAAATTAGGTGGGCCCACCAGCACACACCGTTAAAGCTCGTTATCATGCTGGCGTGACATGGATGGCGCCCCCCTTTAAAATCGATGGTGTGGAAGATGGCGCCCCGGGGGCGCTATGGAGGGTGATGTGGCGGGGTGGCGCCATGCCACACCCACCGGCCTAAGTGTTACTGTACGTAGCTTGTTGCATTTAGATATGAATAAATAAATAAAAAGGTTGGGTGAAATCTTTTAATTCATGTTGTAATCTACATATACATATCTAGATAGAATTTTGGGGGAAAGGTTTCTAAAACATATCTAGATAGAATTTGTGGGAAAGGTTTCTAAAAATCCTCTTTTGATAGCCTACAGCCGACAATTTCACACCAGTAAAAGATTTTAATGTTGATATGAAGATTACCTTGTAATATTTAAATAATATTTCAGATTTTCAGGGTTCATATATATATATATACTAGTGGGAATGCCCGCGCGTTGCGACGGGTGCGTTTGTTTTGTCGCCTCATAGTTGTTGTTAGGATTTGTGGTGTGTGTATGACTCCTGTGGTTTGGTTATACCTTATGTTTTACAACAGAAAGTTTCTCGTTTTCTTTCTCTCGTTTCAGTGAACTTGCGACTTGGTCAAAGTAAAGAACATATAAAGTCATGTTAAAAGAACATTAGTAAAAAAAGATCTAAAACTAACAATTCATAATTGGTACAAAACTCAAAACAAAGATTAAAGTGAGACGCAAGGGTATATTTGTAAACAATGTTTGACCAATACTCACCTCCCCTACAAACAACAGTATGAAAAAAATATGTTACAAGTTTCGTTAATTTCTAGAAAAAGAAACCATGTTTATTCTTAGTCGATTGCGAAACAAGTTTTGGGAGGGTGTTAGATATCATGAAAATACATAACTAAAGACTTAATAAATTGCTATAGTAAAATTTACTCATTAATTAGGTTGTAACTATCATAAAAAAGAGTAAACCAGAAGGATACACGTTAATCTTTCATATTTATTCTTAGCATTTGAGAAATTTCTCTTTTGGTACCTGAAATGAATATCCATCAAAAAGAATTTATTTAAAGATATTTTCTTTTTACTCTTAACTATTACTTAATTAAGTTGCACTTAGAGGGATTTGAACCAACGTCACATTTGTGAGAGGGTAACAATCACCAATGTCACTAAACCACAAAGCCATGGCTAAAAAGTGTATATATGTATAATAACATAAAAATTATACTAAAATTTCTACATAACTATATATGGCTGTAACCTAAGTGGCTAACCTTGGACATTAAATTTCTACATATTTGGTTGTAAGCCTGTAACATACAATAGCTTCTTTTTTGTACAAGTGAGTAGTCAATGGTTAGACCATGCGCTATGACACTGAATGGATGTGGTATCCGTAACTGACTGGAAAGATAATCCATTGCGGCGCTACATTCTTCACTATATGTGGCTTTTCAAAAGTCAGAAGCCGGTGAAAATATACATGTAATGCTTCATAAAAGATGGTGCCTCTCAAAGCACATTACATAATAAATTTTGTATCTGCGGTGGCTATGAATTACATGAACAAGGCAAAGGAGTAAAAACACTTAACCATAAATACAACAAACCTATTAGCTCTGTACACAGCTTGCAAGCTGAGTCAAAACGGTTTAACGGTCCGGACTAATTGGCCCGGTAAACCTTCAGATAGGGCAATGCCCCTATGACATTGTTGTAGTCACTGCGGTCGACTTGAACCTGCATCCGACAATTGATCAAACACCCTTCAAATGTGGTCATTTTATGTACCCAAATCAAATACGGAGCTCGAACCTATGCCTAAAATGCAACATATGATAACAGTTTCGGAGAAAACAAATCTATAATTTCTTAGTTTTGAACACTAACCGTTTTAAGAGACGTGTTCTCTTAGCATTTTTCTTTCTAAGCAAATGTTGTTTCCCAGTTCTCCTCCTCACAATCTTCCCTGTTCCTGTTACTATGAATCTCTTTGCTGAAGCCTACAAAATGCAAATTTCATGATAACAAGATTTGGTTTTTATAAAGCATGTGGAGTTCTGATGCGTTTTCATCCCAAAAGCCGATGTATGATGCGCAATACACACGCACCATGTACGCAATATTTGGTTTTTATAAAGCGTATGGAGTTCTGATGCGTTTTCACTCGGCCCATTCTGATTCGTACGGACCCCTTTGAACCCAGATGTGGTTTGACCCGAACTTTCTAAATTGTTATGTCCAAAAAGTTTTGACTATTACTGTAATAAAGTTGTTTTTGTAATCAAATCATAGTTACAAGTATATATATAGAACTTTTTTGTAGAAAAGGACAAACAAGCAGGCTACAGAGCAACCCAGCCCGAACCAACCCGTTTCGAACTCTACAAAAATGACTAATTTCAATCCAAGCCAATTCTAACCCGTTACCTGATGAGCCCGTGTTGCCTCCTATGTAATTTGTAGATTTCACACAAAAAAATATAAAGTGGGCCCGTTAGACTCAAACATGAGACCTTTTAATCACAAAGAATTTAAATTTATATATATACCTCTCTGTACTTGCTGGTGGCATTCGGTATGCCTTTATACGATGAACATGGGCTCGAAAATTGTGCTGAGCTCGTGTGGCTCCAGTAGCTACCAACACTACCATTTATTGGCATATCATTAGGGCTTTTGCCAGGTGACTTCCTTGGTGGTGTACAAGACAAACCCGAAAACTGTTTCAACTCATCTTCGGTCAACGCCCCTGAAATCGGTCTATCTTTTATGCTTTTTACTGAAGTCACTGTTGATTCGGGTCAAAGTAAAGAACATATAAAGTCATGTTTAAAGAACATTAGTGAAAAAAGATCTAAAACTAACAATTCATAATTGGTACAGAACTCAAAACAAAGATTAAAGTGAAGGGTGCTTAGGCTCAAACTTACTTTGTCACCCGTTACATCCATCATTCGTCTCAACATGACCACAACTTGAAAAGATCTCGAACTCAACTCAACATGAGCAATAGATTTGGGTTACCTTACACAAACAGAGCAAACATCTTTTAGTATCGCCATCCTGCACATGTGATGTTTACTTGTAAGCATATAACATAGTGAACACTATGATGGCGAACGAAATTAAAGTACCAACTACTCCAATAGAAGTAATGGCCATGAAATTGTGGAAAAAATGCTTCTTTTTCACCTTGAACCTATTGAAATCATTTAACGGTACTCCTAAAATATATCTCATTTCAAATAAAGATAAGCTATAGGGACACCTCAAAATTTACCTGATAGTTGGATGTAATTCTCTCCGTGTATTCCATGTGCTTCTCATAGGCCATGTAGCTCCCACTCCCCTTGAATATACAATACCGGATTAGCTACAATTTCTAAAAGTTACACCAATACATGTCACACCCCGGCCGCGTATAACATGCAACCGCGGCGGAAACGCCGGGGAGTGTTGTGGACAGAATTAAATTGTTTCATAACCATGGCATACAAGTTGTATTTTATTTATAAACAAAGGTGTTACATTGTCTTGGAAAGAGAGTACGGAAATCAAAACATAATTAAGCTAGTTCAAACTTCATTTTTAGGCTCTAAGGCACAGGTCCGCCCTAGAATCATGATCATCGTCCTATGGAATAGCTCCTGAAAACACATGTGAAAGTAGGTACGTCAGCATAAAAATGCCTGTGAGATACATAGGTTTTGTGAAAATGGGATTCATGACTTGAGTTTAAAGAATGTTTAATAACAGTCAGTCATGAACCTTGTAATTTGTCTTGCTTTGTAAACCATTTGAAAAACGATAACATCAAATGATATGTATAGATAAGTGCAAGGTTAAATGAATAACCAAGTAAAATGCGTTGAATAAGATAAGTTGTTTGTGAAAATAATGTCTTGTGAAGTATATGTTACTTATGTAAAATGTAATATGTCTAAACTGAAATGACTTGGATAACGCCACGATATGTAATATTATACAAACATTTATATATAGGAAGTACCAGCGGCGTATCCACCATGTTTGTATCATATTACATACGCCACGTTACTTAAATCATTTACCCAAACCAATCCGCCATGTAAATTGTTCATGTGTAAACCAAATGTCAAGTGTTATTGTGTAAACCATGTCAAATGTTTATGTTTAAATGTAAACCACCAATGTGTATGTCAATGTCAACGTGTTTATGTTCCATGTAAATCATGTAATGTGTAATCCCAAAATGTACCATGTATGGTAAGCGAAATGTATCAACTTAAACCATATGCACAAAACAAGTCGTTGAAGTAAAACGTGGTTTAAATCAGCGTTATGTTCTGCGGGAAATGCATGCTCTATTGATATTAACATTTATGCGGTATTGTAAACTATGCATACATCCAAGCCTTGAGACTGCGGCGATAAACCCTTAAACAAATTAAAGGTTTATCTAAGTTATGTATATCGAATTCGGTCATTCCTTCCAGTCCTATCAAACCCAGGACTTCAGGAATGGGAGTTGTCAATTCCTATGGTACCACTACCTACTAACGAACGGCGTAGCTAGTGTTAATGAATGTATTGTCCCATGTTAAACAAACCAAATGTCATAACAAAATGAAGGCATGTGCCCATATGCTGAGTAAACATATGCAGCAGAAATGTTCATGTAAATCAATGTGTCCATATGCTGAGTAAACATATGCAACAGAAATGTTCATGTAAATCAATGTGTCCATATGCTGAGTAAACATATGCAACAGAAATGTTCATGTAAATCAATGTGTCCATATGCTGAGTAAACATATGCAACAGAAATGTTCACGTAAATCAATGTGTCCATATGCTGAGTAAACATATGCAACAGAAAATGTAATGTAAATCAATGTACTAAGTACGCACACAATGGGCATACATAGCATAAAATGTAATGAAATCGTGTACTATAATGTACTAACAACATAGCAGGCATATGATGTAAAAACATGGAAAGCATGAATGTAACAGATAGGCACATGTGTTTCACCCCAAAACAGTTTGGAAAACAGTAAAAGATGGGGTTCTATGTACTCACCTGAGGTTGCTTTGTTGTTCTTGTGAAATAACCAGGTAATGCGAGAGGTCACGGAATATCAACGGCACCTAATAGGTAGCTATGTTAATATACCGGACCAAATCGGAAGATCGGATAGTACGCGGGTTCGTAAACCAAACGAGTATGGAGACTCGTGTAATATGGTTCAACAAAGCCTACATACTAAAATGAAACTTAACCTAAGTGCTTACGGTCCAGCACGACCCGTTTAGGTAGCTTATGCACCTTACGCGTCGTTCGCGTAGAACGCGTTCGGAACGCCTAACATTGCGACCACAAGGTATAACCTCGGAAGGTTATAGCTATGGTCACCTAATATGTTTGGTCGGATCCTAAAGATCGACCAAATGGGTCGGGTTCGAAAGTATAAGCGATGGTTTAGATCGCTTACCTTACGACCCTATATAAGCACTATACTAAACGTGACAAGCTAAGCATGTTAGAACATGCTTAACTTAGTTTAGAAAACAGGTTTGACATCAAAACAAACGGCTTTGATGCTCACGAGTAGTTTGGTTACAAAATATGCAAGAATGCACATTTTGGCCGAAACTACGACTCGTCACTGAGCCTAGATAACGTGGTGATCAGTAGGTATGGTCACTATGGACCATAACCATCGTGATCACGCTCACGTTATGAAGTTCCATGAACTTCGCATCGACCATAAGCTGGTCAATGCAGAAAGTCAACAAAACGTTGACTTTCGGACTCGAAAAGCGAATAAAAGAGCGAAAGAAGACTTACGGAGGGTCCCCGAGTGCAAATCAAGATCAAACAGCTCAGGTATGAAACAATGGTTTCAACTTAGAGCTTTAGGATCTGATTTTGTGATTTTTACACTAAAGGGGGGGGGGTATTTATAGGAAAAGTGGAACCGTTAGGATCGTTTTATCGAATATCGTGCCTTGATCTCGTGCGTACATGTGTCCAGTGGATAAGTTCAGTGAACTTGACCCTTGGCTCTTCATTGGGTGAAAAGGCATTGCCCCTTGATCGAACGAAAGGCCAGATTCTGCATTAAATGCAAAATCTTTCTGTCAGACATCCCCACGCGGCCCGCCTCACATTTGGGCAAAACTCACGCGGGCCGCCTGGCCCTCTCTGATCTGCACCACTTGCAGAATTTACACATTTGGTCCCTATTGCGTGTTTAAGCTATTTCCAGCCCTTCTAAGACCTGTAAAGCCATCTTTAAGGCCCTAAAATGATGCCTAAACATTGTGGACATGAAACATGCCCAAAAATATGTCGGATGTCGGTTCGTTTGGCCGTACGATCGCGATGTTCGCTTAATTACGACGGAATGCGCATAAGCGTGAAAGACGATCCAAATGACGCGACGAATGGATTTTTCTCATGCCAAACACTAAGGCATAATATAAGGATGCTTACATAAATTTTTGGATGTCCAGATGTATTCAGAACGTAAGTTATGCGCGAAAGTGCAAACTTATGCACTTTTTGACACTTTTAGTCCCTGAAGGATCCAAAAGTTTGTTTTAGCATACCAAACCCCTCAAAGCCTATTTCTAAGCTATGTAAAGGATATTTATGGTATGTTTAACTTATGGACATGTTTCGGAATGTCCGTTACAGTTCAAATTGGCATACTTTCGCAGTTTGTCAAGTTTAGTCCCTGTAAGCGAATTAACTTGTTTTTGCTATACCAAAGCCTTCAAAACTTATTTCCTAGTTATGTAAAGGTCATTTAAGGTACGTTGAGTATATGTTGATGTTCCGGAGTATTTGTCGCATTAAACTGAGTACGTTTACACACTAGTTAACGTATAACTCTCCAGAAAGCGATGTAGAGTTTGAAATTGAACAAAAGTCAAAACACGAAAAATGTAAAACACAATGAAACAAACATTGGGATCAAATTACATTATTTTATTGATAATAGAACTGTTCATGATGATTACAAGCACAAATGTTACAGTCTCCCCTACTTGTGGAAATTTCGTCCCGAAATTTCTTTAGAGGAAACTGATGGAAAAAGATGCGGATATTTTGCCTTCATTTGGTCTTCACGTTCCCAAGTAAACTCAGGTCCACGTTTAGATTCCCAACGAACCTTGACCAAAGGAATGCGCTTGCGTTTGAGCCACTTGACTTCACGTTCCATGATTTCTACCGGTTTCTCAACAAATTTCAGTGTTTTATCAACACGAATTTCATCAAGCGGTATGTGGAGGTTCTCATCGGCTAAACACCTCTTGAGATTGGATACGTGAAAGGTTGGATGAACATTTCCAAGTTCAGGAGGTAACTCAAGTCTGTAGGCTACCTTACCGATTCTTTCGACGATCTTAAATGGTCCAACGTATCTAGGTGCAAGTTTTCCTTTCTTTCCGAATCTGATCACACCTTTCCAAGGTGAGACCTTAAGTAATACACGATCACCGACTTGAAAATCCAAGGGCTTGCGTTTTAAGTCCGCGTAGTTCTTCTGACGGCTTCTAGCTGTCTGAAGGTTATCACGAACTTTCTTTACCTTCTCTGTTGTCTCTAAAATGAGGGCAGGTCCAGTAAGCTGAGCCTCGCCAATCTCATTCCAGCAGACTGGTGAATGACATTTTCGACCATAGAGAGCCTCGAAAGGAGCCATGTTGATGCTGGAGTGATAACTGTTGTTGTAGGAGAATTCAATCAATGGAAGATGTGAATCCCAACTACCACCAAAGTCTATCACACAAGCTCTAAGCATATCCTCCAGTGTCTGGATTGTTCTTTCAGATTGACCATCCGTTTGCGGATGATAAGCTGTGCTCAGATTAAGTTGGGACCCCATAGCAGATTGCATGGTTCTCCAAAAGTGAGAAGTGAAACGAGCATCTCTGTCAGAAATGATGTTCAAAGGAACACCATGTCTAGCTACAATTTCATCCACGTAGATTTGAGCAAGTTTGTCAGCCGAAAAATCCTCACGGATTGGCAAGAAATGCGCTGATTTGGTAAGACGATCCACGACTACCCAGATGGCATCGTGACCTTTCTTTGTGAGCGGAAGTTTAGTAATGAGATCCATAGTAATGTTTTCCCATTTCCAAACTGGGATCTCTGGTTGTTCCAATAAGCCAGAAGGACGCTGATGTTCAGCCTTAACCTTGAGACAAGTAAGGCATTTGGATACGTACAAGGCAATGTCTTTCTTCATACCAGGCCACCAATACTGAATACGAAGATCCTTATACATCTTATCTGAGCCAGGATGAATGGAATAACGAGACTTATGGGCTTCATCCATAAGCAAGGTACGAAGATCATCTTGGCTTGGGACCCACAAACGGTCCATGAAATAGTACGATCCATTGTCTTTTAATTCAAGAGCAGGTGTTATGTGATAAGGAAATTCCTTATCCATTAAACCTTGTGAAACACAAGCTTGTTGAGCCTGAGAAATACGGGCTTGGATATCGGATTGAATAACAGATTGGACACGTACACAATGAAGCTTAATACGTTCCTTGCGACTCAATGCATCGGCTACGACATTCGCCTTACCAGGATGGTAGCGAATCTCGCAGTCGTAGTCGTTTAGAAGTTCAACCCAACGTCTTTGCCTCATGTTAAGTTCTTTCTGGTTGAAGATGTGTTGAAGACTCTTGTGGTCAGTGAAAACCACACATTTTGTACCGTACAAATAGTGTCTCCAGATTTTGAGAGCGAAGACAACTGCACCCAACTCAAGATCATGAGTGGTGTAGTTTTTCTCATGTATCTTCAACTGCCTTGATGCGTATGCTATGACTTTGTTTCTTTGCATCAGGACGCAGCCAAGTCCTAATTTAGATGCGTCGCAATAAACGACGAAATCATCGTTGCCCTCAGGCAATGTTAGGATAGGCGCGTCGCATAGCTTTTGTTTCAAAGTCTGAAACGCTTCCTCTTGTTTGACTCCCCAATCAAAGGGCTTGTTCTTCTGAGTTAGAGCAGTTAGAGGAACTGCAATCTTCGAGAAATTTTCTATGAAACGGCGGTAATAACCCGCTAGACCAAGAAAAGAACGAACTTCAGTAGGGGTAGTAGGTGTATCCCAATCCTTAATCGCACTGATCTTGGAGGGATCTACATGAATACCTTGTTCGTTGACAATATGTCCTAAGAATTGAACCTCTTTAAGCCAGAATTCACACTTGGAGAATTTGGCGAAAAGTTGTTCTTTCTTTAGGAGTTCCAATGTAAGACGAAGATGTTGCTCATGATCAGCTCGCGTCTTAGAATATATCAAAATGTCGTCAATGAAAACGATGATGAACTTATCTAAATAAGGCTTGCAGACCCTATTCATTAAGTCCATGAAAACAGCAGGAGCATTAGTCAAACCGAATGGCATGACTGTGAACTCGTAATGTCCATAACGAGTACGGAATGCTGTCTTTGGAATATCTTCTTCATGCACACGGAGCTGATGATATCCAGATCGTGGATCAATCTTTGAAAAGTAAGATGCGCCTTGTAATTGATCGAAGAGATCATCAATGCGAGGTAGGGGATATCGATTTTTGATGGTAAGCTTGTTAAGCTCACGATAATCGATACACATCCTAAAAGATCCATCCTTCTTCTTTACAAAGAGAACGGGAGCACCCCAGGGTGAAAAGCTAGGACGGATAAAACCTTTTTCGGAGAGTTCCTGCAGCTGTTTAGACAATTCTTGCATCTCGGATGGTGCAAGACGATATGGAGCTCTGGCAATGGGATTTGCACCAGGTACGAGATCAATACGGAACTCGACTTGGCGTGCCGGAGGTAGACCAGGTAAGTCTTCAGGGAATACTTCGGAATAATCCCGAACGACAGGAATATCTGAAATAGACTTACCCTTGCCTTTATCTGCTGTAACATGTGCTAAGAAAGCCACATAGTGCTTTCGCAGATACTTCCGTGCTTTAAAACAAGACATGAGTTTGAGACCACCGGCAGGCTTCTCACCACGAACCTGCAGGATCTCGCCTGTTGACAGCGGTACACGAACAATCTTCTCAGAACAAACTATCTCTGCGCGATGCTTGGATAACCAATCCATTCCCACTATAACGTCGAAGCTTCCAAGTTGCATTGGCGTGAGGTCAATAGGAAAAATATGGTCGTTAAGATTCAACTGGCAGTTGCGTAGAACAGAATTAAGAACAATGGGTTCACCACCGGCAACCTCTACTGTCAAAGGTTTACCTAGTTTCGTTCTAGACACGCGAAGCATTGTCTCAAAAGACAATGACACAAAGCTCTTGTCGGCACCCGAATCAAAAAGAACAGATGCTGGCTGATTATTAATAAAGAACGTACCGTTCACCACCTCGTTGTCTGCTTGTGATTCTTGTGCATTCATGTTGAAGACTCGACCTCGAGCCGGTGCCGGATTCTGGTTTGCATTCTGGTTCTGGTTGACTAATCTTGGACACCGATTTCTGTAGTGGGTCAGATCCCCACAATTATAACATGCACCTGGTGGGTAGTTTGGTCGTGCAGCCTGACCCTGTTGTTGAGCAACCTGTTGAGCAGGGTTCTGGACTGCGTGATTCTGAGCAAACCGACAAACATCGGCAAGATGACCCGATTTCCCACAGTTAGTACAGAAACGGCACTGATATTGTGGCTGGTGGTGACTGTTGCATCGATTGCACAAAGGTGCACTTCCTGAATAGGGTTTCTTCGCTGGAGGCTGGTTGGGAGCTGCCTGGTTAGCTTGGGCAGTCACAGCAAAATTTTGGGAAGCCTTACGCTTCCCTGACCCCCTTGAGGAACCAGAGTCCTTTCCCTTCTTGTTCTGACCTTTCTTACTATCCTCCTTGTCAGCCGACTGCTTCTTGCCCTTGTCACCCTTCCTGTGTAGTTTATTCTTTCGAATCTGCGACTCAGTCAGTGTCGCTGATAACTCGATTGCCTGACGGAGTGTGGTAGGGTTGCTACCAGTAAGGATATCTTGTACTGAGTCAGGTAGGCCGTCGATGTATCTTTCGATGGCCTTATCGAGTGGGGTAACCATAGTCGGGCAAAGAAGACTCAGCTCCTCAAACCTATCTGTATAAGCCCTGTGCTCGCCACTATCTTGCTTCAACACATCAAATTCCTTCTCCAACGCTCGTTGTTCATGACGAGGACAAAACTCCCTCATCATAAGAGCTCTCAGTTGAGCCCATGTCTGAGCTAGAGCAACTTCTGCACCTTGATCTCTCATAACCCCATTCCACCATGTAAGAGCCCTCTTCTGAAACACGCTCGAAGAAAACTCGACCTTGCGATTATCCGGACACTGCACATGGCGAAAAGTGTTCTCGATGCTCTCGAACCACTGAAGAAGCCCAGTTGCTCCTTCAGAACCACTAAACTTGAGTGGCTTAGCCTGGTTAAAATCCTTGTATTTGCATGTACCATTGTTGTTGTTGGCCTGGTTCCATTGAGCAAAGAGATTCGGAAATTGAGCAGCCATCTGCTGCGCAATAATCTCCGCCAGCTCGGCAGTAGCTATCTGGTTGTCGCGTCGAGGAGGCATTCTAGAAGAGAAAAACATGAAATGAAACGAGTGAGATGATTGGATGAAGAGAATGGGATGAAGCAAAAGCAATCAAAAGCAAAGATGGCGGTTATGCATCGCAAAGCAAATAAGCGACGTTAAATGTCTAGTCAAAGTAAATGGGTTAGAATTAGTGTATCGCGAAGACATGCTCGCCTATAAGTGAACACTCACCCCAAGAGTTCCCAGGTAAGAGTGACTGGTCCGATTATGTGGATTTGTACGAACACTCTAGCCTTAGACAGAAAACTCAGGGTACAGGCATTCACCCTTCCAGTTCGCACGTGTTCACACTATTAACCCAACACTTTGACGGGATTTTTGAAAATCCAAAGGGGTTCAAAACCTTATAATAGAGGGTTCATAACCTAGTAATCAATCATCCTAGAACAGATGATTAATTTTCAAAGCGGATTCGGAACCGAAGTTCCCGTTGTGGTTATCACCTAAGGATAGGTGATGTGCATGTTTTAAACTCTAAACACAAGATAACTTGTGTTAGGGTCCTAAAGTTATAGTCTAGGTCAAAGCATTACTAATAACTGTTGATGCAGATTTTGTGTCCGATGCTTGTCAAATAGATTAGTTATTATTTTACGCTGAATTTGTAATAGTTAGTGAAACGGTCTATCGAACGTGTATAGACCCACTCGTTTGAAGTGGTCAAACGAGAGGGTTATTCGGTTGACCGTGTGTGTTTGCTAGACAAATTATGGTTGTATATGTTGGTGTCGAAGGATAAGGCATCGAAGGATTATGTATATCCTTCGATGAGCTCGAAAGATATCCATCGAAGGATGGACCTCGAAGGATATGTGATCCTTCGAGGTATGTGTGTATCTTTCGAAAGCTGGATGGTCGACAGATGATCTATCGACCAGTCAATTTAATCCTTCGACCGTGCAACCTGTGTTTGGTATAAATACCAACACCTTGTCATTTGCAACACAAGAGTGAGAGCACAAGTGTGTGCAAGAGAGTGAGTGGAGGTTTGAGACCTCACCGGGAGAAATCACCACTTGGTTTCTCCCCGGATGTATACTTCTTTGGTATTAGTTCGGTTATCATGTAATCGGGCCGACTTGTAATGTTTACTACCGGATTAATACAAAGTTTGTTTGTTTATCCTCTCTTATCTTCTTCCATCTATGAACATAATCATGAAAATCACGGTTTTGATCCCGAAACACGGACCTACAATTGGTATCAGAGCCATGGTGCCCGATTTAGTAAAACTAACCGTTTACTAAGTCACATGTGCTCTAGATCTGTGATTTTTGTGGGTTTTTGTTCAAGATGTAAAAATGGTGAAATTGAGAAAAACTCAGATCTGGACCCGAATATCCAGATCTGAGATAAAACGAGTGTTGGGTTTTATGTTTTTCTCCTAAATATTCAAGTTTTCTTCATCAAAAATTGTGTACAAAGTGTTTCGTCAAATATGCAGATCTCACAGTCACCGTGTTCTTGCTGTGTTCATAATGTTCTTGATTTCTTCATATCTCGAAAGATCAAAGGGAATTCGATAGATCATCTTTTGTTTCGATAGATCAGATAGATAGATCAGATTTCTGTTTTCGAAAGACTATTGTTTTTCGAAAGGTCAAGACAATTCATCGAAGGATCAGTTATGTTCGAAGGGTCATTTTCATTAACAATTTCGAAGGATCTAACAAGTTCGAAGGGTCATGTTCAAACAATCTTGAAAGATCATTTTGTTGTCGAAGGGTCATACTCAAACAATTTCGAAGGATCTTAACAGTACTTCGAAGAATTATCTAAATTCTCGAAAGATATCTTTCCATATGTCTTTCGAAAGATCCCAACTTTCATATGTTTTTCGAAAGATTTCTGGATTGATTCAAAAGATCCTTGGTATACTAATCGAAAGATTAGTTGTTTCGAAAGTCGGCCCACTAAGAAAATAAAGTTTCCAACAGCCCATGTGCTTCAATTTAATCTTGTGTGTTCACTGCCCAATGCACCGCCCCTCTAAGAAAATAAGTGTTGTTGGTTGATATGCACCGCCAAGTGACCGAATCAGTTTCTTTTGTTGGCCACGTGTCGGCTCAAAACACAGCCATCTCCACCGTCCACTTACGGCTGGTGATTGCTTGTTAAATCTCATCCTTCAACCAATGGGCCCTCTTATTTAAATCAAAATTTCAAACAACTTTCTTCCATATTACATTCAATTGAAATCACATGAGGTTAGTTACTCCCATGTGCATTTGAAGATTATTGGTCAAAAGATTGGTCCAATCAGATTTTTCTATAAGTGGTGGTTAGTGATAAAGGTCCAATAAAAAAAATAAAAAAAAAAATAAAAAAAAATTTAAGTGAAGTTGTTGGCTGCTCAAGTTATTTTTGGAAATAGCAAGGGTTATTGAATTTTGGGATATATGGAGTACAAGTGGGCTGTATTTAAGAACTAGGATTTACAAAGTGCGTACTGGTTGTTTGTGTGTAAGATCTTCAAGTGTGAGATGAACAGATCTGATCGATTGTAACACCTCGAAATTTTGTGTCCAATGATGTGTTAACACGTGTCATTTGATTACACGTGGCATCTATAATAAATAAAGGACTAATTTTGACAAACCTTGAAAGTATATATAAATTCGAGGGTTATAAATGTCAACAAGGGTAAATATACTGTATAGTATCCCTAAATAATGCTTAAACCTTCAATCGAATAAATTATAGATCGTACAAAAATAAAACGCGGAAGAAAGTGAGAGATTACAAACTACAGGGGTTAACTGTGTCAACATGTTTAATAATACCTCTGAGTGACCCTTTAACGTTCCCAAGACTTTGTAACGGTATTATACCCTCACTAAAATAATATATATGAATTTCCCGAAGTTTCGATATGAAACGAGAAAGTTACGATCGAATTCGTAGAAGAAGGGTTAAAAGCGTCAACAGTGAAAGTTAAGGCTTTCCAATATAATTAATAAATAAACCGGGGATTTAATAATGCGGGTAATTAACACGAGGCCCCTATCGGTAAATAACCGAGGGCCAAACCGCAAAGTTACCCCTTCAGAACCGAAAGGCCAGGTAAATCATTACGAAAGATTTCGTTATTAATGGCCCGATTCTGTCATCATTATAAAAAGATTTGAAAATTCTGAAAATATAACCCCACGCGACCCGCGTAATGTCTCAACATAAGTTGAGGCGGGCCGCGAGCCCCCTCTATTACGCGTCTGATTCTTAACCTTTAGGCGACCCGCGTAAAAGAGCATGGGAACTCCCATGCGGGCCGCGTAAAGTGCCCAGATGCAGAAAAATGGTAACTACTTGGCTTTTGGAACTTGTGAACGATTATGCATGTAATTATGGGGCATGGGCACCCTACAAATGACCCATACATTTAGGGGACAACTACCCATCAGCTCTGGACTGATAGTAGTGCTTGTAATGATCATAAGTTGCCTTCTTTGGCTATAAATAGCCACTTCTTGTGCATTACCAATCACACAACTCACAAACACTTATAACTGATCATTCAAGAGCTCTCTAGCTTTCCCTTCTGTTCTCTCATCAAGAGTTAACTTCTGTAAGTCGTTCATAACCATTTTGGTTTCACATTTCCATAGTTATAGCCTATAAACGCAACCGTCGTAACTAACGGTTGTCATTGCAATATCTTGCAAACGATTCAGTCTTATGACGAATCAAAAATGGTTATGAGTTGGTATTTATGTGGGTATTAAACCTCTAAAATGGTTCCCCCTGATCACCACTCTAACTATGTCAATTATCGAGTCAAACGTGCGGTTAAAAAGTCAACAGAAAGCTATTTTAGCAATTTAAGCATAATCTGTAATATATATGTTATGGAACCTGTTTTGACAATCATAAATCATGGTAATAAGTATATAAACTTGTTTACGCTCGTTTGAATCGATCATTTACTATATAGAACCGGTTCGGAGCCGAAAGTCGCAAAAGTTTGACTTTTGTTTTGACTTCAGTTCTGACCCGTTTTAGTGAGGTATAAATATACCTTAGGACTCTCTTAGGACCAGGTCACATGTTGGTATAAGCCTCTGTGGTCGGTTCATGAGTTATCCGAGTCTTTAGCGCATTTCCGTCATTCGCCTAAAAGTTGACCGTAACGGCCTTTTGAAATTAAAACGAGTATTTCGGACACGTGAACGGACCAAAACCTTGCTTGTTAAATTATAAGCATGTCCCTAAAGTTTCACGTCAATCCGAGCCATAGAATGAGAGTTATGCTAAAAGGCGCACCTTTAAGAAAGTTTTGTAATTAACGGCGCAATTAGCATAACGCTCATCTAACCCAAGTTTTCGGCACCAAAACTTTTACCCACTGTGGTAAAATAATATTTTGGGAATTTTAAAGATTTTTAATAAATTTTACCTTGCTCATAACCTGCGGTTATGGCTACGGTTCGGTTAATACCGAATATGCCCTTTTTGGCCAAAACGAGAGTTCTACAAGGTCTTTTGACCCGATTTCAATTGCCACTGGTTTTAAATAATAAATAAAGTATTTTAAGCTTTATAAGCTGTTCGGGAAACTCAGATTTCCTGTAGAACTCGAAAATCCCTTATAAAGTCTTTAAAATTGACCGAAAAGCCCCTACGGGGCATAATATTGACTTAAACTCGTTACGGGCATTACGGAAGGTATCCTACTGATACCAAAATACTTTTAAGGCATATTGACTTAGGAAATAAGCGTACGACTCTTATGGTTAACCGTTTCGCCTATTTGCGCACACGGTACGGCTCATGGAACTAGTTTTCGTGCAATAGCCGATACGGGTCAAATTATATTATTTGAACCCCAAAATCCAGAGTATGAACTATAAACCCATATAAAACAAGTCACTGAACTTGTTGGGTCCAAATCATACTCCATTCTCGGTTTTCGCCTTTTCGTGCGAATTAACCGTATCTATATATCGGAATCAACCGGTTTAAGCTACGGCTACTATAAGGACCGTTAGGATTCTAAGAGGTTAATTAAAACCTTCGTTCCAGATTAGGAGCCCCAGTAAAAGCTATCGGTGACTTGATCTAAATTAAGGATTAATACTTGCAAAGGTAAATACTTTTGACTTATTTCCCCTATATGGGCTTGGGTTACGGTATATTAATACCGCTTGATTGAGCATTATATTCATCCATCGCTTAGGTGGATAACTAAATAATATGATTGGCTCATTTAAACAGTTTTGTTGCTTATAAGCCTTTGGGGGGTTTAATGACCGTTGTCCCGGATATCCTCGGCATCATTTTACGAAATGGCCACGACCATCGACATCCCGGTGTAGGCGTACACCCGGTATAAAGTGTCGACATTAAAACTAAAAGACGTAGCCGTTGGTTTCTGTACTACGGTTTTACGCAACCGTGGTGTGTCTATAAATCTTTAACCCGGCACGACCCGGGCTACTGAACGCATAAAAGAACATGTAAAACGTTCACAAGATCATTATGAATTTTCCCAAGTTATAAAAGAGTTTGTGCCTTGTGCATTCAAATCAATTTTAATAAACATTTTCAAATGTGTCAGTTGAATGTATTTACCAGTGTAAACTGACGTATTTTCCCCAAAAAGATTAAGTGCAGGTACCTAAACGTAATTGGCTGGTATTAGCTCCCTAGCGTCGGGATAAGCCTCGCAAGCTTGATTGCAGTATCTAATGGAACAATATTTTACTTTTATTTACGATCCGCTGTGGATATATTCAACCCTGTAATACATTTTGATATTACAATCAGAGGTTGAAATTTATATATTTATCTTATGCTTCCGCTGTGCATTATATAATTGTGTGGTTTGACTATATTGTTGCCAACATCGTCACGGTAATCCCCCACCGGGCCCACCGGTGAGACACGTGGAAATCGGGGTGTGACAGGTTGGTATCAGAGCCAACATTGAGTGAATTAAACACTATCCTAATGTGTTTAATCTCAGTGACACAATTGCACATACTTGAGTCTAGACAAGAACTTAGGACAAATTCGGACTATTACTCCTTTTTGTCTTTATTTTCGATTTTGATTTTTAATAAGTTTTGAAGCAGGAAAATGCCACCTGTTATATTCCGAGGAAGAGGAAGGGGACGAAGAGGCCGAGGAGAAATCGTGACACATCACGATCAAGAAGCTGGACCATCTGGTACAAGACATCCTTCAATGACAAGGAGCGAAGAGCCACAACGACGAAGAGATCTGTACGAACCAGCGAGGCATTCCACTTCACACAGCTCGACGCCATCCTACCGGCACTCCTTTGGGCCAGATTCAGAAAATAATCCCAACAACCCACAACCTTCCTTCATACCTCTACAACGTTCGGTTTCGCACCGGAACTACGACGACCCTAGTCCATACTACGTAGCTCAGTTTAATCCGGCTGACTACATACAGGAACCTTCAGGTTTTGTTCCACTAGGGCCACAAGACCATTTTTCTGAAGATCCCATGGAGGAAGATGAGGATCCAACTGAACCAGCTCGTGGTACGCCCACGCATCCGATAGAAGTATCTGATGGATCTTCATATCATGGTCCGCAGTACCAAGGCCCAGACAGCTTTATGGCCTTGTTTGACCGACATGAGTGGTACAACACACCATCTCATCAGACATCGCAACCGAGACATCCACAGGATCCCTCTGAGGATTCACGCTTTGAGGCAGTTACGCCACCACCTCCGCCACCGGCACAACCAGTTATACCTGATCCGCCGAGGCGTAGGAGGACCAATGCTCGTATGTCTACACGAGGAGGAGGGGGTAACCACTTCAGCACTCCTCGACATTCTAGTAGTAGCCACTATCCGCCACTACATGAAGAAGGACCTTCAAGTCCTATACAAGAAGCGAACTCCGCACCTACTGCACGAAATTCGCCACCATTTGGGTATGACCAACCCATACCAGCTTACACAGGTCCAACGGCTTACAACCCGTTTGAACCGTCACAAGCACAATACAACTACGGATATGAGCGCGACCCATATGTGGTGTCGGCTAGATATAATGCGCGCTACCCTGACGGAGCACATGGAAGCATGGGACCACCGGATTACTCAGCTCATGGGTATCCAATACCTCCCAGACCTCCCGTTCTGCATCAAGCGCAACAACCACGTTTTTCTCCTCCTGAACAGGAAGAAATACTCCATCGACTAGATCGTGTGGAGAGAGAGTTCGAGGAAGAGAAGAAAAGCCACCGAGGATTTCTCAAGGGCTTGGCGAACCTACTAAAGGGCAAAAAGAAGAAACGTGACCACTAGCCCTTAATAGCTGTACTACTGTAATTTCTACTTTGAAATAAGTCCCTGTGTGGACAACTTATCGTATTTCAGTCCCTACGTGGACTTATCTTTAGTCCTTGCATGGACACTTATCTTATATTAGTCCCTGCGTGGACTTGTCACTTATTTTAAAACCTCTCTGGAGGTATGTATTATTTGAAAGACCCGTTTAGGGCAATATGTAATTGTATTTGAGATTTGGAATGTATGTTATGAGTTTTGTTTTAATATATATAAAAATAAATCAAAACCATTCCTTTTATATTGATCTGCCTAATAAAGAATCTTAAGGGGGTGAAACCTAGCTTGGGGTCTTTTAAGATCAGCCAAGATGGTACGACCTAGCTGAAAAGATTCTGATTCCCTGTTAACCTCTGTACGCATGTTAACATTCATGGCAGATGTGATTCGTTATAATCACGCACGTCATTCCTATACAATAATCCTTTAAGGATTTCAAAACCCAACTAAATGATATATAAATCGTGGGTTAAATCACCAACAAAGGTGATCAATATTATAAAGACATCCATTTAGCGATGCAATGCCTACGGGCCAATATTATAAAGACATCCATTTAGCGATGCAATGCCTACGGGCCAATATTATAAAGACATCCATTTAGCGATGCAATGCCTACGGGCCAATATTATAAAGACATCCATTTAGCGATGCAATGCCTACGGGCCAATATTACAAAGACATCCATTAGTGATGCGGTGCCTACGGGCCAATATTATAAAAACATCCATTAGTGATGCAGTGCCTACGGGCCAGTATTATTAAAACATCCATTAGTGATGCAGTGCCTACGGGCCAGAATTATCAGAACATCCATTAGTGATGTAGTGCCTACGGGCCAACCCTATTGAAGCATCCATTAGAGGTGTAGTGCCTATGGGCCATAATAATTGTCTTATAAGACAAAAGGCAGTAGTAGTCTACGACTCTCTGTCAGAAAGAGATAAAAGAACTACGGTTCAACTCTCTATGCCTTTGGTTCTCTGGAATCTCGGCTAATATTATAAAACATCATCGTGATTAGGCTTTATGCCGCCAATACTATTTATATAGTTGAAATAGGATATATTCAGATCCTAATATTTAATGAAATAAAAAGTTAACCAGATATGGTCTCTGTACCATGGTTGACAAATTGTCATAAAAGACAATTATATAATAATCTCCTAAATTAAAATTTTGTTATCTTCTGTAACAGATTCAAATTACAATGGCGGATCCCAATGGGGAGAACAGCCACACGAATGAAGATGACTATGACAATGCGTCAGTACATTTGACAGGCGCACAACTGAAGGCTCTGATCAACAATGCTGTTCAGGCAGCTATTGATCGTCAAAATACTGAGTCTCAAGGCAGATCTGTGTCAAAACCACACTCTAAACCAAAGACACACTCCAAACCACCCTCTGAACCCAAGAAAGATGACGACAAGCATTCGTCTACTGAGCACAGCGTTCACCGCGATAGAGAATACACTGATGCGTCCAGTGCTAAGGGTTGCACCTATAAATACTTTGTATCATGCAAGCCCCGTGAATTTACAGGGGAGAAAGGTGCGGTTGACTGTATAACCTGGCTGGACGAGATGGACACGATTGTGGACATCAGTGGGTGCGCTGAGAGGGACGTGGTTAAGTTTGTGTCCCAGTCATTCAAGGGCGAGGCCCTGGCGTGGTGGAGAGCTCTGGTGCAGGCTTCAGGTAAGTCTGCCTTGTACAAAATGTCATGGGGGGAGTTTATTACCCTCATAAAAGAAAACTACTGCCCTCAGCACGAGGTTGAGAAGATTGAGGCAGATTTTGTCTCACTGGTGATGACAAACCTGGATTGTCAAGCTTATCTGACAAGCTTCAACACTATGTCACGCCTGGTGCCATATCTTGTGACACCAGAGTCAAGAAGGATTGCCCGATTCATTGGGGGCTTAGAGCCGGCGATCAAGGCCAGCGTAAAGGCTTCTAGGCCAACGACCTTCAGGTCAGTTACTGACCTCTCCTTGTCTCTTACACTAGATGCTGTCCGTCTGAGGGCACAAAGGAGCAAGGAGGCTGAGAAGCGAAAGCGTGAGGATGATACCTCACGAAAGTCCGGTAAAAAGCACCGTGGAAACGGTGAGGGCAAGAAAGGGTCGGAGGCAAAGAAGGAGGGGCAAGCTGATGGAAGACCTTACTGCAAGGTCTGCAAGAAACCTCACTCCGGGAAGTGTAGGTTTGCGTCTGGTTCGCAGTCGCAACAAAGGACTCCACCCTGTGGGCTATGCAAGTCCAAGGAGCATAAGACAGTGGAGTGTAAAAAGATAAAGGACGCAACCTGCTATAATTGTAATGAAAAGGGGCACATAAAGAGTAATTGCCCGAAGTATGCCAAGAAGGCGGAAGAAACGAAGAAATCAAATGCGAGAATTTTTCGTTTGGATGCAAAGGAAGCGGTCAAGGACGACACTGTGCTTACAGGTACTTTTCTCGTAAATAATATATTTGCAAGAGTACTGTTCGATTCTGGCGCTGATAAGTCCTTTGTAGACCAGAAATTTTGCCAACTACTAAATATGCCAATCAAAACCCTTGACGTAAAATACGAAGTAGAATTAGCAGACGGCACGATAGAAACCGTCTCTACCGTTCTAGAAGGATGTGAAATGTCCATTAGGAACCATTCTTTTCCTTTATCTCTACTTCCTTTCAAACTTGCGGGTTTTGACGTTGTGCTAGGCATGGACTGGTTATCTCGTAATCAGGCCCAAATCATTTGTGGCAAGAGGCAAATAGTTTTAAAGACTCCGAGTGGTGAATCTCTTACCATTCGAGGGGATACGCATTACGGATTACCCGAAGACGTATCTATGCTGAAAGCTTCAAGGTGTTTGAACAGAGGCTGTGTAATTTACATGGCTCAAGTGATAATTGAAGAACCAAAGCCGAAGATCGAGGATCTTCCTGTCATTTCTGAATACCCCGAGGTTTTTCCTGAAGAACTACCTGGTTTGCCACCAGATAGACAAGTGGAGTTCAGAATTGACATCATTCCTGGAGCAGCTCCGATAGCCAGAGCACCTTACAGATTAGCGCCAACGGAAATGAAGGAACTGAGGACCCAGTTGGAGGAACTGCTGGCGAAGGGTTTTATCAGACCTAGTTCATCTCCCTGGGGAGCTCCTGTCCTTTTTGTAAAGAAGAAGGACGGGTCAATGCGTTTATGCATTGATTATAGAGAGCTGAACAAAGTTACCATAAAGAATAGATATCCCTTACCAAGGATCGATGATCTATTCGATCAGCTGCAAGGAGCAAGCTACTTCTCCAAAATCGACTTAAGGTCGGGTTATCATCAACTAAGGGTCAGAGATGAAGATGTACACAAGACTGCATTTAGGACTCGATATGGTCATTACGAGTTCTTAGTGATGCCTTTTGGGCTCACAAATGCACCAGCTGCGTTCATGGATCTCATGAATCGCGTTTGCAAGCCATACTTGGACAAATTCGTCATAGTCTTCATTGACGATATCCTTATCTATTCCAAGAATCAAGCTGACCACGAGAAGCATCTCCGTTGCATTCTCGAATTACTACAACGTGAGAAACTCTACGCCAAATTCTCGAAATGTGAATTCTGGCTAAGAGAAGTTCAGTT
The DNA here is from genome assembly GCF_002127325.2 of Helianthus annuus. Classification (NCBI taxonomy): domain Eukaryota; kingdom Viridiplantae; phylum Streptophyta; class Magnoliopsida; order Asterales; family Asteraceae; genus Helianthus; species Helianthus annuus. The sequence continues at coordinate 154,148,160 of NC_035446.2, read as the reverse complement.
TTTAGGACACGTTGTGAGTGAGCGTGGTATCCAAGTGGATCCCGCTAAGGTAGAGGCGGTCATGAACTGGCAAGAGCCAAAGACGCCTACCGAAATTCGTAGCTTCCTGGGTTTAGCAGGATACTACCGAAGATTTATTGAAAATTTTTCGAGGATTGCTGCGCCTTTGACTTCCCTGACCAAGAAGAAAGAAAAGTACATTTGGGGCCCGAAGCAGCAAGAGTCCTTCGAAATACTGAAGCAAAAGCTAAGCAACGCACCTGTGTTAACATTACCGGAAGGTACAGATGAATTCGTAGTTTACTGCGATGCATCACATACAGGCATGGGGTGTGTGCTTATGCAGAAGGGCAAGGTGATTGCCTATGCTTCAAGGCAATTAAAAGTGCATGAAAAGAATTACACCACCCATGATTTGGAGTTGGGTGCCGTTGTATTTGCACTTAAGTTGTGGAGGCACTACCTTTATGGCATTAAATTTGTGGTTTATTCTGATCACAAAAGCCTCCAGCACCTGTTCAACCAGAAGGAGTTGAACATGAGACAGCGCCGTTGGATGGAAACCCTGAATGATTATGACTGCGAAATCAGGTACCATCCCGGCAAGGCGAATGTAGTCGCCGATGCATTGAGCAGAAAAGAAAGGGTAAAACCCATTCGAATCAATGCCAAGAGCATTGAAGTTAAAAATAATTTGATTGAAAGGATTTTGGCTGCACAGCGAGAGGCTGTGTTGGAAGCTAATTATCCTAATGAAAAGCTGGGAGTAACTGCGGAGCAGTTGACTCTCAGCAAGGATGGAATTCTTAGGCTGAATGGACGTATATGGGTTCCGATTTATGGGGGACTACGAGATGTTGTTCTCCAGGAAGCCCATAGTTCCAAATACTCAGTCCATCCTGGTGCTGATAAAATGTACCAAGACTTAAAGGCAAATTATTGGTGGATAGGCTTGAAAAAGTCTGTAGCCGCCCATGTAGCAAAGTGCTTGACTTGTGCTCAAGTCAAAGCCGAGCACCAAAAGCCGTCTGGCTTGCTACAACAGCCTGAACTTCCCGAGTGGAAGTGGGAATGCGTAACTATGGACTTCATAACCAAGTTACCCAAGACCAGGAAAGGAAACGATACAATATGGGTCATAGTCGATAGGCTGACTAAATCAGCTCACTTTCTACCCATCAAGGAGACGTATAGCTCCGATATGTTAGCCCAACTTTATGTTGATAAGATTGTAGCCTTACACGGCATACCTGTGTCTATTATTTCCGACAGGGATACTAGATACACATCTCACTTCTGGAAGAGTTTCCAGCAATCTTTGGGCACGCGTTTGAATTTTAGTACGGCTTACCATCCACAGACGGACGGACAAAGTGAGCGTACTATCCAAACGCTAGAAGACATGCTTCGTGCATGTGCGATCGATTTAGGTGGTAACTGGGATAAAAACCTACCCCTGATCGAATTCTCCTACAATAATAGCTACCACACCAGCATAAAGGCTGCGCCTTTTGAGGCATTATATGGTAGGAAATGTAGATCGCCTGTTTGTTGGGCGGAAGTAGGAGAGGTCCAATTATCGGGACCAGAGATTGTTTTCCAGACGACGGACAAGATTGTCCAGATCCGGGAACGTCTCAAGGCTGCCCGCGATAGGCAGAAGAGCTACGCTGATCCAAAGCGTAAGGATTTTCACTTCGAAGTGGGTGAAAAAGTATTACTTAAGGTGTCGCCCTGGAAGGGGGTGATGCGTTTCGGCAAGAAAGGCAAGCTGAGTCCGAGATACATAGGACCTTTTGAGGTCATTGAACGAGTCGGATCAGTTGCCTATAAACTGAACTTGCCTGAAGAGCTCAATGGAATTCACAATGTGTTCCACATCTGCAATCTCAAAAAGTGCTTCGCCGACGAATCGTTGGTGATTCCACACACAGATGTGCATATAGATGAGAGCTTAAAGTTTATAGAAAAACCTTTGTCGATTGAGGATCGACAGGTGAAGAAGCTTCGCAGAAAGCACGTACCGATTGTTAAGGTCAAATGGGATGCTCGTAGAGGTCCTGAATATACGTGGGAAGTCGAAGCTACAATGAAAGAAAAATACCCCTATTTATTTGAGTAAATCTCGGGTCGAGATTTATTTTAAGGGGGTGAGGATGTAACACCTCGAAATTTTGTGTCCAATGATGTGTTAACACGTGTCATTTGATTACACGTGGCATCTATAATAAATAAAGGACTAATTTTGACAAACCTTGAAAGTATATATAAATTCGAGGGTTATAAATGTCAACAAGGGTAAATATACTGTATAGTATCCCTAAATAATGCTTAAACCTTCAATCGAATAAATTATAGATCGTACAAAAATAAAACGCGGAAGAAAGTGAGAGATTACAAACTACAGGGGTTAACTGTGTCAACATGTTTAATAATACCTCTGAGTGACCCTTTAACGTTCCCAAGACTTTGTAACGGTATTATACCCTCACTAAAATAATATATATGAATTTCCCGAAGTTTCGATATGAAACGAGAAAGTTACGATCGAATTCGTAGAAGAAGGGTTAAAAGCGTCAACAGTGAAAGTTAAGGCTTTCCAATATAATTAATAAATAAACCGGGGACTTAATAATGCGGGTAATTAACACGAGGCCCCTATCGGTAAATAACCGAGGGCCAAACCGCAAAGTTACCCCTTCAGAACCGAAAGGCCAGGTAAATCATTACGAAAGATTTCGTTATTAATGGCCCGATTCTGTCATCATTATAAAAAGATTTGAAAATTCTGAAAATATAACCCCACGCGACCCGCGTAATGTCTCAACATAAGTTGAGGCGGGCCGCGAGCCCCCTCTATTACGCGTCTGATTCTTAACCTTTAGGCGACCCGCGTAAAAGAGCATGGGAACTCCCATGCGGGCCGCGTAAAGTGCCCAGATGCAGAAAAATGGTAACTACTTGGCTTTTGGAACTTGTGAACGATTATGCATGTAATTATGGGGCATGGGCACCCTACAAATGACCCATACATTTAGGGGACAACTACCCATCAGCTCTGGACTGATAGTAGTGCTTGTAATGATCATAAGTTGCCTTCTTTGGCTATAAATAGCCACTTCTTGTGCATTACCAATCACACAACTCACAAACACTTATAACTGATCATTCAAGAGCTCTCTAGCTTTCCCTTCTGTTCTCTCATCAAGAGTTAACTTCTGTAAGTCGTTCATAACCATTTTGGTTTCACATTTCCATAGTTATAGCCTATAAACGCAACCGTCGTAACTAACGGTTGTCATTGCAATATCTTGCAAACGATTCAGTCTTATGACGAATCAAAAATGGTTATGAGTTGGTATTTATGTGGGTATTAAACCTCTAAAATGGTTCCCCCTGATCACCACTCTAACTATGTCAATTATCGAGTCAAACGTGCGGTTAAAAAGTCAACAGAAAGCTATTTTAGCAATTTAAGCATAATCTGTAATATATATGTTATGGAACCTGTTTTGACAATCATAAATCATGGTAATAAGTATATAAACTTGTTTACGCTCGTTTGAATCGATCATTTACTATATAGAACCGGTTCGGAGCCGAAAGTCGCAAAAGTTTGACTTTTGTTTTGACTTCAGTTCTGACCCGTTTTAGTGAGGTATAAATATACCTTAGGACTCTCTTAGGACCAGGTCACATGTTGGTATAAGCCTCTGTGGTCGGTTCATGAGTTATCCGAGTCTTTAGCGCATTTCCGTCATTCGCCTAAAAGTTGACCGTAACGGCCTTTTGAAATTAAAACGAGTATTTCGGACACGTGAACGGACCAAAACCTTGCTTGTTAAATTATAAGCATGTCCCTAAAGTTTCACGTCAATCCGAGCCCTAGAATGAGAGTTATGCTAAAAGGCGCACCTTTAAGAAAGTTTTGTAATTAACGGCGCAATTAGCATAACGCTCATCTAACCCAAGTTTTCGGCACCAAAACTTTTACCCACTGTGGTAAAATAATATTTTGGGAATTTTAAAGATTTTTAATAAATTTTACCTTGCTCATAACCTGCGGTTATGGCTACGGTTCGGTTAATACCGAATATGCCCTTTTTGGCCAAAACGAGAGTTCTACAAGGTCTTTTGACCCGATTTCAATTGCCACTGGTTTTAAATAATAAATAAAGTATTTTAAGCTTTATAAGCTGTTCGGGAAACTCAGATTTCCTGTAGAACTCGAAAATCCCTTATAAAGTCTTTAAAATTGACCGAAAAGCCCCTACGGGGCATAATATTGACTTAAACTCGTTACGGGCATTACGGAAGGTATCCTACTGATACCAAAATACTTTTAAGGCATATTGACTTAGGAAATAAGCGTACGACTCTTATGGTTAACCGTTTCGCCTATTTGCGCACACGGTACGGCTCATGGAACTAGTTTTCGTGCAATAGCCGATACGGGTCAAATTATATTATTTGAACCCCAAAATCCAGAGTATGAACTATAAACCCATATAAAACAAGTCACTGAACTTGTTGGGTCCAAATCATACTCCATTCTCGGTTTTCGCCTTTTCGTGCGAATTAACCATATCTATATATCGGAATCAACCGGTTTAAGCTACGGCTACTATAAGGACCGTTAGGATTCTAAGAGGTTAATTAAAACCTTCGTTCCAGATTAGGAGCCCCAGTAAAAGCTATCGGTGACTTGATCTAAATTAAGGATTAATACTTGCAAAGGTAAATACTTTTGACTTATTTCCCCTATATGGGCTTGGGTTACGGTATATTAATACCGCTTGATTGAGCATTATATTCATCCATCGCTTAGGTGGATAACTAAATAATATGATTGGCTCATTTAAACAGTTTTGTTGCTTATAAGCCTTTGGGGGGTTTAATGACCGTTGTCCCGGATATCCTCGGCATCATTTTACGAAATGGCCACGACCATCGACATCCCGGTGTAGGCGTACACCCGGTATAAAGTGTCGACATTAAAACTAAAAGACGTAGCCGTTGGTTTCTGTACTACGGTTTTACGCAACCGTGGTGTGTCTATAAATCTTTAACCCGGCACGACCCGGGCTACTGAACGCATAAAAGAACATGTAAAACGTTCACAAGATCATTATGAATTTTCCCAAGTTATAAAAGAGTTTGTGCCTTGTGCATTCAAATCAATTTTAATAAACATTTTCAAATGTGTCAGTTGAATGTATTTACCAGTGTAAACTGACGTATTTTCCCCAAAAAGATTAAGTGCAGGTACCTAAACGTAATTGGCTGGTATTAGCTCCCTAGCGTCGGGATAAGCCTCGCAAGCTTGATTGCAGTATCTAATGGAACAATACTTTACTTTTATTTACGATCCGCTGTGGATATATTCAACCCTGTAATACATTTTGATATTACAATCAGAGGTTGAAATTTATATATTTATCTTATGCTTCCGCTGTGCATTATATAATTGTGTGGTTTGACTATATTGTTGCCAACATCGTCACGGTAATCCCCCACCGGGCCCACCGGTGAGACACGTGGAAATCGGGGTGTGACATCGATGATTTAAAAGTGTGGTTGGTTTTGACTTGTTTGTCTGATTTGGTGAAGTATCGAAGACAGGAGAAAGAGGGAGACATAAGACTAAGATCTTAGTTGGGCCTCACCAGATCGTATCGTCGACTTTAAAACTTGGGCTCTCTAAAAATTGAGGTTTGTTTGTCTATCATTTTTCGTGAGTTGCAGAGTGGGGTCGAGTGTTCGCGAAGATGATTTGAACCGCGCTTCTAAATGTCAACGTCAAAATTCGTACGAATTCGGGAGCGCGCGGGATGATGAAAACAAGAGATGATGAAAACTTGATTTTTTTTTAAAAAAAAAAAATGTGGGGTAGTCACGGTTACCGATGCAAATGGCAAAAATGGTAACGCGACTATAATGGGCCAAAAACAACACGGTATGTTCGCTTCCGCTCGTCATTCAATGAAAATTGATGACAGTTCCGCTCAATGAAGGGAATTGGTGAACATTTGACGACAGTTTCTTTGAAGTGGAGAGAATCTGTTAAGGTTTAGAGATTTTACCAAAGAAATGGGGGGATAAAAATTTTCATATGTTGAATTTCTTCGGTAAATTTCTAAACGCAATCACGGGTGGTAGAGTTTGTGATTTTCTGGTGATACATACGGTTCTGCGTGGAATGTTTTGCTCAGAAAAGTGCATTACTTGGTCGATTCCACAAAGACGGTTTACAGAAGATAGTTTACCAGAAATCTCTATCAATGTAGTATGCTTGAAGATCAAGACTTGATGCAGTTGTTATAGAATGGAACCCTTATCAAATGCCGGTTGGAGTATTGGAAGATCAGCGGAAGATCGGTCAATTGAGCCTTTTGAGGAAATTGCACAACACTCAACACGGATATGCGTACTTTGAGGGGGAAATATTATACAATGAGCATCAAGATACTACTTACCTGGATCATCGGTCAAGGGGGAATTTGTTAACACAGAGAAGATGAATACTTGACTGAAGATCGATTGCAGTTGCATGTTCAGCATTCGACAGCAACGGACAAGGGGGAATTTGTTGATGCAGATTTTGTGTCCGATGCTTGTCAAATAGATTAGTTATTATTTTACGCTGAATTTGTAATAGTTAGTGAAACGGTCTATCGAACGTGTATAGACCCACTCGTTTGAAGTGGTCAAACGAGAGGGTTATTCGGTTGACCGTGTGTGTTTGCTAGACAAATTATGGTTGTATATGTTGGTGTCGAAGGATAAGGCATCGAAGGATTATGTATATCCTTCGATGAGCTCGAAAGATATCCATCGAAGGATGGACCTCGAAGGATATGTGATCCTTCGAGGTATGTGTGTATCTTTCGAAAGCTGGATGGTCGACAGATGATCTATCGACCAGTCAGTTTAATCCTTCGACCGTGCAACCTGTGTTTGGTATAAATACCAACACCTTGTCATTTGCAACACAAGAGTGAGAGCACAAGTGTGTGCAAGAGAGTGAGTGGAGGTTTGAGACCTCACCGGGAGAAATCACCACTTGGTTTCTCCCCGGATGTATACTTCTTTGGTATTAGTTCGGTTATCATGTAATCGGGCCGACTTGTAATGTTTACTACCGGATTAATACAAAGTTTGTTTGTTTATCCTCTCTTATCTTCTTCCATCTATGAACATAATCATGAAAATCACGGTTTTGATCCCGAAACACGGACCTACAATAACCTAGTTCCCTATAACCATTGGCTCTGATACCAACTCTTCTGTCACACCCCGGCCGCGTATAACATGCAACCGCGGCGGAAACGCCGGGGAGTGTTGTGGACAGAATTAAATTGTTTCATAACCATGGCATACAAGTTGTATTTTATTTATAAACAAAGGTGTTACATTGTCTTGGAAAGAGAGTACGGAAATCAAAACATAATTAAGCTAGTTCAAACTTCATTTTTAGGCTCTAAGGCACAGGTCCGCCCTAGAATCATGATCATCGTCCTATGGAATAGCTCCTGAAAACACATGTGAAAGTAGGTACGTCAGCATAAAAATGCCTGTGAGATACATAGGTTTTGTGAAAATGGGATTCATGACTTGAGTTTAAAGAATGTTTAATAACAGTCAGTCATGAACCTTGTAATTTGTCTTGCTTTGTAAACCATTTGAAAAACGATAACATCAAATGATATGTATAGATAAGTGCAAGGTTAAATGAATAACCAAGTAAAATGCGTTGAATAAGATAAGTTGTTTGTGAAAATAATGTCTTGTGAAGTATATGTTACTTATGTAAAATGTAATATGTCTAAACTGAAATGACTTGGATAACGCCACGATATGTAATATTATACAAACATTTATATATAGGAAGTACCAGCGGCGTATCCACCATGTTTGTATCATATTACATACGCCACGTTACTTAAATCATTTACCCAAACCAATCCGCCATGTAAATTGTTCATGTGTAAACCAAATGTCAAGTGTTATTGTGTAAACCATGTCAAATGTTTATGTTTAAATGTAAACCACCAATGTGTATGTCAATGTCAACGTGTTTATGTTCAATGTAAATCATGTAATGTGTAATCCCAAAATGTACCATGTATGGTAAGCGAAATGTATCAACTTAAACCATATGCACAAAACAAGTCGTTGAAGTAAAACGTGGTTTAAATCAGCGTTATGTTCTGCGGGAAATGCATGCTCTATTGATATTAACATTTATGCGGTATTGTAAACTATGCATACATCCAAGCCTTGAGACTGCGGCGATAAACCCTTAAACAAATTAAAGGTTTATCTAAGTTATGTATATCGAATTCGGTCATTCCTTCCAGTCCTATCAAACCCAGGACTTCAGGAATGGGAGTTGTCAATTCCTATGGTACCACTACCTACTAACGAACGGCGTAGCTAGTGTTAATGAATGTATTGTCCCATGTTAAACAAACCAAATGTCATAACAAAATGAAGGCATGTGCCCATATGCTGAGTAAACATATGCAGCAGAAATGTTCATGTAAATCAATGTGTCCATATGCTGAGTAAACATATGCAACAGAAATGTTCATGTAAATCAATGTGTCCATATGCTGAGTAAACATATGCAACAGAAATGTTCATGTAAATCAATGTGTCCATATGCTGAGTAAACATATGCAACAGAAATGTTCACGTAAATCAATGTGTCCATATGCTGAGTAAACATATGCAACAGAAAATGTAATGTAAATCAATGTACTAAGTACGCACACAATGGGCATACATAGCATAAAATGTAATGAAATCGTGTACTATAATGTACTAACAACATAGCAGGCATATGATGTAAAAACATGGAAAGCATGAATGTAACAGATAGGCACATGTGTTTCACCCCAAAACAGTTTGGAAAACAGTAAAAGATGGGGTTCTATGTACTCACCTGAGGTTGCTTTGTTGTTCTTGTGAAATAACCAGGTAATGCGAGAGGTCACGGAATATCAACGGCACCTAATAGGTAGCTATGTTAATATACCGGACCAAATCGGAAGATCGGATAGTACGCGGGTTCGTAAACCAAACGAGTATGGAGACTCGTGTAATATGGTTCAACAAAGCCTACATACTAAAATGAAACTTAACCTAAGTGCTTACGGTCCAGCACGACCCGTTTAGGTAGCTTATGCACCTTACGCGTCGTTCGCGTAGAACGCGTTCGGAACGCCTAACATTGCGACCACAAGGTATAACCTCGGAAGGTTATAGCTATGGTCACCTAATATGTTTGGTCGGATCCTAAAGATCGACCAAATGGGTCGGGTTCGAAAGTATAAGCGATGGTTTAGATCGCTTACCTTACGACCCTATATAAGCACTATACTAAACGTGACGAGCTAAGCATGTTAGAACATGCTTAACTTAGTTTAGAAAACAGGTTTGACATCAAAACAAACGGCTTTGATGCTCACGAGTAGTTTGGTTACAAAATATGCAAGAATGCACATTTTGGCCGAAACTACGACTCGTCACTGAGCCTAGATAACGTGGTGATCAGTAGGTATGGTCACTATGGACCATAACCATCGTGATCACGCTCACGTTATGAAGTTCCATGAACTTCGCATCGACCATAAGCTGGTCAATGCAGAAAGTCAACAAAACGTTGACTTTCGGACTCGAAAAGCGAATAAAAGAGCGAAAGAAGACTTACGGAGGGTCCCCGAGTGCAAATCAAGATCAAACAGCTCAGGTATGAAACAATGGTTTCAACTTAGAGCTTTAGGATCTGATTTTGTGATTTTTACACTAAAGGGGGGGGGTATTTATAGGAAAAGTGGAACCGTTAGGATCGTTTTATCGAATATCGTGCCTTGATCTCGTGCGTACATGTGTCCAGTGGATAAGTTCAGTGAACTTGACCCTTGGCTCTTCATTGGGTGAAAAGGCATTGCCCCTTGATCGAACGAAAGGCCAGATTCTGCATTAAATGCAAAATCTTTCTGTCAGACATCCCCACGCGGCCCGCCTCACATTTGGGCAAAACTCACGCGGGCCGCCTGGCCCTCTCTGATCTGCACCACTTGCAGAATTTACACATTTGGTCCCTGTTGCGTGTTTAAGCTATTTCCAGCCCTTCTAAGACCTGTAAAGCCATCTTTAAGGCCCTAAAATGATGCCTAAACATTGTGGACATGAAACATGCCCAAAAATATGTCGGATGTCGGTTCGTTTGGCCGTACGATCGCGATGTTCGCTTAATTACGACGGAATGCGCATAAGCGTGAAAGACGATCCAAATGACGCGACGAATGGATTTTTCTCATGCCAAACACTAAGGCATAATATAAGGATGCTTACATAAATTTTTGGATGTCCGGATGTATTCAGAACGTAAGTTATGTGCGAAAGTGCAAACTTATGCACTTTTTGACACTTTTAGTCCCTGAATGATCCAAAAGTTTGTTTTAGCATACCAAACCCCTCAAAGCCTATTTCTAAGCTATGTAAAGGATATTTATGGTATGTTTAACTTATGGACATGTTCCGGAATGTCCGTTACAGTTCAAATTGGCATACTTTCACAGTTTGTCAAGTTTAGTCCCTGTAAGCGAATTAACTTGTTTTTGCTATACCAAAGCCTTCAAAACTTATTTCCTAGTTATGTAAAGGTCATTTAAGGTACGTTGAGTATATGTTGATGTTCCGGAGTATTTGTCGCATTAAACTGAGTACGTTTACGCACTAGTTAACGTATAACTCTCCAGAAAGCGATGTAGAGTTTGAAATTGAACAAAAGTCAAAACACGAAAAATGTAAAACACAATGAAACAAACATTGGGATCAAATTACATTATTTTATTGATAATAGAACTGTTCATGATGATTACAAGCACAAATGTTACAATACACATTGAAGATGCTTAAGAACATAAAATTTGAACAGGAACTCTCTAAAGCTAGGTTACGATCACTTACTAAATAGTAATGATAAATCTTATGGTTAGAAGCTCCAGATATAACTATCTCCACTTTTCTTCTGTTATGCTGGTGTCCACATATCAATCCTCAATATCTTATATTATCAAAATCTTAAAATCCTCATTTACTAAAGGATCATATGGATAAAGGGTTCTTAAGTCAAGAATGCTCACCCAACTTATGAAAATGGTTAATGCTATCTATTGTGAATTTTCAAATCTTCTTTTCTTCCCTGGTTTGCTAAATTTTTCATAGGATCATCAAACACCTCTGATCAAAGTTAAAAAAAAAACGAAATCAACAAAACTTCAAATCCAAACAAAACATTATTGCTGAAAACGAAACAGATGGGGTTCGTTGATCGTAACCTTAGCCGCCGGTATTCAAATCAGATCGGTTCTGCAATAGAACCCTAGTTGAAGCCGCCACTACTTGAGCTCAAACCAAAGGAACCCTTGATCGATCATATGCCTAGAAGGGCGAATGGAGTATAGGATGTTTGTGAGGATATGATGAAGAATCCATTGGAATACAGAGATTGAAGAAGAAAAATGAAACCCTAGACCACCGATTCCCCAAATAGGAATAAAATTTAGCAGTTCTTCCCCAAATTTTCTACAATAGTTAAAAAAGTAACATCAAACAAAGGAATAAGGATGAAGAAGCAACAAACCCTAGTTTTGCAGAAAACTAAAATCGTTCTTTTTTCCTGTTGAATCCAGAAATACATCGTCAAATCATCAGTTGCATTCAAATCCATTGGGATTCGCCGGTTGGGAACGTCATTTGGGATTCACCGGTGTTTTTGGTGATTTCTGAACTATTACAATTATGACCAATTATTTCTCTCTTATCGATTTCTCTCCTAATCTCTTCGCTTTCCTTTCCTTTCCTTGAGTACCTGAAAAGCTTTGGACAATTAACGCAGGAGAGGGTTTTCCCATGTAAATTTACCATTATAACCCTGAGGTGTCTTAAAATATTGAGCCCTTTCCCATTCTACCCCTCTAAAACGTGCTATATTTTTGTACATATTGTTTCAAAACTTGTACACAATGTAAAATTACATTTCAGTACATCACTTCTCCTTTTTAATATAGTATAGATATATATATATATATATATATATATATATATATATATATATTGCTCAAAATGATAACCAAAAGTGAGGATTAGCTCCAAGGTTGATGTAGTGTAAATGTTTGATCTTCTTAAAAGCATAGAGTCGAATACGAATCTTAACAGAATTACATCCCAAAACTAATCCATAAACAATAACACATAACAATTGCATTACTAAGAGCAATAACTATTCTTCACAAAAATTGACCACAAATGTCCTCCGACACAGATGATAAAAATCCGGTTTAAAAACATATATCGCAGATATCGATTAAAGACCTACAGTTGAAGGCACTAAAAAGGAAGATGAAAAAACCTAAAGGCAAACCTCAATGTCGGCAACTGCAGCGACACAGTAGTCAGTCACCGGAGCACCCATACCCGCGTGATAGTGAAGATAGATGGGAAGCCCCCGAATGATTCAAGAATCAAGATCATATCTCTCTCTTGCGGTTTTGCATACTCGATTGTCGTCGCTAAGAATTAGGGGCGGCTGTCTAGACTTGCGGCTACCGCCGCTGCTACTTGCCACCGTCACCTTCTCGTTTTGGTTCGTCGTGCGCCATCGTTACATTGTCGAACGCCGCCTTTTGCCACCGTGGTGGTGGTGGTTTTGGTTTTCCGGCGACGTTGTGTAGTTTGTGTGCCTGTTAAGCTTAGGTGTGCTTTCCCCACTTGTACATTAAACTAAATTGTGCATCATTAACTTGTAAAAAATGAATAGTGCAATTACCTCACAAAGTGAAACTACAAATTAATATAGGGGAAATATCGCACATGATTAAAATAGCATTATGTTTATGGTGCTGCTACCCTATGTTTATATCAAATGAATAATGGGATACTATAAAATAAAAAGTAAAATTTGTTTAAGTATGATAAGAAAAGATTTTAATCTTTCATTTTTCAAATCAATATTTAAAATAAAAATGTAAGAAAAAAAGGAGTGACATTCTTGAAAAAACATATTTATTAACTTTCTCTCTCCACATGTAAGACGCATGCATATTCCTCCTCATTTTAAACGTCCATAACTTTTTTTACGAAATTATTTTTTCTAAAAAATTGCATACAAGGTGAATAATATAATCGGTGTAGGATAAAATAAAAGGTTAATTACGGCTAAATAGGATTAGAAAAGATCTTAACATTGTGTTTTTCAAATCAACGATTAAAACGAAAATGTAGGAAAAAAAGGACTCACATTCTTGGAAAGACATATTTGTTAACTTGCTATCTCCTTATACAAGGCACATGCATATTTCCCCCTCATTTTTTAAACGTCCATAACATTTTTATACGACATTATTTTTTTTTAAATTGCACCATGAAATCGAGTATTTATTTATCTTTAATTTGAGTACCATGTTGTTATATAAAAATATGACAACTAAAAAGCCCCCAAAAATCGTGTTGTATTTATATGTTCTATAACATTTTTGTAATAGGTTTTTGAACTACATTTTTTGTGATCAATTTTGTGTGCTACATCTTTTACTAAATTTTTTGTGCTGCATTTTTTACTAGATTTTTTGTGCTAGAGTTTTTTGTACGAGACTTTTTGTGTTATATTTTAGAGAAAACAAAAGGGTGAGGGTTTGTGTTTTAGGACCAAAATATTCTTTCATCCTACTTATAAGAAGCAGTGGCGGGCCTAAGAATTTTTTTATGGGGGGCGGTTATCTATTGCTAAATACTAAAAAAATGGTCCGGTTTAAGTCGGGTAAAACTTGTTATGTCGGCGAAAACAAATGTTTAATTTAATAGCTTAAAGAATAATCTAGCAACAAGTTTTAAAAAATAGTTCCATGATAGGGTCAGGATATAATAGGAAGTTTTTTTTTTTTTTTTTGCTAGAAAGGCTAGAAAGTAATCTTGACCATCAATTGATTTAATCAAGGGCTAAGATTAAATGAGTGAAATTGAAGAAAAAAAAGGAGGCGTGTGGGTTTGTGTATGGGCATTCTAGTCAATCCAGTGCAATAGTTTCTTACTCCTCAAATCCCCCCCCTCCCATTTTTTAAACGTTAATAACTCTTTCATACGATATTATTTTTTTATAAAAATTGCACAAAAAACGAGTGTTTTTTTATCTTTAAAACAAGTATACTATTGCTATATTTTCAAAAACCCAGTTGCGTAAAACGTAATGGACAAAAAGCTTAAAAATGACTTTTTTCAAAAACGCAATGGATCAAAAACACAAAGAAATGTCTTATTTCTAAAACGCAATGGCCTAAAAACACAAAAATGTTCTTTCTAAAACGCAATGGACTGAAAACACATAAAAATGTGTTTTACCTAAAACGCAATGGACTAAAAACACTTCAAAATGTGTTTTTCTAAAACGCAATAGACCAAAAACACAAAAAATGTCTTTTTTTCTAAAACGCAATGGTGTAAAAACACACAAAAAAAAGTATTCTTTCTAAAACGCATTGGACTGAAAACACATAAAAATGTGTTTTACCTAAAACGCAATGGACTAAAAACACTTCAAAATGTGTTTATCTAAAACGCAATGGACCAAAAAACACATAAAATATTTTTTTTCTAAAACGTAATGGCCTAAAAACACAAAAGAAAGTTTTCTTTCTAAAACGCAATGGACTGAAAACACACAAAAATGTGTTTTACCTAAAACGCAATGGACTAAAAACCCTTCAAAATGTGTTTTTCTAAAACGCATTGGACTAAAAAACACATAAAAATGTGTTTTCCGAAAACGCAATAGATAAAAACACAAAAGGAAGTGTTTTTTTCTAAAACGCAATGGACTAAAAACACATAAAATGTGTTTTACTTAAAAGGCAATGAACTAAAAACAGAATAAAATGCGTTGTTTTTAAAATCCAATTGTAACACCTTGAAAATTTGCGTCCTATGAAGTAATGACACGTGTCATAAGTTTGCACGTGGTAATAAATGTCATAGAAGGACTAAAGTTGACAAACATAGAAAGTATGTGAATTCAAGGGTTCAAAATGTCAATAAGGGATAAATGTACTTCACAATAACCCGACATGATGCTCGTACCTTCAGACGAATGAATCATGGATCATACGGAACGAAATGTGGAAGAAAGTGAGAGATTACAAGCTACAAGGGATAAATGTGTCAATATGTTTAAGTTATACCTCTGAGTGACCCTTTATCAAACCCGAGGCTTTGTAACGGTAAAGTATGCTCACTAGAATGCACGATATAAATTTCATCAAGTTCCGTTATAATATGAGAAGGTTATGACCAAGTTCGTTTATGAAGGGTTAAAAGCGTCAAACATTGAAAGTTACGACTTTTCGGGTAGTAATAAACTAACCGAGGATTAATATGTTGGGTAAAAGTCACGAGGCCCTTATACGTAAATAAGAAAGGCCCAAAATGCAAAGTTACCCCTCCGTAAATCCAAGAGCCAACTGCAATAATTGTAAAAGATTTGAAAAATCTTACAGCAGGTCTCAGGCGGGCCGCGTAAAGGTTAGAAAGGGCTTTACGCGGGCCGCGCTAGCAGTAAAAGATATGGGCTCTGACAGGAAGATTCAGGCGGGCCGCGTAAGAGTTGAAGGATCATTGACGCGGGCCGCGTCAGCCTCCCAGATACAGAAAATGCGGACAGAAGCACTGTTTGGTGTTTTAACCGACTCTAGACATTATTACAAGAGCATGGGCGCCCCCTAAACGACCCCTAGCACTCAGGGACACTTGTTGGTGATCAGGGAACCCTTGTAGCCTTAGTTGTAATGATCCTAAGCTCTCAAATTCACTATAAAAGGCCATGAGATGCACACATTGTAACCACACCTCATTCCTTCACTTCTGATCATTTCTGGAGCTCAAGTGTTCTCTCTAAGCATCTCTGGTCATGCATAGGACTTCAGTAAGTGTGCTCAACCCTTCTTAGTTAAGTTTTTGCTTAGTTATTGCTTAAAAGTCAATCCGTCGTAATTAACGATTGACTTAACGATTAATCACAAATGGTCCAGTGATTAGTCGAATCAAAGGTAGTTATATGTTGGTAATTATGTGGGCATTAAACCCTTAAAAGGGCACCCTCTGATTCCCACTCTAACTAGTCCAAATGTCGGGTCAAAGTTGCTTAGAAAAAGTCAACAGAATGCTAATTTTCGATTTAACGCATAATTAACAATTTAGATGGCATGTAACCTATTTTATCACTCATATAACTTGATAATAAGTATTATAACTGGTCTAAGCTTGTTTGATCCGACCATTTACTGTTTTGACCCGGTTCGGAACCGAAAGTCGCAAAACTTTGACTTTTGCTTTGACTTCAGTTCTGACCCGATTTAGTATGTGTTGGATATGCCTTAGGACTCTCCTAGGACCAGGTTACATGATGGTATAACCTCTGTGACTGGTTCCTTGTTTGTCCGAGTCATTTGCACATTTCCGTTATATGCTTAAAGTTAACCATAATGCCCTTTTGACTTTAAAACGAGAATTTTGGATATGCGAAAGGACAATAACCGTAGTTACTGATTTCTAAACATGTCCCTAAAATTTCATGTCAATCCGAGGTCTAGAATAGGAGTTATGCTAAATAGCGCAATTAAGAAAACTTTAATGATTAAACGGCGCAATTAGTATAAAGCCTATCTAAACCCAAATTTCGACACCAAACCTTTTACACCCTGATGTAGAATAATATTTTGGGATTTTTAAAGATTTTTAATTATTTTTAACCTACTCATAACCTACGGTTATGGCGTTGATTCGGTAAATACCGAATATACCCTTTTCGAACATAAAATGAGTTCTACATGGTATTTTGACCCAAATCCAATTGCCACTGATTTCATATAATAAATAAAGTATTTTGAACTTTATAACCTGTTCAGAAAACTCAGATTTCCTGTAGAACCCGGAAATCTCTTTTATAATCTTTAAAATGACCAAATTACCCCTACGGGGCGTATATTGGGATTAAACTCGTTATGGGCATAATGGAGGGTATCCTGCTGATATCACAACCTCTTTGAGCATATTGACTTAGGAAACCAATGTAAGACTCTTACGGTTACCCGTTACGCCATTTACGCGTTCGGTCTGGTTTATGTAACTAGTTTACATAAATTAGCCGAAACAGGTCAAACCTTGTCGTTTTTATCTCAAAATCCAGAATGTGTTTAGTTTACTCATGATATACAAGTCTCTGAACTTGTTGAGTCTAAACCACA
The DNA here is from genome assembly GCF_002127325.2 of Helianthus annuus. Lineage (NCBI taxonomy): Eukaryota > Viridiplantae > Streptophyta > Magnoliopsida > Asterales > Asteraceae > Helianthus > Helianthus annuus. The sequence continues at coordinate 154,130,854 of NC_035446.2, read as the reverse complement.
TTCCATTCCCGGTTTTCGCCTTTCATGCGATTAAACCATATTTATCCTTTGAAACTGACCGGTCTAAGCTTAGGCTAAATTAAAGACCCGTTAGGATTCTAATAGGTTATTATAAACCTTCGTTCCAGAATAGGAGACCAGTAAAAGATACTTGCATTTGCTTGTTGTGGTTATTACTTGCTCAGGTAAATACTTTTAACGTGTATGATATGAAAACATAAAGGACATAAATGCCCTCATGTGCAAAACATATGACATAACTTAACTGAAAAAACTAACTGGGTTAGGCGTAAAGGACAAAACGTGTATGATATGAAAACATAAAGGACAAAACTCGTCAATTTTAAACAGAAAGGACAGCGCCTGAAAATGAGTATAAAGATAAAGGACAATCCTTGAAATTCACTCTATAATAAAATAATAATAATAATAATAATAATAATAATAATAATAATAATAATAATAATAATAATAACAACAACTTATTTCAAACTGTAACATGAAACCATAAAAGAACACATATTTACTCTGCGTAACTTAAAAACATAACAAATTATGGTTACCATTGGAAAGTGAAACTTAAAAGTTAAAACAAAAATTCACAAATCTTGAAAACTGATATATTACTTACGCATTTATAAAGTGGAAAAAATATATTTAAATTAAAGTTGAGGTTGTAGTGAAAAAATGCATTAAAATTAAGGGTAGGCTATTAGTAAGGGTTTGGTTTTCAAAGAAAGCCCATATAGCTTTTATTTAAATATATTAACAAAACCCTATCTTCTTCTTCTCTCTGTTCTCTTCCTATTACCAAAACCCTATTTTCTTCTTCTATGTTCTTTCTAGCTGTCGTTTCTCTACCATAATTTATTTAGGGGTAGCCTAATATTTGTTTAAGGGTATCCTATACATAAAACGACAAAAAAACACACTTTGGAATGCACTACCGGTAAAAGTTGAGCCGTGGCCCGTGCTACGGCTCGGTACTAGCCAGGTCCGCCCCTGTCAGGAACGAATAAAAAAATAAGTTCTTAAGTATAAACATAAAAATAAAAACAACCAACAATATGATAACTCAAGTACATTCATAAACCTAAGTGTTTGGACATTGTGAGAGAATGCATAGTTCAGATGTTGGACATTGTGAGAGAATGCATAGTTCAAATGGAGAATGGAATGCGTATGTTTGAGCACTCCAAGTGTTTGGTGGAAATCACATCTTCCATGGAGTCATAGATCCGACAATAGGGCCCACGGATCTTCAAGCCCACCAGTCTACAATGTGTTATGGTGAGATTCTTCAAATTTGCACAGTAGGAGAAAAGACCAGCACCCTTGTCGTTCCGTATTTTATCCTTTTCTAATTCTCGAAGAATCTCATAACGTATTCTCTATTTCTCTAAATCGTCTGTAAAATTATAAAAAAAAACAAACTATGCGGGCTTTCCATCCATATATTCCGTCAAACATATGACACATGATAAAAGCGCTTCTCTAGACAATCTGGGATAGGGGTGAGCAAAAGGAAAAACCCGACCCTACCCGACCCAACCCAAGAACCGATCAAACATAAAATACAGAACCGATTCACTACCCTAAATATAGGGTCGGTTCCGGTCCATAGGTCCAAGTCGGGTTTCACCATGAAAAGAACCGACCCGACCCGACCCGATTTTATATGAAAAATTGGAACCGATTTAAATACCTAGGTACTTGGGTTCGGGTCGGGGTGGGTATATTTTTAGTTCGGTTCTCGGTTATTTTTGGTCCGGACCTAAACTTGCTCACCCCTAATCTGGGATTATTGATGTGTGTAAAATGCAACATATAAATTACATCAAATGTGGCATAAAACTAACCTTTTTTTTAGTACTGATGTTGGAAAAAGTGTGTTTTTGTCTTCCTTTTGTATTTTAGGGATTAAATGAGCTCAAATGAACAAAAGAAGTGAAAAGGCAGCTAAATCTAACATAAATACAAGAAAAGGAATAAACGTGACATGCCCGACCCCTCGACAGCATCTTCCCAAGCAAAAACAAGAGAACAGAAGGCTGAACACGCCCCGTGCTCAATGAGCACGGGGCCGTGCCCAAGTGTCTGCAGTAAAGACAAAGTTGTAGAAGCTTCTATCACCCACCACGGGGGCGTGTCCAACGGACACGGGGCCGTGGTCAACTCTAAGATTCACCGAATCTAGGAAAATCTTGATAGTACAGATACGCTTCTGCACACGGGGTCGTGCCCAGCGGACACGGGGGCGTGGTCAACTAATGCAGACAAACTGCATTTAATGAAGAAAGAGAAGATGGGTGGACACGGGGTCGTGTCCGGGCTTCTGTACAGGCTATAAATAGAGGTGCTTGGCTCATTTGCAAACCATCCCTTGGCAAACCACCTCTCTCACACTTCACCCACCCACCACCACCATCACAACCCACAACCCACATCCACCACCATCATCCATCATCCATCATAGAGTGTGTGAGTAGTCTCGGGATCCAAGATTGATCGTAAGAGTTCTTGACATCAAAGGCCATGTTTGCCTAAGTCTCTTACATCACTTGGTGAAGACAAGTGTCTAGTGTAATACTTTTTATTTTTAATCTTTTCGCACTTTTTATTTGGTTATGTATTAATGACTTTATAAAACTAGTTTCTTATGTTGAAGGTGAATCTTCCTTATCATTTGTCCATGGTGTCTTGGCATTATTTTACTGTCTATATAAAATAAAAGATTTACACCATTCATATCTCCAAGGTCTATATGGAGATATGTTAGCTACCTGGTCGGGGGTTAAGGGAATGGTTTGGTAAGAGTCTTGCCTTGTTCAGTGTATAGATCCTGCAAGGACCTGGGTCAACTTTAGTAGGACCTCCTTCAATACCCACTGGTATTGGATGGCGGGGGTCCAAACTCCTTGATCCTCTCATATGTAAGCTACTTTTAAAACATTAACCCGGCTATTTAGGATTGTATCCCTGCTGACTCAAACTACTTAGCCGAGGGTAACGTCACCTTCAAAAGAGGGGCCTACCACATTACGCATTAATAACTTAATTAATTATCTTTCAATAATCCAACCCTTTAGGATTGTATCCTTGCTGACTCAAACTACTGGGTTGAGGGTAACGTCACCTTCAAAAGTGGGGCCTACTACTATAACTAAGATAATCTCTTAAAAAGTGCAAAAGTGCGAAGGTAATCAAAGGTTACACTAAACACAAGTCGGATCCAAGTGATTCATCTTGTCTATCTGTTTTATTTTTATTTTTATTTTTCCAGCATTTTTAGTTTTTATTTTCTAGTTTAAAACCTTTTTCTAAACTTTTGATTTGATTAGATGTTGAGGATAAACCGGTATTAAAAGCTCTTGTGTCCTTGGACGACCTCGGTATCTTACCAACACTATACTACGCTCACGATGGATGCACTTTCCTGATGCACATCTGTGTCAGAGAGTAGAAGAGTCGCATTGCCGGTGCCGGAGAGATGTTGCCGCAAGGTGGACCGTCCCACCAAGAGCACGACACATGAAATCGAACAGTTTCTCCATCGCTAATTTCTCCACTCACCGTTAAATTAAACAGTTTCTTCATAGATTACGTCCGGTTTCAAAGCCGATTGAGGATTACGAGTGTTCTAGACTCGTTCAAGGCATGCTTGTTTGTGCGATTTACAAAAATAAGGATGCATTCCACGGTAAACGATGCAGCTGATGAAACCGGAGCTGTTATCTCGGTTGTTTCAGTACTTCCGAGATGATTCAAGTGAGTCCTATGAATCAAGTGGTTGTAATGATGGGACCCTTGATTTGAAACGCATAATGTGAAACACACGAATATGTGGTTTCAACGGATCGTTGGACTTCTTGTTCCAAATGCAGCTGAGGAAACCGGAGCTGTTATCTCGGTTGTTCAGTACTTCTGAGACGATTCAAGTGAGAGGAATCATTGCATTACTTTGGACATTTGTTGGACATTAAACATCTAGGAAAGATTTGTTGGTAACAACGGTACTCCAATTCCAGAAACTTATTCAGATCTCTATTCGGTCATCTTTCCAAACTGCAACACACGAAGTACTGAACAAATTAAAATGACACATTCAATTGAGAAATTCATAGTTTAATACGCATCGTATAGACCTATACGATGCGTATTAATCGATGAAATTACTGAAATACCCCTGTTTTTTGATAAATTCAGGGGTATTTTGAGAAAATTCAAAGTTTAGTACGCATTGTATAGGCCTATACGATGCGTATTAAGTCGATATACGATACAACATAGGCCTATACGATCGTATATGGCATAATTTGAAATTTAGTTTTATGGTGTTTTCCTCGGTTCGACGCGTATACGTGTCGTTTTTTGACGAACTTTCGCATATTTTGTCATTTTATGACGTATAGCTTCAACATGCGTCGTTTCAGTGACGTTCGGTTGCGTGCGATTATCGTATTCTATGATTATGTACAGTGTTGTTTGAAATCCACTTGTATTGTATAGTGTCGTGTTATATGTATACGCGTGTGGAAATATCATTAGTCGCATATTTTGACGTATTTTTGCCTATTTTGACGTATTCTTACATATTGTTGCGTATTTTATAGTATTTTTGACGTATTTGAGCATATTCTAATGTATTTTAGCTTATTTTAACCTATTTTAGGTTATTTTTATGTATTTCGGCGTATTTTAACGTATTTCAATGTATTTTAGCGTATTTTATCGTAATATAACGTATTTTAACATATTGCAACGTATTTTAGCATATTTTCATGTATTTTAGCATATTTTTGCGTATTTTAGCGTATTTTTGCGTATTTTAGGGCATTTTAGCGTATTTTTGCCTATTTTAGATTTTTTTTTCGTATTTTAGTGTATTTTAGCGTATATTGAAGGATAACGCAAACAAGTTCTCCACAATTTGTTATTCAGGTCTCTATTCGGTCATCTTTCCAAACTACAACACACGATAAGTTTTAAATTATATTGTGTGATTTGACCAGGAAAGGATTGGAGGTGATTTCTACTTTTAATAAGCTGTCACAGTTGTCAAATTCATTGCGTGCATTCATATTGTTGAGACAACAACTGATAATGAACTAATTGTTGGACTTCTTGTTCCAAATGCAGCTGTAGGATCCGTACTTAAAGGTCTCTCTAAAATATGCAACGAGACCGCCTTGTTAATTTTAATGAAGTAATGAAGATTGAATGTACAAACCGCAACCGTTTTTTACTATGGGAACGGTGGTTATGGGAAATACAAACCGCAATCATTTGTGACTATGGGAAACACAAGTTTTCTTTTTGAGCTTGATGGATGTCCGTTATCTCAACGCTTCTCCTTACATTACTGATCTGGAATTGGAGAACCGTTGTGTATTTGCTTACTGATTATTGATAAGATTTGTTGAAATCGAAGAAAAGAGTAAAAAAGATGAAATGAGGCGTGTTAACGCAAATGCAATACTTAGGGTGAACGGGGCGTTCTCGGGGAGTGCCATCGGTGAGGCCTTTCCCCGATCGGGAACACCGTCGCCATCACCGCGGGGTCCCGAATCGGGGTGGGTTTTGATTGTGGGTTCACCGATTGATTTTGCGCGTGGATCGAGATATGACCGTTGATAAACGATCGAATTTATTAAAAAAAATTCAATTTTTTTTAAACAATATATATAACCAACCTAATTCATATTTTTTACCACATTCACAACTCTCAAACCCACACCAAAACTCTCAAACTCAAATCTTTCAAACACAAAATGGATTCCAAGTTTCCGTTTCTTTCTACCCTACCCGACTTTCCCGACGATGGAGATGCATCGTCAAGCGATAGTAGCTTAATTTTCTTCCAAAATCTCATCCAACAAGCGGAGCTACTAGACACGGCATCGTCTAGTAAAAAAAATTATGTCCGTCGAGATCGTGTGGGGGGCCACGAGACACTCATGGCCGATTATTTTGATGAAAATCCAAAATTTAGTGAAGATACTTTTCGTCACAGGTTTCGTATGTCCAAGTCTTTGTTCCTAAAAATTGTTAGTGACGTGGAAGCGTATGACGAGTGGTTTCAAGAAGGCTTAGACGGGAGAATGAAGAAAAGCTTTACACCGTTGCAAAAGGTTACTTCGGCAATTAAACAACTTGCAACCGGTAACCCACCAGACGAGGGGGACGAGTATTTAGATATGTCTGAAAGGACCTCTCGTGAGTGCCTTGAATATTTCTGCGAGACGGTATGTAAAAGGTATGGCGGTGAATTCCTACGTAGACCAACGAGCCACGACATCGCGCTATTGTATCAGGCTCATGAGGAGAGGCATCACCTACCTGGTATGTTAGGGAGTCTGGATTGTACACACTTCGTCTGGAGAATGTGCCCCACAGAATTGCGTGGACAATACATGAGAGGCGATCATCAATACCCGACGGTTATGTTAGAAGCGGTAGCGTCTCAAGATTTGTGGATTTGGCATGCTTTTTGTGGGCCAGCGGGTTCACAAAACGACATCAACGTGCTGCAACAATCTCCGTTATTTCTTGCTCAACGAAACGGAACGGCGCCAAATTGTCCATTTCAAGTGAACAACCACTTATACAAACGCGGGTATTATCTTACTGATGGGATCTACCCTACCTGGTCCGTGTTTGTGAAGTCTTTTCCATATCCACACGACCCGAACGAAAAAAAGTTCAAGAGGCAACACGAGGCCGCAAGAAAAGATGTGGAACGGGCGTTTGGTGTGTTAAAGTCGAAGTGGGGAATACTAAATCGTCCAATGCGTTCGAAAACGGTGAGAAAGATAAGGTCCATCGTGTATACGTGCCTTATTTTACACAACATGATTATAAAAGACGACGGAAGGGCGATAGCACCGGTTCATATTCAAGATCCTCCAGTCGAACCCGTCTTCGATGATACAGCCTATACGGAGCTCATTGACGAAGACACGCATTGGAGGCTAAAACACGATCTCGTTGAGCATCTCGGAAGTTTAGATTTGCCTCACCTTGAAGTTGATTCGGACGAGGAGTAGTTTGTTTTTATATTTTTCTAGGTTGAATGTATTTTTTTTCTAGTTCGAATGTTTTTTTTTTAATTTAATGAAATGTCTTTTATTTAATTTTTAATTTTATTAATCTTTTTTTAATTTATAAACATGCATTATTTTAGGGAAAAAAAAACCAACTCCCCTAATAGGGGAGTGCCGCCATCAAAAAGGGGTATTAGGGGAGTGTATTAGGGGAGTTGACGTGGCTTACTCTGGTTGGTTACGTGTAAGATGGGGGACTCACCTATTAGGTGAGCACCCCTTACACCCTTACAATTAACCAACATACATTTATTATGGATTTAACTTGCAACATACATCAAAGCTTCATGCAACCGAGACCGCCTTGTTAATTTTAATGAAGCAATGAAGATTGAATGTGCAAACCACAACCGTTTTTTACTATGGGAACGGTGGTTACAGGAAATACAAACCGCAATCGTTTGTGATTATGGGAAACACAAGTTTTCTTTTTGAGCTTGATGGATGTCCATTATCTCAACGCTTCTCCTTACATTATTGATCTGGAATTGGAGAACCGTTGTTATTTTAGCGCTTCTTAATTAGATATTATTTATTGAAACATAACTGAAACTGTCGGAAAAAAACTAAACTGAACCAACATAGTTGAATAGATTGAAAAACCAGTGTGGTTGCCGTGAGCCTGAGGAACTTTTAATAAGTTGTCACAATTGTCAAATTCGTTGCTTACATTCATATTGTTGAGACAACAATAGATAATGAACGAATTGTTGGACTTCTTTAAAGATGCAACTTTACGACACGCTTACCTTAATCACATATTCCATGGAGTCACAGATCTGACAATAGGGCTCGCGGATCTTATGCCCACCCGAGACCAAGGAGATAGAGATAGAGAGAGAGAGAGAGAGAGAGAGAGAGAGAATGTTTGGCTACTTCTTCTAATGACGCCTCATTAGCGCTTTAACTACCAAAAGAATGCATGCACAAATAGTTATAGTGGACGAAGCAAAGAGGACATGCTCAACAACACTCTATATCAAGACATATCGGATTCGTTTACAGGGTTTCTGTAAGCCTGGTTGTCTAAACTAAAACGGAACATATTCTCAGATTGTCTAGAGAAGCGCTTTTATCATGTGTCGTATGGTAACAAGAGTATGTTGTTACAAGATCAATTCCAATTGCAGTTTTTTCAACTCTCTTGGCCATTTTCAAACAAGTGGTTGTAATGATGGGACCCTTGATTTGAAACGCATAATGTGCTTGATTGGATTGTAGATATTCATTGCGTGCATTCATAATGTTGAGACAACAACAGATAATGAACGAATTCTTGGACTTCTTGCTCCAAATGCAGCTGATGAAACCGGAGCTGTTATCTCGGTTGTTCAGTACTTTCGTTATAAATACAATGTTCATCTTCGTTATCCTTTGCTTCCTACAATTCAAGCAGGCACGTATGCTAAACATACTGTTATTACATCCAAGACGACTCACGTGAGTCCTATGAAGCAAGTGTCTGTCTATTCAATTGAGAGGAATCATTGCATTACATCCCCGTTGAAAAACAGAATCGATAAATTTAGGCAAAATGGGGTTGAAAGATGATAACCCAACAGTAGAGGATCTCATTCTACAGCTTCGATAAATTCAAGGGTATTCTCAAATAATGTTTCCTAGATGTTTGAAGACCAACAAATGTCCAAAGTGTTGCTTCTTCGTTCGTGTGACAGAAAGCTACCTTGCAAAATTAAAAAAAATTAAATTGACACCTTCAATACGCATCGTATAGGCCTATACGATGCGTATTACTTTTTGATAAGGGGACATTGTCAGCCTTTAACTGACCTAGAAGTTTGAACCAACCTTAATACGTATCGTATAGGCCTATATAATGCGTATTGAAGATGTCGATTTAATTTTCTAAGGTGTGCCAATAATACGACCCATATAATAAATAATCAAAACATATGTATTCTAACTATGTGTGGTGGTGTGTATGTTAAAAAAAATATAATAAGCATTAGTAAAGATAAGACAAATATAATAATTTTACTAATCTCATTTTGAAAACTGAGCTAGAATATTGAGAGAAGCACACTGAAAATAATTTTTTTTTCCGCGTTCCTTTTATTTTTAGAGTTCAAGGGTTGCGATTGTTAGATTTTAAGGGGGTGCTCGGGGTTTTAGCACGTATATCACACTATTTTTTTTCAATGGGCGCCCGCCCATCCACATTGGACCATAAGTCCATCCCTAATAAGACATGTCACATATTATATACATAATTTTACCTAGACTACTTAGACAAAATCCATCTTTTAGTTCATCTTCACCCATATTAATTCATGTAACATTAAATTAATACTTTAAAAAGTTGTCACACTAAAGTCTAAAATACATATTAATTTCAGAATATATGATTTATTAAAAGTTTTGGATCTGTGACGCGTCGTTGACTCATACAAGAAGTTAAGGAACTCACATGTTTTTATATAATAGGTAAATAAATATAACGAGATCATATACTTTTTTGTATTTTATTTCAATATCCCTCAATATATAATATTGTGTTAAGCCGATCAAGTGAATTAAGTTGAAGAGACTAATTCAAACTTTAGGTAGTAATTGGTAGGAAGGAAAAAGTGGCGAAATAGAATACACTATTAGGAAGAAAGGAATAAAAAATGTTTGGTTGATAAAGGTAATGGAATCATATGTTTGGTCGTATTTTACATAGGGCATTCTATTCCCTTAAATTCATTTCATTCTCACTTCTTGTCTTTTTTCCATTCTATTCTCTCTCTCGTTTTCATCACCAACACCTACCACCACTATCCACCCACTGCCGCCACCACCACTCGCGCCGCAACCGAACACCACCGTCACCACCCGTCGTTGCAGTCACCACCCCCACGGCCACTGTACACCGGTGGCGCCACCACCACCGACCACCACCGCCACCGAACACCGGCACCACCATCGAACACCACCGACCATCACGACAAGAATAAAAAGAAAATGTAGAAAGAAACACTAAAAAATAACCGAAAGAAAATCAACCAAAAAGTTGTATAGTAATGATGTTCGTATGAAACCCATGGTTAGAGATGAGCAAATGGTACTACGTATCGATACCGAATTTCCCAAACCAAAAGATCTTATGTACCAATTCGGTACGGACTTTTGGCGTTCCTGGTACCGGTTCGCTGCTGGTTTTTACCTTCATATACTGGTACCGTAACCGATATTTTCGGTAACTGTACCGATTCGGAATCAGTTGGCACTAAGCTGATCCCTACCCTTGAAAGTACAAAAATCATTAAAAGTTAAAGAAAATCAACAATAAAAAGTTGTACGATACCATTGTTGTTCGTAAGGTACCAGTGATTAGGGATGAACAAATGGTACCAGGTAGCAATACCAAATTTCCTGAAGTAAAAGATATTCAATATCAACTCGGTACCGACTTTGGCGTTTTCTGTACCAGGCTGGTGTTGGTTTTTACCTTCATGTATCAATAACGAACAGGATCATACCGGTATTTTCAATACCAGTACCGGTTCGATACCGGTTGACAACAAACTTATCCCAATCCATGATACAAAAAAAATAATTAAAGTTAAAAAAAAATATGAAAACTTATTCAACTTAACAAGTATCAGTTGACACCAAACCTATCTCAACCCGTGATACTAAAAAAATCATTAAAGCTAAAAAAATATAAAAGTTTATTAAAGTTAAAAAGTAAAGAAAATAATTATTATTGTAATATTAAAATAATAAAAATATAAAAAACTATATATAATATTATAATATTAAAATTACTATTCAAGCTAAAAATATGAAAATATATTTATATACTATTAATTTACAACAAGTTTGTGCATATATGAGTTGTACATATTGCTTTAGTGGTTTTTTGTTCTAAATCAATTTGTTCAAAAATTTACATAATTATATAATATTCTAATTTGTAACATATTTAAGCATCATGGTATTGTACATTGTGTTAGTTTAGTGTTTGTTGTTTTTGTTTGTTGTACCTTTTGCATATGTGATGGTATGGTACCTCTTTTCAAAGTCTCTTGCAACTTATACGTGTCCTCTAACCCTTATCAGTATAGAGAGAGAATCGGAGAATCATGTACAGAGAGAGAAACGGAAGGAGGGGAGCCGGCCAAGGCCTCCGGCCGGCCACCCTAATCCGACAATAGTAGGGTTGGCGATGGAGGCTGCCCGATGCAAGTCAGGTCATCGCACTAGCGGTTAACCGCCGTAATCCAAGTGGTGTCTAGGGTTTCGTTGGTAACAACAACTACAGTAGTAAGATGATTCATTCACAACATGAACATTATCTTTCTTAATCAACTGTTTGCATCAATTCAGGTAGCTTCTTGCTCTATTTCTTCTTATCTTTGTTTAAATTCACATATTAAATTCAAAATCTCATATAGCAATATGGATCTACGGCCTTCATTGAGTTCTAAACATGTTGATGCTGTAATTTAGTTAAATAAGTTGTTTAGGGTTTTATTCAAATTTGGGTTTTATTAGCTTTTGACAATTGGGGATTTTGAATTTCTGATGGTATATAGAAAATTGGTGAATTATTTATCTTACTTGGTAAAATTAAGAATAGAAAGAATTAATGGAAGATTATTCCAAGTATTCATATAGTCCTGCTCCTCTAGCTGTTGCTCAACGAGACCATACCATGTTTAAGAAACTTATTACTATCCTCTGACGGTTGGCGAAAGCCGGTGTGGCTAACACCTAGGCTGAATCTGTAGCTGCTGATCTTGATGTGGATATCGCCTTGCTTATGTTAAGACACTAATTCCATTCCGGCCACATTCCAGTCCGGTGCTAACCAGAATTGTTCCTCGGTTTATATTCTAATACATCGGCAAGGTACCTTAACCGAACTACCTTTCGATTTCAAAATACTTATCCAGTTAATTGGTTTGCTCATTTTGTTGAATTCTGTTACAATACTCAATACACCACATTGAGAAGAGAAGGGTTCTAAATAACAAAGCATAGGCACATTTGTATATGTATTCTAACTATATTTTTTACTCATAGATCAGCAGAGGAATCTGGTTGTGATTCCGAATTTGTGGAATTTGAAGGTTGTTGTTGGCATCTGCACGTCATATGGCTATGTAAGAAATAATATCACCTGCTTTTAGTTGATTTCAAATAATATTGTTCTTATTATTTATTCTTATGCAGAAAAGAATATTGCTTCATGTGATGTGAGCTTGTATGAATAAACAAGTTGAGACAATATTGAATGTTGTGCAGGTTGCTATCATGTTTGGAAGAACAGCCAAAGGGTTGTTTGACTGAATGAAAATAACATGCATGCTGCAAGGGATAACTACGAATGTTGTAAGATACTACTACTATAATTGAGTGATTTGTGGAATCTATGGTTAATCTCAAATGTGCGTTTGAGAGTTAGTTAATGATTCTTTTAGTTGCGTTGTTAAGTTACTTGAGTCGATTAGTGAATATGTAGTTTTAAGACATATCTTTTGTGAAAACCATCAAACGATCAATGTGCTGCTTGATCGATCTATACTATACAAGCTTGCTGCCACATTTTGTTTCATGTTTAATGAAGAACATAGATTGCTTTTAAATGAGATACAAAGTTGTGAGGCTTCTTGACCTTTGACTAATCCATCGGAATTATAATACAAAACTGTAGCAAGCATTTTTTTGAAAACGACAATAGCTTACCTAGAACGACAATAGCCTTGCATCATTTTTTAAGACTAAAAGAATCTGACATGAACAGTCAAGTGGGGATAATATAGAGAACTTTGATCAACAAAGATATGTGTTCAGGTATTTATACCAAACTATTTTAATGAAGATATTATAACAAGTACATGCTGAGATTGTAGGGTATGTCAAGTTATTCAGATCCTGGGTATAGCGGTGGCAACCGGCTACGGACGCGGCTTCTCCATTCGTTCTGCGACTCTCCGACAAATGGGCTATTGTGAGTATTGCTTCTCATGCTGCAATAAAAGTGTGAGTTTTTATTTTTTTAATCAGATTTGATTGCCTACATGTTTATGAATGTTTATACGAGTTGGTTTCGTTTGGTGTATTTAGGTATGTGATCAGTTTTCGAGGTGGTGTTTGTATGTTGAGGATCATGTTCATTAGTGGTGGTTCAACATTTCAAAGACATAAAGCAATAGGTCTCACGCCACAACACGCGGAGACAACAAAATGATTAATTTCCTTGATTTTTATTTTATGTTGAAATGAGATGTTTCATGTTTTGTTTGCAGCTGGAAAAAGAGAAACGTATGGCGGCTTCAAGTGCCAAAAAAAAAAAAAAACAAAACCGCCATGATCCCAGACGCACAAAGCTTTTTCACTGGATGCTGCAGACCCATAGTTGACCAGGGAGCTTGCCATGATTAAAAGGGCGAGAATGAAGCGTATGAAAGGCCCGCTCTTGCAAAAGAAATCTTGAAATGCCTCATCCTCATCCTTGTATCATCTAAAGACGGGATGCCAAGAATGATAGTGTAACACCCCAAAAACTGAATAATATGAAAATAAATAAAAGTGAATAAAACCTAACTTAGTTAATGGGTTATGATAAATGATAAGTTAAATGATGGAAAAGGCTTGAATAAAGTATTTAACAAACTTGGAGGGGTAATATGAAAAGTTTGTATTAAATAGGGATTAATAAGATGTAATCCCCAAAAACACACACAAGGTGCCCCTGGGGGATCGACCAAGAAAAAAAACGCAGGGGGTTAAACCCTAGCTTCAAGAATCGAGCAATTGAACATTGAATCAAAGGAAAAATCTGATGCATGAGCCCTAATTTCGTATAGCTAGTTCCAATTTTTGAAGTGGTAAGTTTAATTTTCTGAAATTAAGAATTTTAGAATGAGGGATTCAACCCAATCTCGAATTCTAGTAACAAATGTGAGAAATCTGAGTTAGTATTTTCGTTTTGAATGAGACTCATGTTGGATTCTAGGTAAATTGAAAGATATTTTTGTATGAGACTAATTTATGAAGATGTGCTATGAATATGATGATTTGATTAAATATAACTATGTGAAATGTTGAAATATGATGATGTTGTAATACCTGAAACATAGGTGAAATGATGTAGGATAAAAGAATGATACTAACGTGATTGATTTTGATGGGTTATGAAGTCAACTAGTAGGATTCATGCTTGGTATATTTGTATATGATGCTTGTAAATATAATGCTCACCAAGTGTTTGATGAAATGCTTAAAAGAATAAATATGTGTATTTCGGAAGATGATGGAATGAAATTTAGTTGTACTAAATAAATGAATAAATGTGTTGTTATAGGCATGAAAGAAGAAGGTTCAAACACTAGGAAATCGGAAGGCTCACAAGATTGAGGTATGTTAACTTACACATACATTTTTAGCATGTTGTATTATGATTCCTAATTTTTATTGTAATTTGTCGTTTATGCCGAAAATCATAGTAATGGTAGTGAATGGAAGTTGAGTAGTAATTAGAGTATGATCCGTTATGAATGAATTATGTAAAAAGGAAAGTTTTTGAATAAGGTTGCATCATAACCGATTCATCTTAGTTGAATTGGTTAATGGAAAGTTAAGAAAGAATGAAATGAAGCTTTACTCAATCCGTCATGTACGGGTTGGGGTGCATGCGTAAAAATGTAAAGATTGCATTTGTTCGTCATGAACGAACCGAATGGAAGTTATGTCATGAATGTTAATATCCGTTACTAACGGGTATGTAAGGAATGGAATGTAATGTCTCTATTTGAGGCGAGAATGTAATGACCCGTTCAACGGGTAGTAAGTGTAAAGAAAAAGAATGATGTAAAGGCAAGAAATATGTAGATTATTTGATTTGCAAATTGTTAATGTGGTTATGGATTAATTCTTTCATTGGTGTTTGGTGTAGGTAAAGCCTCAATTTAATCGGTTCGGCGACTTGGAACGAGCACCCATATGTATCTCGCCTATAAGCGCTTCCGCTACTTTTATCAACTCACTTTTTGGTCAAGTGTATTTTTGTTGTAATTAGTCTTGAATAGTTGTAACACCTCGAAATTTCGCGTCCAATAATATATTGACACGTGTCATAAGTTTACACGTGGTATTAAATACTAATTAAAGGACTAAAGTTGACAAACATTGAAAGTATATAAATTCGAGGGTTAAAAATGCCAACGAAGGATAAATATACTGTACAGTAACCCTAAATGATGCTCGTACCTTCACACGAATGAATCATGGATCGTACGGAACGAATTGTGAACGAAAGTGAGGAATTACAAACTACAGGGGCCAAATGTGTCAACATGTTTAAGTTATACCTCTGAGTGACCTTTGGGCATACCCGAGGCTTTGTAATGGTAAATTATACTCACTAGAATGCGTGATTTAAATTTCGCGAAGTTCCGATTCAAAACGAGAAAATTATGATCGAATTCGTTGATAAGGGTTAAAAGCGTCGAACTTTGAAAGTAATGACTTTTCGAGTAATAATAAATTAACCAAGGGTTAATAAGTTGGGTAAAATTTCCGAGGCCCTTATTTGTAAATAACGAGGCCCTAAAACGCAAAGTTACCCCTTCGAAACCGAAAGGTCAGGCCAATAATGGCAAAAGATTTGAAAATCTTGGAAATCAAGTCTCAAGCGGGCCGCGTTAAAGATATGAGTGATCTTACGCGGGTCGTGAGCCATGTGTAGATTCGTTTACTGACAATAGGATCCAGGCGACCCGCGTAAAGGTAGCCTGATCCTTAACGCGGGCCGCGTCAAGGCCCCAGTTGCAGAAAACGTGCACAGGTTCATTGTTTGCTGTTTTAACCGACCTTGGATGCAATTATGGCAGCATGGGCGCCCCCTACACGTCCCCTAACACCCAGGGACAGTTGTTGAACATCCATGATCAATTATAGACCTTGTTGTCATGATCTAATGCACCAATTTTCACTATAAAAGGCCATAAGTTGTGCACACTGTAACCACACCTTCATTCTTCACTCCTGGAGCTTTTTGAAGCACAAGAACTCTCTTCTAGCATCTCTGGTCGTGTACCAAGCTTCTGTAAGTGTGCCTAACCCTTTGTGGTTTAGTTTTTACATAGTTATAGCTTAAAAGTCAATCCGTCGTAATTAACGATTGACTTGACGATAAATCACAAATGGTCTAGTGATTTGTCGAATCAAAGGTAGTTATATGTTGGTAATTATGTGGGCATTAAACCCCTAAAAGGGCACTCTCTGATTCCCACTCTAACTAGTCCAAATGTCGAGTCAAACTTGCTTAGAAAAAGTCAACAGAATGCTATTTTGCGATTTTACGCATAATCAGTAATGTAGATGGCGTGTAACCTGTTTTAACACTCATGAAACATGATAATAAGTATATTAACTAGTCTAAGCTTGTTTGATCCGACCATTTACTGTTTTGACCCGGTTCGGAACCGAAAGTCGCAAAACTTTGACTTTTGCTTTGACTTCAGTTCTGACCCGTTATGGTATGATTTAGATATGCCTTAGGACTCTCTTAGGACCAGGTTACATGATGGTATAACCCTCTGTGACCGGTCCGTGGTTTGTCCGAGTCTTTAGCACATTTCCGTTAAAAGCTTAAAAGTTGACCGTAACGCCCTTTTTACTTCAAAATGAGAATTTTGGACATGTGAAAGGACAATTACCTTAGTTACTGATTTCTAAGAATGTCCCTAAAATTTCACGTCAATCCGAGGTTTAGAATAGGAGTTATGCTAAATAGCGCAATTACGGAAACTTTAGTAATTAAACGGCGCATTTAGCGTAAAGCCTATCTAAACCCAAATTTCGACACCAAACCTTTTACACACTGATGTAAAATAATATTTTGGGATTTTTAAAGATTTTTAATTATTTTTAACCTGCTCATAACCCACGGTTATGGCATCGGTTCGGTAAATACCGAATATACCCTTTTTGGACATAACTTGAGTTCTACAAGGTATTTTGACCCGATTCCAGTTGCTACTGATTTTAAATAATAAATAGAGTATTTTGGACTTTATAAACTGTTTTGAAAACTCAGATTTCCTGTAGAACTCAGAAACCTCTTTTATAATCTTTAAATTGACCAAAATACCCCTACGGGGCATTTATTGGATTTAAACTCATTACGGGCATTATGGAAGATATATTACAGATACCACAACCTCTTTAAAGCATATTGACTTAGGAAACCTGTGTAGGACTCTCGTGGTTACCCGTTACGCCTTTTGCGCGCACGGTTTGGTTTATGTAACTAGTTTACATAAACTAGCCGAAACGGGTCAAACTTTATCGTTTATACTTCAAAATCCAGAGTGTGGTTATTATACCCATATAAAACAGGTCTTCAAACTTGTTGGGTCTAAACCACATTCCATTCCCGGTTTTCGCCTTCACGCGACTAAACTGTATATATCCTTTGAAACTGACCGGTCTAAGCTAAGGCTAAATTAAAGACCCGTTTGGATTCTAATAGGTTGTTTAAACCTTCGTTCCAGAATAGGAGACCAGTAAAAGAAACTTGCATTTTATTTGATTAAGGATATGAAGAAACACTGATCTAATTAGGGAGATAATTAGATTTGGTTTATGTTCCTTTCATAATGGTTAATCTTCTTATGGATATTTGAGCTCCGACTTGGTAATCTGATCCTGCAAAACAGAACACCGTTACTCGTTAAGAGGGGAATGTGGGGGTTTCCCTCTTAACCAGGCTCCGGCATGAGAATAAGCGACTGCTTTGAGAGTAATTAAGTGTTAAGAGTGAGAGTAGAGGGAATAGAATGTTTAACCTGTGGAATGAGGTCTCTATTTATAGCCGGAGAGGTGTAAGGGGTTATGGGCTGATGGGCCTTGGGCCGGAAGCGGACAACAAAACGGATATGCTCTTTGTCTCACTGGCGTCGACCGCTTAGTGGCTTCTAGACGTTCATCGGTGCTGGCGCACCTTGATTGGAGCCACGTGTCATTGTTGTCGGCCTTGTTGTCCTTCTGTCATCAGCAGACAAGTGGAGATCGTGGGACAGTTGTCTCCGTCCTCTGATTGGTGCCACGTAGGCGTCCTTGTGTACTTCTCGTCAGGCGATCGTGGCGCACGATTGACCAGAGCCTGCTAGACGCTCATTGGCTCCTTTTACTGCCACTTGTACCTTATGTACCACTGTAGGTAACCGTGCGCTTCCCTACTGAGTGGCTCTTGTTGGACAGCAAACTAACCCGCGCGGGGTTAGTATGCTCATTTTTTCCATTGTGTAGGTCGCGAGTGGATATTATTAATAAGTTTTCTGAAATAAGGAGTATGGTCTCGCGCGCAACCTGGGTGGAGGTTTGCGCGACTTTTTGGGACCATACCCCTTCAAGTCCCCCCAGTCCAGTGCTGCACCATGCGCAACGCAAGTGGTTGGAGCTCTGGACTTAATAAAAATAAGAGAAATAAGTGTAATGGGGGAAATGTTCTTTTGATCCTGATTGGTGTGGCGCATGTGGAAAATGTTGTTTTCAATTGCGCAGGTACCAAGGCAGGTCTTTAGGGATTATTGTTTGTCTGATCAGGCGCGCAGGTTTATTGGAGGTGACGTTTAGCTTACGCGGCTCATGTAACTTTTGCATGAAGTTACTTGTAATTTTTATGGCGGGAAACTTCGAAATTTGAACTTCTGACAAGTTGGTGGGATAAGTCGTTGAGTGCGACGTTTGAGTTGACCTCTGGCACGGGTGTCATCATGCCGTCTGCGGCGGTTGCACTTCGTGTCAGGAGAGTGAGGCCCACGCGCGCGTGGCAACCGTCACCCCTGGTTTCCCGCTTGACGTGGCAGCTTCTCATTGGTTAGCCTAGCGGCGAAAGCGGCACGGTTACCCATCGCATTAAATGCGATGGGTATATATATCCGAAGAGAGGTGAGAGATTCTCACTTCTCTTCGTTGCCTTCTTACTCTCTCTCAAACTTCTCTTTGAATCTTCAAAGTTGGTTCTTCATATCTTCAAGATTTCTGCAAATCTTCAAGTTTTTCTTCGAGTTTTTCCCAGATTTAATTCTCTGATACGACGAGTGAGGATCATCAGGAAGTTGCTGCTGTCGAGGAAGGTCCAGTTCCTGTCCTCAAGTGGGATCTAGGGCTTTTTGAACAAATCGTTCGGAGCTTTCGATTCCCACCGGAGTGGGATGCCCGGTATCCGGCTCAGGGCCAGACCGCGGCTGATGCACCACCTGGGTACATTACCCTGTATGAAGATTTCTTTCTTCAGGGTAACTTCAGATTGCCGGCGACCAACTTCATGGGCCATATTCTTCATCATTACAACTTTCATCTATCACAGATGAGCCCACCCGGGATGGTTAGGGTACGGCACTTCGAGTTCTTGTGCCATTCTCATGGCATTGAGCCATCGGTCGATAAGTTTCGGGCCTTCTACCAGTTGCAGAGGACGATGGGTTTCTTCTCCTTTGCAAGCCGTGGTGCGGCGAAGAAGATTCTGCTAAACCCACCGAAGAGTTTCCACGACTGGAAACCCAAGTTCTTCTTCATCCGTGAAGAAGTGTTGCCGATTGCTATGCCCTTTAGGGATTGGACTGAAGCAATACCCAAGGAAGACCTTCCAATTCCGAAAAATGCCCGGTGGTATCAGCAGTTGACCCCAACCCCAAATCGGGTGTTTGGGGAAAACGTTTTGGTCACGGCTAAGATGAGTGACCAGTGGTCACCCAGCAGCAGGGAGGTTCCGGTGTTGAAGATCGGTGATCAAGGTTTGTTATCTCTTTGTTCTTTTTTGAAGTAGCTTGCTTTAATTGTTACTTACTTATGTTCATGTTTAGAGGCGCAACTCTATCAAGCTGCCTTCTCCACATTTGGTGGTTCCATGGGCGTGCGCCCCTTGCGCGATGATGAAGAAAGCTGGTATGACCAGATTAAGGGCAACTTCATGTTTCCGGTTGAAGGTGCCTTTGCTTCGCCGCCAACCGCTACTGAAGGTGCGCAATATCCTAAACCTCGTCCTTTGCGCTCTGTGACTTCTGCTGGGAAAGAGATTCTCTATCTTTC
Source organism: Helianthus annuus (assembly GCF_002127325.2). Classification (NCBI taxonomy): domain Eukaryota; kingdom Viridiplantae; phylum Streptophyta; class Magnoliopsida; order Asterales; family Asteraceae; genus Helianthus; species Helianthus annuus. The sequence goes on along the minus strand of NC_035446.2, from coordinate 154,110,701 downwards.
CAGCGAGGAGTCAGTAGGGTCTTCCAACGGCGAGCTAAGTTCGTGGTCTAAAATCTTTGCAGGTGTGTTGCGCGACCTGGGGATTGACCCAGAAGAGAAGAAGAAAAAACCCTCGAAGAAGAAGAAGACGAAGGTAGATGCTGAAGTGACCAGCAAGGGGACTGGCCCTAGTCGCGCAACCGCTGCTGCTGATAAAGGTACTCTTCGCCTCCGACAAAGTGACTTAGGCGATTTTGTTATAGTCAGTGACTCACTTGAAGGCTTACCGCGCACAGCTAAAATGAAAACTGGAGCAGGCGGCTCAAAGAGCTCTGGGAGCGCGGGTTCTCGTAACCCTGATGCTGGCGCGACCCCTGAAGATGATGAGGCGGAAGAAGAAGATGCTGCTGCCCAACTGATTGGCAGGAAGAGAGGTAGGAGCGAAACCACGGCTGGTGTGGCTTCCGCGCCTACTGCTGTTGTGCTTCCCGTGGTTGGGAAAACGAGCAACTTGCGCTCGTTGTATAAATTTTCTCCGGGTATGTTCTTTGCTTCTCTTATTAATACTTTTCTCTTTGCTTAAATGTACTTGCATTATTTTTGCAGAGATCAAGAAGAAGACCCCTGAGAAGGGTGTCACGTTCAGTGAGGCTGCGTCGAAGAGGCCGAAGATTACCATCAAGTCCTCTGATATTGCTGCTCAGGACGCCGCGAAGGCTGCTGAGGCGCAGCGAAAGGCGCAGGAGAATCAGAAGAGAGAAGAAGAAAAGAAGAAGAAGAGTGAGGAGGAGAAGAGGAGGAAAGATGAGGTAGAGAGGAAGAGGAAGGAGGAGGAGGAGAGAAAAAGGAAGGCTGAGGAGGAGAGGGTGGCTGAAGCGGCGAAGAAGAGGGCCCTGGAGGAGTTAGAAAAGAAGAAGGCTATGGAGCAGCCTGTTAATGTTCAAGGGCCTGAGGTTACAAACCCTACCCACTCCGCGCATGTCATTACTTCTAAGGGTGCGGGTCGATATGCGTCTAGCAGCGCTAGCTCTGGTGGTGCAGGGGGTTTTAACCCAAACGTGATCGGGGCGAAGGACACCGTTGGCGATATCTACTATAAAACTTACAATGAAGAAGAACGCGGCGATGCTCCTCACCAAGCCCCTTGGAGCTTAAAGCAAAAAGATACATTTCATGAATTTGGCCCTTGCCGCGAGTGGTTTTTGAATTCGTTTACCCCTGCAGAGGTCAACCGGAAAAGGGCGAAACCCCATGAATTGTTATATCGCACCTTTATACTTGGAGAGGCCAACGCTCGTGCTGCCAATCACCAGATAGTTCGTGAATGGCGAACAATGGTTAGAGAGCGCGCCGACTGGGAGGCTTATCGTGAGCACTCGTTAAAACGTATTGCTGAGTTTGAAAAGTCCAAGGCTGCTCTTGGTGAGGAGAGAGCCAAATTTGAAGCCGATAAGAAAGCCGAGGAATGGGGCCGCGAGGGCCTGCAAAAGAAACTCCACAATGTTGAGGAGCAGCTGGCCAAGGAGAAGGCCGAGTTTAAACGTATTTGCGCCCAAGACAGAAGATTGTTGATCTTGAGGCTAAAGTTGCTGATTTGACATCGAAGGTAGAGGAGGCGCATGGAGAGAAGGCTGCCAAGCAGCAGATGGAGGTTAGTTTATTTGTTTTCATTTATTCTTGCTATGTTGTTAACAAACTGGCCTAAGTTGTTTTGTCGGCTTCCAGGTTGAGTTATCTGAGGCCAAGGTGCAGCTGTCTAGCAAGGACAGAGATCTCCACGCCAAGGACGCTGAGATTGCGGAGCTCAAACGTCGCTTGAACGAGCAAATCGACAGATGTGAGTCGTTGGAGATCGACCTGGAGGCCGAGAGGGTTAAGGCTGCTACAGCTGAGGAGGCGCGTGCTGTCAGCACTGCCGCGCTTAACGTGGCTCAGACCAACTACTCCGAGGCCCAAGGCATCGTTGACACGCTTGTCTCGGAGGCTGAATGGATGCGCACTCGTGGAGTAGCGCTGGTAAGTTTGTACTTCTGTCTTTTATGATTCCATCTGGTTAAGGGTTGTCCTTAACGCTTTTCTTTTGTTGAAGGTTGCCAACTCCATCTTAAATGCTGGCGAGCTCGATCGCGTCGTTGCTGCTCTCACGGATGCGGCGCGTGCGGTGGGTCATCGAGGAGGTTACTTGGAATGTGCCAGTCACGTTGAGCAGGTGCTAGGGCAAGAATTTGATGTAAGCCATTGCTCGGTGACTGAACGTGCTGATGCTGCGCTTGCACATGCTGAAAACTCGTATGACAACCTTACCTTGCCTATCATGGATCTGGTTGTGGAATCTTTGAAAAAAGACGACTGGTGCCAGCGTCTTAAAGCAGTCCTCGACCCACCAGTTACCGTCGAACTATCCGATGAAGAACCAGCTGGTGATGACGGTGGAGATGGTGATGATGATGGCAACGATGACGATGGTGAGGATGACGGAGACGATGATGGTGATCGACGCGATGAATAGAATAGGTTGTTGAATAGGTTTTTGATAGGCGTTTGTGCCTTGTAACTGTCTTTTGCAACTTGATTGTAAATGCTGCGCAGTTGCGCCAGTTTATTATATGAATCGTTTTCGTTTTTTCCGTTGCAATTATTGCATTGCTGTCAAAACTTAGGTTAAATTAGCTCGAATAAATGGAAGTGTCTTTTAAGTAAAAGGTGACCGCCCGGTCTCGCGCTTTGTTCGCGGAGGACCTTGGAGGCGGTTCTTGTCAACAAATTTTTAAAATGCTGGAGTGTTTTCGCGCTAATCAAAAGTTTAGCATGCATTTGTAACGAAAAAAATGTAATAGAAAAACATGTCGTATGTTTTCATTAAGTCTGGAATGGGCGCATAGGCCTTCATACATTAATTGCTAATGGCGTATAGCCGACATAGGAAAGTAAAAACGGGTGCAAGGCCGAAGTAAGTTACATATAACATTTGCGCAGTTGTTGCGCGTTCCATGTTCGTGGTAAGATGTGGCCATCTAGGGTGCGTAACTTGTAGGCCCCTTTGCCCAGGACCTCGTGAATCAGGTATGGGCCTTCCCATTTAGGTGCCAACTTTCCTGGATGTTCCGCATTTGACGCTTCATTGTCGCGGAAGACGTATTCCCCTGGGGTGAAGGTACAGATGCGGACCCTTGTGTTGTAGTACCTTTCTAGCTGGGTCTTGTACTTGGCCTCTTTGATTCGCGCGATTTCGCGCCTTTCTTCTAACAAGTCCAAGTCAAGGCGTCTTTCCGCTTCATTGTCAATTGTGTTGACCGCTGTCATGCGTGGTGAGGGTAGGCCAATCTCCGCCGGGATAACCGCCTCTGAGCCATAAACCAAGCTAAAGGGGGTCTCGCCGGTACTTGTTTTTGGCATGGTTCGATGAGCCCATAAAATGCTCGGGAGCTCATCAACCCATCCTCGTCGCCTTGTCCCTAATCTGGCCTTTATTCCCTCGACAATGCATTTGTTCACGCTTTCCACTTGTCCGTTGCCTTGGGGGTGCGCAACAGATGTGAAAGTGTGTTCAATTTCATCTCCTTCATCCATTTCTTGAGATCTTTCGATGCAAACTTGGTGCCATTGTCTGTTACAATCTTGAGCGGGAGGCCAAATCTGCATATGATGTGCTCCCAGATGAACTTGCGCACAATCATAGCTGTGGTGGATGCAAGGGCTTTGGCCTCCACCCACTTCGTCAAATAATCGACAGCCACTATGATGAATTTTACGGCGCCGGGAGCGTCCGGGAAGGGTCCCACCATGTCAATTCCCCACTGCTGGAAGGGCCATGCAGTGGATACAGGGATAAGATCGTTCTTGGGGCGCAGTGTTTTGGGAGAATGCCTCTGACAAGAGTCACATTTGCGGATCTCCTTCAGTGCGTCGACATGCATACCAGGCCAGTAGTAACCGGCGCTCATGATCTTCGCGACAACCATCCGTGGCCCGGAGTGAATGCCGCAGATCCCCTCATGGATTTCCCTTATCAGGTAGTTCGCATCCTGGGGGTCCACGCAGCGCAGTAGTGGCCCCAGGAAGGACTTTCGGTACAAAATACCGCCATTCATTTCATATTGTAGGGCTTTGTTTTGGATCTTCCTTGCTTCCGCTCTGCTTTCAGGGAGTACCCCTTCTTGCAAGTACTGGATTATCGGGGTCATCCATGAAGGTTGGCCCGTTTCGATCACGTTCACTTGTCGCAGCAGCACCGATGGATTCTTGAGTACCTCTATCCTTACATCTTTGGCAAGATGTTGAAAGGAGGTCGAGGCAAGCTTGCTCAAGGCATCAGCTGGCTTGTTTTCGGAGCGATTGATGTGTATAACCTTGTGAGATTTGAATTGTTGGAGCAATTCTTTCGCTTGTTCCAGATACAAAGCCATGACTTCTCCCTTCGCGTCGTATATGCCATTTACTTGACTGGCTATCAGGAGTGAGTCAACATGTGCGCGCAAGCTTTTGGCTCCCATTTTGATGGCGAGGCGTAAGCCTGCCAGAAATGCTTCGTACTCAGCCTCGTTGTTGGTGTTTTTGAAGTCCAACTTAATGGCGTAAGTAAACTCGTGATTCTCTGGGCTAACTAGGCGCAACCCTGCTCCCGCGCCATCTTCATTTGATGCCCCGTCGGTGTAAAGCATCCAAGTTTCATCTGTTGCATCTTTCTCGGGAGTCTCTATCAGCTCGCACTCCTTGATTTTATCGGCCGGCACTTCTGCGATGAAGTCGGCTAGGACCTGACCCTTAATGGCTGGTCGTGGCCTGTACAAGATGTTATGGCCTCCTAGTTCAATGGCCCATTTTGCCAACCTGCCTGATGTCTCAGGCTTTTGCAGTATAGTGCCGATGTGGAAGTTTGTAAGCACAGTTATCACATGGCCTGTGAAGTACCGGCGCAGCCTTCGAGAGGCGTGTAATAGCGCAAGAACCAGCTTTTCCATTGTGGAGTATCTTGTTTCTGGGTCTGTGAGTACCCTGCTGACATAATAGATCGGAGTTTGCACTCCGTTTCTGTCGACCAACAATACTGACCCTACTGCCTTATCCGAGGAGGACAAGTACAGTACGAGGGGCTCTTTTTCAAACGGTGCTGTCAGGGTAGGGAGTTCAATTAGACACGCTTTCATCTGTTGAAAAGCTGTTTCTGCCTCCGGTGTCCACTTGAACTCCTGTTTCTTCACGCAGTTGCGCAACGTACTGATGAAGGGATACGACTTTGCGGCGTGGTTGGAGAGAAAACGATTAAGCGCGGCCAGCCGGCCGGCCAGTCGTTGCATTTCCTTGATGTTTCGCGGTGAGGGCATTCGTTCTATAGCTTGCACTTTCTCTGGATTCACCTTGAAACCGCCGTTTGTGACAATGAAGCCTAGAAACTTCCCTTCTTCCATGCCAAAAGAACACTTGGCTGGATTTAGCTTCATGTTTACGCTGCGCAATGAGTTGAACGTTTTCTCGATGTCTTTCAACATTTGGTCCTCCTCGGGACTTTTAACCACTAGATCATCGATATAAACCTCAATATGCTTTCCGATGTCACCTGCAAAGGTCTTGTCCATCAAACGTTGATATGTTGTGCCTGCATTCTTCAGGCCAAAAGGCATCTTTGTGTAGCTGAAGATTCCAAGATCAGTTCTGAACGCTGTCTTGTCTTCATCCTCTAGCTTCATTTGAACTTGATGGTATCCTTTGTAGCAATCCAAAAAGCACTTCCATCGGTATGGCGCGAGAGAATCTATTTTTTTATCGATCCCAGGCAAGGAATAGCAATCCTTTGGGCACGCCTTGTTGAGATCGGTGTAATCTACGCACATGCGCCATCCGCCGTTTGACTTTTCGACCATCACTGGGTTCACAACCCAACTCTGATATCTTACCTCTCGCAAGATCCCGGCTTTGAGCAGCTCACATACTTGCTCGTTCATTGCTTTTGTCTTGTCTGCTCCTAGGCTGCGCCTTCTTTAGACCTTTGGCTCGACAGAGGGGTACGTGTTTAAGCAATGCTCGGTGATGTTGCGCGGGACACCGGTCATGTCTGCCGGGGTCCAGGCAAATATATCCATGTTTCGAAACAGCAGTTGCTTTAAACGTGTTCTGATGTCTGACGAAATGGCGTGGCCAATTGTCACAGTCTGCTCTGGGTATTTTCGGTTTAAAACCCATTTCTCTGGCTCGGTCGTGGAGGCCTTCGCCGCCTTTGTTGGGCGCAGCTCTTCAGTTGACATTACTTCTTTCTTGGCATATATGATTGCTACTCCTGTCTTGGTTGGGAAACCTATCGCAGAATGTGGCGTTGAAGTCACCATGTTTAACTCGCCTTGTGTTTCCCTCCCAATAAGCATATCATGCCTCGATTTCACTGCCATTACCATGAAGTTCACATTTTTTGTTCTTGAGTGTTTCCCGTCAGAGAGCGTGACGGGGAAACTGATCTGTCCGAGTGGAAAAACCATCTCGTTGCAAAATCCAGACAAAGGATAATCGACTGGCTCGAGTCTCGCTTTATCCTCCTCATCCAACTGATTGAAACACTGTTCGTAAATGATGTCGGCAGTACTTCCCGGGTCTATGAATATGTAGTCAGTTTCATAATGCCCGATTATACCGGTAATGACGACAGGACGTGTGGCGCGAGGTCCGCCGCGCACTACCGGAAATATAACCTGCTGCTCTTGCCAAGAAGGTTCATAGGGGCGTTTGCCTTTCTCTTTCGCGCTATACCTGGGTCCGTTGACCATGTGAGTCTCTAGTCGTCGGACCTTTTTGTGGTTCCCTTCGTCGTGGCGCTGGAGTTGACGGGTTTCCTTGCGTACATTCTTCACTAAATGGCTTAGCTTACCGCTTTTGAGCGCTCTCTCGATTTCTTGGCGCAAGCTATAACAGTCGTCGGTCAGGTGCCCTGAATCTTTGTGAAAATCGCAGTACAAGTTGGGGTCTTGCCCTTTCTTGTTTGTCATTGGCCTGGGAGCCTTGAAATCGTGATTCTCCGTCATCAATACCTCCTTTGGCGTTTTTGTGAGCGGAGTCCAGTGTTTGTCACGATTGTCGTCTCTGACCGCCTTCCTGTAACCAATTCGGTCAATCGTTTCTCGCGCATCTTCTCTGTAGCGCGGCCTGTCGTCGCGGCCTCTTGGTCTCTCAGACTTCCAGTCATTACTCTTGTATTTGTTACGCTTGTTGTTGTTGTCGCGCGTACTTCCTCTTGAGAATCGATCTTCAGGGTAGTAGCCCTTTCCACCAGCAAGGGACTCCTCAGTTTGCGCGACGATTTTTGCGGCTTCCATTAGTTTATCCCACTCCTTTGGCATTCCATCTTTGCCTGTGATGGTTCTAATGAGACTATCGCATCGTATGGCCTTCTTGAAGTGACAGCGCATGAGTTGCTCACTGACGCCGCCTATTTCCAGACATTCTTTGTTAAAACGCGTGATGAAGTCCTCCAGACCTTCACCATCTCTTCGCCAAATATCTTCTACTTCGGCTGTGTCGCGTTGGTAGCGACGTTGTTGGCTAAAGTAGCTCAAGAATTGCGTCTTGAAATCTGTCCATGATTTAATCTTCCCAAGCGGAAGGCTGTCAAACCAGGCGCGAGCCGCCCTGGTAAGAGTTTGAATGAACAGGTGGCACCACATGGGCATGTTCCAACCTCCCATGCAGCCCACACTCGTGAACGTTCTGACGTGATCGTCTGGATCAGTCAATCCATTGAATTTCCCGACAGTCGGGGGTAGCTTCTCTCGTGAAAGCGGCGCGAGTGCAATTTTCGGGATAAACTTGGAGTGCTCCGCAGCTTCCGCTGGTCGGTATGCCAGGCGGAAATCTCTTTCAGCTTCTTCTGTGTAGCCAATGTGTTGTCTTGGCTTGTAGTACTCATGGTTTTTTGGTAAACGATTAAAGACTGACGATTCCTCGTCACCATCCCATGTGGGATCATACGGGTCCGTTTCTTCCCATTCGTTGTTCATGTTGCGCGGCGTGAGCCGGCTGTGAACAGGGCCTCGTTGAAGGTTCGACGGATAGTCGTAGTAACTATCCGTTTCCCCTCTTGTATCGCGCGTGTCTTGTACGCTTAAACGTCTTGTAGGGGGAGGCCTGTTGATTCTGCCTTGTAGATTGGCTGGCGGGGGCATTTGGCGCACCCCCTGACTCTGAGGGGTGACCAAGGACGGTTCTGCCGTCAAAACTACTTGCTGCGCGATCAGCGATTGGTATGCTGCATTGATGGTGGCGATGTTCTTGGCATACCACGAGGCTGGGGTTTCGCCTTCTGGTAAGCCTAGTAATGCAGATACATTTTGAGGTGGCGCTGTGTTCGAAGGTCCTTCTCCGTTGTTCCCTGGGGTGACCACTTGGGTGATGCGGGTGAAGCTCCCGCGCGGACCCCCAGTATTGTTGATTTCAACTTCGCCGATTTCTTCGATTTGTTGGGCTTGGAAGTTTTGGATTCCTTCACCCAACGCCGTATTAGAGTTGGTTCCGAAACCGAACTCTGGAATAGTTCCTTGACCAGTCATAGTCGAAGGATGAAAAAGATGTCAAAGGCTCAAATAAAAGAAGATGAGGGTGGTTATAGAAAAAAATCGGTGGGCGCCAATGAAGAAACACTGATCTAATTAGGGAGATAATTAGATTTGGTTTATGTTCCTTTCATAATGGTTAATCTTCTTATGGATATTTGAGCTCCGACTTGGTAATCTGATCCTTCAAAACAGAACACCGTTACTCGTTAAGAGGGGAATGTGGGGGTTTCCCTCTTAACCAGGCTCCGGCGTGAGAATAAGCGACTGCTTTGAGAGTAATTAAGTGTTAAGAGTGAGAGTAGAGGGAATAGAATGTTTAACCTGTGGAATGAGGTCTCTATTTATAGCCGGAGAGGTGTAAGGGGTTATGGGCTGATGGGCCTTGGGCCGGAAGCGGACAACAAAACGGATATGCTCTTTGTCTCACTGGCGTCGACCGCTTAGTGGCTTCTAGACGTTCATCGGTGCTGGCGCACCTTGATTGGAGCCACGTGTCATTGTTGTCGGCCTTGTTGTCCTTCTGTCATCAGCAGACAAGTGGAGATCGTGGGACAGTTGTCTCCGTCCTCTGATTGGTGCCACGTAGGCATCCTTGTGTACTTCTCGTCAGGCGATCGTGGCGGCACGATTGACCAGAGCCTGCTAGACGCTCATTGGCTCCTTTTACTGCCACTTGTACCTTATGTACCACTGTAGGTAACCGTGCGCTTCCCTACTGAGTGGCTCTTGTTGGACAGCAAACTAACCCGCGCGGGGTTAGTATGCTCATTTGTTCCATTGTGTAGGTCGCGCGTGGATATTATTAATAAGTTTTCTGAAATAAGGAGTATGGTCTCGCGCGCAACCTGGGTGGAGGTTTGCGCGACTTTTTGGGACCATACCCCTTCAGGATATTACTTGCTCAGGTAAATACTTTTAACTTATTTTCCGTTATACGGGCTTGGGTTACGGTATCTAAAATACCGCTTGGTCGGGCAATTGACCCCAACTCATTAGTAGTCGGGTGATTTCATTGTGATCCGTTTAAAAATTGGTTTTGTTGGCTTTACGCCTTTGGGAGCTTAATGACCATGTCCCGGATATCCTTGGCATCATTTTACGAAATGGTCACGACCCCGACACACGGGTGTAGGCGTACACCCGTAATGTGTCTATATTATTAAAGGTATAACCGTTGGTTTTCCCGCCACGGATTTATGCTATGTGGCGTGTCTATTAACCTTAAACCCGGCACGACCCGGGCGACCGAACGCATAGTGAACATGTAATTCTTTTACAAGATTTAATTATAAATTATCCTAAGTTATAATATTACACCCTTATATTTATACTAGAATTAATAGCTAATTTATACCAAAAGATAATAATTCAACATAAGTTTCAAAAATGTTACACTTCTTAGTCTACTAAGGACTAAGATAGAACGTACTAAGTGTGTTTAAGAAATTATTTACAACCCAAGAACAACAATTTAACAAGTTCAAACATAGCGGAAGCTTCGTAGTGGAGTGTTCGGTTCATCATCAAGTCGCTTGATCGCCATCTCTGTGACCACCTAATTACCTATGAATCAACAAATAAGTCATTAGCTATGACGTTTATGAATGATAAGATTTCAAGGTTTAACTTCACTTTGAAACAACAAAAGTATAAAAGTTTTCCAGGCTCCACCGTAATTTACGGCGCCACCGTAAATTACGGTGAGTGCTGGAAATTCTTGGATCCACCGTAACACAGTAGAAAACCACCGTAAATCATTGGTCTCTACCGTAATTTACGGTGACACCGTAAATTACGGTAGCACCTGGGAATCCATGTTTTTGTTCGTTTGAGCAATTCAACCAAAATCCCAACTCTCGGGTTTCAACATTCAGCATCATCAATGTAGTAAAAATCTGATATTTCTAGTACGTCATAATATAACCACTACATACATCAATTTATCATGTTTGGAATGTACATGATGTGTGTAAAATGCAACATATAAAACACATCAATTAAGGCATAAAACTAACCCTTTTTAAGTACTAATGTTGGAAAAAGAGTGGTTTTGTCTTCCTTTTGTATTTTCAGGATGAAATGAGCTCAAAATCACAAAAGAAGCAAAAAGACTACTAATTCTACCATAAATACAAGAAAAGGAACAAAAGTGGACTGCCCGGACCCTCAACGGCACCTCCCAAGACAAAGAGAAGAAGACAGAGTCTGAACACGCCCCGTGTCCAGCGAACACGGGGGCGTGCCCAGGAAGCAGCAGAAAAGACAAACCAGTAGAAGCTTCCATTGCTCACCACGGGGCCGTGTCCAGTGAGCACGGGGGCGTGGTGAAAGTACAGCAGGCACATTAATTGTAATTCGCAATTACAATTAATGAAGAGAGAGAATGTCAGACGGGCACGGGGCCGTGTCCAGCGGACACGGGGCCGTGTCCAGCGTTCTGTTCAGCCTATAAATAGAGGAGCTTGGTTTCATTCTCTCTCATCCCTTGGCACACCACCTCTCTCACACTTCATCCACCACCCACCACCACCATAACACCATCATCCACCACCATCATCCATTGTCCATCATAGAGTGTGTGAGTCGTCTCGGGATCCAAGATTGATCGTAAGAGTTCTTGACAATCAAGGCCATGTTTGCCTAAGTCTCTTACATCACTTGGTGAAGACAAGTGTTTAGTATAATACTTTTTATTTTTAATCTTTTGCACTTTTTATTTGGTTTTGTATTAATGACTTTAATAACTAGTTACTTATGTTGAAGGTGATCTTTCCTTATCGTTTGTCCGTGGTGTCTTGGCATTATTTTACTGTCTATATAAAATAAAAGATTTTCACCATTCATATCTCCACGGTCTATATGGAGGTATGTTGGCTACCTGGTCGGGGGTTAAGGGAACGGTTTGGTAAGGGTCTTGCCCTTGTTCAGCGTTTAGAGGTCCTGCTTGGGACCTGGGTCAAATTTAGTAGGATCTCCTTCAATGCCCATAGGTATTGGATGGCGGGGATCCAAACTCTTTGACCCCCTCATAAGTTAACTACTATTAATACTATAACCCGGCTATTTAGGACTGTATCCCTGCTGACTCAGACTACTTAGCCGAGGGTAACGTCGCCGCCAAAAGCGGGGCCTACCATAATTTGCATTAATAACTTAATTCATTATCTTTCAATAATCCGACCCTTTAGGATTGTATCCTTGCTGACTCAAACTACTGGGTTGAGGGTAATGTCGCCTTCAAAAGAGGGGCCTACTACAATAACTAAGATAATCTCTTAAACAAGTGCAAAAGTGCGAAAATAATCAAAGGTTATACTAATACACGTGTCGGATCCAAGTGATTCATCTTGTCTATCTGTTTTTATTTTATTTTATTTTTCAGCATTTAGTTAGTTTTTATTTTTCTTAGTTTAACACATTTTTCTAACTTTTTGATTTGGTTAGACGTTGAGGATAAACCGGTATTAAAAGCTCTTGTGTCCTTGGACGACCTCGGTATCTTACCAACACTATACTACGTCCACGATGGGTGCACTTGCCCATATGTGTGTTTAGTGTTAGTGAATATCGTGTTTTATAAATTTAAAACTTGGCTAAAAGTGTAAAAAGGGCTTAATTATACATCTAAAAACATATTACACCTAACGCACATCAAGTTTTTGGCGCCGCTGCCGGGGACACAAGGATTTTAAGAAAGTTAGGAATCAACGGCCTAATCATCTTTTTATTTTTCTTTATTTTTTAGGATTTTTTTTTTAGATTTTTCAGCTTCTGCAGAGCTCAACACGGGGCCGTGCCCGCTGAACACGCCCCGTGCTCAATCATTGGAACTGGCAATCCTGTTTTATATCAGACAGTATGCTGAACACGGGGCCGTGTCCACTCAACACGCCCCCGTGCCCAAGATTCAGTTGCTGAAAACAGAACCGTTAGATCCCGGCGGTTGGTAATTTCTGATACAAACATGAGTGATAGTAATTCTTTTTACTTTCGGCACTCTTATGGTTTGTGGTGTCGAATATGTGGAGGCGAACACGAGGAATTAAAATGTTTCTTCCTCACTTATAGGCCCCACTATATAGACCCACCGATTCCTTGTAACCTTAAGAGGGGCGAAAGTAAAAATAAGCACTATTTCTCCCTCGAATGCGCCCAACCAGATATTCTAGGAGAAATGCTCCTTGACGAGTTATTTCAACTAGAAGAACTACTTCTAAATTGGTCAAAAGAACTTAGGAAGGATTTTTTAGATCCATCCCAAGATGATGACCATGAGGAAATGTTGGAACCGCATTCCGACAACCTCGTTGCTCCCGAAAATACCTTTTTACCTAGACAAGACGTGGGCGATAGTCGTCCCTGTGCCGATTGTGCCGTGAAGGACTCCCCATCGACTTCGTTCGGTGCATACATAGACCTGAGCGATTCGGCATACACCTTCTTTAACGAGAGCCCGGAAAAGGGTTGGACTTGTCCACCTAGAATTAAAATAGGAATTACCCTCACCAACAACCTCTTGCGTTCTCGCCTTAGTATAGGACAATTAAGGTATCTTAGGCACTTTGGGGTTGTTCCAACAAGTCAGGAGCCGCCCGATACAAATTAGCTCCTTAATAAAGACAAAACTTCATAACTCAGTTTTCCGACACGGGGCCGTGTCCGGCCAACACGCCCCCGTGTCCATCAAAAGATTCCCCTCTGATCAGAACGTCAGAATACGGACAACTTGTGTCAGAATTTCATCTGCACACGGGGCCGTGTCCAGCGGACACGGGGCCGTGTCCAGCAGGCTGTCATTTTCTATAAATGCAGCCAAAAATCCTGCACATTTGGACCAACTTGGGGACAGAGATTTGAAGGAATCTTCTCTCAAACAATCCTAGGTAAGTCTAAAAGAAGTTTCCAACAACCCATCTTGTCCTTTCCTCTTCTAGACATTTCCTTCTTCTTCATCTTTCTTAAAAAACTACCATGAAAAGTTTGAATTTTCAATCTTTGTGGTAGGAAACAAGGAGTTTTGATCATGGAATCTTGGTAAAAACATGTTATGTAACATTGTTTAGAGTTATTTACTGTCAAAAAGCTTGCATAAACTCAGAAAATAACTTAAAAACCCAAGATTCCTTGCTCCAAAATTCTGCAGAAAGATGAACACGGGGCCGTGCTCAGTGAGCACGGGGCCGTGTCCAGAAGCTGTTTCGTCCTATAAACTATTTTTGGTTTATTTTTCGTAGAATGGCGAGTGAAAACAGCGAAACATCATCCGTTCATTCCTCAAACAGCCGAAGGGGAAGGAGGCCCTCCGTTGAAGCTACACTTGTGCACTACGTGATAGCGCTAAGGGAAGCTCTCGACGAGATGACGTCCGTGGAGGAGGTCCTCATTGACCGTATTAACGATCTCACAATGGGACTTGAAAGCAGCTTCCAAGAGATTAACCTTTTGCACCAAAGGTTAAACATTTTGGTAGCACCCCCTATGGAACCAGTCCTTCCACAGCAAGACTGGAACTTGGCACTCGGTGTTAACAACCCTACCGGGTGGGGAGACTTTCCCGCAGAACCTCTTATGGAAAACCCACAAGAAGTTCCGACAGAAGTTGAAACTCCTCAAACAAATGCAAACGAGCCCTCTTTCCTCCTTCCAAGGGAGGTAGAGGAGTGGCTTGCCGACATATGAGGAGAACCGCACCCGGAAGGTGGAGTTCTACAAAGCCTTATCTAACCAAGATTAGTAGATTCTTGGAAATTTTGCTAAATTAAAATAAAACATAGGGCTAGAACTCCATAAGCTTAATATTTATGTAACTTTTATCTTTATGTAATGTCTCTCTATTAAGCAATGTTATGATGGTTTTTATGATTTATGGACTCCTGGTGGTAATCGATGAAAAAGGGAACGAGAAAATTGAAACCATGCACGAAGAACAGAACAACCCGACAAAAATCTCCAATACAGAAGGCTCAACACGGGCCGTGCCCAACCAACACGGCCCCGTGCTAAGCCCCCTGCAGAAAATCACCCAGTTCAGGTAACTGGACACGGGCCGTGTTCAGCGGACACGCCCCCGTGTCCAGGCTTCTGTTTCAATTCTTTAATTTTTGTTACTGGCACTTGACCACGGGGCCGTGCCCGGTCAACACGGGGCCGTGTCCAGAGTGCCAGTAACACAAATCTTTGTTTTTAAACACACTTTTACACATTCTAATCAACCAAAAACTTTATTTTTGGACACATTGAGGACAATGTGTAATTTAAGTGTGGGAGGGATGCTAAAACCTTGAAATTTTGCAAAATCCTAAACACAAGCCTTACACAAAACTCTATTGGAACCGCTAAACACCCCAAATTTTTTCAAAAAAAACTTTCTCATTTTTTTATTTACTTGTCTTAGTTTAAGTTGGGAATAACAAGTCCTAAAAAGGTTATATTTTTACAAGTTTACAACCGATAGCGTCGTGATAAAAAGAACTAACATAAGAAAATTATGAAACGGTATAACAAGTCTAGTTAAAAAATTCGATTATATATGCTTGGTCACATTAAAAACCCATTCCCACAAAAGTGAGTTTTGAGCCTTTATTGAGCATAAAAATACACATATTTAGATTAAATGCTCATTTTTCGTTTCTTGTGTGAATAGCCGCTCGGTCTTTACAGATCTAGAACTTGCCACGACGATACATTCCCGGTCCTTACCAACTTAAACCCAAGTAAGTAAATGATGGAGGCATTAGGACTAACTATTTTTCTTTCAAAACCATTATTTTTCATTTTTTTTACCTACCCAAAATCCCCCTAGAAAACCCCTTTGAGCCTAAACCTTTCATTTCATTACCCCAAAAACCATTTTTACCCACCAAAAACCTTTTTCATTTTTTACCTTTATTTTAGTAACAAGCTCGGTTTTTCATAAACGTGCCCTTTTATGTGACGATCAAAAAAAAAAAATGATGAAGTCAAAAACAAACAAAAGCTACAAAAGCTTGTTTGGAGAAATACTTCAAAAATAATAAGTCACTAAAAACAAGGTATTTTACGAAAACCGACACTTGTTACGATTTTCGCCCTTTTTACTAACCACTAACCAACCACCCACCTCTAAACCCAAGCCTTCACCCCCAAAAGTCCTCTTGATATTTACAAAGGTAAAAAGTTAAAAAGGAGGAGGATTGATCGCTTGGCAAGCCTATGGAAGATGTAAGTTCCGTGCCGCTCTCGAGTGATTCACTTAAAAATACACCTTCGGCCGAGTGTTGAGTGATCTCCCGTGAGGTATGTGAACTTGTATATAAATGGAATTTTAATAAGGCATGTTATGCCCAAATAAGTAGTTTATCTTATGAAAAGTTCAAAATAAATCATAACGAATAGGATTGTAAATAAATAAAAATAAAACCTATAAAAACCTTGGATTCCCGACACTCTAGGACAAGCTAAAAAAAACTTCTCTTCTACCTATTCCATTTGGGAGTGTAAGCCACATTTAAAAAGAGTTTTGCTTGAGGACAAGCAAAAGTTCAAGTGTGGGGGTATTTGATGTGTGTAAAATGCAACATATAAAACACATCAATTAAGGCATAAAACTAACCCTTTTTAAGTACTAATGTTGGAAAAAGAGTGGTTTTGTCTTCCTTTTGTATTTTCAGGATGAAATGAGCTCAAAATCACAAAAGAAGCAAAAAGACTACTAATTCTACCATAAATACAAGAAAAGGAACAAAAGTGGACTGCCCGGACCCTCAACGGCACCTCCCAAGACAAAGAGAAGAAGACAGAGTCTGAACACGCCCCGTGTCCAGCGAACACGGGGGCGTGCCCAGGAAGCAGCAGAAAAGACAAACCAGTAGAAGCTTCCATTGCTCACTACGGGGCCGTGTCCAGTGAGCACGGGGGCGTGGTGAAAGTACAGCAGGCGCATTAATTGTAATTCGCAATTACAATTAATGAAGAGAGAGAATGTCAGACGGGCACGGGGCCGTGTCCAGCGTTCTGTTCAGCCTATAAATAGAGGAGCTTGGTTTCATTCTCTCTCATCCCTTGGCACACCACCTCTCTCACACTTCATCCACCACCCACCACCACCATAACACCATCATCCACCACCATCATCCATTGTCCATCATAGAGTGTGTGAGTCGTCTCGGGATCCAAGATTGATCGTAAGAGTTCTTGACAATCAAGGCCATGTTTGCCTAAGTCTCTTACATCACTTGGTGAAGACAAGTGTTTAGTATAATACTTTTTATTTTTAATCTTTTGCACTTTTTATTTGGTTTTGTATTAATGACTTTAATAACTAGTTACTTATGTTGAAGGTGATCTTTCCTTATCGTTTGTCCGTGGTGTCTTGGCATTATTTTACTGTCTATATAAAATAAAAGATTTTCACCATTCATATCTCCACGGTCTATATGGAGGTATGTTGGCTACCTGGTCGGGGGTTAAGGGAACGGTTTGGTAAGGGTCTTGCCCTTGTTCAGCGTTTAGAGGTCCTGCTTGGGACCTGGGTCAAATTTAGTAGGATCTCCTTCAATGCCCATAGGTATTGGATGGCGGGGATCCAAACTCTTTGACCCCCTCATAAGTTAACTACTATTAATACTATAACCCGGCTATTTAGGACTGTATCCCTGCTGACTCAGACTACTTAGCCGACGGTAACGTCGCCGCCAAAAGCGGGGCCTACCATAATTTGCATTAATAACTTAATTCATTATCTTTCAATAATCCGACCCTTTAGGATTGTATCCTTGCTGACTCAAACTACTGGGTTGAGGGTAATGTCGCCTTCAAAAGAGGGGCCTACTACAATAACTAAGATAATCTCTTAAACAAGTGCAAAAGTGCGAAAATAATCAAAGGTTATACTAATACACCTGTCGGATCCAAGTGATTCATCTTGTCTATCTGTTTTTATTTTATTTTATTTTTCAGCATTTAGTTAGTTTTTATTTTTCTTAGTTTAACACATTTTTCTAACTTTTTGATTTGGTTAGACGTTGAGGATAAACCGGTATTAAAAGCTCTTGTGTCCTTGGACGACCTCGGTATCTTACCAACACTATACTACGTCCACGATGGGTGCACTTGCCCATATGTGTGTTTAGTGTTAGTGAATATCGTGTTTTATAAATTTAAAACTTGGCTAAAAGTGTAAAAAGGGCTTAATTATACATCTAAAAACATATTACACCTAACGCACATCAAGTTTTTGGCGCCGCTGCCGGGGACACAAGGATTTTAAGAAAGTTAGGAATCAACGGCCTAATCATCTTTTTATTTTTCTTTATTTTTTAGGATTTTTTTTTTAGATTTTTCAGCTTCTGCAGAGCTCAACACGGGGCCGTGCCCGCTGAACACGCCCCGTGCTCAATCATTGGAACTGGCAATCCTGTTTTATATCAGACAGTAGGCTGAACACGGGGCCGTGTCCACTCAACACGCCCCCGTGCCCAAGATTCAGTTGCTGAAAACAGAACCGTTAGATCCCGGCGGTTGGTAATTTCTGATACAAACATGAGTGATAGTAATTCTTTTTACTTTCGGCACTCTTATGGTTTGTGGTGTCGAATATGTGGAGGCGAACACGAGGAATTAAAATGTTTCTTCCTCACTTATAGGCCCCACTATATAGACCCACCGATTCCTTGTAACCTTAAGAGGGGCGAAAGTAAAAATAAGCACTATTTCTCCCTCGAATACGCCCAACCAGATATTCTAGGAGAAATGCTCCTTGACGAGTTATTTCAACTAGAAGAACTACTTCTAAATTGGTCAAAAGAACTTAGGAAGGATTTTTTAGATCCATCCCAAGATGATGACCATGAGGAAATGTTGGAACCGCATTCCGACAACCTCGTTGCTCCCGAAAATACCTTTTTACCTAGACAAGACGTGGGCGATAGTCGTCCCTGTGCCGATTGTGCCGTGAAGGACTCCCCATCGACTTCGTTCGGTGCATACATAGACCTGAGCGATTCGGCATACACCTTCTTTAACGAGAGCCCGGAAAAGGGTTGGACTTGTCCACCTAGAATTAAAATAGGAATTACCCTCACCGACAACCTCTTGCGTTCTCGCCTTAGTATAGGACAATTAAGGTATCTTAGGCACTTTGGGGTTGTTCCAACAAGTCAGGAGCCGCCCGATACAAATTAGCTCCTTAATAAAGACAAAACTTCATAACTCAGTTTTCCGACACGGGGCCGTGTCCGGCCAACACGCCCCCGTGTCCATCAAAAGATTCCCCTCTGATCAGAACGTCAGAATACGGACAACTTGTGTCAGAATTTCATCTGCACACGGGGCCGTGTCCAGCGGACACGGGGCCGTGTCCAGCAGGCTGTCATTTTCTATAAATGCAGCCAAAAATCCTGCACATTTGGACCAACTTGGGGACAGAGATTTGAAGGAATCTTCTCTCAAACAATCCTAGGTAAGTCTAAAAGAAGTTTCCAACAACCCATCTTGTCCTTTCCTCTTCTAGACATTTCCTTCTTCTTCATCTTTCTTAAAAAACTACCATGAAAAGTTTGAATTTTCAATCTTTGTGGTAGGAAACAAGGAGTTTTGATCATAGAATCTTGGTAAAAACATGTTATGTAACATTGTTTAGAGTTATTTACTGTCAAAAAGCTTGCATAAACTCAGAAAATAACTTAAAAACCCAAGATTCCTTGCTCCAAAATTCTGCAGAAAGATGAACACGGGGCCGTGCTCAGTGAGCACGGGGCCGTGTCCAGAAGCTGTTTCGTCCTATAAACTATTTTTGGTTTATTTTTCGTAGAATGGCGAGTGAAAACAGCGAAACATCATCCGTTCATTCCTCAAACAGCCGAAGGGGAAGGAGGCCCTCCGTTGAAGCTACACTTGTGCACTACGTGATAGCGCTAAGGGAAGCTCTCGACGAGATGACGTCCGTGGAGGAGGTCCTCATTGACCGTATTAACGATCTCACAATGGGACTTGAAAGCAGCTTCCAAGAGATTAACCTTTTGCACCAAAGGTTAAAAATTTTGGTAGCACCCCCTATGGAACCAGTCCTTCCACAGCAAGACTGGAACTTGGCACTCGGTGTTAACAACCCTATCGGGTGGGGAGACTTTCCCGCAGAACCTCTTATGGAAAACCCACAAGAAGTTCCGACAGAAGTTGAAACTCCTCAAACAAATGCAAACGAGCCCTCTTTCCTCCTTCCAAGGGAGGTAGAGGAGTGGCTTGCCGACATATGAGGAGAACCGCACCCGGAAGGTGGAGTTCTACAAAGCCTTATCTAACCAAGATTAGTAGATTCTTGGAAATTTTGCTAAATTAAAATAAAACATAGGGCTAGAACTCCATAAGCTTAATATTTATGTAACTTTTATCTTTATGTAATGTCTCTCTATTAAGCAATGTTATGATGGTTTTTATGATTTATGGACTCCTGGTGGTAATCGATGAAAAAGGGAACGAGAAAATTGAAACCATGCACGAAGAACAGAACAACCCGACAAAAATCTCCAATACAGAAGGCTCAACACGGGCCGTGCCCAACCAACACGGCCTCGTGCTAAGCCCCCTGCAGAAAATCACCCAGTTCAGGTAACTGGACACGGGCCGTGTTCAGCGGACACGCCCCCGTGTCCAGGCTTCTGTTTCAATTCTTTAATTTTTGTTACTGGCACTTGACCACGGGGCCGTGCCCGGTCAACACGGGGCCGTGTCCAGAGTGCCAGTAACACAAATCTTTGTTTTTAAACACACTTTTACACATTCTAATCAACCAAAAACTTTATTTTTGGACACATTGAGGACAATGTGTAATTTAAGTGTGGGGGGGATGCTAAAACCTTGAAATTTTGCAAAATCCTAAACACAAGCCTTACACAAAACTCTATTGGAACCGCTAAACACCCCAAATTTTTTCAAAAAAAACTTTCTCATTTTTTTATTTACTTGTCTTAGTTTAAGTTGGGAATAACAAGTCCTAAAAAGGTTATATTTTTACAAGTTTACAACCGATAGCGTCGTGATAAAAAGAACTAACATAAGAAAATTATGAAACGGTATAACAAGTCTAGTTAAAAAATTCGATTATATATGCTTGGTCACATTAAAAACCCATTCCCACAAAAGTGAGTTTTGAGCCTTTATTGAGCATAAAAATACACATATTTAGATTAAATGCTCATTTTTCGTTTCTTGTGTGAATAGCCGCTCGGTCTTTACAGATCTAGAACTTGCCACGACGATACATTCCCGGTCCTTACCAACTTAAACCCAAGTAAGTAAATGATGGAGGCATTAGGACTAACTATTTTTCTTTCAAAACCATTATTTTTCATTTTTTTTACCTACCCAAAATCCCCCTAGAAAACCCCTTTGAGCCTAAACCTTTCATTTCATTACCCCAAAAACCATTTTTACCCACCAAAAACCTTTTTCATTTTTTACCTTTATTTTAGTAACAAGCTCGGTTTTTCATAAACGTGCCCTTTTATGTGACGATCAAAAAAAAATGATGAAGTCAAAAACAAACAAAAGCTACAAAAGCTTGTTTGGAGAAATACTTCAAAAATAATAAGTCACTAAAAACAAGGTATTTTACGAAAACCGACACTTGTTACGATTTTCGCCCTTTTTACTAACCACTAACCAACCACCCACCTCTAAACCCAAGCCTTCACCCCCAAAAGTCCTCTTGATATTTACAAAGGTAAAAAGTTAAAAAGGAGGAGGATTGATCGCTTGGCAAGCCTATGGAAGATGTAAGTTCCGTGCCGCTCTCGAGTGATTCACTTAAAAATACACCTTCGGCCGAGTGTTGAGTGATCTCCCGTGAGGTATGTGAACTTGTATATAAATGGAATTTTAATAAGGCATGTTATGCCCAAATAAGTAGTTTATCTTATGAAAAGTTCAAAATAAATCATAACGAATAGGATTGTAAATAAATAAAAATAAAACCTATAAAAACCTTGGATTCCCGACACTCTAGGACAAGCTAAAAAAAACTTCTCTTCTACCTATTCCATTTGGGAGTGTAAGCCACATTTAAAAAGAGTTTTGCTTGAGGACAAGCAAAAGTTCAAGTGTGGGGGTATTTGATGTGTGTAAAATGCAACATATAAAACACATCAATTAAGGCATAAAACTAACCCTTTTTAAGTACTAATGTTGGAAAAAGAGTGGTTTTGTCTTCCTTTTGTATTTTCAGGATGAAATGAGCTCAAAATCACAAAAGAAGCAAAAAGACTACTAATTCTACCATAAATACAAGAAAAGGAACAAAAGTGGACTGCCCGGACCCTCAACGGCACCTCCCAAGACAAAGAGAAGAAGACAGAGTCTGAACACGCCCCGTGTCCAGCGAACACGGGGGCGTGCCCAGGAAGCAGCAGAAAAGACAAACCAGTAGAAGCTTCCATTGCTCACTACGGGGCCGTGTCCAGTGAGCACGGGGGCGTGGTGAAAGTACAGCAGGCGCATTAATTGTAATTCGCAATTACAATTAATGAAGAGAGAGAATGTCAGACGGGCACGGGGCCGTGTCCAGCGTTCTGTTCAGCCTATAAATAGAGGAGCTTGGTTTCATTCTCTCTCATCCCTTGGCACACCACCTCTCTCACACTTCATCCACCACCCACCACCACCATAACACCATCATCCACCACCATCATCCATTGTCCATCATAGAGTGTGTGAGTCGTCTCGGGATCCAAGATTGATCGTAAGAGTTCTTGACAATCAAGGCCATGTTTGCCTAAGTCTCTTACATCACTTGGTGAAGACAAGTGTTTAGTATAATACTTTTTATTTTTAATCTTTTGCACTTTTTATTTGGTTTTGTATTAATGACTTTAATAACTAGTTACTTATGTTGAAGGTGATCTTTCCTTATCGTTTGTCCGTGGTGTCTTGGCATTATTTTACTGTCTATATAAAATAAAAGATTTTCACCATTCATATCTCCACGGTCTATATGGAGGTATGTTGGCTACCTGGTCGGGGGTTAAGGGAACGGTTTGGTAAGGGTCTTGCCCTTGTTCAGCGTTTAGAGGTCCTGCTTGGGACCTGGGTCAAATTTAGTAGGATCTCCTTCAATGCCCATAGGTATTGGATGGCGGGGATCCAAACTCTTTGACCCCCTCATAAGTTAACTACTATTAATACTATAACCCGGCTATTTAGGACTGTATCCCTGCTGACTCAGACTACTTAGCCGAGGGTAACGTCGCCGCCAAAAGCGGGGCCTACCATAATTTGCATTAATAACTTAATTCATTATCTTTCAATAATCCGACCCTTTAGGATTGTATCCTTGCTGACTCAAACTACTGGGTTGAGGGTAACGTCGCCTTCAAAAGAGGGGCCTACTACAATAACTAAGATAATCTCTTAAACAAGTGCAAAAGTGCGAAAATAATCAAAGGTTATACTAATACACCTGTCGGATCCAAGTGATTCATCTTGTCTATCTGTTTTTATTTTATTTTATTTTTCAGCATTTAGTTAGTTTTTATTTTTCTTAGTTTAACACATTTTTCTAACTTTTTGATTTGGTTAGACGTTGAGGATAAACCGGTATTAAAAGCTCTTGTGTCCTTGGACGACCTCGGTATCTTACCAACACTATACTACGTCCACGATGGGTGCACTTGCCCATATGTGTGTTTAGTGTTAGTGAATATCGTGTTTTATAAATTTAAAACTTGGCTAAAAGTGTAAAAAGGGCTTAATTATACATCTAAAAACATATTACACCTAACGCACATCAGTACATCATGTTTTACTTGATTATTTGACCCGTTTGGCTTGTCTACGGAATTCCTTCCTTTATGACAACTACCAACGAGTTTAATTCGTTATTCAAACAAGTATTCAATACAACAATGCCTTCGCTTCAATTCAAAATAACTAGTAACTTTGATAATCAACTACCATGATCAAATTTCACATAATGTAACGAGTCATGTTACATACCTTGGCGCACGCCCTTCAAACGAGAATCACCACCGGCTTGTCCGCTCGACGTCCCGGTATCTTGTCCTATAGAGTTCATTTACAAAACATGTTTAGAACCCTCTTAGACATCATTTCGCATAATATACCGAAACATCTTAATTAAGCGTTAAAGCTTCAAATTTCTATTTGTCAGCCTTCTTTGAGGCATTTCTACAAACATCAAGAGGGCAGAATTTCCATATTATTCATATTCATGTTTATGGATTGCTTAGTAGTTAACTTAACTTCAATTAAGCCATCATATATCATGTAAACATCACATCTATTCTGGAACTATCTTCTAAGGTCGAATTTTACTAGTATAACCACTAAGAACCCTAGAATTCATCATCATCTTGTAAAACCCACAACCCACCTTCAAGGTGTTCATGGAGTTTTCTGAATTTGGTCATGATTTCACATGTAATTGGTTGAGTCTAACCTCTAAACACCAAATAGATTCTAAACTAACCAAATAACACTCATGCAACATCAATTTTCCAGATTTCACAACATCATGAGAAATTCAAGCAAAGAATTAACACAAGTTTTTACATACCTTGGAATCCTCTCGTGATGAGGATCACTAATCTATGTTTAGATTTCGTTTTTGATCAGATTTGAGCTTTCAATTTGATGTTTTTGTGAGTTTAGGGTTTTGGAATGGGGGTGTCGCCCCCTTCTGCTATTCTGATCGACCAACACTCCAAATTTTGGAGTGTTTGGTTACTAGTTGTGATTTAATTTTAACTTTTGACAATTCCAGCCCCTCAACTTTGTTCTACACATTATTTAGTAGGCTTTAACCTTTCATGAGTTATTTCTAGTCTATCAACTAACTAGGTTAAAAGTTTCTAGTTAGTAAACTCCCGTTTATTAATAATTTATAATTTTAACATAAAGTTTTATATTTTCGGGGTGTTACAAGTCCACCCCCCTTAAAAAGGGTTTCGTCCCCGAAACCGAATTACATACCAAATAATGTAGGGTGGAATCGCCGCATTTCTTCCTCGGACTCCCATGTAGTGTCTGACCCTTTTCTGTGCTCCCATTTGACTTTGACTTGACTTATTATCTTGTTCCTCAAACTTTTCTCCTTACGATCTAAAATCGCAATTGGTTTTACCGCATAGTAGAGGCTGTTATCCACCTCGATGTCATCGTAGTGGATATGAGCAGTTTCGTCGGCCAAACATTTTCGAAGATGTGATACGTGGAATGTGCTATGAATTCCACTCAACTCTTCGGGTAATTCAAGTCGATAAGCCACTTTACCGACCCGTTCAGTGATTCTAAATGGCCCAATAAATCTCGGGCTTAACTTTCCCCTTTTTCTGAATCTAATGATACCCTTCCATGGGGAAACCTTTAGCATGACCATATCGCCAACCTGAAACTCAATTGGCCTTTTTCTTTTATCTGCGTATGCCTTTTGCCGGTCTTGAGCCGCTTTCAAGTGTGCCCGAACTATGTCAATTTTTCGCATTTGTAGCTCGGATTATATCGGTTGGCGCTAGCCCCCGCGGACCCACTTCTCCCCAACATACCGGAGTCCGACACTTCCTGCCATATAATAGTTCATACGGGGCCATTTTTATGCTCGCGTGATAGCTATTGTTGTATGCGAATTCGACCAAGGGTAAATGGACATCCCAACTACCCCCAAAGTCAATAATGCAAGCCCGCAGCATATCACCCAATGTTTGTATTGTTCTTTCGCTCTGCCCATCCGTTTGTGGATGGTAAGCAGTGCTAAGAAACAATTTAGTCCCCATCTGTTCTTGGAATTCACGCCAGAATTTCGAAGTAAACCGAGTATCTCTATCTGACACAATGGATATCGGTACCCCATGCCTTGCTATGATTTCATTGGTGTAAACCTCAGACATTTTCTCAGACGTATAAGTCTCACGAATCGGAATAAAGTGAGCACTCTTAGTTAACCTATCCACGACTACCCAAATAGCATCAAAGCCACGACTCGTTTTAGGTAGTTTGGTCAATAGGTCCATCGTAATTTGCTCCCATTTCCAAACCGGGATTTCTAATGGTTGAAGTTTACCATATGGTTTTTGGTGTTCAGCCTTGACTTGTAGGCACGTCAAACATTTCTCCACGTACTTCACCGTGTCCCGCTTCATTCCGGGCCACCAATAGTTTTGCTTCAAGTCATGATACATCTTGGTCGCTCCCGGGTGAATGGAATAACGGGATTTATGAGCTTCATCGAGTAGAAGCTTTTTAACCCCACATGTGTTAGGGACCCAGATTCTATTAAAGCGAGTCTTCAGGCCGTGACTGCCTACCTCTAGGTCCTTAACTTGGCCGATAATTCTTTCCTTTTTCCAGTTTTCTGCCTTTACAGCTTCATCTTGTGCTTCTCGAATTCGTTCTAGCAAGCTTGAAGTCACAACCAGTTGCATTGATCGTACCCGTATTGGGGTATAATCCGATTTGCGGCTCAGCGCATCGGCCACTACATTAGCCTTTCCTGGGTGATAACGTATTTCACAATCGTAATCCTTCACCGTTTCCAGCCACCGCCTTTGTCGCATATTTAACTCCTTCTGATCGAAGAAGTATTTCAAACTCTTGTGGTCGGTGAATATGGTGCACTTTACTCCGTACAAGTAGTGCCTCCATATTTTTAATGCAAACACTACCGCCGCCAACTCGAGATCGTGCGTAGGATATTTCTGTTCGTGTATCTTTAATTGCCTCGAGGCATAGGCTATGACCTTGCCCCGTTGCATCAATACACATCCGAGTCCCGATAGTGAAGCATCCGAATAAACCTCCATGTCTTCAACTCCGTCCGGTAGTGTTAGTACCGGAGCTTGAGTTAACTTTTCTTTTAGCGTTTGAAACGCTTTCTCTTGTTCAACACCCCAGATGAATCTTTCTGTCTTTCGGGTCAGCTTGGTTAGTGGTGACGCAATCTTGGAGAAATCTTGAATAAATCTCCTATAGTATCCCGCAAGTCCCAAAAAGCTTCTAATTTCAGAAGGGTTCTTTGGGGAATTCCATTTTGACACCGCCTCAATCTTTGACGGATCCACCAGTACTCCGTCGGCACTTATAATGTGGCCAAGAAATTGTACCTCTCGTAACCAAAAGGCACATTTAGAGAATTTTGCGTATAGCTTCTCTCGTCTAAGGGCTTCTAACACTTCTTGTAGGTGATGTGCGTGTTCAGCTTCACTTTTCGACCAATATATCATCGATAAACACGATGACCGACTTATCCAGCATTGGTTTGCAAACCCGGTTCATGAGGTCCATGAAAGCCGCGGGTGCGTTTGTTAGTCCAAATGACATCACAAGGAATTCGTAATGTCCGTATCTCGTGCGGAAAGCCGTCTTCGGCACATCTTCTTCTTTGACCCTTAACTGATGATACCCCGATCTAAGGTCAATTTTGGAAAACCAGTTCGCACCTTGTAGTTGGTCGAATAAATCGTCTATCCTCGGGAGCGGGTATCGATTCTTTACCGTGAGTTTGTTTAACTCCCGGTAATCGATACACATGCGCATACTCCCGTCTTTCTTTCTCACGAACAATACCGGTGCGCCCCAAGGAGACACACTCGGCCTTATGAATCCCTTGTCAAGCAGGTCTTGGATTTGGGACATCAATTCTTGCAATTCTGACGGCGCAAGTCGATACGGGGCTTTTGCTACGGGTTTCGCGCCCGGAATCAATTCGATCCCGAACTCTACTTCTCGTTCGGGCGGTATCCCCGGCAAATCTTCCGGAAAAACATCTTCATAATCTCGTACTACCGGTACATCTCCAATCTTTCGTGATTCTTTTTCGGGTTCATTTGCGTATATCATAAATGCTTTGCATCCTTGCTTCATTAGCTTGTGTGCTTTCAACATTGAGCATACAATGGGATTGCCTCCTTTCTCGCCATAGATGGTGACGTGTTTCCCGCTCGGAGATGTCAGTTTTATCTCTTTACGGAAACACACGACCTTTGCATGGTGTCGAGATAGCCAATCCATCCCAACGACGACTTGAAATTCTCCCATCGACATCGGGATTAGATTTATCAAATATTCTTCATCGTCAATGCTCAGTTTGCAATTTTCACATACATCGCAAACAATAAAACTTTTATTATTACCTATCTCTACTTCTAAGGGCACAGGTAATTTAGTTAGGATAAATGAAGGATGTCGAATAAATCCATATGAAACAAAGGATTTATTCGCACCCGTATCAAATAACACACGTGCAGGAATCGAGTTTACAGTAAATATACCTGAGACCACGTCAGGTTCAATCTTTGCTTCTGCGGCGGTTAGTTGAAAAGATCTTGCCTTTGCTTTAGGGGCTTCACCCTTCTGTTCCTGCCCACCCTTCTTTTCAACCAATTCCGGGCATTCAGATTTCTTATGACCCGTTCGATAACAATTGTAACAAACCGTTACCTTCTCCGGGCATGATAAGGCTATATGTCCCGTTTTCTTGCATATAGGACAAGGCTTATCCTTGTAATGACATTCGCCTTTATGGCCCTTCCCGCAAATTTTGCAACTCGGTGACCCGCCTTTCGTATCAGATTTCCTTGAGCTCTCACTTGTTCGTGCCTTTTTAGTAGGGCTGGGATTTACATCAGGTGCCCTCCGTTCACCCCTTTCGATACTCTTTTTCAGCTCTATTTCCCTCTCCCGAGCAGCATTTATAATCTCGGTAAGGGTCTCATATTTGGAAGGGGTGATAAACTCCCTATACTCGGCACTCAACATTTTATGATAGTAGTATATCTTTTGTTCTTCGTTTGTCACAAGATCATCACAAAACTTCATTTTATCCATAAACGTTGCCGTGATCTTGTCTATGGTCTCGCTTTTGTGCCTGAGCTGCATGAATTCTTGCTTGATTTTATTCATAACCGCTTTGGGGCTATGATGCTTCAGAAATGGCGTCTTGAATTCATCCCAAGTCATGATCTTAACAACTTCAATACCGATCTCTCTCTTCTTGTTATCCCACCAATCTTTTGCTTGATTTCTTAGTTGACCCGTACCATAGGCTACATAGTCATTTACATCACAATGGGTTCTCTCGAATACCCCTTCGATATCACTTAGCCATCTTTGGCACACTATTGGGTCAACCTCCCCATTGTATATCGGTGGTTTACAAGCCATGAATTCCTTGTATGAACAAGGTTTCCGTCCTCCATGTTTTTCCTTTTCAAGTTTTGAGTCGTCTTCTAATTTCTTGATTCTATCTTCTATCATTGATAGAACTGTGTTTTGAATTCTATCAATGAAGCCTGTCAGACTGTTTTCGATTGCCTTTCCAACCTCTTCGGCAATCGCCTCTCTGACTTATTCGGTGACTCTTGGCACTGCATCATCATTACCTTTATCAGCCATCTTCCTTTCTGAAATGTTTACACAAGTTGTTAAAACATTCCATTTATAACACATGCTGTTCTTGTTTGATTCTATCAAGTTCATAACTTGATTTAGTCGTTCTTGCTTTTGATTCAATCAAGTTCACAACTTGATTTGATCGTTCTTGCTGTTGATTCAATCAAGTTCACAACTTGATTTGATCGTTCTTGCTGTTGATTCAATCAAGTTCACAACTTGATTTGATCGTTCTTGCTGTTGATTCAATCAAGTTCACAACTTGATTTGATCGTTCTTGCTGTTGATTGAGCTTACTTGCTCTTTTCGTGCATATTTGTTCATTTCTCATTCTTTACGTAATATAAGATTTATTAACTGAAATTAGTTCTTACCGGATGGTCGATCAAGCTTGAACCGAACACTTATTGACAACCTGAGGCTCTGATTACCAACTTATTACACCCTTATATTTATACTAGAATTAATAGCTAATTTATACCAAAAGATAATAATTCAACATAAGTTTCAAAAATGTTACACTTCTTAGTCTACTAAGGACTAAGATAGAACGTACTAAGTGTGTTTAAGAAATTATTTACAACCCAAGAACAACAATTTAACAAGTTCAAACATAGCGGAAGCTTCGTAGTGGAGTGTTCGGTTCATCATCAAGTCGCTTGATCGCCATCTCTGTGACCACCTAATTACCTATGAATCAACAAATAAGTCATTAGCTATGACGTTTATGAATGATAAGATTTCAAGGTTTAACTTCACTTTGAAACAACAAAAGTATAAAAGTTTTCCAGGCTCCACCGTAATTTACGGTGCCACCGTAAATTACGGTGAGTGCTGGAAATTCTTGGATCCACCGTAACACAGTAGAAAACCACCGTAAATCATTGGTCTCTACCGTAATTTACGGTGACACCGTAAATTACGGTAGCACCTGGGAATCCATGTTTTTGTTTGTTTGAGCAATTCAACCAAAATCCCAACTCTCGGGTTTCAACATTCAGCATCATCAATGTAGTAAAAATCTGATATTTCTAGTACGTCATAATATAACCACTACATACATCAATTTATCATGTTTGGAATGTACATCATGTTTTACTTGATTATTTGACCCGTTTGGCTTGTCTACGGAATTCCTTCCTTTATGACAACTACCAACGAGTTTAATTCGTTATTCAAACAAGTATTCAATACAACAATGCCTTCGCTTCAATTCAAAATAACTAGTAACTTTGATAATCAACTACCATGATCAAATTTCACATAATGTAACGAGTCATGTTACATACCTTGGCGCACGCCCTTCAAACGAGAATCACCACCGGCTTGTCCGCTCGACGTCCCGGTATCTTGTCCTATAGAGTTCATTTACAAAACATGTTTAGAACCCTCTTAGACATCATTTCGCATAATATACCGAAACATCTTAATTAAGCGTTAAAGCTTCAAATTTCTATTTGTCAGCCTTCTTTGAGGCATTTCTACAAACATCAAGAGGGCAGAATTTCCATATTATTCATATTCATGTTTATGGATTGCTTAGTAGTTAACTTAACTTCAATTAAGCCATCATATATCATGTAAACATCACATCTATTCTGGAACTATCTTCTAAGGTCGAATTTTACTAGTATAACCACTAAGAACCCTAGAATTCATCATCATCTTGTAAAACCCACAACCCACCTTCAAGGTGTTCATGGAGTTTTCTGAATTTGGTCATGATTTCACATGTAATTGGTTGAGTCTAACCTCTAAACACCAAATAGATTCTAAACTAACCAAATAACACTCATGCAACATCAATTTTCCAGATTTCACAACATCATGAGAAATTCAAGCAAAGAATTAACACAAGTTTTTACATACCTTGGAATCCTCTCGTGATGAGGATCACTAATCTATGTTTAGATTTCGTTTTTGATCAGATTTGAGCTTTCAATTTGATGTTTTTGTGAGTTTAGGGTTTTGGAATGGGGGTGTCGCCCCCTTCTGCTATTCTGATCGACCAACACTCCAAATTTTGGAGTGTTTGGTTACTAGTTGTGATTTAATTTTAACTTTTGACAATTCCAGCCCCTCAACTTTGTTCTACACATTATTTAGTAGGCTTTAACCTTTCATGAGTTATTTCTAGTCTATCAACTAACTAGGTTAAAAGTTTCTAGTTAGTAAACTCCCGTTTATTAATAATTTATAATTTTAACATAAAGTCTTATATTTCCGGGGTGTTACATATAAAGAGTTTGTGCCATGTGCATTCAAATCAATTTTATTAAACATTTTACAAAAGTGTCGGTTGAATGTATTTACCAGTGTAAACTAATGTATTTTCCCCAAAAAGATTAATGCAGGTTCTACACGTAATAGACTGGCCACTCCTTAGCATCGTTAGAGTGTCGCAAGCTTGGGATGCCAATATCTGTTGAACAATTATTTTTCTATCTTATTTTGATCCCCTGTGGATTATATTTCGACGATTGTGATACTTGGATATTACATTCAATAGTTGAAATATATTTATCTTTATGCTTCCGCTGTGTATTTATATATTGTGTGGTTTGACTATATTATTGCCAACTACGTCACGGTAATCCCCCACCGGGCCCACCGGTGATACACGTGGAAATCGGGGTGTGACAGGTTGGTATCAGAGCCAACGTTGAGTGAATTAAACACTATCCTTATATGTTTAATCTCAATGACACAATTGCACATACTTGAGTCTAGACAAGAACATAGGACAAATTCGAATTGTTATTCCAGTTTGTCTTTCATTGTTTATTGTGATTTAAAAATTTGTTAAGCAGGAAATATGCCACCAGCAATTAGAAGAGGAGGCAGAGGTAAAGGGCCGATCACTACTCATAATGATCACGAGGCCGGACCTTCAAACATGCGAGCTCCTTCCAGCATGAGGAGCGAAGAGCCTCAGAGACGTAGAAGAAACCTCTTTGAGCCAGCAAGACGGTCAACCTCACACAGTTCGACACCTTCATACCGTCATTCTTTTGGACCAAATTCGGAGAACGATCCCAGTAACCCTCAACCTTCGTTTATACCTCTCCAGCGATCTGCATCGCACCGTTCCTATGGCGATCCTACTCCTTTCTTTCAAGGCCGATTTAACCCGGCTGATTATGTCCAAGAACCAATAGGTTATAACCCTCTAGGACCTGAAGACCATTTCTCCGAAGATAATGCGGTAGATATGGATGAAGACACGGATCCCATAGAACCTGCACGAGGTACTCCCAACCACCCTATCGAGATCTCTGATGGGTCATCCTTTCATGGAACACCCTATCAAGGTCCTGAAAGTTACCAGGCGAGGTTTAACTAGTGTGATTGGTACTTCACACCTTCTCACCACTTCTCGCCTCATGAGCAGCAGCAACAACAGGATCCTTCCGAGGATTCGCGCTTTGTGGCAGTTACGCCACCACCTCCACCGCCACCAGTTCAACAAGTACCTCCTGATCCGCCAAGGCGTAGAAGATCAGGCGCGCGGATGTCTACCCGAGGAGGGGAATTCCACTTTAGCACCCCTCGCCACTCGAGTGCAAGTCACTGTCCGCCAGTGCCTGAAGAACCACAGTTAGGGGAACCTTCGGGTCACCCCGCAGAGGTGAATTCTGCACCAGTTGCACCACCTCCGCCACCATTCGGCTATGACAATCCGATACCAGCGTAAGCCGGTTCCATCGCGTACAACCCGTTTGAGCAGCCGACTCACACGCACTACAACTATAATTATGATGCTGACCCATATGTGGTAGCGGCCAATTACAACGCCCTCGGGATTAGGATACGCAGCTCATGGGTATCCAGCACCTCCTAGACCTCCGGTTCAGCAGCCGTCGCAGCAACCACGTTTTTTTCCACCGGAGCAAGAAGAAATTCTCCACCGTCTAAACCGAGTGGAACGAGACTTTGAGCAAGAACGTAAAAGTAATCATGGATTCCTCAAAGGCCTAGCAAACCTACTAAAAGGGAGGAAGAAACGAGATCATTAGTCTCTTTATGTACTATAGTGTTTACTATTACAATCAAGTCCTTGCGAGGACATTTGTTTTGAGTATTTTAGTCCATGCGTGGACATTTATCATGTTTAGTCCCTGCGTGGACAATTGCATTTCAGTCCCTGCGTGGACTTATCTTTTCGTCCCTGTGAGGACATCTATCCTTGTATTTGGTCCCTGTGTGGACTTGTTTTCTATAAACCTCTGCGTAGGTATTTATCTATTTAAAAAGTCCCGTTTAGGGCAGTATGTAATCTGTTACATGTAATGGAATGTTAAGTCATAAATTTCATTTTTGTTATTATATACATTATTATATGAAATAAATCAAAAATCATTCCTTTTAAATTAATCTGCTTAAATAAAGAATCTTAATGGTGAAACCTAGCCTGGTGTCATTATAAGACCCGGCCAAGATGGTAAGACCCGATTAAAAGATTCAGATTCCCTGTTAACCTCTGTAAACATGTTAACATTCTTGACAGATGTGATTCGTTAAAATCACACGCGCCATTCTTATATAAGAATCCTTCAAAGGATTCCAAAACCCAAATTAATGATTTGTAAATCAAGGGTTAAGTCGTCAATAAAGATGATCAAATATCAAACATCCGTTAGTGATGAAGCGCCTACGGGCCATACTTATTGTCATATAAGACAAAAGGCAGTTGTGGTCTATGACTCCCTGTCAGAAAAGGTAAAAGGACTACGGTTCAAACCTTCATGCCTTGATTCTCTGTAATCCCGGCTTATAATATATAAAACGTCCTTGTGACTAGGCTTTTATGCCACTAGCTATATTGTTTGTAATTAGGATAAGTTATATCCAAATCCTAAATAAAAGAGAGTAACAAATTAACCAAATATGGTCTATGTTTACCATGGTTAATGAATTGCCGTAAAAGACAATTCCATAATAAACTCCTAAATAAAATTCTGTCATATTCCTTGTAGCAGATCAAGATCTCGATGGCTGACCCAAGTGGAGTTAATAGTCAATCAAAAGAGGATGACAACGATAACGCCCAGATTCATATAACGGGCGCTGAATTGAAAGCTCTAGTAGACGGCGCTGTTAAGGCAGCCTTGGATCGGCAGTACGAAGAGTACACCGAGTCTCGAAGCAGAACCCTATCTACACCACACTCAAAGCCAAAAACCCACTCTAAATCTCACAGCAAACCACCCTCGACTCCGTCTAAGCCTAAGAAGGACGACGATAGGCACTCATCCAATGAAAATAGTGTCCACCCTAAGAAGAAAGTGGTCGATGACGCACCTCAGGGGTTGCACGTATAAGTATTTCGTTTCTTGCAAACCCCGAGATTTTGTTGGGGAAAAGGGCGCGGTAGATTGTATGACCTGGTTAGACGAAATGGACACTGTTGTGGACATCAGTGGTTGTGCTGAGAGAGACGTGGTGAAGTTTGTATCCCAGTCGTTTAAGGGTGAAGCCCTAGCATGGTGGAGATCTCTGGTTCAAGCCTCTGGGAAGGCTGTTTTGTATAGCATGACATGGGAGGAATTTATTGCTCTCATCAAGGAAAAC
This sequence comes from Helianthus annuus, assembly GCF_002127325.2. Classification (NCBI taxonomy): domain Eukaryota; kingdom Viridiplantae; phylum Streptophyta; class Magnoliopsida; order Asterales; family Asteraceae; genus Helianthus; species Helianthus annuus. Next base: position 154,076,238 of record NC_035446.2, on the reverse strand, counting down.
TACTGCCCTCAGCACGAGGGTGAGAAGATAGAGTCTGACTTCTTATCGTTGGTCATGAAGAACCTGGATTGCCAGGCTTATCTCACGACTTTCAACACTCTGTCGAGATTGGTTCCGTACCTTGTTACACCGGAACCCAAACGGATCACGCGCTTCATTGGGGGTTTGGCCCCAGAAATAAAAGCTAGCGTGAAGGCTTCTAGGCCTGCTACCTTCAGATCCGTGGCAGATATATCTCTGTCTCTCACCCTGGATGCAGTGAGACAGAGATCTCTGATAAATGCCAACAGTGAGAAGAGGAAGCGTGAAGACGACGATTCACGAAGATCTAACAAGAAGCATCGGGGCAATCGTGACCACAAGAAGGGGTCAGAGAACAAGAAGAACGATCGACAGTCGGGCGATAAGCCCTTGTGCAAGGTTTGTCAGAAGCACCACTTCGGAAGGTGCAGATTTGAAAAGAAATCCCAGCCGAAGGTGTGTGGGATATGCAAGTCCTCTGAGCATAGGACTCTTGAGTGCAAGAAACTCAAGGATGCAACTTGCTATAGTTGCAACGAGAAAGGGCACATCAAGACTAACTGCCCGAAGATAGCAAAGAAGGCTGAAGAAGGTAAAAAGACCAATGCGAGGGTCTTTCAGATGGATGTAAAAGAGGCTATCCAGAACGACAACGTCATAACCGGTACGTTCCTTATTAATGATGTGTTCGCAAGAGTGTTATTTGATTCTGGAGCAGATAAATCCTTCGTGGATGATAAGTTCTGCGAGTTGTTAAAATTGCCTGTTAAAGCCTTGAATGTGAAATATGAAGTAGAACTAGCTGATGGGACTATGGGGACAGTTTCAACTGTTTTAGATGGATGTGTTATATCCATTAGGAATCACTCATTTCCTTTATCCTTGTTACCCTTTAAACTCGCTGGTTTCGACGTAGTGTTGGGTATGGATTGGTTATCGCATAACCAAGCCCAAATCATATGCAACCAGAAACAAGTGGTAATCAAGACTCCGTCTGGAGAACCGCTCACCATTCAGGGAGATACTCGACATGGATTGCCTGCACAAGTATCTATGCTAAAGGAATCCAGATGTTTGAAGAAAGGATGTGTCATTTATATGGCACAGCTGACGATTGGGGAGGAGAAGCCCAAGATCGAAGACATCCCAGTCATCTCTAACTACCCCGAAGTTTTCCCGGAAGAACTGCCTGGTTTGCCACCAGACAGGCAAGTGGAATTCAGTATCGACATCATTCCAGGAACCGCGCCTATTGCAAGAGCACCTTATAGATTGCCACCCACAGAAATGAAAGAATTAAGGACGCAGCTAGATGATCTGCTAGCCAAGGGTTTTGTTAGACCAAGTTCATCTCCTTGGGGAGCACCAATCCTGTTCGTCAAGAAGAAAGATGGTTCGATGCGTCTATGCATCGATTACCGTGAGCTGAATAAAGTTACAATCAAGAATAGATATCCTCTTCCCAGGATCGACGATTTGTTCGATCAGTTGCAAGGAGCGAGCTATTTCTCCAAGATTGACCTACGGTCAGGCTACCATCAATTGAAGGTCAAGGACGAAGATGTGCACAAGACTGCTTTCAGGACTCGTTATGGTCATTTCGAGTTCCTAGTGATGCCTTTTGGGCTTACAAATGCACCTGCCGCATTCATGGATCTCATGAATCGCGTTTGCAAGCCTTATCTGGATAAATTTGTCATTGTTTTCATCGATGACATCCTCATCTACTCCAAAAGTCAAGCTGACCACGAGAAACATCTTCGATGTATTCTCAAACTGCTTCAGCAAGAAAAGCTTTATGCCAAATTCTCTAAATGTGAATTTTGGCTACGGGAAGTCCAATTCCTTGGACATGTAGTCAGCGATCGTGGTATCCAGGTGGATCCCGCCAAAGTTGAAGCCGTCATGAATTGGCAGGAGCCGAAGACACCTACGGAGATTCGCAGTTTCCTAGGTCTAGCAGGATACTACAGATGCTTCATCGAAAACTTCTCAAGAATTGCTGCACCCCTAACTTCCTTAACTAGGAAGAGTATAAAGTTCAATTGGGGCCCTAAGCAGCAAGAAGCTTTTGATATCCTCAAATAAAAGCTGAGCAATGCTCCAGTGTTGACATTGCCGGAAGGAATGGAAGAATTTGTCGTATATTGTGATGCATCGCACACCGGTATGGGTTGTGTGCTTATGCAGAGGGGCAAAGTGATTGCCTATGCTTCGTGACAATTGAAAGTGCATGAAAAAAACTACACCACCCATGACTTGGAGTTGGGTGCCGTTGTATTTGCACTAAAGCTTTGGAGGCATTACCTTTATGGCATTAAATTTGTGATCTATTCTGATCACAAAAGCCTTCAACACCTGTTCAATCAGAAAGATTTGAATATGAGGCAGCGACGTTGGATGGAAACTCTGAACGACTATGACTGTGAAATAAGATACCATCCAGGCCAGGCCAACGTAGTCGCAGATGCCTTGAGCATGAAAGAAAGAGTGAAACCAATTAGGATCAATGCCAAGAGCATTGAAATCAAGAACAGCCTGAATGAACGATTGTTAGTTGCACAGAAAGAAGCTGTGTTAGAAGCTAACTATCCAAACGAAAAGCTAGGGGTAACTGAAGAGCAGTTATCTTATGGCAAAGACGGAATTCTGAGATTGAATGGAAGGATATAGGTTCCTGTTTATGGAGGTCTTCGTGACGTTATCCTCCAGGAAGCCCACAGTTCCCGATATTCCGTTCATCCTGGTGCTGATAAAATGTACCAGGACTTGAAGTCAAACTTTTGGTGGATAGGCTTGAAGAAGTCTATAGCCACCTATGTAGCAAAGTGCTTGACTTGTGCGCAAGTGAAAGCTGAGCATCAAAAGCCGTCAGGCTTGCTACAACAGCCTGAACCTCCCGAGTGGAAGTGGGAGATGGTGACGATGGATTTCATCACCAAGTTACCAAAGACAAAGAAGGGAAACGATACAATATGGGTGATAGTTGATAGACTAACTAAGTCAGCACATTTCCTACCCATAAAGGAGACGCATAGCTCCGATGTACTAGCCCAGTTATTTGTAGACAAGATTGTAGCCCTTCATGGCGTGCCGGTGTCTATCATCTCTGATAGAGATACCAGATACACGTCACACTTTTGGAAAAGCTTCCAGCAATCTTTGGGCACACGTTTGAACTTCAGTACGGCTTACCACCCTCAGACAGATGGACAGAGTGAGCGTACAATTCAAACGTTGGAAGACATGCTTCGTGCATGTGCAATCGACTTAGGTGGCAGTTGGGATAACCATCTACCATTAGTCGAATTCTCCTACAACAACAGCTACCATACGAGCATTAAGGCTGCACCTTTTGAAGCCCTATATGGTAGAAAGTGTAGAACGCCCGTTTGTTGGGCAGAAGTTGGAGATGTCCAGATGACAGGACCTGATATAATTTTTGAAACAACGGACAAGATTGTCCAAATTCGCGATCGATTGAAAGCTGCCTGAGACAGGCAGAAAAGCTACGCAGATCTAAAGCGTAAGCCTTTCAATTTCGAAGTAGGCGACAAAGAATTGCTTAAGGTATCGCCCTGGAAGGGGGTGATGCGATTCGGTAAGAAAGGCAAGTTAAGCCCGAGATATATTGGACCTTTCGAGGTAATCGAACGTGTCGGATCGGTTGCCTACAAATTAAACTTACCGGAAGAGCTCAGTGGTATCCACAATGTGTTCCACATCTGTAACCTGAAGAAGTGTTTCGCTGACGAATCACTGGTTATACCGCATACAGATGTACACATCGACGAGAGCTTAAAATTCGTAGAGGAACCTGTGTCGATCGAGGATCGACAGGTTAAGAAACTTTGCAGGAAGTATATACCGATTGTGAAGGTGAAATGGGATGCCCGTAGAGGTCCCGAGTACACGTGGGAGGTAGAGTCCACGATGAAGGAAAGGTACCCTCATTTATTTCAATAAATCTCGAGGTCGAGATTTCTTTTAAGGGGGTGAGGATGTAACACCTCGAAATTTCGCGTCCAATAATGTATTGACACGTGTCATAAGTTTACACGTGGTATTAAATACTAATTAAAGGACTAAAGTTGACAAACATTGAAAGTATATAAATTCGAGGGTTAAAAACGCCAACGAAGGATAAATATACTGTACAGTAACCCTAAATGATGCTCGTACCTTCACACGAATGAATCATGGATCGTACGGAACAAATTGTGAAAGAAAGTGAGGAATTACAAACTACAGGGGCCAAATGTGTCAACATGTTTAAGTTATACCAATGAGTGACCTTTGGGCATACCCGAGGCTTTGTAATGGTAAATTATACTCACTAGAATGCGTGATTTAAATTTCGCGAAGTTCCGATTCAAAACGAGAAAATTATGATCGAATTCGTTGATAAGGGTTAAAAGCGTCGAACTTTGAAAGTAATGACTTTTCGAGTAATAATAAATTAACCAAGGGTTAATACGTTGGGTAAAATTTCCGAGGCCCTTATTCGTAAATAAACGAGGCCCTAAAACGCAAAGTTACCCCTTCGAAACCGAAAGGTCAGGCCAATAATGGCAAAAGATTTGAAAATCTTGGAAATCAAGTCTCAAGCGGGCCGCGTTAAAGATATGAGTTATCTTACGCGGGCCGCGAGCCATGTGTAGATTCGTTTACTGACAATAGGATCCAGGCGACCCGCGTAAAGGTAGCCTGATCCTTAACGCGGGCCGCGTCAAGGCCCCAGTTGCAGAAAACGTGCACAGGTTCACTGTTTGCTGTTTTAACCGACCTTGGATGCAATTATGGCAGCATGGGCGCCCCCTACACATCCCCTAACACCCAGGGACAGTGGTTGAACATCCATGATCAATTATAGACCTTGTTGTCATGATCTAATGCACAAATTTTCACTATAAAAGGCCATAAGTTGTGCACATTGTAACCACACCTTCATTCTTCACTCCTGGAGCTTTCTGGAGCACAAGAACTCTCTTCTAGCATCTCTGGTCGTGTACCAAGCTTCTGTAAGTGTGCCTAACCCTTTGTGGTTTAGTTTTTACATAGTTATAGCTTAAAAGTCAATCTGTCGTAATTAACGATTGACTTGACGATAAATCACAAATGGTCCAGTTATTTTTCGAATCAAAGGTAGTTATATGTTGGTAATTATGTGGGCATTAAACCCCTAAAAGGGCACTCTCTGATTCCCACTCTAACTAGTCCAAATGTCGAGTCAAACTTGCTTAGAAAAAGTCAACAGAATGCTATTTTGCGATTTTACGCATAATCAGTAATGTAGATGGCGTGTAACCTGTTTTAACACTCATGAAACATGATAATAAGTATATTAACTAGTCTAAGCTTGTTTGATCCGACCATTTACTGTTTTGACCCGGTTCGGAACCGAAAGTCGCAAAACTTTGACTTTTGCTTTGACTTCAGTTCTGACCCGTTATGGTATGATTTAGATATGCCTTAGGACTCTCTTAGGACCAGGTTACATGATGGTATAACCCTCTGTGACCGGTTCGTGGTTTGTCCGAGTCGTTAGCACATTTCCGTTAAAAGCTTAAAAGTTGACCGTAACGCCCTTTTTACTTCAAAATGAGAATTTTGGACATGTGAAAGGACAATAACCTTAGTTACTGATTTCTAAGCATGTCCCTAAAATTTCACGTCAATCCGAGGTTTAGAATAGGAGTTATGCTAAATAGCGCAATTACGGAAACTTTAGTAATTAAACGGCGCATTTAGCGTAAAGCCTATCTAAACCCAAATTTCGACACCAAACCTTTTACAAACTGATGTAAAATAATATTTTGGGATTTTTAAAGATTTTTAATTATTTTTAACCTGCTCATAACCTACGGTTATGGCATCGGTTCGGTAAATACCAAATATACCCTTTTTGGACATAACTTGAGTTCTACAAGGTATTTTGACCCGATTCCAAGTGCTACTGATTTTAAATAATAAATAGAGTATTTTGGACTTTATAAACTGTTTGGAAAACTCAGATTTCCTGTAGAACTCAGAAACCTCTTTTATAATCTTTAAATTGACCGAAATACTCCTACGGGGCATTTATTGGATTTAAACTCATTACGGGCATTATGGAAGATATCCTACAGATACCACAACCTCTTTAAAGCATATTGACTTAGGAAACCTGTGTAGGACTCTCGTGGTTACCCGTTACGCCTTTTGCGCGCACGGTTTGGTTTATGTAACTAGTTTACATAAACTAGCCGAAACGGGTCAAACCTTATCGTTTATACTTCAAAATACAAAGTGTGGTTATTATACCCATATAAAACAGGTCTTCAAACTTGTTGGGTCTAAACCACATTCCATTCCCGGTTTTCGCCTTCACGCGACTAAACTGTATATATCCTTTGAAACTGACCGGTCTAAGCTAAGGCTAAATTAAAGACCCGTTTGGATTCTAATAGGTTGTTTAAACCTTCGTTCCAGAATAGGAGACCCGTAAAAGAAACTTGCATTTTATTTGATTAAGGATATTACTTGCTCAGGTAAATACTTTTAACTTATTTTCCGTTATACGGGCTTGGGTTACGGTATCTAAAATACCGCTTGGTCGGGCAATTGACCCCAACTCATTAGTAGTCGGGTGATTTCAATGTGACCTGTTTAAAAATTGGTTTTGTTGGCTTTACGCCTTTGGGAGCTTAATGACCATGTCCCGGATATCCTTGGCATCATTTTACGAAATAGCCACGACCCCGACACACGGGTGTAGGCGTACACCCGTAATGTGTCTATATTATTAAAGGTATAACCGATGGTTTTCCCGCCACGGCTTTATGCTATGTGGCGTGTCTATTAACCTTAAACCCGGCACGACCCGGGCGACCGAACGCATAGTGAACATGTAATTCTTTTACAAGATTTAGTTATAAATTATCCCAAGTTATAAAGAGTTTGTGCCATGTGCATTCAAATCAATTTTATTAAACATTTTACAAAAGTGTCGGTTGAATGTATTTACCAGTGTAAACTGACGTATTTTCCCCAAAAAGATTAATGCAGGTTCTACACGTAATAGGCTGGCCACTCCTTAGCATCGTTAGAGTCTCGCAAGCTTGTGATGCCAATATCTGTTGAACAATTATTTTTATATCTTATTTTGATCCCCTGTGGATTATATTTCGACGATTGTGATACTTGGATATTACATTTAATAGTTGAAATATATTTATCTTTATGCTTCCGCTGTGCATTTATATACTGTGTGGTTTGATTATATTGTTGCCAACTACATCACGGTAATCCTCCACCGGGCCCACCGGTGACACACGTGGAAATCGGGGTGTGACAATAGTAGCTAAACCTTGAAGTTTGACTTGTTGGGACTTTTGAAATTTTCTAGATGTTGGTAGCTAATTAAAAGTATGTTTTTGTTAAGTATTTGAAAAGGGTCGTATTTTATTTGGAATTAAGTCGGTCAAAACAGGGATTGTTCACATTACGAACAGATCATGTAAAATTTTTCTAAAATAATTGTTGAAATTTCTTAAGTTCTAAAGTGTATGGAAATGGGATCTTATAGATAAGAAGGGGAAACACCTTTTGCATAGTTGCCTACTAGGAAAGAACCGCAACTGGAAGCCGTAGTTCAAGAAGCCACATCGCTTGGGACAATGTCTTTTGCGCAACTTATGTAACTAACATGCTTAATGTTAGTCACATAACTTGCAACCACAACATTTCTATAAAATCTCTAGCTTATGTAATTAACCATATCGATGTGACTCAACGATAACTGACTGAATATAACTATAAATCTAGCTCCCGCCGCATAGCGGCGGGTTGCATTTCTACTATAAGTATAAATATAAATTTACAACAAGTTGAAACATTGGGTGTTGTACCCAATGTTTTGGGGGTTTTTCAAAAAAAAATAATGTTTCACTTTAAACCCAAAACTATTAATTTTGTAGTTTTAACCCAAAAGTTTTTAGTTTTTCCAATTTAACCTCACAACCTTTTTACTTTCAACTTTGATCCCCTATGTTTTTCATATTTTGCAAAATTTTTCGTTTTACGTTTGGATCTAAATTTTGCGACTTAACATGGCATAATGTGTGTGTGTGTGGTTCAACGATTTTACGTTTTGTTATACGTTTTGTTCTAAATTTTGCGAGTTAACATGGGGCAACGTACGTTTGTGGTTCAGTTTACATCATCTATTTTTTTCCCGTTTAATAAGTTCGTCACAACGCGCGAGTCCTAAATCGAGTTAATTGTTATTTTATATGTTTTATATGTCGATCTAATTTTTCCACTTCAATGTTGATGGTCATTGGCTATAGTGTGTCATTGGTGCTATTTGTCACGTTTTTACGCCCCCGCCGCAACGAGGGGAGCTTAATACAATAGCCAATAAGTTATTTATATGGATACAACTCATGTAACGTTGTAATTATGATACCATTAATTGTATTGAACTTATTTGGTGAATTACTTATCTGTATAAGATAGTAATACAGACGTAACCGACAAAAACATTTTTAACACATTGTAAATGTGAATCTAATCAACAGCATGTCAATTTCGTTGGCCACGACGCAACGCACGTGGATGAACCTTCTAGTTAAAGTTAAAAAGTAAGAAAAATAATTATTATAATTTTAAAATAATAAAAATATAAAAAGCTGTATATAATATTATAATATTAAAGTTATAATTCATTAAATTATATATATAATACATAATATATAAATATATAATATTCATTAGATTATATTATATATAGATATATAATACAATTATATAATAGTATAATTTACAACATAACTGTGTATATGGTGATTCTACTCTATGCATAGTGTTTTCAGTTTCGGACTGGACCGGCCGGTCGGACCGGAAACCGGAGGTTAAACCGGTCTGGGTCATGGTGTCGGGCCGGAAATGAATTGAACCGGAGTTGAACCGGCGAACCAGCGGTAGGTCCGGGAAACCGGTCGGTCGGACCGGTTTTTTGAAGGGTTGGACCGGCTTTATATATATTTTTCAGATTTAACCCTATTAATTTACATCAGTTAAATATCTCTGTTAAAACATCTCATATGCTTGCCATGTGAGGGTAATTTGGTTATTTCAGTCCAGCCCATTATAAAAAAAGAAGTTAAATACATGGTTGCTCCCACCCCGCCCTCTTCTTTTTCCCCAAACCACCACCACCATCTCATCTCCTCCACCTAATACCCACCACCATTGAATCCCCATAACGATCTAATCCCCAAAATTAGGCACTTAACATGAACATTCATATCTATAAATTCCATATTATCCTCTGGTACACACATAAATATTTACGATACCTTCCGGTTCTTACGTTCTGTCCGACCGGTCGGACCATTGAACCAGTAAGAAGACCAGTTCGATGTGCGGTCCGGTTATGAAAACATTGTCTACAAGGGTGTTCTAAACTATCCGTATCTGTAAAATCCGGTCCGAATTATCCGATACCCGAATCCAAAATTTCGAATTCGGATTCGGATAGTGATTTTAAAAGTTTTCGGATATTTCGGATATCCGGTTTTAAACACCCCTGTCTATGCATGACATATGTTTTGTGCTATTGTATGTTGTATGTTAAGTAATATTGTTTGTACATTGTTATTTTGAAGCCACGTGTCACTTTTATGTCTACATTCACAACTTTACCTTTACTTTTTTTTTCTCTCCCTAAAATATAAGAGTACTCATTATCAAAGATTCAAAGGTTTGAAAGATTCACTCAAATCAAATCACTAAATCGTCAATTCAAGTTTGTCACTCACCGTGAAATTATTAATTATTTAATATAGTACCATGCTTGTAACTATTGGTCTACCTGTGTTCCACTTTTAGTAGTCACTATGAAATTTACATTTATATATTATAAATTTCTAATATGTTTATGCATTGAATGTTGTATACCATGTTTAGGGATGTTTTCAATAAAAAATTGATTTTACACTTTAATCCAAAATTATTTAATTTTTCACTTTTAATCTAAAAGTTTTCATCATTTGCAATTTAATCTTACAATTTTTTTTTATTTTTAACTTTGGTCCCATATACTTATCATATTTCGTAAAAATTTTGTTTTACGTTTCGTTCTAAATTTTACGAGTTAATACAGTGTAACATACGTGTGTGGTTCAACGTTATTATATTTCGTTTAACACTTCATTCTAAATTTGAGTTAACACGACGCAACGTACGTGTATGGCTCACCGATTTTACGTCGTTTTTCCCGTTTAACATAACAGGTTCGCCGCAACGAGTGGGTACAAAGTCGAGTTAGTTATTATTTTTTATGTTTTACTTTACAATCTAATTTCTTCACATTAATACGTGCTGGTTGTTGGCGGTGGCATGACTTTGGTACTATTTGAAACAGTTTTACACCCCACCGGTGGGGCTTAGTACTAGTTATTAATTATTTAATATAGTACCATGCTTGTAACTATTGGTTTATCTGGGTCACACTTATAAATTTATTTGGGTCTACTTTGGGCCACAATCTCATTTCACTAGAGCTTATATATACTTTTTCCACAAAATAATAATTATTATTATTTTTTTTTCATAAAATCGTAAATTCAATGTAAAATCATTAAAACAAACAAGTTACGAATAAAATGAATAAAAGAAGATCAACCAAATTAACTTTTCATAGGCATTCACTTTTTTCCAACAAAGATGAGTGACGTCTTTTGACTCGTGGACATCAGTAACATCTATTATTGTCTCTTTTCAGAGCCCCGTTTAAAGTAATTGACACGTAAAAACTTAGAAGGTATCAGGAGAAGATTCATATAGGGTTACAACGGGTCGAATAACAAAATTAGGTGGATAGCTTGGAATCGAGTCATGAGAGCTAAATCCAAATGGGGCGTCGGTCTTGGGAGTATTAAGGAGATGAATATGGTTCTAATTGCTAAATGGTGGAGTAGGTATAAGGATGATAATAGCCGGTTGTAGGCTAAGGTTGTGGAAGTGATTCATGTCGGGCCGAGGTGTAAAAAAGCCATTTCATTCAAGTCAAACTTTACTGGTGTTGGAAGAATATTATGTCAAATTAGGGAGACTTCCAGAAGATCAGTTTAGAGATGATTAATATTTTGAGGTGTGAGTTGGGGTCCGGTAATAAGAATCTGTTTTGGCTCAATATGTGGCATACAAGGGTGAAAATTTACAATGGTTGTCAAACCAAAAAAGAGCTAAAGTCACAAATTGCTATGATGAGTTAGGTTCCCAGAATTTAGAATTTATTGGTGTTAAAGTTGGAAATCTCCGGTTGAGCAGTGGCCTAACTCGATCCGAGACCAACTTAGGTTGCTTTTGGAATTTGTCTCTCAATGTTTCTTTTAAACATACTTCTGATCACTGAATGGGTGCAAATGATTCGATCACAACCTAAATAAGATGGAGAATAGAAGAGGCCATGGTTTCTTTAGCCCCTATGGTTCATTATAGATTTATAGATGGAATGCTTGGGCCCTTCCTAAGGCCCGACTTTTTTTGTGTGGAGAGCCCAAGAAGATTGGATAGCTAGCTACCATGCACGCCTTGAGTAAAAGGGGATTGCCTCTACTCCATAAGGTTTGCTCCTTATGCAATATTAACAACGAGAACCACGCAGATCATCTTCTGGTCTCATGCCATTATGCTAGGGCGATTTGGTGGAGTGTTTGTGTTTGGATCATAGTCATCAAAGGCCTAGGCGCATAGGCCTCACCTGGGATCTAGGCGCATAGGCCTCACCTAGGATCTAGGCGCAAGGCGTCAAAAAAGCACGATGTTTGCAAACTATTTAGCACGATATTACAACCTATGCTCCCGCAACGCGGGGGTTAAACACTAGTTATATAACATTTAATATCATCTATTTATTCTCAAAGTTCTAAAATATTATTGAATTAGTGTAGAAAAGTAGAAATCTGGTTGGAATCTTGCCGGCAACTCTCCGGAATCTAGGATTCTCATCGGAATCTACGCTTGAATTATCACCTGGAGAATTAAAGCGCAATTGCCTCGTCTCGAAAATGGGCCTAGACGCAAGAAGTGGTTGCTTTTAACAGCTACGGTTTGGATGGGCTTCCCCATTCCAGGGTTGAACTCCTCAATCAAAGCCCTGTTGGAGAATGTTGAGCATTGGAAAAAGTCGAACAAGATGAAGAAGGTTTGCCATTTCAATTTAATCGCCACCTTTTGGAACCTTTAGTTGGTCATTAAAAAGATGTTTGAAGGAAGGTCGATGCCTATTCACAAATTATGTTGATTTGGGCGAAATAAATCAAATAACCACGATAATATCATTAAGTTTTCACTAAATCCTAAAATTACTATGTAAGAAATTTTGTTTCTACAAATAACTGAAAAAATCAATTTTACTTCCAGCAATAAGACATAATCAAACTAAAGTTGAAGTACAACTATCAAGGTCATGTTTCAACGTGTGATAAGATGATCAAAACCTAATAGCCTGGGTGTTATGGTCTCCTCGAGCTCCTTGGGAGAGCTGATGTGAAGTGTCATGGGGGGTAAGGAACGCTACGTCGTGGTCTCTCTCTCCTCTTTATTTAAGTTTAAAATAATGAAAAAGGGTGAGGATCGTGGATGGGTACAACGTAGGTGAGGGACTAAAAAGGATATGGTGATGTGACGTTAAGGTGTCGGTTAGAGATCTGTATAGAGCTAAGTAGGGCTGTAAACGAACCGAACGAACACGAACAAGGCCATGTTCATGTTCGTTCGTTAAGGAAATTAACATGTTCGCGAACGCATACCGAACATAAGTTTATGTTCATGTTCGTTCGTTAAGGAAATTCAGTTGTTCACGAACAGTTCGTGAACACTGGTCTCGAACACAAACGAACGCAAACGAAAACAAACAAACGAACGCAAGCAAATAAAAAAGAACGCAAACGAACATTTAACTTGAAAATAAAAAAATAAAAATATTGTTATCCTTAAACATTGGATATAAGTAGTTAAATACATCCATCAAATGATAAATCAAAACACAAAAAGTCTAATACACCACCAAACGATGAATCAACTTTAACTAACTTAGACATAATTATCCCCAAAAATGTCTTAGCATGTCCAAATTTTAGCTAACTTAGAATAAATAGGGTTTCAAGTTTTCAATATGTTTAGATAAAAGATTTATTATTTATTATTATTTAATATAATCAAATGAACACGGACGAACGTAACCGAACATATTACCGAACGTTCATGAACGCAGTCAAACGAACGAGACCTATGTTCGTGTTCGTTCGCTAAGCTAACCGAACGAATTTTTTTGTTCATGTTCGTTCGCTAAGCTAATCGAACAAACATAAACGAACTTCCCGCCGAACAGTTTACGAACTGTTCGCTGAATGTTCGGTTCGTTTCCAACCCTAGAGCTAAGCCTAAGAATTAAAGAAAAAACATAATTTGTGCCCAACGTAAATTGTCCACAATTGGTTAGTTTAGAGTAATCGTAAATTGTGCCTAATGGTTCACCAATATAGGTAAATTATTTGAGCTCGTATAAATGGTCCGCAATCAGTCATAACTCATAATCCCACATAAGTTGTATCAAATATGTTATTCTCTTATTCGTTAACATAATAAGCGTAAGTTGTGTCCAATGAGCCAAAAGATGTCACAACTCACATGTCATGTTTTCATTGATATAAAAAAGTCAATAATATTTATGAAAAAAAAAATGAATTTAATCAACGTTATTGATTGATTCATTTCCCTAATTAGTCCTTACAAAAACAATGTATTAGAAAAACACCAACCATAAATACAATATAATTCCATTGTGAAACCAAAACAAAACATTTACCCATCAGACTGTGTAAACTAAAATAAAAAAACGTATAAAAATCCCATTAGTACGTATAAACAACATAAGACTTAAAGGTGTAACAACTTTATGATGACAACATTTACGAATGTTACAAACGTTATTTATTTATTGTTGGGGGATTGAAGGTGAACACCATGTGGCGGTGCAGGAGGTCCATAGTATTGAGGAATTGTGGCTTCTGTACGACCACGAGATTTTCCAAAAAGATAACACCCAATAGCCGCGATCAACAACAGTAGTATCATAGGTAACGATATCACGATGATATACCCCATCACCTCACCTCACCTCTTTAATTTCTTCTTCCAAAGATCTTTCAAAATCAATTAGCTAATATTAATACAGCAATCCTAAACTTTACAAAGATATACTAAACGAGTAAAATCAATATTTTGTGTTTGGATCACAGCACAATTTCGCTTCTATATCAAGTAATCAATCAAAGAGTGTGCAGGCAGGAAAAGCAGAAGTTAGGGACGAAAGTGAAACTAACCAATTGATTCACACAAAACACACCTTGGATTAATAGAATATGAAAATTAATTAAGTCGTACCTTAACGAGCACCGGAACTGAGAGAGCGAGATGAGATCGATCAAGAGAGAGAGAGAGAGAGTGGAGGAATTGTGAAGTAAAGATGCTTGTGAACTGGACCTGCGGTGTTAACCGGTTTCTTTTCTTTTTCCTCAAAATATTCTTAGCTTTCGTATTTCATAAGTAAACGGACTTCAATATGTTGGGCTTTATTGTATTGGGCTACAAACTTACTGGACTAAATGATTAAGTGAATAAAGGGACTGATTGGTAGATTCCATTAAGGGTATGTATGGCAAAAGTAGCTGATGGCTGGCTGGTGGTTGAAAGCTGATAGCTGATGGCTGAAAGCTGGTAGCTGATAGCTAGTAGCTGTAGCTTTTTAGATATATTTGGTGTTTGGCAGAGTAGGTGGAATTTTTAATAAAATGCATAAAATGACCAAAATGTACATAACTAAAAATTTAAAAAGTTTGTGCATTAAAAAGTTCATTATATTTAGAGGTTAAAATAGTTATTTTTTTTCTCTAAGAGCATGTAGCTCCTTCTAAACGCTACTAGAAGGAGCGTTCAAAAATGTCCTTACCTTTCAGGTCGATCGATCGAACGGTCCGTTCGATCGGCCGGCTTAACCGATCGGCTGGGAACCTTAGAGTGATGCTCAACAGGATGTCGCTCGATCGAACGGACTGTTCGATCGGCTGGCATTCCATACTACGAACGAGTTGTAAAAACGATTAAGTGTTGAAGCATAGTATCTCATGATCCGAAGAGTAATGTTTACCAATCGAGTAGCATATTCGATCGAACATCACTTCGTCAATACCATACCTCAGGAAGTTTGAAAAGTGAGACCATGTGCTAGCCGATCGGCTGGCCCGGTCGATCGGCTGGTATGTCCGATCGGCTGGGCTGTTCGAACAGCCTAGCTGTTCGGCCAGCAAGTCTGACCTGGTCGGCCTTTCGTCTAACTCTTGGCTGTTTAATTACTTGTTGCCATATCGAGGTAGTTTGATAACGAGTTGAACTATGATATCCTCCGTCCCTACTCGTTTCTTCGGCTAGGACAGGAATCACCTAAGTCCGGCCGGTGAACGGTTCGGAACGTCGGTTTAGAGTTTAACCCATCGTCGGTGAACCTAGTATATAGAATCCGAATCTTGAATCTCTTAACTGTTAGAATGATTAGTTAGCCGGTTCAAGCTCCGTTTCTACCGGTTTTAAGGTTTTGAGTGTAGAAGGTTGAAGACAGTTGGAAATTATTCATAAAAATGTTAAGATTTGTAAGAATCTTAGTTTGTTTATGTGGAAATCGGTCAGATCTAAGCTATTCATGGTTGAATGAGGCCAAAGTTTGGTGTTCTTCAAGAACACCATGATGACATCACCCAAGAACACTTAGATCTTGGTGATTTCACGGTTAAAAATCAAGTTTTGAAAGATAGAAAGGTGTAGAATCATGCAATGATCAAAATCGTACAAGAATTAGAGTGAAAACTTACCGGAGTTGAGAGAAATCTGAGAAAAGGTGAAGAAGAAGGCTGGTTCGGTCAGAGCTTTCCAAAAATGGAAAGTGTGACAATGACAGCTCTATTTATAGGCTCCAAAAGAGGAAAGTGGCAGTCGATCGGCCAGGAGCTCCGATCGAATGGGCTGCTCGATCGGCTAGGAAGATGCTAGCCGATCGGCTGGCCTGTTCGATCCGGATGCCTCCTGTTCGATCCGCGACCCACTTTGAGTATTTCGCGACGATTTTCGATGTTTCGATTTCGATAGACGATGATACGAATACGATAGAGTTCCTAGTCAAATTTGAGTATTTCGCGCCTGAGTTGCTTGGTTTGGCGATCCATGATTTCGACAGGCTTTTCCACGAAGTGTAACTTTTCGTTGACCTGAAGATCGTCGAGTGGTACGATTAGATCATGATCAGCAAGGCAATTTCGGAGGTTAGAGACGTGGAAAGTCGGGTGGACGTTACTGAGTTCCTCCGGTAGTTCGAGTCTGTAGGCGACTTTTCTGATTCTTTCCAGAATCCTAAAAGGTCCAACATATCGAGGTGCGAGTTTCCCTTTCTTGCCGAATCGGACTACACCCTTCCAAGGTGATACCTTTAGGAGTACGTAGTCACCAACTTCAAATTCCAGGGGCTTGCGTCTTCTATCGGCGTACTTTTTTGTCTGTTTCGAGCTTTCACCAAGTTGTCTCGAATCTGGTGTATTTTGTCAGTCGTTTCTTGTAGAATCTCGGGACCGGTTAGTTGCGAGTGACCGATCTCGTGCCACACAATAGGCGATCGACATCTTCTACCATACAAAGCCTCGAAAGGTGCCATTTGGATGCTGGCATGATAGCTGTTATTGTACGAGAATTCCACCAATGGCAGGTGTTTGTTCCAACTACCACCAAAATCTATGACACACGCTCGGAGCATGTCTTCAAGAGTACGAATCGTTCTTTCAGTCTGTCCGTCGGTTTAAGGATGGAATGCAGTACTCAGATTAAGCGACGTACCAAGGGCCGCTTGAAACGTTTCCCACAATCGTGAAGTGAACCGAGCGTCACGGTCTGAAATGATGTCACGAGGCGTACCATGATTACGAATGATCTCGTCGGTGTAGATTTGGGCTAGTCGTTCCACCTTGTAGTCTTCTCGTATCGGCAAAAAGTGGGCTGATTTCGTTAGACGATCGACTATGACCCAAATACTGTCGTGACCTGATGGCGTGAGCGGGAGTTTTGTTATGAAATCCATAGCTATACTCTCCCACTTCCATATAGGTAACGGCGGTTGTTCGAGTAAGCCAGAAGGTCTTTGATGTTCAGCCTTGACTCTTGCACAAGTTAAGCAACTTCCAACGTATAGGGCGATATCTCGTTTCATGCCCGGCCACCAGTACTTATAGCGTAGGTCCTGGTACATCTTATCTGTGCCGGGATGAATAGAATACCGGGATTTGTGGGCTTCATTCATGATAACCTTTCGCAAATCGGTCCGCCTTGGGATCCAAATTCGGTCCAGAAAATAGAATATCACATCTGATTTGCTTACCAACTGAGCTCCATCGTGATAGATCCTTTCTTTCTTTAGTGTACGCTCGTTAAAGCAAGCATGTTGAGCTTCGCGGATAAGGGTCTCGAGGTTGTGCTGGGCTTGGATGTTTCGGATACTGAGCACGTAACTCTTTCTGCTGAGTGTGTCGGCAACCACATTCGCCTTGCCTGGGTGATAACGGATCTCACAGTCGTAATCGTTGAGAAGTTCTATCCATCGGCGTTGACGCATATTAAGCTCTATCTGATTAAAGATGTGTTGTAAACTCCTGTGATCAGTGTAGATCGTACACCTAGTGCCATACAGGTAGTGTCGCCAAATCTTCAATCCAAAGACAACCGCGCCTAGCTCGAGGTCATGGGTTGTATAGTTCTTCTCGTGGATCTTGAGCTGACGAGATGCGTAGGCTATAACCTTGTCTCGCTGCATGAGGACACAGCCGAGACCAAGGTTAGAAGCATCACAGTAGACAATGAAGTTGTCGCTTTCGTCGGGCAGCGTAAGAATCGGAGCGTTGCACAGCATATGCTTGAGGGTTTAAAAGGCAGTCTCTTGTGCGTTTCCCCACACAAAAGGCATGTCCTTATGAGTAAGAGCGGTAAGTGGCACAGCGATCTTGGAGAATCCTTCAATGAATCGTCGATAATAGCCCGCGAGTCCGAGAAAAGAACGAACTTCAGACGGGTTCTTAGGCGTAATCCAGCTTTTGACGGCTTCAATCTTCGCGGGATCGACATGGATACCCTGGCTATGCACAATGTGACCCAGAAACTAAACCTCCTCCAACCAGAATTCGCACTGGAGAATTTGGCGTAGAGTTGATTCCCCTGGAGTAACTCGAGAACCAAACGTAGATGTTGCGCGTGTGCGGTTTTCGTTTTGGAATAAATCAAGACATCGTCGATGAACACGATGACGAAACGGTCAAGGTAAGGCTTACACACGCGATTCATCAGATCCATAAAAACCGCGGGTGCGTTGGTTAGACCAAAGGGCATAACAACAAATTCGTAATGGCCATAACGGGTTCGAAAAGCGGTTTTAGGAATGTCTTCCTCTTGAATCCGTAGCTGATGATATCCTGAACACAGATCGATTTTAGAGAAACATGATGCACCCTGTAGCTGATCAAACAAATCGTCGATTCAAGGCAAGGGGTATCGGTTCTTGATGGTTAGCTTGTTCAATTCCCGATAATCGATGCACATCCGGAACGATCCATCCTTCTTTTTGACGAAGAGGACTGGCGCGCCCCAGGGAGAGGTGCTTGGGCGAATAAAGCCTTTTTCGAGTAATTCCTGGAGTTGGTTCGAGAGTTCCCTCATTTCGGAAGGTGCGAGTCGGTAAGGGGCTTTGGCAACGGGGTTAGCTCCAGGAATGAGGTCGATGCGGAAGTCGATATCACGACTTGGTGGTAGTCCGGGGAGATCGTCAGGGAACACCTGAGGAAATTCACGAACCATTGGAACGTCTTTGACTTCAACTTTCTTTTTCTTTTCCTTCTCCGCTACTACAATGTTGGCTAAGAAGGCTCGGTATTCTTGCGGAGATACTTGTTGGCTTGAATACAAGACATGAGCTTGAGACCCTTCAACGCTGTTTCACCATACACACACAATAGATCACCATTCGCGAGCGAGAATCGAATCATCTTTTCGAAACACACAACTTCAGCATGGTTTTCGCGAAGAAAGTCCATGCCTATTATGACGTCAAAGCTTCCGAGTTGCATTGGAATAAGGTCGATTGGAAAGATGTGATTGTTGAGTTCGAGAGTACAATCACGGAGTACTGAATTAACGGCAATAGTTCTTCCCGTAGCGACTTCGACTTCGAATGACGAGGACAGATAAGAGCGCTTACGACTAAGGAGCTTCTCGAATTCAAACGACACAAAGCAGTTATCGGCTCCAGTATCAAACAAACATGATGCATAAATACCATTCACAAGGAACGTACCATTAACCACGTTGTTATCCGCCTGAGCCTGACGGGCATTGATGTTGAAGGTTCGGGCATGGGCTGCTGGCTGCTGTTGCTGAGGCTGCTGTTGTGGTTGTTGCTGCTGGGGCTCTTACTTAACCACCCTGTTCGGGCACCTGTTTGCAAAGTGGTTAGGGTCACCACATGCAAAGCAGACTCGAGCATTGGCTGCTGGTGCTTGAGCTGCTTGTTGGCCTTGAGGGGCAGGGAGTAGAGCTTGGTTGACAGTGGCTTGAACTGGGGCTTGACGGGGACCATAGCGACAGTTCGTAGTGAAATGACCGTAAAGGTTGCAGTGAGCGCAGAAACGACAAGCCAGACCCACTGGGTGATGATAAGAGCATGTCGGGCAGAGTGGGTGAGGGCCTATGTATGCACGCTTCGCTGGCGGTGCATTGATCACTGGAGTTGAGCGCTGGTGCTGCTGCTGTTGAACTGGTACAGCTTGAAGAGGAGCAACGGTGGTTGCGGCAGCACAGCTCTTGTTGCTGGAGCTGTTGTTGTTGTGCTTCTTCTTCCTTCTCGACGACTTGGAGGGTTGAGCAGATGAGTCGGTGGGCATTACGGTGGCTTGGTGTAGAGACTTGGTTTGCTTATCCCAGAAACCGGCCTTTACCCGCTTGTCGTTAATCTCAGCGGCTAGCAGGTAGGTTTCCTCGATCGTTGCTGGCTTGGAGGCGTGAACAAAATCTGCTACACAGTCTGGCAGAGCTCGGATATACTTCTTGATGGTCATCTCTGGAGTCTTGACTTGATCGGGACATATGATACTAAGCTGCTTGAAGCGAGCAGTGAGAGCAGCGTTGTCTCCGTCCTTCTGCTTGATGACCCAAAATTTATCCTCCAGCTTTTGGCGTTCATGGGGAGGGCAAAATTCGTCGATAATGATTGCCTTCAGTTCCTCCCATGTCAGCTCGTAAGCTGCATTATTCCCACACTTGTTTCGTTCAGCAGTCCACCAGTCTAGAGCACGGGACTGGAAGACGCCAGCAGCATTGAGAGTGCGGAGATTTTCGGGGCATCCGCTTTGTCGCAGGGTGACTTCGACCGAGTCGAACCAATGAAACATGGCAGTAGGGCCATCCTCACCGGTGAACTCCTTCGGTCCGCATGCTTTAAACTGCTTGAAGCTAAAGGCAGCCTTGCTGGAATCCTTAGGGGTATCGGCATGAGATCCTTCCGACGACTTGCTAGCGTTTTCATACACCTCACTCACAGCTTTCGCCACGGATTTGGAGATGATAGCAGCGAGACGTCTGTCTCTCTTTTCTTGGTGGGTCAGACGTTGACGTGATCCAGACGACGACATGGTCTGCAATAGACATCGTCACAGGACTCAACACAACGTAATCGAATCTCACCTCACACGTCTAGATTACTAAAGCTTAGGAACACGTCGAAACACACATCTCGAAATCTCATAGTCATAAAAGCACAGAATCCACATAACCACAAAAGCACAAAAGCAAGTAGAGCACAGAAGCACATAGTCACGGAAAGCACATACGCGCTAAATCACAGAGGCAGGTAATGTCACGTAATTCCCCTATAAGCACATATAGCATTCTGACTGCCTCAAGATCCTATCATTCAAAGCTCGCGTGTCATTCGTATAGCATATCGAATAGCATCGTATTCGCCTAACTTAGTCGCATAGCATAACATAGCATAATATCGTCTGGATGGCAGCAACTGGAGATCGAATGGGGATAGAATAACAGTACGAGTCGTGTGTGTTGATCGAAATGGCGGTAAAATCGAATAATATCCAAAATATAAACATGTAAACAGGTAAAGCACACAGGAACACATAAAATCAACGAATCATCCGAGTACGCGACTGCGGTTCTCAGAATTGAAACACATAAAATCGAGAGATAGATTGTATGCGGCTACTAGACATCGACTACCCAAGGCAACTCGACTATTCACAGTAGACTTGTCATCATTTTCGACTCTAGAGGTCGTGTTTCTGCCTCGATTATTGGGCATTCCACGCGCGTTCCCTAGGTCATACTTGTGAGTTCAGGTCGTTGGAGTCCGTCAAATGCCTTGGTGAGATGGAATAATATTCGGAACAAACTGCCAAGGTTAGGGTCTCATCCCTTGGCTTAGCAATTTCTTCCTTATTTTAAGAAAATTTAGGGAGGTTGAGCAGATAATTTCGTCGAGAGTTCACGGTTTTCACACCTAGTCTTGATGAAAATTCTCCTCATACATTTTGGAAAACAATGCGATAAACATGAATAAATAGATGAAATCAGCATCAGTCAGGCAATTTGGTCAGGAGTTTTGCGGCTTTCACACCTATTCCCAACCAAATCGCTTAACTTTAATTGGAAATTCGGGTGCAGTGATAGTGAAGAATTGCAGGATAAAGCACATAATCTGGGTCTGTTGGTTCCTAACTATAGCCTAGGTTTCTAAGACAGCGACCCGAACTAGGTCGTGTCTAACCTAATTCCCTATAGTTATGGCTCTAGTACCAATCTGTCACACCCCAACCGATTGCGGAATCATCGGGGCACGGCACTGAGCGAAACGGATTGTTCAGAAGTTTCCATAACAACTATTTATATAATCCAGTTAAAGATACGTTCCATACCGTATCCCGAATAAACAAACATGTCATTACAGATAATCATCCAAACAAGAAATTCCGTTCCGACAACTCAGATTCAAATATTATTACAGCAATTGTTTATCTGCTTCTAGACCCCTATTCTGTTGACTTTCTGGCTGTAATGCCAGAGGACAAGATCTACAGACAACTATGCCTCAGATGCTTGTTCTTGGCAGATAACTATTTGTTGGGGGCTTCTAGAAACTTATTCTAGCCTTGCTTTCCTAGCAAATAAGCATCCTAATTACCTGTCACATACGTTAAAATAAAGTCAATACATAAAATGTAAAGGTGAGCATACAAGTTTGATAATAGCATATAGAGTTCGAATAGTTTACGCATAACCAGCACGTACACAGAGGAAAACGAAGCATGTTAATTATCGACATGAACCTATCGATACCAATGACTGCGGGTTGACCGTCCGAGACGGTTCGCAATACATGATTACCACCGTAATCCACGCATGTAATTGTCCTTAACAACCCCCGTGTGAACGGGTGCTGAGTCCAAACTATAGTACTACGTCGTTAAGGCAGGTAGACAGCATTCCACGTGTAAACACAATCAACAAGCATTCATTAAGTCACGTAATACATGCATATTGGTTAGCGTTCAAGTAGTTGAGTAGTGTGATCGTTTGTGTTTTGATATAAGCAACGTATGTAACACCCAAAAGTGCTAAAACAAAAAGGGATCGAGTATACTCACAGTGATTGATTATGGATTGAAGGGAGCGCTGAGAGTAGGGTTAGCCTGAATAGTTCGATAGCACAACAATGAGTAACGTGGAAAATAAGACAAGTGTGAATGGATCGAATAGGCTGGTCGATCGAACGACAGGTTCGATCGAACGGTCTGTTCGATCGGCTGGTATATCCGATTGGACAGTCCTGTTCGATCGGCCGGTAGGCTCGATCGGCTGGGCCATTCGAGTGGATTGTTTCTTCCTCTAGTGTGCTTGTGTTTGAGGATTTGGAACTTTTGAAGTTTTTCGTTGTAGTATATGAGAACACAAAAATGTCCTTACCTTTCAGGTCGATCGATCGAACGGTCCGTTCGATCGGCCGGCTTAACCGATCGGCTGGGAACCTTAGAGTGATGCTCAACAGGATGTCGCTCGATCGAACGGACTGTTCGATCGGCTGGCATTCCATACTACGAACGAGTTGTAAAAA
The DNA here is from genome assembly GCF_002127325.2 of Helianthus annuus. Classification (NCBI taxonomy): domain Eukaryota; kingdom Viridiplantae; phylum Streptophyta; class Magnoliopsida; order Asterales; family Asteraceae; genus Helianthus; species Helianthus annuus. The sequence goes on along the minus strand of NC_035446.2, from coordinate 154,052,963 downwards.
CGATTAAGTGTTGAAGCATAGTATCTCATGATCCGAAGAGTAATGTTTACCAATCGAGTAGCATATTCGATCGAACATCACTTCGTCAATACCATACCTCAGGAAGTTTGAAAAGTGAGACCATGTGCTAGCCGATCGGCTGGTATGTCCGATCGGCTGGTATGTCCGATCGGCTGGGCTGTTCGAACAGCCTAGCCGTTCGGCCAGCAAGTCTGACCTGGTCGGCCTTTCGTCTAACTCTTGGCTGTTTAATTACTTGTTGCCATATCGAGGTAGTTTGATAACGAGTTGAACTATGATATCCTCCGTCCCTACTCGTTTCTTCGGCTTGGACAGGAATCACCCAAGTCCGGGCGGTGAACAGTTCGGAACGTCGGTTTAGAGTTTAACCCATCGTCGGTGAACCTAGTATATAGAATCTGAATCTTGAATTTCTTAACTGTTAGAATGATTAGTTAGCCGGTTCAAGCTCCGTTTCTACCGGTTTTAAGGTTTTGAGTGTAGAAGGTTGAAGACAGTTGGAAATTATTCATAAAAATGTTAAGATTTGTAAGAATCTTAGTTTGTTTATGTGGAAATCGGTCAGATCTAAGCTATTCATGGTTGAATGAGGCCAAAGTTTGGTGTTCTTCAAGAACACCATGATGACATCACCCAAGAACACTTAGATCTTGGTGATTTCACGGTTAAAAATCAAGTTTTGAAAGATAGAAAGGTGTAGAATCATGCAATGATCAAAATCGTACAAGAATTAGAGTGAAAACTTACCGGAGTTGAGAGAAATCTGAGAAAAGGTGAAGAAGAAGGCTGGTTCGGTCAGAGCTTTCCAAAAATGGAAAGTGTGACAATGACAGCCCTATTTATAGGCTCCAAAAGAGGAAAGTGGCAGTCGATCGGCCAGGAGCTCCGATCGAATGGGCTGCTCGATCGGCTAGGAAGATGCTAGCCGATCGGTTGGCCTGTTCGATCCGGATGCCTCCTGTTCGATCCGCGACCCACTTTGAGTATTTCGCGACGATTTTCGATGTTTCGATTTCGATAGACGATGATACGAATACGTTAGAGTTCCTAGTCAAATTACTTTCAGTCCCAATCACTATATCTACATACAAGCATCTACATTTCACGTTTCGATGTCGGTTTCGGTTGAGTTCGATTGCTTTTCGAGTTTCGATTCGATTTTCGATTGATTCGCTTGAATACCACACCAAACATATAAATAAACACGCACAAGTAACACGTAAGGCACACACACACGTAATACAATACCAGGGTTCACATAATTCGAGTCTCGAGTTTGATTGATGAATCGATTAGCTTGATTATTGATTGATTAACTTTATCGCATTGTTACTTCCTACTATTCACAGTCGTAAATTGGTCGTATTGATTAAACATTCGATCTCTTCATTAGACAACACTTACTCCACATAATACAAAAAGGTAAAAAGAAACCTTAACAGTCAAAGAAGTCAAAGTTGACTTGGACTTTGACTTTGACATTCGAAAACACGGGGTGTTACATTAGCCAAACAGCTGTTGCTAGTTCAGAGTCTTTTACCAGGTCAGATCTTCTACTAATTTAGCACTTATTAATTCAGATGTTGCCAAACACTCCCTAAATCCATTAGAAGGGAAAGTCAACCCAATTCAAAAACGGAATAGTTACATATAGGGTATGTTTGGCAAAAGTAGTTGGTGGCTGATGGTTGGAAGCTGGTAGCTGGTGGCTGGAAGCTGTTAGCTTGTAGCTGTAGTTGTTAGCTAGTAGCTGTAGCTTTTTAAATATATTTGGTGTTTAGTAGAGTAGCTGGAGCTTTTAATAAAATGTATAAAATGACCAAAATGGACATAACTAAAAATTTAAAAAGTTTGTGCATTAAAAAATTTATTATCTTTAAAGGTTAAAATAGTCATTTTTTCTCTAAAAGCTTGTAGCTCCTTCTAAACACTACTAGTAGGAGCGTTCAACCAAAAGTTTCAAGCTCCTAACCTAAAAGCTTCAAGCTCCTTCAATCAAACAAAGATTTTTATTGAGTATGAGTTTTTTCTTAAAATCTTAAAGCTTGAAGCTCTTAAAAGCCCCTAAAAGCTTCATGACAAACATATCCTAGTAGATTAGTAGAGTCAATTCATAGTTCTTGCTAGAATAATATTATTATTGATTTATTTTCCCTTTATTATATAGACTAAACTATCTTCCTTTTTGATAATAAATTTAGTTGATGTTAATTTCAATAAAAAAGTTCTTAAAAATACACGAAGTAACTAATATCTATAATAATATTAGCCATGTGATACGTAACTAGTTTATCAAGTATCTGCTTTTGCTCGCATATCAGAGTTTCTTTATATCAAATTATCTACACATACATAAATGCAACCTAAATTGTAGTCGCGTGTCATCTTTTCAGTCTCCGGTCCGGTAACATCGTTTTATAGAACAACGCAATGACAAAACACGACACAAAGTTGTATGTATCTAGTACGATTTCATGTTGCTGGTTTATACATATAAGGGTATAATCATAATGTCCTTTCGTATTTAATAGGCCAACCTTTTGTTCTAAATAATTTAAAAATACAAAAACTGGGCCTAGCCGAAACATGACGCTTACATTTGGATTTTGGAGCGTTAAGGCCCTTGTTTTCTTTTTCGTAATCGTTATGTGTTTCATTAATATTCTTGTTCTGTTGTTAAGTGCTTATTCTTTCCGAATTCGACCCATGAAGTCAATCTCCCATTGATATATAATGAATGAATGATAGCATGTATAGTTTGCTTTATCTTTAGTAGATAGCTATAAAATTATGATTTTGCATAATCTTGTTTCCAATTCTGTTTATAATTCCGCCAATACCCGAATAAATAACACAAAACAAAGAAAACCTTCGAGTCGCCAACGAAAAAAATTTACAGATCACATAGCGAAGACGACGTCTACGGAGATGATCCATCTCGAAAAGAGTTTCCTTTTCGACTCCCACAAATGTCAACCAAAACTCAAGTCAATTACAGTCCATAAGAAACCGGCTTGTTCAATCCATCTGCTGGCTTGTTCGACAGTCGGCGTTTGTAGCGCTTCAGAACCGATGCCAAGTTCTCTTTTCCTTTCGGGAACGCCACGTCACCAGCCGCAGTACCTGTTCGACCTTTTCTACAAGAGATTGCAATCTCCACATCCTTCACTATGTCCAACAAACTGGCTGCAGTCGTGCATTTCCCTTTGCTTTGTTTTGCCGGTGGCGGTAGACTGGTGGCGGATATAGGCGGAGACGCCCTTCGCTGTTGGTATGAAGTCGGAAGTTGAAGACAGAAACACGGGTTCATTGCGGCTCGTGGTTTAGAGAACGCCAGCTCAATTATCCCCTAAACAAAAAAAACAACAATAACTTAACCAATATTGATTATTGACTACAAAATAATTCATGTCTTAAAAACTATATTACCTGAAGACGATTAAGAACGTACGTATATTTCCCCCAAAGCTCCGGCCGGCTTTCCATGAGTGAAAGCTCGAGAACCCGGTGTATGCACCACACACCGAAGCTTGTTACGAGATCAGCCCGCCATACACAACCTTCCCCGCAATTGGGAATAGAGGTCACGAGATCGATTTTCATACCCGGGTCACCAGCATGAGCTGACCCGTTCATCTCCTCGCTCTCGACTTCATAAAGAAACCGCTCCCTAGCAGCTACACGATCCACGAGGTCCTCATCGAGACCGCTATTCTGCTGAAACAACCAATCTGACCCTTCAAGCTTCAACAGCTTCACGATACAAAGTCTCAACGATTTCAAAATATTTGCTTCTAAATCAACAGCAGATCCGGTGTCCTGCGTGTTTATGCTCAGCCTACTGTTGTTGGCCTTTTCGGCAACACCGTATTGGTCGAAAGGTTGTCTAGACCAAATGGACCATGTGTCTGACCCGGAACTTAACTGGTATGGACTCACATAGCCCGAAGGAGTCCTGGGTCCATACGACGGGCCTGGATACATAGACAGCCCGTGCATCTTCCGGTCAAGAGTTCCGCTTCCGCCCCGGTGAGGAAGCGAGAGCCCTGAAATATCCGGCATGCTGTAATATTTCTTCTCGTTGACGGTACTATGCATAGTTTCAGCCGGTTGATTCAAATAACTTCTTTCGGGTTGCATCGAGCTGTTCCGAGACACCACAGGATCCGGAAAGCCCGGTGGCTTAGCCGGGCTGGTCCCGTTTTGCAGACCCTTTGTCAAAGAATACGGAACATTGTAGTTCGCTGAACCAAGTGAAGGTGATTTAGGCTCTATTTGGTTCATATAAGACTTGATCTGATATCCATGAACCGTAGCCGGCTGATCATCGTATCCACTAGAAACTTGTGGGATTCTTAGACCACCGGAAGATGACTGAAGCCGCAAGCTATGGTAGCGTTTCTCACCGGCATCCATCGCATTGAGGTTTGACCGTTGTGCGTATGCGTCTAGTAGTTGCATTTGTGTTGACAACAACGACGATGGGCTACGGGCTTGCACACTCTGCTGCCTCGTAGAGTCGAATAAACTTTTGTTGTCCACCTTTAACGCCTTCGGTTTTGAGTTCGGATTCATATTCACCTTAGAATCTATTCCTAGTAACTTATCGAGTTTTCTCGCTTTCGCTTCTTGCGTTGGTTCCCCGTGAAAATCAAACAACTGGCCCCAAAACTCATCAAGAACAGCAGCTAACTGACGCCTTGCAGCACGCCCCAATCCAGCTAACTTTGACCAACTTCCCGTACCACTTCCTACATCGTCGTGTTTCAAACCTAGACTCTTAAACGACGCCGGACCATCGGGTCTGACCAAATGGTTCGTTTCCGGCACTACTTTGACCACTTCTTCAGGCTGCCAAACGTCTTTCTCTTTCATGTGCGAATTCCCATCGATTCTCAACGTCTTTTCGATCGACTCAGGTTCTTCCTTCTTCAAGTCTTCACCTGCTGAAACCGATACGGGTGATTCCTCTGGTGCCGATGAATTTACATTTACAGTTTCGGATGAATTTTCTTCAATGGTAGTCAACCGAACCCCTTTATCCGATTCCATAATTTCCACAGGCCCGAAACTCGGTGCGACTGATGTTACTTTCTTTTCTCTGGATTCTTCAACTCGATCATGTTCCGTTAACGATTCTTGCACAACGTCTGATCTCAAACTTGCGGATTTCAAAGGGGTTACAACAAGCCAAAGAATCAGAAAGAACGAAACGCACGCAGTCACGAGAAGTATAGTATACGGGCTACCGCCGATGTTCCATCTGATGTTACTTGCCCAATCACTGTTCCCAAACACCATTTCAATAACAAATATAACTGCTAGACCAAACATCCCGATAAACGTGATCAACACCAAAAACTCGACAAAGCTTGAAACTTTGTTCGCGCCCATTACTGATCTTGATGTTGCAATCCGGAAAAGAGGGATAACGGAAGACGGAAGCAAAAAGGCGATCATGATTTGTGTAAAGATTAGTAGTTGGTATGTACCCTCGGCCCCAGAATGCCATGAACACAAGAGTGCAGGAATAATGGCGATTGATCGGATTGTGGAGTGATGAAACCAGCCCGGGATGTTGACTTTGAAGAAGTTATCAAGGATGGGTTGACCACTGAATTTCCAGGTCAATGAAGTGGTGTGATTAGAAAGCAGGAGAAGCAACATTAAAGCGAACGGTCCGGTCAGATTCCTAAATACCTGCGTAAAAATCATGAGTTTGATTAAGACGTTGATTACTCGAAACGGATAGTTTCGGAATGTAGATTCGTTTATAGCACCAAACCTGATCCATTAGCGACAATGCATCTTGAAACGTAAGCAAATCAAGGCCGGTACTGTAGAAAACATTTGCAGCCGAGTTCATCAGAACGTAATTTACAACGAAAATGCCACTGAAAACACCAGAAATGGCAAAAAGATGATCGAGACACACGGCTTCCTTTGAAACCGGTCCCAGCCCCTGCATTTGCTGTAAACGAAACAAAAACGTGATTAGTCAAAGAGTCCGGTGACGAAAAATACGGGCAAATTTAATGAAATCTGCAAGTATCGTGTACCTGCACGAAAGATGAATGAAGATAGAAATTATGAGGCATAATGCTTGCACCGAGAAGACTGATCAATGCGAAAACACTTTCACCGCTGAATTGTATTAGCGTACCGCCACTAACTGCGAGTGATGTATCGGGTTGACTTACTAGCACACCAAACAGATACGAAAGTAAAGCAAAGCTTGCCAAACACACACACATGAACTTTGCTTTACCAGTCTCCTGAAATAACGAGTAAATCGACACTGAATTAGTTGTTATTGTTGTTTCATATATAAAGAATTAAGAAAATAAGATAACGGGCTTACCAACAAACCGGAGAAAAGAGGGAATAGAAAAACATCCAAAGAAGTAAACAAGACACAAGTGAACAAGCTTATGCCGAACATCAGGTGAAGCGCATGTGCGGTGCCCAAAATCTATCACGATAAGTACATTTATACGTCAACGTTAATCAAGAATAACGACAGAACCATGAAAAGTTGAAAAGAAGCGTAGATTACCATAGAAAGATCCAGCGCAATCATGGATAGTTCGGCTTGAATCCCTAAAAAGATACACGTGATCGGGGAGTACTCTGAGCTGCATATCTACAGAAAAAGAAAGAAAGATTACGTCTTTATTAAGCCCAATAATCCGAAAGTTTATATTGCGTAAATAGATGAAAATAACTACCTGAGCAAGATCTCGTCCGGTGACTACAGTGATACAAGCTGAAAGGTATTGACAGAGGACAGCAGCCAAACTAAAAACAAACATCAGCATCATAAGATCGTAACCAAAACGGGCCCCACCTTCGACTGCTGCAACCCATTTTCCGGGATCAACATACGTGACTGCAACAAAAAGTACCGGTACAACAGCATGAAACAATCGGTGTGACACGTTTAATCGGGATTTTGCAATTAGGGCCTCAGATTCCATTTCACAAACTTTAGTAACAAAAAGATCGAATTTTTCAGTTGCTCATTCTCACTGGTAAACGGATCAAGATTCACTAACGGCACTGTTGAGTAGAATATTTAATGTATCCAACAACACCTAATTTGGAACAAGAAAATTCATAGCAGAAGGTGCTGTCCTGATTGTTTGTCACATGAAAACCGTTAATGATGTTAGATTTTGACACTAGTTGTCACAATCAAAACAACTTTCTTAGTGTTTTTGAACTATTTACATTTGCCCTTCACACGAGCATTCTGTGATTTGCCGGATTGATCAAGATCGATTTGGCACTGCACCAATATCCCTGAATTCACAAAAAACACAAAACAACATCATTAAACAATTACAGAATTATTTGTAAACAACATATTTTTTATAAACATTTAAATTAAACAAGAAACAAAAACAGTAACATAAAAACAAGATTTCCAAGTAATCAAGCATTTAAAAATTATGCTGGAAATTTATATACAAATTATTCAGACATACTCATGGGCTTGTATAGTTGCATCCCTCTTGAACTTATATACAAAAATCACTAAAACATCCAGATATTCCTACATAAATGAATCAATGAAGGTTCTATACAAAGCATAAAAGAAAGTATAAAACCTTTAGAAGCAGCCCAGATCTTCATCACCATCATAAAACACAAAAATCCCAAATTTAATTGTTGAAAACCCCACAAAACCAAAGCATGGGATCTGATTGGATTGCATATATATGTATATAGAGATATCTATCTACTCATACAATAAAAGTCAAGCAAACTAACGTCATGAAGGAGAATAAAAGTCAAGCAGGAAGTACTATTAAATACGTATTAGATAGGGTTTAAATGTTGCTGTTATCATAAAAATGTCATCTTTCTTGCTTTCTTGATGTTACCTTTATGGGTTCCGATGAAAGCTAAGAAAAAACCAAGAATATGTCATGTGCTCAGAGCAGAGCAGATCAGATCAGATTTGGGGTTTTAAGAATTGTTTGTAAGAAGTGAAAAAGATGTTACAGAGAGAGAGAGGGGGGTATAGATACAAGTGCGTGTATGTATATAGAAGATGAGAAAGAAAGGAGGCAACTGAGCCTATGAGAAAGAGAAGTGGCAATGAATTTCTTCAACTTGCAGTTTAAAAAGAGTAGCTTTTTAGGGCACGAGTGAGTATATCGAATTCAGCGAAATAAATAAATATTTTGTACTAATAACTTATGTTTTTGTTTACGGAGCATTTATAATATAAGTTTTCTTTTTTATAAACAAATGCATTTGTCTATTTTAATACAACTAGCATGTAGCGGTCTACCTTACGGATGTAAATTCTTAAGTTTAGACTTTAGACCACATTTATATTTATCTATATTTATATTTTATATTTTATATACAACACTAGGTTAGAGCCCACGTGTACACGTGGTTTAACAAATGAAAATACTTTGAATTTGTTTGGTTTTAATTAAAATAATAAAAATAATTTTAATATAAATAAAATAAACTTAAAAACCCATATGATAGGTAAAAAAAAAAAATACAACGAATAATTCAGATTTCACTAAAAAAAATTTAGTACACCACATTGGTTGTCTTATTTGTAATATTCTCATTGTTATCTAATTTGAATGTTTAATGGTCTTGATTGAAACTAAAATTAAACGTGCATAAAAGAAAGTTACATATACATACTACATAAGTCTAATGACAAAGTAAAAGTATCTCAGCTCGTTTGTCGCTCGGTTGTCGCATCCCCTTACCATACGGAAGTATACGATCTCGCCTATAAAAGCAACCAATTAAAAATGATTAATTTGTAAAAATAACTAACAATAAAAAAATTCAAAAAAATTCTAAACAAAATAAACTCGTATGGATTACGCCTACCAACTTTAGTTCTTATATATTTATTTTATTATTACTTATATTTTATTGATATTTTTACATTGAAAGTCTAAAACGTTAGTAAAGCCATTAGTTATTTACATGTTTATTTTATTATAATTGAATTTTATTAATCTCTACTATAAAGCAAAGATATGATAAATATAAATGGAAAACAAAATGGTAAAAGATAAAGTTTATGGATTAAAATAATATATTTTTTATTTGAGATCTAATCTATATCTATTTATTTAGAGTAAAGGATAAAAAGATAAAATTCATGTATTAAAATAATATTTCTTTTATTTGAATCTTACTAAAAAAATATTATCTATATCTATTTATTTAAGAGGGAAAAAATAATTGAGATCAACTCATAAAATGCCATGTGTCCTCATGTGATTTACTTTATTATATGTATAGATTTCATATGGAGGGGAATAGTGGCACACAGCTGCCTGACACTTACTTATTAATCCAGTCAAATTACAATTTTGCCCCGTTTAAATTTACACTTTCATCATTTGTTTTATTTTTTCCTTCTTCAAGTCAAATTGCGATTTTGCTTTCAGCTCAAATTTATACTTTTGTCATTGTTTTTGTTTTTTTTTTCTTGTCAAATTACGATTTTGCCCCAATGTAAAATTCGTTTTAGTTTTTTTTTCTTTTTATAAAACTATGATAGTGTTTTGTTTTAATTAGTTGGCACGATTTAATTTTTATTCGCGCCAGGCGGTGGTTTTTCCATGGTTTTAGTTTTTTAGCAAAAGTATGGTAGTGTTTTGTTTAAATTGGGTGACTCGATATTTATTTTCAAATCGTGCTATAAGTAGTATGTACAAGTAACCGAAACACAGACACACATTTTGTGGTTAAATATGACTAAATGGTCCCACATGAGAGTAAAATGACAAAAATACCCTCACGTGGGGTCCATTTAGTCATATTTAAGCACAAAAAATTAACTGAGTTCGGGCTAAAGGACATAACTTGCAAATGTTTACAAACATCGAGTACGTTTTCTGTAATTATTGAAGACAAAGGACACAGTTTGCAATAGTAACATACATAAAGAAGGATTTTTATAATTTACTCTTAGATTAAAGAGAGAGAATGGTGGAATGTCTAAATATGAAGGGGAAAAACATTTGGTTCACTTGACGATCAAACAAAGAGAAGAACTCTCTGCTTACTTGGTTTAGTTTCACAAAATAAAAAATGCTTGGCTCTTTTGTTATGGTTAGTGAACACTATGTCATTTTATTCCACATGAGATTACACGCATTAAGACCAAATGCTATTCCTGAACTAGTGCGTTTATAACTAATAGCATACTAACACTCTTTAACTCTTTTTTTTTTTTTAACCGCAAAGCTTGCGACTATTGTATTACACCAATAATCATAAATTATTCACTTTTGCTATATTTGAACCTAAGATCTCTCCTACCAAATAGGCTAGCACTCTTAACTATTAATTAATGTGGATAAAAGATAATAGTCTTTAAATATGTTTTAAACGAATTGTATTAATCACTTGTCCTCAAGACACAAGTTTATTCATTATAGTTTAATTTTCGTAATTTATATCCTATGTATTATTATCATATGTTTGTTCAAACGATATCGTGTAGTTTCGACAACATAAAGAGATTATATTTATTTATTTTATATTTTTCTTTATATAAAACAATGGAAGTTGTAAATTTTAATTGATATTCTGTCTGTAAAAAATAACCAATTTAGGGGTTGTTTGGTAGTCTCTTAATGACCATTCAGATGCTACCTTTTAATGGTTTAAAACCTCTGAATAAATAAGAGGTAACCTCAAGTCTGAATGGTTAAGAGGTAACCTTTGAATGATAAATCATTACGTGTCACATTTTTCTATCTTCTCATTAGTAAAATTCTTAATGGTTCCATTAAGAGGTAGCCTCTTAATGACCATTTAGAGGCTACCAAACAGCCCCTAAAGTTTTAAAGTCACTTGTTTGATTATTGCCTCTACTCATTAGTGCTCTCGTTTTTACATTCTTCTCCATGGGATAAAGCAACATTGTATTCATGTATATATTGTTTACGTAAAAGTATTTTAAAGGTCTAGAATATTTTTTTAATAATATAAAAAGCACCAAAAAGTATAAAGTCATGTGGTTTAAAACCGTTTCAAAGGTTAAATATCTTTGATAACTAGTTACATATATTACCAAAAGGGTTCCTTTATCAAAGGCTCGGATATTTCATAATGGTAATTAAATTATCCACAACGAATATCCACTTGTTTCGTAGATGCCAAAAAATTTCTCCTGTTTTCAGTCAAATTTGGCATGATTATCCCATGTAATGTGAACAAAGTACAAAAAAAATATATATGAGCAGCCCCTCCTTTTCTATCATTGTACTTGTTTGTGTGTATATAAACTTCAACGTTTCATAGAAATGACATAATCATTATAAAAGTATTATATTTTTAATATTATTATTATTATTATTATTATTATAACACTCTAAATTATAACAATCAGCAGCCTCTTCCGTCCATAAAATAGAGGTAACGCCAGTGGCGAACCCAGGAATTTTTTCCTGGGGGTGCGGAATATTTTCAAAGATTTTAGGCCCCTAGCTGTATAAAAATATGGGTTCATAGCGGGTCGGGTCGGATCATGTAAGACAAAAGAACATCAAACTAAAATTTATAAATCATCAAAAACACGTCAAACGGCATTACAAATTACAAACTATTTAAAATTGTGCTCTATATGTTTTTTTTTTGAAATATATCCAAAATATCATATAAAAATACTAAACACGCCATAAGTTCATTACATTCTTACTCATTGTTCCTAACACATATAATTTGCTCCATAAGTTCATAAAACAACTCTAAACACTTAAACAAAATAAACAATCATGTTCAACCATAGCCCATAACTTTCAGTTATATTTTTAAACATTCAAGCCCTAATATTAAATGTTGATTACTTGTAACTAATCATTTAAACAAACAAAAAGAATACTGAAATCCGTACATATAACTTGGCTAAAATTTTATTTTATTTAAAATCTTCAATTCACGAACAAATACATCTTCACTTTCTAGTCCAAATACTACAAAATAATAGTTTTGTTTAAATTACTAGCAATGATTTTTGTTTGAATTAATACTAAGTAGTCTAAATGCTAAAATAATTGGTTTACTGTTGATTAAACAAAGATAAAAATGTTTCTTCTTTCTCATAATTTGTTACTTTAGATGACTATTATTTATTTAAAAAGCTTTTCACAAAACATCTAAGTGAAAAAAACAAAACAATATCAATTTAATAAAGTTAACCTTGAAGTTGAGGGATATATAAAGCAAAAAAACGAAAGGGGATTTAATTGTATCAACTGTAAAATATGAATGGGAAGATAAAATAATGCGCAAAATCCAAAATTCTAAAATCCACCAACCAAACACTAGAGCAACTTCTCCTATACTCCAATACCCTACTTTTATTAATAAAATATTAAATACCTTCGTCTTCAACAAAACTTCTCTTCTTCCGACATCCTCTGGCTCTGCAATTTTTTATCCGGTGACCTTTTTTTCCACTTATTTCACGTCTTCTTTATCATGGGGTTAAAGTTCAAGGGGTGCAATTGCAAAATTTTATGGGGTGCGATCGGGATTTTAACGCGTATATAACACAAAACATTTTATTTTCAAGGGGTGCGCCCGCCCACCCACACCATACACTAGGTCCGCCCGTGGGTAACGCTTGCCTACTAGTACTTGTCACCTGACCATGTTTATTTACCCATAGTTCAGATCCACATTGTTCGACCAAACAGGGCCAACAATGACGCAACGAAGTAACCGCAAAGAACGTACGGTTACTTGAGAGCTATCAAGACAAACACGAACACCCCACAAAAAAGGGATGGTCATCTCATCATAGGATGCTGAACATAGAACTTGAGCAAAGTTCTAACACAACATCCAAAACCTTCAAACCCGACCGCAAAGGTTGGTTTAAAAGCTTTTCTTTTCTTCTTCGTGCACCATTCTGGCAAATGGTTCGAAGAAGAAACCACCTCCAAGAGGTTCGAAACATGTGCAAACCTTCGAACCACCATCCCAGAGGTTGGTTCGAAGTTTGTGCAGCATTACTATGAAGGTCCCTAACAGGCCTTCAACACAACAACAGGTGGCAACCCACCTGATGACACGCAACGGCTGAGAATTTCGCATCAAGCGAAACCCCTTCACCGGTACGGAATAGGCATAGTCGGATTTTTTACCAGATCACCAGTTTGATCTGGCCTAGAATTTTCTCCAGACTGCCACACTACCTTCCTACACCATAAGTCCAGTACTCCTCCCACGTGCAACTTGCACAAGGTAGCAACACTAGACTGGGGGGACTTGAAGGGGTATGGTCCCAAAACGACCATTACCCGCATCAAACAAACCCCTACCAGTAAGCAAACCGCACCCATGCGGTCACATCCTTCGAACCCATTCGGTTCGAAGACGAATAGCTTGACCCAAGTACGAAAGAAGATGAACATATCGATGCGGCTGGCACCGCATCATATGGCCATTTTCGTCACGACAAGGGAAGCGAGCAAATAGTCTCCACATACGATGATGCGGCCAACACCGCATCTCGCGTATTTCTTGGTCACAAGTAGGAGACGCGGTAACTTCAGACGTTACCGCATGCAGCGATACGGCTCGCACCGCACCCTGCATATCCAACAAGTGGACTGACACGCCAGGCAAGTGGCTGACACCACGAGGCAAGTGGCGCCGGCGACAGTCCCCTGTCAGAGCTATTAAAGCAATGGGCTGACGTGGCGTAACCCCCACGGCCGGCGAGACTGACACACCTGCAACGGTGCAGCTCGTCGTCAGCCCATCCATCAATCTCCTCCTTCACTCCTCGGCTATAAATACCGACCCCAAACCAGGTTTGAGGTATCTCTTCACAACTCTCGAACTACTACTATTATCTTGCTTTGCTTCCCAAGCAAACTACTGATTCTCACGCCGGAGAGTGGTAACAAGGAGCACCCCCCACCCCATCCTCCTTGTTACGAGTCACGGCTTGTTTCCTTGTGCAGGAGATCATTCACCGGTGACCCAGCCAGCGATCTCCGAGAGGAAGGGATTAACCCTTCTTGACGAGACCAGTGTGTTAACCCTGCCCGGTTAACCATTGTTTCATCATCACCTTTCCCAAACTCTATCCATAGTTTGGCTACGAATGAGATTATATTGAGTATGATTGATTGGTTTATTAATGTATCCTAAATTATAACAATCGCTAATGATTTTAGGCAACAATACTTTTATCTCAATGATAATATCATCTTAATCAATGGATCTTACTTGAAGGATCTCTCCTTTCTCTCCTCCCTCTCATATGCTTTTGAATGCTCGTTTAGTGGCAGGTGGTGGTGGAAGTGGGCTAATTGGAGAAGAAGATGAGGGGTTATATTAGTAATTTCACCCAAAAACTAACAGAAAAACTAATGACCGTTAGGTTCAGAGACGCACAGTGTTAAGAGTTGAAATGTTAGTACGTAAGGTGTTAAGCGTGAACTAAAAGTGTTCTAGACACTAGAGGGCCTCTTTTGATGGCACACTGTCATCTTTTTTGACTCATGTAGTTAAAAACACTTAAAAAAACTAAAATACTATATATATATACACACTAATCTCTTTCTCTATCTAATATTTCTCTCTCTAAATTGCTAAATACTTTTCTTTCTCACTCTCTACTCCTATCTCTTACCACCACCACCACATCCTCCTTTGAAACCCTAACCCTAAAAATCACACAAAACTCGCCCCAAATCCATTCGTACGGACATCCGGTGACACTTTACCACTCGCGAATCTTCTTCAATGCGGCGATTCCTCGTGACTACGGGCTCCTGGTTGATTGCTGCTCTTCATTGTCCTTTGAGGAGCGGACTTTGCGCCACCGGTAGGATAGGGGAATCTGAATCAGATGACTAATTTTCATTTGGGTAAACATGTCACTTATTTTGAATTCGAGTGAATAAAAGATTGGAGATTTGGGGAATTTTTTTTGTTCAACTGATTTTGTTGGTGGGTGGTGGTCGTCGTAGGTGGTGGCGGTTGAGAGAAACAAGAGAGGGGGTAGAGAGACAGGTTGTTTAGATATGAAAATGAGGGCATATGTTTTTGGTTTTTAGTAATTGATGAATGTCATTGTGTAATTATGCCGGTTTTTAGTAATTGATGAATGTTTTTGGTTTTTGGTGATGGTGGATCGAAGGGGTGGATGTTGATGGTGATTGTTTTGGTCAAAAATCAGACTAGGATGATGCAACCAAATCTTATTTTGTGAGGTGTGATGCTTGAATTAACTAGCAAATGTATGAACAATTTATAGATGAAATGAACAAGAGACACAAGGATTTATACGAGGAAAAAGCCCTTGATCAAGGTATGATCTCCGGCACAAAAAACCTCGGGTGATGGAAACTACCGATCACCAACTATATTAAACAAATAAAGGTTACAAATCGGGATGATAACAAGCTTGTTACAAGGATCAGTAGTGTGCAATATGTGTGTAATCGCCAAAATGTTGAGAGAGCTTTCGAGTGTGTGTGTGCTAATTATTCTCACTATCAAACTTGTTACTCCCTTTAAAAATAGAAATAAACTAAGTAACAAACAATCCGCAAATTGTGCTAGCTACCCACGACTTCCATAACGGTCATTCAATCTATCCACGTGCAGAATATTGGAGCATATTCCCCAAGAATATCGGCAAAACCAAGTTCTACTCGTATACTCCTGCAAATCAAGTTCAAACATAGTGGAAACAACCGTTAGTGTAAGGATAACAATGAGGATCCTGGATCCTTAAACCTGCAACGTCTTCTGAGGATCCTTAATTCAAACAGAATTGAGGATTCGTGATCCTGGCTGCACTTGAGGATCCGTGATCCTTAGGTTTGGAAAATCCATCCCTAACAGTGATGGTGATGGTGATGTTGGAGACGGTGGAGTGAGTGGTGATGGTGAGTCAGGCGATGGTGGAGATATTGGGTGGTTGGTGGCGGGTAGGTGTAGGGCTGAGCAAATCGGGTGTAAAACAAGATCTACCAAATGTTTGATTGGGTTAAAATGAAATAAAAGTTTGGATTTGTATGTTGTTGCAGGATTGGCGGTGGGTGGGTTGTGTATGTGGTTTTGGTCTAGTTGCAACGGTGGTGGGTGGTGGGTTGTTGGTGATGGTGGGGTTGCACTGTTGCAGTGGTGGGGACGAGTTATGCAGGGTGGTGGTGGTCGGCGGCGGCAGGTGAGGGTGGGAGGTTGTGGCGGCCGGTGATGGCAAGTGGTGGTTAGAAAGAGAGGGAGAGAGATAGAGAGAGAGATAGAGGGAGAGTTTTTGTGGGTGTGTTTAGAGAGATAAATTGCAGGATAAGCTATGTTTTATTTGTTTTCTAAAAATCATTTATAAATTGTCAATGATCTCTAGATTAAGTGGTGGAGGGCGTGCATTTCTCTTGAGAGATGCAGGTTCGACTCCCACTTGGTGCAGAGTGAGGCATTGGTGGGCAATGATAGGAGACCCAGGGAAACCTGAGTTGGATCCTTGAGCCAAACGGTTTTTACCGGTAATTTCACTATCGTGCCTACGGGCGAGTGGGTTACCGGGTTTTCCCCGGAATTGGTGGTGGACTCTGGTTACTCTCGGAGTACTCCGTTTGTCCAGTGGGTGTGCTCCGAGAGTGGTCGGGATTGAGTTTGTTGGCCGTTAAAAAAAATCATTATAAATTAGGATGTGAAAAGACAATACTACCCTCATGTGCAGTGCACATGACATAACTTAATCGGAAATTATAGCTGGATTTACCCTAAAAGACATAACGTACAACATTTTCAAACATTAATTACAAAAGTTATCAATTTTAAAGGTAAAAGATAGCGCATGAAATTTGAGACGAATAAAAAGGACAAAACTTGTAATTACTCAATATTTTATATTTTTAAAGAGAGCTATTTATGATATCTAGACCGTTGCACGTGGGGGGGTGGTGAGAAAAAAGGTAGAAAGCTCCTGTTAGATAACGAGAACGACGTCGTTTGCGAAATGGTTTAGAAACCACCCATCAGCCAATCACATGCTTTCTCCCTTTCTTTGTGCCCTTTTGCAGTTTTGCTTTCTTTTTCGATGATACATACATACGAGCATCCGTACGTACCATTTGGATTCATACATCACATTTTTGGCTCTCCAACAAAGAAATGACTTCTTGTATAATATTTAAACTTATTACATAAGAAACATCTTCTGTATATTAAAAATATATAATATATATATATATATATATTTTCCTATTTAGAATCACAAGAAAAAAATATTTTCCAAAAAAAAAATTTGATTCAAATCTATTATTTAAATTAATAGCTAGTTTAAGATATGAGTAAGATTCGATTGTCACAAAATTTTAATTTGTCTTTGCTAGAATGCCTTTATGATTCGATTGTCACAAAATTTTCAATATAGAATAATTTTAAATAAAGAAATGTGAAAATTGTATTACCATATTATAAATTAACAAAATGTTTGTGCATTATGGTTTGTAACTTAAGCATGGGGAGTGTTTCAAAAAAAATTGTTGATTTTTCATTTCTAACCCAAAGGTTTTATGTTTTGCATTTTAACCTTTTTGTTTTTTTTTTTACTTTTAACCCAAAAATTTTCATCTTTTGCAATTTAACCCAAACACATTTTTATTTTCAACTTTGATCCATGTATTTTTCATTTTTTTCAATTTTTTCGTTTTACGTTTTGTTATACTTTTGCGAGTAAACACGCCATAACGTACGTGTGGGTTTCAAAGTTTTTTCGACTATTTTTTCCTGTTTGACAGGACCCTCACAACGCGTCTATTTTCCCTGTTTGACAGGTTCGTCGCAACGCGCGTGGTACTAGATCGACATAGTTATTCTTTTCTATTTTTACATTTCAGTCTTATTTTTTCGCATTAACATGTCGCAACTGACATACGTGGTTCAACGATTTTACGTATGCTTTTCGTTCGGTGTTATTTTTTCTTTTAATTTATTTTATTTTAACGAGCTTTTCTGGTGTTGTTGATCACTGGTAGTTGTGTAGCATCAGTGCTACTTGGCACGGTGTATCCCCACCTCCCCGGCGCCCCCGCAACGCGGGGACCCTTAATACTAGTTCGCATTATTAAGTAGTACAATCACATATAATGAGAGATTTTTAGAAAATGCTATTAAAAATTACTTAAAATATTTATAACAATAAATAGCTTAACAATTAATATGGGATGGATATACATGAGAATGGAACGTGGACCCTTTATCCATCTAAAGTTGATCTCATTTCTGATGAAACAGTCTAGTGACGGGGTGGAGACCACAAATAGACTACACATGCTTATTGAATGCGTTACTTAATTTTGTTTTAAATTTGACAAACATCACATGAAATAATGAAATGTATCCATTATATGTTTATTACTAAAAAAGGATATTAATATAGGGAAATTTACGAAATTGTCTTTTGACCAACGCGCTTTATGAAAATGTCACGTTCATGCGTCCGTAGACGGACTCCTCCACATGGGATGCGTCCGGATGCAAGGGATGCGTCGGGGAGGCATGAGATGCGTCTGGGAGGCATGGGATGCGTCTGGGAGGGCATGAGATGCGTCGGGTAGGCATGGGATGCGTCGGGGGAGGCATGGGATGCGTCGGGGATGGACTCTTCAACATTTGAAAGGACACGTGTCAGCTCCTCGTTCATGGACTCTTCAAGGTGACACACAGACTCCTCCCATAAACGTGACATTTTCGTAAAGTGCGTTGGTCAAAAGACATTTTCGTAATTTTTCCATTAATATATTACGTGTCAGTCACAAAGTTTAAAGTGTTTTATATACACACCCACATATTTTAACAACTAAAAGCTTTTGAAAGATTTCATAATATAAACACATGACATGAACGTTTTCTTCTATTTTACGCATTTACTTTTATTTAAATAATGTGTAATATCATATAATGTTTTATTTTAAAAGTATCATTAGTGAACTTAAAATCATAAGTTGTTATTATTTTAACACCGTTTACAAAATTGATCAGCATATATACGAACTAAAATATGCTTTAAAAAAACTCACTCAATTCCTTTTGTTATCTAGCTTGTTTAGGCCTTTTTTGACCACCTAAAAATATGATATTACTAAATGTGACCCACCATCATATAAAATCAAAATAAGTAACGATATAAAATCCAGAAAAAGTATATCTTACATTACGGCTTAACGTACTTCACGTACGACAACGTGCGTGATTTGTTCTATAACATGCGTGCTTAATGTTTTCAATATGCGTGATTATTGTGTTTCAACATGCGTGATTTTGGATTTTTGAGTTATAACGTCCGTGATTTTAAAATGAACGTGCGTAATTACCTGTCGTACGTGATGTACGTTAAGCCGTAATGTACGTTAACCTTCCTCATAAAATCCAAATCACATATAACTTTATTCAATAAAATTTAGTTCACATATTTTTTTTTCTATTTGTTACAAATTAAAGGTTTTATTAAAGAAGTCGCATAAAGTTATTTGATCTCATGAGAAACTAAATATTCACACAAAAAAATAAAATAAAAAAAAATTTATTGAAATTGTAGTTTTAGTTCACAATCAATATATATTCAAGCATATTCGTATATTTACTATTTAAGTTTACCAAATTAGTAATTTATAGTATTTTCTACGCTTATCATAAATATTAACTTACCGTTTTGATCTCATCCAAAATTAAGCAAATTTGATACGTCAAAAAAAAAAAAAAAGGTTAGTAGCTCAAATATAAAATTACTGAAAATTTATTTTTCACGCCACCTTAGCACCACGTCAACGTAATGTCACACAGGGGGCTTTAAAGCTCCTTCCGTTAACTTGAAAGGTGTGGTATAAAGTCCCCTTTTACACTATAGCGCCCCCCCTTTAAAAACCATTAACTTCAAAAATGCCAAAATTGCTTCGTTAACGTGCTAGCGAGAGGAGGATGGCGCCCCCCTTTCAATCCGGCAGTGTGGACGATGGCGCCCCAGGGACGCTATGGAGGGTGAGGTGACGGGGTGGCGTTAAGCGACACCCACCGATCTTGGTATGAGATGGAAGAGACGACTTTATCCGGAAAACATGAAAACTCATATGCTAGCTAAATATAATACTATCCATGTAACATGTTGAATGCTTTAGCTAATATAATGATAGATTAATCAAACTATAACATGCAATGTTCAATGTATTTTTAATACCGTAAAATGTATTTAAAAACAATATATGGAGATCTTGAAGATATTATTCTCATACCAAGATTTTAATAGTGATAAACAACTAAACTAACGTACATTGAGAACATAAAAACGTATTAAATATGTTTAACAGTTACATATACCGTTATTTGTTTTTTTATTGCTTCATATCGTGGGTGCTTTTAAGATTTAGGGATAGATGCTTAATACATGAATTGAAACTTTTGTATACCGTCCATTGTTAGTTCCTAGTGAAATATTAATATTTATTTATTAAGTCTTGTCTTTTATTTTCGAATTCTTAATTTTATTACTCAAATACAAATTTTGATGTTACACATTTATAAAATAGCCAATACGAATTATTTTGGAAGGGGAGTATGTTTGGAGAAAATATGCAATCATTATATGATTATTTTTTATTCGCCATAATTGATTAATAAAACTAATAATAATCGTTCTTATCAATTTTTGGTTTTACATTATTTTCTTCTTTAATTTAAACATCAAAATGATATGTGCAAACATGTTCCACTTTGTAGAGTCACATGCCTTTTAGAAGCCACGTCGCATGTTCAAACCTGCACAAAGTAGTAATTTAAATTACTAATGTTAAATGGATAGGAATAACCTTTTTTTTGTTAAAATAATAATAATAAATAAATCATGCGAAAACAACAAATATAGAATATAGATATTTGTATGTCTATACTCGACATCTTAAGAAACGAAAGATAAACCAAGATTAACACTAGGAGAAAAGTGGTATTGAGGAGGCACAATCCGACCATGCTTGATGTTCCTAGTCGAATTCCAAGCTCAAAGAAAGGTGACTAGAACAAGATTGAGGACTGTCAATGCATAAGTTATATATAGATACATTTAAATCAAAGTTTGATAAATTGTGTTAATATTTTTTTGGCCATTAGAAATAGACTTGTTTTTGAAAAATTTAAACCGACAACTTTTATACATGTATCGTAACTTTACAAGAGAATTTGAAATTTATAAAAGGTTCGTTTAATCAAGAAATTGTAGGTAACAAGAGAATTTGAAATTTATAAAAGGTTCGTTTAATCAAGAAATTGTAGGTAACAAGAGAATTTGAGATTTATAAAAGGTTCTTTTAATCAAGAAATTGTAAGTAAAATATATTCCATTACACGAAGCAAAAAATAGCAAAAAGGGATAAAGGCATTGCATTATAGGTAGTGTTACTTTGTTTGTAGATTTACGAACCTTCTATGTACGTGAAATTTTCATAATTTTTATATGGAGAAATCTATTAACCCGGAACCAATCTCATTCTATACACATTTATATGTATCAAAACCAAATGTATATTATATAATGGTAAAAAATATAATATTATTCTGAAGATGTTATAAACTTAAAATTATAGAAAAAAATATAATTGTTAGAAATATATTGAGTAATTTATATTTTACGCCGGTGGGTTGGCTTGAGATTGGCTTTCGTAATGAGATAATTCTCAATCGATGATTTGTAACCACATAAGTTAACAAACGAGGATTCTCTATGCCCGCAAGAAAACTAGTGAACCCGAAGAGTAATGAGTAATTGGATATCCAGTGGTAACGAGCTGATCATGGGCTACGATTTTGCAATCACATATGGACTAGAAATCTAGGATTACCAAAATCCATCTTAAACCCGACCATTCTCTTTATTACCAAGCGTGATGCAGCTTGCTCATTCTGTCAAATTTCAAAAGTGATTGCATTCCTCTTTAACTCATTATCATATTCAAGTGAACCTCTTGTAGAAAAAAACTCTTAAGTCTACTAAAATACTTCTATACAATATTCAAGAACTTATAAATCAAGGGAGGAATTAAGTTGTGTCATGTTAATCAAATATATCAACCCTCTTTTTTGTAAAGTTGTATTTTTTTTAATATGCAATTATATATTAGCATAATTTAGATATATTATTATATTGATTTTCTAGATTATAATATCTAGGTTATTGCAAACAAATGTTTGGTTCATTGTATGTTGTGTCTACAAACACATGTCTTCTGTCAAGTAGCTGACACCAACATTTGGTAGTTTCTTCCTTACTTCATGGAGATGGAATTGAGTAAATCCATGCAAATACATGTATGAGGTCAAACATTGGGAGGTTTATTCAGTCCTATCCGTTTATTAGTGATCGGTAAATCTGGTTTAAGTTGGTTTTATACAAATATATATATTATTTATGACTGTACTGGTATTAGTTTTCAAAAACTGTACGGGAAAAAAATACCGTACTTGAAAACCTAATACGTATAGGGGTTCACTTTCATTCCCTTTCTTCTATTCTAATTTGGTTATGAGTGGAAAAGTATATTATTTAATTGATAATGAATACATATAGGGATGTGTTTTTTTTTAAGTGAATAAATTTTTATGGATAAATGTGTATTTTAGTTAAATTATATGAATGGAGATTGGGATTTCGGTCTGAATGCTCTTAATGGCGTCATTAACCTAAGAGATCCTTGTGAGAGCCAATGAAATGCAGCCACTTAACCTACCCTTAACACTCTCTCTCTCTCTCTCTCTCTCTCTCTCTCTCTCTCTCTCTCTCTCTCTCTCTCTCTCTCTCTCTCTCTCTCTTCTCCACGTACATAGCGGTCTCTCTACTCTCCTCTCAATGGGTACTACTCCCGATTTTGATACCCTCACAAAGTACCCTCAAGGTTGGTGGCGGTGTACCCTAAACTACCCTTGACCCCGAAGGGGGTACCCTTATGGTGTCCCACCTACGCTTACACATTCCTAAACATTAAGTGCGGGATAAAAACTATTGTAACAATAACAATCTCCACTTCGCTTAAATAGAAAAAAACTATTGGAAAGCTTTTGGCGACCACTATGAACACCCTTGATCCATCATTTGTCAGTATGTCGAATTGTCGAACAGTTTCTGTCATTCTATCAACATCTTGCTCTAAGACCACCCGTAGTGGGGCGGTATTTGTAAAAAAAATTGAAAAAAAACGCCGTATAACGCCTCCCCCCCATTACGGTAAGCGTTTTCGGGCGTGGTTTTTGAAAAAAAATCACTTTGGCGTTTTATTTAAAACGCTTTTGTAACACCTCGAAAAATTTCGTCCAATAATGTCTTGACACGTGTCATAAGGTTCCGGTATGTGAAAACAGACTTTAGAGGGACTAAAAGTGACAAACAGTGAAAACTATGGAACGTAAGGGTCCAAAGTGTCAACAATGGATAGATAGACTCTATGATAACCCTACATAATGTTCATAACCTTAAACGGGTGGTTCATGGATCATACGACGCAGAAATTTCACAAAAGTGAGGAATTACAAACTATAGGGGCCAAAAGTGTCAACATGTTTAATTTATACCTCTGAGTGAACTTTTGGCAGACCCAAAGCTTTGAGAAGCTAAAATATACTCACTAGAATATGTGGTAAAAATTTCATGAAGTTTCGTCAACGTATGAGAAAATTATGGCCAAAACCGTACTTGAAGGACTAAAAGCGTCAACGTCGAATTTCATGGCTTTTCGGTTGAGCGCAAAGTTATCCGAGGACATTACCATGTAGGTAAATGTCCCAAGGTTCTTAAAAACCAAGTTTGGGGGTTTACGAGTCAAAATAAGCAGCCGAAACATCGCATGCAAGTTCAGGGACCAAATCTGCCATGTTTGAAACTTGTTTGGCTGATCAGAGGGTCAGGCGACCCGCCTGGACATGCCCAGGCGGGCCGCGTGGGACTGCCAGTAACAGAAATCGCGAAAATGACCATTTTGGGTCCGAATTTGAAGTGGTAAACAGCTGTTATCACCTCTCTTTTGATCCAATGAAAGTCCTTGCATGCCTAGGCTACTGAGAACTTGCTACTACCTCTGATTTCATCCATAAAACAGATCAAAAGCTCATTTCTTTGAGCTCATACATTGTGATCAAGAATATCCAACTTGTAAAACTCTCAAGACAACTTCCTGGAGCAAATCTGAACGTCAAGGCAACATCCTAGTGTTAACTAAGCATCAATAGGACCTTTGTAAGCTTCTAATTCAGTCCTTAATTCGATCTTGCATCGATTATTAGTAAAAGTCAAACTGATTGTTCATACACTTTGACTTTCTGATTAAACGAGTCTCACTCAGTCATTTCTCAAATTGAAACCAGATATATGTTGGTATTTATGTGGGAAACAAACCCTCAAAAGGGTATTCTCTGATTCCCACTTTATGCATGCTAATTGTCGAGTCAAACTTGTTTCTAAAAAGTCAACAGAAATGATTCTTGTGAAAAATAGCTTAAATGGTAATGTTGATGACATGCAATCCGTTTGATCATTAAAAATAGCTTTATAATGAATATAAGAATGTGTTTTACTATGATCAACTCGACAATCTTTAGTATAGATACGAATCGGAACCGAAAGTCTTGTAAAACGACTATTTCGTAGACCATCGATTCGGATTCGTACATGCACGTTTGAGATCCGTATTGGAGAGTATTTTTGACCATTTTTATTTTGGTAAAATTTTCTGGAATTTTTGTTGCCTGAGTCTATGCTTTAGCCGATTCATTTGCATGTTTCCGATTATGCTTAAAAGTTGACTATTTTGCCCTTTTTGATATAAAACGTGATTTTTGGAAAAGTGAAAGAGTAGAAATCTTTATTTCTAATATATAAACTTGCACCGAAAATTTGAGACCAGTTGGTGGTCCAGATTTTGAATTATGGCCGATAGCGTAAAACTATATTTTAAAGTTACATAATCGGCGCATTTCGCGCAGAACTCATTTCAGGCCACGTTTTGATATAAAACTTTTTACCCACTGATGTTATATAATATTTTGGGATTTTTGATGATTTTTATTTAATTTTTGGCTGATCGTTTCTTAGATCGCTAAGTTATTTCGGTTTATGCCGATTTTGACCGTTTAGGCCATAAAATGAGTTTTATACATTCTTTTGACCCGAAACCTTTTTCTACTGATTTTATTTGTTAAATAAATTATTTTAAGCATTCTGGAAATATAAAAATCTCAGCTTTCTTTTGAAAACCCGGAAACGACGTTAAATCGCATTTTTAGCATTTTAACGCATAGTAAGCGTTATACCTATTTTTAACATATAAGACTTATACCTACTGATGTAATTAGTATATTTTCATATAATAACAGTAAGTATAAGTATATGAACTCAAATTTCCAGTTTTAGCATTTTTAGCCTTGTGAAATTACTAAAATACCCCTACGGTGCATAGTTTGATTTTAAATGTTAAGTTTGGTATATGGGTCATACCCTACTGTTATAATATGTTAAATGAAGTATATTTACTGTATAAACCAGACCCGAAACTCAGATTTCTAATTTGACTCTTTTATAATCTTTTAAATGACCAAAATGCCCTTATAAGGCATAAATTGAGTTTAAAATTATTCCGGGCAATATAGAACATAACTTACTGATATTATATCATATTTAAAGCATATTATCTCAGGGAACTTGCATTTGACTCATTTGACTACCCGTAACGCCCTTTTTGCGTTCGGTTCGGTTTACGTAACTAGTTTGCGTAAATTGACCGAAACAGGTCAAACGTTATCATTTTTATCTCAAAATCCAGAATGTATTTAGTGTACCCATATTATACAAGTATTCGAACTTGTCGGTTCTAAATCACGTTCTATCCGGTCTTCGCTTAATTATGCGCTTGAACCGTATATTTCCTTAAAACTAACCGGTCTAAGCTTAGGCTTAATTAAAGACCCGTTAGTATTCTAATTGGTTATTTATACCATCTTTCCAGACTAGAGCCTTCCGGTAAATTGTACCTACGCTTACTTAAGTGAATACGGCTGAGTTATTATAATTCTTGCTATTTAAGACAGGAGCTAGCTCAGGTAAATACTCTTAACTTATTTTCCCTATTACGGGCTTGGGATACGGTAATATAAATACCGCATGGTCAGGTATGGGATTCGAAGACCAATGTGTCGGGAAATCCAAATAACCTGTTTTAATTCGTATTGCTTGACTGAAACATTGGGGGTTAATGCGACCGTGTCCTGGATATCCTTGACTCATTAAATGCAATGGCCACGACTCAAGCACGGGGTGTAGGCATACACCTGACAGATGCTTTATGCTTATTAATTGATTATACCCAATATGGGATTCCCAATAGGGGAATAGTGGTGTGTCGGTTAATCTTGAACCGGCATAGGACCGGGCCCCGTATGTAGAGCAAGTTATGTAAAACTGATAACATGAGATATAGTTTGTCCCAAGTATAAAAGATTAATCTTGCCTTGTGCATCTTAATCAAGTGTCAAAATAGTTTTGTGCCGTGTGCGCCTAAACCAATTTTCATAAACTCTTTTCAAATGAGTCAGTTGAGTGTATTTACCAGTGAAAACTGACGTATTTTCCAAAGTCTAAGTGACAGGTACAAGTACGTAATAGGCTGGAAGCTGCTCAGGGCGTTAATAAGGAATCTTGCAAATTCTAGGCGTCTAAAGTCTGTTGAACAAATTCTAAGTTTTAAGATCCGCCTGTGGATCCTCTACTTTCCGTTGTAATACTTGATATTACTTTATATTCGGATTGTAAAATATTTATCTTCTGCTTCCGCTGTGCATTTATAAATTGTGTTGTTTGACTATGATGTTATCAACTACGTCACGATACCCCACACCGGGCCCACCGGTGACACGTGGAGAGCGGGGTGTGACAGGTTGGTATCAGAGCCAACATTAAGTGAATTAAACACTAGCTTTTTGTGTTTAATCTCAATGACACAATAGCACATTCCTTAACCTTCTGAGTCTAGACTTAACATAGGAATACCCTCATCTCTATTCGGAGAATTTTTGTTTTCAATTCTATATATTCTTGATATGTCGTCAAGCAAAGAAGCTATAATGGAAATTCTCCCCATTAGAAGCCTAGGGAAGGCTGAGCTTCGTACCGCGACCAGGATTAACGTACGACCAAGGAGAGGACATGCAGGACAAAAATGAAGAGGAGACTCCTTTTATTGAAGATCGTTTCCTTAAAAGTCTTTATAACGATATTTATCTTTTGGTCCCTATGAGGACAACATTATCTCTTTTAAGTCCCTTTTTGGGCAATTCTATACCTCTTTTAAAAATCATTGGGATGTTTTATCTAGATTTCATTTATATCATTATGTATGAATATAATATATGAAGTAAATTAAAATAACAATTTTGTTATAAGATCTACCATTATATTAAGATGGCAAAATCTAAAAAGGGACAAGACCTAGCTCAGGTGTCATTTAGGACAGAGCCAAGATGGTATCTCCATAATTAGATTCAGATCCATAATTAACGTCTCAACTTAGGATTGATCTGCGTTATGTTAAAAAGAGAATCTTAGGGGTGAGACCTAGCCACGTGTCGTCACAGACATGGCCAAGATGGTAGAGCCTGTCAAAAAGATTCCAAATTTATGTTAACATCTGAAAGTATATGAACAAGCTAGGCAAATTGTGATGCAGTATAAATCACACAGGCCAAATTTGAAAATTGGGATTTATTTAAAATTCCCTGCAAGTAAAATAGCCATCCATTAAAGATGAAGTGCCTACGGGTAATAAATTTGAAAATTGGGATTTATTTAAAATTCCCTGTAAGTAAAATAATCATCCCTTAAGGGTGAAGTGCCACGAGCTATAATACACTGTCCAATTGCGACATTGACAGTTGTGATCTTTTGAGATTCCCCGTCCTAAGGGGGTGAGCTATGCTCAAGACCCTCTAGACGATAATCAGGTCGTCATGTCATTATTATGACCGCTGAATGACATTTGATTTAAATTAAGTACTAATCCTGTCGTTATGTCATTATTATGACCGCTGAATGACAGTTAATTTAAATTAAGTGCTAATCCTGCCGTCATGTCATCATTATGACCACTGAACGACAGTTGATTAAATAAATGACACTGATCATGGCGTCATGTCATTACTGTGACCGCTGAACGTATCATCAGTACAATGACTATATGTCTTAACATCTTACGAGATGTCAATTGATAGGCCCACGGGCCAGAAATTTTAATAAAGACAGTCGTTACCTATGACTCCCTGTCAGAAAAAGGTAATGAACTAGGTTCAAACCTCAAGGCTTCGATTCTCTGAAATCCTGGCTTATAATTTATAAATGTCCTTGGGACTAGGCCTTGGTGCCACCTCAATATCCGTAATGTTTTATAACTAGGATAAATTGTAATGCCTCGATTCTCAGGAATCATGGCTTATAAATTAAACTTGTCTACTCGACTAGGCCATTTGTGCCATTACTATCTTATAAATTAGGATTCATGATAAAAATCCTGAATAAAATAAACATTATTCCTTTTCTGTTAAGTGTATGTATTAAAGGAGAATCTTAAAAGGTTTGACCTAGCTTGAATGTCATTGAAGACCTTGCTAAGATGGTAAAACCTGTTTAGAAGAGATTCAGATCCTGATTAACACTTGAAAACGTGTTAACACTCCCGACAACAGTGATGCCATAAAATCGTGATTGTCACCTTTATATTAGGAACTTCCAAACCCCTTAATTAGCCTATATGATCGATAGGAATCATGGCTAATAAACGTCGAACATGATATACACATCTAAACATCCACCTGGGATGTATACCTACGGGCAAAGATGCATACATGAAAACGATAGTTTTATTTCATAACTTCTTGTCAAGACAATGAATTATGAAATTTTCCGATTCAGAGGAATCATTGATTATGTATTAAAAATTTCCCTAGTGACAACGCATCTGTGCCATCGAAAAGTCCTATGGAACAAGCCGTTGTGCTATATAAGATGTCGCTATGACATTGACAGTCGTGACTTATGTCCCCTGTCTAGTAAGTATAAAGGATTTATTCCATTTAAACGCCAAAGATGGTTTATTTAAAAATCTAGGCAAAACATAATCAAATAAACTAAATACTATCTATTGGCCTATATGGTTTGTTTGCTCCATGGCTATTTAAATTATCAAGTTCGACAATTCCCTATAATTAAGTAAGCTATTACTTCATGGTTAGTTGGCCTTCAAAGCTTCACCATGGCTGACTCCTCTGGGGCTCACAATCATGCAGTTAGTCAGAATGATGTACATTGACTAGCCTTTGTGGCAAAATAAATTATCTTCCACAATATGACGGTTGTAGTCTTTGACTCTCTGTCCAAAGGTGGAGAACTATGTTCGAACCTTAAGATCTCTGATCCAATAAGATTGCAGCTTATATATATTAATTCCTTAAGTGCCATGTTTTGTATGTCCTTGTGACAAGGCCTTCGGGCCTATGATTATTAATGTCCTTCATGACAAGCCTTCCAACTACCTAAAGATTGTCGTTATGACAAGGACAGTTGTGACATCGAGATCCCCAGTCCAAAGGTAATGGACTCGGTCCAAACCATAAACACAATTGATGGTCCTTTTGACCTAGGCTAAATATAATTGACATACTTTCTAGTAGCATTCTATAAGGAAGTTATAAACCTAACAGCCATTATGGTTTAGTAATACCATGACTTTATAAATCATCCGTTACGATGATTCCATAATAACTTGCATCTAAGCATATGTTATTTTGGTGTTAGTACCAAAGCTCCAGAATGGAGGTTTCCGACGAAGCACACAGCGATGCAGCGGCTAAAAACAAGGATGCAAATATAAATATAAATGTTAATGGCACTACTCTTCAGGCCTTGATTAGCGCAGCAATTAGTGAAGTTATAATAAGGTCCTTGAGAACAAAAAGGAACCAAGTGTCACTCACTCAAAGATCCATACGGAAACGCATACATCAGCTCGTAAGGAGAGTTTCGTTCACTCTTCAGATGAAAAGAGCGAACCTCAGGAGATAGTACTATATGATAAGCCCCGTTCAACTGAGGGCGGGTGCACCTACAAATATTTCGTCTCATGCAAACCCAGAGATTTCAATGGCGAAAAAGGAGCAATTGATGCTATGGAATAGCTTGAGGAAATGGAAACGGTTGTGGACATCAGCGATTGTGCTGATAAAGACGTAGTAAAATTTGTTTCACAATCTTTTAAAGGAGAGGCTCTTGTATGGTGGAAGGCCATGATGCAGTCCACGGGGAAAATTCCCCTATACCTTATGGGATGGTCCAAGTTTGCGGACCTTGTCAAAGAGAACTACTGTCCACAGCACGAAGCGGAAAAGGTGGAGTCATATTTTCTGAATCTCACAATGAAAAACCTAAATTGTCAGCAATATGTTACCGACTTCAACTCCCTATCTAGACTAGTAGCCTATTTAATCACCCCGGAACCAAAACGCATTGCGCGTTTCATCGGTGGTTTGGCACCAGAAATAAAAGGGGATGTTAAGGCTTCAAGGCCAGTCAACTACAGATCAGCTGTAGATCTATCCTTGTCTCTCACTCTAGATGTAGTGAGACAAAAGTCGTTCATGAATGAAACTAATGACAAAAGACAAAGGGAGGAGGATAACTCTCAGAATCCTAAGAAGAGCAAATCCAAGCTCAACAATAACCAACAGGATTCCAACAAAAAGCCTACATGCAAAACCTGCAAAAGAAGACATTGGGGGCAGTGTCGATTAAACCAAAAGATAAAGCAATGTGGCATCTGTAAAAGAACTGGCCACCAGTCCCACGAATGTAGGGACATGAAGGATGCAAACTGTTTCAACTGTGGTGAAAAGGGGCACATCAGTACTAATCGCCCTAAGGCTGCCAAGAAAGGAACAGCTAGGTCTGGAAAGGATAAGAAAGGAACCACCTGGACTACCGGTTGAATACCTGAGACAGTGCACATCGATAATAGCATTAGGTACGTCCTTTACCATTTAGCATTGATAGTGACTGCCAAGTATTTTTACATTGATGCAAGGGATAATAAATCTTTAGCAAACCATAAGCTTAGCAAACTCTGGATTACATTCATAAGGACTCCATATATTAAATATGAGGTATAACTTACCAGTGGAATCTTTAATGACCTCTCTCCCATCCTCGGAGATAATCCTTTCATAAGAATCTGGAGTACTCTTCCCCAGAAAGAGTACGACAATATATATTAATTATTTTATTTTATTATTTTTCTCATTGTTTTCTATCGTCTGCGAATGCCAAACTATGTTTGATAAGAGTACCATATGAGGATTTGCGTATCCTAGTGTGTCCCATAGATTGCTTCCATGCCTGATCAGTATGGAGGTTTAATGCATGGGATCCCCGAAGATATCCCAATTGTCATATTGTACTAAAGTCGACTAGTAGTATTCGAAGAAGATATCCAATATAAAAATGTCCTTATAAGTATCTCTACTTAGGGCATCCTTGCAACGGTAAAGGGAATGTGTCATTTATCTGACACCGACAGCGATAGATGAGCCAAAGCCTGAGAATACGGAAATCTCTGACATCTCTATGTGTCATAATTAGCTTCTTTATGAGAATTACCATGGTTACCTTCTGAGAGGCAAGAGGATGTTAGGTCAAACATCTCGCTTAGGGCTGCAGTTATTGTAAGAATCTTATATCTGTTATTACCAACGAAATAGGAAGAACTAAGAGCCAAATAAATAAGTTTTGGATAAACCAAAATTCAAGGTTCTAAGAACTCCGATTTTTAGTAAATAAGAAAGACGGTTCATCTTGCTTATGCATTGATTACCGCAACCCTATTTAGGCAATAGCTAGGAATCCCCAAATTGCTGCCAGGATCGTCGATTTATTCGACCAGCTGTAAGGAACATCTATTCTTTGAGATTAGTCAAGCAGTGATTGGAGTAACCATATCACCTTAAGATAAGCTTTCGGTAATAGTTGTTATATAAGTATCAACGCTGCTCCTTTGGGAGACCTTGTATAGATAAGATGTTAAACATCTATTGCTAGACAGAAAATTGGTAAGTCCAATTATCAGGATCTAAAAGTTGCCCTGGAAACAACGAATAAGATCGAGCAAATCCATAACCATCTATAAGTTGCCAGTATTCGGCAGAGAATCAAGGACTCATGGAAATAGCAAACCTCCTAAGTTCTTGTTAAGAAATAAGGTTCAACAAAAGATATCACCCTGGAAAGGTGTGCCAATCTGTTAATTGTCAGGCTAGTAAGCTCCGAATATATGAAATCATTCGAAGTAATCGAATATATCAAGATCAAATAACTTATGAGCTAAAACCTATTTAAGGAGCTTGGTGGAGCTCGCAATGTATTACACCCTAAGGATTAAAGGATATGTTTCGCCAATAAGTCAAGAAGCACTATCACATAACGGTTGGCAGACAGACGGACAGAGTGAGCGTACCATCCAAACATTGGAAGACATGCTTCGAGCATGTGTGATTAATTTAGGTGGCAGTTGGGATAACCGCCTACCCTTGATAGAATTCTCCTATAAAAATAGCTACCATACTAGTATTAGGGCCGCGCCTTTGGAGGCCTTATACGGTAGAAAGTGTAGATCGCCCATTTGTTGGGCAGAAGTTGGAGATGTCCAATTGTCAGGACCAGATATCGTCTTTGAGACGACGGACAAGATCGTGCAGATTCGCGATCGTTTGAAAGCTGTCAGGGATAGGCAGAAAAGTTATGCGGATCCGAAGCGCAAGGATTTTCACTTCGATGTAGGTGATAAGGTATTGCTTAAGGTATCACCTTGGAAAGGGGTGATGCGATTTGGTAAGAAAGGCAAGCTAAGCCCGAGATGCAAAGGACCTTTCAAGATCATCGAACGTATCGGGTCAGTTGCTTATAAGTTAAACTTGTCTGAAGAACTTAGCGCTATACCTAATGTGTTCCGCATCTGTAATTTGAAGAAGTGTTTCGCTGACGAGTCACTGATTATACCGCATACAGATATACACATAGATGAGAGTATGAAGTTCGTGGAAAAACCTTTGTCGATTGAGGATCGACAGGTAAAGAAGCTTCGAAGGAAGCATGCACCTATTGTCAAGGTCAAGTGGGATACCCGTAGAGGTCCCGAATACACGTGGGAAGTGGAATCCACGATGCAAGAAAAATATCCCCATTTGTTTCAGTAAATCTCGAGGTCGAGATTTCTTTTAAGGGGGTGAGGATGTAACACCTCGAAAAATTTCGTCCAATAATGTCTTGACACGTGTCATAAGGTTCCGGTATGTGAAAACAGACTTTAGAGGGACTAAAAGTGACAAACAGTGAAAACTATGGAACGTAAGGGTCCAAAGTGTCAACAATGGATAGATAGACTCTATGATAACCCTACATAATGTTCATAACCTTAAACGGGTGGTTCATGGATCATACGACGCAGAAATTTCACAAAAGTGAGGAATTGCAAACTATAGGGGCCAAAAGTGTCAACATGTTTAATTTATACCTCTGAGTGAACTTTTGGCAGACCCAAAGCTTTGAGAAGCTAAAATATACTCACTAGAATATGTGGTAAAAATTTCATGAAGTTTCGTCAACGTATGAGAAAATTATGGCCAAAACCGTACTTGAAGGACTAAAAGCGTCAACGTCGAATTTCATGGCTTTTCGGTTGAGCGCAAAGTTATCCGAGGACATTACCATGTAGGTAAATGTCCCAAGGTTCTTAAAAACCAAGTTTGGAGGTTTACGAGTCAAAATAAGCAGCCGAAACATCGCATGCAAGTTCAGGGACCAAATCTGCCATGTTTGAAACTTGTTTGGCTGATCAGAGGGTCAGGCGACCCGCCTGGACATGCCCAGGCGGGCCGCGTGGGACTGCCAGTAACAGAAATCGCGAAAATGACCATTTTGGGTCCGAATTTGAAGTGGTAAACAGCTGTTATCACCTCTCTTTTGATCCAATGAAAGTCCTTGCATGCCTAGGCTACTGAGAACTTGCTACTACCTCTGATTTCATCCATAAAACAGATCAAAAGCTCATTTCTTTGAGCTCATACATTGTGATCAAGAACATCCAACTTGTAAAACTCTCAAGACAACTTCCTGGAGCAAATCTGAACGTCAAGGCAACATCCTAGTGTTAACTAAGCATCAATAGGACCTTTGTAAGCTTCTAATTCAGTCCTTAATTCGATCTTGCATCGATTATTAGTAAAAGTCAAACTGATTGTTCATACACTTTGACTTTCTGATTAAACGAGTCTCACTCAGTCATTTCTCAAATTGAAACCAGATATATGTTGGTATTTATGTGGGAAACAAACCCTCAAAAGGGTATTCTCTGATTCCCACTTTATGCATGCTAAGTGTCGAGTCAAACTTGTTTCTAAAAAGTCAACAGAAATGATTTTTGTGAAAAATAGCTTAAATGGTAATGTTGATGACATGCAATCCGTTTGATCATTAAAAATAGCTTTATAATGAATATAAGAATGTGTTTTACTATGATCAACTCGACAATCTTTAGTATAGATACGAATCGGAACCGAAAGTCTTGTAAAACGACTATTTCGTAGACCATCGATTCGGATTCGTACATGCACGTTTGAGATCTGTACTGGAGAGTATTTTTGACCATTTTTATTTTGGTAAAACTTTCTGGAATTTTTGTTGCCTGAGTCTATGCTTAGCCGATTCATTTGCATGTTTCCGATTATGCTTAAAAGTTGACTATTTTGCCCTTTTTGATATAAAACGTGATTTTTGGAAAAGTGAAAGAGTAGAAATCTTTATTTCTAATATATAAACTTGCACCGAAAATTTGAGACCAGTTGGTGGTCCAGATTTTGAATTATGGCCGATAGCGTAAAACTATATTTTAAAGTTACATAATCGGCGCATTTCGCGCAGAACCCATTTCAGGCTACGTTTTGATATAAAAATTTTTACCCACTGATGTTATATAATATTTTGGGATTTTTGATGATTTTTATTTAATTTTTGGCTGATCGTTTCTTAGATCGCTAAGTTATTTCGGTTTATGCCGATTTTGACCGTTTAGGCCATAAAATGAGTTTTATACATTCTTTTGACCCGAAACCTTTTTCTACTGATTTTATTTGTTAAATAAATTATTTTAAGCATTCTGGAAATATAAAAATCTCAGCTTTCTTTTGAAAACCCGGAAACGACGTTAAATCGCATTTTTAGCATTTTAACGCATAGTAAGCGTTATACCTATTTTTAACATATAAGACTTATACCTACTGATGTAATTAGTATATTTTCATATAATAACAGTAAGTATAAGTATATGAACTCAAATTTCCAGTTTTAGCATTTTTAGCCTTGTGAAATTACTAAAATACCCCTACGGTGCATAGTTTGATTTTAAATGTTAAGTTTGGTATATGGGTCATACCCTACTGTTATAATATGTTAAATGAAGTATATTTACTGTATAAACCAGACCCGAAACTCAGATTTCTAATTTGACTCTTTTATAATCTTTTAAATGACCAAAATGCCCTTATAAGGCATAAATTGAGTTTAAAATTATTCCGGGCAATATAGAACATAACTTACTGATATTATATCATATTTAAAGCATATTATCTCAGGGAACTTGCATTTGACTCATTTGACTACCCGTAACGCCCTTTTTGCGTTCGGTTCGGTTTACGTAACTAGTTTGCGTAAATTGACCGAAACGGGTCAAACGTTATCATTTT
The DNA here is from genome assembly GCF_002127325.2 of Helianthus annuus. NCBI lineage: Eukaryota > Viridiplantae > Streptophyta > Magnoliopsida > Asterales > Asteraceae > Helianthus > Helianthus annuus. The sequence continues at coordinate 154,017,104 of NC_035446.2, read as the reverse complement.
TATCTCAAAATCCAGAATGTATTTAGTGTACCCATATTATACAAGTATTCGAACTTGTCGGTTCTAAATCACGTTCTATCCGGTCTTCGCTTAATTATGCGCTTGAACCGTATATTTCCTTAAAACTAACCGGTCTAAGCTTAGGCTTAATTAAAGACCCGTTAGTATTCTAATTGGTTATTTATACCATCGTTCCAGACTAGAGCCTTCCGGTAAATTGTACCTACGCTTACTTAAGTGAATACGGCTGAGTTATTATAATTCTTGCTATTTAAGACAGGAGCTAGCTCAGGTAAATACTCTTAACTTATTTTCCCTATTACGGGCTTGGGATACGGTAATATAAATACCGCATGGTCAGGTATGGGATTCGAAGACCAATGTGTCGGGAAATCCAAATAACCTGTTTTAATTCGTATTGCTTGACTGAAACATTGGGGGTTAATGCGACCGTGTCCTGGATATCCTTGACTCATTAAATGCAATGGCCACGACTCAAGCACGGGGTGTAGGCATACACCTGACAGATGCTTTATGCTTATTAATTGATTATACCCAATATGGGATTCCCAATAGGGGAATAGTGGTGTGTCGGTTAATCTTGAACCGGCATAGGACCGGGCCCCGTATGTAGAGCAAGTTATGTAAAACTGATAACATGAGATATAGTTTGTCCCAAGTATAAAAGATTAATCTTGCCTTGTGTATCTTAATCAAGTGTCAAAATAGTTTTGTGCCGTGTGCGCCTAAACCAATTTTCATAAACTCTTTTCAAATGAGTCAGTTGAGTGTATTTACCAGTGAAAACTGACGTATTTTCCAAAGTCTAAGTGACAGGTACAAGTACGTAATAGGCTGGAAGCTGCTCAGGGCGTTAATAAGGAATCTTGCAAATTCTAGGCGTCTAAAGTCTGTTGAACAAATTCTAAGTTTTAAGATCCGCCTGTGGATCCTCTACTTTCCGTTGTAATACTTGATATTACTTTATATTCGGATTGTAAAATATTTATCTTCTGCTTCCGCTGTGCATTTATAAATTGTGTTGTTTGACTATGATGTTATCAACTACGTCACGATACCCCACACCGGGCCCACCGGTGACACGTGGAGAGCGGGGTGTGACAGCTTTGCACCATTTTGACCGGCCAATGAAAAGTCCCCAACGGCTAGTTGTTTATTTTTTTCTAACCTTTTAACTATATATATATCTATATATATAGGGTATGTTTGGCAAAAGTAGCTGGTGGCTGGAAGCTGGTAGCTGGTGGCTGGAAGCTGGTAGCTAGTAGCTATAGCTTTTTAGATATATTTAGTGTTTGGTAGAGTAGCTGGAGCTTTTAATAAAATGTATAAAATGACCAAAATAGACATAACTAAAAATTTAGAAAGTTGGTGCATTAAAAAGTTCCTTACTTTTAGAGGTTAAATTAGTCAATTTTTCCCTAAAAGCTTATAGTTTCTTCTAAACGCTACTACTAGTAGCTTTCAACCAAAAGTTTCAAGCTCCTAACCTAAAAGCTTAAAGCTCCTTCAACCAAACAAGACTTTTTATTGAGTATGAGCTTTTTATTAAAAGCTTAAAGCTAGAAGCTCCTAAAAGCTCCATGCCAAACATACCCATAAACTCATTCATTTTCAACCAAAACTTTCTCAAAAACTCTCCAAAAAACACAACCATTTTATAAAAAACTTGATGGATTCTCCTAGTTCTTCATCCATGGTAAATTTTTACTACAAAGAGTATTTTGCGGATGGCGATGATTCCACCGATGAGGAAGTTGAGCAAGAGGCGGTTACGAGTGCTTGTCAACTAGCGGTGAGATACTGTAACACCTCGAATTTTGTGTCCAATAATGTGTTGACACGTGTCTTGAGTTACACGTGGCATTTAATATTAAATAAAGGACTAAAGTTGACAAACCTTGAAAGTGTGTAAATTCGAGGGTTATAAATGTCAAACAAGGGTAAGTATACTGTATAGTAACCCTAAACGATGCTCGTACCTTCAAACGAATAAATCATGGATCGTACGGAAGCGAAACGCGGGAGAAAGTGAGAGATTACAAGCTGCAGGGGTTAACTGTGTCAACATGTTTAATTATACCTCTGAGTGACCCTTTGACGTACCCGAGGCTTTGTAACAGTAAAATACGCTCACTAGAATGTACTATATAAATTTCGCGAAGTTCAGTTTTAAAACGAGAAAGTTATGATCAAATTCGTATGAGAAGGGTTAAAAGCGTCAACAATGAAAGTTAAGGCTTTCCGGATAACTAACAAACTAACTGGGGACTTAACAATGCGGGTAAATAACACGAGGCCCTTAGTTGTAAATAATCAAGGGTCAAATCGCAAAGTTACCCCTTCAAAACCGAAAGGTCAGGCTATTAATTACCAAAGATTTCGTTATTAATTACAAAGATTTAGTCAATGATTACAAAAGATTCAAAAATCCAGAAAATTAGACCTAACGCGGGCTGCGTAAAGGTCTTGGGTAAGTTGATGCGGGCCGCGAGCCTCCTGCAGTTACGCATTCTGATATGAAAACTCAGGCGGTCCGCGTACAAGATGCATGAACTTTCATGCGGGCCGCGTGAACCACACAGTAACAGGAACACATGGGCAGCTTCAATGATTTGGCTTCAAAACGATCTTGTGAGCAATCAATGAAGTATGGGCGCCCTCTGCCTGACCCCTAGCACCTTAGGACACTTGCTGGACATCCATGCTCACTTGTAGGTTGAGTTGTAATGATCTAGAGGCCATTCTTGCACTATAAAAGGCCATACATAGTTCACCATTGAAACACACCTCAAAACACATCTTCTGATCATTCCTGAAGCTCCCAAGTGTTCTTCTATAATCCTAAGTCGTGCACTAAGCCTCTGTAAGTATGCCAAACCTTCTATGGCTTTGTTTTTGCTTAGTTTAGCCTAAAAGTCAATCCGTCGTAACTAACGATTGACTTTGCGATAAATCACGAATGGTCCAGTGAATTGTCGAATCAAAAGTAGTTATTTGTTGGTATTTATGTGGGTAATAAACCCCTAAAAGGGTTCCCCCTGATCACCACTATAACTAGTTCAAATGTCGAGTCAAACGTATACTTAAAAAGTCAACAGAAAGCCATTTTTGCGATTCTTGCATAATCTGTAATGTAGGTGATATGTAACCTGTTTGAACACTCATAAAACATGATAATAAGTATACTAACTTGTCTAAGCTCGTTTGATTCGGCCATTTGCTATATTGACCCGGTTCGGAGCCGAATGTCGCAAAAGTTTGAATTTTGCTTTGACTTCAGTTCTGACCCGTTTTAGTGCAATGTAGATATGCCTTAGGACTCTCTTAGGACCAGGTCACGTGATGGTATCACCCTCTGTGACCGGTTCGTTGTTTGTCCGAGTCTTTTACGCATTTCCGTTAATTGCTTAAAAGTTGACAGTAACGCCCTTTTCAAAATAACACGAGTATTTCGGACACGTGAAGGGACCATAACCTTGCTTACTAAATTCTAAGCATGTCCCTAAAGTTTCACGCCAATCCGAGGTCTAGAATAGGAGTTATGCTAAATAGCGCAATTAAAGGAAACTTTTGTAATAAATGGCGCGATTAGCATAACGCCTACCTAAACCAAGATTTCGACACCAAACCTTTTACTCACTGTTGTAAAAGAATATTTTGGGATTTTTAAAGACTTTTAATTAATTTTAACCTGCTCATAACCTGCGGTTATGGCTACGGTTCGGTAAATACCGAATATGCCATTTTCGGCCAAAACTTGAGTTCTACAAGGTCTTTTGACCCGATTCTAGTTGCTACTGATTTTAAATAATAAATAAAGTATTTTGAACTTTATAAACTGATCGGGAAACTCAGATTTCCTATAGAACTCAGAAACCTCTTTTATAATCTTTAAAAAGACCGAAATACCCCTTCGGGGCATAAAATAAACTTAAACTCGTTACGGGCATCACGGAAGGTATCCTACTGATACCACAACCTCTTTAAGGCATATTGACTTAGGAAACAAGTGTAGGACTCTTACGGTTACCCGTTGCGCCTATTGCGCGCACGGTTCGGCGTTTGTAACTAGTTCACATAAATTAGCCGATACGGGTCAAACCATATTGTTTTGACCCCAAAATCCAGAGTGTGAATATTAAACCCATATAAAACAAGCCTTCAAACTTGTTGGGTCAGAATCACATTCCATTCCCGGTTTTCGCCTTTCACGCGATTAAACCGTATCTATCCTTTGAAACTGACCGGTCTAGGCTACGGCTAATATAAAGACCCGTTAGGATTCTAATAGGTTATTTTAAAACCTTCGTTCCAGATTAGGAGACCAGTAAAAGATATCTGTGATTTAATCAATAAAGGACTATACTTGCAAAGGTAAATACTTTTAACTTATTTTCCGTTATAGGGGCTTGGGTTACGGTATATATAAAATACCGCTTGATCGAGCATCAAATCTTCCATCGTTTGGTGGTTAATTGAATAATTTGATCGGCTCGTTTAAACAGTCTTGTTACTTAAAAGCCTTTGGGGGGTTAATGACCATGTCACGGATATCCTTGGCAGCATTTTACGAAATGGCCATGACCTTGACATTCGGGTGTAGGCGTACACCCGGCATTATGTCCATAATTATAAAGGCATAGCCGTTGGTTACCCGCCACGGTGTTATATGCTATGTGGTGTGTCTATTGATCTTTAACCCGGACTAGATCCGGGCTACCGAACGCAAAAGGAACATGTAATTCGTTCACAAGATTATAATATTAAATAATTCTCCCAAGTTATAAAAGAGTTTGTGCCTTGTGCATTCAAATCAATTTTAATAAACATTTTACAAAAGTGTCGGTTGAATGTATTTACCAGTGTAAACTGACGTATTTTCTCAAAAAGATTAAATGCAGGTACTAAACGTAATCGGCTGGCTATAGCTCCTTAGCATCTTAAAGAGTCTCGCAAGCTTTTGATGCCTTGTCTGTTGAACAATACTTTTTATTATTTTGATCCCCCTGTGGATACCATTCGAATATTTGTGATACATTTGATATTACAATCAATGGTTGAATTATATTTATCTTTATGCTTCCGCTGTGCATTCATATAATTGTGTGGTTTGCCTATATTGTTGCCAACTACGTCAAGGTAATCCCCCACCGGGCCCACCGGTGATACACGTGGAAATCGGGGTGTGACAGATACGTGAAGCATTGTCGTCGCCCCCAAGCAGAAAAAAATAAAAGAAGTTTTATTGAACGAGACCGGCGCGCGGCACACGATCGTTTGATGAAAGATTATTTTGATGAGGCACCGACATTTTCGAACGAAATGTTTAGGCGTCGTTTCCGAATGAGTAAGCGGTTGTTTCTACGCATAGTCGACGACTTGGAATCCAACTACGATTATTTTAAACAAAAAGCGGATGCGAGAGGGGCACTTGGATTTACCGGTATCCAAAAGTGTACGTCGGCGTTACGAATCCTTGCTTATGGAAACACAACCGACATCAACGACGAGTATCTAAAAATGGCCGAGAAAACAACGCGAGACAGCTTGGAGCATTTTTGTCGCGGTACAATTCCTATAGTTTACTTTTTTTTAAAAAAAAAAAAAACGACGAGTATGTTTACAATTTTTTTTGAAGCTTATGTTTGTCTATGTTTTTTATAAATGTATTATTGATGTGTATGGTGCGCGTTATCTTAGAACGCCCACATGGGACGACTTTCAAAAGATCTACGAGGTACATACGGCGGAGCATGGTTTGCCTGGTATGATCGGGAGCATAGATTGCATGCATTGGCGTTGGGATAACTGCCCGACCGCATGGCGAGGCCAACACACACGGGGTAACCAAAAAGGACCCACTATTATTCTTCAGGCGGTGCTTCACGGGACCTTTGGGTTTGGTCGGCTTACTTTGGCGTGGTCGGGTCATGCAATGATATCAGTGTTTTTGAACAATCTCCGTTGTTAGAGGAGTGGATTTCTGGCAAAGCTCCAAAAGCGTCGTTTTACGCAAATGGAAACTACTACCCTCATGGATATTATTTGAGCGACAAAATTTATCCTAGGTATTCGATTTTCGTGAAGACGTTTAGTGATCCTATTGATGAAAAAAGAGCATACTTAAAAAGGTTCAAGAGTCTTCACGAAAAGACATTGAGAGATGCTTTGGGGTTCTTAAACAACGCTGGCAATATTTGAGAAATCCTTGTCGTGCATGGAACAAGCAAAAAATGAGAGATGCTATGTACGCTTGTATAGTCATGCACAACATGATTTTGGAAGACGAAGGAAAGACGATATGCAAGAATTATGTGACAGAAGCCGTTCAAGAGGACCATCCACAGGCGTCAATGGAAGAAAGAGTGAATAATGCGCGATAGTTGCGTTACAAACCGTACCATTCCCAGTTAATGGTTGATTTGGTACACCACGCATGGTCGGTTCGGTATGTACTACCTGCGGGAGAGGAAGAAACGGAGGACGAGGAAGACGAAGTTGGCGAGGGTGAAGAAAGCGAAGACGAAAACTAGTGTTTTTTTTTAATTTAATCGGATTTTAATTTTTTTTATTTCTAGTATTGTATTTTTTTAAATTTAATGAAGTATTTAAAGTTTAAAAAAAATTGTGAAATGATTGCATGGGCTTTATTGGAATAATGCCCCACTACGCCATTTTTGAAATAATGCCCCATGCTGACTGGACTGCCACGTGTCGAATAATGCCCCATGGTAGGGGCATTATTTTGTTTCACCACTACACATGGTCTAATAGGCAACCAGTATGAACACTCTTGTTCCATGATTTACAGCTTCTTTCTGAGGGTTCTAATTATGAAGAGTGCATTCACAATCAGGGTAACATTTTTTTTTTAAATTTTCTATCGAGGAAATATATTATGTAAAAAATTTCAATCATGGAAATATGCAATCGTCGACTAGCATGTGATCTGGCTATGATGGTGTGTAGTGTGTTTTTGACATCTAATTGGATTTTAACGATAATTTTTCATATGACCTGACACATCACTAGAATTTATGGTATCGTCGAATACATTTTCATATATGTTTATGGAATTTTATACAACCTCAAACACACCTCCGCTTGCTTCTTGAACACGTAAACATCCCTCAAATCAGCCATGGTCGTCGATTCCTTCCCAACACCGGTCATCAATAGGGCTGTTCAAACCACTCGTCGCTCGTTGCTCGCTCGCTGCTCGTTCAGAAATTGCTCGAAAACTGCTCGTTCGATTTGACGCTCGGTTGTAAACGAGCCGCTCTGCTCGGTTCGGTTGTAAACGAGTCAAACATAAGCAAAAGTCCGCTCGGCTCGGTTCGGCTCGAATTATTATTTTTAATTAGTATACATATACATATACACATACATATATAAACATGTATATACACAAATATAAATTATACATATATATATATACACACACACCTATATATATACACACATACATATATATATATATATATATATATATATATATAGGATAAGGATCATGTGAGAAGTAGTAGGCTATTTGAGAAACTTGAGAAGCATTCTGGACCACACGTTTTCCTTAAGCAAAAAAAAAAATGAAAAAAAAAATGTAAAAAAAAATGCAAAATTTTTTTTTTGAAAAATCGCAGGTTTTTCTTTAAGAATTTAATTTTTTATTTTTTTTTCAAATTTTTTTTTTTGGGATTTATACACATGTGTATATTGTTAATCTTTTTAACTATACATATATGTATATTGTCAATTATACATATATGTATATACATGTTTAAAATTGAAAAATAAGTGTTATTTAGGGTTTAGCATTAGTATTTAGGGTTTAGCATTAGGGTTTAGGGTTTAGCTTTATGGTTTATGGTTTAGCTTTAGGGTTTAGCATTAGGATTTAGCATTAGGGTTTAACATTAGGGTTTAATAATTGTATTTAGGGTTTAGCATTAGGGTTTAGCTTTTGGGTTTAGCATTAGGGTTTAGCTTTAACTTTTGGGTTTAGCTTTATCTTTTGGGTTTGCATCAGGGTTTAGCATTAAGGGTTTAGCTTTAGGGTTTAGCATTAGGGTTTAGCTTTAGGGTTTAGAATTAGGGTTTAGTTTTAGGGTTTAGCATTAGGGTTTAGAATTAGGGTTTAGCTTTAGGGTTTAGGGTTTAGCATTAAGGTTTATCTTTAGTGTTTATGGTATAAGGTTTAGGATTTATAACACATATTTTTTCAATTTTAAACATGTATATACATATAAGTATAATTGTCAATATACATATATGTATAGTTAAAAGATTAACAATATACACATATGTATAAATCCCAAAAAAATTTAAAAAAAAATAATAAAAAATTTAATCCTTAAAGAAAAAGCTGCGATTTTTCCAAAAAAAAAAAAAAAAAAAATTTGCATTTTTTCACTTTTTTTTTTTGCATTTTTTGCTTAGGGAAAATGTGTGGTCCAGATTGCTTCTCAAGTTTCTCAAATAGGGTGGACTTTTCTTAGGATCCCTACCTTATATATATATATATACACTTAAATATAAATTAAGTTTATAGTTTATAGTTTATATATACCACTCTGTTATATTTTTGTCCACTATATACAAATTTACAACTATATCTATACGTACTAGCCTAATCACGCCAATAAAACAATTAATATCAAATCTAAAAGTTAAACCCTAAACCGATAAACGACAGTCGGCTCTCAACGTCATTGTTCGTGCAATATGATTATCGCCTCATCGGCCATAACATTGTAATTCATAAGAAAAATATATGCCATGAAATATGCCTATTTCTAAAGACGTAAAAACTTGAGACCCAACATTGTCACTATCTCTCTCAACAAATTTAAATCCGTCGACACGGTTGTCCATATCGCTCGAACTTCGCTCGACGCTCGCTCGGAATATTTATTGCTCGGAAACTGCTCGCTTGATTTGAGACTCGGTTTTAAATGAGCCGCTCCGCTCGGTTCGGTTCGTAAACGAGCCAAGCACGAACAAAAGTCCGCTCGGTTCGGCTCGACTCGTGAACAACCCTAGTCATCAATCACCACAAGCATCTTTATTACCATATTGCAAACCATGGTCATGGAAACACGGAAAATTTGATCCAAATACAAGATTAGAGCATAATATGAATAACAAACTGAATCAATTGGTAATGTTTCGATTCGCATATCTTAATAGCTTTCGCTCGGTGATTCAAGCAGTTCACATACCGAATCAATTGGAAGTTTATAGTTCTACATGAATAACAAACCCTACAATCAGTAGACATAGCTCCGTGCAAAATAAATGAGAAAAGTGATAGGAATTAGGAAAATACCTGGCTGGATCGATAGGGGCAAGAGCTGCGAGTGCCTATGCAAGGGTTTGTTTGTGAGTGTGGTTCCGATAGTGAACGGGGAAAAGATTTGAGGGGTGGCCAACTTTTGTGCAGGTACAGAGAATTTTTTTTATTTGTTAATTATAAGGGTATTTTGGTCATTTAACAATACTTAACCAAAAAATTCTAACAGTGTTAGAAATTTGGACTCAAATGGTTAAGGAAAATGCTTATAGGGACTCAGGTCGTTAAACTTTTTGCTTTTGGACTCAACTAGTTAAAACTCATAAAACACAGGGACTCAAAAAGTAATTTACCCTAAAATGTATTTATTTTTGGAACACCATATTGCTGATAAAATTATCAATGAATATTATTGATCACTAACTCAAACTAGATCTAAAAACTAACCATTGTTTGAAGACTGGCCACTAAATTAAAAAAAAAAAAACAAAAAACAAAACCAAAAACAAACCAAACACTTCAATTGAAATGTCGCAGTTATTCATTTAAATAAAGTTCACGTTCACTTACATGCGCGTAGCCCAACTCATCTCGTGTTTGATGGTAGGCTCAGAGCCCATTACCAATGAAAGCATAGTAAATGTTTTAAGGATAGCTAACAGGGTAGATGCAGTGGCGGACCCAGGAATTTTTCTATGGGGGTGCGGAACATTTTTAAAAATTTTAGGCTCCTAGGTATATGAGTAAAAAAATCGGTTCGTATCGGGTCGAGTCATGTAAAACAAACGAACATCAAACTAAATTTATATAATAATCAAAAACATGTAAACTTTGTTACAAACATAATTAAAACGTCGACGCCCTACGGGTTTTCATTTTTTGAAATCTATCCAAAACATCTTTAAAACTAATTTTTTAAACAATTCTTTCTCTATATAACATAAGTTCATTGCTCCATAACCTAATGTTTCAATTTTAATTTTCAACTATTGAAGCCTAGAAATCATAACGTTAGTTGTAATCACCCTAAAAATATATAAACAACATAATCACCCTAAAAATAATCAAAACAACCATAAACAATGTCAAAACACACAAAATTTCAAACCTATTTAACAACTTTATTACCTTTTTTTTCTCCTATAATATCAACCAAAATCATCAAAATAACAAAGAAACTTACCCATGTTCGGATTCCGGTTAGATTTGGTGTCAAACGACGGTGGTATGGTGGCTGATTATGGTGGTCGCCGGCTGCTGGACTGTTGTCGCTGGGTGATGTTGTTCGTTGGCAGTGCAGGGACACAAGAGAGGGAGAGAGCGGGAGAGAATATCTAAAGGTTTTGAGCTTTAATTATTTTATTATAGTTTGAAATATTGTTGGGTTTGGTTAATGGGCTAAGACTTAGTGGGCTAGCTAGTTAGGAATTATAAGTGGGTAAATGTATGGGTATTTGAGTTTAGTTAGTTAGGTATTAAAAGTTATATAATTTAGGTAGTATATAAATTGATAACACTTTTTACCTAAGGGGTGCGGACGAAAAATTTCAAGGGTGCGGTCGAAAAATTCCAAGGGGTGCGGACGAAAAATTCCAAGGGGTGCGGACGGGATTTTCGACGGAATTTAACACTAAAATTTTTTTTTCCCCGGGGGTGCGCCCGCCCACCTTGGAGTGGGCTTGGGTCCGCCCCTGGGTAGATGACGGGATAAAATTGAACTGGGTCGAGTAATCGGCCTTTGGACATAGCTCCGAAAGGGTGGGTTTACACGTGGAAAGCAGTTAGCCGTTCAAAAAAAAAAAAAAAAAAACTAATGATCACATGGAAATATACAAATTAAAGAGAGAATAAAAACCATATGACATAGGATGTCAACACAACGTGTTTGTATATATTTATCAAAGTTACTGAATGATAAGAATGGAACACAACATCACTTCCAATCACGTGACCAGAAAAATGTATTACGACACATATACACCACAAATGTAAGTGTATTGATATTTCATGTAGTGTTTCTATAGATGAATGGTAATTCATATATTTGTAGTTAAAATATGGAGCTTTTACTTGTATTAATATGTTTGGAATTGTTGTTGCTATAGTAAAATCCTTTGATAGACTGTTAATCAGCCCAACACACTTCGGTCTGTATGTAACTTTATAATAATAATATAGCAACTTCAAGTGATCATCATGATGTAAATTTATAATAATAATATAGCAACTTCAAGTGATCATCATGAGCCAAGTTCGTGTGGCGTGTCGAGTAAACGTTACAGTTGTGAGCAAAAAACTGACAACCAAATTAATCAATAAAACCGAACAGTAATAATAGAATCATACAAAAAATCGACGGTTCATTTTGTGTTTTTTTTAAACTGAATTTGTGGTTCGGTTTCAATTTTGTATTTTATGAAAACCGAAATATCGAACCAAATCAAATTACCTAAAAACCTTATATTTTGTAATGTTATTAAGTTGATGAATTGTAATTTTATTTTTACATGTTAAGTATATTATAAAAAATTAAGATATGGTTTATTCAAAACATGTGTGAATCGATGTGTCTATTAGGTATTAGGTCCTGAGTTCGATTCACATAAGGGGTTTTTCTAGATATTGGGTTTTCTTCTGTATTGGTGTACGTGCGTTATTGTCTAGTGGAGAAGAATATGATCCGATGGTTCCGCTAGTGACACAATAATACTCCAGTGGGCAGTGGCCGACTTACAATGTTAGTAGGATACCCCTTAACTCCGTTTCCGTAGTGTAAAAATACCCTTTAACTCCGTTTACGTAGTGTAAAAATACCCCGCAACTTCGTCTCCGTTATACAAAGGATACCCCTGATCTAAAAATAAAAAATTTGGATACCCCTAAATTTTTAGGCTCCGCCGTTGGTCGTCACCAATCCAAATTTGTCATTCATGAAAAGTGAAAACATATATTTTCTTCACAAAACAAAATCATAAAATAGTGACCAACTCGCCTGGTTGAGTCAACTCAATACCAAAACCCTAAAAAACCCCAGGTTCAGCAAAATCACCGAAAAGTGAAAATGGCTTTTCGTCATATAATCGCTGTATCAAAACCCCAACTCCTGAAACACACCCTCTTCCACAAAATCTCCTCAACATCTAAACCCCTTTACAGTTTCTGCTCAATCACAGATAAACCCCCAAATGAAGAAAACCCACAGCATGACAGAGATACACATTACAAAATGATCTCTATGTTGTGTATAGATCAAAGGCTTGATGATGCGAAACAGCTTCTTATGGGTATGTCTAAAAAGGGTCTTGATTATGATGAGGATTTGTTTGTTCTTTTGATCAATGGTTATGCAAAAAGCAATAGAAAATGGGATGTTGTTAAGAATTGTGTCAAGATTTTTATGAAAATGGAGGAATTGGGAGTACCCAGAACGATAAAATCTTATAACCCTTTGTTGGATGTGATTATTATTAACAAGAAGTACACAATGGCTGAAAAGTATTTTGACAAAATGTTGTCTGATGGTATAGTTCCAACTCAGCATACTTACACTCTCATGATTTCGGGTTTTTGTCGTTCGTCGAAAGTCGAGACTGCTAATAGATATTTCGAAGATATGAAAAGTCGAAATCTTTCGCCTGATTTTGTTGTTTATAACATAATGATTAGTGGGTATGTTCAAGTTAAGAAAATGGAGGAAGCAGAGAAGGTGTTGGTGGAGATGAAGGGGCGTGGAATCGAGCCGTTGTTGGTTACTTATAATTCGATGATTAACGGGTATGTTAAGGTTAGGAGATTGGGGGATGCAGAGAAGGTTGTGGCGGAGATGAAGGCGCGAAATGTGGAGCCGAATTTGATTACTTATAATACGCTGATTAACGGGTACACTTTGGTTGAGAGAATGGAGGATGCACAGACGGCTGTTTGGGAGATGAAGGGGAGAAACGTTGAGCCGGATTTGGTTACGTATGTGACCATGGTTAAAGGGTATGTGATAGCTAACAGGGTAGATGACGGGATGAAATTGCTTGAAGATATGAAAAGGAAAACTTTTGGGAGGAAAGTGGATGTTAATTTGTGCCTCGGTCTACTGAAAGAGGATTGTGACGTTGAGAAAATGTCTGAAACACAGAGAAATGTATTACAGGAGGTGGAAGATTATGTAGAGAGGGTGGATCTTTTGGCGATACGTGATGCTGCGCGTGAGCTGACTGAATTGGCAAGCCAACGAGTAGTTGATAGACAAGGGGATCGTATGAAAATGGACAGAGAAACGAGAGGTAGCGATGGAGGCAGTTTCAGTTAGGTGGAAATTTTGTATTTTTAAGTGGGCTTAATTTTGAAATGCTAACATTAAAAGAGTAATACCTTTCGAATTTAATTATATGTTAAGCTATATATTTACATGTCTTGATGATTTTGACAAATGAGAGAATTTCAAATTCAAGCAAGCCATGTCATCTCTTTGTTACTAACTGTATGCTTTTCTCATATATTTTGTTAGCTTCTGTTTTGCTATTTCATAATTCAGGTTCAGGTTGGAGTTTCTTTGCCATCAGATAAATTTCATGTGTAATTTCTTTTAAAGATTTTTTTTATGTTATGAATTAACTTATATGTCTTTTTAATCAGAAATAACAGGTTTCTGGAACCAGTGTCGGATTTAGAGGTGTTCAAAAAACTCGTGACTCGCAGTTCGCTCGAAACTCGCTCGGAAAAAGCTCGGCTCGAAATTGGCTCGGTTGTAAACAAGGCAGCTTGGCTCGGCTCGGTTTGTAAACGAGCCGAGCTCGAGTATGGCTTGGCTTGGCTCGTGAGCTCGTGAGCCGGCTCGATAAGGTTTACATCCTTTATTGTTTTGTCCCAGATCGCTCACAAGACAAAAACTAAGGAAGTATCTCGACTATAGAAGTGAACTAACTATTTATACTTGTATATTTAGCCATTTGGTTAAATTAAATTGCAATTATGGTCCTTAGTCTATGAAGAGATTCATTTTTAGAGCTTTTTAAGTACTAAATTTTACGGTTCTTTATTAGTTCGAGCTAGATTGAGCCGAGCTAACTCGAATTTTTAATCGAGTCGAGCTCGAGCCTCAAATCTTAGCTCGATTTGAAATTCGAGCTCGAGCCGGGCCAGCTCGAATTGAGTTCGAGCCAAGCTCGAGCTGGGTCGAGCTCGGTTCGACTCGGCTCGTTTACAGCCCTAGTCGGATTGGACCCCGGGACATGTGTGGCTTTTGGCCTTTGTAAATATGGGCACATTTGATGTAACAACATTGTCATAATACAACTGAAGCAAAGCTAGGAATCACATGATTTCCTCTTTAAATGCCTTTTGTTGTCTCCTACTCCTAGCAGTTATGAACTGAGGTTCCACACTTCCACAAGTCAACTTTGCACCAAATTAAAAGACATGAGAAAACAGAATAATAACATATTCATTCAATTTGCTGTCAAGTTAGTTCACATGTCTCTGTCCATTATCATTAAGGTGGTGGCCCTTGAAAGCTAGCTAGTACAGTTAAAACTTACAAGTAGAGTTGGGTGGGCCTTTGCTGACAATGTTTAACCTTTAAACCTTCTGGTCGCTGTTTGCTATTATGGCTCAACACCTGGTCAACTAGCCCTAGTTGTGAGCCCAAGAAGTTCATGAACCATATGATATAAAAGCATGTCCAAACATCTAGTTTATGGGCCAATGAACTCAAGTCCAGCTAGTAGGGGACAAGATCATTGACTCTATTGTCAAAACACAAGAAAGAAACAACCAAGTGACTTGTTAATAATAATTAATGGGTGCATGGACCACTATCAGATAAACTATCTTTACCACTTAACCTAAGTGCCTAACCCACTTAGTACAACTACTTTGAAGTTTGACCCCATGTATTATTTTTTAATTAATTTAGACAGTATATGTGACCTCAATGATTCCGTATGCCTTGGTTATCTTTGACTTGAAGCCAAAGAGTGGCATTATAGTATTCTTATCTATTAAACTAGACATTATGCTAATGTCATGCATGTCATGTCAGACAGAATTCAGCAACTCAAACTTAATCATTCTGCTTTCACTTAATTTAATTATTCTTGTATGCTACTTAGAGTAAGACTAATATAGTGCACGAGGCTCCTGCATGTGCAGTGTCTGGCCAGATCGACGAATCCTTATCTTGTATTTCTGCAAGAGGTTGTTTTCATGACTTAAGCATGTGACCTCAAGGTCACATGGCAACAACCTTACAATTGCTTCAAGTTCGCCCCTTTGTTAAAGTAAAGATTAACTGACTGCGCTAATTTTATGTTCCATCTTTTTTAACGTGAACGTGTCTTCAAGCTGCTACATCACCTTTTCTTTTCCAAACGAGCGTTGGATTTTTAAAAGATTTGCCCGCGTTTCTAACTAGAATCGTGTCTTAGATTACTAGGTTGTGTGTAAGATCATGAACATCAATTGGGTACGATCGCAATCATAGACATTGGAGTACAAAAATGAAAAGGATACGAGGTACCATCCTGCCAAAACTCATCTACGTGTTGTAAAACAATTAGACACAATAAAGATTATGATTCATGAGTAGTAGTGTGTGTGTGGGCATGTGTACCCTTTTCTCTTATCTTTTGAGCTTGATTGATAAAAGTTAGTGGTTTGTTGACAGGCTTTCCATGAAGAGTGGACACATTGAACATGCTCATATACTATTGTCCCTTTTCACTCAAGTATATCCTCTACTAACCTCGAACACCCTTATCACTTAACCATGATATGATAACGCTGTACCGGATAGTGGTTCTTTTGTCTTACTTATGTTTCGGTCTTGTTGGCAACTTGGCACATGAAAACTTGAACAAATGTTCGATGATGACGAATGTTGCATGTATGAATGATAACTTCAAGTTGGAGTCTTGGACCCATGCCAACAGAATTTGCCTGTTTTTTTGTGAAAGTGAATATGAATGTGCAGAAAGAGAAGGTAGACAATGTGATGAGGGATGAGACATGAAATAACTTCATAAAGTGAGACAAAAGGGGAGACATTATGGGTCTCAAAATCTAGTCACAAACCTTATAATTACCTTCTTGGTGAATTTGTGGAAATGTACCCCGTGAGTTTTGGTTCACTGGGTCGTTTTTAACGCGTAATTATGTGCATGATTATGTCCTTTTTTATGTTTTTTTGGAGTATTAGTCGGCAAAACAAGACAAAAGAACTTTTCACTATTTATATTCTAAGCAAGTTCTCATGAGATTTATACTCTTACTTATTGTGAGAATACAAATAATAAATCTCAGTCGTTTTATTTTTTTATGAGTTGTTTATATCTGGCCAACCTGCAATGGTGTAAAGGTTCAGGAGGGCTTATTCCCTCGGGGGATCGGGAGGCCGATGCTGGGTGTGAAACTCATGAGGGGTGCCGTTAGTCGTGATGCAGAGTTTATTAGTGGTATGGCTCTTAAAAGAGCGAACTGTGCGGTCGAGCTGATGAGGTGCCTTAAACGCCTACGGGACCCTCAGAGCGAGCTCCTCTTGCTTCGTTCTTGTATGAGTGTTGCTAAATTACTGTTTGGTCTTCGAACGTTTCAACCTTCTTTGGTCGGGGGAGTATCTGTTTTTGATGAAGGCCTCCGGGGAGCTTTAGATGATATTGTTGCTTGTGGGGGTGCCTTTTTTGGAGATCTCCAGTGGAGGTTGGTTTCTCTCCCGACCCGGTTCGGAGGCTTAGGGATTTGTACGGCCAAGGATGCTTCTTCATATGCTTTCGTGGCTTCAATGGCCCAATCTTGGGGTTTACAAGACCACATACTCCGAGAATGTAGTGGGGATGTTCTAGACTCCGATTACAGGAGTGCGTTGGACCTTTTGCATAGTTCTCTTCCCGACCTTGATATTGGCGGTTTGTACATTAAAGACACTGCCCCTCCAAAATCCCAGAAAATTCTGGCGAATGCCTTATATGGCGAAATTGTCAAGAGGTTTGAAGAGAAGTTTGTTTTATCCCCTCGGCAAAGAGCTGTGTTTGAATGTCTACATGCCCCAAATGCTCAGGATTTTCTGTCTGTCGCACCTATTGAAGGCTTGGGGCAACACATGTCGGCTGTGGAATACCGTGCTATCCTTAGATACCGACTGATGATTCCTTTGTTCCCAGTTGACGAGCCATGTCCGGTATGCCGCAAAGCGTGTTTGGATTCTTTCGGCGAGCACGCGATCCACTGTAAAGAGCTACCAGGGTTTAAATATCGACATGATTGGGTGAGAGATGTGTTATGTGATGTTCTTAAGCGGGCCGGATCCTTGCCAAAAAGGAGGCTCCAGTAAATTTCCTGACTGACCCCTTAGAGGGGAGGTCCACTTTACGCCCGGCGGACATCTTGTGTTTGGATGGGAAGGGGAAACACGCTTGTGTAGATCTAACTGGAGTCTCCTCTCTTGTCGGGCTCAAGGACAAGGGCTTTGTCGTAGGGCAAGCGGTGCTCAAGGCAGAGGCGAGCAAAGTGGCAAAACATGAGAAAGCCTGCCTGGAGAATCAACATGTGTTTGTCCCGTTTGCGTTTGATACCTTTGGTGGTCTCGCTCATGACGCTGTGCGACTTTTGAATCGTGTTCAAAAAGTTGTTAATAGTAATTCTTCGTCGCTAAAGGTTTCAAACTCTGTATTTAGTAGAATTGGTTTTTCTATTCAAAAGATGGTGGCGGCGCAACTTGTTACCCGACTACCTGCCATTGCTTTGTAATTGCCCTATTCAAAATTTAATATGAATATTAGATAAAAAAAAGTTTATATCTTTAAAAATTTTATGCTTTCTAGTAAGTTATGTACATTAAAACCATCAAACTAATGTTTTCATATGTTTTTTTTTCAATTCAAATTGTTTTAACTACACATATGTGAGTGAAATAAACTATATGTGACCTACACATGTGTAGGCCATATACATAAACGAATAATCCAACCTATTTGTTTATTTTTTTAATATCAAGAGAGATGGGGTTGATCATCGTATTTATAAAAATTCGTTTATTATTAAACATTTTAATACTAGAATGATAACATTTCATTTTATTTTACATGTATTGGCAATATATATCGTTTGTTGAAAATTTGGAATAAGGTGAATTGAGATTTAATTTAGTAAAATTATATACGAGTCTTATGATATGGTGAATTGAAGACTAAACTCTCGAGTGATCAAACTTTGGCGATGAATCTGATTCCACAAAATCAGAGGAGCCAAAGTTTGATGAGAGTGATCAAAACTCAGTTCCTTCAATGGATGATGAGAATTTTCCACCATTGAAGACTGAGAATTTTAAAAGAAAAGTTGGAAAGACTGAAGTCTCATATCAGAGTTATTCTGAAAAGGATAATTTTGATGTTGAAAAAGCTTTTAACGGGAATGTAAAGAAAATTTTCAGTAAAATGGTTGATAGAAAGGTGAAAGGGGTAAAAGATTTCTACGCTACAAAGAAAGCAACTTACACCCCAACAAAATCTGAATTGAAATCACCCAAGGCTGGTCAGGCTTGGGTGGACATTTTCTTTGCTTGAAAAACCTGACATGCCGGAGATCCCAAGTTTGTAATCGTGGATCAGGAATCGGCATCATTCATGTATTTTGAATTCATATGAAAAATTAAAATTTTTAAAATTTTACAGGATGAATGACTACGCCGGAGCTTCCAGGTTGGTAAGTGTGAAGCAGGAATCGGCATTTTGTATATGCATACAAGTGGTATTGTATGGTTATTTTACAAGTGATACAGGTTGCTTAATTGCAAAATAGTGAATCAAGGACATTAAGTTGTACTTGATTTATTAACTCATGATATTATAAAGAACAAGATGATGAACCATATCCCCGATTTTATCAAAGTGATAAACCTACAAGTGGTTTTTATCGTAACAAACTCATTTTCCGGAAAAATCATTTTGATTAAAACAAACTTAAGTGTTTTGAAATCTAAATGAGAAAATGGTTTGTGAAATGGGGAGTTCAGATTGTTTATGCCTAGCGAATGGCGAATTGAGGCGATTTGATATTAGTTGTCATGTTTCTGTACAGTTTGTGTTGTTTTCTATGTTTTCAAGTGGGTCAAGAATCTAGTTATTTTCAAATTTCCTTTGAAATGTGTTTGCATTTTAGGGGGAGTAGGGAAATTTCAGAAAATCCAAAAACATCAGAAATTTTGAAAAATACAAAAACATGATAAAATTCAAAAATGAGTTTCGTTGTGAAAAGAGGAAATGATAGTACATCAGTAGGCTGTCACAACATGCTAAAGAATTGGAAAGTTAAAATGTGATAAACAATCTCACTGAGGATGTGCCAGTAGGTTTTTACACATTTAGTAGATTGTGACGAGATATAAACCTAAATTTCAAACTTGCTTGTTCTGTGGGTTAACACAAACTTGGATATATAGGTAACCCCTGAAATCTTGTTTGAAAGGTCCATTATTCTGAGATACTAGGTCTTTATGCTCAGTGATATCTGGGGTATTATCCCGGGACTTCTGCTGTATGGAAGTACTGACCTAGTCCCCAGATAATGCTTTACGCAAATGCTTGAAACATAGCATCGCCCTCAGCAAGCTGATGAAACAATAAAATTGATAGTCGCTGCTGTTGAAATCAAAAGATCCTCTAAAGGGGACACACCGAAAAGTCGAAGCCGTCATCTCTCTGCGTATACGGAATTATCGACCTGAGCTCTCACGGCCCTCGCATTTAACCTCTGAACAGATATCAGCTGTGGTATACTCACCTGTAAGACTGAATATTGGGATCTGGATACGGGAGTATATTCAAGTAGTGGGACACACGGATAAGTTTAAGTTCTTAAGACATTAATATCGTATCTCGGATCAGTTGAAGTTTGTGTGAAAATTTAAGTGGACAAACATACTGACAATCTAGGTGAATTGTTTAGAACTTAAAATGAAATGAAGCTTAACGGTGTTGGTGACATGTCTCATAAACTGATATGATCCTCTTACACGAACTCACAAAAATATTGTTTTGTATATATTTCTTTACTGCATTACTTGTTCTCTATATTCCAAAATCCAAAAAGATTTTCAGTGTGTTTTAGCATAAAATTTTGAAAAAGTTAAAAAGATTTTAGACAACTGATATTGGAAAGCTGATTTTCAAAATTCCGAGTGCTAAACATGATGAGCAATATTTGAGGGGGAGTGTTTGTTTGAAATCAAATGTTTTCATAATTTAACCTTTCAGGGGGTTCATCAAGATTGTCACTGATAATGTTTCAGTTTGATTTGAAGAAGAGTTTGTTATAGTGCTTACATCTTTATTCTAAAACTGTAAAACTTATGTTTTGGGTAGAGAATGTGCAGGATAAGATGAGAAGTTGATGAAAAGACAGACAACGATCCTGAAGATATTACTGAAGAACAAAGGAATGCCAGTAAATCGAGAAGGGGAGTCTGAAGATAGAGAGAAAGAAAGCCCAGAGACTGATCAAGACTGAAGATGTGAAGACACAGCATTGTTGTGACTCGATAGTCGACTCCATCAACATCTGAGGGGGAGTCTGTTGGTGCACTACATCTGTTGATTTCGTCTTAGATCGAGTCTTTCATTGTATTGTATAGATTAGGGCGCGTTTTACAAGAAAACTGGAGAGTTTAGGCGTTTTAGAGTCTTGGACCGCTTATTCGGACATGCCGAATAAGAGGTCCACCTCACACATTCCTGGACCCCTTTTACGGACATACCTGGCCCTCTTATTCGTCACGTCCATAAAAGAGGTCCACATCTCCTATAAATACCACAAGAGAGGTCCACATTTGTAACTTTGAGATTTCCATACCGAGGTGCTGCCGGTGTGAGAATTGCGTGTAAAAAGTGTTAAATCAATCAGTAAAGAGAATTAAGTGAAGATCTAGCTGTTTCTTCGTCAGGTACTTGTTTTCCGCACCTGTATCTGATCAAACTCCTCTGATTGACTCGTTCGGGTCAGATTCCGATCCTACAGTTTTTATGTCTTTTAATTTTTTATAAGTCTTTATGTTGATCTTATTTAACTCTCTAATTAAAATAGACTCTTAATCCAGTTATGCCTCTTGTAAAAATGTAGGCTTTGTGTCACATTTTAGGATACTAGAGAAATACAAGAAAAGATACATAAGTATATACATAGAGAATTCTTAGACAAGAAGGATCACTTGAAGACCCATATGTTAGGGAACTATAGAGAGAAGCACTCTCTACTCAATTCCATCATATTTGTATCCTTATTCGTTCTATAATTTCAAACACTACAATTTTACCAGTGTAACCTCGGGTGTATGGCCTTCTCCGGCAGTGCATACTGCTTCGTTTGTTGTACCCTGTAACGCCCCAAAACTCGAATTATTAAAATTGTTAGTAAGACCCTATGTCTAATAAAATAGAATGTAATAACTAGGTTATTTTACCTAGTCAAATGTTTAGCAAAACAAGCAAAGGTATAAACTTGAGGGACCAAAAATGGACAAGGGGAAAGTTATGTTTTAAATTAATAAAAACACACACATCTCGTGTGTGTTCTGGAACGATCAGAAGGGCTCCATAGGAGCCAAGCCCTAATTCTTCAAAAGCTTCAAATCAAGGGATGATTCAAGGCTCAAATTCGCAAATAAACATGGATTAATGATCACCATCACAAGGGGATCATAAGGTATGTCTTAGAAGTTAGATTGGTGATCTTTCACGAAGTGGGTTTTGATGTAAATCGCGAATTTATATGAAATTGAGAATGGGTGTGTGTTAGAATCATCATATTGGACATGGGTTATGCATGATTTAGGTTAATTTGATGTTTTAGGGTGAAACCCATTTGTTATGATGAAGATGATGACATGGGTGAATCATTCATGTCCAATTTTGCTTAATATTGATGTATTTTGATTTGCATGATGGGTTCTTGTTTGAGGAATTAAAAGAAATGTAATACTAGTATGTTTGATGTTTATGCATGAATGATTCGTGATGATTAGGAAGTGGAATTTGATGAATTGTGTATGAGATTAGGAGATTGTGCATGAACTAGTTGTACTTTATGTTTAGAAGGTAGTACATACACCAAAGGCATGATGATATTATGAAGAACTTAAGTTTAGATCACTAGCAAGTGATTAATAATGTAGTTGTGAAGTGGGTTTTAGATAATGTGATGTAAATTGATGATTTACTTATGATAATGATGTTTAGAATCAAACATGTGTGTGAATGTTTAAAGAAATCGGATAAGAAATGATAGATTAGCATGTTATAAGGTTGAGGGATAAATTCCACATAAGATCCGTGTAATGAAAAGGTTGTGATGAATGATGAATAAGCTAACTATCTTGAGAATGATATATGATAGTTGATGCTTGGTAAGCGACATGGAAGCTTGGGAAAGAAGCGAGTCAAATGGAACTTATGTGCACGGGAAGCGTACTCGGATGCAAGGTAAGTAAAGCTTACACCCTTTTCGTAGAATATCTATTCATAGTATAGATTAAGAGCATGATAACCTAATATATCAAGAATGATGTTTCGACAAGTTTGACACGGGTCGGAACATATGACTATGTCAAGAAACTAAGTTTGAGGGTTAAAAAGGGTAAAAAGGGTATTACGGTAACTTTGACTATGAGTTAATGAAGAAATAAGTTACAAGGGAGGAATAATGAATAATTACAACCCCATAAGGATGAAATTGTCTTTTAAGACCAATTCGGACAATGGTGAAGATATCACCATTTGGCAATGGCGACTAGTGATTGTTTTGTTAAGTACTTTGTATTCCCAGGATGAATGGCGAAAGGATTTGCATTGCTATTGATTAGCAATTAAGTGGATAAGCATTATAACGGGTCATAGCTTTGACCCGATCCAGGTAAGTGTGATTAGAGTCATGGTTAAGCCGTAGGAATTGTTTAAAAATGGATGGAGTCCTTTGTTGCAAAGGATAGTCCTTTGTTGCAAAGGATGAAGCAAAGTTGACCAAAACGCCCTCGATGGGTATATCGGGCAACAATCTTTGAAATTATTTAGAAATACGTTGTTTGATTAAGTGAAATGTTTTAGACGAGTGTGAGATTGAGAAGTATGGTTTTTGTTAGTCATAGACCTTAAAATGCGCAAATACCCTTAACGGGTCAAAATGAGCTTTTGAGCGAAAATAGGTTAAGAGGATGCAAGGCATCCGAGGATTTAATCTTTATGATAGGTAATATTGAATTCATAAGGTTTCCGGAGAATTGGGTCAAATAAGCAAGTTATGTTGGTAAATGCATAAACGGGTCAAAACTTGTAAAAAGGTAATGAGCCGAGAGCTTAAATGAATATTTTCCTTAAACCGTATATTGGATTTCTAGTTCATAGGATAGAATGCGAATTTACAAGCATGTAGGAAGAAACGGGAGGTTAAACGGGTAAACGGTTTAAAAGTTATGCAAGTTTTAGTGCGTACGAACGGCAAAAACAACACGGCAAGAAAATTGGTTTTCTGGAGGCCGTCGCCGACGCCCTAGGGGCCGTCGCCGACGCCCCCTGGAAAACCAGTTTTGGCCGACGGGCTATTTTACTGCCTACGGGTGTTTTGGGCTACGGGATAATGCATGGGCCGTCGCCGACGCCCCTAGGGCCGTCGCCGACGGCCTTCCCATGTTTCAAAAGCTGAAATTTGTTATCTAAGTTGATTTGAGTATAGTAGGCTTCGGTTCGTTATCCGTAGACCACGACGGGCTCCCGAAACATGATTTTGATCGTTTCCTTGACGTTATGGGCTATAGATGCCAAGTGTAAGTACCTTGTAATTAATGTACGGATATATAAGAGGTATGTAAGATATTGAACGTGCATGTGGTATTGTATGTGCGTAAGTAGATGTGTATTTATGTACATGTGAAGATACGTATGAGTGTATGTAGGTATGTAGATGTGTAGGTATGCATGTAAGAATATGTGTATGTCTGTAAGAATGTACGGATAATACCTTGTTAATAACACGCTTGGTGAATGAAGTGTATCGCAGGAATAGTGAGAGTTTCACCGTAGATTGTATGATCAAATGGAAAGTCGGAACGTAAAGAGTTATTGGAACGAATAGTAAACATGAAGAAATCTTGTATGTTATGATGCGTACTAATGTTATGACTTATGTGGTGAACGCAGGTAGAGCGAAACATGAGGATCATCAAGGGATAGGGATCAAGGACCGAGTCGTATGAAGGATTGTACGTGGTTGTCTGAAAATGAAGTTTGTAATACACATGTTATGATTTATTCTTTAATTGAGTTAGTTTACGTATTCGTTATAAAAGAGTTGTTTTAAAAATGAACTTTCAAGTAAGACCTAAGGGTTATAATGAAAGAAATTTTATGGCACGTATTTCCGCTGCGTCTTTTCAGTTAAAGCGTGTTAGGGTGTAACAAGTTGGTATCAGAGCCAGGTTTGAGGGAAATCAAGTATGAGGAGGTAAATACTTGAACTCAAACCTGTGTGCTCTTGTGATAAGGACCCGTACAATCCAAGACTCGATCAAGATCTAAGGGTAGAAGCCAAGGTAAGAATATGCTTAAGTATGCATTTGAGGATAACTAACAGTATGGTATGTGTAAGGTCAGCATGATTGCTGGGAAGGGATGATCTGTAAATGCGGTCTAGCGCCGACACCAAGGTATGTAACATGACATATTGCTGCTCCGACACACAAATGTCGCTCAGGTTTGCCTTCTTTGATTTCTATTTGTAATTGTAATGCTTTCTTTTCTTCTTATGTCTCATGTTATGATTGTTGTCTTTGATTTTCAAATCCTTGCGTCTGCTCTTACAAATTGGGTCGCAATTGTTTTTGTTTGGGTATATCTTTGTTTTGATTCTAAAGTTTCAAGGAAATCGATATTTATTAAACGTTGTTCACTTTTTTTACTTATAAGACCTATGCTATTAATCTATGCTATTAATCAGGTAGGCCATTCAGTTCATAACGCAAGAGGAAAATAACAGAGAAATAAGAATTTTTTTTTTAAATCAAAATACTATATAGAAAAAAAAAAGCTCCATAATCCCCTTTAAGTTCCATACTATATTTTAGATTATCCAATTGAACATTCTTTTGTATTTTATATTATTTTTGTACTTATGGATCATATAAATGAAGTGTTATGTCATATTAGATTTTTAATCTGATGATTAATTGAGGTTTTGTTTATTTTCTTTTTTTATGATTTGCAGTGAATCATAACTATTGTTGGCTGATAGTTTGGTGCTTATTTGCAGTGAATCTGGAAACTATTGCTGGAAAAAAATGTGCCTAATGTGTGTCTGTGTATTAATTGTTTTCTTTAGTTATGCAATGCTTATTAGAGTAAAAGAATGACTATGATAGTGTATTAATGAGTTTCATTTTTAGCTACTTCTCATTTATCCATGAATTGATATGGAATCTATTGTGTAGAAATTTGCAATTATGGCTGATGAGAGTTCTTATTCATCATTGACTATAGGTAATTCATGCTTATCGTTTATCAAGTTTAACATACCATGTTTATGCAGACTTGGTATTTTGGTGAATTTAATCAAACTTCATCATGGCTAAAGATGCACTTGATGCAACTATCATGTTATGGTAAACTTAAGTGTTTGACATCCAATACACATCTGGTAGGTGGATCGATGGATGGGATCCTGCATATTTCATTGTGCTTGCTCAAAAATATGTATGGATGTTGTTCACGTAGGTATAGCTTTGAATCTAACTTCAATTTATATGATCCATAAGTACAAAAATAATATAAAATACAAAAGAATGTTCCATTGGATAATCTAAAATATAGTATGGAACTTAAAGGGGATTATGGAGCTTTTTTTTCTATATAGTATGTTGATTTAAAAAAAAAACTTATTTCTCTGTTATTTTCATCTTGCGTTATGAATTGAATGGCCTACCTGATTAATAACATAGATTAATAGCGTAGGTCTTATAAGTAAAAACAAAAGTGAACAACGTTTAATAAATATCGATTTCCTTGAAACTTTAGAATCAAACTATATATATGTTGATTGCCTTGACCCTGTATAATTAAAGCTTTTTGACCTGCTTCTCAATTTTTTCTTTATCCACCGCCTCACATGCTCCAGTCGTTTCTCTGCTCCAAACCCTAATCCCAAATTTGTTAACCTCCATTGATCGTTGCCTCCTCCAAACCCTAATCCCAATTTTTTTGGCCTCCAATGATCGTCGCCTCCAGTTACAGGTTTTTGGTATGTTAAATTTGTTGGCCTCCATTGATCATCGCCTCCAGTTACAGGTTTTTGGTATGTTTCTTCAACCTAGAGGATGTCACTCCCCTGCAAGTTATTGGGTATGGCGTGGTAAGGCTATCTATTTTAAAAAGATGAATGTCGTTTATGTTTTTACAGAGTACATGAATAACTGGCTTTTAGAGTACAAAATATGCTTGACCTATGTATATCCTACTGTTGGTTTGAAAACCCATCATGTGTGGTGATTGTTAAAACATGTTTCAACTTCAAACATTTATCATTAGAAACTAAACTTTTTATGTCAAATGGGTCAAGAGTCATCCAAAATGTATTCAAATGATTACAACCTCCTTAATTACGTTATTAAGAAATGATAGTATCATTTTCCGTTAACCAACACACCAACTTTCCCCGGTGCCACCTCTATGATACCATTATGGCGTTACCACTTTTGGTCTAATTTGTGTGATTCTTTATCTACAGGGTTTCCTGGTAGCTGCTTATGCATTGTTAATCTGTTAGGTTTGTATCTTTTCCAAATTTTGCTTTCAAGAAAGAAGACCTTGCCACGATGGAAATTAACAAAAATACTTGTAAATGTCTGTGAAGTCATTTACCAGAATACATATGGTGAATAACTTACTGAAGTGTCATCATCTATACTTATTTCATATATCTTCGTTTTTTAGTAGAGTGGGAAACAACACTACAAACCAAATGTTTCAGGTGTGTCATGTGAAGAAAATTAAACTTTTATTGTTTGTTTATATTACTTAGAAGACCAATATCTCCATTAAAATTTTAGCCTTTTAGGACGTGACAACATTGAGTAAAGTTATATGCTTAATCACCAAACAGAAACTTGAGATAGTTTATGTTGTCTTATAAAGTATTGTTATTAACTCTTTGGCGTCATTTAATGAAACACCAAATGTTTCAGGTGTGTCAAGTTGTTACGTATTCAAAAGTCGATTGCAAGAGTATGCTCAAAAGGCAGGACTCAACACCCCTATTTATCATACTATCAAGGAAGGCCCTTCACACCAGCGAGTATTCAGGTCAACTGTCGTAGTAAATGAGGAAAGCTATCATTCCCTGACCGGATTTTTGAATCGAAAGGCGGCTGAACAATCTGCTGCTGAAGTTGCTCTCATTGAAATTGCTAAAAGTGTTGCAACAGATAAAAGCGTCTCTCATCCCGTGGTAACTATTACTTTGTCAAATTTCGCATTAATTTTGTAGGTTCTCTTCTAACTGACGATAATAATAGGGAAAACATGAACAGTTACATTAGATGGGTAGCTTTGGTCTTCCTTTAAAAACGTATAGAGATAAAATTTAGAAGTAAAATGTCATCTACCATAATCCTCTTGATGTATCTTTATTATGTTCTCTTTTTAGAACAAAAATGAAACAAAAGTTATATTTATATATATAAATACTTTGATACAACTTGCCACATGGCATTTGCTTAAACCATTACTTGCCACATGACATCTGATTATTTCTTCAATTCTCCCTTTGAGCGGCAAATTGAATACACGCTCTTTTTCTTCACCGCTTCTCGATCAACCTTCAATCTAATCGGACTTTCCATAATGAAGAAGAGAACCTTTCCTCTGTATCTTATTTTGCATTCACAAACCCTGATTGCATTCCCCTGCTGCATTTTGCTGGAGTGATTTGTTCTTCCATCGGTATTTTTTGTTTCTGAATCAATCTATTTGTCTAATTCATCCTGTAATTGTGTGTGTTAATCTTTGATTTTTATATGTTTTACTTAGATTTCATTTATTTTCATGTTTTTTTTGTATGATTGTCTCAATTTTGGGGTTTATTGTTAAGATCAAAAACCCTAACTTTATATGTTCTTGTGTATTAGTTGATCCAATGGTGGATTATTGGATTACCGATTTGTATGCGAGAGGCACGCAGGTTCAGTTTTTAATTTTTATAAACCCTATAATAATATTTATTATTCAAGTAGAATGAACTGGGCAATCAATCCTTGGCGATTCATCTCTCAATCATTCCTCTGGGTCGTTTGTTTCATTTGTTGCTTCTTCATCTCTGTAATTTTCTGTCATGTATCCGTACTATTGCTTGAATAAACTGACATTACCCAAGGTGGATGATGATGATGATGATGATGTTGAGAAGGAGAAAGTAGACCTGTTTCTTCGCACAAGGTGAACGATTCTTCAATTCCTGCTTAAATGTTCATTCGAGTTTTGATTTTGTGTCGAATTGACATTTTTTCAAAGAATTATTGATGTTTACTGATGTTTGTGTTTGGATTTGTTTTTGGGTTCTTGAACTTGTGTTGATTTGTTTGGATTTGAAGTTTTGTTTTTTGGGTTATTCGAAGTTTGAAGCCCTAATTAGATTCTGCAAGTTTTGTGATTATATATAATGTTAATTGTTGAATTAGGTAATTTGATTGATTAAATTGGTAGAATGTTGATATGAGATCTTAAGCTTAATTGTTGTTATATTTATTACTAGGTTGTAGACCTAATTGTATTTTGTTGTTCATTGGGAGAATCTAAATTCATTAGTGGGATAGGATGTTAGTGCATACACAAAAGAGGGTGTGATTGAAAGAGTTAACTGTTAAACGGATACAATAATGATTAAGGTCCGATGTGATGATGCTTCATAAGTACTGATCAAGTAATTGTGCAATTGACTATCTAATAGATGCGTGTCTTCTGAATGACAAGAGTGTAACATGTCTTGCCAGGATCTCACAAGAAATGAACATATCGTTATGTAGTTAACCTCTTTTTTTATTTTTTTCCTATATCCAACATCCCTTTTTTGAGTTCTAATTAATTTTCATGTTAATACTATTTTCTTCATATTTGAATGAATATATACCTAATATTTTGACAGGTTAAGGAATGTCGGGTT
Source organism: Helianthus annuus (assembly GCF_002127325.2). Classification (NCBI taxonomy): domain Eukaryota; kingdom Viridiplantae; phylum Streptophyta; class Magnoliopsida; order Asterales; family Asteraceae; genus Helianthus; species Helianthus annuus. Next base: position 153,987,613 of record NC_035446.2, on the reverse strand, counting down.
GCTGCAGTCAATGATCTTTGCTTTTGACTTGAAGAAAATTAACTGAGATACCACTCAGGTAAATGTTTTAAAATATCCATGAGCCTTATATTTTATAAATGATTTGTGGGATTTTTAAACAAATCTAAATGTCACTAAATCAGAGACAGATGCATTATTTTGCCCCCACAGACCAATGTGACACAGGTTCTTACTTTTTTTTAGTTTATTTAGTTATTAACTTTCTTGAATTTTAAATTGATTCTTGTCAAATGCATATTTTCAGGTAGTGAAAACAAAGGATGTCATAGAAGTTACCACAGATCATGGTGAAGAGTTAATGACAGATATTGTAAGTTTTGCCACTGGTAATTTCTTTTCTCATAAAAGATAGTCATTATAGTTAATACAAGATTTTCTTTATATATAATTAAATGATGCTTGCTAAATTTTAAAATTGTAATTTCTTTGCTGGTAATTCGTTTTCTCATAAAAGATCATCATAGTTAATGTTAAATTTTCTATATATATAATTAAATGATGCTTGCTAAATTTTAAAATTGTAATTTTTAATTAAGGGAAAAACAACTCAACACAAAACTTAAAAATTATAAAATTTGTGGGACATTTTGAATTGGAGCTCCAACCTCCAAGTGATGGAAATTGGGCTGATGATTCCATATTTGCCAGCTCTTTATAAAGGTGCTAAAATGGTGGGTGGATCAGGTAATGGTTCAAAATAGGGCCGGGTTGAAACGGGCCGAGTTAGGTTGAGGATAACCAGAAAGGTTTTCTCCATTTTTTTATTAATAACTAATTTGTTAATAATGGTCTCAGAAATAATATTATCAGAATAATAATCTAAATCATTTAGAGGCTTGATAAAGAATTTGTGACATCAGCTTTATAAAGGGAATGTGTATGATCACTGAGGCTACTCGAAGGAATACCATGTAATGGCAAAAAGTTAGTGGACTCTAGGAGGTTATGCCAAAGTAATTTCAGGTCAAAACTGGTAATTTGTGGTAAATGTCGAGTTTTCGATCTTTAGACCTTAAAACACTTTGTCTGAATTTTTTTATGAATAAATTGTACGTTATGTTTAAGTAAGTTATACTATTTCAATATTAGTAAATCATTTTGAATAAAATTGTTGTAAAGGTTTTGTGAATTAAGAATACTGTTTTGGTGCCCTCGACCCATATGATCTTTTCCTTTTAGCTAGCTATATTTGATTTTACCCGTTAAAGGTAACGTTTTTTGGGATTGGCCAGATGCCGGCGTGAATAACCACAACCTTCTTATCACGTTATAATCAATATAAATCGCATCGCAGGTATTTGTTTATTTATTTATTCTTTGCAATGGATATTGGTTTGTTTTAAAACATTTGTTTTCGAGGCTATAATTTTCTTGATTACTGGTTCTAAATGTTCAGAATGTTATACCTTATTAGACAATTGACACTTGAATATTCATTTATCCATAAGTATATGTTTATTCATTTAAGGTGGTCAATGAAATGTTCATGTTGTTCTCAAAATTTATTTCTTAAGGTTATGGGTTGATTAGGAAACAAGGGTTTAGAGGTTAGCTATTGTTTTGTGATGTGCGTGTAGTGTAATATATTTTTGATGTATATTTTAAGCCTTTTTTACACTTTTAGCCAAGTTTTAAATTTATAAAACACGATATTTACGAATAAACACACATATGGACAAGTGCACCCATCGTGGACGTAGTCTAGTGTTGGTAAGATACCGAGGTCGTCCAAGGACACAAGAGCTTTTAGTACTGGTTTATCCTCAACGTCTAATCAAATCAAAATGTTAGAAAAGGTTTTTTAAACTAAGAAAATAAAAACTAACTAAATACTGAAAAATAAAAATAAAATAAAAACAGATAGACAAGATGAATCACTTGGATCCGACTCGTGTATTAGTATAACCTTTGATTATTTTCGCACTTTTGCACTTGTTTAAGAGATTATCTTAGTTATTGTAGTAGGCCCCTCTTTTGAAGGCGACGTTACCCTCAACCCAGTAGTTTGAGTCAGCAAGGATACAATCCTAAAGGGTTGGATTATTGGAAGATAATGAATTAAGTTATTAATGCAAATTATGGTAGGCCCCGCTTTTGGCGGTGACGTTACCCTTGACTAAGTAGTCTGAGTCAGCAGGGATACAGTCCTAAATAGCCGGGTTATAGTATTAATAGTAGTTAACTTATGAGGGGGTCAAAGAGTTTGGATCCCCGCCATCCAATACCTATGGGCATTGAAGGAGATCCTACTAAATTTGACCCAAGTCCCTTGCAGGACCTCTAAACGCTGAACAAGGGCAAGACCCTTACCAAACCGTTCCCTTAACCCCCGACCAGGTAGCCAACATACCTCCATATAGACCGTGGAGATATGAATGGTGAAAATCTTTTATTTTATATAGACAGTAAAATAATGCCAAGACACCACGGACAAACGATAAGGAAAGATCACCTTCAACATAAGCAACTAGTTATTAAAGTCATTAATACAAAACCAAATAAAAAGTGCAAAAGATTAAAAATAAAAAGTATTATACTAAACACTTGTCTTCACCAAGTGATGTAAGAGACTTAGGCAAACATGGCCTTGATTGTCAAGAACTCTTACGATCAATCTTGGATCCCGAGACGACTCACACACTCTATGATGGACAATGGATGATGGTGGTGGATGATGGTGTTATGGTGGTGGTGGGTGGTGGATGAAGTGTGAGAGAGGTGGTGTGCCAAGGGATGAGTTGCAATGAAACCAAGCACTCCTATTTATAGGCTGAACAGAAGGCTGGGCACGGCCCCGTGTCCGCTGGACACGCCCCCGTGCCTGTCTGACACTCTCTCTCTTCATTAATTGTAATTCGCAATTACAATTAATGCGCCTGCTGTACTTTCGCCACGCCCCCGTGTCCGCTGGACACGGCTCCGTGGTGGGCAATAGAAGCTTCTATAGGTTTGTCTTTTCTGCTGCTTCTTGGGCACGGCCCCGTGCTGGCTGAGCACGGGGCGTGTTCAGTCTTCTGTCTTCTCTATTTTTCTTTGGAGGATGCCGTTGAGGGGTCGGGCAATCCACTTGTGTTCCTTTTCTTGTATTTATGTTAGATTTAGCTGTCTTTTTGCTTCTTTTGTGAATTTGAGCTCATTTAATCCTGAAAATACAAAAGGAAGACAAAAGCACTCTTTTTCCAACATTAGTACTTAAAAAGGGTTAGTTTTATGCCTTATTTGATGTATTTTATATGTTGCATTTTACACACATCATTTTGAAAGGAGGTAAAGCTATACGAACGAGCACTATGTGGTCAAAATGGTGATTATTTTGTTACATATATTGAAAACATGTTTGTTGTTTCTTTTTAACGAATTTGTTGTCAAATTGGTGGCAATTTCATTAAAATGTCTATTTTTGGTATTTTAGCGTATTTGTTGCCATGTGTCGTTTGATAATCTTGAATTGCAATATGTTTACATTTCGCATTACGGTTTGTATATATACATTCTACTATAGAATGGGTAAAAATGATATTGTGAGAGTTTCCGAAACTTAAAAGGATATACATGAAAACTTAAACTTTTAGAAATATGTATGTAAAGTTACTCCAAAGTTATGTTATATAAATAATAATATAATATATTGAATAATGGTGCAACTTGATTGAGGCGAGTTGGATACGCCACCTTGAGCCTTGCACCATTGGAAACTATGACTTTTGCTTATGAGCTTTTGACTCTTTAGCCAACGTATATTTTTTTGTTTTTTTCTTTTCGAAAAGCATACATATTTATAAACACTTAATATATTTTTTTATCATTTTTGTCCATCAGCCAATGGGGACATGATTTCGTCCAGATTATAGAGTACCAGGGGTGTCTTAAGCAAAAAATTTCAGATGTTCCAGTAATGGTGGTGATTGCTACCGCGACAAAGTCAGCTCGTAAGGTATTATTGTTCATTTGTTACGCTTTTAGAGGTGACAATTTAAACCCATTTACTTAAGAGTAGATATATTTGGCTTGTGTGATTGTGTTTCATCTCAAACTGGTCGTCAAATTAAAAAAGGATAAGGGAACAAGTCAGATGGGTTGAAAGTCACCCAATAGACTAAAGATTACAATCTTTTATAAATGTGTTGGTGTTTGGACTTTCCATCAAAACTAATTATTTGATTGTTGTGACCTGAAGTCGCAATAATCAAGTAATATGTTCCGATGAACATATAATGCTTCTAGAAATGTGATTATATAAGGTTCAAATAACCAATTCAACACCAGCTGCAAAAACTCATTATCTAATAGTACACTAAGAATACTAATTTACCAGTTACTTTTAACAATTTAAGAGACTTCAACTTTATTTTCATTTTCACAAAAATGTCACGATTGGTCATCATGTTTAGTAATTTATTAAACAAGCAAAATTTGCCAAATGCTCAAACATTTACTTTTTTTAATGGCTTAAATTACACTAAATCCGTCTTCAGTGGGGCTCGAACCGTTGACCTTATGGAGAACAACATCTTAACTCCAATGGCTTTGCCAATTAAACCCAACCCCCACCCCGTTCAAACATTTACTTATGTGATTATTATAACTTTAAGAAAACACATCCAAACACCATCCTCATGGTCTGTTTATTATAGCTTATTGTTTGATTTCAATTATTCTTTGTTGTTAGTTCATCTGAGCAAATTTACAAATTACGACCAACATTTATCTATATATTATATCATGCAGCTTTCGGTAACGATGTAGCAAGGTGTTACAATTGTTATCTCCCCTCTACTGTCTCTCATCAAGGACCGAATAGTTACTTTGAACCTCAAGTTTGGAGTAAAATGTTGTTTCATTCTTTTTTTTATAAATTATTCTTTGTTGGTTTCTATAGTATTTTTGTATATTATGCTTGCGGTTCTAGATTTTCGTTATAATATAGGAATACCATATGTATTTATTTAACGACTTGTGATTTTTTCTCACTCATTTTTTTCGGTTCATTGTAATTGAATATTTACATAAGAAATGGAACGTTTCTATCATTTCAAATTTTATCTCAACACCATTAAATATTAAATATTTTACTTTGAATAACCCGTGTAACACACGGATACATAGGCTATGTTGTATATAAAGAGATCTTCAATGAGTTGTGAAATTTTATGGTATTCATGTATTTCAATTATTTGATGTACTCTCTATCATTTATGTTAGTATTTGAACATATATATAATTAAATTATTTACATCAACACTGTTAAAATATAATTTTTTTGTATAGCCACCCGTGTATTACACGGGTACTTAGACTAGTATACTGTATATAATAATCTCACATGCATTATGTTTGACCAAGTCAAAACTATTTTATGAGAACAAATTTCTCTCGATTTCACGTGTATGCATGAAAACAAATACGTATAATGTTTCAGAAGACTGAGTTCTGATAAGTTTATAACGAGGTCGATTAGATAATACGTAATATGATACAAACGGAAAGCACAAGTAAATGGTAATTAAGAATGTGATGATAAAGAAATTTCGACTTAAAAGCTTCAAAGTTCAAACGAAAAGCTTTCAACGAAAGTTCTTCGACAACAATAATAATCCAAGTCTAAAAACGATTCAAAGCCCTAAACCCTCTTTATAGTTCAACCATCAGGCATCAAAATGCAAAACAAACTATTAAAAACTATAAAAGTTGTTCTCAAGTGACATGGTGCGGTGACATTGTGTCTTCATCCATGAGACGAAGGGTTCACCCAAGGTGCAGGTATTAAAGTATTTAGAACTATGTTAGTTTCCGTTCAATAAAAAAGATGGTCATGATAAAATCTTGGATCTTTACCCAATCCTCAAGGAAGCGGCCCCACCTCCTTGACGCCTTCAATGCCCGCTCCAATTTACTCGTATCGGGTCTCCTTTAGCCGACAACGCCAGCCCGCTGATTCCTTCTTCCAATTTCCACTAGCCTCAACTCGGCCCAACTCGTTGGGTACCCTGGATGTTCATGCATCATCCTCCCCGTTTTTAACCCAGCCACATACCCCCAAAACACATTGTCCAAGACCCAAACTCCAACTTATGACACCAACACAAGAATCTTAGAGAATTTAAACCAAGCCCATATTGCTTGAAATAAAACTCGAGGCTACCACTACTTAGCCCAAACTCAGCGAACACACCACAAAAGAGCATGTGACAACCATCACTACCGCTCCACCTTTTACAACCTATATCGATGATCTCTTAAGCGCAAGTAGAACGCTCAAAATCCAACAAACCACATTTATATACCCATCAAACGTTGCAAGCCCATATATTCCATAATTACTACAAAGTCCAACGTGGACCAACCTGAACATCACATGCCTTACTTGACTTGTTGTCATCCAAACCTACATACCTAACATAGTTCGGTGCCCCATAGTTCTACTAACTTTCCTACGCAAAAACCCGATCTGGATGAACGCACCCCATGTAGACCCAAATTTTCCCCAAATCTACACGACTTACACTCAGCCCCCTTTTCACGCTAAGTAGAGAAACATCCTTGCTCAAATATGCCTTTTGTGGGATACGCATATGCAATATGTCCCCTCATTAACCCACTTGTCCCCGCGCATCAATTTAGAAACATAACCATAGCAACCAGATGGGAACACCCCAAAATTGGACTTTTTTGTTGTTCTAACACAGCTTATTCCCGTACTTTTCTCCGAAGGCCCACTTTACCGAAACCTTGAAACCAGACCACAAAAGTAGAACTAATTGTAATAGGAGGCCAACCATTAACCAACTCAACCAGATGCAAACTTAAAGTTGTAAACTCCCTTTTCGAGTTTCGATTATCCTATGGCATCAATGTGATGCTCAACCCATCCTTTCGAAACTTATGCGTATTCTTGAACCTATCATGTGCCACCTTAAGATAGAGTTACCACAACCTCCCAAATAAGAACTGGCAAGCATCCATTGGAATGACTTCATCTTGATACTTTGACCTAATAAAGAACTCCACTAGGCACCTCTTTATCAACCCTTGTTTTATTACCCTTCCTTAACCATGCAAGTTGATATGGGACTGGATAGCCCACTATCTTCAACCCTGATTTCTTAACCATGGCTAAAAATATCATATTCTCACAACCACCCACTTTTAAGATGACACTACATACCTTAACATTCGAGGTGAATTTGGTTCGGATGAGGATGTTTAGCCTCCACGCACCATCATCATTGGTAGCCTTAATAGTAGCACTAAGCATTCGTTGATAGACCAATGCTTCACCACGATTTGGACTGAGCCCTCGTCAATGACTGCTAGTTCTTCCCTTATCCCAAGCTCCTCATACTAATAAAAAAACGTTGGGGTATCATCCACAAGAGTAACTAGCTGTTTACTAGGACACTCAAGATAGTATTGCTTAATCCCATTCCACCTGAAACATCGAACAACTTTTCCATAGAGGGGCTTGCAGTCGATGCAGTTACCTTAGCCGATTCCTCACTAGTGCTGGTGACCTACTAGAGGGGTGATAGTCTTTACATGTGTGTTTAAATCGCAACTTTAGTCCCTGTCGCTTTAGCCTTACCCTTCTACTGCTTTTCAACCTTGAGCGTCAACCTACACACTTCCATGTAAATCCACTACTGTTGAAGTTTTACTACATCTGAAATCTCTGCTTATAAAGCCCTCACAATTTGCGATCACGTGTTCCTCCTCCTTATCCACAGCAAACCGCATGCTCATGTGGTTAAAAAGAGTGATTAACTCTCCAATCTATCAACCTATAATTATGTATAACCAATGGTTATGCTCACAAACTCTACCACACACACACATAGGTAGATATATAGATTCAATATGTAATAAATTCTAAGTAAAGGACTAAAGAACCAGATTAATCTTCATATATCCGTTAAGTTTTATTTGTGAGTCTCTATCTAAGTGTTATTTTGTTAAATGAAAATAATAAAGGCAGAAAAGTATCACCGTCAGCTTCTCTATCCTCTTAGTCCTTTTTTTAATATCCATAAATAATTTTATATTTTAAAGTAAGACACTTAAAGCATTCACGATAGCTTTTCTATCCTTGTCTCGATAATCTAAGCAAAAAACACATTTATTTTTAATATTTACAGATCAATTAAAAATCTCTCACATCTCACATCTCACATCTCATAGAGCATGTAAATACAAGAGTCTATTATTTTTTTATCTATATTATAAAGATAAAGTGTGAATAGAGAAGCTGATATAAATGCTCATTGTTTGAAGATATTCAAATATGCATACATCAATAACAAACAACCTAAGTAATTAATTAATGTTTAAGGTCATGCATAAAATGTAATTTAGACATTTCGTCATCAATATTAATGCCAAACATAAATTTCTTGTAATACCAAGATCTAAAATCAATTTAATGTATACCCATACTAAACCACAATTTGGATGTCTCGTATTTAAAATTTGTATTATTAGGTTATTTTGAGAGGATACAACAACAATCACGTAAAACGATCTACACCTAAATTAATACATGATTCTGGCCGTTTTGAGATAAACGGAGTAAATTTGTTTACCCTTAAACCGCCTGATAACTTTCCATCACTCGATCTTAGTTGAATGAATTGTCATATGATAATCACACAGTCATTGCAGTTTTAAAGTTGTGACATTACGTATACGCCATATTTTATATAAAGACGTAGACACATGCGGGAGTGACCACAACTCCACATTGCTTGCATATCGAATAAGGAAGTTGTCTTTTTTATAGTGTCCCTTGTTAATGGCATTATGTATAATATCTATGCATTTTGGTTGGGGACCAAAAGTCTCCTCCCCTTGAATTTGTGTGGTTTTATTCTCGTACCTTATCTTCTATTAAAACCCTACAAAACACGTTAAGACTTAAACAGGCGAATATTTTTGAAAATTAATTGTAATTATTTTTACCTTAGTTAAAAATCTAATATAAATAATCATGAATTTCTTTTATTATTATTTATTAATAAAGTAAAAACCTTTTGCATGGACAAAGGCGCAAACTCATTTTCAGTTTACAAAATTACCATTGCGAACACAAGAAAACATGGGGGTAATGAACCCGCGTGCAAGCATGAAGAAGCAATATTAATTCTGATAGGTAATAATTCAACACCCGATTGCCCGTTCCCTCATATACGGGTATTTATTTAATAGTAAACCAAATATATTAGTCGAAGATATGTAGGAAAACCAAATTAGGGATTTGTGAAACTTTAATAAATATAAGGGTGAAGGGGGTGCTCACCTAATAGGTGAGTCCCCTCTCTTACGCCAAACCAATCCCCGTGTGTCACGTCAACTCCCCTCTTAAACTCCCCTAACACCCCAATTTGATGGCGCCACTCCCCTCTTAGGTGAATTGGGTTTTTTTTAAAAAAAAAAAAAAAAAGAAAAGCTGTGATTGGTCACTCCCTCTCTCTCTCCTCCCTCTCTCTTCGGTGAGCCGCCACCGGCTTCCCTCCTTCTCTCCTCCCCGATTTCCTTTACCGAAGTGTTGGCGGTGTCTTACCGCCTTCCATCTCTCCTCCCCGATTCGGTTTACCGAAGACGCCCCGAAGGGCCTAACACCTGTGATTTTGTTGTATTTGGCATGTGGCACGTGGTTTAGTTACTTCATGCTTTCACCCAATCAAGGGCGAAGCTTTATTCCCCCACTCCCCCCCCCCCTCCTCTTCTATTTTTTCGTTTTTAGTGTAATTTTATCGGGTTTTTTTAATGTAAAATATTGGACTGTTACCCACTTTGCCTAGTCTATAGGCCAGCCTTGTAGTTTAGTCATATAACACCTTTACTTGATGATACTAACTACTAACTCGGTTAACGATATCCTAACCGTACGCCGTTAAAAAAACACCTTTACTTGAATACTTGGCCATTTCATTGACTATATTAGTTATTTTCAAACTAGTTATAATTTTTATTATATGCTCTAATTTCCATTCTAGACAATAGATATAGGAAATAGAAGATGATTTATATACATCAGTAATCTTATTAATACTGATGAAACAATGGTTAACCGGGCAGGGTTAACACACTGGTCTCGTCAAGAAGGGTTAATCCCTTCCTCTCGGAGATCGCTGGCTGGGTCACCGGTGGATGATCTCCTGCACAAGGAAACAAGCCGTGACTCGTAACAAGGAGGATGGGGTGGGGGGTGGGGGGTGCTCCTTGTTACCACTCTCCGGCGTGAGAATCAGTAGTTTGCTTGGGAAGCAAAGCAAGATTATAGTAGTAGTTAGAGAGTTGTGAAGAGATACCTCAAACCTGGTTTGGGGTCGGTATTTATAGCCGAGGAGTGAAGGAGGAGATTGATGGATGGGCTGACGACGAGCTGCACCGTTGCAGGTGTGTCAGTCTCGCCGGCCGTGGGGGTTACGCCACGTCAGCCCATTGCTTTAATAGCTCTGACAGGGGACTGTCGCCGGCGCCACTTGCCTCGTGGTGTCAGCCACTTGCCTGGCGTGTCAGTCCACTTGCTGGATATGCAGGGTGCGGTGCGAGCCGCATCGCTGCATGTGGTAACGTCTGAAGTTACCGCGTCTCCTACTTGTGATCAAGAAATACGCGAGATGCGGTGTTGGCCGCATCATCGTATGTGGAGACTATTTGCTCGCTTCCCTTGTCGTGACGAAAATGGCCATATGATGCGGTGCCAGCCGCATCGATATGTTCATCTTCTTTCGTACTTGGGTCAAGCTATTCATCTTCGAACCGAATGGGTTCGAAGGATGTGACCGCATGGGTGCGGTTTGCTTACTGGTAGGGGTTTGTTTGATGCGGGTAATGGTCGTTTTGGGACCATACCCCTTCAAGTCCCCCCAGTCTAGTGTTGCTCCCTTGTGCAAGTTGCACGTGGGAGGAGTACTGGACTTATGGTGTAGGAAGGTAGTGTGGCAGTCTGGAGAAAATTTTAGGCCAGATCAACCTGGTGATCTGGTAAAAAATCCGGCTATGCCTCTTCCGTACCGGTGAAGAGGTTTCGCTTGATGCGAAATTCTCAGCCGTTGCATGTCGTCAGGTGGGTTGCCACCTGTTGTTGTGTTGAAGGCCTGTTAGGGACCTTCATAGTAATGCTGCACAAACTTCGAACCAACCTCTTGGATGGTGGTTCGAAGGTTTGCACATGTTTCGAACCTCTTGGAGGTGGTTTCTTCTTCGAACCATTTGCCAGAATGGTGCACGAAGAAGAAAAGAAAAACTTGTAAACCAACCTCTGCGGTCAGGTTTGAAGGTTTTGGATGTTGTGTTAGAACTTTGCTCAAGTTCTATGTTCAGCATCCTATGATGAGATGACCATCCCTTTTTTGTTGGGTGTTCGTGTTCATCTTGATAGCTCTCAAGTAACCGTACGTTCTTTGCGGTTACTTCGTTGCGTCATTGTTGGCCGTGTTTGGTCGAACAATGTGGATCTAGACTATGGGTAAATAAACATGGTCATAGGCAAGGGGATGCCCCTCGTTGTTTATTCCATGCGATCCATTGGTAGGTAAACAAAGTCCTAAGCAGACTTGTTACCGCGGTCCGTTGGCAGGTAAACAAAGTCATAGGCAGACTTGTTACCGCTGTTCGGACACTTGCTGCTTGATAAGTGCTTGTTTAGAGCACGTATCTGCGTTCTTTCTGGAGCCACTTACCTTCACGCTCCAATACCGAGTTTACAACGAGGTAGCCTCGTTCGGTGATGTGGAGTGAGTTTTGCTCTTCCGTAGCAACCACTCTGCGGAAGCTATGGTTATGTCTGTAGCTCTTTATGGGTGTCTGCGATGTTGCAGTCCCATATTCGCTCAAAGTGTGCTTGTTGCCCGGATGCAACTCTTGAAGGTTCAGGAGTCAGGGCTGCTGATGTGCGGGCGCGTAGGTTCCGTTCCTTCTTTCTTCTGAAGAAGTTGTTCATGCACCCTCTGTGGTTGTGAACCGGACAGGAGGGATTTGAAGCTTGAAGAAAAGGAAGGCAATGCGCTTTGCCTGTTCCTGAGATGCGGTCCAGTCCAAAGAACAACACTGGTTCTGAGCATCTGACACATCTGAATGGGTTCATGTGTGTCAGTTCCGCATATTTCACGTGTGCTCGTGAGTGATGCGGAAAAGGTAATATATCCCTTTATAGCATAGATAGATATATTTCTACCTATTTTTTAGGGTATATAAATCCCTTGTGGTCGTGGGTTCGGGCCCCACGGTGGGCGCCAATGATGAAACAATGGTTAACCGGGCAGGGTTAACACACTGGTCTCGTCAAGAAGGGTTAATCCCTTCCTCTCGGAGATCGCTGGCTGGGTCACCGGTGGATGATCTCCTGCACAAGGAAACAAGCCGTGACTCGTAACAAGGAGGATGGGGTGGGGGGTGGGGGGTGCTCCTTGTTACCACTCTCCGGCGTGAGAATCAGTAGTTTGCTTGGGAAGCAAAGCAAGATTATAGTAGTAGTTAGAGAGTTGTGAAGAGATACCTCAAACCTGGTTTGGGGTCGGTATTTATAGCCGAGGAGTGAAGGAGGAGATTGATGGATGGGCTGACGACGAGCTGCACCGTTGCAGGTGTGTCAGTCTCGCCGGCCGTGGGGGTTACGCCACGTCAGCCCATTGCTTTAATAGCTCTGACAGGGGACTGTCGCCGGCGCCACTTGCCTCGTGGTGTCAGCCACTTGCCTGGCGTGTCAGTCCACTTGCTGGATATGCAGGGTGCGGTGCGAGCCGCATCGCTGCATGTGGTAACGTCTGAAGTTACCGCGTCTCCTACTTGTGATCAAGAAATACGCGAGATGCGGTGTTGGCCGCATCATCGTATGTGGAGACTATTTGCTCGCTTCCCTTGTCGTGACGAAAATGGCCATATGATGCGGTGCCAGCCGCATCGATATGTTCATCTTCTTTCGTACTTGGGTCAAGCTATTCATCTTCGAACCGAATGGGTTCGAAGGATGTGACCGCATGGGTGCGGTTTGCTTACTGGTAGGGGTTTGTTTGATGCGGGTAATGGTCGTTTTGGGACCATACCCCTTCAAATACATTATTAAAATGTTATCTCCATGTTAATAATGTAGTGAATGAAGATGGGAGTTGGGGACAACATAGCAATAAGCATAGCATGCCCGGTGAAATGGTTATGGGCAAAATGGGGAATAAGAAAAATAAGTGTTTCCTATGAATACAACAACTGTGTCCAATAAGGGAGGGTGGATAAGGTACAAACTTGATAAGCCAATACCCGCATGTTTTTTTTATCTATTTATTTTTTATCTTTTAATCCCACCCAACACAAAATCAATAACATGTTTAATTACTGTAGTAAATTTATACCTTAATTTAGTTAATTCATTTTCGAATTTGAAAAAAAAAAAAAAAAGAAAAAGAAACTTGTGTTTTGTGCGACCAAGGATCATTTATGTACTTCTTGCATGGTGGCTTCGGTTGTTTTACAACATATTAGTGCTTGATGTCTTATCCCGTAAATATTTGTCTTTTTAGAGATTTGTTGGAGACATGGGCGGACCCACATAGAGCGGGTCGGGGTCCCCGATCCCCAACGTTTTTTAAAAAATTAGTAGATCCGGTATATTACTCATAAATACAATTAGGTGGATACCAAAGAAGGAAAAGAAAAGCTAGTGTAGTGGTAAACCCCTCTCTTTACCAAGAAGCAGTCATGGGTTTGATCCTTATATAGATGTTTTTTCTATTTTTTAAAATCTAATTCAAACCTCGTTCTTACCCGACCCTAATGAAGACCGACCGAAAATTTTAACGTTTTGTTATATGAAAATTTTGAACACCGAAAAAAATGGACCGCATTGGAAAAAAATACTAGGTCCGCCACTGGTTGGAGACTCACAACCACCTAGGATTGGGGAAAGGTTTGTATTATTATTATTATTATTATTATTATTATTATTATTATTATTATCATTATTATTATTATTATAGTTTGTTGTTTTGTTTTTGTTTGGCTACCTCTCTTTGGTAGGGGTGGTTTTATGAATGAAGTATACTTTAAAAAAAAAAAAGAAAAAACTAGAAACTTTAACTAGTTAAAACTAAAAGCTGAAATGGATAGTTATTTCCTACAGTTTTCAATTTATATCAGGAGTTTGTTAATTTAAAAATAATGTAAATGAATAATGTTGACTACTTGCCATTTGCATGGATGCATACAGCATATTATGTAAATATTGTGAATCGTTAACTTACAACATTCAAAACTGATGTTTTCCAATGATAATAAGACCATTCGTAGTGGGGTGGTATTTTTAAAAAAAATTGAAAAAAAAGGCCCCAAAACGCCCTCCCCCCTCCCCCCCTCCCCCACTACACTAGGCGTTATAAGGCGTTGTTTTTGGAAAAATTGGATGCAAGCGTTTTAAATATAACGTTGAAGTGATCAAATGGATTTTGCATGTGGCCAATGGGGAGTGGTCCAAGTTTTGACTAGCCAATGAGCAATTGTTTGTTTTTTTTTTTTTTGGAAGGGGCATTATTAGGCATTATTCCCACTACACCACTTTTGCAATAACGCCCCATACTGACTGGGATGACACGTATGCCCCATGGTGAGGCATTATTTTTCTTAACCACTACGGGTGTTCTAATTGAATTATACTTTTATGAATACAATAATAACGTAAATAAAGTCCGTATTTATTCTAAAACTTACACTCTAACGTAATGAAATTTGATTTCTTTACCAGTTTTTTAGTTAAGCTTTTTTCCTACAAAGATATTCTCATTGAGCTCACAGTTTGGATATGAGAAAATAATCTTGTCACAGAAGAAGAGGGGCGATAATTGTCTCACAGAAGATGGCTAGCTGGAAATAGTCGCGATGGAGACAAATGGCCTCTCGTGAGCGGAGAATGATGATGGATTGTGTATCATTTAGGATTCTTTAAAAATGACATTTTTCGTGAGAAGTGTGAGAAGACATAAGAATTGACATGTAGACATCATGTTTTGGACTTGTGCATAATGTTTTGGATTGTTTTGGCAAGAAAAACACCAACTATAACAATTTAAGATACAATGCAATGAATTCTAGGCTTAAAACTTAAAACACCATGCCAAGAACATTAAGTAGTGTGTTTTAAGTGTTAAGCAGTGTGTTTTAGGTGTGTTTTAAATTTCATGCCAAATTGTTATGTTTGATGTTTTTCTTACCAAAACAACTCAAAACATCATGTCTAAGTCTAAAACATGATGCCTACATGTCACTTTCTATGTCTTCTCACAAAAAAAAGGTCTTTTTTTTACAGTATCCTCACCCGTGTATAAACTTGACTAAATAACCATGTTAATGAACATGTGTGATTTCATTACATTATACTTTAATCTATGTGGTCACCATCTCAGATATCTACCATTTTGCCCATAAAATGAGTACATTTGCGCATGCACAAATTTAAGAAATGACCCATTTCAATATGTCCATTTTTAACCTTTTCCTCTGTTTAAATAACATGAACAATATACTAATGGTTGATGCTTAATATTTATATAGCAAGTGTCATTGTTTAAATACAAAAGCCATTTGGGAGAAAAAAAAAGTTAATACCTGTTATATATAATTTTTTTTGGATAACTTATAACTTAATTTTACATCACTTTGTAAAAAAAGTTACACATTTGATTGCAGAGTTCACTTTTAACTTCCAATGTTTAAATTATGGACGGAAATAAATAAAGACTATCAAAACATAGCCCTAAGATAAGTACAAGAGTTAGAGAATTGCTAACCCTTTCGATATCCCTATTATTAAAATTTAGGAAAATCAATTAAGAACACCACTTCATCCCATCTCCATCCCCATTCGCATACCTCGCATCCTTGTATTTTTAGAGAAAATTAAAGTGAATCCCAATATTAGGAATGATGATTTTTAGTTAAATTATAGGGATGAGGATAAAGAATAAAATGTGAATGCTCTAATAACTACTAGTTATAACTCAAACTTATAAAAATTTAACGTTGTGAGATTTAACAGGCATTTTTCTATCACGGTTTATTTTTCCTTGAAACTTTACTATGAAGATTAAATTGTTTTTACCATGGTTGCAAAAGTCGCTAGGCGCTCTCTAGTCGGTCGATCGGAGAGTTGAGACTTGAGAGTACTCGGCCTAGGCCATGAGTACTCGGGGAGTACTTGGACATGGTAAATTATAAAGAAATTAGTTTTCGGAATTTAACATATGTTAAATAACATAAGTTTACTAATAATTATAACAAAATACGTGGAAATGATATTCATTCTTTAAAATAATAGGCATATAAATTAAATTTTATTTGTTTTAAAGTCAAACTCGGCTTGAGTTAACCTACTAGACCCGATTATGGCCAAAGTTGACCGTGTTTGATCGATTCCGAGTAATTAGACGGAGTTGAAGAAAGTCGTCTCGATAGCCTACCTTAGAGCGATTACTCGGAGAGTACTCAAACTTGAAAAGCTTGTTTTACAACCATGGTTTTCACATAATAATTATATAGTAGAAAATAAGTCATGAGTGTAGATGCTTATTTCCTCTCGTCTTGTCTATAATTTGGGCCTAATTTGTTGGAAATTGGTGATTTTTATATTACATATTGGGCATGCTAAAAGGTGAATTACTTTATGAAATGTGAATTAATAATTTATGACGATATTGTACAAACTGATTCATATGCCAAAGATACAATTATATTTAACTTTTGGGCCTGACTAATAGCAAATTTGCCTCAATACACCTCCAAAACTTCTCACTTGTGTCTAGGGCTGTTCACGAGCCGAACCGAACCGATCAGACCTTTGCTCGTGCTCGGTTCGTTTACAAACCGATCCGAACCGAACCGAGCGTTTTTTCAACCGAGCCAAAGTCGAGCGAGCGTCTTTCGATCCGAGCATTTTTCGAGCGAACGTCGAGCGAGTATCGAGTGTCGCAGAATAAACAAGGAAAGTGACGATGGGAGTGCTAGTTATTAGAATAAAGTGCAGTTTTCATCCATGATATTTCGTCCAATAGAACACAAGTAAAAATTTAACAAATAACAAGGAATACAAAAACACTCAACTAGTTCTATCGAGATTAACTAAGCGGGAAGATAAATCGTCGACCGATTCAAACATATCCTTGTTCTATCGGAAGTTTGAAATTGAATGAATCAATTGAAGCAAAACCCTGACGAGTTGGCGTATTGGCGAGTGGCGATAGAGAAATCGAATAACGATGGCCAATGGGGGCTTTGATATGTTCTTGCACTTCTGAATCAAATAGCGGGTTGAGACTTGAGTATTGATCGACGACGCTTCACATTTTAGTATTTGAAATTTTGACCCAATTACTCAAATGGACATTTAAGTATTGGATAGTGGACAATTGGTATTGAATTTCGATTCTAATTACTTAAAAATAAGCTCTATTTGGATCTTGACCAACCGTTGTTAATGTTGGTCTGTGGTCATTTCATTAAAAATGATACACACACAAACACAAATATATATGTATATATATATAGGGTTGAGTTCATTTCAGAACTCTATATATATATATATATTAAAAAATAAATCGAGCCAACCGATCCAAACCGAACTGAGCAGACCTTTGCTCGTGCTCGGTTCGTTTACAAACCGAACCGATCTGAACCGAGCATTTTTTTAATCGAGCTGAATCGAACGAGCAAATTTCGAGCATTTTCCGAGCGAGCATCGAACGAGCGTCGAGCGCCGAGCAATTTGAACAGCCCTACTTGTGTCAGCTTTGTGCAAGTGGTGTGAGAGATGTAAATATTAGTTTGTAATTAAAAAAAAAGACTATGGTGGTGTTTGTTTATCAAAAAAAGATCTACTCTGCGTCGCACAGATCACGCGCAGACATTGTTATCTGCACACTGTTTGTTTTTTCGAAAACGTTTCATTAAAAAACGTTTGCGCAAGCTCTTCTTGGTGCACACTTAACCCAACTACTTCTAAGATCTTCTAAGGTCTTGTAAGTGCAGTTCCTGTTGGTGGATTCCGCACACCTGTTGGTGGCTTTAGCTGAGTGAGATCTTAGATTAGGAGGCCTTACAAGTGACTTTTGTATTGTTTACAAAGAAAAGGGGGAGTAAAAATTTTGAAGTTCCTGTTTTCTTTGTAAATATAAAGCTTGTGCGTGAAATAGCTCGTGTGTGATGGAGTTTTTGTCACGTGTGTTTATGTTATTAATCAAGTGTTGACATGATGAAGCTGAATTCTCGGTTGATGACTAGTTGAAGATTGAGCCTTATTAAGTTGCTATTTAGAGTAGAGAAGATTAGTTCTGGTCTCGAAATAATGTGGGGCTTCTTGATTTGAGGGGAAGGTCGGAGATGAAAGCCATCGGGGATTCAGGGGATTCGTGAAGATAGGAGATTGATTCATGAAGATTCGTGACGAGATGAGATCATACATGAAGGGTTGAAGACTTTTGATTAAGATGGTGGATGTACTTTTACAAAGTTCAGTTTGTTATTAACTTATCGAATTGAGCTTCATGTCTTTGTGAAGTTTGAAGTGTTCAAGGTTGGGCATTGGAAATCCAATGTTTCTTTCTGCTACCGGTTAAGTTTGAAGACTAATGTATCGAGCGATATTCCTACATGTGGTTGTAGATCGGTTCGCGTTAACTTGATTCGGGAGTAGTTTGAGGGGGAGGATCTATAGTGTTTGATGTTCGATTCTTCGGGTTTCTTAAAGCGGCCTTAAGTGATCGTCAGCAAGTCTTTAATTAGAAGGGTTGAAGATCGCTGTGCTCTACCTAAAAGATCAAGTCTCAGCTAAAGTTGAAAGCATGCATGATATCATCAGTCAAGGGGGAGTCTGTAAGTGCAGTATCCGGTGATTGAAGATTATCGATGCCACACAGAACTGATGCAACAGTTAAGGGGGAGACTGTAAGTGCAGTTCCTGCCGGGTAACTGTCGCTTATCAGTTCTGGTCAACCAAAGCAGAAGTCCAAGTTAAAGTCAACGATAATGAAGAGTTCTAGACCACATGAAGACCATGCACTGATTAAGGGGGAGTTTGTTAAGGCACTTTGGGTGAAAAGTGCATGCCTTACAATTGTTAGGGTCTTTATTGTACATATCTTGGAACTTAGTCCAAGGTTTATCCTTGGACAATTTGTCCAAGTTTTGGTCTAGAACTTTGGTCAGGGGTTTGGTTTTTGTGTAAATTGTTTTGTCTGAGTTTTGTCCATAGTCTATATATATGTGTTGTATAGGATTAAGGCAGCAGAACAGAACGATAACGAGAGAAAGAAAGAAGCTTTGTGCACCTCTCCAGAGAGACTATGTGTTAGTGAGAGAAAGCTAGGTTTAGATCTTTGTGATCTAAACCAGCTTGTAGATGATGTATACTCCTTTGGTTTGTGTAATTTGTGATGACTGATTCATCAATAAAGAGTTTCATCTTCTACTTAATTCTATCTTGTTCATATTTTGTTCTTCATGTCTTGAAATCAAGTGCAATGTTTGATGTTTGTCATCGATCCGGTGCTTTCACAGGTCTACAGAGGGTTAAACACCACCACCCACCACCCACCACCACTGTCCACCGTCCATCACCACCACCACCGTCTACCACCACCACCACCACTTACCGTCCACATCCACCACCCCCACCACCACCCACCACCACCACCGTCTACTACCACCGCCTACCATCCACATCCAGCACCACCATCCAGCACCAGCACCACCCCCACCACCATCGTTCATACACCATCACCAATTTATTTTAGAAATCTACATACGTTAAAATACAAACAGTCTTCTTCTTGCAGAGGTTTGGTCCACCTCTTTTTTTACAGATGTGGTCCGCAGACTACAGACATTTTACCTCTAAAAACAAACAATACCATGTGTCATGGAACACAAGGGATGCGCGTGAAAGGGCCTACTACATAGGCTGACGGGCGTGGAACACATAGGATGACGGGTGTGTGCCATATTCTTGTTTCAATTACTTTTTAATTTTCAATTAATATATCAACCGACATTTTGCTTCCTCTCATATTTAAAAAAATATATCACTCACTTCACCATATTTCACATGATCATAACACATGTCTAGAACAAGTGTAGAAACACTCACTACCTACGTGGTGCTTTTTTCGCATTTCATGTGACTAAATAAATCTATTAAATTGAACAAGAGTCAAGTTTACCATTGAAGATGAACATTTATCTTTTCCGCTATGTCAATTATTAAGGGGTAGGGGCGCCTTGTAATCGGCCCCCATAACGAGTGATGGATAAAAAAAACCGCCGCCGACCACTTTTAAAACGCGTGGATCTTATAACGCGTGAAGAAATTGAGGAAGTTGAGGGAAATTGTTGGGTTGTTAGGGAATTTTTGGGTGTGGTGAGTGATAGGCATTTCCACTAAAATCCATCACTAGTGATAGATTGATGCTTAATGACATGGCGGAACTTGATTAGAAGTTGTGAGTGAGTGATGAGTGATAGACGCCCTTACCCCCTTAGACTAAGGGTGTTAGGAGTGGTGTCGGCAAAGGTGTCGGCAAAGGGGTTTGCCGCGCGGCAAACACCGCCGCCAACCGTTTGCCGATGCCGAAAATCAAGAGGGTCGGGGTGTGCATGCCGATGCGGGGACCATGGTTTCAAACGACATTATAGCCATTGGGGATTAAAAAAAATCATTTTTACCTTTTATAAATTAACCATTTCAAATCCATTTTCTCCAAAGATCACTCTCATCCATTTTTACCACATTTCACTATAATTTTCTCAAATCTTTTCAAAAAAATGGAAGGCTCAAACAAAGGTGAAGGCAAGAAAAAAAATGGTAGGGTCCGGTTCAAAGTTGAGGGCTCAAGATAAACGTGGTTCGTGCCGGAAACCCAAGAACAAGAGTTAGATGAGGATGAAGATGTTGCGGTTGAAGAAAATCTCGTGAACGAAAATGTAGCCGAACCAGAAAGAAAAGGAAAAGCGAAACGGGAAACTTGGACGCCTAGACAAGAAGAGGCGTTGGCAAAGGCTTTTGTTCACACTCGCTAGAAAAACGTTAGATCGCAAAAAAAATATGGATGGTCTTGTAATTTTTAGTTTTTTTTTTTAAGTTAGATTTTATTTAAAATGTAATGCTTTATTTTTATTTAAAATGTAATGCTTTATTTTTATTTATAAAAAGTTGATGTTTTTTCCATTTTATCTTAAATTAAAAAAAAACATAAAATAAAAAAAAAGTTTGCCACTCAACAAGTGTTTAAACCATTGCCAACAATTTTCAGAAAAGTTTAAACACTTTTGATTGATTGACATGACGCACTCTGATTGGTCGGTTTTTTGGTTTGCCACTCTAGGGTGTTTAACCACTCCTAACGCTCTAAGGGTATACGGTGTGGAAAGTGGTAAACCCACTTTACCAATTGGCAAACCAATGCCAACTTAGTTTGCCGAACACCATTTGCCGAAAAGGGGGCAAAATCGGTGAGTGGATGCCGATTTGGGAAGAGGGAGGGATGTGAGAGAGAGGGTATTGTGGGATGGGGTCCAATCCAATCTCAACCAATCACACCTTTTTCCTTTTAAAAATAGTTTACCACTTCACCAAGTGTCTAAACCATTGCCAACATTTTGAGCATAGTTTACCACTTTGACATGACACACTCTCATTGGTTGATTTTTTAGTTTACCACTCAAAGTGTTTAACCACTCCCTACACCCTAACCTCTAAACTTCAGGTAATACAAAAGTTTGCAACGTATCCTCTTTAACTAATATAACATTCACACTTTGTTACTCGGATACGTTCTCATAAAAGTAGCTTTTGGATAATTTATATGCTCAATTTTTTTTTGTCATGTGATGTTTTTTTTAAGAGTTAAATGCCATTTTAGTCCCCGTGGTTTGGGTCATTTTGTCAGTTTAGTCCAAAGGTTTCATTTTTTACCTGTGGGTCCAAAAAGGTTTCATCGTTGCCATTTTAGTCCAATGGGTTAACTTCATCTATTTTTTCTCTCAACAAAAAGGGCAATTAGGTCATTTTATATGACCGAATTATCCTTCTAGTTAACAGAATTACATATAAAATGACCGAATTGGCCTTCTCGTTAACAGAAAAAAAAATGAAGTTAACCCAGTGGACTAAAATGGCAACGGTGAAACCTTTTTGGACCCACAGGTAAAAAATGAAACATTTGTACTAAACTGTTAAAATGACCCAAACCACAGGGACTAAAATAGCATTTAACTCTTTTTTTAATCATAGTAGTTTTTGGATTATATAATTCAAGTAAGAGCTCCAGTTTTAGTCATACTAGTTTTTATGGTTTTGATCAATATAAACTCGTGTTGGTATCTTTTTAAGCATATCACGACTTTGATTTGTGTGTTATTTACCTTCCAGTTCCTATACCGAGTGGCGTTTCCGTGCCAATACCCTAACAAACTGAATCAGTACCGATTAAACTCTATGTTTTTTAAATGGTGTCATTAAAAAAGTTGTTTTATGGTACCATAAGGCGTAAGATATAGCAAGTGCCAGTATTGCATCGGTGTCTTCAATCGAATAATCTTGAAAAATGAGTTGTGCTCAAAGTAGAGTGTTTTTTGGTGTCATAATGAGCCGAATCGACTCTGACTTAACAACGTCAATACTAATATTTGTTTTATTAGAACTAGTATCATCATTCATTTTCACGGTGTTTTATCGATGTGTTTTTTTACCGCACCGTTCTAGCCTCGTAACAAACTGAATCGATACCGATCGAATTCCTACACAAGTCGCGGGTGACTTCAACTAGTTTAATATATATGATCCATGTACGTGTATGTATGAGTATCTTGGTTAAATTTGTAAAATATTACGTATGTATTAAAATTTCTGAATAATTGTATGGTGTGTGCCACACGTGTTAGCTAGTGAATGGAATAAGAGGCCACTCACGTGCCAGAAACTCTCTATAAATACAAGCACCCTTGGTGAATGGTCAAGCCAAAAAGGACTAAAGAATAGACAATCTCCCCCCACCCCTCAAAAAAGATTTATAATCCATCCAGTGCTCTCTTCTGTCACACGCAATTTCAATTTTTATGCTTAGTGTGTGCAACTGTGTGTTTCTTATTTAAAACAGAACAGAAGAACAGAACAGATTCTTCTTTTCTAACAATCTCTTATTATTATTTCCCAAAAGGGAAAAAAGTAGATAGAGACAGGAGTAAAATGGAGAGAGATGGTGGTGGTGGTGATAAGGTAGCATCAAAGTTCAAAAGGATTTGTGTTTTTTGTGGGAGTAGTCAAGGCAAGAAGACCAGTTATCAAGATGCTGCTATTGAGCTTGGAAAAGAATTGGTATTTTTTTTTTCATTCTTTTTTGGGGATTTTCAATCTGTTTTTCTTCCTATTTCTTTGGGGTTCTTGAAAAAGCCACTTTATGTTTTGAATCTTATTTTTTATCTTCTCTTTATTGCTTGTATGTATGTTAGTAAGATTTTGTTTAAAAACAAATACTTTCAAGATTCAGCAAAAAGCTTAATTTTTGTACATATTTTGTTCTTGAAAGATATTAAAGAGTGTATAGGTAAGGTAAGGTAATGCACTAAATATATAGTCTAACTAAAAAAAGGTTTTATTTATTTATTTATTTATTCACTAAATGAGGGTTATATAATATGTAGGTTTCAAGAAACATTGATCTGGTGTATGGAGGAGGTAGCATTGGACTAATGGGATTGATCTCACAAGCTGTTCATGAGGGTGGTCGCCATGTTATTGGGTATGTAATGTAATGGAGTTAATTATTTATTATTATGGCCTCAAAAAAGTAGTAATTTTTTTTACCCAAGATTAAACTAACAGAGGATGATTAAGGAACGGAATCAGTGTGTTTGTTGTTGGGTGATTAAAACTAACTTTTTGTCATGTTCTTGTCTCTCTTCTTCTTCTGCAGGGTTATTCCCAAGACCCTCATGCCTAGAGAGGTAAGTTAATCACATCATTTTATTACTTGTTTATTATTAATTTTAATTAGATTATTATTTTAAACTATTAAGAGTATGTATTGTTTTTGCTTTTTTTCCTTTTGTGGTGTCATTTTTCCTGAAAATTTCAGCCCTGTACAGTTAAGCTCTTGTACCTTTCTTCCTTGTCATTATATGAATATACATACAAATAACAAATACTTTTATACATGTATATGTATGTATGAGTATGTGTACTGCAAACCCTGTAAAATGCTGACTCTGTAAAAGATTATTGGAAGTCCACCATTCCTGCAACCCTCATCATTGCTTTACTGCCCAACACTCCATCATGAATGAAAGAGAAAGCCCTCTCTTTCTCTCTCTAGAATTACTAGTTTTATTAATATTTTTTTTTTTTTTTTTTTTGTTGGTTTGCAGTTGACTGGTGAGACTGTAGGAGAGGTGAAAGCAGTGGCAGATATGCACCAAAGGAAAGCAGAAATGGCAAAGCATTCTGATGCTTTTATTGCTTTACCAGGTTAGTATAATGTTGTTTCATAGTCTTTCACTACAATTTCATAGGCCTTTGACCATTAGATCAAAAGGGCTGCTGTTGCTGTTGCTTTTTTTTTTTTTTTTTTTTTTATATACTTTCATGAGCTTTTACTATGTAGTTAACATGAGGTGTGGCTAATATGATGTGAGAAAAAAGGATTACCTATAGGTGTGGGATAGAGGACCCACAATATTATAAAAAAATAATAACTCTTTAGGCTGCTGTGTGTTATTTTTTTGATAAAATAAAAGGGAAGCATAACATGAAATTGTTGTAAAAAATGAGATAAAATGAATGTGGTCTTATTACCTTTTTCTACACTCCATAAGCATGTAATGACAATAACATACAAAGCTTGGTCTTTTTTTAATTTACACACACATAAGTTAATTTAAATATGCTGCAATGTTTATTGATATGAAATTGTTAGCTTTGATTTTTAAATTGCAAGAAAGTAGTATATATGGCAAGTTGCTTCTTTTTTTATTCCAATTCTCTTATTATAGTTGATTTTCAAGAAAAAAAAGGGTGTACCTATTGGTACACTAAAATGCCTATATGCATACCAAAAAGGGCCTTTTTGTCCTATATGCACACCCTGCAGTGTCGAGCTATGGCCAAAGTGTGGCGTTTTGGTCCGGTCAACCAGACAAAAGACTGATGGATGTCTGACGGGTCTGTTGACCCGATCAAAACGCCGAACTTTGGCCGCGTTTTGGTCCTGTCAACCAGACAAAAGACTGATCGGGTATCTGATTGACAGGACCAAAACGCGGCCAAAGCTCGGCGTTTTGGTCCGGTCAACAGACCCGTCAGACGCTCGTCAGTTTTTGTCTGGTTGACCGGACCAAAACGCCGCAATTTGGTCACAGCTCGACACTGCAGGGTGTGCATATAGGACAAAAAAGCCCTTTTTGAGCAGACTATTTACACACCAAGTGTGCAAATAGTCTCCCAAAAAAAAATTTGGTTTATAATTATAAATTAAGGAGAGAAAAAGAAAGAGTTCTTGGTTTTGCCAATAACAACAGAGGTACAATTATGTATGCAGAAGGTACATTTGCTTTTTTGCAGAATAGAAGTCAAGTTAAGCTTTTGAGTCTATGATTATCATAACACACCAGATTTGGAAGTAAAATCCCTTGTTTTCAATAGATTTATTTATTTGTTTTTTTCCATTTTTTATTTTTGTAGTTTTGTGATCATGTAAAGAAATTGTATATGTTTGTGCAATGAAAGTGATTGTCATCTTGATGAATGATTAAACCTTACTTGTGTCATAAATATTGTTTGTTTGTTAGTTAGTTCATTTCTTCAACATTTATTATTTTCTGTCAAGTGTACAATCACCTGCTCTGATCCATTTAAGCCAATGGCATTGTTACCTTGCAATTGACCGAATTTAGTAATAATGTTCTCTTCTTTCAAATAATTGAAATTTACTATTTAAGCCTGTTTCTATCACTTGAACAAATTTTAGTAAATTTAATTTGGAAAAGAAAGAATTATAGATTGTAACATGAAATGCAGGTGGATATGGCACTCTTGAAGAGCTACTTGAAGTGATCACATGGGCGCAACTTGGCATTCATGATAAACCGGTAACTTTCATTTATCTATTATCTTGTATTCCAAAGCGAATAAATTTATAAAAAAAAATAAAAATAAACCAGCAAAGAATGATTAGAGCAATAAAAATTTTAAATCTTGCAGGTTGGTTTGTTGAATGTGGATGGATACTATAACTCGTTACTGACGTTCATTGATAAAGCAGTCGAGGAAGGGTTCATAAGCCCAAGTGCTCGTCATATCATCGTGTTGGCACCAACCGCTAAGGTTTTGGTTAGAAAACTTGAGGTAATTAAGTTACCAAGACCTTTGACTTTTTGAGTCAAACAATGTTGAAAGTAAACTGTTTGACTTGTTTGATTTACAGGAGTATGTGCCTTGCCATGAAAGAGTGGCTTCAAAGTTGAGCTGGGAGATGGAGCAACAACTTGGGTACAATGAGTATGATATTTCTAGGTGAGGTGATGGGTCAAAATCAAATCATATGGGTTGGGTCTTTTTCTTTTTTCTTTTGGATGACGGAATTTGTGGTTACTAACTTTGAAAGGGGTTTTGCTTTGATTAGAATCTTGGTGTGAAGGGGATTAATCTTCTTCTTTTTTGTAAATTATTGACTCAGAAATGATGTGGGAAACTCTCACTAATTTCTTCTCCTTTCCCATGCAACTTCAGTTCCTTTTGTAATATAAAAGTATTAGATGCAAGGGGATCAATGTTATGAAATTAGTTGTGACTTGACTGGTGATTTGTTGAATCTTTACCAAGTAGAAAATGAGATTGACCCATCTTACATTCACATTTAACAAATTATGCTTAACAAAAAGAACTAAGGGTTTTAAACCATACAACACGTTCTAGACTTTTATTAAAACTAACAAAATTCGATGGCCTTTAGATGAACCCTCTATTTATACTAATCAAATATTAACTCTACCTTGGAGTATAAGTAAACTCTCCAAATATTGGTAAAGTAGAATGTTACCCTTGCACGTTAATGCAGGGAGTTCCATAGCGGTATTAATATTTACATATGTGTCTAGTGTGTGTGTATATACACGTTGCTGCAGGGAGTTCCATAGCGGTATTAATACTTACATATGTGTCTAATGTGTGTGTGTATATATATATATATAACTTTATTTGTTTATAAATTGTAAAGAAGTAGTAATTTTCATGAACTTAAAAAAAAATCTGCACCTCAGGAAAAATTCTTGGGTCTGTCACTGCTGAAAACACATAAAGATATTAACTTTATGAATCATTGTGCCACGTAGGTCATGTTTTCATGCATAACCCATCCAAAAAAACCAAATTTGCATAGAAAACCATACCTTAATCGACTTCAAACCACACCGAGCCTAACTAGATCCAGTGTTCCCCTTCACTGCTTATGATAGAAATACCTTAGGGTGTGTAGAAAACTGAATTATTAATGATATCGAAACATACAAAAAACGGGCGGGTCAGTTTAATGATTTTCAGAAACCTGACAATAGTGGGTCAGTTATGGTTAACAAGGTTTACATACCAATTAGAACCGAACCGATTATATGTATTTTTAATATAACAGATTATACGTATATTTTTTTAATGCTATGTAATATACTAATATATAGAAATGTGTAATAACAATTTGTTCCATTGTCAAAAAATCAAAAACCAAACTTTCAGGCCCAATAATGCCCAATTATATTGTTTTGAGCTATATATTTTTAGCAAAGCCCAAATTCGAGGTTAACTGATCCACTATAACATTCAAAACTGATTAACCGAAGCCGTCATAACCGAACGATTATGGTTATGGTTATTTATTAAGCGACGTCTTGGTTATTGTTATGGTCTTGGGCCAAAACCGACCCATGCACACCCTAGAAATAACTTTCCCAAGTGATAAGCAACACAACTTTCTGATTCTCTCGCCAAATCGTGAGCAAGGGTGGTGATTACCTCCCAATTCGACTTTTCTCTCTTTCTCTCTCTAATATGGAAATCAAGATGTTGAGAATGAGGGCCTTAAGGTTTACTCTCTCTTATTAGGCCCGTGGGTGTGGTATACTGGATCTGGCCAAATCACCAAGGATAGCACCCCACTTCCGTTTCCTCAGCGCCAGGGGGGGGGGTGCCATTGATCTTTCGCCATCACACTAACGAGCGTTTTAGCGCGTTGTTCGAGGAATTTGGTCAAAATGACCGTTGGCAGCAGTCGTATATTATAAAAAAAATTCCTTACACACACACACACACACACACACACAAAACCAGTTACAAACTAAAACATGCACCAATTACAAACTAAAACACACACATTCTCCCCAATCATTTTTAATTAAAAAATGTCTTTCCACTCTTCATCCAGCTCTTCATCTGACGAAATGATCGGCGATATGCTTATCGCAGTGACGCATGAGGCGATTCCGTATTTGCGAGAAGAAGCCGAATCGTCTACAACGCGTACCAGACAAGCGTCTCTTGAACGAGATCGGTTAAGTGCTCATGAACATTTAACGTGCAGTTATTTTGGTGAAAATCCGTTGTATGACGAGTGATGATGTGTATTTTTAGTTTAACCTAGTTTAACTTTTTTACCATTGTATTTTTTTTTATTAAAATAATGAGTTCATGTTATTAAAATTAATATATCATAATAAAATAATGTTTAAATTTAAATAAAAAAAATGGAGGCTTTAAACCATTGCAAGTTAAAGGGAGGGGCTTTAAAGCCCCCTATGTGACATGACGCTGACGTGACGTGATAAAGCCCATAGGGGCTTTATAGCACACCCTCTAGCCTTATGTGTAAGGCTAGACGGGGCGTGGCGTCGTCGTCTCAATCGCCGGGGTGTGGACGTTGGGGACGTTCGCTACATGACAACCCCCCCCCCTCCCTTCTTCTCACACACACATATACATACAACTCATATGTATAGATTTTAGGCTCATCCACACATTTCCTTAGTTTCATCCCCTTTGCCCCATCTTCACACCCATCCTACGTGGCGAGTCATCCACCAAGGATGATTCTCAACCATACCGTCAGATCTGATTACCAATTTTTACCATTCACAGGCGTCTCAAAATAGTTAAGCGTTTCCATAACAAATTCACAAATTTGGGGTGCTACACATGGAGATTACACCAAGAATTTCATTATTCCAATCTAACGAACTCATGCCTATTTTTAATTTTGTTATGATCTCCTCCATAATTCTATCCGTTGGATGTTTTGCCATTCCCCCTCTTCCATAATATAACCATATTGTTACCAACACAATCGATTGCACCATTTTTATATACTTTTATCTTCTTCAAACTTCTCTCGGGATTCTATTTGTTTGGCTGGCAGATTCGATGACGAGTTACATTTGTTAAATGTATCCACGGTTTTGTGATAGTGATATATATCTAAAAAACATTCATCATTCAATGTATATGATAAGAAATTTAAGAAATACCCATTTTTTCTCATGTCCAACTTTAAGTTACTATCTAAAGTGCTTTTTTTCACGAAAAAAGAGTTGAATAAAACAAAATTTTATTCAATTCAAAATTTTTAACCTTTCTTGGAATAAAAAAGTATATAGTTTATTCAGTTTACAATAATTGTCCTTGTCTGTAATTATAAAAGCAAAGTTCCAATATATACATGTTGAAAATGAAAATGTTTAGAAGCCTTAAATATATAATAAGATGCACACTGAAGAAACAAAAGTTTTTGGGAAAAGTTGGCCACCATACGAAACTTGTGTATCTAATCACCATGATTTAATTGTATTTTTGTGATCAGTGGCGAAGTATAGAAGGGGCGGGGAGGGGCGCCGGACCCCCCGAACTTTTCGTTCAATAGTGTTATATATGTAGTTTTCGTATAGAAATTTTTGGGTATATACGTTTTCAACCCCCCGGTTCTAT
The DNA here is from genome assembly GCF_002127325.2 of Helianthus annuus. NCBI lineage: Eukaryota > Viridiplantae > Streptophyta > Magnoliopsida > Asterales > Asteraceae > Helianthus > Helianthus annuus. The sequence goes on along the minus strand of NC_035446.2, from coordinate 153,957,600 downwards.
AGAACTTTTTTGGTATATACGTTTTTGACCTCCCCGTCATTCGGGTCAAGCTTCGACACTGTTTGTGATGTGTGTCTGGGTGTTTAGTTTTTCCTATTGAAAGTGGAAATGTTCATATTTATAAAATATAAAAGTATGATAAAAATGTCATTTGATAAATGTGTCATTTTCGTTGCATGGATTGAACAGAAAACTAATAAACAGGAAAAAAGTATGTATGTATGTAGTAGACATGTTTTGACCAAATTACAACAAGGTACAAAGTTGGTGCTAAGGTTTTAGCCAAATACATCAACAGATTCTTGATTGGACCAATGAATACAATCTCCAATCTTATGCCTCCTAGTTTGTCTATAGAAAGATATGACCGACCTTTTGGGACAATATGATGTTTAAACATGGACCCATTTTTCTACTATTGTTCAATATCTGCGCTGGTTTCGTTATATAGAAGGCCAGTTTATTTATTACAACAAGTGTTGACAATGACGCTTGGAAATTGAGCAACAAGAATTTGAAAGTTGAAGAAAAAACACTTATATTTGTTACCATAAAAATAGCAGTATGTAAGATAAAATAAATAAATAACTTGTATCTTACCATGTAGAATTTCTATCTGTTATCGTATATAGTAGTTTAATTAAGCAAGTTATTTCTTTATTCCTTGAAAATTGTCAAATACCTTAAAAAAATACATACTTGCAACTTTCTAGCTTATTAACACTTTAATTCATCAGAATCAAGGAATGTGACACAAAGTCACTAATTGGTTGGTAAGAAGTCCATTTTTGAGGTAATGATGAAAGTCAATTCGGATTAATCTTCTAACTCTTTAGATCGTGTGGTACGGGGCTTGGGTTGGAGTGTGGGTTGGGGGAAAACGCCCAAGCCATCACTTTAGGTGGGCTTGGGTTGGGGCGTGGCACAAGGGACGGGGGTTTGAAGCCAGGCGTGGGGCGGGTTTAGCAAGGTGACATGGCGGGCTCTCAATGGCCAATTCAAACTAGCTGTTGGGGGCATTTTTTAAAAAAAATTTTCCTTTATAAATAAATACCTTACCATATTTAACATTTTTCTCACACAATATCAAACACATAAAACACAATCTTGGCATCTTGCCATGAGTTCTTCAAGTTCAAGTGTATCGTCATCATCATCTGACGATGGTGCGGAAATATTTCTACAAACGATCACGGCGGTGGTGAAAGCTATCGTGGAAGACGAAGACGACGAATAATGATAGTTTTTTATTTTGATAATTATTTTGTATGTTTATGTAGTTTTTAATGGTTATATATATATATATATATATATATATATATATTAAAAAAAAACTGATGTGGCTTGGCCACGCCAGTCAAGCCACGCCCACCATACCCCATACAGAATGGGTTTGTGAATTGAGTTTTCAAAGTTCCACGTGTCAACCCATGCTTCAAACCCCCGCCCCACCATTCCCCACGTTCTTATTTCTTTAAATCTCCTTTCTTTAGGGTGTAGGGTATAATGTGCGGGGAGTGGGAGTCACCGATCGGTGACTATACCCACTTGATTGAGTTATACGGTGAGTTGGAGAGAGTGTACCAAAATTGGTGTGTAGTCACCGAATGTGAGTGATGGAGTGATGAATGAGAGAGAAAGAGAGAGAGGGGAGAGAATAACCAATCAATTTTTTTTTTTTAAACACCCAAAAGTGATTAACCATAATCCCTGATTGAGTGAAAAATGAGGAGTGAAATGGAGAGTTGACATGTCATAATATTATTGGGTATGATTTCACTCAATCACCCCTAGAGTGATTAACCATCTCAATCACCCTAGAGTGATTAACCATACCCTCCACCCTTATCTTTCACTTTTTGGTAGTTGTGGTTATGTAATCCGTGAAAAAAGAAATGAGCATAATAATTTGTCATAAACATTTTGTCAAACACTATTAAGGAATTTGATTAACTTCCCATAATCTCTCCAATTCGTTAAAACATCTTGTCATCGATTTTATGCTCTAAAATTATTATTAGATGATGACTAAGACGTTTTAAAATTTTAAGATATATGGGTTGTTAGACTATGGGGAGTGGGGCGTCCACCCCTACCCAAGAAGCCCCTCACACCGCCCCGCATAGGTGTTCCAAGAGGCAACCACCTCCAAGGCGTCTCCCACAAGACGCCCAAACTTTTTCTTTTCCTTTCTCATCCACCAATCAAAAAACCTCACTTTAATAACCAATCATAACTCTTTCTTGGGCATCTTGAGTTGCCATGAACACCACCCCCATTTTTTACCCAACTACCTCTATGATGACGTGGCGACACATGGCGCAAGTCGCCCCCTTAAAAGATGCCTCACTCTCTTCAGTCTTAGTTGATTTTAAATAAGCAGTTTTTCATTAGATTTGAACTATGTGATAATCTAAAACATCTCTTTTAGACCATTAGAGGCAAGCATGTAAAGCCAATTCTCAATTCATTAACTAGCCCCAAGTTCACACATTCTCCTTAAGTATTCATTAAACTAGCTATCATGAATGAATTGTTGTACATAACCTCAAGCACAAGTGCAGTATAACTCACTAGGGGAAAGGGAAGGTTCATTGGTGAACACTAAAAAAGTGGAGAACAGCGGAGAACCGACTCAAACGAACTCCGATTGGACTCATTCCAGCGACGTTGGAACCGGCTCGTCGAACCCTAACTGAGATCTCTTAACCCTAAACCCTAAATCCTAACTATTAAACTCTAAACCCTAAAGCTAAAAAATAAGGCTAAAACCTAAGTTAAACCATAAAATCTAAACTATAAACCCTAAAAGCTAAACCTTAAAGGCTAAACCCTAAAGCTAAACCTTAAACCCTAAAGCTAAACCCTAAAACCCAAACCCTAATATATTTAGGGTTTAGGGGTCATGATTTAGGGTTTAGGGTTAACAGATCCTAGTTAGGGTTCGACAAGACGGTTCCAACGCCGTTGGAATGAGTCCAATCGAAGTTCGTTTGAGTCGGTTTCCTACTATTCCCCACTTTTTTAGTGTTCCCCAATAAACCTCACACTAACTCACTAATAATCAATCAGGATACCGGTGGTTTTAATAGTTTTCTCTCTCTCTATCTAACCAACCGTCGCCGGTGTGCTCGACGGAGTTGCTCGTCGGAATAGCGCGAGAGGTCCCGCTTTCCATCTCCTGGGAAGTTCCGGTTGCACCTTTCCTTCTATCTCGACTCGGCGGCTCTCCCACTCGCAACTGGGTCGGTCTTTTCTGCTGTCTTGGAATCGCTTCATCCTCATTCCCCTTTTTTCCCGCAGTGGTTCCTGGATTCCTTCGGGGCTTAGTGGGTCTGATATTGATCGCGGCTATCTGAGTATAGTTAAGCTAGATCGGTTCGAATTCCATTAACACCTTTAGGGTCGGGGTGCTGCTGATTCGTTTGTTTGTCTTGGTGGGGAGGATGAATGCTTCGTACCATGGGAATTATGGGTTCCCACCCGGTGGACGTCCGGTAACGACGTTCTATATCACAAACTTGCCAGAAGGAGTAACTAGAATGGTGTTATGGAGAGCTTTTCAGTCATACGGTGTAGTAAAAGATGCGTATGTAGCAAGGAAGAAGGATTCCAGGGGGAATCATTTCGGGTTTATTCGTTATGAAGGGGTTCAGGATGTCATGGCAACGTTACGTAACATGAACAAAGTAACAATACACGAAGCAAAAGTGAGTGTCTCCGTGGCAAAGTTCGACAAAAATCACAGGTCCTTTCAGCAAAAAAATTTTTCAAATCGATATCATGGGCAGGCACCAGCTAAAGGTAATATGTATGTGCAAAGGAAACCTATTTTTGAATACAAGCCGGTGAACCAGGGGAGATCGTTTTCAGACGTAGTAAAAGGAATAAGGGAGGAACAGGTGAAGATAAACAAGACAGTTGTGACAGGAGAAAGGATCGCGGTATACCCGGACCACTGCATGATTAGGGCGGTGATCTTGGAACTGAAGGATATCCCAGCTCTCTATGAGATTAGGAGGGCGTTGGATAAGAGGGGATATGGGGAGTACCCGGTGTCGTACTTAGGAGGGTTGAAATGTATGGTTGTCCTTAAGGAGAAAGGCCAGGCAATCGGATTAACTATGAAAAACGGGGAGGAATGGGAGAAGATAGTTACATCGGCAGAACTTTGGAAAGGTCAAGATTTAATTTATGAACGCCTGTTATGGGTTAGAATCAACGGGGTCCCAATCCATCTCAGGGATGCGAAAACGTATAATGATATTGGGGGATGCTTTGGGAGAGTGGTGGGGTTGTTGGAGTTTTCCTGGAATGACAATGATAATTCGGATAATGGGTGTTGGGTAGTCACGGAGAATGGGAAGTTCATTGAAGAGGAAGTCAATCTGCAATGGAATGACAAAGAATATAGGGTCTGGGTTAGAGAAGAACAGAATTCATCTCTGAAAATGGTGATCTCGGAGCTGTCGATTGAAGGCAAGGAATCACCGGCGAAGACATCAGGATCGGCAGCGGCTCCAGCCGATGGGATGGAAGAAGGGGAAATTCGAAACGATGCAGTTGGGGGAGAGAATGCGGAGGATCACGCGTGGGGAACTGAACCGTCAACACCCATGCACGAGGTGCATGGGAAACAGGAGAGAGAAAAGCTAAATGTGGCGGCTGGCATGTACCAACACATTAATGGGGATGGGGAGACCTGGTCAACACGGAACGTGGAGGCTGGGAACCAGGAACAAGATGTTGATTTGGGCCCAGGCCCAAACACTAAGTCAAGGAAGAGGCCAAGGAGGAACAGAAGCCCACAAGACATGAGCCCGTATATAGAGATACAGGAGGACCCGTCTCGTTCCCACATAAAGAATCTAGAAAGGTCATTTGACCTTAATAATGAAATGGCTTCTGTGGACGTATGTATCGGAGAGGAAGAGAGACCAGACACCTGCACGTCAAAGATAATTCGGAATGATGAACCAAAGGAGTTTGGGGGAAAAGAAGGTTATGCTGGTGGCAGGGGGCCGGAGGCCACAGTTACGGTTGAAGACGGGACCTCAGTGATGAAAAGTTGGCCTGATGAAACAGCCGATACGGTGGCAATTGGATCTTCACTTGGCTTCCAGTTGGGAGGTTATGAAGAACAGGTTAGTGTTTTAATTGCTGGTGAAAAGAATGGTCCACAATGAATTACATGTCTATTAATTTAAGGGGGGTCAGGGACCAAAGGAAAATTGATTGGATTAGAGGACTAAAAACATCACATGGAGTTCACCGTTTAGCAATCCAGGAGACGAAATTGGGGGGTTTTCATGAATTTTCTTTTAATAAAATTTGGGGAAGGTCGAGGTTCGAGATGTCACTAGTAAACGCAATTGGTAGATCAGGGGGGTTAGCAACCTTATGGGATCCGACAGTCTTTGAATGTAATGAAGTTATTAGAAGTCAGAGATTCATTTTAGTACAAGGTAGGTTAAAGCACACAGGGGAGTGGTTAAATATTGTGAATGTATATGCTTATAATGATCCGTTTGAGAGAAGATTACTGTGGGAAGAGCTGGGCACTTTAAAACAGGCTTTACATGGTATGTGGGTGTTTGGAGGGGATTTTAACGACGTTAGAGAACCGAGCGAAAGGATGAATTCTGAGTTTGTGCCTTTAAATGTTGCGTTCTTTAACAACTTTATAGAAATGGCTGATTTGGTGGAGTACAATATGGGGGGTAGAAAGTTCACTTATCACTCCGATAATGGACTTCACAAGAGCAAGTTAGATAGGTTTTTGGTGTGCAGGGAATTTCAAACCAAATGGCCAAATGCTTCGCTTGTGGCACTATCGAATATGGTCTCGGATCACAGCCCAATCCTCCTATCGACCTTAGTACAAGACTTTGGGCCAAGCCCAACAAGAATTTTTAATTCTTGGTTGATAATGCCAGGGATGCTGGAGTTTGTTAAACAGTCTTTGAACAGTTTTATCTTTGATGGGCCGGTTGACTTGGGACTGGCGGTAAAACTTAAATGGATAAAGTTCAAACTAAAAGACCAGGTCAACGTATTAAAAATGGAGAAAGAGGTGGTGTATAAAAAGAAACTGGAGTTACTGGAGGCTTTGGAGGTACAAGCTGAAGAGAGGGTCTTGTCATCGGAGGAACTCACCGCTAGAGCTGAATGCAAGAAGGCTATTATGGAAATGAATAGGGTGAAGACGATGGATTTAAAGGAGAGGGCAAGGGTGAAGTTGTAACATCCGTCAAATTGGATTCTCAAAATCCGACCCATTTTGAAATTCGGATCCTAATCTCGAAACCTTGAAAGTTTTTTTTTTTTTTTTTTTTTTCACGAATCTAAATAATTGATGAGAGATTTCATTTAGTTATTTATTTCTTTTGTAAAAAAAAAAATTAACTTAGTTATTTAATTTAATTCATTTAAAAGTTTATATTTATAAGCTAGTTAGTTCCATTAGTCTTTAGAAAGGGTTTTAAGGTTAAATAGCTTAACCAAGTTAGTGTTAGTAAAGCTAAGATAATTAATTAGCAAGGTTGAGGGACTACCTTGTAACCTTTTAAAACCTCTAAACTAAGAAGGAAAATATATAATGAGATCTGCTTTTGTTTTAATGGTTGCCGCCAAAACACATTCACAAGATGGCACTTATTTCCTTTGGAACTCACACTGATTTTCGGTAAGTGATACGGTGCCGCGTTTCCATTTTGTTCACGAACCTAGACTCTTTATTACTCATGCAATCAATCATACTCTATATAAAACCGGGACCTATCGCCACTCCCCTCACAGCCGCCCTATACTCGACACACTCTTACCACCTCCTCATCTTTGGACTCTTCACACAAGTCCCACAAATCACTGAAGTTTTATACAAGCTTACGTTTGAAAACCCTTTGCAAACTTGTCGCCCAAAGCCACCTACCTTCCCTTTTGGACAGGATCGCTAATTGATCGGGATTTAATCCCGAATACGCGTGTTTCTCTGTTGGCTATCAATGAAGAACCTACCCCAAAAATCACGACTTCATAACATCACATAGCCTGTCTCGACAATCGCACCCTCACTACACTTTTTCATATCACCTACTCAGCCACCGGAACCCATCAGAAAACCTCCTAGTCTCGCCGGAGAAGAACTTCTGCGTCGAAAGACGAAGACGTCGCCGGAACCGAAACCCGACTCGACGTGTTTCGTTACGTATATGCTGCTTTTATAACAAGGAAGAGGAAGCCAAACGGAGATCACAACGGGGACTCGGCTCGACTCGTTACGTCGGAACTCACAACATCCTTTTGTTTGGTATAATTTTCTTTATTTTCTTGTTCCCTCGATTTAGTCCACCGTTAGAGTATACTAACTTTGATTTTAAACACCGAAGGAATCCGACGTCGTCGGAGAAGACGACCGGAGTGTCGTCGGAGTCCCAAGCCTTTTGCCTGTAATCGGAGGTTCGCCAGAGTAAATCGAGACGCCAACGGGATTCTAAGTTCGCCGGAGTTCACGTCGTTTCGTTCACTAGCTCGGTATACGTTTCTTTCAAACTCATTTCACATACGTTTCATATAACCACAAATATAAACTAGTTAATAGGAACTCTTGATTTTCTTTTATGGAAGTAGTATGGAGAAGACATAACAGTTCATGGAGGAAGATGGCAAATGAAACTATTATAATATATATATATATATTTTTTATTATTATATTTCAATTAGAAAGTCATTTTGTTATTATTTAATGATATCATATTTCTTTTCTTTTTTTTTCTTTTTTTTTTTACAATAGAAATTTATAAATACAATTACTTTTATATTTTTCATTCACGTAAAGATGAATAAACAAAATTTTGATTTTTATTCCTTTTTTTTTAATTCTTTCAATTATCATAAAAGAATATAGATATAAGGTCATAAACCAAATGAAGCTAGTTTACAAATTAGGAATATTATATTCTTTTTATGTTAACAAGACGTACATGCATTTTTTCATATCTAGGATAATCGCTTTGCTCGTTCCTTTGGATTTTCTTAATTCTTACTCGTGCGCAACCAATGTGAGTATACTCGATCCCTTTTTCCCTTTACACTTTGGGATGCAACATCTCTATATATATATAAATGAGATGTGATTTGGGCTAGGTGTCATTGAATTTGGGGCATTTTTGCTGATGTGGCAACCTCATTTTTGGAGTTTAGGAGGGAATTCTCAAAAGCAATAAGCTTTCACGATTTGAACAAAATGGAAGCGGGATCCGGACTGTTGTGGGTCGGGTTTTCCATTTCCGAATTGACTTGGATCCCTTATATTTCTTTTTTTGAAAGCTTTCTTCCTCTACACATCAGATCTCCTTCGTCTCTACCATCACCCTCAAAACCCTAGCGGCGCATATGCATCATCTTCAGCAAATCCACACATCTTCTTCAGCAAATCGAACGATAGTGATTCTCATGTTACCTTTACACCACCGATTCTGTAGATTTGAGGTCTCAATGGAAACCCTAATGTTTTCTATTTTCAAATAAGTTCTGTTTTAGATTTGACGACTCTTTTTATTGTTTCAATTAACAGTTATTTTTCTTTGGTATTCAATTTATACAGTTTTTATTGGCTTTCTGTGAAAACGTATGTTTTTTTTATTATGCTCAAGTTATACGGAATTACGGATGATAGGCTTTGGTTTTGTGATCCGTGTATCGTTTGTGTTCATGTGGTAATACATGATTATATTATGATTCTAGATGTGTTTATAATAGATTGAAGGCATTTAAAATTTGGTTTTGTGATCCGTGTATTGTTATATTGTCAAAGTTGTATGTATGCATTTAAAATTTGTCTAAAATTTTCAATCGAATGAGTTTGGGCTTCGGATTTCATATGAAAGCTTATATGGTTGTCCAGTCTATGACATATTAATGGTGTTTTCAGATGCAGTTACCCGAGATTTCGGATAGTAGATCAGCAAACTAAAATCTGGATAAAGATTTGTTTTTTCATCTAGAAACGCTGAAAATGACGGTGAGAGAGTCTGTCGTTGTTCTACGATTTTAGAGGTGTTTGGTATTGTGTTTTTTAAAAGTGATTATCTGATAAGTCTGTCGTTATTTTATTTACGGTTTTGGGTTTTTGATCTAACGATCAGAATTCACGTTTGCAGCAACGTTTTGGGGATCGATGAAGGAAGATTATGTAGCAATTAATCCTCCCAGTGGTTTTCAAGGTACATCTTCTGGTTAGAGGTGCACAAAACGGGTCCAGGTATGGTCAACGTGGGTCAAAACCAGTTGTGCTGAACCACATATATGTTGGTCTATCCAGGATCGGTTTGGTTTCAGTTTATGTCCAACAGAATTAAGAATAAAGAGTTGTAAATTGGGAATTGGTGTATATCGAGTATTTAACAAGGTGCATGCTAACCATTGTTAAAATAATTGGTGGCATCACTGCAATATAGTCCTAGAAAAGTACACGTACTTACAATCGTTACTTCGAGTGTTATGTTTTAATTTAGTTCTATAATATATTTATATAATATCAGTAATCAACCAATGTGTGCGTTACCCGATTGTGTACGTTGTGCTGGGTATCTGTATTGTGCATTATGTTGCTGTTCATTTTGCTTGATCATTCATGACATAACCCTAACCTTTCACTCAAATTATCACTGAATTGCATCATTTTATTCTCCCATATGAAATACACTTTCTATTCATGTCTTCCAGTCACGGAGGGCAAAGTATGATATGTATTTTGAATGTTTGAAGGACCTAAGAGTTTTAATTTCTACTGTTCATTATAAGTTATAATTTATAACTTACTGAGAGTGCTGAAGGAGCACGAGCAACTCCATCAGTTGTTTATTTCATGATCAAGGACAGAACTGAGGTTGTGCATTTGTCTGTCAGTACCAACAGTAGACAATCCACTTATTAGATATTCCCTAATTGCCTAATTGAAGTTTGTGATAAAATGATATACTTTGATATTTGAAATTAGTTTTTGACGTAGAAGTTAAATTGTCTCAGGGCTTTTGTTTGATTTGACTTGAACATTTTTTTTTGCTTGTGAACTTTTCATGTGTAGGTTGATGGAATTGTGGATAGATATCGACATATGGTATTGAGATGCGGGTAAGTTTAGAGTTAAGACAAAAGAATTAGGGAGCATTCTCTCAATTTTTGGCTACACAGGTATGTAAATTTATATCAATCATTGTTTGTTACTTATATTGATTATTGATCTTTATGTTGAGCATTCTCTCAACTTTTGTTTTCACAGTTTATATTGTAGGTTTTTTTATTAAGTTTCTTATATTAATTATTGATCTTTGTATATTTTTAACCAAAAAATATCATGACAATTTGAAATAAAAAGTTATGAATTGGGTCAAAATCAAAAGTTATACATTGGATCAATTCGAAAGGTAAAAAAACGTAATACTTAAGGGGCACAGTTTTAGAATTTGCTTGGGGCCTCCAGAAGTCTTGAGTCAGCCTTGGTCAAAAAGTTAATTAAGATTGAGCAGGTATGATTAATTATGCTTATATGGTTTTGTATAACTTTTTTATGATGTCTTTACCATTTCCTTATAAATATGGTAGGCTCCATCTTCATTTCTACAAGCCATGGAAATATATGTAAAAGAACCACTCCGTGCTTCTAATTTCGAAAAGACCTGGTAGGATATCTCTAGCAATTCCTAAATCTACAAGTTTGGAAATTCTAATTAACTTTATGAATTAAAGCGGGTGATTAATAGTTATGGTTCCTACATTTAATGTAAACTAAAGAGCCCTCTAAACATTTTGGTGTGCCATAATGTATATAAATATCATTTAAATGTCCCCTGTAGCTGTTAAAAATTTACTACGCCTTGAAGCGCCGGTGCTTTTACAACACACCTTATATATGATTTTTTTATTGTTTTAAGGTTTGGATTATGTTTCCAGCCGATAATATGTATTTTTAATGCGTCATATATGGTTTACAAAATTTGTTTTTTCAATGTAATGAGGTTAAGGAAAAGATGTTTTAGTTGTTTAAGGATTATTTGTTGATAAAAGGAAGTAAGTGATTTGATAAAATTGTTTGTTCTGTTTATTTTTAGGGAGAATTGCATATTTCCCCTTATAAACTCATCTCAATTGCATATTTACCCAACCCCATTATAAAACTGCATATATCCCCTTCTCCATCAAAATGACAAAATTGCCCCTTTCAAGTTAACACAATCTGAGATAAAATTACAAGGTAGATCAAGCGGCGACTGTTCAATCCTTCTTATTCGGATCTCCTTCTCCTGGCGATGAGTTTTCTATCGGAACTGGCGATTACAATCTCTTGGTTCTCCACCTTTCTCGGCGTCGGCGATTACATCACGCAACCCGACTCGGTTTGTTTTGATCATGCTGCCCAGATCATCTTCTTTTCGAAAACCTTTTTGAAATTGTTTTTAGGTTTCATTGCAAGATGGTCTTCCTGATCCTCGAAAAATAGGGATTTTGAACTCTAGCGGTTGTTTGGTCACTACAAATGGTCTTATAAAACTATTACAGAGACACTAGAGTTACAAATCCTTAATGGTGTGTTCATGTTTGCAATTCTACTACTGCTCTGAATTCATAAACCAATTATTGACCGAATATTAATTACCTCTAATATAAAGTCAGCCTTTAATTCAGTTTCAGTGTTTGTTTTGGTTCAAAATTCTACCTTTATAGGCTTCATATCCATTGAGTTGTTGATCAAGACTGATACGTTGTCAATTAGTTGTTACCATAATGTGTTAAAACTTTGATATTTACTTTTGCATTTTGGAGAAAAATTCATGTAGGCTAAATGAAGAAATCAAATATTTACGAGCAAAGCCACTGTTGCTTTCTTTCATTTGTGATATTTGTGATTTGTGAATGGTGCTTCAGTTCATGGCTATGCATATATCTTATGTTTGATATAGTTTATTTGGTTCGTCTGATCGCTTTTAAATCAGATATACATATGTTTGTTTTGTATTAGTTGTTATTTTTTTTTGTTTTACGTTTTTTTTTTTTTTTGTAAATCTGCAATTTTTAGGTTTTAGTAAAACTAAGGGTAAAATAGTCAATCTATAATTTAATTTTTATAAAATAAATCACAATGGGTAAATTTGCAATTTTATTAGTTAATGAAGGGGAAATATGCAATTTAAATTTAGGCTTGGGTAAATATGCAATTAAAAAGATTTTCAAGGGGAAATATGCAAAAAACCCTTATTTTTATGATGTTTGTTATTTATTATTGTTAACTGATTGATTAATTTGTTATGTGTATTATCTATATCTATATATATTAATAAATGAAAAGGATTTGGGCCATGTGGCATGTGATGGTGGAACCATTTGCTGAGGTGGCATGTTATGGTGGAGGATTTAGGTGGGAAGCAATTATACACAATGTTGCTAATATCCACGCGGGATCCGAATAGGATTCGGTTCGACCCAATAATCCAAACGGATCCTTTATACATCGTTCTTTTACTCATTCTTCTCTATGACGCTTCCACATTCCACAAACCCTAAAAACCAAAGTTGCTCATCATGTTATTTGGTTCAGTAATCCTTCATCAAAATCTCAAACATGCTTCTTCCGTTTCTCTACATCCACTGCCTGTCACTCTGCTTCCCCTTAACGCCACCACTCCGATCAACTTCCGGCGATTAATCTTTCACCGGTAAATGTTCCAACTTTCTTGATTCTTTTCATCTTTACATATATCATGCATTTGATCAATACCCATGTATTTTTTTATCACATAACTTAATCAAAGTTCGATCTTTCTTTATTTTCAAGCATTTGATCAATACCCATGTGTGTTTTTTTATCACATAACTTAATAAAAATTCAATCTTTCTTTATTTTCAATTGTTATTTGTTCATGCCATAATGCCTGCATCGTTAGAGATCACAACAGCAGAGTTCTTACAAGTATGTATCTTTTTATCCATTAATAATTCTTTTCAACAATTGAACTATATAAAGTTTATTAATTGGAGTGTTAACAATTTAATATTTGATTTTAGGGTTCAAAAAGTTGTAAACTTTACTTGCCTAAACCCTTACCAAAGAGTAGAAATTCCCATTTGCTGTTCGGTTCGACTCACTGTAAAAGAAACAGTTCTGTGAGAGTATGCAGTCAAGGTGTTCGACGAAATGCGTCTGACAAAATCCGGGCTGTGGTGTCGGTGGACTCGCAACAGTTAGGTAGTGTGGATGATTTCGAAGCCGAAAAAGTGATTCATTTTTTCAGAACTCCGTTGATTCAAGATAGGGCGATGGATGAGTTGCTCAAGTCGGTTCAAACAAAGATATCGGATAAGACTGTCGGGTTGGAAATCGAACAGTTTATAGGAAGTAAGTTTGTTAAGCTGTTTTAAAATATACTTACCTTTTTATGAATTGAAGTTGATTTAAAGGTGTTTTTTTGCTCCTAATAGCACCCTGGAACTACTATTGTCACCGACAATGTAACTTCAGATGGGCTTACAACATTCATTGAGAAAAAAAAAAAAACTAGGTAAGAAATGGATTCATGTGTTTTATTTGATTGTTGGGTGTCTGTTTGATCATTAAACTAAGTTTTCTTAATATTTTTTTATAGATACATGGACTAATTTAGATTTGATGATGTGCTAAGAGTTTCCAAATACTTACATGGGGAAAACACTATCGTTCAAATGAGGGTATAAAAATGTCATTGATGAAGCTATTCGCCTGGTAAGGCTCAAGATACAAAAGTTAGTGACTTCATTAAAACAATAAAATCTTAAAACATGTTTAAAAAGTCTATTGTCGCATTGACTTGTCTTCTTTTACAGAACTCTGTTGGTGAGGAGTTACATTTGGCTATTGAGACCATTGGCCATGGAGCACTTAAGGAGAATCATTGGCTTAATGCTGGTGCATATCTCAAGGTAGGTATTCTTTGTTTTAGATCTACCAAACACGTTTTCTTTTGTCAAATGTTGAGTGTTAGTAACGTTTGTTTTGTCTTTATTGTACTCCATTTGCAGGTCAACCTAGCGGTATTAACATTTTGACCGATTTGGTAGATGAATTGTAGGAATCGAGTGTTGTTGTTGAGCTTAGATTACCAATAGATCAAAATCATTCGGATCTTAAAGGAGGGTATGCCAATTTAGTATTTTATAAGTTGCATAATAATTACTACATATACCTTAAGAAATTTTACAATATTTAAGTAGTTTGTTTATAGATCTTTTTGTGAATATGGTGAAGCAGTGTTGAAACATTTGGAAAATAAAAGTGAATCGGATCCTACACTTCAAAAAACTCGTGTTAACTATGAAGGGATTCGGGTTTCCGGCTATGGTGGTTGGTTTCTTCTGAGACTTTCGCTTCGTAACCCTGTTTTGCCCCTTAACATTGGGGTAAATTACAAGTCATGAAATCAGTTATCCACAATACTAAAAAATCTAAATAAACATATTAAATTTTTTAGGCCCCAAGTAACGAGGATGCGTTAAAACTTGGATTAACAGGGATTTCGGTTGCAAATGAGTTCTCGGCTTTGGATGTTTCGGCATTGGTGAAATTTGTACAACAATATTGAAGGTTGACTTTTCTTTATTTTCTTTTTTTTTTTTACAAAAGAACTATTTTTGGCGATTTTGTAAAAAGGAGTTATTTGTTGTTTGTGTTTTGAAAGCTATATATCGATAATGTGATAATATTTAACAAACTCATATATCATAAATCTTTGGATGTCAAAGTGGAATGTATTCAATATGTATAACTTCCATCGTATTAACAAGTATGCCAAAATAGGTGGGTTGGGTACTGGTTCGAAAAGGGTTCGGGTCAAGGATTGTGTGCTTGGCATACTTGACTTGCAGTTGAGCCAAACATTATGGTCTTCTTAATCAATTTCTTAAATGGGTTAATGAATAAATAACTTTTTCATTAATTAAACTCAAAAATGATAGCTAATTCTATTATTTATTGCATGCGTTGATCTTGATTTTTGCTAAAGGTACAAAGAAAATAGAAAGGGACTTTTAACGCAAGATAATTAAAGTTAGAGATTCAATAAACAAAGGTATGTTTTAATTTAAAGTTCACGTTTATTAATCATTCATAACTATGTATATATTCCTGATGAATGCGTATGAAAAAGAGTTAATTCAAAGAGTTCCATATACTAGGAATGAGCATATGTTACTGGTACCTGATCATTACCGGTGTCGAGTTTCCCGTACCAAATCATTTTCTGTACCTATTTGGTACCCACTTATTCGTGTTTTCGGTACCGGTTCGGTTGGATACCGGTATTTAACCGATTTTTACCTTTAAATACCAATGTCGTACCACTGTACCATACAATTTGTAAACTATGCAGGCTGGAAGGTGAGACTTTGGAACACCTGTTTGTGTCATGTGACTTTGCGCGGTCCATTTGGGATTTTATCGCAAACTGGTGCAGGATTCCGGATATGTTTTGGTTCAGAATAACAAATGTGTTGGAGGCCTGGAAACATGCCAGAGGGTCGAGAAAAAATGGAAGAAACTTATAAACGCTGTCGTTGAAGTTGCTCTTTGGAGTATATGGAGACACCAGAACGATGTGGTATTTAACCACAAAATGGGTTCACTTGAAGGCGTAAAAGAGGAGATAAAACAATTGAGTTACCTCTATATAAAGAGCAGGTCAAAGGCTGAAGATTTGTCATGGCTGCAGTGGTGTAGTTTTAATTTACAAGGCTTAAATGTGTAATTTCCTTTCTGTTTGGTGAACTTATGTACTTTGGTGATGGACTAACTTATTTGTTGGTCCTAGATGAAATAAAATGGATATTTATTTTTGTTACATAAAAATATTTCCAACCCGTGAGTATTCACGGGTGATAACCTAGTGTATTCTATATTAAATGCACGTGACACTTGAAACTTATTTGAAACTTACTCTATCCATTTAAACATGAAACATGAAACTTGTGAATCTTGAGACTATTTTATGCTATGTGAACGTTTAATTCTTGTGTGTAGTTCCGCCTTAACAATAGTAGCGCTATAGGAGTAATGCACCTCCCCGTTAGTCTTTGGGGTATTGTTAGGAGGAGACATATCAACCTCCCGTGAAACTTTGGGTTAGGTACTTTAACGCATTGGGAAACTTGGGCTATCACTTGGACTACGTAAACTAGCACGTTGAAACTATTTTATTATGTTCATGTTGGATATGAGTTTTATTCTAATATGCTATGTAAACAAACTTGTATACTCGCTCTTTGCTTTTGCATTGAACTCTATTTTAATACATGTTGCAGGTTGATTATTGAAGTATGGATGAATGATGAAACAAGTTAGGGTGGACTAGATACACGCCTAGAATATTCTATCTTTTGTTTGTTATGTTACTTGTTGAAACAATGTTGTTATTTCCTTTTGAAACATGTATGACTTTTAGTTTTGAAATGAAATTTGAATTTAAATTAATTATTGTCACATAGTGTTATGACGTTTTGAGCAATCTACACACTTCGTCTCATCCCGATGTTTCCGCCATCGGTTGGGGTGTGACAGATTGGTATCAGAGCCATAACTATAGGGAATTAGGAAAAGTAGGAATGCTTTAACCTAGTCTATAGTTTTAGAGCTTTATTCTCATGTTTTGCTTGAAACTAATTGCATGCTATCTTATTCGCCTTTATTTGTTCTCTTTTCATCTTTCAAACATATATGTCACTTATGTGTTAACACTTAACATGCTATACTTGTTTTATTATGTGTTAATACTTGTTCCATTGTTCGATTCCTTATGTGTATTCTTGGCATATATCTCTATGTGTTGGTACTTGTTTTATTATCCTATTCTTTATGTACCGTCGTTGATGTGCATTCTTATGTGTTTATACTTGTTTGCGTATTCCTTTAACATACTCCCCTTTTCTAAAGCATTTTACTCGATTTTTTCTTAAACTCGAAAACACTCGTATTGTAAGAACGAGACGAGTTTACCAAAATAGGCGTGAAACCCACAATTTGGTGAACGACTCTCAATCTACCTATTTTTTTTACATGAGATCCGTCATCAAGTTAGGAGTGAAGTCCTCACCTTGATGAAGAATTTCGATTTCAAATTCTAGTGGACCCTCGTCAATGTGTCGAAATCACATTTTGACCCGACGAGTATCAACCACACCTAGGGCATGAAATCGTCAAGTTAGGGGTGAAACCCGCATCTTGTCGACTAGTTCCACTCGTTTTTTTTTAATCCCGCCAAGTCTCGAATTTTCGATTGAGTTGGAACATGTAGTAACTGGAAGGGTAAATACCGTTAACCGACTTGTCGGCGAGAGTAAACCACCTATTAGGCCAAAGCATGTTTCTAAATTTCAAAAGACTTTTCGACCACTTTGGTTAGTCAAAGTTCCGTTTTGGAACCCTCTAAGTTTTTAATTGAACTTATGCTTTATTATTTCCTATCTTTTATGATGCAATTCTCTCTCCTCAATTTTGAATCATTTTGAGATTTCACTTTTGCGCATACATCATGCTGTTACCTTTCATACGATTTTACACTATTAGCATGCATAATTTCATGTAATTTTATTTACACTTTTTGTAACAACAAGTGGAGACATATCATCGAGATAGGAGTGATTTCCTTACCTTGATGACTAACTTTGTTTCTTTTTTTTCATCTTACAACGACCTCACCAACGAGTTAGGGGTGATTCCCTTACTTAAGTGATTGTTACCAAAACTTACTTTTAATAGACTTTATTATGTACGCACTATATTAGTCAAATTCTTATTCATCTCAACATGCATTGCCTATTTAAACCTACTTCTTACCCTACATTCTATTTCACATTCTCTCACATCCACGATATTCTTAATATTACCGTAAACGCTCATTACTTGATTTTTAAAAATTTCACTAGATGCTACTTATCAATTTGGTCGATCCAATAAATCCATTGCTCATAAAATTTCGTATTCTACGTAATTACTAAAACATACTCCTCTCGAATCATTATGCTAAAGATCGTTATTTTCTAATTGAAAATCAAACCAACTTGTCATACAAAATATTACAAATATTATTTGATCGTTACCAAAACTCTTTCCAAAATCAACAAAGTATTTTATTGAGAACACCTTTCACGATCACTAAGCTCATATACCAAATTTTTGTTTTTATGATCAACGTTTTCATAATAACATTTAAACTTCGAATTTCTGTATTAATGAAAAGTTAACTAAAACAATGTAACCTCGTTAACTTCTAGAACCTTTTCAAACATTACTCGATATGTCAAATGAATTTAAAACATGTGGGTAAGGAAACTTCATAAGAACCGATAATTTTCAACTTATGTAAATTCTTTTTAAAACAAGAGTAGCATTTTCATTCTTTTACAAAGTACCATTTCACGCAATCAATGGATGTTTTATATCCTCTTCACCTGCACAAACTAGACCCTACATTCCCAATTCGATTTAATCTATTTTGATTCAATTTTGTTCAAGCGACTACACGCACATATCATTTACACGATTTAGTCAATATCTCACAACAATCTCACGCATACCACTCGTTTTTTTCCTTTCTTACTCAAACCTTCTTAATCTTTCACGTGATTTAATTCGTAAATTTCGATTAATGTTACGAACCAAATCATTATTTCTTACGCTCACATTCATACATCTTGTGTCTACACTTATATCCATACTTACACCTTTATGTTTATAATTCAAAATTTATACATTTACATTTATAACCACACTTATACAATTTCGTTTGTATTTATAATCATACCCATATACATATTCATGCATTATACATATTCATTTCCCCTCGTTTACGTTCATACTAATGTTCACATTCATATTTCCACTCGTACATTTTTTAAGCATGTTTTACACCTATAGTCATATTCACAATACGATTATGGGTACACTAATATTCACGATTATGGGTACACTAATATTCACAATCATGTTTTACTCATATTTATTCAATATTGCTTACACTTATCTTCACGATCATACACTTTGTTCATACTCATACAATTGTCCCTACGCTTATATTCATACTCATTTTTTTTCTATTCATACTCGAACACTCATGTTTTACACTTATATTCACGTTCATATTCATGTTCATGCATCCTATGTTCATACTCACACTTATACTCGTATTCATACTCATACGCTTTGTGTTTATACTTATACTCATGGTTGTATTCACATTTTATACTCACTTTCATACACATTATGCTTATACTTGTGCTCACACTCTTGTCATACGTTTTGTGTTTATGCTCACATACGTATTCATATTTAAACTTATACTATGCTCATGCTTTTTACTCAAAATTTATACTTTCGCGCCTATACGCGAGCGAAACTCGAGGGATTCGCTTACGTTGACCTTATACCATTTGGAACGCAAACATGCTTATATGCTACATTTCTATACGCACACAATCTTAATTTCTTTCAAAATTTATGTATACCTTGATTCATACGCAACTGGTATAAGCTATGCGGATCATGCGATGATTGGTATAATCGCGGGTGCACACGGGATTATAGTAATAAGCGCATGAGAACCATAGAGTGTACTACTGTGTATGGTAAGACACGGAACGTAACATTGCACTGAATAACGAAACGAGCGCAACGTGGTCAAAACATGGTGGATATGCCGCTGGTACTTCCTATATATAGGTGTTTTCACAATGTTGCCGAACTTTCGTAAAACGTGCCATGAGAAATTCAGTGTTTTGCAGACCTTTTGGTCCTGATGTAAACTTTAAACAAAAAAAAAAAAAAACGCATTATATCTATGAAACACTACGTGAAATTCATGGTACGCTATGTGAAAACTCATGTTATATTATGGGGAATTATTTGAATACTAGATGCTATGTGACGCATTCATGAAAACAATTTCCTTAAACAAACAATATGATCAAGTCACATCTATTCCCTCTTTTGAATCTTTAGATGTCATCTTTTCAATAGTTTTCCACTTAGATTTCGAGGACGAAATCTCCTAAAGTAGGGGAGACTGTAACATCCGTCAAATTGGATTCTCAAAATCCGACCCATTTTGAAATTCGGATCCTAATCTCGAAACCTTGAAAGTTTTTTTTTTTTTTTTTTTTCACGAATCTAAATAATTGATGAGAGATTTCATTTAGTTATTTATTTCTTTTGTAAAAAAAAAAAATTAACTTAGTTATTTAATTTAATTCATTTAAAAGTTTATATTTATAAGCTAGTTAGTTCCATTAGTCTTTAGAAAGGGTTTTAAGGTTAAATAGCTTAACCAAGTTAGTGTTAGTAAAGCTAAGATAATTAATTAGCAAGGTTGAGGGACTACCTTGTAACCTTTTAAAACCTCTAAACTAAGAAGGAAAATATATAATGAGATCTGCTTTTGTTTTAATGGTTGCCGCCAAAACACATTCACAAGATGGCACTTATTTCCTTTGGAACTCACACTGATTTTCGGTAAGTGATACGGTGCCGCGTTTCCATTTTGTTCACGAACCTAGACTCTTTATTACTCATGCAATCAATCATACTCTATATAAAACCGGGACCTATCGCCACTCCCCTCACAGCCGCCCTATACTCGACACACTCTTACCACCTCCTCATCTTTGGACTCTTCACACAAGTCCCACAAATCACTGAAGTTTTATACAAGCTTACGTTTGAAAACCCTTTGCAAACTTGTCGCCCAAAGCCACCTACCTTCCCTTTTGGACAGGATCGCTAATTGATCGGGATTTAATCCCGAATACGCGTGTTTCTCTGTTGGCTATCAATGAAGAACCTACCCCAAAAATCACGACTTCATAACATCACATAGCCTGTCTCGACAATCGCACCCTCACTACACTTTTTCATATCACCTACTCAGCCACCGGAACCCATCAGAAAACCTCCTAGTCTCGCCGGAGAAGAACTTCTGCGTCGAAAGACGAAGACGTCGCCGGAACCGAAACCCGACTCGACGTGTTTCGTTACGTATATGCTGCTTTTATAACAAGGAAGAGGAAGCCAAACGGAGATCACAACGGGGACTCGGCTCGACTCGTTACGTCGGAACTCACAACATCCTTTTGTTTGGTATAATTTTCTTTATTTTCTTGTTCCCTCGATTTAGTCCACCGTTAGAGTATACTAACTTTGATTTTAAACACCGAAGGAATCCGACGTCGTCGGAGAAGACGACCGGAGTGTCGTCGGAGTCCCAAGCCTTTTGCCTGTAATCGGAGGTTCGCCAGAGTAAATCGAGACGCCAACGGGATTCTAAGTTCGCCGGAGTTCACGTCGTTTCGTTCACTAGCTCGGTATACGTTTCTTTCAAACTCATTTCACATACGTTTCATATAACCACAAATATAAACTAGTTAATAGGAACTCTTGATTTTCTGTTATGGAAGTAGTATGGAGAAGACATAACAGTTCATGGAGGAAGATGGCAAATGAAACTATTATAATATATATATATATATTTTTTATTATTATATTTCAATTAGAAAGTCATTTTGTTATTATTTAATGATATCATATTTCTTTTCTTTTTTTTCTTTTTTTTTTACAATAGAAATTTATAAATACAATTACTTTTATATTTTTCATTCACGTAAAGATGAATAAACAAAATTTTAATTTTTATTCCTTTTTTTTTTTAATTCTTTCAATTATCATAAAAGAATATAGATATAAGGTCATAAACCAAATGAAGCTAGTTTACAAATTAGGAATATTATATTCTTTTTATGTTAACAAGACGTACATGCATTTTTTCATATCTAGGATAATCGCTTTGCTCGTTCCTTTGGATTTTCTTAATTCTTACTCGTGCGCAACCAATGTGAGTATACTCGATCCCTTTTTCCCTTTACACTTTGGGATGCAACATGTATTCTATATTAAATGCACGTGACACTTGAAACTTATTTGAAACTTACTCTATCCATTTAAACATGAAACATGAAACTTGTGAATCTTGAGACTATTTTGTGCTATGTGAACGTTTAATTCTTGTGTGTAGTTCCGCCTTAACAATAGTAGCGCTATAGGAGTAATGCACCTCCCCGTTAGTCTTTGGGGTATTGTTAGGAGGAGACATATCAACCTCCCGTGAAACTTTGGGTTAGGTACTTTAACGCATTGGGAAACTTGGGCTATCACTTGGACTACGTAAACTAGCACGTTGAAACTATTTTATTATGTTCATGTTGGATATGAGTTTTATTCTAATATGCTATGTAAACAAACTTGTATACTCGCTCTTTGCTTTTGCATTGAACTCTATTTTAATACATGTTGCAGGTTGATTATTGAAGTATGGATGAATGATGAAACAAGTTAGGGTGGACTAGATACACGCCTAGAATATTCTATCTTTTGTTTGTTATGTTACTTGTTGAAACAATGTTGTTATTTCCTTTTGAAACATGTATGACTTTTAGTTTTGAAATGAAATTTGAATTTAAATTAATTATTGTCACATAGTGTTATGACGTTTTGAGCAATCTACACACTTCGTCTCATCCCGATGTTTCCGCCATCGGTTGGGGTGTGACAGAAGTGGGCAATGGAGGGGGATGAGAATTCATCTTATTTCCATAATATTGTCAACGCAAACCAGAGCTCTAATAGGATCAATGGTTTAATGATCAATGGTGTTTGGGAAACGGCACCACCTCTCATAAAGGATTCTATTTGGTCGTTTTTTGCAAATAAGTTTCAGGAGCCCATACCGGATCGACCGAGACCCGTATGTCCAAACTTGAAGCAGATCAATGCAACGGATGCGGATATACTGATTGCTCCTTTCTCGCTAATGGAAATCAAGAATGCCGTCTGGGATTGTGAGGGGGATAAGGCACCGGGTCCAGATGGGATTAATTTTAGGTTTATCAGACCGTGCTGGGAGTCCTTGCAGGCGGATTTTGTAAAAGTTTTCGAAGAATTTGTTGGAAATGCAACAATTTCTAATGGGTGTACATCCTCGTTCATTACTCTTATCCCTAAGTGCAAAGATCCGGATGGTATGGGGGACTACAGACCGATAAGTCTGATTGGGTGCATTAATAAGGTTATTTCCAAAGCTTTGGCGAATCGCCTAAAGCTTGTCATAAACAAGATCATTTCGGAGGAGCAAACGGCTTTTGTTGCAGGGAGGAGTATTATGGATGGGCCGTTGACCCTAAATGAATTAATCCCCTGGTTGAGGTCAAAAAGAAAGGAGGGGTTTATCTTCAAAGCAGACATGGAAAAGGCATATGACTCGCTGACTTGGAAGTTTTTAGAATCCATTATGGAGAAAATGTGGTTCCCACCAAGGTTCATCAAATGGGTTATGGCCACGGTGGTTTGTGCAAAAGCTTCAGTATTGGTAAACGGGTCACCTACACAAGAGTTCGTGTGCTATAGAGGGCTGAGACAAGGGGATCCTCTGTCTCCTTTTCTGTTCATCATTGCTATGGAAGCACTTACTGGAGTCATGAAGAAGGCATGCAGTCTGGGCATGTATGAAGGCGTTCGGCTCTCCAATCAAGGTTCGGATATCTCACATTTCTTGTATGCCGATGATGTATTTTTACTGGGAAGTGGTCACCAACTAGTGTGTTCAACCTCACTAGAATACTACGGTGTTTTTATTTAGCTTCGGGTCTTCGGGTGAACCTAGCTAAAAGCAGCGTTTTTGGGGTAAATGTGAATAGTGTCAACGTTCAGAATATGGCGAATCAATTGGGTTGTAGAGCGGGTGACTTCCCCTTCAAACACTTAGGGCTTCAAGTGGGTGCAACATGAATCTGGTAAAACATTGGCAACCGGTAATCGATGTTTTTAAGAATAGACTGGCACTTTGGAAAGCAAATATGTTATCTTTTGGTGGTAGATTGACACTAATTACTTTTCATTATTTAAAACATTGGCAACCGGTAATCGATGTTTTTAAGAATAGACTGGCACTTTGCCGACTTATTACTTTTCATTATTTAAAGCTCCAGTAGGTGTCATTGAACAACTAGAACGTTTAAGGAGAGAGTTTTTGTGGGGTGTTACAGCTGAAAAAAAGAAGTTGACTATGGTAGCATGGGATAATGTAATTACGCCAAAAGAACTGGGAGGGGTCGGGTTGGGTTCCTTAAGAGAAGCAAACTTAGCTATGCTTGCTAAGTGGTGGTGGAGGTTCAAAACGGATCCGGACAGTTTATGGCGGAAGGTTATTTGGGATATACACCATAATGAGAGATCTTGGAATCCAATACCAAGGAAGATGTCTATTTCGGGACCGTGGAAACAAGTGTTTAATATATCGAAAGATTTGGTGGAATATGGGTTGGAATTATCAGACTGCTTTCGGGTTACACTAGGGAAAGGAGATTCGACAGTTTTTTGGAAGGACCGGTGGATAGACGGAGTGACATTGCAGCACAGGTTTCCGGAATTGTACAATTTAGAAGCATCGAAAAATGTAAAGGTGGCTCATCGAATAAAGGTGCTGAATGGACTGGTGGTTTTAGACTTCAGTTGGGTTCGGCAGCCGGCAACAGCGGATGAACTTTCTGCTATTCAAGACTTATCCCGGTTGATGTTTTCAGCGGCGGTAGGTCTCGGCGAGGATCGGTGGACGTGGGATCTTGATAACTCAGGTCAGTTCACTGTAAAAAGTCTAAAAAACTGGCTGCAAAATGCCAGGTTCATAGATCTCAGAAATGAGTTTGTATGGAATAATTGGGTACCAATAAAAGTCAATTTCTTGGCGTGGAGGCTGTCGCTCGGTAGACTGCCAACTCTAGCTGCGCTGGCTAGGAGGAACGTCTGGTCCGGTCAAATTTTTTGCAGAATCTGTGATCAGGAGGTAGAAAACGAGGATCACCTTTTTGTTAGTTGTGAAGCAGCACAAAACGTTTGGAATTTTGTTTCAAGTTGGTGCAAAATATATAATATCTATGCTTTCCGTGCGAGAGACGTTTTGGATTGGCACAAATATGTTAGAGGCAACATGAAGTGGAGAAAATTAATTTATGCGGTCATGCAAGTGGCGATTTGGGTACTTTGGAGGAGCAGGAATAACCTCATTTTTAATGAAAAAGAAATACAATTGGAAAGAATGGTAAACGAGATAAAACAAATGGGATTCGTATGGATTGGAAGCCGGTCGGGTTTGAAGGATTTAACGTGGGAGGAATGGTGTAATTTTGATTTAGCAAGAAAATGTTAGTAGATGGGTAGAAATAAGTCGATGTATGGTTTGGGATGTATGTATTCGGTGTAATTTTTGGTGTGGGCTAATGCATTGTTAATCCTGATATAATAAAATTTTTTGTTGGCCGTTAACTACCTACACAATCAACATACATACAATCCACACTCAACATTAATTAATAATATTGTAAATATCACCATGATGTGTGCATATGATATGGTCACATTTAGCATTGTACATTCCGACCATTCATACACTAAAGACATTCTCATTTGATCACCACATAATTATAAATACTCACTAAAAAGCCTGTAGCCTAACAGATATCTGTTGAAATTAATCGTTAAGTCACATTGTGAAACAAAAGGGACTTGTTTTAGCAACTTACATATATTTATTTATTTATAAACTAAAAATTAAAAGTTAATGATTAAACTTTATATCTACCAACTCCAATTATCTTCTAGTGTTTACCTGTTAATAGTTATACTAACCCTCATCGTCTTCCTCATGCGAGGAACATCATAAAGCATTAACATAATCTCTGTTGCCTTCAATCTTGATGTACCTGTTTTTATTTTTATTTTTATATTTCATATAAAAGACAACATATTATAAATCTAACATCATCCCCAAACTTTTTATCAGTATGCAATATTCATTTAAAAAATATTATCTATACCATATTATAACATGTTTGAGAGGGTCATTTTTAAATTTTCAACAATTTTAAAAATTTAATACATAAGTTGTAACTTTAAAATACGGGAAAACTAATTTTTCAAACACCAAATTACACGTTAATCCCCTTATCATAATTACATTTTAATACATCTTCTTTAACCAAATTCTGGTTAATTAGTTACTAGTTACACTTTATTTACGTTATAAAAAACTAACTAGCTTCATTTATTTTTAAAACCCGTAACTTTTCGTACGTTAACATGTGTTTTTTTTAATTACACCATAAAACTAGCATTTTATTCTCTTTAATTTGAAGATAGTATTGTTATAGTTTTTCACTAAAAAATTTGATATGTTACATAATGTACAATGTCTAAGGGTGAGTAATAATTGAATCGTTAATCGAAACCGAACCGAAAGCAAGCGAAACCGAACCGAAATCAATCAAAAACTAAACTAACTAAAAACAAATTAACCGAAAACTGAATTAACCAAAGAGCGGTTATCGTTTTTTATGTACTCTCGTTTAACCGAACCGAAACGAACCATTCATATTTTCATATAACTTCATACCTCCAGTTTATGTATTTCATATCTTATACCTTCATTTCATGCATTTATATTTCAATTTCATGTATTTACATCTCAATTTCATTTATTTCTAAACAGAAATATTTTAACCTATGTTTGCTTTTGGCTATTAAACAAAATGGGCCAAAAACCGTTAATCTAACCAAATAAACCGAACCGATTAGCCAAAATGCGATTGTTAATAAAGTATACTAACCGATGACGTCGGTATAAAATAATAACCAAACTAGCCGAACCAGGGGGACCCAATGTAGAATGAGCCGTAGCACGGGCTACGGCTCAACCCCATATTCGTATTCGCAGTGTATTTTTTCGGCTTTATACATAGCATACCCAAAAACATGTACGAGGATATCCTTAAGAGAAAATTATGAAACTTGATATTATTCATTAAGTCCAAAACATGTTTAGAAACAAAGCCCAAATAATTAGTTTTATTATAATTAAGCCCAAATTGTAATAACTAATAAAGCCCATATAATAGAATAAGTGATCTTGTGCGTCTTATGGTTGAAATAGAAACACATAGTTCTTGTCCTTTGGTTTATCGGGTAGTGAAGCTAATTTTAGTTTTACCGGTTGCAACCGCAACCGTTGATAGATGTTTTTTGAAATTGAAGATTATCAAGACGTATTTACGCAATCGAATGCGCCCGAAATTTTTGAACAATGCCATGTTTGTGCGTTCGAAAAGGATTTTTTTTTTTCATAAAGTAAAAGACGATGTTGTGATAGAATGATTTCAAGCTATGAAAAAAACACTTAACATTTCACACCATAACCTGAGCAAACCAGAACAAATTGTGTGCAACCGGAATGGAACCACCGAGCCGATTGGAATCAGATTACCCTATAACAAAATTGTTTGCAGCAGAAAATTCCAACAGGTTCACTCAAGTTATTCGACCCGTTAAGTTATTCGAACCATCAAGAACCATCACTGGTATTTGTAATGGCCACATGAGCAGCGAATTCAAGGGTCGAAATTTGTGCACCTGAACTTTTTGACGCTGAATGATGACCCCCTGATCTTTAATCGCTTTAGTGAAAACCCGCAAACCCTCATATGACCCAAGATTTGAGAAAACTACATCCACCAACACCATGGGCGGCGCCGGATAAACCCCCATTTGGGGCTGAAGAATCACCGCTAAAATCATCTCCACCACTCGAAACCCTAGATCTCTTGCCGTTACGAATTTTGTCACCTGAATCGTCGTCATCTGAACTATCGAGATCGATCACCGCAATCTCTGAATCATTTGTTCGTTCAGTGTAATTGTTGTTGAGGTGATGACTGGAATGCACATGTATGGTAGATATATGAGAGAAGAGAGAGAAATATAAATTAGTTTTTTTATTTATTTTTAATTATAGGGGTAATTTGGTCATTTAACAAATTTTAACAAAATAATTCTAACAGTGTTAGAAATTTGGACTCAAATGGTTAAAGAAAATGTTTATAAGTACTCAGGTCGTTAAACTTTTTGCTTTTGAACTCGAGTGATTAAACCCACTAAAACATAGGGACTCAAAAAGTAATTTACCCATATTTTTATTTGTAGGCAATAGTACGGGGTGCAAGCTAGTGTCATTTGAAAATTAAAATTTTGGACTTCATGTGGGCTGAACTAAAGAGTTGAATGGGCCGATCAATTAAAAATTAAAAACCAAACTTCCAGGCCCAATAATGCCCGATTATATTGTTTTGAGCTATATATTTTTAGCAAAGCCCAAATTCGAGGCTAACTGATCCACTATAACATTCAAAATTGATTAACCGAAGCCGTCATAACCGAACAAATATGGTTATGGTTATTTATTAAGCGACGTCTTGGTTATTGTTATGGTCTTGGGCCAAAACCGACCCATGCACACCCTAGAAATAACTTTCCCAAGTGATAAGCAACACAACTTTCTGATTCTCTCGCTAAAATCGTGAGCAAGGGTGGTGATTACCTCCCAATTCGGCTTTCCTCTCTTTCTCTACTTTCTCTCTCTAATATGGAAATCAAGATGTTGAGAATGAGGGCCTTAAGGTTTACTCTCTCTTATTAGGCCAGTGGGTGTGGTATACTGGATCTGACCAAATCAGCAAGAATAGCACCCCACTTCCGTTTCCTCAGCGCCAAGGGGGGGGGTGGCATTGATCTTTCGCCATCACACTAACGAGTGTTTTAGCGCATTGTTCGAGGAATTTGGTCAAAATGACCGTTGGCAGTAGTCGTATATTATAAAAAAATTCCTTACACACACACACACACAAACCAGTTACAAACTAAAACACGCACCAATGACAAACTAAAACACACACATTCTCCCCAATCATTTTTAATCAAAAAATGTCTTTCCACTCTTCATCCTATTCATCCAACTCTTCATCTGACGAAATGATCGGCGATATGCTTATCGCAGTGACGCATGAGGCGATTCAGTATTTGCGAGAAGAAGCCGAATCGTCTACAACGCGTACCAGACAAGCGTCTCTTGAACGAGATCGGTTAAGTGCTCATGAACATTTAACGTGCAGTTATTTTGGTGAAAATCCGTTGTATGACGAGTGATGATGTGTATTTTTAGTTTAACCTAGTTTAATTTTTTTACCATTGTATTTTTTTTATTTAAATTATGAGTTCATGTTATTAAAATTAATATATCATAATTAAATAATGTTTAAATTTAAATAAAAAAAATGGAGGCTTTAAACCATTGCAAGTTAAAGGGAGGGGTTTTAAAGCCTCCTATGTGACATGACGCTGACATGACGTGATAAAGCCAATAGGGGCTTTATAGCACACCCTCTAGCCTTATGTGTAAGGCTAGACGGGGCGTGGCGTCGTCGTCTCAATCGCCAGGGTGTGGACGTTGGGGACGTTCGCTACATGACAACCCCCCCCCCCCTTCTTCTCACACACACATATACATACAACTCATATGTATAGATTTTAGGCTCATCCACACATTTGCTTAGTTTCATCCCCTTTAATTTGCCCCATCCTCATACCCATCCTACGTGGCGAGTCATCCTCCAAGGATTATTCTCAACCATACCGTCTAGCCTAAGGATCTGATTACCAATTTTTACCAGGCGTCTCAAAATAGTTAAGCATTTCCATGGAGAATACACCAAGAATTTCATTATTCCAATCTAACGAACTCATGCCTATTTTTAATTTTGTTATGATCTCCTCCATAATTCTATCCGTTGGATATTTTGCCATTCCCCCTCTTCCATAATAACCATATTGTTACCAACACAATCGATTGCACCATTTTTATATACTTTTATCTTCTTTAAACTTCTCTCTGGATTCTATTTGTTTGGCTGGCAGATTCGATGACGAGTTACATTTGTTAAATGTATCCACGGTTTTGTGATAGTGATATATATCTAAAAAACATTCATCATTCAATGTATATGATAAGAAAGTTAAATACCCATTTTTTCTCATGTCCAACTTTAAGTTACTATCTAAAGTGCTTTTTTCACAAACAAAAAAAAAAAAAAAAAAAAAAAGGAGTTGAATAAAACAAAATTTTAATCATACAAAAATCAAGTAAATTCAAAATTTTTAACCTTTCTTTGAATAAAAAGGTATATAGTTTATTCAGTTTACAATAATTGTCCTTGTCTGTAATTATAAAAGCAAAGTTCCAATATATACATGTTGAAAATGAAAATGTTTAGAAGCCTTAAATATATAATAAGATGCACACTGAAGAAACAAAAGTTTTTGGGAAAAGTTGGCCACCATACGAAACTTGTGTATCTAATCACCATGATTTAATTGTATTTTTGTGATCAGTGGCGAAGTATAGAAGGGGCGGGGAGGGGCGCCGGACCCCCCGAACTTTTCGCTCAATAGTGTTATATATGTAGTTTTCGTATAAAAATTTTTGGGTATATACGTTTTCAACCCCCCGGTTCTATAGAACTTTTTTGGTATATACGTTTTTGACCCCCCCGTCATTCGGGTCAAGCTTCGGCACTGTTTGTGATGTGTGTCTGGGTGTTTAGTTTTTCCTATTGAAAGTGGAAATGTTCATATTTATAAAATATAAAAGTATGATAAAAATGTCATTTGATAAATGTGTCATTTTCGTTGCATGGATTGAACAGAAAACTAATAAACAGGAAAAAAGTATGTATGTATGTAGTAGACATGTTTTGACCAAATTACAACAAGGTACAAAGTTGGTGCTAAGGTTTTAGCCAAATACATCAACAGATTCTTGATTGGACCAATGAATACAATCTCCAATCTTATGCCTCCTAGTTTGTCTATAGAAAGATATGACCGACCTTTTGGGACAATATGATGTTTAAACATGGACCCATTTTTCTACTATTGTTCAATATCTGCGCTGGTTTCGTTATATAGAAGGCCAGTTTATTTATTACAACAGGTGTTGACAATGACGCTTGGAAATTGAGCAACAAGAATTTGAAAGTTGAAGAAAAAACACTTATCTTAACAAATTGTTACCATAAAAATAGCAGTATTTAAGATAAAATAAATAAATAACTTGTATCTTACCATGTAGAATTTCTATCTGTTATCGTATATAGTAGTTTAATTAAGCAAGTTATTTCTTTATTCCTTGAAAATTGTCAAATACCTTAAAAAAATACATACTTGCAACTTTCTAGCTTATTAACACTTTAATTCATCAGAATCAAGGAATGTGACACAAAGTCACTAATTGGTTGGTAAGAAGTCCATTTTTGAGGTAATGATGAAAGTCAATTAGGATTAATCTTCTAACTCTTTAGACCGTGGGGTACGGGGCTTGGGTTGGAGCAGTGGCGGAGCTAAAAGAAAACTTCAGGGGTATCCCAAAACCCTTTTAACTAGACCCGTCTTTAAAAATTCGAGGGCCCCCTATGCGGTAGGGGTGTGAATGAGTCGGTTTGGTTCGGTGTTTACTATTAAGGCATTAACCATAACTATAACCGCTAGTTTCAGTTAAGAAGTTTCCTTAACCATAACCATAATCAAACTACTTTTTTAAAAATAAAATTGTTAAGTGTTTAATATTTTTTATAGTGAATCGTTTCTAAGATCTTTATCTTTAATTTCATATACTGGAGTTTAAAAATTGTCTTTGAATTGCCCTTCTCGTTAATAGAAATAATGGACGAAGTTAACCCAATGAACTAAAATGGCAACGGTGAAATCTTTTTAGACTCACAGACGAAAAATAAAACATTTGAACTAAACTGAAAAAATGATCCAAACCACATGGAATAAAATCATATTTAACTCTCAAAAAAATAGTTACAATAAATTAAATAATTAAATGGTTGAATGATAATTGAAGTTAACTAAATGTGCCTAGACTGCAGACTAGTGTTGCATCTGACTGTCTGTTGCCTTTTTATTCATAATTCCAAAGCTCATATTATTTATATTAATTAAATATAACTTCACCTTCTTCTTCATTCTTAAGGTGTGCCGCTGCAATTCAAGTAACCGGAAAATTTCGTTTTAGTCGACTTGAAAATTTCAATCCATCTTATCTTCATCTACACCTAGGGGTATCCTAACATTTGTTTAGGGGTATCCCATTAAATAAAATAGAGATTCAAGAAAAAAAATTACACTACGCCAAGAAAGTTGAGGGGTATCCCGGGCTACCCATCACCACCATATAGGTCCGGCCCTGGGTTGGAGCGTGAGTTGGGGGAAAACGCCCAAGCTATCACCGTAGGTGGGCTTGGGTTGGGGCGTGGCACAAGGGGCGGGGGTTTGAAACCGGGCGTGGGGCGGGTTTAGCAAGGTGACATGGCGGGCTCTCAATGGCCAATTCAAACTAGCCGTTGGGGGCATTTAAAAAAAAAGAATTTTCCTTTATAAATACATTACCATATTTAACATTTTTCTCACACAATATCAAACACATAAAACACAATCTTGGCTCTTGCCATGAGTTCTTCAAGTTCAAGTGTATCGTCATCATCATCTGACGATGGTGCGGAAATATTTCTACAAACGATCGCGGCGGTGGTGAAAGCTATCGTGGAAGACGAAGACGACGAATAATGATAGTTTTTTATTTTGATAATTATTTTGTATGTTTATGTAGTTTTTAATGGTTATATATATATATATATATATATATATATATATATATATATATATATATATATATATATATATATATATATATATATATATATATAGGGAAGGGTTTAAATGAGAACGCTAAATATTTGTGAGAACCGTGAGAACAAATGAAAAAACCATGAGAACTTGGTCAAAAACAATTCAAATTCAAAAAATTTTTCTACACTTATCATTATTATTCGAATACAACGTTAGAAATTCAATTTACACGTTTAAATTTACGTGAATTCATAAATAAAGAAAATTTACACATGTGTAAGTTTGTCATTTACACATGTGTAAATCTGCTATATTTACACATGTGTAAAAAATCTAAAAAGAATGATTTTGAAATGAGAAATGAATTATTTGATGTTATAAATTCTTGTTTTGATGTTGTATCTTAATTACAATGAGGTTTGTATAAAAAAAATTGGTTTTGATTGGTTTTTTCATTCGTTCTCATGGTTCTCGCAATATTTAGCGTTCTCAAGATAACCCTCCCCTATATATATATATATATATATAGGGGAAGGTTCAAATGAAAACCACTAGTTATTGTGAAAACTCGAAAACTAATTAAAAAAAGCCAAAAAGACATACAAAAATTTTTTTTTTTTAATTTTTATTTTTTGCAATCAAAATTTCACAGGTTTTTTAATATAAAAAAAAATTTCAAAAAAAAAAAAAAATTTTTTTGTGTAGTGCACATGTGTAATACTGCACATATGTATGTGTACTACACATGTGTATTATTACACATGTGCACTACACAATTTTTTTTTTTTTTGAAAAAAAGTTTTTTATATATAAAAACTAGCGATTTTTATAAAAAAAATTGAAAAAAAAAATTTTTTGTGTGTTTTTTAGGCTTTTTTTAGTTAGTTTTCGAGTTTTCACAATAAAAGTGGTTTTCATTTGAACCATCCCCTATATATATATATATATATATATATATATATATATATATATATATTAAAAAAACCTGATGTGGCTTGGCCACGCCAGCCAAGCCACGCCCACCATACCCCATACAAAATGGGTTTGTAAATTGAGTTTTCAAAGTTCCACGTGTCAACCCATGCCCCAAACCCCCGCCCCACCATACCTGTGTTCTTATTTCTTTAAATCTCCTTTCTTTAGGGTGGATGGTATAATGTGCGGGGAGTGGTGCGGGGAGTGGGAGTCACCGATCGGTGACTATACCCACTTGATTGAGTTATACGGTGACTTGGAGAGAGTGTACCAAAATTGGTGTGTAGTCACCGAATGTGAGTGATGGAGTGATGGATGAGAGAGAGAGAGGGGAGAGAATAACCAATCAATTTTTTTTATTTTTTAACCTATTTAAACACCCAAGAGTGATTAACCATACCCTCCACCCTTATCTTTCACTTTTTGGTAGTTGTCGTTATGTAATCCGTGAAAAAAGAAATGAGCATAATAATTTGTCATAAACATTTTGTCAAATACTATTAAGGAATTTGATTAACTTCCCATAATCTCTCCAATTCGTTAAAACATCTTGTCATCGATTTTATGCTCTAAAATTATTATTAGAAGATGACTAAGACGTTTTTAAATTTTAAGATATATGGGTTGTTAGTTGATTTTAAATACGCAGTTTTTCATTAGATTTGAACTATGTGATAATCTAAAACATCTCTTTTAGACCACTAGAGGCAAGCATGTAAAGCCAATTCTCAATTCATTAACTAGCCCCAAGTTCACCCATTCTCCTTAAGTATTCACTAAACTAGCTATCATGAATGAATTGTTGTACATAACCTCAAGCACAAGTGCAGTATAACTCACTAGGGGAAGGGGAAGGTTCATTTGTGAACACTAAAAAAGTGGGGAACAACGGAGAGCCGACTCAAACGAACTCCGATTGGACTCATTCCAGCGACGTTGGAACCGGCTCGTCGAACCCTAACTGAGATCTCTTAACCCTAAACCCTAAACCCTAAACCCTAAATCCTAACTATTAAACTCTAAACCCTAAAGCTAAAAAATAAGGCTAAAACCTAAGCTAAACCATAAAATCTAAACTATAAACCCTAAAAGCTAAACCTTAAAGGCTAAACTCTAAAGCTAAACCTTAAAATTCCTTCGGTTATCTACGGTCAGTGTTTCATCTGAGAAAATGGTGAGTTCAAAGCTTGGTTCCTCGGAAAAAATGGTGGAAGCGATAAGGCAGCTGGGCTTCATAACAGTGCTGAATCTGGGCCACCAGGAGTTGGGCTTGCTGATTTTCCTCCTCTACCTACGTCTGGGCCTCAAACTGCATTGGGCTCAGCTAGTCAATCAAAAGGAGGTAAAAATTCAGCAATGGATCATGTGCAATCTGCTAATGTTGGGCCGATGTTAAAGATTGTAATGGACCCAAGATTGAAGCCCAAAGGTAGTGGGTATTTTGATGTTTCAAAACAAGATTTTGGGCCTGGGCCAAGCTCAAAAATAAGCACAAAAAACAGTTTTGGTACTCTACTTGATGAAGAGGAGTGTTATGACACGGAACTTGGGTTGTGGGGGCACGAGATAAATATGGTCAAAAAATATGTGAAGGCTAGCATCCGCCCGAGGATTGAAGCTTATAGTGCATGGCCCGAAAATATGAGGAAACTGTATGATAGTTTAACAAAAGTGGATGGTGATGAAACTGAGGTGGAGTCGGATACCGGTGAAACAGCACAATTTATGAAGATAGGCTCCAAATTTTAGTTTCTTTATGGTGGTTTTTAAATGTATGATTTTCTTTTGTGTGGTTTGTTGCTTTGGCGAGTCGCCTTTGCTTAACAAATGCACTTAGGTTGTTTACCCGGGGGAGCCCCGTTTCCCCAAAAAAAAAAGCTAAACCCTAAAAGCTAAACCCTAATGTATTTAGGGTTTAGGGGTCATGATTTAGGGTTTAGGGTTAAGAGATCCTAGTTAGGGTTCGACAAGACGGTTCCAACGCCGTTGGAATGAGTCCAATCGAAGTTCGTTTGAGTCGGTTTCCCACTATTCCCCACTTTTTTAGTGTTCCCCAATAAACCTCACACTAACTCACTAATAATCAATCTAGGATTAGGAATATATGTAGGCGGTGATTGACCAACTGCCTACACAATCAACATACATACAATCCACACTCAACATTAATTAATAATATTGTAAATATCACCATGATGTGTGCATATGATATGGTCACATTTAGCATTGTACATTCCGACCATTCATACACTAAAGACATTCTCATTTGATCACCACATAATTATAAATACTCACTAAAAAGCCTGTAGCCTAACAGATATCTGTTGAAATTAATCGTTAAGTCACATTGTGAAACAAAAGGGACTTGTTTTAGCAACTTACATATATTTATTTATTTATAAACTAAAAATTAAAAGTTAATGATTAAACTTTATATCTACCAACTCCAATTATCTTCTAGTGTTTACCTGTTAATAGTTATACTAACCCTCATCGTCTTCCTCATGCGAGGAACATCATAAAGCATTAACATAATCTCTGTTGCCTTCAATCTTGATGTACCTGTTTTTATTTTTATATTTCATATAAAAGACAACAAATTATAAATCTAACATCATCCCCAAACTTTTTATCACTATGCAATATTCATTTAAAAAATATTATCTATATCATATAATAATATGTTTGAGAGGGTCATTTTTAAATTTTAAACAATCTTAAAAATTTAACGCATAAGGTGTAACTTTAAAATACGGGAAAACTAATTTTTCAAACACCAAATTACACGTTAATCCCCTTATCATTTGAACCGCATTAATGTTGCAAAACACTCACATGTGAACCAGGGCCGGCTCCGAAAATTACAAAAAAAAAATTTGGCCCTGTTCGAGATAAAAAATTTGGGCCTTATTCGCAAATCTTCATATAATATAAACTCATCAATAAATAACATTTAAAGAAACAGACAATTTAGTCATAACTCATAAAGGTATGATTTTTTTTCTAAAAAAACATAAATAATTATTATTATTATCAAATCTCATGTACCGGCTCCATACACAATTACACAAACCAATGAACCATCAAACATCATATTAATCATGTCTCAATTCTCATATAACAGATGACGCAACTAGCAACATAGATATGATAAAGAAAATTCTCATAAAACAGGTTCCTTTACTATCATGGTTGCGACTCGAAACGACGAAACCGTAACTCGGAACCGTGGTTGCGACTCGTAACATATAACAACAAACAAAAATCAACAACAAAATACCTCCCGGCTCCTTCAGTCCTGCTGCGAATCTGGTCAATCTGCGGATGATGATGATGATGATGATGATGATGATGATGATGATGATGATGATGATGATGATGATGATGATGATGATGATGATGATGATGATGATGATGATGATGATGATGATGATGATGATGATGATGATGATGATGATGATGATGATGATGATGATGATGATGATGATGATGATGATGATGATGATGATGATGATGATGATGATTAACTGCGAATCGCGATGATGATGAATCCCTGCCGCGTACTTGTGTTCGTCTGTTCGAGTTCGACCAGAAACCCCTACAGCGCCGTTTGGTTTCTTGAGCAGAGGCAAATTACTAGTATTGATTTAATGATTTGGGGCCTGATACGGTTATAAGATTGGGTTTTTTTACAAATTTTAGGCCTGTACTGATTTGGGCTATATATATATATAAAGAAAATTTAAAAATTTTTGGGCCCTTGAATGACTTGGGCCCTGTTCTCAAGCCCACCCTGCACATGGGGATAGCCGCCCCTGATGTGAACAATAATACTTATCTAGTAAATATTATTTTTGTTTGGTGTCCAAAGTGTAACTTTTTTAATCGTATCTTATTAGTAACGTTAAAATAATTGTGATCGGATATCTCATATCTAACAATCTCCCATTTGGACGAGTCATCGATTAACTAACTTAACATAGACAGTGGTGGACGTCTAGCCACATCTTACTGCCCCTAACTTGGTATGACAAATCATATTTATCAACTGTTTCCTTGCGTTCATGTAACTCCTTACTTAACCAGGTTTAAACCCATGGTAACCTTATCCGTTATCCATTTCTGTTTAGAACATCCATTAATCATGAGACATGAACTAACATTCATTCTCATATATTGTTTAACCATTCTTGTTATCGTTCTCTGATTTGAATGGTTTATGATGTGTGCAAAATGCAACATATAAATTACATCAAATGAGTCATAAAACTAACTCTTTTTAATGCTAATGTTGGAAAAAGTGTGCGTTTGTCTTCCTTTTGTATTTTCAGGATTAAAGGAGCTTAAGTAAACAAAAGAAGCAAATATGCAGCCAGATCTAACAATAATACAAGAAAAGGAATAGATGTGGCATGCCCGACCCCTCAAAAGCATCTTCTCAAGCAAGAACAAGAGAACAGGAGGCTGAACACGCCCCGTGCTCAATGAACACGGGGGCGTGCCCAAGTGTCTGCAGAAAAGGCAAAGTTGTAGAAGCTTCTATCACCCAACACGGGGGCGTGTCCAGCGGACACGGGGCCGTGGTCAATGCTAAGATTCGCAGAATCTAAGCAAATCTTGATAGTACAGATACGCTTTTGCACACGGGGCCATGCCTAGTGGACACGGGGACGTGGGGACAAACTGTAAAATTATTATTTTCAATATAATAATAACATTGGCGAAGCTTGACCCGAATGACGCGCGGGGAGGGGGGTCGAAAACGTACATACCCAAAATTTTTATACGAAAACTACATATATAACACTACTGAGCGAAAAGTTCGGGGGGTCGGCGCCCCCGACCCCCCTTCTATACTCCGCCCCTGTTTAATAACAAAACCCTCATCTTTTAACCAGGCTTGGGACCAGCGATTATGAACTAAAAAAGTTTATAATTGGCGTAGTTAAATTTTTTTTGTTTTGAAAGTTATATGTTTATTTGTAGGTTCATTATCATTGTTTGTAGGTTGACTTGTTGAATAGAATTTTAGAAGTGCTGCCTTTTATGATTCGATTAATGCTTCTTGTTTATGCTTTTTTTTGCCTTTTTTTTAATAATAAGCCCTAATTCACTAAACAACAAATTCAAATTTGCAAACAAACAAGCCATAATGCCTAAACAACAAATAAGCCCTAATTACCTAAACAACAACTTGATTCGGTAAAATAGCAAATGTAGATATCAAACCTGAGTGCCACACTGCCAAAGTGCCAAGTTCCAAGCCAACCATAATATCAAATCGAGTGTCTTGAGTGCCAATGAGTTCCAAGCCCGCCACAATAATCAAAACTAAGTTCC
The DNA here is from genome assembly GCF_002127325.2 of Helianthus annuus. Classification (NCBI taxonomy): domain Eukaryota; kingdom Viridiplantae; phylum Streptophyta; class Magnoliopsida; order Asterales; family Asteraceae; genus Helianthus; species Helianthus annuus. The sequence goes on along the minus strand of NC_035446.2, from coordinate 153,918,650 downwards.
AATCCAGCCAAATTGATAACTCAAAACTGAGTTCCAAGCTAGCCAAATCAGCAATATCAAATCAAATCGACAACCTAGTAACGGCCCTGTCGACAAATCGACAATATCAAAACAGAATATGTTTGAAGAAGTGAGGAACTGAGGGTTTGTTTGTATATCAAATCAACAATATCAAAACAAATCGCAGTATATATGTTAAAAAGTAAAAAGAGCCTTTAATAGTTACCTGTTGATTAACCAATCGACATCTAATTGTGATTAATGATTCCACCGTCGTCGTCTGATTACCTACAACCCCTAATTGCGAATCATTACATCTTTTGGATTACTCAATCACTACCGCAGATTTCGAGGTTTCCACATCAACGCCCTTTGGTTCTCTCAACAGCACGTCCTTTTTTGTTTTACGTGATTTAGTAATCAGTAGGTTTTGTATTGGATAGTTTGAGCGATGTTGGGCCTTTAAGTTTTGGGATGTTTATTGTAAAACATAAAAGTGGGAGTAGTATAGAAAAACCTATCACAAATTTGAAGAGTTTTCAATTTGGGTGGCCCTAGGCCTGTCCCTAGGGTCTGAAGCCCATTGGGCTGGGCCTGAATCAATTACTTTGCAGGTATTCACCACATAATTATATTTTTAGGGTAAATTACATTTTGAGTCCCTGTATTTTATGGGTTTTAACCACTTGAATCCAAAACCAAAAAGTTTAACGACCTGAGTCCCCATAAGCATTTGCTTTAACCATTTGAGTCCAAATTTCTAACACCATCCATCAAGTCTGTTAACTATGAGGGCATTTTAGTCAATTACACAAAGGGTACAACTCTTTATGCACAAGAAATTATTTCAGCTTTTTATATTTTTATGTATTTATACACCAAATGCAAGTTCTCTTTCCTCTACCATACCTGAATCCAGCTTTCAGTTCATTCAAATCCAAACACCCCCTCCCCATCCCTTTCATTAGAGCCGATTCATTTAGATCTCATGAATCTATCTACAAAAACCAATGAATCAGTGATGTAAAATCTCTTCCCTCTCTCTTTACACACACAACCTGAGCAAAAACACTTAACATTTCACACCATAACCTGAGCAAACCAGAACAAATTGTGTGCAACCGGAATAGAACCACCGAGCCGATTGGAATCAGATTACCCTATATCAAAATTGTTTGCAGCAGAAAATTCCAACAGGTTCACTCAAGTTATTCGACCCGTTAAGTTATTCGAACCATCAAGAACCATCACTGGTATTTGTAATGGCCACATGAGCAGCGAATTCAAGGGTCGAAATTTGTGCACCTGAACTTTTTGACGCTGAATGATGACCCCCTGATCTTTAATCGCTTTAGTGAAAACCCGCAAACCCTCGTATGACCCAAGATTTGAGAAAACTACATCCACCAACACCATGGGCGGCGCCGGATAAACCCCCATTTGGGGCTGAAGAATCACCGCTAAAATCATCTCCACCACTCGAAACCCTAGATCTGTTGCCGTTACGAATTTTGTCACCTGAATCTTCGTCATCTGAACTATCGAGATCGATCACCGCAATCTCTGAATCATTTGTTCGTTTAGTATAATTGTTGTTGAGGTGATGACTGGAATGCACATGTATGGCAGATATATGAGAGAAGAGAGAGAAATATAAATTAGTTTTTTTATTTATTTTTAATTATAGGGGTAATTTGGTCATTTAACAAATTTTAACAAAATAATTCTAACATTGTTAGAAATTTGGACTCAAATGGTTAAACAAATGTTTATAAGGACTCAGGTCGTTAAACTTTTTGCTTTTGGACTCAAGTGGTTAAAACCACTAAAACATAGGGACTCAAAAAATAATTTACCCATTATTTGTAGGCAATAGTACGGGGTGCAAGTTAGTGTCATTTGAAAATTAAAATTTTGGACTTCATGTGGGCTGAACTAAAGAGTTGAATGGGCCGATCAATTAGTAGTTGGATTATTATTTGATCCATATTTTATTTTAGAAGCCCAAAAAGAAATAAAAGGAGGGACGCAGAGCAGTTTTTATTTTTTTTTTTGGTAGTCGACGGTTTCGCAAAGGGGAACATCCGGTTGTTGAAATTTTGGACTTCATGTGGGCTGAACTAAAGAGTAAGGAGGAAAGTGATGAAATTTGTAGCGTGACCAGGCAGAGGAGATAGTGGCATCGGTCCTACTTACATCAGTGATAGTCTTAAAACATGTGTCAATTGAAAACAAAACTTGCTATGCTATAAATATTTTTATTTCATTTAATCTCATTTATTCGGATAAAGTTGCTTTATATTACTTTTTAATTTTATAGTAAAAACGTAAAAAATTAATCAACCACGTTTTCAAAATTGTCCCGTATTTAATTAACCATTTTCGTATCTTTTTTATGTAACATATCCTAACAAAAAGCTCAATTTCATAGATATACGTTGAAAACTAATATCATGCCAAGATAAAAATTCTCAAAACAATGATATATGATGCAAGCGAAACATATGGTTATTTATTCACCACTTAAAAAAAGTCTCACTTACATACAACAAGCAACACCGACGAAGGTTTACATTATTTTCCACACACACAAATTAATCTAACAATGAGAATAGAGGTCACAAATTGAGTGCAACCCACAACTACAGTTTCATATCATACTGGATTCATTCAAATTTCAAAACAGAGCAACAACAAAACCATTAAGCTTAAGCTTCCCTGTAGTAGATTTCAGATTTCTTCATCCGATTCCTCCGATATGAACCACATAGAAAAAATGGATAAAATTAATCAAACCTAATAGCCATAAAATCAACAACTCTAGAAACAACCTAAGAAGACACCTTCATTTCAATTTCAATACCCTAAAATCACACCTAAACCCTAGCCTCACAAATCTTCCACACAAACAGCATGCATATTTATATATAGATATATGTATCGACAGCAAGTAATACCGGTTAACGAACAATTCAGCGGTTATCATCATCTTTGTTGTTCGAAGATTGTGGCGGAGGACCGGAAAGTGACGCAAGCAAATTCAAATGTCCATGAGTTATCGGCAGATAATTCCCAACCCTAGCCGCCGACGCTTCTCCCATTGGCTGCTGCTGTATAAACCTTCCCTGTGACGTCATCACATTCGACGGAGACACTACCGTCTCCGGCATCGGCGCCGCCGCAAAGCTCCACACCTGTCCGTAATCAGGTCTCCCTGGCAGCGCCCAAAATCCTCCGCCTCCGCCGCCGGAAACAGATATGTTATGACTGTTATCTTCCTTTCCTCCGCCATCGAGTCCGTCGTCTTCCGGCCGGAGCCGTTTCCCGAGGATAAACGGCGCCGGAGAGATTAGATGCTGGTGGTGCTGCGACGGTGATTTTTGATCAAGCGAAACGGAGAGCGACGAATTAGCGTTTGAATTCCGAACCGCAACGGAAACGGTGGAGAAGCTAGCCGGAGTGGTTCCGGTGCCGGTGGCGGCGATAATCGAGGGCTCGGCTTGACGGAGGAGCCACTCGATTGTTTGACCGTCGGACTTGTGGCCGAGCTCACGAGTGAGCTGGAAAACCCTAGCGGCGCAGATGATCGGCATGCGGATGCGACGGCCGCGGCCGTCGACTTTGCTGTGGCGGTCTTTTGCGGGAGGTTTTTTGACGGATAAAACGCCGTTACCTTGAGGCAGTTGCTGTTGATTGTTGATGATGGAGGCGTTGGGGACGCCGTTGGTGGTGGCTTCTGATGATGACATGGTGTGAGTGAGTGGAGGAGATAAGGGTTTTAGGGTGAAATGAGATGTGAAGAGGAGGAGGCGGAAAGCAGAGCTCTAATCATTGAGGCAGGAGCTGGTGGAAACAGGAGGGCACATGGGTGGGTGGGCCATACCTCAGCAATTATACTCACGCGCCGCCTTTCACTCGCCCAACCCACTTCTATCTTTGGTAAACTATGGTACACAAGGTTTAACCATCTCATACTCGGTAAAAATTCGGTTGGTGGCAGTTTAATTTCTGAAGGCACTTAACCACTACGTGTAGTGATGGTATAATGGAATGAAATATTAAATGGTAATTGAGTGTGATAATTTAATAAGTGCTCCTAATGTCCTTATGGTTTTGACACATGCTATAACAATAAAAAAATAAAGTGGATGGAAACAACTAAAATTCGGTAAGGTTCGGTTCGTTACAATATTTGTACATATATTGTATTTGAAAGTATATATTTCCACCACCGCTGACCACCCTCCGCCAGCAACCACCGCTCACCACATCCCACCACCGTCAACCACCGCCGCCACCTTCACCGACCACCACCGCCTCCGCCACCCCCGACTGCCACCGCCGCTTCCCGCCAACCACCACCACCCCTCGCCATTAACCACCACAACCGCCACCACCCTTCGCTAATGACCACCGTCGCCACTACCCAGTGTCGCCACTCATCGTCGATTTTGTTCCTTCGTCTTTTCCTGGCTACCAAACAAAATAAGGTAATGATTCATTGAATTATTACATGGTAACCAAAAACAACTATGGAATGGTAATGATCCATTTCATTCCGTAATTAATTCCATTACCTCGTCTATTCTATTTACTCGTTCATTTTATTACCCCGCACCAAAAAACCCAAAAACTTACCTGTGAAAAATCATAATAAAAAACATTATTAACTAATTCCAATTTCTATTTATTTATTTATTTATTTATTGATGAAATTGGTTATATTTTTGCCATAAATATTTTAAAAACTAACATTTCAGCTCTAAATAAAAACTCCTGTGGTTAAGCAACAAAAAGAGCTTCAAATGAAAATGTTTACTAAATTGAAGGATTTTAACGAGTTTTATAGGTTTTTCCATTGTGAAACTAAAAATATTGTTACATGATAAAAGGACTCTAAAAATTAAGAATATTCAGCGAAAATCATTTGTATACATGAATGCTATATTCACAGGCATTTAATATCGAAGAAAACAACTGGCATTCATATAAATGTGATGCAACCATCACTAGTGATCTAGTGGAACGAGTATTTGAGTTCCATCTATGAGGGTTCGGGTGAGTTTTTCTCTCCAGATCTCAAGTTCGAGTCTGGATAATACTAGTTTCTCATTGAGAGGTTTAAATTAGGAATCTATTATGCGAGTGGGCTCTCTAACGCAGACCCGATTAAGACAACGTATGCTAGACCTCTCGATATTCACGAATAATTCACAGCTTTCACAAAATAAATAAATAAATAAATAAATAAATGTGATGAATTTAGGGATTAAATAGTTGCAGTTGTATTTAATGCATTTCTTCAATGATTTTTAAGATTTCTGTAAAGTTTTGAAGGCATTAACAAAATCTTTTCTTAGTTTTTTTTTTTTTTTTGAACGAAAAGGAACAATGTGTCAACTATCGTGACACCGGACGCTATGACTAAGGCCGACTACTCAACCGCCGCCAGCCCCTTGGCTCTCCTCTCCTAGATGCGCGAAAACCTGACATCCATCCGCCCGAAGACACGACAGTGGAATAAGCAGTAAAAAGACAAAAATACCCCTAACTTAACAAAATAAACAAATGAAGTTAGCGAATTGGATGAAACTGGCAACAAAACGCAAACCTGAAGGGTCCAGCTGCAAGCTATATCGAATACCGGTACTGTATGATACTGTTCTGAACCGACACCGACTGAACAACATCAGTACATTTACTCATTATTTTGGTTTTCGGTTTCGATATGAGTCAGTTTCGGTATTTTTCTTTTACTTTCGTAAACTATACCGAGTACCGGTAGTGTACCTATATTGTTCCGAGCCAAACCAATACCGATCGAACAACATTAATAACAAAACTGTACTGAAATGAACCGAATTCTGCTTCAATCGCCCGGTACTGACCGAACAACATTCTGATTTTGACCACTAAAATTTTGTCATCAATGGTGGAAAGTCCTTTGTACGTTTTATATGAAAATTTCATTTGTTTATTTGACTATTTTCATCAAAAAGGTATATCTCTCCTCTATGCGAAACTGTTGTTTGACGGGTATCCGGAGAAAGATGTTGTTTGTTGAAACTTGATGATTGATGCGTATGCGAAAGCGGGTGAGATGGAGCTTGCACGCCTAGTGTTTGATGAAATGTCGTGTAGAGATGTGGTTTCTTGGAATAGTGTGATTAATGGGTATGGGGTTGTTGGGAGTCTCGATGAAGCTAAGAAGTTGTTTGATCAAATGCCTGAGAGAAATGTGGTATCCTGGAATTCTATGTTAGCTGAGTATGTGAAATGTGGGTGAGTAGAGGATGCTGTTAAAATGTTTCGAGACATGCCTCGTAGAGATGTGGTTTCGTGGAATGCGATGCTTGCGTGTTATGCGCAAAATGGGAAATCAAATGAGGCACTTGCGTTGTTTGATGAAATTAAGGTTGCAGGAGTAAGGGCAAACGAGGCTACAATTGTTAGTGTATTGTCTGAGATTGGTCAGTTAGGTGGTTTAGATCAAGGGCTACAGTTGCATATCTGTACATCAATGAAAACGGCATTACAATCAATCCAATTGTTGCTACTGCTTTGATAGATATGTATGTCAAATGCGGTAACGCTGTAGAAGCTTTAGACGTATTCAATTCCATGCAAACCAAAGACATTCTCGCTTCTGTTATTGATGGGAATTTAGGGTTTATTGTGCTTTAGGGATGCACACAGCTGGGAGTTATAAGGAAGGAGATTGCCATTGTTGTTCGGACGTTTATCTCCTCCCGCAGTTTTTTTGTATTTTTGTATATCTTAGCAATGGCAATCAACCCTGGTCACTGTGGTTTTATAGTTTCCTTTCTATACCTTTTCGTGCTTTGTTTTTGAGTCAGTTGAGTCAGATCATGTTTGGTTTGAAGGGGAAGTTTTATGTTATGATTGTTAAAGGATGTGGTGTGAGGAGACATAAGTCTGGGATTGGTGAGAAAGTTTGGTGTAGTTATGAATATATTGAAAGGTTGGTTAATCTGTATGAGGTTGCTGTTTTGTGGTTTTTAGGTGGTTTAAAGGATAAAGGATGTTTAAATAGATTTGGAGTGGATTGCTCTAGAGATACTGAGGTAGTGCTGGATGGAAACAGAAAATTGTGGGAAGAAGGGTTGGCAGGTATATGGATTATTTGGTTCTGGCTTGGATTATATGGATGGATATGGCTTTCTGGTGTCATTCATAAGCTGTTATTTGTTCTGATTTTTAGAAAGTCGAGATGGGTCTCATTATGGGATATTTAGGGTGGTAAACAGTGGATGGGAAGAGGTTGTGTTTTGTGGGGACAGAAGTTTGGGGTTATTGAGGAATTATGGGATAGATATGGAATTGCTAAACGGCAAAATAATAAGGGAAGTGGGGCTGTTGTTAGTTTGCATATGAATGGTTTATGGTTCAGAAGTGTACTGGGTTAGGTTGGGTTGTGAGAGATTACAAAATGGTGATTGTTAATAATGAGAAGGATAGTGTAACACCTCGAAATTTTGGGTCCAATAATATGTTGACACGTGTCATTTGTTACACTGGCATCTGATATTAAATAAAGGACTAAAGTTGACAAACCTTGAAAGTATGTAAATTCGAGGGTTATGAATGTCAAACAAGGGTAAATATACTGTATAGTAACCCTAAACGATGCTCGTACCTTCAAACGAATAAATCATGGATCGTACGGGAGCGAACCGCGGAAGAAAGTGAGAGATTACAAGCTACAGGGGTTAACCGTGTCAACATGTTTATTTATACCTCTGAGTGACCCTTTGACGTACCCGAGGCTTTGTAACAGTTAAATACGCTCACTAGACTGTACTGTACAAATTCCGCGAAGTTCCGTTTTAAAACGAGAAAGTTATGATCAAATTCGTACGAGAAGGGCTAAAAGCGTCAACACTGAAAGTTAAGGCTTTCCAAATAATTAATAATCTAACCGGGGACTTAACAATGCGGGTAAATAACACAAGGCCCTTAGTTGTAAATAATCAAGGGCCAAATCGCAAAGTTACCCCTTCAAAACCCGAAAGGTCAAGTTAATAATTACTAAAGATTTCATTATTAATTACTAAAGATTTTGTTATTTATTACCAAGATTTAGTCATGATTATAAAAGATTCAAAAATCTTGAAAAATAAATCTAACGCGGGCCGCGTAAAGATTGCGCATAAGTTAACGCGGGCCGTGAGCCTTCTGCAATTACGCGTTCTGTTATGAGAACTCAGGCGACCCGCGTACAAGAGGCATAAAAACTTTCACGCGGGCCGCGTCAGGCGCCCAGATTCAGAAACATGCTTAACTTGGCTGTTCAGCCTTCTAAACGCCATGAGATGCATTTAAACCCTTCCAATTGGCCCCTAAACAACCCCTAAGCATTAGGAACACATGTTGGAAGGTTGTGGATAGTTGGGGGACTTGTGTGTCAAAAAGTTGTGGTGAAAACTACTATAAAAGGCCATATTAAGTTCACAAATGAATCACAACTCAAAACACATCTCCTGATCATTCCTAGAGCTCTCAAGCTGTTCTTCTAACTTCCTAAGTCGTGCATAAGCTTCTGTAAGTTGCCTAACCCTTTTGTGGTTTAGTTTTTCCATAGTTTTACCCAAAAGTCAATCCGTCGTAACTAACGATTGACTTTGCGATAAATCATCAATGGTCCAGTAAATTGTCGAATCAAAAATAGTTATGTGTCGATATTTATGTGGGTAATAAACTCTCAAAAGGGTTCCCCCTGATCACCACTCTAACTAGTTCGAATTTCGAGTCAAACGTGCGCCTAAAAAGTCAACAGAAAGCCATTTTACAATTTTGTACATAACCTGTAATATAAATGCTATGAAACCTGTTTTGATGATCATAAAACATGATAATAAGTATAGGAACAAGTCTAAACTCGTTTGATCCGACCATTTACGATATTGACCCGGTTCGGAACCGAAAGTCGCAAAAGTTTGACTTTTGCATTGACTTCAGTTCTGACCCGTTAAAGATCGATTTAGTCATGCCTTAGGACTCTCTTAGGACCAGGTTACATGATGGTATAAACCTCTGTGACCGGTTCGTTGTTTGTCGAGTCTTTTACGCATTTCCGTTAATTACTTAAAAGTTGACCGTAACGCCCTTTATAAATTTAAACGAGATTTTCAGACATGTGAATGGATCATGACCTTGGTTACTGAATTCTAAGCATGTCCCTAAAATTTCATGTCAATCCGAGGTCCAGAATAAGAGTTATGCCAATTAGCGCAATTTGCGAAACTTTAGTAATTAAATAGCGCAATTAGCATAACGCCTATCTAAACCCGGATTTCGACACCAAACCTTTTACTCACTGTTATAAAATAATATTTTGGGAATTTTAAAGATTTTTAATTATTTTTACCTTGCTCATAACCTGCGGTTATGGCTACGGTTCGGTAAATACCGAATATGCCCTTTTCGGCCAAAACTTGAGTTCTACAAGGTCTTTTGACCCGATTCCAGTTGCTACTGATTTTAAATAATAAATAAAGCATTTTAGACTTTATAAACTGTTCGGGAAACTCAGATTTCCTGTAGAAATCGAAAAGCTCTTTAAAAAGTCTTTAAAACGACCGAAAAACCCCTACGGGGCATAATATTAACTTGAACTCGTTACGGGCATCACGGAAGGTATCCTACTGATACCACAACCTCTTTAAGGCATATTAACTTAGGAAACAAGCGTAGGACTCTCACGGTTACCCGTTGCGCCTATTGCGCGCACGATTCGGCTTATGTAACTAGTTTACATAAATTAGCCGATACGGGTCAAACTATATTATTTTGACCCCAAAATCCAGAGTGTGAACCTTAAGGCCATATGAAACAAGTCTCTGAACTCGTTGGGTCGGAATCACACTCCATTCTCGGTTTTCGCCTTTTCGCGCGATTAAACCGTATTTATGTTTTGAAACCAACCGGTCTAAGCTACGGCTAATATAAAGACCCGTTAGGATTCTAATAGGTTATTTAAAACCTTCGTTCCAGAATAGGAGCCCCAGTAAAAGATATCTTTGATTTAATCCAATAAGGACTGTACTTGCAAAGGTAAATACTTTTAACTTATTTTTCCCTTATACGGGCTTGGGATACGGTATAATATTTACCGCTTGATTGAGCATCATATCTTCCATCGCTTAGGTGGTTAATTGAATAATGTGATCGGCTCATTTAAACAGTCTTGTTACTTAAAAGCCTTTGGGGGGTTAATGACCATGTCCCGGATATCCTTGGCATCATTCGAAGTAATGGCCACGACCTCGACATCCCGGTGTAGGCGTACACCCGGTATATTATGTCGATATTATTATTAAAAGACGTAGCCGTTGGTTTACCCACCACGGTTTTACGCAATGTGGCGTGTCTATTGATCTTTAACCCGGACAGGATCCGGGCTACTGAACGCATAGAAGGAACATGTAATTCGTGCACAAGATCATAATTTTAAATGATTTTCCCAAGTTATGAAAGAGTTTGTGCCTTGTGCATTCAAATCAATTTTAATAAACATTTTTCAAAATGTGTCGGTTGAATGTATTTACCAGTGTAAACTGACGTATTTTCCCAAAAAGATTAAGTGCAGGTACTATACGTAATCGGCTGGTAATAGCTCCCTAGCATCACGAAAAGTCTCGCAAGCTTGATGCTGTATCTGATTGAACAATACTTTATTATTATTTTGATCCCCTGTGGATACATTCGACTTTTGTAATACGTTTGATATTACAATCAAAGGTTGAAGTATATATTTATCTTTAAGCTTCCGCTGTGCATTCATATAATTGTGTGGTTTGACTATATTGTTGCCAACTACGTCACGGTAATCCCCCACCGGGCTCACCGGTGATACGCGTGGAAATCGGGGTGTGACAGATAGAGTGATGTTGAGAGTCAAAATTATAATAATGGATATTGTTGTTAAAGTAGGATGGTTTGGGGTTGAAGAATGGGGGAAAATTTAGAAGCATTAAGGAAATTAAGGATAGTTGTTTTGGTTATTATGAAAGAGAAGATGTTGTTTGGTACTATTTGTTTAAGGTGTATGGATGTAGTAGTTTTCAGAATTTAAAGATGAGGGGTACGAATTACTGGTGGCAATGGGTTATTTGCTATTGTTTGTTGGTTGGTTGCAAGAGTGGATGGACTGATGTTATATAAGAAGAGTTATAATGGATGGGAGATCTATGGAAGTAGAGGGTTGGAAGATTGCTAAAAGGCTTAATATTTTGAAGATTGAAGCTGCAGCTAAGGATGAGAAGTGGATAGCTATGGAAAGTATGAGGATTATGAGAAGTTGCTGGATAGTTTTTGTTTTTCTGTTTTAAGTTACTGTGTTTTTGTTTTGTGTCTTTTGTTGGGGTGTATTGGTGGGATATTTGCGAGTCTTTTTGTTGGACTGTTTAGGTTTGGATGAAGGGCCGGGTTTTTTTACCCATTTTGTTAGGTCCCTTTCCTTTTTAGGTGAACATAGTTTTATTTTTAATAAAAATTTTACCGGGGGTTTCATCCTCCTTAACAAAAAAAAAAGACATTCTCGCTTGGAATACAATGCTATCATGCTAATAGGCATGGGAATGCATGGGCATGCTAATGATGCTCAACTATTCAAACAAATGCAGCTTAAAGGAATCGTACCCAATGACGTGACTTTTGTTGCTATGTTTGGTGCTTTTCGTCATGCAAGAATGACAGAAGAGGGCCGGAAGCTATTGTCGTCAATGAAGAGTGTTTATGGCGTTGAACCCAAAATCGAGCATTATAGTTGTGTTATTGCCCTGCTTTCTCGAGCTGGAAGATTAGAAGAGGCCTTGAATCTCATAAAGAATATGCCTATTGAGCCCAATGAGTCTGCATATGGTGCTTTGCTTGGAGGTTGCAAGATTTATGGTGATGCCAAGGTGGCACAGTCCGTGGGAATACAACTTCTTGATTTAGAACCGCCACATAGTGGCCGGTATGAAACTCTTACTTAGTTACTTTTATAATCAACCTACAAAATCATATGTTTGAATTTATATTTCATTAGAGTAAAATGCGATTTTCGTCCCTAAGGTTTGGCCAGTTTTGTGACTTTCGTCCAAATGTTTGTTTTTTTGCATCTGAATCCAAAAGGTTTGAAATCTTGCCATTATCCAGCTCGTTAACTCTATCCATATTTCTCCGTTAGGTCATGGGTATTTCCATCTTTTTTGCTAACTTAAAGGGCAATTCGGTCTTTTTCACTTCATGTAAAAAGACTGAATATCCCTGAAAAAGACCGAATTGCCCTTTAAGTTAAAAAAAAGATAAAAATATCCGACTTAATGGAGAAAAATAGATGGAGTTACGAGCCGGATAAAAATGGCAAGATTTCAAACCTTTTGGATCCAGATGCAAAAAATCAAACCTTTGGATGAAAGTTGCAAAACAGGCCAAACCTCAGGGACGAAAATGGCATTTTACTCATTTCATTATATTTGATTAAATCTTTCAGCTACATAGATCTTTCAAACATATATGCCGGATCAAAACGTTGGGATGATGCAAGAACAACACGGAAGCTTATGCAAGACAATGGTGTAGCCAAAATGCCAGGTGTAACATCCGTCAAATATCCTAAGTTTAATTCGTTATAAATATGGATGTTAATCGGTTAATTAATTAAATTAATTAATTTTACACTTTAAAAGTGTTATTCTTTTATTTTATAAAGAATCTAGTTAGTTCCGCTAGATTTCAAGTTAGTTTAAGCTTATTAGAGTTAACACAGTTAATTAATCAGGTTAGTTCAGTTAAGTATTGTGAAGGGGGCTGGGTTGTAATTATTGAAAACTTAAAAAAAAAACAACTTAAAAAAAAAACGTGAAGCGCGGGACTCGAACCCGGGTTACGGCCTGAGATCGGTTATCTATGGCTAATTTAATACATATCAACATCTTATGATTGAAACCTTTGCATAATTACCGCCAAACACCGAAACGTAACAGTTGCAGGTCAAATTACAACCGCCGCTGATTTACCGGGTTTTAATCATTCCTCTGATTAATTCTTCATGTCCGTTTTGCAAAAACCAATCAAGAAATTAAAACTCTAATCATGGCTCGAACATTTACTAAACCACCTATATATATAATTCCGTTTCGTTGCACATCTCGCACATGTCAACACCCTTTCACTCTCTCTGATTCGATAACCAACCACCGGAGTTCGGAGTTCGTCGGAGCATCGCCGGAGAAAACCAAACGTTACCGGAGGATACAGAGATTTACAGAAGCCGCTTCGTCTTGTTTCGAAGTTCGCCGTAAAATCGGAGAAGAAAGCTTTCGCTAGAGTAACCGAGCATCGTCGGAAACGTCACCCACTACAGTCGGTATAATCCTCTTCCCAGCTCATGATTTGTTCTATCTCTCTTTCTCTCTTAAACATAAAGATTTTATTCATGCACTTAAAACATTGGAACTTTTGATTGAAATACATACAGACTACTGTTCGTATGGTTCCTTTCTTTTAAGGAAAAGAAGGCTGATAACTTAATTATGAATAAAAATCGAAGTCAAATAAAACACATGTGGTAGCTTGGCTCAATTGGTAAAACTGATGAAGGATTCAGAAAGGGTCGCGGGTTCGAAACCCGGCTCCGACAAATTCCCTGCATATTAATTTTTGGGAATTCTTTATGATAAATTCTTTTTATTTAAAACCTCCAATTCACTGATTAATTAAGAGCTTTAATTTGTAATTCCTTCCCTTTTATAACTTAACTTTTAAACTTAATGATACCATAAATAAGTAACAATTTGTTATTTTTCTTTTATAACACTAATATGTAAAGATAGGAAAGGATAATAACTAAATAATTAAATTGTAAACCATATAAATATTAAGAATTATATTTAACCTATAAATATTAATAAGATCATCGTGTGGCATTTTTCATATCTAGGGTAATCACTTCCGTTCATTTGAAATCCTCTCTCCAATCTTTACCCGTACGTTCTTACAAGAAATTGCAACGCAATCAATGTGAGTATACTCGAATTCCCCTTTTTATGTTTACCACTTTTTGGGGTGTAACATGTTTACTTACCAAAACTTACACATGAACATTTTACTTAATTGCACAAACGTTCCTATAACATGCTTGTATACGTGATTGCTTGATACTTTAAACTTGGGTTGAGGACATCTTGTGTTAGACTTATCATTAACTTCGTACGAGCCTATCCGTGACATATATAGCGCTATAGGATTAACGCACCGCCCGTAGACTTGTGGTTATGTCATGAGCATATTGCGTTTCATCATTGGTTTGATATGTTAGACACATGCCGACTTTAATGTTTATCTTGAATCACATGCTTGCTATGAGGAATCGTTTAAACTTATCTTTTATGCTATGTACGTATCAAACTTGTATACTCGCCTTTGCTTTTGCATTGAACTTTATTTTAAACATGTTACAGGTTGAAGATGATGATTGCTATGAAATGAAGTAGCGATGATACCTAGAAACACATTTAGACGTGCTAGGTTTAATATGTTTTAATGTTTTTTATGTTTGAACATGTCGTATTTGGATTTTATGTAATGTTGACAATTTGAAATTTATGAAATGAAATGGGTTTATTTAAATATTGTCACAATTAGTGTTATGAAGTCTCTTGCAATCTTGTTTTCGTCTCATCCCGATGTTTCCGCCATCGGTTGGGGTGTGACACCAGGAGTAAGTGTAATAGAGTTGAAGAAGATATTGCGGCTGGGGATCGGCCAAACATCAAATAGTCAAATCAAATCTTATGTTGGTATGAGATTTTAATGCATTTGAAGAACATAATTGGATGTTAACCAGATACATATGAATCTTTGTTGGATATAGAAGAAAAGACTAGAGAGAGATAAAATTATATATGCAATAGGCAAGCATAGTTGATGGATCTCATAAAGCATTGTTTAAATCTGATAGGAATCATATTCTAGTTCTAGTCTAAATTGTCATTGTCTATTGTTAGAGGGGGTTAAGTGCAATTTACTTTTCTATAAATAAGTGTCAATAACGCAAAGGGAGGGAGGAGGAATATTAGTGAGATCATTTGGCTCTTTTACTATGCATTGAGAAGGGCATGGCCCTGGGGAACTTCGGTGGTTAGTTATAGAGTCTGTATCATCTTCTTCAATATATTGTGTTTTTTCCCAATCTCAGTTGAATCGTTAGTAATCAGAATCAAAACCCTAACATTGGTCTGACCTGCTACTTCTGCTCTACCACCGCTCGATCACCAATTCAATCAGATCTATCATTTCAATTGATTCACTGATTCAAGCGGATTTATCTAGGGTTTCAATCGATTACATCTCTATTTGAGATCTATCTTCAATTTTCAGATCTGTGTCACATTCGGCTCTCAGATCCAATTCAATTTCAGATCTGCTCGACCTGCCTCACCTCTGCTCTCCTTTTGATTTCAATTTCCAGATCTGATTTCTTCAACTGGTGTTCTTCCAAAATTCCGATTCAATCATGGTGAATCAAACCTCGCGATTTGATGCTCAGGATCAGAATTCTCGATTAGATGCTCATGAACAACAAATTCAACAATTGCAATCTGATGTTACAATGATAAAGGATTCTCTTCAGGAGCTACATGATGAACGGTCTGAATTCCAGAAGTTCGTTGTCAATTGGATGCACCATCAGGATTCGAGGTTTAATTCCAGATCGACTTCACATCTTCCAGCTTCGTCTTCTGATTCATCGCTTCAATGTGTAATCGCTGAATTGGAGGAGATAATCTCCAGATCTGAAGAACGCTGGTATGGCAAGGAACATCAATTTCAGGTCGGTCACTTAGACGAATCTGGACCTCCGATTTCTGATTCAGCTGCACTAATATATGTTGAAGGTACATCTCCAAGAACTTCTACAGAGTTTGATAGTAAAGCAAATGAAAAGATAATTGGTATAAATCATGATGAAAGTGGTGTTTTGGAAATTAACCATTCCGATGAGCATTTACATGAGGTTATTCATTCCTCAAAGTTTGATTTATGTGACATTCTAAAGGGATCAGGTTCACCTCCTGCTTATGGTGTGGATATGTCCAATCTAGGGTGGGCACCTACTCCTACTCTCATTTCCGGTTCCATCCGATTTGCGACTCCAGCGAGTAATCCCCAATTTGGTGTGTCCGCGCCCTCACCAATCCCTAATAATCACCCGGGTCAAGACCGAATTGGTAGTAAATTGTTTGATGTTCAAACCTTTGGGTGGAAACCGGGTTGGGAATTTGGTTGGCTCGACTATACCCGACCTCCTGTTTTTGCTTCGAAGCTGTTTGTTTTGGATGCGGATCCTAATCCACCTGACCCGTATACAAGCCTTAAATCAGATTTGTTATGGAAACTGTTTCATGGTTGGTGCAAGACTGTAAGTCAGGTTGCTACGGGTGTGGTTGGTTCTTATCATTTGTGGGTGGTGCATGGGCAGGGTCGACCACCTGAAGACGCAACCAAGACGATCTCCACATTAGATTTGAAGTTAGTTAGCCGATTCCAGTCTTGAGGACAAGATTGTTTTGAAGGGGGAAGTAATGATAGGAATCATATTCTAGTTTTAGTCTAAATTGTCATTGTCTATTGTTAGAGGGAGTTAAGTGCAATTTACTTTTCTATAAATAAGTGTCAATAACGCAAAGGGAGGGAGGAGGAATATTAGTGAGATCATTTGGCTCTTTGTTATGCATTGAGAAGGGCATGGCCTTGGGCCACTTCGGTGGTTAGTTATAGAGTATGTATCATCTTCTTCAATATATTGTGTTTTTTCCCAATCTCAGTTGAATCGTTAGTAATCAGAATCAAAACCCTAACAAAATCTCTGCACATTATGACAGCAAGACCTATGTCTGTGCAGTGGCACCCATCGGATAGAACTTGAACTCGAAACCGAACTGATGTGAAGTGGTTTCGCAATGAGGGGAAAGGGAGGACAAATGCGACGGATGGAAGCTGTGAGAGGGAAAGAGGGAGTGCATTCATCCGGGTTAGCGCCAATGTGACCTCAACCATAAGAGCATCCATTGGAGATGCTATCAAGGTCTAGGATATAGAGGGGATTGGAGAGAACTTAAGCCATTAAATGCAGGTGCAATGCAAAAGTGCAAAGTAATAGTATTATTGAGGTGGCTGTAGAAACGGATATTCATCTTTTGAGAAACAACTAGGTTATAACCCCGTTTATTACACGGGTTGAATAAATAAATTTTATATACTAAATAATAAAACAATATATCTTTAAAAACCTCATTTATTGCATGGGTTGAATAAATATAATTTTATATATTAAATAATAAAAAGATGTATCTATAAGAACCATATTGTACGGGTTGAATAAATGTAGTTTTATACACCAAATAAAAAAGTTATATCTTTAAAACCACGTGTATTACACGGGTTGAATAAATGTAATATTGTTTACCAAATAATAAAAAATATACATCTTTATAAATAAGCGCATTACACGGTTTGAATAAGTGTAATTTTCTGTACTAAATAATAAAAAAATATATCCTTAAAAAACCCCTTGTATTGTACGAATTCAATAAATCTAATTTTATTTATCAAATAATAAAAAGTTATATCTTAAAAAACCTCATGTATTACATGGATCGAGTAAATGTCATTTTGTATAGTGAAAATAAAAATATTTAATATATTAATACAAAGTTTGGTTTTTGTTGAAATTGGTATGTGTTTACAATTTTTTTTAAAATAACATATATATGTCGAATTTAAATATATATATATATATATAGGTAGAGGATCCTGTAAAAAGTGCTCAAAGTGTGAGAAGTGTAAGAAGTGTATTATAACACTATATATAATACTATATAACACCATATAAACACCGTATAACAATATGTAACAACATATAATACTATATAACACTATGTAACACTATATATCATTATATAACAAATATAACACTATACATCTATCATAGACATGTTATCAGACAACCTATAGTGTTATATTTGTTATATAATGATATATAGTGTTACATAGTGTTATATGGTATTATATGGTGTTATATATTGTTATACGGTGTTTATATGGTGTTATATAGTATTATATATAGTGTTATAATACACTTCTTACACTTCTCACACTTTAGGCCCTTTTTACACTATCCTTACCCTATATATATATATATATATATATATATATATATATATAGTATCACTCGAAATCACGGGCCTTATGTGAAAGTTCTCCCCGCACACCATAGCCGGCTATAGGTGTGTGGCTTGTTGTAAAATAGTACAAATAATAAAAATTATTGAATGTTGAAAATCCAAAGCGTTTGGTTAGCCTCTTAGTTCATAAAATATTGATTTTTTTTTTTAACTTTCGCAGCAAAGTGAATAATAGCGGAGATATGGTGTCCAATGAAATAAACGAATATCATTTAAAGATAGTTTTTGGTATACCAGAAAATCCATAATATATTAAACTAATTATATTTAGTAGAATAGATATCTATAATATAAGATATTAAACTAAAATAATAATTATCTATAAAAGATTAAACTAAAATAATAATTATCTATAAGAAGATGGGCTAATATGATGACAAATATCCCAAAAGTGGTTTCTTTTATTATATAGTATAGATATAGATATAGATTTATTTCATTTTAAGGGTTGATTTCTAATTTTAGATCCATTAAGAATAAATAAATTACATAAAAAGAATTTATTTAATAGACACCATTATACTTTTCTAAACCTATGGAGACTTTATTTTGTTTTGGTTATTTCATTTTAAAGTTAATTTCTAATTTAAGAAACCACATATTTGATAGACCTACATAAACACACTCATCATTCACTATTATACTTTTTTAAACCTATGAAGACTTTATTTTGTTTTGTTTAAAATTACAGTCATATAATCTATAAAAGATGTTATACACTTTTCTTTGTAATTTGTTCTCTTTTTACATTTTACTGTATTAATGTATCATTGTGTTCAAGCATCATCTATATAATTGGCACCTGATTACCAAATGTTATAAAACTAGTAGACAAAAACATCATTTTATTTCTTATTAACATGTTCATTTTTTTTTTAAATCAAGACACCTTCTAAGATGATTTCTGTTTAATACCAACCACAAACAGCCATCCAACCTCTAGACAAAAATGGTTGCCAGAGCCATATTTCTAAAAAAAAAAAAAAGTAGCCATTGGCACACATAAACCAGTAAAGAAGGTTTATTATAATGATGATAGAAGTGGTTCAATTCAGATTCAAATTACAGTTGCAAATATCCTGTAATGAGTAAGCAAGTTCATGTATTTACAATAGTGAATACCATTGTTGGATGTAGACTTTTCTTTACCTTTTTGCTTTGAATGCAATTGCTTTAAGCCCCAAATGCGTATGGAACGATCATCACTTGCGGATGCCAACATATGTGGGTTCACTGGATTCCAGCTAGTACAATTAACCGCCCCGGAATGACCCTCTAGTCTCTCAATCAGCTATCCTGATCCCCTATGCCATAGATAAACCTACAACCACGTTTCAACAATCGTACATCACTGTGTGTTCTGCAAATGATTTCTTGATAGTAAAATTCTTTCGAATTGTATTGATCAAAGTGACTTGAAATCGCAATATTTTGATGATGATCAATTCCAACAAACAAATCCAAAAAGTTTCCCAACTGTTTCAAAAATATCTTTAGTTGATACCGAAATCAAAAGATAACTTTTTAATAATACAGAGTAATTACCCATTTTCGTCCTTGAGGTTTGGCCAGTTTGCGACTTTCGTCCAAAGGTCTGTTTTTCCGATTTCAAAACTTTTGGATCCAGATGCGGAAAAACAAACCTTGACGAAAGTCGCAAACCTCAGGGACGAAAATGGCATTTTACTCTAAGACAAAATATACCTGACTGAGAATCTTCACTTCCACTAGCAATGAATGCTTGCTCAAGTCCACCAAAGCAAGCCCTAACAATAAACCGAGACCGTTTATGCCCCTTGTACTTTGTAACCAGTTGGATATGGTTCTCGATACTCCAAAGATGCAACTCTTCGTTCACGAGACTAACCAACCAAGTACTTATTGTCCCTCAACGAAACTATCATCTGCTCTTCTTCTATGCATCTTTCACTTCTTGATTCTCTATCAGTCAACAATATCCAACTGGTTTCCTTACACATTGAAATTATAAATTTCCCGTCACTCGTTATTTGCAAATCAGAGATCCTAATCGTTTTCTGACCCTTTAAACATTCCATCTCTTTTCCATCCATATCCCACATTATTAAGCTTTTATCGGTTAACCCCGAGAACACACATTTACCATCCGGAGACCAACTACACGAGACTAAACCGAGAAGGCCTTTTTCGTAAACACGAAGACATTAACATCCCAACGCCTAACGACTTCCTCTATGCCACAAGTCAAGATCTGATCATCTTCTGGGCTCCACGCGATGCTAGAAACGGGTTTTTGTTTTAGGGATACTTTACCATCCAAACCAACCTCCCAAATAATTGCGGAATTATCACTTGATGAAGACGCTAAGTATTTCCCGTTTTGAGAAAACTGCAAGTACCAGACTTCATCCTGGTTATCTGTAACATACGTAATTAAAATAAATCATTCCTCATAACATACAAAAGCATATTATTGTGCAATGTAACTAGGCCTGCAAATGAACCGAACGAACACGAACAGGGGTGTGTTCATGTTTGTTCATTTAACTTTATCCCAACACGAACATATAGTCGAACACATTTTTTTGAGCATGTTCGTGTTCGTTTAAAATCTAAACAAACAGTTCACGAACGTAAACGAACATAAAGAAACAAACTTAAATGAATAACTTAGCAAACAATAAACAACACAAATGAACATAATTGAAGAAACATAATTTACTAAACATAAAGCAATTTTTTTAAATCAGTGATTAATTACAATAAACTTCATTGAAAACCCCCTTTTTATTACTAGAAAGCCCAATTGCCAATTAGTTATATTTATATAAGTAGATAGAAAGTTCCTTTCATGTTTAATATTTATAACGAACGAACGAACATAAATGAACAAACAGAAACGAACGTTCACGTACATAAATGAATGAACAAAACATGTGTTCATGTTTGTTCATTTAATTAAATGAACAAATGTTCACGTACATAAACGAACTTTCCGCCAAACAAGTTCACGAACAGTTCATGAACGTCCGATTCATTTACAGGCCTAAATGTAACACAAAGATAGCCCTAACCTGAATTGTTTGTGAAGGAATCTGGTCTCTTCCACAATGATGATTAGTGAACAACGATGTTTCTCCAACATCAGAATTGTGAAACACACAAGCTTCTCGTTGCAAGTCAAGAGCTTGTTCGACTAACTGTGGTATCATCACCGTTGGAGGCAACAAATTTTGCAATTCTTCAAGTATCTCTGACTGAACGAGCCTTCGGTTTGTTGACCAGAAACTCCCGTGATCCTGAATTTAGGAGACAATATGAACAAAGAAAGCTCACGAACTCGGTTACTGTTAATCGAAAGAGGCGATATCTCAGTCCTCCATTTACTTTTCATGATCCAAAAGTTGAAAGAATTTCTGTTGTAATATTATAAAAGACGCTGATTTAACTATAGATTCATCCGTTATACCAATTTTGCGTAACGAAGTTAGACTTGCATCCCAATTTCCGTCAAGAATTTGTTGGATGAAAATACCGACAGCTGGCGAGTGAAAAGGTATTCAAGATTCTTCTTCAAGACACGCTCCGGTTTTACTGTATCCGAGAGAATATAATGTTTCGGCTATGATTCTAACGAATTCAGCCCATATATATTCACAAATAAGTCCCTAAAAGAAGTAATTCCAGAATTAAAAAAAAATAAAATAAAATAAGAGCATATAAAATACCATTTGACAAAAACTTTATTAAAGAGATGATAAACTTCCAATGGTGACAGAAGAAGACTTGAAAATCTCAAATCAACATGATGATTATAATTTATTATAACTAATTCCAAAAGAAAGCAAAGGTTACAACATGAAGACCACAAACAAGCTAATTTTTTTTCATAAAATCTTTACTTATCAAAATATCCCTTACTTAGACTTGACGTACCGAAAACATGTACATGAATAGGTAACTAAAAGCTTGAATGCATAATACCTTCAAGACCCTTCTGCCTCGAATACAGCTTTTAAAAACATAGAAAATAGAGCTAACTACATCATCCAACAATAAACATTACACAAACATACTCAAAACGAATGCAAAACAAGTTTCATAAACCATCCCATTAATTACACCATGTATGAATCTTTAATGTGACCGAAGTTGCAAGTGATAACGCTTTGTGATAAAACTCGACAGAGGTGAATAAAGCTACATAAGAACATCCCTTAACTCAAATTAAACAACAATGATAAACTAAAGGGACCTTTCTACATAAAGTTTCACAAGAGTTTCAACTCCAAAGATCTCAAAAACAATAATCCGATCCTTCGTATTTAAATAATATCAAATATCATCCAACTTACTGTAATTAATTCAACTTGATCTCCGAATCATCAATTCACAAACTTTGATCCCAAAAGAAATCAATCGAGCGTTTTTATGTAAAAATATTACACAAAATACAACAGATGGCAGATCTAGGGTTACAATCACAAGTTAGGTGCATTAGAAGAACACATATAATAAGAAATTGATAAAGATACATGTAACCAGAGTGGGGGTTTGATACCTAACGGCAAAAGAAGAAAACCCCTTTGTAATCGGTGCCGTCGTAGACCGGCGATGATGACGGTGAAGAAGAAGAATAATAATAACAAATGAATGATTTGGTTAAGAGAATAAGAGATTGGCGAACGGGTAGCTTCTTGATAATAAGACGAATGAAGAGGGGTATTTTGGGGAAAGTACTTTAAGCCTTTTAAGGTATGGGTGAAAAAAAAAACCCGGTATTTTTAGGGTTGTAAACGAATCAAACGTTCGGTGAAGAATTAGTAAAATGTTCAGTGGGAAGTTCGTTAGTGTTCGTTCCTTTGTTAAACAAATGCACACAAACAAGAAATTTTGTTTATTTAGTTAAATGAACAAACATGAACAAATGTCGCGCTCGTTCATTTATGTTCGTTAACATTCAGTAACGTATTCGTTTGTATTTAATAGCTCATTGGAGTTTTTAGTTTTTATAGTTTATTGAAATACTTCAAAATTCCATCAAGAAAATATTTAATAAGTGTCAGTGTATCATATTCTGTTCATGAACGTCTTGTGTTCGTTTATTTCCATTTTTTGTTTTTCTAAAAGGTTTTCTTTAAAATATGATTAATTTAACTATCATCATTAGCTTTCATACTTGCCAAGTTACATCACAACAGAAAGTAGACGGTCAACAAGTTGTGCCGTCACCCCTTTCTGAATTGCAAACCCTAATCTACTAAAGACAAAACCCTGCCCCCTTGGGGTTGAACATTAGTGTCCATGAACATTAGTTTGTGCTCATTGGTGTTCATCAACGTTCGTTTTTTGTTCGTTGCTTAAAATTAACAAACAAGCATGAACAAGTTCATTTCCTTAACAAACAAACACAAACATAAAATATCGTCCGGTAAGTGTTCATGAACAGTTCGTAAACACATAGTTTTTTATAACAATTTTTCATGCTCATTCGATTCGCTTGCAGCCCTAAGTATTTGGATATGTGATCGAATATGAGATTAGTTTAAGAGAATTTTATAGGTTTGTGATCGATGTGGTATCAAATGATACCTGTGATTACATGGACGCGTCAAATCAAATATGTTAAAATATTATGTAATTTTAAAAATATGATAAAGAGTATTTGAATAGGTTGGAAACTTGAAATTAATAACCCTTTTAGAATTGCTAGAAGTTAGTTGATTGATGTCGTAAGGTCAGTCAAAAATAAAGTTAAAAGTGTTATATTCACCTTTTACTAGTAAAGGGCAAGTAGGGTGTCGAATCCACGGGGAATCAGTGGAAAGTATGAAAGTTTGTTGCTTTAATTACCATCTACGTCTAAACTAATTGTTTTTTGCAGTTTTTAGAATGATTGTGAAAACAAAATAAATTAGATTTGTAAACAATTGTGAGAAGAGCGACCAATCTCGGGGTTTTCAGGTTATGCAGAAAATCGGTTTACTTAGTTACGACCAGTTGGAAATCACATAGACATGATTTGAAAACTTGTTTTGATAAATAATTAACGGACAATATATTTGATTGCAATGATCCACGATCGAAACCGAAAGATTGATGCAACTGAATAGTAACCTAGATAATTACCAATCCTAGATTTCATAAACATGAACAAGTTCAATGGTTAAAGGTTGAAGACAATGACAACTTAGAATTTAATCCCAGTTGTTGATGACAAAACCAAATAACTGATGAACAAGTATGCAAATGATAATCCAACAATGTTTAATCAAAAACAAATAAGAAATAAAGATAAACTAACCCAATGATTAGTCAAATCTCAATCCAAAAGTTTGTAAAACTAAATCAACCCGGTTCCTAACACAAACCCTAGTCCCGGAGATGATCACGGGTGGTTTAGCCGCTCATGTTCTTGATTTGATCTTCAATCTTGATGAGAAATTGCATGATTGATGATTGGATTGAGGTTGAGAACTCCAAAATTCGTTATTGGGAAGTGGAAACGGCTAGGGTTAATGATAATTTCGTTTGGGGAATGTTTGTGCTTAAATATGGTGGAAAAACAAGAAATTCACAAGTCAGATCTGGGTTCAGCGCCTAGTGCGCCAAAAACAACACCCAGTGCGCCAACTTGTAGTTTTCTTCTGTGGTGCACTGAAATCAGCACCTAGTGGTGCCGATTGCTACCGAACTTCCCGTTTTTCATATTTTGGCCTTCCAACTTGTGTGTATGCTTCAAATACTCCATAATGCTTCCCGAAAACCTTCCGTCAAGCTCCAAAAGCCATTCGTTATGCTCCGAGTACATGCAAATCAAAACCAACTCAAAGTAACCCGTTTTCATACACATAATCATGTAAAACCTCATAATTAAACACTTTAAAACATGACCTCACATCATTAGTTGAGTATTTGATACTTCAAGTTCGTTTTGAGATGAGTCCAAGATCTGTTTTTAGGTAATGGGCATTTTAACGCGTAAGTTTTAACCGTATAAGACTATAAAATGGTATACATGGTACCTTGAATTTGATGGGTAAGACGTAGAGTGCATCTGATTAAATGATGGGTAAGGCATAGAGTATTTGTTGAAATGATGAGTATAAGACCAGATATATGACATGGTTTTATAGCCAAACTAGCTTATAAACCTGTGTATTACACAGACTAAATATGAAAAAAAAACTTAGATTGAATAATATTCTAATTTATAAGTGTTACAAACCCATGTATTACACACGTAAAATAAAAAAAATGTAAATAATACTTCTATATAATCCTTATCACATAGTTAAAAAAGCGTAATAATATTGTAGTATAATTATTGAGTTTTCTCGATTAGTATTAATATAAAGATGGTTTAGTAAAAAAGATATAGTTATTGTATTTTTTATTTTACAATAATATTTAATAAATACATTGTATTTATCTAATAAAAATTAATTAAATAGTGCATCCTAATTTGGTTATTAACATATTTAAATTAAATTTATTTATTAGTAAGGATAACGATTAAAAAATATTATAAAATAAAATGCAAGTCTAAATTGTAAGGTTAAAGGAGCTCACCTGACAATAATTGGAATCCTATATTAATAGTTAAATTAAATTTGATATTTTATTTGTAACTTTACCATCTTTATCAATAATTAATACTTTAAATCATTTAATTTTAGAAGTATGCGTGGTTAATCTTAATCATGAGGTGTTATTTTAACGAATAAAGTCATTATAATAATGCATAAATAATTAAATTGGAGATATTAATACTAATAATAATAGTTCTGTTATAGATAACAATAAAACTATTAAAAGACTTTTGATTTTAAAGGATATTCATATCAAATGCAGAGATGTTAAAAAAATATAATGACCCTTTATCATATGTCATAGAGGCGAGGATAATTCTAACTTCTAATATGTAAAATCGGTAGATTTAAGAGATAAAGTAATTTTTATACTTTTATTACTATATCGTATAGCATAATTTATTAATTCGTGCATCATGGTATATCAATTTCTTTTGAGAAAGAAAGTTTATTTAGAATTATTTATTAAGGTGGATAATGATCCTTATATTAATTTACTTATTATTTATTATGATTGAAGTAGCATGAAAAATTCTCACATAATATTTTCATAAATTTAATGTTTTAGAAAAATGTCACATGGTTTTTTTAATGAAATGCTTTATTAGATTAGTAAATCTCGTATCATTCTCGATGCATTGATATCGTATTTTACTTCTTTAAAACCAGATAAACATTGAAGTGTCCCGATGCACAAGGATATTTTTGATTTAAAATTTGATCACGTGTCTCTCTTTATAAACATGCATTACATTATTTAAATATACAAATTCAAACACCATTATAATGATCAATAAACGCCACAAAAGTCACAATGACATTGTTTAGGACCATCACATTAAAGTTAAATCAAATCAATCGCCCATGGCATTATAGCCTATTGACATTTTAGAGGTATCATAGGGCTTAAGGACCATTAGGTCATATGTTCGATTCTCACAAGGGGGTTTTTCTCAGATTTATTTGGTTTTCTCCAAAGGTGTCGTTCAAAAAAATTGAAATCAATCAGTAAAGTGGTGTTTGTTTTTTTAGATGCAAAAGGTCTGTAGTCTGCGGACCACATCTACAAACGTCTGCACGAGAAGAGGTGGACCAAACCTCTGCAGTCTGCAAGAAAACTGTTTGTTTTTTCATCTTCAAGATTTCAGCTCAAATCATTCACATAAAACCATGGATATGTTGTCCATCTCTCATTATTTCCTTTTTCTTGTGGGGGCCATCTTCAACGTCAACCATGTATATCATCTTCTTCTCTATCCAACATCCTCTGCAACATCAATATCTCCATCATCCTCATCTCTACATCAGTGTCAAACAAATCATACAAACTTGTTTTTTTATTTTTATCAAAATCGATTATATCCCCTTTTCAATTAAAATTAAACCTAAAATGCCATTTTTAAACTTGTAAGAAAGACACATAGGCGGCCAATAACTGGCAATTGATTCCTTGAATTCAAGTCCACCCTATTATTTCTACCATTTCATTAGCATTCATCCTTTAAATTTATCCACATCTTATACATGCCACTATCGTATTATATCGATGACATGAATCATGTCACAATATCACATGGTTTTTGTATGAAGCACCTGTAGATTGGTCATCAAATTTCACAACTCATGTAGATAACAAGATATTGCTATAACTTAAAACAAGTAATTAATATCAATACTAATATTAATATTGAAAACTAATTAGGCAAAAGCAGTTGTGGCGGTTAAGTTTGATACACACAAATGATGAAACACAACATCTTGCTCACTAACAACTGATTAATAAGAAAGCTTAAGAGACAAATCTAGTGAAGACACAGTCAGGCTTCATTCGTCTCCACCAGTTATAGCTGTCACAAATGATCCCTCACTACCGTGCAACCCTATCGTTCCCGCACCGAACCACCACTATCACACCACACCACTGTTAATCATCCTAAACTCATCAACTCTTTCTGCTCCTCAACTCCGCCACATTTCCCTGGGAAAAACTCATACTCCGTCATCGAACCACCATCTGTTCGGTGAACAGACATAACCCCCCTCACCTGCCACTTTAAGAACTTGCACATCACAACCAGTCATTGAACCTCCTTCACTTCACAACCCGCCACTTTAAGAACCTACACATTATACTCATCTTCACTAACCTGCGAGACGTACTGTAACAACCCGCACGTTCGTGTGTTGTTACTACTCGTTATACTCGTTACGCCTAGCACCAGAGATTCGGATCATAATGTACCTATATCGCATATATCACTATATCGCAATGTTTTCGCATATTTTATCGCTATCACATCACATTGTACTTGCTGACAACCACGAAGATGTCGAGTGAGGACCAATTCTACCCTTCTTGATAGCCGTGATGTGTCGCAGTGCAACTCATTACTCAAAATGCACATTGTAACACCTCGAAAATTTGCGACCTATAATGTGTTGACACGTGTCATAAGTTTGCACGTGGCAATAATTACTATAGAGGGACTAAAGTTGACAAAAATAGAAAGTATGTGAATTCAAGGGTTCAAAATGTCAATAAGGGATAAATGTGCTTTACAGTAACCCTACATGATGCTCGTACCTTCAAACGAATGAATCATGGATCATACGGAACGAAATGTGGAAGAAAGTGATAGATTATAAACTACAGGGGTTAAATGTGTCAACATGTTTAAGTTATACCTCTGAGTGACCCTTTAACAAACCCGAGGCTTTGTAACGGTAAAATATGCTCACTAGAATGCACGATATAAATTTCATCAAGTTCCGTTATAGAATGAGAAAGTTATGATCGGATTCGTACGCGAGGGATTAAAAGCGTCAACATTGAAAGTTAGGACTTTTCGAGTAGTTGTAAACTAACCGAGGGCTTAAAAAAGTGGGTAAAAGTCACGAGGCCCTTATATGTAAATAAAAATGCAAAGTTACCCCTTCAAAACGCCTAAGGCCAACTGCAATTATATAAAAAGATTTGAAAAATCTTACAGCAGGCCTCAGGCGGGCCGTGTAAGAGTTGCCGTAAGGCTTACGCGGGCCGCTTCAACATGTGAATTATTTGAAATCTGCCAGAGTGATCCAGGCGGGCCGCGTAAACCTTATAAGGGTCTTACGCGGGCCGCGTCAGACTCCCAGATGTAGAAAACGTGGACAGAAGCACTGTTTGGTGTTTTAACCGACTCTAGACATTATTACAAGAGCATGGGCGCCCCCTAAACGACCCCTAGCACTCAGGGACACTTGTTGATGATCTGGTTACACTTGTAGAGTTGTGTGGCATGATCTAATGCATCTAAGACTACTATATAAAGGCCTTATGTGCAACCATTGTAACCACACCTCATTTCATCACTTCTGATCATTTCTGGAGCTCAAGTGTCTTCACTACTCATCTCTGGTCGTGCATAGGACTTCAGTAAGTGTGCTTAACCCTTCTTAGTTGAGTTTTTGCTTAGTTATTGCTTAAAAGTCAATCCGTCGTAATTAACGATTGACTTAACAATTAATCGCAAATGGTCCAGTGATTAGTCGAATCAAAGGTAGTTATATGTTGGTAATTATGTGGGCATTAAACCCTTAAAAGGACACCCTCTGATTCCCACTCTAACTAGTCCAAATGTCGGGTCAAAGTTGCTTAGAAAAAGTCAACAGAATGCTAATTTTCGATTTAATGCATAATTAACAATGTAGATGGCATGTCCTATTTTATCACTCATATAACTTGATAATAAGTATAATAACTGGTCTAAGCTTGTTTGATCCGACCATTTACTGTTTTGACCCGGTTCGGAACCGAAAGTCGCAAAACTTTGACTTTTGCTTTGACTTCAGTTCTGACCCGTTTTGTTATGATTTAGATATGCCTTAGGACTCTCTTAGGACCAGGTTACATGATGGTATAACCCTCTGTGGCTGGTTCGTTGTTTGTCCGACTCGTTTGCACATTTTCGTTATATGCTTAAAATTGACCATAATGCCCTTTTGGCTTTAAAACGAGAATCTTGAATATGTGAAAGAACAATAACTTTAATTACTGAATTCTAAATATGTCCCTAAAATTTCATGTCAATCCGAGGTCTAGAATAGGAGTTATGCTAAATAGCGCAATTAAGAAAACTTTAGTAATTAAACGACGCATTTAGCATAAAGCCTATCTAAACCCAAATTTCGACACCAAACCTTTTACACACTTTTGCTGGTATCTAGATAACTTTTCTAGGGGAGGACGTCACTTGGAGTCTTGTTTGTGGCAAAATGTCATGCATGAGCCAAGGGTTTTGCTATTGTGAGACTTCGGACAATGGGTTTCTCCTGAAACTGGTGACGGTCTTGGTCACCATCGTTATCTACGATCGACCGATCGCGAACGTGGATGACCTTTTACCTGTGAATGTATACGGGTGGCCAGGCTTTGTTTAACTTAAAAAAATCTACATGACATCATATTAACGAAAAGTCACACATGTAACTTTCACTATTTTAAACAAGTTCATAGATGTTAATTTGCTAAATTGGGTTTAGGAATCAATTGTAAAAAACAGGAGATTATGTTGATTTTTTATGTTATGAACTATTTTAAATATATAAAGTTATTCATATTTTTTCTTGATTTGGGAAGATTTATTTAATAACTGTATTGCAGTCAAGAATTCTGTCATAAAGATGAGACTACGCCATGTCCTGACCAGTAGGAAACTCTTTCCATCCTAGACCAAAGTTTGACCAACCACTACCATGGTGCCATGTCCAAAAACAATATGGTTCCATTTTTCTGTTGACTTCAATTTGTTTTGATATTTTAGGTAAAAAAAAAATATATATCTACACAAATGGGTTTTGTCCTATTGATAATAATGAAACAAAAAAATAAACGAACCATAAGAAACTAGACCAATTCGCTTGTCATGTTTCTATCCTGAAATTAGGTCTGTTGTATGGGTTACACAAGATCAAGAATCAAGATGTGATTCAAGTATGAAGCTTACATAGATGTCAAATCAATGACCGACTTGGACGGAGTATTTTACATATAGTATTTTACAGACACGTTGAATGGGTTATATAATGATTATTTTCTTTAGAAAATGTAAGTCGAAGTAGAAGGTAATAGTCATTAGGCTTATATGGTGTGGGATAAAGCCTCTATGGGTTTTATTACACTATATCAGCGCCACGCAGGTTTTAGTGTCCCCCTTTAACATTGACGGTGTGAAACAAAACCGTTCATATATATATAAAGTAAAAGAAATCTTATTGGTTAAGGACAAATGGGCCGCCAAGTCAGCTGTAACACCCCGTGTTTTCGAATGTCAAAGTCAAAGTTAAAGTCCAGTCAACTTTGACTTTCTTTGACTGTAAATAGTCGATTTTATGTTTTAGTTGTATTATGTGGAGTAAGTGTTGTAATCAGCAAGAATCGAAGTGATCGAATGTGTTTTAACGCGAACCAATCTACGACTGTGAATAGTAGGAAATAACAATGCGATAAAGTTAACTAATCAGTAATCAAACCGATCCAACAATCAATCGAACTCGAGACTCGAATTATGCGAATTATGGTATCAATATACGTGTGTGTGTGCCTTATGTGTTACTTGTGCATGTTTACTTTATGTTTGGTGTGGTATTCAAGCAAATCAATCGAAAATCGAATCGAAACTCGAAAGCAATCAAACTCAATCGAAACCGACATCGAAACGTGACTTGTACGAGATTGTATGTTAGATATAGTGATTGGGACTGAAAGTAATTTGACTAGGAAACTCTATCATATTTGTATCATCGTCCATCGCAATCGAAAACGTCGAAAATCGTCGCAAAATACTCAAAGCGTGTCGCGGATCGAACAGGAGGCAACCTGATCGAACAGGCCAGCCGATCGGCTAGCATCTTGCCAGCCGATCGAGCAGCCCACTCGATCGGAGCCCCTGGCCGATCGGCTGACACTTTCCTCTTTTGGAAGCCTATAAATAGGGCTGTCATTGTCATACTTTCCATTTTTGGAAAGCTCTGACCGAACCAGCTATCTTCTTCACCTTTTCTCAGATTTCTCTCAATCCCGGTAAGTTTTCACTCTAAATCTTGTACGATCTTGATCATTACTTGATTCTACACCTTTCTATCTTTCAAAACTTGGATTTTAACCGTGAAATCACCAAGATCTAAGTATTCTTGGGTGATGTCATCATGGTGTTCTTGAAGAACATCATGTTTTGGCCTCATTCAACTATGATTAGCTTAGACCTAACCGATTTCCACATAAACAAGCTAAGATCTACCAAAGATCTAAACATTTACAAGTTGTGAAGGATTGAAAGAAGGAATTCCAACTTTCTCTCAACTCGTTTACACTCAATGCCTTCAAATCAATAGAAACGAAGCTTGAACCGGCTAACTAATCATTCGAACATACGGAACAGTTAAAGGGTTCAAGATTCAGATTCTATGAACAAGGTTCACCGATTTCGGGTTAAACTTTAAACCGACATTCCGAACCGTTCACCGGCCGGATGTAACACCTCGAAAATTTACGTCCAATGATGCATTGACACGTGTCATAGGCTTTGCATATGTGAAAACATACTTTAGAGGGACTAAAATTGACAAATAGTGAAAACTATGGAACGTAAGGGTCCAAAGTGTCAACAATGGATAAATAGACTCTATAATAACCCTACATGGTGTTTATAACCCTAAACGGATAGATCATGGATCATACGAAGCGGAAATTTGCACGAAAGTGAGGAATTACAAACTATAGGGACTAAAAGTGTCAACATGTTGAATTTATACCTCTGGGTGAACTTTTGGCAGCCCCGAAGCTTTGTAATGCTAGAATATACTCACTAGAATATGTGGTAAAAATTTCATGAAGTTTCGTTAACGTATGAGAAAGTTATGGCCAAAACCGTAATTGAGGGGTTAAAAGCGTCAACGTCGAATTTCATGACTTTTCGGGTGAGCGCAAAGTTAACAGAGGACATTACCATGTTGGTAAATGTCCCAAGGTTCTTAAAAACCAAGTTTGAGGGTTTACGAGTCAAGATAAATAGCCAAATCATCGTAACCAAAGTGCAGGGACCAAAACAGCAACAATTGAGCAAAGTTTGGAAGCTGCAGACCCCAGGCGCCCGCCTGAGGCCTTACGCTGGCCGCGACCCAGCGCCCAGATACAGAAACTCGCGACCAGCTGCTGTTGGGTCCGAATTTTGAGTGCTTGACAGCTTTCAGCACCTCCCTTTTGCACCAATCGAATGCCATGCATGTTGGGACACCTGTAGACTCCTTACAACATCTGAAACACTCTTAAATTCAGATCAATTCCTCATTTGGGGGCACTTGTGTTAGAAACAAGAACACTAGCAAACTTGCAAGAACTCACAAGACAACTCCAGGGGCTTTCTGATCGGCAAGGCTACTTCCAAGTGCTATCTAGGCTTCATTAGGACCCTTGTAAGCATTCATATCATTCTCTAATTCGTTCTATCATAGATTATTAGCAAAAAGTCAATCCGTTGTTCATATAGTTTGACTTTTCGATTAAACGAATTTGGCTCAGTCATTTCTCAAATTGAAAGTACCTATATGTTGGTATTTATGTGGGAAACAAACCCTCAAAAGGGTATTCTCTGATTCCCACTCTAAGCATGCTATTTGTCGAGTCAAAGTTGTTCTTAAAAAGTCAACACGAAATGTTTTTGCAAAATATGGCATGAATGGTAATGTAGATGACATGCAATCAGTTTGATCATCAAAAATAACTTTATAATGAATATAAGAATATGTTTTATCATGATCAACTCGACAATCTTTAGTATAAACTCGGATCGGAACCGAAAGTCTTATAAAACGACTTTTTCTTTGACTCTCGATTCGGATCCGTGCATGCATGTTTGAGATCTGTATTAGAGTTTATTTTTGACCATTTTTATTTAAGTTTAACTCTCTGGAATTTTTACAACTTGAGTCTATGCTTAACCGATTCGTATGCATGTTTCCGATTATGCTTAAAGTTGAGTATTTTGCCCTTTTTGTTATAAAACGTGATTTTTGGAAAAGTGAAAGAGTAGAAATCTTTATTACTGATTTATAAACCTGCACCGAAAATTTGAGATCAGTTGGTGGTCCAGATTTTGAGTTATGGCCGATATCGTAAAACTATAGCTTTGTGTAAAATAAACGGCGCATTTAGCGTATAACCTATTTAAGGCCACTTTTTGATATAAAACTTTTTACCCACTGATGTTATATAATATTTTGGGATTTTTGATGATTTTTATTTAATTTTTGGCTGATCGTATCATAGGTCGCTAAGTTGATTCGGTTAATGCCGGTTTTGACCTTTTAAGCCATAAAATGAGTTTTATAGATCCATTTGACCCCAAACCTTTTTCTACTGATTTTATTTGTTAAATAAATTATTTTGAGCATTCTGGGAATATAAAAATCTCAGCTTTCTTTCGAAAACCCGGAAACGGCTCTAAATCGCATTTCTAAGCGTTTTTAACGCATAGTATGCGTTATACCCATATTAAACATATAAGGATTATACCTACTGATGTATTTAGCACATTTTTATAAAATAACAGTAAGTATAAGTTTTTGAACTCAGATTTCCAGTTTTGACATTTTTAGCCCTTGTGAAATTACTAAAATACCCCTACGGTGCATAGTTTGATTTTAAATGATAAGTTTTGTAAATGGGTCATACCCTACTGTTATAACATGTCAAATTAAGTATATTTACTGTATAAATCAGACCTGTAACTCAGATTTCCAATTTAACTATTTTATAATACCAAAATGCCCTTATAAGGCATAAATTGAGTTTAAATTCATTCGGGGCATAATAGAACATAACTTGCTGATATTATTTCATATTTAAAGCATAATATCTCAGGGAACTTGCATATGACTCTTTTGGTTGCCCGTAACGCTCTTTTAGCGCTCGGTTCGGTTTATGTAACTAGTTTGCATAAATTGACCGAAACGAGCCAAACGTTATCATTTTTGTCTCAAATTCCAGAATGTATTTAGTATACCCATATTATACAAGTATTCAAACTTGTCGGGTCTAAATCACATTCTATCCGGTCTTTCGCTTAATCGTGCGCTTGAACCGTATCGTCCTTAAAACTAACCGGTCTAAGCTAAAGCTTAAATAAAAGACCCGTTAGGAATCTAATAGGTTATTATAAACCTTTGTTCCAGAATAGGAGGCCCAGTAAAAGCTACCCTCACTTACCAATTGTGATTCATACTTACTCAGGTAAATACCTTTTAACTTATTTTCCCTATACGAGCTTGGGGTACGGTATATAGAATACAGCTTGATCGAGCGTACAATATCTTGCGCCCTTGGGTGTTCAATTGGAATAATTTTGATCGGCTCGTTTAAACAGTCTTGTTTTACTTAAAGCCTTTGGGGGGTTAATGACCGTGTCCCGGATATCCTTGGCATTATCTTACGAGATGGCCACGACCAGAGCATGGGGTGTAGGCATACACCCGTCATGTATAACTCTTTAATGTGGTGTGTCTGTTAATCTTTAACCCGGACAAGATCCCGGGCTACCGAACGCACGAGTAACATGTAATTCGTTCACAAGTTTATATTGCATAATTATCCCAAGTTATAAAAATGTTTTATGCCATGTGCATTTAAATAAATTTTCAATCATTTTCAAAATGAGTCAGTTAACTTGTATTTACCAGTGTAAACTGACGTATTTTCCCAAAAGGTTAAGTGCAGGTACTACACGTACTAGGCTGGCTGTTTCCTAGAGCGTCCACAATAGTCTCGCAAGCTCGGACGACAATAAAACTGTTGAACAATTATCTTATTTTATTTGATCCGCCCGTGGATCCGTTTCAACTACCCGTGATATTTAATATTACATTTTATTTAAAGTTGAAATGAATCTATTTCTGCTTCCGCTGTGCATTATTATATTGTGTTGTTTATCTATGATGATGCCAACTACGTCACCATACCCCACACCAGGCCCACCGGTGACACGTGGAAATCGGGGTGTGACAGGTTGGTATCAGAGCCAACGCTGAGGGAATTAAACACTAGCCTTCTGTGTTTAATCTCAGTTACACAATTGCACATTCCTCGATTTTCGAGTCTAGACAAAGAACTTAGGAAATGTTCGAAATTTTTGTTCTTATTTCTAACTTTGTCTTATATATTTTGTTGTGCCACATGTTTGATTTTTTTGACAGGTTCAAGATGCCGCCACGTGTACGAGGAAGGGGACGAGGAGCATTCGCCACCTCACATGACCATGAGGCAGGGCCTTCGCATAGGCGAACCCCATCATGTCACACCCCAATTTTCCACGTGTCACCGGTGGGCCCGGTGGGGAGTATAGTGACGTAGTTGGCATCATCATGGACAAACAACACAATGTCTAAATGCACAGCGGAAGCAGAAGATAATTATATTACATTCCGAATATAAGTAATGTCAAAGTATTACAACGGAAGGTAAAGGATCCACAGGCGGATCAATAAAAGAAAACTGTTCAATAGACTTTAGGCATCTAGAACTTGCAAGATTCCTTAGTGACGCCCTGAGCTCCCAGCCAATTACGCATAGTACCTGTCACTTAACCTTTTGGAAAAATACGTCAGTTTACACTGGTAAATACAATTAACTGACTCATTTTGGAAAAAGAGTTTGAAAAGTGATTTGAGTGCAAACGGCACAAAATATTTTGACACATTGATTAAAATGCACAGAGGCAAAATTAATCTTTATACTTGGGACAATTTTATTAATAAAAATCTTGTATCCGATTTACATGGTTGTCCAACATTTAGGGCCGGTGATTATACAATACAAGCCGGACAAGATTAATCGACACACCACAAATATAATCTCACAAGAAGATAATCTCACGAGTGAGTATACGTTATACATATGCAACAGGAGGTGTTCTGCCTACACCTTGTGCTTACGTCGTGGCCATTCACTTTTTAAAATGAGCCAAGGATATCCAGGACACGGTCATTAACCCCCAATGTTATTTGTTATCAATCAACATAGATTAAAACGGGATTATGCAATTTAATCATCTCCGATTAAACAGTTTCTACACCCGACCAAGCGGTATTTTTATAATACCGTATCCCAAGCCCGTATAAGGGAAAATAAGTTAAAAGTATTTACCTGAGCTAGCTCCTGTCTTAAATAGCAAGAATAATAACTCAGCCGTATTCCTAAGTAGGCGTAGGTACAATTTACCGGAAAGCTCTAGTCTGGAACGATGGTATAAATAACCAATTAGAATACTAACGGGTCTTTAATTAAGCCTAAGCTTAGACCGGTTAGTCTTAAGGAAATATACGGTTCAAGCGCACGATTAAGCGAAAGACCGGATAGAATGTGATTTAGACCCGACAAGTTTGAATACTTGTATAATATGGGTATACTAAATACATTCTGGATTTTGAGATAAAAATGATAACGTTTGACCCGTTTCGGTCAATTTACGCAAACTAGTTACGTAAACCGAAGCGAACGCAAAAAGGGCGTTACGGGTAACCAAAAGAGTCATATGCAAGTTCCCTGAGATAATATGCTTTAAATATGATATAATATCAGCAAGTTATGTTCTATTATGCCCCGAATAATTTTAAACTCAATTTACGCCTCATAAGGGCATTTTGGTCATTTAAAAGATTATGAAAGAGTCAATTTGGTAATCTGAGTTACAGGTCTGATTTATACAGTAAATATACTTAATTTGCCATATTATAACAGTAGGGTATGACCCGTAGACAAAACTTATCATTTAAAATCAATCTATGCACCGTAGGGGTATTTTAGTAATTTCACAAGGGCTAAAAATGCCAAAACTGGAAATCTGAGTTCAAACATTTATACTTACTGTTATTATATGAAAATATACCAAATACATCAGTAGGTATGAGTCTTATATGTTTAAAATGAGTATAACGCTTACTATGCGCTAAAAACGCTTAAATTACGATTTAGAGCCGTTTCCGGGTTTTCAAAAGAAATCTGGGATTTTTATATTTCCAGAATACTTAAAATAATTTATTCAACATACAAAATCAGTAGGAAAAGGTTTCGGGTCAAAAGAGTGCATAAAACTCATTTTATGGCCTAAACGGTCAAAACCGACATAAACCGAAATAACTAGGCGATCTAAGATACGACCAGCCAAAAATTAAATAAAAATCATCTAAAATCCCAAAATATTATATAACATCAGTGGGTAAAAAGTTTTATATCGAAACGTGGCCTGAAATGGGTTATACGCGAAAAGGGCCGTTTATGTAACTTAAGAACATAGTTTTACGCTAATGGCCATAACTCAAAATCTGGACCACCAACTGATCCGAAATTTTCGGTGCAAGTTTATATATTAGAAATAAAGATTTCTACTCTTTCACTTTTCCAAAAATCACGTTTTATATCAAAAAGGGCAAAATAGTCAACCTTTAAGCATAATCGGAAACATGCAAATGAACCGGCTAAACATAGACTCAAGTAACAAAATTCCAGAGAGTTTTACCAAAATAAAAATGGTCAAAAATACTCTCCAATACAGATCTCAAACATGCATGTACGAATCCGAATCGATAGTCTACGAAATAGTCGTTTTACAAGACTTTCGGTTCCGATTCGTATCTATACTAAAGATTGTCGAGTTGATCATAGTAAAACACATTCTTATATTCATTATATAGCTATTTATGATGATCAAACAGATTGCATGTCCTTTACATTACCATCTAAGCTTATTTTTGCAAAAACAACTTCTGTTGACTTTTTAGAAACAACTTTGACTTGACAAATAGCATGCTTAGAGTGGGAATCAGAGAATACCCTTTTGAGGGTTTGTTCCCCACATAAATACCAACATATCAGGGGTTTCAATTTGAGAAATGACAGAGTAAAACTCGTTTAATCGAAAAGTCAAAGTATAAGAACAACGGTTTGACTTTTAGCAATCAATCTATGCTAGAACGAATTATAGGATGATATAAAGGATTACCAAGGTCCTAATGAAGCCTAGCAAGCACTTGGAGTCTGCCTTGATGATCAGAAAGCTCCTGGAGAAGTCTTGAGAGTTTTGCAAGATGTGTGTGTTCTTGATCACAATGCAAGTGCCAAGAAAATGAATGAATGATCTGATTTAAGGAGGAATTTAGATGATATAGAGAGCTCACACTAGCCTAGGCATGCAAGGACTCTTATTGGAGCAAAAGGGAGGTGTTGCAAGCTGTTTTCAACTCACAAATTGGACCAGAATGCAAAAATTCGCGAAATTCATCATCTGATAGGGTCACGCGGCCCGCCTAAGGATTCCCAGGCGGGTCGCCTGGGGTCTGCAGGCCCAAAATGTTTCAAACTTGGCAGCTTTGGTCCCTGTTCTTGCACGCGATGCTTCGGCTACTTATTTTGACTTGTAAACCCCCAAACTTGGTTTTTAAGAACCTTGGGACATTTACCAACATGGTAATGTCCTCGGATAACTTTGCGCTCAACCGAAAAGCCATGAAATTCGACGTTGACGCTTTTAGTCCTTCAAGTACGGTTTTGGCCATAACTTTCTCATACGTTGACGAAACTTCATGAAATTTTTACCACATATTCTAGTGAGTATATTTTAGCTTCTCAAAGCTTCGGGTCTGCCAAAAGTTCACTCAGAGGTATAAATTAAACATGTTGACACTTTTGGCCCCTATAGTTTGCAATTCCTCACTTTTGTGCAATTTCTGCGTCGTATGATCCATGAACCACCCGTTTAAGGTTATGAACATTATGTAGGGTTATCATAGGGTCTATTTATCCATTGTTGACACTTTGAACCCTTACGTTCCATAGTTTTCATCGTTTGTCACTTTTAGTCCCTCTAAAGTCTGTTTTCACATACCGGAACCTTATGACACGTGTCAAGACATTATTGGACGAAATTTTTCGAGGTGTTACACATCAGCATCCCATAACACTGATGCCCGAGATCTTTGGAGATCGTTCGCTGAACCCGCCAGGCACTCACTGAGTACCTCACCTTCCCTACCACATTCTTTTGGGCCTCATTCTGAAAATGAGCCCCACAACTCCCACCAATCCTACATCCCTCTTCACCAGTCACCTTTTGACTACCCAGCACCCGTCTATCAGGGCCTGTACAACCCTGATGCCTATTTGGAAGAACCAGTGGGTCATAACCCACTTGGACCTGAAGACCACTTCCCGGGTGGCAACGAGATGGAGGTCGACGAGGATACCGATCCTTCCCTGCCACCGTCCGGCACACCGAACCACCCCATTGAGATATCTGATGGGTCACCATTCAGAGGATCACCCTACAATGGTCTTGACAGCTACGAGGAGAGATTCAAGCAGCACGACTGGGTTTTTACCCCTAGTTACCATAACTCTCCCATGCACCAGTCCTACCACAGCTCTCCTGTGCACTCACAGCATCACTCCCAGCAGCAACTTCAGCAGCAGCCTCAGCAGCAGCGGGATCCTTCTGAGGGATTCTGGCGCGACGTGGTCACTCCGCCGCCGCCACCACCTCCGGTTTTGCCTCCTCCGCCTCAGAGGCGAAGGGAAAGGAACGCCCGGATGTCCACACGAGGAGGGATACGCATCGGCACCCCTCGACATTCAGGTAGCAGCCGCTACTCGCCGCTTCACGAGGAGTCAGAGATGGGAGAATCTCAGCATCCCGTCTCAGAGGTGACTTCTGCGCCTATTGCGCCACTGCCACCGCAGAACTTTGGAGAGCCAATCCCTGCGTATGCTAGCGCAGCACAGTTCAACCCTTTCGAGCCGACTTTTCCCCCAGGATATGACTATACAGGGGATCCTTACTGGATAGCTTCGGGCTACAACCCTCTCAATCAGGAGGGTGCTTTTGGAGGTCCCTGGGCTACGGGACAATCAACTTTTGGATACCCACCGCATGGATACCAGCAGCCGCAGCCTCCTCTACCACCGCAGTACCAGCCACCGCCGCCGGCGCCG
The DNA here is from genome assembly GCF_002127325.2 of Helianthus annuus. NCBI lineage: Eukaryota > Viridiplantae > Streptophyta > Magnoliopsida > Asterales > Asteraceae > Helianthus > Helianthus annuus. The sequence goes on along the minus strand of NC_035446.2, from coordinate 153,877,809 downwards.
ATGATGTCGCCACCGCAAGTTCAAGAAATCCTTCAGGGGATAAACGATGTGCGACGTGAATTGCGACATGAAATGCGGGAAGATCGCCGACACAACCGCGGAATGTTTAAGAAGATGGTTGACTTGATCAAGGGTAAAGGTAAGAAGGATTATTAAATCCTTTGTTTGTTAGCTTATGTACTCATGTCCCTGCGAGGACATTTATTCTGTACTCTGCCTCTGCGTGGGTATATTTCTCTTGTTCTACCCCTGCGTGGGTATGTTGTTTCTGTTTAACCCCTGCGTGGGTTTGTTTTGTTGTTTGTTTTGTTTGTTTGTTATTTGGTTTAGCCCCTGCGTGGGCATGTTATTTGAGTAAAAGTCCCGTTTAGGGCAAAGTTGTACTAGTCCACTTTTATTTAAAAATGGTTAATTTAAGTTTTCAGTTTATCTATATGCATGAACATAATATACAAATAAATGGAGAATATCAATTATTATTTTAATTGACCATTTTAATAAGAATCTTAAGAAGGTAAAACCTAGCTTGAATGTCTTATTAAAAGACCTGGCCAATATGGTAAAACCTGGTTAAAAAGATTCAATTCTCTGTTAACATCTGTAAACATGTTAACATTCTTGGCTAGCGTGATCTGTAAAATCACCCATGTCACCCTTTTAATAAATTGTCCAAAAAATTATATTGTATACATGTCTGATTATGACTTGATGCCTACGGGTTATGACTAATGTCATATAAAGCAAAAAGGCAGCTGTGGTTTATAAACTCCCTGCCAAGCAAAGGATTATTTGTTTAATTATACAAATTTTAATCCTATAAAAATCTAAATTTAAAATTTAGAAGTTGTCCAAGTGACTAGGCCTATTGTGCCAATATATATATTTCATTCTATGATATAGTTGCTAATAAAAGCCCTGAATGAAATTAATTAAATTAACTATTATGGTTATTATTACCATGGTTAATAAATCGTCAAGAACGATAATACTGTTAGGTTTCTAAATAGACCTTGTCCTTATTTATTATAGCTCTTAAAGCTACATGGCAAAATCGGAAGAAACAAACAGTCGTTCAGGGGAACACCCAGATAACACAAAAATTCATGTAACTGGTGCGGAACTGCAAGCACGAGTAGAAAATGCTGTTGCCAGGGCCATTGATAGGCAATTCAGGGAATCGAGCGGGACTCGAAGTAGGACCCGAACCGTACCTCGTTCCAAATCCAAGAATCATTCAGAGGCTCATAGCAAGCCGCCCTCTAAAAATGATGTATCAAAGAAAGACGAGCCGAAGAAGAATGATGAGGATAATCACTCCTCCAACCACAGCAGTATCCCAAAACAGGAAATCAAGCAGAAGCATGATACGCACAGTAAGTCCTGTACGTACAAATATTTCGTTTCATGCAAACCCAGAGATTTTACTGGGGAGAAAGGAGCGGTCGACTGTATGACGTGGTTAGATGAGATGGATACGGTTATTGATATCAGCGGGTGTGCTGATCGGGACGTAGTGAAGTACGTGTCCCAGTCGTTCAAAGGAGATGCTCTAGCATGGTGGAAATCTCTCCTACAAGCTGCCGATAAGACCACTCTTTACAGTATGACTTGGGATCAGTTTGTAGCCCTGATTAAAGAAAATTTATGCCCACAACACGAAGTCGAAAGGATTGAGTCGGATTTCGTATCCCTGGTGATGAAGAACCTCGACTGTCAGGCATATCTCACCACATTCAACACCTTATCTCGATTAGTGCCATATTTGGTAACCCCAGAGCCAAGAAGGATCGCCCGTTTTATTGGGGATTTGGCACCAGAAATCAAAGCGAGCGTTAAGGCATCGAGGCCTACGACGTTTAGGTCAGTAGCTGATCTATCTCTCTCACTCACCCAGGATGTAGTCCGGTTGAGAGCTCTCAAGAGCTCGGAGGAAAACAAGAGGAAACGTGAGGACGACACCTCACGGAGATCGGAGAAAAGACACCGAGGGAACAACGACCACAGGAAAGGGTCGGGATTCAAGAAGGGAGATCATCAGTCGGGTGAGAAACCCAGGTGCAAGGTTTGTAGGAAGCATCATTTTGGGAGATGCAGGCAGGAGTCTAGATCTCAATCTCAGCAGAAATTATGTGGGATTTGTAAGTCCCCGGATCATAAGGCATTAGATTGTAAGAAACTTAAGGATGCAACTTGTTATGGTTGCAATGAGAAAGGGCACATCCGACCTCATTGCCCAAAGAACGCTAAGAAAGCCGATGAGGGAAAGAAGACAAATGCAAGGGTCTTCAAAATGGACGCTAAGGAAGCAGTTCAGGACGACAACGTCATTACAGGTACTTTTCTTGTAAATGATGTTTTTGCTAGAGTTCTATTTGATTCAGGAGCAGATAGGTCATTTGTAGATGATAAGTTCTGTAAGTTGTTAAACCTACCTGTTAAAACCTTAAGAGTGAAGTATGAGGTGGAATTAGCCAATGGAACCATAGAAACCGCCTCGACCGTTCTAGATGGATGTGTTATATCCATTAGGAATCATTCTTTCCCATTATCATTGCTTCCCTTTAAGCTAGCCGGATTCGATATAGTGATAGGCATGGATTGGTTATCGCATAACCAAGCCCAGATTCTGTGCAACAGAAAGCAAGTGGTAGTGAAGACTCCGTCTGGTGAGTCACTCACTATCCAAGGAGACACCCAGCATGGATTGCCGGAGCAAGTGTCCATGCTCAAAGCATCCAGATGCCTGCAGAAGGGTTGTGTCATTTATATGGCACAAGTTACTATTGATGAGCCAAAGCCAAAGATCGAAGACATCCCTGTCATCTCAGAATACCCTGAAGTATTTCCTGAAGAACTCTTCGGTTTGCCACCGGATAGGCAAGTGGAGTTCCGAATAGACATCATTCCAGGTGCAGCGCCTGTAGCGAGAGCACCATATAGGTTGGCACCGACGGAAATGAAGGAGTTAAGGACGCAGTTAGATGATCTGTTAGCTAAAGGTTTTATTAGACCTAGCTCGTCTCCTTGGGGAGCGCCAATCTTGTTCGTTAAAAAGAAGGATGGATCGATGCGTCTGTGCATTGATTACCGTGAGCTTAATAAAGTCACTATCAAGAATAGATATCCATTACCCAGGATCGATGACCTGTTCGATCAGTTGCAAGGAGCAAGCTACTTCTCAAAGATCGACCTGAGGTCAGGCTATCACCAGTTGAAGGTCAAGGATGAAGATGTGCACAAGACAGCGTTTAGGACTCGTTATGGACATTACGAGTTCCTAGTGATGCCATTTGGGCTCACTAACGCACCAGCCGCATTCATGGATCTCATGAATCGTGTCTGTAAGCCTTATCTGGATAAATTCGTCATCGTCTTTATTGACGACATCCTTATCTACTCGAAGAACCAAGCTGACCATGAGAAACACCTTCGTTGTATTCTCAAACTTCTACATCATGAGAAACTATATGCCAAATTTTCGAAGTGTGAATTTTGGCTTCGAGAAGTCCAATTCCTTGGACATGTGGTAAGTGAGCGTGGTATCCAAGTAGATCCCGCAAAGGTAGAAGCAGTCATGAATTGGCAAGAGCCAAAGACTCCTACCGAAATTCGCAGTTTCCTAGGATTAGCAGGATACTATAGGCGATTCATCGAGAACTTTTCAAGGATTGCTGCGCCCCTAACTTCGTTGACTCGTAAGAAGATTAAGTTTGATTGGGGCCCTAAGCAGCAGGAATCCTTTGACATTCTGAAGAAGAAATTGAGCAATGCGCCAGTGTTGACATTGCCTGATGGTATAGAAGAATTTGTGGTGTACTGTGATGCGTCACACACTGGTATGGGCTGTGTACTCATGCAGAGAGGTAAAGTCATTGCCTACGCTTCGCGACAGCTCAAGGTGAACGAGAAGAACTACACCACCCACGATTTGGAATTGGGTGCCGTTGTATTTGCATTGAAGCTATGGAGACATTACTTGTATGGAACCAAGTGTATAATTTATTCGGATCACAAGAGTCTTCAACACTTGTTCAATCAGAAAGAATTGAACATGCGACAAAGGCGATGGATGGAAACTTTTAATGATTACGACTGTGAGATAAGATACCATCCAGGCGAGGCAAATGTGGTTGCCGACGCCTTAAGCAGGAAAGAAAGAGTGAAACCGATCAGAATCAATGCCAAGCGCATTGAAATAAGGAATAATTTGAACGAAAGGGTGTTAGCTGCACAGAAGGAAGCTGTGTTGGAAGCCAACTATCCTGAAGAGAAGTTAGGAGTAACTGAGGAGCAGTTATCCTACGACAAAGATGGAATGCTAAGACTGAACGGACGAATATGGGTTCCAGTTTATGGAGGACTTCGGGATGTTATCCTCCAGGAAGCCCACAGCTCTAAATATTCCGTTCATCCTGGAGCTGATAAGATGTACCAGGATTTAAAGGCAAACTACTGGTGGATTGGTTTGAAGAAGTCTGTAGCTGAGCATGTAGCTAAATGTTTGACTTGTGCTCAAGTCAAGGCTGAGCATCAGAAGCCGTCAGGTTTGCTTCAACAACCTGAAATTCCCAAGTGGAAATGGGAAATGGTGACAATGGATTTCATCACCAAGTTACCAAAGACGAGAAAAGGAAATGATACCATATGGGTCATAGTAGATAGACTGACGAAGTCAGCTCATTTTCTACCCATCAAGGAAACGTATAGCTCCGATATGTTAGCTCAATTATACGTTGATAAGATTGTAGCGCTACATGGTATACCTGTATCTATTATCTCCGATAGAGATACTAGGTATACGTCACATTTTTGGAAGAGTTTCCAACAATCATTGGGCACTCGTTTGAATTTTAGTACGGCCTATCATCCTCAGACCGATGGTCAGAGTGAGCGCACTATTCAAACTTTGGAAGACATGCTGCGTGCATGTGCGATCGACTTGGGTGGTAGTTGGGATAAGAACCTACCACTGATCGAATTCTCCTACAAGAATAGCTACCATTCCAGCATAAAAGCTGCGCCTTTTGAGGCCTTATACGGTAGAAAGTGTAGATCGCCCATCTGTTGGGCAGAAGTTGGAGATGTCCAACTATCAGGACCAGAAATTGTTTTTGAGACGACGGACAAGATCGTTCAGATTCGCGATCGTTTGAAAGCTGCCAGGGATAGGCAGAAGAGTTATGCGGATCCTAAGCGCAAAGATTTTCACTTTGATGTAGGTGATAAAGTGTTGCTCAAAGTATCGCCCTGGAAGGGGGTGATGCGATTTGGTAAGAAAGGCAAGCTAAGCCCGAGATACATAGGACCTTTCGAGATTGTCGAACGTGTCGGGTCAGTTGCTTATAAGTTAAACTTGCCCGAAGAACTTAGCGCTATACATAATGTGTTCCACATCTGTAATTTGAAGAAGTGTTTCGCTGACGAATCACTGGTTATACCGCATACAGATATACACATAGATGAGAGTTTGAAGTTTGTGGAAAAACCGTTGTCGATTGAGGATCGACAGGTTAAGAAGCTCCGAAGAAAGTACATACCTATTGTTAAGGTCAAGTGGGATGCCCGTAGAGGTCCCGAATACACGTGGGAAGTGGAATCCATGATGAAGGAAAAATACCCTCACTTGTTTCAGTAAATCTCGAGGTCGAGATTTCTTTTAAGGGGGTGAGGATGTAACACCTCGAAAATTTACGTCCAATGATGCATTGACACGTGTCATAGGCTTTGCATATGCGAAAACATACTTTAGAGGGACTAAAATTGACAAATAGTGAAAACTATGGAACGTAAGGGTCCAAAGTGTCAACAATGGATAAATAGACTCTATAATAACCCTACATGGTGTTTATAACCCTAAACGGATAGATCATGGATCATACGAAGCGGAAATTTGCACGAAAGTGAGGAATTACAAACTATAGGGACTAAAAGTGTCAACATGTTGAATTTATACCTCTGAGTGAACTTTTGGCAGCCCCGAAGCTTTGTAATGCTAGAATATACTCACTAGAATATGTGGTAAAAATTTCATGAAGTTTCGTTAACGTATGAGAAAGTTATGGCCAAAACCGTAATTGAGGGGTTAAAAGCGTCAACGTCGAATTTCATGACTTTTCGGGTGAGCGCAAAGTTAACCGAGGACATTACCATGTTAGTAAATGTCCCAAGGTTCTTAAAAACCAAGTTTGAGGGTTTACGAGTCAAGATAAATAGCCAAATCATCGTAACCAAAGTGCAGGGACCAAAACAGCAACAATTGAGCAAAGTTTGGAAGCTGCAGACCCCAGGCGCCCGCCTGAGGCCTTACGCGGGCCGCGACCCAGCGCCCAGATACAGAAACTCGCGACCAGCTGCTGTTGGGTCCGAATCTTGAGTGCTTGACAGCTTTCAGCACCTCCCTTTTGCACCAATCGAATGCCATGCATGTTGGGACACTTGTAGACTCCTTACAACATCTGAAACACTCTTAAATTCAGATCAATTCCTCATTTGGGGGCACTTGTGTTAGAAACAAGAACACTAGCAAACTTGCAAGAACTCACAAGACAACTCCAGGGGCTTTCTGATCGGCAAGGCTACTTCCAAGTGCTATCTAGGCTTCATTAGGACCCTTGTAAGCATTCATATCATTCTCTAATTCGTTCTATCATAGATTATTAGCAAAAAGTCAATCCGTTGTTCATATAGTTTGACTTTTCGATTAAACGAATTTGGCTCAGTCATTTCTCAAATTGAAAGTACCTATATGTTGGTATTTATGTGGGAAACAAACCCTCAAAAGGGTATTCTCTGATTCCCACTCTAAGCATGCTATTTGTCGAGTCAAAGTTGTTCTTAAAAAGTCAACACGAAATGTTTTTGCAAAATATGGCATGAATGGTAATGTAGATGACATGCAATCAGTTTGATCATCAAAAATAACTTTATAATGAATATAAGAATATGTTTTATCATGATCAACTCGACAATCTTTAGTATAAACTCGGATCGGAACCGAAAGTCTTATAAAACGACTTTTTCTTTGACTCTCGATTCGGATCCGTGCATGCATGTTTGAGATCTGTATTGGAGTTTATTTTTGACCATTTTTATTTAAGTTTAACTCTCTGGAATTTTTACAACTTGAGTCTATGCTTAACCGATTCGTATGCATGTTTCCGATTATGCTTAAAGTTGACTATTTTGCCCTTTTTGTTATAAAACGTGATTTTTGGAAAAGTGAAAGAGTAGAAATCTTTATTACTGATTTATAAACCTGCACCGAAAATTTGAGATCAGTTGGTGGTCCAGATTTTGAGTTATGGCCAATATCGTAAAACTATAGCTTTATGTAAAATAAACGGCGCATTTAGCGTATAACCTATTTAAGGCCACTTTTTGATATAAAACTTTTTACCCACTGATGTTATATAATATTTTGGGATTTTTGATGATTTTTATTTAATTTTGGCTGATCGTATCATAGGTCGCTAAGTTGATTCGGTTAATGCCGGTTTTGACCTTTTAAGCCATAAAATGAGTTTTATAGATCCATTTGACCCCAAACCTTTTTCTACTGATTTTATTTGTTAAATAAATTATTTTGAGCATTCTGGGAATATAAAAATGTCAGCTTTCTTTCGAAAACCCGGAAACGGCTCTAAATCGCATTTCTAAGCGTTTTTAACGCATAGTATGCGTTATACCCATATTAAACATATAAGGATTATACCTACTGATGTATTTAGCACATTTTTATAAATTAACAGTAAGTATAAGTTTTTGAACTCAGATTTCCAGTTTTGACATTTTTAACCCTTGTGAAATTACTAAAATACCCCTACGGTGCATAGTTTGATTTTAAATGATAAGTTTTGTAAATGGGTCATACCCTACTGTTATAACATGTCAAATTAAGTATATTTACTGTATAAATCAGACCTGTAACTCAGATTTCCAATTTAACTCTTTTATAATCTTTTAAATGACCAAAATGCCTTTATAAGTCATAAATTGAGTTTAAATTCATTCGGGGCATAATAGAACATAACTTGCTGATATTATTTCATATTTAAAGCATAATATCTCAGGGAACTTGCATATGACTCTTTTGGTTGCCCGTAACGCTCTTTTAGCGCTCGGTTCGGTTTATGTAACTAGTTTGCATAAATTGACCGAAACGGGCCAAACGTTATCATTTTTGTCTCAAATTCCAGAATGTATTTAGTATACCCATATTATACAAGTATTCAAACTTGTCGGGTCTAAATCACATTCTATCCGGTCTTTCGCTTAATCTTGCGCTTGAACCGTATCGTCCTTAAAACTAACCGGTCTAAGCTAAAGCTTAAATAAAAGACCCGTTAGGAATCTAATAGGTTATTATAAACCTTTGTTCCAGAATAGGAGGCCCAGTAAAAGCTACCCGCACTTACCAATTGTGATTCATACTTACTCAGGTAAATACTTTTTAACTTATTTTCCCTATACGGGCTTGGGGTACGGTATATAGAATACCGCTTGATCGAGCGTACAAAATCTTTTGCCCTTGGGTGTTCAATTGGAATAATTTTGATCGGCTTGTTTAAACAGTCTTGTTTTACTTAAAGCCTTTGGGGGGTTAATGACCGTGTCCCGGATATCCTTGGCATTATCTTACGAGATGGCCACGACCAGAGCATGGGGTGTAGGCGTACACCCGTCATGTATAACTCTTTAATGTGGTGTGTCTATTAATCTTTAACCCGGACAAGATCCCGGGCTACCGAACGCACGAGTAACATGTAATTCGTTCACAAGTTTATATTGCATAATTATCCCAAGTTATAAAAATGTTTTATGCCATGTGCATTTAAATAAATTTTCAATCATTTTCAAAATGAGTCAGTTAACTTGTATTTACCAGTGTAAACTGACGTATTTTCCCAAAAGGTTAAGTGCAGGTACTACACGTACTAGGCTGGCTGTTTCCTAGAGCGTCCACAATAGTCTCGCAAGCTCGGACGACAATAAAACTGTTGAACAATTATCTTATTTTATTTGATCCGCCTGTGGATCCGTTTCAACTACGCATGATATTTAATATTACATTTTATTTAAAGTTGAAATGAATCTATTTCTGCTTCCGCTGTGCATTATTATATTGTGTTGTTTGTCTATGATGATGCCAACTACGTCACCATACCCCACACCGGGCCCACCGGTGACACGTGGAAATCGGGGTGTGACACCGGACTTGGGTGATTCCTGTTCAAGCCAAGGAAACAAGTAGGAACGAAGGTTATCATAGTTCAACACGTTGTCAAGTTACCTTGAAAGGATGACAAGTAAACAAACAGCCAAGTGTTAGACGAAAGGCCGACCAGGTCAGAAATGCTGGCCGAACGGCTAGGCTGTTCGAACAGCCCAGCCGATCGGACACACCAGCCGATCGACCAGGCCAGCCGATCGGCTAGCACATGGCGTCCTACTTTTCCAACCTTTTGAGGTATAGTATTGACGAAGTAGTGTTCGAACGAGTATGGTACTCGATTGGTGAACATTACTGTTCGGATCATGAGATACTATGCTTCAACACTTAATCGTTTTCACAACTCGTTTGTAGTAGGGAATGCCAGTCGATCGAACAGACCGTTCGATCGAGTGACATTCAGTTGGGGACTAACCTTGAAGCTCCTAGCCGATCGAGTGAGCTAGCCGATCGGACGAACCGTTCGATCGATCGACTTGAAAGGTAGGAACACTTCAGTGTTCTCAAATGCTGCAACGAAAACTTCAAAAGTTCAAATCCTCTAACACAAACAATAGTCCAGCCGATCGAGCCAACCGGTCGATCGAACAGGACTGTCCAATCGGATTTACCAGCCGATCGAACGGGCCATCCGATCGAACCTGCCGTTCGATCGACCAGCCCATTCGATCCATCCATACTTGTTTACTTTTCCGCGTTACTTATCGTTATGCTATCGAACTATTCAGGCTAATTTTACTCTCAGCGCTCCCTTCAATCCATAATCAATCACTGTGAGTATACTCGATCCCTTTTTGCTTTTAGCACTTTTGGGTGTTACGTACGTTACCTATCAAATAACAATCAAACACAAACAATTTGAACGCTAACCGAATGCATGTGCTATTTGACTAAATGAATGCTGTTTATTATGTTTACACGTGGAATGCTATCTACCTGCCTTAGCAACATAGTACTATAGTTTGGACTCAGCACCCGTTCACACGGGGGTTGTTAAGGACAATTACTTGCATGGATTACGGTGGTAATCATGTATTGCGAACCGTCTCGGACGGTCAACCCGCAGTCGTTGGTATCGATGGTCCCATGTCGATAATTTACATGCATCGTTTTCATCTGTGTACGTGCCTGGTTATGCGTAAACTATTCGAACTCTATGTGCTATTATCAAACTTGTGCGCTCACCTTTACATTTTATGTATTGACTTTATTTTAACGTATGTGACAGGTGCTTAAGTTGCTAGGATGCTTAGGCGCATGGTGATGAAATCGAGGCTAGGGAGTCTAGAAATATTAAACACTTGTCTGTAATAATTAAATCTGAGTTGTCGGAAGGGAAATTACTTGTCTTGTTGTTTTCTATGATAACCTGTTATTTATTTGGGACACGGTATGGGACGTGTCATTTAAACTGAATTTATATTATAGTTGTTGTGGAAACTTCTGGACAATCTGTTTCGCTCAGTGCCGCGCCCCGATGATTCCGCCATCGGTTGGGGTGTGACAGATTGGTATCAGAGCCATAACTGTAGGGAATTAGGCAGACACGACCTAGTCCGGGTCGCTCTCTTAGAGACCTAGACTCTAGTTAGGAACCATCAGACCCAGTTTATGTGCTTATTCTGCAATTCTTCCCTATCACAGCACTCGAATTTTCAATTAACGTCAGGCAATTCAGTCAGGAATAGGTGTGAAAACCGCAAACTCCCGACTAAATTTCCTGACTATGAGGATTTTACTCCTTCATCTCGACATTTTTACCAATAAACGAGGAGAATTACACCAAAACAGGTGTGAAACCCCCATTTTGATGAAGATTCTTCTCGATTTTACTAAAAACAAGGAAGAAATTTCTAAGCCAAGGGGTGAAACCCTAACCTTAGCAGTTTGTTCTGTATTTTATTTATCTCACCAAGGCTTCGATGGACTCCAACGACCTAAACTCACAAGCATGACCTAGGAGGCGCGTGTAGAATGCCCAAGAATCGAGGCAGAAACACGACCTCAAGAGTCGAAAGTGATGACAAGTCTACTGCGAATAGTCGAGTTGCCTTGGTTAGTCGATGTCTAGTAGCCGCAGACAATCTATCTCTCGATTTTATGTGTTTCGAATTTGACGAGTCATCAGGTACACTCGTTGATTTTGTGTGTTCATGTGTGCTTTCTCTGTTTTGTGTTATATTTGCTTTCTTTGTTTTATTTTGGGATGATATTCGATTCTGCTATCATCTTAATCGACACACACAACTCGTACTGATATTCTATCCTTAATTGATCCCCAGTTATCGCAATTCTAGACGGTATTATACTATGTTATGCTATAACGTACGATGCTATTCGATGCAATATTCCGAACGACACGCAAACTTTGAAGGATAGGTTTCTGTTTTCTGACTATCTTAGTAATTAAGTGCCTAGGTATTCACGTGTTTCTGTGTTTTGCGCTCTAGGTACTTATGTGCTTATGTGCTTCTCTGTTTCTGTGATTATGTGCTTCTGTGACCTACGTGTTCTATGTGCTTCGGTGCTTATGTGTATCTGTGGTTATGCGATTATGTGACTATGTGATATGTGATTCGACGTGATTCTAAGCTTTAGTAGTCTAGACGTGTGAGGAGAGATTCAATGTCTAATGCAGACCATGTCGTCGTCTGGATCTCGACCCCGAGCCCCACTTACCCGCCAGGAAAAGAGGGACAGACGTCTCGCTGCCATCATCTCCAAAACTGTGGCGAAAGCTGTGAGTGAGGTGTATGAAAACGCTAGCAAGTCGTCAGAAGAATCCCGAGCCGAAATCCCTAAGGATTCGAGCAAGGCTGCTTTCAGCTTCAAGCAGTTCAAAGCATGCGGACCAAAAGAGTTTACTGGTGAAGATGGTCCGACAGCCATGTTTCACTGGTTCGACTCAGTCGGAGTCACTCTGCGCCAGAGCGGATGTCCCAAGCATCTCCGCACACTCAATGCAACAGGCGTCTTCCAGTCCCGTGCTCTAGACTGGTGGACAGCCGAACGAAACAAACGCGGAAACGATGCAGCTTACGGGCTATCATGGAAGGAGTTGAAAGCGATTATGATCGAAGAATTCTGCCCTCCTCATGAACGCCAAAAGCTGGAGGACGAGTTCTGGGGAATCAAGCAGAAGGATGGAGACAACGCTGCTCTCACTGCTCACTTCAAGCAACTTAGCATTATCTGTCCTGATCAAGTCAAGACCTCCGATCAAGCCATCAAGAAGTATATCCGAGCCCTACCCGACTGTGTAGCCGACTTTGTTCACGCCGCCAAGCCAGCAACAATCGAGGAAACCTACCTACTCGCCGCTGAGATCAACGATAAGCGAGTCAAGTCAGGTCTTTGGGATAAGCAAACCAAGTCTCTGCATCAAGCCACAGCAACACCCACCGACTCATCTGCTCAATCCTCCAAGTCGTCAAGAAGGAAGAAGAAGAACAACAACAGCTCCGGCAACAAGAGCTGCACTGCCGCAACCACTGCTGCTCCCCTACAGTCTGTACCAGCTCAACAGCAGCAGCACCAGCGCTCAGCTCCAGTGATCAATGCACCGCCAGCGAAGCGTGCATACACAGGCCCTCACCCACTCTGCCCGACATGTTCCTATCATCATCCAGTGGGTCTAGCTTGCCGTTTTTGCGCTCACTGCAATCTATACGGTCATTTCACTGCGAATTGTCGCTATGGTCCTCGTCAAGCCCCGGTTCAAGCCACTGCCAACCAAGCTCTACTCCCTGCTCCTCAAGGTCAACCAACAGCTCCAGCACCAGCAGTCAATGCTCGAGTTTGCTTTGCATGTGGTGACCCTAACCACTTTGCAAATCGATGCCCGAACAGGGTGGTTAAGCAAGAGCCCCAGCAGCAACAGCAACAACAGCAGCCTCAGCAACAGCAGCAAGCAGCCCATGCCCGAACCTTCAACATCAATGCCCGCCAGGCTCAGGCGGATAACAACGTGGTTAATGGTACGTTCCTTGTGAATGGTATTTATGCATCGTGTTTGTTTGATACTGGAGCCGATAACTGCTTTGTGTCATTTGAGTTCGAGAAACTCCTTAGTCGTAAGCGCTCTTATCTGTCCTCGTCATTCGAAGTCGAACTTGCTACAGGAAGAACTATTGCCGTTAATTCAGTACTCCGTGATTGTACTCTCGAACTCAACAATCACATCTTCCCAATTGACCTTATTCCGATGCAACTCGGAAGTTTTGACGTCATAATAGGCATGGACTTTCTTCGCAAAAACCATGCTGAAGTTATGTGCTTCGAAAAGATGATTCGATTCTCACTCGCAAATGGTGATCTTTTGTGTGTGTACGGTGAAACAACGTCGAAGGGTCTCAAGCTTATGTCGTGTATTCAAGCCAGCAAGTATCTCCGCAAAGAATACCGAGCCTTTTTGGCCAACATTGTAGTAGCGGAGAAGGGAAAGAAAAAGAAAGTCGAAGTCAAAGATGTTCCAGTGGTTCGTGAATTTCCTCAGGTGTTCCCTGATGATCTTCCCGGACTACCACCAAGTCGTGATATCGACTTTCGTATCGACCTCATTCCTGGAGCTAACCCCGTTGCCAAAGCCCCCTATCGACTGCTCCATCCGAAATGCGGGAACTCTCGAATCAACTCCAGGAATTACTCGAAAATGGCTTTATTCGCCCAAGCACCTCTCCTTGGGGCGCGCCAGTCCTTTTTGTCAAAAAGAAGGATGGATCGTTCCGGATGTGCATCGACTATCGAGAATTGAATAAGCTAACCATTAAGAACCGATACCCCTTACCCCGAATTGACGATTTGTTTGATCAGCTACAGGGTGCAGCGTGTTTCTCTAAGATCGATCTACGTTCAGGATATCATCAGCTACGGATTCAAGAGGAAGACATACCCAAAACTGCTTTTCGAACCCGATATGGCCACTACGAATTTGTTGTCATGCCCTTTGGTCTAACCCACACACCCGCGGTTTTTATGGACCTAATGAATCGCGTGTGTAAGCCTTATCTTGATCGTTTCGTCATTGTGTTCATCGACGATGTCTTGATCTATTCCAAATCGAAGGCCGAACACGCGCAACATCTACGTTTGGTTCTCGAGTTACTTCAGGGAAACCAACTCTATGCCAAGTTCTCCAAGTGCGAATTCTGGTTGGAGGAGGTTCAATTTCTGGGTCACATAGTGAATAGTCGAGGTATCCATGTCGATCCTGCGAAGATCGAAGCTGTCAAAAGCTGGATTACGCCTAAGAACCCGTCTGAAGTTCGTTCTTTTCTCGGACTAGCGGGCTATTACCGACGATTCATTGAAGGATTCTCCAAGATCGTTGTGCCGCTTACTGCTCTTACGCATAAGGACAAGCCTTTCGTGTGGGGAAACGCACAAGATACTGCGTTTCAAACCCTCAAGCATATGCTTTGCAACGCACCGATTCTTACGCTGCCCGACGGAAGCGACAACTTCATTGTCTACTGTGATGCTTCTAACCTTGGTCTCGGCTGTGTTCTCATGCAGCGAGACAAGGTTATAGCCTACGCATCTCGTCAGCTCAAAATCCACGAGAAGAACTATACAACCCATGACCTCGAGCTAGGCGCAGTTGTCTTTGCATTGAAGATTTGGCGACACTACCTGTATGGCACTAAGTGTACGATCTACACTGATCACAGGAGTTTACAACACATCTTTAATCAGAGAGAGCTTAATATGCGTCAACGCCGATGGGTAGAACTTCTCAACGATTACGACTGTGAGATTCGTTATCACCCAGGCAAGGCGAATGTGGTTGCTGACGCGCTCAGCAGAAAGAGTTACGTGCTCAGTACCCGAAACATCCAAGCCCAGCACAACCTCGAAACCCTCATCCGAGAAGCTCAACATGCTTGCTTTAACGAGCGTACATTGAAAAGAGAGAGAATCTATCACGACGGAGCTCAGTTACTAAGCAAATCAGATGGGATATTCTATTATCTGGACCGAATTTGGATCCCTAAGCGGACCGATTTGCGAAAGATTATCATGAACGAAGCCCACAAATCCCGGTATTCTATTCATCCCGGCGCAGACAAGATGTACCAGGATCTGCGTTATAAGTACTGGTGGCCGGGTATGAAACGGGATATCGCTCTATACGTTGGAAGCTGTTTAACTTGTGCAAGAGTCAAGGCTGAACATCAGAGAGCTTCTGGCTTACTCGAACAACCGCCGATACCTATATGGAAGTGGGAGAGCATAGCTATGGATTTCATAACGAAGCTCCCACGCCATCAGGTCATGACAGTATTTGGGTCATAGTTGATCATCTAACGAAGTTAGCCCACTTTTTGCCGATACAAGAAGACTACAAGGTGGAACGACTAGCCCAAATCTATACAGACGAGATCATTCGTAATCATGGTACGCCTCGTGATATCATTTCAGATCGTGACGCTCGGTTCACTTCGCGATTGTGGGGAACGTTTCAAGCGGCCCTTGGTACGTCGCTTAATCTAAGTACTGCATTCCATCCTCAAACCGACGGACAGACTGAAAGAACGATCCGTACTCTTGAAGACATGCTCCGAGCGTGTGTTATAGACTTTGGCGGTAGTTGGAACAAACACCTGCGATTGGTGGAATTCTCGTACAATAACAGCTATCATGCCAGCATCCAAATGGCACCTTTCGAGGCTCTGTATGGTAGAAGATGTCGATCGCCTATTGTGTGGCACGAGATCGGTCACTCGCAACTAACCGGTCCCGAGATTCTACAAGAAACGACTGACAAAATCCACCAGATTCGAGATAACTTGGTAAAAGCTCGGAACAGACAGAAAAGTTACGCCGATAAAAGACGCAAGCCCCTTGAATTTGAAGTTGGTGACTACGTACTCCTAAAGGTATCACCTTGGAAGGGTGTAGTCCGATTCGGCAAGAAAGGGAAACTCGCGCCTCGATATGTTGGACCTTTTAGGATTCTGGAAAGAATCGGAAAAGTCGCCTACAGACTCGAATTACCGGAGTAACTCAGTAACGTCCACACGACTTTCCACGTCTCTAACCTCCGAAAATGCCTTGCTGATCATGATCTAATCGTACCACTCGACGATCTTCAGGTCAACGAAACGTTACACTTCGTGGAAAAGCCTGTCGAAATCATGGATCGCCAAACCAAGCAGCTCAGGCGCTCTCGCATCCCGATCGTGAAGGTCCGATGGGAAGGCAAACGAGGCGCGGAGTTCACTTGGGAACTCGAAAGCGACATGAAGGCCAAGTACCCGCAGTTGTTTAAATAAATAGATCTGAAGCATCAAATTGGTAAATCACGGCGTTGTGTAGCCTTCGAGCCTAATTTCGGGACGAAATTCCCTAAACAAGGGGAGGCTGTAACACCCCGTGTTTTCGAATGTCAAAGTCAAAGTCAAAGTCCAGTCAACTTTGACTTTCTTTGACTGTAAATAGTCGATTTTATGTTTTAGTTGTATTATGTGGAGTAAGTGTTGTAATCAGCAAGAATCGAAGTGATCGAATGTGTTTTAACGCGAACCAATCTACGACTGTGAATAGTAGGAAGCAACAATGCGATAAAGTTAACTAATCAGTAATCAAACCGATCGAACAATCAATCGAACTCGAGACTCGAATTATGCGAATTATGGTATCGATATACGTGTGTGTGTGCCTTATGTGTTACTTGTGCATGTTTACTTTATGTTTGGTGTGGTATTCAAGCAAATCAATCGAAAATCGAATCGAAACTCGAAAGCAATCGAACTCAATCGAACTCAATCGAAACCGACATCGAAACGTGACTTGTACGAGATTGTATGTTAGATATAGTGATTGGGACTGAAAGTAATTTGACTAGGAAACTCTATCATATTCGTATCACCATCCATCGCAATCGAAAACGTCGAAAATCGTCGCAAAATACTCAAAGCGTTTCGCGGATCGAACAGGAGGCAACCTGATCGAACAGGCCAGCCGATCGGCTAGCATCTTGCCAGCCGATCGAGCAGCCCACTCGATCGGAGCCCCTGGCCGATCGGCTGACACTTTCCTCTTTTGGAAGCCTATAAATAGGGCTGTCATTGTCATACTTTCCATTTTTGGAAAGCTCTGACCGAACCAGCTATCTTCTTCACCTTTTCTCAGATTTCTCTCAATCCCGGTAAGTTTTCACTCTAAATCTTGTACGATCTTGATCATTACTTGATTCTACACCTTTCTATCTTTCAAAACTTGGATTTTAACCATGAAATCACCAAGATCTAAGTATTCTTGGGTGATGTCATCATGGTGTTCTTGAAGAACATCACGTTTTGGCCTTATTCAACTATGATTAGCTTAGACCTAACCGATTTCCACATAAACAAGCTAAGATCTACCAAAGATCTAAACATTTACAAGTTGTGAAGGATTGAAAGAAGGAATTCCAACTTTCTCTCAACTCTTTTACACTCAATGCCTTCAAATCAATAGAAACGAAGCTTGAACCGGCTAACTAATCATTCGAACAGTTAAAGGGTTCAAGATTCAGATTCTATGAACAAGGTTCACCGATTTCGGGTTAAACTTTAAACCGACATTCCGAACCGTTCACCGGCCGGACTTGGGTGATTCCTGTTCGAGCCAAGGAAACAAGTAGGAACGGAGGTTATCATAGTTCAACACGTTGTCAAGTTACCTTGAAAGGATGACAAGTAAACAAACAGCCAAGTGTTAGACGAAAGGCCGGCCAGGTCAGAAATGCTGGCCGAACGGCTAGGCTGTTCGAACAGCCCAGCCGATCGGACACACCAGCCGATCGACCGGGCCAGCCGATCGGCTAGCACATGGCGTCCTACTTTTCCAACCTTTTGAGGTATAGTATTGACGAAGTAGTGTTCGATCGAGTATGGTACTCAATTGGTGAACATTACTGTTCGGATCATGAGATACTATGCTTCAACACTTAATCGTTTTCACAACTCGTTTGTGGTAGGGAATGCCAGCCGATCGAACAGACCGTTCGATCGAGTGACATTCAGTTGGGGACTAACCTTGAAGCTCCTAGCCGATCGAGTGAGCTAGCCGATCGGACGAATCGTTCGATCGATCGACTTGAAAGGTAGGAACACTTCAGTGTTCTCAAATGCTGCAACGAAAACTTCAAAAGTTCAAATCCTCTAACACAAACACACCAGAGGAAGAAACAATCCACTCGAATAGTCCAGCCGATCGAGCCAACCGGTCGATCGAACAGGACTATCCAATCGGATTTACCAGCCGATCGAACGGGCCGTCCGATCAAACCTGCCGTTCGATCGACCAGCCCATTCGATCCATCCATACTTGTTTACTTTTCCGCGTTACTTATCGTTATGCTATCGAACTATTCAGGCTAATTTTACTCTCAGCGTCCCCTTCAATCCATAATCAATCACTGTGAGTATACTCGATCCCTTTTTGCTTTTAGCACTTTTGGGTGTTATGTACGTTACCTATCAAATCACAATTAAACACAAACAATTTGAACGCTAACCGAATGCATGTGCTATTTGACTAAATGAATGCTGTTTATTATGTTTACACGTGGAATGCTATCTACCTGCCTTAGCAACATAGTACTATAGTTTGGACTCAGCACCCGTTCACACGGGGGTTGTTAAGGACAATTACTTGCATGGTTCACGGTGGTAATCATGTATTGCGAACCGTCTCGGACGGTCAACCCGCAGTCGTTGGTATCGATGGTCTCATGTCGATAATTTACATGCATCTGTGTACGGTGGTAATCATGTATTGCGAACCGTCTCGGACGGTTGACCCGCAGTCGTTGGTATCGATGGTCCCATGTCGATAATTTACATGCATCGTTGGTATTATGACGCTCGTGATTTGGCCGGCGAAGCCACCCATGAAGCCCCTCCATAACGCCCCTTGCAGCAATGTTTGAGGCGTTATGGATTTGATGTGGTAGAGGCCCTGAGCCCGCACCATCCAGCCTTTAACATCATAGTCATTGGTGCTTTGTATTTTTGTTGTATGGGTCTCTATTTTGATTCTATGCTGGTTTCTAGCAACTTGCCAGAGGATATATATGTATAAAATAATTTTTGCTGTTCATAACAAAAAAAGAAAATAATAGTGAACAAAAAACAAATTATTAAATAATAACAAGTTTCAAAAGTGTTCAGCTTAAGTTAAATTGGAAAATATAGCTTTGACAACAGCCCACTTCTTGAAATCAAAGGAAACTGTATGAATGTATTATGAGTTCACTTAACGATATGAGTTCACTTAGCGATATGAAACAAAATAATACCGCGGTTAAAGAAAATAGACGATTACACACCTTGTGGAGATTAAAGGATGTTCCTCCAATCTCAATAGTGACATCACTTGGAAGCCCGCCTATACATTGCCTGAAAAGGAACACCAGTGAATGTCCCTGTGGTTTCACTTTCGTAACCATTTCAGTCCACCTCCGTTAACCCCATCCATTTATTCTGTTAAGTACACGTGAATTGACCATAATGCCCTTATTAATAAAAAAAACTAAAAGATATCTAAATGAGTTTATTACTGTTTTCGTCCTTGTGGTTTGTCAAAAATCACCATTTCAGTCCCTGTGGTTTCACTTTCGTAACCATTTCAGTCCAGTCTCCTAACACCGTCTATTTTACCGTTAGAGTCAATTACTATTTCCGTCCCTGTGGTTTATCAAAAATCACTATTTTAGTCCATTAGTTTATAAATTGCGATTTCAGTCCCTGTGGTTTCACTTTCGTAACACCAATACAAGCAGATATACCTAATACAATTGCACTGTTTAGTCCATAAATATTGAGTTCCATACTTTGTGATATTGAATTTAATTGTTTTTCATGAGTTATAAAAGCACATATAATATTCTCTAGATTGCAAATTAACTTCCTCAAATCAAAATAATTCAACAGTTTTACTTACAATTTAACAGGGTTAATATTTAACATCCTCAAATCAAACTAATTCAACAATTTTATTTACAATTTAACAGGGTTAGTAAAGAAGCATAAATATATGATCATGGTGGCTCAAGAAATATGCAGATGAGCATCACTAGATTGTAAACATTTTAGTTTATCAATAGCGATCATGTGAGGAGATCAATGTTAATAATACTCATATTTATTGGGATAGAAGACAACCCAAGTATATTTATTAAAAATTTAGAGATCATGCAAAAATTACTAATTACCGACACCTTAATAATTAATTACTGAAATTTACATAAAAAAATCTAGTCCACGTTATATGAATCCTATTTTTTTATTTATTTTTTAATATTGGATCAACATCTACATCTTTTTTTATAAGGTTGTATCAAATTCTTTCTGATTAGAATACTAAATATATCAACCAAAAATTTTATAGAAACCATTGTTTTTGTTAGCATCGTTTTGATTTGTTCAAAGTAATTGAATAACATCTCAATGATTGAAATCTTCAATATTGATCCAAAAGATTTGTTTTATGATATTCAAAAATTTCTTTCAATATTTTTAATGGTAATATGTATGATGGCTTTTGATGCTTTAAATTGAAAATATAAATTAATCATCCAAAGATTTAATACGGATAAGTAATACAAGATTAATAATTAATAAATCTCATGAATCAAAATTAAACTTACTTGTAGGATAGTCACGCTAACTAATAATCTTTTGAGAACTTTGATTTTTGATGACGACCTGGATGTGAATTACTAGAATTCCGTGTTTAGAGTCTCGTGCTGTTAACGTGCTGTGAAACAACGACACACTAGCAACCAACATATAACTATAAACATAAGTATTATTGAAAGTAAGAGAGAAATAGAATAGGAGAACAGGGAACTCATTCTTATTCATGTGTAACATACCAATTACATGAAACCTCTATTTATAGAGGCTTAACATTAATACAAAGGTAATAAATATATGGGGGTTACATATGTGAAGAGTCACCACATTATGATGCATTCATGATGTTTTTAATATTAATTCAAAGTGATCAATTTTTAAGAGAAGTTAAGTTAGTAAATAATCTACATGACCCTTTTATGACAGTAAAAGTATAGTTCTTTGCTGGTATCTAGATAACTTTTCTAGGGGAGGACGTCACTTCGAGTCTTGTTTGTGGCAAAATGTCATGCATGAGCCAAGGGTTTTGCTATTGTGAGACTTCGGACAATGGGTTTCTCCTGAAACTGGTGACGGTCCTGGTCACCAGCGTTATCTACGATCGACCGATCGCGAACGTGGATGACCTTTTACCTATGAATGTATACGGGTGGCCAGGCTTTGTTTAACTTAAAAAAATCTACATGACATCATATTAACGAAAAGTCACACATGTAACTTTCACTATTTTAAACAAGTTCATAGATGTTAATTTGCTAAATTGGGTTTAGGAATCAATTGTAAAAAAACAGGAGATTATGTTGATTTTTTATGTTATCAACTATTTTAAATATATAAAGTTATTCATATTTATATAATCTTAAAGAGGAATGTCGGTGGACATTCCTCTTTAACCCCTCAAAGTTTTTTTCAAAGTTCATTTTTACCCCTTAGACATTGTTTTTTGACATTCAAGTTTTTCAACTTTCATTTTGATCCCTTTTTTAGGTCCTTTAGTTTAGGCAATGTAATTTTCAACCCCTTAACTTTTTGTAAACTTTATAAAATGTCACTTTGACCCCATTGAGAGTATATATATTCTGTTTTTTTCTTAATACACTCGGTAGTTAACTTAAAAAAATTGTTGTGTGCTTATTTTTATGTGCGTGTTGATATAAAAAAAATGTGTTGGTCTACGTTTCGATGAAAAAAATTGTTTGAAAACAAGTCGGATAAAATATAATACATTTTTGTGCTTACTTTTTTATGTATGTTTCGATGTCAGTTTTGCTCAGAAACTATTCAGGTCAAATATAATACGTCTTGATTTGACAAAATAAATTCAAGTTGGTCTACATTTCAAAGAAAATTTTGTTTTCAATTATAATACGTTTTCGAGCATACTTTCGATGTACATGTCGTTTGTTTAAAAATAATCGGGTCAAATACGATTCGTCGATTAAATTCGATTTGGTCTACGTTTTAACGTAAAGGGTCGCTAATAATCTATATATAATCACGCCGCATAGTCGGTACAATATTCGAGTTTGTCTAGATTTCGACTCAAATTTCGTATACGTTTTCCTATAAGTTCGAGTTTGTCTACGTTTTAACGTTAACTTGGTGTACACTTTTGTGGTTTATTTTGTACATTTCCTACATATGATTCAAGTCGCATATTCGTTTTGACTTGACAGTATTCGAGTTAGTCGGGTCGCGTATAATATCTTATGATTGTATGGTGTAAATTCGATTTACTTTACGTTTTGATCGAATCACGATGCTTATATAGGTTAAACTGAGTTCAATCATACGCATAATGCTTGGACTAATTCATTTGACATTTACGAAGTACCCGCGCCGCAACGCGCGCGGGTCTTATTACTAGTTTTTTCTTGATTTGGGAAGATTTATTTAATAATTGTATTGCAGTCAAGAATTCTGTCATAAGGGTGAGAGGGGCACTCCCCTCTTAGGGGAGTCCCCTCTCTTACGCACACCCAATCAGGTTATGCCACGTCAACTCCCCTCTTAAACTCCCCTCGCACCCCAATTTGATGGCGGCACTCCTTTCTTAGGGGAATTGTTTTTTTATTAAAAAAAAAAAACAACTGTTGATTGGTTGAAAATGAGGGTGGCCCACCATCTTCTCTCTCCTTCGTTGCGGTGAACCCTCCCCGATAAACACCCCCGATTTCCCTCCCCGCTTTGTTGGCGGCACCCTTCCCGCTCGGCAACCCCCTCCCCGATTTCCCTTCCCGCATGCACCCCGCTCCCCCTAAAGATGAGACTACGCCATGTCCTGACCAGTAGGAAACTCTTTCCATCCTAGACCAAAGTTTGACCAACCACTACCATGGTGGTGCCATGTCCAAAAACAATCTGGTTCCATTTTTCTGTTGACTTCAATTTGTTTTGATATTTTAGGTAAAAAAAATATATATCTACACAAATGGGTTTTGTCCTATTGATAATAATGAAACAAAAAAAATAAACGAACCATAAGAAACTATACCAATTCGCTTGTCATGTTTCTATCCTGAAATTAGGTCTGTTGGATGGCTTACACAAGATCAAGAATCAAGATGTGATTCAAGTATGAAGCTTACATAGATGTCAAATCAATGACCGACTTGGATGGAGTATTTTACATATAGTATTTTACAGACACGTTGAATGGGTTATATAACGATTATTTTCTTTAGAAAATGTAAGTCGAAGTAGAAGGTAATAGTCATTAGGCTTATATGGTGTGAGATAAAGTCTCGATGGGTTTTATTACACTATATCAGTGCCACGTAGGTTTTAGTGTCCCCCTTTAACATTGACAGTGTGAAACAAAACCGTTCATATATATATATATATAAAGTAAAAGAAATCTTATTGGTTAAGGACAAATGGGCCGCCAAGTCAACCCCTATGACGCTCGTGATTTGGCCGGCGAAGCCACCCATGAAGCCCCTCCATAACGCCCCTTGCAGCAATGTTTGAGGCGCTATGGAGGTGATGTGGTAGAGGGCCTGAGCCCGCACCATCCAGCCTTTAACATCATAGGCATTGGTGCTTTGTATTTTTGTTGTATGGGTCTCTATTTTGGTTCTATGTTGGTTTCTAGCAACTTGCCAGAGGATATATATGTATAAAATAATTTTTGCTGTTCATAACAAAAAAAGAAAATAATAGTGAACAAAAAACAAATTATTAAATAATAACAAGTTTCAAAAGTGTTCAGCTTAAGTTAAATTGGAAAATATAATCTTTATTTGATTGACTTAACCTTTTTTAAATAATATTTAAAAATATATAAATTTAGATTAACTAATGAAAGTTGAGTGACTTTATAGAGATAAAAAGAACGTTGAGACTTGAATAGAACAAATAAAAACGTGGTTAATACTTTTGCCCTTATCTACGACATAAGCATGTTTGGCTCTAGGGGGGACTCGAATTGTGTATGGTTTTATATTATTGTGGTGCTGTTTGTTTTTTCTGCGGGAAAATGTCTGCAGTCTGCGGACCACATCTGCAAGCATCTGCATGAGAAGAGGTGAACCAAATGTCTGCAGTCTGTAAAGAGAAGAGGGTTTGTTTTTTTATTCTACAAATAGATCTTCTCAACACACACAAACACACATTTTACACACACAACACCTGTCTCTGATATCTCTCTCCCTCCCTCTACTACCACAACCACCGTCCACCGTCCACCACCACAACCAACCACCACCACTTCAACCACCACCCAACCGAAACCCTAATTTCACCACAACCAAGCACCACCACTTTAGCCGCCGTCAACCACCTCCACCGAAACCCTAATTTCACCATCTTCAAACCTAGTCGATTTGGGGGTTTCTGAAGAGAGAGAGAGAGAGAGAGAGAGAGGGAGGAGATAGATACGGAGAGAGAGAAAGATCCAGAGAGAGAGAGAGAGTACGAGGAGAGAGAGACGGCGGTGTATACGGCGGCAGTGGTGGTGCGGCTGTGTCGGTTATGGCGGTGGTTGTGGTTCCTGTGACAACGGCGGTGATGATGATGATCGATGAAGATGTTGATGAGATGATGATGATCGATGAAGATGATGACGATGATGTTTGATGATGATGATGCTAAC
This sequence comes from Helianthus annuus, assembly GCF_002127325.2. Taxonomy (NCBI): domain Eukaryota; kingdom Viridiplantae; phylum Streptophyta; class Magnoliopsida; order Asterales; family Asteraceae; genus Helianthus; species Helianthus annuus. The sequence continues at coordinate 153,852,863 of NC_035446.2, read as the reverse complement.
AGATGATGACGGCGATTTTGATGGTGGAGGTGACTGGGGGTGTCGGGTGGAGGAGATAGGTGAACGTGGGGGTGGCGGTGGTGGCGGAGATGTGTTGGTGGAGGTGGTGGCGGGGATGTGGGGGTGGAGGTGTGGAAGAAGAGGTAAAGGTCTGTGCCAAGAAGACTTGGGTCAATGTCTGTGGCAAGAAAAGGTCTCGCAGACCTTTTTTAATGAAAGGTCTGCGAGAAAACAAATAAGGTGCAGACATGAAACGTCTGCGCGACGCAGACATAAGTGGCCAAAAGTGCTTCTGGCCAAAAAAACAAACACCACCTTAGGTATCATCTTTTAAACTAATAAGAACATAAATCATAAGTTACATGAATTTAAAAACTAGATGCTCTAGGGATTCAATTTTGGCCAGAACCTTAAATCGTGTATTAAGTGTATGTATAATGGACAATGAAAGTTACCTCGAATCTATTTTACAGATTCTTAAAAAGTTTATCAAGAAAATCTTGAATCCATATCTAAATAATCCATTTATAGCAGGCCTTTTTATGCTACAAGATGGGCTTATTTGGTGAGCATGAAGTAGCCCTAAGTATGGGCTATGAGGACCAAATTTCAAGTAGCCACCTTGAATAGAGGTGCACAAATCGGGTTTTTTTTTCTTTTTTTTTTCTAAAACCCGGGTTCGGGTATGACCAGATTTTACAATACCCGGGTCAGGTTCGGGTTCGGGTCTGGGTATTGACCAGGAAATCCATACCATGTGTACCGAGGTTCGGGTAGGGTTTGGATTTTCTATACCCGGGTATTAGAATACCATATTTCCGGGTAGGGTTCAGGTATTGGTCGGGTACGGTTCGGGTATAGATCGGGTTTTTCGATTATTTTTTTGGCATAAAACATAGAAATATAATGGAAACCTTTATTTATACATATTCGATTATCCGATAGGCTAGATCGAGCTTCTGTTCCACACAAAAAACCCCTTCGAACAACCTCGTTAGAAAGATTGTTGTTAGCGCGAAAACAATTCAACAAAAAAGTTAGTTATGGTATAAATAAACAAAAAATAACAAGAGCAAAACAATTAATCAAAAATGATGAAAAGGAAACTAATAATGCCGATGCCTCCTCCGCTTGCAGAAAAAGATCCAACTTTTTTTGCTCTTTACTTCCCGAATCTCAAACTTCATCTTCTCACACTCCCTTTCAAGCTCAAGAACCCGCTCCCGCATCTCACTCATTCTCCACGGCGCCTCCTGTGCACGAACCACTTCACCCTCGTTTATGTTGCTCATTTGATCTTCATTTTCCGACACGAAAAACCACCCAGCTATCGATGTACGCAGCCTCAGCTGTTCAAAGAAAAGCACCTGAACAATGACCCTAAGCGGAAGCCTCTCGTTTTGAGCCGCATGTGTGCTAGCGTCCAACGATAGCTTCTGTATATTCATTAATCGGCATATTTGCTCTCGTTCGCAGTCTGCTAGCCACGGATGTGCCTGCAATATCAGTATATCATTACACTCAAGTTTATGCAAAATTAATACAATCAAAACTTTTAACAACTTTACCTTTAAAAAGATATCGATTGCGCGATAAATGCCATCGGATTGAGGACGAGCATAGTCGGGAACACCAGCCGCAACCGATTGAAATTTACTTAACTTTAAGTTAACATCAGCAGCCACATCAGCAAGAAACAAATCAACCAGATTAGCTACTGATGTTACAGATGTCAAAGATTGGGGTACATCCTCGAACCCTTCTTCGACTATACACGGAGAATTATGGATACTAGAAGACTCCATAGACATGAAGTAATCAAGCATTCTTTGAAAACAATCGACATCATACAACGTATCTATCGAATTAAAACCTTGGTTTGGTATCAGTACATCGTCTACATGGGCCGAGTCCAACTGGGCTCCAACGCGTCTCTCGAGATTTTCCTTACACGATGGGCTCACGTGTAACACCATGGCGGACCGAAGCAGCCGTATGAGAAACTTAGTGCTGACAATCTTTTTTCGGTTTGGAAGTAACCCAACAATTTCTTCCAGAAGTGCCCTTTGATCGGCTTCTGATGGTGTGTAGACCGGTTTAGAATGGCTTGCATCGTTAAAACTCGATTGTCGGTTCATTAACGGTATGTATTTCTTTGCATAGCCCACGATTGACCCGGATATTATCTCGGGCCTCATCCCGTTTGCTTCCATTGCTTGAATTACGCGTTTGTATAAATGTAGATTAAGAAACGATACATCTTTATACCACCAGTTGTCAGTTAAAGAATCTACGCACGGATTATGCATGCTGTATGTGTTAGGATCCGTGCAAGCTTTCACTGCTAAAGAATCTATGCACCTTGAGATAAGATCAAGCTCTTCCGCATCTGTATAAACTTCCTCACAGCTTTCAAGAGCGTTCATGGTGTCCGACCATGTGGTAAACACTTGGTTTAGAAAGAGCTCGGTTTGTGTAATTAGGTTTTCGTCACCATAGTCATCCGTCATTTGGAGGTAGTCTGCAGCACAGCGAAGGCTGATAACGTTGTGGGATGTGACCTCTAGTTTTACATCATAACAGAATCTGGCTATAAGTTCAAATACTTTAGCTCCACCAGGTATGTCATTAAGATGTATAGCACAAATCGGTCCATCTTCGTTAGGACTGTTGTCGCCTATTAGCTTTGACAACAGCCCACTTCTTGAAATCAAAGGGAACTGTATGAATGTATAATGAGTTCACTTAACGATATGAAACAAAATAATACTGCGGTTAAAGAAAATAGACGATTACACACCTTGTGGAGATTAAAGGATGTTCCTCCAATCTCAATAGTGACATCACTTGGAAGCCCGCCTATACATTGCCTGAAAAGGAACACCAGTGAATGTTACTATGTGTAATCAATGGTTTTCACTACATGTTGTTTGTTGACACGTAGGCAGTGTCAGTGTGCCTTTAACTAAAACATGCTTTCACATGAGTGTAGTGGTTTTAACTAAAAAATATATAAAAGAAAACAAAAAAAAAGAAAGAAAATATGTGATTGGTTAACTACCCCCTCCTCTAACGCTCGTTAACACAATGGCGAAGGGGTGATGGCGCCCCATGCCCTTCACGTCTCCACTACACATAGTCTAATAATCAAGGTTAGCCAAATTTGTTTAAAAAGACAACTTATGCATCTGTAAAACTAAGGCATATATATCCGAATGGTTTGATAAATAAAAGATAATAAAAGAAAGGAAATTCGTATAGGTACCAGGTATGGTCGTCAAGACGAAAAGCATCAGGTTTTGTACCCAGATTCAAACAAGCCATGTGTAAGTTATTCGTCTGAAGTTGAAGAAATATACATGAAGAAGTGAAATAAGGGAAGTATGAGTGATGATTTTTCTGGTAACAATCTTCATTATTTTGAGATCTGATATTCTCTACTGAGTCCGAGTTAACGGGGAAGTGGGGAGTTCGGTTACTCGTTTTCCCAATGCTAAAAATATAAATTTGCAATACATATTTCTATTTTTTTAACGAACAATTTTTTTTAATGGCAAATTTAGATCATTGATGTACTACTAGAGTATTATCGTGCCACCAGCGTAACCATCCGATCATATACATCTCCACTAGGCATAATGTGTATACATCAATTCAGGAAGAAACCCAATAAATATGGAAAACTCTCTTTTGGGAAACGAACCCAAAATCTATTAGGTCCAAAGACTTATCCCACCCTAAAAATACCATTAGTCTATAAAGCAATGAGCAACAAATTTTCTTTTCATGCTGGTACTTGAAACCAATCATTTGTAAAACTAAATATAGCATAAATAACGTTCCAAAGATGGGAACTAACATATTTGTAAAGCCTTGGCAAATATAGAATGTAATTTGTAATATGTTCTATAAAGCCTTGGCAAATATAGAATGTAATTTGTAATATGTTTGGTAATATCCCAAACCGTCTTAAGCTGATGTGTCACTTGTACATCAGAGGTCAAAACATCATTCCATAAATTATAAAACTTTACATTAGTTCAAATAAGTCAAAATATTATACAAAACATTTTAAAGTTTTATGAAAATCCATGGGCGTCTTTATTCCTCGAGCCATCCATCCAAGTCTTCCCGATCGTCCTAGAAAACCTAACATACATATGAAGGAAAATGTTTGTCTGAGTAAACATGGTTTACTCAGTGGGACAACAACAATATAATATACAATTTCCTAACAATATCCACATATATATCAAACAATGTACGTATCACACATTTAGTTAGTCATCTTCAGTGTGTCACATTCAGTAGTTCAGTGTGTGGTCAGTTCACATACAATACATCACATAATCACATTTAATAGTTTACATTCAGTTTTCAGTGCGTCATCTTCAGTGTGTCATAATCTATATTTGCTGAAAGTAATATAATTGTGTATATAAATATATATAGCACATAACCTTGAAGGTCTCATAACCATACAATAACGAATCTAAATCTCCAACTACAAGGTAGTGCAAACCCAAATTCGTACACATAAAGTTGTTTAGAGTCCGTACCTTGATCGCGTAAATCCAAACTTGAGAAAACTATAATGTCTCATTCGACAATAACAACCTACATCGTGGCCGTACTTAACTTATAAGAACGCGAATACATATCGAATATCAACGTTAGATTTTTATTTTCCTTTACTCATATACTTAGAACAAAATCTTATTTTTAAGTAAGAAAGTAATCATAAGTCTTTTATTTTCCAAAAGCGTGTGAGTACATATACATATATACCACACGTATTTGTGAGAGGTGCTGGCGCGCAGGGTATGAGGTGAAGGCGCTAAAGGGCGCTAACGGTGATAATGTGACCAGAAACGGTGTACCATACCCCTTAGCCTTAGTGGGCCCTCAATATAATCAGTTATACAAAATCAAATAACTATTAGTTTTATGGTGATGAACAAGAAATAAACAAAAGGCAATATTCAAAGCAAAAAGTAATCGACTTTAGCAAAAACATACATACATTCCCCCCATAGTCATTGACATCCACCGATTGCTACCAAATTCCGTTGAAAAAATCTGTCAACTTTCTCAACTGAAACCCCCAAATCATCAACAACAAATCCCACCACATCACATCTTCTGTAAATTCATCAACCAACCCCAACACAAATTCACGATATGATTTCTAATCGCATATTTTGAGTGTTGAAAATAAGGTATGAGCCGGCCGGCGGTACACCCAGTGGAGCCGCCGCCTTTCATCGATGGAAGAAACGACGTCGCGCCGCCTCGAAGAGTGAGGATGAAAGATATTGAAGGTATGCCCGGTACGTTAACTGGACTGGCACTCCGTTTATGCCAGGTCATCTTCACCGTTATCTCTCTCACTGTCATGGCTACCACCTCTGATTTCCCCTCCGTCACTGCTTTCCGGTAACTTTCATTCAATTTTGTTATCTTGATGAAAGTATTATTTATTGGGTTTTCTTTTCTTGTACAATAAGATGATGTGCATTGAGGGTAAAGATGTAATTGGTGTTCTTGATTATGTAACTCCTCAAGATTTGATTAAGAAAAGTTGGTTATAGTAGGGATTTATGTTTAATTTTGTGAACAAGAGTTTCAGTTGACAGTTATGTTGAGAGAAACAAGATTTATCCTGTGTATAATGTGAGTGTATATAGATACGCGTACACACGCAAATTAAGATTGCTTACTACTTAGATGTTTTTTCGAACATGTGGATATGAGATATGTCTAGAAGATACACTTGCTATCTAGGCTTCAATTGTTAAATGTAGTATGCAACAACGTATCCTGTCGATTACTGTTATATTTGTACATGATATTCATGTGCGTATCTGCTTGATGGATCGTGTTCAAACTTAAGCTGCAGCCTACAAGAGAGTTTTAAAAGTAGCAGTTTATTCGTACCTGTTCAAGGCATTTTGGACTTCCGAAACTTAAATGAGTCGATGTGTTCTATTACTTATAAGATGACTTGTATCTTAAGTCATAACATAGCTACTTAACTAGGAGCTTTTATGACTATCATTCGATTTATTGGTAAAAATCAACATATGTTAACATATATTTATGCTGAAACTAGTAAATTGACTTTGGATTAGTGGAATGCCTCACGGTTGAATGGATTAGGCATAATTTGCTAGATTTGTACCTCTCTGAGGACATGGTCCAGGATAGGACTTCGTGGAGGAGTAGGATTAAGGTTAAGTACTTCTAGGGGTAGGATATAGATCTTAGCTTTGCTTTGCTTTGCTTTGCTTTGTTTGAGGGACTTATCTTTACAACGCTTTTAAGCGGAGGGTACAGATGTGTCTTAGGGGCTTAGCTTTCCTTATATTTCTGGTGGCCTTTGCATGTTATCTTCATCCTGACTTCATGTCTCTATGATGTTTTATTTACACTATTATACTTGTCCTTTGTTTTCTTAAATTGGTAGCGTACTAATCCTGTATTCTTAGTTCTGTTTAGCCTTTTGTTCTTTGTTGTTTAGATTCCGTGCATGGAACTCTAATTACCTAATAGGGGGATAGTGTGGGATTTTTTTGGGTATGGTTGTTGTATGCTGGAACTACATGATTGGCCATACCTGTCGGCTGGCACGCTACAGATCATTTATGTAATGATGCTAACTGATTTTTTTTACTTCATTTATTTATGTTAAAATATTACATATTCGTTCCGAGTGTTTAGTTATTTGAGTGATAGGGGGAAATTTGTCTTTTTAGAATGAACATGTTAAGGTTTTGGATCAGAGAAGTGGTAGGGCATTTTATGAGCAGGTGGTTATGCGTTGGGACACTAGTTTACCCTTTATATTATCATGTACTTATGATCTTTGTAAGATTTAAACTTTGATTGTGTACAATGTTTTGAAGCATAGGTACACGGATTTTTATGTATGCAATTATCTATTACTAACAATTACAAAGGCGTAAATAGTTTCATTCCCATCCATCTCACGCCATCTCCTACTTCTCCTAACGCCTCCCTTTCCACCACCTCCTGCCAGTTATCCTTCTTTTTTGGAAATAGGGAAACATCACTAGAGCCATATAGATATTAATCATATTCATCTTATCGTTAATGAGATGAATGCTTGGATTTCAAAATTTGGTTTCATTTAGTTAGCGTAACAAGATAATTTGCTTAATGAAAAGTGAGAAGGAAAAGAAGTGATAGGGTAACAGAAGTCTATAACTATTGCCCATTCCATTTCCGTGTCTTTTTCATTCTTATTATATATTTGTATGTCTCTGAATGAGGGGATAATGTATCTAGAGACCATGCGTTTTTTCAAACAAATTTGTTAAGGCGACCCATATTAAGAAAAACAACTTTATTGGCCACACAAGTTTCTATATGTTTTTGTATATACCAATTCCGCAAAACTAATACTGGAATAATATAAAATGACAAAAACACCCCTAATTTTTTTACAAACTAAGTATCGTATAATGATTAAAATTTGAAAAGCCAATTGCACCCTTCTATCATTTCTAAGAAGAGAAATATGCATTGTAATGAAGGATGTTTTAAGAGTTTTGTTAAAGTTAGAATTGTTTTTGCCATTTTATGATTTTCCGGCACAAATGTGACCTCAATTTCTATAAAGAAAACAAGTACATATTTTGCTATCACGTAAGATTGTTATTACAAACGGGTCGCCTTAATGAAAGTTAATACTTGGATAGCCTCCACGCATATTATCCCTTGAATGAAGTATATTTGGATATTAACTGTATAAGATGCTTCAGCTGTTCGTCTTCTTCATCGCATTTTATCTGATTAACTACTATTATGTATGTGGAATTGTGGACTGCAAAAATGGTATTAATTTTTTAGATTTTAAATATACGTGACAACAATGATTATAGATACCTTGTGGCTGCTGTTGGGTTGCAAAGTTTATGGAGCTTGTCATTAGCCATAATCGATGTATACGCACTTTGTGTAAAAAGAAGCTTGAGGAATCCTGTACTCGTTACCATGTACGCCATTGGTGACGGGGTAATACATCATCAATCTTTTACCAAACATTTATTCTCAACTATGATAAGAAATCTAACCGTGAATTATGTTACATATTCTGGTGCAGATCACATCCACCCTTACTTTTGCTGCTGCATGTTCATGTGCCGGGATTACAGTTCTTATAAGCAACGATCTCAATAGATGCGACATAAACCATTGCAAAAAGTTCATGTCAGCAACAGCAATGGCTTTTATAAGTTGGTTTGCTATATCTCCGTCCTTTTTCCTCAACTTCTGGTCATTGGCCGCACAATGACAAAGAGAAACAGTCATCATTACTGATCCCGGTTTTTTTGTTTTTGAATCTTTTAATGGAGTGCAAGCTACAAATCTCAAATTTTGTGTGGTTAACTTATTATATGGCTTTGATTTTTAGATTGGTTGAATCTTTCAAAGGGTAATTACAGGCAGGCGAAGAGGGGTCTCCGCAGCCAGTGAAGGTCACTTAGTTTAACATATATTCTAACGGGGATAAAATCCGTAAATAATAAGTTATATATGTAAAGTGCATATACCACATACATGAACTATCTACAGTTCTTGTTTATTTATTAAAATTAAAATGTAAAAACCAAAAACACACTGCAGTTTGATTATTGGTAGTAATATTAAATTTATTTCTTGGTTTATATTATCATAATAAAGAAAGGCTTCCGATTTGTAAATGAGTCACGTGAAGCACGAAGTCGAAGTTGAATTAATGTTAGGCAAACAAATGGACCTAATACAAAATCCACACTTTTCCAAAGGGTGTAAGGGGCACTCCTTTCTTAGGGGAGTCCTCTCTTTTACACACACCCAATCAGCACGCGCCATATCAACTCCTATTTTAACTCCCTTCACACCCTCAATTTGATGGCGGCACTCCTTTCTTGGGGGACTTGTTTTTTTATTTTTTTAATTAAGAAAATATTTTTATAAAAAATAAAACGTAATTTCATAAAATAAAAAACTACATTTCATTTAATAAAATAAAAATTACATCGCAATACTACATAAAAATTTTAGAAATTGCACAGCCACCCGTACTTGTTAGCGATGTCGCGCTTTCGGGCGAGGATGAACGGCAACATTTCCGGCGGAGCATCGTCGTGCGGCTTGAGGAATGTTTTCATATCTCGATTTTCTCATCGTCTCGCGTTGTTCCGTTATGAGCTCGCGAGCCTCCGACTCTCTTTTCTTCCTCAATTCAATCGCCTCCAATTCCATCGCGTGCCCTCGGATGATGTCGCTTGACGCTTTGAATTGTGCCGCCAACTCGGCCGAGCCCTCGGACGATGTCGCTTGACGCTTGTCTCGCCGTTGTGTTCTTTGTGGCGAGGGGTCTTCGTTCATTTCGGGTATGGAAGGGTCCACGTCAACGGGCTTTCTTTTTTGTGCCGAACATTCCCCTTCCTCACCCAACAATGGGACTTGGGCCCATTTGTCTTGTTTTCGAACGACCTCCCATGCCTCGACATGTTGAAAACCGCTCGGATATTTATCTTTAAATTCCTTTAAAGCGACTTTCATCACGTTGAGATCGCTACACCCGCTTCCTCATGTGCGATCCTACATATTATAAAATAACAAGTGTTAAAAAAATATGAACTTAGTAAACAAAATTAAAAATATACAACGTTAAAAAATATAATTTTTACCGCTTGTTGGTATAGGCCGTTGAAAAAGTTTATTTTCGTCATCATCGCTCGAACCACCACGAGACGGTTGCGAGCCGCGTCCCTTAGATTTTTTCTTGGCTTTGCGGGGTTGGTTCTCCATTGCTCGGTTTAGCTTTGGGTTGTATTTGATAGATTTTTAGAGTATAAGTTTGAGAATGGGTGTGGTAAAAAATTAGATTGAAGTTGGTTATTTATAGTGGTTAAAATTGAATTTTTTTTTTAAACATTTGACTGTTGCCCAACGTTAAAATCTCGATCCTTGTGCAATTTCTTGTGCGGTGAACATACACCGATCTTGGTCCCCGATTTGCCTCACCGTGGGGATGGCGGCGGTGTCCCCGCTCGAGGACTTGGGTCACCGCTTGCCTCCCCGCATAGTGCCCCGTGCACCCTAACTTTACCAAACTATTCTCGGAAACCAAGGCCTGGTAATGTAAACTTTCTAAAAAAAATATTATATAGTACTTAAATATAGTATTAAAATTTATTAATGCTACTTTTTAACGGCAAATTAAAATTTATTAATGCTACTATGGTATGCAAATAAAAACGTATTCCAGTGCCGTTAAAAAAATCATATTCCAGTTATATATAATGGTAACCCAACATTAATAAGCAATCATACACAAAATCTAGAAAAAAAAAAACGATTTGCTTTTTGTTATAAAGTTTATGATGGTGAAAAGAACAATAAATAAAAAGATACAAAGTATATGATGATGAAAAAGAATAATAAAAAAAATACTTGATGAGAGGGCGGTTGGTATGCGGTATTCATTAAACGAATCTGATTGAATTTCGGTTCTTTTTTTATCGACAAATCACTCTATATATATTTTTATCTAATAAATGGAGATCAAGACTGATGTCATATTGATAAATTCACCCAATCAAAGGTAGGAATTTCAAAATAATGATGTAAATTTTCCAACTGTAGCCCTGAATATGCAATGTAAATCTTTTTTTTTTACTTTGTGTGGCAGAACCAAACTTGCTTACGGTCTTCTTTCTAGTAGATATTCCGTTCCGGTTGTGTAGGTATGTTTAGGACTATGACTTATGGTTTTGCATTTCATTTCTCTTAGACCCTGTGTAATGGGGCGTTTTTTTTAAAAAAAATTCAAAAAAAACGCTTGAAAACGCCCATGTACCATTACATGGGGCGTTTTTTTAAGCAAAAAATCAAAAAATGCCCCTTTAGCGTTTTATAAACCACGCCCAACACCCTTTGCTTTGTCCAATCAGATTTCATCCCCCTTGTCCTATCCAATAAGATTTTTTCTTTTTTTTTTCTTTTTTTTATTTAATGCCCCAATAATGCCCAATAATGCCCCATCCCCACTACACCCATTTTTCTAAAACGCCCAATAATGCCCCTTTGCTGACTGGACCGCCACGTGGCGTAAAATGCCCACACTTGGGGGCATTATTTTCCCCTTCCACTACACATGGTCTTATTGTGATTTTAATCTCATGTGTTTACTCTTCAAAATGATGATGTGGCAAATGTTGAGGACCCATCTCCAAGTGCTGTAAGTTTTGTGATCGAATTTCTATCTCTGCAGCTTCATGTGTTTTCTCATATATTGTTGAAACTTAGAGTATCAACTAACAGATAATCTTTTTTATTTTCTAGAAACAAGAAGGTATTCGTCCCAAAATGTTTAAGGTTGTAACTGCAGCCAGTCACCCTGAGTTTTCAACCATGCGTCAGCAGGTACATTAATCATTTTTCAACGTATTTTGTTTTCTCTTTCGGCTCTACTAATTTTGAAACATGACAATGCTAAGTTAGCTTGTTCTTTCAGCGAAATAAATGTTGGATTTTTCTATTCAAATGTTGAGCAAAGAGAAGCGATGTTTGCTGTAGAGAGGCGTGTAGTTGATTAAAGAGTAAAAAAGTTAGCTTGTATGATTCATTACAAAAGTGGGGTTCCAACATATTTGATGTTTTAATTTACATGTTTTAATTTGGGATATTTGATGTTCGATTTGGATGTTTTATTACTAGGAACATTGGATATTTGTTATGATTTTCAAATTTCATAGATGGTTACATTTTTAAGTTCTTCTGGTAGGTATAAAATAGATATAAAGTATAATAAATAAATAAATGTCAAAATGGTGACAATAAGGTCGCAATAGCAAAATGGTGACAAAAACACGGTAGCAAAATGGTGACAAAAGTGGTAGCAAAACGGTGGCAAACAAAAAGCGGTAGCAAAATGGTGGCATACAAACAGAAGAGGTAGCAAAATGGTGACAAAAAAGTTGTAGCAAAGCGAGCAAACAAATGAAAGTGGTAGCAAAATTGTGACAAAAAGTTGTAGCAAAACGGTGACAAAAAGCAGTAGCAGTGACAAACAAACGGTAGCAAAAAACAAAGCTGTAGCAAATAGGTGGCATTACGTGTTTTTTATACCGAAAATTTAATGGCAAAACGGTAGCAAAAGGGCTTTTGCCATCGTTTTACGACCGAAAATGCGGTAGCTAAAACCGAATTCTTTAGTAGTGTAATAAATCAAACCCTACAGTTCAATCCAAATTATTCTTGGTTTGGTGTAAATAGCAAATACCACTAGTGGATTGTATAATATTTTGATATTTAACTAGTGAACGGTTGAATCTTACCTGGTAAAATATTAGATTAATCCATGCTGCATTTACAATATGAAAATCTGCTAAAAGACGAAGAACCAACTACTTCTTATGTCACGATGTTAAAATTTTCAATGTGTGTATATTGCAATATTCATCATTCAATGTATATAATAAGTTTCTTTCTCGTGTTCAACTTTAAAGTTACTGTCTAACGTGCTTTTTCGTAAAGAGTTGAATAAAGTATACTTTGTTCATTAAAATGATCGAGTAAATTCAATACATTCATATGATTTAACCTTTCTAATTAAAAAGGAATATATATTTATTTAATTTACTACAAGTGTCCTTGTTTGTAATAATGAAAGCAAATTTCAATTACCGCTGGTTGGAAATGTTTAGAAGTTTTATGAAAATTTCAGTTGTCTTGTCCTTGTTTGTCTAATGAAAGCAAAGACGTGGCCATTGCATCAATATTATCCAAACCCAAACGTGAATATACGATAACTTTTCAATTATTCGTCCGTGTGTATAAACAGGGTCATGATTTAGAGAGAATGATGAAAAGTATGAGAACGATTTTGATGGTGACATGTGGCATTGAGGTTAAATTACATTAAGGGGTAATATTGTAAAAAAAAAAACTCACTCACATGAACTGGGTGTTCAAATAAGATAAAACGCCATAAGCTATTTTTTTGAGCTATAATTTACAACACCTCAAAAAAACCATTTTTGAGCCATATAGCTCACAGTTAAAACGCCATAACAAAAAAAACTATTATTTTGAGCTATAATTTACAACAGCTTAAAAAACCATTTTTTGAGCCAGAGTGGGAGTTGTGTGGAAAGTCTATTTTTCCTAGAAAATCTAGGAAGCAATAATATATTGACACGTGTCATGGATGTATTTTAACTAGAAGGGCAAACATGTAATTTCATATATTTATTTTATTTTTGGTAATTATCTCAAATAACTTTTTTTTGCATGATCATATGTGTAACCGATTACATGCATGATTTTCGGGATTTTAGTTTTTTTTGAATCCAAATCTATTCCAAATATCACGAACATGAAACACATATCTATATATTATAATTTCGATCATTCTATTCTTCACCAGCGTCGTTCTTATTTAATATTATTTCAGTCTGAAAAATCATGGCTTCGAACACACTTGCTGATGGTGGAGATGGTAATTACAGTTACTTTTGTAGTTTTTTGTGTTGTTTATAATCATGTTTCTGCAAAATCGTCAGTTTGTTCTTGATGCTGTGTTTTAACAGCCAGGGGGGTTGAGGTTTTAGTGTTCAGTGATTCTATAAGGTGACCGATGTTTTTGTAATCTGAAGATTAATTTTTTTTTCTTAAGATATTTCATGGTGTGTTTTAAAATCCATATTTGTAATTTATGTGCCAAACCAGCATCTTTGTTATTGGTGTTTTGTTTTAAAAGTCATACAGGTTCAGGTTTTTTGTGTTTTAATAGTAATGTGTTTTACCAGTTATGTGTTTTAACAGATCTTGAGGTTGTAGTCAACGGTTTTTATAATTTCATTGAATGGTGTGTTTAAATAGTAATTTTTTTAACAGTTATTGAGGTTGAAGTCAATGTTTTTTTATAGTTCCATATTGAATGTTGTGTTTTAACAGTAATGTGTTTTACCAGTTATGTGTTCTGTTATAGTTTCTTCTTGAATGATGTGTTTTAACAGTAATGTGTTTTACCAGTTATGTGTTTCAACAGATGTTGAGGTTGTGCCAAACCATCATCTTGTTATTGGTGTTGTGTTTTAACAATCATACAGGTTCAGGTTTTTTGTGTTTATTGATTCACATAAGTGGGCTGATGGTTTGTAGTCCGAAGATCACCTTTTTCTTAGATATTGAATGGTGTGTTTTAACTTCCATATTTGTAGTTTTTTGTTCTATTTATTTAAACTCTTTCTGAGAAAACATCAGCTTGTTATATGTGATGTGTTTTAAAAGTTATTGAGTTTGAAGTCAATGTTTTTTATAGTTTCACATTGTATGATGTGTTTTAACAGTAATGTGTTTTACAAGTTATGTGTTTTAACAGATATTGAGGTTGTTGTCAAAGTTTTTTTTATAGTATCATTGAATGGTGTGTTTTAACTTGCATTATTTTGTTTTAGAAATGTGTTTTATGCTCATTTTTTGTCATGTGTTGTAGATGCACCTAATTACCAATTACGTGGTGTTGACCAAGTCTCTCCAAACACTGGAACAAAGAGATATATTCCAGATTCACCCTCTTCGTTGACGCCAGCAGAGGGCATGTTATTCGACACAGTTGATGACGCGTATAACTTTTATAAAACTTACGCAGAAGCGGGAGGTTGGACTGTAAGGAAGGGCACACAGCACGAGAACCGTGGTATTGTTATAAACAAGTACTTTTTTGTTCAAAGGAGGGTCAAAAAGACTTTCGACCGGTCGATACTTTAGTCGAACAGCCGTCTGATAGGTGGGTACGTAGGGTACCATCCAAAAGGACCGGCTGCCAAGCTGCGATCAGAATAAAGCTTACCGATGCTAAGAAGTATTTGCTGTATCATTTTACAGAGGCGCACAACCATGATTTTGTGCATGAAGAAGATTTACATCTTCTCAAGGAAAACAGAGGTATTAATCGTGCACACGAAGAGATGATAAACAAGATGTCACATCTCAACATTGGTCCTGTTCGTGCATTTAACATTATGAAGGAAGTGTATGGTGGGTTCAACAAAGTCGGTGCGACCAAAGTCGATTTTAAAAATTTCAAGAAAGAGTTAAATCTTTTTATCGGGGAGTTTGATGCGAAAATGTTTGTCAAGCGACTGATGAGGAAAAAGGAGTTTTTACCGAACTTCTCTTGTGAATACGAAACGACAGACGAAGGTGTGTTGAAGTGCATTTTTTGGGCCGACGAGGATATGAAGAGGAATTATTATATGTTTGGGGACGTTATATCATTTGATGCTACCTACAAGCGTAACAAGTAACGATGAGTTTAATTTTTTATATATTCAATGTGTTTTAAAACCTACTGTGTTATAAATACATTATGATCTATTGTCATCGCTTATTGCGTGTTTTTTTCAGGTATAACATGATGTTTGTCCCTTTCACTAGGATTGATAATCATATTAGGAACGTGACACTTGGTGCTGCAATTCTCGGTTCTGAAACGGCAGAGACGTATAGCTGGTTACTTAGGGCGATCAAGAACGCATATGGGTACGCGCCTCCCGTAATCGTTACTGACCAAGACCCTGCGATGAAAAGGGCTATAGCGGATGTTTGGCCTGAGTCGAGGCATCGGTTATGTATGTGGCATATCATGGATAAACTCACTACAAAGGTCTGTTTTTTATATGATAGGGTTTTCTTTTTTTACATGTGTGTTTTTTACTGTGTTTTAATAATTTTTTTTGTCATACATGCTAAAATGTTCCCTTAGGTCGGGGCTGCCCTGTGTTCAAATACAGATTTCAGGAAAAGATTGTCTGCAGTTGTTTGGACTGATTCTCTATTGCCGAAGCGTTTGAGGCTGAATGGGCTGCTATTTTAAATGATTTCGGTTTAACCGACCATGAATGGCTGACGTATATATACGGGCTACGTGAATCATGGATTCCAGCTTACTATCGCGAGGAATAAATGTCTGGTCTTATGCGGACATCATCTAGGTCCGAAAGCGAGAATCACTTTTTTGGCAAGATTATCAATCCAAAGTGCACGTTGGTTAAATTTCTTAGCCACTTCGACACGGCTATTGAAGCGCAAAGGCACGAGCATCGAAAAAACGATCATGACACTCGATACACCAACCCTGGAGAGTGGAGTGATTTTGTTCTTGAGAAGCAAGCAGCTCAGATATATACCAGAACTATATTTTTGGATGTTCAACTCGAGATTCAACATGCTATTCATCGTTGTACTAGTGTCAGATTAGATGACGTCGGTGATTTCATTAAGTTTTTCATAAAGGATCTCGATCAGCCATGTTCTTTGTTTTTCGAGGTGACATTTTGTTTTACTTTATGTATACATTATTTTTGGTTTTTTTTTAATTATCCATTTTTTTATATGAACTGTGTTTTATGGATATTAATTGTTACAGGTTATGATACGCGAGGAGGATGTTACTGTTAAGTGTATCTGCAACAGGTTTGAGCAGTTTGGATTGTTGTGCAGTCATATTTTTTGCGTGTTACGGATTCTTGATGTAAGGGAGTTTCCGAAACAATATATATTGAGGCGTTAGACGCGTGAAGCTGTTCCAAATAGTTCCCCCGGGTCCATTCTTACGGATGGTGGAGATCCAGATCGTAGTGAGGAGGTTAACCATTGTGTTCGTGAGATTAGTCACGCAACTGAGTATGTTGTGAACAAGTTGATTTCAAGATTTGATAAGTTGTCTGATTTTCGTGATCATATCAAGCAGGTTATGTCAGTCGCTGATGAAGCTCAAATAAATGCACCTCCCAAGACACGACGTAATCGATTTGCTGAACTGCTATGAGTTGCTCCAGAGAGCACGACCACTATCCGTGTTCCAGTTGGTACCAGGTTCAAGGGTTGTGGTTCTCATAAACGCCTTAAATCTCAAAAGGAGCGAGCCATAAGTCAGTCTGGAAGTAAACGTCGTCAATGTTCATTATGTAAAAAATACGGTCATAACAGAGTAACGTGTTGGAGATACACCGTGGCTGTGCCTGAGGCAGGTGCTTCGCGGAATGCTGAAGGTAATGAAGATACAATTCGCGAAGGAGATGCTGCTACAGTTGTTGAAGGTGATGGTCCTGGATCGAACGATGCTGATGATGTGTTTTACACATCTGGAAACGATGCAGATATGGATGATGAGGACATGGCAGAGTAGGATCTTTTTTATCAAAATTTTAAGTCTGTTGCTGAACTATTCAATTTTCTGTTTTATTTTTCTCGTATGTTGGTTTTGGATTTGTTTTTGTTGATTTTAAGACTTGTTGGATTCGACATTTTATGTTATTGTTGCTTTGTGTTTTAGTGTGAAGTTTGTTTTTTTAAATATCCTCCTGTGTTTTATAGGATGCTTGATTTGTTCATGGTTTTGGCATATAGTTTAATTTGTAAAAAAAGTGTTTTAACTGTGTTTAAACTATAAAGTGTTGATGAAATAGATAGGCTGGTTTCCGGATCACAGTTTTTCAACTGTGTTTAAAGTATTAACTGTGTTCCAGAGAAACCATCAGCCTGTTATATGTAATTTCTTTTAACAGTTATTGTGTTTAAAGATTAAAATGTGTTTTAAGTTCCTGAGAATCCATCAGCGTGTTATATGTAATGTGTTTTAACAGATATTCGAAGCTGAAGTCAATGTTTTTTATACTTTCATTGAATGGTGTGTTTTATTGTTCATTATTTTGTTTTATCCCATGGTTATTACTTTATTAGCATGCAGGTTTTGGTATACAGTTTTTTTTGTAAAGCTATTAAATTGTTTTAACTTTGTTTAAAGTATAGAGACTTGATGAAATAGATAGGCTGGTTACCAGATCTTAGTATTTGCATGATGTATATAGGTTGTGTTTTAAGAGGTCATACAACTGTATGTCTTATGTAGATCGAAACAAAGTAACGTTATCGACATAATTTCACAATGTTAAAGAGGTTCAAACTGTTATACTTGACATTTTTATCGACAGGAAACACACACAAAAAAAAAAGATAACTGAACACGCTGAACATATTCTAATTTTTAAATTCCAAAAGATAACTGAACAAAATGTTAAAACTGTTTTTTTAGAACATCCCACATTACTTCAACAAACCACCGCCAACGAAGTGTCTTACGAGAACATCCCATTTTAAGTTACTTATCCAATATTTCAAGGATTTCGTCATAGGCTTTTGCTTCTAGCCTCTTTTTTTCATCGGTCGAGAACTTGTTATATCTAGCAACCTCAGCTTTAACAAAACCTCTGTACTCGTTTGCTTCACTTAGGAGCATCTTCGTAATGTACTTATGCCTGAGATCATCAATTTCTTTGCGCTGCTTGTATGAAATCTCACCCGCATCAGTGCACTGGTTTAGAATCCGCATTCCCAACCTTTTCCAGCTACACCCTTGTATGTTTCCATATGGCGCATCAGGAAAACGCCACAATCGGTTACATTATTTTTTGTACGCCATGGCATCTCCAATCGTACCGGCTCAACTTTACCGATCACCCCGCCCGCTGGATGCCCATTTTTTTCCAAGTACACTGATAAAGCATCACGCTGCATGATAAACAATTTAATCAGATTGTAACACCTCGAATTTTTGTGTCCAATGATGTGTTAACACGTGTCATTTGTTTACACGTGGCATTAATATTAAATAAAGGACTAATATTGACAAACCTTGAAAGTATATAAATTCGAGGGTTATAAATGTCAAACAAGGGTAAATATACTGTATAGTAACCCTAAGTGGTGCTTGTACCTTCAAACGAATAAATCATGGATCGTACGGAAGCGAAACGCGGAAGAAAGTGAGAGATTACAAGCTACAGGGGTTAACTGTGTCAACATGTTTAATTATACCTCTGAGTGACCCTTTAACGTTCCCGAGGCTTTGTAACAGTATAATACACTCACTAGAATGCAATATATAAATTTCGCGAAGTTCCGTTTTAAAACGAGAAAGTTATGATCGAATTCGTATGAGAAGGGTTAAAAGCGTCAACAATGAAAGTTAAGGCTTTCCGAATAATTAATAAACTAACCGGGGACTTAACAATGCGGATAAATAACTCGAGGCCCTTAGTTGTAAATAATCGAGGGCCAAATCGCAAAGTTTACCCCTTCAAACCCGAAAGGTCATAATAATTACAAAAGATTTCGTTATTAATTACCAGGATTTTGTCATAATTACAAAAGATTTAAAAACCCTGAAAATCTAACCTCTCGCGACCCGCGTTATGTTTTGGGTTAAGTTGAGGTGAGCCGCGAGCCACCTCTTATTCGCGTCTGATTTTTAAACATCAGGCGGCCCGCGTTAAAATGTGCCTAAACCTCCAGGCGGGCCGCGTGGGACGCCCAGATGCAGAAACCTTGGATTTTTATGCCTTTTGAGCTAGTGAACGATCAAACCATCAATAAATGAGGCATGGGCGCCCCCTACACGACCCATAACACTCTAGGCCACCTGCCCATCATCCATGACCAGCTGTAGACCAATGTGTAATGATCTTAAGGCATTTTGAACACTATAAATAGGCATGTTTGGTTCATAACCAACACACACCTCAAACACTCAACTACTGATCATTCTAAGAGCTCTCAAGCTTCTTCTTTGTTCTCTAAGCAAGCCTAAGCTTCTGTAAGTCATTTAGATCCTTTGTGGTTCAATTTTACTTAGTAATATAGCTAAAAATCAAACCGTCGTAACTACGGTTTGACTTCTAAATAAATCCGTAATGGCTCAGTCTTATGACGGATCAAAGGTAGTTATGAGTTGGTATTCATGTGGGTATTAAACCTCTAAAAGGGTTCCCTCTGATCACCACTCTAACTATGTCAAATGTCGAGTCAAACGTGCACACAAAAAGTCAACAGAAAGCTATATTGGCGATTCTTGTATAAATTGTAATGCAGATGATATGAAACCTGTTTTGACACTTATAAAACATGATATTAAGTATATAAACTTGTCTACGCTCGTTTGAATCGACCATTTGCTATATTGACCCGGTTCGGAGCCGAATGTCGCAAAAGTTTGACTTTTGCATTGACTTCAGTTCTGACCCGTTTTAGTGAGGTATAGATATGCCTTAGGACTCTCTTAGGACCAGGTTACATGATGGTATAACCCTCTGTGACCGGTTCATTGTTTGTCCGAGTCTTTTACGCATTTCCGTTAATCGCCTAAAAGTTGACCGTAACGGCCTTTTTAAAATAAAACGAGTATTTCGGACGCGTGAACGGACCATAACCTTGCTTACTAAATTATAAGCATGTCCTTAAAAGTTTCACGTCAATCCGAGGTTTAGAATGAGAGTTATGCTAAAAAGCGCAATTAAAGTAAACTTTAGTAATAAACGGCGCAATTAGCATAACGCCTATCTAAACCAAGATTCGTCACCAAAACTTTTACCCACTGTTGTAAAATAATATTTTTGGAATTTTAAGGATTTTTAACAATTTTTACCTTGCTCATAACCTGCGGTTATGGCTACGGTTCGGTAAATACCGAATATGCCCTTTTCGGCCAAAACTTGAGTTCTACAAGGTCTTTTGACCCGATTCCAGTTGCTACTGATTTTAAATAATAAATAAAGTATTTTAGACTTTATAAACTGTTCGGGAAACTCAGATTTCCTGTAGAACTCGAAAAGCTCTTTAAAAGTCTTTAAAATGACCGAAAAACCCCTACGGGGCATAATATTAGCTTAAACTCGTTACGGGCATCACGGAAGGTATCCTACTGATACCACAACCTCTTTTAGGCATATTAACTTAGGAAACAAGCGTAGGACTCCTACGGTTACCCGTTGCGCCTATTGCGCGCACGATTCGGCTTATGAAACTAGTTTTCATAAATTAGCCGATATGGGTCAAACCATTTTATTTTGACCCCGAAA
Organism: Helianthus annuus; assembly: GCF_002127325.2. NCBI lineage: Eukaryota > Viridiplantae > Streptophyta > Magnoliopsida > Asterales > Asteraceae > Helianthus > Helianthus annuus. The sequence goes on along the minus strand of NC_035446.2, from coordinate 153,831,924 downwards.
TCCAGAGTGTGAACCTTAAACCCATATAAAACAAGTCTCTGAACTTGTTGGGTCAGAATCACACTCCATTCTCGGTTTTCGCCTTTTCGCGTGATTAAACCGTATTTATATTTCGGAACCAACCGGTCTAGGCTACGGCCAATATAAAGACCCGTTAGGATTCTAATAGGTTAATTAAAACCTTCGTTCCAGAATAGGAGCCCCAGTAAAAGCTATCTGTGACATAATCCAATAAGGAATATACTTGCAAAAGTAAATACTTTAACTTATTTTCCCTTATACGGGCTTGGGATACGGTATATTAATACCGCTTGATTGAGCATCATATCTTCCATCGCTTAGGTGGTTAATTGAATAATGTGATCGGCTCATTTAAACAGTCTTGTTACTTAAAAGCCTTTGGGGGGTTAATGACCGTTGTCCCGGATATCCTTGGCATCATTTTACGAAATGGCCACGACCTCGATATCCCGGTGTAGGCGTACACCCGGTATATTATGTCGACATTATTATTATTAAAAGACGTAGCCGTTGGTTTTTACACTACGGTTTTACGCAATGTGGTGTGTCTATTAATCTTTAACCCGGACAGGATCCGGGCTACTGAACGCATAAAAGGACATGTAATTCGTTCACAAGATTTTAATAATTTTCCCAAGTTATAAAAGAGTTTGTGCCTCGTGCATTCAAATCAATTTTAATAAACATTTTCAAATGTGTCAGTTGAACGTATTTACCAGTGTAAACTGACGTATTTTCCCCAAAAGATTAAGTGCAGGTACTACACGAAACTTGGCTGGTAATAGCTTCCTAGCATCACGAATAGTCTCGCAAACTTGATGTTGTATCTGATTGAACAATACTTTATTTTATTTTTGATCCCCTGTGGATACAATTCGACTTCTGTAATACACTTGATATTACATTCAAAAGGTTGAATTATATTTATCTTTATGCTTCCGCTGTGCATTCATATAATTGTGTGGTTTGACTATATGGTTGCCAACTACGTCATGGTAATCCCCCGCCGGGCCCACCGGTGATATACGTGGAAATCGGGGTGTGACAGGGCCCACCGGTGATATACGTGGAAATCGGGGTGTGACACAGATTGTGTTTTAAACTAAAGGGATTAATTTAAAGTTCTGATTCAGTGTGTTTTAAGTTCATAATACCGTTATTAGGTAGTGGCACATTACCCTGTGTTTTAAAGTACTAATAGTGCTGACAACGTAGCATTCAGTATCAATGTGTTTTAACATCCAGTTAATATTATTTGTTATTATGTTGTCACATTACACTGTGTTTTAAAGTATTAATAGTGCTGATAACGTATCATTCATTATCAATTGTGTTTTAACATAAAACTTTTGAATTCTGATGAAGTGTGTTTTAAGTTAATATCATTCAGTATCAATTGTGTTTTAACATCAAACTTTATATATCTTTATGAACTATTTTAAACTTTTTGCAGTTTGTTATTTGTGTTATAACAAAGGTGTAATCAAATGGCATGCATTTCTATAACAAAGGACGTTTGTAGTTTATATATAGAGGGGCGTACCAATTTTTCCGGCCGTTTTTTGTATTTGGCTTACATTGAGATATCCTTAGCGCTGTTGTCCAAAACCTCTACCTTCATGTCCCTTAAATTTAAACATACACAATAGAAATGAGCGTCGTGTAAGACTGGTACAAAGATGAGCGACTGGTCAGGTATCTTTTTCACATCAGCAGAAACTAAAACCGGTTCCATGTTGTCTGCGAATGTTTTTGCCCTCGATTTTGCATTTTTTATGTAGTCTTCTTCATTCTGCATTTTAAAGTGATTGCGTTAAACAATATTACTAAAGTTGTAAACTTAAATTTCAATTTCATTATGATCAGCCTTACCAACATATTTACTGAACAGGACAGGCGTGCGATGCTCCCCTTTTGCTTGATTTTTTCTTCATAATTCAACAAATCCGCCCATGCGCTTATTACCAATATGTGCACTTCGATTCCCGGCAATAATGATTCGAGCGGAGATCTCATAACCGGCACTCCTCTCTTAGTTCTAAACACAACATCCCTAATGTATACAAATGTGTTTTAATAAATGTGTTATAATATATTCATCAGAATCAGTTTCAAATATTGTGTGAAAATATTTTGTAGAAATATTCGTATTATAAATGGCATTTTTATAACTTACCACATTTAACCCCAGGCTGAAAAAATGTATGAGCTGACTGAGACCTCAGTGTTTTCAAGCTTTGCCTTAATCTCTACTGCCCGCTTCACGTATGGAGACCTTAGAGCATCGGTCAACTCTGTTTGTCTTTGCGGTCTTATTTTCCGCTTTCCAAGGTCCAACTCGTGTATAAGCTGCCCACGTCTAATCGTATATTCATATTCCTCCTGTGTTTTTTGGGAGATCGGTGTGACGACGAGTGCGGCCTGCTCCATTACTTCAACCTGAGTCGTCTGTGTGGTTGTCTTGTCAACCGTCTTACATATCTCTTCTACCAATGAAGGTGTCCACTGCGACAACTGTGACATAATGTGTGTATCTTTTTCGCCTCTTTTTCCGGTGTTTTATCTGTAGGAGTTTGTGGTTGTGCAGTTGTCGTACACGTCGATCCAACCTTTTTCAGCTTCTCAGTCCACAATGTGTGTATCTCTTTTATTTTCTCACTTTGGGGGTACAATTGGAAACCTTCTGTAAAAGTGTCGTTTATCCTTTTTACACATTTGTCGAATTGATTCAAGAACACTTCCAACATTCCCGCATGTACCTGATTTACATCATACACACTTTATCATTGTCTTATTTCCCAATATGCAATGTGTTTTTACCAGATTGAAAATGTGTTTTACCAATCATTATTGTTTTTCTTTTTTATTTCAATGCTTATTGTGTTTTACCTATCAACATTGTGTTTTAGCAATCAGAATGTGTATCAAATGTTCAGTGTGCTATTTCCCAATCTTCAATGTGTTTTACCATTCTGAAAGTGTTTTACCAGTTTGAAAATGATATTTACCAATCATTATTTGTTTTTTTTTTTGCATCATTATTGTGTTTTACCACTCAGTATTGTGTTTTACCAATCAGAATGTGTAACAAAGGTTCAGCGTGATATTTTCCCAATCTTCAATGTGTTTTACTATTCTGAAAATGTGTTTTTTGGTATTCTGAATGTGTTTTAAGGTGTTACATGTGCCACATCTCAAAAAAATTATTTTTAAGTAATTTCTTATTTCAATTTAAATGTTTTTCACTTATGTTTGTGTTTAGTAGAATTAATTGGAAAATTAGAAGATTACCTCGTCGCTTTGTGTCGCTTGTGTCGATCTATATTGAGATACCATAGGTGAGGTAATCCCCAGCTGACTTTGTTGTGTTTACCCCCACTCGCCTGTTTCTCTGTAGTATTTTTCTATATCGGATGTATCCACAACAGGCACTGTTTCCGGGCCAACATCTACATTCATGCATTCTGCATACTCTGCATGGAAACCCGCATTAACCGGAATTTCTTCAACAACAGGCGCTGTTTCCGGGCCACTTTCAACATCAGTTTTCTTCTTCCCAACCTCATCGGTTTTCGCCAGCTCCTTTTCAATTTGTTTTTTTTCGGTACCTCTGAGACCGGAGGTTTACCATGCGTTTTACCGGCCGGCTTCACAACAGACTTTTTTCTTTTTTCTGGATCACATTTGCTAATGTGTTTTACAGTCTTGGTTTCATCTTTCTTATTTGTTTTCACTTCTTTTGCTTCAATTTTTTCATCAGATTTTTTTTGCAAATGGATAGCTTTGTTCCGGTTGCAACTCATATGCATCCACTAAAATTTGATCAAATCTGACCGAGTCCAACTTTATGCTGACTGCCTTGATATCGTCATCAGTGATATCTTCGATGAGATGAGTTGCTCTTGGCTCACCTTCTTTGTATATCTTTTGGTCACGTATCAACGCAGCCTGTAAAAAACCAAGAACAAACTGATGTCAGATGTGTTTTAAGGTTTTTATATACATCAGATTGTGTTTTATCACTTATAATGCTGTTTAACAACACTTCGAATGTGTGTTGATGGTTTTTCCTATTCCACATTACATCACATTGTGTTTTTTTATGATCAGATTTCATCATGTATGGTTTTCACAATATGTTGTGATTATATTGGTGCATTACTATATTGAAACAATATTAATGTGTTTTACCAGCAAACAGATGTGTTTTAAAACACAATCATAGTGTGTGATTTAGAAAATTATATATGTATTTAGAACATACCACTAGCAAAGGCATTGGTCCAAGAAAGGGTTCCTTTGGTGTCCATGTTTGCACCGTTCGATCCAGACACCTGATCATGTACTCACACCAGTTAAAACTTCTGATATCCTTCCCTCGATGCAAGGCTGGTAAAAACTTCATATTAATTGATGAATTCTTGTTTGTCTCTCCGAGAAGTGTGTTGTAGAACAACAAAAAGTTCAACACAAAGATTCTCCCGCTCGCTTGTTAGCCCTGCATGTATGTTTTGAATTGAACAGGCGTCAAGCGTGCAGGATCGCTTTCGAATTGTCCTTTCCATTCTGCCACAACCTCGTGGAAATCAGCCCTTGCTCTCTCTACTTCCTTTATTTCTTCATTCCCTCTTGGTACGCCGAACACATCGTGCACCAATTCCTCTGTTATTTGAATGTGGTGGTTACCGCAATTCAAGACTCGTGTTTTAGTGTCGTAGTTATTTACCAACCACCAACTCAGAGTTGAGGGAATCGGACCCATTCTAAAGCTAAGTATTGACCCGAAACCTATGTTTCTGACAGCCCCCGTTGATTTTCGTTCAAAGATTCCATCAACTCCCCCATGTGCTTAAGAGCCAATCGCAAAGTTAGTTTCCCATCTGAAAGTGGTATGTAATTCTTGACCGTTGTTGGTCTCTTGCGTGTTTTTGAGTCTTTGATTGAACTAGCATCTGCGGGTCGTTGTGTTTTTTTCAACAACTCGTGGGCCAGCACCCGACCTCGTTTTTTTCCAAGGTGGGTTGTCAAAATCATCATCAGAATCTTGTATTGTGGAACCTGACAAAACACCAAGACACGAAGCCGATCAGCAAGTCAGTCTTTTCAGTAACTGAAATTTAGTTCATAATTTTAAATTTACCGTGTGCTGCTTCTTTAGGCGTATTGACTGTTGGTATAACCGCAACTTTCTTTTCTTTTGGTTCGATTCCAGCCTTTTTGTCCTTCCTTTTCTTACCGGTATCGATACCCTTTTTGCTTGCGTCCGCTGATTTAAAGCCCATAAAAGTTGTTACTATTATGCATTGTGTTTTACATCATCAAACATATGGTTTCACGTTTGTTCATCTAACTTACATATGGGCATTTCACGATTTTCGTTGGGTTCCGACTGTAAATCGTCATTTTTATCCATTACGTTCGGAAACAGATGTGCAATGTCAGACAGAAGGGTGCCTGCAGGCGGTTGTTGTGCACAGTCTACTTTGTTGTCTACCGTTTTTGTAGTTTTGTTAACAGGTTCAACTGTTAGTAACAAAAAAACACAACTGATCAGACAGATAGCCATATAAGTTACCCCCCACCCTTCACTGCCACAACTAACCGCACCTAGTAAAGGTGATGCTTCTTCTGTGTCTGATTCATCCAGTATAATTGGTTTGTCAGGTGGGTTTCCGGGTACCCTTGAAAGCCATTTTCCTTTTATTCTCTCACTCTTTCTCCGTTTGACTGGAAAACACTTGTTTAGGATTTATAAAACACAATTCCCAATCACACATTCCCTTTATAAATCATAGCTCAGTAGGCCTTCAAAACATATCAAATCAATTATAATTGTAAAACACACATGTGCCAGTTAATGGTAAAACACATTTATGAGAAACACCCAATAGGACATTTATATTTTTAAAATACAATCCACAAACCTAACTTAATCATGTTTAAAACCTAGGCAAACTGACCTTAAAACACATCTATTTAAAACACATTTTAAATAAAAACCCATTAACAAACAGAGTTCATGGAAAACCTATTAACAACCTGACCTTAAAACACATCAGGTTAAAAGGTGCCCATAAAAGACATTTGTTCAAAACATGTCCATAAAACACATTTGTTCAGGGAAAACCCACTAACAAACTGAGCTTAAAACACATCTTTTTTAAAACCTCCCCATAAAACACATTTGGGGGCAAACTCATTAACAAAAAAAATTTTTAAAACACAACCCACACACACAAATTGATACTCTATAAAACCTACATAACCATACCATAAAACACATAACCAAACACAACCAATGAAAAAACACAGTCATCCCCAACAAACGGAAATCATACACACATTTGTTATTTTAAAACACATACTTACGGTTCTGGCGACTACAACTTTGCTTCCGGCAACTGTGTTTTCTCTTCCAGCGACTTCGATTCTGCTCGCATCCATCTTGTTCAAATCCACCTTTTTTTGAATCTCTTCCCTGCAAACATAAAACACTTCAATGTAGAACACGATTGAACCCTAATCGCCTACTAAAACACAGAACACAATGTTCGTTTGATCTTACGTATATAGAAGTTTGAAAATCTCTTATCTTCATCCATGATTTTAGGTATTTTTGAGTGATTTCGTTGAGGGTTTAGAGAGAGAAAGTGAGAGAGAGGGAAATTCACGTGTAATAAGGAGATGTGATGTGTTGACGGTTATTTTTGATTGATTTAAAACACTGTTATGACGATTTTACCCCTGATCATTTAAAACAATCTATTAAATATAGTTAATATTACAAGATTGCCATTGATTTAATCTCAACCCTTAAACACACCAATCCGATGGACCAGATCGCTTCCTAGACTTTCTAGGAAAAACACACTTTCCGTAGGAACCCTACTCTTTTGAGCCATATAGCTCCCAGTTAAAACGCCATAACAAAAAAAAAAAAAAAAAAAAAAAAAAAAAAAAAAAAACTATTTTTGAGCTATAATTTACAACAGCTCAAAAAACCATTTTTTCGAGCCATGTAGCTCCAAGTTAAAACGTCATAACAAAAATAAACTTTTTTTAGCTATAATTTACAACTAAAAAAAAACAATTTTTATTAGCAGCTCCAGTTAAAACGCCATAACAAAAAAAACTATTTTTTGAGCTATAATTTACAACAGCTCAAACAAAACCTTTTTTTAGCCATATAGCTCAAAAAATGTGTCTATCCGTCTAAATTAATATTTTTTTAGCTCAGAAAATCATAATTTGTACTGTAAAAACGCCATAAAACACTCAGTTCAGAAAAACGCCATGAAAATACCTAGTAAAACGCCATAAAAACACCTAGTTCAGAAAAACGCCATGAAAATACCTAGTCTAAAACACCATAAAACACCCAGTTCAGAAAAACGCTATAAAACCTAGTTAATTTTTTTTTCGAAAAGTATATCAATAGTATACTCGTTGGAAAGATAAAAAACGCTGAGTTTTATGGTGTAATTTTTTTCAAAAAATAATCACGTATAAAAAAGTTATTATCGTTTAAATTTGATGGGGGAAATGACATGTGATTAGCATGTGCACCTTTGTTTGGATCTTTCTATTTTACCCCTCCTGTTAGATCCAAGACCCCTATTATTTACAAAAATGCCACCGCATCAATCTCAGCCACAAACCACTAAGATCTTGTGGCTGAGAATCGTTCTCTCCGTTCTCTCACTTTGAGGCGTTCTCTCCGGATCCTGTTTCAGTATAAATAAGTAACTAACCATACATTAGACAATGGGGTATGGTGGGGCGGGGGTTTGGGGCATGGGTTGATACGTGTAACTTTGAAAACTCAATTCACAAACCCATTTTGTATGGGATATGGTGGGCGTGGCTTGGCTGGCGTGGCGTGGCGTGGCTTGGCTGGCGCGGGCAAGCCACATCAGGTTTTTTTTAATACACACACACACATATATATATATATATATATAAACCATTAAAAATTACATAAACATACAAAATAATTATCAAAATAAAAAACTATCATTCTTCGTCTTCTTCGTCGGTTTCGAACCCAGGAATCGCTGAAACATGATCCACCAAATCAGATCGAAGGTTGTGATGTATATCCCTTGACTTGATCAAAAATTCATTTGCCGCTTTATCTTCGTCTGTTACGTTACTGGTTGGGGGTCATCGTCATCATAGTAGGTAACGACCGCTCTACCTTCATCCTCCAAAATCATGTTGTGAAGAATGATACATGCGTACATCACGTTTCCAATCTGATCCTTGTCCCATAGTCGACAAGGCGTTGCCAAATTTCGCCACCTTTTCTTCAAAACACTGAATGCTCGCTCGACGTCTTTACGTGCAGCCATTTGGACCCTGTTAAACGTTAATCTCTTTGGATCTATGGTACCGTGTTTTGTGAACGATTTTACGAAAACCCCCCACCCTGGGTAAATCCCATCAACTAGGTATTACCCGTACATGTACTCAACCCCGTTTACAAAGAAAGTTCCTTTGGGTCCTATACCATTTACCCGATCATTGAAAATGGGCGAGTGGTTTATGATGGTAATATTATTATGTGAACCTGGCATACCGAAGAACGCATGCCATATCCAAAGATCTTGGGACGCAACCGCTTCAAGCATGATGGCTGGCATCCCGTGAAATCCACTCGTGTGAGCGCCTTGCCATGCGGTAGGACAAAGTTCCCAAGGCCATTTCATACAATCTAAACTACCTAGCATCCCGGGTAGCCCATGATAATCTGCGTGATGTTCCAATATTTGTTGCATGTCACTAAATGAGGGCTTTCTCAAATATCTTTTCCTATAAAGTTCTAGAATACACGAACAAAAGTTGTGAAGACTTTCTCTAGCTACACGTGCACAGACATTTTTAAATAGCCATCCATAATGTCTGAACTATAGTCGTACGCTAACTGCCTAAGTGCAGCCGTGACCTTTTGCCACGTACTAAATCCTAACTGCCCGGATACATCCGGTTTTTGTTGGAAACAAACTTACTTCTCCTCAAGATCTCTAGATATCCTTAAAAATAAGTTTCTACTCATACGAAAACGACGCCTAAACATTTTTCATCATACTTAGGTTCCGCTGAGTAGTAATCGCTTACCAACAAATTGTTAGCGGTGTGCGTTCACGAGCGATATACCTTCTCCTCCGTTTAGGTTGCAGAGTCTCTTCCTCCTCGTCTTCGTCTTCCACGATAGCTTTCACCACCGCCGCGATCGTTTGTAGAAATATTTCCGCACCATCGTCAGATGATGATGACGATACACTTGAACTTGAAGAACTCATGGCAAGATTGTGTTTTATGTGTTTGATATTGTGTGAGAAAAAATGTTAAATATGGTAAGGTATTTATAAAGGAAATTTCTTTTTTTAAATGCCTCCAACGGCTAGGCCAACAGCTAGTTTGAATTGGTCATTGACAGCCCGCCATGTCACCTTGCTAGACCCGCCCTACGCCCGGCTTCAAAACCAAGCCCCAAGGGCCACGCCCCAACCCAAGCCCACCCAGGGTGATGGCTTAGACGTTTTCCCCCAACCTACGCCCTAACCCAAACCCCATACCCCATAGTGTTATTGCATATAAACATGTAAATAATTAAAACATGTGTAAATTTAATAGCTAGTTGTATGAATAAGTGACGGTGAACTACATTTATTTACGATTTATTTACTTACATATACAAATAACATGGTGGCAATACTGCTGCCACCCTATTGGGTAACCTATCTTTCTTTTTTTTCTTTTTCATTTTTAATATAATTTTGCTCCGATTCAAATTAAACTTATGAGTTTATGCTCAACTGTAATTTGCCCTGGGTTTAAAATTACGAGTTTGCTCTCATTTAAAAAAAGACAATATTGCCCCAGTTAAAATTTGTAGTCTTTCCATCATTTTAGTTTTTTCTCTAGCTCAAAATTACGATTTCGCTCGCAGTTGAAAAATATGATTTTGCCCCTTTTCAAAAATTACGATTTCGCCATGAGTTTAAAATTACGCTTTTGCCCTTAGTTTAAAATAAAGTTATGCTTTTGTCCCCAGCAAAAAAATTACGATTTTGCCCTTCGTTCAAAACTATGATTTTGCCCCAGTTCAAAACTAAATTTTGGTTTTGCCCTCTTTTAAAAACTTCTGATTTTGCCCCCAGTTAAAATTTGTAGTCTTGCTATCGTTTTAGGTTTTTTTTTTGTTTTGCAAAACTGTAGTAGTTTTATTTTACTTGGTTGACTCAATCTAACTTTTTTGTCAACCAGGTGTCTAACACCCGCTCATTGTTTATGACAATTTACTATTTTGTCCTCAGCTCAGGCTTGCCATCTTTTTTTTAGCAAAACTATGGCAGTGTTTTGGTTTAATTGGTTGACTCGATGTAATTTTTTTGAAATCGTGTTATGAGTAATATGCACAAGTAAATAAAATACATACGTACATATTATGAAACTAAGAAATATTCGGCTTAACGCCCCGCAACGCGAGCGGGCCATCCAACTAGTTATCTTCTATTAATAATCTATACCATATCTTTTTTATATAAATTTAACCATAGCAAATCACAAAATGACCATCCGTGTACACTAGGACTAGTAACATGTATTGCATGTATATCTAACTTGATTTTTTCTTTTTATACTTTCTTATTAACTAACAAAATAGTACAAGAAATAGTTGATTTTCTTAATAAAAGTGTAATTATCTGTACTATATTATAATACATATACGATAGATAAAAACTTGTTTATATGCAATTCTATTAGTTTAAGTAATTACCACTTTTAAAATATATGATACCTGCTTTTATAAAAATATTCTTTTTTTAAGAGCAAAGGTTACATTGTTACTATTCTACTCATAAAATACATCAATAAATACTAATCGCATCCCATGCCTTGATTTGAATTCTAGTCTTTTCTTCATGAGGTAAAAGCGCTTACCATCCGGTCAAAGCAGGAATGGCTATAGCTTTTTAAACCAATTTCAAGACGGTTTTTAGATGACTATATTTTTTCATACATAAATACTTTGAAAAAAAAAACACCATAAAACTAATCATTTTATTTTTTTATTTGAATATGATCTTGTTATAGTTACTTTTAAATTTAAAAAAAATAACATGTTACGTGATTACTAGTTTTATTTTCTCCGTTGTATCACATGGACGCTTGTCTACTTTATCTAAAACAATACAATGTGATAATATACAGATCTCACTTTTGAGTAAAATTGTGTAGGGTGGAGATACAATAGAAAGTTAATTTGGCTAGGAAGTGATCTTGACCATCCATTAAATTAATCAAGGGCTAAGATTAAATCAGGGAAATTGAAAGGAAGAAAAGAGGCGCGTGAGTTTGTTCAAGGGCATTCTAGTCAATCCAAGCCAATAGTTTCTCTCTCCTCCAATTCCCCCCCCCCCCATTTTTTTAAACGTTAATAACTCTTTCATACAACATTATTTTTTTTTATAAAAATTGCACCAAAAAACGAGCGTTTTTTATCTTTAAAACGAGTATACTATTGCTATATTTTAAAAAAAATAATTTAAAACCCAGTTGCGTAAAACGCAATAGAAAAACCACCAGTTACGTAAAACGCAATGAAAAAAAAAAAACTAAAAAATGACATTTTTCTAAAACGCAATGCACCAAAAACACAAAAGAAATGACTTATTTGTAAAACGCAATGCCTAGAAAACACAAAGAAATGTCTTATTTGTAAAACGCAATGCCCAGAAAACACATAAAAATGTGTTTTACCTAAAACGCAATGCACAAAAAACACATAAAAAAGTGTTTTACCTAAAACGCAATGCACCAAAAACACAAAGAAATGTCTTATTTGTAAAACGCAATGGCCAGAAAACACTTAAAAATGACTCATTCTAAAACGCAATGGACTGAAAACACCTAAAAAATGTGTTTTACCTAAAACGCAATGACTAAAAACACTTAAAAATGTGTTTTTTTTTTCTAAAATGCAATAGCTAGAAACCATATATAACTCTCTTATTTCTAAAACGCAGTGGACACATAAAACTGTCTGTTACTGTGAACTGTCTGAATTGTCTACGAATTACTGTCTTCGAAATGAGCCAATTTCTGGAAAATTAATTTTTCTGATGCGTTTTTAGTACAGAAAACTGCTAGGGGCTCTGCCCCTTGGACCCCGCCAGGGGCTGCCGCCCTCGGACCCCCGCCAAGATCGTAAAACGCAATGACTAAATAAAAAACCCATATCGTGAAAATGAAATTAAAGAATTTCTTACATGGATCGAAGCCGATTTCTCCATCAATTGACGAAAATTGAATGATAGAAACACTTATCAACGCTCGAATCGAACGAATCGAGTGATTATCTCCAAAATCACCGGAAAAAACGAGATTTTTTTATGAAATTAAACTGGGTTTTCTTCAAAAAAAAGCTGAAGAACACGTTGATCGGGTTTTGAATCATTGATTGGTGATGAAAATCGCACTATAATGTAGTGATTATTGAGATAGAAAGTGAAGAAATGGTTGAAGATGGTGGGTTTTGAAAATGGTGGGTTTTGAAAATGATGGGTTTTGAAGTTTCTGGGTTTTGAAAAAGGAAGAAGAAGGAGTTGGATTGACTAAAATATCCTTTTTCTTTATTTTAAATGTTGCCACATGTCATAATCCTATGACTTCCTATCATTCCTAGTCAAAATTAACTTCCTATTTGATCTTTTCCCAAATTGTATATATCTTGTTAAAAAATAAACTATTTAAGTCGAAAAGCACATTTAACAAGGAATCAATTTTAAACAGAGAATTACAAGAATTGCGAAAAAAAACTTGTGTGTAATAAATGCAAAGAAGATATAATCACATATAAAGAGATAGAAAGAAAGCTGGTTAAGAAAAGTCTCTTATTTACCACATCAATAGATATAAATTTTTATATAACTCTTACATTGTATACTTAGAAATTTGAAGATAATCTATCTATTATACTAAATGAATTCTCTTAGGCCACAAGGTTTATTTTTAGCCAATCATTTTGATGAGTTGGACATGCTCTAGGCCAAGAGAATTGAGAGTTGAGCGGGAATTTGTTTTCTATTATTACCTACATCACACACGCGCGCTCTCTCTCTCTCTCTTCAAAACCCTAATTGGGACATCAACCATCACGGAGGCATTACGATATGGTGGCAGGAATCGTTGATCACGAATACAAGCCTTCGGATTCCTCTCTGCGGTTTTAATTCTGTAACTTCTCCTTCAATTAGTGAGTGTTTCAGTCAACCGACATTACGATCTGGTGACAGGAATCGACGATCGCAATGACTTTTCTTGGTGAACCCTAGCACCACCAACAAAATTGGTAAGCAATTTTTATTACTTTTTATTACTTTTTAGATTTAGGTTTGTTTTCAGTGACGAAATCAATTTTCTAGATTTAGGTTTGTTTCCAGTAACGAAATCAAAGTTGATTTAAGTTTATGGTATTATAAATGAGTGTTTCCGTCATTTCTGATTCGATTATTTTAAGACCTATTTTTTCATTTTGTTATGCAGGGATGAATTACTTGGGGCCTCAGGGAGTATTTTCGCAGTGCGAATACGAACATTTGTGAAATTAGTGAAGGGCGATTAGATTATATCCGCAGCTAAAAAATTGGATGGTTTAATTGTTGCTACAGTAGCTGCAAACTTGCAGACGTGAATTCTGATCTTATGGTGATAATTTAATTGTTGCAGAGGTTTGTCCCCCACTTCGTTCATATTATATTTATCACAAGAGATTTTGGGCCACTTTGTTTTGAGTATTCAATGTTTTCATTTGTGGGTCTTATTTCTGGTGTAGAATCAATGTATGTAACGACTTATCCCATTTATTTAATTGGATGTGAAAGGAAGAGAGAATGGTGGAAATTGGGGATAATTCAACCTTAATATGACAAAATTCATAGCTAAAAGATTTGTTACAGTAAAAAAACTACTTTTGCTATAAATTATGTCATATTGTCTATATTGGACACTTGGACTATGGTAATATAGGGTCAAAGTTTGCTTAATTTTACTTGATTCTAGAAAGAACAAATTAGGAAACTTAAACTTGATTAGTTAGGCTTGAATGAAGATGATTAAGGTATATGATGGTTATGGCAATGGTTCTCTTATATGTCATGTTTAGTTTCTAGCTTTTTAAAGTTTTGAATGATGATAATGGTGTTTCAATATATAGCTTTTTTGTATATTTTTTATGTAGAATAGTTAGTTTCTAATAAGCTTTCCTTTAATACATGAAACCAAATCACAACATACATTTAATTGTCGAACCCAATTTGGTTTAACTAACTAAGTGATCGGTTTGTGTTAACATAATTCTTCGGGCTTTTGAAAGCATAGAAAGCATAGAATTTACTATGAAAATTGTGCACTTGACAACATTATGACGTTCGACTAAATAGATAGCTGCAACAACTGTATATCTTGCCAGTTGGATGCTAGGTCAGTCGTGCTACCTTGGGGAGTTTTCTGTAATTTTTCAACCCAAAATGAACAGGCTGGTTCATGGGTCAAAACGGATAAAGCATGTCGGTTGATTGAAATGCTTTTTTCCTGGGTAAGCTTCAGTTATTATTTCCCTAAATTTTCTATTTAATTTAAGTTATATATGAATTTTTAAGGTAATTGTAGATCATATGACCAAATAATTGCTAGGTTTCAAGAGTAACTCTTATTTTGTGCAGAGTGGGATATATGCAGCAAAAGCTTGTGCCACAGAAGGGTTTCAAGCTAATGAAGTAAGTTAATATTTAATTAGTTTTTAATATTGGGGTTTCAATATAATTGTTATGAGATTTTTCAAGTTAAATCAATTAATGTTTTCTTATAAAAAATACCTTATAAGCTGTTTGACATTTTAGATAAATACTGAGTGGACAAATGGTGCATTTGTCAATCATAAATTTTTTTAAGCCCTAGAATCTCACCCGCTTCAATGGTTTGTCAAACTTATTATTTGCAAATGAAAGTCAAAGACAAATTTGAGTTAGAAACTTGGACGTAATATGTTAGGAATTAGCTAGGAACGGAGACGTGAATTCAACCTATTTATGGGAAAGTGAATAGGTCTATAATGTTTTGATAAAACATCAAGGTATGCTTCAAAAAAAATGCCAAGTAGTGTCTGTTTTATTAGGAATTAACATGGCTCGAACCAGGTTGAGTCGGTCAGTTTTAAGAACCTGGTAAATTTTTATCAACGGGCACCAAGAATTTTTAATTTATTTCATCATTTCAATCTTACAATAAAAAAAGATCTGTGTTTCTGAGCTACATAGTTCTGAAGTTTTATTATGGGTCAAACAAGCCAGCCTTTTAGAACATGCCAATCGATTCGTTATATTGCATGCAAGTAGTTCTAAAGTTTTATTCTGTGCGTCTTTGTGAGCTTGATAGTTCTAACGTTTTGTTAAATGTGTCAAACAGGTTAGCTTTATAGAACTACTTAAACTGGCAAGTTAGTTTAGTTAAAGAGGTAGTCAGGTAGAACGATCATTTTCTATTAAACGGGTTGAGAAGGTTATATCTATTAAACGAACAGTTTTGTTACAAGGGTCATTTTCTATTAAACCGGTGAGTTTTTATAAAAGAAAGGGTTTTTTAACACGGCTTGAATTAGTGTGTTAAATAGGTCAGTCATAAGAAGCTGGTACATCATTTTAACTTTATGCTAAAAATGTGTGTCTGTGTTTCGCATAGTTTTACAGTTTTTATTAAATGGGATTGGACGAATGGGCCAGCTTTATAGAATAGCTCAACTGATTCATTTTCTTAAATGGCTCAAGTGGGTCAGATTTATTTAACATCTTCTCTTAGACATGTCGAATGTGTTGGTTCTATTAACGGCGTCATAGATACTTATTTAAGTGATGCAAAGTTGCAACTTTGTAACTCCAACTCTCTAATGTAGATCTTTTTTAACTACTTAAAAGACTGTTGTGATATACGTAATTGTCTTCCTTACTTTAGTTTTGTAAGCTTTGATAATGTATGTGCTTCTTCATGCGGGACAGCTTGAACAACGATTTGAAAACATCAAGAAGCGACAAGAGACAGGATCGCCTACTAACCAAGGTACGACCAACTTTGAATAAATTGGATTGTGATTCTATAAGTATAATTAATTCTGGATAAAAGGTATTTTGATCAATCAAACCAATCCGAATGACATGTATAATAACCCTCTTTGTTGCTTATGTTAGATCCTGATGAGCAAAGGTTGAAACAATAGCTCGGGTACTCAATTGCACACTTGAAATTGTTTTTTTTTTCGGTGCTATATATGGCTTCCTCAATCCAGTTATTGAGGAGCCTCTTGCTTCCATCAAGAGAAAACTAACAAACAACTTCTGCACAGCAGGTGTTCGGTGTAATGCTCACATGAAATTACTTTTACGTTTTTCTTCAATTTTGATATATTTGGTAAATAATTTAATCTTTTTTTTTTCATGTTCAAACTGTCTAAGCATTTATTTAAAGCTACTAGATGTGGTTGGACCACTCAGCAAGTACATGCTAAGGATTTGTGGAGATTTGATTCAATTATTTTTTTACTGAAAATCGGCCTGTACATCCCTCTATGTGATACCATATAATACCCTAGGTTCGAAGAGCAACGATTTGTTATAATTTGATTTGATAATCTTGGCCTCTTAGACTGACAAATTCTGTATGTACACTTCCAACGTTTACTTTTGATAATTAGGTAGCCACCGACTTGGCACCGACAGAGCTAGATCCTGAAGAACTTTCGAAGATACCCGAGATGACCTGGAAGAGTTTGGAAAGTTCAACAAAGCCACAAATGTTAGTAAAGTTCAACAAAGCCACCATGTTTTATAAGTTTTCAAAATTAAGCACGGTACTTTTTTTTTTTTTTTGCAAACTGAACTTTAGCTTTTTTCCTCTTTTTACAGTTTGGTGTGAACCTGGTTGCTAGAGCTGAAAAGTCACAATGGGACCCCAAGGTTCTTCTTCATTCTTCATTTTCTTTTGTTTTTGTTGTGTTTATACTTTTTAAGCGTTTGAATAATGATGACAATAATAACTACTAAAAGATAAAAAGAATTTAATGTTGTTTTTTATAAGAAAATGATAAATATTAAGCAATTTTTCTATCTTTTTTGATCATGTGGATTTTGACTTAAAAAAGTCAAACTTGGTACTTCAAAATGTTGGTCATGGGTTGTAGGTTTTAACTTTTAACATCTATCTTTTATATTAAAGCAAAATAGCTTTGACTAATTGACCATGATGTGGCATAGGTCTTTAGCCAGATAATTATGTTTTAGGCGGCATTTTTCTTTCTCTCCCTTCTCCTTCACTTCCACGAGCGCCTAATTTGTTCACCCGTTTCTCAATCAATCGCTATTTTCCATCATTCTCTCTTCTTTCCAAAATCACTTCAAAGAAACCCTAAAACCATTTGTCTGCGGTTCAAGCAACAAGGTCAGTTTTCTTCTGTCTTTTGGTTTACATGATTCTCCTATCTTAATGCTTTCATTATATTTAGTTTTGTAAAAGACAAACAAGAGAGAGATGAGAGACGCTGATGGGATATGGTCATCTTCTCCGACGGCTGGTGTCAGTGATGGGGCTTTCTTAGTAGCCAGCGACGGCGGTGGTTCCAAGGTGATTGTTGTTGTCATCGATGGTCAGCAAAGGGTGAGATCTGTCTTCCAACGGCTAGGGTTCCACCATGAATCACTGGATTTTTTTCTTCACATTTCCATCCTTCAAAGACTAACAATACGCCGCACATCAGACCCTCCTCATCGATTGAAATTGACCGATAATCGTCATGTTCTACAATTCTCTATCATTGGGTGAGTTTAATTGTTTGAATAAGGATTTTCAGATGATTTAGGGTTTGATTTCGTGTGATTTTGTACTAAACATTCGTTTAGAGTTCGATTTTAATATGATTTAGGATTCGATGTCATATGATTTCATACTAAACATTAGTTTAAAGTTTGATTTTCATTATTTATATGGCTCCAGACAAAGAAATATTGACTAGCCGGAACCCTCTTGGCTTCCCTATCGTAACTTTCCTTCTCTTTTTTTTCTGTTGTGTTTTAGTATGGATGTTAATTGGCTAATTATGGTTCTTACTATGAACAAAATTCAATTGAAAGTTAAATTAATCATTATATCCCAATTAGCAGGTGACTCTACTCTGATATATCATCTCAATCAGTAATTTTCCAATTGGTTTGTTGAGTAAAACTAACATCATTTGGGTTTAATCTTATAATATTGGGTTTGCAAATGTGATACAACTATGGTGTAATGATCCATTAGGGTTGAGACTAGAAATATTGATATTGTTTGGTTTTGTTTTGTAATTTTATTCATGGCTTCTCGTGTGCTTTTAGCTACGAAAACATTCAGGGGAGTATTAGAAACATGGTTGTTTCAGAAAGATGGTTTCTTAGTGGAAGATATTGATGAAGATGAGGTATACAATATCCGAATTGAATTATGTTGAGTAGATATATAAACTACTTTCTTGCTATAGCTTATGGTTTTTCTTTTATTCTACTAGAAAATTGTCACAACCCCCGATCCCTATCTCCCGGGAACGGGCGGCCGTGAGCCAGTTTCGGTGGTATCACATTTATTTATCCAATTTGGCTGCGGAAATTTTCATCAGGACCGTAGTTAGGAAATATATTTAATCAGAGTAAACCACCATGTTTTATAACATTAAACATATGGGTAAAACCCAAGTTTTCAATACACACATTTCATAGGAATAAATCCTATTTATTGAATAAAACATCCATTTTATTATTAGGTAACTTTATTGCCACTTTTCCAAGCCTCCAGTGCTGTCCAGCTGGCTTCTATTTGGCTTTCACATTTTGTTACCTGAAACGCGTTTTAAAAACATTTTGTCAGTGGGAAATACTGGTGAGTGAATCCCAGTTTAATCAAGTTTAAATAAAATTCACAGTGAACAGTATTGAGGGCGATCCCCCAATTACATTTGTTTCCAAGTTATATCAATTATCACCCGTTGGTACTGTCGACACCCGACTTGTGGAAATGTTACTCCTTAACCAGGTTGTAACCAATTTTGTATACAAAACCCCAACATACCCAAGATAATTGTATTCTTACAAATACTCAATAACTGTTATTCGCATGGAAAAGTATGCAAGGTTTTGTAAAAGCATTTAACAAAAAGAGGATAACTCACATTGCTGTTTTAGGTTATTCTTTAGGGTTTCCTGGTGAATATCTATAATTTACACAAATGCACGTGTGTTAGTATAATAACCCATTTTAACATTAGTAATACCCTCCCCGAGACGGCATTCCAACGACTACGTCGGGCAGAACCACGACAGCCGTTACGGAACCCTAGATCAATCGGGCAGCGTATCTAATACGTCTCCAGGGGTTATAATACTTACATCGTAGCAGAACCTCGCTATTTTAGGGGGTATAATGCCCGGGTATAATAATACTACTACAGAAATTGAGAAAGAAAGAAAGGAAATGAACGACGGAAACTGAAAGCCCGTTGCCTTCTTATATAGGGCTATAATCGCGTCTCCACGCGGCCCGCGTAAAGAACAGGCCAACCCTTACGCGGCCCGCGTCAACCTGGGTCAACGGCGTAGCTTGGTCCGGTCACCATATAGGCTCGACACGCATCAGACACGTGGCCGCACCGGGCTATGCCACAATTCTGGACACTCGCGGCCCGCTTTAACTTAACCAAACTTGTACGCGGCCCGCGTTATATTGAGGTGAGGTCCCATACGGCCCGCCTCAACTTAATTTTTATTGTTTTTAATTTACTATATATATATATAATCTACTTTGGGCTCGGTTTTCACATACGGGGTGCATATATAGACATATTGATATATTTAAAGATATATTAGGGTGTCAGAAATATTATGAGGGTGTCGGTTTTACCGAGGGTTGTTATATCCTCCCCACCTTGTTTTAGAGCTCGTCCTCGAGATCTACTGGAACAAGTGTGGATATTTCTTTTGCATTTCTGATTCAAGTTCCCATGTGTATTCAGGTC
Source organism: Helianthus annuus (assembly GCF_002127325.2). Classification (NCBI taxonomy): domain Eukaryota; kingdom Viridiplantae; phylum Streptophyta; class Magnoliopsida; order Asterales; family Asteraceae; genus Helianthus; species Helianthus annuus. Next base: position 153,811,811 of record NC_035446.2, on the reverse strand, counting down.
CTCTTTTAGAGTTCCATTTCACTTTGACTAGAACTAATCTCTTATGCTTGAGATTCTTATTTTTTCTATCTTCAATCTGTAGAGGCTTCTCTACAAATTTGAGTTGTTCATTAACCTCTATATCCTTGAGAGGTACTACGAGTGATTCATCAGCTAAACACTTTTTGAGATTAGATACATGAAACACATCATGTATTCCTGCCATTTCCTCTGGCAGTTGTAGCTGATAGGCTACCGGTCCTACTCTTTCAAGAATTTTGAAAGGTCCAATATACCTGGGACTTAGCTTTCCTCTTTTGATGAATCTTACCACTCCTTTCCAGGGAGAGACTTTCAATAATACTTTATCTCCTATTTGAAATTCTAATGGTTTGCGTCTGTTATCGGCATAACTCTTTTGTCGATCACGTGCTGTTTTCAGTCGTTCCTTGACTTGAATGATTTTATCAGTTGTTTCCTGTACTATCTCGGGTCCAGATAATTGTTTTTCCCCAATTTCTGCCCAACAGACTGGGGTTCTGCACTTTCGTCCATAAAGTGCTTCGAATGGTGCAGCATTGATACTTGTGTGATAACTGTTATTATAAGAAAATTCTATTAAAGGTAAGTGTTCGTCCCAGTTACCTCCAAAATCAATTACACAAGCTCTAAACATGTCCTCCATTGTCTGAATTGTCCTTTCGCTTTGTCCGTCCGTTTGAGGATGATAAGCTGTGCTTAGATTTAACCTGGTTCCCATTGCTTTTTGGAAACTTGACCAAAAATGAGAAGTAAAACGGCTATCTCTATCTGAAACAATTGATAAAGGAATGTCATGTAAAGAAACGATTTCATTTACATACAATTTGGCTAATTGTTCCATACTAAAGGTTTCCTTCATTGGTAAGAAATGAGCTGACTTAGTTAACCTATCTACAATCACCCAGATTGTATCATTACCTTTCCTTGTTTTAGGCAATTTGGTAACAAAATCCATTGTTATCAATTCCCATTTCCAAACTGGTATTTCTAATTGTTGTAACAAACCTGAGGGTTTCTGATGTTCAGCTTTAACTTGTGAGCAAGTTAAACATTTAGAAACATAAGCTGCTACATCCTTTTTCATTCCTATCCACCAGAAATTTTTCCTTAAATCCTGGTACATTTTATCACTTCCTGGATGCATCGTATATTTAGACTTATGGGCTTCTTCTAATATACGGTGACGTAAATTTCCTAATTTAGGTATCCACGTTCTCTTTTTATGGAACCTCCAAATTCCATCTGTTCCTTGTTCTAATTCCTTAATCATTCCTTTTAATTTTTCAGTATCCTCCTTGATTACTGATTCTTATGCTTTTCTAATCTGATTGTTTAAATCTACTTGTAGATTTAATTTAAGAGAACGTACCCTTTTTGGCTTTTCGTGATACTTTCGACTTAAAGCATCAGCCACCACATTGGCTTTTCCTGCATGATACTGGATATCACAATCATAATCACTAAGTAACTCCATCCAGCGTCTCTGTCTCATATTCAACTCTTTTTGCCTGAAGACATATCTTAAACTTTTATGATCCGTGAATATGGTAAACTTACTACCATAAAGATAATGTCTCCAAATCTTAAGGGCAAAAATTATGGCTCCTAATTCCAAATCATGGGTCGAATAATTTTCTTCATGACTCTTAATCTGTCTAGATGCATAAGCTATAACCTTTTGACGTTGCATCAATACGCATCCATAAACTAACTTAGAAGCGTCACAAAAGACTACAAAGTCTTCAGTTCCTTCTGGTAACGCTAGTATGGGTGTATGGGTTAATCTTTGCTTAAGAATTCTAAAGGCTTCTTCTTGTTTTGGTCCCTATTCAAACTTAACAGATTTACAGGTTAACTTAGTTAAAGGAATGGCTATTCTAGAAAAATCTCGGATAAATCTTCTATAATAACCGGCCAATCCTAAGAAACTTCTAACTTCAGTTGGTGACTCTGGGGTTTTCCATTTGGTAATTGCCTCGATTTTCGTTGGATCTACATGAATTCCTTCATGGTTAATTAAATGTCCGAGAAATTGTACTTGTTCTAACCAAAACTCACACTTTGAAAATTTAGCATAAAGCTTTTCCTTTCTCAATAAACTTAAAAGTAAATGCAAGTGCTTTGCATGCTCTTCTTTACTTTTAGAGTAAATTAGAATATCATCTATGAAAACAATTATGAATTTATCCAAATATGGCTTACATATTCGGTTCATCATGTCCATAAATGCGGCTGGGGCATTGGTTAAACCAAATGGCATGATAGTAAATTCATAATGACCATACCTTGTTCTGAATGCGGTTTTAGGAATGTCCTCTTCCTTTACCTTTAATTGATGATATCCTGATCTTAAATCGATTTTAGAGAAAAATCGAGCTCCTTGAAGTTGATCAAACAAATCATCGATTCTTGGTAATGGATACCGATTCTTAATCGTGACTTTGTTCAATTCACGGTAGTCAATGCACATACGCATTGATCCGTCCTTCTTTTTAACGAATAAAAGCGGCGCTCCCCATGGCGATGAGCTTGGCTGTATAAATCCTTTCTCCAACAATTCGTCTAATTGTTTCTTTAGTTCCTGCATTTCAGCGGGTGCCAAACGGTAAGGTGCTTTGGCAATCGGTGCTGTCCCTGGTAATAGGTGAATTCTGAATTCAACTTCCCTGTCTGGTGGTAGTCCTGGCAATTCTTCTGGAAAAACATCCGAAAATTGGGACACTACTGGAATGTCTTTTAAATCTTTTCCTTTAGTGTTAGTGATTATAGAAATCAAATACACTATAGATCCTTTCCTTATACAACTTGCAGTTTTCATCACAGAGATGAATTTAGTGGATCTAGATGGCTTATCTCCTTTAATTGTGATCTTTTCACCTCTTGGTGATTTTACCTGAATTGACTTTTGATCGCATAGGATATTGGCTTTATTGGCTATTAACCAATCCATTCCTAACACGACATCAAATCCTACCAGATTCATTGGGTAAAGGTTTGCAATAAACTTTTGATTAAAAATTTCTATTCTTGCTCCCTGCAAGATTTCAGAAATTCTAACGGTTTCTCCATTTGCGGTTTCTACTAAACATTCTTGTGGTAGTTTAGTTAATGATTGATTTAGGAGTTTGCAAAATGAAGTATTAATAAAACTTTGGTTTGCACCAGAGTCAAATAATACTTTCGCAAAAATATCATTAACTAAAAACGTACCAGCAATTACGTCTGGAATCATCCTGGCCTCATCTGCAGTTAAAACGAATGCTCTAGCATTTTTAGTATTCTTGTTGGTTGCAGATGGAGTCAATTTTGGGCAGTTGGTCTTAATATGACCTTTTTCTCCACAGTTGTAGCACATTCTATTACTGGCTTTTCTTCTGCAATTTTCTTCCTTGTGTCCTGGTGCTTTACAGTAATTGCAGTAAGTAGAGCATCTTCCAGAATGCTTCTTCTTGCAGTTCCTGCAGTATGGTGTAGAGGTAGAACCTATATTTCTACGGTTGGAATTCCCAGAACGGAATTCTTGGGTAAGCCTTTGGGTTAGGTTTCTCTTCTGGTCTTCTTCTCTAGTACGGATTAACTCATCTGTCAAGGTATTGGCTAGTTCTACAGCTTCTTCTATAGTTTGGGGTCTAGCTGCCTTGACTACATGTCTAATCTCTCCAATTAATCCCCAGATATAACGGGAGATTAATACCGGTTCAGGTGATGCAAGGGTAGGTACTATCCTAGCATATTCAAAGAATGTGGTAGTGTAACCCTTACTGTCTACCCCGGTCATTCTAAGATTTAGAAATTTATTTGCTATCTGTTCCTTTTCATTGGGAGGGCAGAATTTCCTTTCTACCATATTTTTAAATTCCTCCCATTCCATGTTATAAATCTTATCACTTCCTCTTGACTGGAGGATAGTGTTCCACCATTCTAAGGCTGCGTTTTTAAACAGATTTGAAGCAAACATTATCTTATCTTCTTCAGCACATTTGCTTATTTTTAGAACAGCCTCAGTTTTCTCTATCCAGCGTAAGGCTGCAATGGGTCCTTCATTACCCGAGAATTCTATTGGTTTACAGGACCAGAATTCTTTGTAAGAACAACCATATGGCATGGTTCTTCTTCTTTTGGGAATGGGCGCTTGAAGTACGGGTCCATTGTTCACGCTGTTTTCCAGTTCACTTGGTCGCTTGCTGCTATGCTTACTTTTATTATTCGCTTCTTGAACCGTTTGAATAATAAATGTAACACCCCGTGTTTTCCAAAAGTCAAAGTCAAAGTCAAGGGTTGACTGTTATTGGAATTAAAGATTAATAAAGATTTATTTCATTTTAGTTTCATTTTGATTTTCGTATTATTTGGAGTAAGTGTTGTATAATCAAACTAATCGACCGATATTCGAACTGTGAATCAACGACCGACTGTGAATGATAGGAAGTAACAATGCAATAAAGCTAGTCAATCAATAATCAAGCTAATCAAATCAATCATCAAACTCAAGTGTGGGGATTTTTAGTACTTTTTATACGTGTGTGTGTGCCTTATGTGTTACTTGTGCATGTTCATTTTTATGTTAAAGTGTGTGGTGAATCAATCAAATCAATCAAGACTCAAAGGTGAATCAAACTCAATGGAAATCAAACCCGAAATGGTTGGAAGGATGCTTGTATGTTAGATATAGTAGTTGAGACTAAAAGTAATTTGATTAGGAATTCTATCATTCTCAAATCATCGTTCATCGAACTCGAAATATCAGAAATCGTCGCAAAACACTCAAAACTAGGCAAGCCGTTCGAACAGGGCAACCTGATCGAACAGGCTAGCCGATCGAACAGGGCAACCTGATCGAACAGGCTAGCCGATCGAACAGGACTGTTCGATCGGACAGCTGCTCGATCAGGGATGCTGTTCGATCAGCTGACCCTTTCCTCTTTTGGAAGCCTATAAATAGGGCTGTCTTTGTCAACCTTTCCACTTTTGGAAAAGCTCTGACCGACCAGCCTCTTCTTCTCACTAAATCTCAGATTTCTCTCAAACCGGTAAGTATTTCACTCTAATCCTTGTACGTTTTTGTTCATTAATCGATTCTCCATCTTTCTATCTTTCAAAACTTGGATTTCAACCATGAAATCACCAAGATCTAGGTGTTCTTGAGTGATGTCATCATGGTGTTCTTGGTGTTCATCAAGAACTTCATGTTCTTGACTTCATTCAACCATGAATAAGCTAGATCTAACCGATTTCCACATCAATAACCTAAAATCTTCCAAAGATCTTAACATTTCACGGTGAAAAAGGATTGGAAGATGGGTTTTCATCTATCTTTCAACTCTTTTACACTCAACAAGGTGAAAACGAGACTTGAACCGATTTACAAATCAATCTAAACAAACACATGGTTCAAGATTCGGGTTTTACCGAGAGATATACCGATTTCGGGTTAAACGTTAAACTTAGGTTCCAAACCGTCTCTGACCGAGCTTGGGTGATTCCTGCTCGAGTCAGTAGACTAAGTAGGGACTTCAGCTTTGTGGTTCAACTCGTAGTCAAAATATCTCTAAAACATCAACAATTAACGGGAATAACCAAGTGTTTAGTGAAAGGTTAACCGAATCGAGAAGCTGGCCGAACGGCTAGGCTGTTCGATCGAACAGCCCAACCGAACGACTATGCCAGCCGATCGGCTAGGCTAACCGATCGACTAGCACTTAGACCCACCAACTCACAAAGTGTAGTATTGACGAGGTACTGTTCGATCGACTACGCCACTCGATTGTAATCATTACTGCTCGAATCATGAAATACTATACTTCAAAACACTTAGACTTTTCGAAACATTGGAATGTCACCCGATCGAGCATGCCAGCCGATCGAGTGACATATTTGAAAACAATGAAGTGCTAACCGATCGGTTGGGCTAACCGATCGAACAGCTGTTCGATCGGCCAACTTGAAAGGTAGTACAAACCATCATACACAAACACATCCTTCACATCAAAGGAAGAAACAATCCACTTGAAGGAACCAGCCGATCGAGCCAGCCAGCCGATCGAATGGATGTTCGAACGGACTTTCAAACCAATCGAACAGCCCACTCGATCGAACTGCTGTCCGATCGAATGGCCTACTCGATCCAAGTACATTGTTTACTTTTTTCCGCGTTACTCATCGTTGTGTTATCGAACTATTCAGGCTAACCTATTCTCAGTGCTCCCTTCAATCCACAACCAACCACTGTGAGTATACTCGATCCCTTTTTGCTTTCAGCACTTTTGGGTGTTACATACGTAATCTATCAATTTCACAAACAACACAAACTATTTGAACGCTAACCTACTTGCATGTATTACTTGTCTAAATGATTGCTGTTTATTATGTTTACACGTGGAGTGCTATCTGCCTGCTTTAGCAACGTAGTACTATAGTTTGGACTCAGCACCCGTTCCCACGGGGGTTGCTAAGGACAATTACTTGCATGGATTACGGTGGTAATCATGTATTGCGAACTGTCTCGGACAGTCAACTTGAAGTCATTGGTATCGATGGTCCCATGTTGATAATTTACATGCATCGTTTGCCCTTGTGTACGTGCTTGGTTATGCGTAAACTATTCGAACTCTATATGCTATATCAAACTTGTGTACTCACCTTTACATTATATGTATTGACTTTTATTTTAACGTATGTGACAGGTGTTTAAGCTACTAGCGTGCTAGGGAAGCGAGGCAATAATAAGCTTCTAGGAGCCTGTGACCTTAGGACAGTGTCCACGTATCTGTTCCAGGGCCATAATTATCTGTAGATCTTGTACTGGCACCTGTAGTCAGTAAGATTTACAGTTAGTCGTCTAGAAGTCTTAAAACAATATTTACTTTCGGTCTGTAATAATTAAGAACATGAGTCGTCGGAACAGTTCCCATATTGTTTGGTTGATTTCTATGATAACTTGTTATTATTTGGGACACGGTATGGGACGTGTTATATAACTGAATTGTATGATAGTTGTTGTGGAAACTTCTGAACAATCTGTTTCGCTCAGTGCCGCGCCCCGATGATTCCGCCATCGGTTGGGGTGTGACAGATTGGTATCAGAGCCATAACTATAGGGAATTAGGTTAGACACGATCTAGTCCGGATCGCTGTCTTAGAGACCTAGACTATAGTTAGGAACCAAGAGACCAAGTTTATGTGCTTATTTTATGTTGTTTCCTTCTATTCTATCATTACATCCGAACTCCGAGCCAAATTTTGTAATTTGGACGGGATTAGGAGTGAAACCCGCAAATTCCTGCCTAAATTACAAATCTTGCCAATTATTTTGTGCAATTTTCTATCAACAAACGGGGGAGAATTATACCAAATCAGGGCTGAAACCCGTAATTTGATGAAAATTTTCCTCTAAATTTTCTTAAAACAAGGAAGAAATTGCCGAGCTAGGGGTGAAACCCTAACCTTGGCAGTTATTCCAACTTTATTTCATCTCGCCAAGGCAATTGACGGACTCCAACGACCTGAACTCACGAGTATGGCCTAGAATGCGCATGCATAATGCCCAAGAATCGAGGCAGAAACATGTCCCCTAGAGTCGAAAGTGACGACAAGTCAACTGTGAATAGTTAAATTGCCATGGTTAGTCAAAGTCTAGTAGCCGCAGACAATCCATTTTCCGATTTTGAGTGTTGCTTCGTTGATTTTATATGATTTACCTGCTTACGTGTTTTAAGATTTGTTGGTTACTCCATTTGTTATCGATCTGCGTGATCTTTGTTGCTATTCTTTCTCGATTCAAATCCCTGTTGATGTGATCTAAACGAAACCAGTATGCTACGCTACGCCATACTAAGCTACTCGATGTGTTGTATGTGACCGCTATATTCGAAACTTAGAGGTAGTCAGGAAACTAAGTGTGCTACTAAGTACTGTTAGGAGGAATTACGTGACATTAACTACCTCTGTGATAAAATTTCGTACGTGTTTAGGAAATTAAGTGCTCTATTTGCTTAATTGCTTATGTGCTCTAATTGCTTCTGTGCTTATGTGCCCTAATTGCTTCTGTGCTTATGTGCCTCTATGATTATGTGCTTATGTGATTATATGTGTTACGTGACGAGAGATGCGACGTGATTCTAAGCTTTAGAGATCTAAGAACGTGTGAGACTCGAATTCGTTGTGTTGAGCCTGTGACGATGTCTATTGCAGACCATGTCGTCATCTGGACAACCTAGATCACACTCGCGTCTTACCCGCCAGGAGAAAAGAGATCGACGTCTGGCTGCTATCATCTCTAAGACCGTGGCGAAAGCCGTCAGTGATGTGTTCGAGAACGCAAGCAAGTCATCTGAGGAATCCCGAACCCTCACGCCCAAAGACTCCAACAAAGCTACTTTTAGCTTCAAACAATTCAAGGCATGTGGGCCAAAAGAGTTTACCGGTGAAGATGGCCCTACGGCTCTGTTTCATTGGTTTGACTCGGTAGAAGTCACCCTTCGTCAAAGCGGATGCCCAGATCACCTCCGTACTCTCAATGCTACCGGTGTCTTCCAGTCGCGAGCTCTGGACTGGTGGACCGCGGAAAGGAACAAGCGCGGGAACGACGCTGCATACGAGCTGACGTGGAAAGAATTGAAAGCGATCATGATGGACGAGTTCTGTCCTCCCCACGAACGCCAAAAGTTGGAGGATGAGTTCTGGAGTATCAAGCAAAAGGAGGGAGACAATGCTGGCCTCACTGCCCGTTTCAAACAACTGAGCATTATCTGTCCAGACCAGGTCAAGACTCCCGAGATGACCATCAAGAAATACATCCGTGCTCTTCCAGATTGTGTTGCAGATTATGTGTTCGCCGCCAAACCCGCATCAATCGAGGAAACCTACCTACTCGCTGCTGAGATTAACGACAAGCGAGTTAAGGCTGGTGTCTGGGATAAGCCATCCAAGTCGTTGCATCAAGTTACTACCGCATCAACCGACAACCCTACTGCTCAAGTCTCCAAGTCCTCGAGAAGAAGAAAGAAGAACAAGAATTGCGCCGCCGCAACCAATGCTGCTCCTCTTCAGTCAGTACCGCCACAACAGCAACAACCACAGCGCACTGCGCCAGTGATCAATGCGCCGCCAGCTAAGCGTGCATACACCGGCCCCCACCCACTCTGTGCTACATGTTCTTATCATCACCCGGTGGGTGTGGCCTGCCGTTACTGTGCCCACTGCAACGTTTACGGGCATTTCACTGCGAATTGCCGCTATGGTCCGCGTCAAACGCAAGCTCAAGCCGCTGTTAACCAAGCCCTGCTACCTGCTCCTCAAGCTCCTCAAGCTGCACAGGCCCCGGCAAACAATGTTCGGACCTGCTTTGCATGTGGTGACCCTAACCACTTCGCGAACCGGTGCCCGAACAGGGTGGTGAAACAAGAAGCCCAACAACCCCAGCAACAACAACAGCCTCAACAACAAGCCGCTCACGCCAGAACTTTCAACATCAATGCACGTCAGGCTCAAGCCGACAACAACGTGGTCAATGGTACGTTCCTTGTGAATGGTATATATGCATCATGTTTGTTTGATACTGGAGCCGATAACTGCTTTGTGTCCCTTGAATTCGAGAAACTTCTTAGACGTAAGCGCTCTTATCTTTCGTCGTCATTCGAAGTAGAAGTCGCTACCGGAAGAACCATTGCTGTCAATTCTGTGCTCCGTGATTGTACTCTCGAGCTCAACAATCATATATTCCCGATTAATCTCATTCCAATGCAGCTCGGAAGTTTCGATGTCATAGTAGGCATGGACTTTCTTCGTGAAAACCATGCTGAAGTTGTGTGTGCCGATAAGATGATTCGTTTTGTGCTAGCTAGTGGTGATATTCTATGTGTTTATGGTGAAACTACTGCGAAAGATCTCAAGCTCATGTCCTGTCTTCAAGCTCGCAAATATCTCCGCAAGGAATATCGAGCCTTCTTGGCCAACATTGTTGTAGCAGAGACGGACAAGAAAAAGAAAGTTGAAGTCAAGGATGTTCCTGTTGTCCGAGAATTTCCTCAGGTGTTCCCTGATGATCTTCCTGGATTACCTCCAATCCGTGATATCGACTTTCGAATCGACCTTATTCCAGGAGCCAACCCAGTGGCCAAAGCTCCGTATCGACTCGCTCCATCTGAGATGCGAGAACTCTCAAACCAACTCCAAGAGTTACTTGAAAAAGGCTTCATTCGCCCGAGCACTTCTCCATGGGGCGCACCAGTCCTTTTCGTCAAAAAGAAGGACGGGTCGTTCCGAATGTGCATCGATTACCGGGAATTGAACAAGCTGACCATCAAGAACCGATACCCCTTACCAAGAATCGACGATCTGTTTGACCAACTACAAGGTGCTCAGTGTTTCTCCAAGATCGATCTACGTTCAGGCTACCATCAGTTGCGGATTCAAGAGGAAGATATACCCAAAACCGCTTTTCGAACCCGATACGGCCACTACGAATTTGTTGTCATGCCTTTTGGTTTGACCAACGCACCCGCGGTCTTTATGGATCTGATGAATCGCGTGTGTAAACCGTTCTTAGACCGTTTCGTCATTGTATTTATCGACGATGTCCTGATCTATTCCAGATCGAGGGCCGAACATGCGCAGCATTTGCGGTTGGTTCTCGAGTTACTTCAGGGAAACCACCTCTACGCCAAGTTCTCCAAGTGTGAGTTCTGGTTGGAGGAAGTTCAATTTCTGGGTCATATTGTGAATAGTCGGGGTATACACGTTGATCCTGCAAAGATTGAGGCAGTCAAGGGATGGGTTACGCCAAAGAATCCGTCAGAAGTTCGCTCTTTTCTCGGATTAGCTGGTTACTACCGGCGATTCATCGAAGGATTCTCAAAGATTGCTGTACCGCTTACCACCCTTACTCATAAAGACAAGCCTTTTGTGTGGGGAACCGCGCAGGAGACTGCTTTCCAAACCCTCAAACACATGCTGTGCCATGCACCAGTTCTTACACTGCCGGACGGAAGCGATGACTTCGTTGTCTATTGTGATGCTTCAAACCTTGGACTTGGCTGTGTTCTCATGCAACGAGACAAGGTTATAGCTTACGCATCTCGACAGCTCAAAATCCACGAGAAGAACTATACAACCCATGACCTCGAGCTAGGCGCAGTTGTCTTTGCTTTAAAGATTTGGCGACACTACCTGTATGGTACAAAGTGTACGATCTTCACCGATCACAAGAGCTTACAACATATCTTTAACCAGAGAGAACTCAATATGCGTCAACGCCGATGGGTAGAACTTCTCAACGATTACGACTGTGAGATCCGTTATCACCCAGGCAAGGCGAATGTAGTTGCAGACGCCCTCAGCAGAAAGAATTACGTGATAGGTGTTCGAAACATCCAGGCTCAGTATAACCTCGAAGCTCTCATCCGTGAAGCACAACACGCTTGCTTTAACGAGCGTACGTTGAAGAAAGAACGAATCTATCACGATGGAACTCAGCTCGTGAGCAAAGCCAACGGGATATTCTATTATCTGGACCGAATCTGGGTTCCGAGGAGGACAGATTTGCGAAAGATCATCATGAACGAAGCCCACAAATCCCGATATTCCATTCATCCCGGTGCGGACAAAATGTACCAGGACCTTCGCTACAAGTACTGGTGGCCTGGGATGAAAAGGGATATTGCTCTATATGTTGGTAGCTGTTTAACTTGTGCAAGAGTCAAGGCTGAACACCAAAGACCTTCAGGCTTACTCGAACAACCGCCGATACCCGTATGGAAGTGGGAAAGCATAGCTATGGATTTCATAACTAAGCTTCCGACCACGCCATCAGGTCACGACAGTATTTGGGTTATAGTCGACCGTCTAACCAAATCAGCCCACTTTCTGCCAATACGAGAAGACTATAAGGTGGCCAAGCTAGCCCAAATCTACACCGACGAGATCATTAAGAATCATGGTACGCCTCGAGACATCATTTCTGATCGCGATGCTCGGTTTACATCGAGATTGTGGGAAACTTTTCAAGCAGCTCTAGGTACGACGCTGAATTTGAGTACCGCATTCCACCCGCAAACCGACGGACAGACTGAAAGAACGATTCGTACTATTGAAGACATGCTCCGTGCGTGTGTTATCGATTTTGGTGGTAGTTGGAGCAAACACCTACCATTGGTCGAATTTTCGTACAACAATAGCTATCACTCCAGCATCGAAATGGCACCTTTCGAAGCCTTGTATGGTAGGAGATGTCGCTCGCCTATTGTATGGCACGAGGTCGGTCATTCACAATTGACTGGGCCCGAGATTCTGCAAGAAACGACTGACAAGATCCACCAGATAAGGGAAAATTTGGTAAAGGCCCGGGACAGACAAAAGATGTACGCCGATAAACGACGCAGGCCCCGCGAATTTGCAGTTGGAGACTACGTGCTCCTAAAGGTATCACCTTGGAAGGGAGTAGTCCGATTCGGCAAAAGAGGGAAACTTGCGCCTCGATTTGTTGGACCTTTTAAGATTCTGGAAAGGATCGGTAAAGTTGCCTACAAACTCGAATTACCGGAGGAACTCAGCAATGTCCACCCGACTTTCCATATTTCAAACCTTCGAAAATGCGTAGCCGACCACGACGCAATAATACCACTCGACGATCTTCAGGTCAATGAGACGCTACACTTCGTGGAAAAGCCTGTCGAAATCATGGACCGACAGACCAAGCAACTCAGACGCTCTCGCATTCCTATTGTGAAAGTACGATGGGAAGGCAAACGAGGCGCGGAGTTCACTTGGGAACTCGAAAGTGACATGAAGGCCAAGTACCCGCAGTTGTTCAGATAGATCTGAAGCGTCAAATTGGTAAAATCACACGGCGATGTACGGTTCTCGGCCTAATTTCGGGACGAAATTCCCTAAAGGAGGGGAGACTGTAACACCCCGTGTTTTCCAAAAGTCAAAGTCAAAGTCAAGGGTTGACTGTTATTGGAATTAAAGATTAATAAAGATTTATTTCATTTTAGTTTCATTTTGATTTTCGTATTATTTGGAGTAAGTGTTGTATAATCAAACTAATCGACCGATATTCGAACTGTGAATCAACGACCGACTGTGAATGATAGGAAGTAACAATGCAATAAAGCTAGTCAATCAATAATCAAGCTAATCAAATCAATCATCAAACTCAAGTGTGGGGATTTTTAGTACTTTTTATACGTGTGTGTGTGCCTTATGTGTTACTTGTGCATGTTCATTTTTATGTTAAAGTGTGTGGTGAATCAATCAAATCAATCAAGACTCAAAGGTGAATCAAACTCAATGGAAATCAAACCCGAAATGGTTGGAAGGATGCTTGTATGTTAGATATAGTAGTTGAGACTAAAAGTAATTTGATTAGGAATTCTATCATTCTCAAATCATCGTTCATCGAACTCGAAATATCAGAAATCGTCGCAAAACACTCAAAACTAGGCAAGCCGTTCGAACAGGGCAACCTGATCGAACAGGCTAGCCGATCGAACAGGGCAACCTGATCGAACAGGCTAGCCGATCGAACAGGACTGTTCGATCGGACAGCTGCTCGATCAGGGATGCTGTTCGATCAGCTGACCCTTTCCTCTTTTGGAAGCCTATAAATAGGGCTGTCTTTGTCAACCTTTCCACTTTTGGAAAAGCTCTGACCGACCAGCCTCTTCTTCTCACTAAATCTCAGATTTCTCTCAAACCGGTAAGTATTTCACTCTAATCCTTGTACGTTTTTGTTCATTAATCGATTCTCCATCTTTCTATCTTTCAAAACTTGGATTTCAACCATGAAATCACCAAGATCTAGGTGTTCTTGAGTGATGTCATCATGGTGTTCTTGGTGTTCATCAAGAACTTCATGTTCTTGACTTCATTCAACCATGAATAAGCTAGATCTAACCGATTTCCACATCAATAACCTAAAATCTTCCAAAGATCTTAACATTTCACGGTGAAAAAGGATTGGAAGATGGGTTTTCATCTATCTTTCAACTCTTTTACACTCAACAAGGTGAAAACGAGACTTGAACCGATTTACAAATCAATCTAAACAAACACATGGTTCAAGATTCGGGTTTTACCGAGAGATATACCGATTTCGGGTTAAACGTTAAACTTAGGTTCCAAACCGTCTCTGACCGAGCTTGGGTGATTCCTGCTCGAGTCAGTAGACTAAGTAGGGACTTCAGCTTTGTGGTTCAACTCGTAGTCAAAATATCTCTAAAACATCAACAATTAACGGGAATAACCAAGTGTTTAGTGAAAGGTTAACCGAATCGAGAAGCTGGCCGAACGGCTAGGCTGTTCGATCGAACAGCCCAACCGAACGACTATGCCAGCCGATCGGCTAGGCTAACCGATCGACTAGCACTTAGACCCACCAACTCACAAAGTGTAGTATTGACGAGGTACTGTTCGATCGACTACGCCACTCGATTGTAATCATTACTGCTCGAATCATGAAATACTATACTTCAAAACACTTAGACTTTTCGAAACATTGGAATGTCACCCGATCGAGCATGCCAGCCGATCGAGTGACATATTTGAAAACAATGAAGTGCTAACCGATCGGTTGGGCTAACCAATCGAACAGCTGTTCGATCGGCCAACTTGAAAGGTAGTACAAACCATCATACACAAACACATCCTTCACATCAAAGGAAGAAACAATCCACTTGAAGGAACCAGCCGATCGAGCCAGCCAGCCGATCGAATGGATGTTCGAACGGACTTTCAAACCAATCGAACAGCCCACTCGATCGAACTGCTGTCCGATCGAATGGCCTACTCGATCCAAGTACATTGTTTACTTTTTTCCGCGTTACTCATCGTTGTGTTATCGAACTATTCAGGCTAACCTATTCTCAGTGCTCCCTTCAATCCACAACCAACCACTGTGAGTATACTCGATCCCTTTTTGCTTTCAGCACTTTTGGGTGTTACATACGTAATCTATCAATTTCACAAACAACACAAACTATTTGAACGCTAACCTACTTGCATGTATTACTTGTCTAAATGATTGCTGTTTATTATGTTTACACGTGGAGTGCTATCTGCCTGCTTTAGCAACGTTGTACTATAGTTTGGACTCAGCACCCGTTCCCACGGGGGTTGCTAAGGACAATTACTTGCATGGATTACGGTGGTAATCATGTATTGCGAACTGTCTCGGACAGTCAACTTGAAGTCATTGGTATCGATGGTCCCATGTTGATAATTTACATGCATCGTTTGCCCTTGTGTACGTGCTTGGTTATGCGTAAACTATTCGAACTCTATATGCTATATCAAACTTGTGTACTCACCTTTACATTATATGTATTGACTTTTATTTTAACGTATGTGACAGGTGTTTAAGCTACTAGCGTGCTAGGGAAGCGAGGCAATAATAAGCTTCTAGGAGCCTGTGACCTTAGGACAGTGTCCACGTATCTGTTCCAGGGCCATAATTATCTGTAGATCTTGTACTGGCACCTGTAGTCAGTAAGATTTACAGTTAGTCGTCTAGAAGTCTTAAAACAATATTTACTTTCGGTCTGTAATAATTAAGAACATGAGTCGTCGGAACAGTTCCCATATTGTTTGGTTGATTTCTATGATAACTTGTTATTATTTGGGACACGGTATGGGACGTGTTATATAACTGAATTGTATGATAGTTGTTGTGGAAACTTCTGAACAATCTGTTTCGCTCAGTGCCGCGCCCCGATGATTCCGCCATCGGTTGGGGTGTGACAATAAATGGCATTGCATCTATAATTCCTTGTGCCACTATATGTTGAACGGCACTATTATCCATTTGGTTTCCATTGTTATTGTTGTCCGGATTCTCATTAACCACGTTAATGTTACTCTGGTTATCGTTATTCAGATTATCCTGATTTTCCTCGTCGGCCATCTGAATTTTAAACAATTTATCAAATATTAATATCACAATTAATATTTGAATATAGCCAATCACATGACACGCACTTTTAACCAAAAGCGTCGAGCATTGCGACTTTTACTCTATTTATATAGTATGCATCATTACACACTAGTATTGAAATTTAAATTACAATACTGACTGAAATGTAAAGCTACAATACTAATAGTAGGCATCCGTATTATTTTGTTTTTTTTTAACACATACACACATATATTATTTTACTATTATTATTACTACTACCGTTTCCGCCATCACCTTCACTGATATCGATTCATCCAAAAATCCATATTACGCTTATCGTATTTCCATACGAGGCGTTCTCCCACCTGTCGCATTTTATCACTGCTTTCTAAAATTTCCTCCCCAAAAGTCCTAAGTTCTTGGACATTTTCTGCACTCATTGGGGGTGCAGGTTCTAGGACTGGGTTTGGAAACTGGGGTACGGGTTCCTGATACGGAGGCATAGGGGCCTGGTACGGGTATGGATTCTCTAAAATTTCCCTAACATAGGCATCACTAATGTTGTAGGGATCTTGAGGATCTAACCCTGGGTAAGCTCCTTAGTTGGGCATTGGCACATTTTCCTGTATTGGGTTTTGTTGCACGTAGTCCCTAATATCATCCCACCAGGGGTCGTAATTGTTTGGGTCTAGGGGATCAGGTGCAGGTACCCTAGGTATCTCCTCCGGGTTGTAATCAGGCATTTCTATCTGGTTTTCTACTTCCATGGGTTGGTCAGGATTTTGTGGTTGTGGTGCTAGCATTTGTTCCAGGTTTGGGTCAGCAGCAGTGGTTGCTAAAATATGGATATTAGCGATACCCCTATTGAGCATGTCCTGATTATAAGCATCAGTTTCTCTTTTTGCTGCGGCTAACACTCGCTGTTCCTGCAACTTTTTCATTCTTTTCCTACGCTCATGCGCTCCCCTACTGAACTATCCCCTCTTTTTCTGAGGAAATGGCTCTTCAGACTGAGCCTTAAACACAAAGATTCCTTCTTCTGTGTCAGCAGAATACCCCGAGAGGGCAGGCTGAGAAGAGGAGGCGCCTTCGCTCCTAGGCGAACCAGACAGTTGACGATAGGCGTCAGAAGGTCCTTGGTCGCTCATACTGTAAACTAACAAATAGTCAGATAACACATAGCAAGAAATACAATTATACACGTATTTCCATAAATTATTTCCTAACACTTTGAATTTTGATGTCAGCAGAACACTTCTGTGGCTGAATCAGTGGCATAGCTCTGATACCACCTTCTGTCACAACCCCCGATCCCTATCTCCCGGGAACGGGCGGCCGTGAGCCAGTTTCGGTGGTATCACATTTATTTATCAAATTTGGCAGCGGAAATTTTCATCAGGACCGTAGTTAGGAAATATATTTAATCAGAGTAAACCACCATGTTTTATAACATTAAACATATGGGTAAAACCCAAGTTTTCAATACACACATTTCATAGGAATAAATCCTATTTATTGAATAAAACATCCATTTTATTATTAGGTAACTTTATTGCCACTTTTCCAAGCCTCCAATGCTGTCCAGCTGGCTTCTATCTGGCTTTCACATTTTGTTACCTGAAACGCGTTTTAAAAACATTTTGTCAGTGGGAAATACTGGTGAGTGAATCCCAGTTTAATCAAGTTTAAATAAAATTCACAGTGAACAGTATTGAGGGTGATCCCGCAATTACATTTGTTTCCAAGTTATATCAATTATCACCCGTTGGTACTGTCGACACCTGACTTGTGGAAATGTTACTCCTTAACCAGGTTGTAACCAATTTTGTATACAAAACCCCAACATACCCACGATAATTGTATTCTTACAAATACTCAATAACTGTTATTCGCATGGAAAAGTATGCAAGGTTTTGTAAAAGCATTTAACAAAAAGAGGATAACTCACATTGCTGTTTTAGGTTATTCTTTAGGGTTTCCTGGTGAATATCTATAATTTACACAAATGCACGTGTGTTAGTATAATAACCCATTTTAACATTAGTAATACCCTCCCCGAGACGGCATTCCAACGACTACGTCGGGCAGAACCACGACAGCCGTTACGGAACCCTAGATCAATGGAGCAGCGTATCTAATACGTCTCCAGGGGTTATAATACTTACATCGTAGCAGAACCTCGCTATTTTAGGGGGTATAATGCCCGGGTATAATAATACTACTACAGAAATTGAGAAAGAAAGAAAGGAAATGAACGACGGAAACTGAAAGCCCGTTGCCTTCTTATATAGGGCTGTAATCGCTTCTCCACGCGGCCCGCGTAAAGAACAGGCCAACCCTTACGCGGCCCGCGTCAACCTGGGTCAACGGCGTAGCTTGGTCCGGTCACCATATAGGCTCGACACGCATCGGACACGTGGCCGCACCGGGCTATGCCACAATTCTGGACACTCGCGGCCCGCTTTAACTTAACCAAACTTGTACGCGGCCCGCATGAACTTATGATTTAAGAGAAGTCTGGTTACACCCTTGCGCGGCCCGCGTTATATTGAGGTGAGGTCCCATGCGGCCCGCCTCAACTTAATTTTTATTGTTTTTAATTTACTATATATATATATATATATAATCTACTTTGGGCTCGGTTTTCACATACGGGGTGCATATATAGACATATTGATATATTTAAAGATATATTAGGGTGTCAGAAATATTATGAGGGTGTCGGTTTTACCGAGGGTTGTTATAAAAATGCCTTTCATACTATTAGCATTCGTACAATAGAGTCGGAGAGATATAAAGTAAACGGCATAAAAATGACGAACTTTTAGAAGAAATCGAAGAGAGCAAAGCTTTTTTTCAGCTTTTCAGGTAGTTATCGGAATATTGTTTTGATATATGAAATAGATATTAATATGATGGTTTTTGATGTTTCAGGTGTATAATGGTGATATTTATACTCAGCTGGGGAAAACCTATTTAGTCAACAAGGATTTATCTACTAAAGTTGTTTTGTGTCAGGAAGCCTACTTAAATTATTACACCAAGACTCGTGATTATACGTACATGGAAGTAGTAAATGGTCATATTGTAAGTTTGAGCATAAATTATCTTATAATTAAAATAGCATTAATACTTATCCAAATCCTAATAGTAAATGGTCATATTGCTAGATTTTCTTTATAGAATTTGAACACAAATAGTATGGGGTGATTAAAGATAACCATGGCGATGATTAAAAGTATTGTGGCGATGATTAAAACAACTAATGTGGTGTATAATGAGATTTTCAACGAATTGTGAATCCTGCATATTGATGGTTAATAAAAGGTTTTGACCTGATCCGTTTCAACACGTGTGTATTTATTCATAACATTTTATGTAAACGACGATGATGATGAGATATTATTTTTAATCAACCCGTGTAACACACGGGGTCTTAAGCTAGTCACATATAAAGAGACTAGGCTATCACCCGGGAACTTCCCGGGTTAGGAAAAATTAATTTACAATAAACAAAAGTATATAAATAATACTTTGAACCTCTAAAGTATCTTTTTTCTCTTCTTCACCACAAATGTTTAGTTCGGTTTCATAAGTATCCTAACTTTGCCTCCATATGTATTCAAAGTTTTCATGTAAAGCTAATTCCTTTTTAATTCATAATGAGATCTCTGTATAAGAATGTTTTCGAAACGCGTACACCTAAGAAGACACGCCATTTATCTAGTGATTGTAAGACCCCCCGTAGTGGGGCGTTTTTTTTTAAATAAAAAAAGCCCAAAAACGCCCAAAACCCAATACATATACATAGGGTGTTTTTAAAAAAAAAAATCAAAAAAAGCCCCCTTGGCATGGTTTGAACCACGCCTAGCCCCCTTCTCCTTGTCCAATCATCTTTCATCTCCCTTTTTGTTATCCAATAAGATTTTTAGGTGTTTTTTCTTTATTTTATTTGATGCCACATCCCCACTACACCCATTTTAGAAAACGCCCAATAATGCCCCTTTGCTGACTGGACCGCCACATGGCGTAAAATGCCCTAGGGTGGGGGCATTATCTTCCCCTTCCACTACACATGGTCTAAGTGATTTACTTTGTCGGCTAATAAGCTACTTTTCTTAATCTCAATTTCCAGCCCAGATTAGGTAAATTTTATATTCCAGCTGCTACATCAAGT
The DNA here is from genome assembly GCF_002127325.2 of Helianthus annuus. Lineage (NCBI taxonomy): Eukaryota > Viridiplantae > Streptophyta > Magnoliopsida > Asterales > Asteraceae > Helianthus > Helianthus annuus. The sequence continues at coordinate 153,791,724 of NC_035446.2, read as the reverse complement.
GACTTTTCATTTAACTTCAATTGCATGACAAATCAAGCATAAAATCGGGTAAGTATAAAAACAATATCAAAGATCATTCTTTATGCAATAAATGGTAAAGAATAAGATATATTTGATATTATAAAATTGAGTAAGTATGAAATTACAAAAAAGCAGATATACAAAATTGTCCCTACTGAATAAAGTGATTTAATAGGTTGTATTAATTAACAATATACTTTAGCCCCCCGTTTTACTTGTTGGAGATCAAATGTACCTCAAATCAACCATTTCATAATAAACGGGTCAAAATTGCCTTAGAATTAAATGGAAGCTTAATTCATATTTCAATTCGGATACATATCCTGCCTCTTTCGCTGCAATACAAAGATTTTTTTTTTTTGTGATTCGTAATAAAAGACCATTTTGTCCTTTAATTATGAAAATTTCTCAAAGTGGTGAGTTGCAGGTTATGGACTTAATCTTGAATACAATCTTCATTCACGTTTGTATCTAATACAATAACTCAAACATATAACATTATCAATTGCAAGTTAACTTGATTTCACGACAAATTAACCCTAAAATCATCAATTCCCTGACAAACTAACCCAAAAATCAGTGATTTCACGACAAATAATTGACATTTACCTCAAATTACGCAGTACAAATCTTCAGATGAGATGATTTGAATTCGAACTTCTTTAACTTATGAGTTTTGATAATCGAATTGAATCCAACTTTGGAAACCCGTTTGTTTTTTAGGGTACCCACCGTGTAATTTTATTCATCATTTCGTTAATCTTTTATTTATATAACATACCCATTTCAACCCACTTAAGTATTTTGTTAACCCAAAGCAGCCCATCACTTCTTTTTTAAAGTCCAAATTCAAACTATTGGGTCAAAATTGGCAATTTACCAAGTCATGTGTAAGGTCAATTTAGAAAGGCTATACACTACCAAAATATGTTGACTTGTTGACCAAATTCTTTGTCTACACTGTACAAATGTATATGTTGACAATTTACCAAGTTTGAGCTAAACCAGTTCGTCCTCTCGTAACCGGCCCGATTTGCCTACAAAATCGGTTTCAACCGGACCCAAACCGCCAGTTTGTATACCGGTTCCCCCTCTTGTCACCCAAACCGGTTTCAACCCAACCCACAAAAAAAGTTTAGCTACCGGTTTTTGGATACCGCTTTGTGAACCAAACCGATTTGAATAGGGTTCGAATATTTGCTATAGCGAACGTAGCGATTGCTATTGACAACTATGATTACATACAAAGAATATGAAAACATTATAGTATGTTTGTTACTTACGATCACGAGCCACAGCACCCAGGGAACAATGAGCAACCATAAAAAGTGAATCCGGTAATTTAGAGTGCAGATACAGCAAAGCATGTGCAGGTTAATCAACAGAAGCAATGCTATGATAACATATATGGCTGCAATTAGATGGTTAAGGATTATATCTTGATTGAAAAAAACTCGGTAACTCGGGTCGTAAGCTTGTTTGAACATCCATTGCTCAATCAATAGCAGCAGATTTGGATTGATGATCACAATTTTCATCCTAACACAACCCATATAGTTTAATTTTTTTAAGAAATCAAAGCTAATTAACTAAAATGTCTAAATGCACCAATAGCGTTCACCGAAATGTCTGACCGGAAACAACAAAAAATCACACATACACATACTAATTACCTATAAAAAGAAGACTAAATAAGATTAAATAAAGTTAGAAGAGAACTGTTGCTTGAAGCGAAAAACTGATGACTAATGACCAGAACCCTAGCCGTCATAGCTGAAGGGGCGGCTAGGGCATTTTGTGCCACTTGTAATTCAATCGGGTTAACGATTAGACTTTCAAACAAAATTTGCATATTGCATCTTACCAATGTGGATCTTCCACCAGTTATCATCCAAAGATTCCCTTCCTTCTCTGAATGTGCATCTCCAGAAGTATCAATAAAACAGGGAAAGCTTTCGAATATCGTCAAAAAGCAAGTTCCGGGCGCGTTCTTTCAGTTCCAGGTTGACTCGTTCTAACTTTACCTCTTCAACACCATCGGGAACCACTTCATCTGCTTCTTCCTCAATGTCATCATCATCTTCTACTGATTTCGGAAGACTACTTCTCCTAGGCCTGAATTACAAACTTCAGTCAAATGGCCAAAGTACAATGAAAAAATTCATCTTCTCACATTCAAATACGACAGCCAGATATCTAAATATAGTGAACTGGAATAGAGACTTCATTATTGAGAGTGCTAAAAAATAAATGAGTATATTCTTACTTGGGAAGCCTGGCAAAGAGAAGATTGGTCAAAACATCAAGCATAACTTGAAACTGGCGAGACATCATGGTCGCTGTTATATTTTGAGAATTGAATGCAAGTTCTTTCAAAGGTTTAACCTGCAATACAGAAATTTATCAACTACGAAGACTATAAACAAAATAGTGTGTGTATTATACACAAGTCTTCCATAAGATTTTCTTTTTTTATTCTGGTGTGCCATTTATAATCTATGGGATGTAATGAAGTTAGAACTACAAACTTCAGTTCATTGAGTTCTACTGTTAATGAAGTAAGAAAAAAATATTGGATTCTCAATTGGCAAAAAGTTTAGATTACTTTGAAAAGAAAAGGTAACTTTCATTTTGTGATAACCTTTTACCGCTGAACAAATCAAACTATAAACACACACACACACATATAAGGTTGCCCCTAGATCACCCAAGTTTTATATGTATACTTCCTTATTACATATTTTGGCCCAAACACAATGGGCACATTACTCATCCCTTACCAAACAAAGCAAAAGTTACATGTTTTTAACTCACCCTTTTTGACCAGTTACCCAACCCACCTACCCACCTACTTTTCCACATCTAATAATCAGGAATAAAGCTAGTAGGCGAGCATTTATAGTTCCTAAAACCCCCAAAATCATTGTAATAAAAAATATGAACATTATTAAATTAACATAATTATTGTTATCATGTTTGTAAAAATTCTAGGCGAAACTGGGCCAACCCAACCTGACCCAATCCATACCCAAAAAATTATATGCTTTTGCCCCAAACGCTTTTAGATCCAACCCGGGAGTAGGGTTGCTAAATGGGTCGTGTTTGTGAGTTAGCAGGTTCAACCCGACCCGAACCTGAAAAATTTAGACGAAGCCAAACACGACCCGAACCTAAAAATCGTGTCATACATATGAGCCCGAACACGACCCTTTCAACCCGAGACACAATTAAATTGGTAAACCATATAATAGGTGGAGTAAAACTTACCAAGAACTATCGTATTTATGGGTACTTCTAGCTTAACCAGTTTTAAGTGTAATCGGAATTGTTGTAAGCGTTGTCCTTGTTTCTTTAGAATTGTCCAATCTGCAACATGTTTGGAATCATCAACTGGCGTGTAGCAATCTGATGCACTTTGATCCAGCACCAGCTCCCTCAACGATCACGATGTGTGAACCATCATCACCTGTAGGATAAAAACTCCCATACAATAATGCCTGTCGGAATAGGACCAGAAACTAATGTGTTTCTAAAAACTCCCATACAATAATGCCTGTCGGAATAGGACCAGAAACTAATGCGTTTCTTATAATTCTAGTCAAAACATTAGAAAAATGGTTAGTAACTTGGTATAAATCTGAAAACTTCATAAGAAGATAGAAATACAATAAAGGGGCAATTTCGACCCATTTGCAAGTATGCTTTTCCTCTAATGGGTAAAATGGGTAAAATAAATCAAATGGATCCAGAGTTACCAAAAGTGTAGTTTTAATTACATCACACAAAAATTGGATTAATATTGTAATTATTGTATTAATAATACTTAACACACTTGTTATTCCAAAAGTTAGACAAAAAGTGAACTCAACGCAACCCATTTCGACACGTTACCCGATCCGCTTAATCTCCCATTCTGCCACCTCTTATATATAGGGGTGGCAACAAAAACCCATCCATGACATTTAAGTTATATATATCTCACTCTTTGTCTCAGAGATTTGTGTGCCTTACAAGTCAGTTAGATTCCTTAAACTGGTGATAAAATCAAGAGATAAACTCACATTCTGCAAATCACTTATTCGCCTACAAAAGTTCATGTAACTGAATAAACATAGGCGGAGATATCTAGAGAGAAAATGTAGAAAGAGGGAAAACATGTAGCTTACAAAGATTTCAATGAGATTAACTTTGAAAAATTAGCTGGTATAGGACCTTCAAAATTATTCCCTTGTTGTCTCCTACAAAATCAAACATCCACAAAATGAGTAATTTACATTTACATTTGTGTACGTATAGAAATAGTGCACTATAACCATTCTTACTCACAGCTTCTCTAACTTTGTCCAGTTGCTTATAAAAGGAGGCATCTTTCGAGAAAATGCACTGTCTGAAGCCCACCTGGAGAGCAAAAGTGTGTGATCATAAATATCCGGTTTTCACTTATTTCAAACGATAAAAGTATATTCACGGGACAAAACAAAAAGTACATCTCACGCATTTTTGTTAACCGGGAAAATGTTGATGGAATCTCGCCGCTAGCACCACAACTGTCGAGGTACCTGCAAATTTTAGTTAAGATTGTATGAATTAGCTTCTTATAAGATACTATATATGTGTGTACTTATACGATTCATATAGTAAACGTACAGTAGTTCCAAATTTGATAGGTTTCCAAGTTCTGGGGGAAGAGTGCCCGAAAAATTATTGGTACTAATAGCCCTGAAACAAGTAGAAAAGTTTAACCATATTAAAATGTGTATCCAACTTCAGTTTATTAGTACTAATGCCTGCGCGTTTGCAGTTAATTATAAATAAGCATGACAAAGATATGTGTTTTACAAACATATATTAGGACGAGTAAAAAAGAAAATCAGGTATTATACCTGTGAATAGAAAAGAACAGCACTCGCGAGTCTTTCCAGAACATCTTTTGAGTACCATTTCCGTGATGGAGGTCCCAATCAACAATCAATATCTTGTTAATACCTAATTCCTAAAACATAACAAAATTTAGCTTACTTAATGATGTATTATAGTCATGTGCACATACGTTAATGATACACAAATACATATAGCTGTTTTAAGCCAACTATTTTACTCAACTGACCCGTTTGAGGAAAAACATAACCCGAATGGATCCATTTATTCATAAATGGGTCAAAATATCCTGCTTTAGCTCATATGATAAACTTACAGGAAAGCCGAGTTCATCATCCAGCCAGTTCACAAAAGCCTCCACATCTTCTATTTCCGGATAAATCGCAATGTTGACCTCTCATATTAACGAATTCCCCGCTAATTTAGATTTTGTTAACTGCAACAAAAATCTACGATTATCTGATTGTGAGTTGAAACACAAACCCAGATGCACACACAAACAAACAATACGGACATAACGGCTTAATAAAGCCGAAATGGGAACATAGAACTACTGGAATATAAAGATGATATAGAAGTCTACAGAATTGCCACATCCAAGCAATCTCCGATCTGCAAATTTGGCTACAAGTCAGAAACAGGCTCATAGATACAGGTTTTGAAAATAAATCAAGATTTTTTTTAAATAAACATTTTATTCTACAAAAGTCAAACTTAATCTTTTTTCAGGTCAAACACAAGAAATACCTCAAAGCTAAGGGTGCCAAGAGCCTTGCTGCCGTCGTCTGGCCGTCTTGCATTAGGATATGAGAAGGTTTTCCCGACCTTGTAGACAAAACACGCAACAAAAACGTCAAACAAAAAATTACAAAGCAATGCTAACTATACTTTTGAATCATGTCCAAAACAAAAATCATGTTGCCAGTTCTAATCCTAGTTGTTCACGGTAATTCATATTCACAAAAGCCCCCACATCTTCTATTTCCGGATAAATTGCATTGTTGACCTCTCATATTAACGAATTCACGAATTCCCCTTGAGTCTCAACATCCTCCTTTATCTAAAAATTACATAAAATGTCAATATTCAGACATGATTTCTCATCTACTAAACTAAAAGTTGAAAAATCAAGACAATTTATCAAAAAACTTACCGCAAGCAAATGCGATGACCGGTTTTCGATTTCACCAATCATACTATTCCGTACATTATTCACATCTAACGCATCACATACCCTATGTTTGTTGGGCCAAACTGGTAACTATGGTTTTGTGAAAATACAAACCGAACCGGCCAAGTTTTCATGGTTTGATGGTTCGGTTTTGAGGTTTTATACAAAAAAAAAACTATTTTTCTTACAAAAGCAACTGTGTTTGTGCACCCTTCATGCCCCAACAGTTTATCAGCAAGACCAATTCTGCGTACAAGATTCTACAACACCAATAATACAAATCAAAACCGAATATCACTTGCTACTTATCACTCGTTTCATTACTAACAAAATTATGATCAAAATACAAAATAAATACTGAATTAAAACATATTGAATACCTAGGAGGAAGGCGATTGAAGTGATTCCATAGCTGATCTTCGAAATCAGCTTGTTTGAGTATCTTCATAATTCATATCGTACAATCAAGTGAGAACGTCGAAGCCAGTTGAATATCGCCATCGATTTCCATGTAGATGGCAACGATTATTTGATGAACTGGACAATTATGTGGATCACGGATCTGGAATTACCTCTAGGGTTTGCCTTCTAGAGGTTGTGCATCGAAGAACGTTTTTGTTAAAATCAAACACAATAATCAAAATAAAACTCCAAAACTTACCATCAAAACTGGACTTGCTCAGGATCAACTTGTTGAAACCCTAGCCTTCACTGCTGGAGGCGGCGGCTAGGGCATTCTATCCACAGATCTGTAACAAAAAAAAAACACGAAGAACAAAAAAACGAAGATGAATAGACGAAGATTATGATGAATTTTAAAAAACTATTGATTTCAAAATTGCAAGGTTTTACCTGTTTGTTCGTAAACCGCATCGCCATGAAATTAGGGTTTCTGGTCTAGATTGTGACCGAACAAACAATACTAAGCCGAATCGTTGGAATCTTGAGCGTTTCCACTAATCGCAATGAAGAAAACTGATTTGTGATGGAAGTGTAGGAATCGCAACGAAGAAAACTGATTTGAGATGGAGGTGTTGGATTTTCGCTAGTAGGGTTTGTGATAGAGGCGTAGGAAGAGGAGGTGTTGAATGAAAGGAATAGGGTTAGTTCCTTATATACCCGGGTCAATCCATGCGGGTTTGGATTCAATAAACGGATCCCGTGTAAGAATTAGACAATTCCCTCATTTTCCCGCCAAAAATCTACTGTGGTTGCACCACAACGCGACACGTGTCCCAAACCTTGTTTATTTATTATATATATAGATTGAAAGAAAGGTGGTTTAAAAACCCTCTTATTTATCACATCAATATATATAATTTTTTTTTTATATAATTCTTACATTGTATACTTAAAAATTTATTCTGTATTATACTTCCACTAAAACCAAAAATTTATAGGAGAGTAAATTGCCATTTTGGTTCCTGTGGTTTGGTCACTTTTGCCATTTTAGTCCAAAACTCAAACTTTTTGCATCTGGGTCCTTGTGGTTTCAGTTTTATTGCCATTTTGGTCCAAAAATGAAATCAGGTCATATTTGTCTTATAATATCCTGCTATTTTGTCATTTTCCGCAGGGACAAAATGATCATTTCTTTTTTATAAATAAATATCATATTTTATAAGACAAATATGATCTGATTTGCCCCTGAGGAAAATGACAAAATTACAGGATTTTATAAGACAAATATGATCTGATTTTATTTTTGGACCAAAATGGCAATAAAACTGAAACCACAGGGACCCAGATGCAAAAAGTTTGAGTTTTGGACTAAAGTGGCAAAAGTAACCAAACCGCAGGGACCAAGATGGTAGTTTACTCTTTATATGATGTGGGTGACCAAATAGTTGTATAATGTGGGAGATATTTTTAATGTTTCCTTGTTTTCCCACCAAATATGCTCTAAGTTTATTATATTATTCTTTTTAGCTCTAAATTTATTATATTATTATTCTATTTAAATAACTGTAGTTAATGGCTCGACGACGCATCTTTGTGGTGGCTAAGCAATCAAGAAAAACATGATTGATAGTTTACCAGTTACTATTATGTACATAATCACGTGTTTGTTTGTTTATTTACGTATAGCAAATGTATCTCGTTTGGTCAACTGTTCTCACCTCCTCTGATACCATAACAAAGAAATATAAAAGGGTAAATTTAGTCATAATTGTAAAGCTTCGATTAAGAATTAACTTTCGTGGCAAATACTAACTTTATATAATAATCTTAAGTTGTTGGTGATTTTTACCGGTTAATTATTGATAAGCCAGTCAAAATCATTTTTGGTGGCTAAGAATGAAACTAACCATTAGAACAAAAAACGTTTGTTACCTATGTTAGAAATTTAAATTCTTCTATTTTTTTAAATACCTTATTTGGAGAGGGCATATACATATGTTCCTATTCATTAAAGGAACGGAATGAGAGTCTTTTATTTCTTTAAAAAAGTTAATTGAAGTTAGTTCCGAAAACAACATATTTTGTTTGAATATTTCAAAACTTAAAACTAAGCCTTAGTTGTTTTATAATTATAAATCTCATATTAATGGGAACAACTCATGTTCTGTGTAGTCATGGTCCTCTACTTGCGGTATGGTGTTTTTGATCATGCTCTACCTCTTGAGCATACCAAAGATAGCATACCTTTTATATTTTGTGGCTCGGACACTTGAACGGTGTCTCGGAAGATGCTCTTGAACGATTTGGATAATCCAGAAAACATACTTTACCGATGCATGTAACATGTCATGTCTAATCTTTGTATGACAAAATTGAGAAATAAAAAAGGTGTTGAGAGTGATGTATGGAGTCATCGATAACTTGTGAGGGAAAATGTAGTAAATGGGAAAGAAATCGGAATATCGATAGTGAGTTGTAGCTTGTTTTGTCCAACACCATCAATGAGTTCCTTGATTGTGAGCCTTTAAAAGTTAAGATGGAATAATGTGAGCTTTAAGCTCGGTGGAACAGACGGTAGTGGTAGATTGATAGCTATTGATCTTGCAAAGCAACTTCTTCGGTGCTTTCTTTTTTAAGTTTCACCCCTAGATGGAAATTATGGGATAAAATGATGCATTGAAATGTGTATTAATTTTTTTAATGGTTTTATGAATTTTAGCTTTTATTCATACATCAAATGTAAGGTTATTCGGTTACAACTCTTTTGTGCAAATTGTAAAAAACAACGTGTGTTTGTCTAAATCATATAATTATAAAACATACGTTTATAACTACTCGGCATTATGTCCATGGCATATAGCCTAATGGCATATTGGGGGTTGGATAAGGCTTTGGGACCATTAGGTCATGGGTTTAATTCTCACAAAGGGGGTTTTTCCCAGATTTATTGAGTTTCCTCCTGAATCGGTGTATAGACATGATATGGTATTACTATCATACTATAATTAAGTACCATTATTTTCTATGTTCTTTGATCTCTCATATATATATCTTCAGATGTGTAAGACCCTTAGTCCAGTTATACGATTATTATATAAATTTCGACTATAATAGTGTATTTAAAGTTAACCATACACTTAAAAATACGGGTTCGTCAAAGCATTTTAAGAAATAAAACATTTCCACATTTTGTAAATGTGTTCGTCGTTTAAAACATGACGACGACATGTATCGCGGAAGCTTGAATATTGATCGTGTTCGGTTCTTCGTTGAGCTTGATCGTCCTCTAATATCTTACAATATACCTACATTTCATAAAAACATGAAATGAGTTAATTTTAGGGTGTTTATAACGTGTATAAACAAGTCCAAAAGCTGAAACAACAGTTAACAAAGTTTTTCCAGGTCTGGGGATCTGTCGCGGGGCGCGACCGAGGAGACCATAGCTTTCGCGGGCCGCGAGGGCTCTCGCGTGTCGCGACGGTGACTTCGGTTGCTGTCGCGTGGCGCGATAAGTCCCTTTTTCCAGCAGGTTTTGTTTAAAAACCTGCACATTTCCAGCCAAACCTTATTTTACGAAAACGAGCATAACTTGCTCATTTTTTATCCGATTTGATTCACGTTTCTTCCTACGTGATTGTAATTTAATTCTCCATCATATGGAGTTAACATCCGACCTCCGAACTAACAAAATTTTAGACTTTTAAGTATTCGGCTTAAAAATGAAGTTATGAACTTTTGACCCGTTCTTGTATTTATCAAACAAAAATGTTTGTTTGATCCTAATTCCTTATGAACTTCACAAGTTCAATATTGTCTATCTTATTAAGTTCAAATCACGGATTTCATAAGTATTTTAACCCATTTTCGCTCATATGTTTATTTTGACCCGTTAAGGGATTTTAAGCATATTTTTTTTACACGAATTGCTGTCATTCGTTTCTAGCATTATCTTACCACATTTCTTATCAATTAATCTTCCTCCACAATTATATTTGTGGTGAATTTAATGTGGTGTTTTATGTATTCCGAGTTTAACCCATTGGATTATCATTTTACGGCAAGGACTCATATATAGTCATTTGACCATAGATTTACACCTTTCGCTTTTTATACTTATTATAAGTATTTATTAGATAATAAAACTCGTTTCCAAACAACCTTTAAGGGTCGTTTGCTCGATTTAGCTTAAAAGAGCGTTTTGGTCAATTTTAGTCCTTCTTTTACGACGAATGACTTTTAAGTACTTGTTTGACCAAAAATCCGACTTTTCACTATAATCTTGTTTAGAAACTATTATGTTTCTAAAAATACTATGATTATAATTTAAATTATTCGGTTTACCTAAAAGATAACCAAATGTTCATTTTGACCTTGTCTAACTCTTATAGAACTTCAAGTTTTAAATGATGAGTTGAATCATTATACATACCTGATTCGGATCAATATATTGACCCGTTTTAATTCTTTGCTTAATAATCACTAAGTAATAGCGATGCAAATATCCATTCAATATTTATTACTGTAATTATACACTCGACAAAGTCATTAGTCGTTATCGTCAAATGGTGATATTTTCACCTCTTGACCCGTTTGGTCTAAATGACCTTGTATCTTTCCGAGATGGTATTTAATATCATCTCATCTACATGACTCGCTCCGGTTTACACCGTACAGTCATTTATTTATAAACCATTTCTTAACTCGTTTGACCCATTATGGCTTACGCCATAAAGTGTCTTTAAAAAACTAACGGTCATCGTCAACGTGTGATTGAATTACCGTTTTACCCTTATTATTTATGTTGGTTTACCCTATAAGGTAACCATTCGAAACTCATTATCTATTAGCCATTGTATGACCAATTAATCGTATTAATCCTTTTTAACCATTAAACATGGTTTATTATCATTGTCTTTTGTTCCGAACCGCACATGTCGTGTCGGAACATCACAATTCAAATAAGACTTTATATTATTCATAACCTATAAAACCAATAGGTATTAAATAAAAGGTGTAAGCTATACTTACCTTGCATCATGATTATGCTTTTCTTCATACTTGCTTCGTTTGACCCGCTTCATTCCCAAGCTTCCACCTAGTTTGTTAAGCGTCAAACTATCATTGAAATTTGTAAGATGGTTAGATTAGTCATAATCATTAACGACTATTCCATCCTACGCTTCTCATGTCGAATTTATCATTCGATCATATCATTGGTCATTTTGACTTTAAAAAGTCAAACTGCCTATTGACAAAAGTAATTACACGATGTAGCTTAACTACTCGTTTTATTTCTTTGCCACTATACGGTAAGTATCCTTATTATGCTACCATTTTAAATCACTTATTTAACAAGTTCTTGTAACCATAAGTTACCGAATTAATACATGATGATATTAAACATTATTTAACATGAACATGTCATCAATTTTTTATCATATCATACTAAACTCATATCATAGTAAGTATGATTATATACTCAAACACACAATTTGTTCAAGTATTTCCTGATTACTATCATGTATGATGATTTTAATCATAATTATATCATCAAATTCATCTTATGATTAATACCCACTTATCCTAATGTGGTAATTCATCAAATCATTCAATTCATAACATCATATGTATATTTTTCACTTAGGGTTTCATTCCTAAGCAAGTATACATCTCTAATTCAATCATAGCTTCAATAATTCATTCATAATTCGCGATTGTGATGATTATTCAAATTTTACAACTTCACAAATCATCAAAATTTTACATACCTTATGATCCCCTAGCTTGGGTGATCATAAATTCACGTTCAATTGTGAATTTGGGCTTCGTTTAAGCTTTCAATTTGATGATTTTGTTGAAAGTTAGGGTTTTGGCTCCTGGGGTTTCTTCTGGTTGAACAGGAGTCTAGAACACACACTCTGTGTGTTTAATTTTTGTCCAATTCATATTTATTCAACAACTTTCAAGTTGTCTCAATTTAGCCCCTCTTGTTTGGTTTGTTATTAAGTAGACCACAACCTACTTATTTCTAACAATATTCCCACTTATTAACTATGTTAAACATTCCTAGTTAATTTAGTGAGTTCAGGGAGTTTACGGCTAAGTTTATTTTAAGTCCCGTTAACTCGGGCTTCTATAAACTTTATTTTCTCAAAAGCATTCTTTTCCCCTTTTATTAAATATTAGGTTTAGTTATATAAATTCTAATATTTTCCGGGTTAATTTTACCACTAACGGTACTTTACCCGTCTTTTAGTATTAACGTGGTCTGATTACTAAACCCGTTTTCGGGGTGTTACAAGATACATATCTGCATTTTACCCCACGAGATGCACAAATGTGTAGGTTACTGTCTAATAACGAAATTTCGAAGTTTTTATGTATACACATAAGTATTTTTATGTTTAATAGTATATTTGTGTTTTTAGTATCTACACATATACATCATCAAGACATCACATATTATTTCAAACATATGCATACATATGTAGACTCTTACTAGTGTGTTTCAGAGTTCTAGGTGCTTAAACCCATGTAGTATGGTGTGTAATAATGTCTTTTAAAATTGTTATGTACCATGTGTATCATTAAAAACTTCAACATATCTTTCAACGTACACATATATATTTTAGGAGACATTTCACGCTGAATGTAATTGCGTAGCTAACAAAAAACCAATGGTATATACATACGCTATCAATAATAGTCTTGTGGTATGCACATATATCAATTACGAAAAAAAACAAACAAACAGATGTTTGCACATATGTAGGTAACAAAAAAAATTAACTTTTTACACCTGGGTATAACATATGTGTAGGTAACAAAACAATAGATATAAGAAATCTATATTAACTCAAAGACATAATTCAAATCTACATATACACATACGCGAATTCAATAGATTAGCCGTTATCTTGTTTTTACCTAAGGATTTAGTTTTTTTAGCATTATATTGAATCCTAGAACCTAGTTTACAATCTTTCATCGTTTTATCCTTCATTCACAGGTTTCAAACCTTTTTCTTATCCATTATTCGAATCATCAGTTGTGGAGACTGCTCCACATGCTTCCTTGATTGCAATTGAAACAATCGAATAGATCATGTCGACTGCAAAAAAATTGAGCGGAGCCTTGCCGACCTTTGAAAGGAATGCAAATTCTCGTTAGAGAGAGAAAGGGACAATAATCGATGATTTAGCTAAAGAATTTCAAATACATGGATTTACTTTCATAATTAACCTATCTCTTAGTTTTACCCGTTGATCTAATAAATCTAATGGATAGGACAAGTTCTTTGCATATTGTGTTGGTTATATATAATGCAATTTATTTATATTTTTTCACTAGATCTTTGTGGATAGGACAAGTTCTTTGCATATTGTGTTGGTTACATATAATGCAATTTATTTATATTTTTTTCGCTAGATCTTTGTAGAGACGTGTGAAAAACATTAAATATTACATTTATATTATTTAAATTATTATTTTTAATTATGAAGATTGAAAAACAGTAGCTACAGAGCACACATTTTCAAAAAACCTGAAAAGTTTTTATAAGCTTATATATATTTAGTATATGCATTCATCTATTCTGAAAAAAGTGATGATGATGGAGTAGAAAAAACTATCTTAAGATAATGTAGAAGTCTCAAGTTCAAGTCTTAATTCCAGACTAAGGTTTTGTTTTTTTCATTCATTTTCCTTTAACCACAATTTTGAGCCCGATTCTTTTTGTCGTCCGGAGCCTAAATTTTTTTAAAAGTTCTCGAAGACAGCTCTAACTAGCTACGATTCCTTGTATTTAATCTATATAACACCAAACTGGGAAAGGCTTGCAAATGAAGATATAATTTAATTAATTACTTTAGCTTGAAGGGTTATCTTAGATGAAGTGCAGCTTTCTTACCTACCATACCCAAATACTCTTTAGTTCGAGTATATGTATTCCTTCAATTATCTTCGTATATATCCGGCTCAATTGCAACTCATATTTAACTAGTGGCTTCTAGAAGTGACAATTATATTAGTCAATAATGTATTTTCTAAAATGCTTTATATGACTAATATAATTGCCACCTTACTAAGTTTAAATGTTTAATAACAAAATTCACGACACTTTAAAAAAAATCTATATGGCATTTAAATAACTTGAAACACATAATCATATTGAATTACAATTATTTTGAAAACATATCAGTCTCACTACTATATATTATATTATATAAACATACAAAGTGGATAATCCATCTTTTGTGTTAACAATATGAAAATAAAGTCACGAATTTTATTATAAGTGGGGTTCCACGCCACGAATTCTATTAAAAGTCCTCCATTTCGTACAATAAAGTCAACATTGCTCTTGTCTTTTGTTTATTCGCCAGTTCCTTTTCTAAAGAAAAATCTTAATACATAAAAATTGAAAAAAAGAAAAACTAACTATTCGCCGGTTCCTTTCCTAAAGAAAAATCTTAATACATAAAAATTGAAAAAAAGAAAAACCAAGTATAATTGTGATACCCCTAATTTTATAGGATACTTATTTTAGATAGTTGGAACAAATATCTAAACTTCATTTTATAGGATACTTATTTACCCCCATTTCTCATAAGTCATACCCCTAATTTCATTTTCAAATCATTAGAAATTTAAAGACAAAAATATAGACAATGTGTTCGTCGTCTAGTGTAAAAATAGTTTGAATACCATTAAAAAAAATAAAAATAGTTTGAATTAGACATCCGATTTAATTTAAAACGATTTGGGTACGTCATAAACTTCTTATCTGTCAACCCTTCATTTTGACAAAAATACGTAATTGCATAAATTATTTTTTTTTTCTTTTGTAGCTGAGTTGTACGTTTTCATTTAGGTGAATATAATTAATATAACTTTAAGAGTTGTACCTTTTTTAGTAACGATGACCAAAATTTTTTAGTAACGATGACCAAAATTGTACGACCGATCATATGTTTCAAATTTTTGTGCTTGACAAACATGACTCCCGTGAATTTAATGAAGATAATTGTGTAGAAAACTAGTCTAAAATATTAAAAAAAAATGAAATATTACACAACATACATGTTGAAAATGAGAAATTATTTACTCTTCGATTTACGAGAGAAATTAACATCCATAATGTTAGACTTACAAATCACCGATCGGTTAATGTTAACTTAATTAATTATTACTAAACGTTCTTAATATCATCTCTTGATACACATGACACCTTCATCTTCGATCTGATTTAAAATATAATTTGAATGGTGTCACACCATTAATTACTCTTTAATCTTGTTCAAAACCGGTTTGCTTCCAAATAGCATTTCTAACCCTACTCAAATCTCTACCTTTTAATGTTCTTCCAACTCCTTCATGAACCGAAAATGAAGCAATTCTAGTCCTTGCTAAATACTCATGTGGCGGCAGCTTCTCGTAGTTGTTGTCGTCGTCATCATCGTCACCTTCGTCTATCTTTTCATGATGTTTGTACTCATCTCTTAAAATTTTCGACCAGTCGGGAACATTAACGGGCAATGACTTTGCCGCGGTCGCCTTGATAGGTAGTTTTTTTTGTTGATGAGGTTTCAATGGAAACTTTGATCTTCTAGGATTATGAAACTCGTTTGAATGATCCTCACCACCACCGTTGTTCCATAGGTCAGATTCGTTCATCTCGAAGGTGTTGGTATCCACCGGGTTTATTCTTTGATCACCACCAGCAAGATAGAGGAATTTTCTTGTTGCCATTGAGAGAAAGATATTGTTGTAAAGAAGAGGAAGTTGTTTGTGTTTTCTTGGATGATTGGTTGGGCTAAGTGGTTGGTGATGGGTCAGCTAAGGTATATATAATGTTGTAATGGATAAGCCCGGCTTATAAAAATAAAAATAAAAGGGTTGATATGAAATTATAAAGTTACATAGAGCACCCTTCATGTTTTAGCATAACTACATTTTGGCCCCTACTTTTTATGAGAGCAACAGGCAACTTGACTTTAGCCACTTATGCACAACTTCATTGCTTTCAGTTTGTATTTCTGTGAATTAGAAGAATGGTTTTCTAGGATATTAATGACGGAGATTGTCATTCTATTTATTTATAGTAAGAGAAAAAATGATCATGTATGATATTTTTCGTGCTGTTGTCATATTTATGCGTCTTATTTTCTATCACCTCTAAATGACAACCTATTATCATCATACTATTCAATGTAGATTGAAGGTGAAAGTTCGTAAACTCCATTTACTCGTTTTCAAAAATAAAGGGCATATTGGTCTCTTTTGCTTCTTATTCTTGATTGGCAAGATATAGGTAGTCTTAAATACAAATAAAGGCTTAACCATCATTATCATTTCAAAAAGGGGATATTATGTAATTAGAGGGAAGCTGAGGGGATGATTAGCATCATTGTAGGCCAGAAGGAATAGTGAAGACGTGTGTCCTCAGTTTACGGGGGACCCTTTGATGGAGATCAATAATAGAGAACTTGGATCGACTAAATTATGCTATAAATCGTAAGTGACATTATTAGTGGCCCTACTTATCTTTTATTATTCTCTTTCTTTTATATGAATTGCGATATTTCCTTTGTTTAATAAGATTTAGACTTGTATGATACCTTGTTTAACCTATAAAAAGCAGTGTTTGTTGTGTATTTTATTAAGCTAATGGATTTTATATTAATATTTTAGGGATTAAGTTACATTTACCTACTACATGACATTTTTTCAATACGTTTTTAACACTTGTTTAGATGATTATCATGTGACATTAGGAAAATAGTTATCAGCTTATATGTATGGTCACTATTTTTGTCTTATATTAATTTGTAATAAAATTAAATTGACATAAGTATTAATTTTGGGACAGTTCTACAACAAAGGATATTAATATTGTATATTAGGTAAGCGTAAGAATTTAAATAAATAATTATACAATTGATTTAATAACATGATAAGAGATCATGTATAAGGCCATCTGTAGTCATAAAGCCCCTTGTGGTGCGTTATGCGACACGTGTCGTGCCACGTCACACAGGGGCTTTATGGAGCGTTATATCACTAGAGCCCGTAGTCATAAAGCCCCTACCCATCATTACCTAATTATTAATTTTTAATTTTATTAATTATTTATTAAAACCCTTAATAATTTTTGATTGGTCAAAAAATTAAACCTTTCTCACATCACGCCGCGAAAAGGATAGCGCCGCCCCCCATATTCACCCCCCATAGCGCCGAGAGTTTTGGTGTTTGGGGCGTTTTCTGGCGCCATCTCCGGGCATAGCGCCCCACTACGGATCACCTAAGAGAGGAATTTTGTGCCAAGTGTAATCACCATCACACATTTGTTTTGCACTTTTGCTTCATTTAAGGAGGAAGGGTATGATGATCTTTTATCTTTCAACTAGTTTCCTCCTTGAAGTTCAAACGGCTATAACTTTTTCATATGTTAATACTTTTTTAAAAAAATTACATCATATTAACGAGCATTTCATTCTCTTTAATTCGAGCAGCCTATTGCTATATTCTTCTTAAAAATAATTTACAGGACCTTAAACACCCATTACATAATTACGTGATTTTGAATACCCAATACCCATTGTGATTTTGAATACTCAGTACCCATTACGTGATTTTGAATACCCGGTACATGACTACGTGATTTTTGAATGCCCTTTACGTGATTACACATTCAACATAAATCATTACGCATTCAATATGATTTGTTATAGTTAATGTTAATACAATTATGCTTATTACGCGATTACACATTCAATAATAAGAACTTAATTGTTTATGCTTTATTGCATGGTTAAATCTCTAATATTAGACATTATGTTGTTATTGATTAGCTAATCTTTTGTATATAATTTATCCTTAATAGGCGATTATATTGAAATATTAGGTATTCTATATGAAATATTATGTATTACGTGTTTTGTTTTTATGTAATCACTCAGTAGGGTTTCACATAAATACTATAATGAAATCACGTAATCACGAAATGAGTATTTAAAATCATGTAGTCACGTAATAATACATAGAACTATCGTTACGTAATTACGTAATCAATTACTGGGGTTTCGCATAAAATACTAATGAAATCAAGTAATCACGTAATGGGTATTCAAAATCACGTAGTCACTTACTAGTAGAGGGGGCAATCTTGACCCAAAGCCTTCCAAGCGGGTTAGTTTAGGTTGCTTTTAAAATTATATGCGTTGGTTTGAGTAAGATATTTTAACTAAATGGGTCATAATGGGTCACTTCAAATTCTATCTTGTTATTTTCGGGTCAAAGCGGGTCGACAACATTAAAGAATTGGGCCAATGTGGGTTAGTGTCTTAAAGAAATAGGGCAGATTTCGGGTCGGAATGGGTTTCGAGCCGGCACAAGTATCTGCACGGGACGGGTTACGGCATGAAAGGGAATTTGGATAGGAACGGGTTCAGTTCAAATTGAGTTTCGGGCCGAGACGGGTTTCGGCACGACACAAGTTATAGATCGGAACGGGGCCGGTTCGGATCGGGTTTCGGGCCGACACAGGTCTCTGCATGTGACGGGTTTCAGATCGCAACCGGTTTTGGGTCGACACGAGTTTCCGCACGAGACGAGTTTCGTACCGTTTCGACCCGTACCGTCTCGACACGTACTGTTTGACACGTACCGTTTCTACGCGAACCGTTTTGACCCGTACCGTTTCGACGCGTACCGTTTCGACCAGTACCATTTCGACGCGTACCGTTTCGACGGTACCATTTCGACGCGAACAGTTTCGACGCGAACCGTTTCGACGCGAACCATTTCGACGCGAACCGTTTCGACCCGTACCGTTTCGACCCGTACCGTTTCTTCCCGTACCGTTTCGACCCGAATCGTTTCGACGCGTACCGTTTCGACCAGTACAATTTCGACCCGTACCGTTTCGACCCGTACCGTTTCGACGCGAACCGTTTCGACCCGTACCGTTTCATAAGAGCCCTGACCTTAAATGGCATACCAAGCACCAGTTTATAAGAGAGACGAAATGGTAATAAAATGTTTACAGAACTGAGAGTTTAAAATTTAATAATCCATTAATCCTTGAGTTACTCAATTGTCAACTTAAACACACAACATCATACAACTCGATCGTCAACTATAACATACTAACAGTGGCGGACTTAGAAGGTTAATAGGGGTAGCACGGCCTACCCCTCAACCTCGTCTCCGTAGTGTAAAAATACATCTTAGCTCCGTTTCTGTAGTGAAAAATACCCTAAACTTCGTCTCCGTTATACAAAAGATACCCCTGGTCTAAAAAATAAAAAATAGGATACCCCTAAATTTTTGGGCTAGTTCCGCCACTGCATACTAATCTGTTGCTAATAAATTCAAGATTCAAATAATAAGCTACACAGTTACTATTAAAATAAATATGACAGTTAATAAAACATTTTTTAACCAACCCGACCTGAAATTCGTTCCGACCCGAACTCGTTCCGGCCCGAACCCGTTTTGACCCGAACCCGTTTTGACCCATAACCCAACCCGACCCGTTTGCCAGGTCTACTTACTAGGTATCTAAAATCATGTAATAGGTATTCAAAATCCTGCAAAAAATTTTAAAGAAAAATATAGCATTATACTGCTCAAATTAAAGAGAACGAAATGTTCGTTAATACGGTGTAATTTTTATAAAAAAATATTAAAGTATGAAAATGTTATAACCGTTTGAAAATCAAAGAGAACTTAGTTTATGAGTCAACAATATTGAATTTTCCAATTTTTACTCTTTTCCTAGTTGTTTCCTTTATTTTTAGTTATATAAATTCTATATTTAAGACCTCTTAGGGTATGTTTGGCATGAAGCTTTTAGGAGCTTCTAGCTTTAAGCTTTTAAGAAAAAGCTCCTACTTAATAAAAAGTCTTGTTTGGTTGAAGGAGCTTTAAGCTTTTAGGTTAGGAGCTTGAAGCTTTTTGTTGAACGCTACTACTAGTAGCGTTTAGAAGGAGCTACAAGCTTTTAGGGAAAAATGACTATTTTAACCTCTCAAAATAAGAAACTTTTTAATGCACCAACTTTCTAAATTTTTAGTTATGTCCATTTTGGTAATTTTATGCATTTTATTAAAAGCTCCAGCTACTCTACCAAACACCAAATATATCTAAAAAGCTACAGCTACTAGCTACCAGCTTCCAGCCACCAGCTTCCAGCTATCAGCCACCAACTAATCTTTCAAACCCAAAGCCAAACTATCTTTAATACTATATTGATCAAAGGCTCTCAATAAAAAATCTATATAACTTACTAACTGAATTTGATAACCACAACTACAAATTAAAAGAAATTTTATCTTTAATATTTTTTGATAGCGGCTTCATCATTGTAATTTTTCATGATTCTTTTTAGTGGTTAGAAATCGTCCACCAAATTTGGTACCATATAAACATGTCCCACTCACGAGGTTTGCATGGTTAACATATTATAATTTATAGATTAGCTTATGTAATCTCAACTAGACCCTTGAATTATATATTTCCCTTACTCAACTTTTGGATTTATTATGATTTGATACTTAAAACAAAAACGATACGTCTATAAGACGTACTTGTAAAAGATGATGGAAGAGATAAGGTAAATTAATAGTAAATGGACTTGCTTGAAAAGAGAATATTTAAATAAGAAACCTATCTTTTTTACAAACATACGATTACATAATCTCGCTGATAATTGAGTTGTTAGGAGTAAGCATTGTTTTTAATAATTGTCAATTTACATCAAATTATAGGAGTAAGCATTGTTTTTAATAATTGTCAATTTACATCAAATTATAATTACTTTATTATATTTAAATGTTATGTTTAGGAATGTAAGTAAGAAGGTGCAACATTAACCCTTTAAATTAATTATAACATCATCCACAAATCAACGCTGTTGACTGATCCATGGACGATGTGGCAAGCCCGTGGGAGGGGAGTGGCTCGAAGAAGGCCAGAGAGGCACTTGGGGAGGGCGGGGTCGTGTGTTAGAGGTGGGAATTGGATTTTGTAAATTTTTTAACTAGATATCAAATTTTGCTTTAGTCCAAATAGTTTGGTTAGAATTGTCACTTACATCCAAATTTATTTAGTTTTTGCCTAGGAGACATTGTGGTGTGCATTTTGTTTTCACTTGAATTCAACGGATTAACTTCATGTATTTTTTTTCTTTTTGTTAACTTGAAGAGTGTTTTTAGTCTTTTTAATTGATAATGCATATACAATTTTCGAATGCACACATTAATAGTAATTATATTTATGTTTTGTTATAGTTTAATTTATGTAACATTTTATCATGTTATTGTTTTAGTTATATAATGTTGAATTTCTGAATTTAATTTTTAGTTCTTTGTTTATGTTAATGAGGATTATGCTACCATTCTAATAAAAAAAAGAGTTAATTACACAAATGGGTCCTGTGGTTTATACCTAATTTCGCCTTTGGGTACTAACTTTTTATTTTAACATATTTAGGTTCTATGGTTTCAATTTTGTAACACCTTTGGGTACTAACACCAAAATTAGTTAATTAATGACTAAAATACCCTTGCATTTTTTTAAGTTTATCAATGTAACACATTTGGGTACTAACACCTAATTTTATTTAAGTTTAAATCAATTTTACAAAATCTATTTATTTTTTTTTTCATCTTTTTATTATATCTCTTAATTAACATAAAGTCTATTTATTTTTTTTATTTTCATATTTTTATTAAATTTCTTATTTAACATAAAATCTGCTTGTTACACCAGTATTTTTTTAAATAAAATCTACTAGCTATATAGTTTTATGTAAATTAAATTTCTTACTAGTTTTAAATAATGTAAACCTTACTCGTTTTGAATTTTGGATATATATGATTGATAATAATAATAATAATAATAATAATAATAATAATAATAATAATAATAATAATAATAATAATAATAATAATAATAATAATAATAATAATAATAAATATCTTTCATGTAAAAAAAAGCCATTTTTAACTCGTTTTTTTGTTCATTTACATTTTACTATTTTAGAAAGATATTTAATTTACATAAAATCTACTAGTTGCACCAGTAAAATCTACTAGCTATATAGTTTTATGTAAATTAAATATCTATTTTACAAAAAAAAAAAACGAGTTAAAAAAAGGCTTAAATTTTTTTAGTTTTATCTAAAATACCTAGCTATATAGTTTTATCTAAAATACCTAGCTATATAGTTTTATGTAAATTAAATATCTTTCTAAAATAGTAAAATGTAAATGAACAAAAAAACGAGTTAAAAAAAGGCTTAAATTTTTTTACAAGAAAGATACTAGATTTTTGCCCGCGCCGCGCATTGCGGCGGCGACATCACGTCAAATAAACCAAAAAATACCTTGAAGTGACACCTGCGATCCCATCCTAGCTTTGCAAGCTATTCAATACACAATAATACAAACTAAAGTTAATTTGAAAAGCCCAAAAAAATAACAAACAAAGAAATAAAAACAACTATTCGACTACTAATTTCAAATTATGTTGGTGTGATTTAGAGAGCAGCTGGTCAAATATCTTCAATAAATGTTGGATTTCTCATAAACAATTGATGATATTAGTTCGTTTGGGATTGAGCACAATAACCTTAATAATCCAGAATTGAGCACAATAACCTTAATAATCCAGAATCCAGAAGTTGGGTATCATCACAGACTCAAAAGTTATAAACTTACCTGGGTGAACTTTTTTGGTGTTACCTTCTCTGGTGGACTGCAAAATCCCTACCAAATTGCACAAACAACTTCGTTTCAGTTTTAAAATTGCCTTGGCAACTTCATGTGCTGTTTATTTTCCTTAAAAAAACCAGCAACCCCTTAAACAGAACTAAGTGACAGATGATCCACCACACCTCATTGATAAGAAGTCATTGTAACCTAATAACCTACTTGTGTTCAAACCCAATACCATCATCAAACTACACAAAACTAACCAAATTTCACAATAAACACTCATTTACCACAAACACCACCAAAACAATCACCAAATTTTCAAAAATTAAAACATCACATACCACAGCAAATTCAGCAGACTCAAAAAAAATCAATTCAACAAATACTTGCTCTATCCCTCCAACAACAATAACAGATTACCCTACAACAAATTAATAAAATCAAACCAAAAAAAAAATAAAAAAAATGGCTGCTTCAACAATAACAGGTTTAAGAACCCTACAACAAATTGATGAAATCAAACAAAAAAGTTTTTTTTTTTAATTTTAAAAAATAAAAAAGAATGCTTATTCACAACAAATTACACCAGATCGATATCAAAATCTCAAAAAACAATTGCAAAAATTACTAAACCCTAGAACTAACCTTCGATCATAAAACTGTCATCACTAATCCTTCGCCACCACCGATAACTCCTCTGCCACATGACCATATCCAATCACAACCGCATTCGGAGTCCCGATCGCCTGCGACACCACCGTCACCATCGCCGGAGGCGGCATAACCAGCACCTCCACCATCTCCGATTATTTAAACTCTATTCAACCCTAGCCGCTGCTTCCAGAAACTCAACCTTCGCTTTCTCGGTAACAACTCCGACCGAAATCCGACCTTGAAGTTGCAGATTCGTTATTCGGTTTTGCAGCCACACTTGCGGCTGAGGAGAGGTGAATATAGGTGCGTCTTGCGAAGAAAGTCTACTCAGCACGGCGAGGAGAGAGTGGTGGCTACGATGCTCATCTGGTGGTGGTTGAAGGAGGCGATACTTTGGGTTGTGGCTATGGTGGAAAGAGACAGGAAAGGGGGTTTGGAATGGTGTCTGATCATTGATGTGTAGGGTGGTGGAGGGGAGAGATTTGGAACTTTCAGAGGTGTTGATGGAGGAGAAAAACAGAAAACGACATAATGGGCAATAAAGAAGAAAACAACAAAATGGGCAACATTGTAATTTCATAAGGTCACCGATCTTTCATTTTAAGACTATATAAATTTATTATTATCAATCATTTCAATCCAAAATTGATAACGAAAATTTAATTTACATAAAACTATATAGCTAGTAGATTTTATTTAAAAAATCTATTTAAAAAAATACTGGTGTAACAAGTAGATTTTATGTTAAATAAGAAATTTAATAAAAATATGAAAAAATAAATAAATAAATAGAGTTTATGTTAATTAAGAGATATAATAAAATAATGAAAATAAAAAAATAAATAGATTTTGTAAAATTGATTTAAACTTAAATAAAATTAGGTGTTAGTACCCAAATGTGTTACATTGATAAACTTAAAAAAAATGCAAGGGTATTTTAGTCATTAATTAACTAATTTTGGTGTTAGTACCCAAAGGTGTTACAAAACTGAAACCATAGAACTTAAACCTGTTAAAAAAAGAAGTTAGTACCCAAAGGCGAAATTATGTATAAACCACAGGACCCACTTACTGTCAATGTTTATCAATCTATAATATCTACTCATACTCAACTACTTTCAAACTCAATATAAAGAAAATTACATAAGAACGTTAGGTGAGCGGGCAATAAGCTAAGCTGCAACTCCTTTTTGAATAGCAAACCTAATCCTACCGAAAACAAAACCCTAGTTCTTGGACGTCGAGAAATTGTTATGCACGGCCTTTGACACTCTGTCTTGGAAACCGACAGCTTTAGGAGCAAATGAAACAATAGTATCAACGATAAAGGGAATGGAGACATATTGATTCTCAACACAAGCTTTTTCATGTTTAGCAAATTTCTCTGATTCTGCCTTCAACACAACCTGACCAGCCATGTAACGATTTTCCCAGTTACCAACAGGGGATACATAAGAATGAAAATCTCATGTAACATAAGATTGAGTTCATCTATTTGTGATTCAATGCTCTTGAGTTGGAGTTGGTAGAAGATAGTTGTAGTGAAGTTTGTATAATTTCCTTTTGCTGGCCAAAAAGAAAAACAAGAGTAACATTTTAATACTTGTAATAACGAATAGAGTTTACGTCTAAGCTCTAAAGAAGTCCAGATGGTAGACTGCTATCCAATTATCCATTGACAAGGTTGTATTTCGTGGTCTATAATATTTTGATTGTCACGATAACTTTTTATATAATATCTATAAAACAAGAAGTTGACCAAACTTGAGATTCAAACTTCATCCATAGACAATTGCTCATACATGAGTTAGAAAGGGGGACCTAAGTCCTAATTTTTTAACTTTTACCTAAGATAAGCTTAAATTGTTGGGACATTACAAGAGAATGACACTTGGTCCAATATAAGGTGAAGCAGCTTGCTAATTGACAGGCCCTCAGAAGTGGATAGACTCTAGCTGGGCTGTGGGCCCACCGACTTGCATGACATTTGCCTGCCCAAACTTATATGAGTAAACCCACTTATTGCTTTCTCCCTATGTTGTTTCAGAAAAGCTGTATTGTATTTGTCCATTAGTAGAGCCATAGTCTTTTATGTACATATTATCGTAATAAAATCTAATAGATACAACATCAATAAAAATATATAAAAAACTTATTAAAATAAGTAATGTAATATAAAGCTAACTTTTATTTTTTTTTTTATTGTTAAAAGTAGTCAGGTAGATGTTTTTTAAAGTTATAGAAAATTTTAGAAAGATAATGAATTTGTATGAATGGTTTTATTCACGGGAATCGTATAGCCTCTTCACGCCCATCTCTTTTGACAGCTTTGCCATTCCTGCCCATTTCCCAATTGACTTGGCCTTATCGTAATTAGATGACCGAATATATATTATTATATATATATAATAAATAATAATAATTCGTAAGACATAACTAAAACTAATGGTTAAATTATTGTAAAAATGAGTCTTTAACATACAAAATACTTTTAACATGAAAAGTGAAGGTGAGAATTTTTTTTTGAATTTTTTATCCATCTTATTAAACACGTATTTTAGTCTCAGAATAAAAAAAAATCGTTTGTATATGAATTTTTTTAAGACATTATAATTGAAGATAATCTCCTAAAAGCTCTTAAATGAAAAACTATCTAAATTAACTTTTCTAAATAGCTGAATCTTTTTATAAACCAAGCTAATCAAATACTTTTTATTTAATTGTGTTGCTATTATGCTTTTATTTGTTTGACATTCTGTATGTTCTAGCTACAAGTATAACTAATTTGTGGACCGTCTCAACTCTCAATGCCACCAAAAACTTCACTTTCCAGCCCTAAATTAAAACTTCAGCTACGTCACGATAAATATTTTAAATCTATTTTCTATGTAGTTGTTTGAAAATTAACATATTTTTTTCGGATACAAATTTACTTTTTGTTTGTGATGTTTGAATATGATGTGTTTCACATTCACTATTTTAATTCAGGTTTCTTAAAAAAATCAACGATCGAACATGGTATACCAGTATACCACCACCCTCTCCCACCGTTTTTTAACAAATGTTTTTAAAAACATATACACAATGTACCTAGACAGAGCACATATATATCTGAAGAAAATAATTTACTAACTCATACGTCAAAAACACTTTTGAGTGAGAGCATTCTTTATCCGGTTCTCAATTTCAATTTCATCCCTATAATTTTAGTAAAAAAATTAAGGTTTTTTATTTATTTATTTTTATCTAAGCATTTCATCTCGTTCCTCAAAGTGCATATGAAGGATTCACTTCCTAGTTCCTGTATGAGTGTATTCAGGACTTATTATTTATTGCTCACCTCTTCTATTTTGTTCATCTTTTAAGTAAGAGAAAAAGAAAAAAATAATATAAAATATAATTTTAATTGAATAGAGATAGGGATAGGGAACGTGATTCAGGAGATTTTCAAAATATAAAGCATAATTCTAAGATGAAGTTGATTTAGAGCTAAACTATAAGGATGAAGATGGTAACATGTAGGTTTTAGAATTTGTAATGGCTTGAATATCTCTTTATGATGTGTTTTTTTGATTTTTTCATTGTCTATAGGCAAAGTGGGTTTTGGAGGTTTTTTAATCCTCTTTATTAAAACTTTGTAAAATAACTGAAATTATTTTAGACTTTTAATCATAACTTTTAAGTGGGCTGATGACACTTTGTAAAATAATTGAAATTATTTTAGACTTTTAATCACAACTTTTAAGTGGGCTGATGACAAATATAAACCCACTCTGTCTAGTAAATCTCCCGACCCAAATATTTTGATTTACTACAAGCGGACCATGAGCCCATCTGCCCATGGGCCACGACAAAGTTGGCATTTGGGCCATTTGGCAACACAAACGAGACGGGGTTTGTCCGTTTTATACAAAATTTAAGGTCTAGTACAGAAAGACCAATTTAAACATTGACAAAAGTATTTGATTGTTAAGTATATAATTCTAGTTATTTGACAAGTGGCATTCTTAAGGCCACGAATTATATTTAAGAGAAAATAACGGTAGAGATTTGCTGGGTTTGCAGAAAAAAACCAACTCGAGGCATTGCTTGGCTAGTGGAATCTAGGTGGCATAAAAATAAAAAAACTGGAATGGACGGTGGTGGGTGAGAATTATGTGTAATCATCTTCTCCAACTCTATTGTTTTAATTTTTAAAACCCTTAACATAAAAATACACAAGTTAATGCAAAATAATTAGCAGTTGGAACACACAACTATTCAGTTATTTTTTAACAAAAATAAATGCCATCCTCAATACTATTCTACATTCTTACCAATATAAATACTTCCTATAGTTTTCCACTCTTCTCACCATCGAGCACATCAATCTTTGTTTTACACACACTCTCACACACATTATGGGCAAAGACATTGAAGTAGCAAGCCATGAATACGGTGCAAAAGACTACCAAGACCCCCCACCAGCTGACCTCATTGACCCAGAGGAGCTCACCAAATGGTCCTTTTACCGAGCCATCATTGCCGAGTTCATCGCCACCCTCTTGTTCCTTTACATCACCGTCTTGACCGTCATCGGCTACAAGTCCCAAACCGACCCCGACCACAGCACTGACCAGTGCGGTGGCGTCGGCATTCTCGGCATCGCTTGGGCCTTCGGTGGCATGATCTTTGTTCTCGTTTACTGCACTGCTGGTATCTCTGGTGGACACATTAACCCTGCGGTCACATTCGGGCTGTTTTTGGCAAGGAAGGTGACCCTCCCAAGGGCGGTTATGTATATGGTGGCTCAATGCTTGGGTGCGGTCTGTGGTTGTGGTCTGGTGAAAGCTTTCCAAAAGTCTTACTACACCAATTATGGCGGTGGTGCCAATGAGCTTGCAGATGGGTACAACAAAGGCACCGGTTTGGGTGCGGAAATCATTGGCACATTCGTCCTAGTCTACACCGTCTTCTCAGCCACTGACCCAAAGAGAAACGCACGTGACTCTCATGTCCCCGTAAGTATATACTTACTCTGCTGCATATATTCCAAATGCATGTATCCTCTTGTTGTTTTAAGTTTTAACATATATATAATTGTTTGGATTAAAGGTGTTGGCACCTCTCCCTATCGGATTCGCCGTATTCATGGTTCACTTGGCCACCATCCCAATCACCGGTACTGGAATCAACCCTGCCCGTAGTTTTGGGGCCGCAGTTATCTACGGAAAAGAAAAGGCATGGGATGATCAAGTGAGTTGTATTTATAGTATGCCTTTAATGTCATGTTTTGCACCATTAATTTTACCCTACGCTACATGTTCATATAAACTGATTATGTGAATTGGATTTGATATGTGCAGTGGATCTTCTGGGTGGGACCAATGATCGGAGCGGCCATAGCGGCTATCTACCACCAGTTCGTACTGAGGGCAGGCTCGGTTAAAGCTCTTGGATCGTCCAGGAGCAACGCTTAAGCTCCTTGTACTTTATTGAATCATTGTCGTTTGGAAAAAAAATGTACAAAATTGTGTGTTTGTGTGGCCTTTAGTGCACTTGGTTTTTGGACGTGCTCAAAGGTTTTTGATTTTTCAAGTCCCTTCAATATTTTTGAATTTCAATTCTGTTTCTGTTGTTGGTGTAATTGGTAAATGGGTGCTTTTTCAACCCAAGTGGTAACACTGAATAAACTATAATAATCTTTTTGATCAACTCAAAGTGGTAAGGTTGGATAAACTATAATAATCTTTTTGATATTTGCGTTTGACCATTTAATTTATAGTTATACTTTTTGTAATCTACGTCCTTGAGTTTAAAGATCAATGGAAATATGGATCATATATGATTTGTTCAATAATCAATGGAAATATGGACCGTATATGATTTGTACAATGAATAAATGATATAACCGACTAACCGTGTCCCTTATATGTGTATAATCAAATACTAGCGGTAAGACCCGTGTGTAAACACGGGTCGTTTCTTAGAAAACCATGCATAACACATATTAACAGAACATATAGATATGTGTATAGATATTGTACAAAAACGTGTTATCTATTATAGCTAAAAGACAACTATAAGTAAATATAAAAGATATTCAACAAAGTTAATAAACGTGTTACCCGGGATTGCTTCCCAGGCTCCGGAAACTTAGTTATATTAATTAGTATTTGTTATTAATACGACCACATTACATCAACCATCTCATTCGATTCAACAACAATGTCCTCAAATCACCGGATTGGATCATGAACCCATATTAGAGGTTGTTAGGCAGGGGCGGACCCACCACCATTCCAAGGTGGGCGGGCGCACCCCCGAGGAAAAAAATTTTTTTTGTAAATTTCCAACGAAAATCCCGTCCGCACCCCTTGGATTTTTTCGTCCGCACCCCTTGGAATTTTTCGGGCGCACCCCTTGGAATTTTTCGTCCGCACACCATAGGTAGAAAATATTATGGATTAATATTATACATTTTTTTAGAGATAGTTTGGTTTTTTTTATAAAAATACTACCTATTTTAATACATTATATACACTAGTCCATTACCCAATTACCCAAACCAAATTCTGCCCTCCAGCCCATTAGCCGAGTAGCCCACTGCCCCCTAACATAAATCTGCAGCCCATGTCCATTACCCAAATAAGTTAAATAAAAAAATTGAACTTTAGCCCATATATGATATATAGTAATTAGTTGCACCCCTTCAATTCCCATCATCATCCCGCCCAGCGATCTTTTCCTCCTGCCCAGCGCCAGCGACATCATCAACAGCAACAACCCAGGTCGATCACAGCCGGAAAGTGACCGGAATCCGCCCAAAACTGACCGGTGATCTTCAAAGGTAAGTTTTGTTCTTTTTTTTTTTTATGATTTTACTTGATATTAAGGTAGAAAGGGGTAATAAAATTCTTAAATAGGTTTGAAAAATCTTGTGTTTAGTCGTTGCTTTACTGCTTTAGATGATTTTTATAATGATTATGTTATTTAGATGATTTTTAGGGGTTATTAAACAATTTTAGGGCTTGATTTCTTGAATGGTTGAAAGTTAAAATTAAACAAAAAGGCTATGGAATGATGAACTTATGGTCATGGATCAATTTATTGTGATAGGATTATAGGAACCATGAGTAGAGACTTTATGGCACGATTTGTCAAGAGGAAAGTGGATACATCTTCGGAACTAATTGATTTGGATACTCTTCCTTCGGATCCGTATGATCGCAAGCCGATAGAATCATATAACGTGAATCAACGGGATGAGATTAGAAGGGCATATATACTAAGAGGACCGTATCAACCAAGAGGTATCGAATTCCCACAAACAACGTTTCAAGGTGACGAGTTAAGAAAATTTAAGGAAGAATGGTATGACAAACATGAGTATAAGGGATGGTTAGAGTATAGCTCAAAATCGGATCGCGTGTTTTGCTTATGTTGCTATTTGTTTAGGAGCCACTTCGGAGATGGTAGAGACACATTTGTGAGCGGTGGGTATAACAATTGGAAAAAGGTACATGCATCACTTAAAAAACATGTTGGTTTAGTTAATAGTCTACACAACAAATGTTTCCAAAAGAGTGCCGATTTAGTTAACGAAAATCAAGCGGTACACACACAATGGGACAATAGAACCTCTAAGGAGAAACGTGAATACCGACTTAGACTTAGTGCTTCTACTTTGCTTGGGAAAAGGTTGTTGAATGGCGGATTGGCGTTTCGTGGACATGATGAATCAAAAGATTCATTAAATAAAGGGAATTTCTTAGAGCTTTTAGAACTCATGGGTGAAATGAATGAAGAGCTTGCTAAAGTTATCTTAGAGAATGCACCCGCGAATAACCAAATGACAAGTCCTAAAATTCAAGCGGACATCAAACATTGTTATGTTCAAGAGGTAATTAAACAAATTTTAGAAGAACTTGGTGATGATGTTTTTTCTTTATTAGTAGATGAATCATGTGATGTATCAAAAAAGGAACAAATGGCGGTTGTTATTCGTTTTGTTGATAAAGTTGGGATTGTTAAGGAGCGTTTTATTGGGCTTGTTCATGTCAAAGAGACAAGCGCAATAACACTCAAAACGGCTATTGATGATATATTGGCACGTTATGGGTTAAGTTTGAAAAGGATTAGAGGCCAAGGCTATGACGGGGCAAGTAACATGTCGGGCGAGTTTAACGGCCTAAGGGCTCTAATCTTAAAGGAAAATGTTTCGGCCTTTTATATTCATTGCTTTGCACACCAACTTCAACTAGTTGTTGTGGCGGTGGCGCACAAACACACACCAATTTGGAGAGTTTTTGAAACGATAACATGTTTGACAAATGCCGTTTGGGCATCTTCTAAACGACAAGATATGCTTCGTGAAAGCCAAAGAAGACAATTGGAAAAAATGGAAGACGTACTTTGTACCGGAAGTGGGTTGAACCAAGAAATGACACTTTCAAGGCCCGGGGATACACGTTGGAATTCCCATTACAAGACACTTTCCCGTTTAATTTCTTTATATCCAAACATTATGGAAGTTCTTGGATGGTTAGTAGAAACGGGTCAAACTCTTCCTTGTAGTAGACAAGCGGACGGACTTCTAGAGGATATGAAAAAATACGACTTTGTATTTTACATACACTTGATGGAGCATATTCTAAACATCACACATACGTTGTCCCAATGTCTTCAAAGAAAGGAGCAAGATTTGATGAATGCGGTTAAGTTGGTTTCTTCCACCAAAAACCAACTTGAAAAGTTTAGGTTGGAAGGTTTTAATGAGTTCTTGGAGAAGGTTAACTCCTTTTGTGACATGTATGAACTTGAGGTGAAAAAATTGGATGATGAATACGTTAACCCAAGGTGGCCAAGAAGAAAGACGAACATCACAAATCGGCATTATTACGAGTATGATTGCTTCAATGCGGTTCTTGATTTGCAAATACAAGAATTTGGGAACCGTTTTAATGAGGTAACATCGGAACTACTTGTTTGTATGAGTTGTTTAAGTCCTTGTGATAATTTTAGTGCATTTGACATTCCAAATATACTAAAGTTAGCCGAGAAGTATCCATATGATTTCAATGAAGAGGACAAACGAAGGCTTCCGGTTCAACTCGGAAACTACTTTGATTTTGTGAAAAAAGATAAACAATTCGCCAACTTGGATGGTTTGTCAAGTCTTGTAAGGTTAATGGTTTCAACAAATATTCACGTTACTTTTACATTGGTATATCGCTTATTGAAGCTTGTTCTCGTATTACCCGTCGCAACCGCAACCGTTGAAAGATGTTTTTCGGCAATGAAGAATGTGAAGACCGACTTGCGTAATCGGATTGGGGATGAGAATTTAAGTGATAGTTGTGTATGCTATATAGAGAAAGACTTGCTTAAGAAAGTAGCTTTAGATGATGTTTTGGATAGATTTCAAAAAATGAAAACCCGTAGGGCGACGTTTTAATTATGTTTGTACAAAGTTTGACGTGTTTGCGAAATATATAAATTTAGTTTGATATTCTTTTGTCTTGCATGACCCGACCCGACCCGATACAACCGATTTTTTTACTTATGTACTTAGGGGCCTAAAATTTTTAAAAATGTTCCGCACCCCCATGAAAAAATTCCTGGGTCCGCCACTGTTGTTAGGATCTGAGTTTCTTTTTGATTGTGTTTTTCTATAAGAATTAAGAAGATGAACAAGTAATGCAGCGGAATTAAAATGGAAATAAACTTTGCACAAATCAAACAGGGGAAATGCTTTCAATACACATTTTAAAATAGAACCGGATGATTGAATTTATTTCAAGATTCAAGTATTTCTTCAATAATCCGTTTAACCCTTACTTTCACAAGGTAATCCACTGCTTCTTTATCTGCTGCTGTTATTTTATCCATCTCATTTTGATTCCTTCTTTGGTAAAGGATGGCAGCAGGTGGAGCAGTGGATCTCCTGAATTGTTGCTTTTGTGGCTCAGCTGAAACCACCGCTTCAGGATAATCAGGCTTTTGTGGAATATTAGGATTTTTCTTCCTTAGTTCTTCCAGCCTTTTGTAAGATGCAAACACTTTATCCTCTTTCCATCTTGTCACTTGATTCTTTGAACCAAAAGCAGCTGTAATCAGCTCTTCTTTCATCCTCTTCAGCTGCAGAGTCCTTTCTGGTACATTTTTCTTAAACTTTGCCCAGATAGGAGGAGTCTGCTTCACCTTGTTTTTGATCATATCTTGAATTCTGGCTGCTTCACTTTCAAGCTCACTAATGGTCCATTCTTTGTACAAGTACCTTTCTCCTTTATACGTTTTGTAAGCGATGATGTTATCAAGATAATCTTTTCTCAAGGTTTCATCTGCTCTTTCTGATAGTTGCTGACAAAGTTTTGTTTGCAAACTGCTCCAATGTTCTGACTTGAATTAGCAGGTATTGATAGAATCTTTGTATTTCCTTATCAGATTTACCATGTGAATTCCGTTTAGAGATATCCTCTGCTTGTTGAGCTTTTAACCTCATATATTCTTCAATGTTGTTTGGCCTAGGATATCCTTCAAGAGATGGCAAACTCCTTTTAGCAGGGTCATCTTTAGTGTAGAAGGAGTTAATCTCCTCTCTAACTGCTATAAGCTCTAAAGGGTACTGAGCACTTGCAGGAGTGATGGCAGTGTTTGGTTTTTGAACTTGAGCTGAAGAAAGAGGAACATGGTTTGGAAAAGGTACAACTGGCAGTAATTGTGTGGATGTTTGTGGTGGTGAAGTGTCATCATCTAGGACAACAATGGTTACCCTTCTCCTTTTGGGTTCAGGAGAGGTTGGTGGTGTTTTGATGGATTGAGTGGTAGTGATTTGAGTGGAAGGTTGCTGACTAACAGTTGTTGGAACAACTAGTGTTTCAACCACTGTTGTCATTACAACAGATGATGTGTCATCTAAAGTCTTCTGCTTTTTAGCAGGAGATGATGATGATGATGAAGTTGTTTTTGGCGGTGAGGTGATTTTTGGTGGTGATGATGTTTTTGGTGAGGCAGTGGTTAAAGTGGGAGCAGTAGTTGTTGGAACAACTGGTGTTTCAACCACTCTTGTCATTACAACAGATGATGTGTCATCTGAAGTCTTCTGCTTTTTAGCAGGAGATGGTGGTGGTGATGAAGTTGTTTTTGGTGGTGAGGTGATTTTTGGTGGTGATGATGTTTTTGGTGAGGCAGTGGTTGAACTGGGAGCAATAGTTGTGGTGTGTGTTGAAGTGGTGGCAGTTGTTTGGGTAACAGTTGTTGAAACCACTGAAGTACCAACAGTTGTTGATACAACAGGAGTTTTAACATCTGTTGGTTTGGGAGATTGATGTCTAGTGGGCTGCTTTCTTTTGACCTTAGGATTTTCTTCATCCTTTGGTTCTGAAATACCCGGCTCATTCATTTCCATAAAAACTCTCTTCTCCTGTTCAAACCTTGCTTGTCCTTTGCCTCCATATCCCTTTTTACCCTTCCTTTTGCATCAACAATGGCATTTGTGGTTACATCAATCTTTTTGGAACCATCTGGCAAAGGGATGTCTGCAAGCATACTTGAATTGTCTGATGCAATGTACAATCCATCTTCATATCCCTTCTTTGTCAACTGCTTCATTTTCTCCCCCTTTTTGGCATCAGCTGGTGGTGGGTTGTCCACAAATATGATAGAGGGATGAGCAGTGCCAGTGGTGTTTAGTAAATGGGCCTTGATTGCCTTGATATCTGCCTGGGTGTCTTTAAACCTTGCTTCCATGAGATTTCTGATCTTTTTGTCACACCCCGATATTTTCACGTATTACCGGTGGGCCCGGTGGGGAGTATCGTGACGTAGTTGATATCATCATAGTCAAACAACACAAATTATAAATGCACAGCGGAAGCAAAAAGATAGATTCATTTCAACCAAATAGATTGTAATATTAAGTATCACAAAGTGGCTGAAACAGATCCACAGACGGATCAAAATAAAGAGGAAACTTGTTCAACAGACTCATTGCATCCAAGCTTGCGAGACTCTTATTGATGCTAAGGAGAGGCCAGCCTATTACGAGTAGTACCTGCACTTAACCTTTTTGGGAAAATACGTCAGTTTGCACTGGTAAATACAATTTAACTGACTCATTTTGAAAAGGTTTAAAATTGATTTGAATGCACATGGCACAAAAGATTTTTATAACTTGGGATAATTATTTGTAAATAATCTTGTAAAAGAATTACATGTTTCTTATGCGTTCAGTAGCCCGGGTTTACACCGGGTTAAAGATCAATAGACACACCACTTGATATAGTCCTGCAGCGGTTAATCCCGAAACCGGCGGTTATACCTTATTAATTATTTATGCACTAACGGGTGTACGCCTACACCCGCGTGCTTAGGTCGTGGCCATTTCTTAAAATGATGCCAAGGATATCCGGGACATGGTCATTAACCCCCCAAAGGCTTTAAGTAAACAAAACAATTTAAACAGGTCATTTCAATGATTTAACCTTCATTTGATTAAAGATTCAATGCCCGACCAAACGGTATTCTATATACCGTACCCCAAGCCCGTATAGGGAAAATAAGTTAAAAGTATTTACCTTTGCAAGTAATAATCACAATAAGCAAGTGCACGTAGCTTTTACCAGGTCTCCTATTCTGGAACGAAGGTTTATAATAACCTATTAGATTCCTAACGGGTCTTTAATTTAGCCTAAGCTTAGACCGGTTAGTTTTAAAGATAGATACGGTTTAAACGCATGATTAAGCGAAGACCGGAATAGAATGTGATTTAGACCCGAAAAGTTTAGAGACTTGTATAATATGGGTAAACTAAACACATTCTGGATTTTGAGACAAAAATGATATGGTTTGACCCGTTTCGGCTAATATATGCAAACTAGTTACATAAGCCGATCCGAACGCGAAAAGTGCGTAACGAGTAACCGAAAGAATCATATACAAGTTTACTAAGTTAATATACCTTAAATATGTTGTGATATCAATAAGATATCTTCTATTATGCCCAAAATGGTTTTAAACTCAAACTATGCCCCGTAAGGGCATTTTGGTCATTTAAAAGGTTATAAAAGAGTTTAAATAGTAATCTGAGTTACAGGTCTGATTTAATCAGTAAATATACTTAATTAAATAAGTTATAACAGTAGGGTATCATATATATGTGAAATTTATTAATTATAACCATACTATGCACCGTAGGGGCATTTTGGTAATTTCACATAAGCCTAAAAGGTCAAAAATGAAAATCTGAGTTTAAAACTTTTCCTCACTGATGAAATATAAAAATTTACTGAATATATCAGTAGGCACCAAACCTTATATGTTTAAAATAGTTTTAATACATATTATGTGTTAAAAACGCTTAAAAAGGCGATTTGGAGCCATTTCCGGGTTTTCAAAGGAAAGCTGATATTTTTATTATTTCAGAAGGCTCAAAATAATTTATTTATCATATTAGATCAGTAGAAAAAGGTTTGGTATCAAAAGGATTTGTAAAACTCATTTTATAGCCCAAAAGGACAAAACCGACAATAACCGAAATAAACTTAGAACTCTAAGTTATGCTCAGCCTAAAAATAATTAAAAATCTCCAAAAATCCCAAAATATTATATTATGTCAGTGGGTAAAAAGTTTGGTATCAAAAATTGGGTTTAGATAGGCTATATGCTAATTATGTCATTTAATTACTAAAAAGCTTTCTAATTACGCTAATGAGCATATCTCTTAATCTAGACCTCAAACTGATGTCAAATTTTAGGTGCAACCTTATAAATCAGTAACTAAGGTGTCTACTCTTTTACATTTTCAAAAATCACATTTTAAGGTCATTTGGGCATAATGGTCAACATATAAGCATTTAACGGAAACATGCATGCGAATCGGATAACTAGTGAATCAAGTTGTATAATCTCAGAGGGTTATACTAACATGAAACCTAGTCCTAAATGAGCTCTAAGGCACATCTAAACTATGCTAGAACGGGTCAGAAATGAAAGTCAAAGCAAAAGTCAAACTATGCGACTTTCGGTCCCAAACCGAACCTAAACTGAAAATTGTCGGGGTGAACATGTTTAGACATGTTCTTACATTAATTACCAAGTTATATTAATGATAAAACAGGTTGCATGGCTTCTACATTGTTAATTATGCATTATTTTGAAAATAAGCTTTCTGTTGACTTTTTAAAGTTAACTTGACCCGACAATTGACATAGTTAGTGTGGGAATCAGAGAGTACACTTTTAAGGGTTTATTACCCACATAATTGCCCACTCATAGGTATTTTTAATTCGACATTTGACTGAATAAATTAAGAGTAATCTCGAAGTCAAACCTTAATTACGACGGTTTGACTTTTAGCTAATTAACTAAGCTAAACTGACTTAGGAAGGGTTAAGGATACTTACAAGAGTCCTAGTTACGACTAGAGATCACTAGGAAGCTTGCTTGATGACCAGAGAGCTCCAGAAGTACACTTGTGAATGTTTGCAAATGATGTGAACAAAGTGTTGCACACAAGAGCTCCTTATATATTGAATTTGATCATCTAGGATCATGCCAAGGAAGTCTACACATGATTCCAGATCAAGACAAGTGCCCCCTATGCATGAAAAACCATTGGGCAGCCCCTGGTATGCAAATCAAGAGAGTTAAGTCGGTTAACAGACCTGCAACTGGCATCTGCAAGTTTTCTGTCGCTGGGCTTCTCTCGCGGGCCACGTAAACCCTTAAGGGTTTCTTACGCGGGCCGCCTGGCCTCCCATAACCAGCCAAGCAAGTTTTACTTAATTACATTTCAGCCCCTGGTCCTTTGTAATGTTGTTTTAAGCTCCCATTTTGCATTTTCAGCCTTCTAACCTTACTTTTAAGGGCTCCATGACATGTTTAAACATTGCCAAGTCCTTAGTTAACTTTGTGATCACCCGAAAAGTCATAAATTCCAACGTTGACGCTTTTAACCCCTCGCATACGAATTTCATCATAACTTTCTCATACGATAACGAAACTTTATGAAATTTTTATCACATACTCTAGTGAGCATAATTTACCGTTACAAAGCTCCGAGTTTGCTAATAGGTCACTCAGAGGTATACTTTAAACATGTTGACACATTTAACCCCTGTAGTTTGTAATTTATCACTTTCTTTCATATTTAGCTTCGTATGATCAATGATTTATTCGTTTAAGGGTATGAACATTGTATAGGGCTATCGTATGATATATTTATCCATTGTTAACACTTTGAACCCTTATTGTCACACCCCAACCGATGGCGGAATCATCGGGGCATGGCACTAAGCGAAACAGATTGTCCAGAAGTTTCCACAACAATTATTAATACTATTCAGTTAAATGATACGTCCCATACCGTATCCCAAATAATACAATATATTATTACAGATAACAACTAGGAAAATATTCTGTTCCGACAACTCAGATTCAAATTAATAACATAAATATTGTTCAAATGCTCCTAAAGACCCAGCCTGACAAGATCTACAGACAACTATGCTCTAGTCGCTCATTCTTGACAGACAACTATTTGTTGGGGGCCTCTAGAGCTTTATTCTAGCCTCGCTTTCCTAGCAAGCAAACATCTTAAACACCTGTCACATACGTTAAAATAAAGTCAATATATATAATGTAAAGGTGAGCATACAAGTTTAATAATAGCATATAGAGTTCGAAATAGTTTACGCATAACCAACACGTACACAGAGGAAAACGAAGCATGTTAATTATCGACATGGATCTATCGATACCAATGACTGCGGGTTGACTGTCCGAGACAGTTCGCAATACATGATTACCACCGTAATCCATGCAAGTAATTGTCCTTAACAACCCCCGTGTGAACGGGTGCTGAGTCCAAACTGTAGTACTACATCGTTAAGGCAGGTAGACAGCATTCCACGTGTCAACACAATCAACAAGCATTCATTTAGTCACGTAATACATGCGAATCGGTTAGCGTTCAAATAATTGAGTAGTGTGTTCGATTGTGATTTCGATAAGTAACGTATGTAACACCCAAAAGTGCTAAAAGCAAAAAGGGATCGAGTATACTCACAACGATTGGTTGATGGATTGAAGGGAGCGCTTGAGAGTAGGGTTAGCCTGAACAGTTCGATAGCATAACGATGAATACACGTATAATGGAAACAAGTGATTGTGGGTCGAACAGCCTGGTCGATCGGACAGTTGGTTCGATCGAACGGGTTGTTCGTTCAGCTAGACAATCCGTTCGGAAAGTCTGTTCGATCGGCCAGTAGGCTCGATCGGCTGGACTGTTCGAGTGGATTGTTTCTTCCTTGCGTAGGATGTGTTTGTGTATGATGGTTTGACCTTTTGAGGTTTTCGTTGTAGTATTTGAGAACACTAAAGTGTTCTTACCTTTCAGGTCGATCGATCGAACGGTCTGTTCGATCGACCGGCTTAACCGATCGGTTAGGAACTTCAGAAGTAGTCCTCAGCAGGATGTCACTCGATCGAATAGCATGCTCGATCGGGTGGCATTCCATACTACGAACGAGTTGTAAAATCGATTAAGTGTTGAAGCATAGTATCTCATGATCCGAGGAGTAATGTTATCGAACAGCTCGTTCGATCGAACATCACCTCGTTCAATACTATACTTCATGAAATTGTCAAAGTGTGGGGCCACCTGCTAGCCGATCGGCTGGCCTGGTCGATCGACTGACGTGTTCGATCGGTTGGGTTGTCCGTTCGGACAGCCTAACCGTTCGGCCAGCATCCTGACCTGGTCGGCCTGTTCGTCTAACACTTGGCTGTTCTGATTATTTAACGCTATATTGAGGTAGTTTGACAACAAGCTGAACCATGGAGCTTTCGTCCTTACTTGTTCCCCTGCTCGGACAGGAATCACCCAAGCCCAGCCGGTGAACTGTTCGGAACGGTTAGCTCAACGTTTACCCGAAATCGGTGAACTTCGTTGATAGAATCTGAATCTTGAACCACTTATCCACTAGAATGTTTGGTGAGTTGACTAAAGCTCCGTTTCTACTGGTTTGAAGGCATTGAGTGTAAAAGAGTTGAAAGAAAGTTGGAAATCCTCCTTTCAATCCTTTACATCATGTAAATGTTTAGATCCGTGATAGATCTTAGCTTGTTTATTTGGAAATCGGTTAGATCCGAGCTATTCATGGTAGATTAAGGCCAAAACATGATGTTCTTGAAGAACACCATGATGACATCCTCCTAGAATGCTTAGATCTTGATGATTTCACGGTTAGAAATCAAGATTTGAAAGATAGAAAGGTGTAGGAGCATGTTTTGATCAAGAAAGTACAAGATTTAGGATGAAAACTTACCGGAATCGGAAGAAATCTGAGAAAAGGTGAGGAGCACGAGCTGGTCGGTCAGAGAGTTTCCAAAAGTGGATAGAATGACAATGACAACCCTATTTATAGGCTCCAAAAGAGGAAAGGGCTGGCCGATCGGACAACCTGCTCGATCAACAACCTGGTTCGAGTGTTTAGCGCGACGATTTCTAATATTTCGATTTCAATGGATGACGATACGAATGCGATGGGGTTTCCTATTCAAATTACTTTTAATCCCAACCACTATATCTAGCATACAATCATCTATATTCCATATTCGATTTCGATTTCAATTGCATTAGGTTCGAGTTTCGAGTTTCGATTCGAGTTTCGATTGATTCGATTGAATACCACACAAAACATAAAGTAAGCACGCACAGGTAACACATAAGGCACACACACAAGTAATATAACACCAAATTTGCATAGTTCGAGTTTCGAGTTCGATTGATGATTCGATTAGCTGGATTATTGATTGATTAACTTTATCGCTTTGTTACTTCCTACTATTAACAGTCGTAAATCGTTTTAAGTCGATTAAACATTCGATTACTTAGATTAACAACACTTACTCCATATAATACAAGTAAAACATAGAATAGACTGATTTTAGTCAAAGAAGTCAAAGTTGACTTGGACTTTGACTTTGACTTTGACATTTGAAAACACGGGGTGTTACAGCCTCCCCTTGTTTAGGGAATTTGGTCCCGAAATTAGGCTCGAAGCTGCACAACACCGTGAATGACATTACCAATTTCTCGCTTCAGATCTTCATTTGAACAATTGCGGGTAGTTAGCCTTCATGTTGCTTTCGAGTTCCCAAGTAAACTCTGCGCCTCATTTGCCTTCCCATCGGACTTTCACGATAGGGATGCGCGAGCGTCTGAGTTGCTTGGTTTGGCGATCCATGATTTCGACTGGCTTTTCCACGAAGTGTTGCATTTCGTTGACCTAAAGATCGTCAAGAGGTACAATCAGATCATGATCAGCTAGGCATTTTAGGAGGTTTGACACATGGAAAGTCGGGTGGACGTTACTAAGTTCCTCCGGTAGTTCGAGTTTGTAGGCGACTTTGCCGATCCTTTCCAGAATCTTAAAAGGTCCAACATATCGAGGCGCTAGTTTCCCTTTCATTCCGAATCTGACCACACCCTTCCAAGGTGATACCTTTAGGAGTACGTAGTCGCCAACGTCAAATTCAAGGGGCTTGCGTCTTCTATCGGCGTAACTTTTCTGTCTATCCCTGGCTTTCGACAAGTTGTCTCGAATCTGGAGGATTTTGTCAGTCGTTTCTTGCAATAACTCGGGACCGGTTAATTGCGAGTGACCGATCTCGTGCCATACAATAGGCGAACGATATCTTCTTCCATATAAAGCCTCGAATGGTGCCATTTGTATGCTGGCATGATAGCTGTTGTTGTACGAGAATTCGACTAACGGTAGGTATTTGTTCCAACTACCACCGAAATCTATGACACACGCACGGAGCATGTCTTCAAGAGTACGGATCGTTCTTTCAGTCTGTCCGTTAGTTTGAGGATGGAATGCAGTACTCAGGTTAAGCGACGTACCAAGGGTCGCTTGAAACGTTTCCCACAATCGCGAAGTAAACCGAGCATTACGGTCTGAAATGATGTCACGAGGCGTACCATTATTACAAATGATCTCGTCGGTGTAGATTCGGGCTAGTCGTTCTACCT
Organism: Helianthus annuus; assembly: GCF_002127325.2. NCBI lineage: Eukaryota > Viridiplantae > Streptophyta > Magnoliopsida > Asterales > Asteraceae > Helianthus > Helianthus annuus. The sequence continues at coordinate 153,748,853 of NC_035446.2, read as the reverse complement.
TGTAGTCTTCCCATATTGGTAAAAAGTGGGCTGATTTGGTCAGACGATCAACTATAACCCAAATGCTGTCGTGACCTGATGGCGTGGGCGGAAGTTTGGTTATGAAATCCATAGCTATACTCTCCCACTTCCATATGGGGATTGGAGGTTGCTCGAGTAAGCCAGAAGGTCGTTGATGTTCAGCCTTAACTCTCGCACAAGTCAGGCAACTTCCAACATAGAGGGCGATATCCCATTTCATACCCGGCCACCAGTACTTGTAACGAAGATCCTGGTACATTTTATCGGCACCGGGATGAATGGAGTATCGGGATTTGTGGGCTTCGTTCATTATAATCTTTCGCAAATCGGTCCGCTTAGGGATCCAAATTCGGTCTAGATAATAGAAAATCCCATCTGCTTTGCTTACAAGCTAAGCTCCATCATAATAGATTCTCTCCTTCTTCAAGGTGCGTTCATTAAAACAAGCGTGCTGGGCTACGCAGATGAGAGCTTCAAGGTTGTGCTGGGCTTGGGTATTACGAATACTGAGCAAATAACTCCGTCTGCTAAGCGCGTCGGCTACAACATTTGCCTTGCCTGGGTGATAACGAATCTCACAGTCGTAATCGCTAAGAAGTTCTACCCATTGGCGTTGACGCATGTTAAGTTCTTTCTGATTAAAGATGTGTTGTAAACTCCTATGATTGGTGAAGATCGTACACTTGGTACCATACAGGTAGTGTCGCCAAATCTTCAATGCAAAAACAATTGTGCCTAGCTCGAGATCATGGGTTGTATAGTTCTTCTCGTGGATTTTGAGCTGTTGAGATGCGTAAGCTATGGCCTTGTCTCGTTGCATGAGAACACAGCCAAGACCAAGGTTGGAAGCATCACAGTAAACAATGAAATCGTTGTTTCCGTCCGGCAATGTGAGAACAGGAGCATTGCAGAGCTTGCGCTTAAGGGTTTGAAAAGCAGATTCTTATTCAGTTCCCCAAACAAAAGACCTGTCTTTATGGGTAAGAGCGGTAAGAGGCACAGCGATTTTAGAGAATCCTTCGATAAATCGTCGATAATAGCCTGCTAATCCAAGAAATGATCGGACATCAGACGGGTTCTTTGGCGTAATCCAGCTTTTGACTGCTTCAATCTTCGTGGGATCGACATGAATACCCTGACTATTCACGATGTGACCCAGAAACTGATCCTCCTCCAACCAGAATTCGCACTTGGAGAACTTGGCGTAGAGTTGGTTCCCCTGGAGTAACTCGAGAACCAAACGTAGATGTTGCGCGTGTTCGGCTTTCGACTTGGAATAAATCAAGACATCGTCGATGAACACGATGACGAAACGATCAAGATAAGGTTTACACACGCGATTCATCAGATCCATAAAAACCGCGGGCGCGTTGGTTAGACCAAAAGGCATAACAACGAACTCATAGTGGCCGTATCGAGTGCGAAAGGCTGTTTTGGGTATATCTTCCTCTTGTATACGCAACTGATGATAGCCCGAACGTAGATCGATCTTCGAGAAACACTTGGCACCTTGCAGTTGATCAAAAAAATCGTCGATTCGGGGTAGAGGATAACGGTTCTTGATGGTCAGCTTATTCAATTCCCGATAGTCTATGCACATCCTGAACGACCCATCCTTCTTTTTGACGAAAAGGACTGGCGCGCCCCAAGGAGAGGTGCTCGGGCGAATAAAGCCTTTTTCAAGTAACTCCTGGAGTTGGTTTGAGAGTTCCCTCATTTCGGATGGCGCAAGTCGATAAGGGGCTTTGGCAATAGGGTTAGCTCCAGGAATAAGGTCGATACGAAAGTCGACATCACGACTTGGCGGAAGTCCAGGAAGATCGTCAGGGAAAACCTGAGGAAATTCACGGACCATTGGAACGTCTTTGACTTCAACCTTCTTTTTCTTTTCCTTCTCCGCTACTACAATGTTGGCCAAGAAAGCGCTGTATTCCTTGCGGAGATACTTGCTAGCTTGGACGCATGACATGAGCTTGAGACCTTTCGAAGCTGTTTCACCGTACACACACAATAAATCACCATTCGCGAGCGAGAATCGAATAATCTTTTCAAAGCACACAACTTCAGCATGGTTTTCGCGTTGAAAGTCCATGCCTACTATGACGTCAAAACTTCCGAGTTGCATCGGAATGAGGTCGATTGGGAAGATGTGATTGTTGAGCTCGAGGGTACAATCACGAAGAACAGAGTTAACGGCGACGGTTCTTCCAGTAGCAACTTCAACTTCGAATGACGAGGGGAGATAAGAACGCTTACGACTAAGGAGCTTCTCGAATTCAAACGACACAAAGCAGTTATCGGCTCCAGTATCAAACAAACATGATGCATAAATACCATTCACAAGGAACATACCATTAACCACGTTGTTGTCAGCCTGGGCTTAATAGGCGTTGATGTTAAAGGTTCTGGCACGGGCTGCTTGCTGTTGCTGCTGAGGCTGCTGCTGTTGCTGCTGCTGCTGCTGGGGTTCTTGTTTCACAACCCGGTTCGGACACATGTTTGCAAAGTGGTTAGGGTCACCACATGCAAAGCAGACTCGAGCATTGAACACTGGTGCTTGAGCTGCAGGTTGGCCTTGAGGGGCTGGAAGTAGAGCTTGATGAGCGGCGGCTTGAACTGGGGCTTGACGAGGACCATAGCGACAATTCGCAGTGAAATGCCCATAGAGGTTGCAGTGGGCGCAGAAACGACAGGCGATTCCCACCGGATGATGGTATGAGCATGTCGGGCAGAGCGGGTGGGGATCTGTGTGAGCGCGCTTGGCTGGCGGCGCATTAATCACTGGAGCTTGTCGGTGGTGAGACTGCTGCTGAGCCTGTACGGCTTGCAGAGGGGCAGCAGTTGTTGTCACAGCATAGTTCTTGTTGCTGGAGTTGTTGTTGTTGTGCTTCTTCTTTCTTCTTGATGACTTGGAGGGTTGAGCAGTGGTGGTGTCGACGGTCGATGTGGCGATGGCTTGGTGCAGAGACTTGGTATGCTTATCCTAGAAACCTGACTTTACCCGCTTGTCATTGATCTCAGCGGTAAGTAGGTAGGTCTCCTCAATTGATGATGTCTTGGCGGCATGAACAAAGTCGACAACACAATCGGGTAGAGCTCGAATATACTTCTTGATGGCCATGTCTGGCGTCTTGACTTGATCGGGACAGATAATGCTAAGCTGCTTGAAGTGAGCAGTTAAAGCAGCGTTGTCTCCATCCTTCTGCTTGATGTTCCAAAACTCGTCCTCCAGCTTTTGCCGTTCATGGGGAGGGCAGAATTCGTCCATCATAATGGCCTTCAACTCTTCCCAAGTCAGCTCATAAGCTGCATCATTTCCGCGCTTGTTTCGTTCAGCCATCCACCAGTCTAGAGCTCGGGACTGGAAGACGCCTGTAGCATTGAGGGTGCGGAGATTCTCAGGACAGCCGCTTTGGCGCAGAGTGACTTCAACCGAATCAAGCCATTGAAACATGGCGGTAGGGCCATCTTCTCCGATGAATTCTTTGGGTCCGCATGCTTTAAACTGTTTGAAGCTGAAACCAGTCTTGTTGGCATCCTTAGGAGCATCGATTCGCGACTCCTCGGACGATTTGCAGGCGTTTTCATACACCTCGCTCACAGCTTTTGCCACGCTCTTGGCAATGATAGTGGCGAGATGCTTGTCTCTCTTCTCTTGACGAGTAAGATGGTGTTGGGATCCAGACGACATTGTCTGCAACAGACATCGTCACAGGACTCAACACAACATGATTGAATCTCACCTCACACGTCTACTACTAACTAAAGCTCAGGAACACGTCGAAATACGCATCACATAACACATAGACCCATAACCACAGATTCACATAATCACAGAAGCACATAAGCACGTAGGCACGTAGAGCACAGAGACACATAAGCACAGAAACACACACACATTTAATCACAGAAGCAGTTAATGTCACGTAATTCCCCTATAAGCACATAGAGCATTCTGACTGCCTCAAGATCCTAACATTCAAAGCTCGCGTGTCGTTCGTATATAGTGGTCGCGTATTCGTATAGCATGTCGAGTATAGTATAGCGTATATCGTAGCATGATATCTTCTAGAATTGCAGCGACTTGTTAGCGTTTTGAGATAGAGAAGCAATGCGAATCGTGTGTGTCGATCGAAGTGATAGCAAAAATCGAGTAAGTACCAAAATTAACACATAAACAGATAATTACACATAAAGCACATAAAATCGACGAATCATCAGAGCCGGCAGTTGCGGGCTCAGAATCGAAACACATAAAATCGAGAAGTAGATTGTCTGCGGCTACTAGACATCGACTACCCAAAGCGATTCGACTATTCACAGTAGGCTTGTCATTATGTTTCGACTTTCAGGTTCGTGTTTCTGCCTCGATTCTTGGGCATTCAACACGTATTCCCTAGGTCATACTCATGAGTTCAGGTCGTTGGAGTCCGTCGAGGCTTTGGTGAGATAGATAAAATCCGGAACAAGTTGTCAAGGTTAAGGTTTCACCCCTAGCTTAGCAACTTCTCCCTTGTTTTTAGAAAAATTGAGGAGATTATTCATCAAAATATGGATTTCACTCCTGTTTTGGTATAATCCTCCTCGTTCATTATCGAAAATAATGGGGAAAACATAGATAAATCGATAAAATCGGCATTAATCAAGTAATTTAGTCGGGAGTTTGCGGTTTTCACACCTAATCCTGACTAAATCGATTGATTCTATTTGAAATTTCGAGTGCAGTGATAGTGAAGAGTAGCTGGTTATAGCACCTAAACTTGGTCCGTTGGTTCCTAACTATAGTCTAGGTCTCTAAGACAGCGACCCGGACTAGGTTGTGTCTTGCCTAATTCCCTATAGTTATGGCTCTGATACAAATCTGTCACACCCCAACTGATGGCGGAATCATCGGGGCATGGCACTGAGCGAAACAGATTGTCCAGAAGTTTTCACAACAATTATTAATACTATTCAGTTAAATTATACGTCCCATACCGTATCCCAAATAATACAATATATTATTACAGATAACAACTAGACAAATATTATGTTCCGACAACTCAGATTCAAATTAATAACATAAATATTGTTCAAATGCTCCTAAAGACCCAGCCTGACAAGATCTACAGACAACTATGCTCTAGTCGCTCATTCTTGACAGACAACTATTTGTTGGGGGCATCTAGAGCTTTATTCTAGCCTCGCTTTCCTAGCAAGCAAACATCTTAAACACCTGTCACATACGTTAAATAAAGTCAATACATATAATGTAAAGGTGAGCATACAAGTTTAATAATAGCATATAGAGTTCGAAATAGTTTACGCATAACCAGCACGTACACAGAGGAAAACGAAGCATGTTAATTATCGACATGGATCTATCGATACCAATGACTGCGGGTTGACTGTCCGAGACAGTTCGCAATACATGATTACCACTGTAATCCATGCAAGTAATTGTCCTTAACAACCCCCGTGTGAACAGGTGTTGAGTCCAAACTGTAGTACTACATCGTTAAGGCAGGTAGACAACATTCCACGTGTAAACACAATCAACAAGCATTCATTTAGTCACGTAATACATGCGAATCGGTTAGCGTTCAAATAATTGAGTAGTGTGTTCGATTGTGATTTCGATAAGTAACGTATGTAACACCCCAAAAGTGCTAAAAGCAAAAAGGGATCGAGTATACTCACAGCGATTGGTTGATGGATTGATGGGAGCGCTTGAGAGTACGGTTAGCCTGAACAGTTCGATAGCATAACGATGACTACACGTAGAATGGAAATAAGTGATGGTGGGTCGAACAGCCTGGTCGATCGGACAGTTGGTTCGATTGAACGGGTTGTTCGTTCGGCTAGACAATCCGTTCGGACAGTCTGTTCGGCCGGCCGGTAGGCTCGATCGGCTGGACTGTTCGAGTGGATTGTTTCTTCCTTGCGTAGGATGTGTTTGTGTATGATGGTTTGACCTGTTGAGGTTTTCATTGTAGTATTTGAGAACACTTTAGTGTTCTTACCTTTCAGGTCGATCGATCGAACGGTCTGTTCGATCGGCCGGCTTAACCGATCGGTTAGGAACTTCAGAAGTAGTCCTCAGCAGGATGTCACTCGATCGAACAGCATGCTCGATTGGGTGGCACTCCATACTACGAACGAGTTGTAAAATCGATTAAGTGTTGAAGCATAGTATCTCATGATCCGAGGAGTAATGTTATCGAACAGCTCGTTCGATCGAACATCACCTCGTTCAATACTATACTTCATGAAATTGTCAAAGTGTGGGGCCACCTGCTAGCCGATCGGCTGGCCTGGTCGATCGGCTGACGTGTTCGATCGGTTGGGTTGTCCGTTCGGACATCCTAACCTTTCGGCCAGCATCCTGACCTGGTCGGCCTGTTCGTCTAACACTTGGCTGTTCTGATTATTTGACGCTATATTGAGATAGTTTGACAACGAGCTGAACCATGGAGCTTTCGTCCTTACTTGTTCCCCTGCTCGGACAGGAATCACCCAAGCCCGACCGGTGAACTGTTTGGAACGGTTAGCTCAACGTTTACCCGAAATCGGTGAACCTCGTTGATAGAATTCGAATCTTGAACCACTCATCCACTAGAATGTTTGGTGTGTTGACTCAAGCTCCGTTTCTACCGGTTTGAAGGCATTGAGTGTAAAAGAGTTGAAAGAAAGTTGGAAATCCTCCTTTCAATCCTTTACATCATGTAAATGTTTAGATCCGTGATAGATCTTAGCTTGTTTATGTGGAAATCGGTTAGATCCGAGCTATTCATGGTAGATTAAGGCCAAAACATGATGTTCTTGAAGAACACCATGATGACATCCTCCTAGAATGCTTAGATCTTGATGATTTCACGGCTAGAAATCAAGATTTGAAAGATAGAAAGGTGTAGGAGCATGTTTTGATCAAGAAAGTACAAGATTTAGGATGAAAACTTACCGGAATCGGAAGAAATCTGAGAAAAGGTGAGGAGCATGAGCTGGTCGGTCAGAGAGTTTCCAAAAGTGGAAAGAATGACAATGACAGCCCTATTTATAGGCTCCAAAAGAGGAAAGGGTTGGCCGATCGGCCAGGCATCCCGATCAGACAGCCTGCTCGATCGGACAGTCCGTCCGATCGGCTGGGCTGTTCGATCGGCTGGCAGCCTGATCGATCAACAGCCTGGTTCGAGTGCTTAGCGCGACGATTTCTGATATTTTGATTTCAATAGATGACGATACGAATGCGATGGGGTTTCCTATTCAAATTACTTTTAATCCCAACCACTATATCTAGCATACAATCATCTATATTCCATATTCGATTTCGATTTTGATTGCATTCGATTCGAGTTTCGAGTTTTGATTTGAGTTTCGATTGATTCGATTGAATACCACACAAAACATAAAGTATGCACGCACAGGTAACACATAAGGCACACACACAAGTAATATAACACCAAATTCGCATAGTTCGAGTTTCGAGTTCGATTGATGATTCGATTAGCTTGATTATTGATTGATTAACTTTATCGCTTTGTTACTTCCTACTATTCACAGTCGTAAATCGTTTCGAGTCGATTAAACATTCGATTACTTCGATTCCTTAGATTAACAACACTTACTCCACATAATACAAGTAAAACATAGAATAGACTGATTTTAGTCAAAGAAGTCAAAGTTGACTTGGACTTTGACTTTGACTTTTACATTTGAAAACACGGGGTGTTACACTTATATTCACATACTTTCTCTTTTTGTCAACTTTAGTCCCTCTAAAATATTCTTTCACACGTTCAAAGCTTATGACACGTGTCAATACATTATTGGACATAAATTTTCGAGGTGTTACACTTTTGAACTTGTATCTCATGTTGCCGACCAGCTAATTCTCTTTGGTGGTGTAGCAGAGGTTGAAACAAACTCCACAGCTCACTTGGAGTGAGAGCAGATGAAGGAGCAGCTGCTAAAGTTGGTGCAGCGGTGCAACAGTGGGTGGTACCTTTTGTGCTTTCAACAACTGTTGCAGCATGTCTTTGATTTCTGCAACAGATGTATCAAACTTGTCAACTCTATTCGTCAATTCTTGGTACATTAAACCATCACCCAACTTAATGGGATCATCTAATTTCCCACTAACAGTGGTTGTATCAGTGGTTGCCTTAGGAAAAGTTTCCCAAAAGTTATCCAATGATGCCCCTTGTTCTCGGTACTGAGGACTTCTTTCCTCACCAATTGATAACCTTTTAAATGTACCAGTTGTTGGAACAAACACACCAGTGGTTACCAGAGTTGCTGCAGAGGAAATTGCCTTAAAGGAAGTCTGATTTATGAAACAACTGGCCAGGTGTAGATCAGTTGATCCAACACCTGTAGTTGCTGCTTCGCTTGAACTACTGACAGGAAGTACTTGTACATCCTGCAGTGTAACCTCCTTTGCTGTTGTTGGTGGGTTAGCAATGATAGGGAGTTCAGACTCAGTCACTTGTGGTGGCATGCACTCAGTGATAGGTGGTTGAGAGGAACTGATTTCTGTCTGAGCTATATCAACTGCATCCAACAAAAGTTTTGTTTGTGCAGGAATTTGAGAGGTGAGTATGAGTGTGGAAAGAGAATTTGCCCCGGGAAGTGGGCTGTGAATGATAGTATCAAGTGATTCTAGAGTATCATAATTTGGTGTCCCGGTTCTTACAACCTGTTCTTTTTGAGAAGAAGCAGTAGGAGTTTGAGGCTCGGGTTGAGATCTTTCTACCATTTGCTGTGAGGAAGTAGCAGCAGTGGTTTCTGGTGACTTTTGTGTTGTCATTGGCAGTTGCTCTGGGATCTCATCTTCCAGAGTTGCCTTTGTTTTAGGTTTCGGGGGGGGGGGGGGGGCTTTTGTGTTTTCTGTTGTCTTGGTCTTTTGGTGGATTTAGGTGTTGGTTTCACAGCAGTTGTTTTTTCTGCTGTGATCACCTTGAGCAGTCGGCTCAGCAGCAGGTGCCTGAGGAGCAGTGGTAGCTGCTAAAGTCTGCTCAGGAGCCTCTGCTTGTGTTTTGGACACTTTTGATAGCCTTGTAAATGTTACAGGTGTAAGGCCATTTATTTGAAAAGGTTTACCCAGCATGAGTACATGAGCATCATCCTTTCCAAATTTCTTTTGAAAATAAAAGCTTAGGAACCTTGGAAATAGTAAAAATGATTTGCTAGTAACATTTTTTGACCAAGTCATCAAAGATCTCCTGGGAATAGTTAAAGTTTTCCCCATGCAAGATAGCATAACCCAGGTATTGGATCTTTAGTGGAATTTCATTGAAAGCAGTGGTCTTATAGAAACACACATTAAGAGGGTATGAAACAAAAACCTTGTGGCAGGGGGAAAACTGCCTTTTTGCAAAGTGTCTTTTTTCATTTCCTTTACAAACCCTCTTTCTAAAAAATCTGTTTGATACTCTACTTTAGGGAAAGAAGTTTTACCTAGAAGATCATTGAGTTCAAACATTTCAGAGATGGTTTGTGGTGTGATTTTAACTTTAACACCCTTTATCTTGATGTGGCTATGGGTGTTTCATCTTGAGATTCAAGTTTTGCATTTTTCCAAAATTCCCTCTGGTTTGCCAAGTAAATCGGAGCATCAGAAGTCAACAAAGTTTTGTACTTTGAAGACGAAAGAGCATCTATGACGGAATTGAAGGTTTCAGTGTTGCTTGGTTTTGTCAACAGACCCAAGTAGTTATGGGGAGCTTTGTATGGAATTTCTATGGCCTTTTGAGTGGATTTCTCAGATGATGAAGACGGTGATTTTGCCATTTGAGGAAGAAGGACGATGAGGAATTTTGAGAGAAATGGAAGATAACTGCTTTGAGAAAGGAATTTTGAATTCGATTCGACAGTAAAAACCCTGTTTAGGGGTTTTGATTAGGGTTTTATAGGGGAAAAAGTGAATGCTGACGTGGCAGCGGTTATAAAAGATCTGACCGCTATGTACTGTCCACGAGCCAACCCCTGATGAGTAATGGAAGACAGTTGTTTTATGAAGCCAGTGATGAAATAATATCAGTGGTTGTAATGGTTACAATGAAAACAGTGGGAGACTTTAAGCCATCAGTGGATAGCCTATCAGTCCTGATGGTGCAATGTTGAGATTATTAAAATAAACTATTACAATGGATTTTTTATTTCCTGAAAACATTTTGATGCTTATAATTCATGAAAAATTTTCATTTTAACTATTTTTAAGATGGATGTTGTGATTATTAAAATAAAGTATTACATAGAAAAATAGAAATTTAATGAAATATTTATAACGATTACACGCTAGAGTTAACACTTGTTAGGATTTCGTAGGCAAAATTGTAACGATTAGGTAAAATTGTAATTTCATTGCAATTCTATTTTTTAACTATCAGTAGATAGCATACATTGATTGAAACGCAAATGTTTGGTCACTCAGTGGTCAACATGAAAAATGAAGAAACAGAGGTTGTCTTTCAACAGTGGATAACATTTAACAATCAGATGTTTGAACCAAAACAGTGGTTGTAACAGACTTTTAAGGATTAATGAAAACTATCATTTTTAACTATTTTGAGGATGTTTGACGTTAAACAGATATTTGACCTTAAAAATTTGTTTGGACTTAAACAGATGTTTGCACTTAAACAAATGTTTGACCTTAAAAAGAAGTTGCCCCATAAAAAACTATTTGCAAAAAAAGACCAATTTCAAAAATACTATACCCAAACAATGAAAATGAGGAGCTTAATAATTAGTTTGCATGCTGGGGTGATGTGATAAATACCGTTACATATAAACATCTCAATGATATGAAATCTAACAATCCAATAGAGTATAAAACACTGATGTGATAAATACTGTTACATATAAATACTGTTAACATAAACAAAGGTAGAATATCTACTATTGATGCTGAATCACTGTTGTTGTTAGGCAGTGGTTCGTCTTTGAGTTTATATAGGGTTTCTCTCGAGAGATAAAATATAGCGAACCACTGCTACACTAAACACTGTTACATAAGAAACATTGATACATAAATACTAAAGTTGAATCCGCTGTAGATGCTGAGGCACGGCTGCTACTGAGAAGTGGTTTTCCTTTCGTTGATCAAGCTTTAGGTACATAAGTGCTTCTCTTTAACAGGGCTTTGTCTTCAACAGTGGATAGGCCTCATTAGTCTTTAAGTCCATTAGTCTTTATAAGGAGCAGCGGTTAATTATAACAGTCCTTAGCATGATCAGCTGTTATAACCACAACATAACCCTTTGAGAGGAAGCAAGTGTCCATCTATTCATTTGAGAGGACTCATTGCATTACATCCCTGTTGAAAAACAGAATCCATAAATTTAGGGAAAATGGATTTGAAAGATGATAACCCAACAGTGAAGGATCTCATTCTACAGCTCTGATCAATTCAGGGGTATTCTCAAATAATGGTTCCTAGATGTTTGAAGAACGACAAAGACAGACAAATGTACACAGTGCTGCTTCTTTGAACATTTGTCGGTCTTCAAACATCTGCGAATCTACAAAGCATTATCTCATTGGAATGTAACGATTAGGTAAAATTGTAATTTCATTTTAATTCTAGTTTTCATTTGATAATTTCATTCTATAATTAATTAACCACATCAACAATAAAAATGTGAGCAGTGGATGTTTTTTAGGAAAACCAATGATTGTCAATATCAGTGGATGTCAACAATAAAAATGTGAGGCGTGAATATTTTTTAACTATCAATGGATGGCTAACAGTGATTGAAACACAGATGTTTGGTCAATCAGTGGTCAACATGAAGAATGAAGAAACAGAGGTTGAACATCAAACCAATCCTTGACAATATTAAACCTATGATATCTTACCAAACAGATGTTCAGACACAATTCAACATCAACATAATCTAAATCTTACTCAAACACTAAATAATAAGTAAAAATAAAACACATCTTATTTATTCATGACCTTAAAACTAAAAGTCCAATAATTACATCACATACTGAACAATATTAAAGTTCAAATCTAAGAATAATAGTAAGAATTAAGAAAGTTTAGTTTCAACTCCATCCATTGTTGAACCTCTCGATGTATGTCCTTCAGCATCGCCATGAACTGCACGTCTCTATCACTGCACTCTATATTACTGACAACACAAATAAGAAACAAACCTAAAATGCAAACGTCTCTTCTCAATTGTTGTAGCACATCTGAGTTTTCACGATATTGGACAAATCTATACTTTCTATAAAAGGAGAAAATCTTCCTGACGCAAGAAAACCTAACTTTCGATTTAACAAAAATACATATCGTCCGTTCAAGCTGCAACTCTCACATCAAAGAAGGTAGCACATGCAACTTCTCACGATGTTGCAACAATGATACTGCAGCATCGATATTGAAACGTTGATGTGGGATGCGGATTTTCATTGAAACGACGATGTTGGAACAATGATACTGGAACGATAAGATGTAAACATAAACAACAAACATTCGAACAAAGAAGTGTAATCGGAGATTAGCGGCTGAATCACGAGAAAGATGCATTTGAGAGAGAGAGAGAGAGATTCGCTCACATATATGAGCGAGCGAGATTTGAATGTGACACCAGATAATTATTTTATTTATAGGATTAGAATATATGGTTTGAATTTTGAATTTCAAAATTACTGATATTACCAGTAATTACTGATCTGATTTGAAAGCAATTGTCATGATGTTTATTGGGAACTGATGTTTATTGGGAACTGAAAGGTAAGTAGTGTATATCCTTATTTCCAACTTTATTAAACTAAAAAAATATTAGAAATGAAATGCAAAGTAGGAAATAAAAGAGAGAGAACGTCAATTTTAAATTACCATTTTTCATATTTTGAATTTCAAAATTACTGATATGCTGATCTGATTTGAAAGCAATTGTCATGATGACTTTTCTAATTTTTATTTTAACTTTAGTTAAGAGATAATAACCGTCAGTTTGAAATTCACATTTTGCATATTTTAAATGTCCAAAGCTCAAGAAATTGACATTAATTACTGATTTGATTTGCAACAAATAGTCATCAAGATTTTTTTTTATTTTTTAATTTAACTTTAAATTTTATCACGAAAACAATGTTGGAGGAACTCTTATCTCATTGGAATGTAATGATTAGGTAAAATGGTAATTTCATTGTAATTCTAGTTTTTATTTGATAATTTCAATCTATCACTAATTAACACCATCAGTAATAAAAAATGTGAGAAATGGCTGTTTTTTAGGAAAACCGCTGATGGTCAATATCGATGGATGTCAACAATAAAAAAGTGAGCAGTGGCTATTTTTTCCTATCAGTGGATACCCATCAGTTTTTTAAACACTGATGTTTGGTCAGTCAGTGGTCAACACGAAGATTGAAGAAACAGAGGTTGTATTTCAGCAGTGGATAACTTTTAACAATCAAATGTTTCAACCAACACAGTTGTTGTAACAGGCTTTTAAACAGAAGTTGGGCCTTAAACAGATGTTTCGCCTTATATATCAGTTGTCTGGACTTAAACAAAAGTTTGACCTTAAACACGTTTTTGCCCATAAACAGTAGTTTGACCATAAACAGATGTTTGGCCTTAAACAAATGTTCGAGCTTAAACAAATGTTTGCCCATAAACATTTGTTTGCAAAAAAAAGACCAATTTCAAGAATACTATACCCAAACAATCAAAATGAGGAGCTTAATAAACACAAAGACTGTTATAGCAAATAACCTCTGCTGATAAAACAACCTCTGCTGCTGAATATGAATACAAAAGCATCATAAAGCTAACATCTGCTATTGAAACAAAGGTCTACAAAACATAACATCTGCTGATCATTCCACAGTATAAATTGCTAACATCTTCTGTGACTTAACAGTGATACAGTTCAACAGAGGATTTCAAATATCTGTTTACACACGCCTCATGATGAACATCTGCTGATAAACACCGAGACTGTAACACCTCGTAAAATCACCTCCAATGAAGTATTGACACGTGTAATGAACATTAATGAAGTCAAACATTGAAATTTAGGGACTAATTTTTTCGAAAAATCAAAAACTTTGATTATGAAAGGACTGGAAGAGTTAGCATACCTAAAATAAGTTTCTAAATAACCTCTCACGATGATTATACTCACAAATGAGCCACTTGTTGATCAAGTGTAGCCGTTTGAGTAATTAATTGAAAGTTTGCGCAATAAAGGGTTAAAAGCGTCAACATGTTAATTCTTACCTCTAAGTGACCTTTTAACCAACCGGGAGCTTCATGATATTTGATTATACTCTCGGGAATGCCAAATAATGGCCGTCTAAGGTTTTTATGCCTATAAGTAAAGTTACGCGCAACTTTGCAAGTTAGAGGGACTAAAAGTGTCAATATGTTTAATTATACCTCTGAATGACCTTTTAGCGAGCCCGAAGCATCGTGATGTTCAATAATACTTTCAAGAAGGTCTAATATGGATTAGATGAGGCTTCAATGCTATTAAATGATGAGATGCGCAAGTTTGCGCAATAGAGGGACCTAAAGCGTCAACTTTTGAATCTACGCCTTTCGGTGACCATCTAGGCAAACGAGAGCGTAGTAATATTTAAGTATATGCTTGGGAATGCCCATTATGGTCCATAGAAGGCTTGGATATCATTAAATGACATTTCGCGCTACAATGCGCAATTAAAGGACTAATTGCGTCAAACTGCAAAAGTAGGTCGAATCGTATGGTAACGGACCTTCCGGAATATGTCCATAAGTTAAACATACCCTGTTTATCCTTTTTATAACTTAGATATTGGCTTTGATGTGTTTGGTGCGCAAAAATAAACTTTTATGTCATGTAGGGACTAAAAGTGTCAAAAAGTGCACAAGTTTGCACTTTCCCGCATATCTTGCATTCTGAATATATCCGGACACCCAAAAATTTATGTAAGCACTAAGATATTTTATTCTAGTGTTTGGATTGATAAAATTCCATTCATCGCATAGTTTGGATCGTTTTTTGCGTACGTCCGTGTTTCGTCGTAATTAGACGAACAACGTGACCGTACGGCCAAACGAACCGACATCCGACATGTTTTTGAGCATGTTTCATGTCCCCTATATTTAGGCATCATGTTAAAGCCTTGAAATGAGGTTAACAGGCCTTAGATGTGTCAGAAACACATTATTATGCAAGCAGGGACCAAAACTGCACTTTTGAAAGTATTGTTTGAGCTGTGCAGGCCGTAGGCTACGCTGCAGGTAAAATTCTGCATTTTTGTCATTTTTCAGCATTTTTGTCATTTTTCAAGGGCTTTTAGGTAAAATTCTCAATACCATGAGCTGGTTTTCAACACCCATTGTATTTAGAAACCTTGGGCACACATGGAGGGCCAAGATTGAAGCACGGGTTACGAGAAACGATCCTAACGGTTCTTGAAATCCTATATAAACCCACTTGATCTTGGCTTTCATTCACACCTCATTCCATTTCTGCTTGTTCTCTAATTCTTGGAGGATCTTGAGCTTCTTGAGAACCTCCTTCTGTCCTTTGGACCCTTTGTAAGTGTTCCTTCGTGCTTAGTTTAATTATTTAGCGCTTTAAGCTGAAAAGTCAAGCGTTTGCGATAAACGCTTTGACTTTTAAACGGCAAAGCCATGGTTCGCAACGAACGTGGCTACGTGACCATAATTAGGTAGGTGATTAACCCTCAAAAGGGCGCCTCCTAATTACCACGTTTACTTAGTTTAATTGTCGGGTCAAATGAAAGTCAAACGGGTTAGTTTTAAATAAAATGCATAACTATTAAATTAAAAGTCATAAAATCAGTTTTGCCACATTAATAATTTGGTAAATATTAGTTGAACATGTGTCACACCCCGATTTCCACGTGTCTCACCGGTGGGCCCGGTGGGGGATTACCGTGACGATGTTGGCAACAATATAGTCAAACCACACAATTATATAATGCACAGCGGAAGCATAAGATAAATATATAAATTTCAACCTCTGATCGTAATATCAAAATGTATTACAGGGGTTGAATAAATCCACAGTGGATCGTAAATAATCATGAATTATTGTTCCATCAGATACTGCAATCAAGCTTGCGAGGCTTATCCCGACGCTAGGGAGCTAATACCAGCCAATTACGTTTAGGTACCTGCACTTAATCTTTTTGGGGAAAATACGTCAGTTTACACTGGTAAATACATTCAACTGACACATTTGAAAATGTTTATTAAAATTGATTTGAATGCACAAGGCACAAACTCTTTTATAACTTGGGAAAATTCATAATGATCTTGTGAACGTTTTACATGTTCTTTTATGCGTTCAGTAGCCCGGATCGTGCCGGGTTAAAGATTTATAGACACACCACGTTTGCGTAAAACCGTAGTATAAAAACCAACGGCTACGTCTTTTAATTTTAATGTCGACACTTTATACCGGGTGTACGCCTACACCGGGATGTCGATGGTCGTGGCCATTTCGTAAAATGATGCCAAGGATATCCGGGACAACGGTCATTAAACCCCCCAAAGGCTTATAAGCAACAAAACTGTTTAAATGAGCCGATCATATTTAATCAATTAACCACCTCAGCGATGGAATTATATAATGCTCAATCAAGCGGTATTAATATACCGTAACCCAAGCCCATATAGGGGAAATAAGTCAAAAGTATTTACCTTTGCAAGTATTAATCCTTAATTTAGATCAAGTCACCGATAGCTTTTACTGGGGCTCCTAATCTGGAACGAAGGTTTTTAATTAACCTCTTAGAATCCTAACGGTCCTTATATTAGCCGTAGCTTAAACCGGTTGATTCCGATATATAGATATGGTTAATTCGCACGAAAAGGCGAAAACCGAGAATGGAGTATGATTTGGACCCAACAAGTTCAGAGACTTGTTTTATATGGGTTTATAGTTCATACTCTGGATTTTGGGGTTCAAATAATATAATTTGACCCATATCGGCTATTGCACGAAAACTAGTTCCATGAGCCGTACCGTGTGCGCAAATAGGCGAAACGGTTAACCATAAGTGTCCTACGCTTATTTCCTAAGTCAATATGCCTTAAAAGTATTTTGGTATCAGTAGGATACCTTCCGTAATGCCCGTAACGAGTTTAAGTTAATATTATGCCCCATAGGGGCTTTTCGGTCATTTTAAAGACTTTAAAAGGGATTTTCGAGTTCCACAGGAAATCTGAGTTTCCCGAACAGTTTATAAAGCTTAAAATACTTTATTTATTATTTAAAATCAGTAGCAACTGGAATCGGGTCAAAAGACCTTGTAGAACTCCCGTTTTGGCCAAAAAGGGCATATTCGGTATTTACCGAACCGTAGCCATAACCGCAGGTTATGAGCAAGGTAAAAATTATTAAAAATCTTTAAAATTCCCAAAATATTATTTTACCACAGTGGGTAAAAGTTTTGGTGACGAAAACTTGGGTTAGATGGGTGTTATGCTAATTGCGCCGTTAATTACAAAACTTTCTTAAAAGTGCGCCTTTTAGCATAACTCTCATTCTAGGCCTCGGATTGACGTGAAACTTTAAGGACATGCTTATAATTTAACAAGCAAGGTTTTGGTCCGTTCACGTGTCCGAAATACTCGTTTTAATTTTTAAAAGGCCGTTACGGTCAACTTTTAGGCGAATGACGGAATTGCGCAAAAGACTCGGATAACTCATGAACCGACCACAGAGGCGTATACCATCATGTGACCTGGTCCTAAGAGAGTCCTAAGGTATATTTATACCTCACTAAAACGGGTCAGAACTGAAGTCAAAGCAAAAGTCAAACTTTTGCGACATTCGGCTCCGAACCGGTTCTATATAGTAAATGATCGATTCAAACGAGCGCAAACATGTTTATATACTTATTATCATGTTTTACGATTATCAAAACAGGTTCCATAACATATATATTACAGATTGTGCATAAATCGCTAAAATAGCTTTCTGTTGACTTTTTAACCGCACGTTTGACTCGACATTTGACATAGTTAGAGTGGTGATCAGGGGGAACCTTTTTAGAGGTTTAATACCCACATAAATACCAACTCATAACCATTTTTGATTCGTCATACGACTGAACCATTACTGATTTATTGTAAAGTCAAACCGTAGTTACGACGGTTTGGTTTTTAGCTAAAAACTAAGCATAAACTGAACTATGGATGATCAAGGTAACTTACAGAAGTTAGTACTTGAATATGGAGCAGAAGAGAATGCTTGGGAGCACTTAGAATGATCAGAGAGGTGTTGTTTGAGGTGTGGTAAACATATGCTCATAACCTTGGTATTTATAGCCAATGTCAAGGATGTATGATCATTACAAACACCTACAACAGGTCAGGGGTGATGGGTAGATGTCCCCTAAGTGTTATGGGTCGAGCATAGGGTGCCCATGCCCCATTTGTTGGTTGTTGATCGTTCAAGGCTCCAAAAGTCAAGAAAACTACAACTTTCTGCATCTGGGCGTCTAATGCGGCCCGCATGGACATTCCATGCTTCTTTTACGCGGGCCGCCTGGGATTAAAAGATCAGACGCGTAGTTGAGGAGGCTCGCGGCCCGCCTCAACTTAACCCATTATGCAATGCGGGCCGCGTAGGGTTAAGATTTCAGAAATTTTAAATCTTTTTGCAATGATTGCAGAATCTGGCCATTAATAACGAAATCTTTCGTAATGATTTACCTGACCTTTCGGGTTTGAAGGGGTAACTTTGCGGTTTGGCCCTCGGTTATTTACCGATAGGGGCCTCGTGTTATTTACCCGCATTTAATAAGTCCCCGGTTTATTTATTAATTATATTGGAAAGCCTTAACTTTCACTGTTGACGCTTTTAACCCTTCTTCTGCGAATTTGATCGTAACTTTCTCGTTTCATATCGAAACTTCGCGAAATTCATATATATTATTTTAGTGAGGGTATAATACCGTTACAAAGTCTTTGGAACGTTAAAGGGTCACTCAGAGGTATTATTAAACATGTTGACACAGTTAACCCCTGTAGTTTGTAATCTCTCACCTTTTTCCGCGTTTTGTTTTTGTACGATCTATAATTTATTCGTTTGAAGGTTTAAGCATTATTTAGGGATACTATACAGTATATTTACCCTTGTTGACATTTATAACCCTCGAATTTATATACTTTCAAGGTTTGTCAAAATTAGTCCTTTATTTATTATAGATGCCACGTGTAAACAAATGACACGTGTTAACACATCATTGGACACAAAAATTCGAGGTGTCACATCCTCACCCCCTTAAAATAAATCTCGACCCGAGATTTACTCAAATAAATAGGGGTATTTTTCTTTCATTGTAGCTTCGACTTCCCACGTATATTCAGGACCTCTACGAGCATCCCATTTGACTTTTACAATCGGTACGTGCTTTCTGCGAAGCTTCTTCACCTGTCGATCTTCAATCGACAAAGGTTTTTCTATGAACTTTAAGCTCTCATCTATATGCACATCTGTGTGTGGAATCACCAACGATTCGTCGGCGAAGCACTTTTTGAGATTGCAGATGTGGAACACATTGTGAATTCCATTGAGCTCTTCAGGCAAGTTCAACTTATAGGCAACTGATCCGACCCGTTCAATGACCTCAAAAGGTCCTATGTATCTCGGACTCAGTTTGCCTTTCTTGCCGAAACGCATCACCCCCTTCCAGGGTGACACCTTAAGTAATACCTTTTCACCCACTTCGAAGTGAAAATCCTTACGCTTTGGATCAGCGTAGCTCTTCTGCCTATCGCGGGCAGCCTTGAGACGTTCCCGGATCTGGACAATCTTGTCCGTCGTCTGGAAAACAATCTCTGGTCCCGATAATTGGACCTCTCCTACTTCCGCCCAACAAACAGGCGATCTGCATTTCCTACCATATAATGCCTCAAAAGGCGCAGCCTTTATGCTGGTGTGGTAGCTATTATTGTAGGAGAATTCGATCAGGGGTAGGTTTTTATCCCAGTTACCACCTAAATCGATCGCACATGCACGAAGCATGTCTTCTAGCGTTTGGATAGTACGCTCACTTTGACCGTCCGTCTGTGGATGGTAAGCCGTACTAAAGTTTAAACGCGTGCCCAAAGATTGCTGGAAACTCTTCCAGAAGTGAGACGTGTATCTAGTATCCCTGTCGGAGATAATAGACACAGGTATGCCGTGTAAGGCTACAATCTTATCAACATAAAGTTGGGCTAACATATCGGAGCTATACGTCTCCTTGATGGGTAGAAAATGAGCTGATTTAGTCAGCCTATCGACTATGACCCATATTGTATCGTTTCCCTTCCTGGTCTTGGGTAACTTGGTTATGAAGTCCATAGTTACACATTCCCACTTCCACTCGGGAAGTTCAGGCTGTTGTAGCAAGCCAGACGGCTTTTGGTGCTCGGCTTTGACTTGAGCACAAGTCAAGCACTTTGCTACATGGGCGGCTACAGACTTTTTCAAGCCTATCCACCAATAATTTGCCTTTAAGTCTTGGTACATCTTATCAGCACCAGGATGGACTGAGTATTTGGAACTATGGGCTTCCTGGAGAACAACATCACGTAGTCCTCCGTAAACTGGAACCCATATACGTCCATTCAGTCTTAGGATTCCATCCTTGCTAAGAGTCAACTGCTCCTCAGTTACTCCCAGTTTTTCATTTGGATAATTAGCTTCCAACACAGCCTCACGCTGCGCAGCTAATATCCTTTCCATCAAATTATTTTTAACTTCAATGCTCTTGGCATTGATTCGAATGGGTTTTACCCTTTCTTTCCTGCTCAATGCATCGGCGACTACATTCGCCTTGCCGGGATGGTACCTGATTTCACAGTCATAATCATTCAGGGTTTCCATCCAACGGCGCTGTCTCATGTTCAACTCTTTCTGGTTGAACAGGTGCTGGAGGCTTTTGTGATCAGAATAAATCACAAATTTAATACCATAAAGGTAATGCCTCCACAACTTCAGTGCGAATACAACGGCACCCAACTCCAAATCATGGGTGGTGTAATTCTTTTCATGCACCTTTAATTGCCTTGAAGCATAGGCAATCACCTTGCCCTTCTGCATAAGAACACACCCCATGCCTGTGTGTGATGCATCGCAGTAAACTACGAATTCATCTGTACCTTCCGGTAATGTCAACACAGGTGCGTCGCTTAGCTTTTGCTTCAGTATTTCGAAGGACTCTTGCTGCTTTGGGCCCCAAATGTACTTTTCTTTCTTCTTGGTCAAGGAAGTCAAGGGCGCAGCAATCCTTGAAAAATTTTCAATAAATCTCCGGTAGTATCCTGCTAACCCCAGGAAGCTGCGGATTTCGGTAGGCGTCTTTGGCTCTTGCCAGTTCATGACCGCCTCTACCTTAGCGGGATCCACTTGGATACCACGCTCACTCACAACGTGCCCTAAAAACTGGACTTCTCGTAGCCAGAATTCACATTTCGAGAATTTGGCGTAGAGTTTCTCACGTTGTAGTAATTCGAGAATGCAACGGAGGTGCTTCTCGTGGTCAGCTTGGTTCTTGGAATATATAAGGATATCGTCGATGAAGACTATGACGAATTTGTCCAAGTATGGCTTGCAAACGCGATTCATGAGATCCATGAACGCAGCCGGTGCATTTGTGAGCCCAAAAGGCATCACTAGGAACTCGTAATGACCATAGCGAGTTCTAAATGCAGTCTTGTGTACATCTTCATCTCTGACCCTTAGTTGATGATAGCCCGACCTTAAGTCGATCTTGGAGAAGTAGCTTGCTCCTTGCAGCTGATCGAATAGATCATCGATCCTTGGTAAAGGATATCTATTCTTTATGGTAACTTTATTCAGTTCTCTATAGTCGATGCACAACCGCATCGATCCGTCCTTCTTCTTTACAAATAGGACAGGAGCTCCCCAGGGAGATGAACTAGGTCTTATAAAACCCTTCGCCAGCAGTTCATCCAACTGGGTCCTTAGTTCTTTCATTTCCGTTGGCGCTAATCTGTAAGGTGCTCTGGCTATCGGAGCTGCTCCAGGAATGATGTCAATTCTGAACTCCACTTGTCTATCTGGTGGCAAACCAGGTAGTTCTTCAGGAAAAACCTCGGGGTATTCAGAAATGACAGGAAGATCCTCGATCTTCGGCTTTGGTTCTTCAATTATCACCTGAGCCATGTAAATTACACAGCCTCTGTTCAAACACCTTGAAGCTTTCAGCATAGATACGTCTTCGGGCAATCCGTAATGCGTATCCCCTCGAATGGTAAGAGATTCACCACTCGGAGTCTTTAAAACTATTTGCCTCTTGCCGCAAATGATTTGGGCCTGGTTATGGGATAACCAGTCCATGCCTAGCACGATGTCAAAACCCGCAAGTTTGAAAGGAAGTAGAGATAAAGGAAAAGAATGGTTCCTAATGGACATTTCACATCCTTCTAGAACAGTAGAGACGGTTTCTATCGTGCCGTCTGCTAACTCTACTTCGTATTTCACGTCAAGGGTTTTGATTGGCATATTTAGTAGTTGACAAAATTTCTGGTCTACAAAGGATTTATCAGCGCCAGAATCGAACAGTACTCTTGCAAATATATTATTTACGAGAAAAGTACCTGTAAGCACATTGTCGTCCTTAACCGCTTCCTTTGCATCCAAGCGAAAAACTCTCGCATTTGACTTCTTTGCCTCTTCCGCCTTCTTGGCATACTTCGGGCAATTACTCTTTATATGCCCCTTCTCATTACAATTATAGCAGGTTGCATCCTTTATCTTTTTGCACTCCACTGTCTTATGATCCTTGGACTTGCATAGCCCACAGGATGGAGTCTTTTGTTGCGACTGTGAACCAGACGCAAACCTACACTTCCCGGAGTGAGGTTTCTTGCAGACCTTGCAGTGAGGTCTTCCATCAGCTTGCCCCTCCTTCTTCGCCTCCGACCCTCTCTTGCCCTCACCGTTTCCACGGTGCTTTTTCCCAGACTTTCGTGAGGTATCATCCTCACGTTTTCGCTTTTCAGCCTCCTTGCTCCTTTGTGCCCTCAGACGGACAGCATCAAGTGTGAGAGACAAGGAGAGGTCAGTAACTGACCTGAAGGTCGTCGGCCTAGAGGCCTTTACACTGGCCTTGATCGCCGGCTCTAAGCCCCCAATGAAACGGGCAATCCTTCTAGGTTCTGGTGTCACAAGATATGGCACCAGGCGTGACATAGTGTTAAAACTTGTCAGATATGCTTGACAATCCAGGTTTGTCATCACTAGTGAGACAAAATCTGCCTCAATCTTCTCAACCTCGTGCTGAGGGCAGTAATTTTCTTTTATGAGGGTAATAAACTCCCCCCATGACATTTTGTACAAGGCAGACTAAACTGAAGCCTGCACCAGAGCTCTCCACCACGCCAGGGCCTCGCCCTTGAATGACTGGGACACAAACTTAACCACGTCCCTCTCAGCGCACCCGCTGATGTCCACTATTGTGTCCATCTCGTCTAGCCAGGTGATACAGTCAACCGCACCTTTCTCCCCTGTAAATTCACGGGGCTTACATGATACAAAGTATTTGTAGGTGCAACCCTTAGCACTCGACGCATCAGTATATTCTCTATCACGGTGAACGCTGTGCTCAGTAGACGAGTGCTTGTCGTCATCTTTCTTGGGTTCAGAGGGTGGTTTGGAGTGTGTCTTTGGTTTAGAGGGTGGTTTTGACACAGTTCTGCCTTGAGACTCAGTATGTTGACGATCAATAGCTGCCTGGACAGCATTGTTGATCAGAGCCTTTAGCTGTGCGCCTGTCAAATGTACTGACGCATTGTCATAGTCATCTTCGTTTGTGTGGCTGTTCTCTCCATTGGGATCCGCCATTGTAACTGGAATCTGTTACAGAAGATAACAAAATTTTAATTTAGGAGATTATTATATGATCGTCTTTTATGACAATTTGTCAACCATGGTACAGAGACCATATTTGGTTAACTTATTATTTCATTAAATATTAGGATTTGAATATATCCTATTTCAACTATATAATTAGTATTGGCGGCATAAAGCCTAATCATGATGATGTTTTATAATGTTAGCCGAGATTTCGGAGAATCAAAGGCATAGAGAGTTGAACCGTAGTTCTTTTATCTCTTTCTGACAGAGAGTCATAGACTACCACTGCCTTTTGTCTTTATAAGACAATTATTATGGCCCATAGGCACTACACCTCTAATGGATGTCTTAATATGGTTGGCCCGTAGGCACTACATCACTAATGGATATTTTTAATAATATTGGCCCGTAGGCACTACATCACTAATGGATGTTTTAATAATATTGGCCCATAGACACTACATCACTAATGGATGTTTCAATAATACTGGCCCGTAGGCACTACATCACTAATGGATGTTTTAATAATTCTGGCCCGTAGGCACTGCATCACTAATGGATGTTTTAATAATACTGGCCCGTAGGCACTACATCACTAATGGATGTTTTAATAATTCTGGCCCGTAGGCACTGCATCACTAATGGATGTTTTAATAATTCTGGCCCGTAGGCACTACATCACTAATGGATGTTTTAATAATTCTGGCCCGTAGGCACTGCATCACTAATGGATGTTTTAATAATTCTGGCCCGTAGGCACTGCATCACTAATGGATGTTTTAATAATACTGGCCCGTAGGCACTACATCACTAATGGATGTTTTAATAATACTGATCACCTTCATTGGTGATTTAACCCACGATCTATATATCATTTAGTTGGGTTTTGAAATCCTTAAAGGATTATTGTATAAGAATGACGTGCGTGATTTTAACGAATCACATCTGCCATGAATGTTAACATGCGTACAGAGGTTAACAGGGAATCAGAATCTTTTCAGTTAGGTCGTACCATCTTGACTAGATCTTTACAGACCCCAAGCTAGGTTTCACCTTTTAAGATTCTTTATTTAGGCAGATCAATATAAAAGGAATGGTTTTGATTTATTTTTATATATATTAAAACAAAACTCATAACATACATTCCAAAAATCTCAAATACAATTACATATTGCCCTAAACGGGTCTTTCAAATAATACATACCTCCATAGAGGTTTTAAAAATAAGTGACAAGTCCACGCAGGGACTAGTACAAGATAGGTGTCCATGCAAGGACTAAAGGTAAGTCCACGTAGGGACTGAAATACGATAAGTTGTCCACACAGGGACTTATTTTAAAGTAGAAATTACAGTAGTACAGCTATTAAGGGCTAATGGTCACGTTTCTTCTTTTTGCCCTTTAGTAGATTTGCCAAGCCTTTGAGAAATCCTCGGTGGCTTTTCTTTTCTTCCTCGAACTCTCTCTCCACACGATCTAGTCGATGGAGTATTTCTTCCTGTTCAGGAGGAGAAAATCGTGGTTGTGGCGCTTGATGCGGAACTGGAGGTCTGGGAGGTATTGGATACCCATGAGCCGAGTAGTCCGGTGGTCCCATGTTTCCATGTGCTCCGTCAGGGTAGCGCGCATTATATCTAGCCGACACCACATATGGGTCGCGCTCATAGCCGTAATTGTATTGTGCTTGTGACGGTTCGAACGGATTGTAAGCCGTTGGACCCGTATAAGCAGGTATGGGTTGGTCATACCCAAATGGTGGCGAATTTCGTGCAGTAGGTGTGGAGTTCGCCTCCTGTATAGGACTTGAAGGTCCTTCTTCTTGTAGTGGCGGATAGTGGCTACTACTAGAGTGTCGAGGAGTGCTGAAGTGGATACCCCCTCCTCCTCGTGTAGACATACGAGCATTTGTCCTCCTACGCCTCGGCGGATCAGGTATTACTGGTTGTGCCGGTGGCGGAGGTGGTGGCGTAACTGCCTCAAAGCGTGAATCCTCAGAGGGATCCTGTGGATGTCTCGGTTGTTGAGATGTCTGTCGAGATGGCGTGTAGTACCATTCATGTCGGTCAAACATCGCTTGGAAACTGTCAGGTCCTTGATAGGGCGTTCCATGGAAGGATGACCCATCAGAAACTTCTATCGGATGCGTGGGCGTACCACGAGCTGGTTCAGTAGGATCCTCATCTTCCTCCATGGGATCTTCAGAAAAATGATCTTGTGGCCCTAGTGGAACAAAACCTGATGGTTCCTGTATGTAGTCAGCCGGATTAAACTGACCTATGTAATATGGAGTAGGGTCGTCGTAATTCCGGTGTGATACCGAACGTTGTAGAGGTATGAAGGAAGGTTGTGGGTTGTTGGGATCATTTTCTGAATCTGGCCCAAAGGAGTGTCGGTAGGACGGCGTCGAGCTGTGCGAAGTGGAATGCCTCGCGGGTTCGTAAAGATCTCTTCGTCGTTGTGGCTCTTCGCTCCGTGTCATCGAAGGATGTCTTGTACCAGATGGTCCAGCTTCTTGATCGTGATGTGTCACGATTTCTCCTCGGCCTCTACGTCCCCTTCCTCTTCCTCGGAATATAACAGGTGGCATTTTCCTGCTCCAAAACTTATTAAAAATCAAATTGAAAATAAAGACAAAAAGGAGTATCAATCCGAATTTGTCCTAAGTTCTTGTCTAGACTCAAGTATGTGCAATTGTGTCACTGAGATTAAACACAATAGGATAGTGTTTAATTCACTCAATGTTGGCTCTGATACCAACCTGTCACACCCCGATTTCCACGTGTCTCACCGGTGGGCCCGGTGGGGGATTACCGTGACGATGTTGGCAACAATATAGTCAAACCACACAATTATATAATGCACAGCGGAAGCATAAGATAAATATATAAATTTCAACCTCTGATCGTAATATCAAAATGTATTACAGGGGTTGAATAAATCCACAGTGGATCGTAAATAATCATGAATTATTGTTCCATCAGATACTGCAATCAAGCTTGCGAGGCTTATCCCGACGCTAGGGAGCTAATACCAGCCAATTACGTTTAGGTACCTGCACTTAATCTTTTTGGGGAAAATACGTCAGTTTACACTGGTAAATACATTCAACTGACACATTTGAAAATGTTTATTAAAATTGATTTGAATGCACAAGGCACAAACTCTTTTATAACTTGGGAAAATTCATAATGATCTTGTGAACGTTTTACATGTTCTTTTATGCGTTCAGTAGCCCGGGTCGTGCCGGGTTAAAGATTTATAGACACACCACGTTTGCGTAAAACCCCGTAGTATAAAAACCAACGGCTACGTCTTTTAATTTTAATGTCGACACTTTATACCGGGTGTACGCCTACACCGGGATGTCGATGGTCGTGGCCATTTCGTAAAATGATGCCAAGGATATCCGGGACAACGGTCATTAAACCCCCCAAAGGCTTATAAGCAACAAAACTGTTTAAATGAGCCGATCATATTTAATCAATTAACCACCTCAGCGATGGAATTATATAATGCTCAATCAAGCGGTATTAATATACCGTAACCCAAGCCCATATAGGGGAAATAAGTCAAAAGTATTTACCTTTGCAAGTATTAATCCTTAATTTAGATCAAGTCACCGATAGCTTTTACTGGGGCTCCTAATCTGGAACGAAGGTTTTTAATTAACCTCTTAGAATCCTAACGGTCCTTATATTAGCCGTAGCTTAAACCGGATGATTCCGATATATAGATATGGTTAATTCGCACGAAAAGGCGAAAACTGAGAATGGAGTATGATTTGGACCCAACAAGTTCAGATACTTGTTTTATATGGGTTTATAGTTCATACTCTGGATTTTGGGGTTCAAATAATATAATTTGACCCATATCGGCTATTGCACGAAAACTAGTTCCATGAGCCGTACCGTGTGCGCAAATAGGCGAAACGGTTAACCATAAGTGTCCTACGCTTATTTCCTAAGTCAATATGCCTTAAAAGTATTTTGGTATCAGTAGGATACCTTCCGTAATGCCCGTAACGAGTTTAAGTTAATATTATGCCCCATAGGGGCTTTTCGGTCATTTTAAAGACTTTAAAAGGGATTTTCGAGTTCCACAGGAAATCTGAGTTTCCCGAACAGTTTATAAAGCTTAAAATACTTTATTTATTATTTAAAATCAGTAGCAACTGGAATCGGGTCAAAAGACCTTGTAGAACTCCCGTTTTGGCCAAAAAGGGCATATTCGGTATTTACCGAACCGTAGCCATAACCGCAGGTTATGAGCAAGGTAAAAATTATTAAAAATCTTTAAAATTCCCAAAATATTATTTTACCACAGTGGGTAAAAGTTTTGGTGACGAAAACTTGGGTTAGATGGGTGTTATGCTAATTGCGCCGTTAATTACAAAACTTTCTTAAAAGTGCGCCTTTTAGCATAACTCTCATTCTAGGCCTCGGATTGACGTGAAACTTTAAGGACATGCTTATAATTTAACAAGCAAGGTTTTGGTCCATTCACGTGTCCGAAATACTCGTTTTAATTTTTAAAAGGCCGTTACGGTCAACTTTTAGGCGAATGACGGAATTGCGCAAAAGACTCGGATAACTCATGAACCGACCACAGAGGCGTATACCATCATGTGACCTGGTCCTAAGAGAGTCCTAAGGTATATTTATACCTCACTAAAACGGGTCAGAACTGAAGTCAAAGCAAAAGTCAAACTTTTGCGACATTCGGCTCCGAACCGGTTCTATATAGTAAATGATCGATTCAAACGAGCGCAAACATGTTTATATACTTATTATCATGTTTTACGATTATCAAAACAGGTTCCATAACATATATATTACAGATTGTGCATAAATCGCTAAAATAGCTTTCTGTTGACTTTTTAACCGCACGTTTGACTCGACATTTGACATAGTTAGAGTGGTGATCAGGGGGAACCTTTTTAGAGGTTTAATACCCACATAAATACCAACTCATAACCATTTTTGATTCGTCATACGACTGAACCATTACTGATTTATTGTAAAGTCAAACCGTAGTTACGACGGTTTGGTTTTTAGCTAAAAACTAAGCATAAACTGAACTATGGATGATCAAGGTAACTTACAGAAGTTAGTACTTGAATATGGAGCAGAAGAGAATGCTTGGGAGCACTTAGAATGATCAGAGAGGTGTTGTTTGAGGTGTGGTAAACATATGCTCATAACCTTGGTATTTATAGCCAATGTCAAGGATGTATGATCATTACAAACACCTACAACAGGTCAGGGGTGATGGGTAGATGTCCCCTAAGTGTTATGGGTCGAGCATAGGGTGCCCATGCCCCATTTGTTGGTTGTTGATCGTTCAAGGCTCCAAAAGTCAAGAAAACTACAACTTTCTGCATCTGGGCGTCTAATGCGGCCCGCATGGACATTCCATGCTTCTTTTACGCGGGCCGCCTGGGATTAAAAGATCAGACGCGTAGTTGAGGAGGCTCGCGGCCCGCCTCAACTTAACCCATTATGCAATGCGGGCCGCGTAGGGTTAAGATTTCAGAAATTTTAAATCTTTTTGCAATGATTGCAGAATCTGGCCATTAATAACGAAATCTTTCGTAATGATTTACCTGACCTTTCGGGTTTGAAGGGGTAACTTTGCGGTTTGGCCCTCGGTTATTTACCGATAGGGGCCTCGTGTTATTTACCCGCATTTAATAAGTCCCCGGTTTATTTATTAATTATATTGGAAAGCCTTAACTTTCACTGTTGACGCTTTTAACCCTTCTTCTGCGAATTTGATCGTAACTTTCTCGTCTCATATCGAAACTTCGCGAAATTCATATATATTATTTTAGTGAGGGTATAATACCGTTACAAAGTCTTTGGAACGTTAAAGGGTCACTCAGAGGTATTATTAAACATGTTGACACAGTTAACCCCTGTAGTTTGTAATCTCTCACCTTTTTCCGCGTTTTGTTTTTGTACGATCTATAATTTATTCGTTTGAAGGTTTAAGCATTATTTAGGGATACTATACAGTATATTTACCCTTGTTGACATTTATAACCCTCGAATTTATATACTTTCAAGGTTTGTCAAAATTAGTCCTTTATTTATTATAGATGCCACGTGTAAACAAATGACACGTGTTAACACATCATTGGACACAAAAATTCGAGGTGTCACAACATGCCTAAGCATGTTCAACCCGACAATTCTAAGTATAGGCTCGGTTCGGAACCGAAAGTCGCAAAAGTTGACTTTTGCTTTGACTTTCAGTTCTGACCCGATTTAGCTTAGTTTAGATATGCCTTAGGATTCCATTAGGACCATATTATAGGTTAGTATAACCCTCTGAGGTTATACAACCTAGATCCTTAGTATCCTATTCATTGCAAGTTTCCGTTATATGCCTGACT
Organism: Helianthus annuus; assembly: GCF_002127325.2. NCBI lineage: Eukaryota > Viridiplantae > Streptophyta > Magnoliopsida > Asterales > Asteraceae > Helianthus > Helianthus annuus. The sequence goes on along the minus strand of NC_035446.2, from coordinate 153,718,608 downwards.
ATTGACCGTTATGCCCTTTTGACCATGAAATGATATTTTTGAAAATGTGAAAGAATAGAAACCTTTATTACTGATATATAAACATGTCCCTAAAATTTGACATCAGTTGGAGGTCTAGATTAGGAGTTATGCTCAATAGCGTAATTAAAAAGCTTTTTATTAATTAAACGGCGTAATTAGCGTATAACCTATCTAAACCCAATTTTTGATACCAAACTTTTTACCCACTGATATAAAATAATAGTTTGGGATTTTTGAATATTTTTAATTATTTTTAGGCTGAGCATAACATAGGGTTTTAAGCTTGATTCGGTAATTACCGGTTTTGCCCTTTTGGGCTATAAAATGAGTTTTACAAATCCTTTTGACCCCAAACCTTTTTCTAATAATCTAATATGATAAATAAATATTTTGAGCGTTCTGGAATAATAAAAATATCAGCTTTTCTTTGAAAACCCGGAAATGGCTCTAAATCGCCTTTTATGCGTTTTTAACGCATAGTATGTATCAAAACTATTTTAAACATATAAGGGTTGATGCCTACTGATATATTCAGTAAATTTTTACATTTTAACAGTAAGGAAAAGTTTTAAACTTAGGTTTCCAGTTTTGACCTTTTAAGCCTATGTGAAATTACCAAAATGCCCCTACGGTGCATAGTTTGGTTATAAATGATAAATTTCACATATATGTAATACCCTACTGATATAAATTAGTAAATTAAGTATTTTTACTAATCAAATCAGACCTGAACCTCGGATTTATATTTGATTTCTTTTATAACCTTTTAAATTTAAATGACTAAAATACCCCTTCGGGGCATAAATTGGTTTTAAATTCATTTTGGGCATAACGGAAGGTATCTTACTGATATCACATCATATTTAAGGCATATTAACTTAGGAAACCTGTATATGACTCTTATGGTTACCCGTTACGCACGTTTCGCGTTTGGATCGGTTTATGTATCTAGTTTGCATAAAGTAACCGAAACGGGTCAACCCTTATCATTTTCACCTCAAAATCTAGAATGTGTTTAGTTTACCCATATTATACAAGTCTCCAAACTTGTCGGGTCTAAATCACATTCTAATCCGGTCTACGCTTAATCTTGCGTTTGAACCATAAACCTTTCCTAAAACTAACCGGTCTAAGCATAGGCTTAATTAAGACCCGTTAGGAATCTAATAGGTTATTAAAAACCTTCTACTCTAGTAGTCACTAGACTCACTATAGTAGTCCGTCCGGCTGCTCTTGCTGAAATCATTACTCATCATTCTCCCATGCTCTAGCAATTGCGCACCCTAGACCACTACCATGTAGTTAGGTAGGGACAATCAATCCGGGAATCTAGGAATGAATGGGGATCCCTATCAATATCAAAATGAATAAAATAGAACGAATTAGATTACCGCCCACAGAACGATATCGTGGAAATGCTGCACGGATCCGTATATATAGGAACAAAAACAAAATGACTTTTGGAGTTTGACGGTCCGTCCTCAAACCCACCTGTTGCCGATCCGACGTGGTAAAAGCAGATCGTGATTGATTGCTCTTAGAACACGCCGATACGGCATGCTCTCCCGGGTTCCAAGTTCTCTAATTTGAGTGACGTACGATTCATACGTACGCACACTCAAAAGATGCCCTTGTGGAGAATGCAGGGAGCCCCGGATGTCCTGGTACTCGTTGAGTATGGCCTGGGGATGAAACCCATCACTCACTACGGCTGGGATTGAATTTTTATTTAGCTCAGGTAAATACTCTTAGCTTATTTTCCCTATACGGGCTTGGGATACGGTATTATAATAATACCGCTTGGTCGGGTATTGAATGTTTAATCGTATTGTGATTAAATTATTGAGGTAACCCGCTTTAATCTGTCTTGTTTGAAATAAAGGCCTTTAGGGGTTAATGACCATGTCCCGGATATCCTTGACATCATTGTATTATAAAATGGCCACGTCTTATGCACGGGGTGTAGGCATACACCTGACAGTTGCATAAGAGAAACGGTATCTCACGCTCATGTGGGCCTATACTTGTGGTGTGTCTGTTAATCTTGACCCGGTTTCTACATCGGGCCCTAAATGTATAACGAGCATGTAAATCTGTATACAAGATTATTTTATATAATTGTCCCAAGTTATAAAAGAATTTTGTGCCTTGAGCATTCAAATCAATTTTCTAAACTATTTTCAAAATGAGTCAGTTAAGTTGTATTTACCAGTGTAAACTGACGTATTTTCCAAAAAGGTTAAGTGACAGGTACTGTACGTAATTGGCTGGGAGCTCAGGGCGTCAATAGGGAATCTTGCAAGTTCTAGATGCCTAAAGTCTGTTGAACAGTGTTTATCTTTCTGCTTTAAGATCCGCCTGTGGATCCTTTACATTCCGTTTGTAATACTTGGATATTACTTTATATCGGGTTGTAATATTTTATCTTTTGCTTCCGCTGTGCATTCAGTATTTGTGTTGTTTGACTATGATGATATCAACTACGTCATGATACTCCCCACCGGGCCCACCGGTGATACGTGGAAAATAGGGGTGTGACAGAGACAGTTCAAGCAAAGGTCTGCCAAAGAGAACCTCTGCTATGGACTAACAGATGATGCAGTTCAACACAGAATGTTTAACAGCAGTGCTTTAACAGACCACAATCAACAGATGATAATATAATAACAATAATATTCAAATTGTAGCAATTACATTTTCATAAATCTAACTACCATCATCGAAGCTGTAACAAAATCTAAACACCGATACACTAAACACTGTTACATAAGAAAAACTGATACATAAATACTGATGTTGAATCCGCTGTAGATACTGAACCACTGATGTTACTGAGCAGTGGTTTTCCTTTGGTTGATCAGGCCTTAGGTACAAAAGTGTCTGTCTTTAACAGCTTTGTCTTCAACAGTGTCCGTCTATTCAATTGAGAGAAATCATTACATTACATTACATCTCTGTTGAAAAACAGAATCAATATATTTAGGGAAAATGGGATTGAAAGATGATAACCCAACAGTGGAGGATCTCATTCGACAGCTTCGATAAAGCTGATAGTATTCTCAAACAATGTTTCCTAGATTTTTGAAGACCGACAAAGACCGACAAAGACCAACAAATGTCCACAGTGATACTTCTTTAGACATTTGTCGGTCTTCAAAAATGTAGTAAACATTATTTGAGAATACAATTGAATTTATCGGAGATGTAGAATGAGATCCTCAACTGTTGGGTTATCATCTTTCAACCCCATTTTCCGTAAATATATCAATTCTGCTTTTCAGACCTCCCAAAGCCACCTATCAGCCTCCAAAGAGATCGAGACAGCTTGAAGCATAAGCTGGACTTGCTGTTATTCCACTAGTTGAGTATTTAATCCCAATATATACCAACTGAAAATCAATCTACTTGTAATCACATGGTAAATCAAAGACAAAATCAAAAGCTACAAACATATCAATCAAATTTCATAGAATCATGATTTATTTTAAACACAAACAGACATTACCTCTTCATCAATAAAGTTGAGATCCATTTTATAACCTTGATCACATTCGGAATCTCGGCCAACGAACTCAAGACTTCAACACCAAATAAGAAATCCAGCAAGATCTACCTGAAGAATATTTAGCATACAAACCTTCAGTTTGTGATAAAAAGAAAAAATAAAAAATATCTATTTTTAAACTACCATTCAAATCGATGTTAAATGCAACGCCTCTGTCGTCTTCATCCTCTTCTCTATATCTACAATTTTAGAGATAGAGAGTAGAGAGAGAGTAGACAGAGATATTGAAAGGCTGATGTGTGATGGGAACCTTCATTGAAACGACGATGTTGGAACAATGATACTGGAACGATAACATGTAAACATAATCAACAAACATTCGAACAAAGAAGTGTAATCGGAGATTAGCGGCTGAATCATGAGAAAGATGCATTTGAGAGGGAGAGATACGATCACAGATGTGAGCGGGAGAGATTTGAATGTGGAGCCAGATTATTAACCCTTATTTATAGGATTAGAATATATGGTTTGAATTTTGAATTTTGAATGTGGAGCCAGAATTTTGAATCTCAACAGATGTTTATTGAGAACTGATGTTTGATTATAAAATGTTGAGGGCAGATGTTTAAACAAAAGTTTAAATGTTATTTGATATGGGCAGACCTTTCCCTCAGCAGACCTTTGCATCTTAAATGTGGGCCAACTTTGAATTTTAAAGTCTTTTAATATTAGGCATTGTGATGTAATAATGACATAAGAAAAGCCTTGTTGGACATGCTCTCAACTCAAGCTGACACATCAGCTTTTCTTATGTCACTTGGATTTCTCCTTTTATAGAAAGTATAGATACTCCACAAGTCCACATTACTTCAGATCAAGGAAGTCTTTGAAGGTGTATATGATTTGTTTGTCATAATTGAAATTTTTGTTATTTAAAATATTGTAATAGGTTATATTGCTCTTAGAGATTTTTTTTAATGTATCTGTCTCGGGAGATTTTTAGAAAGTTAGCTTCGTCATCCAAAAAATATATGTAACTAGTTTTTCCTCGCACGCGTTGCTATGCCGTTTTTTAAGTTTAATTTCTGCATTTTTAATTAACGATTTGGTTCATTACACAAAATCCAAATTTTTTAAGTTTGGGCAATGTAAAAAGAAATCAAAGGGGAAATAGAAAAAGATAAGATTTTATTAAATCACGAGGATTATATAGCATGTTTTAATGTTTAAGGGTTGTACTTTATTAAATCTTGAGGACTGTATAGTAAGTTTTAAAGTTTAAGGGTTATAACGTAAATTATTATAGTTCAGGGTTATACTTAAACACTTCTAATTTAACAAAAAAACAAGGTAAATTACACTTTTCGTCCTTTATGTTTGTATCGGATTGCAATGGATAGCCTTTAACTTCAATAATTACACTCACAATCCTTTATTTGTAAAGCTCATTACACGCTACGTCCTTCGATCATAACCTAGTTAAAATTTTCAGTTAAATATAGCATGTGCAAGACACACGAGGGTACATTTGTAATTTTACCAGTATGTTTAATAATATATTTAAACAAATAAACACCTCTATCTCCCTATCTCAAATCTCAGTTCTCTGTCTTTCTCCAACCAACCCTCACCACCACCATCAAACCCGCCGCACTCTTAACCCTAACCCTACCTCATCATCACAACCGTACGAACAATCAGGATAAACAGTTAAATCTGCACAAATCGATTCCAATTCCGTTTCCGAATTCGATAAACAACGATAACATGAATTCAAATTTACCTGTCGATCTAGATTATTCCGATACGAATTGGGTGACTCAAGAGGAGAAAACGGATCTATGAAGAAGGTGTACGGTACTTCTGCATCGTCAACGTTGATGAGGTCATCTTCTTCTATAAAGCTAGAGGGGTTTGTATTGGACTTATCTAGGTATTGTGACGGTGAAATTTGTTGATTTTGTTCGACTGTGGTGGTGAGATGTGCTGGATTGTGGAGGAGGAGACTGTGGATTTGGAATAACTGCCATTAGAGGAGGCTGATTTGGTTAAATTAGTAGTGGAAGATGGTAAAAGTGAACCCTAATTTGGATTGGGAATGAAGATTGAAGAGAGGAAGACTTCTTCTGTTTGGTGGTACACGGTATTTGACATGTTGTGTTCCCCTCTTTCATTTTGAGGATCCATTTCATCATTTGGGCTTGTGGGTCTGTTAAAAATTTGATCTTTTTTGGTACCCATGTACTGGGAACTTTCTTTATGAAGTTTGGTAAAATTAGTAGAGATGAGTATTGAAGATTGTGGTATGAGTAGTAGTAGTAGTAGCATAGATGGTGTTGGAGTGGTAACTTGTGCCTAGGGATGAGCATTTGGTACCGGGTATATTTGGTACCGGTAGCCGCTTTCTTCGTTTTTCGGTACCGGTATTTACGGGTAAAACGTCGGTGAGTACCGGTACCGAATCAGTGTATTCGGTACAGGTACCCACTTTTTCTGTTTTTCGGTACCGATACTTTTGGTATCGAATGGGTACCGTGCTCATCCCTACTTGTGCCCACAAGAAGTCTAAAAGGTATCCACCAGATTTCTTTACACACGTTCTTTTATTTTCAGCTTCTGGTATGTGATATTGATTGATTCTTTAACTGGAAATGGCTTCTGAAGTTGGTTATAGACCAATACTTGATGTTTGACTTTGATTATTGAATTTTCACTTTCTCTTGACAAATAGAGTTTTTGGGTGTTTAGAAAGTGTGTGACTGGTGGTCGGAGTGACGGTGATGAAGCGTTTAGGTTTTACGGCTTTTTAGAGAGAGGGAGAGAGAGCTTTTTGGAGAAGAAGGACTAGAGTGAGAGTGATGGTGTTTATGTCTATGTGTTTTGTTTACAAATATAAGTATAAATTACATTTTTCGTCTTTTATACCAATACAATTACTAACTTACCCTGATGGGCAAGTCACATGACTGGATTTAACTAAAACTTTTAACTAGGTTAGAGTCAAAGGACCAAAGATGTAATGAGTTTGTCAAATAAAGAACTGTGACTGTAATTATTGAAGTTAAAGGTTATCCATTGCAATTCGATACAAACATAAAGGACGAAAAGTGTAATTTACCAAAAAAAATAAAAATAAAAAATAATGCTACTTGGCTGAACCAGGATTCGAACTATCATCTGATGGGTTAAAACCCACATTCTTTTCCACTACACTACTTTCATTGTTTGTTTAGAAACTGATTGCGCATTTATATTTGTTAATGACGCAGTTGGGGAAAAGCAAAAAAATATTTACTTTAGTGGGTGCCATGCAGGTTGAGCAGCCACCCTTATCCACCAGTTAGCATCAAACACTATTCCCGCCCAGAGTTTCTGTTGATATAGGTAATACCATAGGAAAAATCTTGTCTCTTTTTATTATGTTGTGTCAGTATTGTCTCAAATATTACCAATGCGTTATAGACGCGTTAGTTAGAGATAACTAGAGAACTTCACACTTCAGCACGAATCCGTGAAAGTAGTACCAAGATGAGTGACCTTCTAGGAAGTGTGTTCACCAAGGCAACTAACACAAATCCAAGTCAGGGACTATCACAGTTTATTTTTATTTTTTAATAGAAAGGGCATTACAATCATTTTACATGCATTTAACAAAAGAAATTAATAGCCATCCAAGTCAGAGACTATCAGAGTTATAAATTACAAACCTATCTAGCATCTTTGTAATCTTAAAGTTTTGGGGACCAAAGATTTAATTTGTGCAAATCACATGAACCATCCGAGAGTAACTAAGTTCTTCTAGTTACAAGTGATACCAAAAGCATTTACAATGGTGGACTTCTACAAATTGCTACCACCCGCTACATTTGGGATCAAATTCCAAACTTTCTTAAAAAACCAACAAATATTATCCTGCATCAACAAACCTTCATCTCACCGTTCATATCATCAGTTACTTTTACAATTAATTGTATAAGTCAAGTAATTTTTATAATAATTCATATTTTATTGTTTCGTTTATATATAAACAATAGAATATTGTTTAAAATACAAATAAGAAACTTAAAATACACATTAAAATAAAAAAAACATACATAAAATAATACTAATAACAAAGTTCATAAAACAAAAATAAAAAAAACATATATATATATATATATATATATATATACTAAAATAAAAAATACACGTCTGCTACTTCCGATGACAGTTGTCATTTGAAATATTTGAACCCGTATCCTACTCATTGTCGTATAGATCAAAGTGAGGATGGTCTAATTTGTTATGATACTATCAATTGTCTATCCTACCTTCATTTTGATATCATACAAAACCGTCTATATCGAGTAATCTACGGGTGGACCATAACCTTGATCATCTTCAACAACCAGATTGTTTTCTAGTTGGACCACATAAGCGTTTTCTCTTTGACAGCCGAAACATGGCTTTGTTTGACCACAAGAACTTTTTCTAGTTATAACAACCCTCCTAAATAATTTTCAACACCCCTAATATATTTAAAATATCCCTATATGTTGGGATTGAACCCTACCAGAGGAACAGATAATGTAAAGCCAAAACCTGGTCACAACAGTGGATTCACAATAAGCAGATGTTTACACTAAGCTCTCCCCTTGACAGTGGTTATCTATCTGCTAATACACTCTAAACACTACTCAGAAGAACAACTGATGAACCAAACACTGATAGAACAACTAAAGACTGCTAAAAGGCAAACGCTGAGTTCTATCTACTGCTGTCTCTTAAGTACTGCTGAAGATTCAAGCACTGCTCATTCAAAGACTGATCACCTTTTGAAGAAAGCACTGATGTTCAAGTAATCAGTGATTAGGCTATAACAGTGGAACGTGAACAGTATTAGACTTGCTTTGTATTGAACTATCAATCAGTTGTTAGACATCAGTAGTTTTGTATAGATCAGTGTCTATAGGTTGTTAGGCTATTAGAAGTCACTATCATGGTGACGTCAGCTGAGGTACATCAGTAGTTTGGTTTGCCTATAAATATAACAGTACCCTGTACTGTTATATTTGATTCGTTTTGAGTGAGTTCTTCTCCTCAATTCAATCCTTTCATCTTGTGCAACCAACTCTGGAGTATCAGGCTGAGGGGGAGTTTAGTCTGTAAGCTTGCATTGTAATCTTTTGCTTTAATGTAATATTTCGACTCTATGAAAAAGCAATTGTTTATCAAACTACATTCTCCTTGATTGTGTTTACAAAGTTTGTTATCCATTTCCGCTGCACTTAAAACTGCTCATATCTATTTGATTTGTTTAAACCTCACAAACAAGCACAATCATGAGAGCCTCGGATCCTAACAATTGGTATCAGAGCTTGGACAATCAAATTCGATCTAACAATCAATTTGACATAACAGTTCAGCTCAAAATTCATTGATACTGAGGTTGGTTGTATTCAGTTGAAAAACAGAGTAACGAGAAATCATGTTCAAAATGATGACTCAAAAGGCTCTGTAAAACAACCAAGATGTCATATGACACACAAATTCCACGCAACAAGTGATATCATGCACAAGTCACTCATAGTTTTCAGATCTGTAAAATATCTGATAAATTATGGGATCGTTCGATATTTTCAAAATTGATTTCAATTGTTGTTTTTGATATTTGTGATGTTCTCACTAAAATGCTAAAGTATGAACCTCAAATTAACAAAAGCCTATGTTCTTAAAACAGTAGTGCTTTTGATAACATAAAAGAGGGAAATTAAAACTTTAGTCATTCAGATCTTATGTGTTGAAAACAGGTTGAGCTCCTCAAAAGGACAAAATCAACTATGTTAAAATGCATTAAGAAAATTAGGAGTCAAAAATGTCCAGATCATAGGTAATGAGAAGGTTGGCATAAGCATGTGCAGAAATGACCAAATCTCTCAAAACATTACTGCAAAATGATTCTGGAACAAGTATTCCTTCAATAAATACTCCTCAATAAGTATTTCAATACTTATGATTGGGAAGGGTAAAAAGGGAAGAAGAAAATTCACAAAAACTCAGAAGTGTGTTTGTCTCAAAACTTTTCAAATCAAAAGAAAAGAGTATAAACTTAAAACACTTATGAGTCATAGTTTAGAGTAATAATAATCACTAAGCAACTGTGTGCATCCATATGCTCAGGAAAAGGTTTTCGATTCCGGTGAATGAACCCCAAAGAGGACTAGACAAATTTTCCATCCATGTGTCCTCATGTTAGCAATCAACTGACCATTTTGTTAAACTTAAGAATGATATGATTACGTACCATACTGAAAATATACCAGATCCTCTTTGATGCCGTTTTCAGAAAATCCTTTAATCGTTTTTCTTCAAAGGATTTTCTCAAATAACCAGGGTATGTTGTTCATTTTTTTTTTTTTTGATAATGGATTTTGAACTTTTGCTCGTTTTTGTTGGCAATAGTTTCTTTTACCTGTCAGGATATAATACCTTATTTTTGTTGGTATTATTGTCCTCATAAATGGGTCTAGAGGAAAGGGTACATATGTCAAGGTCATGTCATTCTTAGGGTCGTTTTAAACATCAAAGGTTGATTGCTAAACAGTGCTTAAACTACTAAGGTATTAATGTTTTAATTTGAATATTAAACGATAATGAGATGCCTTAGTAAAAAGTTTTCATCATCTGGGGTACTTAACCACTGTTCTTCAAAATTGACATGTGGCAAAACCTTGAATGAAAATTCTCAAAACAGTTGCTGAAATATTTGTTCTTCAAATCTGTATCATTTACTCTAACCACTATTTTTGTTCAAACATCTGATCACTAAATACTATCCACTGCTGAAAGTCAACCACTGATTCCTCATTTTGCTAAAACAAGCACTGATACTTAAAATCAGTGTCTTATCCACTGATATACTATCCACTGATAGTAAAAATCTTCCACTGTTTTCACATTATTACCGTCGTAACCACTGATGCTTGATTCATCAGTGGCTCTTAAAACAACTGTTCTCCACCTTTCATCCATTTCATCAGTGTTTGACACGTGGTCAGTTTTTAGCCTTCAGATCAAAATAACCGCTGCCACATCAGCGATCACTTTTTCCCTAAATAAAACCCTGCCCTAAACCCCCAAACACGGTTTTACACTGTCGAATTGAATTCCAAAGTTCTCTTCTCAAAGCAGTTTCCAACCTTTCTTCTCAAAACATTCTCCGATTCTTCTTCATCAAAATGACGAAGTCAAAATCAAAATCAAAATCTAAACCAAAATCACCATCATCTTCAAAAGCGGTCGCTCAAACGACTGAAGAAACCATTGAAATCCCATACAAATCACCTCATAACTACGTAGGTCTTCTCACAAAACCTACCGATAACCACACCTTCGACTCCATCATTGATACACTATCTGCATCAAAGTATAAAACTTTGTTGACAGTAAATGCTCCCATTTACTTGCAAACCCAGAGAGAGTTTTGGAAAAATGCAAATCTTGAAAAACAAGACGGAAAAGTAGTAGCCATTAACTCCTCGATACAGGGTAAAGCATTTCAAATCACCCCAAAATCAATCTCAGAGGTCTTCAAACTCGATGATCTGAAAGGTAAAACTTCTTTTGATAAAACCGAGTTAAAAGCTGATTTTCTGAAAAGAGGGTATGCAGAACAATCAAAGGTAGATACCTTACAAAAAGGTTATTTTCCATCTGCACCCAGATTTTTATTCCACACACTTTTAAGTTGTGTCTCTAATAAAACAACAGCGTTTAATGAAATACCATTGAAGATTCAGTGCCTGGGATATGCTATTCTAAACAATAAAGATTACAACTATTCCCAGGAGATCTTCAATGACATGGTAAAGAATGTTGACAGCAAATCATTTCTTCTTTTTCCAAGATTTCTGAGCTATTACTTTAAACAAAAATTTGAAAAAGAGGATGAAAATTTGCCCAAACAAGGTGTCCATTTTCAAATAAAAGGTTTAACAATTGAAACATTTTCAAGAATGATGGCACCAATAAAATTAAAAGCAAAGGTGCTTGAGCAGACTTTAGAAACTGCCACTGATCCTCAGGCAACTTCTGCTGAGCCCACTGCTCCAGGTGATCAGAGCAGCACAACCACTGCTCTGAAACCCACACCTGACATTACCAAAAAGACCAAAAGAAAAACATCAAGAAAACCTACCAAACCCACACCAAAGGCATCTCTGGAATATGAGATCCCAGAGACAATGCCAGTGACAGCACAAAAGTCACCAATAACCACTGCTGCTACTTCCTCACAACAAGTGGAAGAAAGATCTCAACCCCAGCCTCAAACTCCTCCTGCATCCTCACAAAAGGATCAGGTTGTAACCACAGGAACACCAAATTATGAAGCTCTGGATCCACTCGGATCTATCTTCCACAGTCCTGATCCCAAGGACATGTCTCTTTCAACACCCATACCCTCACCAATCATAATGCCACAATCAATAATACCCCTGTTGCATGCAGTTGATATTGCACAGACACAAACCAGTTCCTCTCTATCACCCATTACTGAGAGTATACCTCCACAAGTGACTGGGTCTGATGCTTATACCTCTGCTATCCCAGCAACAGCTGAGGAGGTTACACCCCTTGAGTTACAAGTAACTCTCGGTGGTAGTTCAAGTGGAGCAGCAACTACAACTGATGGATCAGCAGATCTTCAGTTGGACAGTTGTTTCATCAATAAGACTCCCTTGAAGGCAATTTCTTCCATGGCAACATCGGTAACCACCAGTGAGTTGATTTTAACCACCGGTACCATCAAAGGTTTATCGAGTGCTGAAGAAAGAAGTCCCCAGTACCAAGAACAAGGGGCATCAATGGATGATTTTTGGGACTCAGTTCCTAAGTCACACATTGGTACAACCACCACTGGTGGGGATTCAGATGATCCTACTAATGTAGGTGATGATTCAAAATATCAGGAATTAACGAAAAGAGTTGAAAAACTTGAAGATTCAGTTGCTGAAATTAAAGATATGGTGCAAGAGATTTTAAAAGCTCAGAAAGCACAAGCTACTGCTGTTCCTGCTCAAGCACCTGCACAACATGCATTTGCTGCAAATGAGCTTTGGAATATTTTTCAACCCATGCTTGAAAAACAACAACATATGGCTAATCAAAAGCATGCTATTCAAGTACAAATGCTGACCAACATGGTGGAATCAAGGTTTAAAGACACTCAAGCAGATATCAAGGCTATAAAGGCTAGCATACAAAAGACTGCCCATAGTGGAAAAGTTCCATCCTCCATCCTCTTCATGGATACACCCCTTGCAGATAATGCCAAAAAGGGGGAGAAAATCAAGTTGAGAAAGAAAGGAATAGAAGATGGGCTGTATATTGAACCAGAAGAAGAAAAACAGTCATCTAAATCATCTCAAACCACAAAATCCAAAACTTCAATTCAAACAACTGATACATCAGTAGTTACAAAAACTGCTGTCAGTATGTTACACCCAAATTACACATTCCAAAATGTAATATTATCATACTATTATTTAACAAAATTCGGGCATGACCCGTTCGTAATAAGAACAATTCCCTGTAAGACTAACGCGTAATAACTTAAAATACGATGCAGCGGAAAACAAGAGCCCAAAAATTTCGTTCTTTAATAGACATATCAAACACATGAAGGTTCAAAAGCGAAATGCCATATATTCATTAAAACGGATTTATAACGTTTTATAACATTAATACTTCAAAACCTATATGAGTTACACTATGTGACCATTCTACCCCGTACAATCCTTGCTCTCAACTCGAACTAAGTCCGCTTCACTTCAATAAATGTAGAGAAAACCCAAGCGATACATGTGGACACCACGTACAACCAAACCGTTAGTCATTAACATACCATTCAACATTAAACTATATAATAAAATTTCGTAGAGCATTCTATAAAGTAGTCGTGGAATTGTCCAAGCGCTTTCTTAAATACTCTTATCCAAATCCAGCTCCATTTCTTCATGAAGCCAACGATCCCATACCTACATTACATTCCAACTCAACGCACATCATTAGTATCCATAAATACTCGAACACTTTGATACGTTCATGCATATGTCTTAAGCATTGAACATTCATTCACACATACATTCACACCTACGTACTTATTATCATACATACATACATATATATATATACACTTATATATATATATATGCGTACCTTCATACATGCCAATGTTCCTTCCTACGCACAATCAATTAATCACGAATATATACACAAGCTTCTTTTACATGTAGGTTTATGCCGGAATGTCACATTTACAACTTTACATAGTATAGACAATCTACGATTCAACCCACGTGGCCTTTGGATTCCCATACACATATACTTATAAAATTTCCTACACTAACACGAAACAATCCGTTCATTCACTAACCGACAACCGAATCATATAAAACTTGTTCCTAATGGTCCGGGAAATGTTCCCCTTACATAATGACTAAAATTCTTACCCAAGGTCTTAACCATAACGAATTTCATTACATTACGCAACATATGCACATAAAATTCGACCCGTTTAAACCCACCAATTTACTTTCGGCTTAAATACAACCTTCTTCAATAATGAGGCATTATTGGCTTTGTACTTCTGATTATCACATGTTCTTTCATGATGTTTCGTAAACATAAGTATTAAAATCTATTAAACCTACTAAAAAGTGAATCGAAATTCACTTACCTCGAGTACTCCAATAAGTGTATTTGTCACCTTGCCTTATCTTGACCCGTTATCCTCCTATGCTTGACCTCTCCTTGACACGTTCCTATTATCTCATTCCATTACATCCATTCAATAGTTAGTATACATAATCATACGCATCACTAATCACACTTCTATTCACGTGTCAATCGCTTAGCAAGTTCAACATGTATCATAATACTACAATGCTAATCAATCTAACAATTTATCATTCCATCATCACAACAGTCATACATGAGCTTCTAGCATGCATAATTATGTATTTACATCATGTTTGTTATTCTTTCAAAATTCCATACTTAGAATGATAACCTTTTCTAAGTTAGGCAACTTGCTTCATATGTTAAACATTTCATACCATTTCTTAACACCTTGGTTTTTACACATCCATTCTACTATTTTTTATCAGCAACCCGTTTCGACCCGTTGGTGCAATTATATGCATAAACTAGTTGGTAAGTGTTTTAGACACTTAAAACAATCAAATAACTTACTAATAATTTATTAAAATCAGTAGTTCATGATTCATACAAGTGTGCATAACAATACAACTATTTTTACTGAATATTTATACTAAAATTTGTGCAGCAACTTTCTGCGCAGCAGCTGTTCACGACACATTTTAACCCATTTATCTTCTGATTCAGTTCTTCATGTTCAAATATGAAATGATCTACACTCAGAGATCTTTCTAAGCATATAAAGATCGTAACAATCAGACATTCCTATGATTTTATATGATTTTTACAAAATCAGCACAGAAGCTGAAATGCTTCCAAACAGCTTGCTGTCAAAACGAATTTACTAACTTTTCATGCTGTTTTGACCCACTAAATCTCATAACCAGCCTCTTATGACCAAATATGAAATGTAATATGCGAAACAACCTTTTCAACGATATATCGTATGCCTTAAACCGAGCTACGGTTGATTTTATACGAATTTTTCAAAACAGGCGCGCAACAATAATTACTTCCAATCAGCTTTGTAAATCTTTGGAATTATGAACTAAATCTCGACTTTAAATCATCAATTCATGTTCACAATTTATGCTAAGCATCATAAACATGTTAAAGACCATATGATACAATAATTCTCACAAATTCTTACATAGAACATGAACCACATTGAAACTACACATGCGTGAATGTATGTGTGCATTAGCTAATGATTCAAGCATTTCATCAAACGCTTGGTGTGCATACAACATTATAAACACATTGTACAAGCTCTTAATACATGAATTCAACCAATTCACATAATCATCTTCAACCATGACCAATTTCAACACGAATTCCAACCAACATACATTCATACTTCAATTTCACATAAATTTCACTAACATAAAATTATTAGATTCCACCATACAACTAGCACAAATGGGTTTCACTATAATTCTTCATTCTCATCAAATTCATATCATTTCTAACTCGTGTAATCCATCGTGTCATCGCATTAAACACACATACATCTAACACGCACCGTATAACTTACTTTTACCTTACAATTATGACAACACGTCTAACCAAAACGCATATCTCATAATAGTCTATCATTGATCATTTCATTATTTCATTCTAGACATTTCCATCCATCACTTATGTACAATTTCATCTAAAACCATCACATAAGCATTTCATCATACACTTGGTGTGCGTACGCCATTTGGTGCACATTGTACAACTAATTGTAGCACATTCTTCCTAGTTTACCCATTGATTCACATAAGCAAACCCAACTTCACAATTTGTCACTCTAGCCATATGCATATTGTTCTAAATCACCTATTAATCATAATATCATTAACATTCATCTAATTTGCAAGTAGAATTTCACAACTTTTCAATCATCTTTCAACATACAAGTGGGTTTTACCCTAATTCATCATCATAGAGAAATTCAAGCATAATTTCAACTCCTATATGATCATATCATCTTGCATTCATGTTTGATTGCATACATAATCTCAAGCTTTACATAAACCACTTAATCAAACATTACAAAATTGTAAATTTCGACTTACTTGATGTTGGGTATGCTTAGATGATCATCATTCTTAGTTCATGCATTCAAAATTTAGCCCTTTTCTCCTTTAATTTGCAAGATTTTGAAGAAATAGGGTTTCCCCCTTGGTCTTGTTCTCACGGTCACACACACCCACTTCTAAATCACTGGGCATTTTTTTTTGTAAGTGTTTTAATCACACACACACTTTTCATTTTAACCCCCTCATCCTTTTAACACATGACACTTTCCTTATAATCACATACTAACTAGGTTAACTTTTCCCTTGGTAAATATCATGTGTACATAACTTTTGACTTACCATAGTTTATAAAACTTAGGAGATGGTAAAAATCTATATTTACTATTTCTTATCATCTAAACATCAGACTTTTAATATTACATTAGGGCATACGAGACTTGGGGTGTTACTTTAAACACAAGGTAAATTCATAAATGCGGGTTTTTGGGGCGTTACAAGTCTACCCCCCTTAAAGGAGGTTTCGTCCCCGAAACCTTCCTTATTCGAATTAGACCAATTCTACTCTTACCCTACTTATGTTAGACTCTATTCCAGAGCTCTTATTAGTGTCCTTCATTTCATATTGCTAGTTTCTAGCACATATCATCCCTTGCATTTCATTCATTGAATCTATTCCAATTGTATACAATTATTATTCATACAAACTTAAGTCTACGGCTTGTTTCTAATTTCCTATTTAAGCATATTACATTCATACATTTACTAATCGAAATAAATCGATTTATTTCATTCTACTCATACATCATATATGTACTTACATACTCATATACTTATACATCTACATACGTACACACATTTCCTATATTTTTCACATACACGCATACGCTCATACATATCATCATGCATACATACGTACACATTTTCATATTCATTCGCATGATGCTTGTGCTCTTATATAAATACTTGCGTACCTACATAAACCGATATCTATACATATACATTTATACATACATAACTAGTACTTGTTCCCACACTATAAACTTACATACTTTCGCGCATACCTACTTGCATAAGTTCTACGTACATATACGGTTACATATAAACATACTTACATGCTTATCTACTTATGTACATCCCTATATGCTCATAAGAAACTTTACGAATCATCGGAATGCGTTACGGATCATTTGGAAATGCAAAATTAAGCAAAACGGAGAAGCGGGCTAGACAGCCCGTCGGCGACGGGGTGGGCACCCGTCGGCGACGGCCTCTTAAAATGCCCGTCGTCCAATTTAACCCGTAACCAGTCGGTTAGGCCGTCGGCCTCTTTCACACTTTTGGGAGCCCGTCGGCGACGGGGTGGGAACCCGTCGGCGACGGCCTCTAGAAAAGTCCCTTTTCTGCAGATCCGTTTCGTCGTCCGAACGCACTAAAACGCGCGTGTCTTTTGAACCGTTTACCCGTTTAACCTCCCGTTTCTTCCTACACGCTTGTAAATTCACATTCTATCATATGAACTTAAAATCCCACATCCGCCTTAAGGAAAAATCTTAACTTACACACTATCGGCTTCAAACATATCATTCGTACCTTTTCTTTCTTACATGTGCTCTAGCAAAAACTTAAAGTTTTACCTACCTTCGGCAACAAGATTTTAAAGTTAGTCATCTCAGTTGTCGAATCATAATCACTTCATTTTAGTTCCATCCACATATGAGCTTTCTTCTTTCTTACACATTCGACTACCCAAGTAATTGGGTTTGGCATAAACACTCTCAAAGAGAGTTAAGCATACACATTCGACTACCCAAATAATTGGGTTTCGGCATAAACACTCTCAAGGAGAGTTAAGCATACACATTCCACTACCCAAATAATTGGGTTTGGCATAAACACTCTCAACGAGAGTTAAGCATACATATTCCACTACCCAAATAATTGGGTTTGGCATAAACACTCTCAACGAGAGTTAAGCATACACATTCCACTACCCAAATAATTGGGTTTGGCATAAACACTCTCAACGAGAGTTAAGCATACACATTCCACTACCCAAATAATTGGGTTTGGCATAAACACTCTCAACGAGAGTTAAGCATACACATTCCACTACCCAAATAATTGGGTTTGGCATAAACACTCTCAACGAGAGTTAAGCATACACATTTTCCACTACCCAAATAATTGGGTTTTTTTTTTTTTTTTGCATTTAATCATAACTTCTTCTTTCAATCCGTATAACGGATTAAGCTTCTAGCATTCATTAGAGCATTCAAAATCACCCGTTCAAAACGGATGGTAGCTTATTCTTATTCGACTTGTTCGCTAGAACCGGTCGACTCGCCTAACTTTTCATAACCTTCGTTAGCATAACCAAATCCGCAATGGATTTGCTATTTCGCATTCGCTACAACATAGCGCCCACCTGCTACCCAGTTCTACCGGACATACCTGCAATAATTGCCACGGTCTCACGAACGTCATATGCTTCTTGCGTACTGGCCAGGTGCGCAATTCACACACTAGTTTCGTGCCTTCGTGTAATCATCGCCTTATGCCCGAGAAATGGGTTTCAGTTTCGTGCACATTTCTAAAACTTCCCCAAGACCACATCATTGTCTTTCGTTTAATAATTTCCCTCCCAAGGAGACCCCTTCCTTTTTCTTTTGACATCGGTACTCATACATATTAGTAATGTGTACCTGGGGTTAATTTGCCTATCTGCACCTTTGCCCGCCTTAGCGTTCATCCTATTCTGTATTCACGGATCATCCTCTTCAAGCTCTTAAGCTTACCTTGCACATAACACACTATTAGTTTCTTTCAAATACATAATCTAATACATACTTACACATTTTCGTTCCATTTCTACCTTTAGATCTTGATCGAGTCATGGATTGTACGGGTTCCTTATCACAAGAGCACACAGGTTTGAGTTCAAGTACTTATACTCTCGTACTTAATTCTCTCAAACCAGGGCTCTGATACCAACTTGTTACACCCAAATTACACATTCCAAAATGTAATATTATCATACTATTATTTAACAAAATTCGGGCATGACCCGTTCGTAATAAGAACAATTCCCTGTAAGACTAACGCGTAATAACTTAAAATACGATGCAGCGGAAAACAAAAGCCCAAAAATTTCGTTCTTTAATAGACATATCAAACACATGAAGGTTCAAAAGCGAAATGCCATATATTCATTAAAACGGATTTATAACGTTTTATAACATTAATACTTCAAAACCTATATGAGTTACACTATGTGACCATTCTACCCCGTACAATCCTTGCTCTCAACTCGAACTAAGTCCGCTTCACTTCAATAAATGTAGAGAAAACCCAAGCGATACATGTGGACACCACGTACAACCAAACCGTTAGTCATTAACATACCATTCAACATTAAACTATATAATAAAATTTCGTAGAGCATTCTATAAAGTAGTCGTGGAATTGTCCAAGCGCTTTCTTAAATACTCTTATCCAAATCCAGCTCCATTTCTTCATGAAGCCAACGATCCCATACCTACATTACATTCCAACTCAACGCACATCATTAGTATCCATAAATACTCGAACACTTTGATACGTTCATGCATATGTCTTAAGCATTGAACATTCATTCACACATACATTCACACCTACGTACTTATTATCATACATACATACATATATATATATATACACTTATATATATATATATGCGTACCTTCATACATGCCAATGTTCCTTCCTACGCACAATCAATTAATCACGAATATATACACAAGCTTCTTTTACATGTAGGTTTATGCCGGAATGTCACATTTACAACTTTACATAGTATAGACAATCTACGATTCAACCCACGTGGCCTTTGGATTCCCATACACATATACTTATAAAATTTCCTACACTAACACGAAACAATCCGTTCATTCACTAACCGACAACCGAATCATATAAAACTTGTTCCTAATGGTCCGGGAAATGTTCCCCTTACATAATGACTAAAATTCTTACCCAAGGTCTTAACCATAACGAATTTCATTACATTACGCAACATATGCACATAAAATTCGACCCGTTTAAACCCACCAATTTACTTTCGGCTTAAATACAACCTTCTTCAATAATGAGGCATTATTGGCTTTGTACTTCTGATTATCACATGTTCTTTCATGATGTTTCGTAAACATAAGTATTAAAATCTATTAAACCTACTAAAAAGTGAATCGAAATTCACTTACCTCGAGTACTCCAATAAGTGTATTTGTCACCTTGCCTTATCTTGACCCGTTATCCTCCTATGCTTGACCTCTCCTTGACACGTTCCTATTATCTCATTCCATTACATCCATTCAATAGTTAGTATACATAATCATACGCATCACTAATCACACTTCTATTCACGTGTCAATCGCTTAGCAAGTTCAACATGTATCATAATACTACAATGCTAATCAATCTAACAATTTATCATTCCATCATCACAACAGTCATACATGAGCTTCTAGCATGCATAATTATGTATTTACATCATGTTTGTTATTCTTTCAAAATTCCATACTTAGAATGATAACCTTTTCTAAGTTAGGCAACTTGCTTCATATGTTAAACATTTCATACCATTTCTTAACACCTTGGTTTTTACACATCCATTCTACTATTTTTTATCAGCAACCCGTTTCGACCCGTTGGTGCAATTATATGCATAAACTAGTTGGTAAGTGTTTTAGACACTTAAAACAATCAAATAACTTACTAATAATTTATTAAAATCAGTAGTTCATGATTCATACAAGTGTGCATAACAATACAACTATTTTTACTGAATATTTATACTAAAATTTGTGCAGCAACTTTCTGCGCAGCAGCTGTTCACGACACATTTTAACCCATTTATCTTCTGATTCAGTTCTTCATGTTCAAATATGAAATGATCTACACTCAGAGATCTTTCTAAGCATATAAAGATCGTAACAATCAGACATTCCTATGATTTTATATGATTTTTACAAAATCAGCACAGAAGCTGAAATGCTTCCAAACAGCTTGCTGTCAAAACGAATTTACTAACTTTTCATGCTGTTTTGACCCACTAAATCTCATAACCAGCCTCTTATGACCAAATATGAAATGTAATATGCGAAACAACCTTTTCAACGATATATCGTATGCCTTAAACCGAGCTACGGTTGATTTTATACGAATTTTTCAAAACAGGCGCGCAACAATAATTACTTCCAATCAGCTTTGTAAATCTTTGGAATTATGAACTAAATCTCGACTTTAAATCATCAATTCATGTTCACAATTTATGCTAAGCATCATAAACATGTTAAAGACCATATGATACAATAATTCTCACAAATTCTTACATAGAACATGAACCACATTGAAACTACACATGCGTGAATGTATGTGTGCATTAGCTAATGATTCAAGCATTTCATCAAACGCTTGGTGTGCATACAACATTATAAACACATTGTACAAGCTCTTAATACATGAATTCAACCAATTCACATAATCATCTTCAACCATGACCAATTTCAACACGAATTCCAACCAACATACATTCATACTTCAATTTCACATAAATTTCACTAACATAAAATTATTAGATTCCACCATACAACTAGCACAAATGGGTTTCACTATAATTCTTCATTCTCATCAAATTCATATCATTTCTAACTCGTGTAATCCATCGTGTCATCGCATTAAACACACATACATCTAACACGCACCGTATAACTTACTTTTACCTTACAATTATGACAACACGTCTAACCAAAACGCATATCTCATAATAGTCTATCATTGATCATTTCATTATTTCATTCTAGACATTTCCATCCATCACTTATGTACAATTTCATCTAAAACCATCACATAAGCATTTCATCATACACTTGGTGTGCGTACGCCATTTGGTGCACATTGTACAACTAATTGTAGCACATTCTTCCTAGTTTACCCATTGATTCACATAAGCAAACCCAACTTCACAATTTGTCACTCTAGCCATATGCATATTGTTCTAAATCACCTATTAATCATAATATCATTAACATTCATCTAATTTGCAAGTAGAATTTCACAACTTTTCAATCATCTTTCAACATACAAGTGGGTTTTACCCTAATTCATCATCATAGAGAAATTCAAGCATAATTTCAACTCCTATATGATCATATCATCTTGCATTCATGTTTGATTGCATACATAATCTCAAGCTTTACATAAACCACTTAATCAAACATTACAAAATTGTAAATTTCGACTTACTTGATGTTGGGTATGCTTAGATGATCATCATTCTTAGTTCATGCATTCAAAATTTAGCCCTTTTCTCCTTTAATTTGCAAGATTTTGAAGAAATAGGGTTTCCCCCTTGGTCTTGTTCTCACGGTCACACACACCCACTTCTAAATCACTGGGCATTTTTTTTTGTAAGTGTTTTAATCACACACACACTTTTCATTTTAACCCCCTCATCCTTTTAACACATGACACTTTCCTTATAATCACATACTAACTAGGTTAACTTTTCCCTTGGTAAATATCATGTGTACATAACTTTTGACTTACCATAGTTTATAAAACTTAGGAGATGGTAAAAATCTATATTTACTATTTCTTATCATCTAAACATCAGACTTTTAATATTACATTAGGGCATACGAGACTTGGGGTGTTACTTTAAACACAAGGTAAATTCATAAATGCGGGTTTTTGGGGCGTTACACAGTAGCCAAACAGCCGTCATGTCATCAACATACACACCTCCAACACACACCACTCTATCACACACCATCACAACCACTGTCCCACCACCATCATCATCTACAATCATATCACCACCACTGCCTCCTGCCATAACGCAGAAGACAGCAGATGTTACAACATCTGCTGTAATGACAACAGTGATTGAAACACCAGTTGTTTCAACCACTGTCAGTCAATCACAATCACAAACCACTGCTATCCAATCTCAAACCACTGATCCACCCAAAACATCATCAGCCTCCCCTACATTAAAAAGGAGAAGGGTTTTCATTCCTGATGATGAGTCACCACCACCATCACCACCATCAAATACTGTTTCACATCTTCCATCCCCTGCTCAAAAGCAGAAGACATCTGCTGACATATCAGCAGTTGTAATGACAACAGCGGTTGAAGCACCAGTTGTTTCAATCACTGTTAGTCAAACATCCACCACTGATCTCATCATTCCGTCACCACAACCTCCAAAGTCTCACAAAAGAAAAAGAGAAACAACACAGGCTACTGATGAAAAGTATGATCCTGTTGCTGCTAAATATCCATTGGAATTAGAAGCTGTGAAAAATGAGATGAAACAGTTCTACACTGAAGATGATCCTACAAAAAGGAAATTTCCTTCTCTCATAGGTTTCATAATTCCAGAAAACATGGATGAATATCTCGAAATGAAAGCAAGACAAGCAAGGATAAGAGCCAAAGTTGAATGCAAGGATCAAGGTGATGAAGCCATTTTGGAAAGAAGGGAATTCCTGCTCAACAAAGTCAAACAAATAGAAGAATATGCAAGTAATCTGAACAAAGAAATGTCAAGTTTATTCCCTGAAGAACAACGAAATGAATTGAGAAAAGAATATCTTGCATACATAATGAAAGAAAAGTTCTATCCTGCTGAAGAAACAAAATTCAAAGACTGGCCAATCATTGCACTAAAGCATGAGGCTAACAGAATTGAAAAGATTAAACTTGATCCACGGAAGAAAAAGACAGCTCCAAATTGGAACAAATACAACAAATTCATAGCTGATCTTATTTCCGAGCATAAAAGAAAGAAGCAGGAGTTGGTGGATGGAAAGGTGGATACTGCGGATGCCATAGCAAAATGGTCAAAGCAGCAAACGGATGAAGCTTATGAAAGGCTTGAGAAGCAGAGGTTGAAAGTCTCTGACACTCCTAAAAAGTCTAACTACAAAAAGCTACAGGAGCAAGTCAAGACCTTTGAAACACAGATCAGCACAGCAGGAGCCTTTGTCACAGAATTGAGAAAAGAAAGGAAGGAAACGCTGTCTGCTGGAGAACAAGAGAATAAAGAAGTTGATCAGATTGAAGAAGCTATCAAGAAAATAGCTTCAGATAAAGAAAGATTAGCAAAACTACAAGACCTTGCCAAAAGGGTCAAGGTAGTAAGCCAAAAGTCATCAGCAGATGTCACAAACAGTGAGCTGTATGACAAAGAAGTTGAAGCAGATATAGCTGCAGCTAATGAGATTATTGAAAAAGCATTCACACGAGTGTCTGAAGCTCATGATACTGCACTACACTTCTTCTCTAGGCCAAACACCTTGAATTCATCAGTCAATAAACCTCTCCCAAGAAATCCATTTGGTTTAAAAATACTAAAGTGGCTCTCTGATCAAAAGACCCACGTATTGACTCTGATCAGAACCAATGGAGAAGTGAGGCATATATCAAGGAATCAAGCACTAGGCCTAAGTGTTGAAGATCTACAAGATCTCCTTGAACTTTCACTGTGCAGGGATGAGGCTGATCTAAGTTCCAAAGAGTTTGAAGAAGAATTTAAAAGAAAAGCAAAGGAACTTCTGATGAAGAATTAAAATCCTGAATAATGACAGGTTTTGGCATTATCTGTTCCAGGGGGAGATTGTTGGGATTGAACCCTACCAGAGGAACAGATAATGTAAAGCCAAAACCTGGTCACAACAGTGGATTCACAATAAGCAGATGTTTACACTAAGATCTCCCCTTGACAGTGGTTATCTATCTGCTGATACACTCTAAACACTACTCAGAAGAACAACTGATGAACCAAACACTGATAGAACAACTAAAGATTGCTAAAAGGCAAACGCTGAGTTCTATCTACTGCTGTCTCTTAAGTACTGCTGAAGATTCAAGCACTGCTCATTCAAAGACTGATCACCTTTTGAAGAAAGCACTGATGTTCAAGTAATCAGTGCTTAGGCTACAACAGTGGAACGTGAACAGTGTTAGACTTGCTTTGTATTGAACTATCAATCAGTTGTTAGACATCAGTAGTTTTGTATAGATCAGTGTCTACAGGTTGTTAGGCTGTTAGAAGTCACTATCATGGTGACGTCAGCTGAGGTACATCAGTAGTTTGGTTTGCCTATAAATATAACAGTACTCTGTACTGTTATATTTGATTCGTTTTGAGTGAGTTCTTCTCCTCAATTCAATCCTTTCATCTTGTGCAACCAACTCTGGAGTATCAGGCTGAGGGGGAGTTTAGTCTGTAAGCTTGCATTGTAATCTTTTGCTTTTAATGTAATCTTTCGACTCTATGAAAAAGCAATTGTTTATCAAACTACATTCTCCTTGATTGTGTTTACAAAGTTTGTTATTCATTTCCGCTGCACTTAAAACTGCTCATATCTATTTGATTTGTTTAAACCTCACAAACAAGCACAATCATGAGAGCCTCGGATCCTAACACTATATGTCCTAAAACATACCCCGTATACGGAAACCGAGCCCAAATACCCATATATAATTAAAAATTAAATAAAAACAAGATTTTAACCTCGCTCGCGGGCTGCGAACGAGTTGGCTGAGAGCTACGCGGGGCGCGACAGCCT
This sequence comes from Helianthus annuus, assembly GCF_002127325.2. Classification (NCBI taxonomy): domain Eukaryota; kingdom Viridiplantae; phylum Streptophyta; class Magnoliopsida; order Asterales; family Asteraceae; genus Helianthus; species Helianthus annuus. The sequence continues at coordinate 153,692,740 of NC_035446.2, read as the reverse complement.
TGCCACGCAACGACACCCTGAGCTGCCACGTGGCAGGTTCGTGTCAGGTCTACAGTTGGCGAATCAGCAAGCCTACGCCCTACAACCCTATGTCGCGGGCCGCGTAAGACCTTGGTGTGGTCTTCGCGGGGCGCGACAAAGCTCCTGAGCAGCCCTATAAATAGCAACGAAGGATTCAGTCGACAAACCGCTCATTCTCTTTTTCTCTCTCGAATTTCTATATAGCTAAAGTGATTTTCGGGCATAATGTCCCCCCTAAATAACGAAGTTCTGCCTCATTGTAAGTATCATAACCCCGGCTACGTATTAGATACGTTGCCCGATTGATCCAGGGTTCCGTAACGGCTGTCGTGGTTATGCCCGACGTAGTCGTTGGAATGCCGTCTCGGGGAGGGTATTGCTAATGTAAATATTGGGTTATTATACTAACGCATGTGCACTTGTGTAATTAATAGATAATCAGTAGGAAATCCTAAAGGAAAACCCTAAGACAGCAATGTGAGTAATCTCCTTTTTGCAAACTGTTTTTACAAAACCTCATATGATTAACATTATATTAAACAGTGATTGAGTATTTGTATTCTACAATTATCGTCGGTATGTTGGGGTTTTGTATACAAAATTTGTTACTACATTGTGAGTAGTAACATGACCACAAGTCGGGTTGACAGTACCGTGGGTGGTAATTAAAGTAGATGGAAACAAATATAATTGCACGACCGCCCTCAATACTGTACAATGGTTTTACTTAACTTGATTAAACTGAGATTCACTCACCAGTAATTCCCACTGACAAAATGTTTTTAAACGCGTTTCAGGTAACAAAATGTGAAAGCCAAATAGAAGCCAGCTGGACACACTGAAGGCTTGGAAAAGTGGCTATAAAGTTACCTAAAATAAAGAGATGTTTTTATTAAATAAAATAGGGTGTATCTCTATGAAAATGTGTGTACTTAAAACTTGGGATTTTTCCCACGTGTTTAATATTATAAAAGTTTGGTATTTTACTCTGATATAATATTTCCTAACTACGATCCTGATGTAATTTCTGCTGCCAAAATGCCAATACCACCGAAACTGGCCGCGGCCGCCCGTTCCCGGATAGTATAGGGGACGGGGTTGCGACACTAGTACATCTTGTGGAGGCGGTTTCAGAATCAAGAAAATATTACTACTTCGTTAATTCGAGTTGTTTGTGACCATTTTTCTTAAACGGATCGAAAGAGATTGAAAGAGAGATTTTATAACATGTTTTTTTAAGAAAGTTGGTTTGATATATTTATAGAGGAGGTTGAGTAAAATTATTGGTTCTTTTAACTTACCTTTGAGAAACGTTTTTTTTTTTTTTTTTATTTATTTATAAAAATCCATCTCTTCATCAGAATCCATCATCCCTGACATCTCCTAAAAACGAGAGGCTTATCAACCTGTCCGAAGCTTCCTCGTGCACTCCATTGCCACGCAGATCTGGACTTCCCAACAACGAGATCATGTATATGATCTAATGAGTAGTAAATTACTAGAGATAACTTAGAATAATCCTATGCAATTTTTCATTCATATCTTAATTCCCAATTCCCAAAAGAACCACTAAATAAACAACTTACCAATTACCTAATTACTGGTGTAACCAACATAAAGGAAAATATACATAATTAAAGAAGAAATTTTCATTGAGAAATGAATGAGACTGGGGCATGACACTAGCAGACATGGACGGTGTGGGTGAGTTATGGATGTTGACTAAAAGTTAAAAGCATGTATCAAAACCAGTTTTCATTGATTCATTCTGGTACAAAAAGTCCAGATTTTTTTAACACACTGGAAAATAAGAAAAAAACAATCTTTTAAAACTTCCATCACTTAAGAATATAATTCTCCCATTTTCAATCGTTGTACATGCACAACTTACTTGTACTTTCCAATACAAGGGGTGTTTGGAATTGCCAGCTTATAGTTTATTGCCTTTTTAAAAAGTTAAATAGTGTAGGGGGTGTTTAGGATTCCTTCTCAAAAACAGTTTATTAACTTATACAAGTCATAAGTTATAAGTTAGAATTTTTAACTTCTCAAAAACAACTTTTTCACACACAAAACAACCTAAATAAGTTAAACCAAACACTATAAAAACAACTTATTAACTTTTATAAGTCAATAAGTTATAAGTTGCTCCAAAATAAGCTAACCCAAACACCCACTAGATGACGAGAAAAGTTATTAGAGGACCCGGGGTGGTCCGTTATACCACCCCCATCACTCGTTCTCATCAACAAAACACCGCCGCCACCAAATAGTTTCACGTGTGAAAGTTATAACGCGTTGAATTTATCACGCGCTTTAGATGTTTGAGTGGTGAGTTATTTTTAAATGGAGATGGGTGTGTGGTGAATGATGGACATTTCCACTAAAATCTATCACTAGTGATGAAATAATACTTGATGACATAACAGAACTTGATTGGAAGTTGTGAGTGAGTGATGAGTGATGACGAAACCTACCCGCTTAGGGTGATCGGGGCACCCTTCGGTGACCCCATCGGTGACCCAAAATGCCGATTGGGGGGGGGGGGGGGGCTGCCAACACTTAGGTGAGTTAGAGAGAGGGAGTGAAATGGGTGAGGATTCACCAAAGAGTGGGGGAGGAGAGAGGGAGGAGAGAGGATGAGTGGACCAATCAAAACTTTTCTTTTCTTTTTTTTTTTTTAATAAAAACCAAGTCACCTAAGAGGGGAGTGCCGCCATCAATTTAGGGTGTTAGGAGAGTTTAAGAGGGGAGTTGACGTGACACACGAGGATTGGTTTGGCGTAAGAGAAGGGACTCACCTATTAGGTGAGCACCCCTTACACCCTTATAAGAAGTTTTGAAAATTCACTCCATTGGTTTTTGTTATTGCGAAAGGGGAATAAATTATAACTATATACCACGTGGAAGTCTTATGGCCACGAACTATTTTTGATGGTAGATGATTGGTTGGGTTAGCAGAAAAACACTAATTGACTACTGGAATCCATGTGGCACCAAAATTAAAAATGGGCTGGGCGGTGGTAGGTGAAAATGATTGAAATCATCTTCACCAACTCTAGTGTTCTAAACGTTACATTACATACAAATAGACTAAATACAATTATTCATTTATTTTTTTTATAAAAGTAAATGCCTAAATTTGTACCAATATAAATAGTTGCAACTCTTCTCATCCTCATCCACCACTTCAATCTCTCTCTTTCTCATTTTATTTATACACACGTATATCAGCAGCCAGTTTTCTAAAAGAAAATGGCAAAAGACATTGAAGTAGCAAGCCATGAATACGGTGCAAAAGACTACCAAGACCCCCCACCAGCTGACCTCATTGACCCAGAGGAGCTCACCAAATGGTCCTTTTACCGAGCCATCATTGCTGAGTTCGTCGCCACCCTCTTGTTCCTTTACATCACCGTCTTGACTGTCATCGGCTACAAGTCCCAAACCGACCCCGACCATAGCACTGACCAGTGCGGTGGCGTCGGCATTCTCGGTATAGCTTGGGCTTTCGGTGGCATGATATTTGTCCTCGTTTACTGCACTGCTGGTATCTCTGGTGGACACATTAACCCTGCGGTCACATTCGGGCTGTTTTTGGCAAGGAAGGTGACCCTCCCAAGGGCGGTTATGTATATGGTGGCTCAATGCTTGGGTGCGGTCTGTGGTTGTGGTCTGGTGAAAGCTTTCCAAAAGTCTTACTACACCAATTATGGCGGTGGTGCCAATGAGCTTGCAGATGGGTACAACAAAGGCACCGGTTTGGGTGCGGAAATCATTGGCACATTCTTTCTAGTCTACACCGTCTTCTCTGCCACTGACCCAAAGAGAAACGCACGTGACTCTCATGTCCCCGTAAGTATATACTTACTCTGCTGCATATATATATTCCATATTGGATTGTATCCTCTTAACTCTTGTTTTAAGTTTTAACATATATATAATTGTTTGGATTAAAGGTTTTGGCACCTCTTCCTATCGGATTTGCCGTATTCATGGTTCACTTGGCCACCATCCCAATCACCGGCACTGGAATCAACCCTGCCCGTAGTTTTGGGGCCGCAGTCATTTACGGAAAAGAAAAGGCTTGGGATGATCAAGTAAGTTATAACTATATATTGTATTTTCTTTGTCATGACCAGCATTATCTTGATCTAACAAGTTCATATAATCTGACTTTGTGAACTCAATCTTTGGCAGTGGATATTCTGGGTAGGACCGATGATTGGAGCGGCTATAGCGGCTATCTACCACCAGTACGTGCTTCGGGCAGGCGCAGTTAAAGCTCTTGGATCCTTCAGGAGCAACGCTTAAGCTCTAAGTACTTTCAATGTCTTCCGGAAGCATTAATTGTACAAATTTGTGTCTCGTTTTTGTGTGACCTTTGGGGCACTTGGTTTTTGTATGTGCTCCAGGGTTTTTTTTATTTATTTATTTCAGGTTCCGTTATCATTGTGTCAGTTTTAATTCAGTTGCTCTTGTTTGCTGTAACATTGAATAAATCATAATAATCTCTTTTAATATTTAGGTTCACCGTTTAATTTATACTTAATACTTTATGTAATCTACTAGTTCTATAAACGGTGACAATCTTTTTTTAACAACAAATTTGGATCACTGACAGACCATACGATCGTGCACCAATGGAAACACTCGATTATATTCATTTCCACTAGACCTAATGCATATACACCAATTCAGGAGAAACCCAATAGATATGGGAAAACCCCCCTTGTGATAAACGAATCCAAAACTTATTGGTCTCAAAGCTTTATCGCACTCAAGATGCCACTAGGCTATAAAGCCATAGGCAGGAAATGACAATCTAGTCCTTATTTTGAAGATCAAAGTGGATACTATATACACAATTAATTGCAATTTGAGTCTACGTAGTTTACCTGAAAACACACGTTGAGTCCCTAAAGTCTAAACTGGTCTCTTGAGCTCCCATGATTACATTTTCCTGCACTCTGAGTCACTCGATGAGATAGAATTGTTGTATCCCGTTAGGTTGTCAACGACGACTGTTAGGGGTGGGGGGCCTTTTGGTCTTTTCACCTAAACGCATGCCCTAAATACCTAAATAGGTCCCCCTCTTTCAAACTCACCACTCACTTGTGTCCTCGTTGTTGGCGTCGGACCCAACTGTAAGTCCCGTTTAACCGGATCTTTCAATGATATCAAACAACACCAAGTTTGTGCGGAATCCAAACTTGATGTGATTCAAGAACAAATCGAAAACGATGGAAATACGAACCGAAAATATGGAAACGAAGAACAAACCGAATCACCTTTAAACACTTGCACACGATTCAATTACTTGAAAAGCAAAACCGTCTGGTACAAGTGTTCACAACCAAAACGAATTCTCTAGCTCTCTCTCTAGGAAATCTGTAACTATGAAGTTCCGACCCTAAAACAAGTAGAAAACTTGTTTATATACCTAGGCAAGCCCAATTCCCTACATGGGCTCCTCTTGGGCCTGCTTGGCCCACATGGCCTAAAGCTTGGCCCAAGTGACCTATAAAGGTCCAAAACCTAATATAAACTAACCCGATAAAGCCCAGTTCGTAACCATAGACCGTTGTATTAATTTGATGCGTCAGTCTCACACTTTAGGGCCTAACAATCTCCCCCTAGACTGATGCCATCAAATTGTCTTCAACTTGAATTCAGCAACGTCTTCAACAAAATCTATGGTTGTCTCTAAGCTGCAGATGTTGTGGAAGTTCTTGACTTCTGAACTCTCAGCACTGGGTCTCTTTCTTCAGCTCTTGTGGTTAGCTTCATATCAGGATCTCGATCAGCTTTTGCTTGAAAATCTTGTCAAAAAGAATGTGAGAGGAGGATTCTCAGCAACTCTTTTCTTCTTCAGTCTTTGTCTTTCAAGCAGGTTCACGGTACTTCTTCAAATGCACTTTCACTGTCAGACGGCGTCTCATATCCGGTTCTTCTGACTCAGGTACATCTTGTTGTTATGATGCTTTGGACTTCTTCAGCAACTAACAGCATCTCAATCTTCATCAACCCCTGTTCTTGATTGAAATCAAGTTCTGCACATGCTCACACACTCATAAGCAAACATTTCTTATGCAACAGGGAGAGTACCACATGAACACTAGGTACATCAAATTTCACAATTTAAATTCTTTCAATTTTTGATGATCAGTCAAACCTTCAAGAACGGTTATATTTTTTTAATTTTAGAAAAACAAGACACTATTTTTGGATTTTGAATTTTTCTATTTTTTTTTAATTTTTAATTTTTAAGAACTAAAACAAATAAAAACTCAAAGTATAAACAACTACCATAATATACAATTACAATAGCAAAGGGATCAAAATTCGTTCTCAGGCAGACTAAGGAACACTTTTCAGCACGAGCCTAATCAAACTGGTCTATGCGATTGCCAATATGTTTGTCCACTTAAAGTTTAACAACTCAACTTTCAATTTTCAACTTCGTGATATGCTTAAGGTAATATTATACTATTATACCCGTGTGTCCCATTCCAAGGCATACCCCCGCGATCAAGGTAAGCACAACGATTCATCGTAACAGGTGAGTATACTGATGTCATCCTTTAAGATATCCTGACTGTGTCTAGGTCTGCATATAATCTGATTTATCATGTTTTGATTTCTTAACAATGAACACCCAAATAAGTACTAATCAAATCCCGGAAATGTAAACAGCACACTCTATCATGCAAGTATCTTCCCTACCACATATTTCACAAGTCCAATCCAGATTTCTGAAATCTTAACTGGGAGTAGGTTGAGAAAAGAACAGAATAGATCTTTTGCAGAGATGGTATAATATACAGATCAAATGAGTTTTTCTCAATTTGATATAGGTTTATTGGGGTTTCATTTGGGCACTAGAGGGCCTCTTTCGGGTGTATTAGATCTATAGCGCGACAACGTACAGCTAGGTCAGCATGTATCTGGATGCAGCAGAAGCTGTCGTTGCCTAGCACCTCCAGGTCAGCATGTATCTGGATGCAGCAGAGGAGGTACACGACTTTTTCAGAGAAGATTTCAGAATTAGATCAAAATTGTGTGTATCGGGAAACATACAGACATTCAAATAGATATGAGCTAATTCCAAGTGACTTTCTTTCCTGGGGTCATGTACAATTTTAGTTCTAAGCAGAAGGACAACCAAGATATCCCCGGATGATTCAACAATATAAAGACCCGAAACCTCAGATGTTGGCTATCTATCAATGCAAGATTTAAGACCATAAAATCATACACCGTTGGTATGTTACCCACATGGTACATAGTTCGTTATGTTTATATCACTTAGTATCTTTTATCATGTTGAGCGTCAAGCCTATCGACATATCGCAGTAGATCCTAGTCTTTTCAGCTATGGCACCTTACATGTGTTAGTCAAACCCTTTAACACGAACATTTATTTCACTTCCCATATCATGCAATTTTTCTTTTTGGTTTTTTCATTTTTCTAATGTTTTTGTATTTTTCTCATTTTCTCCCCCTAAACACTATATATGTCTCTCTCTCCCCCTAAATTTGTGCATAAATCTTGGATTTTTGCGCAAATTTACCATTTACTAGAGGAAGGACACTTTATATACAAAGTTATAAACTAAGAAAAAGAGAAAATATTTTTGTTTAACCGTTCGGTCATCAGATTGAAGACTAATCAAATTCAAATCAAAGTACTGAATTTAAACGGTACCTTTTGCTGATCATTTCTTACTTCTTTTATCTCCTCCAAAGGAAACATATCATCTGTAAAAAAAAATTTGAACTTTTTGCAACAGTGAAATGTTACCCGTTTTATCTCTGGAACAACCGCTATCAACATTCCAGAGATTGTCAACAGCTCCTCCTTGGTTGTTCCTGAAAAGTAAGGAGATTAGTAAGACATTGGTACCCAGGCCATCGTGGTCCTGGGTTTACCTGAAGCATCAAAGTAAGACACTTCTTTCAAACACAAGTCCCCTTTCGTTTCAAGGATTGGAGACGTTGCTGCTTTGGATTTGGGTTTCCAAAACTGTTTCGGTCTAGCAAACGCGTTTGTTGCCTTCGGTTGAGCAACTTTAGCTGTTTCAGGTTGGTTAGTTTTAGAAACACGTTTTTGTTCCTGAACAGCCTTGCGTTTGTTTTTAGCAGCATTCCAATCCCCATCAAAAGGTTTAACCTTGGGATTCACATTCTTCATTGCCTTAGGTGAAGATACCTTCATTGGCTTGGAATGATTGTTATCCTTTGATGTAACCCTCTGATTTTGCCTATAGTAGGGTACGTAGGGACGCCTTGTGCAGTTTCTAGCAATATGACCCGCAATGCCACAGTTGTAGCAAGTTTGTCTTTTCATCGGAAAGACATTTTGAGTAGCTTGATTTGCTCTAGCAGGTCCTGAAGGACAAACCGGTCCTTTTTGCTTTGGATGTGACTGCACATTACTCTTAGACGAAGAAGAATTTGGGTGCTTGTATTTGCTGTTTGCAAAAGTCTTGTTGCTCTGAGCACCATTCTTCGTCTTTTCTCCCTGATTGGAGCTTTTCTTCACATTGTCACGAGCCTTACGAGATTGTGATTGTCCTTGATGAGCAGACTTCTTATATCCCTGATTTTGATCTACTCGTTTTGGCTCCTTCTGTGTGTTGTGAACCGGCTCACAAACATCAGCACAAGAGTGAGTATTAACGTTTTGTTGCACGTTTGGGCGATGAACACAATTTCGAGCAATGTGTCCAGGAATTCCACAGTTGAAACATGTCTGTCGTTTCAATGTATGGAGATTCTGAGAGCTAGCAACAATCTTGATAGATTTTGATGAATGAGCTTGTTTAGATTGCTTTGCTTGTGTTCCATGTGCCTTTTCTGAGTTCTTCTGTACCTGTTGATCAGAACTGGCACAAACGTGAGATGTAGACGGATGATGAGATTCATCCTTCTCGTTATTATCATGATCATTTCGAAAAACTGGTTTTGTTTTAGTTTTAACTTCCTTTTCAGAAACGTTTTGTTGTGGCTGTTCATTTATTTCAACCACTTTTTCTTCTTTAACAAACTCTGATTCAGTTTCAATTTTAGAAGATGTTGAAACTTCATCAACAAATATTTCATCAACACATGTATCATCTGAGTTTGATAAGGGTTCCTTTTCATCCTCGGTTTTCAATGGGGTCCCACTAGGTTCAACATTAGGGACTTCCACTGAGATCGATTCAGAAGAAGAATCAGAACACGGTTGATTCTCTTGAGAAGAAGTTTCAGTGGTTTCACTGAATGCGTCCTGAGGGACCTCACCTGTCACGCTATCATCAGCTGAAGAGTTAGAAACATTAGAATCACAATTTTTAGCTACTGAAAAACATCCATCATCACGCACATTATTCAAAGTTTCATCACAAGCATTCACAGTTTTGCCCAAAACATAACTATGAAACGAGTTAAGAAAAGCTTGTCCAAACACACAACCAGAATCAGATTCATTTATTGAGTTTTTAGAAAAATCAGAATTCGAATCTGGTTCATTCCCAAACATATCGCCCCACATCACTTCAGGTACTTCAGGTACTTCATCTGCACATGATGAAGAAACGTTAGGATCAAAAGTACCCTTGGACTCAAAACAGACTGGTTGAACCACCTGTTTTTCAGCAGGTTTGACATCAACTGATGACTTATTGTTTTTGGGACCATATGTCATTTTGCTTTCATTCATTATCTCCTCCTCAGTCATGGGCAAGTAAGTATAATTGTCATTATACGGAGGAGGAGCCTGATTATAACCCAATCCCAACCCTTTCTTTTTATGATATGCTAGTTGTTGATCACACAGATTTTTGACTAATTTACTAGAGGAATCAAATTTTTTAATGTTCAACTGATTTATTTGATATTTATCCCTGACATCCTCCAGTTCCTTAGTCACTTCACATAATTTTTCTTTAACCATAATAAGTTGGGCTGTGGCTACACTAACATCATCCTTAAGTTGAACGATGTCCTTACGCTGAGCTTCGATTTTCTCTTTGAAAAGTTTTTCGTTTTTTGTTAAAGTGAAATTTTTCCTTTTAATTTCATTGTAGTCTTCGATTAGCTCAGCGTTATGTATCCTATAAGCCTCAACCCTTTCTCGGCACTCAGAAGTGCAAAAGACAGAAAGTATGTCTTCTTTAGTGATGAATGTCATAATTTCAGAGGGTAGTTGACACTTTTGATCTTCTCCTCAAAACACAAACCAACGAGAACCCGTGTACTCGCTAAATCAAACCCTATCACGCGAATGAACCCGCTTTCTGAACCGCGCCTCAAAACCTGTCAAACTGCTATCACAAACAAACAAACTTTTTTTTAATATTTAATTAGAATATATTCTATTATTATTATTATTATTATTATTATTATTATTATTATTATTATTATTATTATTATTATTATTATTATTATTAGTATTATTATTATTATTATTATTATTATTAAAAAATCAATGATTAGGTAATGATTGATTAATAATTATATATGATTTTATTAATAATGTAATCAATCTAAACCTAAACAAACACCGTCTTCTTCGTTTAAGAAATGAACCGAAACCCTAATTATTTTCAGTCATCCGTCGGAAGTGATGAAGCACGTCGATGACGGTGGTGGCGGATGTCGGTGACGGTGACCTGAGGACAGAGGTGGTTGAAAAGAAAAGTTGATCGGAAGATGATGGATGAGAACGGAGGTCGACGGTAATACTGGTGATACTCGATGAACGGTTGAGATGATCGCGAGTTGGAACGGTGGATGCAGAGATGTGTTGACGGAGAATGGAGGAGACGACGGTTGAAGAGTGGTGACTGGAGATGTTGATTTCACGGTGATGATGAAGATGACTTGAGATCAGGACTCGAAATCAATGGTTGCGACTGGAGAACTCGGTTGCGACTCGGAACTGAGATTGCGACTCAGATGATGATCACTTGGTTGCGACTCGGAAAAGCGGTTGCGAGTCCGGAGGTTGCGACAATGGAGGTTGCGAGTGGATGATGATGATGTCTTCTGTTGATTGTAGGATGCGAGTCGGAACAAAACCGTGAAGAGCCGAAACCTTGATTGCGACTTGATGAAGATGATCAGTGGTTGCGACTCAGAACGTGATGAACTGAAATCGTGTAGGTGGTTGCGACTCGCGATCTTCAATTCTGATAAGTGGTTGCGACTCGGATTGGAAACTAGTGATGATAAGGAGATTGCTACTCGGAACCGTGTTGCGACTTCGGAATTCTCGTGTGGATAAAAATTGAAAACGAAAATCACGTGAACTTTCCAAAGTCAAAAATCAATTTCGAAAATTTGGGATTTTGATAAGCTTGGAAAGATAATACAGAATATTTAAAAGATTTAAAAACAATCGATTATCTAGTAACAACTTTCAAAACAAATCAAAATCCAAAATATAGGAATTTTCACTAAAATTCGGATGAACACAATGAAGAACACCGAAGAACGCGAAGAACACCCAACCAAAAACAACGAATATCTTGAATATTTTGATATCAAACCGAGCCTAGAAACAGGTTCTAAAGGCTCTGATACCACTTGTAAGTCCCGTTTAACCGGATCTTTCAATGATATCAAACAACACCAAGTTTGTGCGGAATCCAAACTTGATGTGATTCAAGAACAAATCGAAAACGATGGAAATACGAACCGAAAATATGGAAACGAAGAACAAACCGAATCACCTTTAAACACTTGCACACGATTCAATTACTTGAAAAGCAAAACCGTCTGGTACAAGTGTTCACAACCAAAACGAATTCTCTAGCTCTCTCTCTAGGAAATCTGTAACTATGAAGTTCCGACCCTAAAACAAGTAGAAAACTTGTTTATATACCTAGGCAAGCCCAATTCCCTACATGGGCTCCTCTTGGGCCTGCTTGGCCCACATGGCCTAAAGCTTGGCCCAAGTGACCTATAAAGGTCCAAAACCTAATATAAACTAACCCGATAAAGCCCAGTTCGTAACCATAGACCGTTGTATTAATTTGATGCGTCAGTCTCACACTTTAGGGCCTAACACCAACCCACCAAAAACCCCTCGTCGTCATCATCTTTGACATCCGCATTGAACAAGGCAAGGGTGATAGAATCGAATAGGGGTAGTTTGTAATGATATTTTAAATGTATTTGATGCCTAACTATATCGGGTTTTGTGTTGATCAATTTTACCCTTATTTGTAATGTGATATTTTACTCATTATGGGTTTTTTGTAATCAATGTAAGAATCAGATACGGGTATGTATGCAGAATGAATCAAAGGTAAATGTTGATATTTGTAAGTCAATTGTTTGCATTTATGCAAAAGACTAAATTGAAACAGTTAATGGTTTTAAACTGTGAGTAACCTGAAATAGAATATACAGAAGAGTAAACACAAGGTAACAAATTTGTAAGGTAACAAGTCCCTTGTCACATTGTTAGCATTCTGTATTGTCATATTTTCCACACCCAGCATTGTCCATTCTCATATTGTTGGTTCTGTGTATGCAAAATGCTAATGAAAACAAATTTATGCTTGTAGTCAATGTTGCCTCCAAATAAATTCATTGTTTGTTTGTGACTTATGGAAGTTACTACACGCTGAATTCATTTAGATGTAAAATTCTATTATTTAGTTTTTTATGGTAAGTGCTTACATTCTATTGTTGTGGTAGCTGAGTTTGTAGGTTGTAGGGATGGAGCTAGTGTAGAAGAAGGGGTAGCACAGGATACCCCTCAACTTTGTCTCCGTAGTGTAAATATAGTAATATACCCTCAACTCCGTCTATGTAGTGTAAAATTGTTTTTCGGTTTTATACAAAGGACCCCTTATCTCAAAAAATAAAATAAAAATTTGGATACTCCTGAATTTTTGTGCTAGCTCCGTCACTGGGTTGTTTTATGCTTGTTATTTAGGTTGTTGCAATAATTGAGTTTGTAAGTTGCTGTATGATGAATCTGCATGCTGAATTCAGTTATGCAAGCAGTTGTCGTGATAAGTGTTTACTGTGAACTGTGATACTTGAGTTTGTAAGTTGTTGTGGTAAGTAAATCTGCAGTGTTTGTAACTTATATCTTGGGTCCATTTAAAGCTATCAATCAAAATCTATAACTTAAACTCATTAGGTATTAGTCTAATACCCATTTAAGTTTCAATAATAACAACAACAACAACAACAACAACAACAACACTGAGCGGCAAAAGCCCATCCATTCGACAACACAACGACGTAAGACATTAGGCATCAACAAATGCGATTAGTGAAGATCAAAAGAGGCAAGCCTCAATAACCACCACATAAAGAGAACCATAAAATGTGTTTTTTATATGATGTGTTTTTATATGGCGTTTGATAAATATATCATGGATTGGAAAGAGTGTAGGCAAACAATAACATAAACGTCTATGTATATGTTGTAGTTTTTTACTCAAAACTAGTTCAATATGGAACGAATCTTGTAAGTAATTACTGTAGATTTAACAAAAAAAGAAGAAAGAATAATAAAGTTGCATTAAAAATAATTCTGGTTGCGGTGGCAAAAGGAATTGAAAGAGTGGGTTGCTTAGATCAAGACAAAAGAAAATTATCTTTGGTGCATGAATATATTGACAACAGTGGAATCAAGTGAATGAAGTCATAAACTGATCTGTGTGAGGGTAGCTTGAATATATTAGCTGGTCGATCCATGTGCTGATGGATGATACATGGATATATAACAGCCACTCATTCATCGCTAAATTATTAGTTGTTATTTTTTCGATAAGAATATATAGATTTCTTTTAATATTTCTTGAATTCAAGCAGAAAAACAATATTATCATCACTGATTTCATCGATTAAATACATATTTACAGATCAAAGGCCGGTTTATATCTTAATTTAAAACCAATCCAAGCTTTTAAATATATTGATTGAAGTATTGAACTAAAGAATTATTGTTCTATTAAACTAATAATATGATCGTGATGTGTCAATATTAGCCCAACTATGGATGTTTTGGGTAATATCATATAATAATAATAAATAATAATAATAATAATAATAATAATAATAATAATAATAATAATAATAATAATAATAATAATGATTAAAAAATAAATTTCAAATAAAATAAATAATAGATTGAATAAATCTAACTTATAATAAAAGATTCCAGTTAATATCACATGACATTTTCTCTTTTTAACTTATTAATATTAAAAGATATATGATAATAGATAATTATGATATATATCTTTTATATGAAACTAGGTTAGAACCTCGTGTTTACACAGGTTGAATAAAAACGTATATTACACGAGTAGAATAAATATAATGTAATCTCGTAACACATATAATCGTCTTGATATATTTTTAGAAAATGAATTTTGATGTACAATTTACTTATTATCATGGTTGCAAAAGTCGCTATAGGCGCTCCCTAGTCGGTCGACCGGGGAGTTGAGAGTACTCGGCCTAGGCGGAGAGTACTCGGACATGTTAAATTATAAAGAAATTAGTTTTTGGAAATTATATATGTCAAATAACATAAATTTACTAATATCTAGAACAAAATACGTGAAAATGATATTAATTTTTTAATATGATAGGCATAGAAATTATGTTTTAGTATTTTTAAGTCAAACTAAGCCCGAGCCCCGAGTTGGCCTACTACATACGATTTTGGCCGAAGTTGACCGCGTTTAACCGATTTCGAGTAATTAGGCGGAGTCAAAGAAAGTCGCCTCGGCAGCCTACCTTGTAGCGACTACACGGGCTTGGAAACCTTGTTTTACAACAATGCTTATTATAACATTTTACTTTATTTTTTTCTATTTATTATAAAGTTAGAAACTTGTGTATTACACGAAATTATAAGGTTATAAACTTTTCTATTACATGAGGTTGGATCAAAGATGGAAACACAAGAGATAAGCGGGAAAAATAAAAGGTTATTAATAAGCTGAAAAATTAAGGAAATAGTTTTAAAAAATATTAAACAAATAAGAGATAAGCTGGAAATTATGATTCAATAATAATATTTCATAGGAGAGAAAAATGAGATAATTATTATTTAGTAGCAGAGAAATCCACCAACATGGTATAGCCCAGTTGGTTAAGGTTTTTCCACAAAGTGGTTTACTCATGAGGTCTCAAGTTCGAATCCAACAAATAAGTTTGAATCTAACAAATATATGCAAATAATCTGAAAGAACACCACTATTCAAGGATTTGAACTTGGGTAAGGTGCCGACATGTATAGCCATACCGAGTTGCAAGCCAATTGCATTGAAGTCGTGGGAAAAGTAGAAGAGAGATCCAGAAAAATAAATGTGAGAAAATACCAAAATGTAACACATGTCCTTAAAGATTTTCATTAGATAATAATAATAATAATAATAATAATAATAATAATAATAATAATAATAAAAAGTAAACAATACTAAAAAAATTATATGGCTTATCAATAATCATATAAATATAAATAAATAAAAATATCATTAATAATAAAAAAATAAATACATAACAATAAATAATAATATCCATAATTATAGAGATATAGATTATATATTAATAATATTAGTTAGATATAATTTAGTTAGACATAATCGGTTTTTTTAAAATATAATTTTTTATTACTTAATATATATAAAATTATATTTATTCAACTTGTGTAACACACCGGGTTTTAACTTAGCAAACAAATAAAAGGTTCTGTATTTAGGCCAAAGTCTAAGTACTCATAGAATTTGATAACATGGAATTTAAGGGTGGAAGAGGTACCATCAGTGACCTCTTTGGCGAGCCTTCTTTGTCGAGCGTTGAGGCGCCGCCACCATATTTTCGATGAGTGGTAAGATCCTGAAACGGTGAGTAGTCACCGATGTGGGAGGAGAAGAGAGAGAGGAGAGAGAGGGGGTTAAAAACTTGGTTCATTAATACGATAAATGTGTAGACATAATAATCTATATCTATAATATAACAATTCTTGAATGGTGTTAGGAATAGTGTAATGATTGGACAATAAAAACATTATAATTACGGCTATGCCATTTAAAACAAGAGTTAATTTCATGTACAAACACCGTTATTGTACAAAACGTGTGAAGGCATGAAAAAGACACGGTGACATTTTCGTAATTATTTGCTCGTAGGATAATTATCAAAATTACTCTACAA
Organism: Helianthus annuus; assembly: GCF_002127325.2. Classification (NCBI taxonomy): domain Eukaryota; kingdom Viridiplantae; phylum Streptophyta; class Magnoliopsida; order Asterales; family Asteraceae; genus Helianthus; species Helianthus annuus. Next base: position 153,676,540 of record NC_035446.2, on the reverse strand, counting down.
ATTATCTTATAGGGTAATTGTGTAAAATGTTTTTGTAGGGTAATTTTGAAACTTGTAGAGTAATTTTGATACACTTGTAAAGTAATTATGAAACTCTACAAAATTACCCTAGAAGATAAAATTATCTTAAAAGATCAAAATTACCATACAAGATCATTTGTAGAGTAATTATGATAATCTACAAAATTACTCTACAGTCTACAAGATCAAAATTACCCTACAAGAACATTTTACAAAATTACCCCACAACATCAAAATTACCTACAAGAACATTTTACAAAATTACCTTACAAGATCATTTGTAGGGTAATGTTGATAATTACTCTACGAGTAAATAATTACGAAAATGTCACCGCGTTTTTTACCTTTTCACCCTATTTGTACGTCTTGTATGATAAAGGTATTTGTATTTGATCTTTTGTCTTAAAACAATTTTATGCTACTATGCTCAGCTAAGTGGTAGTTCTCGCATTACTATTAGACAATAAAAGCATTATAATTACGATTCTGCCATTGTAAGCTCAGCTAAGTGATAGTCTTGACATTAAAAAATGAAAGAGTTAATTGTCATTTTCGTTCTTGTGGTTTGTCCAATTATATCAGTTCAGGTCAAATTTCAAATTTGTGTCATTTCAATCTCTGATATTCTTGAAACATGCTAGTTGCATATTAAAGCTTGACATATCTATCAACAGTTAAAAACTTTCAGTGACATTATAGCTAACATACGAAATACGGCAAGAAAACTCTTAGCTTTGATATTATTATTTAGGCAGAAATACAACAAAGCAAGAAAGGTCAAATTGACATAAAAAAAAGGAAGCAAGACCAAATTGGGCACATTAAAAAAATAAGTGCCCTAAATACCAAAATACATATAAGAAAGAGCGTCTTGGATAAAAGTAGAAAACAAAGGCAATTTGTACAATTTCTTCGAAAATACATGACAAAGTTTCATGCTTAGGCGTTGCTCCTGAATGATCCAAGAGCTTTAACTGCCCCTGCCCTCAATATGTACTGATGGTAGATAGCCGCTATCGCCGCTCCGATCATCGGTCCCACCCAGAATATCCACTACACAAATCAAGTTCACACAGTTAGATTATATGAAGTTGTGGGATAAAGATTGGTGCAAAACTTGACATTAGTGACATAATATTAGTAATTTAGTATATAGTTATAACTTACTTGATCATCCCAGGCCTTTTCTTTTCCGTAGATGACCGCGGCCCCAAAACTACGAGCAGGGTTGATTCCAGTGCCGGTGATTGGGATGGTGGCCAAGTGAACCATGAATACGGCAAATCCGATAGGAAGAGGTGCCAACACCTTTAATCAAAAACAATTATATGTATGTTAAAACTTAAAACAACAAGAGGATACAATACAGTTTGGAATATATATATATATGCAGAGTACTCAGTATACACTTACGGGGACATGAGAGTCACGTGCGTTTCTCTTTGGGTCAGTGGCTGAGAAGACGGTGTAGACTAGGACGAATGTGCCAATGATTTCCGCACCCAAACCGGTGCCTTTGTTGTACCCATCTGCAAGCTCATTGGCACCACCGCCATAATTGGTGTAGTAAGACTTTTGGAAAGCTTTCACCAGACCACAACCACAGACCGCACCCAAGCACTGAGCCACCATATACATGACCGCCCTTGGGAGGGTCACCTTCCTAGCCAAAAACAGCCCGAATGTGACCGCAGGGTTAATGTGTCCACCAGAGATACCGGCAGTGCAGTAAACGAGAACAAAGATCATGCCACCGAAAGCCCAAGCGATGCCGAGAATGCCGACGCCACCGCACTGGTCAGTGCTGTGGTCGGGGTCGGTTTGGGACTTGTAGCCGATGACAGTCAAGACGGTGATGTAAAGGAACAAGAGGGTGGCGACGAACTCAGCAATGATGGCTCGGTAAAAGGACCATTTGGTGAGCTCCTCTGGGTCAATGAGGTCAGCTGGTGGGGGGTCTTGGTAGTCTTTTGCACCGTATTCATGGCTTGCTACTTCAATGTCTTTTGCCATTTCCTTTTAGAAAACTGGCTGTTGTTGATGTGTGTGTGTATAGAATGAGAAGAGAGAGATTGAAGTGGTGTATGAGGATGAGATGAGTGGAAACAAGTGGGGCTATTTATATGCTAAGAATGTGGTAGAAGTTAGAACACTCTCGAACTTTGAGATGATAAGTTGATGAGTTGATGACCTTTCCTTTTATGTTAACAACCATTAATGTAACTAAAGTATTAAATCACTAAACATAAGTACATAACTACAAAAGAGTTCCTCTGTGTAGAATATGAAGTACTTTAGTTATAAATTAAGTTTATTTTTAATTTTAACTAGCTACTTGAACGGATCAAACCAAGGATGAGCACGATACCTGTTTGGTACCGGTACCGAATATACCCGGTACGATACAGTACCGGTACCTAGTACCAAATGCTCATCCCTAGATCAAATCGATTGAATTTGGTAAGATAATGAGACCATTATTTGATTAGGGTATAACCACTTAAACAATTTACAACCATACATGCATACAAATGTTACAAATTAATAGTATAAATGTATAACTCTAATGAAGACAATGAAAATATTCTAATAAATAAATACAAATAATTAAGCAATGATCTGTATCCACAAAATTTGTGTTCTCTTCTTGGTGAATATATTTTTATTTATTATCTTAAAATAAGCTATAATCTCGTATAATTCAACTTTTAATATTTACTCACATGACCAAATTTTTAAATGTAAGGAAAGGAAAAATGGAACTAATTTTAAAGAAGTTATCGAAACAAAGATGAAAGATAACTTCGTAAAAGAAGAGGCACAACATCTAGAGATCAAAAGAAGTTGTAGAAAAAAAATGTAATTTCACCAAATATGAGGGTGAAGGGAGTGGTTACCTAATGGTATTAAGTAAACTCTCAATTCACCCAATCACATAGTGTCATGTCAATTCACCTAAAATATTTATCTAATGTTCAAAAACATTGGCGATGATTTACCTAATGGGGTTTAGGTAAATTGTTTTTTTAAAAAAAAAGAAAAATGTGTGATTGGTTGAGAAAGAATGGACCCCACCACACACCCTTCTCTCCCTCTATTTCCCATCGGTAAACCTTCACCGAAATGGCTATCTAATCGGTAACATCTTCATCGGTAAAGTGATTGGCGGTGGTCTTCACTATCGGTAAAGGTGTTTACCGACCTTTACCGATCACCACTCCGTTCACCCTGAATAAACTTATTTATATTCGTTGAAACTTTATGTTTAATTTGTCGAGTATAAGTTTAAAAACAGAAAGATAACTAACTTGTGTCATCGTAAACATACGATTTGTTTAGATTTTTATTATCTTAATAATAATAATACCCAAAATATGTGAGGCTTAATGTATGTTAGGAATAATAATTAGGTGTTAAGCCGACCATGACATAGAGTGGGAGTGAGTGTCACTTTCACCCACCACCGTCCATTTCATTTTCAGCCCACATTTTTTCATCATCAAACCACCGTCCTTCTGCCATCTGGATTCCACTGACCAATCATCTTCCAGAACCGGTGTGAGGTTATCTTTTCTTTCTTTTTTGCTAACCCAACCAATCATCTTTAAAATAAATACACGGCCATGGTGCTGCCACGTAATCATCCTATTATAGAAATATGAAACGGACAAATAAATGGATAACATAAAGTGAGAAAAATAATACAAACGTTCAAAATGTTAAAGAAATGTCAATTTATGTTGTAAGTTGGAACTTGAAGGACTTCGTTTTCCTTCTAACTTTCATCCTAGTAAAATTCCTATGTGTATCATGGCATGAATTTGATTTTGATCGATACTGGTTCAATTCATTTAAGACACTGGTGCACTATCGGTACTCTGTATAGTTAGCAATACTAAATCTTAATAACATTCCAACCGAAAAGGAAAAAAAATAAAGTCGTGATACGCTCGACATATGTTTTACATTGATCGAAAACCATAAAAACAAAGACCGGTATTGCTCAGATTATACCGATACCATTTCGGTTTGTCACGGTACCGCTCTAATCGCCATAGGTTACTATTCCAAATAAGTACTCACCGTTTACCATGTCATTATGCGTATGACGGTGTTTAGAAAAAGAAAAAAAAGGAGAGAAAATGCTGGAAGGTTCAAGGTATGACAACAGCAAAACTCTAAATTTTATATTACTCTTAGCATTAAATATAAAGGTTACCAAAAAGACATTTATAAAAAAATGGTTAAAGTTATATAGCTTCTTAAATGAATCCTTGAATATCACGTGTACTTTATACCAACAAAAGCATTCTAACCATGAACAATGTAATTAAATTACCCACCAGAGCTTAATTTAGAGCAAGTGAAAAATGTTCTAACTAAAGTTAGGTATGATTAGGCGCTCTCCTAATTCGGTTGTCTATTGGCGATTTCTTGATCTTCCGTTTGAGTCTCTTCTTTGTCAAATTTATGCATCTTTTTCTTGTAACCAAAGTTTTGTGGATTTTTAAGACCTCATCCACCCAAACTACTGGTTACGTATTATTTTACTTGTTACACCTTCTAAAGGTATTATTTCCGGGTATCTTTCCTTTAACGGGCCACTTGCAATCTAGCTATCGGTCCAATATCTAACTTGATTGTCTTCTCCTACCTTTGTTACTACGTTTACTTTCAACGACATGTTCATTTTTTCAAATTCCTAACCTACTCTATATCTTTCCATGCTCCAGAATATTTATTTTTTATCGGTATGACTTGAATTGCCCTTGTGCTTTCATGAATGCATTTAATAACTTTGACCCAATCGATGATGGATTGTCTTTAAACTTCCACCACCACTTCGCCACAAAAGCTAAATTTGCACTACGAATATATTCTATACCAATCCCGCCGTATTTCTTCGGTATTACATCTTGTTCCAAGCCACCCACCTTATCTTACTCTTCCCTCCGCTTTCCCCTAAATAAAGTCTCTTATAATCGACTCTAATGTCTGTATAACATTTAGGTGCTACAAACAAAGAGAAAAAGCAGTTTGGTAATGCCCCTAAACTCGCTTTTGTTAATACATTGAATACGCATTTTCTATTGAGAAATTTACGAAAATAGCCAAGAATAAGTTTGACTTACCAAAATGGCCACCTCATGCGTCGGTGGAGCAGGGCATCACTGATTACGAGAGAGCTTATGCGTCTACAGGGTTGATTCATGCGTCCGTCAATATACAAATGACACGTGTCTCAATGACATCCATGTGTCCCATGCATTCCATGCGTCCGTAACTCATCCCATGCATCCGTGACTCATCCCATGCATCCATGACTCATAAAATTTACTTTTAGCGAGATTTGAGGCATCCCATGCGTCCGCGACTCATCCCATCATCCCATGCGCTGCCGACTCATCCTATGCGTCCGTGACTCATCCCATGCATCCCATTGAGACATGTGTCACTTCTATATTTAAGGACTCATGGGATGAGTCGGCAACGCATGGGATGAGTCACGGACGCATGGAATGATGTGATGAGTCACGGACGCATCGGATGAGTCACGGACAAGTGTCACTTCTATATTTAAGGACACATAAGCTCTCTCGTAATCCGTGATGCCCTGCTCCACCGACACATGAGGTGACCATTTTAGTAAGTCAAACTTATTATTGGCTATCTTCCTAAATTTCTCTTTTCTATTCACTAAGAAAATGTGCCACCTTTTCTTGTAACTTCCCCTAAATGTAAAAAGAATTTTAACCACCAACAAAAATTTAGGTTTTTTTAAATAAAAAGTTAAAACAAGGGTGATTCTGTAAAATATAAAATAAAAAATATAGAACTTATATCCAATAATCAAGTTCATTTAAAATACAGATCTTGGTTTGTTTTTGGGTTTAACATCCTATTCTAGGCCTTAATAAAGTTAGGCCCAATTCATATATTCCAATTTCCAAGCTTTTTTTCTAGGCCTTTGTAAAGTTAGACCTTAATTCGTATGATTCCAAACTCTTTTTAAGTTCAAGGTTGGGCTTGCACTTGCTAAAAAAGATTTGGACAAACTCGTCTTACTTTGTAAGGGTACGAGCCTGTGAGGAACGTTACTTGATGAACCCGATAAACGCAAATCAACCAACCAACCCTGGTTGACACCTCATTGCAACCTTTATGGACCCGATTCAATTGCGGTGGTGTGAATCAGCCACATGATCCATCTTGATTCACACCAAGATTCAATTGCGTTAAATTACCAGATGAACCGGACAAACCCGATTCCCCATACTAAACACCCCTCTCACACCCTAATAAATGGGTGAAAACCGTTAATGCATTAATATTTCTATAGTTGAGTGATTCATATAAAACACAGGTACTTGTTAAAATATCTTTATAGTTTAGGGATGCTGCCGTAAATATAATATAAAAAGAAACCGTCATCCCTGAGAAAGAGTTAACCTGACCCCAATATTAACGGCCATACCATTACCAAGCCCTCTTCTCATTCCCATTACATCTTCTTCCCTTGATCGCATCATCTATCGCTACAGGTACGCTTTTCATTATTCAAATCAACATTTTATTTCTTTTATGATTTCATCATTTTAATTTAGAGATATTTACCACATCTCAAATTTTCAAATCGTAAGATTCAGATTTGGTATCGATTGAATCGATAATTATAAAACCATGGATGCATTGTTTTTAACAATTTACAGAATTAATTACAGTGTGCAGATATGGAAGATTACAGAAGACAAGGTGGAATTCAGCAATTGCTAGCTGCTGAACAAGAAGCTCGACAAATCGTCAATGCTGCAAGAACTGGTATAGATTTCATATTTCCGCGAAAACATATAATCTCATATAAATAATGATTTTTTTTTTGTTTTTCTATCGTTAGCAAAATCGAACAGGCTTAAACAAGCCAAGGATGAAGCTGAAGATGAAGTAGCCAAATATCGAACCCAAATGGAGAAAGAATACCAGAAAACAGTCTCGGAGGTAGACGAAAAACACACTTACATTGTTCTGATCTATCCATGATGAATTGATGAGATGTTAAATATTTTTGTTTTGTTCATTGATTAATAAACAGTCAACCGGTTTTTCTGGAGTGAATGTAAAGCGACTCGATGAAGAGACGGTTAAAAAGATCGATCACTTGAAGAAACAAGCTGCAAAGGTTTCGCCAGAGGTCGTCAAGTTGCTTATGAACCAGGTTACTAATGTCTAGATTTAATTTATTTTATTTACTACTGTCACTAAATTCTTGTTTTCGCGATAAATAAGATTGTTTATGCAGCATTTATTTTTCAGATATGAACATCATTTTGAATGTGTTAATAAAGCCATGACATCGTTGCAAACTTGTCAGATATCAATTAACAAACTTACGGGATTCGTGTTCGTCCTTTACACATGTTAGTTTCAAACCTAGACATCAACTTTACCAAAAAAAAAAAAAGAAAAACTAGACACCAAAAAAAAAAAAAAAAAAAAAAAAAAAAAAAAAAAAAAAAAAAAAACTAGACATCAGCTAACTATTAAAAAGTAGAAGTCGACTTTTTTGTATTGAGTTTGACATCCATGAGATCAGCGACGAACCCCGGTTGTGAAATCTTCACTCCCTCGACACTTGTGTCCCCAGTCAACATCTTGATGACTGTAGACATTTTGGGCCGAAGCTTTGTGACCTCTTGAACACATAATAACCCGACCTTCATGAACTGCACACCTTCGGCTCTTAACCTATCATCATCATCATCACCCCCTTTCAACAACATGGGGTCCACCAGCTCTACTAGACGCTCGCAGTTATGCATACCCCATGCCTGCACAAACACATTTGCTTAAAGTACAAACACACGAAGAATATTTTAGCATGTCTAGAGTTCGGTTTTATGTTTTAACTTACCTTATCAACCAAGAATTGCTCTCCATGTTCCATATCGAAATTTACGACTGACTGTCCACTTATTATTTCAAGAAGTAGTACGCCAAAGCTATACACGTCAGATTTTCGAGTCAATCGTCCGCTGACAGCATATTCTGGAGAGAGATACCCTCTAGAATGAACATATGAAATGTCAGTGACATTGTACTAGAAAGTAGAAACCGAGAAAAAAAAAAGAACGTGTTTGTTTATGACTTACAATGTACCAGCGACACGAGTACTAATGTGAGACGTGCCTTCTTGAAATAACCTTGCAAGACCAAAATCCGCAACTTTTGGATTAAAATTGTGATCTAAAAGCACATTGCTTGCTTTGATATCTCTATGAACTATATGAGGGTTTATCTCTTCATGAAGATATGCTAATGCTTTAGCAACTCCTAGTAAAACATTCTTCCTCTTTGTCCAATCGAAGCTATTCCTATTTTGCTCCCGACCTGTGCATAAAAAACAGGTTGACGATTATTAACAGTTGCTACATGATCACGAGATCCAGACACAAGACAAAATGTACGGCAAATACCTAGAAATTGATATGCAAGGCTGTTGTTTTCCATATAATCGTATACCAAACATCTTGTCGCTTCTTCAACGCAACATCCATGAAGGTTTACAAGATTTTCATGCTGCGCATCGGATAATGCAGCAATTTCGGATATGAATTCACGTTCTCCTCTCATTGATTCGAGTTCAACTGATAACACTTTTATTGCCACCATTGTCCCGTCTGTTAGTCGACCCTGTTGAATGCAAATTAACTTCAGTTTCTCGTGCAATCATCAAAGCAGATTAACAAGCTTGACAAGTGGGCGGTACAACACGATAGATAATGCATTCTTAGTGTAAAAAACAGAGAATATAATGTGTTTATATGCTTATTATTGCAACATTTCTACTTCATTTTTAACTCTAGATAAATTAATAATTTCTGTGCTGACACAAAAACCAATTTGGATTCACTTAGACAATTCAGTAGCTTCTAGAACACAATCAAACAGAATACTAGGTAGGTACATAAATTACCTTGTAAACAGCACCACATCCTCCCTCCCCAACTTTGTTCTTGGAACTGAAACCATCACAAGCAACTTTCAGCTCATGGTAAGAAAACAACCTAAATTTCTTACCACTTTCTCCACCTGTATTTCACATTTCTTAATCTCAAATGTTGAAAAACACCCATGATGAAAAAAAAAAAAAAAAAAAAAACATTTCTTGATTCAAATTATTCATATCAGATTCTCAAAAAGACCCAATTTTTATCCATGAAATAGAAAAGGGGAAACTTATGCTGACCTTTGTCATTCTTACTGACCACCACTTTGTCATCTGAAGTTGAGCAGAAACATTGTAAACAGGGGAAACACATCTTCATAGTTGTATAAAACTATAATAAACTATAAACCTTATAATTTCACTAGATTTACAGAATCTTTGAAATGGATCTTGATGGGAATTGGGTATGGAAGAAAAAGAAATGGATATTGCAAGAAAGATGGAATCATTGATGGTGATGATATATAGAATGGATCAAAGAATTATGTTTGACCTCTGAGAGGACTTTGGACCATCTTCCTTTGAACAGAACGGGTAGAAGTAGAATAGAAGAGTTGATTGGTTTCACATCAGACGTGTTTATGACCGAGCAAAAGATTAGGATGTGAGGTTTGTTCAATAAAAGTGGATTGCTTGACTTTTCATGAAATCATAATCTAAAAATGTTGTTTACATACAAGTGGAACTAGAATGTGATGGATATTCTATTTGTTTATTCTAAAAGCTCAACAAGAAACTTTAGTAATGATTTTACGAAAAGCTTTTAATCTATTAAGGGGTGTTTGGGATTCCTTCTAAAAAAAACTTATTAACTTATATAAGTTACAAATTTCAAGTTCTCAAAAACAACTTCTCAACACACAAAAACATCTTAAATAAGTTAACCCAAACACTATAAAAACAACTTATTAACTTTTATAAGTCAACTTATTAACTTTTATGTATGTACCAAATGGCAGGCGGTGTCCTTTACCTTTAAATTTGATAACTTTTGTCCTTAACGTTTTAAAATCTTGCACGTTATGTCCTTTAGCTCTAACTCAGTTAGATTTTTTTTTTTTTGTTAAATATGGTCATGTGCCTTGTACATGAGTGTATTCTTGTCATTTTACCTCCCTAGGGACTGTTGAGTAAATAATTTAATATTCAATGAACTCGTGTAAAAACTAAAAATAAATTATAAATATTAAAAACCTTGAATTCTCTTCCTCTCTCTAACTCTCTCTCTCTCTCTCTATATCACACATTTTCCTCTCCCTCTTCTCTCTCTCTCTCTCTCTCTCTCTCTCTCTCTCTCTCTCTCTCTCTCTTCACCCACTACCACCACCACCTCCACCCCCACCATTGCCCTTCAGCGGTCGCCAAACACCACTGTTGCACCCACACACCACCACCTCCAAAAACACCCACAAAGAGGTAAAGGCAAAAAGTAAAAGAAATATAAATTAAAAAACTTTAGAAACTACATTGTGGAAGTAATTGTTATTTTTAACTAATTTTCTTTATACATAAAATTTTCGTCAAGTAATAATTATAAAATAGACGAGCATCAAGAACGCAACATGTCAACACGTCACCTTTATTTGATGATATCTTTCTGATATACAAGTGTGGCTTCTCTTTTCTCGCCCTCCCTCTTTCACGCCAACGTTCGTAAAGGTACAAACCATCCATTGTCAGTGCTACAAGTGGTGGTGGAGCCACAGTGAAGTGAACGAGTTCATCCGACACCAACAAATTTTGTGTATTATATGGAACGTGTAATATAAAATTTCAAACGATGCCGTTGGTTTTTTAAGACTGACACCATTAGTTTTACGAAGAAAAAACCACCCCATTGGCATGAAAAAAACAATATATATTTCTTAATAAAGAAACAAATCATATAGAAGAAGTTTTACATAATAAAAAAATTTATAATTTATAAGTTAAACTTAGTTACTTTTACTTGATTCAATCTTATATATAGCAAATGGAATTTGGACATACATGAAGTCATATTACTATGCATATTATTTATACTCGACGAAACACGTCTTAGGGGTTACTAATATTTGTTTCAAGCTCTTCAAAGAAAGAAACATGATTTAATGAATGAAATTGGGATCATTAATGCAACGAACCAACAATTACAAACATTTAGACTTGGAGGATCAAGATATAGTGTCTCAAGATCTTTATGAAAGTTACCATTAAAGACGTTATGAATCGTTTAGATATGAAGGATCAAAATATAGTGTCTCAAGAACTTTTGCACGTGGAAATTTGAAGTAGTTTAACATGATGAAACCTATATTTTCTAAAAAAAATAGAATTTATACTAATTATTTGGTGCCACTTGGACCTATTCTTTGGCTTCCTTTTTAGAGAGAACGATTCTAGATAACTAGAACTAGTAAATATTGGTTATAAAAAATGACCTAGTAAACTTCAATTACATTTTAGTTTCATAGGTTATTTATTTTCTTGTGACAAAAAATATATTTGTATTTTTAATTTATAGATAAACACTTATACGTGTACGTTTATTAAGTAGTGATTCAAAAGATCTAAATTTTATAAGTTTTGGCATTGGTAAAATTATTTTTATAAAGATTTTAATACTTTAATTTGGTATGTAACTCCAAATATTATTCACATTAGTTATTAATTTAAAAATCTTATATACGTATATAATATAGTTATTTAACGTATTAAACTATTGGTGGAGAATTCAAATGAGAAGAAATTTTTTGTAAGAAGAAAAAAGAAGAAATTTCGACCAATAAGAATGTTTTATTTTACTTCATTTAATATAAGTATTTAATGTTACTATAAGGGTACATTGGTAAATCTACATAGGTCATTAATTTGTAGTCTTCCTCTTTAATAGCTAATTACATTAATTTTTTTGTAACTTATCTTCAAGATATATGTTTTTTCCAAAAAAATAAAATAAAATAATTTAAAGTGTAGAATATATTACGAGTTGTGTATGATAAATTTCAACGTCTAGCATGAATTTCGAAATATGTAAGATAACTTTTGATGTGTGTAGCCAAAAGAAATTAGTGTGGAGGATACTAGTCTTTATGACTAATTAATTAGTCAAAAATGATAATAAATAAGATAGGTGAAAAAACTATTTAATGTTTTACAAAATTACCCTTTATTATTTTTCTTCTCAATTAAATTTTCTTCTCAAATGAACCTTCCCCCTAAACTATTGAATATGTATAAATGTTTTAACAATATAAAATTTTTAATTTTGCTTCCTAGATTTATTGAATTTTATTTATAAGCATCCGTATTATAACTTTAACATATCTAAACTATAAAATATTAAAAAAAAAATCACTTACGCAACGCTACACGGATTTCTAACCTGCTAGATATATTATATAAAGACCCAAGTAAAGAAACTTTTAAAAAAAATAACCCTATATAATCTGTGATATTTAGACCATGTGTTACCACCTCACACCCTTGGTGAGGTGGATGGTCGGTGGCTTTAATGAGCGTCAAACACTGGAAATTAGGACGTGAAAGGCCGATTAAAACAAAGGGGTGTGGGCTGCACCACGACGTGAAGGCGATGGGTTGTGGGCCCAGGGCTCTATCAACAAATCAGATTAACTGTTTTCTTTTAATGTTCTTTTATTTATTTGATATAAATATCATTTTAGTGGGTAGTGGATGATGAAAACTTGTAAAACTTTTACACACAAAAGTAAAAAGAAGTGAGTGGGAACTCATGCCAACACATGCCTTACAAAAGGAGAAATTAAACCGAGAACAACTGATTTGTATCTCTCTCCTAGTAAATAGCTTAAGTTAGAGTAGAATTAGTTTTAAGATTTTCTTTATGGTGATAAGAGTCGTATAAATAAGGGTGGAGGGTATGATTCAAACATTTTAGGGTGTTTGAGTTTTCTCTACCCAATAATCTCATGGTATGTCAACTCCCCTCTTTCACTTCCTATTTTCTACTCAAACACTAGGAATGATTCAAACACATGGAGAGTGGTAAAGAATTTTAAAAAAAAATGTGATTGTTTAAAAGGGGTTGAGACCCACCATTAAACCTCCCTCTCTCCTCCTTCCCTCCTCTTCCCGCATCGGTGAGTAGTCACCGAAATCACCCCTCCCCACTCACCGATGGACCGGCAAAACTCACCGATGGACCGCACGGTGAAACTACTCCCCGCTAGAACTCCCCGACATCATACCGTCCGGCCTAAACTTAAAGTTGATTTAGATTACAAATCAGACGTCGATCTTGAGTTTTATGAACTCAATAGTTGAGAACCAACTACTAACGCTAAATTTTAATAAACACAGACCTGAGAATCCAACACCGTACCTAAATTTATAAAAACTAAGCAAACAAAAAAGCGCAACAACGATTTGCAAGGAGCTAGAAAACGAAAATATTACAAGAAATTAAAATTACACCATTGATTCCACTCCAACGATGAAAAATTGGATCTAATTTTCACCCATAAGAAACTTGGCTTTTTTTCACACATATCGATGTATGATAACTGATGTGTTCGTAGGGTTTTATACAAACTGATACGGCACGTAAATGTGAGGGTAACCCACTTGATAGATGCCCATGCCTCTTATAGGGAGATTCTAGTCTCAAACATGGGCAAGAGGAGTTATTTAATTAATTGGTGTAATGTAGGGTATGAGTAAGGATTGATTTTCAAAAAAATTGTGTGAAAAAATCAAACTAATACTCAAGTTTTTATGAGAATTTGTCAGCATCACAAATGCTATTACATGTTTACTACTAGAAAATTGGTCATTTCCGACAAATTTTGCCCTTCCAAATGCATCACAAACACAAATTTTAGGGGCATTTACAAGAAAAAATTGTGTTGGAAAAAAACGCATAAAAAACACTTTTAACGCATTTCCTGCAAAACAAAAAGCGTCATAAATTGTGACACACATTTCCTACGCAATTCCTTAATTATCATTATTAGTATTAACTTCATTAATTTTTTTTAACTTTACAACACATTTATGAGGGATTAGTTTATTTTTTTATAAAGTCATCGACACATTTACGACAAAAACCAAGTTTATTTCATTCATTTTTACTTTTTCTGCATATTTGTGACAAAATGTAATTTATATTTAAATCTTTTTTGCTATCTGAGCGACGCACTTGCAATAAATTATTGAATGTTTTTCATAGCGAATTTGCTACGGAATATGTTTAAACAAATTTTAAACAAATCATATTTCTAAATCTATATATTTTTTTGCTATCTGAGCGACGCACTTGCAATAAACTATTGATTTTTTTATAAAATCTTTATAATAAAAACTCTTAATATCTTTTATCATAAGGTTGGGGATTCAAATCTCATAATAAAAAAATATATAGATTTAGAAATATTATTAGTGGATGTATGAGTTAGCCAATATCATATCACACTTGTAATAATATAATATAATGTCTCGTTCACACAATGGTGGATCATATGTATATTGGTTATTAGATATACGAGATTTTTGTTTTACTCAACTGGGCCACCAGTGTTCTAATTTAGCTCATTCTAAAGTACTCAAAACAACTTCAAATCCTACAAGTTCTTATATTTATAAAAGTTGGGCTATATTATTTGTTTTGTCGGTTGTTCAATGCTATTTTATATTTTTATTTAATTTTAAATGTCACACGTTTCAGTTTCTCCTTTCTACACTATTAACGTCATTATTGGCTACGGATGAGTGTGGTACAGGTATTGTACTGAACCAGTATCGGTACAATACGATACCGGTATTTGAAGGTAGAAATTGGTATTTTACCGATATCGTATCGAAAATACCAAAAAGTAGTTACCGGTACCAAAAAAATCGGTAGGAGAAATTCGATACTGGTACCAAATCCCAAATGACGATCCTAATTCGTATAATAAAATTTTTTAGGGTTGGTTGAAATGGATGACCTTTAACTTCAATAATTACAGTCACGGTCCTTTATTTTGAAAACTCATTACACTCTACGTCTTTTGGCCTTAACCAGGTTATAATTTTCAGTTAAATCCAGCCATGTACAAGGCACTGAAGGATAGTTAGCAATTTTATTAATGAGTAAACTGCCATTTTGGTCCCTGTGGTTTGGGCACTTTTACCATTTTAGTCCAAATCTCAAACTTTTTAAATCTGGGTCCATGTGGTTTCACTTTTATTGCCATTTTAGTCCATAATTCAAAAACTCATTTTTTTACTGTTGCAACCTGTCTATTTTGTCTTTTTATGCAGGGGCATTTTTGTCCAACTGATTTTCATTTAACATATTAATAATTAATAAACTAAATAAAATAAAATATATTTAACTCCTTTAAATACCCTCATTTAACACAAAGATCACATCTCCGGCTGTCTCCACCATCATACCCATCATCAACTACCTCACCACCTCCCTCAAATTCTCCAAGCAAGACGCCATGACTTTCTCCTCCAAAGGTAACCTCACCCACCTCAAATCCACCCTTAATTCCGATCTTATCCTCCAAACCCTCAAAAATTACGGTGTAACCCTCACCCAGATCAAACAAATCATCTTTTCTGTCCCAAAAATCCTAACTTGCAAAGCTGACAAAACCCTAGAACCCAAACTTAAAGTTTTCCAAAAACTGGGTCTATCCGGGTCGGATCTTGCTGTCCTGATTAGAAGAAACCCGGATATGTTCGAGTTCGGGTTGCATACCCGGATCATTCCTGGGGTTAATTTGTTAAAAGGGTATTTGGGTGATTATCAAAATGCGGTTGAGTTTATTAATAAATCTAGATGGTTGTATTGCACTCATTATTCTATGAAAAGATTGTTTACAAATATGCAAATGTTGAAGGGTATTGGGTTGTCTAATGAGAGGATTCCCGGTTTATGTTGAGTAACCCGGAGAGTAGTATGGTGAACACGAAACTGCTTGTGAATTGGTTGAAATTTGTCGAGGAAAAGTTGGGGGTTTCGCTTAGAGTGGGGAGTTTTGTACATGCTTTGAGTGTAAATGGGGAAGATTATGATCTTTGTGTTAAATGAGGGTATTTAAAGGAACTAAATATATTTTATTTAGTTTATGAATTATTAATATGTTAAATGAAAATCAGTTGTACAAAAATGCCCCTGCACAAAAAGACAAAATAGACAGGTTTCAACAATCAAAAAAGGAGGTTTTTTAATTTTGGACTAAAATGACAATAAAAGTGAAACCACAGGGACCCAGATTTAAAAAGTTTAAAATTTGGACTAAAATGGCAAAAGTACCCAAACCACAGGGACCAAAATGGCAGTTTACTCTAATTCATTTAAAATACATATAACAAATATAACAAATAAGATTAAAAGAAATTAAAACAACTAAAATGGTAATCATCCTTCCTCTCTCAACTCACTTTCTATATCTTTCTCTCTCTCTCTAACTATCAGAACAACCCCATTTCTCTCTCTCACTTTCTCCTCATCTTCATAACCTCTGATGTTACTTTAAACTCTAATTCCCCTTCTCTCCTCACCGGAATCGAAATCCCACACAACTTCAACACCGATTCATTTCATCTTCTCTAGATTGCGACTTCACATCACCGGAGAACTCACAAACCCTAACAAAACCGTCTGTCAAACTCCACCTGAAACGCCGATCACCTGGCTCTTTCATTTTGACAACCACACACAACCCAAACCTTTATACCCTTTCTCTTTCTTCTCTCTCATGTCTCTCTCTCTAGAAAACGGTCGGCCACCACCCTTGGTGGCGGAGCCATGGCGGCAGCGCCACCCCATAGTGCTGCCAGTGCCCAAACCCTACGTTTATAGGAGTGCATCTATGTTTCTGCTTTACGAATATGATATTTTTTGGGCATTTCTGATAATATCAAGTCTTATTCCTATTTTGGTATTTTTCATTTCGGGATTTTTAGCCCCGAGTAGCAAAGGACCGGAGAAACTTTCTAGTTATGAATCAGGTATAGAACCAATAGGTGACGCTTATAGGAACTGTAATGTAAGTCATCGTTTGTTTTGTTTTACCATAATAAAAATATTCTATACACGCTAAAATAATAATAATAATAATTATGGTTTCTTGTAGGCCGAGAATTAAGTGCAACCCGCATTGACCACCACAAGTTTAGATGCATCAGTTCTGGATGTTGTGAAACCACCGACTGAATCATCGAAAAGTAATGTGGAGAGTAAGACAGGTGGAGAAGAAGAAAAACGCGATGCAAGGCAGAGATAAAGGAATTGGAGCGGTACCCAAGAACAGAGGATCTAGTTGGACTGGTGCTGGGTTTGATTACTAGAAGTAGAAGGGGGAAGAAGTAAAATTACTAATTTGCCCTCATGTGCAAGGCATATGCTATTTTTAACTAGAAATTTTAACATGTTTGTGCTAAAAGATGTAGGGTGTAATAGGTTTTTCAAATTAAGGACTGTGACTGTAATTATTGAAGTTAAAGGGCATCTATTGCAATTCGATGCAAACATAAAGAATGAAAAGTGTAATTTACCCAAATTTTTAAGATTTTATCACATATCAGAAATTGTAAAGCATTCTCTACAAACATATATGAAATTAAGATGGGAAAACAAGTGGGGGTTAAGAATTTGGGTTGGCCGCAATAATATTCTATGTATATTCTATACCAGATAAAGTTTGAAGACATGACCTACCACGATACTACTAACTTAGACCTGACTTAAGTAACCATTAGAACTACGTAAACTGTCGAAATTAATAACACTAATAATATTTTAAGTTTCATTTTCTTTTTTGAGAACTTGCTGGGTAACAAGAATAAACAATATTGTTAGAAGGAAAAAACACTATTTGATGGAAACGGTAAAACACAACTTATGTCCATCCCTTTGGTTTTCTTCTTTGGTTACTCTAGAAAAACGATGACGTTTGCACTAATTCCTACTTCATCATTTTTATGTTTGTATTAATTAGTGGTGTAAGCAACACGAGTTAAGGCCTTTCAACAAAAGAAAAATAAATAAATAAATAAACGAGTTAAGCCCGAGCTCAACTAGGCTCGAGCTCGGCTTGTTTCTAGCTTTATTTCTAAAGCTACAGCTTGGCTCATGAGAAAATGTTAATGCTCAATCTTGAGCTCAAGCTTGGCTTGCTTATTAATTTTTAATTTAGATTATATACATATATAACTATTTTATATATATACTAATTATAATTTATATATAAGATAAGATATATAATTTAGGGTAGAGGATCCTGTAAAAAGTGCTCAAAGTGTGAGAAGTGTAAGAAGTGTATTATAACACTATATATAATACTATATAACACCATATAAACACCGTATAACAATATGTAACAACATATAATACCATATAACACTATGTAACACTATATATCATTATATAACAAATATAACACTATACATCTATCATAGACATGCTATCAGACAACCTATAGTGTTATATTTGTTATATAATGATATATAGTGTTACATGGTGTTATATGGTATTATATGGTGTTACATATTCTTATACGGTGTTTATATGGTGTTATATAGTATTATATATAGTGTTATAATACACTTCTTACACTTCTCACACTTTAGGCCCTTTTTACACTATCCTTACCCATTAATTTAGTTCTGATCATAAATTTCTACATAAGTATCATTATAATTATTAAATAAAGTATATATTAATTACATGTTATATAAATAATAACCTCGGTTAGACTTGCAAGCTAGCTCAAGCTCGAGAAGTGAAACTCGGTTTAAATCTCGCTTATTAAACAAACTTATTTTTAGACTTAATTCATTTAAGATGAGCTTAATTCAAACTCTTTACAAGTTGATTTCAAGAAACTCACAAGTACTCGCTCAATCGCTAGTTGAGATACTTTTAATAGAAAAAAGAAGGTACACAAGATAGCAATCAAGTTATTGTATTAATAACTTACTAGCAATTTCAAATAATTTTTTACTTAAAAACTAAAACAAATAACAATTTCAATCCGTTAAATTCTCTCTCTCTCTCTCTTTTAAATTGAAAAGTGTTTAATTAAACAAACTTGAGGGTTAAATCCGTATGTTGAGGCGAGAATCTTAATATTTGTAAGCTCTGCTTTCAAAGACTAAAAAAAGTTTATTTATAACGATTTTATTATACAAAATGTGTATGATTTAACACAAAAAATAAAGTTGTGTTTTACATCGATCAAAAACCATAAAAATGAATACCGATCCTCCTTCTGATAAGACCGATATTGGTATTAATGTTGTTCGACAGCTCGGTTCGTCACCGTACCAGTATTTTGAATACAACTCAATTTTCAATTTATATCAGCATGTCAAGGGGAGAATTAAACGCGGCCACGTATGTAGTGGGTGAAACCCACACGTTAGGATGAGGATGTTAAAATTTGTAAAGTTAGGTTTCGACTACTACAAAAAAAAAAATTATTTACATACAAAAGTTGTATGGTGTAACCCAAAAAATAAAGTCGTATTTTACATCGATCGAAACCATAAAACAACTATAGATATCAGTCTCGATAACACAAATACCGGTCCCGACGTTGTTCAGTCAGAACCGGCTCGGTTCGTCATCGTACCACCATTTCAAATACAATTCCATTTTCAATAAAATTTATATTGGAATGTCTTGAAAAAAAAAATAATCAAAATCGCGTATTTAGATTTTATATAAAAAAATTAACGAACAAAACCTATAAAAGAAAAATAAAACTATTGGGTTAAGCGCGTATATTATTATTGCATAAGGATATAACTTAAAAAATAAACATATTATTAAATACATATTACCTACCTGTGATCTAAAATATGATAATTTTCATCTAGGTTGTTAAAACAAACTACTGATTACTCATGTCACATACCTTTTTTCATGTTTCATAAAGACATAAGATATAGATTTAGAAACATGTTAAGAGTGTTTATGAGTTATTAAAAAAATAGTGTTGACCAAAATAAAGAGCCAAATCTTAAACCGTTTCATACCTACTAGTCCAAAATAAAGAGCCAAACCTTAGACCGTTTCATACATACTTGTCTCACTTACATTTGATTCAGAATCTTGAATGGCTGCCGTTCAAAAAAAAAAAAAAGAAATCTTGAATGGCTGACCAAAATATATATAAAAAAAACTTTGAAGCATTGAGTTGGAACCATCTGACAAGGTGTACGGAAGTTTTATTCGAAAGAAAAAGCAGTAAATATCATTTCAACTATATATCCATTTAGAATTAGAATTAATTACCTCATGGCATGATATGCCAATTTTTTCTCATAATGAAAATAATTAACACCCTTTGATGAATAACTTTATTTTCTCGTGCAAACACGAAAGCAATATAACTTCCTTAGAGGTTTCCTTGCAACACTGGTTAGCCTCGCCACAGATAGCGAGATTTCTTTGTGACCGAGCTCCTGCGTAAAGATAAGTTCTTTTAATAATGAAATTCTTACCCCTCTTAGAAGTGTGAGTGATGTATATACCGTATAGAGATACCCAATCATATATGGTGACATGGCATGTTGTCCCTCACGACCTCACCCTTGTTACTTTTAACTACATGGTTGTCTCCAATTGATTAGGTTGTTATTGATGGTCCACATATTGTTGAGGAAGATAAAACAATTATTTTCTTTCTTTTTATGATCTATTGTCTGGGCAAGTGCTAATTTTCCCCGTTCTTGACCAATCTACTGTTCATATTCGATATTGCAAATTTTGAACTCGGATGGTATATAGGTATAGGTATACCGATCCAATTCCCAGCCTCCTAATATGTTACATCTTCACTAGCCAATTACCTATTTTTTTACTTCCATAACTACTATTATTAAGTATTAATTTTATTTGTTTATCTATTTGTAGTGTTGTAAGAATCGCTAGGCGCTAATCGGGCGGTGGGGTACCGACTAGCGATTAATCGGGATTAATATGGATTAATCAGAATTAATCAGATTGAGATTTTTAAATATAATTTTTAGTTATATATATACACACACGTATTTATATGTAGTTTTTTAAAGTATACATGTTTTAACCCCTCATTGACCCAGTTTTTAAGTAATTGGAAGGAATTTATAAGGTTTGGTCGAAATTTGGTCGGCGTCAGCCCAAAATCTGGCCACAATATGACCGCCATTGACCGCCTAGCGATTAATCGGCCGTTAATCGGTGAACCTCCGATTAGTGATTAATCGGCGACTAATCAGAGACTAGTCGGGATTTTTACAACCATGTCTATTTGTTTATTAGTTTTTACATGGGATTCTAATGCAATCATTTACTTTTGGGAAATTGGCCTGTAATAATCTCTAGTAGACCCACTTTTGAATATTCTCCTTGCCAGTCCAACCTTTCACCTATTAAAACCCATTTCATCAAGATCATCAAAAACATATAATTTAACCTTGCCGTATGTTGAAGACACTTAGATGATTGAGGAACTAGATACATGCATTCAAATTTTGCCCTTAAACACACCCAATTTGCTGAATTTTGTGATCGTTGGAGAAGGGTTCTCCTTCTCTCCTGCTTCTTTCCAGCGACACCCACACCCACACCCACACATATTTACAAGTTTTGTCTTTTATGTTTACACCAAATTGCAGGCGGAGTCATTTGGCTTTAAAATTGATAAGTTTTGTAATTAGTGTTTGAGAATGTTGCATGTTATGTCCTTTAGGCCTAACTCAGTTTATTTTAAACGTTAAATGAGATCATGTGACATTCACAAAAAGGGTAGATTTGTCTTTTCCACTACCTTCTCTATTTACCCCCAAATTAAATCAACCTAAACCCTAGTTTATTTGCCTGTCCCAAATTTTCCTTATCTCTTCTCACCTCTCTTCCATTGCCACCACCACCTACCATCACCACAACTAACCATCACCATCTCTAACAGTGAACACAACAAAATTATATATACAAAAGATGATTTATTTGCAACAAGAAGATGATATGAATGCACTGAAGAGCTCAAACCATTAGTCGTTCAGTTCCTTTAGCAATCGAATCGAGCCCCGCGGTTCTACTATTTTCAGTTCTATGGATCTAATCCATTATATTTAAACCTCCATAAACAATCCTCAACTCGTTTTTATAACCAAGATTCAAGCTTGATTCTTTCTCATCAAGCATCCCAATCGCCAAATCTATAAACAAGTGTATCCGTATAATTTTCAATCATTCACCTCGTCGGAAAATCACAACAACAACACCTTGGCCATCAACTGTCGGTCCTCCTAGACGTCACTGGAATGATATGTGCGGCATTTGTGGGTCTGCTTCTGTTTTGCCGGAAAATCAAATCTAAGACGGTTCTTCTTCTGTATCGTCGCCAGACGATGGTGGTTGGGTGTTTGTGATGATGGTGGTTGGGTGGTTACAGGTTGTTGCATGGGTTTTGAATGGTGTCGCTGGTGGCAGAATTGAGAGAAATAGGGGAGTTGAACTAAACTTATAGTTTTGTTTTTTTTTTTAATTATATTATTTTAAATAAAGACTAAAATAGCCTTATGTGATCAGATTTAACTAGAAATATTAACTGAGTTAGGCCTAAAAGACATAACGTGCAGCATTCTCAAACATTAAGTACAAAACTCATCAATTTTAAAGTCAAATGACACCGCCTGCAATTTGGTGTAAACATAAAGAACAAAACTTGTAATTTACTCTTTCTTTTATTTATTTATACAATTATACACTTTCAACCCCTATAGTTCCATTTGTTGTTATTTAAGCATAACTTTCATTCCTTTTTATACTATTGTCCTTCCACTTAACTTAGGCCCTGTTTGTTTGCATCTGAATGGAATCAATCAGAGGTTGGCTCTGATTCGGTCAAAGGTTTTGGTGTTTGGTTCAACATCTGAATGGCATCTGAATGGGGATTTCAAGCTCTTAATCATTCAGATTTGAGGAGTCGCTGAACCATTCAGAGGAGTGGAGCCTCTTATTCGGTCAAAGGCTCTAATTCACCAAACAGGGCCTTAGTTAGTCAAATAAGGATATTATATCGCATACTAAAACATTTAAAGACACAATAAATCCATTATGCATTTTTTGGGTGTTACAAATACATAGTCAACTATTGTTATGTAATTACGTAATCACTCAGTGTGGTTTCACATTCTATAATGAAATCATGTAATCACGTAATTGGTATTCGAAATCACGTAATCGTGTGCTTGGTATTCAAAATCACATAATGGGTATTCAAAATCAAGTAATTTTTAAGAAAACTACAGTAATAGGCTGCTCGAATTAAAGAGAATGAAATACTCGTTAATACAATGTATTCTTTTTAAATATTAACGTATGAAAAAAGTTATAGCCGTTTGAAAATCAAGAGAGAAAGAGTTCAAATGAGAAAGGACCAGAATACCCTTTCTCTATTTGTTTCTTCAGTTGTTTTAACCTTATATTTACGAAAATGCCACTACTTAGTTTTAGGCCATTGATCTTGGGAGATCAATGGTTGAGCTTGTCTCCTACACTTCATAAAAGAATTCTCTCTTATACACGATCTCTTATCTATAAAGCATAGCTTGTGAGAAAAAAGGTGTGGAATGTATTTAGGATAAAAATCCCGACATGGAATAATATATACAGACATCCAGGGTTAAACCCCAAGATTAGAAATCTTCATCTAATCAACGCAGAAACCCCTAATCACTTGTAACAACCCGACTTTTGAAGTCAATGTACAAGTCAAAGTCAAAGTCAAAGGAAGAAAAAATTGCTAATCAGATCTTTCATTTCTGGCTTAATTATTGCTTGTACTCTCAACTCGATAATCTGTAACACCCCAAAAACATAGATTTTTCATATATATTAAATGTCGATTATAAACGAGATAAAGTAAACCTAGTTAATCACAAGTCTTGTAGTAATAAGGAAAACATGGTTAAAAGCACCCTTTATAAACCTGGGTAAAGTTGAGGGACTAAAATGATTAAAAGGAGAAATAGGTTTTATTAATTAAAATTAAAAACACCAAAACCCACACCTTTGTGTGTGTTCTGGTCGTACAAACCACAGAGCCAAGAAGAGCTCCCCAAAACCCAAACCCTAACTCATAAACTGATCAAATCAAGGAGGCAAATCAAGTTCAAATAAAAAACCAAGCTCAAACTAGTGATCACTCAAGTGAGGGGATCACAAGGTATGTCGAATTTCGTCTTTTGGTTACGTTTTAATTTCTTGATAAACATATGAAGTCGAAATTGGAGCTTGAATGTTAGATGTTTGAATGAAACTATGATAAGTTCATGGTTAGGAATGAACCCTAATCAATAATTTGATGCATTGATGTTCATACATATGAAATTGAGAATCACCCACTTATGTGTTAAATTGGTTTTGTAGGAAGATGAAGAATATTAGAATCTTGATCATGAAACGAGTGTTATTGATTTTTATGAAATGAATCTAGGTGTTGTTATGCATGCTAGATGTAATGAACTTGAAAATGATGTTTAATCTTGGCTAAATAGTTAGTCATGAACTTGATTATTAATAGTATAAAATTATGCCCATAAGGTGTTTGTTAAAATGCCTAAAAGGACACAAAATTGTTGAAATTTAGAGTAAAACGTATAATTGAATAATATGGCGAATTATGCGAAATATGATGTGATAAGAGTTCTAAACATGTCGTTGGTTGAACTCTATAGGCAAGGTAATCGAAATTTCAATCGACAAATTGGAGCGGACGCGCGCGCTTGAAGGATAGGCTTTGAAGGTACGCGACTTGTCATTTTGTTATATTCATGTAGACAAGTTTAGTCAAAATTTATGTTAAATGTTGATATCGCGAAAATATGTGTGTGTTTGGTAAGTCATGGAAGTGATGTAACTCACTCGACAACCAAACGGGTCAAAATAGTTATTTAGATATGTTTATTCATAATATTGTTTAATTAGTCATGTTTAGAATGTAAATAAGGTGGTGTAACTCACTAGATAAAGAAACGGGTTAAAATATTGGTTGAAATAAGTTGGTATGTTGGTAAAATGGTGAATTACATTAGACAACCAAACGGGTTTAATGATGGTCGAAATGGTAGAGTTCGAAGTGACTTAAACGTCACTCGTTAAATTTGATTTATAAAAGCGTAAACCCTGGAATGGAAGTGATACGCTAAGGTTGATAAGCCCGGGAACGGGTAATCATGGTTAGAAACCAATGTTGATGAATTATGCAAGTACGTAACTATGGCTTCGTTACTTTACATTTGATTACGAATTTTAGTTAGAAGACTTGAATTAGTATAACATTGAATTTGGTATGTTGTCGAAGTGACGAAGTTCATTAGACAAAGTAATGGGTCAAAACATTTGTTGGAATAAGTTTGGTATGTTGATAAAATGGAAGTTTCCATTAGACGGCCAAACGGGTCAGAAATAAAATGGTTAAAATTTGGTAGTATCGAAGTGACTTGAATGCCACTCGATGATTGGAGATTTTGAAAGCGTGAAACCATGGAATGGTAATGAAACGCTGAAGTTCACAAGCCCGAGGAACGGGTAAAAATACTTAGAAGTAATAATGAATGACTAACATGTAATGTAAAGTATAAAACAAACAGGTCGAATAACCGAAACAGGGATTTATAAACCATTTGTTTATAAACCAGGTTTCGATGCGAGTAAATAGGATAAATAGATGCGTATTTTTATTATGGAAGCGTATGAAAAAGAATCACCTAAAACGGACTAGTAGATAGAAAGTTATGGCCATTCAAAGTTTGATTTTTGGAAAAATGGAGTTGGGCGAATATGCAGGTCCAGAGAGTGGACCTGCTGGAAAATCATCTCCCCCGCGGCACGCGACGGGTTGTTGTGGATCTGGCACGACACGCGGGGCCGCTTGCGGCCCGCGAACGATTTGAAGGAGTTTCTCGCATGGCGTGAGAGACCTAGTTCCGAAATTTTATAATTGTTTTCATTTGTTTGATATTAGAACTTGGTTATACTTATTTATATGTTGTCAAAACTAACATTTAAGTTAGTTTTGATTTTAGGTGAAGTTGGTGATATCCCGGATGGCGATCAAGCAAATGTCAAGAACCGAACACAATACTTTTGAAGCTTCCGCGTTAATATATTGATTTTTAGTTGAATATGAAACATGTAACTCTTAAAGCCATATTATGTATGTTTTGAACTAGTAATGATGTTAATCTTGAATACTTTAATCATGTATGAACATTAAACTTAATAAAGTTTATGTTAATCCATATTTTATAAAAAATACGTATTTAGTATTAAATTCATGTAAATTTAAAACGGGTCTTACATAATCGATGTGTGTTAGTTACGCTATTTTGTTTTACGATTTGTAGTATGTGAAGTAACAATGCGTTAAACGCAATTAAACACTAATCTACTTAACGCTTTCTCATCGCAACTCGAATCGCTATTATTTGTATTGTTTATATGTGTGTGTTATTATGTGTTACTTGCGCATGTTTATTTATGTTAAAGGTGTTATTCGCAAACGCAATCGCAACTCTATCGCAACGCAATCTAATCGCAAACGCTAAACGCAAGGTTACTTATGTTGTTGTAAGTTAGTTATGTTATTTATGTAACTATTATTTAAAACTATCGCATCGCTTACCCGCAACTCGCTAAAACGCATCGCAACGCTCAATGTACGAAACGAAAGTCGGAAACTAACTCACACTTGCCGTCCGATCGAATGACCGTTCGATCGAATGGTCATCCGACCGGAAGTCGGAAACTAACTCACACTTGCCGTCCGATCGAATGACCGTTCGATCGAATGGTCATCCGACCGGATGACCATCGACCATTCGATCGAACGGCCGTCCGATCGAAGGGCCATCCGACCCATCTACCCTGCACCGCCTTTCTCACTCTCACACTATAAATACTCAGCAGTCACATCATTGTTCATGTGATGTGACAGCTCCCTCCGACCCAGTGCATTCTCAGGCTATTTTCTCTCGGTTCTACGCGATCCTTGTATGTTTTATCTCAAATCTTGTACTTCTTTGATCTTTGCACGCTTTCTCATCAATTTCACCAACAAATCTTGCATTTCCACCATGAAATTATCTGATTCGGGCTGTTCTAAGGTAACGTCATCATGGAGTTCTTATGAACATTGAAGTGTGACCTCATCTCTTCAAGAACGGTTCGGATCTAAGGGATTTTGTAACACCTCGTAAAATCACGACCAATATTATAGAGACACGTGTCATGGAAGGTAAACGTGTTATAAACCCGAATCAAGTTGAAAGATATATGGTAGGATTAAAAGTGTCAAAATGTTAGTTATTAATTCCAAACCTTAATATGTTTTATAAACATCCGATATAGATTCAAATCTGGTTATTTCTGGTGGTACATAATTCAAATTGCATAAGAAATGGGATCACATGTATATAATGTGACAAATCTACATTTAATAGCCTTTTCACAAGACTCCAGGGCAACACTAATGCATGGAATGCATTCTGAATGTTTCAGACCTGATCATGAGGGCCCTTGCTGCTAATAATAACCAAAGATTCGAGTTATAAAAGATTGCATGGTCAAATGTTAGAAGTTCACAAGTTTTTGTCTTCTGACCAAGTCTTATGGACCAAAAAGAGACCACCTTACGGACCGTAAGGTGGCTGATCTGGGCGATAAAGATTAAAAAGCGGATACGGACCGTAAGGCCCTTAGCTTACGGTCTGTAAGACCTGTAACTTGGCAGAAAAATGGACAGCTGCCTGTTCAGCCGGTTCCACCACCTTAGATGAATAGTTTCCGAATTCAGGGGCTGCACCAGTAGTTTTTCATGCATAGGGGACACTTGGATTCATCAGGGATCAATGGTAGACTTGTGTGTAATGATCTTGTGCAATTGAAATCACTATATAAGGAACATAAGTTGCAACATTAAACTTGCTCATTTCAAAATCATTTTAAACCACTCTCTGGAGCTCTCTGGACTTCAAGCAAGCTTCCATCAGCTCTTAATTCGTGCTAAGGACCATTGTGAGTGTTCTTAGCCTTCCTAATTCATGTTTTATTAGTTTAATGACCGAAAGTCAAAGCCATCATAATTAAGCTTTGACTTAGTGATTAATCACTAATGGTCCAATCATTTTTCAAATTGAAAGTGGCTATGAGTTGGTAATTATGTGGATAATAAACCCTTAAAAGGGCACCCTCTGATTTCCACTCTAACTAGGTCAATTGTCGGGTCAAACTTAATTATAAAAAGTCAACAGGAAGCTATTTTGCAAATAAATTCAAAATTAGCAATGTAGAAGCTATGGAACCTGTTTTAACACTTATATAACTTGGTAATTAATGTAAGAACATGTCTAAGCATGTACATCCCGACAATTTTGAGTTTAGGCTCGGTTCGGAACCGAAAGTCGCAAAAGTAGACTTTTGCTTTGACTTTCAGTTCTGACCCGATTTAAATTGTTTTAGAAATGCCTTAGGGTTCCATTAGGACCATGTTACATATTAGTATAACCCTCTGAGTTTATACAATGTGGTTCCTTTGTAATCCTAGTTCGTTGCATGTTTCCGTTATACGCCTAAAATTGACCATTATGCCCTTTTAACCTTAAAACGAGATTTTTGAATATTTGAGAGGACTAGAAACTTTATTACTGATTTATAAACATGTCCTAAAAATTTGACATCAGTTTAAGGTCTAAATTAGGAGTTATGCTCAATATCGTAATTTGAAAGCTTTTTTATTAATTACACGGCATAATTAGCATAAAGCCTATCTAAACCCAAATTCTTACACCAAACCTTTTACCCACTGATGTAATATAATATTTTGGGATTTTTGAAGATTTTTATTTATTTTTAAACTGATCATGGCATTGGGTTCTTGCTTTGATTCGGTATTTGTTGGTTATACCCTTTTTACTAATAAAATGAGTTTTACATAACATTTTGATACCAAACTTTTTGCTACTATTTTTTTTAAACAAACTATTTTGAACTTTATAAACTTATCAAAAACTCAGATTTCCTATTATAACCCGAAAATCGCTTAAAACCG
This sequence comes from Helianthus annuus, assembly GCF_002127325.2. Classification (NCBI taxonomy): domain Eukaryota; kingdom Viridiplantae; phylum Streptophyta; class Magnoliopsida; order Asterales; family Asteraceae; genus Helianthus; species Helianthus annuus. The sequence continues at coordinate 153,647,458 of NC_035446.2, read as the reverse complement.
ACTTTTACGCGTTTTAAACGCATAGTATGGATTAAAACTATTTTTGGCATATAAGACTTAATACCTACTGATGTTTTAAGTAATTTTTATACTTTAACAGTAAGCAAAAGTTTTAAACTCAGATTTCCAAATTTGACCTTTGAAGCTTATGTGAAATTACCAAAATGCCCCTACGGTGCATAATTTGGTTATAAATGATAAATTTCACATATAGGCAATACCCTACTGATATAACTTATTAAATTGAATATTTTCACTGATCATTTCAGACCTGAACCTCAGATTAATATTTAATCTCTTTTATAACCTTTAAAATGACCAAAATACCCCTACGGGGCTTAATATGAGTTTAAATTCGTTTTGGGCATAATGGAAGGTATCCTACTGATATCACAGCATATTTAAGGCATATTAACTTAGGAAACCTGTTCATGACTCATTTGTTTACCCGCTACACATTTTTCGCATTCGGTACGGTTTATGTGACTAGTTTGCATAAATTGACCGAAACGGGTCAAACCTTATCATTTTTATCTCAAAATCCAAAATGTGTTTAGTTTACCCATATTATACAAGTCTCCAAACTTGTCGGGTCTAAACTACATTCTAATGCGGTCTTCGCTTAATCTTGCGTTTTGAACCATATATCTTCCTTTAAAACTAACCGGTCTAAGTTTAGACTTAATTAAGACCCGTTAGGAATCTAATAGGTTATTAAAACCTCCGTTCCAGATTTAGGAGCCCAGTAAAAGATATCTGCATTTGCCAATTATATACGGCTGGGATAAATTGTATAATTTGCTCAGGTAAATACTTTTAACTTATTTTCCGTTATACGAGCTTGGGATACGGTATATAAAATACCGCTTGGTCGGGCATTGAATTTTTAATCATATGAAGGTTAATTTATTGAGATGGCCCGTTTAATTTGTTTTGTTTGTTTTAAGCCTTTGGGGGGTTAATGACCATGTCCTGGATATCCTCGGCTCATTCATCGAAATGACCACGACTTAAGCACGGGGTGTAGGCATACACCTGCCGGTGCGTATGTAAAAATAATATACCCGCCTGATCGAGAATAACTTGCCGCGGGATATATTATGTGGTGTGTCTATTAATCTTTAACCCGGTATTCAGCCCGGGCTACTGAACGTATAACGAACATATAATTCTTTTACAAGTTTATTTCTAAATAATTATCTCAAGTTATAAAAGATATTTTTGTGCCTTGTGCATTCAAATCAATTTTCTTAAACATTTTCTAAATGAGTCGGTTAATTGTATTTACCAGTGTAAACTGACGTATTTTCCAAAAAGGCTAAGTGCAGGTACTAGGCGGAATAGGCTGGCTACTCCTAGCATCAATAAAGAGTCTTGCAAGCTTAGATGTTTATAAATCTGTTGAAGAATGTTCTTGTTAACTTTGATCCGCCTGTGGATTCCTTACAACCGTTTTTGTAATATTTTTATCTTTCGACTTCCACTGTGTATTAAACTATGATAAATTGTCTATGATGATATCAACTACGTCACGATACTCCCCACCGGGCCCACCGGTAATACGTGGAAATATCAGGGTGTGACAGGTTGGTATCAGAGCCAACATTAAGTGAATTAAACACTAGCCTTTTGTGTTTAATCTCAATGACATAGTTTGCACATTCCTCGACTTCCGAGTCTAGACAAAGAACTTAGACCATTTCCCTGAAGCTCAGGACATGGAGATGGATGATGATCCGAATCCTGCCAAGCCACCATCTGGGACACCTACTCACCCCATCGAGATTTCGGGTGGGTCGTCTTTTCATGGATCACCTTATCGTGGTCCAGACAGCTATGAGGCAAGATTTGCCCAATACGACTGGGTGTTTACTCCCTCCTACAACCCAGGACCACAGCAGCAGGATCCCTCGGAGGATTCATGTTTTGTAGCGGTCACTCCACCGCCACCGGCGCCAGAGCAGCAGCCGCCCCCGGAGCCACCGAGGCGGAGAAGATCAAACGCACGGATGTCCGTGCGAGGGGGATTCCGTTTCAGCACCCCTCAACCTTCCAGTGGCAGTCACTACCCGCCACTTTATGAAGACCCGCAGATGGGTGGGCCTTCAAACCCCGTTTCTGAGGTGGACTCTGTGCCAGTCGCACCACCACCAATGGGTTATGATAACCCGATTCCTTCATACGTCGGTACAGCGGCGTATAACCCTTTTGAGCAGCCAGCCCATACTAACTACAACTACGCCGAAGTTGACCCATACCTTGTAGCGGCAAACTACAATGCTTTTCATCACGAGGGGCCCTATGGAGGCCCCTGGCAGACTGGATACCCGGCCTATGGGTACCAATACCCGCCACCTCCTCAACCTCCGCAGCAACAACAGCCGCAGCCGCCGCAGATCTAACCACCGCAGCAGCAGGAGATTCTTCAAAGGTTGAGTCAGGTGGAGCGTGAGGTTCGAGAAGAGCGTAGAAGCCACCGGGGATTTCTTAAGGGTTTGGCAAGTTTAATCAAAGGGAAAAGCAAGAGGGATTTTTGAAGATTCCTTATTTATTTAATTGTATTGTAATTTCTTTGTTTCAATCAAGTCCCTGCGTGGACATCTATTTAGGTACTTAGTCCCTGCGAGGACTTGTTTTTCTGTTAGCCCCTGCGTGGGTAACTTAGTTCTGTTAAAGTCCCGTTTAGGGAAATTATGTACTCTTTTAATTATTAATGGAATGTTGAATTTAAAATTTCATTTTGTCATCATATGTATGAATATAATATATAAAATAAATAAAAGTATCATTCCTTTTATAAGATCTGCCATTATTAAATAAAATCTTAAAGGCAAAATCTAGCCCATGTGTCATTTTAAGACAGGGTCATGATGGTAGTTCTTTATTAAGATTTAGATCCTTGTTAACATTTGAAAACATGTTAACACTCCTGGCAATATGATTCGATAAAATCGCATAAGTCATCCTTATATTGGATTCTTCCAATTCCTGTCTCTAATTTATATAATCACCCATTAGTGATGAAGCGCCTACGAGCCATAATTAATGTCCTTTGAGACTGAAGACAGTTGTAGTCTACGACTCCCTGTCAAGAAAAGGTAATGAACTATGATTCAAACCTTAATGCCTCAATCCTATAAGATCTTGGCTTATAATTTAAATCTGTCCTTGTGACTTGGCCTTTTGTGCCATTATTATATTTTTACTTATAACTGAGGATAATTATAATGAAAATCCTGAATGAAAATACTTAACAAAATAACCAATATGGTTTATATATGCCATGGTTAATAAATTATCAAGATGACAATTCTGTTATAGACTTCTGAATAAATCATTGTCATCATTTTATGTAGCAATCAAGCTACATGGCAGAGTCTGAAGAAGTCAACAGTCACCCTTTGGAAAATCATGATACTACCAAGATCAATATAACTGGGGATGAACTTCGAGCATTAATCGATAGTGCTGTTGCTAAAGCCGTGGATAGGCAGCTTAGGGAATCAAGTGGTACACATAGCAAGACCTTTTCAGTACCCCATTCCAAATCCCACCCTAAGACTCACTCTGAGGCTCATAGTAAGCCACCTTCTAAACAACATGAGTCGAAGAAGGATGATGCTCAACACTCCTCAAATCAACATAGTGTTCCTGACACGGCCCCCGTCCCGGTTTTACCCGGTCCAAGAGCCGCGGGGCAGAAAAACCCGTGGTATTTATTATTTGATTTGGCAGCGAAAGATTTTAGCAGGATCTTTAAACTTGAGAATGACTGATTATTTTATTTCATAACTTGGGTTTAACCCCATAATTTACAATAGAGGAATTTCCCGAGGAAATTCCCTGGTTTACAAAACATGTTTATTTATTTAACTGAGCCACCCTTCAAGCTTGATTAGTGCTCCGTAGCACTTTTTCCTTGGTTCACATGAGGTCTCCTGAAACATGTTTTGAAAAGATTTTTGTCAGCGGGGAAATACTGGTGAATCATTCAAAGTTAACAAAATGACGCTTAGCTATCAATTACAGCATAAGATCGATTACAATTGCTTTTATCTTATTTTTATCTGGCGCCGTGTCACACCCTGGTGATGATGGTCATACCACTATTGGGTCCTTTCACCCAAGTAGTGATGATTATCACTGTTAGGATTTATTAGCCTAACCGTGAGAAATTAGTAATGTGCACAATACCCCACTAGCCAGTGATTCAAGATAACCACGACTTAATCCCTGTAATTATAACTTTTGAAAATAATTTGGAGTATTGTAAAAAATTGTTAATAAAAAGAGAATGACTCACATTGCAAGTTTATACGGGCAGAGTTTAGCCTACTGATAAGCCTGATAACCTAGTTTAAACAACAATGCACACGAACTAGGTTAGTAACTAATACAACATTTACGATAACTCACGAGATACAAACCCTCACAACGAATGACAAAGTGCGATACTTAACATCCATTGAATTTACGACGAATGACAAAGTATAACCCTAATGTGGGCAGCACTTAAACATCCATTGGATAGTTCCAATCGATCGGACATTGAATCGTAATAGCGATTGAGTTAATACCCGGTATCGTGGCAGCACCTCCCTAATGGAAATTATAGTTTTGAGCAGTGTATCTTTGTTTTGATTGAAAATTTTCGACACAGAATGAAAGCACCATGCACAGGCTATTTATAGTCTGAATTTGGGTTTTACGCGGCCCGCGTAAACCCATACATAACTCTTACGCGGCCCGCGTGGCCGCCTAGTCTACGTGTAGGTCTAATGGGTCACGAGTAGGGTCTCCACATGGATGACACGTGGCCAGGGGACGCTTATCTGGTCAACTTAAGGTTGATGTGGCCCGCGTAAGGCCATGCTTAATCATTACGCGGCCCGCCTGAAGACCATATTTCTTGTTTTTTTGGTTTTTCATGCATGTTAGGGTTTTAGGGGTCCGGGTTTTTACTTACGGGTTGTTTAGGGACATTTTTGCAGTCCTTACATCCTCCCCACCTTATTTAAAATCTTGTCCTCGAGATTTATTGAAATAAGTGAGGATACTTCCGCTTCATCTCCGATTCCAGCTCCCAAGTGTACTCAGGTCCTCTTTTCGAATCCCATTTGACTTTGACTAATATAAGTCTTTTGTGTTTGAGAAACTTAATCTTTCTGTCTTCTATTTGAAGTGGTTTCTCAACAAACTTTAGCTTTTCATTTACTTGTACATCGTGAAGAGGAATTACCAGGGATTTGTCAGATAAACATTTCTTGAGATTGGATACATGGAATACGTCATGTACCCCGGCTAACTCCTCTGGTAGTTGTAAATGATAGGCAACTGGTCCTATACGCTGAATTACTGGGAATGGTCCTATGTATCTTGGACTTAACTTTCCTTTCTTACCGAACCGAACTACTCCTTTACAAGGAGATTTTTTCAAGAGTACCTTGTCTCCGACTTGAAATTCTAGCGGCTTTCGTCGGTTGTCTGCATAACTTTTCTGGCTCGAGCCGTCTTCAGTCTTTCCTTGATTTGAGTTATCTTGTTCGTGGTTTCTTGCACAATCTCAGGACCTGATAATTGGCTTTCTCCTATTTCTGCCCAACAAATTGGAGTTCTACACTTGCGTCCATACAGTGCTTCGAACGTGGCAGCTTCGATGCTTGAATGATAACTATTGTTATAGGAGAATTCAATTAAGGGTAGGTGGTTATCCCAGTTACCACCAAAATCGATCACACAGGCTCTAAGCATGTCTTCTAGGGTTTGAATCGTTCTTTCACGTTGTCCGTCAGTTTGGGGATGATAGGTTGTACTTAAATTTAATCGCGTCCCATGGCTTCTTGGAAACTTGTCCAGAAATGTGAAGTAAAACGACTATCCCTATCCGATACAATGGAAAGTGAAACTACATGTAAGGATACTACTTCATCTACATATAGTTTTGCTAATCTTTCCATGCTGAAAGTTTCCTTCATGGGTAGAAAATGAGCTGCTTTGGTTAATCAATCCACAATTACCCAAATTGCATCATTTCCATTTCTGGTTTTGGGCAGCTTAGTAACAAAATCCATGGTTATTAGTTCCCATTTCCAAACAGGCATTTCTAATTGTCGGAGTAACCCTGAAGGTTTCTGGTGTTCTGCCTTAACTTGTGAACAAGTAAGACACGTAGATACATATTTAGCTATGTCCTTTTTCATTCCTATCCACCAGAAATTATTTCTTAAGTCTTGGTACATTTTATTGTTTCCTGGGTGCATGGTATACCTAGATTTATGGGCTTCTTCTAAGATCTTATTTCTTAACTCTCCTTGCTTAGGTACCCAAATCCTTTTCTTATGGAACCTCCAATTTCCATCAGTTCCTTGCTCCAATTCCTTTATTCTTCCTTTCATTCCTTCAGCATCACCCTTGAATGCTGTTTCTTGGACCTTCTTCAGTTGTTCCATTAAATCTAGTTGTAGATTTAATCTAAGAGCACGAACTCGTTTTTTGCTTTTCATGATACTTACACTTAGAATTTCCATCCATCTTCTTTGCCTCATGTTTAATTCTTTTTGCCCAAATATGTACCTTAAGCTTTTATGATCTGTATAAACGGTAAATTTGCTTCCATACAGATAGTGCCTCTAAATCTTAAGGGCAAAAATTATCGCTCCTAATTCTAAGTCATGATTTGTATAGTTTTCTTCGTGCTTTTTCAATTGCCTTGAGGCATACGCAATTAACTTTTTGCGTTGCATTAACACACATCCTAATCCTAACTTAGAAGCATCGCAGTAGACTTCAAAATCTTCTGTTCCTTCTGGCAGGGCTAGAATCGGGGCGTTTGTTAACTTTTGCTTCAAGGTCCTAAAGGCCTCCTCCTGCCTGGGTCCCCATTCAAACCTTACGGCTTTACAGGTTAGCTTAGTTAATGGCACGGCTATCTTGGAGAAATCCTTAATGAATTGCCTATAGTACCCAGCTAATCCTAGAAAGCTTCTAATTTCCATAGCTGATTGCAGAAGCTTCCATTTGGTGATTGCTTCTATTTTGGAGGGATCTACGTGAATACCTTCGTGATTCACCATGTGCCCTAAAAATTGCACTTCCTGGAGCCAAAATTCACACTTCGAGAATTTGGCGTAAAGCTTCTCCTTTCTTAACAAAGCTAAGAGTGCATGTAGATGTTCACAGTGCTCATCTTGACTTTTGGAATAAATAAGTATGTCGTCGATGAAGACAATTACAAATTTATCCAAATATGGTTTACAGATCCTATTCATCATGTCCATGAATGCTGTAGGAGCATTTGTCAGTCCGAAGGGTATGACTGTAAACTCGTAATAACCATACCTAGTTCTGAAAGCAGTTTTAGGTATGTCTTCTTCTTGTACCTTCAACTGATGATATCCGGAGCGCAAATCTATCTTAGAAAAATATCTAGCTCCTTGAAGTTGATCAAAAAGATCATCAATCCAAGGCAATGGGTATCGATTCTTAATTGTAACCTTATTCAATTCCCGATAATCGATACACATTCTCATCGAACCATCTTTCTTCTTTACAAACAACACCGGAGCTCCCCACGGAGAGGAACTAGGTTATATGAACCCTTTACTGAGCAATTCATCTAATTGCTTTTTCAGTTCTAACATTTCAGTGGGTACTAATGGGTAGGGTGCTTTAGCTACAGGTGTAGTTCCCGGAATCAAATGAATTCTAAATACCTCCCTATCTGGCGGTAACCCTGGTAGTTCTTCTGGGAATACATCCGAGTATTCTGATACTACAGGGATTTCCTTAAGTTCCTTACCCTTAGTGCTAATGATTACCGAAATCATATACACTATTCCTTGCTTTTGTTTATAATTAGCAACTTTCATTACCGAAATAAACCTCATGGGTTTTCGCGGCTTATCTCCTGTAACCACGATTACTTCTCCGGTGGGTGCACGAATTTCTATAGAGTTCTTATCACAAAGGATTCAAACATGGTTGGCTACTAACCAATCCATTCCTAACACCACATCGAATCCGGCTAAATTCATGGGTAGTTGGTTTGCAGAAAATTTATGACCTGAAAGTTCTATATTTGCTTTCTGCAAAACCGTATCTGTGCTAACGGGATTCCCGTCTGCCGTTTCTATTGTAAAAACTTGCCTAACTTTGGTTAAAGGTAGCTTTAGAACTTGGCAGAACGAAGTATTTATAAAACTTTGGTTTGCACCAGAGTCAAATAATACTTTAGCATAAACGTTGTGAACTAGGAACGTACCCGCTATGACGTCAGGAATCAGTTCGGCTTCCTGCGTAGTCAACTGAAAGGCTCTTGCATTCTTCTTGGTAGTTCCTTCTGCAGTTTAGCCTTATTGTTAGCTGGTTTGACCAGTTTAGGGCAGTCTGGTCTAAAATGTCCAGCTTCACCACAGTTAAAGTAGATTGTCGATTTCTTCCTCGTGCAATCTTCTTCTTGATGCCCTGGAATTTTTGCAGAACTTGCAATATCCTTTGCATCTTCCAAAATGCTTTCTTTTGCAGGTATTGCAAAATGGAACAGTGGAGGATTTCCCAACTCATCTTTTCTTGAAGTTGTTACTAGCTTTACCCCCTCGGTATCCTTGGGTAATTTTCTGAGCCAAGTCCTTCTTTCTATTTTCTTCTCGCGTGCATACCAATTCATCTATCAAGGTATTGGCTAATTCTACCGCGTCATCAATTGTGCGGGGTCTGGCAGCTTTGACAATATTATGGATCTCGCTAATCAAACCCCAAATGTAGCGAGAAATAAGTACTAGCGCTGGCGAAGCCAGAGTTGGCACAATTCTGGCATACTCGAAAAATTTCGAAGTATAACCTCGACAGTTAACATCCACCATTCGGTGGCTCAGGAACTTGTTTGCCATTTGTTCTTTTTCATATTCGGGACATAATTTTCTTTCCACCAATTGCCTAAATTATTCCCAATTCATAGCATAGGCCAAGTCACTTCCCTTGGCTTGCAGGACCGCATTCAACCACTCTAATGCTTCTTCCTTAAAAAGGTTAGAAGCGTACATGACCTTATCTTCCTCCGCGCACTTACTTATTTTAATTACTGCTTCAGTTTTTCTAACCAATGCAGTGCGGCGGTCGCCCCTTCAGTGCCTGCAAATTCAGCTGGTTTACAGGCAAGAAATTCCTTGTAAGTGCAACCAGGCGTTGCAGCTTTCATTCTTTTGAGTATTGGGGCCTGAATTAAGTTGTCGTTATTGCCTCCTCCGTTAACAATATTACTGAAATTATCGTCGCGCGTGCGTTTACTGGGATGACCTTGTGAAGGCTCAATAGGACTTTTAACTGCAGCGACGATTGCCGGAATAGCGTTAGCTATTCCCAGAGCGACAATGTTTTCTATATCTTGTCAAGTTAAGAAGTGATCCTCATTATGGTTTTCTGATTGATTAGCTTCGTTAACCGGTTCATTCACAGCGTGTTCCATCTGGTAACTATCAATATATCTATGAATAAGTTATTGGTACGAATAAATACGACCAATGCAATTAAAGTAATCGCACGAATTCACATTAAACACGTATAGCTAGAATAGTCAACTTTTATTTATATACATGTCTATTACAACTTATAACTGAATTTTAAGATATACTAGGTGTCACACCCTCACTCCACATGCGGAGTATCACCGCTTGGAGGCGTGACTGACCAGGATCAAGCCACCAATCATATTGAACAACACAATTAAATATTTAAAACCAAACGCAATATAATTGGTGTCTTAAAATAAACCAAACATGTCTAAGAAATCAGCGGAAGCATAGTAATGTTTAAATAACCAACACATAGTTTAAAGTTCAAATGATGGAACATAACAGTCTATAATTCCACAACGACCGCTCCTCCCTATGCAAGCTTCATAAGCACCTAACGACCTGCAAGGCATGTAACAACGAGTCAACAACAAAGTTGAGCGAGTTCACAGTTGGTTGTTCAGTTTTACCAGTTTGTTTTGAAATCATAAGTTGTTCGTGTACCACGAGTTAACCAGTTCTTTTGTTTCCCAAATCATAACCATAATCAGTGGGGGGTTTCCCCTGTGAACCACTAGACCATACCATATCGACTACTAACGAAATATAAGTTTTGCCCTAGATCAGTGTCTATCATCACTGACAGTTTGCCATAGTCCATTAGTACACGCCCGTTCGAACGACACGGTGTGAGGTTTGTTAAACCTAATAGCGCTATTAACTAATGACCCGCTCGCCATTGGCCTCGGCGATTAAGTCGATATAAAGAGGAGGGACTTCATGATAGAGTTTTGTCTAGTAAGTTAAGGTTGTTGTCCTACCCAAGGAGGACGAACGTACGTAGTTCTACCCAAGGAGAATACGCAGGATATATAGTGGCATCCTACCCAAGGAGGATGGCCGTACATATTCTACCCAAGGAGAATATGTAGTTTTCCGTTTTAGTTCTTTAACCCATTCCCAACCCTTGGGAATCCCATGCCTTGTAGAAAGTGTGAACTCACCTCGGTTTACTCGCTATGCTTAATTACTTGTGCACAATTAATTCAATCAAAGCCTATAGTTTGCACATACACAAAAATCAGTTGACATTCACATGTTCGACTAGCAGGCAAGATCATCACGTACATGCAAGTAACAACTAACACATAGCATTTATCAGTTATACAAGTTCATGCTAGTCATGCTCATCATTTAACAACAGCTAACTAACCCAGTTAACCCTTAACAGACTTAACCGAGTTCACTGTGCAGTTTACCCATCTGACGAAACGCCCCCTGTTTCGTCGAAATGCCCTTATGACGAAACTCCCTTGTTTCGTCGTTCTTTCCCTCGGCGAAACTCCCCTGTTTCGTCGTGATTACCCTCGACGAAACGCACCCGTTTCGTCGTATACCCCATCGACGAAACTCTCTGGATTCGTCGACATGTGTTTCGTCGACAAGCAACTGTTACGTCGCGTAACAGTTTCAACACAGAAAACCTTAATCCTCGTTAACAGCCGTTTCACACTATCACCGAACAAACAATTATCATTCAACGCAGTAATCATTGATCATCATATATGCAACCTGTACCCTATGCCTAACAGCTTGCTAAACATTCAGACGATCTACACAATCATCACATATATACGGTTGATAATCCTTCATATCTGTTGGTTCTCTATTATAAAGGATCATCATATGATTATGATCTAAATACCATGACCAGATTTTACACTAGCATTCATTAACATATGCCACCAATGTTTATATATCAGATTCATGAAACCCTAATCAACGCAACATATGATCGTAATTTCTATAGCAAACCTATATTCACAAAACTTTTCATCAATCAAACACACACACACACAGATATATATATATATATAATCATGTATCAATCAGGCAAAGAATCATGCAATCAATTAAACGAGAGTGTAGCTAACCGAGATAGAGGAATAGTGGATAGATCGCTAGAGTGGGCTTGGAGAACACAAACTGCCGTCACACAGAAGAGAGGGCTCTAGGGTTTTCAATTCTGCTAAAAGTGTGACGAGTGAAGCCGTTTCGTGTAAATATACCCACATTAGCGTACTGGGCCCTTAGTGGGCTTCGGCGAAAGGCTAGGCCGGCGAAACACCCGTTTCGTTGAGGTGTTTGTGACGAAACAAACCCTGTTTCGTCGATGTGGGTTATGGCGAAACACTTGGTTTCGTCGAGCTTATACAAGGTGAATTAGTTTAAGGTTTTAACTTATTCATATATGTTACATATCATATCGCCAGGCATATCGACACAAAAGTCACATAACGATTTAACATATCACAACGTGTACGGTTACAAAGCAAACAAGTCGTGTAAACAAACAACTTAAACAATTAACGTGCATTGAATGCGAAGATGGAATCTTGGAAACTCGAGTTGTCACATTATCCCCAACTTGAAAGAAATTTCGTCCCGAAATTTAGCATGCGGTTACTGAGGAAGCTAGTTAGGTTGCGTGGTTTACTGGTTTTCCTGGGGTGTCACATCATCCCCCCGTTGATTTGGAATTTCGTCCCAAAATTCCGTAGTAGCTTCAGCCTCAGTAGGAGTTGCATTGTTGCCGAACAACTGGGGATACTTGAGCTTCATTTGGTCTTCTCATTCCCAGGTGAACTCTGGGCCACGACGGGAGTTCCAACGAACTCAAACAAGAGGTATTCTGGTATGCTTGAGGACCTTAACGTCTCGGTCTGTCATTTCAACTGGTTCCTCGACGAATCGCAACAGATCATCGATAGTGAACTCCTTCAAAGGAACTATGAGGGTCTTATCTGACAGACACTTCTTCAAATTTGACATGTGAAATACATTGTGAACTCCACTGAGTTCTGCGGGTAGGTTTAGTTTGTAGGCCACTTTGCCTATTTTCTCTATGATTTCAAACGGTCCGACATAACACGGATTGAGTTTGCCCCTTTTTCCAAAGCGAACCACACCTTTCCATGGTGAGACTTTAAGTAGAACCCGGTCCCCGACCTGAAATTCTAGAGGTTTCCTACGCTTATCAGCGTAGCTTTTCTGACGGTCACGAGCTGCCGCCATTCGTTATCGTATCTGTGCAATCCTTTCCGTTGTGTCTACTACAAGTTCTGGACCCGTGATCTGACTGTCACCCACCTCTGCCCAACAAAGAGGTGATCGGCATTTACGCCCGTACAATGCCTCAAATGGAGCGGCCTGAATACTGGTGTGGTAGCTGTTATTATACGAGAATTCCACTAGCGGTAGATGTTTTTTCCAACCATTGCTAAAATCAATCACACATGCCCTAAGCATGTCTTCGAGGGTTTGAAGGGTGCGCTCAGACTGCCCATCCGTCTGCGGATGTTAAGCGGTGCTCATGTCTAAACGTGAGCCAAAAGACTTGTGCATTGCTTTCCATAACTCAGAAGTAAAACGTGCATCACGATCAGATATAATGGAGGTTGGCACCCCATGCCTCGAAACCACTTCCTTTAAATAAACGTCTGCTAAAGTAGAGAACTTGTCTGTTTCTTTGATAGCCAAAAAGTATGCAGACTTAGTCAATCGATCCACTATCACCCAAATAGTGTCATTTCAACGTTGAGATCTAGGCAGGCCAATAACAAAATCCATGGAAATTTGCTCCCATTTCCATTGTGGTATCTTTGGTTGCTGGAGTAGGCCCGATGGTCTTTGATACTCAGTCTTGACTCTCGCACAAGTCAGACATTTGCCAACGTAGGTTGCTATGTGGGCCTTCATGCTAGGCCACCAGTATGTAGTCTTTAAGTCGTGGTACATCTTATCCAAACCAGGATGTACTGAGTAACGAGACTTATGTGCTTCATCCATCACTAGCTCGCGTAAGTTTCCATAAAGCGGGACCCAGATGCGTCCTGTTACATAGTAGGCGCCGTCTTCCTTTTGTTTTAACCGTTTCCTTGATCCGCATAGGGCCTCAGCCCTGACGTTTTCTGGTTTCAATGCTTCTACCTGAGCATCTCATATCTGGGAAGGAAGACTAGACTGAATGGTGAGTTGTAACGCTCGCACACGCCTAGGTGTAGTATCCTTTCGACTGAGAGCGTCGGCCACAACATTAGCTTTGCCCGGATGGTACTTGATCGCGCATTCGTAATCATTCAAGAGCTCGACCCATCGACGTTGTCGCATGTTTAATTTCTTCTGTTTGAAGATATGCTCGAGACTCATGTGATCGGTGTAAATGGTGCACCTGGTACCGTACAGGTAATGTCTCCATATCTTAAGCGCGAAAACAACAGCTCCCAGCTCTAGATCGTGTGTACTGTAGTTCCTTTCGTGAACTTTAAGTTGGCGTGAGGCGTACGCAATGACTTTATCCCGTTGCATCAACACACAACCAAGACCCTGAATTGACGCGTCACAGTAAACCACGAAATTGTCTGTGCCCTCTGGCAAGGAAAGAATAGGTGCGCCACAAAATCTATCCTTTAAGTGCTGAAACGCTGTTCCTTGTGCATTACCCCAATGGTAGGTGACGCCCTTCTGAGTTAATGAAGTGAGAGGTTGCGCAATCTTGGAGAAATCCCTGATGAACCTTCTGTAGTAGCCCGCCAAACCCAAGAATTAGCGGATTTCTGTTGGTGTACGGGGTGCAGGCCAGTTCTTAATTGAGTCTACCTTGGATGGATCAACATGAATCCCATCCTTGTTTACCACATGGTCTAGAAAGTGGACTTCACGAAGCCAAAAGTCTCATTTTAAAACTTAGCGTACAACTGTTCTGTTCAGAGGAGTTCCAAAATAAGCCGTAGATGGTGCTCTTGTTCCTCCTGACTCTTAGAATAGATCAGGATGTCGTCGATGAAAACAATAACAAACTTGTCCAGATAGGGCTTGCACACTCTGTTCATAAGATCCATGAAGACTGTAGGCGCGTTTGTCAATCCAAAAGGCATAACCAGGAACTCGTAATGCCCATAGCGAGTCTTGAACGCTGTCTTAGAGATATCCTCGTCTCGGACCCTCAGTTGATGGTAACCTAACCTCAGGTCAATCTTCGAATGGTAGCTTGACCCTTGCAGCTGATCGAACAAGTCATCAATGCGTGGAAGTGGATAACAGTTCTTCACAGTCACCTTGTTGAGTTCGCGGTAGTCGATACACATTATGAAGGTACCGTCTTTCTTCTTCACAAATAATACTGGAGCTCCCCAAGGCGAAGAGCTAGGACGAATAAAACCCTTATCCAAGAGTTCTTGTACTTGCGTGGACAGTTCTTCTAGTTCTAATGGAGCTAAACGATAAGGTGCTCGAGCTATTGGCTTTGCTCCAGGAGCTAGCTCGATTTGAAACTCAACCTGACGATGGGGTGGGAGACCAGGTAATTCCTCAGGGAATACCTCAGGAAAATCACGCACAATCGGGATATCTTCGATCTTCTTTTCTTTCTTCGAGGTGTCAGTAACGAGGGCTAAAATAGCAGTGTGGCCCTTTCGCAAACACTTCTGGGCCTTTAAAAAAGAAATGATGCCCACCACGGCACCACTCTTGTCGCCATGAATCACTAAAGGTTCTCCATTTGAACGAGGAATGCGGACGATCTTCTCCTGACAAGGATCTCTGCTCGATGTTGCGATAACTAATCCATACCAATAACAATGTCGAAACTACCCAAAACAATAGGAATGAGGTCGATAGAGAAGGTCTGACCAGCTAAGATGAGATTACAACCCTTAACTACGTGTGTGGCCTCTAAACTTTTACCATTTGCTAACTCTACCATGTGCTTGGTGTTCAAAAGTGTTGGGACACGCTTTAACATTTGACTAACTTTTAGAGACACATAACTGGTATCGGCACCCGAATCAAATAAAACATTAACATAAAAGTCGTCCAGTAGAAACTTACCCATCACGACGTTGGGATCATTCCTAGCATCACCATGACCAATCACGAACGCACGGCCCCGGGCGCCATTGTTTCCAATGTTCCCCCATTGTTACCCCCATTGTTGTTTCCGTTCCCCTGATTGTTGTTGTTATTCTGATTCTGATTCAACTGGGGGTAGTTTCTCTTGAAGTGACCTTCAGCACCACATTGAAAGCATCCCATGTTACCCTGTTGTTGCTGCGGCTGATTCTGTGGAGCTTGCTGTTGCTGTTGACGATTCTGATACACTGGTCTTGCACCCCTACAATCCTTTGCTTCATGACCAAACTTGTTACATCTCAGACAACGTCCCTTGCTGCTGAGACTGAGCTGATGTCGAACCCTTGCTTGAGACTCCATCCCATTTGCGCTTGTTGTCGCTGGGGGCATCAGAAGTAGTAGTGGCTGTAGCAGTAGTACCAATACGCTTGGGCAGTTTGTTCTGTTCCACCGACTGATCAGTGAGACGATGAGCAAGTCGAGTGACTTGCTGGATGGTGCCAAGATTAGCCGCGGTCACATGACTCTGAATTTCTGGCACAAGACCATTGAGATACAGCTCGATACGTTTGATGGGAGGGTCTACCTGTCACACCCCCAAAATTAACACCTAGGGAGTGCCCCTGTTAGGCGTGTGACGACTAGCAATGAGCCACCAATTACATTGAATCACAAGTTTGCAATAAAACTTCGTTGTTTAAAGTTAATAAAATCCCAACATACATCATTCAAAAACCATAAGTTTAGCGGAAGCATTAATGAAACGTAATATAAGTGTTATACCAAACGAACATAACATAAAAAGTCTGATAATAAATCCAGCAAGCAACCATGACCACTCACGTCCTCCAGCCAGCAAGTTCCTGCTGTCTTAGTACCTAGGGACCTGCGAGCATGTAACACACGTATCAGACAAAGCTGGCGAGTTCACAGTTTCAGAAAACGTTTGTTACCCGGTGTATGTAAAACAGTTTAATACCCAAATGCAAGTAATATTGTTAATATCTCATTTCCAAACACGGACGGCTCACGGACTGCCCTTCCCACGTACTCCTATCTAGTACTGGGCCAGACTGGGTCATTAGTTCACCTCCGTCCTCTACAGGCACGGGGTGAGGGTGCCAAACCTAAGTAGCGCTACTAACTAATACCCGATGAGGGACTTACAGAAGATGATAGGTGAGATCATTAACCAATATACCCGTTTCTTTTACCCAAAACCTTATCCCCCATGGAATACCCACTGACTGTCCCCAACCACTGGGACGCATGCTCGAATGTAGTGAACTCACCTTGGATTGCTCGGTGGAATTAATTACTCGTTATACCACAATGATTTACCAAGCCCTATGATATTTACATATAACAGTCAGTTTTATACAAGCACATCACATATCGTTTCACATTGATCACAAACTAGTGTACACAAGTATTATCTTTCGGTTCATGTTTCTGTTTTACACAACAACCATCTTTCGACATACTCATCTTTCAACACATAGATTATCATTCGACACATCATCATTCGACACATCATCGTTCGACACATCATCGTTCGACATATCAGATATCATTCGACACGTGACCTATCTTTCGACAAACCCAGCTATCCTTCGAGCACAACAGATATGTTTCGAGTACAACAGATATGTTTCGACTACAACAGATATGTTTCGACTACAACAAATATGTTTCGACTAACACAGTTACCTTTCGATTATCAACAATGTTTCGATCAACAGTTATCTTTCGATACTACGGTTATCATTCAATCACAGCAGTTTTCATTCAACAAACAGTTACGGCACAAACCCTAATTAAGCATCAAGCATCACCGTAAACATGTATCTAGATCTAACCCGTTTAACCCAGCAGTTTATGTTATACCGTCTAACAAAACAAGACCTTAATCGAAACCAACATCCATGCTAACTAGTCACCAAGATTTTACGCATAATGTCTAACGACCTAATCCACATACACATTCATCATATCAGAATTTGTTAATCGGTTAATAGGTAACACAAAACAACAAGTATGTCCTTCGGTCGGTTGTGTGTCAATCATCAACTCAAGATAACAAGAAATCATCATACACCAACTCGACTAATTAGTATCATGTCATAAGCAATCATAATTGAACACAATCATCTTTCAACTATCAATGGTATTACCCCAACTAACAATTCAAGACAACATAATCGTTTAACGTAACTTCATAAACACAACGATTAGTAGATACAAGACTAACCGAGATTATCAATGTATCGAAAGAGGAAAAGGGATTCCGAAATCTGCTGCCGTCGCACAAGAGGGAACTAGGGTTTGGAATTTCGATTGGTTCTGTGCATTACTACGTAACTGTCGTTTAATATACGTAAGGTTTTGGGCCTGGGCCGAAGGTTAAGGCCTTTAGTCGAAAGACTGGGCCTTGGCTCGAAGGATCTTCGAAAGATGAACTTTCGGATCGAAGGTTATCGAAAGTTGGTTCCTATGCTTCGTGATCCTTCGAAGGTTGGAACCTTCGAAGGTTGGATCTTTCGGTTCCAGGATCCTTCGGTCGGATGATCTTGGGTTGAAAGATGTCTTAGTATGACTCAAATATTCCAATACGTTACCCATAAACAAATACAAGTTTGCACATATACCCACTAACACAAGGATCTAGGATATGTAAATACAACACGGGAGTCGGGGAATAGAATAATACTAACCTCAAGAAGTCGGGTTGTCACATCATCCCCAACTTGAAAGAAATTTCGTCCCGAAATTTAGCAAATAGGTACGAGAGAGTGAAGTGACAATTCAAGATTGTTGCTGATTTTCCCCAGGTGTTACATCATCCCCAACTTGAAAGGGAATCTCGTCCTGAGATTCACTAGTTTTGCTTGACTCTGCCTTGTCTTTGGGAAAAAGGTGAGGGTACTTTAGTTTCATCTGATCCTCGCGTTCCCACGTGAACTCCGGTCCACGCCTTGAATTCCAACGAACTCTAACAATCGGAATTCGACTGTGCTTACGCACCTTGACCTCCCGATCCATGATTTCAATAGGCTCTTCAACAAACTGCAGCTTGTCATCCAACTTGAGCTCTTGAAATGGCACAACTAGTGTCTCATCAACCAGACATTTCTTTAGTTGGGAAACGTGAAACACATCGTGCACATTGCCTAATTCCGCAGGTAACTCGAGCCTGTAAGCGACCTTGCCGATTCGCTCTAGAATTTTGAATGGCCCAACATAACGTGGATTAAGCTTGCCACGCTTCCCGAAGCGTACAACACCCTTCCACGGTGAAACTTTCAACATGACTCGATCATTAACCTCGAACTCCAAAGGCTTCCTACGCTTGTTAGCATAACTTTTCTGACGATCACGCGCTGCTGCCATGCGATCCCTGATCCGAGCTATATTTTGTGAAGTTTCCAGAATGAGTTCAGGACCTGTGAGTTGGCTGTCACCTACCTCAGCCCAACAGAGAGGAGAACGACATTTCCGCCCATACAATGCTTCGAACGGAGCTGCCTGAATACTTGTGTGGTAGCTGTTGTTGTAGGAGAACTCTATTAGTGGCAAGTGTTTCTCCCACCCCTTCCCAAAATCGATCACACATGCCCGCAGCATGTCTTCAAGTGTCTAAATAGTGCGCTCACTCTGACCATCCGTCTGTGGGTGGTAAGCGGTGCTCATGTCGAGTTTCGAACCGAACAATTTATGCATAGACTGCCATAATTCAGAAGTAAAGCGTGGATCTCGATCTGAGATGATAGAAGTTGGCACTCCGTGCTTAGCAACTACCTCCTTAAGATACACTGCTGCAAGTTGCGAAAACTTATCTGTTTCCTTAATTGCTATAAAGTGTGCCGATTTCGTGAGTCGATCAACAATTACCCATATAGTATCGTTTCCCGCCTGAGTTCTTGGTAATCCAGTAACGAAATCCATAGCGATCTGTTCCCATTTCCACTTAGGTATTTCTGGCTGCTGTAGTAGACCCGAAAGCTTCTGGTGTTCTGCTTTAACTCTAGCACAAGTTAAGCATTTACTCACGTATGTGGCGATGAGGGCTTTCATATTCGGCCACCAATACATAACCTTAAGATCGTGATACATTTTGTCTGTCCCCGGGTGCACAGAATATCGTGACTTGTGTGCTTCATCCATCACAAGTTCTCTAAGGTCACCAAACAGAGGAACCCATACTCTTTCCATGATATAGTAGATACCATCAGATTTCTGCTCAAGCTGCTTTTCCATGCCGCGTAAACCCTCAGCTTCGATGTTTTCTTCTTTCAATGCCTCAGTCTGAGCCGTACGAATCTTGTCAGGAAGGTTGGAATGAATAGTGAGTTGTAGTGCGCGAACACGTTTAGGCTTTGTCTCTTTGCGGCTGAGTGCGTCAGCTACCACGTTAGCTTTACCTGGGTGGTATTTGATGGCACACTCATAATCGTTGAACAACTCTACCCAGCGACGCTGTCGCATATTCAATTCCTTTTGGTCAAAAATGTGCTGAAGGCTCTTGTGGTCGGTGTAGATTGTGCATTTCGTACCGTATAAATAATGCCTCCAAATCTTTAGCGCAAACACTACTGCTCCTAACTCCAAGTCATGTGTCGTGTAGTTCTTCTCATGAACCTTCAACTGTCGAGAGGCGTAGGCTATCACCTTCTCGCGTTGCATCAACACGCAACCGAGACCCTGAATCGAAGCATCACAATAAACTACAAAATCCTCAGTACCATCTGGTAGAGATAAGATTGGTGCGCTGCATAACCTTTGTTTCAAAAGCTGGAAAGCATCCTCCTGTTTCGTCCCCCAAGAATAGACTACTTTCTTCTGTGTTAACAAGGTGAGGGGCTGTGCAATCTTTGAGAAGTTCTGAATGAAACGACGATAATATCCTGCTAGACCGAGAAATTGTCGCACCTCCGAAGGGTTCCTCGGTGCCGCCCAATTTCTAATGGCGTCAATCTTGGCAGGATCCACATGTATGCCCATCTCGTTAACTATATGCCCCAGAAAATGTACCTCCCGTATCCAAAAATCGCACTTCGAAAATTTTGCGTACAACTGCTCCCTCCTCAGGAGTTCTAGTATAAGGCGTAGATGCCGTTCGTGATCCTCCTTGTTCTTGGAGTAAATCAGAATGTCGTCAATAAAAACGATAACGAAGTCGTCAAGGTATGGCTTGCACACGCGGTTCATGAGGTCCATGAAAACCGCCGGTGCGTTGGTTAACCCGAATGGCATAACCAAGAACTCATAGTGACCGTATCGCGTCCGAAACGCGGTTTTGGGAACGTCTTCCTCCCTGACTCGCACTTGATGATAACCAGACCTTAAGTCGATCTTAGAGTAAAAGCTCGACCCTTGTAACTGGTCAAACAGGTCGTCAATACGAGGCAAAGGGTAACGGTTTTTGATCGTCATCTTGTTGAGCTCGCGATAATCTATACACATTCGTAAGGACCCATCCTTCTTCTTCACAAATAAGACTGGGGCTCCCCAGGGGGAAGAGCTAGGTCGGATGAAACCCCTATCCAACAGCTCTTGGAGTTGATTCGATAATTCCTGCAGTTCTCCCGGCGCTAGGCGATAAGGAGCACGAGCAACTGGGGCTGCCGCTGGGGCAAGATCAATCTGGAATTCCACCTGACGATGTGGAGGTAACCCAGGGAGTTCCTCAGGAAATACATCAGGATACTCCCGAACAACTGGAAGATCCTCGATCTTCCTTTCATCAGACGATGAATCGGTAACAAGAGCTAATATAGCAGGATAGCCCTTACGCAAATACTTCTGAGCCTTCATTGCCGAAACAATACTAACTGGGGTCCCGCTACGATGACCCTGAACTGATAAAAATTCTCCACTGGAAAGGGGAACACGTATGATCTTCTTTTTACAGAGAATCTCCGCTTGGTACTTGGACAACCAGTCCATACCAACAATCACGTCGAAGCTTCCAAGAGTAATAGGGATCAAGTCAATGTCGAAGACTTGACCCAGAAGATCGATTTTACACCCAAATAGAACATGCGTAGCTTCGATTGTTTTACCATTTGCGATTTCTACTATGTGTTTCATTACGAGGAGTGTAGGACTTAATCCTAACTGGGAACTAAACTCTAAAGACACGTAACTCCAGTCGGCACCAGAATCAAATAAAATAGAAGCAATAACACCGTTTACCGAAAACGTACCAGTAACCACGTTGCCGTCGTTCCGCGCTTCCCCAGCTCCCAACACAAACCCGCGCCTACGCGCAACATTACCCCCGTTGTTCCCTGTATTGTTGTTCCCGTTACCACCCCCTGTGTTCTGTCTTAGCTGAGGGCAGTCTCGTTTGAAGTGCCCCTCAGCCCCACACTGATAACACCCTCTCTGAGTACCCTGAGCTTGCTGAGGCTGTTGCCTACCCGTCTGCTGCGCTGGCTGCTGCTGAGCTGGAAGTGCGGCCCTACAATCCTTGGCCTTGTGCCCCGGTCGATTACACCGATGACAAACCCGAGTACACTGCCCCTTGTGATGATAATCACACTTGTTGCACAAGGGTAGCTTCCCTGCATATGATCCCTGCCCTGATCTGTTGCTCGAGTTCTGATTCACTGATGCCGTCTGACTGAAACTGCGGGTGTTGCCAGTATCTACCTTTTTCTGAGGCTGTGCTGAGTTGGACCCCTTGTCGGTATCGTTCCACTTACGCTTGCTGTCTATGGCAGGAGTAGTAGCTGTAGTAGCGGTAGTAGTAGCAGTGGTAGTAGAAATACGCGGTGGCAGATCCCCGCTCTCCACCTCCTGATCAGTGATTTTATGCGCCAAACGAACGATCTGGGTCAGGTTGTTGAGGTTTGCGGCAGTGACCAAACCCTTCACTCGCGGGGGTAACCCCTTAATGAACAACTCGATTCTTCGTGGCATGGGCCGAGACAAATTCGGACACAAATCAGCTAACTCATACGACCGTTTCACATACGCCTCGATTTCAGACCCCACCATTGTCAGATGATAGTACTCATTCTCTAACTTCGCTATCTCATCTCGAGGACAGTATTCCTCTCTCATCAGTTCTTTGAAATCCTCCCACGTAGTGGCGTTTGCCGCCTCAATCCCTAGCAGTTGGACCTGGGCATTCCACCAAGTCAAGGCACCATCCAGTAGTGTGCCTGCAGCAAACTTTACCCTATCCCCAGCTGGGCAGTTACATATCGCAAACACTGACTCCGCCTTTTCGAACCAGCGTATAAGCCCCACAGCCCCTTCAGTGCCACTGAAGGTCTGTGGCTTGCAATCCATGAATGTTTTAAAAGTGCAGACCGGTGGGTGAGGCTGGTTTTGTGGCGCCGGCTGACCTATTAACGAGAGAAAATAAACCAACAAGTAAGATTCGAGTTCACGACTCTAGGGAAAGGAATGTCTGGTACATGTCATACCAGCCTGATAAGCTGCCAAGGCTGCAGCCACCTGGGCGTTGAGTAATGCTTCTAGCTCTGCTTGGGTCATATGAATTTCGCCACGCCCACCACCGCGGCCTCCATTACGTCCACCACGACGACCTCCACCACGTCCGTTCATGATTCTATAAGTATGGGGAGAAGTAACAAATTAACTGACTATTTCAAACAGATGTCAAGTATTGCTATAGTATTCACAGTTTTTGAGGTTCTAACACAACATTGACTAACAACGCGGAATTCCTTTTTCACACTAGTCGAGATTTACTGGGACTCACATGCACCCCACGTTGTTATTATGTGTGCACCCATAATAATAACCTGATTTGCATGCTTATCTCAGTTCCTCCCTACTCATGTTAGAAGGTTTCCCCTAATCCATGCAGTACGACCGTCGATATCACAACATAGATCATGTAAACACAAGAAGAGTCCTACTCTTAAAACACATAGTATGGGCAGGTAGCATAGTAATTCATATTGTAACATCATATGTGCGTTCAAGTGTGATACCAATCATAGGTATGTACTAACTATGCTATACAATAGTAAACAAGAGACGAACCTCGCTGCCTGGAGTTGAGTGTCATGGTCCATGTCGTATCAGTATGTCGTATCAGTTCAGTTATAGTCTGGTTTTAGAAAACATTTTTAAAACCAATTCACTATAACCAGTGGCTCTGATACCAAACTGTCACACCCCCAAAATTACCACCTAGGGAGTGCCCCTGTTAGGCGTGTGACGACTAGCAATGAGCCACCAATTACATTGAATCACAAGTTTGCAATAAAACTTCGTTGTTTAAAGTTAATAAAATCCCAACATACATCATTCAAAAACCATAAGTTTAGCGGAAGCATTAATGAAACGTAATATAAGTGTTATACCAAACGAACATAACATAAAAAGTCTGATAATAAATCCAGCAAGCAACCATGACCACTCACGTCCTCCAGCCAGCAAGTTCCTGCTGTCTTAGTACCTAGGGACCTGCGAGCATGTAACACACGTATCAGACAAAGCTGGCGAGTTCACAGTTTCAGAAAACGTTTGTTACCCGGTGTATGTAAAACAGTTTAATACCCAAATGCAAGTAATATTGTTAATATCTCATTTCCAAACACGGACGGCTCACGGACTGCCCTTCCCACGTACTCCTATCTAGTACTGGGCCAGACTGGGTCATTAGTTCACCTCCGTCCTCTACAGGCACGGGGTGAGGGTGCCAAACCTAAGTAGCGCTACTAACTAATACCCGATGAGGGACTTACAAAAGATGATAGGTGAGATCATTAACCAATATACCCGTTTCTTTTACCCAAAACCTTATCCCCCATGGAATACCCACTGACTGTCCCCAACCACTGGGACGCATGCTCGAATGTAGTGAACTCACCTTGGATTGCTCGGTGGAATTAATTACTCGTTATACCACAATGATTTACCAAGCCCTATGATATTTACATATAACAGTCAGTTTTATACAAGCACATCACATATCGTTTCACATTGATCACAAACTAGTGTACACAAGTATTATCTTTCGGTTCATGTTTCTGTTTTACACAACAACCATCTTTCGACATACTCATCTTTCAACACATAGATTATCATTCGACACATCATCATTCGACACATCATCGTTCGACACATCATCGTTCGACATATCAGATATCATTCGACACGTGACCTATCTTTCGACAAACCCAGCTATCCTTCGAGCACAACAGATATGTTTCGAGTACAACAGATATGTTTCGACTACAACAGATATGTTTCGACTACAACAGATATGTTTCGACTAACACAGTTACCTTTCGATTATCAACAATGTTTCGATCAACAGTTATCTTTCGATACTACGGTTATCATTCAATCACAGCAGTTTTCATTCAACAAACAGTTACGGCACAAACCCTAATTAAGCATCAAGCATCACCGTAAACATGTATCTAGATCTAACCCGTTTAACCCAGCAGTTTATGTTATACCGTCTAACAAAACAAGACCTTAATCGAAACCAACATCCATGCTAACTAGTCACCAAGATTTTACGCATAATGTCTAACGACCTAATCCACATACACATTCATCATATCAGAATTTGTTAATCGGTTAATAGGTAACACAAAACAACAAGTATGTCCTTCGGTCGGTTGTGTGTCAATCATCAACTCAAGATAACAAGAAATCATCATACACCAACTCGACTAATTAGTATCATGTCATAAGCAATCATAATTGAACACAATCATCTTTCAACTATCAATGGTATTACCCCAACTAACAATTCAAGACAACATAATCGTTTAACGTAACTTCATAAACACAACGATTAGTAGATACAAGACTAACCGAGATTATCAATGTATCGAAAGAGGAAAAGGGATTCCGAAATCTGCTGCCGTCGCACAAGAGGGAACTAGGGTTTGGAATTTCGATTGGTTCTGTGCATTACTACGTAACTGTCGTTTAATATACGTAAGGTTTTGGGCCTGGGCCGAAGGTTAAGGCCTTTAGTCGAAAGACTGGGCCTTGGCTCGAAGGATCTTCGAAAGATGAACTTTCGGATCGAAGGTTATCGAAAGTTGGTTCCTATGCTTCGTGATCCTTCGAAGGTTGGAACCTTCGAAGGTTGGATCTTTCGGTTCCAGGATCCTTCGGTCGGATGATCTTGGGTTGAAAGATGTCTTAGTATGACTCAAATATTCCAATACGTTACCCATAAACAAATACAAGTTTGCACATATACCCACTAACACAAGGATCTAGGATATGTAAATACAACACGGGAGTCGGGGAATAGAATAATACTAACCTCAAGAAGTCGGGTTGTCACACTACCATAGTAGGACACAAGATTGCCAGCTCATTTGACCTTTTCGTATACGCTTCCATTTCTGACCCCGTCATCTTTAAGTTGAAAAACTCCACCTCTATCTTGTGGATGTCGTCGCGACTACAATACTCTTCCTTTATCAGTTCCTTGAAATCATTCCATGGGGTGGCGTTAGCAGCAACAATCCCCAGCATTTGAACCTGAGCGTTCCACCACGTGAGCGCTATACCTTCCAGAGTACCAGTAGCATACTTCACCCTACGAGCCTCAGGGCATTCACACATCTCGAAAACGGACTCGAGCTTCTCGAACCAATGGAGGAGACCTACCGCTCCTTCTGTGCCACTAAAAGTAGTAGGTCGACAGTCCATAAAAGTTTTGAAGGTACATGCAGGAGGCTGAGCATGTTGACCTGTCGTGTGTGTTAAGAAGAGACAAAGTTAAACACAAGTGTTGGTTTACGAGAGTAGGATCCAAAGATCCTAGAGTAAGTTGCAATGGAAGGTTATACCTCCTGCCTGAGCGGCTGCGAGTGCTGCAGTGACTTGTTTATTAACGCGTCCACTCATGATCTTCATACCAAAGGAAACATGAGTGAGAGATGTTCGGGAAAGTGCGATGACAGAAGAGAGTAAGCATGCATGTGTTTCAAACAATAGTTGTTATGTTCATCGAAGCATACCATGAGCAAAGTACTATATATCTAGCAAGTAGGCAATAATAACATAAACCATATCACCTATAGTGTTGAGCCTTGCACGTGGAGCGAAACGTCGTTGTGGATTGTTGAGCACTGTACAGGTTATAGTCTGGTTTTAACAAAAACCTTTTCCCCTTATTAAAACCAAGTTCACTATAACCAATGGCTCTGATACCAATCTGTCACACCCCCAAAATCCACATGCGGAGTATCACCGCTTGGAGGCGTGACTGACCAGGATCAAGCCACCAATCATATTGAATAACACAATTAAATATTTAAAACCAAACGCAATATAATTGGTGTCTTAAAATAAACCAAACATGTCTAAGAAATCAGCGGAAGCATAGTAATGTTTAAATAACCAACACATAGTTTAAAGTTCAAATGTTTAAGTATGGAGCATAACAGTCCATAATTCCACCACGACCGCTCCTCCCTATGCAAGCTCCATAAGCACCTAACGACCTGCAAGGCATGTAACAACGAGTCAACAACAAAGTTGAGCGAGTTCACAGTTGGTTGTTCAGTTTTACCAGTTTGTTTTGAAATCATAAGTTGTTCGTGTACCACGAGTTAACCAGTTCTTTTGTTTCCCAAATCATAACCATAATCAGTGGGGGGCTTCCCCTGTGAACCACTAGACCATACCATATCGACTACTAACGAAATATAAGGTGTGCCCTGCATCAGTGTCTATCATCACTGACAGTTTGCCATAGTCCATTAGTACACGCCCGTTCGAACGACATGGTGTGAGGTTTGTTAAACCTAATAGCGCTATTAACTAATGACCCGCTCGCCATCGGCCTCGGCGATTAAGTCGATATAAAGAGGCGGGACTTCATGATAGAGTTTTGTCTAGTAAGTTAAGGTTGTTGTCCTACCCAAGGAGGACGAACGTACGTAGTTCTACCCAAGGAGAATACGCAGGATATATAGTGGCATCCTACCCAAGGAGGATGGCCGTACATATTCTACCCAAGGAGAATTTGTAGTTTTCCCTTTTAGTTCTTTAACCCATTCCCAACCTTTGGGAATCCCATGCCTTGTAGAAAGTGTGAAATCACCTCGGTTTGCTCGGTATGCTTAATTACTTATGCACAGTTAATTCAATCAAAGCCTATAGTTTGCACATACACAAAAATCAGTTGACATTCACATGTTCGACTAACAGGCAAGATCATCACGTACATGCAAGTAACAACTAACACATAGCATTTATCAGTTATACAAGTTCATGCTAGTCATGCTCATCATTTAACAACAGCTAACTAACCCAGTTAACCCTTAACAGGCTTAACTGAGTTCACTGTGCAGTTTACCCATCTGACTAACGCCCCCTGTTTCGTCGAAATGCCCTTATGACGAAACTCCCGTGTTTCGTCGTTCTTTCCCTCGGCGAAACTCCCCTGTTTCGTCGTGATTACCCTCGATGAAACGCACCCGTTTCGTCGTATACCCCATTGACAAAACTCTCTGGATTCGTCGACAAGCAACAGTTACGTCGCGTAACAGTTTCAACACAGAAAACCCTAATCCTCACTAACAGGCGTTTCACACTATCACCGAACAAACAATTATAATTCAACGCAGTTATCATTGATCATCATATATGCAACCTGTACCCCATGCCTAACAGCTTGCTAAACATTCAGACGATCTACATAATCATCACATATATACGGTTGATAATCATTCATATCTGTTGGTTCTCTATTATAAAGGATCATCATATGATTATGATCTAAATAGCATGACCAGATTTTACACTAGCATTCATTAACATGTGCCACCAATGTTTATGTATCAGATTCATGAAACCCTAATCAACGCAACATATGATCGTAATTTCTATAGCAAACCTATATTCACAGAACTTTTCATCAATCAAACGTATATATATATATATATATATATATATATATATATATATATATATATATATATATATATATATATATATATATATATATATATATAATCATGTATCAATCAGGCAAAGCATCATGCAATCAATTAACGAGAGTGTAGCTAACCGAGATAGAGGAATAGTGGATAGATCGCTAGAGAGGGCTTGGAGAACACAAACTGCCGTCACACAGAAGAGAGGGCTCTAGGGTTTTCAATTCTGCTAATAGTGTGACGAGTGAAGCCGTTTCGTGTAAATATACCCACATTAGCGTACTGGGCCCTTAGTGGGCTTCGGCGAAAGGCTGGGTCAGTGAAACACCCGTTTAGTCGAGGTGTGTGTGACGAAACAAACCTGGTTCGTCGATGTGGGTTATGGCGAAACACTTGGTTTCGTCGAGCTTATACAAGGTGAATTAGTTTAAGGTTTTAACTTATTCATATATGTTATATATCATATCACCAGGCATATCGACACAAAAGTCACATAACGATTTAACATATCACAACGTGTACGGTTATAAAGCAAACAAGTCGTGTAAACAAACAACTTAAACAATTAACGTGCATTGAATGCGAAGATGGAATCTTGGAAACTCGAGTTGTCACA
Organism: Helianthus annuus; assembly: GCF_002127325.2. Taxonomy (NCBI): domain Eukaryota; kingdom Viridiplantae; phylum Streptophyta; class Magnoliopsida; order Asterales; family Asteraceae; genus Helianthus; species Helianthus annuus. Next base: position 153,618,521 of record NC_035446.2, on the reverse strand, counting down.
CTAGGGTTAGTAACTAATACAACATTTACGATAGCTCACGAGATACAAACCCTTACAACGAATGACAAAGTGTGATACTTAACATCCATCGAATTTACGACGAATGACAACGTATAACCCTAATGTGGGCAGCACTTAAACATCCATTGGATAGTTCCAATCGATCGGACATTGAATCGTAATAGCGATTGAGTTAATACCCGGTATCGTGGCAGCACCTCCCTAATGGAAATTATAGTTTTGAGCAGTGTATCTTCGTTTTGATTGAAAATTTTTGACACAGAATGAAAGCACCATGCACAGGCTATTTATAGCCTGAATTTGGGTTTTACGCGGCCCTCGTAAACCCATACATAACTCTTACGCGGCCCGCGTGGCCGTCTAGTCTACGTGTATGTGTAATGGGTCACGAGTAGGGTCGCCACATGGATGACACGTGGCCAGGGGACGCTTATCTGGTCAACTTAAGGTTGACAAAGCCTGCGTAAGGCCATGCTTAATCTTTACGCGGCCCGCCTGAAGACCATATTTCTTGTTTTCTTGGTTTTTCATGCATGTTAGGGTTTTAGGGGTCCGGGTTTTTACTTACGGGTTATTTAGGGACATTTTTGCTGTCCTTATAGTTCCGTCTAAGAAAATTCTATTTGATCAGGAGCCACGTGCAAAGACCTGCTCCTATAAGTATTTCGTCTCCTGCAAACCCAGGGATTTCACCGGGGAAAAAGGAGCTATTGACTGCATGATGTGGCTAGACGAGATGGATACCGTGGTTGATATCAGTGGTTGCGCTGATAGAGATGTTGTGAAGTTTGTATCTCAGTCGTTTAAAGGAGAAGCACTAGCTTGGTGGAGGTCTCTAATCCAAGCTATTGGAAAGATCCCGTTATATAATCTGTCTTGGGATCAGTTTGTGACTTTGATCAAGGAAAATTTTTGTCCTCAACATGAGGTTGAGAAGATCGAGACTGACTTCCTGACATTGGTTATGAAGAATTTGGACTGTCAGGCATACCGTACAAGTTTTAATACCATGTCTCGATTGGTTCCTTATTTGGTGACACCGGAACCAAAACGGATAGCCCGTTTCATTGGGGGTTTAGCCCAGGAGATAAAAGCCAGTGTGAAGGCATCCAGACCTACTACCTTTAGGTTTGTAGCTGATTTGTCATTGTCTCTTACCCTCGATGCGGTCAGGCAGAGATCGCATAGGAATTCTGATGATGGGAAGAGAAAACGTGAGGATGATAACTCACACCGTTCAAACAAGAAGCACAAGGGGAACTCTGACCACAAGAAGGGTTCAGGGTTCAAGAAAGATGACCAACAGTCGGGCGAGAAGCCCAAATGCAAAATCTGTAAGAAGCGCCATTTGGGAAGGTGTAGATATGAATCCAAGTCCCAATCTCAGCCAAGAGCTTGTGGGATCTGTAAGTCTTCTGAGCATAAGACGTTGGATTGTATAAATATTAAGGATGCAATTTGTGACAACTGTAACGAGAAGGGGCACATCAAGTCCAACTGCCCAAAGTATGCCAAGAAACCTGAAGATGGCAAGAAGACCAATGCTAGGGTTTTTCAGATGAATGCTCAAAAAGCAATCCAGAATGACAACGTGATAATAGGTACCTTTCTTATTAATGATGCTTATGCAAAGGTATTATTTGATTCGGGTGCAGATAAGTCATTTGTTGATGATAAGTTTTGTAAATTGTTAAATCTGCCTGTTAAAACCCTAAGCATGAAATATGAAGTAGAATTGGCCGATGGTACCATAGAAACCGCCTCAACTGTGTTAGATGTATGTTTTATATCCATAAGGAACCACTCTTTTCCATTGTTTTTTCTTCCTTTGAAACTAGCTGGATTCGACATAGTAATAGGCATGGATTGGTTATCTCATAACCAAGCTCAGATCGTTTGTGACAAGAAACAAGTGGTTATCAAGACTCCGTATGGTGAGCCACTTACCATACAAGGAGATACTCAGTATGGGTTGCCTAAACAAGTGCCAATGCTTAAGGCGTCGAGGTGTTTTAAGAAAGGTTGTGTCATCTACATGGCACAGGTAACTATTGATGAACTAAAACCCAAGGTTGAAGACATCCCTGTCATTTCCGAATATCCAGAAGTATTCCCTGAAGAACTACCTGGTTTACCCCCAGATAGGCAAGTGGAGTTCAGAATCGACATTATTCCTGGAGCAGCACCTGTTGCAAGAGCGCCTTACAGGTTAGCACCAACAGAGATGAAAGAGTTGAGAACTCAACTGGTTGATTTGTTGGCAAAAGGATTTATTAGGCCTAGCTCATCTCCTTGGAGAGCACCGATCCTGTTTGTGAAGAAAAAGGATGGATCAATGCGTTTATGCATTGATTATCGAGAGCTGAACAAGGTTACAATCAAGAATAGATATCCATTGCCCAGGATCGACGATCTATTCGATCAGCTTCATGGAGCCAATTACTTCTCCAAGATTGACTTGAGATCAGGTTATCATCAGCTGAAGGTTAGAGATGAAGATGTGCATAAGACTGCATTCAGAACTCGCTATGGTCATTACGAGTTCTTAGTGATGCCATTCGGGCTAACTAATGCACCAGCAGCGTTCATGGATCTCATGAATCGCGTTTGCAAACCCTACCTGGACAAGTTTGTCATTGTCTTCATTGATGACATTCTCATTTATTCGAAAAATCAGACTGATCATGAGAAGCACCTTCGTTGTATTCTTAAACTTCTTCAGCATGAGAAGCTCTACACCAAGTTTTCAAAATGTGAGTTTTGGCTTCGTGAAGTCTAATTTCTTGGACATGTAGTTAGTAAGCGTGGTATCCAGGTGGATCCCGCTAAGATTGAAGCCATCATGAATTGGCAAGAGCCAAAGACGCCCACAGAGATTCGTAGCTTTTTGGGTCTGGCAGGATATTATAGACGTTTTATTGAAAATTTCTCAAGAATTGCTGCACCCCTAACTTCGTTGACTAGGAAGAATATAAAGTTCGATTGGGGTCCTAAGCAACAAGAATCCTTTGAGATTCTTAAGCAAAAGTTGAGCAATGCTCCTGTGTTGACATTGCCTGATGGGATAGAGGAATTTGTGGTATACTGCGACGCATCACACACTGGTATGGGATGTGTGCTCATACAGAAAGGCAAGGTTATTGCCTATGCTTCTCGACAATTAAAGGTACACGAAAAGAATTACACCACCCATGACTTGGAATTGGGTGCGGTTGTGTTTGCACTAAAACTGTGGAGGCATTACTTATACGGTACCAAGTGTATGATCTATTCTGATCACAAGAGCCTTCAACACCTGTTTAATCAGAAGGATTTAAACATGAGACAGCGTCGATGGATGGAAACACTGAATGATTATGATTGTGAAATCCGATATCATCCAGGTAAGGCGAATGTGGTCGCCGATGCTTTGAGCAGAAAAGAAAGGGTAAAGCCCATCAGAATCAATGCCAAGAGCATTGAATTGAAAAACAGCTTGAATGAAAGGTTATTAGCCGCTCAGAAGGAAGTTGTACTGGAAGCTAACTACCCAAATGAAAAGTTGGGAGTCACTGCTGAACAGTCATCATATGGAAAGGATGGGATCCTAAGATTGAATGGACGAATATGGGTTCCAATCTATGGAGGACTTCGGGACGTTATCCTTCAAGAAGCCCACAGTTCCAAGTATTCTGTTCATCCTGGAAGTGACAAGATGTATCAGGATTTAAAGGCAAACTACTGGTGGATAGGTTTGAAGAAATCTATAGCCACTTATGTGGCCAAATGTTTGACATGTGCTCAAGTTAAAGTAGAACACCAGAAGCCGTCAGGTTTGCTACAACAGCCTGAACTTCCCACCTGGAAGTGGGAAATGGTAACTATGGATTCCATCACAAAGTTACCAAAAACAAAGCGAGGAAATGATACAATTTGGGTTATTGTGGATAGACCGACTAAGTCAGCCCACTTCTTGCCTATTAAGGAAACACACAACTCGGATAAGTTAGCTCAGCTGTACGTGGATGAGATTGTATCTCTCCACGGAGTGCCAGTGTCTATTATCTCTGATAGGGATACGAGGTATACATCGCATTTTTGGAAAAGCTTTCAACAATCCTTAGGCACTCGATTAAATTTCAGCACTGCATATCATCCTCAGACGAATGGTCAAAGTGAACGTACTATACAAACACTCGAGGATATGCTACGAGCTTGTGTTATTGATTTAGGAGGAAGTTGGGATGATCATCTTCCATTGATAGAGTTTTCATACAATAATAGCTATCATTCGAGCATTCAAGCTGCACCTTTTGAAGCTTTGTATGGAAGAAAGTGCAGAACGCCCGTTTGTTGGGCAGAAGTTGGAGATGTCCAACTAACAGGACCAGATATAGTCCTGGAGATGACAGATAAGATTTTACAGATACGAGATCGTCTCAAAGCTGCCAAGGATAGGCAGAAAAACTACGCAGATAAAAGGCGTAAACCTCTAAAGTTCGAGGTTGGCGACAAAGTGTTACTGAAGGTATCACCCTGGAAGGGAGTGATGCGATTTTGCAAGAAAGGCAAGTTAAGTCCAAGATACATAGGACCATTCGAGATCATCGAATGTGCCGGAACAGTGGCTTACAAATTAAACCTGCCTGAAGAGCTCAGTGAAATTCATAATGTGTTTCACATCTGCAATCTGAAGAAGTGTCTAGCTGATGAATCGCTAGCCATGTCACATAGGGATGTGCATATTGACGAGAGCCTAAAGTTTGTTGAAAAACCTTTGTTGATTGAGGATCGACAGGTTAAGAAGCTTCAGAAGAAGCATGTACCAATTGTAAAGGTTAAATGGGATGCCCGTAGAGGTCCCGAATACACGTGGGAGGTTGAATCTACAATGAAACAGAAGTACCCTCATTTATTTTAGTAAATCTCGAGGTTGAGATTTCTTTTAAGGGGGTAAGGATATAACACCTCGTAAAATCACGACCAATATTATAGAGACACGTGTCATAGAAGGTGAACGTGTTATAAACCCGGATCAAGTTGAAAGATATATGGTAGGACTAAAAGTGTCAACATGTTAATTATTACCTCTGAGTGACCTTTTATTAATTCCAAACCTTAATATGTTTTATAAACATCCGATATAGATTCAAATCCAGTTATTTCTGGTGGTACATAATTCAAATTGCATAAGAAATGGGATCACATGTATATAATGTGACAAATCTACATTTAGTGGCCTTTTCACAAGACTCCAAGGCAACACTAATGCATGGAATGCATTCTGAATGTTTCAGACCTGATCATGAGGGCCCTTGCTGCTAATAATAACCAAAGATTCGAGTTATAAAAGATTGCATGGTCAAATGTTAGAAGTTCACAAGTTTTTGTCTTCTGGCCAAGTCTTACGGACCGCAAAGAGACCACCTTACGGACCGTAAGGTGGCTGATCTGGGCGATAAAGATTAAAAAGCGGATATGGACCGTAAGGCCCTTAGCTTATGATCCGTAAGACCTGTAACTGGGCAGAAAAATGGGCACCTGCCTGTTTAGCCTGTTCCACCGCCTTAGATGAATGGTTTCCGAATTCAGGGGCTGCACCAGTGGTTTCTCATACATAGGGGACACTTGGATTCATCTGGGATCAATGGTAGACTTGTGTGTAATGATCTTGTGCAATTGAAATCACTATATAAGGAACATAACTTGCAACATTAAACTTGCTCATTTCAAAATCATTTTAAACCACTCTCTAGAGCTCTCTGGACTTCAAGCAAGCTTCCATCAGCTGTTATTCATACTAAGGACCATTGTGAGTGTTCTTAGCCTTCCTAATTCATGTTTTATTAGTTTAATGACCGAAAGTCAAAGCCATCGTAATTAAGCTTTGACTTAGTGATTAATTACTAATGGTCCAGTCATTTTTCGACTTGAAAGTGGCTATGAGTTGGTAATTATGTGGGTAATAAACCCTTAAAAGGGCACCCTCTGATTTCCACTCTAACTAGGTCAATTGTCGGGTCAAACTTAATTATAAAAAAGTCAACAGGAAGCTATTTTGCAAATAAATTCATAATTAGCAATGTAGAGGCTATGGAACCTGTTTTAACACTGATATAACTTGGTAATTAATGTAAGAACATGTCTAAGCATGTTCAACCCGACAATATTTTGAGTTTAGGCTCGGTTCGGAACCGAAAGTCGCAAAAGTAGACTTTTGCTTTGACTTTCAGTTCTGACCCGATTTAGATTGTTTTAGAAATGCCTTAGGGTTCCATTAGGACCATTTTACATATTAGTATAACCCTCTGAGTTTATACAATGTGGTTCCTTTGTAATCCTAGTTCGTTGCATGTTTCCGTTATATGCCTAAAATTGACCATTATGCCCTTTTAACCTTAAAATGAGATTTTTGAAAATATGAGAGGACAAGAACCTTTATTACTGATTTATAAACATATCCTAAAAATTTGACATCACTTTAAGGTCTAAATTAGGAGTTATGCTCAATATCGTAATTTGAAAGCTTTTTTTTTTTTTTGGTAAAGGGTTACCCCGGTGATTTTATATATTCACAACCAAAACAAAACAAGTAGTGTAGAGAGCCTACACTAATTCAATCATGAGACATGCCTCATGAAAGTAGCACCACGCAAAAACGAAACAAAATACAAGATAAACAAATCAACCACTAGTCTAATGAACTAGATAAAAACGCTAACTAGAAGCACTTAATCGGCCACCTTCGTTTCCATCATCTCGAATATCCCATTCCTGAAACAGCCTTACCACTCTATCAGTTCTCTTCAGCCGAACTCCCATGATTTTATACCGAACAGTAGCAATTATTACTTGACACAAGTGCTCCGGGGGTCTCAGCTGATTCTTGAATAATCTAGCATTTCTCTCTTGCCATATAAAGCTTTTTTATTAATTACACGGCATAATTAGCATAAAGCCTATCTAAACCCAAATTTTTACACCAAACCTTTTACCCACTGATGTAATATAATATTTTGGGATTTTTGAAGATTTTTATTTATTTTTAAACTGATCATGGCATAGGGTTCTTGCTTTGATTCGATATTTGTCGGTTATACCCTTTTTACTAATAAAATGAGTTTTACATAACATTTTGATACCAAACTTTTTGCTACTGATTTTTATATGATAAACAAAATATTTTGAACTTTATAAACTGATCAAAAACTCAGATTTCCTATTATAACCCGAAAATCGTTTAAAACCGACTTTTACGCGTTTTAAACGCATAGTATGGATTAAAACTATTTTTGGCATATAAGACTTAATACCTACTGATGTTTTAAGTAAATTTTTATACTTTAACAGTAAGAAAAAGTTTTAAACTCATATTTCCAAATTTGACCTTTAAAGCTTATGTGAAATTACCAAAGTGCCCATACGGTGCATAATTTGGTTATAAATGATAAATTTCACATATAGGCAATACCCTATTGATATAACTTATTAAATTGAATATTTTCACTGATCATTTCAGACCTGAACCTCGGATTAATATTTAATCTCATTTATAACCTTTAAAATGACCAAAATACCCCTACGGGGCTTAATATGAGTTTAAATTCGTTTTGTGCATAATGGAAGGTATCCTACTGATATCACAACATATTTAAGGCATATTAACTTAGGAAACATGTTCATGACTCATTTGTTTACCCGTTACGCATTTTTCGCATTCGGTATGGTTTATGTGACTAGTTTGCATAAATTGACCGAAACGGGTCAAACCTTATCATTTTTATCTCAAAATCCAGAATGTGTTTAGTTTACCCATATTATACAAGTCTCCAAACTTGTCGGGTCTAAACTACATTCTAATCCGGTATTCGCTTAATCTTGCGTTTTGAGCCGAGGATATCTAGGACATGGTCATTAACCCCCCAAAGGCTTAAAACAAACAAAACAGATTAAACGGGTCATCTCAATAAATTAACCTTCATATGATTAAAAATTCAATGCCCGACCAAGCGATATTTTATATACCGTATCCCAAGCCCGTATAACAGAAAATAAGTTAAAAGTATTAACCTGAGCAAATTATACAATTTATCCCAACCGTATATAATTGGCAAATGCATATATCTTTTACTGGGCTCCTAAATCTGGAACGGAGTTTTTAATAACCTATTAGATTCCTAACGGGTCTTAATAGGTTATTAAAAACTCCGTTCCAGATTTAGGAGCCCAGTAAAAGATATCTGCATTTGCCAATTATATACGGTTGGGATAAATTGTATAAATTGCTCAGGTTAATACTTTTAACTTATTTTCTGTTATACGGGCTTGGGATACGGTATATAAAATACCGCTTGGTCGGGCATTGAATTTTTAATCATATGAAGGTTAATTTATTGAGATGACCCGTTTAATCTGTTTTGTTTGTTTTAAGCCTTTGGGGGGTTAATGACCATGTCCTAGATATCCTCGGTTCATTCATCAAAATGGCCACGACTTAGGCACGGGGTGTAGGCATACACCCGCCGGTGTGTATGTAAAAATAATATACCCGCCTGATCGAGTATAACTCACCGCGGGATATATTATGTGGTGTGTCTATTAATCTTTAACCCAGTATTCAGCCCGGGCTACTGAACATATAACGAACATATAATTCTTTTACAAGTTTATTTCTAAATAATTATCCCAAGTTATAAAAGATATTTTTGTGCCTTGTGCATTCAAATCAATTTTCTTAAACATTTTCAAAATGAGCCGGTTAATTGTATTTACCAGTGTAAACTGACGTATTTTCCAAAAAGGTTAAGTGCAGGTACTAGGCGGAATAGGCTGGCTACTCCTAGCATCAATAAAGAGTCTTGCAAGCTTAGATGTTTATAAATCTGTTGAACAATGTTCTTGTTAACTTTGATCCGCCTGTGGATTCCTTGCAACCGTTTTTGTAATATTTTTATCTTTTGACTTCCGCTGTGTATTAAACTGTGATAAATTGTCTATGATGATATCAACTACGTCACGATACACCCCACCGGGCCCACCGGTAATACGTGGAAATATCAGGGTGTGACAGGTTTCCACATGTTAAAACACTTATTTCACCTAAATCTAAACATTTTTCAACAGTTTCAAACTTTTCTTCAACATTCTTCACTTTTTACTCAAAATCGCTAGAATCTGGACTCGTTCGGGCTCTCTACTCATTCTCTAGTGGAGAACCGGGCTGAGAACGAATTTCTTCCGGAGAGACGACCGATTCTCGGGTTGAACATTAAATCCCTTCAAGAACAATTGGTTTGGATCGAACGGGGTGATTCCCATCTGACCGGATGAGTTGGACTTGATGAGATTATCCGGTGTTTAACACGCCATCATACCGTCTCCGTCAAACCGCAAACTTTGTAAACTTAACTAATTTTACAAATTCAAACAAACAGTTGCTTGATCGGACCACCATCCGATCGAACGACAATCCGGTCAGGTGACAGTCATTTCTACAACTTCAATACTTAATCAATTTTTGCAAGACTTCAAGGAATGTCAGCTCCTAAACGAATAGTCATCCGATCGGACAACCATCCGATCGAATGACTATCCGGACGGGAGATGTAGTTCTTTGTAATTTTCCACTCAAACAAATCACCATCTGATCAAACGGCCATCCGTCCGGATGACCATCTGACCGGATGACTGGACATATGGTGATACTTCACATCTTTTAAAATGCTACAACGAAAACTTCAAAGTTCAAGCAATACACAAACACATCCCTCCCAAACGGACAACACTCCGACCGAATGGTCATCCGTTCTGACGGTCATCCGACCGAACCGCCATCTGTCCCTCATCTCACCCGACACTGTTTTACGCACCGTTCCACGCTTATACTGTCGTTATCTGATCAGGGTAATCTCTCCAGCGCTCCCTTCAATCCAAGACTGTGTTTATTTATTAAACACGATCTGTGAGTATACTCGATCCCTTTTTGCTTAACGCACTTTTGGGTGTTACATACGTTACTTCTATCAAATCACAACAACACACAACGCAATCACTTTTTATACGCTAACCGCTCTGCGTATTATATGTGTTATTCGATGAAGGCTTGTATGTTATGTTTACACAGTGATTGTTGCCTGACACCTTAGCAACGATAGTACTATAGTTTGGACTCAACACCTGTCGTGGACAGGGGTTGTTAAGGGTATTTCTTCACGTGTCACAGTGGTGATATGTGTTGCGCATTCTACAACTCGCAGTCATGTATGTGCATATTTCATTGTCGATAGCTTACTTGCTTCACATTTCCACATGTTACATGTTGGTTATGCATAAATCGCTTTCGCTACTATCTATGCTATTAAACTTGTATGCTCATCTTTACACTATGTGTATTGACCTATTTTAACGTATGTGACAGGGGTTTAGGATGCTGTGTTTTGCTGAACTCTGTAGAATCAAGCTAGGGTGTCACACCCTGATCTCCACGTGTCACCGGTGGGCCCGGTGTGGGGTACAGTGACGTGGTTGGCATCGTCATAGACAAACAACACAATATAATAATGCACAGCGGAAGCAGAAATAGATACATTTCAACTTTAATTAAATGTAATAATAAATATCACAGTAGTTGAAACGGATCCACAGGCGGATCAAATAAAATAAGATAAATTGTTCAACAGTTTATGTGTCGTCCGAGCTTGCGAGACTATAGTGGACGCTCTTAGGAAACAGCCAGCCTAGTTCGTATAGTACCTGCACTTAACCTTTTGGGAAAATACGTCAGTTTACACTGGTAAATACAAATCAACTGACTCATTTTGAAAATGATTGAAAATTGATTTAAATGCACAAGGCATAAATATTTTTATTAACTTGGGATAATTATGCAATATAAACTTGTGAACGAATTACATGCTACTCGTACATTTGGTGGCCCGGGATCTGCTGTCCGGGCTAAAGATTAAATGACACACCACATTAAAGAGTTATACACGTCGGGTGTACGCCTACACCCCGTGCTCTGGTCGTGGCCATCTCGTAAGATAATGCCAAGGATATCCGGGACATGATCAATAACCCCCCAAACCCTTAAAGTAAAACAAAACTGTTTAAACGAGTCGAACAAACTATTCAAGACTGTACGCCCCAAGGGCGCAGGATTTGTGCGCTCGATCAAGCGGTATTCTATATACCGTACCCCAAGCCCGTATAGGGAAAATAAGTCAAAATGTATTTACCTGAGCAAGTATGAATCACAATTGGTAAGTGTGGATAGCTTTTACTGGGCCTCCTAATCTGGAACAAAGGTTTATAATAACCTATTAGATTCCTAACGGGTCTTTTATTTAAGCCTAAGCTTTGACCGGTTAGTTTTAAGGACGATACGGTACAAGCGCACGATTAAGCGAAAGACCGGATAGAATGTGATTTAGACCCGACAAGTTTGAATACTTGTATAATATGGGTATACTAATTACATTCTGGATTTTGAGATAAAAATGATAACGTTTGACCCGTTTCGGTCAATTTACGCAAACTAGTTACGTAAACCGAACCGAACGCTAAAAGGGCGTTACGGGTAGCCAAAAGAGTCAAATGCAAGTTCCCTGAGATAATATGCTTTAAATATGATATAATATTAGTAAGTTATGTTCTATTATGCCCCGGATGATTTTAAACTCAATTTATGCCTTAGAAGGGCATTTTGGTCATTTAAAAGATTATAAAAGAGTTAATTTGGAAATCTGAGTCTCGGGTCTGATTTATACAGTAAATATACTTCATTTAACATATTATAACAGTAGGGTATGACCCGTATACAAAACTTATCATTTAAAATCAAACTATGCACCGTAGGGGTATTTTAGTAATTTCACAAGGGCTAAAACTGCCAAAACTGGAAATCTGAGTTCAAACATTTATACTTACTGTTATTATATGAAAATATACTAATTACATCAGTAGGTATAAGTTTTATATGTTTAAAATGAGTATAACGCTTACTATGCGCTAAAAACGCTAAAAATGCGATTTAGAGCCGTTTCCGGGTTTTTAAAAGAAAGCTGAGATTTTTATATTTCCAGAATGCTCAAAATAATTTATTTAACATATAAAATCAGTAGAAAAAGATTTGGGGTCAAAAGAATGTGTAAAACTCATTTTATGGCTTAAATGGTCAAAACCGGCATTAACCGAATCGAGTAAGCGATCTATGATACGATCAGCCAAAAATTAAATAAAAATCATCAAAAATCCCAAAATAATATATAACATCAGTGGGTAAAAAGTTTCATATTAAAACGTGGCCTGAAATAGGTTATACGCTAAATGCGCCGTTTATGTAACTTTAAGATATAGTTTTACGATATCGGCCATAACTCAAAATCTGGACCACTAACTGATCTCAAATTTTCGGTGCAAGTTTATATATTAGAAATAAAGATTTCTACTCTTTCACTTTTCCAAAAATCACGTTTTATATCAAAAAGGGCAAAATAGTCAACTTTAAGCATAAATCAGAAACATGCAAATGAATCGGCTAAGTATAGACTCGAGATATAAAAATTCCAGAAAGTTTAACCAAAATAAAAGTGGTTCAAAATATGCTCTAATACAGATCTCAAACATGCATGCACGGATCCGAATTGATAGTCTACGAACAAGTCGTTTTACAAGACTTTCGGTTCCGATTCGTATTTATACTAAAGATTGTCGAGTTTATTATGATAAAACACATTCTTATATATATTATAAGTTATTTTTGATGATCAAACTGATTGCATGTCATCCACATTACCATTTAAGCTATTTTTCGCAAAAACGATTTCTGTTGACTTTTTAGAAACAACTTTGACTCGACAAATAGCATGCTTAGAGTGGGAATCAGAGAATACCCTTTTGAGGGTTTGTTTCCCACATAAATACCAACATATCAGTGGTTTCAATTTGAGAAATGACAGAGTAAAACTCGTTTAATCGAAAAGTCAAATTATAAGAACAACGGTTTGACTTTTAGCAATTAATCTATGCTAGAACGAATTATGGAATGATATAGAGGCTTACAAAGGTCCTAATGAAGCTTAGTTAACACTTAGAGCCGGCCTTGTTGATCAGAAATGCTCCTGGAATGCTCTGTGAATTTTTGCAAGTTGCTAAAGCTCTTGTTACTCCAACTCAAGACTCCCAAATGAGCAATTTGATCAATTAAATGGAGAAATCAGATGTCACAAGAGTGTAACAGGTGTCTTTACATGCATGGGAGCTGATTGGTGAGAAATGGAGGTGCACACAGCTGGTTCCAACTCAAATTTCGGGTCAAAACAGTCAATTTCGCGAAACTCTGCATCTGATAGGGGTTCGCGGCCCGCTTGGGCCTGTCCAGGCGGGTCGCCTGAGGTCTGCTGCTGACAAACTTCTTTCAAACTTGGCAGTTTTGGTCCCTGTCCTTGCACGCGATGATTCGGCTAGTTATTTTGACTCGTAAACTCCCAAACTTGGTTTTTAAGAACCTTGGGACATTTACCAACATGGTAATGTCCTCGGATAACTTTGCGCTCAACCGAAAAGCCATGAAATTCGACGTTGACGCTTTTAACCCCTCAAGTACGGTTTTGGCCATAACTTTCTCATACGTTAACGAAACTTCACGAAATTTTTACCACACATTCTAATGAGTATATTTTAGCATTACAAAGCTTCGGGTCTGCCAAAAGTTCACTCAGAGGTATAAATTCAACATGTTGACACTTTTGGCCCCTATAGTTTGTAATTCCTCACTTTTGTGCATTTTCCGCTTCGTATGATCCATGATCCATCCGTTTAAGGTTATAAACATTATGTAGGGTTATCATGGAGTCTATTTATACTTTGTTGACACTTTGGACCCTTACGTTCCATAGTTTTCACCGTTTGTCAACTTTAGTCCCTCTAAAGTATGTTTTCACATACCGGAACCTTATGACACGTGTGAAGACATTATTGGACGAAATTTTTCGAGGTGTTACATCCTCACCCCCTTAAAAGAAATCTCGTCCCCGAGATTTACTGAAACAAATGAGGATATTTCTCTTTCATCGTGGATTCCACTTCCCACGTATATTCGGGACCTCTACGGGCATCCCATTTGACCTTTACAATAGGTATGTACTTCCTTCGAAGCTTTTTCACCTGTCGATCCTCAATCGACAAAGGTTTTTCCACGAACTTCAAACTCTCATCTATGTGTATATCTGTATGCGGTATAACCAGTGATTCGTCAGCGAAACACTTCTTCAAATTACAGATGTGGAACACATTATGAATAGCGCTAAGTTCTTCAGGCAAGTTTAACTTATAAGCGACTGACCCGACACGTTCGATGATCTCGAAAGGTCCTATATATCTCGGGCTTAGCTTGCCTTTCTTACCAAACCGCATCACACCCTTCCAGGGCGATACTTTAAGCAATACTTTATCACCTACATCGAAGTGAAAATCTTTGCGCTTGGGATCCGCATAACTCTTCTGCCTATCCCTGGCAGCTTTCAAACGATCGCGAATCTGCACGATCTTGTCCGTCGTCTCAAAAACGATATCTGGTCCTGACAACTGGACATCTCCAACTTCTGCCCAACAAATGGGCGATCTACACTTTCTACCGTATAAGGCCTCAAAAGGCGCAGCCTTTATGCTGGAATGGTAGCTATTGTTGTAGGAGAATTCAATCAGTGGTAGGTTCTTATCCCAACTACCACCCAAATCGATCGCACATGCACGAAGCATGTCTTCCAAGGTTTGAATAGTACGCTCACTCTGACCATCAGTCTGAGGATGATAAGCCGTACTAAAATTCAAACGAGTGCCCAACGATTGTTGGAAACTCTTCCAAAAATGCGATGTATATCTAGTATCTCTATCGGAGATAATATATACAGGTATACCATGCAACGCTACAATCTTATCGACGTATAATTGAGCTAACATATCGGAGCTATACGTCTCCTTGATGGGTAGAAAATGAGCTGACTTCGTCAGTCTATCTACTATGACCCATATGGTATCATTTCCCTTTTTCGTCTTCGGCAACTTGGTGATGAAATCCATTGTCACCATTTCCCATTTCCACTTAGGAATTTCAGGTTGTTGAAGCAAACCTGACGGCTTCTGACGCTCAGCCTTGACTTGCGCACAAGTCAAACATTTTGCTACATGCTCAGCTACTGACTTTTTCAAACCAATCCACCAGTAGTTTGACTTCAGATCCTGGTACATTTTATCAGCTCCAGGATGAACGGAATATTTAGAGCTGTGGGCTTCCTGGAGGATAACATCCCGAAGTCCTCCATAAACTGGAACCCATATTCGTCCGTTTAGTCTTAGCATTCCATCTTTATCGTAGGATAACTGCTCCTCAGTTACTCCTAACTTCTCTTCAGAATAGTTAGCTTCCAACACAGCTTCCTTCTGTGCAGCTAACACCCTTTCGTTCAAATTATTTCTTATTTCAATGCGCTTGGCATTGATTCTGATTGGTTTCACCCTTTCCTTTCTGCTTAAGGCGTCGGCAACTACATTTGCCTTGCCTGGATGGTATCTTATCTCGCAGTCATAATCATTTAAAGTTTCCATCCATCGCCTTTGACGCATGTTCAATTCCTTCTGATTGAACAGATGCTGAAGACTCTTGTGATCTTAATATATTATACACTTGGTTCCATACAAGTAATGTCTCCATAGCTTCAAGGCAAATACAACTGCACCCAATTCCAAATCGTGGGTGGTGTAGTTCTTCTCGTGCACCTTGAGCTGTCGAGAAGCGTAGGCAATGACTTTGCCTTTCTGCATGAGTACACAGCCCATGCCAGTGTGTGACGCATCACAATACACCACAAATTCTTCAATACCATCGGGCAATGTTAACACGGGCGCATTGCTCAACTTCTTCTTCAGAATGTCGAAAGATTCCTGCTGCTTAGGGCCCCAATCAAACATAATCTTCTTACGAGTCAACGAAGTTAGGGGCGCAGCAATCCTTGAGAAATTCTCGATGAATCGCCTATAGTATCCTGCTAATCCGAGGAAACTGCGAATCTCGGTGGGAGTCTTCGGCTCCTGCCAGTTCATGACTGCTTCTACTTTAGCGGGATCTACTTGGATACCACGCTCGCTTACCACATGTCCAAGAAACTGGACTTCTCGAAGCCAAAATTCACACTTCGAAAATTTGGCATAAAGTTTCTCACGGTGTAGAAGTTTGAGAATACAACGAAGGTGTTTCTCATGGTCAGCTTGGTTCTTCGAGTAGATAAGGATGTCGTCAATAAAGACGATGACGAATTTATCCAAATAAGGCTTGCAGACGCGATTCATGAGATCCATGAATGCGGCTGGTGCGTTAGTGAGCCCAAAAGGCATCACTAGGAACTCATAATGTCCATATCGAGTCCTAAACGCTGTCTTGTGCACATCTTCATCCTTGACCTTCAACTGATGATAACCTGACCTCAAGTCGATCTTTGAGAAGTAGCTTGCTCCTTGCAACTGATCGAACAGATCGTCGATCCTGGGTAACGGATATCTATTCTTAATAGTGACTTTATTAAGCTCACGGTAATCGATGCACAGACGCATCGATCCATCCTTCTTTTTAACGAACAAGATTGGCGCTCCCCAAGGAGACGAGCTAGGTCTAATAAAACCTTTAGCTAATAAATCATCCAACTGCGTCCTCAACTCCTTCATCTCCGTTGGTGCCAATCTATATGGTGCTCTTGCTACAGGCGCAGCGCCTGGAATGATGTCTATCCGAAACTCCACTTGCCTATCCGGTGGCAAACCGGGTAGTTCTTCAGGGAATACTTCAGGGTATTCTGAGATAACAGGGATATCTTCAATCTTCGGCTTCGGCTCATCAATGGTAACTTGTGCCATATAAATGACACATCCCTTCTGCATGCATCTGGATGCCTTGAGCATGGACACTTGCTCAGCCAATCCATGCTGGGTATCTCCTTGAATAGTGAGTGACTCACCAGACGGAGTCGTCACTACTACTTGCTTTCTGTTGCACACAATCTGGGCTTGGTTTTGCGCTAACCAATCCATGCCTATCACTATATCGAATCCAGCTAGCTTAAAGGGAAGCAAGGATAACGGGAAAGAATGATTCCTAATGGATATAACACATCCATCTAGAACAGTCGAGGCGGTTTCTATGGTTCCATCGGCTAATTCCACCTCATATTTCACACTTAAGGTTTTAACAGGAAGGTTTAACAATTTACAAAACTTATCATCTACGAATGACTTATCAGCTCCTGAATCAAACAAGACTCTAGCAAAAACATCATTTACAAGAAACGTACCTGTAATGACGTTGTCATCAAGGACTGCTTCCTTGGCGTCCATTCTGAAGACTCTCGCATTAGTCTTCTTTCCTTCGTCAGCTTTCTTCGCATTCTTTGGGCAATTTGGCCGGATGTGCCCTTTCTCATTGCAACCAAAACAAGTTGCGTCCTTAATCTTCTTGCAATCTAAGGCTTTATGGTCTGTGGACTTGCAGATTCCACATCGTTTTTCGTGAGACTGGGATTTCGCTTCCAAACGACATTTCCCAAAATGGTGTCTCTTGCAGGTCTTGCATCTGGGTTTTTCATCCGATTGATGATCTCCCTTCTTAAATCCTGACCCTTTCTTATGGTCGTTGTTCCCTCTGTGTCGTTTCTCCGATCTTCGTGAGGTGTCATCCTCACGTTTCCTCTTGTTTTCCTCTGAGCTCTTCATAGCTCTCAATCTGACTACATCTTGAGTGAGGGAGAGGGATAGATCAGCTACGGATCTGAATGTCGTAGGCATTGATGCCTTAACGCTCGCTTTGATCTCTGGTGCCAGACCCCCAATAAATCGAGCAATCCTTCGCGGCTCCGGGGTCACCAAATACGGCACTAATCGAGATAAGGTGTTGAACGTGGTGAGATATGCCTGACAATCGAGGTTCTTCATTACCAGGGATACGAAATCCGACTCAATCCTTTCGACCTCGTGCTGCGGGCAGAAATTCTCTTTGATTAGGGCTACAAACTGATCCCATGTCAAGCTGTACAGAGCGGCCTTACCGGCAGCTTGTAGAAGAGACTTCCACCATGCTAGAGCATCTCCCTTGAATGACTGGGACACGTACTTCACAACGTCCCTATCAGCACACCCGTTGATGTCAACAACTGTATCCATCTCATCAATCCATGTCATGCAGTCAACTGCTCCTGTTTCCCCAGTAAAATCCCTGGGTTTGCATGAAACGAAATACTTGTACGTACAGGACTTGCTGTGCGTATCATGCTTCAGCTTGATTTCTTGCTTAGGAATACTGTTGTGGTTGGAGGAATGATTATCCCCCCCATCCTTCTTCGGCTCATTCTTCTTAGAAGGTGGCTTACTATGAGCCTCTGAATGAGTCTTGGGCTTGACGTGCGATACGGTTCGGGTTCTACTCCGAGTCCCGCTAGATTCTCTGAATTGCCTATCCATAGCCTTGGCAACAGCGTTTTCAACCAGTGCTTGCAGTTCCGCACCAGTGACGTGAATCTTTGTATCATCTGGGTGTTCTCCAGAATGACTGTTGGTCTCCTCCGATTTGGCCATGTAGCTTTAAGCTACATAAAAGGACAAGGTCTTATTTAGAAACCTAACAGTATTATCGTTCTAGACGATTTATTAACCATGATATTAAGAATCATAATAGTTAATTTATTTAATTTCATGCAGGGCTTTTATTAGCAACTATATTATGGAATGAAATATATATATTGGCACAATAGGCCTAGTCACTTCGGACAACTTCTAAATTATAAATTTAGACTTTTATTGGATTAGCATTGTATAATTAAACAAATAATCCTTTACTTGGCAGGGAGTCATAGACCACAACTGCCTTTTTGCTTTATACGACATAGTCATAACCCGTAGGTATCAAGTCACAATCAGACTTGTATACAGATATAATCTGTAGATAATTTATTAAAAAGGGTGACATGTGTGATTTTACGAATCACGCTTAGTCAAGAATGCTAACATGTTTTCAGATGTTAACAGAGATTTGAATCTTTTCAACCAGGTTTTACCATATTGGCTAGGCCTTTTAATAAGACATTCAAGCTAGGTTCTACCTTACTAAGATTCTTATTAAAATGGCAAATCAAATAAAATTGATATTTTCCATCTATTTGAATATTATATTCATGCACATAGATAAAATGAAAAATTTAAATTAACCATTTAAATTAAAGTAAACTAGTACAACTTTTGCCCTAAACGGGACTTTTCTCAAATAGCATGCCCACGCAGGGGCTAAACCAAACAACAACAAAACAAACAAACAGACAAAACAAACCCACGCAGGGGCTAACAGAAACAACATACCCACGCAGGGGTAAAATAAGGGAAATATACCCACGCAGGGGTAGAATACAGGAATAAATGTCCACGCAGGGACATGAGTAAAAGAGCTAACAACACAGGATTTAATAATCCTTCTTACTCTTACCCTTGATTAAGTCAACCATCTTCTTGAACATACCGCGGTTGTGTCGGCGATCATGTTGCAATTCCCGTCGCACGTCGTGTATCCCTTGCAGGATTTCTTGGACTTGCGGTGGCGACATCATTGGCGCCGGCGGCGGTGGCTGGTACTGATGTGGCTGTGGAGGCTGCGGCTGCTGGTATCCCTGCGGTGGGAATCCAAAAGCTGATTGTCCCGTAACCCAGGGACCTCCAAAAGTACTCTCCTGATTGAGAGGGTTGTAGCCTGAAGCTAACCAGTAGGGATCTCCCGTATAATCATAACCGGGAGGAAAAGTCGGCTCGAAAGGGTTGAACTGTGCTGCGCTAGCATACGCAGGGATGGGCTCTCCAAAGTTCTGCGGCGGTGGCGCAATAGGCGCAGAAGTAACCTCTGAGACGGGATGCTGAGAATCTCCCATCTCTGACTCCTCGTGGAGCGGCGAGTAGCGGCTGCTACCTGAATGTCGAGGGGTGCCAATGCGAATCCCTCCTCGCGTAGACATACGCGCGTTGCTCCTTGGCCTCTGAGGCGGAGGAGGCAAAACCGGTGGTGGTGGTGGTGGCGACGGAGTGACCACGTCGCGCCAGAAGGCCTCAGATGAGTCCTGCTGCTGGGGCTGCTGCTGATGCTGCTGCTGCTGGGAGTGGTGCTGAGAGTGCACGGGAGAACCGTGGTAAGACTGGTGCATGGGGGAGTTATGGTAGCTGGGGGTATAGACCCAGTCGTGCTGCTTAAACCTCTCCTCGTAGCTGTCAACACCATTGAAAGGTGATCCCCTGTATGGTGACCCATCCGATATCTCAATGGGATGGTTGGGAGTGCCGGACGGTGGCATGGAGGGATCGGTGTCCTCGTCGACCTCCATCTCGTTGCCACAAGAGAAGTGGTCTTCAGGTCCTAGTGGGTTATGACCCACTGGTTCATCCAAGTAGGCATCAGGGTTGTACAGGCCCTGATAAACGGGTGCTGGGTAGTTGTGAGGTGACTGGTGAAGAGGTATGAAAGATCCATGGGAGTCGTGGGGCCCATTTTCAGAATGGGGCCCAAATGAGTGGGGTAGGGACGGCGAGGTACTCAATGATACCGAGTGCCTGGCTGGCTCGGCGAATGATCTCCAAAGATCATGGGCTGCAGTGTTGTGCGATGCTGATGGGGCTCGCCTGTGCGAAGGCCCTGCCTCGTGGTCATGTGATGTGGCGAATCCTCCTCGTCCTCGCATACGTGGCGGCATGATGAACCTGTCAAAAATCAAACAAGTTGCACAACAAAATATATAAGACAAAGCTAATAATAAATAAAAATAAAACAAACGAAATTTTAAACATTTCCTAAGTTCTTTGTCTAGACTCGAAAATCGAGGAATGTGCAATTGTGTAACTGAGATTAAACACAAAAGACTAGTGTTTAATTCACTTAGCGTTGGCTCTGATACCAACCTGACACACCCCGATCTCCACGTGTCACCGGTGGGCCCGTTGTGGGGTACAGTGACGTGGTTGGCATCGTCATAGACAAACAACACAATATAATAATGCACAGCGGAAGCAGAAATAGATACATTTCAACTTTAATTAAATGTAATAATAAATATCACAGTAGTTGAAACGGATCCACAGGCGGATCAAATAAAATAAGATAAATTGTTCAACAGTTTATTTGTCGTCCGAGCTTGCGAGACTATAGTGGACGCTCTTAGGAAACAGCCAGCCTAGTTCGTATAGTACCTGCACTTAACCTTTTGGGAAAATACGTCAGTTTACACTGGTAAATACAAATCAACTGACTCATTTTGAAAATGATTGAAAATTGATTTAAATGCACAAGGCATAAATATTTTTATTAACTTGGGATAATTATGCAATATAAACTTGTGAACGAATTACATGCTACTCGTACATTTGGTGGCCCGGGATCTGCTGTCCGGGCTAAAGATTAAATGACACACCACATTAAAGAGTTATACACGTCGGGTGTACGCCTACACCCCGTGCTCTGGTCGTGGCCATCTCGTAAGATAATGCCAAGGATATCCGGGACACGGTCAATAACCCCCCAAACCCTTAAAGTAAAACAAAACTGTTTAAACGAGTCGAACAAACTATTCAAGACTGTACACCCCAAGGGCGCAGGATTTGTGCGCTCGATCAAGCGGTATTCTATATACCGTACCCCAAGCCCGTATGGGGAAAATAAGTCAAAATGTATTTACCTGAGCAAGTATGAATCACAATTGGTAAGTGTGGATAGCTTTTACTGGGCCTCCTAATCTGGAACAAAGGTTTATAATAACCTATTAGATTCCTAACGGGTCTTTTATTTAAGCCTAAGCTTTGACCGGTTAGTTTTAAGGACGATACGGTACAAACGCACGATTAAGCGAAAGACCGGATAGAATGTGATTTAGACCCGACAAGTTTGAATACTTGTATAATATGGGTATACTAATTACATTCTGGATTTTGAGATAAAAATGATAACGTTTGACCCGTTTCGGTCAATTTACGCAAACTAGTTACGTAAACCGAACCGAACGCTAAAAGGGCGTTACGGGTAGCCAAAAGAGTCAAATGCAAGTTCCCTGAGATAATATGCTTTAAATATGATATAATATTAGTAAGTTATGTTCTATTATGCCCCGAATGATTTTAAACTCAATTTATGCCTTAGAAGGGCATTTTGGTCATTTAAAAGATTATAAAAGAGTTAATTTGGAAATCTGAGTCTCGGGTCTGATTTATACAGTAAATATACTTCATTTAACATATTATAACAGTAGGGTATGACCCGTATACAAAACTTATCATTTAAAATCAAACTATGCACCGTAGGGGTATTTTAGTAATTTCACAAGGGCTAAAACTGCCAAAACTGGAAATCTGAGTTCAAACATTTATACTTACTGTTATTATATGAAAATATACTAATTACATCAGTAGGTATAAGTTTTATATGTTTAAAATGAGTATAACGCTTACTATGCGCTAAAAACGCTAAAAATGCGATTTAGAGCCGTTTCCGGGTTTTTAAAAGAAAGCTGAGATTTTTATATTTCCAGAATGCTCAAAATAATTTATTTAACATATAAAATCAGTAGAAAAAGATTTGGGGTCAAAAGAATGTGTAAAACTCATTTTATGGCTTAAATGGTCAAAACCGGCATTAACCGAATCGAGTAAGCGATCTATGATACGATCAGCCAAAAATTAAATAAAAATCATCAAAAATCCCAAAATAATATATAACATCAGTGGGTAAAAAGTTTCATATTAAAACGTGGCCTGAAATAGGTTATACGCTAAATGCGCCGTTTATGTAACTTTAAGATATAGTTTTACGATATCGGCCATAACTCAAAATCTGGACCACTAACTGATCTCAAATTTTCGGTGCAAGTTTATATATTAGAAATAAAGATTTCTACTCTTTCACTTTTCCAAAAATCACGTTTTATATCAAAAAGGGCAAAATAGTCAACTTTAAGCATAAATCGGAAACATGCAAATGAATCGGCTAAGTATAGACTCGAGATATAAAAATTCCAGAAAGTTTAACCAAAATAAAAGTGGTTCAAAATATGCTCTAATACAGATCTCAAACATGCATGCACGGATCCGAATTGATAGTCTACGAACAAGTCGTTTTACAAGACTTTCGGTTCCGATTCGTATTTATACTAAAGATTGTCGAGTTTATTATGATAAAACACATTCTTATATATATTATAAGTTATTTTTGATGATCAAACTGATTGCATGTCATCCACATTACCATTTAAGCTATTTTTCGCAAAAACGATTTCTGTTGACTTTTTAGAAACAACTTTGACTCGACAAATAGCATGCTTAGAGTGGGAATCAGAGAATACCCTTTTGAGGGTTTGTTTCCCACATAAATACCAACATATCAGTGGTTTCAATTTGAGAAATGACAGAGTAAAACTCGTTTAATCGAAAAGTCAAATTATAAGAACAACGGTTTGACTTTTAGCAATTAATCTATGCTAGAACGAATTATGGAATGATATAGAGGCTTACAAAGGTCCTAATGAAGCTTTTACTGGGGCTCCTAATCTGGAACGAAGGTTTTAATTAACCTCTTAGAATCCTAACGAGTCGTTATAATGGCCGTAGCCTAGACCGGTTGGTTCCGATATATATAGATATGGTTTAATCGCGCGAAAAGGCGAAAACCGAGAATGGAGTGTGATTCTGACCCAACAAGTTCAGAGACTTGTTTTATATGGGTTTATGGTTCACACTCTGGAATTTGGGGTTCAAATAATATAATTTGACCCGTATCGGCTAATTTATGAAAACTAGTTTCATAAGCCGAACCGTGCGCGCAATAGGCGAAACGGTTAACCATGAGAGTCGTACGCTTATTTCCTAGGTCAATATGCCTTAAATGGGTTGTGGTATCAGTAGAATACCTTCCGTGACGCCCGTAACGAGTTTAAGTTAATATTATGCCCCGTAGGGGCTTTTCGATCATTTTAAAGACTTTTAAAAGGGCTTTTCGAGTTCTACAGGAAATCTGAGTTTCCCGAACAGCTTATAAAGCTTAAAATACTTTATTTATTATTTAAAACCAGTAGCAACTGGAATCGGGTCAAAAGACCTTGTAGAACTCATGTTTTGGCCAAAAAGGGCATATTCGGTATTTACCGAACCGTAGCCATAACCGCAGGTTATGAGCGAGGTAAAAATTATTAAAAATCTTTAAAATTCCCAAAATATTATTTTAATACAGTGGGTAAAAGTTTTGGTGACGAAATCTTGGTTTAGATAGGTGTTATGCTAATTGCGCCGTTTATTACAAAAGTTTATTTAAATTTGCGCTAATTAGCATAACTCTCATTCTAGACCTCGGATTGACGTGAAACTTTAAGGACATGCTTATAATTTAATAAGCAAGGTTTTGGTCCGTTCACGTGTCCGAAATACTCGTTTTATTTTATAAAGGCCGTTACGGTCAACTTTTAGGCGAATGACGGAAATGCGCAAAAGACTCGGATAACTCATGAACCGATCACAGAGGTTTATACCGACATGTAACCTGGTCCTAAGAGAGTCCTAAGGTATATCTATACCTCACTAAAACGGGTCAGAACTGAAGTCAAAGCAAAAGTCAAACTTTTGCGACATTCGGCTCCGAACCGGGTCAATATAGCAAATGATCGATTCAAACGAGCGCAAACAAGTTTATATACTTAATATCGTGTTTTATAAGTGTCAAAACAGGTTTCATAACATATACATTACAGATTATGCATAAATCGCTAAAATAGCTTTCTGTTGACTTTTTAACCGCACGGTTGACTCGATATTTGACATAGTTAGAATGGTGATCAGGGGGAACCCTTTTAGAGGTTTATTACCCACATAATTACCTACTCAAAACTACTTTTGATCCGTCATAGGACTGAACCATTTGCAAGTTATTGTAATGACAACCGTTAGTTACGACGGTTGTGTTTATAGGCTACAACTATGGAAATGTATGACCAAAATGGTTATGAACGACTTACAGAAGTTGTATCTTGCTTATAGAACAGAGATGGATGCTTGGGAGCTCTTAGAATGATCAGAGATGTGTGTTTTGTGTTGTGTGAATGTTATGAGCATAATGTGTTATTTATAGCCAAAGAAAGCACACAAGATCATCACAACTCAGTCTACATTTGATCATGGATCATGGGCAGGTGTCCCTAAGTGATATGGGTCAAGTGTAGGGTGCCCATGCCTCATTGATTGAGGTTTTGATCGTTCAAAGGCTCCAAAAGGCATGTAGTTACTAACATTCTGCATCTGGGCACTTTACGCGACCCGCATGGGAGTTCCCATGCACTTTAACGCGGGTCGCCTGAGTTTAAGAAATCAGACGCGTAATTGAGGTGGCTCGCGGCCCGCCTCAACTTAATCTTAACCTTCACGCGGGTCGCGAGAGGTCTGTTTTTCAGATTTTTAAAATCTTTTGTAATGATTATCAGAATCCTGTAATTAATAACGAAATCTTTCGTAATGATTTACCTGACCTTTCGGGTTTGAAGGGGTAACTTTGCGGTTTGGCCCTCGGTTATTTACCGATAGGGGCCTCGTGTTATATACCCGCATTATAAAGTCCCTTGTTAGTTTATTATTTATTTGGAAAGCCTTAACTTTCACTGTTGACGCTTTTAACCCTTCTTATACGAATGCGAGTATAACTCTTTCGTTTTAAAACGGAACTTCGCGGAATTTATACAGTATATTCTAGTGAGCGTATAATACTGTTACGAAGCCTTGGGAACGTTAAAGGGTCACTCAGAGGTAATATTAAACATGTTGACACAGTTAACCCCTGTAGCTCGTAATCTCTCACTTTCTTCCGCGTTTCGCTTCCGTACGATCTATGATTTATTCGTTTGAAGGTTCAAGCATTATTTAGGGTTACTATACAGTATATCTACCCTTGTTGACATTTATAACCCTCGAATTTATATACTTTCAAGGTTTGTCAAAATTAGTCCTTTATTTATTATAGATGCCACGTGTAAACAAATGACACGTGTTAACACATCATTGGACACAAAAATTCGAGGTGTTACATCCTCACCCCCTTAAAATAAATCTCGACCCGAGATTTACTCAAATAAATAGGGGTACTTTTCTTTCATTGTAGCTTCGACTTCCCACGTATATTCAGGACCTCTACGAGCATCCCATTTGACTTTTACAATCGGTACGTGCTTTCTGCGAAGCTTCTTCACCTGTCGATCTTCAATCGACAAAGGTTTTTCTATAAATTTTAAGCTCTCATCTATATGCACATCTGTGTGTGGAATCACCAATGATTCATCGGCGAAGCACTTTTTGAGATTGCAGATGTGGAACACATTGTGAATTCCATTGAGCTCTTCAGGCAAGTTTAACTTATAGGCAACTGATCCGATACGTTCAATGACCTCAAAAGGTCCTATGTATCTCGGACTCAGCTTGCCCTTCTTGCCGAAACGCATCACCCCCTTCCAGGGTGACACCTTAAGTAATACCTTTTCACCTACTTCGAAGTGAAAATCCTTACGCTTTGGATCAGCGTAGCTCTTCTGCCTATCGCGGGCAGCCTTGAGACGTTCCCGGATCTGGACAATCTTGTCCGTTGTCTGGAAAACAATCTCTGGTCCTGATAATTGGACCTCTCCTACTTCCGCCCAACAAACAGGCGATCTACATTTCCTACCGTATAATGCCTCGAAAGGCGCAGCCTTTATGCTGGTGTGGTAGCTATTATTGTAGGAGAATTCGATCAGGGGTAGGTTCTTATCCCAGTTACCGCCTAAATCGATCGCACATGCACGAAGCATGTCTTCTAGCGTTTGGATAGTACGCTCACTTTGACCGTCCGTCTGTGGATGGTAAGCCGTACTAAAGTTTAAACGCGTGCCCAAAGATTGCTGGAAACTCTTCCAGAAATGAGACGTGTACCTGGTATCCCTGTCCGAGATAATAGTCACAGGTATGCCGTGTAAGGCTACAATCTTATCAACATAAAGTTGGGCTAACATATCGGAGCTATACGTCTCCTTGATGGGTAGAAAATGAGCTGATTTAGTCAGCCTATCGACTATGACCCATATTGTATCGTTTCCTTTCCTGGTTTTGGGTAACTTGGTTATGAAATCCATAGTTACGCATTCCCACTTCCACTCGGGAAGTTCAGGCTGTTGTAGCAAGCCGGACGGCTTTTGGTGCTCGGCTTTGACCTGAGCACAAGTCAAGCACTTTGCTACATGGGCGGCTACAGACTTTTTCAAGCCTATCCACCAATAATTTGCCTTCAAATCTTGATACATCTTGTCAGCACCAGGATGGACTGAGTATTTGGAACTATGGGCTTCCTGGAGGATAACATCTCGTAGTCCTCCATATATTGGAACCCATATACGTCCGTTCAATCTAAGGATTCCATCCTTGCTAAGAGTCAACTGCTCCTCAGTTACTCCTAACTTTTCATTAGGATAATTAGCTTCCAACACAGCCTCTCGCTGTGCAGCTAATATCCTTTCAATTAAATTGTTCTTGACCTCAATGCTCTTGGCATTGATTCGAATGGGTTTTACCCTTTCCTTTCTGCTCAAGGCATCGGCGACTACATTCGCCTTGCCGGGATGGTACCTGATCTCGCAATCATAGTCATTCAAGGTTTCCATCCAACGACGCTGCCTCATGTTCAACTCCTTCTGGTTGAACAGGTGCTGGAGGCTTTTGTGATCAGAATAAATCACAAATTTAATACCATAAAGGTAATGCCTCCACAATTTTAGTGCAAATACAACGGCACCCAACTCCAAATCATGGGTGGTGTAATTCTTTCCGTGCACCTTTAATTGCCTTGAAGCATAGGCAATCACCTTGCCCTTCTGCATAAGCACACACCCCATGCCCGTGTGTGATGCATCGCAGTAAACTACGAATTCATCTGTACCTTCTGGCAATGTCAGCACAGGTGCGTTGCTTAGCTTTTGCTTCAGTATTTCGAAGGACTCTTGCTGCTTTGGGCCCCAAATGTACTTTTCTTTCTTCTTGGTCAAGGAAGTCAAGGGCGCAGCAATCCTCGAGAAATTTTCAATAAATCTCCGGTAGTATCCTGCTAATCCTAGGAAACTACGAATTTCGGTAGGCGTCTTTGGCTCTTGCCAGTTCATGACTGCCTCTACCTTTGCGGGATCCACTTGGATACCACGCTCACTCACAACGTGTCCTAAAAACTGAACCTCTCTTAGCCAGAATTCACATTTCGAGAATTTGGCGTAGAGTTTCTCACGCTGTAGTAATTCGAGAATGCAACGAAGGTGCTTCTCGTGGTCTGCTTGGTTCTTGGAATATATAAGGATATCGTCGATGAAGACTATGACAAATTTGTCCAAATACGGCTTGCAGACGCGATTCATGAGATCCATGAACGCAGCCGGTGCATTTG
Source organism: Helianthus annuus (assembly GCF_002127325.2). Lineage (NCBI taxonomy): Eukaryota > Viridiplantae > Streptophyta > Magnoliopsida > Asterales > Asteraceae > Helianthus > Helianthus annuus. Next base: position 153,590,026 of record NC_035446.2, on the reverse strand, counting down.
TGAGCCCGAAAGGCATCACTAGGAACTCGTAATGACCATAGCGAGTCCTAAACGCAGTCTTGTGTACATCTTCATCTCTGACCCTTAGTTGATGATAGCCCGACCTCAAGTCGATCTTTGAGAAGTAGCTCGCTCCTTGCAGCTGATCGAACAGATCATCGATCCTTGGTAAAGGATATCTATTCTTTATGGTAACTTTGTTCAGCTCACGGTAATCAATGCACAACCGCATTGATCCGTCCTTCTTCTATACAAACAGGACAGGAGCTCCCCAGGGAGATGAACTAGGTCTGATAAAACCTTTCGCCAGCAGTTCATCCAACTGGGTCCTCAGTTCTTTCATTTCCGTTGGAGCTAGCCTGTAAGGTGCTCTTGCTATCGGAGCTGCTCCAGGAATGATGTCTATTCTGAACTCCACTTGTCTATCTGGTGGCAAACCAGGTAGTTCTTCAGGAAAAACCTCGGGATATTCAGAAATGACAGGAAGATCCTCGATCTTCGGCTTAGGTTCTTCAATTATAACCTGAGCCATGTAAATTACACAGCCTCTGTTCAAACACCTTGAAGCTTTCAGCATAGATACGTCTTCGGGCAACCCGTACTGCGTATCTCCTCGAATGGTAAGCGATTCACCACTCGGAGTCTTTAAAACTATCTGCCTCTTGCCGCAAATGATTTGGGCCTGGTGATGGGATAACCAGTCCATGCCTAGCACAATGTCAAAACCCGCTAGTTTGAAGGGAAGTAGAGATAAAGGAAAAGAATGGTTCTTAATGGACATTTCACATCCCTCTAGAACAGTAGAGACGGTTTCTATCGTGCCGTCTGCTAACTCTACTTCGTATTTCGCATCAAGGGTTTTGATAGGCATATTTAGTAGTTGGCAAAATTTCTGGTCTACAAAGGATTTATCGGCGCCAGAATCGAATAGTACTCTTGCAAATATATTATTTACGAGAAAAGTACCTGTAAGCACGTTGTCGTTCTGGATCGCTTCCTTTGCATCCATGCGAAAAACTCTCGCATTTGACTTCTTTGTTTCTTCCGCCTTCTTGGCATACTTAGGGCAGTTACTCTTGATATGCCCCTTTTCATTACAACCATAGCAGGTTGCATCCTTGATTTTCTTGCACTCCACAGTTTTATGATCCTTGGACTTGCATAGTCCACAGGAAGGAGTCTTTGATTGCGACTGTGAGTTCGATGCGAATCTGCACTTCCCAGAGTGGGGTTCTTGCAGATCTTGCAGTTGGGCCCTTCACCAGCTTGCCCATCCTTCTTTGCTTCCGACCCCCTTTTGCCTTCACCGTTTACACGGTGCTTCTTCCCTGATCTTCGTGAGGTATCATCCTCACGTTTTCTCTTCTCAGCCTCCTTGTTCCTTAGTGTCCTCAGACGGACAGCGTCTAAGGTTAGAGACAAGGAGAGGTCAGTAACTGACCTGAAGGTCGTCGGCCGAGATGCCTTTACACTCGCCTTTATTGCGGGCTCCAAGCCCCCAATAAAACGGGCGATTCTTCGAGGTTCTGGGGTCACAAGGTACGGAACCAGGCGAGACATCGTATTGAAGCTCGTCAAATAAGCCTGGCAGTCCAGGTTCGTCATTACCAGTGACACAAAGTCAGCCTCGATCTTCTCAACCTCATGCTGAGGGCAGTAGTTTTCTTTAATGAGAGCAACAAATTCCTCCCATGTCATTTTATACAAAGCAGACTTACCAGATGCCTGCACCAACGCCCTCCACCACGCTAGGGCCTCTCCTTTAAAAGACTGGGACACATACTTCACCACATCCCTCGCTGCACACCCGCTGATGTCCACAATAGTGTCCATCTCATCTAGCCAGGTGATGCAATCAACAGCACCTTTCTCCCCTGTAAATTCCCGGGGCTTACATGATACAAAGTATTTGTAGGTGCAACCCTTAGCACTAGATGCATCAGTATATTCTCTATCGCGATGAACGCTGTGCTCAGTGGACGAGTGTTTGTCGTCATCTTTCTTCGGTTCAGAGGGTGGTTTGGAGTGTGTCTTTGGTTTAGAGGGTGGTTTTGACACGGTTCTGCCTTGGGACTCAGTATATTGACGGTCAAGAGCTGCCTGAACAGCATTGTCAATCAGAGCCTTCAGTTGTGCGCCTGTCAAATGTACTGGCGTATTGTCGTATTCATCATCATTAGTATGGCTATTCTCTCCGTTTGGATCCGCCATTGTAACTTGGATCTGTTACAGAAGATAACAAAATTTTTATTCAGGAGATTATTATATAATTGTCTTTTATGACAATTTGTCAACCATGGTACAGAGACCATATTTGGTTAACTTATTATTTCATTACATATGAGGATCTGAATATATCCTATTTCAGCTATATAGATAATATTGGCGGCATAAAGCCTAATCATGATGATGTTTTATAATATTAGCCGAGATTTCAGAGAATCAAAGGCATAGAGATTTGAACCGTAGTTATTTTATCTCTTTCTGACAGAGAGTCATAGACTACCACTGCCTTTTGTCTTTATAAGACAATTATTATGGGCCATAGGCACTACACCTCTAATGGATGTTTTTAATATGGTTGGCCCGTAGGCACTACATCTCTAATGGATGTTTTAATAATAGTGGCCCGTAGGCACTACATCACTAATGGATGTTTTAATAATGTTGGCCCGTAGGCACTACATCACTAATGGATGTTTTTATAATACTGGCCCGTAGGCACTACATCACTAATGGATGTTTTAATAATATTGGCCCGTAGGCACTACATCACTAATGGATGTTTTAATAATATTGGCCCGTAGGCACTACATCACTAATGGATGTTTTAATAATATTGGCCCGTAGGCACTACATCACTAATGGATGTTTTAATAGGATTGGCCCGTAGGCACTACATCACTAATGGATGTTTTTAATAACATTGATCACCTTTATTGGTGATCTAACCCACGATTTATAAATCATTTAGTTGGGTTTTGAAATCCTTAAAGGATTATTGTATAAGAATGACGTGCGCGATTTTTAACGAATCACATCTGCCATGATTGTTAACATGCGTACAGAGGTTAACAGGGAATCAGAATCTTTTCAATTAGGTCATACCATCTTGACTGGATCTTAAAAGACACCAAGCTAGGTTTCACCTTTCAAGATTCTTTATTTAGGCAGATCAATAAAAGGAAATGGTTTTGATTTATTTTATACATATTAAAACAAAACTCATGACATACATTCCAAAATCTCAAATACAATTACATATTGCCCTAAACGGGTCTTTCAAATAGTACATACCTCCATAGAGGTTTTAAAATAAGTGACAAGTCCACGCAGGGACTAATACAAGATAGGTGTCCATGCAAGGACTAAAGATAAGTCCACGTAGGGACTGAAATACGATAAATTGTCCACACAGGGACTTATTTCAAAGTAGAAATTACATTAGTACAACTATTAAGGGCTAATGGTCACGTTTCTTCTTTTTGCCCTTTAGTAGGTTCGCCAAGCCTTTGAGAAATCCTCGGTGGCTTTTCTTCTCTTCCTCGAACTCTCTCTCCACACGATCTAGTCGATGGAGTATTTCTTCCTGTTCAGGAGGAGAGAAACGTGGTTGTGGCGCTTGATGCGGAACTGGAGGTCTGGGAGGTATCGGATACCCATGAGCTGAGTAGTCCGGTGGTCCCATGTTTCCATGTGCTCCGTCAGGGTAGCGCGCATTATATCTTGCCGACACCACATATGGGTCGCGCTCATAGCCGTAGTTGTATTGCGCTTGTGACGGTTCGAACGGGTTATAAGCCGTTGGACCCGTGTAAGCAGGTATGGGTTGGTCATACCCAAATGGTGGCGAATTTTGTGCAGTTGGTGCGGAGTTCGCCTCCTGTATAGGACTTGAAGGTCCTTCTTCTTGTAGTGGCGGATAATGGCTACTACTAGAGTGTCGAGGAGTGCTGAAGTGGATACTCCCTCCTCCTCGTGTAGACATACGAGCATTTGTCCTCCTACGCCTTGGCGGATCAGGTATTACTGGTTGCGCCGGTGGCGGAGGTGGTGGCGTAACTGCCACAAAGCGTGAATCCTCAGAGGGATCCTATGGATGTCGCGGTTGTTGTGATGTCTGTTGAGGTGGTGTGTAGTACCACTCATGTCGGTCGAACAACGCTTGGAAACTGTCTGGCCCCTGATAGGGTGTGCCATGGAAGGATGACCCATCAGAGACTTCTATCGGATGCGTGGGCGTACCACGCGCAGGTTCAGTTGGATCCTCATCTTCCTCCATGGGATCTTCAGAAAAGTGGTCTTGTGGCCCTAGTGGAACAAAACCTGAAGGTTCCTGTATGTAGTCAGCCGGATTAAACTGACCTATGTAGTAGGGAGTAGGGTCGTCGTAATTTCGGTGCGATACCGAACGTTGTAGAGGTATGAAGGAAGGTTGTGGGTTGTTGGGATCATTCTCTGAATTTGGCCCAAAGGAGTGCCGGTAGGATGGCGTCGAGCTGTGCGAAGTGGAATGCCTCGCGGGTTCGTAAAGATCTCTTCGTCGTTGTGGCTCTTCGCTCCGTGTCATCGAAGGATGTCTTGTACCTGATGGTCCAGCTTCGTTATCGTGATGTGTCACGGTTTCTCCTCTGCCTCTTCTTCCCCTTCCTCTTCCTCGGAATATAACAGGTGGCATTTTCCTGCTTTATAAAACTTTAAATTCCAATAATAAAATAAAAACACAAAATTGGAATAACAATTCGAATTTGTCCTAAGTTATTGTCTAGACTCAAGTATGTGCAATTGTGTCATTGAGATTAAACACAATAGGGTAGTGGTTAATTCACTCAACGTTGGCTCTGATACCAACCTGTCACACCCCGATTTCCACGTATCTCACCGGTGGGCCCGGTGGGGGATTACCGTGACGATGTTGGCAACAATATAGTCAAACCACACAATTATATAATGCACAGCGGAAGCTTAAAGATAAATAAATATATTTCAACCTCTGATTGTAATATCAAATGTATTACAGAAGTCGAATGTATCCACAGCGGATCAAAATAATAAAATGTTGTTCATTCAGATACGGCATCGAGTTTGCGAGACTATTCATGATGCTTAGGCAGCTAATACCAGCCAATTTCGTACAGCACCTGCACTTAATCTTTTTGGGGAAAATACGTCAGTTTACACTGGTAAATACATTCAACTGACACATTTGAAAATGTTTATTAAAATTGATTTGAATGCACAAGGCACAAACTCTTTTATAACTTGGGAAAATTATAATAAAATCTTGTGAACGTTTTACATGTTCTTTTATGCGTTCAGTAGCCCGGGTCGTGCCGGGTTAAAGATTTATAGACACACCACGTTTGCGTAAAACCGTAGTATAAAAACCAACGGCTACGTCTTTTAATTTAATGTCGACACTTTATACCGGGTGTACGCCTACACCGGGATGTCGATGGTCGTGGCCATTTCGTAAAATGATGCCAAGGATATCCGGGACAACGGTCATTAAACCCCCCAAAGGCTTATAAGCAACAAAACTGTTTAAATGAGCCGATCATATTATTTAATTAACCACCTAAGCGATGGAAGAATGTAATGCTCAATCAAGCGGTATTAATATACCGTAACCCAAGCCCATATAGGGGAAATAAGTTAAAGTATTTACCTTTGCAAGTATATTTCCTTAATTTGGATTAAATCACCGATAGCTTTTACTGGGGCTCCTAATCTGGAACGAAGGTTTTAATTAACCTCTTAGAATCCTAACGAGTCGTTATAATGGCCGTAGCCTAGACCGGTTGGTTCCGATATATATAGATATGGTTTAATCGCGCGAAAAGGCGAAAACCGAGAATGGAGTGTGATTCTGACCCAACAAGTTCAGAGACTTGTTTTATATGGGTTTATGGTTCACACTCTGGAATTTGGGGTTCAAATAATATAATTTGACCCGTATCGGCTAATTTATGAAAACTAGTTTCATAAGCCGAACCGTGCGCGCAATAGGCGAAACGGTTAACCATGAGAGTCGTACGCTTATTTCCTAGGTCAATATGCCTTAAATGGGTTGTGGTATCAGTAGAATACCTTCCGTGACGCCCGTAACGAGTTTAAGTTAATATTATGCCCCGTAGGGGCTTTTCGATCATTTTAAAGACTTTTAAAAGGGCTTTTCGAGTTCTACAGGAAATCTGAGTTTCCCGAACAGCTTATAAAGCTTAAAATACTTTATTTATTATTTAAAACCAGTAGCAACTGGAATCGGGTCAAAAGACCTTGTAGAACTCATGTTTTGGCCAAAAAGGGCATATTCGGTATTTACCGAACCGTAGCCATAACCGCAGGTTATGAGCGAGGTAAAAATTATTAAAAATCTTTAAAATTCCCAAAATATTATTTTAATACAGTGGGTAAAAGTTTTGGTGACGAAATCTTGGTTTAGATAGGTGTTATGCTAATTGCGCCGTTTATTACAAAAGTTTATTTAAATTTGCGCTAATTAGCATAACTCTCATTCTAGACCTCGGATTGACGTGAAACTTTAAGGACATGCTTATAATTTAATAAGCAAGGTTTTGGTCCGTTCACGTGTCCGAAATACTCGTTTTATTTTATAAAGGCCGTTACGGTCAACTTTTAGGCGAATGACGGAAATGCGCAAAAGACTCGGATAACTCATGAACCGATCACAGAGGTTTATACCGACATGTAACCTGGTCCTAAGAGAGTCCTAAGGTATATCTATACCTCACTAAAACGGGTCAGAACTGAAGTCAAAGCAAAAGTCAAACTTTTGCGACATTCGGCTCCGAACCGGGTCAATATAGCAAATGATCGATTCAAACGAGCGCAAACAAGTTTATATACTTAATATCGTGTTTTATAAGTGTCAAAACAGGTTTCATAACATATACATTACAGATTATGCATAAATCGCTAAAATAGCTTTCTGTTGACTTTTTAACCGCACGGTTGACTCGATATTTGACATAGTTAGAGTGGTGATCAGGGGGAACCCTTTTAGAGGTTTATTACCCACATAATTACCTACTCAAAACTACTTTTGATCCGTCATAAGACTGAACCATTTGCAAGTTATTGTAATGACAACCGTTAGTTACGACGGTTGTGTTTATAGGCTACAACTATGGAAATGTATGACCAAAATGGTTATGAACGACTTACAGAAGTTGTATCTTGCTTATAGAACAGAGATGGATGCTTGGGAGCTCTTAGAATGATCAGAGATGTGTGTTTTGTGTTGTGTGAATGTTATGAGCATAATGTGTTATTTATAGCCAAAGAAAGCACACAAGATCATCACAACTCAGTCTACATTTGATCATGGATCATGGGCAGGTGTCCCTAAGTGATATGGGTCAAGTGTAGGGTGCCCATGCCTCATTGATTGAGGTTTTGATCGTTCAAAGGCTCCAAAAGGCATGTAGTTACTAACATTCTGCATCTGGGCACTTTACGCGACCCGCATGGGAGTTCCCATGCACTTTAACGCGGGTCGCCTGAGATTAAGAAATCAGACGCGTAATTGAGGTGGCTCGCGGCCCGCCTCAACTTAATCTTAACCTTCACGCGGGTCGCGAGAGGTCTGTTTTTCAGATTTTTAAAATCTTTTGTAATGATTATCAGAATCCTGTAATTAATAACGAAATCTTTCGTAATGATTTACCTGACCTTTCGGGTTTGAAGGGGTAACTTTGCGGTTTGGCCCTCGGTTATTTACCGATAGGGGCCTCGTGTTATATACCCGCATTATAAAGTCCCTTGTTAGTTTATTATTTATTTGGAAAGCCTTAACTTTCACTGTTGACGCTTTTAACCCTTCTTATACGAATGCGAGTATAACTCTTTCGTTTTAAAACGGAACTTCGCGGAATTTATACAGTATATTCTAGTGAGCGTATAATACTGTTACGAAGCCTTGGGAACGTTAAAGGGTCACTCAGAGGTAATATTAAACATGTTGACACAGTTAACCCCTGTAGCTCGTAATCTCTCACTTTCTTCCGCGTTTCGCTTCCGTACGATCTATGATTTATTCGTTTGAAGGTTCAAGCATTATTTAGGGTTACTATACAGTATATCTACCCTTGTTGACATTTATAACCCTCGAATTTATATACTTTCAAGGTTTGTCAAAATTAGTCCTTTATTTATTATAGATGCCACGTGTAAACAAATGACACGTGTTAACACATCATTGGACACAAAAATTCGAGGTGTTACATATTGTATGTTGATCTTCATTCAAAATTGATTTCAACTGTTGTTATGAAGTTTGTGATGTTTTTACATTTTACACTAAAGTATGCTCCTCAGTTCAGCTAAACCTATGTTCATCTAAACACTAGTGTTCTGCTGACATAGAAAGAGGGAAATACAGCTTTAGTCAAAATTTCTTATGTGCTCAAAGGCAAGTTGAGAATCCTCAAAAAGGACCAAAACAACTTTGTCAAAACACATTAAGAAAATAAGATGTCAAAACAGTCCAAATCATACGTAATGTGAGATCTGGTAATAAAACATACACAAATGTAAAAGTTCATCTCTGGTCAGGATGTAATTTCCGTATTTTTGTGTGACATTACTATCCTAAATCTGATCAAAAGGATTTGGCACACATATCAAGGTCATATTAAGCTCAAGTTTGGTTATCACAGATAATAAATTGATTGCAAATTGATTTTGAACTACAGAGATATTCATGTTCTAGTTCGAGTAATTAGACACAAAATGAGTAGCTCTTGTAGAAATGTCTTCATCATCTGGGATGCTAAACCACTGTCTGGAATAATGGACATTTGGCAAAACCTTGAACAAAATTCCTGCTGGCAATTTAATCTTGATAATATGCATCTAAAATGTATTTTGTTAAGAATAGCATCTCTGGTGCTCAACAGATGTTAGATAGGATATTGCGCTTTCACAAGACAAAATCAGTTTCTACATCTGAACAAGCGGATGCTAACATTATTTGTCAAAAGTTAAAACACTGCTGCACTATCAGTTGTTGCAACAAAAGTCTTCATTTTATCTTCTACCACTGTTGTACCTAAAATGTTGTTGTGCCTCAACATCTGTTCTCTAAAAGTCTGTCCACTGGTGACAGTCAACCTCTGTTCTTACCAAAACACTGATGTTCAAAATCATTGTCTTATCTACTGATATGTTATCCACTGATAGTGAAAATCATCCACTGCTTCCTTACCACTGCCTTCATCAGTCACTTTCATCAAAGTACTGTCCTTCACTTTCACCAGGGGTTGTCACGTGGGCAGTACATAGTGATCAGACCTTTTGTAACGGCTGCCACGTCAGCATTCACTTTCTTCCCTATAAAATCCCCCACTCACCACCAAAACAGGGTTTTACTGTCGAATTGGATTCCTAAAAATTCTCTTCTCAAAGCAGTTTTTCATCTCATTTCTCACAAATTTCTTCGATCATTCGTTTCAAAAACGACAAAATCGAAGTCTTCTGCAAAACCCTCATCCAAATCTTCATCGAAAACAGCCTCTCAAAAGGCAATCTCCACTGAAATTCCATATAAATCCTCTCACAATCTCCTGGGTCTTCTAACAAAACCAGGAACCACCGATGTTTTCGATTCCATTATTAACATCATGGCAAATTCAAAGTACAAAACTTTGTTCACCGCCAATGCACCAATCTATTTGGCGACCCAAAGGGAGTTTTGGAAGAATGCAACCCTTGAAAAACAAGGTGACACTGCAACCACCATTCACTCTTCTATAAAGGGTAAAACTGTCCAAATCACGCCACAATCCATTTCAGAGGTCTTTCAACTCAATGATCAGGCAGGTAAAACTTCCTTCACTAAAAACGAGTTGCAAACTGACTTCATTGAAAGAGGGTATGAAGCCACAATGATGAAGAAACTTACCTTACAAAAAGGTTATTTTCCTTCTGCAACCAGATTCCTATTTCATACCCTCCTACTATGTGTTTCAAACAAAACCACTTCTTTCAATGAAATCCCTTTAAAGATTCAAAATCTGGGATATGCAATTCTTCAAGAAGAAAATTTTAACTATTCTCGGGAAATCTTTAAAGATTTGGTTAATAATGTTGAAACAAAATCATTCTTACTGTTTCCAAGGTTTTTAAGTTAATATTTTGCAAAGAAATTCAGTAAGGATGATTTAGCTATAATAAACCAAGGTGAGACTACTGAAATAAACAGCCTAACATCTGAAACTTTTTCAAGGATGTTAGCACCTTGCAAAACACAAGCAGAGGTGCCTGAGCAGAATTTAGCAGCTACCACTGCTCCTCAGGTATCTGCTGCTGAGCCCACTGCTCTAGGTGATCAAAGCAGCAGACCAACTGTTTTGAAACCCACACCTACAAATCCCAAAAAGCCAAACAAAAAGAAAAATCAAAAACCCCCCAAACCAATCAAAACGGCAACTCTGGAGGATGAGATACCAGAGCTACTGCCTGTGACAACACAAATGTCACACGAAACCACTGCTGCTACTTCCTCACAGCAGTTGGTACAAATATCTCAACCCATAACCACAACTCCTCCTGCTTCTTCACAAAAAGAACAGGTTGTACACAAAGGGCCACCACATTATGATGCTCTGGATACACTCGTTTCCATCATCCACAGCCCAATGCCCGGGGCAAATCCTCTTTCTACACCCACCATCACATCCACAATTCCACCAAAAACACAACTTTTGTTGGATGCAATCGATTTGAACCAGGCATTACTCAGTCCTTCTCAATCACCTGTTAATGAGAATATACCTCAACAACTGACTAAGCCTGATGCATCATTCTTTGCTAACCCACCAACACAACCTGAGGAGGTTACACCCCTTGAGTTACAAGTAACTCTCGGTGGTAATCCAAGTGAAGCAGCCACTACAACTGTTGAACCCACTGGTTTACAGTTGGACAGTGGTTACATCAATAAGACTTCCTTGGAGGCAATTCCTTTCATAGCACCTCTGCCAACCACCAGTGGATTTATTTATCCTACTGGCAACATCAAAAGGTTGTCAAGTGTTGAAGGGAGAAGACCCCAGTACCAAGAAAAAGGGGCATCAGTGGTTAAAGTTTGGAGTAAACTTCCTACCTCTACCACTGATAAAACCACTGCTAGTGGGAAATCAGATGATCCCATTCATTTGGATGATGGTTTAAAGTACCAGAAATTGACGGCTCGTGTTGAAAAGCTTGATAACTCTGTTGCAGAACTCAAAGATATGCTACAACAGTTGTTACAAGTACAAAAGGTACAATCCACTGCTGTTCCACCTCAAGCATCTGCTCTACAACAGGCACATGCTACAAATGAGCTCTGGAATCTATTTCAACCTTTTCTCCATCATCAAGCACAACTAGCAGATCAGCAACATGAAAAACATGTTCAACAGCTGTGAAATGCAATGGAGTTGTTGGAACCCGAAGGTTTATTCATGTAGGTTAGCATAGTTTAGGGGTTGATTATGTACTTGTTTAGTTCTTATGTTTTGGGTTAATTATGTTTGGTTTGGGCTAGTATGGTGGGTGTCGCATGGGCTTAGATTTCGGCCCAGTTGGTTTTGTATTTAAACAACATTTACCTCATTGTTTGAGGTTGTTGATTTGGTTTAGAGTTGGGGGCGACATCTAGTAGAGGAACCGAGTTCCTTACGATTTCTTGTATCAGTCTTTGCCAAGCCATTGAATGCAAGTTATCGGTTTGTGATTTGTTTATTACTTTCATCTTGTTTATTAGATTATATTCTTGAATCAACTTGTGATTGATTTCCGCGCTTTCACAAGTTAAGGTTTGATATCATTGATAGATCCTCACGGGTTTTACAATTGGTATCAGAGCCATTGAAGCCATTCAAGGGCTCGGTTTTGATATCATTCGGATTCAAGAATCATTTATGCTACTGATCTGTTTTGTTGAGTGTTTTGCAGCGATATATTTAATCTGTTCTTGACAGATTCATCGAAGTAATACTGATTTTGGTTTGTTGATTTCTGGAAAAGGTGTTTGCTGAATTTTCGGGAAGTTGGTGGTCAACAGATTCAAAGATTACAATATCTTTGAATTTTGGAAGTGCTGAAAAATCGGGATTGCGAGTGAACAGATCTTATCGTTTATTCTTTTGCAGGTTTCGACTCGCAACCATCTAGTTGCGGCTCATCACATTCCAGTTACGACTCGCTACCATCACTGGTTTCGGTTCATCCTGTTTCAATTGAGACTCGCAACCATCACTGGTTTCGGTTCATTCTGTTTAGTTACGACTCGCAACCTCTGCAGTTACGACTCGCAACCACAGTAGATTTGACTCGCAACGTCTGCAGTTACGACTCGCAACCACAGTAGATTTGACTCGCAACCTCAGCTGTTACTACTCGCAACCTCAGCTGTTACTACTCGCAACGACACTGATTTACGGACTTTTGGACTGTTGACTTTTGGACTTAAAACAAAATTAATTAATTAATTAACTGATTAATTAATCATGTCATCTAACAACAGTGAACTGTCCGCCCTTAATCAACAACAAGAATTGGACTCAAAGCTTGGAACTACAACACGCATTCCTAGGTTAACTGATGCTAATGACTTTCCCGAGTGGAAGTGGCGCTTTGAACAGCATCTGAAGGTTAAGAATTACAAGCTATGGCGAAGCATTTTGAGAGGACCTAGGGAGATTATGATGGAAAGCCCCACAGAACCAGATGTCAAAATAAAGAAGCCTCGAGATAAGTACACTGAAGATGATTTGCTCATTGTTGAAGAAGATGATCGAGCTCTTTCCTACTTAACCATGGGTTTGGGTCCTGATATTGCTATTGGTTTTCGCACCTGCAAATCTGCCAAAGAATTGTGGGATTCTCTGATCGAGGTATATGAAGGAAACGAAGACATGAAAGAGAGCCGAAGAAATTTGCTGCAACAAAACTTCAACAATTTCAACCATATTCATGGTGAAACGATAGACAATCAGATTCAGAGATTCGTGAAGCTAGTCACTCAAATGCAGATGGAAGAAATTCATACAACAAATGCATCCTCAAATCGACAACTTCTCAATGCACTACCAAAGAGTTGGGATCATCATGTTGCTATGATCAAGAAGACAAAAGACCTAGCTAGATGCACTCTGTCAGAGATGATCTCTCACATTAAGGCATGCGAACTGGATGATAAGCAAAGAGAAACAAATTACAAGAACAGTATGCTAGCTGCTGGTTTCTCCATTGCTCCTGCCTCCTCCAACAACAGCAACACAGCCTTATTGTCTCAAGGAGGCTTTCAGATGTTTCGCAATACTTCATCCGCCTCTCCAACTTCAGCAAAGGTGCACTCATCTGGATCCTCAAATCAAGTCGTTTCTCCAGCTTCTCCTGCTTCAATTCAAAATGCTGGAAATGTCTCTACTGGTGCTCCTACTTCTGCCTCCGCTGCAAACAACGAAATGATGGCCTTCTTCGCAAATCAATCGAAGGAAAAACTGGATATAGCAGCTTCAGTGATCAACTGTTTGAATGCTTTCATTGCAGGAAAGCTTGATCCACCAAAGTGGAGTCCTGATGATCTGACACAGATTCATCCAGATGATGTTGAAGAAATTGACATCACCTGGCAGATGGCAATGGCAGCTTTCAGAGCCCAAAAGTTTGTGAAAAGAACAGGTAAAAACAGGTGGGAAATGCATGGAATGGAGCTGCTAAAGTACCCTTCAATCTTCGTTGTTTCAACTGTCATGAGGAAGGACACTATGCTCGAAACTGCCCGAAGCCACTTGTAAACAGAGATCAAACTCCTGCAACTCCTGCTCAACCTGCAACTCCTAATCGAGAAAGAGCTCTTGTGACCACTACAAGTATAGCAGATACTGCCGCTTCTGGAAGTCCACAGCCGCAAGGATTAGCTCAAGCACTGGTGGTGCAGCCCAACGTCAACTTTGATTGGTCTTCAGAAATTGAGCGTCTGAACATATCAGCTCCAGAGAATCAAACTGCTACATCCAACATTGCTTTCATGACTTCAAGTGAACATAGCCCTAAGCCAGAGGAAGAGACTGCAACTGATGATTTTGCATTCATGACTCAAATGCTGTCAGCACCTGTCAAAGGTCTCACGAAAGAAGAGGTAATTTCTGTTTTCTGCACTCCTGAATGTAGGGAACGAGTTGAGGCTTATAGAATTCACAACGCTGAGCTAATCGAAGATTATAATGAAATTAAACGGAAAAATTTCACTTTGACGAAAAACGAAAAACTTTTCAAAGAGAAAATCGAAGCTCAGCGTAAGGACATCGTTCAACTCAAGGACGATGTTAGTGTAGCTACGGCCCAACTCATGATAGTCAAAGAAAAACTGTGTGAGGTGACTAAAGAACTGGAGAATGTTAGGGATAAATACCAAATTAATCAGTTAAACATTAAAAAATTCGATTCATCCAGTAAATTAGTCAAAAATTTGTGTGATCAACAATTAGCATATTCTAAAAAGAAAGGGTCAGGATTGGGTTATCATCAGACTCCTCCTCCGTACAATGATAATTACACTTATTTACCAATGACTGAGGAGGAGATACTGAACGAAAGTAAAATGACCTATGGTTCACATAACAACAAATCGTCTGTTCATAACAAACATGTTGAGCCACAAAAGTCTTCACCATTGAATTTTGTTCCTAAAGGCACAATTGATCCTAACGTTTTATTGTCATGTGCAGATGATAGCTCTGAAGTAAAGTGTGGTGATGTTCATGGGAGTGAACCAGTCGTTATTTCAAATGTTTCTGAACCATATTTTGAACATTATTCTGAACCAACTGAGTCTGACATTGCTTTTACTAGTTCTTTGTTTGCGTCGTTTTCTGCTTATGTTTCGTCTTGTGAGCCTGTTGTTTTGGGCAAAACTGATAATGTTTGTGTGGATGATTTGAACAATAAGTGTGGTGATGATTGTTTTTCAGCTAATGCTTGTGATACTAACATCTCAAATGTTTCAGCTTGTGAAAATGTTACAGGTGAGGTCCCTCAGGATGCATTCAGTGAAACCACTGAAACGACTTCTCAAGAAAATCAAGTGTATCCTGATTCTTCTTCTGAATCTGTCTCAGTGGGTGTCCCTAATGTTGAATCTAGTGGGACCCCATTGGAAACTGTGTTAAACAATGAACCTGAATCTGTGTCACAAGATAAATGCTCTGAGGAAATGCATATTGATAAAACTTCTTCGGGCTCAGAAAAGGAACCTGAATCAGTTTCACATGACAAATGCATTGAGGAAGAGCACATTGTTGAGACTTCTCCTTGTTCGGGAAGTGAACCTGAATCAGTTTCAGATGATAAATGCCCTGATAAAACGCATTTGGATGAAACTCATACATGTTCAAATTCGGAATCAAGTTTAAGTAACAATGAAAAGGGTGCTGATCTAAAAGAGAAATCATTAGAAGAAAATTTGTCTAAAGAAAAACCACAAGTCAAACATGCTCAGAAAACTAAAACATCGAATCACACGAAATCAAGCAAACAGAGTCAAAATGTTAAAAATATTCAAAATGTGAAACGTCAAACATGTTTTAACTGTGGAATTGCTGGTCACATTGCCAGAAATTGTGGTAAACTCCCAAGAACACCGAACAAGAAAACATCAGGGCGAAATCAGAAGGTCACGTCTAATCGATATCACTGTTCGGAGTCCATGAAGTCTGCAAAGACTAAGACAATGAAGAACAACTATCACAGGACTAGACCTTCTGATCAGGATTGGAATGCAGCCAAACGCTATAATCAATATCAGAATAGACAAGCAAATTTTCAGCGTAATCGAAGTAATTCTTTTGGTAACGTTTTTGAAAATTTCAATTCTAACTGGTCAAGACAGTTTTGGAAACCTAAAGCTAATGGCATGCAATCCAATTCAATGAAATCATATCATCAAAATGTCGCCAACAGAAATGTTTCAAAATTTCTGAATAAAGATAATTTAGTTTGGCAGAAGGTGACGTATATCGATGCTCAAGGAAAACCCAGATCCACTATGGGCTGGGTTCCTAAATCTAACTAATCCCGCTTATCGTGCAGGAACAGCTGTGGAGGACTACCGTGCGCCTCTGGTACATGGATAGTGGCTGTTCCAGGCACATGACAGGAGACTTATCCCAACTGGTAAATGTCAAAGAGTTTAATGGTGGATATGTCTCATTTGCGGGAGGAGAGTCAGGCAGAATCACGTTAAAAGGAACTGTTCGAAACGGTGTCTTAAGCTTTGAGAATGTTAATTATGTTCCAGAACTGAAACACAATCTGTTAAGTATTTCGCAGATCTGTGATCGAGGAAATTCAGTTCATTTCACGAAGAAGGGATGTCATGTTCTTAAGCCTGGGATTGTTATTCCAGAAGACTGGTTCTTGATGACAGCTGAAAGGAAAGGAAATGCTTACGTCATTGATATGAACAAGAAACCGTGTGAAGAGATCACTTGTCTATTCTCAAAAATTTCGGAGCATGATGGTCTGCTGTGGCATCGTCGACTTGGGCATGTGAATATGAAAAATCTGAACCGTCTAGCTAAAGGTCAACTGGTACGTGATCTTCCAATCAAGGACTTCATGTTGGTGGAGAAATGTGTTGCTTGTGCGAAAGGGAAAGCTCATCGAAAACCTCATAAGACTAAACCAGTGCCCTCGACAAAAGCTGTACTCGAACTACTTCACATGGATCTTTTTGGTCCAGTGAATGTGCTGAGTATTGGGAAGAAAGCTTATTGTCTGGTGATCGTCGATGATTACTCTCGCTACACTTGGGTGTATTTTCTCAGCCACAAAAATGAAACTGCTGTCTTGGTAAAACAATTCATTACTTTGGCTGAAAATCAAGCGAGTACTAAGGTGAAGGTTATTCGATCAGACAATGGGACAGAATTCAAGAATGTTACTTTGGATACTTTCTGCATTAATAAGGGAATCGATCGTCAGTACAGTGCGCCTCGAACTCCACAACAAAATGGAGTGGCTGAAAGAAGGAATCGTACTCTCATTGAAGCTGCGCGTACTATGCTGGCTGATTCAAAGCTTCCTAGCTTCTTTTGGGCCGAGGCTGTTAGCACGGCTTGTTATATCCAGAATCATGCTTTAGTAAACAAACGTCACATGAAAACCCCTTATGAGATTCTGGAAGGACATAAACCTTCGGTTTCACACTTTCGTATCTTTGGTTGTCCATGTGTATTATTACTAATGGACTCCAACGGAAAGTTTGAAGTCAAAGGTGACGAATGTTACTTTGTTGGATATGCTAAAGGCTCTGCTTATAGGGTATACAATAAAGTAACTAAAAAGGTCGTCGAGTCGTGCAACATTGAATGGCTTGAAGAGAATGCTACGGACGCTAGAGTTGGTCCAGATTGGTTATACGATTATTCTGCTCTGTTTAAATCATTTAACATTTTGTCAAGTGATGTTTCAGTTGCAGGTGTGTCTATTCCCAAACAACCATTGTCGTTTGAAGATACGGAAGACGAAGATCAGATGCAAGACAACGTGAGGCATCATACCATTGATCCACCGGGAATGGTGTTTACGCAACATCCTACACCAACTCCGATGGTCAATCGATCCCCTGAGGGTGCATCAACTAGTGACTCTGCTTTGTTTCCTGAACCAATTCCTGAGGATTGTATTGTCACTTCTCCTGTAGTTCACACTACTACAGCACCTAATGAGGGGGAGTCTAGCAACACCACCACTGAAGAGGAGATTGCACCTGATTTGGCCATACCTACGAGCGTTCAACGCAATCACCCAATCGAGAATGTGATTGGTCCTGTAAATGCAGGAATTTTGACCAGGAGTCAATCAGGAACCATTAATACTTGCTTATATTCTTGTTATCTTTCTCAAATCGAACCTAAAACTATTGATATAGCTTTGCAGGAACCTGGCTGGGTAGATGCTATGCACGAAGAGCTGAACCAGTTTGAAAAACTTGGAGTATGGAAGCTCGTCAAGTTGCCAGCAGGAAAACGTAAGCTTGGAACTAGATGGGTATTTCGAAACAAGCAGGATTCTGCAGGAGTCATCGTTCGAAACAAAGCAAGGCTGGTGGTTCAGGGATTTAGACAAATTGAAGGACTGGATTATGATGAAGTATATGCTCCGGTTGCACGACTTGAAGCCATCCGGATCTTTTTGGCTTACGCGTCATACATGGGATTCACTGTTTATCAGATGGATGTCAAGACCGCGTTTCTCTATGGAGATGTGAAGGAGGAATTTTTTGTCGAGCAGCCACCAGGGTTTGTGCATCCAGACCATCCTGAGTACGCCTACAAACTAGACAAGGCGCTATACGGGTTACACCAGGCTCCTCGAGCTTGGTATGCCACACTAACAGAGCATCTGTTGGCTCATGGGTATACGCGTGGCACCATAGACCAGACTCTGTTTATCAAGAGGGTAGGCCGTGATCAAATCTTGGTTCAAATCTACGTTGATGATATCATTTTCGGATCTACAAGCGAGGATCTTTGCAAGGAGTTCGAGAGCGTTATGAAGAAAAAGTTTGAAATGAGTGCTCTGGGGGAGATGACACTGTTTTTGGGTCTACAAGTCAAGCAGAGTTCGCAAGGAATTCTTATTCATCAAGGGAAGTATGTGGATGATGTGCTGGCAAAATTCAAATTCGCGGACGCAAAGCCTGCTGAAACACCTATGGCAGAGAGACCACTATTGACTGAAGATGAGGAAGGAGAGTCTGTCAATCAACGTCAATATAGGTCCATGATCGGGTCGTTGATGTATCTCACAGCTAGCCGTCCGGACATCATGTTTGCTGTTTGCAATTGTGCACGTTATCAGGCTAATCCTAAAACTTCTCACCTTACTACTGTTAAAAGGATCTTTCGGTATCTTAAAGGCCGACCTCGGTTTGGCCTGTGGTATCCGAAGGATTCCAATTTTGACTTGTTTGCTTTCTCTGACAGCAATTTTGGAGGTACTGATAGTGACAGGAAATCTACATCTGCGGGATGCCAATTTTTGGGTGATCGGCTCATTTCTTGGCAATGCAAGAAACAACAAACAGTGGCGATATCTACAGCTGAAGCCGAGTATGTTGCTGCTTCTGCTTCTTGCTCTCAAGTGGTGTGGATGCAACATCAATTGCAGGATTATGGTTTGACTTATCTTAACACTACTATTTACTGTGATAATGATGCTGCAATACAAATTGTTCGAAATCCTGTTTTCCACTCCAAAACCAAGCACATTGATATTAAAGTTCATTTTATTCGAGACTGTTTTGACAGAGGTCTTATTACTCTTGAACAAATCGACACAGATGCAAATGCTGCCGATTTGTTCACTAAACCTGTCAGCAGCTCGAAATTCAGAGTGCTTGTGGATTTTCTAAAAATGATCCGTTTTACTGATTGAGCATGTTTTTGTTTTTCGTAGGTAAATTTGTTCATAAAGTTTTCTATTCTTAGGTAGTTTTTATTTATGCACAAATTTAGGGGGAGAAAAAAATCGAAAAAATACAAAAACATTAAAAAATTGAAAAAATAAAAAAAGAGGTACAAAAGGAAGTGTGGCTGGACTGGGAAATGAAATGAATTTTCACATTATGGTCGAGGGCTGACTCATGTAAGACCAGTATCGAAATAGTTTGACTCTAGCATGATGTGTTGGTAGGCTCTATCCTTAAGATTGGAAACATTAACTGTTTCTGTTCAGAACTAAATTAGTACATGACCTCAGAAAAGAAAATCACTTGGAATTAGCTCATGTCTATTTGAATGTCTGTATGTTGTCCCGATACACACAATTTTGATCTGAATCTGAAATCTTATCTGAAAAAGTCGTGTACCTCCTCTGCTGCATCCAGATATATGCTGACCTGGAGGTGCTAGGCAACGACAGCTTCTGCTGCATCCAGATACATGCTGACCTAGCTGTCTGTTGTCACGCTGTAGATCTAAACACCCGAAAGAGGCCCTCTAGTGCCCAAAAGAAACCCAAATAAACCTATATCAAATTGAGAAAAACTCATTTGATCTGTATATTATATCACCTCTGCAAAAGATCTATTCTGTTCTCTTCTCAACCTACTCCCAGTTAAGATTTCAGAAATCTGGATTGGACTTGTGAAATATGTGGTAGGGAAGATACTTGCATGATAGAGTGTGCTGTTGATATTTCCGGGATTTGATCAGTATTTGTTTGGGTGTTCATGGTTAAAATATCAAAACATGATAAAATGAAGTACAAGCAGTTATATGGAAAAGGTCTAGGGAGATGAGTTTAAGAGGACAAATATACTGGCAGTTGTCTAGATCATCCTATAATAGATCAGAGTTGATAAGTGAAGTCAAGCCCGAAACCTTGTGATTTGATCCATGAGTATCTATGCAAATTTCCTGATTTATTTTTGTAAATAATTTTTATTTTTTAATTTTGTTTTTAGGTTTTATTTTGCAAACATTGCTCAAAAGGTTTAATGGATAGTTTTTTTATTAAATCAGATTTTGAAATGGTTTTTAAAATATTTATTGATAAATCTGTTTTGAGCCCAAGTCCATAAGGCCCAAGCCCATAAGACATGGGCCCATGAAAACAGTTTGAGTATAAAAGGAAGAATACGAGTCATAACCTTGTTCACTCGCAATCACTTCTCTCCTTTTCTCTCAAGACTCCGGCAATCATCAACTGTTCCGACTGGTTTCCGATTGCGACTCGCAATCTGCTTTGTTAATCATCAAGGTATAATGACGTCATCATTCAAGTTTTGCAGGAAAATATGAATTTTTGTTGAAGATTCCGATGAATTTTTGAAGATTCCGATGAGGATTTGAAGTTTCCGATGATGTTTCCGATGAAGTTTTGACTCGCAATCAAAAACACTTAGGACTCGAAACCAGTGGTTACGAGTCGCAACATCAAGATTGCGACTCATGGTTGCGACTCAATTTTGTTTGTTGCGACTCATGATTGCGACTCGTAATCTGCTGGTTGCGATTCATGGTTTCGACTCGAGACCTTTTGGTTGCGACTCATGGTCTCGAGTGAACAGTAACAGTGTTTGTTTTGATTTTTATTTTTATCACTGTTATATCAGTAGTTGGAAACTTATGTGATTTGTGTTGTGTGCAGAAAATGGATTTAAAGTTTATATCTTCTCATAATCAAGTTGGATACTTAGCACCTCCACCAGTGAAGCACAAGCAGCTGTATACGTCGTTGATAAAAGGCCTAAATACATGCAGGATTGTTCATGCTCTACGTGAGAATCCAGTTGTTTATGAAAGCCTTATTCAAGACTTTTGGAAGACTGCTAAAGTTGAAATCGTTGAAGGAAAAGGAGCTATAGTTGCTGAGATTGAAAAGACGAAAGTTGTAGTGACTGAGCAGACTATTAGAGATGTGTTGAAGTTTAATGATCAGGAAACAGATCCTATAGAACTTTCTGCTGGAACCGTGGAAGCAATCTTGCCTCGTTTAAGTTATGAAGGAAAGTTTCCTCCCCTGGTTAAGAAGTTTGTGCATCCTTACTGGCGTCTATTACTGCACATGTTTCTTTTGTGCATGACAGAAAATAGAGGGGGAATTGATCAGTTGAATACCACACAGACTGCTGCATTGATATGTGTGATTACAAACGAGGCATTTAATTATTCTAGATATATCTTGGAAGCAATGAAGAGAAATGCAATTGGGCTTCGGAAGGATAAATTTCTTATGTATCCAAGATTTGTGCAGATGATTTTGAATGAGCGTTATCCTGAATTGAAGAGATCTGGTAATACGTTGGAGTTAAAGCCTATGGGTCCTTCATGTTTTGGTGCTCTCACTACGAAGAAAGGAACCGAGAAAAAGTTTGAAGGGTTGATCGAATTGGAGAAATTTGGTCAGTTTGCAGAGACGGAAGATATTGGTGAGAATCCAGTGATGGCACGATCTGTAACTGCACGTGCTATTGTTGCTGAAGAACATGATATTCCAAGGACAGTTGAAGGTGAGCCTGAGCCAGAGCGTATTACAATTAACTCTGACGATGAAGGTGTTGAGATAATGTGTAACTCTGATGATGACATAGAACTTCCTCCTGAAGTTAATGCTGATGCTGTTTCTACGATTAATCCAGTGATTTCTGCTGAAAGTTTGGCTATGCTAATAAAGTCAGTAACTGACAAGATGGGAAATCCTCCTTCCGATCTGTCAGTATCAACTAAAGAGCCGGTTGAAAGCCCAAAGGATTCTGATTCCATTCCATTAAAAAGGAAAAGGAGGGATCCTAGACCTGGAATGTTTGTTGAACAAGGAAAAGATCAATCTGTGAACTTTGCTGATGATGACGAAGGTTTGTATGACTTCGATTTTGAAAAGAATGTTAGTGATACTATCACCACTGCAGAGAATATGTTTGATTTTGACGCTGGTGCTCAAGGAGATGATATAGCTACGATGGATGTTGAAGTTCAAAAAGAAACTGGGCCCAATGTTGAAGTTCACAATGAAGCTGGGCCCTCTGGAATTGTTGATGCTGGACCTTCTGGAATTTTTCATGAAGAACCTGGCAGTTCTAGTGGTAAAAGGCCTGAAGAACCACTAAGAATGCCATTTGATAGTGATTCAAGTGATGAAGATGAATTTATCAGCATGAGAGATATGAAGAAACGAATGGTTGTACTTGAGCAAGATTCGATTCATAAAGATGCAAAGATTATTCAACTTGAAGACACTATTGTAAAGAAAGATCAACAGATTGAACAACTTCAAGGAGACGTTAGCTTGTTATTCAACATTGTTTATGATTTACGAGGAAAGTTGGAAAAGAAGTTTGGGCAAGAATTTTCTGATCCAACTGATGTTGAAAACAGAAGAAAAGCTATTGCTAAGGATGATGCTGAAAGAAGTGCTGCAATGGAAAAATATTTCACAAGAGTTACAGATCCAGTTGCAGACAGAGAGAAGGCAGAAAGGTTGAAAAAGAAAAGAGAGTTAGTGATCTTGAAGAACAAGAATGCAAATCCAGATGATGAAGATGCTCATGCAACTCATCATTTAATGGATGTTGGTGAAACTCTCTATGATAAAGTTGGTAATCGTTCTGGTGTAGTTAGCTGGGGATATGATTATGATCGCAAGAGATGGTGGATCAAAAGAAAAGTTGGACCTGTCGAGTGGTACAAACGTTCAGGACAGTTTCAGTCTTTCACTAAGGTGGATTTGACAGACTTGTCTAATGCTCCTTATGTGGATGATAAGCCTGGTGGTCCTGGATATGCGTTCTTTGAGAGATTGAAGAGGGAGGTTGCTAGAGGTTTTCCCTCGATGCGTACGGCAGATTCCATTGTTAAACCGGCTAAAGGGATTAGAGATCCTTACACAAACAAACGTATGAAGATTGTGCATTGGCCAGCTACAGATAAAGAGAAAACAATTCCGTTGGTAAGAAAGATTCCCAAAGGAGCACTGAAGACATTACACTTTTGGGCATACGATGAACGTCTTGGGCAAGCGGTGATTGTTTGTGATGGAGATGCAAGTTATTGTTTGGTAGATCAAATTGACTTGTTGAATCTTGCGGTTGAAGATCTGGAAGTGTTGGCAAGCAATCAAATCAGAGCTACAGAGAAATATGAAGAAATTGCTAAGGGTTGGACGTCTGCTGTAGCTTCTGTTCTGCATATTCAAAAGAAGGGATTCGGTGGATATAAAGATCGTATAAGTGGTGGTGATCAAGGCAATTGAAGTCAGAAGAACCTTCATGCATAAACCTAGGGGGAGATTGTTGGAACCCGAAGGTTTATTCATGTAGGTTAGCATAGTTTAGGGGTTGATTATGTACTTGTTTAGTTCTTATGTTTTGGGTTAATTATGTTTGGTTTGGGCTAGTATGGTGGGTGTCGCATGGGCTTAGATTTCGGCCCAGTTGGTTTTGTATTTAAACAACATTTACCTCATTGTTTGAGGTTGTTGATTTGGTTTAGAGTTGGGGGCGACATCTAGTAGAGGAACCGAGTTCCTTACGATTTCTTGTATCAGTCTTTGCCAAGCCATTGAATGCAAGTTATCGGTTTGTGATTTGTTTATTACTTTCATCTTGTTTATTAGATTATATTCTTGAATCAACTTGTGATTGATTTCCGCGCTTTCACAAGTTAAGGTTTGATATCATTGATAGATCCTCACGGGTTTTACAGGAGTCAAGGTTCAAGAACACTCAGGCTGATCTAAAGGCTCTCAAAACTCAGATCCTACACACCACTGGCACTGCTCCTCCAACTGTTCTTTTCATTGATCAACTTCCCCCAGATAATGCCAAAAAGGGGGAGAAAATTCAGGAGTGGAAAAGGAAGGGAATAGAGGATGGTCTCTACATTGCACCAGAAAATTCAAACATGACCAAAAAGATCCCTTTGCCAGATGGAAGCAAGAAAATTGATGTGACCACAAATGCACTGGCAGAAGCAGTTGCAAGTGTAAAAAGGGATAGAGAGGCCAAAAGGAAAGCCAGGGTGGATTATCCGGATAAGGGTACT
This sequence comes from Helianthus annuus, assembly GCF_002127325.2. Classification (NCBI taxonomy): domain Eukaryota; kingdom Viridiplantae; phylum Streptophyta; class Magnoliopsida; order Asterales; family Asteraceae; genus Helianthus; species Helianthus annuus. The sequence continues at coordinate 153,565,463 of NC_035446.2, read as the reverse complement.
TCAGGGTCAAAAGATGATGAAAATCTTGTTGATGAAAAGAAGAAGCCTACAAGAAGAGTAAGGCTGCCCAAATCCATTCCAACCAGACGTTCAAAGTCTGTTCCAAAACCACCACCTAAAACAGCTGTTGTAACTCCTGTTGTACCCACTACTGTTGGTACTTCAGTGGTTTCAACATCTGCTCTTACTTCAACACACACCACTTCAACACACACAACATCCACTGCCTTACCACCATCACCACCAAAAACAAAATCACCTCCTGCCAAAAGGCAGAAGACAGCAGTTGTTACAACATCTGCTGTAAAGACAATAGTGGTTGGAACACCAATTGTTTCTACAACTGTTAGTCTATCACAAACCACTGCCACTACATTCACTACCACTGTTCCATCCAAAACATCATCAGTCCCTCCTCAACCAAAGAGGAGAAGGCTAATTCTCAAAGATGATGACACTTCACCATCCCAAACATCTTCAAAATCTTTGGCTCTTGTCACAAAAACAAAACCAGTTTCTATCTCTCCAGTTCAAATGCACAAGCCCTTACCTCTTGCAGGTGTTCAATTTCCTCTTGAACTTGAAGCTGTTAGAGAAGAAATAAAATCCTTTTACTATGAGGATGACCCTGCCAAAAGGAGTTTGCCATCAATAAAAGGATATCCCTGGCCTAAAAATGTTGATGAATATTTGAAGATAAAGGCCAAGCAAGCAGAGGATATCTCGAAAAGAAACACACAAGGGAAATCTGACAAAGAAATTTCTAGATACTATCAATATCTGCTCACACAAGTCAGCTCCCTAGAACGATTTGCAAAAAATGCCAGTCAACAAATTTCAGAAAGAGCAGCTGAAACTTTGAAGAAAGACTACATTGAAAGCATTATGGCTCACAAGAAGTACAAAGGAGAGAGACACATGTACAAAGAGTGGACTGTTCCTGAGCTTGAAAATGAAGCAGCAAGAATTCAAGACATGATAAAAAGGAAAGTCACTCACACTCCTCCTGATTGGGCAAAGTGTAGAAAGACTGTACCTGACAAACAGGTAGAACTGAAAAGAATGAAAGAAGAACTGGTGGCTGCTGAATATGGAAACAAAAGACAAATTGCTAGATGGAAAGAAGATGTGGTCAGGACCACCTACAAAAGGTTGGAGGAATTAAGGAAGAAAGATCCAAAAGTTCCTCAAAAGCCTGACTATCCTGAAGCAGAGGTTTCAAAAAGACCAACAAAGCTGCAAATCAGGAGAGCCACTGCTCCAACTGGTACTGCCATCTATAAAAGAAGGATACACAAACAGTTGAGAGCTGAAACCATCCAAGAGTTGATAAAAGGAGATGACCTTGTAAAAGAAGGGATAAAGAAAATGATCATAGAAACTCTTGGTTTGGGTCAAACTGCAAATACTGCTCAGTCAGTAATGAATAGGCCAGCCTCACCAAATACCTCTACAAATAAACATCTCCCAAGAAACCCACCAGGCTCAAAAATACAAAAGTGGGAAACTGACAAACAGACCTGCGTATTGACTTTGCTCAGGTCTGGTGGAGAAGTGGAGAAAATATCAAGGGAACAAGCTCTTGGCCTGAGTCTTGAAGATTTGCAGGATCTCCTTGATCTTCCACTTAGCAGGGATGATGAAGACACAGATGCCCTTGACTTTGAACTACAGTTTAAAGGTCAGATAAGGGAACTGTTGATGAGGCAATAAAATGTCCACAATAATGAAGAGTTTTGGCATTATCTGTTCCAGGGGGAGATTGTTGGGATTGAACCCTATCAGAGGAACAGATAATTAAAGCCAAAACTGGATCAGAGCAGTGGATCCAGAATAAGCAGCAGTTTACACTTTGCTTTCCCCTTGACGGTGGTATTCTAACAGCTGATAAATCTTAAGTGCTGCTCACTACAACAACTAATGAACTAAACACTGATGATACTCTTAAAGACTGCTGAAGACAAACACTGAGCTCTATCTACTGCTGTCTCTTAAGTACTGCTGAAGATCCAAGCACTGCTCAATTCAAAGACTGATCACCTTTTGAAGAAAGCACTGATGTTCAAGTAATCAGTGCTTAGGCTACAACAGTGGAACGTGAACAGTGTTAGACTTGTTTTGTATTGTATTATCAATCAGTTCTTAGACATCAGTAGTTTTGTATAGATCAGTGTTTATAGTTTGTTAGGTCGTTAGATGTCACTATCATGGTGACGTCAGTTGAGGTACATCAGTAGTTTGGTTTGCCTATAAATGGAGCAGTACTCTGTACTGTTACATTTGATCGTTTTGAGTGAGTTTCTTCTCCTCAATTCATCCTTTCATCTTGTGCAACCAACCCTGGAGTATCTGGCTGAGGGGGAGTTTTGTTATGTAAACATGCTGTAATCATTTGCTTTGTATTTTAATCATTTGACTTAATGTGAAGCAATTGTTTATCATCTTATTCTCCTCTTTTGATTGTGTTTACAAAGTTTGCTACTCATTTCCGCTGCACTTACATCATTACATATGTTATGAATGTTCATTTTATGCAAACAAACACAATCATGAGAGCCTCAGATCCTAACATCTACTTTTTACGTCATTTGAGTCACTTGGTGTTAAAAATTTATATTTTTGTTTTACGTTTCTCTCAGTTTTGGCCATGGTTTGGTTGCTACTTAACACGGTTTTACACCCTCCTCTCTGCCCCGCAACACGAGAGGCTTAAGACCAGTTTTATGCTATATATTGTAGAAAAGAAAAAAGAAAGAAAATTTTCACTATTGAAACGGTCCTAGTGTTTTGATATATGTAAGGATTTGAAATTGAAATATTGATAGTAACATTTCTATTATGTGATAAATATAAACATATAATTTTCAAAGTTCAAATCGATAGCATACATGCATAAAACAAACAATTATCACAAAGAAAACAGAAGTATTCTTTTGTTGAAAAGGGGTTGAAGTATCAAGTGGGTATGCTTGATTTGTGGATGTGTAAAAATTAACAAAGAAATACCTCATAAAATAGAATCGAACTTGGATCATCTAGAAGCGAAGCTTTAAGAAAGATTGACTTGACCACCAAGTCATGTGGCACAGCTTGATTAATTATGTGGACCAACTATATGAAAAAGACTACACATGAAGTTCCAAAATGAAAGTAGAGAATTTCCTTAACTCAAATTGAGTGGGAAAATGAAAGGTAGAGAATTTTGTTGTTTGTTGTCACATGATGACGTGATGTTTACATATTAATTTTGATATATCACAGTAGGTTCAGTATATTTTTGTGAGTTATCACTATACATTTAGTAAGTGGTTGTAAGGAAGGAGAGAAGAGAGAAAAAAATTAGTGTTCATCACTACATATATTTTAGTGACATTGTTCTTTGTATTTATATTTAATTGAAGTGCCCGCGCGATGTCACAGAAAACACAAAATTTGTAGTTTGTTGGGTTTTGAGTCTTCATCGCCATTGAAGCCAAAATTTTGGTTATTGGGAATTTAAAAACAATCGCTTTTGTTATTGGTGGCCATTTAGCTCGGTTTTTTCAGTTATCCGTCAAACCAAAACATTTGACATGTGCTTTTTTTTTTGAACTTTTTGTTAAGAAGTTGAAATCAGATAAATATATTACAACTAATTGGGATAAATATTGTACCCATTTAATGAAAATAATATGAATTAACCTCAAATAAGAGTATTAAGTCTTTGTAGTAATATATATGGATAAATATTATAGTCATTTAATAAAAAAAGTGATTTAACATCAATAAAATTGTAGTAATATATAGAGAGGAAGGAAGTCCACGTTAAGTTAAGTTTCTGAACCGATGTAGGATAACCCTATTAAAACAAAACAAAATTGTTAAGACAACAATTGAAAACAATAGGATAAACCATTTCTTCTGTTACAGAACATAATTCAGTCACATTTTAATATCTAACTAAAAATAATTGAATATATATGTGATGAATTCAAATAGATACATAATATCTAACTGAAAATAATTGAATATATGTAAAAAAATTCAATTAGATAGCATCTGTTTATAATAGGATTGTAATCAAGCCGCAAATTTAAACAAGGTAGCTCTGGTTAAATTTTTTATTTTATCAAGCTGAAAAGTCAAGCTCAAGTTCAGCTCGTAAAATGATCAAGCCAACTCATAGCCTGTTAAGCCGGCTTGCAAAAAATTAACTTTAAAAAATAACAAAATTGACAAAAGTAGCTAACAATGAGAGTCAACCTTGCCATATAAAATGTTAGTGGAACAATTTTGGACCATTTCTTTTAAGCCGAGGGGTTTTCTTATATAGGCAACATTTCCCCCTCATTTTGATCTTAGGGTCGATGTGGGACTTTTGAATACGGGACATCAGAAGAAACCTTACCAACATAGCTTATACCAAATGAGGATCACTATATTAGGCCATGGGGTATGGGGCGGGAGTTTGGGCGTGGGTTGGGGGAAAACGCCCAAGTCACCATCCCGGGTGAGCTTGGGTTGTGGCGTGGCCCCTTGGGGCTTGGCTTTCAAGCCGGGCGTGGGGCGGTATGGCCAAGCGAGCTGGCTGAATCCCATTGGTTCACCCGCCACGTCAGGCGGTTGATTTTGAATTTTAAAATTCAAACGGTCACCCCATCCCCCCATCTTCTCTAACCGCCACCCGGGTCACCCAAAGGCCTATATATTGTAACCCCAACCCCACTGGTCCCCCCATCCCACGAACCAAAACCCCACCGGCTACCCACTGTCTTGAACCCGCTACCCCGCTGGTCCCCCCCCCCCATCCCACGAACCCAACATCACTGTCTTGAACCCGCTACACCACTATGGCATCCTGGACCCGTGAAGAAGAAATGGCACTCGTAACTAGCGTCGTCGACGCTATGAAGGGGCGGCCACCGGGCCAAACAAAATATTGGGCGGAAGCATTCGCGGCCTACCGACATAACGTCGGTAACGACCGCCACAACCTCAACGCGTGCCAACATAAATGGCGCGAGCTACGGCCCAAGCTCGAGCGTTTCAAGGCTTACTACGAAGCCGTTCCCGGTGGCGAGTTAAGCCACGAGGACCGGGTGGCGGTGGCGAACATAGAGTTTCGAGGCAAGGAAAACAAGGCGTTCGACAAGATCGACCTTTTTGAAATTTTTTTAACGCTCTAGGTTTTTTTTATTTTGTAATTTTTAGAAATTATGTAATTTTAGGATTATGTAATTTTTAAAATTTTAATGAAGTTGTAGTTTTTTTTTAAAATGTTGTGCAATTTTTTGTAAATTTTTTTGTATTTTTTAAAAAAAAACATTTATGCCACCCGGTGCAGCACCCAACCGAAGCCTAACCCACGCCCCGCCATACCCCGCGGACACGTAGACCTGGCAGTGGGCTGGCTCCCTTTACACGTGTCACCAAATGCCCAACTCAAGCCCCAACCCAAGCCCAACCATACCCCACGGTCTTAGTTAAGGGAAATCATGATTTATATCTTTGGAGTTATTTTGTTCTTGAAGATTCAAATCAAATATGTTTTTTTTTCTGGCCTATTATGTAGTCAGTTTGTTAACACCTTGTTCATACATGATCGAGCATTTTCGAGCTCTAACAATCCATGCAAAGAATAAATCTACAAGATCATGTATATGACTAAGGTTGAAATAGTGTGAAGTTATGTGTAGGATCAATAGGATTAGGCCTAATACACATATATATATATATATATATAAATAAGGGAAGGTTCATTTGAGAAGAAAAAGAAGAAAGGACATATTAGTAAACTACTATTTTATTTATAACTCATATCATTAATTTTTCTCTCTTTAATTAATTAGTCAACTAATCATTAATTATCCTACATATAATCTACAAAATCTACACATATAAAAATTTTCTTACATATACCTTACACATTATAGAATTTTATTCTACACAGTTGAAATTTATCTTACACACCTCGAAATATATCCTACACAACTCGTAATTTATCCAACACAACTAGTAATTTATTCTACACTTTAAATTAAGTTGTTTTTTTTTAATTTGGAAAAAGTATATATTTTGAAAAGGAGTTACACATTTAATTGTATACTAATAATAGATAAACTGAATGAATAGTACATTTATTTTATTGTTTATTTTATTTTTATTTGTTATTTTTTGGTTTTTTACATGTGTTATGTGGTTACCGATGACAATCAAACCTGAGCTCGTTGGGTAAACCCGAAACCTGCCACATTTGGGATGGGTTTGGGGTCGGTTAATCGGGTTTGGGACGGGTTTGGTAATAGTTTTTATTTTTTTTGCGGGTTTGGGATTTAGTGATATAGCCGTTTACCCGACCCAGTTACCCGATAAAGTGTACCCATTTACCCGATTGTATACCCGATATAATTCCTTTTATATTATTAAATATGTATATATATGATATATCCATTTTTTACACAAATAGGTATTCTATTCCGTATACATTGTAGTTATTTGATATATATTTTTATAATGACAATACAAAATGTAACCGGTTAGTAGTTACCTGATAGATACCCAATGGGTTTTGAGATGAGTATACCCAACGAGTAATCTTTTTAAATTAACGGGTTTACCTGAAACCCGCGAGGATACCCGATGGGTATTTAACCGCAAGAAACCCGACAGGTTTTGGGACGGGTTTGGGACAAGCTTATCTAACCGGGTTTGGGTTTGGGATTATCTAAACCCGTCCCAAACCTAACCCATTAACATACCTATATGTGGTTCTTTTATATATCTTATGTAACTTGCGTTTGTTTTTTATCGATGTAATTCACGTACCAGTATTTTTTGATCATATCAAGATTTTTTTATCTATGGGTTGCTGTAACGAGTGTATGTGACGTAACAAAGCAAACCGATACCGATCAAATTCCCGCCGTGTTGGTATATTTTTGATCATATCATGATTTTTTTTCTCTATTGGTTGCTATAACGAGTGTCAGTACCGTATTTAAACGAACTGATACTCACCCACCGCGCAACGCGCGGATTTAATAACACTAGTTTAGTTAGTTATTAAAGGGGAAATTCCTTGAGATTAATTTTGGCAAACTAATATGATAATGAAAATAAAAGGTTTTCAAAAAAGTATTAGGGAGGAAATTCGAGCAACGGTTTCGGTTGGATCGAAGGTCGGTATCAATCTGAATGGTTTCGAGGAAGCAACTAAGGTTAGTATTCTTGGTGAAGGTGCTAAAAATTGTGCCCAATGAATTTTCTATCTATCAATCTTAGGGGTGTACGGGATTCCCGTAAAGGTGACTGGGTTAGGGGTTTGAAGACGACTTACGGGATACATTTTTTAGCTATCCAAGAAACCAAAGTGGACGATTCTGCGAAATTCATGTTTAATTGTTTTTGGGGGCGGTCAGTATATAAATTGGAACTGGTAAACGCAGAGGGTAGATCTGGTGGCCTGGCCTGCCTTTGGAACCCGGCTGTGTTCTCTTGTGACAATGTGATAAAAAATCGATTCTACCTAATTTTATCGGGTTTTATGTGTCAATCGGGAACTCGCATTAATTTGGCCAATGTTTATGCGTCTAATGATCCTGGTGTTCGAAGAAGTATTTGGGCAAGTCTGGTGGAAATTAAAAACACAATACAAGGTCTGTGGGTATTTATGGGCGATTTTAACGATGTCAGAGATGTGTCGGAAAGGTGTAATTCGGAATTTGTAGCAGCTAATGCGGAGGCTTTCAATCACTTTATCCTGTCAGCGGGTCTTTGTGAATACAATATGGGGGGTGGTAAGTTTACTTATATATCCGATCGTGGAGATAAGTTGAGTAAGTTAGACCGTTTCCTTGTCTGTCTTGGCTTTATGGAGAGATGGCCAACAGCTTCAGTTCAGGTTCTTAACCGTGAAGCTTCAGACCATAGACCAATATTACTCTCTACAACACCAACGGATTTCGGGCATATACCGTTTAGATGCTTTAATTCATGGTTGGAGCTTCCGGGTTTTATGGAGTTGATACATCATATATGTCACAATTTCACTTTTAATGGTCCGGCAGATGTGGCTTTATCAGTAAAGTTGAGATGGCTTAAAAATAACATCAAGGTTTGGCTTAAATGGGAGCGGGAGCGTACTAACGGTGTTTATTTGGAAAAAAAGAATAGGATCCAATGTCTTGAAAAAATTGCGGAGGAGAGGGCCTTGGGTGATGAAGAACTTACGGAAAGAGCCGATTGTATTAATGTCGTTTTGGATCTGGATCGACGGAAACAAATGGATGCAAGACAGAAATCTCGGGCTAGGTGGGCAATTGAAGGAGATGAAAATTCAGCCTATTACCACAATATTATAAACTCTAATATTAGTAATAATCGTGTCAACGGTCTTGTCATTGATGGAGTTTGGGTGACTAATCCGGTGGAGATCAAAGAATATTTTTTCGAGTTCTTTTCACAACAGTTCGTGGAACCTATGTCTTCTAGACCGCCCATTATTTGCCATAATCTGGCGTCTCTCACAGAATCCGAAGCTAATTCATTGGTTTCACCGTTTTCTAACCAAGAAATTAAGAAAGCTATCTGGGATTGCGTGGGGGACCGTGCGCCTGGCCCAGACGGTTTCAACTTTAAGTTTATAAAGAGGAATTGGGATCTTTTTCAACATGACTTTATCAGGATCTTTCAGGAATTCTTCACCAAAGAGTCCATTAGCAGATGTTGTACGTCCTCCTTTTTGGCGTTGATTCCAAAAGTTAAAGACCCGTCTACCCCTTCGGATTTCCGTCCTATCAGTTTGATCGGTGTTATTAATAAAGCAATTTCTAAAGTGTTGGTTAATCGATTAAAAATGGTCATTGGGAGGCTGATTTCGGAAGAACAATCAGCCTTTTTGGCTGGGAGAAATATCACGGATGGTCCTCTAATTCTGAATGAAGCTATAGCATGGATGAAAAAGGCGAAAAAATCGGGTATGATTTTTAAAGTTGACATTAATAAAGCGTATGACTCGTTAAATTGGAATTTCTTGGAATCTGTGATGATACAAATGAATTTCCCTGTTAAGTGGCGAAAATGGATTATGGCTACTCTTGCTTCGGCAAGGGCCTCGGTACTGGTAAATGGGTCACCAACTATGGAATTCAAGTACTCTCGTGGACTACGTCAAGGGGACCCGTTGTCCCCTTTCTTATTTGTTATAGCTATGGAGGCGCTCACAGGAATCATGAAAAAGGCTATATCTGAAGGCATTTTCGAGGGCCTTAGGTGCACGAACGATGGTCCACTCCTTTCACATCTTATTTATGCGGACGATGTCATTTTCCTCGGTAGATGGTCGTTTGGAAATGCTCTAAATCTCCGTAGAATACTAAGATGTTTTTTCTTGGTCTCGGGTTTAAAAGTGAACCTAACTAAGTGTTCCATGTTTGGTGTGGGGATAAATGATGAAGAGGTTAAATTAATGGCGGATTGTATGAATAGCAAAAAAGGATCATTTCCGTTCAAGCATCTGGGATTGACCGTAGGGGCGAACATGAATCTTATTCGTAACTGGAAGACGGTGATTGAGATTTTCAAGTCCCGGTTGTCCATTTGGAAGGCCAAAAGTCTATCTTACGGTGGTCGAATCACATTGATTAAATCGGTATTGAACTCTTTACCAACGTATTTTTTCTCATTGTATAAAGCACCGGCGAAAGTAATCGATGAGTTGGAAAGGATTAGAAGATCTTTCTTTTGGAGTGGCTCAGATGAAAACTCATACATGAGTTGGATGGCATGGGAAAAGGTTATCGCCCCTATTGAATACGGTGGTCTTGGATTTGGTTCACTTCGTGACGCCAATTTAGCAATGTTGTCGAAATGGTGGTGGCGATTTAAAACGGATAAAGACGCTCTTTGGAGAAGAGTCATATGGTCGGTTCATCATAATGAGAGATCGTGGTCTCCAATCCCAGCAAAAATCTCCGTTCCCGGTCCGTGGAAGCAAATAGTTAGTGTCCAATTGCCTCTGAGTTCAGTTGGTATATGTCTTCCTGATCTCATTTGGTGTGAAGTGGGCTCCGACTCAAAGGCATTGTTTTGGTTGGACTATTGGATTGGTGCACAGCCCCTTTATGTTATGTTTCCCCTTTTATTTGCTCTTGAAGTTGATAAACTGTGTAGAGTTTCACAAAGGGTAGTTTGGGGATCTAGTGGTGCCAGTTTCATGTGGTTATGGAAAAGGTCCTTAAATATCGATGATGAGGTATATGAGCTACAAAACCTTATTGACATTCTTAATCTTTTTCGTCCGCGTGCTGGGCCAGACGCTTGGATCTGGAAACCGATGCCTACCTATGGCTTCTCGGTGGCTGCCATCAAAAATGCTGCGGCAAGCTTTAACAGGTCCGTTCCTGACTTTTTGTTTTTTTGGAATAACTTGGTGCCAAAAAAAGTGGGTATTGTCTCGTGGCGAGCGTTGTCAGAACGGTTGCCAACTAAATCTGCATTGGCGGCTCGTAATGTAGATGTTGGGAGTTCTGGTTGCCCGTTGTGTAACGATCATCCTGAATCCAGTGAGCATTTATTTGTGGCATGTCACTTTTCACAAGCAATTTGGCTTGGGATTGCACAATGGTGTAAAATCGCACCTTTGATCATGTTTAGTCTTAAGGACGTATTGGATATTCGCTTCGCTGTCTCGGGTTCGAAGAGGAAAAAGAAGCTTATTAATGCCATTTTTCAAGTGGTGATTTGGAGTATTTGGAGGTTGAGAAACGAGGTCATATTCCGACAGGTTGACCCAAACATGTCAAGGGTAATAGAAGAAACTAAATCAATGTCGTACTTGTGGATCAAAAACAGGCTAAAAGCTTCTAATTGATCTTGGGGTGAGTGGAGAAATTTTAGTTTTGTAATGTAGTTGGTTTGGATAACTTGTGGTTTGTATTTGGTGGTCTTTGGTGTTTTGTAAATTTGGTGTCTAGCCTCTTGCTAGTTTGGTAATAAAAATTTCTGTTGGCCGTTCAAAAAAAAACATACGAAAAAATATTTTAATCAACATGAATCATGTTTTTCATGTTTAAAAGATTCGTCACTACTTGAAATCCTTGAAATTAATGAATCGTTTTTTATTGTTTGAGCCCACTTGGTCTTTTAATTCAACACGTATAAATTAGATTCAATGGAAGTTTGATGGCAACCCACTACCATTTAACAATAATTAATTGGATGTGGTTTTTTTTTTTTAAACGGTGAACTTCATGTATAAGGTTATCGTACTTTTTAAATCGGAGAGCCTCATATTGTCTCACTTCGGTCAGGCTATGCTATTTTAACCGGGCTCATGCTGGTTTCAGAGTTTGGCTTTTTTTTTGGGCGTTCCCTCGGAAAACCATACCGTCGGCTGCCACTTCACAGTCATTGTATCACCACAAGAGTAGAACTCTCTGGCGTAACACATTGAACTCTCCGAACTGGATATTGTTTTGACAAAGCAATAGGATTATGATTAATTTCTTGAAATCGGTTATATGCAAGTAAATTCCATTGAACTCGATTTTAATTTTGAGGGTATGAAATTGTTTTCTGCAAATCTTTTTATAAACCCGATTATTTACTATAAAACATGTTTCTACAAATCAATTCACTATCTTTTATGAAAATATTGATTACAGAAATCATTACGATCATGAACTTTGTTTCCTTAGTATCGATTAAGGAGATAACTCTAAACTTTAATCATAAACGATATAGTTTTACACTTAACCAATGAATAAGACTCAAAACATTTCCACAATGAAATGGATGATTTTTTTGGGAAGCAAAAAAGCCTTTTTATAGTCATTTGTTTCGTTGTTTTCTCATCTGATTTGGGGTGAGCAAAAAATCAAAAAATACAAGAGATTTGAATTATTTGAAGGATTGTACCTTGTGTTCTAACATTTATAATTACTTAAACTCTTAAAATTCATGTAAAATTAACCTTTTGATCTCTTTATACGTATTATAATATTACATGGGTGCTCGCCCGATACGGTAAGAAACATAGATATTAACAGGGTGTGCATGGTTCGCTCGATTCGGTTTTTATCCTTAATCGAAGGCGAAACCGAAGTCATCGGTCTTTTGCTTAGAAATACATGAAACTGAGTTATAAATATATGAACTGGATGTATAAATACATGAAATAGTTCGATTAATATGAAATACATAAACTGGAGGTATAAAAGCTAGAAATATATGAAAATATGAATGGTTCGGTACGGTTTGACTAATTTTAGTTAAACGAGGGTACATAAAAAAACGATAACCGACTAATTAGTTTTCGGTTAATCGGTTTTCAGTTAATTCAATTTTTGGTTGATTTCGGTTCAGTTTCGTTTGTTTTCGGTAGGGATGGACTTTTTTTCCCAAATACCCGTACCGATTTTAGGTATTTGATACATGTATCGGTACCCAGTTTTATTGATTTTGGTATTCGGTACTTTCGGTATTGTTACGACGGGTACAGGTAAAAACGGGTACTGGTACCGAATTTTATGTAGACCTTTAAAAGTTTTTTTTGTATTGTGTTTTATTTCGTATTATGGCATTTATAGTACTCGTATTGATTTTACCTATATGGTACTCGTATCGTATTGGTACTCGTACCAATTTTACCTATTTGGTACTCGTACTATATTGGTATTCATGTCAATTTTACCTATTTAGTACTCGTATAAGTGCTTAAAAACTAAATAAAAATAAAATGGTACCAAAGCGGGTACCGTACCGAAAATACCCGTACCGTACCTATATATTTGGTACGATATTTGGTACCCAGTTTTGTTCAAATTCGGTACCAGTATTTTCGGTACTGGTACGGGTATCGGTACGGGTACTATACCATTCCCATCCCCAGTTTTCGGTCCGATTTTGGTTAATGATCCAATTATAGCAATAACATACTCAAATTAAAGAGAATAAAATGCTCGTTTTTATGATGTATTTAAAAAATATTAACGTAATTATCTATAACTTTGTTAAAGATTATGAATCAAAGTGTAATTTAGATGAATGGATTAAAGTGTAATTAGTGTTTGAAAGATTAAGTTACCCTCATTTTAGGTTGTACCTTAACTTTTGGATATCTTAAAATGTCTTTGTCTTATGAATCATATATAGTATTAGAGGTTTCTTAAAAGTTGTGAGCGAAGAAAAGAGAAAAGATCAAATGTATACAAAAGTATTATTTAATTGAAAATGAGAGATATAATACAACGATTTTTATTGTAACTATATGAATGTGGATAGAAAAGCTAATGTGAATGCTCTGAAATATGAATCCCTCGTCTTTAACAAAATTATAGAAAATTAGTTAATAGTTACACTTTATCCTCTTATAAAAATTAACTATCCCACGACTTTTAAACGGTCATAACCTTTTTGTAAGTTAATATTTTTTTTAAAAAAAATTATTACATCATAAAAGGAGTATTTTATTCTCTTTAATGTGAATACCATATTTTTATAGTTTTTTTAACTAAAAAAATTCCATCAAATTCCTTTAAGACTACACGGAGTGTGCGTGAAAAAGTGGTGTGGATGCTCCCCCACGACGAGAACACCACCCCGGACATGGCGTGGAGGGCGGGGTGGTGGTGAGGGCGGGGATTCTCCACCGGCGTGGGGCACTTAGGTTTAGTGATGTGGAGGCTTTTCATCGGTTGGTGGATTCTGGTTAGTTTTGATGTGTTCTTGTTTATTTTTTTATATATAAAAACGCCACTAACCCCGTTGCTTCTGTTTCTCTCTTTTTTGCACCACACCATTTTTCTGACATGTGCTGATGTGGTAGTCACATATCTTTCATACCCTCCTCTCCATATAATCTAATTGAAGGAATTTAAGAATCCTTCAACATATTCAAGGAAAGTTTACATTCCAATGGAATGTTTACTAAATGTCAATAATGTCCCTTAGAAACAATATGATATTTTTCTTAACTAAAAGGAGTGAATTTTTTTCTATTTTTTTAACTAGAAGGAATGAATTTTTTTATAAAATGAATCATTATTTTCTTACCTACCACTACCACTGATACTTGATGAAGAACAGAAATTAACATTTTCCAAAAATTTAAATCTAATACAGAGAATCAATAACATTGATTAATGAGTTACATAAATGAAAATGACACACTAAAAAAAGGATCAACCAGTTAAGTCCTTTACCAAAGCATAAATTCCAACAATGATCAACGAGTTTCATAAATTGAAATCGCGAGCGTAAGGGCGATGAGTAGCTTCATATAAATTGAAATCGCAAGCGTAAGAGCAATGAGTAGCTTCGTTCCAAAAGAAAGAACTAGAAATCATGTAGCAGGAGTAAACCTGCAGATGAAAACGATGGCCTTAAGGCTGAAAAGTGATAGACAAATTTTTCTTGATGTTGGTTTAGTCTTTTAGATTTATTAACATTCTAATTCCAATAACAAATTTACCAACCAAACATATTAAGAATTTCTAATAGATTCCATTTAAACTCCAATTCCAATTCCTTTACAAAACATTCCTCGAACCAAACGTCCCTAACTATAGTTTCCTTATTACTTGCACAACGCATTGAATTACCTGCATCTATACATTTGTTTGTTGTAAAATGATAACTCCTAGCATATGATGTGAACTTAATCTTAATTTGAATATGATATATAGACTATATGGTTGATGCGCACAACATCGATTTAGATTCTCAAAGCCTTAAGAACGTGAGGATTATATTGTAGCACAACACCTTTTCATCATCTTGTTGTATTTATAATAGATAAGCATGACTGGCTTCTTGTCCTTTCATACCTAGATGCATGCTATCTTCTTTTTAGCAATGCTCCTATACAAGAAGCTTCCATATGATTTTCTTGGGTAATTTTGTGTAATCTAATCGGGATTGACTTGATGACCAAAGTTAATTGTAATACACATCAAACAAAGTTAGGAAGTGCAGGAGTGCACGCTTGTTAATTCTAAAGTGTTCAGGCGGAGCCCCTAATGGGGGTTCCAAGTGGGCAAAGCCTCCGGGAGCAGGGTGCAAGGGGTGGCAGCCCCTAGCGGGGTCCAAGGGGGTCGAAATGCAAAATCAGGGCAATTTTGGTGGCAATTTTATTATTTAAAATAATAACTGTCAAGAGGCAGGTACTCTCTTTGGTCTCAAACTTTGGTTCATACGAATTACACAGCAGCACACACATACTAGGTTCTAGGTCTCAATCTGAGTTGTATCCGATTGGATATTTCAGGAGAATCACCGAAATAATTCGAATTAAAGTGATTACACGCTTGCATTCTAAATTCCCCAACAGATTTTATATCTATGTGTTAAAAACTGACGCTTTTACTTAACATGTGTAGACTTTAATAGGTATGTTATTATATTGAAACCAACATCTTGTTACAATGATTAATTTTGCTTTCTGTCATTAGGCCGGAGGGTGTGGGGGGCTCTATCATGCCACTTCATCACCTATAGCGCCACCGGCGCCATACACCCACACCCACCACGTTAACAATGGGCGCTATAGGAGGGGGCTCCATCATGTTAACGCCAAGAATGAGATGTTCGGGTGGGGCCCACTTGATTTAATCCAATGAATTTTTTTTTATTTTGTTTAATAGGGGGCTCCATCCCACACCCTGCAAGTTAAAGGGAGCGTGATAAAGCCCACTGGCTGACATGGATCCTACGTGTCGCTTACGTGTCCTGATAAAGCCCCTAGGGGCTCCATCCCACACCCTCCAGCCTTATGAACAAATAAAAACATAAACTCTTATTTTTTTTAGTACAGTTTTGATTACGATGTTTGTGACTCTCGAACTTGTAGCCTTGGCTGCAACTTTCATTTTTAATAGGTACAAATAAAAACTTATGTCGTGCCACTTGCCATCCCAGTTTATTAATTTGTTACTTTATCTCTAGGCGCTACTGATATGTGAAGTCAAATGAGGTGAGTGGATGCTTTTTGTATGAGGTAAGTGTTCATACTTCATACAAAGTGGCTGCTGGTTCATCTTTTGTGACAAACCCACTTGTTGATTGTTACTGTCTATGTACATTAATAATGACATCTGGGTCCAAGGTTTATACAGATGCTTAGAATTCTTGTCTTTTTTTTTTCTTTGACTTTTTAGTCATTTGGTTGCATTTCACAGCAAACAATTAGCTCCATCCTCTGGTCCCTCCACTTTTCTGCTCATCTTCTCGCTACTGAGTGTTGAGTGATCCACTTTAATTTGTAGGCTGTGTTTATAATTTCCTTTTGCCTGAAACTTGGTATCCTACTCGGTTGACACTTGCGTATTATGTTGTAAATTGTAAGCCATTAGCAGAATTGACGAAAAGAAGATGAGTATGCAGTTTTTTCTATGACTGTTGACTTAATGAGACCATAAGAACTTCCATAGAATTTGCATTTTTTTGGCCTGTGATTGGGTACTGTTCATTGTGGCTATTTTTGGATAACCAATTGTATGAAAACATAGCAATTAGGAATAAAGAAAGGGAAAATTACGGCAGTAGCCGCTTGACCAAGCTTTTTACGAAAATAGCCATTTGACCAGGCTTTATGCACCTTCCCATCCAAGTGAACCCCCATTTTATGCACCTTCAATCCAGCCACAACCAAGCGGACACGTGTCCCTCTTACCTGAACCGGCTTTATGCCGCCACACATGTCAGCCGAGCCGCTACAAGTACAAGCCGAGCCGCTTCGCCCCCTGCCCCACAAGTACAAGCCGAGCCGCTACAAGTACAAGCCGAGCCGCTTCAGTAGTATTTTTTAAAAAATATCAAAATACATCAAAAAGTTATCAAAATACTCTTTTCTCCATATTTTTTTATGAAGGCCGTCTAAGAAAAATATCAAAAAAATTTATACACATACTAGCGGCTTAGATCCAGGGTGTAGTGGCTTGGAATTGGGCAAAGCGGCTCGGCTTGGCCATGAAGCGGCTCGGCTTGGCAGTACCACAAAGCGGCATAAATCAGATATTGGGCGAAGCGGCTCGGCTTGGGCATGAAGCGGCTCGGCTGACATGTGTAGCGGCATAAAGCCGGTTCAGGTAAGAGGGACACGTGTCCGCTTGGTTGTGGCTGGATTGAAGGTGCATAAAATGGGGGTTCACTTGGATGGGAAGGTGCATAAAGCCTGGTCAAATGGCTATTTTCGTAAAAAACTTGGTCAAGCGGCTACTGCCGTAATTTTCCCATAAAGAAATTTATTTGAGTTCACTGTTTAATGATTGTGCACATATAGATTTAAACAGATTCATATTTTAAAAGAAACTAGTTTAATTATGTGGTATATATTTTCTTGAGTTGTTTTGTTTGATTAATTATTTCGCTTAATTCATACTTGCATATGTTAATTGCTGAATATGTGTCGTTTCATGTTGCTTTATCATCCTTGTCAGTTTTTCTTTTATTCGTGCAGCTAATTATGTTTGCTTACTTGAGACTATATTTCTGTAACAAATTATTTCTTGCTTAATGTGTTCAGTTTAAGAATATTAGTCTTAAGAATATTAGTCTTGACATTTAATTTGGTTAAAACTAGTTAAAATATCACATGTATCCATTTCATTAAGAGTAAAACAATTCAAAAACTGACAATTTGACCCGTATTTTTTTCTAAAACCTAAAGTTTTTATCTTTACCTATAAATCCTTAAGAGGTATATATGAAATGCTTCCAATATTTTTTATTTATTTATTTTAATTTTCTAACGCTTTCTTGTTTACAGATCCCAAATGCTGTGAAGGCTATGTTGTAGCACAACACTTTTCATGAATTAGCTTAGTTGTGAATTTTTTAAACTCTTAGTCATGTGAATTGAATCCATTTCCAGAATGTAAACTTATTAATTTACCAACCAAACACCTCATTATTATTGTTTCTTTTTGTTGGAAATCATTTCAAATCCATCAAATTTCCAATTCCTTACAAAACATTCGGCAAACCAAGTGCCACTAAAAATTCATTCATTTTTTCTCTTCCTAGATATTTCAGACTAATAGATCTTAGCGGTGTTGTACAAAAAGGAAATGTTTCAACAAATTCACCTAGAACGATAATAACCAATGAACAGATTCCATTTACTTCTGTCGTTTCCGGTCATCTTCCTCGTCATCTGAGTCACCGTGCTCACGGAAACGTGGATTTCTCTCCTGTTCAAGTAAACATAATATATTTCCAATTACTTAATCTATGTTATATTGAAGAAGCCTGTTTTATTATTTATAAATACTTTAAAACTTATGTAAAGGTGAGAAAACAAGATACATGTTTACCTGTCTAGAGTCATGATCAGAGTTTCTTCTAGGTTCATCTTCAGAATTCCTCCTGGAGACATCTGGGCCTCGACGGTCATCTTCACGGTATCTCTTCCGGTGGTAATCTAACGTTTGAATAAAAACTCAATTTAATGCAAGTTATGGTTTATATAAAAGAATGTAAACATGAAAAATACTAATCTGTGTATCACCTCCTCTACCATGCCGGTAGGACCCCCCATGACCACCACCACCACCGCCACCTCCATGCCTTCCATCTGCAGGAAATAAAACTCAGCAAACGTACATATAATATAAGATAAATTTAAATCGTTAAACACGCAAGTTGTGAACTTACAATTGTGAGCCATATGAGGTGGCTGAAACGATCCCAATGATCCGACCCCATAATCTACCACCTGCCTTTGTTCTTCCAACTCTTTCTGCACCAATTTTCCATAACCGCCTCTATGTTTGACAAGTCAAGGAATCAATCTCTAACCTTATAGAATCGACATGTTATTTATTTGACAAAAAGATATATAGTTATAGAAATTTAAAATTTAAAAGGATATCAGGATCATAATCCGTGCGATATTCATCCCTCACCTGCTCAAAATCATAAATTAAAACAAATCAAGAATAGGAAAAGCCGAAAAGGCGTAACAATAATATAAAATATTAAAGTAGTAAGTTTTAGTTGAACCTGTCCACCACTTCGACCACGACCCCATTGCCTTCCATCTTGGAATCCCCAATCAAAGTCTACACGAATCGGACGATCGTCAAGAATGGTCCCACTTATGTATTTCACAGCATCTTCTGTATCTTCCCTAGAGTAGTACCTGTAAACCACAAACGTAGAACAAGTTAATAATTTGTTACAAATCCGCTATTATATATTTGGGGCAATTACATATATCCCCTTATAAATTTCATAAATTACATATATCCCCAACCTAAAATTTAATTTACTTATATCCCCTTGTTAAAAACTAGAAATATCAAATATAGCCATTTTAATTTATTAGAATAAAATTATATTATGAAATGACTGTTTTACCCTTTAAAAAATAAAATTTAAATAATCCATTAGAAATTTTTTTTAAACACTTGCATAGAATCCAACATCTCTCTTAACTCCATCTAACCAACCTTCAATTAACCACTGCAACTCTCTTAGTTGACCGGAAAGATAGACATTCTGGCAAGCCTTTTATCATTTTCCAGGCCAAAATTATGGTATTTATTATGGAAACCGGTGAACGGTGGTGGTTTCATCTCTCAACCACCATGACCATCGCCATCATCATGTGACGTGACGGAATTTCCGGTCAAGTGCTTCAGAAGTGCGTGAGCAATAACTCACGTCTCCAGAAACCAAACACCGTTAATACTCGTGCATCCTCGTCTCCAAACAGAACCGGCATGCAAGCATAACCTCGTCTCTGGACCCAGTGGCTTCTCTGAGAACCAATAGACAAGGAAACGTTTCGCCGAGCGGAGATCTGGAGCTGGCACATTGGAACCGTAAGCACTAAGTAATGGGCACATCGGTGTCATTAGGTGTTTAGGTCGCCGGCGCCAGTGTTACGACCGTCCTAGGGTTGGCCCCCATAGTTAGGATGGTGATGGAGAATGAATCGATAAGCAGTTATAGTCGTGGAGGACATGAAGCGTCATGGTTGGCTTGGCTGTATGTTCAAAGTTCAAAGGGTATTTTTGTCATATTGTATAAATTTGTTAGGAAAGGGGATATATGTAATTTAAATTTTGAGTTAGGTATATATGTAATTAGGTTTTGAAATAGGGGGATGTATAGTGTAGTTCTTCCAATATATTTTGAGGTTTTGACTTACATGACAAAGCAGAAGCCACAAGGCGTTTTGGTGTTCTTATCCAAACCCATAACAATCTTTTTAATTTCTCCTGCTCGAGAAAACAATTCATAGAGTTGTTCTTCGGTAGTGTAAAAAGACATGTTGCCAATATAGACGGTGGTTGAAGTTTGGAGCGTGTGTTCATATTCGTCTTGTGTTCCTGGAAACCTTCTGTCACGATATGCAGAAATCTTGTTTGGATCCTGACATAGAAATGCACATATCATGTAGAATCAGAGAGCATATAACTATAAATATATTATAATGAGAAAAAACATTAATGTGTTTAGTTTTTGCCAAAAAGTTTCGTTCACCAGGTAACCTTGGTTTTAAAATGCGTCTCAAAAGCCGATGCGTGAAGCACATGCATAACGTATGTGATATGTTCGTTATTAAAACGCATGCAGAATTTGGAGGATCAAAAACAGATGAGTTAATTATATCGACAGTCGTAACTCAGCACCAATGAAAAGAATGAAAAAGTGACGATACCTTGAACAGCAAGGCCATGGCACCTTATCTGAAAAGGAGAAACGCATCAAGTTCAATTCACTTTGATAGGCACGTTTAAAGGAACAAATGTTTAAAACTAGTTTGAACAAAGTAATCGGAAGACGTAAATACAAGCTTAGAATAGAGAAGACAGTGGCCCAAGCCAAATGAACACCTTTATATATATTAGAGAACAGCTAAACAAAATGTCAACCTAAACGGATTCGAACAAACCCTCATCTCGATTTTAATCCAAATTCAGTGAGACCTCGAGATGAAAAATCTTAAACAAAGCCTTGATAAAGGTATCAAATGGGATAAAGTAACAGTAAGCGTCCAGTAAAACAACTAAACTGAAAGGGTGTACCTATTGGCACACCAATGTGCCTATATGCACACCAAAAAGTGTTTTTTTGTCCTATATGCACACCCTGCAGTGTCGAGCTGTGGCTAAAGCGCGGCGTTTTGGTCCGGTCAACCAGACAAAGACTGACGGGTGTCTGATGGGTCTGTTGACCGGACCAAAACGCCGAGCTTTGGCCGCGTTTTGGTCATGTCCCGGTCAGTCTTTTGTCTGGTTGACGCCAAAGCTCGGCGTTTTGGTCCGGTCAACAGACCCGTCAGACACCCGTCAGGTTGACCGGACCAAAACGTCGCGCTTTGACCACAGCTCGACACTGCAGGATGTGCATATAAGACAAAAAAGCATTTTTTGGGTGGCTATCTACACACTCTACACACCAAGTGTGTAGATAGTTTGTGCCAAACTGAAAAGGTATAATCCATATGTACCATACTCCTCCTAACCTATATTCCATAACCACAACATTCTAGTATCAGTATTAGCAACAGATCATGTGGCTCTTTCTTGAAGGTTACTAACAGTTAAGATTCAGTCATGCGATGACTACAAAATTCAATCATCCATATGCCAATGCACAATACACACACACACAGAAGGAACTGAACGAGATGACAGGAGCATAGTCACATAATTCGCTGGTCATGGCACCATTTTCGTTTTGGTTCGTCCGATCCAATTCGCGGTACGAACATGATCCGACGACCATAAGAAAAAACAATTCAAATGTAATAGAGAAGAAATGGTGGCTAATCGAAGTTGCTGAATCGAAGCTTACCTGCTGGCTGGCTGATTGAACCTTACCTTCCCTCCCTCCCTGCTGAATCGAAGATAGTCAGTCGGCTGTTTGTTTTTTAGGTTTAGAAGATGGAGGAGGAGCGAACAGGGGAGATAGACGCTGCTTTAGTTTAGGGTTATTTTATTTTTATTTTTACTAGTTATTTTCCGCCCGCGCGTTGCGGCGGGACCCAATGACTACAAAAGGCGTGTAAGCAACGGCAAACAGATACCGAATATCAAAACATAAATAAAATGACGTGGTAAGGATAGTCACTCCGTCATAAAAAACGATTTTAAATAACCTAATATATAATAATAGGACCCACACATCCTACACGTTGGAAATTCGGTTGTTTTCAGTTCAGTTATTACGGTGCTAACACGTTAAAATATGGATGAGCTCGGTACCCGTAATGGCAGCGAAAGTACCGATCTATAAAATCATCGAAATTAGGTACCGGCACCGAAAATGCTCGATACAATACGGTATGGTATTTGAAGGTAAAAATCAATAAATACAGGTATGGTGCTGGACCGGTGTCGAACTTAAAGTAACGATTCTGTAAACGCCAAAAGATGGATACCAAATTGGTACCGAAAATGATTTGGTACCGATACGATACCGGTTCGTTTACAGGATTTGATACGATTTGCTCATCAATATTCTAAATATCCAAGTTAATTTTACATGCTACAATTCATTCATTATAGAAAAAAAAACAAAAAAGAAAGCAAAATAAGTTGTTGTGTATATAAAACCTCATTCAAACGAAAAACAGTTTACTTACTGTGTGTATGAAAGGTAATCTAAACGGTGCAATTACTTGCATTGCTACGTTACTACAGGATTTGTGAGCTCGGTACCAACCGGTACCGAAAATACCGTTACCGAAATCCCCAAAAGTGAGTACTGGTACCGAACATACCTAGTATGGTATGGTACGGTTCGGTACCGGTCGGTACTGGTACGGCACCAATATTTGAGGGTAAAAACCGGTGAATACCTGTGCAGAACCGGTACCGAAAATACATCGGTTTGATAAATTTGAGATCGATACCTATACCCGGTACCATTTGCTCATCTCTTAATTTTAATTTTAAATAATTATAATTCTAATTTGAATTTAATAATATTATCAATCACTGTTCATTCAATTGAAATTTTATCATATATGAATTTTAACTATATATTATTATTAGCCGATTGAATAGTGTAATGGTAAAAAAAATTGTTTTTTACCTAGCATAGTTAAATTATTTTTGATCTTTTTTTTATTTACTCTATCTTTGTTGTTAACATGATTTTCATTTTTCACCTAGCATAGTTAAATTATTTTGAGTTTTTTTACATGCTCTCTTTTTTGCTGTTAACATGTTTTTCATGTCACGTGTCTTCTTCTTTTTCTAGATCCAACACATTTCTCTATCATTTTTTTTATTAGTTCCAAAATGTCATGTTATCATAAAAAACTCACCACCTGCCCAACTCTTTCTGCTTTTTGAGAAACATGGCTTCCGTAAGCCACTTCCTTCTTCAGGGGAGGTTCTTATTTCTGTAAAGCGTTGTATTTTCTTTTTATTACTGGAGCGTAACCTACTCATAATTTATCTGTAAAAATTTTAATTTTTTTGAAGCATGGGCCCTTAGAGAAGCTAAAGACAAGCTAGAG
This sequence comes from Helianthus annuus, assembly GCF_002127325.2. Taxonomy (NCBI): domain Eukaryota; kingdom Viridiplantae; phylum Streptophyta; class Magnoliopsida; order Asterales; family Asteraceae; genus Helianthus; species Helianthus annuus. The sequence goes on along the minus strand of NC_035446.2, from coordinate 153,542,008 downwards.
AAGTGCGGTGAAGAGCTAACATGGAGATTAGAGTTTTAAAAAGCATTTGATCGTACATCTTTTATATGTCCAACAGAGATTAACATGTTCATAGTAATAAAAAAAAGTTATTTCTAAATGTTTTATGTTACTTATATGTTGATCTTGAAGAAGGAAAGGGACAAGAAATCATAAAGTTGTGAAATGTTATCCGAGAAAAGCAAGGAGAATTGGAAAAGGCACACAATCAAATTATTCATGAGAAAGAAGCAGCAAAGTCGCTACTGAACAAGCTCCGCGTTGTAACGCCCTGCTTTTCATACTTTCCATAATTAGAAAGCGTTGTTTATATTTCTTTTTTTGGAAGCCTTGTGTTCTTGCATTCGTCCTTTCGTAAGGGAATTAGGAAAAGTAGGAATGATTTTTCCTAGTCTATAGTTTAGGAGCTTTATTCTTGTGTGTTGTTTAAAACTACTTGCATTCTACGTTATTTTCTTCTTATTTGTTCTCTTTTGGTCTTTTAAACATACATGTCTTTCCTAAAGCTAACACAATACACTTCTTTAAGCATTCAGTGCTCTCCAGCTAGCTTCTATTAGTTTCACATTAAATTACCTGAAATGCGTTTTAAAAATATTTTATCTGCAAAAAATACTGGCGATTGCATCTCAATTTAATCAAAACAACTTTTATAACTTTAAAGTATTGAGGGAGGCCGATTACAATGTTTATATCTATCAATATACTCATTCAGTATTAGTCATTTTATTGTTCCACAGTTCCATGACTGTGGTCATGTTACTAATTGTTGTAACACCCCGAAATTTATAAAACTTTATAATAAGAAATATAAAGTATTGAATAAACGAGAATAAGCTAACTAGGAAATAAATAACTCAGTTAGTTAGGAGTCTTGTAGTAACACATGAATGAATTAAAAAGCCTAAATTATAAACTAAATGAAAGTTGAGGGGCTTATGTGTAGAACTTGAAACTTAATTTAATTAAAAACAAAATAACACACACCAAACACACACAAAGGTGTTGGAAACTCAGAATCCGAAAACAACTTATCCGAACCCAACATCTTGTACATGACAAGATTTGATTCTTCATTTAAGTTGTTCTTGGACTTTTGTTTCGGAATGTATTTATCCAAGAAACATCCATCTTCCTCAGTAGTGTCACTATCCGTTTTTAGCACATTTTCAACAACACTTTTTACAACATCATTTTGGACACTATCGTCATTGGAAGATGTGAACGTGACGTCAATTGAATCTGGAAGTTTCACTTCACTTTCTTCTCCAATTTCAACCAACCCACCAAACCCTAACTTATGCCAAATTGATCAAATTGGGGCTTCAAATCAGTTCCAAATCGATTTTCAAGCACGAAATTGTGATCTCCTCTAAAAAGGGATCATAAGGTATGTAATTTCTATGCAAAATCTTCATCCAAATTTCTGAGTGAATTCATGGAATTCAGGATTTGATGTTGCATGTTAGTTGTTTGGAATGAAATAGTGTTTAGGGATAAACCCTAGTCAATTACTTGTTGAAATTTTGCCTAATTCTTGTGAAATCCATAATCACCATTGAAGGTGATAGGTGGGTTTGTAGAAGTATGATGAACATTAGGATTATGATGTTATCTTAGTATAAATTGAGTTCTATGAAACAAGTTTAGATTTGAATAATATGAAAATTGATGTGAATTAGCCTAAGTTGATATTTATCTTGGCTAAATAACAAGTGTTGAACTTCATTATAAATTGTAAAGAATTATCCCCTTAAGGTGTTTGTGAAAATGCCTAAAAGAGGATTAAAAACTGGAAATTTGAGCTAAAACGCGTGTTTGAATAATTATGGCAAATTATGCGTATTATGTAAACAAAAGAGTTTTAAACGGGTTGTGATTGAACTCTATAGGAAAAGAAACCGGAGCGTCAAGTGGACAAGCCGGTGGTGACGCGCGCTTGAAAGGGGTGCTTGAAAGGTACGCAACTTGAGTCCCGTTACATTATGCATAAATGTTTGGGATTAGTGTACAAATGGTGTCGTAGTATAATTTACGCGTTTGATGTGTCATCGAAGTGGCAAAGTTCACTCGACAGTCAAACGGGTCAATATAAAGGTTAGAAGTAGTTTGGCTTGTCATTGAAGTGATGGCTTTCACTCGACAACCAAACGGGTTAAGATTATGCATTGAAATAATCATGAATGAAGGGACTTGAGAGTCTCATAAATCGTTAGTTGATGTGCACAAAATGCAACATATAAATTACATCAATTGTGGCATAAAACTAACTCTTTTTTAGTACTAATGTTGGAAAAAGTGTGTTTTTGTCTTCCTTTTGTATTTTCAGGATTAAATGAACTCAAATAAACAAAAGAAGCAAAAAGGCAGCTAAATCTAACATTAATACAAGAAAAGGAACAAACGTGGCATGCCCGACCTCCCGACAGCATCTTCCCAAGTAAAACAAGAGAACAGAAGGCTGAACACGCCCCGTGCTCAGTGAGCACGAGGGCGTGCCCAAGTGTCAGCAGAAAAGACAAAGTTGTAGAAGCTTCCATCGCCCACCACGGGGCCGTGCTCAACGGACACGGGGCCGTAGTCAACTATAAGATTCACGGAATCCAGGAAAATCTTGATAGTACATATATGCTTCTGCACACAGGGTCGTGCTCAGCGGACACGGGGGCGTGGTCAACTAATGCAGACAAACTGCATTTAATGAAGAAATAGAGGAGGATGGACACGGGGCTGTGCCCAATGGACAGTTGGACACGGGGCCGTGCCCAATGGACATGGGGCCGTGCCCGAGCTTCTGTTCAGCCTATAAATAGGAGTCCTTGGAGCTCTTGCAACTCATCCCTTGGCACACCACCTCTCTCACATTTCACCCACCACCCACCACCATCACAACACCATCATCCACCACCATCATCCATTGTCCATCATAGAGTGTGTGAGTCGTCTCGGGATCCAAGATTCATCGTAAGAGTTCTTGACAATCAAAGGCCATGTTCGCCTAAGTCTCTTACATCACTTTGTGAAGACAAGTGTTTAGTGTAATACTTTTTATTTTTAATCTTTTCGCACTTTTTAATTGGTTATGTATTAATGAGTTTAATAACTAGTTTCTTATGTTGAAGGTGACTCTTCCTTATCGTTTGTCCGTGGTGTCTTGGCATTATTTTACTGTCTATATAAAATAAAAGATTTTCACCATTCATATTGTCACACCCCCAAAATCCCACCTGCGGAGTACTACCGCTTGGAGGCGTGACTGACCAGGATCCAGCCACCAATCATACTGAACAAGCATGTAAGTAATTATAAAAGTTTAACCAATACGATTGGTGTTCCAAAACAAATAAGTTTAAGTTGCAAGCGGAAGCATAAGTTTAAAGTTATAACATAGTCTTGTAGCAATCCCTGTCCCACAACGATCCTCCTCCATGCAAGCTCCAGTTGAGTACCTATGGTCCTGCAAAGCATGTAGTAACGAGTCAACAACTAGTTGAGTGAGTTCACGGGTGGGCGTTCGTTTTAGTTGTTTCGAAAACAGTTTACTTTATCTGGCATCCTGCCGTGGGGGTTACCCCATAGTTTTAAAAACGTGACCAGTTCGTTCCCAGTTACTCCGGCACTCCGGCCGTGGGGGCTACCCCATGTAGTTATCAGGCATTTCGGCCGTGGGGGCTACCCCATGTACATCATCTGGCTCTCCAGCCGTGGGGGCTACCCCATGTGTATACTAGACTCGTTACCGTATCGATTGCTGACTGTAGTCATGTTTATGTGCCCTGAAAACATCAATGTCTATCATCATTGACGTGCCCCAGATCCATTAGTTCACGCCCGTCCTCTGCGGCACGGTGTGAGGCTTGTCAGACCTAAATAGCGCTATCTAACTAATGACCCGCTCGCCATTGGCCCGGCGATTAGTCGATACAAAAAGGAGGGACTTCGTGATAGAGTTTTAGTCTAGTACGTTTATCCGTCCATCCGGACGAGGAATCACATTCCTGAACCACTGACGTCCTACCCAAGGTAGACGAGGAACCCACGTTCCTTAACCCCGTTCCCAACCCAGGGAATCCCATGCTTTGTAAAGGGTGTGAACTCACCTCGGTTTGCTCGGCAGTTAATCACAGAAAGATCAGTCAAGTCGCAAGTAGTCAGTTACGTCCTAATCACGGATATCACGTATAATCAGATTCGAACCAAGTAGTGCACAAGTGTTCAACACGTTTGGCAAGCACGTTTAGCAGTAACAGTTCACAGTTAACATTCAAACAAAATCCACAGTCTAAGTGTGAGGCCCAAACAGTTGGGCTCGTGATAACAGGCCCAAATAACACGTTAACAGTAACACAGAAATCCATAGATTCGGCCCACTAACTTAGGCCCAAGGTGTGGTCTCGAGTCGCAACCGGACTCGCAAGCATGGTCTCGAGTCATGCTGTGTGTTGGTCATGGATGGTTGCGAGTCGCAACCGGTGTCGCAACCGTAGTCTCGGTTCATCATGCTAAGGTCTCGAGTCGCAACCGGACTCGTAACCTGCGGTCTCGGCTTGTCCTGTTATGGTTGCGAGTCGCAACCGCGTGGTCTCGAGTCATCACGCTGTGGTTGCGAGTCGCAACTGGGTGATTGCGAGTCGGTATGCTGTCATTATCAAGTTCACGTGTTGATGCAGATGTAGTCAGCCAAATAGTACAATGTAATCAGGCCCTAAATCCGGAAATAACCAATAGAATTCCACTAACATATTTCCTAATCAGGTTACTAGTCAAAGATGGATCAAAATCACAAGGGTTTTCACATTCTTAACTATCATTCAAAGTGTTCTTCACATATTCAAACATATATTCAACAAGTTCATGACATATTAACCACTTATTCACCCAAAATCATGAACAACTATCAAGATATAATTTTTCTAGCATGCATCCTACTTGACAAACATATTCATTAGCCGATTTTCATAGTATAAACACCCAAACTTTTCGGATCTAATCCAAGTGCAACCAATATCATCATTCACCCTTCTTGTCATACCATGAACCCATTTTCAACATCAAATATGTATAGTTCAACTCATAACAAGAAACATTCATGAACCGATTTCTTTTTCAAAACATTATGTATAACTCAACAACTTAACATATTGTCACATAATCTCATCATACAAACATAATATGAACATTTTAACACTAAGCATTCAACAATAACCAACAAGAAATACTAACCGGTTGGTGATGTGTGTGTGTGTGCCGATCCGAAGTTCCAAGCCCGAGAGTTCTTGTGCTAACCGATTAGATCCGAGAGTCTTGGAGGTGTGTTTGTGTGCTAGAGTTCTAGTGGGAGAGAAGATGGAAGTGTGTGTGTGTTCTAATGTTCAACAAATGGTAACAAATAACTAAGGTGTGGTATATATAGTCAAGTTCCAAGAGTGTGCACCCTTAGTGGGTTTCGAGTGGGGGTTACGGCCCAAATGGCCCAACCGGCCAAAGGTTCTCGGCCCAAGGCCCAAAACCGATTACTAGTCACTCGAGACCTCTTGGTCTCGAGTCGGGTTCTTTGTTGTTTCGTGTCGGGTTCTCGGTTCACATATAACACACATACATATATACATACAATGCACACAAAACAAAGCACATAAAAGTTCACGTTATCATTTTAACTAGTCACATAACGTACAAGCAAGTTACAACGAAAGGTTCTAGATTTCGAGTTGTCACATCATCCCCAAGTTGAAAGAAATTTCGTCCCGAAATTTGATGGCACTCACTGAGGAAGCTAGTTAAGTTGCATGGTTTTCCTGGTTATCCTGGGGTGTCACATCCACCCCCCGTTGATCTGGAATTTCGTCCCGAAATTCCGTAGCTTCAGCCTCAGTAGCGTTTGTACTGTTCTCAAACAGTTGGGGATACTTTTGTTTCATCCGATCTTCGCGCTCCCAGGTGAACTCTGGACCGCGACGTGAGTTCCAACGAACTCGAACGAGAGGTATTCTAGTGCTCTTGAGGACCTTAACATCCCGGTCCGTGATCTCGACAGGTTCTTCGACGAATTTCAACTGTTCGTCGATCGTGAGTTCCTTCAGAGGAACTACGTGCGTCTCATCTGACAGACACTTCTTCAGATTCGACACATGGAAAACGTTGTGAACTGCACCGAGTTCTGCTGGTAATTTCAGTCTGTAAGCCACCTTGCCTATTTTCTCAAGGATTTCGAAAGGTCCAACGTACCGTGGGTTGAGTTTGCCGCGTTTACCAAAACGAACCACACCCTTCCAGGGTGAAACTTTGAGTAATACCCGCTCCCCAACCTGGAGCTCGAGTGGTTTCCTGCCCTTATCGGCGTATGCCTTCTGACGGTCACGAGCGGCCGCCATGCGTTGTCGTTTTTGAGCAATCCGCTCAGTAGTGTCTACCACATGTTTTGGACCAGTGATCTGACTATCCCCCACCTCTGCCCAACAGAGGGGTGACCGGCATTTACGTCCGTACAATGCCTCAAACGGAGCAGCTTTAATGCTGGTGTGGTAGCTGTTATTATACGAAAATTCCACGAGTGGCAGATGTCTTTCCCAGCTGTTGCCAAAGTCGATTACACAAGCGCGAAGCATGTCTTCTAAGGTCTGGATAGTGCGTTCGGACTGCCCGTCCGTCTGTGGGTGATATGCTGTGCTCATATCTAAACGTGAGCCAAAAGACTTGTGCATTGCCTGCCACAGTTCCGAAGTAAAACGTGCATCTCGATCAGAGATGATAGAAGTGGGCACCCCGTGCCTCGAAACAACTTCCTTGAGGTATATCTCCGCTAGAGTGGAGAACTTATCCGTCTCCTTGATTGCCAAAAAGTGTGCGGATTTAGTGAGTCGATCCACGATCACCCAAATAGTATCGTTCCCGCGCTGTGATCTAGGTAAGCCAGTAACGAAATCCATGGAAATTTGCTCCCATTTCCATTGTGGTATCTCTGGTTGCTGAAGTAGGCCTGAGGGTTTCTGATATTCCGTCTTGACTCGCGCACAAGTCAAACACTTGCTGACATAAGTTGCTATGTGGGCCTTCATGCTAGGCCACCAATACGTAGTTTTAATATCGTGGTACATCTTGTCCGAACCAGGGTGTACCGAGTAGCGAGATTTGTGCGCTTCATCCATCACAAGTTCTCGTAAATCGCCATAGAGTGGGACCCAAATGCGTCCTGTTACATAATAAGCACCGTCTTCCTTCTGTTCTAAGCGTTGCCTTGACCCGCGTAGAGCTTCTGCTCTAACATTTTCTGGTTTCAGTGCTTCTATCTGAGCAGCTCGTATCTGCGAAGGTAGACTAGAATGGATCGTGAGTTGTAGAGCTCTTACACGCTTAGGCGTAGTGTCCTTTCGACTGAGGGCGTCCGCCACCACATTGGCCTTGCCCGGGTGATACCTGATAGAGCACTCGTAGTCATTCAGCAGCTCGACCCATCGTCGCTGCCGCATATTCAGTTCCTTCTGCTTGAATATGTGTTCTAAACTTCTGTGGTCGGTGTAGATGGCGCACTTGGTTCCGTACAGGTAATGCCGCCATAGTTTAAGTGCGAAAACAACAGCTCCCAGCTCTAAATCATGTGTCGTGTAGTTCTTCTCGTGAACTTTGAGTTGTCGTGAGGCGTAAGCTATGACTTTATCTCGTTGCATCAATACACAACCAAGACCTTGAATTGATGCATCACAGTAAACCACAAAATCATCTGTGCCCTCTGGCAGTGAAAGGATAGGTGCACTACAAAGTCTATCCTTTAGATGTTGAAAAGCTAACTCTTGTGCATTTCCCCAACTATAAACAACGCCTTTCTGCGTTAACAAAGTGAGAGGCTGCGCGATCTTAGAAAAATCCTTAATGAATCTCCTGTAGTAACCTGCCAATCCCAAAAATTGGCGAATTTCCTTTGGTGTGCGAGGCGCAGGCCAGTTCTTAATAGATTCCACTTTGGATGGATCAACGTGAATCCCATCCTTGTTCACCACATGCCCTAGGAAATGGACTTCACGAAGCCAGAAGTCGCATTTCGAGAATTTTGCGTAAAGCTGTTCCTTCCGAAGGAGTTCCAAAATAAGTCGTAGATGCTGTTCGTGCTCTTCTTTACTCTTAGAATAGATCAGGATGTCGTCGATGAAGACTATAACAAACTTGTCCAGGTACGGTTTGCACACTCGATTCATCAAATCCATAAAAACTGCCGGTGCGTTCGTCAGCCCAAACGGCATGACCAAAAACTCATAGTGCCCATATCGAGTCCTAAAAGCCGTCTTAGAGACATCCTCTTCCCGAACTCTCAGCTGGTGATATCCCGATCTCAGATCGATCTTTGAATAGTAGCTCGACCCCTGCAACTGGTCGAACAAGTCGTCAATACGCGGTAGAGGATAACGATTCTTCACAATCACCTTGTTGAGTTCGCGATAGTCGATACACATTCTGAAGGTACCATCCTTCTTCTTCACAAAAAGTACTGGAGCTCCCCAAGGCGATGAGCTAGGACGAATAAAACCCTTATCCAAGAGTTCTTGTAGTTGCGTGGAGAGTTCTTCCAATTCTGATGGCGCTAAACGATAAGGTGCACGGGCTACAGGCGCGGCTCCAGGAGCTAGATCAATCTGAAACTCGACTTGGCGATGGGGCGGAAGACCAGGTAATTCCTCAGGGAATACCTCAGGATAATCGCGTACAACTGGATAATCTTCTAGCTTCTTCTCCTTTTCTGTGGTGTCAGTAACTAAAGCCAAAATCGCAGTGTGGCCCTTTCGTAAGCATTTCTGGGCCTTAAGAAGAGAGATGATGTTCTCAACAGCACTTCTCTTGTCGCCACGAATCATGAGAGGTTCACCACCTAAACCAGGAATACGAACGATCTTCTCGTTACAAAGAATCTCTGCTCGGTGTTGGGATAACCAATCCATCCCAATGACAACGTCGAAACTACCCAAGACAATAGGAATAAGATCGATAGAGAAGGTCTGGTTAGCGAGAATAAGCTGGCAACCCTTGACTACGTGAGAGGCTTCCAAACTCTTACCATTAGCTAGCTCTACGGTGTGCTTGTCGCTCAGGGGTGTAGGAATACGCTTAAGCATCTTACTAACTCCTAGTGACACATAGCTAGTATCGGCACCCGAATCAAATAAGACTGTAACATAAAAGTCGTCGAGAAGGAACTTACCCGTCACCACGTTGGGATCATTCCTTGCTTCACCTTGACCAATCACGAACACACGTCCCCTAGCACCATTGTTGTTGTTGTTCCCATTGTTACCATTCCCCTGATTGTTGTTGTTCTGGTTCAGTTGGGGACAATCCTTCTTGAAGTGGCCTTCAGCTCCACACTGAAAGCACCCTTTGTTGTTACCCTGCTGCTGTCGCTGGTTCTGCTGAGGTTGCTGACGATTCTGGTTGACGGGGTATGCGCTTCTGCAATCCTTTGCAACATGACCAGGCTTGTTGCATCGATGACAGTTGCCCCTGGTGCATGGCCCACTGTGGTGTAGGCTGCAGCGATTGCACTTGGGGTGATTCCCCTTGTATCCACCATGACTTTGACCACCAGACGACTGCTGACTGGGGCTCTTGTGATCGTCCGTCTTTCTCTGCTGAGACTGAGTTTGCACTGAAGTTGAACCCCTGCTTGAAGTTCCATCCCATTTCCGTTTATCCCCACTAGAAGTACCAGAAGTAGTTGCAGCACCTATACGCTTCGGTAACTTGTTCTGCTCCACCGCTTGGTCAGTGAGACGGTGAGCCAACTGTACAACCTGCTGGATAGTAGTCAACCTCGCTGAAGTCACATGACTTTGGATCTCTGGCACCAAGCCCTTGAGATAGAGTTCAATTCGCTTGTAGGGAGGATCCACCATAGTAGGACACAACAAAGCAAGCTCATGCGATCTCTTAGTGTATGCCTCAATTTCTGACCCCGTCATCTTAAGATTGTAGAACTCATCTTCCAGTTTGTGAATGTCGTCACGACTGCAGTATTCCTCCCTGATCATTTCCTTGAAAGTTTTCCCATGGGGTGGCGTTGGCAGCAACCAACCCTAACATCTGCACTTGAGCATTCCACCACGTGAGAGCCAAACCCTCGAGAGTACCAGTAGCATACTTCACCCTGCGCGCTTCAGGGCATTCGCACATTTCGAACACAGACTCCAGTTTCTCAAACCAGTGTAGGAGACCTACTGCTCCTTCAGTGCCGCTAAAAGTCGTGGGTCGACAGTCCATAAAGGTCTTAAAAGTGCACACCGGTGCCTGAGCATACTGACCTAAGGTAGGTGAAAGAAAAGACAGAGTTTAACACAAAGGTTGGTTCACGAGAGTAGGATCCAAACGATCCTAGAACAATTTCGGACTGCAGGATATACCTCCTGCGCGTGCAGCTGCGAGCGCTGCGTCAATTCGCTCGTTGATCAAAGCCGTCAACTGGGCTTGTGTCATGTTAACGCGTCCAGACATGGTTCTTCATAACAAGAGTAATACGTGTGAGGGAAGTTCGCGAAAGCACGATAGTAGGACAGAGTAAGCACGCACGTGTTCAAACAACAGTAGTTATACTAGTCAAGCATACCATGAGCAACGTACTACGCAACTAACAAGTAGGCAATATACATACATCATATTACCTAGAACATCGAGCCTTGCATGAGGAGCGAAGTGTCGTTGTGGACCGTTGAGCACTAAACCGGTTATAGTCTGGTTTTAACAAAAACGTTTCTCCTTTATTAAAACCAAGTTCACTATAACCAATGGCTCTGATACCAATCTGTCACACCCCCAAAATCCCACCTGCGGAGTACTACCGCTTGGAGGCGTGACTGACCAGGATCCAGCCACCAATCATACTGAACAAGCATGTAAGTAATTATAAAAGTTTAACCAATACGATTGGTGTTCCAAAACAAATAAGTTTAAGTTGCAAGCGGAAGCATAAGTTTAAAGTTATAACATAGTCTTGTAGCAATCCCTGTCCCACAACGATCCTCCTCCATGCAAGCTCCAGTTGAGTACCTATGGTCCTGCAAAGCATGTAGTAACGAGTCAACAACTAGTTGAGTGAGTTCACGGGTGGGCGTTCGTTTTAGTTGTTTCGAAAACAGTTTACTTTATCTGGCATCCTGCCGTGGGGGTTACCCCATAGTTTTAAAAACGTGACCAGTTCGTTCCCAGTTACTCCGGCACTCCGGCCGTGGGGGCTACCCCATGTAGTTATCAGGCATTTCGGCCGTGGGGGCTACCCCATGTACATCATCTGGCTCTCCAGCCGTGGGGGCTACCCCATGTGTATACTAGACTCGTTACCGTATCGATTGCTGACTGTAGTCATGTTTATGTGCCCTGAAAACATCAATGTCTATCATCATTGACGTGCCCCAGATCCATTAGTTCACGCCCGTCCTCTGCGGCACGGTGTGAGGCTTGTCAGACCTAAATAGCGCTATCTAACTAATGACCCGCTCGCCATTGGCCCGGCGATTAGTCGATACAAAAAGGAGGGACTTCGTGATAGAGTTTTAGTCTAGTACGTTTATCCGTCCATCCGGACGAGGAATCACATTCCTGAACCACTGACGTCCTACCCAAGGTAGACGAGGAACCCACGTTCCTTAACCCCGTTCCCAACCCAGGGAATCCCATGCTTTGTAAAGGGTGTGAACTCACCTCGGTTTGCTCGGCAGTTAATCACAGAAAGATCAGTCAAGTCGCAAGTAGTCAGTTACGTCCTAATCACGGATATCACGTATAATCAGATTCGAACCAAGTAGTGCACAAGTGTTCAACACGTTTGGCAAGCACGTTTAGCAGTAACAGTTCACAGTTAACATTCAAACAAAATCCACAGTCTAAGTGTGAGGCCCAAACAGTTGGGCTCGTGATAACAGGCCCAAATAACACGTTAACAGTAACACAGAAATCCATAGATTCGGCCCACTAACTTAGGCCCAAGGTGTGGTCTCGAGTCGCAACCGGACTCGCAAGCATGGTCTCGAGTCATGCTGTGTGTTGGTCATGGATGGTTGCGAGTCGCAACCGGTGTCGCAACCGTAGTCTCGGTTCATCATGCTAAGGTCTCGAGTCGCAACCGGACTCGTAACCTGCGGTCTCGGCTTGTCCTGTTATGGTTGCGAGTCGCAACCGCGTGGTCTCGAGTCATCACGCTGTGGTTGCGAGTCGCAACTGGGTGATTGCGAGTCGGTATGCTGTCATTATCAAGTTCACGTGTTGATGCAGATGTAGTCAGCCAAATAGTACAATGTAATCAGGCCCTAAATCCGGAAATAACCAATAGAATTCCACTAACATATTTCCTAATCAGGTTACTAGTCAAAGATGGATCAAAATCACAAGGGTTTTCACATTCTTAACTATCATTCAAAGTGTTCTTCACATATTCAAACATATATTCAACAAGTTCATGACATATTAACCACTTATTCACCCAAAATCATGAACAACTATCAAGATATAATTTTTCTAGCATGCATCCTACTTGACAAACATATTCATTAGCCGATTTTCATAGTATAAACACCCAAACTTTTCGGATCTAATCCAAGTGCAACCAATATCATCATTCACCCTTCTTGTCATACCATGAACCCATTTTCAACATCAAATATGTATAGTTCAACTCATAACAAGAAACATTCATGAACCGATTTCTTTTTCAAAACATTATGTATAACTCAACAACTTAACATATTGTCACATAATCTCATCATACAAACATAATATGAACATTTTAACACTAAGCATTCAACAATAACCAACAAGAAATACTAACCGGTTGGTGATGTGTGTGTGTGTGCCGATCCGAAGTTCCAAGCCCGAGAGTTCTTGTGCTAACCGATTAGATCCGAGAGTCTTGGAGGTGTGTTTGTGTGCTAGAGTTCTAGTGGGAGAGAAGATGGAAGTGTGTGTGTGTTCTAATGTTCAACAAATGGTAACAAATAACTAAGGTGTGGTATATATAGTCAAGTTCCAAGAGTGTGCACCCTTAGTGGGTTTCGAGTGGGGGTTACGGCCCAAATGGCCCAACCGGCCAAAGGTTCTCGGCCCAAGGCCCAAAACCGATTACTAGTCACTCGAGACCTCTTGGTCTCGAGTCGGGTTCTTTGTTGTTTCGTGTCGGGTTCTCGGTTCACATATAACACACATACATATATACATACAATGCACACAAAACAAAGCACATAAAAGTTCACGTTATCATTTTAACTAGTCACATAACGTACAAGCAAGTTACAACGAAAGGTTCTAGATTTCGAGTTGTCACACATATCTCCACGGTCTATATGAGGTATGTTGGCTACCTGGTCGGGGGTTAAGGGAACGGTTTAGTAAGAGTCTTGCCATTGTTCAGTGTATAGATCCTGCAAAGGATCTGGGTCAAATTTAGTAGGACCTCCTTCAATACCCAATGGTATTGGATGGCGGGGGTCCAAACTCTTTGACCCCCTCATAAGTTAAACTACTATTAAAACTTTAACCCGGCTACTTAGGACTGTATCCCTGCTGACTCAGACTACTTAGCCGAGGGTAACGTCACCTTCAAAAGAGGGGCCTACCACATTATGCAATAATAACTTAATTAATTATCTTTCAATAATCCGATCCTTTAGGATTGTATCCTTGTTGACTCAAACTACTAGGTTGAGGGTAACGTCACCTTCAAAAGAGGGGCCTATTACAATAACTAAGATAATCTCTTAAACAAGTGCAAAAGTATGGAAATAATCAAAGATTACACTACACACGAGTCGGATCCAAGTGATTCATCTTTTCTATCTGTTTTTACTTTTATTTTACTTTTCAGCATTTTAGTTAGTTTTATTTTTCTAGTTTAAGAACCTTTTTCTAACTTTTTGATTAGACGTTGAGGATAAACCGGTATTAAAAGCTCTTGTGTCCTTAGACGACCTCGGTGTAACACCCCGTGTTTTCGAATGTCAAAGTCAAAGTCAAAGTCCAAGTCAACTTTGACTTCTTTGACTGTAATTAGTCGATTTTGTGCTTTATTTGTATTATGTGGAGTAAGTGTTGTCTAAATGAATTGATCGAATGTTTAATCAATGCGACCGATTTACGACTGTGAATAATAGGAAGTAACAATGCGATAAAGTTAATCAATCAATAATTAAGTTAATCAAATCAATCAATCGAACTCGAGGCTCGAACTATGCGAAACTGGTGTGGAAATACTTACGTGTGTGTGTGCCTTATGTGTTACTTGTGCATGATTACTTTACGTTTTGTGTGGTATTCAATTGAATCAATCGAAACTCGAAAAGCAATCAAACTCAATCGAAACCGACATCGAAACGTGACTTATAGATGATTGTATGTTAGATATAGTAGTTGGGACTGAAAGTAATTTGACTAGGAACTCTATCGTGTTCGTATCATCGTCTATCGAAATCGAAATATCGAAAACCGTCGCGAAACATTCTAAAAGGGGTTACTGATCGAACAAGAAGCATCCTGATCGAACAGGCCAGCCGATCGGCTAGCACTTTCCTGGCCGATCGAGCAGGCCATTCGATCGGAGATCCTGGCCGATCGGTTGACACTTTCCTCTTTGGGAGGCCTATAAATAGCCCTGTCATTTTCACCCTTTCTATTTTTGGAAAGCTCTGACCGAACCAGCCTTGTTCTTCACCTTTTCTCAGATTTCTCTCAACTCCGGTAAGTTTTCACTCTAACTCTTGTACGTTTTTTTATCATTACATGATTCTACACCTTTCTATCTTTCAAAACTTGATATCTAACTGTGAAATCACCAAGATCTAAGTGTTCTTAGGTGATGTCATCATGGTGTTCTTGAAGAACATCATACTTTGGCCTCATTCAACCGTGAATAGCTTAGATCTGACCGATTTCCACATAAACAACTAGGATTTGCAAGAATCTTAACATTTTCATGGAAGGATTTCCAACTTTTCTTCAACAATTCACAATCAAAACCTTAAAACCGATAGAAACGGAGCTCGAACCGGCTAACTAATCACTCTAACAGTTAGGAGGTTCAAGATTCGGATTCTATCTACAAGGTTCACCGATTTCGGGTTAAACGTCAAACTACCGTTCCGAACAGTTCACCAGCCGGACTTGGGTGATTCCTGTCCGAACCGGTGAAACAAGTAAGAACCCACGTTCTACGGTTTAACTCGCTATCAAAATACCATAAAAGCATGACAAATAATCAAACAGCCAAGTGTTAGACGAAAGGCCGACCAGGTCAGAATTACTGGCCGAACGGCTAGGCTGTTCGAACGAACAGCCCAGCCGATCGAACATACCAGCCGATCGACCCGGCCAGCCGATCGGCTAGCACATGGTCCCACACTTTTCAAACTTCATGAAGTATGCTATTGATGAAGTGATGTTCGATCGAATATGCCACTCGATTGGTAAACATTAATCTTCGGATCATGAGATACTATGCTTCAACACTTAATCGATTTTGCAACTCGTTCGTAGTACGGAATGCCAGCCGATCGAACAGGTTGTTCGATCGAGTGACATCCTGCTGAGAACTACTTCTGAAGTTCCTAACCGATCGGTTAAGTCGGCCGATCGAACAGGCCGTTCGATCGATCGACCTGAAAGGTAAGAACACTTCAGTGTTCTCAAATACTACAACGAAAACTTCAAAAGTTCAAACCATCATACACAAACACATCAGAGAAAGAAACAATCCACTCGAATGGGCCAGCCGATCGAGCCTACCGGCCGATTGAACAGGACTGTTCAAACGGACTTTCAAGCCGATCGAACAGCCCGTTCGATTGAACCTGCTGTTCGATCGACCAGACTATTCGATCCATTTACACTTGCTTGTACTCCGCGTTACTCATTGTTGTGCTATCGAACTATTCAGGCTAACCCTACTCTCAGTGCTCCCTTCAATCCATAACCAATCACTGTGAGTATACTCGAACCCTTTTTGCTTTAGCACTTTTGGGTGTTACATACGTTACCTATCAAAATCACAATCGAACACACTATTCAAACTATTTGAACGCTAACTGATTGCATGTATTACGTGACTAAATGTATGCTTGTTGTTATGTTTACACGTGGAATGTTGTCTACCTGCCTTAGCAACGTAGTACTATAGTTTGGACTCAGCACCCGTTCACACGGGGGTTGTTAAGGACAATTACTTGCATGGATTACGGTAATCATGTATTGCGAACTGTCTCGGACAGTCAACCCGCAGTCGTTGGTATCGATAGGTCCATGTCGATAATTAACATGCATCATTTCCCTATGTGTACGTGCTGGTTATGCGTAAACTATTCGAACTCTATTATGCTATTATCAAACTTGTATGCTCACCTTTACATTTTATGTATTGACTTTATTTTAACGTATGTGACAGGTAATTAAGGTATTTGCTTGCTAGGGAAGTGAAGTTAGGATAAGTCTCTAGAGGCCCCCAACAAATAGTTGTCTGTCAAGAACAAGCTGCTAGTGCATAGTTGTCTGTAGATCTTGTCAGTCTGGGTCTTTAGGGGCATTGAACAATATTTTATATTTATGTCTAATTTGAATCTGAGTTGTCGGAACAGGATTAAATTGTTTGGATGTTATCTGTAATAACTTGTTATTTATTCGGGATACGGTATGGGACGTATCACTTTAAACTGAATTTGTATTAATAGTTGTTGTGGAAACCTCTGGACAATCTGTTTCGCTCAGTGCCATGCCCCGATGATTCCGCCATCGGTTGGGGTGTGACAGATTGGTATCAGAGCCATAACTATAGGGAATTAGGCTAAACACGACCTAGTCCGGGTCGCTGTCTTAGAAACCTATACTATAGTTAGGAACCAACAGACCAAGTTTATCTGCCTTATTCTGCAATTCTTCACTATCACTGCACCCGAATAGGCGTGAAAACCGCAAACTCCCGACTGAATTGCCTGACTTATGATGATTTTATCCATTTACTCATGCTTATCCTGATATTTTCAATAACATGCGAGGAGAATTATACCAAATCAGGAGTGAAATCCCCATTTTGATGAAAATTCTCCTTAGATTTTCTTAAAACAAGGAAGAAACTGCTAAGACAGGGGTGAAACCCTAACCTTGGCAAATAGTTCCGAATATTATTTCATCTCACCAAGGCATTCGACGGACTCCAACGACCTGAACTCACAAGTATGACCTAAGGAATGCGTGTTGAATGCCCAAGAATCGAGGCAGAAACACGACCCTTAAAGTCGAACGTGACGACAAGTCCACTGTGAATAGTCGGATTGCTTTGGGTAGTCGATGTCTAGTAGCCGCAGACAATCTACCTCTCGATTTTATGCGTTTTGATTCTGAGAACCGCAGCCGTGTACTCTGATGACTCATTGATTTTATGTGTTTCTGTGTGCTTTATCTGTATACGTGTTTATATTTTGGATATTATTCGATTTTGCTGCCATTTTTATCAACACACACGACTCGCATTTGCTAATCTATCTCAACACGCTAACAAGTCGCTGCAATTCTAGACGACACCATGCTACGATATACGCTATACTATACTCACTAAGCTATACGATTACGTGGTACTGTTCGATATACTATACGCGATCACTATATACGAACGACACGCGAGCTTTGAATGATAGGTTTCTGTATTCTGATTACATCTGTGATTAAATACCTAGGTGCTTATGTGCTTCTGTGTTTATGTGACTCTGTGCTTTACGTGCCTACGTGCCTACGTGCTTACGTGCTTCTGTGCTTACATGTAACTGTGCTTATGTGCCCATGTGTTTATGTGATATGTGTTCCGACGTTTTCCTAAGCTTTAGTAGTCTAGACGTGTGAGGTACGACTTCGTTGTGTTGAGTCCTGTGATGATGTCTATTGCAGACCATGTCGTCGTCTGGATCCCGACACCACCTGACCCGTCAGGAAAAGAGAGATAAGCGACTCACCGCTATCATCGCCAAAAGCGTAGCAAAGGCTGTGAGTAACGTTTATGAAAACGCCAGCAAGTCGTCTGAAGAATCGCGAACAGATGCACCCAAAGATGCTAGCAAGGCTGCTTTCAGCTTCAAGCAGTTCAAAGCATGCGGACCCAAAGAGTTCACTGGCGAGGATGGCCCTACCACCATGTTTCACTGGTTTGACTCGGTTGAAGTCACTCTGCGCCAAAGCGGCTGTCCTGAGAATCTCCGCACACTCAATGCTACAGGCGTCTTCCAGTCCCGTGCTCTAGACTGGTGGACGGCCGAACGAAACAAGCGCGGAAATGATGCAGCTTACGAGCTAACATGGGAGGAGTTGAAGGCAATTATGATCGACGAATTCTGCCCTCCTCATGAGCGCCAAAAGCTGGAGTACGAGTTTTGGACCATCAAGCAGAAGGATGGAGACAACGCTGCTCTCACTGCTCGCTTTAAGCAGCATAGCATCATATGTCCCGATCAGGTCAAGACCCCAGATCAAACCATCAAGAAGTACATTCGAGCCCTGCCCGACTGTGTAGCCGACTTCGTTCACGCCGCCAAGCCAGCAACGATTGAAGAGACTTACCTACTCGCCGCTGATATCAATGACAAGCGAGTGAAGTCTGGTTTTTGGGATAAGCAAACCAAGTCTCTGCACCAAGCCACCACAGCAACCACCGACTCATCTGCTCAATCCTCCAAGTCATCAAGAAGAAAGAAGAAGCACAACAATAACAGCTCCAGCAACAAGAGCTGTGCTGCCGCAACAATTGCTACTCCTCTACAAGCTGTACCAGCTCAGCAGCAACAGCACCACCGCTCAGCTCCAGTGATCAATGCACCGCCAGCGAAGCGTGCATACACAGGCCCTCACCCGCTCTGCCCGACATGCTCGTATCATCACCCAGTGGGTCTAGCCTATCGTTTTTGCGCTCACTGCAACCTATACGGTCATTTCACTGCGAACTGTTGCATTGGTCCCCGTCAAGCCCCGGTTCAAGCTACTGTCAATCAAGCTCTACTCCCCGTCCCTCAAGGCCAACAAGCAGCTCAAGCACCTGCAGTCAATGCTCGAGTCTGCTTTGCATGTGGTGACCCTAACCACTTTGCAAACAGGTGCCCGAACAGGGTAGTTAAGCAAGAACCCCAGCAGCCCTAGCAGCAACAACAGCAGCCTCAACAACAGCAGCAAGCAGCCCATTCTCGAACCTTCAACATCAATGCCCGTCAGGCTCAGGCGGATAACAACGTGGTTAATGGTACGTTCCTTGTGAATGGTATTTATGCATCATGTTTGTTTGATACTGGAGCCGATAACTGCTTTGTGTCGTTTGAATTCGAGAAGCTCCTTAGTCGTAAGCGCTCTTATATGTCCTCGTCATTCGAAGTCGAAGTCGCTACTGGAAGAACTATCGCAGTTAACTCTGTTCTTCGTGATTGTACCCTCGAGCTCAACAATCACATCTTTCCAATCGACCTTATTCCGATGCAACTCGGAAGTTTCGACGTCATAGTAGGCATGGACTTTCTTCGCGAAAACCATGCTGAAGTTGTGTGCTTTGAAAAGATGATTCGATTCTCACTCGCAAATGGTGATCTTCTATGCGTATACGGTGAAACAGCGTCGAAAGGTCTCAAGCTTATGTCGTGTATTCAAGCCAGCAAGTATCTCCGCAAGGAATACCGAGCTTTCTTGGCCAACATTGTAGTAGCGGAGAAGGAAAAGAAAAAGAAAGTTGAAGTCAAAGATGTTCCAGTGGTCCGTGAGTTTCCTCAGGTGTTCCCTGACGATCTCCCCGGACTACCGCCAAGTCGTGATATCGACTTTCGTATTGACCTCATTCCTGGAGCTAACCCCGTTGCCAAAGCTCCGTATCAACTCGCTCCATCCGAAATGCGGGAACTCTCGAACCAACTCCAGGAATTGCTCGAAAAAGGCTTTATTCGCCCAAGCACCTCTCCTTAGGGCGCGCCAGTCCTTTTCGTCAAAAAGAAGGACGGGTTGTTCCGGATGTGCATCGATTATAGGGAATTGAATAAGCTAACCATTAAGAATCGATACCCTCTGCCTCGAATCGACGACTTATTTGATCAGCTGCAAGGTGCCAAGTGTTTCTCGAAGATCGATCTACGTTCAGGCTATCATCAATTGCGGATTCAAGAGGAAGACATCCTCAAAACCGCTTTTCGAACCCGTTATGGCCACTATGAGTTCGTTGTTATGCCTTTTGGTTTAACTAACGCACCCGCGGTTTTTATGGATCTGATGAATCGCGTGTGTAAGCCTTTCTTAGACCGTTTCGTCATCGTGTTCATTGACGATGTCTTGATCTATTCCAAATCGAAAGCCGAACACGCACAGCATCTACGTTTGGTTCTCGAGTTACTTCAGGGGAACCAACTCTACGCCAAGTTCTCCAAGTGTGAATTCTGGTTAGAGGAAGTTCAGTTTCTGGGTCACATCATGAATAGTCAGGGAATACACGTCGATCCCGCGAAGATTGAAGCCGTCAAAAGTTGGATTACGCCTAAGAACCTGTCTGAAGTTCGTTCTTTTCTCGGACTAGCGGGCTATTACCGACGATTTATTGAATGATTCTCCAAAATCGCTGTGCCACTTACCACTCTTACTCATAAAGATAAGCCTTTTGTGTGGGGAACCGCACAAGAGTCTGCCTTTCAAACCCTCAAGCATATGCTGTGCAACGCTCCGATTCTTACGCTGCCCGACGGAAGCGACGATTTCATTGTCTACTGTGATGCTTCCAACCTCGGTCTTGGTTGCGTTCTTATGCAGCGAGACAAGGTTATAGCTTATGCATCTCGACAGCTCAAAATCCACGAGAAGAACTATACAACCCATGACCTCGAGCTAGGCGCAGTTGTCTTTGCATTAAAGATTTGGCGACACTACCTGTATGGCACCAGGTGTACAATCTACACTGATCACAGGAGTTTACAACATATCTTCAATCAAAGGGAACTTAATATGCGTCAACGCCGATGGGTAGAGCTCCTCAACGATTACGATTGTGAGATTCGTTATCACCCAGGCAAGGCAAATGTTGTTGCCGACGCGCTCAGCAGAAAGAGTTACGTGCTCAGCATCCGAAACTTTCAAGCCCAGCATAACCTCGAAGCCCTTATTCGCGAAGCTCAACATGCTTGCTTTAATGAGCGTACATTGAAGAGAGAAAGGATCTATCACGATGGAGCTCAGTTAGTAAGCAAAGCTGATGGGATATTCCACTATCTGGACCGAATTTGGATCCCTAAACGGACCGATTTGCGAAAGATTATCATGAATGAAGCCCACAAATCCCGATACTCCATTCATCCCGGTGCTGACAAGATGTACCAGGACCTGCGTTATAAGTACTGGTGGCCGGGCATGAAACGGGATATCGCTCTCTACGTTGGAAGTTGCTTAACTTGCGCAAGAGTCAAGGGTGAACATCAAAGACCTTCTGGCTTACTCGAACAACCGCCGATACCTATATGGAAGTGGGAGAGTATAGCTATGGATTTCATAACGAAACTCCCGCCCACGCCATCAGGTCACGACAGTATTTGGGTTATAGTTGATCGTCTAACCAAATCAGCCCACTTTTTGCCAATACGAGAAGACTACAAGGTGGAACGACTAACCCAAATCTACACCGACGAGATCATTTGTAATCATGGTACGCCTCGCGACATTATCTCTGGCCGTGATGCTCGGTTTACTTCTCGGTTGTGGGAAACATTTCAGGCAGCTCTTGGTACGTCGCTTAATCTGAGTACTGCATTCCATCCACAAACCGACGGACAGACTGAAAGAACGATCTGTACTCTTGAAGACATGCTCCGAGCGTGTGTCATAGATTTTGGTGGCAGTTGTAACAAACACCTGCCACTAGTCGAATTCTCGTACAATAACAGCTATCATGCCAGCATTCAAATGGCACCCTTCGAAGCCTTATATGGAAGGAGATGTCGATCGCCTATTGTGTGGCACGAGATCGGTCATTCGCAACTAACCGGTCCCGAGATTCTACAAGAAACGACTGACAAAATCCACCAGATTCGAGACAACTTGGTGAAAGCTCAGAACAGACAGAAAAGTTATGCCAATAGAAGACGCAAGCCCCTTGAATTTGACGTTGGCGACTACGTACTCCTAAAGGTATCCCCTTGGAAGGGTGTAGTCAGATTCGGCAAGAAAGGGAAACTAGCGCCTCGATATGTTGGACCTTTTAAGATTCTGGAAAGGATCGGAAAAGTCGCCTATAGACTCGAACTACCGGAGGAACTCAGTAACGTCCACCCGACTTTCCATGTGTCTAACCTCCGAAAATGCCTTGCTAATCATGATCTAATCGTACCACTCGACGATCTTCAGGTCAACGAAACCTTGCACTTCGTGGAAAAGCCTGTTGAAATCATGGATCGCCAAACCAAGCAACTCAGGCGCTCACGCATCCCTATCGTGAAAGTCCGATGGGAAGGCAAGCGAGGCGCGGAGTTCACTTGGGAACTCGAAAGCGACATGAAGGCCAAGTACCCGCAGTTGTTTAAATAGATCTGAAGCATCAAATTGGTAAAATGACTCACGGTGATGTGCAGCTTCGAGCCTAATTTCGGGACGAAATTCCCTAAACAAGGGGAGGCTGTAACACCCTGTGTTTTCGAATGTCAAAGTCAAAGTCAAAGTCCAAGTCAAAACTTGATATCTAACCGTGAAATCACCAAGATCTAAGTGTTCTTGGGTGATGTCATCATGGTGTTCTTGAAGAACATATTACTTTGGCCTCATTCAACCATGAATAGCTTAGATCTGACCGATTTCCACATAAACAACTAGGATTTGCAAGAATCTTAACATTTTCATGGAAGGATTTCCAACTTTTCTTCAACAATTCACACTCAAAACCTTAAAACCGATAGAAACGGAGCTCGAACTGGCTAACTGATCACTCTAACAGTTAGGAGGTTCAAGATTCGGATTCTATCTACAAGGTTCACCGATTTCGGGTTAAACGTCAAATTACCGTTCCGAACAGTTCACCAGCCGGACTTGGGTGATTCCTGTCCGAACCAGTGCAACAAGTAAGAACCCACGTTCTACGGTTTAACTCGCTATCAAAATACCTTAAAAGCATGACAAATAATCAAACAGCCAAGTGTTAGACGAAAGGCCGACCAGGTCAGAATTACTGGCCGAACGGCTAGGCTGTTCGAACGAACAGCCCAGCCGATCGAACATACCAGCCGATCGACCGGGCCAGCCGATCGGCTAGCACATGGTCCCACACTTTTCAAACTTCATGAAGTATGCTATTGACGAAGTGATGTTCGATCGAATATGCCACTCGATTGGTAAACATTACTCTTCGGATCATGAGATACTATGCTTCAACACTTAGTCGATTTTGCAACTCGTTCGTAGTACGGAATGCCAGCCGATCGAACAGGCTGTTCGATCGAGTGACATCCTGCTGAGAACTACTTCTGAAGTTCCTAACCGATCGGTTAAGCCGGCCGATCGAACAGGCCGTTCGATCGATCGACCTGAAAGGTAAGAACACTTCAGTGTTCTCAAATACTACAACGAAAACTTCAAAAGTTCAAACCATCATACACAAACACATCAGAGGAAGAAACAATCCACTCGAATGGGCCAGCCGATCGAGCCTACCGGCCGATCGAACAGGACTGTTCAAACGGACTTTCAAGCCGATCGAACAGCCCGTTCGATCGAACCTGCTGTTCGATCGACCAGACTATTCGATCCATTTACACTTGCTTGTACTCCGCGTTACTCATTGTTGTGCTATCGAACTATTCAGGCTAACCCTACTCTCAGCGCTCCCTTCAATCCATAACCAATCACTGTGAGTATACTCGAACCCTTTTTGCTTTAGCACTTTTGGGTGTTACATACGTTACCTATCAAAATCACAATCGAGCACACTATTCAAACTATTTGAACGCTAACCGATTGCATGTATTACGTGACTAAATGTATGCTTGTTGTTATGTTTACACGTGGAATGCTGTCTACCTGCCTTAGCAACGTAGTACTATAGTTTGGACTCAGCACCCGTTCACACGGGGGTTGTTAAGGACAATTACTTGCATGGATTACGGTAATCATGTATTGCGAACTGTCTCGGACAGTCAACCCGCAGTCGTTGGTATCGATAGGTCCATGTCGATAATTAACATGCATCATTTCCCTTTGTGTACGTGCTGGTTATGCGTAAACTATTCGAACTCTATTATGCTATTATCAAACTTGTATGCTCACCTTTACATTTTATGTATTGACTTTATTTTAACGTATGTGACAGGTAATTAAGGTATTTGCTTGCTAGGGAAGTGAAGCTAGAATAAGTCTCTAGAGGCCCCCAACAAATAGTTGTCTGTCAAGAACAAGCTGCTAGTGCATAGTTGTCTGTAGATCTTGTCAGTCTGGGTCTTTAGGGGCATTGAACAATATTTTATATTTATGTCTAATTTGAATATGAGTTGTTCGAACAGGATTAAATTGTTTGGATGTTATCTGTAATAACTTGTTATTTATTCAGGATACGGTATGGGACGTATCACTTTAAACTGAATTTGTGTTAATAGTTGTTGTGGAAACCTCTGGACAATCTGATTCGCTCAGTGCCATGCCCCGATGATTCCGCCATCGGTTGGGGTGTGACACTCGGTATCTTACCAACACTATACTACGTCCACGATGGGTGCACTTGCCCATATGTGTGTTTAGTGTTAGTAAATATCGTGTTTTATAAATTTAAAACTTGGCTAAAAAAGTGTAAAAGGGCTTAAAATATACACCTAAAATATATTACACTACACACGCATCAAGTTTTTGGCGCCGTTGCCGGGGACACAAGGATTTTAAGAAAGCTTAAAATCGACGGCCTAATTAGTTTTTCAAAACTTTTTCAAAACACGCGCATATTTTTTCTGCATTTTAGTTTAGTTTGCATTTGCAATAACTTGAACACGGGCCGTGTTCACTGAACACGGGGCCGTGCTGCATATTTTTAATAAAACACCCAGATACAGAGTCTGAACACGGTCGTGCTCACTGAACACGCCCCCGTGCTCAACGAAACCAGTAACTTTAATTAAAACGCCCAGATACAGATACTGAACACGGGTCGTGTCCACAAAACACGGGGCCGTGTCCAGCCTCTGTGTCCGTCTTTATTTTTGTTTTCTGGTCCCGAGACTTCGTTGTGGTCTGTTGAGTGATTCTTATGGATTAATACTCAGGAGGCTACAACTACACCTATGAGGAGGATGATTATAGGGAAAACTATTGCACTAATTGTGGTAACCCACACTCGGTACAATATTGTAACTTATTTCAATCATCCACTTCATACACCTATTATGAGGAGCCCAGGTACGGACCATCAACTTCATACACATCCTATGAAGACCAAAGGTATGAACCTTCTTCCTCATACTCATATTTCGATGAACCAAGGTATGAGCCTTCATACTCATACTTTGAGGAACCAAGATATGAGCCACCACCTTCATATGCTTATTATAAGGAACCATGGCGTGAACAACCCACCTCATATGAGTATTATGAAGAACAAAATTACGACCCTTATCCATCATATACTTGCAATGAAGAACAATGGTGTGAACCATCTACTTCATATGAGTACTATGAGGAACCAAGGATCGAACAACCGGATTCAAGCTTTGAGGATCCCGATCCTTTCTCTATCACCAAAGTAACCGAAAAGATACTAGGACACCTTAAAACTATTGAACGTTATATAAAAGAATCTCGAGCAAGGGAAGAGGAGTCCCGCGCAAGAGAAGAATTAACTTGTAATAATAACGAAGAAATAGTTGAAGAGGTAAAAATGGAATAACAAATAAGTGAAAAACCGACACATGAGTTAAACAACGAAAAAGGTGAGTCCGGTAATGTTAAAATTCAAGAAGAGTCTAATTTTGAAGAAATTAATCTCTTGTCACCTTCTTTTGAAAATCATTGTTTAGTACCCACTCATGCTAAGTTTTTGAAAGAGTTAAACACTAACACTAAAATTGACGAAACGGTAAGTATTAGGTTAACTAATGATCAAACTTCGCTAATAAAAGAAGACCCATTTGAAATCAACATTAAACCGGTTCCATGTTTTTTCAAAATTCCTTTATTAGTAATATTACAATTGATAAAGATCTTTGTGTTAATATAATGCCAAACTACATTTTCGAAAAATTAAGTATTAGTGATTTTTCTCCACTTCAAATACCCATTTTTCTATCTAATCGGAAAATAATAAAATCAATCGGTGTAGTTGAGGATGTCTTGGTCCAAACAAATCAAATGGTAATCCCAACCGACTTTGTCATCCTCAATGACGCTCCTCTAGTGTTGGGACGACCCTTTGTAAAAACCCACGAAGCTTTGGAAAACTGGAAGCGCAACCATCTATCCATTCAATTAGGGGCCTTCAAAATATGTGTCGATCTTGAACGATCAATGAAATATCCAATCGGCAATGACGACCCCCTAATTGAAGATGAGCCAGAACCACCCGATAAGGTGGGTCTAGCCAAGGACCCTTATAAACGTGGCGCACCACGGAGGCATTCCGCGGAACTATCCTTAGTTTTAGTTTAGATTAACTTTTATGTTTTCTAGTTTAGTTTTACTTTTCAGGAATAAAACACACTCAAAATGGTGGAGGTTACTAAGGGAAACTTGAACCCACACCCCATGCACAAAAACAGAGCCTCCCGACAATTTTTCTTTATTACAGCAAGTTCAGCACGGGACCGTGCTCACCCCAACACGCCCCGTGCCCGAAAATCTGCAGAAAATGACCAGTTCAGGTAACTGGACACGGGGCCGTGCTCACTGAACACGCCCCCGTGCCCAGCCTTCTGTTTACTTTTGGTATTGGCAGTCTGGACATGGGGCCATGCTCAGCCAACACCACCCCGTGTTCAGCTACCCAGTAACATAAAATCTTGTTTTTAACCAACTTTTACACATTTTAATCAACCGAAAAACTTATTTTTGTGACACATTGAGGACAATGTGTAATTTAAGTGTGGGGGGATGCTAAAACCTTGAATTTTGCAAGTCCTAATAGCAATCCTTACATAAAACTCTATTGGAACCGGCAATCACCCCAATTTTTTTCAAAAATTTTCATTTTTTTTACTTGTCTTGGTTTAATTTGGGAATAACAAGTTCTAAAAAGGTTATATTTTTACAAATTTACAACCGATAGCGTCATGATAAAAAGAACCAAATAAGAAAATTATGAAACGGCATAACAAATCTAGTTAAAATTTGATTATATATACTTGATCACATAAAAACTCATTCCCACAAAAGTGAGTTTTGAGCCTTTATTGAGCATACAAATACATATCTTTAAACTAAATGCTCATTTTTCGTTTCTTGTGTGAATAGCCGCTTGGTTTCTTACAACTCTAGAACTTACCACGACGATACATTCCCGGTCCTTACCAACTTAAACCCGAGTAAGTAAATGATGGAGGCATTAGGACTAACCCTTTTTATTTCTACACCATTATTTTTTTTCACCTACCCAAAAATCCCCCTAGTAACCCCTTTGAGCCTAAACCTTTTCATTTCTTAACCCAAAACAAACACCCTTTTACCCACCAAAACCCTTTTTATTTTTAACCCTTTATTTTAGTAACAAAGCTTGGTTTTTCTTATGACTTCCTTATCAAAAAAAAAATTGATGATGAAGCCAAAAGAAATAAACAAACAAGTTTATCAAAAAGAACTTTGTTTGAAAGAAATGCTTCATCAAAATACAAAGTTATGAAAAATAAAAAGTCTTACGAAAACTGATGCTTTTTACGCCTTTCGTCCTTTTTCTACTAACCACTAACCCAACCACCTACCTTTAACCCAAGCCTAACCCTTCACCCCAAAAGTCCTCTTGATATTTACAAAGGTGTATAGTTAAAAAGGAGGAGGATTGATTGCTTGGAAAGCATATGGTAGGAGTAAGTTCCATGCCGCTCTCGAGTGATTCACTAAAATACATCTTCGGCCGAGTGTTGAGTGATTCCCCGTGAGGTATGTGAACTTGTATATAAATGAAATTTTTAAAAAGGCATGCTATGCCCTAATAAGTAATTTATCTTATGAAACGTTTTTAATAAATCATGACGAATAGGATTGTAAATAAATAAAAATAAAACTTAATAAAGAAATCTTGGAAATCCCGACACTCTATGACAAGCCCAAAAATCTTCTCTTCTACCCATTCCATTTGGGAGTGAAAAAGCAACATTATAAGGAGTTTTGCTTGAGGACAAGCAAAGATTCAAGTGTGGGGGTATTTGATGTGCACAAAATGCAACATATAAATTACATCAATTGTGGCATAAAACTAACCCTTTTTTAGTACTAATGTTGGAAAAAGTGTGCTTTTATCTTCTTTTTGTATTTTCAGGATTAAATGAGCTCAAATAAACAAAAGAAGCAAAAAGGCAGCTAAATCTAACATTAATACAAGAAAAGGAACAAACGTGGCATGCCCGACCTCCCGACAGCATCTTCCCAAGTAAAACAAGAGAACAGAAGGCTGAACACGCCCCGTGCTCAGTGAGCACGAGGGCGTGCCCAAGTGTCAGCAGAAAAGACAAAGTTGTAGAAGCTTCCATCGCCCACCACGGGGCCGTGCTCAACGGACACGGGGCCGTAGTCAACTATAAGATTCACGGAATCCAGGAAAATCTTGATAGTACATATATGCTTCTGCACACAGGGTCGTGCTCAGCGGACACGGGGGCGTGGTCAACTAATGCAGACAAACTGCATTTAATGAAGAAAGAGAGGAGGATGGACACGGGGCCGTGCCCGAGCTTCTGTTCAGCCTATAAATAGGAGTGCTTGTAGCTCTTGCAACTCATCCCTTGGCACACCACCTCTCTCACACTTCACCCACCACCCACCACCATCACAACACCATCATCCACCATCATCATCCATTGTCCATCATACAGTGTGTGAGTCGTCTCGGGATCCAAGATTGATCGTAAGAGTTCTTGACAATCAAAGGCCATGTTTGCCAAAGTCTCTTACATCACTTGGTGAAGACAAGTGTTTAGTGTAATACTTTTTATTTTTAATCTTTTCGCACTTTTTAATTGGTTAAGTATTAATGACTTTAATAACTAGTTTCTTATGTTGAAGGTGATTCTTCCTTATTGTTTGTCTGTGGTGTCTTGGCATTATTTTACTGTCTATATAAAATAAAAGATTTTCACCATTCATATCTCCACGGTCTATATGGAGGTATGTTGGCTACCTGGTCGGGGGTTAAGGGAACGGTTTGGTAAGAGTCTTGCCATTGTTCAGTGTATAGATCCTGCAAAGGACCTGGGTCAAATTTAGTAGGATCTCCTTCAATACCCAATGGTATTGGATGGTGGGGGTCCAAACTCTTTGACCCCCTCATAAGTTAAACTACTATTAAAACTTTAACCCGACTACTTAGAACTGTATCCCTGCTGACTCAGACTACTTAGCCGAGGGTAACGTCACCTTCAAAAGAGGGGCCTACCACATTATGCATTAATAACTTAATTAATTATCTTTCAATAATCCGACCCTTTAGGATTGTATCCTTGCTGACTCAAACTACTGGGTTGAGGGTAACGTCACCTTCAAAAGAGGGGCCTACTACAATAACTAAGATAATCTCTTAAACAAGTGCAAAAGTGCGGAAATAATCAAAGGTTACACTACACACGACTCAGATCCAAGTGATTCATCTTGTCTATCTGTTTTTACTTTTATTTTACTTTTCAGCATTTTAGTTAGTTTTATTTTTCTAGTTTAAAACCTTTTTCTAACTTTTTGATTTGATTAGACGTTGAGGATAAACCGGTATTAAAAGCTCTTGTGTCCTTGGACGACCTCGGTATCTTACCAACACTATACTACGTCCACGATGGGAGCACTTGCCCATATGTGTGTTTAGTGTTAGTAAATATCGTGTTTTATAAATTTAAAACTTGGCTAAAAAGTGTAAAAGGGCTTAAAATATACGCCTAAAATATATTACACTACACACGCATCATTAGTATTGGATTAGTGCATCGTACACGTTTGATGCGTCATTGAAGTGACGAAGTTCGCTCGGCAGTCAAACGGGTCAATATAAAAGTTAGAAGTAGTTTGGCTTGTCATTGAAGTGATGGTCTCCACTCGACAACCAAACTGGTCAAATTTTGCTTTTGAAATAATCGTGTGTTAAGAGACTTGAGAGTCTCATATCTTGTTAGTGTTGGGTGTAAATACGCCAAGATTCATAAGCCTGGGGAATTGGATAATTACATCTAAAAGGTTTAGAATGAGAAATTGTTATTAGGCACATTTAGCTAATGGGTCGAATAATTAAAACAAGGATTTTGTAAACCGTGTGCTCGTAATTCGGTTTTTATAATATGAAATTTACATGGTTGGCTCCGTAATTTTATTACGAACTCATAGGAAAAAGAATCACATAAAACGGATAACCTGATAAAAAGTTATGAGGATTTAAAGTTGGATTTTGTGAATTTCCGGAGCTGGGTAAAAATGCAGGTCCAGAAACTGGACCTGCTGGAAAACGCACTCCCCCGCGCCACGCGAGGGGAGCCTAAGACACTGGCGCGACACGCGGGGCCTCCCGCGCCACGCGAAGATCCTTCGCAACACGCGACAGGACCAAAATTGAAATTTTATTTTTATTTTGACGATTTGATACCAGAACTTGTTTATATGCATTATATTTTTGTCAAGACTAACTTTCAAAGTGGTTTTGACTCTAGGTAAAGATGGGGTCCTTCCGGATGGTGAGCAAGCATGTTATCAAGAACCGAACATGCATTTTTGAAGCTTCCGCGTCAACTTAACTTTGTCTAGACAATGTTTTTGATGTAAATGATTTGCTAATCATGTTATGAATGTTTAAACTAGTCGGTAGTTGACTAGTAAGTGTTACTTTGAAACTTTTATTTTGTACTTATGTTAAACCAAGGTACTTTATATCTAAAATTAAGTATCTTTTATTATATAAAATTGGAAATTAAACAAGTGTTACAATTGTCCAATAGTAACAGATTACAAGTAGTGTATACAAAACCCCACATCCCGACAGCAATTGTAGAATACATAGACTCGATCACTGTTAAGTATAATTGAAAACATTTGAGGTTTTGGTAAAAACAGTTTGTTAGAAAATGAGAATGTACTCACATTGTTTTCCCCACCATACTTGAATCTCTTAAACCAAGGCTCTGATACCAACTTGTAACACCCTAGTTATTATTTTAAAGGTTTTCGCATAATTTACGAAAATAAACATGTAATCAATGATTACATATACATCGGAAATACGGGTTGTTAAAACTTTTACAATTTAAGTGATATACATAATGCGATTTAATTCGCCGTTTTAGAATAACGACAAAACAACATTGCGGAAGCTTTGTTTAACGTGTGTTCGGTTCTTGCTCGATGCTCGATCTTCATCCGGGACTCTCGACATTGACTTGTGATCAAAACCAACTTAAAGGTCAGTTTTGATAATTAAATAACTAATACAACGAGGAAATTAGGAAAATCCAACATTTAATATCTTGATCCCAACGCAATAACTCATTTCTGGCCTCCACCGTAACTTACGGTGACACCGTAAGTTACGGTGGCCCCTGTGTTAACATTTCCCTATCGTACAACAGTAGGCTAGCACCGTAACCAATTCAGCTCCACCATAACTTACGGTGGCACCGTAAGTTACGGTGGCACCTGCATCCAACCTTTCCATTTTTGCCATTATTTGACACAAAACTTTCATATCTTTCAATCCGCTTGTCCGTTTTACGCGATTCTTTCTCCTACGCACTCGTAATTTAATTCTCCATCGAATGGAGTTAAAATCTAACATCTCACTTCACAAAATTTTAGACTTCAAGCTCTCGGCTTGAAGTCCAATTACTACACTTTTGACCCGTTCACGGTTTCCTCTAACAAACTAGTTTGTGGCCTTTGTTTCTTTTGTAAACATTTTATTATGGTTATTTCCTATTGTACAAGGTTCAATTTACGGGTTACTACACATTTTTAACCCGTTTCGCTATTACTTCTATTTTGACCCGTTAAGGGTATTTATGCACTAAGATCCCATTTCATCCCTTTTATACTTATCTTAAGAATTTAATCTATCAAAACACTTATTTCCAACAACCTTTAAAGGTCGTTTGCCCGATTTACCCATCAAGGGCATTTTAGTCGACTTTAGCCCCTCATTTACGACGAAGGGCACTTGCTACAATTTGACCCAAAAAAAAATGTATGTTTAACCACAATCTTATTTATACATACCTGGCTCGAGTCAACCTAGTGACCCGTTTCGACTCCTTGCTTTTATTATCGATATTCTTATGGCGACGCAATTACCCAAATTACTATTCGCCCCTGAAAACACATGACTTGACGACCACATTAGTTGATATTGTCAAATGGCGTTATTCCCACCATTTGACCCGTTTGACCTATATAGCCCAACATTTTCATATGTAACAAACATGGGTTTTTAATTACCAATCACATATCCGACCCATTTTGGATTTTCTCACTAGATCCCTTTATTGTATTCATCGTTTATGAAATAAACACATATACTACAAGTGGGTGTAAGTTTTACTTACCTCGCATCCGAAGTACGCTTTTCCTTCTTATTTGCTTCGTTTGACCCGCCTCCTTTCCAAGCCTTCACCTAGCTTGTCAAGCGTCAAACTATCATCATAATTTGTAAGACGGTTAGTTTAGTCATTATCACATACGAGTATTCCATCTTACGAACTCTATGTCGGAACTACTATTTGACTTCAACATTGGTTTATTTGACTTTCGATAGTCAATTAACTTCAATCATATTATACGCACAATAAGTTCAATCAATCATCATGTTTAGAACTCTTTTAATCACATTTTGCATAATAGCCAAAACATCACAATTAGGTGTTTTAACTACAAAAATTCTAGTTTCGAGCCTTCTTTAAGGCATTTTAACAAACACTTTAAGGGCAGAATTTTACATGTTTATTTATCAAGTCTCTAGCTTATCTCTTAGCCCTATTTTCACATAAATCAACCATCTTACAAAGTTGTTAACTTCTATAATTTCTGAATTCACTTCAAAATTGTCAAATTATACTAGATCGACACTCTATTTTCTAGTGTTCATCAAATTACACATAACCCACTAATCACCTACAATGGTGTTCATATGTTTAACTAAAATTTCACATTATTTCAACTTGTATTTGTCTAGGGTTTGTCCCTAGACACTATATGGTTCCTAATTCATCATAAAACAAACATGCAACCATGAATTTCAGATTTTGCCAATTACATGAGAAATTCAAGTTGAGGGTTTTCATGAAATTTTACATACCTTGTAATCCTCTTGTGATGAGGATCAATAATCTACACTTTAATTTCGATTTCGACTTGGATTGAGCCTTCAATTTGCAAGTTTAGTGAGTTTTTAGGGTTTGAGAGTGGGGAGTCGCCCCTGCTCTTCTTCTGTACGACCAACACCTTCAAAATGGTGTTTTGGTTTTAAATTTTATTAAAACTAATATTATAGTTTCAATTCTTACAACTTAGGCCCTTCCATTTTGCACAACTTATAATCTAGTTGCATTTTAACCCTATTCATGCTTTAACACAAGACAACCAACTTACTAGGTTATTTATTTCCTAGTCACTTTAGTGGGTTCGGGAATTCATAACCCGTTCTACTTTAAGTCCCATTAAATTGAGCCTTTTATCTATCCTATTTT
This sequence comes from Helianthus annuus, assembly GCF_002127325.2. Classification (NCBI taxonomy): domain Eukaryota; kingdom Viridiplantae; phylum Streptophyta; class Magnoliopsida; order Asterales; family Asteraceae; genus Helianthus; species Helianthus annuus. Next base: position 153,508,160 of record NC_035446.2, on the reverse strand, counting down.
TCTTAAAAACTCTGATTCACTTTAAATAAATATTAGGATTATTCAATTTATTCTAATATTTGCCGGTTTACTTTTACCACTAACGGTACTTCCCCGTCTTTAGTATTAACGGGGTTTAATTACCAAACCCGATTTCGGGGTGTTACAGTTACGGAGCCCTGGATCAATTGGGTAGGGGTATCAAATACGTGATCGGGGGTTATAATACTTACAACGAGACAGAGCTTCTCTTTTTAGGGGTATTATACCGGGCAATACTTCGTTATTATAGGGACATATGAAAGAAAAGAAATGAGCGACTGAAGACTGAGGCTTCGGCCTCCTTTTATAGGCTGGACATAGGGCGGCTCGCGCCCCGCGACCCATAAGTGTTTCTCCCTCGTGTCCCGCAAGGGCCCTAGGCTAGGCCTAGCCTAGCCTTGGCGACTCACACCGTAGACCTACCACGCATGAGGACACGTGGCGCAAGGGGGAGTCGGGTAACCCTAGGGGTCTCGCGCCCCGCGACTCTTCTTGGGGACTTGCTCGCGGCCCGCGAGCGATCCTCAGATTTTGTTTTATTTGTTTTTCATTAATATTAATGTTATTTAGGCCCGTTAATGTATATTCGGGGTATAATAGGAACGTTTAAGGTGTTTTAGGAGGGTTGTTATATGATATACCCGTTTACCCCACCCGATTACTCGATAAAGTGTACCTGTTTACCCGACATAATTTCTTTTATATTTTTAAATATGTATATATATATATATATATATATATATATATATATAATACACCCATTTTTTATACATGTAGGTATTTTATTTTGTATACATTGTAATTATTTCATACATTTGTATAGTGATAATATTTTGCGTAACGGATTAATAGGTACTTGATAGATACCCGATGGGTTTTGGGTCGGGTATAACAAACGGGCACTTTTTTTAAATTAACGGGTTTACCTGAAACCCGCAGGTATACCCGATACCCAATGAGTATTTACCCGCTAGAAATCCAATGTATTTTGGAACGAGTTTGGGACACGCTTATCTAACCGGGTTTGATTTTAGGATTACCTAAACCCATCCCAATACTACCTCTAAAAGAGATAAGCAACTTCAACCAGATTAATAAAGGAGTTGTCTCGTCTCCTAGGGTTAAAAAGATTTTATGTTTTTTTTTTTTCTAGATTTAAATAGTTTGATTAATGAACATTGTAAATGGTTGATTGTATGTTAGGAATTAGGTTATAACCCCGTGTATTACACGAGTTGAGTAAATAAATTTATATACTAAATAATAAAATATTATATCTTTAAAAAATTCCTTTATTGCACGGATTGAATAAATATAATTTTATATATTAAATAATAAAAGTTATATATATAAGAACCATATTGTACGGATTGACTTAATGTAATTTTATATACCAAATAAAAAAAATTATATCGTTAAAACCACATATATTACACGGGTTGAATAAATGTAATATTGTTTACCAAATAATAAAATAATACATCTTTAAAAACCTCATTTATTACACGAGTTAAATAAATGTAATTTTATATACCAAATAATAAAAAAGTTAGTAAATGTAATTTTGTACAGTGAAAATAAAAATATTTAATATATTAATACAAAGTTTGGTTTTCGTGATAAATAATTTGTTTTATTAAAATGTTTTAAATTAATAATTTACAATTTCGGTTATTAGAAAAATAGAAGAATGGTATTCGAAATTTAAAGTAGGATAAAATTTAATATTAGCTCATCATTCATTTATTTATTTAATTAATATAAGATAAGTTTGGAAGCGAGGCGAGAAAATCATAAAATAAATACCTACAATGAACGATAGGTGTCACACATTAAAGTTTTATTATATAGTATAGTATAGATAAAAATTTAGATTGATATAAATAGATTATTTTGTTGTAGCAAAATTTGTTAATGAAGTCCCAATAAATTTAACCCATTATTTAAAACTCCGTAAATGTATAAATGATAAATAATATTAATTAGAGTAAATTATGATTTTGGCGCCTGTGGTTATATCATTTTTAACATTTTAACCTAAAAAAGATTTTTTTAACATCTGAGCCCCTAACGTGTTTTTTTCTAACCCTTTTGGCCGCTAACACTAACCCCATCCATTAAATGTTATGGGCCAAAAGGGTTAGAAAAAAGACGTTAGGGGCCAAAAAGATTAGAAAAAAAACGTGGTTCAGATGTTAAAAATTCTTTTTAGGCTAAAAGAATAAAAGCGAGAACGTCTTTTTTTTCTAACCCTTTTGGCCCCTAACACTAACCCCATCCATTAAATGTTAGGGGCAAAAGGGTTAGAAAAAAGACGTTAGAGGCCAAAAAGATTAGAAAAAAAACGTTGGAGGTTCAGATGTTAAAAATTCTTTTTGAGTTAAAAGAGTAAAAGTGATATAACCACAGGGGCCAAAATCGTAATTTACTCTATTAGTTAAATAAATAATATTATAAATGAAAAGGAGATTAAACTAAATAATAATTATCCATAAGAAATTAAACTAAATAATATTTAGTAGGAGGATTATATATAATTAATTAGAAAAGATTAAACTAAATTAATTAATACTTATCTATAAAACATGGCCTAATATGATGAAAAGTGTCCAAAAAATGGTTTCTTTTATTATATAGTATAGATTGTAATTGTAAACTATTATAAAGACCAATGTCGGCGGCAATAGTGCCTGCCGGCTATGGGGTCACATGGGCGGCAGGGGGTGGCACTCCTCTATATGCCCAACAAATTTATGATTTTATCCCGCTTTAAAATTATGTTTTTACCATCAGTTCAAAAATATGTTTTTACCCTGGCCCCACTAAAAAATAAATTTACGTTTTTGCTCCCAGCTAAATATTTCGATTTTGCCCCCGGTTCAAAATTACGATTTTTCCCCGTTTCAATTTACAGTTTTGTCATTAGCTTTTTTCCCTTAAAAATACGATTTTGTCATCAGCTCAAAATTATGTTCTTACCCTCATTTAAAAACAAATTAGCGCTTTTGCTCCCAGCTAAAAAAATTGATTTTGCCCTCGGTTCAAAATTACGATTTTGCCCCGTATAAATTTATACTTTTGTCATTAGTTTTTTTTCTCACAGCCAAATTACGATTTTGCCCTCAACTTATATTTACATTTTCTCCATCATTTTTGTTTGTTTTCCTGGTGAAATTACAATTTTGCCCCAGTGTAAAATTACAGTCATGCCGGCAGCTTCCTAGCACTCCCCCATAGGTCCATTTAATTTACGATTTTATACCTGAATTAAAATTATGATTTCACCCTCACTTAAAAATTACGTTTTCCCATCGTTTTGGTTTTTTAGCAAACCTATAAATGTTTTTTGTTTTAATTGGTTTACTCGATTTAATTTTTTTTCCTGTTAAGGAGTTGCTTAACACTGGCTTGTTAGTCCTGAAAAATTATAGTTTTTGCCCTGAGCCCAAAATTACGGTCTTATCATTGTTTTTTTTTTTCATCGCAAAATTATAGTAGTCTTTTTTTAATTGATTGAGAATTATTCGGCCATCGCCCTGCAACGCGAATGGGACATTTACTAGTTAGCTTACATATATAGAACCCTTCGAAGTTTGAAGGGTCGTGTTGATAAAGTTGTGACCTTTTCTTACATGTTTGAAAAAAAAAGTTGTTAAGATAGTTTGATGCTTTCTTTTTTTAAATCCATTGCAAAATGTTATATTATCTTTAACATGTTTGAATTGTATGCTGGTGATTTTTGTTGGTTTTGTGATTCGTGAATAATTTTGATACTTTCAAATATCGTGTGGAACATTTTCAAATTATTTCGTTGGTATTTACGAAAATTCGATTGGATAGTTCTCAGAGAGAAATAAATAACGAGTGTCAATTTTGTATGAATTCATGTACCTTGAAATGATGACCATAACGAACATAAATCTAAAGGTGAACCACCTTAACAGTTGTCGGTTACAACTGCGAATTAGTAGTTGCCTTCTTATAAAACTGGTCCAAGCTCAGTACTAAATATTAGTTCTAGTATTGCATAACATGTTCGGGATCAATGAACACATTAATTGTTGAAGCCCAACTTTAGTACTAAACAACAATTCCAGTATTGAACGAATTCGCTGCTAAAACACAAATCAAAATACAGATAACTAGTCTTGGTCTTAAAGACAAAACTTGCTACTGATCTTTCGTACCATTTTATTGCTCTTTTAACAACTTTGTAATTTCGAAGCCATTTCCAAAGCATAACAAAACATGCAAAATATTGTTTTCAAGCTGACCTGACAGCTTTACCCAAGTCAAGGGCATTGCTCCTTGGACCCCACCAAGGGCATTATCAGTGTGTATTAGTCCCTCCGTAGTCGGAGGTCATATAACACCGAGCCTACCTATAGCGCCGTATCGCGATGGCAAACACCTCCCCAAGGGGCGCCATATCCCTCCAACTCGGTTCCCATACGAAAATTATAACGGTGCCACAATTAGTTTCTATCTCTCACACATATAATACATACATACATATGTATAATTAAAAGGGTATAACCTCACTACACACTCAAGTTATATAACCCCTCTTTCTTACACTTTTTTGCCATTTGTCACATAACCCCCATTAAAGGGGGTTATGTGGTGTTACCTCCACACATGGCCTTAGTTTCAATAACATAGACTCTCGTTTAATGTTGTTAAAAGTTTTTTTTAGTTATTTTCATACGACACCTTCTATGGGAAATAAAAAAAAAACATGTTACTTTTATAGATGATGCATCTAGATTTTGCTATGCGTACTCGTTGCATGCAAAGATGAAGTCTTAGAAAAATTAAAAATATTCAAGACTGGCATTGAATTACAAATGAATGGTTTGAATAAAACACTTCAAACTAATAGGAATGCGAGTGTTATAATCCAAGTTATTTCCATTTAGCAAGCATTATTTATCAAACCATTGTTCCTTATACACCATGCAACGAAACGTTGATATTATCAAAATCATTCACAGTTAACTTGCATAAATGAAAAAAAGAAAGTAAAACATAGTATCCCAGACAAGGATGGTATACATATGGTATGTACATGTATAATCTACAAAATCTTTTTTCTTGAAGTATATAAACATTTCCAATTATAAGGCTGGGTGTGGATAAAGTCCCACACGGCTTAAAAGCGCCACATAAGCATGGGCTTTAAAGCCCACACCCTAACTAAGTTGTGCAATAGATTCTTTAATAAAAAAAGGAAAAGAGAAAAAGAAAAAAACAAAAATTTGGATTGACTGAAAGAAGTGTGCCCCCTCCTTTTCATGCTTTAACGCCTGCTAAGGGCTTCGCAGTGACCATTGATGCGCCCCTTTTGGCAGAGGGGGAGGGGCGGTGTTGGAAGGTTCACACTTCTTTCAACCACATCAGCTCCACGTAGGTAGAGGTGGGCTTTAAAGCCCATACCCTTTGTTCAATAAATTCTTTAATTAAAAAAAGAACAAAAAAAATCTGATTGGTTGAAAGAAGTGTGTCTCTCCTTTTGAGGCTTTAACGCCTGTTTAGGACTTGACAATGACCATTGATGGCACCCTTTTGGCAGAGAGGGCGGTGTTGGAGGGTTGGATGAACCACCCAACTGAGGTGACTAGAGGTGTTACCCTAAGGCTGTTCAAATCGCTCATCGCTCGCTCGTCGATTGCTTGGAATATGCTCACTTGGTTTGGTTCGGTTTGCAAACGAGCCAAGCATGAGCAAAGGTCCGCTCGGCTCGAATTATTTTTTATTAAATTATTACATATATATTCATATTTTATACATACCGCTCTATTAGATTTGGACCACTATACTCAAATATATAATTATATTTATCCATACTAGTCTAATCAAACCAATAAAAAATGTAACACCAAATTTAAAACTAAAACTCTAAGTCATGAAGCGACAATATTTGACATATTTCTCTTATCAATCGTTAGTCGCTAATCGTCTCTCGCTCTCACCATACGCCACAATGCGACAAGTTGGACCTTAGTCGTGACCCGATAGTGGAGACATCAAAGGAAACATGCTAAATATATGGTTGTCCAAATTACTCGTCGCTCGCTTCTCGCTCGCCGCTTGCTCGAAAAATTACGCGTTCGAATATGCTCGTTCGGATTTCGCTCGATTGTAAACGATCCAAGCATGAACAAAGGTCCGCTCGGTTCGAATCGACTCGTGAACAACCCTACCTTACCGGCTTACCCTATATCCCAGCCTACTACACTTGTAATTAGAAAAATGATTACCAATATATCTCTAAAAAAAGTCATTTCATGTAAGTTACTTTAATTATATACGACCACTTTTTATGTTGAATAAAGTCATTCGTTGGGAAGCAATTTGGTCCAACCAATTTTAAATAATCTATGTACGACTGAAATATTCTGTTGTCCATATATGTTCCTAGTTTACAGCACCAAGATTTCGTTTTCTTCACAAAGGGACCCAAATGATTTTGGGTAGTGGAAACCACTTTACTTTGTTAGATAATGTAAACTAAATTGGAAAAAAACTATTTTAGCAACTTCAATGGTACATGTTTGCCTGAACAATTGTGCTACTTTTGTCAACTATTTTATTGAAGGGTTGTGAATTTAGTTTTATTTTATGTTTGATGCTTGGAAAATGGTAGAAGCAATCTATGTGTATGTGAGAATAGAATATTTAAGAGTATATTACACTATATGACAACAAAATCTATTGATGAATTTTGTATTTCTATCTCGGTGTTTGTTTTCACCTTTGATTATTCGCCTATATAAAATCATAAGACGACCCATAAGTCCTTAAACCGGTATTTTATTATTGTTTTTAACTTAAATGATATTTATGATATTCTATACATATTTAAACAACTAAAAAGACGAACTTTTTTTTTCGAACGGCAAATTTGGATCACTGACGGACCACTAGAATATTATCGTGCCACCAGCGGAACCACCCTATCATATTCATCTCCACTAGCAATAATGCTTATACACCAATTCAGAGGGAAACCCAATAAATATGAGAAAACCCCCCTTATACGAACAACAATGATGCTTATACACCAACACAATAATGCTTATACACCAATAATGCCTAGATTTTGTTTTTGTCCCAACATATTACAAAGTACATATTTTATATCGACTGTTTGCAATGTTTGGTAATTGTGTTGAATGTTTTTTTTTAACATCAAATCCACGTGGGTTGTTTTTTTCATTTAGTAGGGGGGATGTAATCCAATGTTGGTTTAGCTTTCTTGGATTTATCGTTAATGTTGGCTGCCGTTTTAGTCGGTATAATTTGGTTTTCTAACTAGTGGATCGAGTTGCCTATATGAATAACAAGTATAATTGATAATTAGCATAAACTTAGATAGGAAATACCATAGAAATAAGTGAGACCAGGACTATAACCAATGTATGAATCATCCATTTATCTCAAAGGAAATCTTGTTCCAATCTTAGCTTTTTAAATGGTACAATGAATTGATGAAATGTCACTACTCACTGGTGTGCTCTAAATCTTGTTGTTTTGAGTTAAATGTTTCATAACACGAGTCTTTGAGCAACTTTATGTGCTATGTTTCGTAAAAAGACGAACATGTGGTGGTGATGGTAACCACACATGGTGTTAGGAGGTTTTGGTGATGGCATTGATAAATATTAGGGAAGAGGAGACATATCTGGAGGGGAGGGTGGGGGTCGCCAATAATCGTATCACTAGTTTAGGTATTGATCACTTCTTGAAAGTCTCGCTAATCCAGGTAGTGATCACTTATTTAGGTAATGATCACCTTTACATTAATCACTAAATTTGACCATTTTATCTTCTCACTAATTTAGGTAATGATCACTTTTACATTAATCGCTAACATTGGTAGTGATCACCACTTACATACAATAAGGGTGTAAGGGGCGCCTTCGGGTTCATCGGGTACACCGTCGTAATTGTTGTGGGTTATGATTCGGGATGAATTTTTTGGCAAATGAGCCCAAGAGATAAACGAATTAGAACATTGGAAAGGGGTTGGAAATTGGGTTTGGGTAAATTGGGAACACCACTTCAATTGAATCAGGTTCATTCTGATACTTTTGAGTTGCAATGAGGTGTCACTCGATGGTTGGTTAGTTGATTTTTTTGTTTTTCAAAGTGAGAATATCATTTAACTTTTTTAGTTTTTCAAATGTTGGTTAAAGAATGGGAAAGAATATTGTTTAAATAAACAATAAGAGGAGGGTGACGGTTGATGACACGATCGAACTATGCACGACCATTGATTCACTTATTCGTTTCTTATTTTGTTAAAAATATACAAGTTGTGATAAGTCCAAAGATAATTTAAACTTTTGATCAGATCTTAATCATTAAAAAAATTAGTAGTAATTAAGAGGGTTTAATCTTGAAAGAAAGAGTGACAACAAAACTATTTTTGCTAGCTACTATGCTTAAAAAAGGGGTTGGCTTGTTTTATAAAAATACTTAAACTCTTGTTTTTATTTAATTAACATTTTGGTTCTATAAAATGATTAAACTTTTAAATATATATTGTATACATAATTAGTTGATTTATAACTTATAAGTATTCTGTTTTTATAAAACTTTGCTTGAAACTCAAGGTGTATGACCTTTTGGCAGTTTTTCGATATTGCATTTTGTAGGTTGATATTTAAAAAAATAACTTCAGATGATTTTGACTACATATATTAGGGTCGATCCATGGTAGAGAAAAATATCTATTAGTTGCACGTTTGATCCATAGTCGGACAACATCATCAATCGTGGGGCTGTTGCTTTTGTTTCAATTCCCGTAATTTTATCTAGCGCGGTTCAAATTGCTCGGCGGCGGCGCCGCTCGATACTCGCTCGACGTTTGTTCGAAAAATGCTCGGATCGAAAGACGCTCGCTCAACTTTGGCTCGGTTGAAAAAAATGCTCGGTTCGGTTCGGATCGGTTTGTAAACGGACCGAGCATGAGCAAAGGTCATCGGTTCAGTTCGGCTCGTGAACAGCCCTAATTACATTTGGATAACCGTTGCACGGTACGTCCATCACATCGACCGGTACTCTGTTGTAGTTTTGTATTGTATATGTAGCTCAATAAACAACATATTACAACATTGTCATTGACATGTGATTCTAAAGGGTTACACAGCAAACAATTTTATCAAATAAATGTTCAAATTGCCCCTATTATTTAGGTGATACAAATAATTAAGTCATGCATACAGTGTGTACATATATATATTTTGTGTGTGGATATATAATATAAATTTTATGATATTGTTAATTACTAACGCTACTTTGTGATCATGATTTATTGCATATTGTTTTATGATTTTGAAAATGTTGCATTTCTTTGCTTATGATTGATTTTAACGAGATGATCATATAAATATTGTTAGATCAAACGTAGTGGGGCGCTATGCCCCCACATAGCGTCGGAAAACGCCGGGTAACACCGCCACAAGGGGCGGTATGAAAGAAAAATGGAGGTGGGGCGCGAGATATATAGCGGCGTGATGTGAGAAAGATTTAAGGGTTTGACCAATCAAAACGTTTTAAGGGTTTTTATAATTAATTAATAAAAACGAAAATTAATAATTAGGTATTGATGGGTAGGAGCTTTATGGCTACGGGTTCTAGTGATATAACGCCCCATAAAGCCCCTGTGTGACGTGGCACGACACGTGTCGCATAACGCCCCACAAGGGGCTTTATGACTACGGATGGCCTTAGTTGATAAAAATAAAAATAAAAACTTCTAGTTAGAAGACCACATTGATTTGATTGTAAGTGTAGTGTTAGGATGAAACTTGTTGTACAAAGAAAATCATAATATACACACAAAAATAGGAACATTGTACAAAGAAAGAATAAACAATGGGGAGGCTCCTCGGCAACAAAGAGAAAAAAGGTTTTTGCAATTCTTTATTCCATGATTTTGTACTTATGTTATATAAGGCTATGAGATAATCCGATGTAATTTTTTGTGTACATGTCTTGCAAAAATTGTCTAAATAGTTGGCCCCTAATCTTGTGTTCTTGAGAGTTTCTGGTGTGTTTTACATGCTAGCAGAAAGTTGGCTAAGGTTTCTTAGCTTCTGCTATCAATCATTATGACTTGAAGAAAAAGGGGTAGATGACTAGCATCATCTTAAATCATCTTGTTGCTTAGTGAGGATGCTTTTGGAGGAAAGCATTTGATATCTTTCATTTGTATCAAATATCTACCACTTCTCTACAAAGGTCGTAGCTATGAACTTTTTTTTTTTTTTGTAATTTACATATGGATCATTGGTGGGTCAGTTTTAAAAGCTTGAAAAATAGTTGCATGTCATATATCATCAACACTACACTACGTACAAGTGCTCTACAATTGTTACGGTTGTTAACTTTGATTATTTATTAAATGTGGATATATATAGATATAGATATGTAGGGTTAGGATATAATAGAAAGTTTATTTGGGTAGAAAGACTAGGAAGTGATCTTGACCATCCATTTACTTAATCAAGAGTTAAGATTAAATGAGTGAAATTGAAAGAAAAAAAAGGAGGCGCGTGCGGTTGTTCAGGGGCATTCTAGTCAAGTCAAGGCAATAGTTTATCTCTCATCCAATTCCCCCCTTTTTTTAAACGTTAATAACTCTTTCGAACGACATTATTTTTTTATAAAAATTGCACCAAAAAAACGAGCGTTTTTTTAATCTTTAAAACGAGTATACTATTTCTATATTTTTGATTTTTTTTTGAAAACCCAGTTGCGTAAAACGCAATGGAAAAAAACCCAGTTGCGTAAAACGCAATAGAAAAAAAACCTAAAAAATGACATTTTTCTAAAACGCAATGCACCAAAAAACACAAAGAAATGTCTTATTTGTAAAACGCAATTGCCAGAAAACATAAAGATATGTCTTATTTCTAAAACGCAATAGCTTAAAAACACAAAAAAAAAGTGTACTTTCTAAAACGCAATGGACTGAAAACACATAAAAATGTGTTTTTACCTAAAACGCAATGCATCAAAAACACAAAGAAATGTCTTATTTCTAAAACGCAATGACCAGAAAACACTTAAAAATGTCTTCTTTCTAAAACGCAATGGCCTAAAAAAACAAACGAAAGTGTTCTCTATAAAACGCAATGCACCAAAAACACGAAGAAATGTCTTATTTATAAAACGCAATGGCCAGAAAACACTTAAAAATATCTCCTTTCTAAAACGCAATGTCCTAAAAAAACAAAAGAAAGTGTTCTCTATAAAACGCAATGCACAAAAAACACAAAGAAATGTCATATTTATAAAACGCAATGGCCAGAAAACACTTAAAAACGTCTCCTTTTTAAAACGCAATGGCCTAAAAAAACAAAAGAAAGTGTTCTCTATAAAACGCAATCCACAAAAAACACAAAGAAATGTCATATTTATAAAACGCAATGGCCAGAAAACACCAAAGAAAGTGTTCTCTCTAAAACGCATTGAACCAGGACAATAGTTTTGTATGTGAATTGTCTGAACCAGGAAGCAGGAGATAAAAAACTGTCTACACCCCAGCCAGGGGCTCTGCCCCTTGGACCCTGCTACCAGGGGCGCTGCCCCTAGACCCCCGCCAAGATCGTAAAACGCAACGACTAAATCAAAAACCCAGATCGTAAAACTGAAATTAAAGAATTTCTTACATGGATCGAAGCCGATTTCTTCAACGATTGACGAAATTTGAATGATAGAAACACTTATCAGCGATCGAATCGAACAGATCGAGTGATTATCTTCAAAATCATGAGAAAAAACGAGATTTTGAATGAAATTAAACTGGGTTTTCTTCAAAAAAACTGAAGAACACGTTGATCGGGTGTTTGAATCATTGATTGTTGACGAAAATCGCACTATAATGTAGTGATTATTGAGATAGAAAGTGAAGAAAAGGTTGAAGATGGTGGGTTTTGAAGTTACTGGGGAGAAGAAGAAAGGATACGATTGACTAAAATACCTTTACTCTTTATTTTAAATATTATCACATGTCATAATTCTATTGCTTCCTACGCTTCCTAGCCAAAATAAACTTATCATTTAATTCTCACCCTAGATATGTATGCATTACATAAACAAATATCATGTTGTATTAGGTGTATTATCCACCGATGAACTTTAGTTAATTAACTATAACTTTATTAATATAAAACAAAATGGCACCTAATTATTATATAAAAGAAAATAAATATTTATTTCGACTGGTTAAACTTGAACCATGTAAACACTCAAAATAAAATTCGAAAATTAAAATATCACACAAAAGTCAGGTTGGTTTTCATAACCTAAACTCTATCAAATAAAAATGTCTTTCCCGTAAGATCATTCGTAATGGTGTTGTGTCTTTCACACACACCAACCACGAGTCGAGAAAACACCGCCCCTCACCCCTTACTCGTGGTTCGGCAAAAATGCTCCAATTTGTGCTTCAGACTACGCGTTCATGATGAGTTTATCTAGGTAAGTTACCGTTTGCAAGGGTAACTACCTTTAAATATAAAACAAATTCTTTTATTTAAAACTATATATACATACCATTTCTACAATTCTAACTCACTAACTTAGCCACAAAACACTCTCCAAAAGTATTCCATCTTTAATATTTTTATCTAATTTCATGGTGAATCGATGGACCGAGAAGAGGACATCACTTTGGCTACGAGTTGGGTGCATATTGTGGAGATGGGGCGCCCTTCAAATAATGCTACTATTTGGAATGCGATTTTGACGCACTTTCGTCATCAAGTGGGTGCAAACAATCATAATATGAATCGCGTTACTGGAATGTTTATTACGATGCGAGCAAGTTGTGGGTTTTTGAGAGGCTCTTTATCAATTCCCTCAATCCTGAAGAGGGCATCACTGAAGATCAAGCGATTGAGGCAGCACATGTCGAGTACGAAATACATAAGAACATAAGCTTCCGTCACCTTGCGAGTTGGAGAATTTTGTGTGCACATTTTAACAATTAGGTTGTTTATTCTAATAAACTTTTTATGTATTGTTTTTAATTTAGTTGGTTGTAGTCTTTTTAATTCTAGTTTAATGAAACGTTTTTTTTATATTGTTTTGCTACTATTTTTTATATAATGTTTTAAAGATTATAAATAAAAAATTAAATAATAATTATTAGGTAATTAATATCCTGTTTATGGAATAACGATTTTCTTTTGTGTTAGGCAACACTCCCTAAACTTGAAGAGCCCCGTTGCCCCATTCCGATCATACTATATTGCCTTAACCGGGCGGTGGGACGAAAACCCGGGTGGACTCGAGATTCGAACTGACAACCTTACACAAAGTCTAGCTTAAATACTTCGTTGACTTAATACACTAATAGGACTAGGGGTGTTCATCGAATCAAATATCAAATTTTCGAATTCTTCAATCGAATTATTCGAAAAATTTTTATTTTCCCTTGAATTCGAATTCGATTAAAACCTATCCAATTCGATTCGAATTTGTATTCTAATAAAAAAACCCAATTCATATTCGATTAAAAATTCGAATTCGAATTCGAATAAATTCGATTTGATTCAGGTTCTTTTAAAACATGTAAAAAACTATTAAAATAAAACATAAATTTTAAAGCAGTCATAAAGGACGATATCACAATAAAAAGTTCCAAATAAAGTAACAGAAGTCTAAAATTCAAAACGAGAAGTCGGGAATCAACACTCCACATTACAAGTTAATAATTTAGGGTTAGAAATCTATTAATAGATTTGTTACTTAGATTTAAGTTATGGGCCATGTAGTGAGTTTGGTAATGGGTAATTTTAATACTTGGAATAAATTTTGTAAATAATTTATAGTATAGCCCAATAAAAGTTATATATGTATTATATATAAAAATAATACATAAAAATAATAAAATATATAGATTTATTCGAATTTCGAATCGAATCGAATTTGATATTATAAATTCGTATTCGATTTACTTGACTCGAATTGAATCAAATTCGAATTCTTATAATCGAAACGAATTCCTTATAATCGAATCGAATTTAATCGGGAATTCGAAACGAATTCTGAACACCCCTAAATAGGACCGGTCCAACGTTTTTCAAGGCCCTAAACAAACCACAAATGCAGGGTCCCTTTGAACTGGTATGAGGAAAGCATCGATAATGCTTTTTGTATTCCCAGTCTCAGTCGCAAGCACAATATCAAAATTCAAAGATTCAAAGTATCAATTAAGGATTCAGGGAAAACAATGATTATGTAATTGCTATACATAGAAATTACTATAAAGATTGTTGTTAACCAACCTGGGCTGTCCTTGCGACACCACTAATTTCCCCTAATTTCACATCTATTTTCTCCGTAATCAGCGACGTCATTGAGCTTAATGAGCATATGCAACGTTACAGTTAAAGAGAATTGTGATGATGGTCTAAATTAAATACGAATTTTAAATTGTTTGGAGTTGGAATTCGGTCTTTTTAATTTTAAAATTGGTTCTTCAGTTTCGCCATGCAATAAAAATAAACATTGCTTTTGTTTTGTTCATTTGTGCCTAATATATTAATAAACATATGCTACATAAAGATTTAAAAAAAAATTAGGGACTCTTATTTTTTGGTGCTAGATTTGAAAGCCCCTAGATAGTGTACACTAAAAATAACGCAAATAAGGGGACCTGGGGTGGTCTGTTATACCACCCCCATCACTCGTTCTCATCAACAAAACACCGCCGCCAACAAATAGTTTCACGCGTGAAAGTTATAACACGTTGAATTTATTACGCGTTTTAGATGTTTGAGTGGTAAGTTATCTTTAAATGAAGATGGGTGTATGGTGAGTGATGGGTATTTCCACTAAAATTTATCACTAGTGATGAAATAATATTTGATGACATTACAAAACTTGATTGAGAGTTGTGAGTGAGTTATGAGTGATGACCACCCTACCACACGGGATTAAACTTGTGTCTCTAGAACCCAAACTTTAGTAAAGTGACAGATGAACCATTTCACATGAAAAAAAGTGCATGTCTTTTAAGTACAAATGTTCTAACTACATGAGATTTTAACCTACACAGAAATACATGTTTTGCCGATAATGGCGTAGGCGTTTCAGAGTGGATCTTCTTTACGTGACCCATCACCCATTCACCCCCTTTTTCCCACACCCAAAACACTCACCAACTCTCTCTATTCTTCACAAAAAGGTGTCAATAGTATACAAAGCACAAACCCCCTCTCTCTCTCTCTCATCATTTTATCCCCATATTTGATCACTTTCTTTTCTCCATTTTACAATTTCTTGCTTCTTATTCTTGATCAAAAACAGAGCTAACCCATATCATGATTTCTCAGCACTTCTTATTCCCCATCTGATCATTAATCTTGGTGATCAAGATTTGATTTTTATCTGATTATAATTTGATTTTGATCTCTTAACAATAATGGGTAACGTTGGGAGTAACAGCTCCAACGGCCGGCGAAGACACAGCGGCAGCAGACGTGGAACCACCCAAAACCACCCTGCACCACCACCGCCGCAACCACCACAGCCGGAGATCAACGCCAATCGATACGTATTCGCCGCAGCCACACCATACCCTTCCCAATACCCTAACCCTAACCCTAATTCATCTGCCCCTCATCCCCCTTATTACCAATACCCCACCGGAGCATACTACCCGCCGCCGCCGCCCGCAGCACCGTTACCTGCTCCGTACGATCACCACCACCGTGTGCCGGTGGACCCTGCCGCTCAGGCGATGGTGGGTGGGAGGTACCCTTGTGGGCCTGTGATGCACTC
This sequence comes from Helianthus annuus, assembly GCF_002127325.2. NCBI lineage: Eukaryota > Viridiplantae > Streptophyta > Magnoliopsida > Asterales > Asteraceae > Helianthus > Helianthus annuus. The sequence goes on along the minus strand of NC_035446.2, from coordinate 153,492,338 downwards.
GCCTACACCTTATGTTGATCACCAAAAGGCGGTTACTATTAGGAATGATGTTAATCTCAAGAAAGAAACTTTGAAGGTTGAACCTGATGAACAAAACCCTGGGAAGTTTCTTGTTGTTTTTACTTATGATGCCACTGTTGCTGGCAGGTAAAATTTTCATTCTTTGTTTTGACTTTTTGTCAACATTTTGTTAATCATGTATATTTACTGTTATGGGTATGGATTGACTGGGATGGTTGTGTTGTTTGGATTTACTTTGACTGGTTGACTGGTCTATTTTGGCCTACAAAGGGATAATTCCATTATATGCTTTGTTAGTGGATGGTTTGATGAAGTAGTTATCAGTTTTAGGATAATATGCAATCTAGCTTGTTCTGTGTGCTTTGTTGACATGGAGAGATAAAAGGGGACCAATAGAAGAGGCCAAGAGGGTGATGTGTTACTTCCACTTCATTTGAATCATATTATCAAATTGTCATCAAGTGATTAAGTGATCAAGCTTTAGTTAAAAAGTTGATTGTTATAAGTGCGACTAGAATACGGTCTCCAATTAGAATTTTGTTGTTGCTAATGTGAACTGAGGTGTGTTTGAACTTGGTTTTTGCTCGTCTTTTGAGTATGGTCTCGATGATGACAAATTTACTTCAGCATGGTGAGAAGTGAGAACTTTTGTTTTATAATAAATATCATAAATATTTAAGTAAGCATGAATTGGGTTAGATTTAGTCGAAGTATATTATTTAAGCGGAGGACCGACTTAGTGTTGCATCGAAAGAAAACTAATTGGGTTGATCAATATATGTTGTCACTTCACTTGGGATTTTTTTTTTTACTTTTTTTTAAGATGAACTGTCAAACTGCTACTTTTACATAAATACTCGTTACATATTTCCCATCTATATGAAGAGCGTTTGGAGGTTGCATATAAACGACTCATTTTGCATTGTTTTTATGTTATTCTGTTTGCAGCATTACCCTCTATTTCTTTGCGAAAGAAGGCGAAGACTGTAACATGAGTGCAACAAAAGAAGACGTGCTTCCACCAATCACAGTGAGCTTCCAACAAGGTTTGGGCCAGAAATTCCGACAAGAATCCGGGACTGGTATCGACTTCTCAGCATTTGACGAATCAGAATTGGTAAAAGTGAGTGAAACAGGGGTATATCCTCTAGCAATAAAAGCAGAAGCAACTCCACACGTATCAGAAGACGGGACAACAGACGCTAAATCTACCAATTCTCAGATAACCCAAGCAGTGTTTGAGAAAGATAAGGGTGAATATCAAGTTAGAGTAGCCAAACAGATCTTGTGGGTTAATAAAATGCGATACGAATTGCAGGAGATTTACGGAATTGGTAATTCGGTAGATGGTGGTGATTTTGATGGAAATGATCCTGGTAAAGAATGTGTTATATGTTTATCCGAACCTCGGGATACTACAGTTCTTCCTTGCCGTCACATGGTAAGTGTTTATCTGAGTTTGAACAATTTATAGTTGACGCGTTTTGTGATGTACGAGGGGTTGATATAATTTGTTGGGTTTGGTTTCAGTGTATGTGCAGTGGGTGTGCTAAAGTATTGAGGTTTCAGACGAACCGGTGTCCGATATGCAGGCAGCCTGTGGAGAGGCTTTTGGAAATTAAGGTGAGCAATGGAGCTGAAGAAGAGTGATTATTACCATAAATCATCAACATTTTATGTTGTAATGCTGTTTTTCTTATGAAACATGTTTGTATGTTTGTGTATTCAAGTTGATTGGTGTTTTTAAGTTTTGTTTTGCATAGGTTTTACATGGTAAAACCAGTATATTATTCTGATTGATTTGGGTATTTTTCTGAAAAAAAAAAAGAAAGTTTTGATAAGTAAAGTTTCTCTCTTTTATTAGACAATTGATTTATAGTGAACCGATTATAATATATTTTTTAGTTTTTTTTAATTTTAATTTTTTTTATTTTAAGATACAGGCTGCGTTTGCAGCCAGAACGCATACCTGTACATATACTTTAAACCCTTTTTTATCCTCTTAGTCCACCCGTACTGTAGCGCATTATGGCGCCATTTTCACCCATCAAGCCCCATAGCGCCGGGTACACCGCCCTCTAGGCGCTATGGACAAAAAAATTTCCTCTCGTAATATGCATAGCGGCGTGTTCATGGTGGTTTCTCTCTGACACATATATATACATACACATATATGTATAATTGAAGGGTATAATCCCACTACACACTCATGTGATATAACCCCCATCTCTTACACAAACGTCATGTTTCACATAACTCCACATCATAAGAAGTGATGGGGGGTGACCGCTACACATGGAAATTAAGACCAACCTTCTTTAACTTTTTTTTGAACGGCCAACGAATCCTTCAAATGGGCTACTGGCGAAATTCACCATATCGGGATACATTCGCCTTCCGAACTAGGGAAAACCCTCACCTAGGGCTGAAGCTATTAGTTGTCATTTATCTCATTTATAAGTAACATATTAGTTGTCATTAACTGGACTACCTTTTCCAAACCTAACCGTCTATAATCAAAACTGACCAGTTATGAAAAACAAAAAAAACCCGATAAAAATCGATTATAGATTTGGCTTTAGATCATAACCAAACCTAAAGAACCCATATTCACCCTGCTACATAATCTAAATGGTACTTGACCTGTAGGGGTGAGCAGAAAACTGACGGTTCGGTTTTCGGATTTTTAATAACCGAAAATTTCCGTTCAGTTTTTGGATAACCATTTTCAATGACCAAACTAAACCGATAAGTTACAACAGTAGACCCAATCCATATATTTTTATGTTTAAGTTTAAGTTGTTTTAATGTTTAACCCATACTAGTAGAAATTATTAATTTTATTCTTGAATGTTTAGCATTTATAATAAAAACATTAACATGTTTATTTATAATTGAAATGATTTGTTTATTGGCTACAAGAAATAACAAAATTTAGTGTAAATATTAAATGATCTTTAAAGTATTATAAAAGAAAAAATCTTATTAAAATCTTTGGAGATACATAAAAATATATTAGAATGTTATGTATATATGAACTATATATTAATTAAAAAGGTTAAAAAATAACTTAATTGTAAACATTCAAAAAATATTCTTAAATTTTGGATTATACATTTTATTTTTGAATCTTATGTGAATTTTTTCTAAAAGCCAAACCGAACTTACTAAAACCGAAACCAAAAAAACCGAAACCGAACGATTTCAAAAACCGAAAACCAAACATTTAAGTTAAAATTTTGATTTTATCACAAAACCGAAGCAAACCATGCACACCCCTACTTGACCATATTGAAGTCAGATGACATGTAAGGATGTCCTATAATGCCAGATGACATGATTTACGAAAATACACGACGTTGTTTAAAAGAAAAGAAGGATCTGTCTTATGGAAGGCTGTCCCAAGGCATTCAAGTGGGTTTACTGTACCACTTAATAAAAAAAATATGACATATCATGACGTGGAGTAGTAAAAAAGAAACATTAACATATTTTGTAGAGCCAATTAAATGATGAAAACGAGTTTACAACATGAATGAACTAATGGTTGAATTATTGACACCCACTTGCTATTTCATCATGTCATCAAGAACTCATTGCTTTAAATTGCCTTAATGGAACTAAAACAATCATTTGTTTTTTGCAACATAAATCAACACAAAGAAGATTCGATTTTGATATGTGTATATATAGGGATAACCCAATAACTCTCTTCTGCTTTTTTAGCTTTTTTGATTTAACTAATTTTTAGAAGCAGAAAAAAAAAGTTTTTAATTTTTTAATTTTTTGACAAGGTCGGTATGGATAAAATCATAAAAATCTTACATACAAATCAAAGTTAGTAATAACAAGTCATAATTACTAATTAAAAATTTAATAAAATAAAACATCTGTGCTTGTGTATGGGTTCTATTATTTTAGTTTATCACCTATAAAAAATTACTTTAAAACGCTTTGCTGCTGGCTTGGAGCCTGGAAGAGGTACCAACGAACTAAACAGATAAGGCAAATAAAGAAAACAAAAAGATAAATAAATAGAAAAGTACAATAATTACAACTCTTTAAATCACTTTCAACACGATTTTAAAATTTTTCTTTATTTATTTGTATATACACTAATTATTATTATTGTCTTAAAAAAGTATTTGGTTCACCGAGGACGTTACTGTTAGATTCTTAATGTAGATAAGTCGCCTAATAAAACAAATAGCTTGGCGTCACCAATAAGAAAACCACACAAATAAAATGATTTTTGTTAATATAATAACAATAATAATGATAACTACACAAAGTACTTGCTTAAATTAGTAAAAAAGTCATTTATAGTTTTGATTTAAAAAGGAGAACTATTCACTTTATATTAGCTCTCTGTTGACTGCAAATTTATCTCAACATGTATTTAGTAAATTTACTACTTTAGGAGGCGAGGGTTCGAGCCTCATATGAGGCATTAGGAGTAAAAATAGTTGGTGTAAGGTTAGCTTTAAAATAATTCATATAATAAATTAAAAATAATTGGTTATTGTTATTTTATAATTTCTTTAATCATATTTTGCAAGTTATGTTTCATATAATAAATTAAAAATAATTGATTATTGTTATTGTATAATTTCTTTAATCATATTTTGCAAGTTATGTTTCATATAAGAAATTAAAAATACTTGATTATTGTTATTGAATAATTTCTTTAATCATATTTTGCAAGTTATATATGTAAGTGGTGCACTACTTTCATATGTCAAACGGCACTTGTTAAAAGTAAATCATTGTCTAGAGCAATGGAGTCCACAAATTCAATGTAAAACGCACGAATCCTAATTTTAATTAGCATGATTATACGGTTAAAATATGAAGTGGTTAATTTTAACTCATAGTATTATCCGTATGTTATTGTATTTTGTTAAAGTAATCCAGATGTTTTGCGTTAAAGTTCCCACCAATTACTCTAAAGTGCTTGATTTTTAAATCAATGTATTATTTATATGCTATTGTATTTTGTTAGAGAATCTGTAATTCATAGGCTCCGTCTTAAAGCTCTCGTCAATTGTTCCACAAATCTTTTAAATTTTTTTAATTCTTTCTCTCTCACGTAAATAGTCGGTACTTTTTACGGACTGCAGAGGTGGTCCCAACCTTGATCACTAGGGATGCTTAAATAGCGATCGATGTTGCGACTAAAAACTAATAATGTTACAAAAATTCCCGGTCACTAAATTTGATCGCAAAAGTATTCCAATTGTAGAAAATGATCACAACACTTGTGACGAGGGTTTAAACGACCATCAAGACCAACCACAAATGGTCGTTTGTAGTAAAAATATATATATATATATAACACACTCCACCAGAAACACATAACAATCACACAAACATATAATGAAATTGCAAACAAACAATAAAAAACAACACCCATAAATCATACGTATCGAATCACACACAATCCAAATATGTAAAATAATCCCACAAATAAGTCTTGTCACAACCAGTGGCGGTGGCATATGGAAGGAGTTTCTCCAGCGATGATGGCACAAAACCGGTTAAACCACGGAGAATGTAAAAGTTAGGGTTTAGAGAGAGAAGATGAAGCAGACGGTGAGGTTCGTTGTGGTGGTTGTGGCGGTAGTGAGTGGTCGTTGTTTGAGGCGGTACTTTTGGGTTTTCAAAGAGAAAAAAGATGGTGACGGTTGTGGTTTTGTTGTGGTCGAGGTGTTGGTTTTGTTAACCTTCAGTCTTTGAGCTAAAAGAGGGTGAGTCATAGTTTTCTAAGCACATAGTTTTCCATCAATTAAATAAACCATCATGTATAGATCAGAATAATTTATAATATTTATTATAAAATTATATTTTCTTATTTAAATATCCACTAACCATCTTTGATATTCTTACCGTACATTAATAATTTTAACTGTATGTGTGAATTTTATTAGGGATTTTTAGGTATTTTCTCCTGTTAAGAAGCCTTATTACATATTTCTTCAACTCCTAAATTTAGTTACATGTTTTCTACTCCTAAAGAAGCCTTATTACAGCCAATGAGCTAGTGGTGGAGTGGTAAGGAAGAGACCTTGTGTTCTAAGTGACCTAAGTTCAATTCCTGCCTCTAGCATTTACTTTCTGCGGCACCTGGTGATGATGGGAGACTAGGCGAGTAGGCGGCGATCGCTAGTTCGATCCTTGAACTGAGCGGGTTTTACCTCACCGCATTGTCGTGCCTTCGGGCGAGTGTTCACGGGCTTCGGCCCTAGGTGAGGGTTTTCCCCGGTTCTGAAGACGAGTGTATCCTGATGTGGTGAATTTCGCCAGTAGCCCATTTGGAGGATTCGTTGACCGTTCAAAAAAAGAAGGCCTTATTACATATTTTCTCTTTCTAAAGAAGGCTTATTACATATTTCCCCAATCTCTTAATTTAATTACATATTTAACCTTCCTAAACCCCATATATTACATATTTATCTATTTCATTAAAAATACTCTTATAAAATTACTATTTTACCCTTATTGAGTTTATTAAATAATTACATATTTCCCATTCTAATAAAATCAGTTACATAAAAAGTATAACATTAAAAATATGTTTTTTTTTTTCTTTTTTTATATGAACTCTTTATTTAATTACCTATTCAATAAAGGCTACTGGTTCAAGCATTCAAAATAATGCTTCTGCTTGCTTCATCAGGGTCGTATTCGAATTCCTATGAAACAGGTATATAAGTATATAACTTATATTTCTTCCAATATTCATTCACACATTTACAAATATAAATTATTGACTTATTAAATTACCACTAACGATTTGTCAATTGTGCAAATCGTAATATAGATAATCAGATCTGAAATAAAAAAACTATGTTTATGGTGTTTTCACCATGGTATCATATTGTTTCAAATAAGAAAAAAACATTACAAAGTATCCGTGATAATTTGTAATCGACATAAGGACTAATACCTTTACTAACCATTTCTTTAAAGAGCTCTTGCGCAACATCCCCTTCTTTATTTTTTCATAAATGTTAATAAAGAGTTCATATGAAAAAGCAAAAAAAAAAAAACATACTTTTAATGTTAGATTTTTTATGTGACTGATTTTGTTAAAACGAGAAATATGTAATTAGTCATTTAGTAAACTCACTAATGGGTAAAATAGTATTCTATAAGAGTATTTTTAGTGAAATGGATAAAAATGTAATATATGGGATTTAGAAAGATGAAATATGTAATTAAATTTAGTGATTGGGGAAATATGTAATAAGTCTTCTTTACGAAGGAGAAATATGTAATTAAATTTAGGGATTGAGGTAATATGTAATAAGGCTTCTTAGGAGGGAAAAATATGTAAAAATCCCTTATTAGGGATTTTTACTTACTTAAATAATTATCATCTATTTTCTAAATATAAACTAACTAGGTTATAACCCCGTGTATTACACGGGTTGAATAAATTAACTCTATATACTAAATAATAAAACAATATATCTTTAAAAACCTCCTTCATTCCACGGGTTGAATAAATGTAATTTTATATATTAAATAATAAAAAAGTTATATCTATAAGAACCATATTGTATGGGTTTAATAAATATAATTTTATATACCAAATAATAAAAAAAAGGTTATATCTTTAAAACCACGTGTATTACACGGGTTAAATGTAAATTGTTTACCAAATAATAAAAAAAATTAGAGAAAAATGCCCGGATAGTCCCTGTGGTTTCGCCTTTTTTCACCTATAGTCCCCAACTTTCTAAAATTACCTGAATAGTCCCCAAGTTTTCAATTTTCGTTCCCGGATAGTCCCTGGGTCTAACTTCAGTTTGTTTTCTCTGTTAAGAGGGTGTGAAATGACAAAAATACCCTTTCCTTAAAAAGGCCAAACCACGGGGACTATCCGGACGTCTTCTTCATTTTTATTTGTAAAACCCCACCACCACACTTCATCTTCAACCTCCACCCACCATCACCCTCCTCCACCCTCCACCATCACCGCCACAGTCACTCTCCACCAAATAGGCCCACCAAATGGATTCTGGAGATGTAGATAACGAGAACCCAAACCTTTGAAAAGCCGACAGATTGCAAGTAGAATTATGCAATGATGATATTTAACCTGCTATCATCTACAACAAATTACTCTACAAAAGTAATATTTTTATGAAACATGAAAATAACTAGAATCTGCATCTTATTTAATATACAACAGAAGGTATGAATCAATCAATAAGCACAAATAATAGCCAACCATCTGAACCTCCTCCCCTCCCACCTTCATCAGCCTCCTCCGCCTCCTCGTCCGACATCTCCGCCTCCTCGTCCGACTACTGGACCTCCTCCCCTCCCACCTTCCTCAGCCCGTTCTGCAGCTCCGTTGCAGATATCATACCGTCCCCGTTCTCGTCAAAGTAGTTGAAAACCTGATGAATTTCATCGGAGTTGCAAGAAATTGGTGCTGAGAAAGATGGGGGTTTCGTGGATGGGGAGGATAACAATCGACGGAAGAATCTAGTGAACGAGGAACCTGGAGATGTGGGTTTTGTTGAGGATCCGTAAGAACTCATGGCTGAATATAAATGGATTGATGTTCTCAACTCACCTATATCTGAACATATTGAGTGGATGGTGGTGAAAGGTGGATGGTGGTGGTGAAAGGTGGATTGATGTTCTCAACTCACCATGATTGTTGCAGGTTCCCGGTCGTTCATGGTGTTTTTCCGGTGATGCAGGTCAGCAGGTGGTTATTGTTATGGTGGTTGTTTATAAGGGGTGAATTGGAGCCAAGGGTGCAGGTTGTCGGTGGTTTGATTGATTGTTGCAGGTTGCCAGTCACCGGTTGTTGATGGTGGTTCAATTGTTGTTATTTGAAGAGGATATGGTGGTTGAAGAGTATGAGTGGCGACGGTGGGTCTGAGATTAGAGAGAAAGAGGGAGAAAGTGGGAGAAAAAGGGTTGGGTAGATGGTGGGGCTCCTTCTTTATTAGTTTTTTAATATTAAGGGCATTATAGTCATTTTACATCAACTTAACTGAGAAAAGTAACCTCCATCCACGACAGGGACTATCCGGGAACGAAAATTGAAAACTTGGGGACTATTCAGGTAATTTTAGAAAGTTGGGGACTATAGGTGAAAAAAGGCGAAACCACAGGGACTATCCGGACATTTTTCTCAAAAAATTATATATTTAAAAACCCCCGTGTGTTACATGGCTTGAATAAATATTATTTTATATACCAAATAATAAGAAAATTTTATTTAAAAAAACTAATGGATATAACTTGGTACGCGACAGATATGATGATTGCGGAGATGATTATTGAAAAGAAGATACAGTGGTCAAACATTTGAGTGATAAAATATAAATTAGATTTAAATAACTCGTAATAAATCTAATTTTATATATAAAGTAATATTGAAAGTTTATATACAATTTGTTTAAAAATTATGTAATAAAATCGATATAATAATTTTTTTGATAAGGAAAATAAAAATAAATATTATATTCTACTCGACATTTAAAGTAGGATAACACTTAATATTATTTTTTTTATTTATTTAGTAATATAAGATAGAAAAAATATCATTGAATATTTGGGAGGTTGTATAATAATAAATGGGTTAACTGTATTATAATGTCATATGTTTTTAGTTATATATTTTTTGAATTATTTAAAAAAATTAAGACTTTGTTATTATTAGTAAAATCAATGATTTTATATTTGTAATTTTGTTTGGTACTATTTTAGTAAAAAGTGGATATTATACATATAACTATATTATGTCTTAATTATTGATGTCATCCAAAATGTTTTTCAATTTTATGTCTAGCATTATATATACTATGGTAAAAGTTTAAAGTTTATTAGAGATAATTACGTCATCGAAAATAATAAGAGCAAATTTATACTATATAATAAAAGAAACAATTTAGAGGACACTTATATTACAAATAAAAAGTAAGTGTCTGTCATACGATATAGAATGTCCCCCTTGTTGGGTTAGGCTAAAGGAAAACTATTTCGGCTGGCAAGATTATGTTGAAGGCGGAATCAAAGAAAGTTGCTAAGTATGAAAAAGCTTGTGTTGAAGATCAACATTTCTTCATTCCCCTTGCCTTTAATACTTTTGGTTCCCTTGCTCCGGAAGTTGTCGGATTCCCTTGATAAAGTGCAAAATGTCGTGCAAAACAATTTTCAACGTCGAGGAATCAAAGTTTTGTTTTCGATAGAATTGGATTTGCTATTAAAAAAGAAGTTACGGCGCAGCTTGTTGCATGTCTACCTGCCATTCTTATGTTATTTTCTGTATCAATATAAAATTATTCCATATCGGTGAATCAAAGGGTTAATTTTAAAAGAAAGAAAAATAAATTATTAAACTATTATATTAATTTATGATGGTAAAATGTATCTATATAAAATTATTCCGGTGAATCAAAGGGTTTATTTTAAAATAAAGAAAAATAAACTATTAAAACTATTATATTAATTTACTAAGGTAAAAATTAATAATATTGTGTTTTTAAATACATATTTAAAACTAATAATATTATACGTCTTATCTAAAATCTAAATTTATTATTAAGTTATAAAAGAAATATTACGTAATAGTTGATTAATATCAAAACTTAATAATATTTTGTTTTTAAATACATATTTAAAAAGATATTAAATTAAAATAATAATTATCCGTAAGATATGGCCTAATATGATGACAAGTGTCCTCTAAATGGTTTCTTTTATTATATAGTATAGATTACTATCAATCTATATGTTATTTCAAAATCGTTTATATTAAAAATATCTAAGTTATTTAAACATCGCTTATAATTTGTATAAGTGATGATATTCAATCATATGGTTCTCGATGGATATATATCATTTTAAGCATTTGGGTTTACTCTTTCGTTTGTATTTATGTAATTGTCAGTAACATACGTGCATGGTTAAACGTTTTAACACATGTTTTTTTAATTTTAACGATTCCACAGCAACGCGCAGGGTCTCAAAAACTAGTTATATTATATTCAAACACAAAATCACATTACATATATCTATTTAAAATCAAATATGATGTAATATTATTATATTTTCAAAATTTCATATTTACCTCCTACACTATATATAATATACGTTTTAACCTGTTTAACTTTTTATTAATTTATTTTTCTTAGATAACGTGCGTTCGTTAGATTAAAAAAAACTAAATAGACAGTTATTTAATTTTTTTCTTGAGGTTTTGGTATAAAATTGATTAAAAACAAGGTTGTGTTCGAAGTAGATTCTTTTCTTAGTATCGTAAGCTATATCAAGTGCCGTTGTTGTAACGGTGCCGTGACAAACGAAACCAATATCAACTAGACAACGTCGATACCGATATTGGTATTTTCGGGACCTATATCGGTATTTGTTTTTATGGTTTCCAACCGGTGTAACAAAACATTATCTTTTTAGTAACGACTTTATTTTTTTGTTACATTTTATTTTTTGAGTTATATTAGACAACTTTTGTGTAATTAAACTATTTTTAACAATTTTTTTTTTTGTATCGTATGAGTTGTGTTAAGAATAATGTATTTTTATGTTGTAAATGATATAAATTGCCAGTATCGTACCGATAACTAATGGACGTTGATATTGGTATTTAATTTTATTTTCTAATTGATTTAAAACACGTGTCATTATCCTTAGGCATATCACAACTTTATTTTCTTTTGTTTTAACTCCGATAATTATAATAAATTTCGGTATCTTAATGAAACAAATTAATAGTTACCAATTCACAAGGTGTAAGAGTAAATTGCCATTTTAGTCCCTGAATTTTATCCAAATTTGTCATTTTAGTCCAAATACTTTTTTTTTTGCCTCTGGGTCCCTGACTTTTCCTTTTTGTTGTCAATTTGATCACATACACTAACTCCATCCAAAAACTCCATCTTTAACCAGGGGTATTTTGGGGATTTTCATTTAAATCTTTTCAATTGCCATTTTGATCCAATTCCAAAAAATCAAAAAAATTCCAAAAAATCAAAAAAATTCCAAAAAATTCTAAAAAATAATAAAAATTCTAAAAAATCATAAAAATTCTAAAAAAATACAAAAAATCCGTTTCGGCGCGAACCGTTTCGAACCCGAACCGTTTCGAGCTGAACCATTTCGAGCTGAGCGGTTTCGAGCTTAATCGTTTCGAGCTGAGCCGTTTCGACGCGAACCGTTTCGAGCCGAACCGTTTCTAGCTGAACCGTTTCGAACCCGAACCGTTTCGAGCTGAACCGCTTCGACGCGAACCGTTTCGAGCTGAACCGTTTCGACCCGTACCTTTTCGAACCGAACCGTTTCGAGCTGAACCGTTCCAAAAAATCAAAAAAATTCCAAAAAATAATAAAAAATAATAAAAATTCTAAAAAACCATAAAAATTCTAAAAAATTCTAAAAAATCCAAAAAATTCATTTCGGCGCGAACCGTTTCGAACCCGAACCGTTTCGAGCTGAACCGGTACCGTCGAAACGGTTCAGCTCGAAACGGTTCGGTTCGAAACGGTTCAGCTAGAAACGCTTCTGTTCGAAACGGTTCAGCTAGAAACGCTTCTGTTCGAAACGGTTCAGTTCGAAACTCGTACCGTTTCGACGCGAACCGTTTCAGCTCGAAACGGTTCGGGTCGAAACGGTACGGGTCGAAACGGTTCGCGTCGATACGGCTCAGCTGGAAACGGTTCGGGTCGAAACGGTACGGGTCGAAAGGGTTCGCGTCGAAACGGTTCAGCTCGAAACGGTTCGGGTTCGAAACGGTTCGCGCTGAAACGGATTTTTTATATTTTTTTAGAATTTTTATTATTTTTTAGAATTTTTTGGAATTTTTTTGATTTTTTTGAATTGGATCAAAATGGCAATTGAAAACATTTAAAATGAAAATCCCCAAAATACTCCTGGTTAAAGATGGAGTTTTTGGATGGAGTTAGTGTATGTGATCAAAATGGTAACAAAAGGGAAAAGTCAGGGATCCAGAGGCAAAAAAAAAACTATTTGAACTAAAATGACAAATTTGAAAAAAACTCAGGGACTAAAATGGCAATTTACTTCAAGGTGTAACCATGTGAATCCACACTAGTTTATTTTAAAAATCAAATATGCATTTAAAAACTAAAGGCATACAAATATGGTACTCCATTTTCCCACCTACAATTTATTTATCTTTTGCCTTTTGCCAAAGAACAAACTTAATCATCAAACATAAAGTCAACCATCTAATTATTTATTCAATTTTTTTTTAAAAGCCAGATAATAACATGTAAAAGGCGTTATTTAACATACAGGCAACATAGTTATATATCTAATTAGAAAAATGAGATTGAAATAATCAAATGATTAACATCAACTAGTTGATGGTTACCATTAAATTGAACCGGTCTACAAACAAAAGTGTATTAAAACAAAAATAAATAAATAAATAAAATAATAATAATAATTAGAAGTTGTGTATATGTTGAGTCTGAGTAGCCTTTGAGTAATTTTATGGTGGTGGTGTGTGCCGTGGTACGAGGAGGAGGTGGGTGTTGTTGGTGGCTCACAATTATCCAACCACCATTGTCGTTGTCACTGTCATCATCAATTTCTTGATTAACACTTTTCTGGGGTTTTATCAGGGTTTTCTTTTATATATATTATATATATTTTTCTCATCACCTCTGTCATTAGATGTATACATACTATTATATATAACAATTCACATATTGGAGAAGCTGTTATCATCATTCATTCATCTATGGCTAAACCTGATACTGATCAAGAATCTCCTGATAGCATCTCTTTGGATCTTCCAGCTCCTCTGTTTATTCACAAGGTATCTTAATTCAAATGCAATCTTTATTTGAAAACACACACAGTTGTTATGTAAATTAAATTGCATCTTGTGATCTGGATTCTTGTTTTTTTTTTATGAATTTGACAAATTTTTATTCAAAAAGATGGTACCTTTTCATGTGAGTTATGGTGTGTTTCTCACATAATCACCCATAAAGTAAGTGGCGTACGGACTACGGAACACACTCGTGAATATTGGTTGATGATTGAATTGTATGATCTGGGGATTTTTTTTTTGAGGGTTTTGCAAAATTACCCTAAAAATGGATTCTTGTCATGTATAACATGTTGATAATTATTATTTTTTCTTTTGAAATTGGGGGATTTCAGATGTTTGAAGGATACCTCTTACACACATAAACTCTATTCTCTCTCTCTCTCTCACATATAGAGACAGAGTGTAAGCTGTGTATGAACTTACTTAAAGAGTATATGTTGATGAAATTGAGTTATATGATATGTTTTTTTTTTTTTTGGTTTTTATCTGATTTTGTGCAAAATTACACATAAAGATGTTTCTTTTTTGGTGTACATATGGGTTTGGGGTCTCACATAAACACACACACAGCACTGAGTGCTCTGACAATGGTCCTTTACAGTTATAAAGTCAGCATCTCTGATCTTTCTGTTATTGAACTCTTTTCTTTAGTTTTACAGTCATGATAAACAAATCTACCTACTTTGTGTTCTTGATCCTATAAATATTCACACTAAATTAGGCATATACAGTGGCGGATCCAGAGGTGTTTTGGGGGTTCTCGGGAACCCCCTTAGTTTGGAAAAAATTGAAAAAAATAGTGGAAATTTTGTATGATTTAAAAAAAATAGTGAGAATTAGTGAAAATCTACCAAAAGGAACCTGGTGGGAAAAATTTCTAGATCCGCCACTGGGCATATAAATTTGACTAGAAAAGTTTTGATTTTTAGTTTTGTGATCAGATATTTACATGGTATTTCTGGCAAAAATAGTTGATTCCATTGTGTGTTTTTTTTTTCAAGAAACAAGCTTATGCAGTTGACTTTTAAAAGTCAAAAGTCAAAACACCATAATTTTCAATCTCATACTACAAATGCATCTAATTATTGGCATATACTCAGGTTGGAGAAACGAGTGAAATAAGTGAAGTTACCACAACAACCGAAATAACTGAAGTCAACACCACCAGTCAACAATCAAAACAACACCACCTGGTCTTGGAGATACCAGAAAGAACATATGATACATCTACCAAAGACGATCTAACGCTAAACACGCCATTAACACCACAACAGACTCCGAAAAGAGTAAATTTTTCCCCATTACCTAGCCCCACATATATCTATTCCAAATATAATGAATCATCATCAAGCCCCTTATCAACCAGAGGTAAATCATCCATCAAAAGCCTAATTCCTAAATTAAGTTTCAAATTTAAAAACCGAAACTCGGAGATCGAAAAGGCTGCAATCCTAGCCCTCGGTGGCTCACCGTCAGAGATTCGAGAGAAGGCTAAAATGTCTAGAACATTATCATTCACAAAGTTATTCGCACTCAGATTGAAAAGAACATCGTCTTTACCCGTTACTCCTATCGCTCACTCAAATCCAGAGTCTGTGCATGGAAGAAACACCGTTGAAGTAAGTACAACGCTTTTGTCGGATTTTGCGAGCTAATAATAACCATGTTATTTGTTTTAATCCTTGCTCTTTACAGAAAGGTTGGATCCAACCGCCTATGCATCGTTCATATTCCGTTCCTGATTTGATTAAAGACGGAAGCGTAAATCAAATCGAGTCATTAGGTGGCGTATTCAGGATAATTCCCGCTACTGCAAAAGTTGCACAAGGAACACTTCCCACAAGTAATACGAATCCTACAACCGAAACTGGTAAACGAGTAAATGAACAATCCTGTGTGCGCTTAAACATTTTCTTGTTTTCAATAACTAATAATTTACACGTTTAGACGGAACCGATCATAAAGAAGAGGGTGAGGACATCGCAGAAGAAGAAGCTATGTGTAGAATATGTATGGTTGAATTAAAGGAAGGTGCCGATGATACCCTTAAAATGGAGTGTAATTGCAAAGGCGAGTTAGCGCTGGCCCATCAAGAATGTGCGATAAAGTGGTTTAGCATTAAAGGAAACAAAACTTGTGAGGTTTGCAAGCAAGAAGTCAAAAACTTGCCTGTTACTCTTTTAAGAATTCAGAGGTCTCAAAGCCGAATTCATAGGGGAAATGGAGCTTTGCATCAGTTAGAAGTTACTAGATACAGGTAACATGCTTATACGTAAACACATTCGATTTTTCAGAGACATATTATAATATAATATACTTTCTTTTTATCAGAGTATGGCAGGATGTACCCGTTCTTGTGATCGTTAGCATGCTTGCATACTTTTGTTTCTTGGAGCAACTTTTGGTAGATAAAATGGGTTCGGGTGCGATTGCTATATCTCTGCCGTTTTCTTGCATATTGGGTCTCCTTGCATCGATGACGTCAACAACGATGGGTATGTTTCCATCCCCATTATAGATTTGATCATATTTATTCGATGTAATAATAGTTTTTTTAATTTATGTTCAGTGAAGAGAAGGTATGCATGGGTTTATGCTGGTTTTCAGTTCGCTTTAGTGGTTGGTTTCGCACATATATTTTACTCGAAGGTAAGACAGAAATAGTAAAATCCTTCATGTTTGACATTTTAAGTCAAACTCACTGAATCCGTGTGAAAAAATTTACAGCTTGATGTGACCGGGGTTCTATCAGTTCTGCTTGCTACATTTGCGGGCTTCGGTGGTGCAATGTGCGTTACCTCGATTATTTACGAGTTTTTAAAATTGCGGGAAAGGTGGAACAATCGGCCAAGCCAACCTCACGGGACCCCAGAAATGGAACCGGAACCGGAACCGCCTCAGGAGTCATCGGAACCTGCTCATGCACCACAAAACGAGGCTCAACAATTAGGTGGTTCAGAACAGGCGGTTCAGCCACATCAACCCACAGACACAAGTCATAGACCTGAAAGTGAATCTGACCTGCAAGGAAGTCAAACCCAAGAGTCGGGTCGACAATCTGGACCGTAGCGGGTTTTGTTAGGTTCATTTGTTAAAAAAATTGGTAGCGCTGGTTGCTTAGTTACAACCGAAGCTAAGATTGTATAGAAACCCGTTAATGGTTTATGCTAATGAATCTTGAGTTTTGGTTTAATGGAGTTTGTAAATTTGTACCGCGAGGAGGGCAGTTTGGTCTTTCTTGAATAGTAAAGATCATGAATCATGATCATGAACTTCCACAACAGACTGATGAAGAACAGAAGCCCGACTCCAATATGCTTCTGAAAGCGACGGGTCGGCCTCTATGGCGGCATTGAGATCATTGATCGCCTCACTGTAACGCTTCACCTTTATACTATGTGAAACTCTTATCAAACAATTCAGCAGTATCACTAGATTTTCCATCTGTATGACCATAAACATACAAAAGAACCATGCAATATGCAGCTTCAGTCAAAGAACAAACAACCTGAAAAAATCTCTATGATAGATAACAAGCTGAGCCGCCTTGGCTTGGTTTGTAAACGAGCCGACCCGAGCCAAAGTTTACTCGGTTCGTGGCTCGCTCAAAGATGACTTTACATGGAACATAAATCCGACATTCCGACAGCAACAGATAAAAGGCTTATGGATTTGAGTCAAGTCTTAACAAGACTGGGATTAGGATGGTTTCCGTTTCAAGCCCACGAACACGTCTACATGTAACCCCTTCGTCAACAAAATTTTTGTTTTTGAACGACAACTTAAATTTTCACCATTTGCCCGCAATACTTATACAAAACTTAAAAGCTAAAAGAGTCATGAGTGTTTTGTTTAAACATACTTCTTTTATACACAGTTTGTGTTTTTTGCTCCAAGTTTATAATTTTAAAGCGGAAATAAAATAAATAAATTTTCACGTTGAGTGTTGAGTAACCGTGTTCGTGTAATGTGGTGGTGGAGTGGTGGTCGTGTGGCAGTGATGACAAGTGTACCAATGATGGCAGTTGTATGGGATATGGTGGCGGTGATGACGGAGAAAGTATGGAGCTGCTGAGACAGCCACAACTAGGGGTGTTCACGTTTTGATTTTTTCCAGTTTTTAGATCAAATCGTGAACCAAACCGTTAGTATTGTTTTTTATTTTTGTAAACCAAAACCTAACCGTGGAACTTTTAAACCGAACCGAACCAAATCGTTAATAATGGTTGGTTTCCTGGTTTGGGCTCGTTCCCGAAATTGCAGGAAAAAAAACAAGTTGTCGAAACTTGAAGTTATATCAAAACTTATGGCAAGTTGTTTACAATAATAACTAACTATGCGCATAGCTCAAAAAGCAAAAAGGCTGAAATATGTATTAAAACTCTGAATGTCTAATTAAATCTTCTAGGGTTGGAACTTTAGAATTTAAAAAACTCCTATACGGCCCAAACTTACTCTAGTGAAATATGGGAATGTGAAAATGGGTTTAACTGATTTGTGTCTAGTGAAATATGGGAATGTGAAAATGGGCTTTAACTGATTTGTGTTTTACATTAATTTAACTTTAGTTTACGACTTAAATTTATTTATGTCTCTCTCTACGAAATAGCAAAATGTCTGGTCCGATTTTATACGGCTGGTTTCGGTATAAAGCATAAATCAAACCGTTTGCTACGTTTTGAAAATGTTGAAACGACCGACCAAAGGTTAAGTAAAAAAGCCGACCGTGAAACCAAACCGATGTCTGGTTTAAGCGGCTTCACGGTTTGAAACCGAACCATGAATACCCCTAAACACAACCGCCCCATAATGTTTTGCAGGTCGTTATCTTATTTGACCAGAGAGTTGATAACACATATCCACCATCCCATTGTTCTCTAATTCTCCGAGAGAGTTAATATTTCTTAAAAAAGATAGTTAAACAATTTAAATTATAACGATGCACCGAACAATTTCATCTACAGTTAGTTATTGTGGTAAGGAATAATCTTATGAGTTATTTGAACATATCTCATATGGTAAAACATTGAGTAATAATTTTTTTAATACAAATCACACCAATGAAATTAATTCCAGTAATTTATAAATATAATATGATCATTTATTTTATTTTTTTAAACATAGCTTTAAAACACATAAGAAATGATGCCCGTCCCATCCTAAGTGATAAAGACAACCTAATATGCGATAGCCTCGCTTCAACATGAGAGGCTTGTAATAACGAAATGAATACATAATAGTAGAACAACCCCAATAAGGATGGGCAGGATGACAGGAAGACAACAACTGCCCGTCCCTTCCCAAACGATTAGATAACCTAGAATACAATAACTTCGTGTAACACCTCGAAAAATTTCGTCCAATAATGTCTTGACACGTGTCATAAGGTTCCGGTATGTGAAAACAGACTTTAGAGGGACTAAAAGTGACAAACAGTGAAAACTATGGAACGTAAGGGTCCAAAGTGTCAACAATGGATAAATAGACTCTATGATAACCCTACATAATGTTCATAACCTTAAACGGGTGGTTCATGGATCATACGACGCAGAAATTGCACAAAAGTGAGGAATTGCAAACTATAGGGGCCAAAAGTGTCAACATGTTTAATTTATACCTCTGAGTGAACTTTTGGCAGACCCGAAGCTTTGAGAAGCTAAAATATACTCACTAGAATATGTGGTAAAAATTTCATGAAGTTTCGTCAACGTATGAGAAAGTTATGGCCAAAACCGTACTTGAAGGACTAAAAGCGTCAACGTCGAATTTCATGGCTTTTCGGTTGAGCGCAAAGTTATCCGAGGACATTACCATGTAGGTAAATGTCCCAAGGTTCTTAAAAACCAAGTTTGGGGGTTTACGAGTCAAAATAAGCAGCCGAAACATCGCATGCAAGTTCAGGGACCAAATCTGCCATGTTTGAAACTTGTTTGACAGCAGCAGGGGTCAGGCGACCCGCCTGGACATGCCCAGGCGGGCCGCGTGGGACTACCAGTAACAGAAATCGCGAAAATGACCATTTTGGGTCCGAATTTGAAGTTGTAAACAGCTGTTATCACCTCTCTTTTGATCCAATGAAAGTCCTTGCATGCCTAGGCTACTGAGAACATGCTACTACCTCTGATTTCATCCATAAAACAGATCAAAAGCTCATTTCTTTGAGCTCATACATTGTGATCAAGAACATCCAACTTGTAAAACTCTCAAGACAACTTCCTGGAGCATTTCTGAACGTCAAGGCAACATCCTAGTGATAACTAAGCATCAATAGGACCTTTGTAAGCTCCTAATTCAGTCTCTAATTCGTTCTTGCATCGATTAATTGCTAAAAGTCAAACTATTGTTCTTATGCTTTGACTTTCTGATTAAGCGAGTTTTACTCAGTCATTTCTCAAATTGAAACCACACTTATGTTGGTAATTATGTGGGAAACAAACCCTCAAAAGGGTGTTCTCTGATTCCCACTATATGCATGTTAATTGTCGAGTCAAACTTGTTCTAAAAAGTCAACAGAAGTTGTTTTTGGCAAAATAAGCTTAAATGGTAATGTAGATGACATGCAATCTGTTTGATCATTGAAAATAACCTATAATGGATACAAGAATGTGTTTTATATTCATCAACTCGACAATCTTTGATATAAATACGAATCGGAACCGAAAGTCTTGTAAAACGACTATTTCGTAGACTATCGATTCGGATTCATACATGCATGTTTGAGATCTGTACTGGAGAGTACTTTTGACCATTTTTATTTTAGTATAACTTTCTGGAATTTTTGTTGTTTGAGTCTATGCTTAGCCGATTCATTTGCATGTTTCCGATTTATGCTTAAAGTTGACTAATTTGCCCTTTTTGATATAAAACGTGAATTTTGGAAAAGTGAAAGAGTAGAAATCTTTATTTCTAATATATAAACTTGCACCGAAAATTTCGGATCAGTTGGTGGTCCAGATTTTGAGTTATGACCATTAGCGTAAAACTATGTCCTTAAGTTACATAAACGGCCCTTTTCGCGTATAACCTATTTCTGGCCACGTTTTGATACAAAATTTTTTACCCACTGATGTTATATAATATTTTGGGATTTTTGATGATTTTTATTTAATTTTTGGCTGATCGTATCTTAGATCGCTAAGTTATTTCGGTATATGTCGGTTTTGACCGTTTAAGCCATAAAATAAGTTTTACACATCCTTTTGACCCGAAACCTTTTTCTACTGATTTTATATGTTAAATAAATTATTTTAAGTATTCTGGAAATATAAAAATCTCAGCTCTCCTTTGAAAACCCGGAAACGCCTTTAAATCGCATTTTTAGCGTTTTTAACGCATAGTAAGCGTTATGCTTATTTTTAACATATAAGACTTTTACCTACTGATGTAATTAGTATATTTTCATATAAAAACAGTAAGTATAAGTATATGAACTCAGATTTCCAGTTTTGGCATTTTCAGCCCTTGTGAAATTACTAAATTACCCCTACGGTGCATAGTTTGATTTTAAATGTTAAGTTTGGTATATGGGTCATACCCTACTGTTATAATATATTAAATGAAGTATATTTTCTGTATGAACCAGACCCGCAACTCAGATTTCTAATTTGACTCTTTTACAATCTTTTAAATGACCAAAATGCCCTCCTAAGGCATAAATTGAGTTTAAAATTATTCCGGGCAGTATAGAACATAACTTACTGATATTATATCATATTAAATCATATTATCTCAGGGAACTTGCATTTGACTCGTTTGGCTACCCGTAACGCCCTTTTTGCGTTCGGTTCGGTTTACGTAACTAGTTTGCGTAAATTGACCGAAACGGGTCAAACGTTATCATTTTTGTCTCAAAATCCAGAATGTATTTAGTATACCAATATTATACAAGTATTCAAGCTTGTCGGGTCTAAATCACGTTCTATCCGGTCTTCGCTTAATCGTGCGCTTGAACCGTATAATTCCTTAAAACTAACCGGTCTAAGCTTAAACTTAATTAAAGACCCGTTAGTATTCTAATTGGTTATTTATACCATCGTTCCAGACTAGAGCCTTCCAGTAAATTGTACCTACGCTTACTTAAGTGAATACGGCTGAGTTATTATAATTCTTGCTATTTAAGACAGGAGCTAGCTCAGGTAAATACTCTTAACTTATTTTCCCTATTACGGGCTTGGGATACGGTAATATAAATACCGCATGGTCAGGTATGGGATTCGAAGACCAATGTGTCGGGAAATCCAAATAACCTGTTTTTAGTTCGTATTGCTTGACTGAAACATTGGGGGTTAATGCGACCGTGTCCTGGATATCCTTGACTCATTAAATGCAATGGCCACGACTTAAGCACGGGGTGTAGGCATACACCTGACAGATGCTTTATGCTTATTAATTGATTATACCCAATATGGGATTCCCAATAGGGGAATAGTGGTGTGTCGGTTAATCTTGAACCGGCATAGGACCGGGCCCCGTATGTAGAGCAAGTTATGTAAAACTGATAACATGAGATATAGTTTGTCCCAAGTATAAAAGATTAATCTTGCCTTGTGCATTTTAATCAAGTGTCAAAATAGTTTTGTGCCTTGTGCGCCTAAACCAATTTTCATAAACTCTTTTCAAATGAGTCAGTTGAGTGTATTTACCAGTGAAAACTGACATATTTTCCAAAGTCTAAGTGACAGGTACAAGTACGTAATAGGCTGGAAGCTGCTCAGGGCGTTAATAAGGAATCTTGCAAGTTCTAGGCGTCTAAAGTCTGTTGAACAATAATTAAGTTTTAAGATCCGCCTGTGGATTCCTCTACTTTCCGTTGTAATACTTGATATTACTTGATATTCGGATTGTAATATATATATCTTTTGCTTCCGCTGTGCATTTATATATTGTGTTGTTTGTCTATGATGACGCCAACTACGTCACGATACCCCACACCGGGCCCACCGGGGACACGTGGAGATCGGGGTGTGACAGGTTGGTATCAGTGCCAACGCTGAGTGAATTAAACATTATCCTAATGTGTTTAATCTCAGTGACACAATTGCACATACTTGAGTCTAGACTTAACATAGGAATACCCTCATCTCTATTCGGAGAATTTTTGTTTTCAATTCTATATATTCTTGATATCTCGTCAAGCAAAGAAGCTATGATGGAAACTCTCCCCATTAGAAGCCTAGAGAAGGCTGAGCTTCGTACCGCGACCAGGATTAACGTACGACCAAGGAGAGGACATGCAGGACAAAAATGAAGAGGAGACTCCTTTTACTGAAGATCGTTTCCTTAAAGTCTTTATAGCGATGTTTATCTTTTGGTCCCTTTGAGGACAACATCATTTCTTTTAAATCCCTTTTTGGGCAATTCTATACCTCTTTTAAAATCATTGGGATGTTTTATTTAGATTTCATTTATATCATTATGTATGAATATAATATATGAAGTAAATTAAAATAACAATTCTGTTATAAGATCTACCAATATATTAAGATGGCAAAATCTAAAAAGGGACAAGACCTAGCTCAGGTGTCATTTAGGACAGAGCCAAGATGGTATCCCCATAATTAGATTCAGATCCATAATTAACGTCTCAACTTAGGATTGATCTGCGTTATGTTAAAAAGAGAATCTAAGGGGTGAAACCTAGCCACGTGTCGTCGCAGACATGGCCAAGATGGTAGAACCTGTCAAAAAGATTCCAAATTCATGTAACAGCTGAAAGTATGTTAACATACTGGGAAAATTGTGATGCAGTATAAATCACACAGGACAAATTTGAAAATTGGGATTTATTTAAAATTCCCTGCAAGTAAAATAGCCATCCATTATGGATGAAGTGCCTACGGGTAATAAAATTGAAAATTGGGATTTATTTAAAATTCCCTGCAAGTAAAACAGCCATCCATAAAGGATGAAGTGCCGCGAGCTATAATACACTGTCCGATTGCGACATCGACAGTTGTGAATCTTTTGAGATTCCCTGTCCTAAGGGGGTGAGCTATGCTCAAAAGCCTCTAGACAATAATCTGGTCGTCATGTCATTATTATGACCGCTGAATGACATTTGATTTAAATTAAGTACTAATCCTGCCGTCATGTCATCATTATGACCACTGAACGACAGTTGATTAAATTAATGACACTGATCATGGCGTCATGTTATTACTGTGACCGCTGAACGTATCATCAGTGCAATGACTATATGTCTTAACATCTTACGAAATGTTAATTGATAGGCCCACGGGCCAGAAATTTTAATAAAGACAGTCGTAACCTATGACTCCCTGTCAGAAAAAGGTAATGAACTAGGTTCAAACCTCAAGGCTTTGATTCTCTGAAATCCTAGCTTATAATTTATAAATGTCCTTGTGACTAGGCCTTGGTGCCACCCCAATATCCGTAATGTTTTATAACTAGGATAAATTGTAATGCCTCGATTCTCAGAAATCATGGGTTATAAATTAAACTTGTCTACGTGACTAGGCTTTTATGCCAAAGTTATATTTTCAATAAATTTGGGATAATTATAATCCTGAATAAAATAAATATCATTCCTTTCCTGCCTGCAATTATATTAAAAAGAGTCTCAAAAGGTATAACCTAGCTTGAATGTCGTTAGGGACCTGGCTACGATGGTAAGACCTGCTTAAAGAGACTCAGGTCCTTGTTAAACACCTGAAAACGTGATTAACACTCCTGACAATGGGTGATGCGATGAAATCACACTTGTCATCCTTATATTAGAAATCTTTCTAACCTTAATTAGCATATATAATCGATAGGAATCATGGCTAATAAACGTCAAACATGATGTACACATCTAAACATCCACCTGGGATGTATACCTACGGGCAAAGGTGCATGCATGAAAACGATAGTTATATTCCATAACTTCTTGTCAAGATAATGAATTATGAAATTTTCCGATCCAAAGGAATCATTGATTATGTTTTAAAATTTCCCTAGTGACAAGGCATCTGTGCCATCGAAAAGTCCTATGGAACAAGCCGTTGTGCTATATAAGATGTCGCTATGACATTGACAGTCGTGACTTATGTCCCCTGTCTAGTAAGTATAAAGGATTTATTCCATTTAAACGCCAAAGATGGTTTATTTAAAAATCTAGGCAAAACATGATCAAATAAACTTAATACTATCTATTGGCCTATATGGTTTGTTTGCACCATGGCTATTTAAATTATCAGGTTCGACAATTCCCTGTAATTAGATACGCTATTACTTCATGGTTAGTTAGCCTTCAAAGCTTTACCATGGCCGACTCCTCTGGGGCTCCCAATCATCTAGTTAGTCAGAATGATGTGCATTGACTAGCCTTTGTGGCAAAATAAATTATTTTTCCAAAAGATGACGATTGTAGTCTTTGACTCTCTGTCCAAAGGTGAAGAACTATGTTCGAACCTTAAGATCTCTGATCCAATAAGATTGCAGCTTATATATTAATTCCTTAAGTGCCATATTTTGTATGTCCTTTGTGACAAGGCCTTCGGGCCTATGATTATTAATGTCCTTCATGGCAAGCCTTCCAACTATCTAAAGATTGTCGTTATGACAAGGATAGTTGTGACATTGTGACCCCCAGTCAAAAGGTGATGGACTCGGTCCAAACCATAAACTCAATTGATGGTCCTTTTGACCTAGGCTAAATATAATTGACATACTTTCTAGTAGCATACTATAAGGAAGTTATAAACCAAACAGCCATTATGGTTTAGTAATACCATGACTTTATAAATCATCCATTACGATGATCTCATAATAACTTGCATCTAAGCATACGTTATTTTTGGTGTTAGTACCAAAGCTCCAGAATGGAGGTTTCCGACGAAGCGCACAGCAGTGCAGCGGCTAAAAACAAGAATGCAAGTATAAATATAAATGTTAATGGCACTACTCTTCAGGCCTTGATTAGCGCAGCAATTAGTGAAGTTGTGGATAAGGTGCTTGAGAACAAAAAGGAACCGAGTGTCACTCACTCAAAGATCCATACGGAAACGCATACATCAGCTCGAAAGGAGAGCTTCGTTCACTCTTCAGATGAAAAGAGCGAACCTCAGGAGTTAGTACTCTATGATAAGCCCCGTTCAACTGAGGGCGGGTGCACCTACAAATATTTCGTCTCATGCAAACCCAGAGATTTCAATGGCGAAAAAGGAGCAATTGATGCTATGGAATGGCTTGAGGAAATGGAAACGGTTGTGGACATCAGCGATTGTGCTGATAAGGACGTAGTAAAATTTGTTTCACAATCTTTTAAAGGAGAGGCTCTTGTATGGTGGAAGGCCATGATGCAGTCCACGGGGAAAATTCCCCTATACCTTATGGGATGGTCCAAGTTTGCGGACCTTATCAAAGAGAACTACTGTCCACAACACGAAGTGGAAAAGGTGGAGACAGATTTTCTGAACCTCTCAATGAAAAACCTAAATTGCCAGCAATATGTTACCGACTTCAACTCCCTATCTAGACTAGTACCCTATTTAGTCACCCCAGAACCAAAACGCATTGCGCGTTTCATCGGTGGTTTGGCACCAGAAATAAAAGGGGATGTTAAGGCTTCAAGGCCAACCAACTACATATCAGGTGTAGATCTATCCTTGTCTCTCACTCTAGATGTAGTGAGACAAAAGTCGTTCATGAATGAAACTAATGACAAAAGACAAAGGGAGGAGGATAACTCTCAGAATCCTAAGAAGAGCAAATCCAAGCTCAACAATAACCAACAGGATTCCAACAAAAAGCCTACATGCAAAACCTGTAAAAGAAGACATTGGGGGCAGTGTCGATTAAGCCAAAAGATAAAGCAATGTGGCATCTGTAAAAGAACTGGCCACCAGTCCCACGAATGTAGGGACATGAAGGATGCAAACTGTTTCAGCTGTGGTGAAAAGGGGCACATCAGTACTAATTGCCCTAAGGCTGCCAAGAAAGGAGCAGCTAGGTCTAGAAAGGATAAGAAAGGAACCGCCTAGACTACCGGTTGAATACCTGAGACAGTGCACATCGATAATAGCAATAGGTACGTCCTATACCATTTAGCATTGATAATGACTGCCAAGTATTTTTTCATTGATGCAAGGGATAATAAATCTTTAGCAAACCATAAGCTTAGCAAACTCTGGATTACATTCATAAGGACTCCATATATTAAATATGAGGTATAAGTTACCAATGGAATCTTTAATGACCTCTCTCCCATCCTCGAAGAAAATCCTTTCATAAGAATCTGGAGTACTCTTCCGCAGAAAGAGTACGACAATATATATTAATTATTTTATTTTATTATTTTTTCTCATTGTTTTCTATCGTCTGCGAATGCCAAACTATGTTTGATAAGAGTACCATATGAGGATTTGCGTATCCTAGTGTGTCCCATAGATTGCTTCCATGCCTGATCAGTATGGAGGTTTAATGCATGGGATCCCCGAAGATATCCCAATTGTCATATTGTACTAAAGTCGACTAGTAGTATTCAAAGGAGATATCCAATATAAAAATGTCCTATTAAGTATCTTTGATTAGGGCATCTTTGCAATGGTAAAGGGAATATGTCATTTATCTGACACCGAAAGCGATAAATAAGCTAAAGCCTGAGAATGCGTAAATCTCTGACATCTCTATGTATCATAATTAGCTTCCTTATAAGATTTACCATGGTTACCTTCTGAGAGGCAAGAGGATGTTAGGACAAACATCCCGCTTAGGGCTGCAGTTATTGTAAGAATCTTATATCTGTTATTACCAACGAAATAGGAAGAACTAAGAGCCAAATAAATAAGTTTTGGATAAGGTTTCGTAAAGCCAAAATTCAAGGTTCTAAGAACTCCGATTTTTTTTTAAATAAGAAAGACGGTTCATCTTGCTTATGCATTGATTACCGCAACCTATTTAGGCAATAACTAGAAATCCCCAAATTGCTGCCAGGATCGTCGATTTATTCGACTAGCTGTAAGGAACAACTATTCTTTGAGATTAGTCAAGCAGTGATTGGAATAACCATATCGCCTTAAGATAAGCTTTTCGGTAATAGTTGTTGTATAAGTATCAACGCTGCTCCTTTGGGAGACCTTGTATAGATAAGATGTTAAACATCTATTGCTAGACAGAAAATTGGTAAGTCCAATTATCGGGATCTAAAAGTTGCCTTGGAAACAACGAATAAGATCGAGCAAATCCATAACCATCTATAAGTTGCCAGTATTCGGCAGAGAATCAAGGATTCATGGAAATAGCAAACCTCCTAAGTTCTTGTTAAGAAATAAGGTTCAACAAAAGATATCACCCTGGAAAGGTGTGCCAAGCTGTTAATTGTCAGGCTAGTAAGCTCTGAATATATGAAACCATTCGAAGTAAACGAATATATCGAGATCAAATAACTTATGAGCTAAAACCTATTTAAGGAGCTTGGAGGAGCTCGCAATGTATTACACCCTAAGGATTTAAGGATATGTTTCACCAATGAGTCATGAAGCACTATCACATAGCGGTTGGAAGACTTGTGATATAATGATAAACCCGTATCGAATGCGGATCCAAGGCGCAAAGATTTTCACTTCGAAGTAGGTGATGAAATGTTACTTGAAGTATCGCCCTGGAAGGGGGGTGATGCGATTTGGTAAGAAAGGCAAGCTAAGCCCGAGATACATAGGACCTTTCGAGATCATTGAACGTGTCGGGTCAATCGCTTATAAGTTAAACTTGTCTGAAGAACTTAGCGCTATACCTAATGTGTTCCGCATCTATAATTTGAAGAAGTGTTTCGCTGACGAGTCACTGATTATACCGCATACAGATATACACATAGATGAGAGTATGAAGTTCGTGGAAAAACCTTTGTCGATTGAGGATCGACAGGTAAAGAAGCTTCGAAGGAAGCATGCACCTATTGTCAAGGTCAAGTGGGATACCCGTAGAGGTCCCGAATACACGTGGGAAGTGGAATCCACGATGCAAGAAAAATATCCCCATTTGTTTCAGTAAATCTCGAGGTCGAGATTTCTTTTAAGGGGGTGAGGATGTAACACCTCGAAAAATTTCGTCCAATAATGTCTTGACACGTGTCATAAGGTTCCGGTATGTGAAAACAGACTTTAGAGGGACTAAAAGTGACAAACAGTGAAAACTATGGAACGTAAGGGTCCAAAGTGTCAACAATGGATAAATAGACTCTATGATAACCCTACATAATGTTCATAACCTTAAACGGGTGGTTCATGGATCATACGACGCAGAAATTGCACAAAAGTGAGGAATTGCAAACTATAGGGGCCAAAAGTGTCAACATGTTTAATTTATACCTCTGAGTGAACTTTTGGCAGACCCGAAGCTTTGAGAAGCTAAAATATACTCACTAGAATATGTGGTAAAAATTTCATGAAGTTTCGTCAACGTATGAGAAAGTTATGGCCAAAACCGTACTTGAAGGACTAAAAGCGTCAACGTCGAATTTCATGGCTTTTCGGTTGAGCGCAAAGTTATCCGAGGACATTACCATGTAGGTAAATGTCCCAAGGTTCTTAAAAACCAAGTTTGGGGGTTTACGAGTCAAAATAAGCAGCCGAAACATCGCATGCAAGTTCAGGGACCAAATCTGCCATGTTTGAAACTTGTTTGACAGCAGCAGGGGTCAGGCGACCCGCCTGGACATGCCCAGGCGGGCCGCGTGGGACTACCAGTAACAGAAATCGCGAAAATGACCATTTTGGGTCCGAATTTGAAGTTGTAAACAGCTGTTATCACCTCTCTTTTGATCCAATGAAAGTCCTTGCATGCCTAGGCTACTGAGAACATGCTACTACCTCTGATTTCATCCATAAAACAGATCAAAAGCTCATTTCTTTGAGCTCATACATTGTGATCAAGAACATCCAACTTGTAAAACTCTCAAGACAACTTCCTGGAGCATTTCTGAACGTCAAGGCAACATCCTAGTGATAACTAAGCATCAATAGGACCTTTGTAAGCTCCTAATTCAGTCTCTAATTCGTTCTTGCATCGATTAATTGCTAAAAGTCAAACTATTGTTCTTATGCTTTGACTTTCTGATTAAGCGAGTTTTACTCAGTCATTTCTCAAATTGAAACCACACTTATGTTGGTAATTATGTGGGAAACAAACCCTCAAAAGGGTGTTCTCTGATTCCCACTATATGCATGTTAATTGTCGAGTCAAACTTGTTCTAAAAAGTCAACAGAAGTTGTTTTTGGCAAAATAAGCTTAAATGGTAATGTAGATGACATGCAATCTGTTTGATCATTGAAAATAACCTATAATGGATACAAGAATGTGTTTTATATTCATCAACTCGACAATCTTTGATATAAATACGAATCGGAACCGAAAGTCTTGTAAAACGACTATTTCGTAGACTATCGATTCGGATTCATACATGCATGTTTGAGATCTGTACTGGAGAGTACTTTTGACCATTTTTATTTTAGTATAACTTTCTGGAATTTTTGTTGTTTGAGTCTATGCTTAGCCGATTCATTTGCATGTTTCCGATTTATGCTTAAAGTTGACTAATTTGCCCTTTTTGATATAAAACGTGATTTTTTGGAAAAGTGAAAGAGTAGAAATCTTTATTTCTAATATATAAACTTGCACCGAAAATTTCGGATCAGTTGGTGGTCCAGATTTTGAGTTATGACCATTAGCGTAAAACTATGTCCTTAAGTTACATAAACGGCCCTTTTCGCGTATAACCTATTTCTGGCCACGTTTTGATACAGAATTTTTTACCCACTGATGTTATATAATATTTTGGGATTTTTGATGATTTTTATTTAATTTTTGGCTGATCGTATCTTAGATCGCTAAGTTATTTCGGTATATGTCGGTTTTGACCGTTTAAGCCATAAAATAAGTTTTACACATCCTTTTGACCCGAAACCTTTTTCTACTGATTTTATATGTTAAATAAATTATTTTAAGTATTCTGGAAATATAAAAATCTCAGCTCTCCTTTGAAAACCCGGAAACGCCTTTAAATCGCATTTTTAGCGTTTTTAACGCATAGTAAGCGTTATGCTTATTTTTAACATATAAGACTTTTACCTACTGATGTAATTAGTATATTTTGATATAAAAACAGTAAGTATAAGTATATGAACTCAGATTTCCAGTTTTGGCATTTTCAGCCCTTGTGAAATTACTAAATTACCCCTACGGTGCATAGTTTGATTTTAAATGTTAAGTTTGGTATATGGGTCATACCCTACTGTTATAATATATTAAATGAAGTATATTTTCTGTATGAACCAGACCCGCAACTCAGATTTCTAATTTGACTCTTTTACAATCTTTTAAATGACCAAAATGCCCTCCTAAGGCATAAATTGAGTTTAAAATTATTCCGGGCAGTATAGAACATAACTTACTGATATTATATCATATTAAAGCATATTATCTCAGGGAACTTGCATTTGACTCGTTTGGCTACCCGTAACGCCCTTTTTGCGTTCGGTTCGGTTTACGTAACTAGTTTGCGTAAATTGACCGAAACGGGTCAAACGTTATCATTTTTGTCTCAAAATCCAGAATGTATTTAGTATACCCATATTATACAAGTATTCAAGCTTGTCGAGTCTAAATCACGTTCTATCCGGTCTTCGCTTAATCGTGCGCTTGAACCGTATAATTCCTTAAAACTAACCGGTCTAAGCTTAAACTTAATTAAAGACCCGTTAGTATTCTAATTGGTTATTTATACCATCGTTCCAGACTAGAGCCTTCCAGTAAATTGTACCTACGCTTACTTAAGTGAATACGGCTGAGTTATTATAATTCTTGCTATTTAAGACAGGAGCTAGCTCAGGTAAATACTCTTAACTTATTTTCCCTATTACGGGCTTGGGATACGGTAATATAAATACTGCATGGTCAGGTATGGGATTCGAAGACCAATGTGTCGGGAAATCCAAATAACCTGTTTTTAATTCGTATTGCTTGACTGAAACATTGGGGGTTAATGCGACCGTGTCCTGGATATCCTTGACTCATTAAATGCAATGGCCACGACTCAAGCACGGGGTGTTGGCATACACCTGACAGATGCTTTATGCTTATTAATTGATTATACCCAATATGGGATTCCCAATAGGGGAATAGTGGTGTGTCGGTTAATCTTGAACCGGCATAGGACCGGGCCCCGTATGTAGAGCAAGTTATGTAAAACTGATAACATGAGATATAGTTTGTCCCAAGTATAAAAGATTAATCTTGCCTTGTGCATTTTAATCAAGTGTCAAAATAGTTTTGTGCCTTGTGCGCCTAAACCAATTTTCATAAACTCTTTTCAAATGAGTCAGTTGAGTGTATTTACCAGTGAAAACTGACGTATTTTCCAAAGTCTAAGTGACAGGTACAAGTACGTAATAGGCTGGAAGCTGCTCAGGGCGTTAATAAGGAATCTTGCAAGTTCTAGGCGTCTAAAGTCTGTTGAACAATAATTAAGTTTTAAGATACGCCTGTGGATTCCTCTACTTTCCGTTGTAATACTTGATATTCGGATTGTAATATATATATCTTTTGCTTCCGCTGTGCATTTATATATTGTGTTGTTTGTCTATGATGACGCCAACTACGTCACGATACCCCACACCGGGCCCACCGGGGACACGTGGAGATCGGGGTGTGACACTTCGCTTCAACACATGTTTGTAATAACGAAATGATTTCATAACAGTGGAACAACCCCAATAACAAAAACACGACCCATAAATGAATATGTTTCTTAGTTCATTTGTCCTGAAAACATCATAAGATAATTAAAGTAGAAAAAAATAATGATTTTTTGAATCAAAAGTCTCATATGATATGTAAAAATTATGATGTATAGGTGTGAAAATCGGGATTCTTTAAGGCCCGGTTACGGGTATAAAACCAGGTCTGGGTATTGAAAAATCAGGTATTAAGAGAAACCAGATAAAGTTTGGATACATGTATGGAGGAGAAAAACCGGTATAACTGGGTATTGGAAGCAGGTATGAGTCCTGGTATCAATACCCGATTTAAAAAAATTGTTATTTTTATTATTACACAAAGGAAATTCGTTTAAAAATTAAATTTGGTTTATAATTTATAAAAATAAATAATTAAAATAAATTACAATAACATAAATCCACTTAAGTACAAATTATTTGCTTTATAATATACATTAAAAAAAACTTAAATATAAAAGTTATAAAATAAACCGGTATATGGTATAACCGGTTTCGGGTATAGGGTATAACCGGTTTCGGGTATAGGGTATAACCGGTTTCGGGTATAACAAGTTTCCGGTATAGTGTATAACCGGTTCTGGGTATTTTCGGTTATAAATCGGGTACGGTTTCAGGTATGGGTATTGAACTCGAACTGTATACCCTATCCATACCCTACGAGTAGGGTCGGGTTCAGTTATAGGTATAAATATATCCGGGTACAACATAACCAGTTTTTAGTTTTTTTTTTTTTTTTCAGCTCCGACTCCCAATATGGGCTTTTAGTGCACCACTCCACACCTCTATTATGATGGCATGATGCGTACACACAAAGACCAAGCTCATTTGTAGGCTGTAGCCCACAGCCACAAGTGGGGTTGAATTATTCCCAAAATGGCCCATAATACCAGTGATCAGTTCGTTTGGTCTTTGATACCATACCACACTTTCTACATCATCGTCAATTAAAAAGTCTAAAACAAAATCCAGCAGCGATTCATAAATAATTTATTGATGATAGTTTTTTTTTTCTTTTTCTTTTAATCCAGTCGTTAATTAAAAAGTCTAAAACAAAATCCAGCAGCAATTCATAAATAATTTATTGATGATAGTTTTTTTTCCTCTTCTTTTAATCCAGTAGATTGACATTATCGAAATCATGGGTCTGTTTACCAACTGACCAAACAAATTCATCATT
This sequence comes from Helianthus annuus, assembly GCF_002127325.2. Classification (NCBI taxonomy): domain Eukaryota; kingdom Viridiplantae; phylum Streptophyta; class Magnoliopsida; order Asterales; family Asteraceae; genus Helianthus; species Helianthus annuus. The sequence continues at coordinate 153,458,560 of NC_035446.2, read as the reverse complement.
TTTTTTACCAACCACAAGTCTGTTTAAGAAATTAACTTGAGTAACTTTTAAATTATAATCATACTCTTATACAATTAGTAACATAAGTTGCCTTTAACGAACCATCACATCACTTCATTGGAACACACCCTTTCATTCACGAAAATAAAACCAACATGCGTATCCCCGACCTACTTCTCCTCACGTGCCTTTTCCTTTGAAGCAGCACACGCCTTTTCTTTTGTGTACAAAAAAAATTCAATGCTCCTATGAAAGGTTCGGTTTATTTCAATACACGGTCAGGGCCGGCTCAACTATTTTGGTGGCCTAAGGCGAAGTAAAATCTTGTGGCCTTTTTTCCAAAAAAATGTATGTAATAGAAAGTTAAACTTGAAGGGCCCAAGTGTAATTATTTGAAAGATTGTGTTAAAATTTAAAAAACAAGAAAAAAATGGTGAACCAGGGATTCAAACCTGGGTCTCACCAACATCCATACATACACAAAACCACTACACTACCAACCATCAATCTATTGATAACCCACACCCTAAATCTTTTATAAATGGACTGTGGTTTTATCCAATTGTAGAGGCCCTATAGTTTTGGTGGCCCAAGGCCCAAGCCTCATTTAGCTTACCCTTGGGCCGGCCCTGTACACGGTTCTATTGTTCTACCATGTGAAATGTGTCTACTACTATGCATCTTTTATAAAAAGATTGGCATGTAACAGAAACTGAAAACGCTACAAACATCCAGAGTTGCATGAACACAGTGGCGAAGCTTGACAATGAAGATGGGGGGGGGGTCGAAAACGTATATACCAAAAAATTTCTATACGAAAACTACATATATAACACTACTGAGCAAAAAAGTTTGGGGGGTCGGACGCCCCCCGACTCCTCTTAAACTACGCCCCTCATGAATACACTTAAAATTTAGTATATAAGACTTGCAGAAAACAAAACACAAAAGGGATAGAGATACAATACAAGTTTGAGTAAAATAGTATTGTTATCATGGACCCTCTGTGTGGCTCCAATGCTTTTCCCTACATGTTTGAGAGAGACACAAAAGAAATAATTTGACCAAACATAGAAAGCTTAATATGCAAAAATGGATTCTGTTAGAAATAATCTATTGATGTGGCCTTACGGATCATTTAGTAACATTACCAATATGATATAACTAGTCTCCGACAATTACTTGATGGTAGTAATTGTAAATATTGATTAGTTTAAGGGGCAATTATGATTTCCCTTTAGGTACCATTAATAGAGAATAAATAGAGTTTTATAACGGATCACTATTGATGACCATTAATCATTGATCTTTATATATTGATAATAATTGGTGATCAAAAACTCTAGTAGAACACCAATACTAAAAATACTAAAATTATCTCTAAGGTGATCCATCAACCTAAGGTACCATAACGGGAATCATGGCTTCATATTTATTCTCAAAGATAATCATCCCTACAAGTAAGTATCTCTATCTTGGTATCTATATTTGGATTATGATTGAATAAACATGATTAGGGTTCTATGTTTTTAACCCATGTTTAAAGATATAATCAACATGTGGTATCAGAGCAATGTTGATTATATCAGGTTGATCATATAAATCGATTTGTTGCCATGTTTTATGTTTCGTGATCTTCTGACATGCAAGTTGATTTAGAAGTTAAATCATGTAAGTCAATTTGTTAACAATATCACGAGCTCTTTTGGACAATTCAAATAACTGGCAATCATGATGTAATGGATTTCTTATGGAAGTAAAATATATTCATTTTCAAATGATTCATTCTGACACTCTTGATAACCGAAAATATATGGCATACAATCCAAAACAAAGAATTGTCATTTTAACTATATTTACATCATCTTGAATTGCAATTGATGGTGATTTTAATTAGTGACATATTTTTAATTGTGTTTTGTCTATTGGGTTTCACAATACTCTATTGCAATTCTTTATTCAATGTGATTAATTAGTGAATTAATGGTATATTAATTTTATATTTATGGTATATTAATTTTATAAATGCATGAATCAATTCTATTAATTCTCACATAAATAATTTTAGTCTAAGCAACGTTTTAGTTGCATTTCATGAATTGAATGCATGAATCAATTCTATTAATTCTCACATAAATAATTGATTGGAATGATTTTTCTTATGAATTATTAGATACTAATATATATCTGTCTTCATTCACGATTATGATTATTGGCAATTTTAGTTCATATATATGAACTATGTGTGTTGAACCTTAATTGATGGGTTTAGATTGCTATGATGTGTTTTATATACGGTTAATTGATCAGTCATTATATTTAAAATTTAGTGCCTTGCCTTATGTCGATGGCTATCAAAACTAAATTGTATATATTTGTTGGTGTGAATCCTATCTCCAATTTCGCATGGCTCATTTAATTTATGAAATTAATTAATTGACGTTTTTGTATGATCCACAAAAATTATATATTAAGCTTTCGCATGTGATATTTTGTATAAATTATTTCTGCATAAATTTTCACATAACGTTTATACGAATTCGCATGCCTTATGTTAACTTTTGGAAGCCTTATTTTATTTGGTTTCGTACGACCATAACTTTCGAATGGCCCAACTTTAATTTATGTCATTTTATGTTATTATGTGTATTATTGGATAATGAACCCAACAACTAATTGTTTAATGACATACATAATGAATTATTAGCCTAATTTACATAAATATTTCATTTCTGGCCCAAAGGTGTTATGTTATATTTATGTGTTTTACCTTATTGTGTATGTATGTTCATCATGATACATGAATTTTGCTCAAAGCCAAAGCGAAGCTAGAGTTCATGTAGAACATTGAGACAGTCTATATTTATGTGTGTTCATAATATGTGAATTTTGGTCAAAGCCAAAACGAAGCCAGAGTTCATGTAGAACACTAAAGACGTTCTATTATTTATATCGTTCATAATGCTGAATTTTGGTCAAAGCCAAAGCGAAGCCAAAATTTAGGTAGAACATTAAGCCGAGGTTTATTATTTTATATCGTTCATAATGCGTGAATTTTGGTCAAAGCCAAAGCGAAGCCAAAATTCAGGTAGAACATTAAGTTGGTTTTATTTATTTATGTTCATAATACATGAAATTTGGTCAAAGCCAAAGCGAAGCCAAATTTCATGTAGAACAATAAGTCAGTCTATTATGTATGTTCATAATGCATAAATTTTGGTCAAAGCCAAAGCGAAGCCAGATTTATTATAGAACATCAAGACAATTTGTTATTTATGTACGTTCACAATGTCTGAATTTTGATCACAGCCAAATCGAAGCCAAAATTCAGGTACAACCTTAAATTAGTCTGTTATTTTGGTGTTATGGTAGACTATATCTTCAATATAATAATTTTTGTCTGCCTTACTTGATTACCCCATAATGTAAATCACTCCAAGTTTCTTCTTAGGTTTGTATCTCATCTATTTTATCCACTCTAATTTCAAAACCTAAAATGTTTTGCTTACTAAAGAGTTTCTACAAAATTTTCTCTTGTTGGATTGTTGATTATTTCTTAAGATATGATAATCCTACTGCTCTTTTCTGATAAAAAGTATTACAGAAGAAAACTAGAGCATAACTAGTGGGATAAGTCAACCATTATATCTCTTATGATAATCAAGAACTCATTTCATTATTGCTATCATGGGAGCTATTCTAGATTCTAAATTTCCTAAGACTAATTTGTTTTCTTTGGAAGAATCAAAATAACTCCTAAGCCGCATGCATTACTCTAGATTCTTACTATAAAGTTTATGGCATAAGTGAATACATCATAATGTACAATACCATGACCCATAATTTAAAGGTTTACACATGGAAATCATTACACTTTTTCGGTGCATTACATATAACTTTTCCATTAATACCATAAGTTTCCTTAAGAATCAACTATAACACTCAAGAGTACCAAAGGAAAATGAGTGTGTTGATTAGCAGCATATGTACAGGAAAAGGAATGCATGAAACTGGAAAATTAGATGATGTTCATCTCACCGCCACTAAACCTGAAAGGAGGATACTTTTAAGATTCAGAGATAGTGTACAACTATTACTTCCAGCTATAAGTTTCTTCAAAGGAAAGTCTCACAGCAGGTTTATGCCATTAAACTAGGCATGAGCATCGAGACTATCCACAATTCAATGAAACAGCTGGCTAAGATAAGTAGTAAGATATTTATGATATTTAAGTCTGCTAATGGTAATATTCTAACTAACATATGACCGGTTGATTCTAGTTCTATGTGTTTCCTTACCAGAAATCAACAAATAATTAATATGAGAGTTAGTGGCAAAATTTTATGTTAAGACTTTAAGAACCATAATAAACTGTTTTATAATTGGGCTTAATGATACCTTATATATTCTGTAGATTATTCAGAATTTAGTATCAATATAAAAGTTGCATTATGACAGTTGTGAGGTTTGCATGGTTAAAACAAAGTCACTCTTACCTTAAACTCTCATATTATTTGTCATCTCAATCTGGATAGAGACCTTATAAGATATAACTAGATGATGCTACACTTTTTCACAACTTTTTGTTTTCATAAAAATGAAAATTTTGACAAAAGAAAAATGAGACTTACAAATTCCATCCATTAAGACCAAATTTCATGAGAAATCATGACTAGGTTAATGAAGGATGAAATATTATCAAATCTCATTCTTAGTGACTTATGAGCATGTGTTATAAGCATTAATATTTAAATGGCTAAGGGAATAAATTAAGTTCCATTAGAAGTTATATTTCATTGGAACTTATCCCAAAATGCAATATTCAGACATAATTCATTTATCATAATATTTACTTGTATTTAATATGTCTTATATGAATAAAGGTATTAAAGAAATTAATTCATATATATTATGATTCCTTCTAAATATGTTCCTCAAAATTTTATAACATCGGGACATTAAGGAAATCAAGTCTGACATATATGACAGGTTCCCACAGCACGTAAATCATTGAAACTTATCTTGTAGCATTCCTAGAGATCTAAAAGGTTAGTGGGAGCATTAAGTGTCTTAATCTTAACTTACGATAGTTGCAAGAGGTAGGGGAGTGAAAACTTGTTGTTACCTCAATTTGTACCTCTTGTACAAGACATTGCTTCTTCACAACTTTTCTCTTTAAAAATCTACTGCTACTCTAACAAAAGTTTCGTTGTTGCTTAAACGTGGGCACACTCAGATTTCTTACCAAAATTATAATCCTCAAACAGAGAAACTACAATGAGTTACATCATTAACTTGTTTCTCTATTAGAATCTATTGGCCTTCTAATGTTGACCATAAGCATGCTAAATTTTTTAATGATTTCTAGTACAAGAGGCGGGGGGAAGATACTTATTAAATTTTACTCCGATTACACCTCTTGTACACCATACCCCACCAACTCTTACACACTTAGAATCTTGAAAGTGATATCAACTTAATCAAGAGTTAATCCATAAAACTGAAACTCATAATACAACCCAATAATCAACTACGGAGGTCTTCTAGGTTTAACTTTGATGATTATGTATCCTCTTTGGTTGAAGTTGAAATGGATATTGGAAAGTTTACTGGTCCTACCTCCTCTAATTAAGCCATTAGCATCAATCAATTTTCTAAATGGAATAAGAATTGTTATTAGCAATTTTGATTTTATTTGTTAGAATAACGTTTGGGATTTGGTTGAATTCCCTAAGGGTATTTATCACTAAACAAAATCTGAATGCAAACGTTAAGACGCTAAAAGTATGATTGATTGTTAAAGGCTATGCTCAGAAGAGAATTATTTATCAAAGAGTCATCTTACCTTTCTTACAAAATGTTTCTTTGAGGATCATTGTTGTTCTAGTGGCTTATAATCATTTAGAGCTACATTATATGAACATTAAAACAACTTTCGTTAAACAAAGGTTTACATGTTCATAAAACAACCTGAAAGTTCTAAACTGAAGGTCAAGAATACTTACTTTGTAAGTCAATTAATTCCATGTATGGGTTTAAGGCAAACATCAAAATGTGATGAAATCTTAATGCATTCTTTTCATCAAGAATTAAGTGGATTTATGTGCCTACCTCAAGATGAGTGGGAGCAACTAATGTAAACTTATCCTTATATAGATAGCACTTTTTTGAATAAGTATATGTTACACAAGTCAAATAATTTCTCACACATATTTTGATATAATGAATCTCGGAGATACCACTTACGTGAGAGATATCAAAATATACCGAGATAGACCCAACAGGACATTAGTTTCGTCCCATAAGCTTTACTCTAAAACGGGCTCTTACATGTGTAACAAACAATATAGCTCTCCTTTAGAGGGTAAAATGATAAATGAGATTATTTCATTATGCTTCATTAATTAGAAGCCTTACGAAGGTTCAAGTCTATACTCGTTCAGATATTGCTCACAATGATGAACATTAGACCACTATAGATTATCGTGAAGCATCTTACAATATCTTTAAGAAATGAGAAAGACTATAAGAAGAGGTTGATTATTCTTACCTTGATTTTGTAATATTCAAAAGCAACTAAAAGTCAATTTGGGGCGATCCTTGTGTCTGCGGACAAATTTGTCTCATGGAGTAGTCATAAGAAACTGATAAAACAAAATAAGTTATATTGACATAACATGTTGTTAATTAACAACGCAGTTGTCAATAAATGTTGTTGAAGATTTATTAGTGGGCTCATAAACTTGTTAACTCCATATAAATACTATATTGAAGACTTATTGTAAAAAGTCAGCTACCTTATTTCCTCGAGCAGTAACAGTTCGAGAGGTGCTGCATTAAACTTCGATACAAAATTATTGTTCGTTTATGAACAAGAAGAGGAACCTAAATACTTGTATCGAATACATTTACATTCATGATATGCTTGTGGATCCGATAACTAAGGTCTACACCCAAAGTCTTTTTAAGAGCTCATAATAAAGACGAGTTTTACTTAAGGCCTTACATAATAGCATATCATACATATGAATGATTAGTTATTATTTTCCTCAATTATACAATTTGTTTGTCTATAAATACGTATGTGCACCTAATGACGTATAGAAAAGAATTATACAGATTAATTTTAAAGGGCTTACCTCAGTCATCTTGGTCTTAAATTTACGTATGTTTAGATTTGGGGTTGTAACATGATTAATGAGGGTCTTGAGTTGAAAATAACTCAATGACTGTATTTTTCTGTTGCAATTTCAATTTGAAACATTGATTAATGTTTTAACTTGGCCAAACTTACTTATACTTATCACAAATGATCACTCGGCCAGGTGGGAGAATGTTAGAAATAACCTGTTGATGTGGCCTCACGGATCATTTGGTAACATTACCAATATGACATAACTAGTCCCCGACAATTACTTGATGGTAGTAATTGTAAATTATTGATTAGTTTAAGGGGCAATTATGATTTCCCTTTAGGTACCATTAATAGAGAATAAATAGAGTTTTATAACGGATCACTATTGATGACCATTAATCATTGATCTTTATATATTAATAATAATTGGTGATCAAAAACTCTAGTAGAACACCAATACTAAAAATACTAAAATTATCTCTAAGGTGATCCATCAATCTAAGGTACCATAACGGGAATCATGGCTTCATATTTATTCTCAAAGATAATCATCCCTACAAGTAAGTATCTCTATCTTGGTATCTATATTTGGATTATGATTGAATAAACATGATTATGGTTCTATGTTTTTAACCCATGTTTAAAGATATAATCAACAGATTCATCTATTGCAAAATGCATAAATCTATTAAACCATTTCGTGTGCTATCCTTGATTTTTGCTCTTATCTACTTTGTATCATATAGTGTAAAAAACCTTAGACATGGTCATTTACATGACTAATTAAAAACGAGTTTTATATCATTGTCAAATACATCTCATTGAATAGTTTGGTTTTCTTTCATTGTCAAAAAGAGTGGTTGAAAAAGTTACTTACCTAAAACATAAGGTTAACTGTAAGGGTGGTAGTTACATTTGCTTAGCTTGATCAATTTTTGTTTTATTTTGTAGCTATTGGTTTGGAGTTAGGTGTAGATTATACAATGCTTTTATAAAGTAAATTTTTTTTTTCTTTTACCGTTTTTTTCTTTTACCATTTTTTTCTTTTACCATTAGAAAAAAGAGGGTTGGAGATAGATGTTACTTGTGTTCTTTGTGAAGACATGCTTGGATCATCTCCTTATGTCCTGCAGCTTGGCTAGAGTGGTGTGGGTTAAGGTGTATCATTGGTGCAAGTTAGATATAGCTCTGACATGATCTATTCAGGATGTATGAATCCGGCTAGCCTGTCTCAACTGATGGCGATGAAGAAGATTATCCGACTAATTTTCATGGCAACGCTATGGTTCATTTATAGAGCAAGGAACGTGAAACTGTTCAATGAAGATACAAAGACTTGGAAAGAGATAGTGGAAAGACGTTGTTTAATTCATAGGGCGAAAATGCTAAACTTAGGATGAAGTATGCGGTGTAATTTTAATTTTTAGATTTGTGTTTGTACTTGTTCTAGCATCTTGCTAGTTTGAAATATATTACCATTAAAAAAGATAATCCTTGTAAGGTTTCACTAGATTTTAATATACACCCATGCATTGGTTTGGAATCATAGATACTTTTAAATACATAAAGGATTTAAAAAAGAATACAAGTTTATATAAGTGCTTTTACATATTGTTTTAATTGTTAAACATATCATAATTTTTTAAATGTATAACCGTCAGGGGCGGACCTAGAGGTTACCGGGGGTAACCTCCGCTACGGCTTGGCTCGGAAAAATTTGACGTTTTTAGTGTAAATTTTGGAAAAATTTGATGTTTTTTCGATTTCGTTACGGCTTATTTATAAAACGTTACGGCTTGGCGTGAATCCTAGATCCGCCACTGATAACCGTTTTCTATTCTCTCTCAAACTATAACTTTAAAACACTATGTAGTATGTACATTTGGTCATGTGGCTATCACAATTCTATATTAAAACATAGTCCATGATGAATATGTTCGATGTATGTGTGCGCAGACAGAAGTAATTTGATTATATATTTATGTATATAGTATACACATGTGTAGCCGTGTAGGTAGATGGTTTAAAAAACATATGAACAAATTACTTTGATGGCTTTTAACTACAAAAACTATTTATTCTTAAACATTTGCTTTTTATTTTATGAAACTGCAATGCACGCTAATGATTTTATCGTTGTAAAGATAGTTTAAACTGGTATTTTATATTCGATCTGTGATAAACATTGGTCAAGTTTTAAGTTAAAAACTAATTATTGTAATTAAACAAATTTGTAGTTTACTTGTAGAAGAAACTTTAAATGTTTTTAAAAGATGTTCAGAATATTGCGACAATCAACTATTTATTTGAGGCTAAAAGACTAACTTTATTACTTTTATCCGTATGTAAGCTGACACTGTGTGAGTTGAAGAGAAATTTGAAACAAGAAACTGAAGAAAATTTGTAATTGAGACCAAAAGCTGAAATATGAAAAGTAATTCTTTCCAATAGTTTTTTTGGTATTTGACATTAGTATTTGACATTTGACCATAATAAAATAAAAGCTGAAATATGAAAAGCAATTCTTGCCAATGTTTTTAGGCATTTGACATTTGACCATAATAAAATTATACGTACTACTACTACTACTACGATTTCCTCACGTGATGCTGCAAAAATCCGGTTTTGTTTAATGATGTTTCCGTTTGTTATACTTCTGATACAGTATCATTACTTGGTACAGCAACCAAAAAATAAATAAATAAATAAAAATATAAAAAAACATAAAATAAAATAATCATAAGTAAACGAAGTCGTGCTATACCCAAAAAGATATCGACACATTTATAAAAACAATATAGATATTAGTTTCGGTATACCCAATACCAGCACCGATGTCGGTATTAGTTCGGTTTACCACGATACTAGCAATCGTTATAGCTTACGATATCGAAAAAACGGTCTACTTTGAATACAACTCAGCTCAATACAAAATTTAAATAAGAATGTCGAAAATTTTATTAACACATCTACACATTTTTTAAAGCTAATTTACGCAAGCTATTTGAGGAAAAATCAAATTAAATAAAAACAAAGAGTGTTAAATACGTAAATTACTTAAAGTATAAGTTAAATGTAAATAATAATAATAGTAATAATAATAAAACCAATGAGGTGGTAGTCCATTAGCCCATTGACAAAGACAAACTTTTTAAACTCCTTGAGTGAGAAATGACTTGGATTCAAGTCCTATAGACAACAAGAACTAAAAAGAAATTTGGCCCTTAAATAATAATAATAATAATGATAATAATTATAATAATAATAGTCTCACATATATTTTCCAATCTCTCTCCTATAAAATAATACTAATCTTGCTCCATCTTATTAAATCATTATATTAAAATTGAAAATTTATATATTTAGATATTTAATATAAATTTAATTATGGATATTAATTGTATCATTAACTACAATTATACTCCAATGGTCCGTTAGTGATCCAAATTTATCGTTCAAAAAAATAAATAAATAGTATCATTAACTAAGGTGCTGTTTGTTTTTGAAGAGGTAAAAGGTCTGCAGTCTGCGGACCACATCTGCAAACATATGCAGGAGAAGAGGTGGACCAAAGGTCTGCAGTCTGCAAGGGGAAGACTGATTGCTTTTTTTACTTCTACAAAAACCCTTGTTCTCTTCTCACAACACACACAACACAATACCTCTCTCTATGCCTTCATCTACCACCACCACAACCACCTGCCACCACCTCCTCCACTGTCCACCTGCCACCACCACAACCAACAACCACCGTCAACACCTGTCGCGAAGCCAAGCACCACCGCAAACCCAAGCCCTCACTCCAAGAACCCACCTCTGCTCTCTCTCAAAATCAGGCCACCGGAGACGTGGGAGAGAGAGATCGACAGAGAGAGGGAGGCGTCGGAGAGAGAGAGAGAGAGAGACAGAGAGAGGGAGACGTCGAGAGAGAGAGAGAGAGAGAGACACATGAGAGAGAGAGAGACGTAGGAGAGAGAAACAGAGCTGACCACCACTCCTTGGTGGCGACACTCGATGATTGCGGCGACGGAGGTGGAGGGAGATGGTTCAGGACAGTTCAGAGTGGGGGTGGAGGTGGAGGAGATGGGTGTCGGAGGAGGTGGTGTGTCAGAGGAGATGGGTGTCGGAGGTGGAGGTGGGCGGCGGAGGAGGTGGTGTCGGAGGTGGAGGTGGTGTCGGCTGGAGGGAGAAGAGGGAGAAGAGGAGAAGAGGAAGAAAAGGTTTGAAGAGGTTTGAAGACTTGGGTTGATGTCTGCGTGGGGAAGATGTGAGGAAGATGTTTTTAGTGAGAAGCTCTTCAAGAAAACAAACAAGCTGTAGAACTCAAAGGTCTACGCTACGCGACGCAGACATAAGTGCTCAGAAGAGCTTTTGCCCAAAAAAACAAACACCACCTAAATCAAGTTAATGTGAAATTAATTATGAATAGTTATATGTTATTTATCATTTCCAAAAAATAAAATTTTATTATGGATTATTATTATATCATCCGACTTTACATTTAATCCAACTCCACTATTTTAAACGTATAGATTAATTAATTGCTTCAGTTATATCTATTAATTTTTGGACTCAATTTTTTTTATATTAATTAAGTTGTTGAATCTATGAATTCTACAAACTTAAAGCCATTTAGGATCCAAGTTAAAAATTACTTTCAATCCTATATTTACATATTCAAAAATTTAATATTTAATATTTAATATGATTTGTTGAATTTTATTGTATTTTTTATATTATTATAGCAGAAAATATTCAAGTAATTATTATCATTTATTCTTATTTCAATTTTTTCATTTGTTTATATATGTTATGTAGGTGTGATAAGTTCAACCCATTTTCTTATAAATGTGTCGATTTGGGTTTTGTTTTATGTCTGGTGGGTCAAATTGTTAAAATTTAATAAAAGTATTCTAAAATGAGAAGACAAATCAGTTGAAAGTCGCCATACGTTTAAATTTAATGCAAATAAATATATTTAGGTTGTTATATTAAAAATAATAGCGAAGACTTGTCATTGCTATTGTGTCACCGCTAAAGTTGGTCGCTATTGGTCCAAAAAGCGTCGCTAAAGGTTTTGTTGTTGGCGATGTTTGACAATTAGCGGCGACAAGTGGTTGATAAAAGGTAAACATCAATAGCGGCGACATTGTCGCCGCTAAATGCCTTTATTTTTTATTACGTGTTTTTTTTTTTGCATTTTCAGTATTTTCCAATTTTTTACAAAAACACAACATGTCAATTTTCACTTCTCCGCAACACAAACTACATAAACTTATAAATTATATCATTATCATCATTATCATCATACTCAGTAAATTCCACCAATAGCAAAGCTAAGATAGGGCCTGGGAATGGTAAGATGTAGACAACTTTACATCTATCCCGTAGAAATAGAGAGACTGCTTCCAGTGAGACTCCTAACTCGCTAGTAGTTTTGTATCAAACCTTAGACATAAGACACATAACACTCAGCAATTGAGACAACGGCCGATTAGCGCATGTACCCCTATGTCTTTCAGCTATCATTGCCACAACATGATGCATAATTAACCATCCCCCTCTTTTAACGTTATTTTCACGAAATTAGTAAAATAACGTTAAAATTGGTGCACTTTCACTTTCCCCCCCGAACGCCCACACATAAATACATTGCATACCGCAAGCGGGGCGTAGAAAACATATAAATTATATAAATATCCTAAAATTACTTAAAACATAAAAAACTACATCATATCATCATCACCATCATTGTCGTCACCTCCATCATTGTCTTCATCCGCTACATGTTTTCCCTTATTAGTTAAAGCCATGTATTGGTTGAGTTGATCCAAAAATGCTTAGGTTTGGAACAAGCCCATAACATATTCCTACAATAATATCAATATTAACCAAAGAGAAAATGACAACCGAATCCTTCTTAAACAAACAATCATATAATACTGTAACAACTCACACTAAAATTAATACTTAGTAAATTAATTATCTATTAAGGAAACCCTAATTGAGAAACCCAAGCAATTCTACACTAACCCTAAAATTTTCATAACAATCGGAATCAGGATCAGGACCCCTAAAACTCAAGGGGGTTAAACCCTAAATGATAATTATCTTCGAAAATACGTTGTCTGAATTAGGAATACATAAACTGACGACTCACCAAGGCTACCCAAGACACGAGGCTACCCTAGGCTAGGGGGGTATGCCCCGCGATACGGGACAGAAACAGAAGCACCTTCCGCGACTCGCGGGAGGTTCGAAATTTCAGTATATATAGGGGGCTTGGGACTTGATCAGATTTCTTGTTTCGACATTAAAACTCGTTTCATGCACTGAGTTATACGTAAATTACTATCAACACACACACACGAATCACGAGGTGCTGCCGCAATCAGGGTAATAACTCGATCGCTATTACGATTCAACGTCCGATCGATTATAACTATCCAACGATTGTTTGAGTGCTGCTCAAATTGAGCTGATACTTTGTTATTCATTGTGATTTCGACTTGAATGTTTGAGTGTTGTTCGAATTCGGACTATACTCTGTCATTCGTTGTGAATCCATTGAATTATTAAGTATTGCACTTATTAATTGTTGTGAGAGTTTAATCTCGTGAATTGACGTAACTGCTGAATTAGTTACTAACCCGTTTGTGTGTGCATTTTATTTAAATTAGGTTAATCACAGGCAAATCAGTAAGGCTTAAACTCTGCTCGTAAAATGTGCAAAGTGAGTCATTCTCTTTTTATCAACTGTTTTACAAAACTCCAAGTTATTTTCAAAGTTATAATTACAGGGATTAAGTCTTTGTAATCACCAAGTTACAGCCGGTATGTGGGGTTTTGTATACATTACTTGATAATCTTCAACATTGGGGCAGCCAATGGGTGATATGACCATAATCACAGACACCACTGGACAGGGGGGCCAGTGGGTCGAGTGATAAAGTACCGTGGGTAGTTGGTTTGATATCAGAAACATTGTAATCGCTCTTAATACTGTGAATTATAACTAATGTGTCGTTTTAGTAAAATGAATGATTCACTCAGTATTTCCCCGCTGACAAAACCTTTTTCAAACCTGTTTCAGGTGATATATTGTGAGCAAAGAAAGAGAAGTGCCGCGAAGCACTCCCAGCTTAGAAAAGTGGCTCATTGTAAATAAATAAAAGAAACATGTTTTGAAAATAAAGATTTCCCGGAGAAATCCCATTATTGTAAATTAGGGGATTTTATCCCTCAGTTATAAAAACGGGCAGTTTGAATTATTAAAAGATCCTGTTTTAAAAAGACTTACGCTGTCGCCTAAAATTTAAATACCGCAGGATTTCTGTCCCGCGGCTCCTGAAACGGGTAAAACTGGGTCGGGGGCCATGACAGAAATAAGGTGGTATCAGAGCCACTGTTTTAAGCTTACTGATTAAAGCTCACTGTTCTAATTGATTTAAGCCTACTGAAAAACAATTAGGAAAAATTTTAATTGTCATTCTGTGAATATATGTGCATTAACTTATTAATTGTTGAAATTACAGTATGGGTAAACAAAAGATTTCTGCTATCTATCACAAATTAGATAGTACACCTAAAGAACAGGGAACCTCTTCCTCCAAATCTCCCATTGAGTTAGAGGAAGGAATCTTTGTTCGTAAGGCAAATTATGAAAATCCACTTACACCAGAGAAAAGGAATTTGATTATTAGGAAGGGTCAAGAGAAAAAGAAACCCCAAACCAAGAGAGTGAGGTTTAACCCGGAGATTCAGGAAATTAGCAATAATCCACCAGGGGAAAATAATCTAGATGAAAAATGGGCAAATTTGTATCTGCTCGCTACCGTAGCAGAAAATGCAAATCTTTAAACTTTAAATCTAAAAATAAGTACTTCCCAGTAAATAAATAAATAAATCTGAGTGTGTTCTGTTTGCTGTTATGTTGTACAAATTAGTGTGCAATAAAAAAAATGTTTATTTGTTAAACTTTGTTCCAATGTTTTAACTTAGCATTTTTGTGCATTTTGCATATATGCTACACAGCATGAGTGAGCTATCCGAGGCGTTTCAGAACCTCAACCTCTATCCTGTGCCAATTGAAATCACCCACAACTTCACTGGTTACACTGCTGACATAGAGGAACCTCTGGAATTCCAAGCCCCACCGCTGGAAAAAGCAAAACCTAAAAAGAGGAGAAGATATGTAGGGTGGCGAAAAGTGCGCAGAAGAAAACCTGCAACTAGGAGACTCCTTAAAATAGAAAATCCTGTGAGTGTGAGCAAGGGAAAGGAAATAGAAACCGGAGAAAGTTCCAAACCAGTAGGGACAGAAATAGGGATAGACCTAAAGCAAAAGGGAATAGTGATCGGAGAAAGCTCTAAACAGCCAGAGGAGATCACATTCCAGGACGAAATAGACCGTCTACTGGCCAATTGTGATGTCATAGAGCCTGTCAACAATAATCTCTTCTCTTATCCTGCTACAGCCCAATTCCCAATAAACCTAGAACCAGTTATTCCAGACCCACTAGTACACACACGACCATTAGGCCAAATGGAAGAATGGTGGACCAATGACTGGCAATTCCAAAATATAGTTAATAGTCCCTATAGTTTTCTCCCACAGTTTGATCCAGAACCTGTCCCCAATCCGCCAATGAGCTATGAAAACCTGGCCGAGCTTCATCAGTTTGGTGAAGAACTGATAGGCACTGGGAATAGGATCAAGGAAATTGGGGAGCAGATTTCCTGGAAGTTGATCCAAGAATAGTGGGGAGGGTTTGGAAAAGTTTGTTTGTATTATAACTAATACAGTAAAACTAACTCTGTAAAATGGGCAATAAAACAATGTAAGATAAAAGGTGTGTATTGAAGCAGATATAATATATAAAACAAAACAGAAGTCGAGGCATAGACAATTTTGGTTATATTTTGTATGTTGTAATAATCTATGTGTTATCTGTGCTGATTTTGTTACCAATAATTAGATACTAATAAATTACACTTATATCAATTATCAGATGGAAAACGCTAGTAATGAACCAGTTAATGAAGAGAATCAGTCTGAGCAAAATCAGGAAAACCAATACATGACTAGACAAGATATTGAAAATATCATCACTCAAGGGATAGCCAATGTTATTCCAGAAATCATGGCTGCTGCTAGGAAACCTGTTGAATCCCAACAAATCATTCCTAGTAAACGTACTCAGGAAGATAATTTTAGCCATAGTGTAAATGGAGGCGGCAATCATGATAATCATGATAACAATCCACAACAGGCCCCACTCCCTAAGAAAATGAAAGCTGCAACGCCTGGTTGCACTTACAAGGAATTTCTTGCCTGTAAACCAGCAGAATTTGCAGGTAATGAAGGGGCAACTGCAACACTGCGTTGGTTAGAGAAAACCGAAGCAGTAATTGCAATAAGCAAATGTGCTGAAGAAGATCAAGTGATGTATGCGTCAAACTTGTTCAAAGAAGGGGCGCTAGAATGGTGGAACACAGTGCTACAAGCAAAAGGAAAAAGGGTGGCCTATGCGATGAATTCGGAAGAATTTAAGAGTCTTGTCGAAAGAAAATTCTATCCCGAATACGAAAAGGAACAAATGGCAAACAAGTTCCTGAGTCATCGTATGATAGGCGTCGACTGTCGAGGATATACTTCGACATTCTTCGAATATGCGAGAGTGGTACCTAACCTGGCTTCGCCAGAACCGGTACTCATTTCCCGTTATATTTGGGGATTAATCGGAGAAATCCGTAACATCGTTAAAGCTGCAAGACCACGCACTATTCACGATGCTGTAGAATTAGCCAACACCTTAACCGATGAACTGGTGCGCACAAGAGAAGAAGATCGAAAGAAGGAATTGGCTCAGAAGATTACCCAGGGATTTCGTACGGGTAATAATAACCGCTTTAAAAGAAGAGGAACAGGGCAATCCTTAACCCCGCCATTCTGCAGAAATTGCAAGAGAAAGCATTTTGGAAGATGCTATATAACCTGCAATTTTTGCAAATCAGTAGGACATAGTGAAGATAACTGCAAAAAGAAAGCCATAGTCTGCTATAACTGTGGAGAAACCGGACATTACAAAATAGAATGCCCTAAATTGGTTAAAGCCGCAGATAATAAAGGCAAGCAAGCTGAAGGGGCAACTAAGAAAAATGCTCGCGCATTCCAGCTGACCACTCAA
The DNA here is from genome assembly GCF_002127325.2 of Helianthus annuus. Classification (NCBI taxonomy): domain Eukaryota; kingdom Viridiplantae; phylum Streptophyta; class Magnoliopsida; order Asterales; family Asteraceae; genus Helianthus; species Helianthus annuus. The sequence goes on along the minus strand of NC_035446.2, from coordinate 153,441,235 downwards.
GAAGCCGAACTCATCCCAGACGTGATAGCGGGTACGTTCTTAGTACATAACGTCTATGCAAAAGTATTATTTGACTCTGGTGCAAACCAAAGTTTCATTAATACTTCATTCTGCCAAGCTCTTAACCTACCTTTAACTACCCTTAGGCAGATTTTTACAGTCGAAACGGCAGATGGAAATTCTGTCAACATAGATAAGGTATTGCAAGAAGGAAAGATAGAACTATTAGGCCATAAGTTTTCTGCAAACCTGTTACCTATGAATTTAGCCGGATTCGATGTAGTATTAGGAATGGATTGGTTAGTCGCCAACCATGCTCGAATCCTGTGTGATAAGAATTCCGTAGAAATCCGTACCCCCACAGGAGAAGTAATCTTAATTACAGGAGATAGACCTCGGAAGCCATTAAAATTCATTTCAGTAATGAAATTGGCTAGTTATTCAAGGAAACAAGAAATGGTGTATATGATTTCTGTAATCATTAACACTAAAAGTAAGGAACTCCAGGACATCCCTATAGTTTCAGAATACCCAGATGTCTTTCCAGAAGAATTACCTGGGTTACCACCAGATAGGGAAGTAGAATTTAGAATTCATCTAATTCCAGGTACTACACCAATAGCTAAGGCACCTTATCGATTAGCACCTACTGAAATGCTAGAATTGAAAAAGCAATTAGATGAATTACTAAGCAAAGGATTTATACAACCTAGTTCATCCCCTTGGGGTGCACCAGTGTTGTTTGTGAAAAAGAAAGATGGGTCGATGAGAATGTGTATCGATTATAGGGAATTGAATAAGGTTACAATTAAGAATCGATACCCACTACCTAGGATTGATGATCTTTTTGATCAATTGCAAGGAGCTAGGTATTTCTCTAAGATAGACTTAAGATCTGGATATCACCAGCTGAAAGTGCAAGAGGAGGACATACCTAAAACTGCTTTCAAAACTAGGTACGGTCATTATGAGTTTACAGTCATGCCCTTTGGATTAACAAATGCTCCAGCCGCATTTATGGACATGATGAATAGGATCTGTAAACCATACTTGGATAAATTCGTAATCGTGTTCATTGACGATATACTCATTTATTCCAAAAGTCAGGAAGAACATTGTAAACACTTGCATGCACTCTTAACCTTGTTAAGAAAGGAAAAGCTTTATGCCAAATTCTCGAAGTGTGAATTCTGGCTGCAGGAAGTACAATTTTTAGGTCATATGGTGAATCACGAAGGAATTCACGTAGATCTTGCTAAAATAGAAGCAGTCACCAATTGGAAGGTTCCATGAACGGCTATGGAAGTTAGAAGTTTTCTAGGATTAGCTGGATATTATAGACGATTTATTAAAGATTTCTCTAAGATAGCTGTACCTTTGACTAAGCTAACCTGTAAGGCAGTTAAGTTCGAATGGGGAACTAGACAAGAGGAAGCTTTTAGGATTCTAAAGCACAAATTGACGAACGCTCCAATCTTAGCTTTACCCGAAGGAACCGAAGATTTTGAAGTATACTGTGATGCTTCAAAATTAGGATATGGATGTGTGTTGATGCAACGCAAAAAGGTAATTACGTATGCCTCTAGACAGTTGAAAAAGCACGAGGAAAATTATACAACTCATGACCTAGAGTTAGGAGCCATAATTTTTGCCCTTAAGATTTGGAGACATTATCTGTACGGAAGTAAGTTTACTATGTATACAGATCATAAAAGTTTAAGGTATATATTTGGGCAAAAAGAGTTAATATGAGGCAAAGAAGGTGGATAGAAATCCTAAGCGATTACGAATGTGATATTCAATATCACGAAGGAAACGCAAACGTAGTCGCAGATGCCTTAAGTCGTAAGTATCATGAAAAGCAAAAACGAGTCCGTGCTCTTAGATTAAATCTACAATTAGATTTAATGAAACAATTGAAGAACGTTCAGGAAACGGTAATCAAAGATGATTCTGAAGGAATGAAAGGTTACCTAAAGGAACTAGAACAAGGAAAGGATGGAATTTGGAGATTCCACAAGAAACGAATTTGGGTACCTAAGCAGGGAGAATTAAGAAATAAGATTTTAGAAGAAGCACATAAATCTAGGTACACTGTACATCCAGGAAACAATAAGATGTATCAAGATTTAAGGAATAATTTCTGGTGGATAGGAATGAAAAAGGATATAGCTGAATACGTATCTAAGTGTCTTACTTGTTCACAAGTTAAGGCAGAACACCAGAAACCTTCAGGACTACTACAACAGTTAGAAATGCCTGTATGGAAATGGGAACTCATAACAATGGACTTTGTTACTAAGTTACCCAAAACCAGAAAAGGTAATGATGCTATTTGGGTAATTGTGGATCGATTATCCAAATCAGCTCATTTTCTACCAATGAAGGAAACCTTTAGCATGGAAATGTTAGCCAAGTTGTATGTAGATGAAGTAGTATCCTTATATGGAGTCCCACTCTCCATTGTATCAGATAGAGATAGTCGTTTCACTTCCCGTTTCTGGACAAGTTTCCAGGAGGCTATGGGAACCCGACTCAATTTAAGTACTGCATATCATCCTCAAACGGACGGACAAAGTGAAAGGACGATACAAACAATGGAAGACATGCTCCGAGCATGTGTAATTGACTTTGGTGGTAATTGCGATAACCATTTACCATTAATTGAATTCTCCTATAACAATAGTTATCATTCGAGCATCGAAGCTGCTCCATTCGAAGCACTGTATGGACGCAAGTGCCGAACTCCAGTATGTTGGGCAGAAATAGGAGAAAGTCAATTATCAGGTCCAGAAATCGTACAAGAAACCACTGACAAAATAACACAAATCAAGGAAAGACTGAAAACAGCTCGAGATCGTCAGAAGAGCTATGCCGACAATCGTCGCAAGCCGTTAGAATTTCAGGTAGGAGACAAAGTACTTTTGAAAGTTTCTCCTTGGAAAGGAGTAGTACGATTCGGTAAGAAAGGAAAACTAAGTCCAAGATATGTTGGACTATTCCCAGTAATCCAACGAATAGGACCAGTAGCTTATCGTTTACAACTACCAGAAGAATTAGCTGGAGTACATGATGTGTTTCATGTATCCAATCTCAAGAAATGTCTATCAGACGAATCCCTGGTAGTACCTCTTCATGATATAGAGGTAAATGAAAAGTTAAAATTCATAGAGAAACCACTGCAAATAGAAGACAAGAAAGTCAAGTTTCTCAAACATAAGCGACTAGTGTTAGTCAAAGTCAAATGGGATTCAAAGAGAGGACCAGAATACACTTGGGAGCTGGAATCAGAAATGAAGCGGAAATATCCTCATCTATTCCAGTAAATCTTGAGGACGAGATTTTTCCTAAGGTGGGGAGGATGTAACAACTCACACTAAAATTAATACTTAGTAAATTAATTATCTATTAAGGAAACCCTAATTGAGAAACCCAAGCAATTCTACACTAACCCTAAAATTTTCATAACAATCGGAATCAGGATCAGGACCCCTAAAACTCAAGGGGGTTAAACCCTAAATGATAATTATCTTCGAAAATACGTTGTCTGAATTAGGAATACATAAACTGACGACTCACCAAGGCTACCCAAGACACGAGGCTACCCTAGGCTAGGGAGGTATGCCCCGCGATACGCGACAGAAACAGAAGCACCTTCCGCGACTCGCGGGAGGTTCGAAATTTCAGTATATATAGGGGGGCTTGGGACTTGATCAGATTTCTTGTTTCGACATTAAAACTCGTTTCATGCACTGAGTTATACGTAAATTACTATCAACACACACACGAATCACGAGGTGCTGCCGCAATCAGGGTAATAACTCGATCGCTATTATGATTCAACGTCCGATCGATTATAACTATCCAACGATTGTTTGAGTGCTGCTCAAATTGAGCTGATACTTTGTTATTCATTGTGATTTCGACTTGAATGTTTGAGTGCTGTTCGAATTCGGACTATGCTCTGTCATTCGTTGTGAATCCATTGAATTATTAAGTATTGCACTTATTAATTGTTGTGAGGGTTTAATCTCGTGAATTGACGTAACTGCTGAATTAGTTACTAACCCGTTTGTGTGTGAATTTTATTTAAATTAGGTTAATCACAGGCAAATCAGTAAGGCTTAAACTCTGCTCGTAAAATGTGCAAAGTGAGTCATTCTCTTTTTATCAACTGTTTTACAAAACTCCAAGTTATTTTCAAAGTTATAATTTCAGGGATTAAGTCTTTGTAATCACCAAGTTACAGCCGGTATGTGGGGTTTTGTATACATTACTTGATAATCTTCAACATTGGGGCAGCCAATGGGTGATATGACCATAATCACAGACACCACTGGACAGGTGGGCCAGTGGGTCGAGTGATAAAGTACCGTGGGTAGTTGGTTTGATATCAGAAACATTGTAATCGCTCTTAATACTGTGAATTATAACTAATGTGTCGTTTTAGTAAAATGAATGATTCACTCAGTATTTCCCCGCTGACAAAACCTTTTTCAAACCTGTTTCAGGTGATATATTGTGAGCAAAGAAAGAGAAGTGCCGCGAAGCACTCCCAGCTTAGAAAAGTGGCTCATCGTAAATAAATAAAAGAAACATGTTTTGAAAATAAAGATTTCCCGGAGAAATCCCATTATTGTAAATTAGGGGATTTTATCCCTCGGTTATAAAAACGGGCAGTTTGAATTATTAAAAGATCCTGTTTTAAAAAGACTTCCGCTGTCGCCTAAAATTTAAATACCGCAGGATTTCTGTCCCGCGGCTCCTGAAACGGTAAAACCGGGTCGAGGGCCGTGACAAATACACATCCACATCCTAAATGAGATAAAGTATTCAAAAAGAGTCCTAAACTAAATGTGGACAACACGAAATTAATTTCTAAATCAATTTCTGGCGGGTATTTCTAAGCACATTATGTCTTAAATGATAATTAAAATTTTGTGTGCGTATTTCTACGCTTGTTATATTTTAAATGTTGGTTTTAATTTTGGTCGCGTTTTTCTAATCTCGTTATGTTTTAAATGATAATTTCAATTTCGGGCGGGTATTTTCTAAGCTCGTTATGTTTTAAATAATGATTTCAATTTTGGATGAGTATTTTCTAAACCAATATAATAACTTTCAAATGATGGCATACGAATTTCACAATATAACAACATATATATACAAAATTAAACATACAAATTATCAAACTTAGCCGTATTTTTTTCCAAACCAAACACACACACGTTTTTTTTGAACGACAAATTTCGTTTAATCTTTGTCGTCTGCGTGACTTAAACCCAAAACCTCCCCCTTCCAAACTTAGGTGTTTAAAGGTTTTGCCTTTATCATGGACCACCACCTCATTGGTAACATACACACATTTCCATAGTTACATACACACATATGTACTCAAATACTAACATACATACACTTATATACATACTTACATACACACATTTACATACATACATACTTACATGTACACATTTTCACCAAATGCACATACATTTACATGCTTTACACACAAATACATACTTACATACACACATTTACATACTTACAAACACACATACATACACCTACATACACACATACATACATACTTACGTACACACATTCATATATATACATACACACACACACCTACATATACCAACATACACACATTTATAAAACACACTAACTAAACAAATTAAAAGAAAACTAACCGATATTGAAAAGGTTAAGCCGGTTTTGTGGTGGTAGTGGTCGAGGGGCTCCGATGGTGGTGAGAAGCCAGTTCACAAAAACACAAATTAATCAAAAAATGATAGACAAAAAATCTACAAATTAGAGAAGAAATCAACAATACTAACCGATTTGGGGTAAGATATAACAACCCTCGGTAAAACCAACACCCTCATAATAATCTTGACACCCTAATATATCTTAAAATGTCTCAACATGTCTCTATATGCACCCCGTATGTGAAAACCGAGCCCAAAGTAGAACATAATACATAAAATAAATTAAAAACCCTAAATCTTAAGTTGAGGCGGGCCGCGTATGACCTCACCTCAACCTAAGGCGGGCCGCATTAATATGTAAATGGACTCCGCTGAAATCTTTAGTTCATGCGGGCCGCGTATGAGTTAGTCTAAGTTCATGCGGGCCGCGAGTGTCCTGAATTGTGGCACGACCCTGAGCTGACACGTGTCAACATCGTGTCGAACCTAGTAGATGACCGGGCCAAGCTATACGTTGACCGGAGGTTGACGCGGGCCGCGTAAGGGTTAGCCTTACTTAACGCAGGCCGCGTGGAGACGCGATTACAACCCTATATAAAGAGGGCACCGGGCCTTCAGTCTGCTCGTTCATTCCTTTCTTTCTTTCTTAATTTTCTGTAGTGGCCGGAGGTTGACGTCTCCCGGGCATTATATCCCCTAAAATAGCGAGGTTCTGCTACGATGTAAGTATTATAACCCCTAGAGACGTATTAGATACGCTGCCCGATTGATCTAGGGTTCCGTAACGGCTGTCGTGGTTCTGCCCGACGTAGTCGTTGGAATGCCGTCTCGGGGAGGGTATTACTAATGTTAAAATGGGTTATTATACTAACACACGTGCATTTGTGTAAATTATAGATATTCACCAGGAAACCCTAAAGAGTAACCTAAAACAACAATGTGAGTGATCCTTCTTTTTATATACTCATTTTTGTGAGTTGATCCACTTTTTGTTACTGTTTTTACAAAACCTCATTTAATAAATACATACAAAGCAGTTATTGAGTATTTGTAAAGAATACAATTATAGTGGGTATGTTGGGGTTTTGTATACAAAATTGGTTACTGGCGTGGTAACATCCCATAAGTTGAGTATGACCATACCACTGATGTTAATTGTGATGTCTTGGATACAAATGTAATTGCGGATGTGCCCTCAATACTGCAAATTGGTTTTTACTTAAACTTGATTAAACTGGGATTCACTCACCAGTATTTCCCACTGACAAAATGTTTTAAAACGCGTTTCAGGTAACAAAATGTGAAAGCCAAATAGAAGCCAGCTGGACAGCATTGAAGGCTTGGAAAAGTGGCAATAAAGTTACCTAAGAATAAAATGGATGTTTTTATTAAATAAATAGGATTTATTCCTATAAAATGTGTGTACTGAAAACTTGGGTTTTACCCATATGTTTAATATTATTAAACGAGGTGGTTTACTCTGATTTAACATTTCCTAACTACGATCCTGATGAAAATTTCCGCTGCCAAATTGAATAAATAAACGTGATACCACCGAAACTGGCTCGCGACCGCCCGTTCCCGGGAACCAGGGATCGGGGGTTGTGACATAAGAGATGGTGGAATTGAAGTTTGGGTGATTTGGAGTTTATTTCGTGACAGAGATGAAGAGATTTGGGGGTAAATGGGGAATGGAGGGAAGAAATCCCGCTTAATGTTGCTGATTTTGTTTTAGGGTTTTTAGTAGTGATGTATTGTGTCGATGTCGGTGAATAGTAGTCACTGCTATTGCTTAAAATAACCTCAACCATTGGATCAAGATAAGAAATGGATGACTGGGGTTATTTCAAGACACTGCGTTCCGGATCAAACCATTAGCTATGATAATAGGGTTGTCGCCGCCAGTGGTGGCAGTACCGCTAAATCTCTTTATCCTTGTAGTTTTACTCATCCCTTTGAATAAGTAAAGGATTATTTTTAGCCCTTTAGTAAGAATAAGTTATATCTTTGGCCCTTAAGATAGATTAAGTTGTAAAGTTGTGCCAAACTGAGTCGAGCAAGCCAACTCGAATTTTAATCAAGCCGAGTTTGAGTTTAAGATTTCAGCCTAATTTTATATTCGAGTTGACCCAAACTTGCTCGGTGTGAACTTTTAGTCGGGTTAGCCTTGGCTTAGCTCAACTCAACTCGTTGATAATCTTTAAGTGTTGTTTTCTCTGTTGCGTCGAACATTGGACATCCCTTTATATGCTAAAATGACTTTATTATTCAAGGTATAATTTAGATTTAAATATAATTTTATAAATAATGAATAAATCATTTAAATGATTCTAAAAGGTTAAAGGCTATTATTAAATTTATAACTTAATGAAAAAATTACACATAATAGACGATAAATCTACCCTAAAATAATATAAAATAAAAAATAAAATAATTATTCGTTAGAAGTTTTTGAAATTTTTAGTTTTTTTTGGGTATGAAGAAATACAAAGCCATGGATATATGAGCGCACTAGAGGGGTGTCGACATTATACAGTAGGAAATAAATACATTAGGTAATCTCGTAATTTGTTATTTTTTTTTACAAACAAAAAAACAACTGTAGCAATATTATACTCAAGTTAAATTAAGATGATAAAATGCTTGTTTTTATGGTGTACTTTTTTTCAAATTAAAATATTAACGTCTGAAAAAAAGTTATGGTTGTGTAAAAATAGGGGGTGAGTTGGTTTAGAAGTTAACAATATATTTCAAACTCCTGTACAAGAAGCTATTTCAGTGTGAAATGTAGAAGACTACAAAAATCTGACACATATACTTTAAGCCTGGTTATAACGTCCATGTAATCACGTATCAGGAGTATGTAATCTTACGTAATGATACATAGTTACGTAATTACGTACTAGTACAAATCACGTAGCGTTATACAAAATTACGTAACATTATACAAAACCACGTAACATTATACTTGTATTTGAATATAATGCATATTACGTAGTTACGTACTGGTACATAATCACGTAATGTTATACTTGCATCTAAATATATTGCATGTTACATAATAACGTATTGGTACGTAATCACGTATTGGTACGTAATCACTTAGATTGTAATTTATCTTAAAATTATATAAAACTATAGCAATATCTTATTACCATATTATAAATTAAGAAAATGTTTGTGCATTATGGTTTGTAACTTAAGCATGGGGAGGGTTTCAAAAAAATTGTTGATTTTTCATTTCTAACCCAAAGGTTTTATGTTTTGCATTTTAACCTTTTTGTTTTTTTACTTTTAATCACAACCATTAGATTGTTAGATCAATGTTTTATATTTTATCCTACATACCTTATTCCTATATGTAATTAGTGAACTCCTAATTATTAAGAACCCACATGCCACATATTTGATCACAATCGTACATTCTCTTGGTTTGGTTTGTTGTATGATTAACGGTTAAAAAGTGTATTCTTTTATTTTTGAAGTATTAGCGAATAATTGTGAGTTCTCAAACATTCAACTATAGGAAGAGTGAACAATATATACTCGTTTAAGTGTGTCATATGTAAAGTATTTAAATCCGGATGGATGGGTCAGACGACACACCAGTTTTGTGCGGAAGCAATGAATCGCTCTATAATTGACATGGTAGTTTTAGAGATTTTCGGTTGAACCAATAACAGATTCAATGGTCGAATTAGAAAAGAGTCTTAGAAGACACTGTTGGAAAGGCCATGCTCAAAGAAGTCACATACGCCTAAAAGAATTTTGCCCAAAAAGTAAAAGAAAAACCCAAACAAGTCGCATAAACCTAAAGGTTTACACACAAAGAGTTTTAACTTTGACTCATAGGTCAGCAAGACAAAATAATGTTTTTTTCTTTTCAAATTTCTACTTTTAGGAGAAAAATCATAAAGAAAATAAATAAAAGGAAAAGAAAGATTTGCATCGGTAAAAGATAAACGACACACGACACCAAGAAAAACAAAAAGACATACAAAAAAGCATCCCATGACTGAGAGTGAGAATGACATCTTTTTGTTTAGTCCATTTCCAACACATATGGACCCCACAATAATTCTACTCGGCTTCACTTTAGTTTTCAGTATCTAATTTAAATTGGACCCAAAATAGTAACAATCATATAAAAAGAGTTCAAAAATATATATTACATCACATATGTTTATGGTGTAAGGTGGTTCTAACATCTTATTAAAATTGCCGTTAAAAATATAAATAGAGTTAAAAAATACGTGTTCCGATAATCTATTAGGTTCGAATATGCATGATAGTTTGGTTCGTGTTGTGTTGTGTGGGTGGAAGGAAAAAACCCATTACAGCACAATATCCTCAACACAGATATAGATATTAAATCAAGATGAATACGTTTCTATGGGAAAAGGAAAAAATAATCCATAAACCAAGAAACTCTTGGTGTAATTTTGAATTTTCATTGTATTAATCTTCTATGTGTTTTGCTCCGGTTCATTATTGGTAGCCTTGTGTTGTATAATAAAATCTCAGTGGATAAAAAAAAGGAATTTTTAGCGTATGAAACCACCAAAATCACACATAATTATGTATCACGTATATAAAATCAGGGTTAGGATTTAGAGAAAACGCTCAAAAGTGTGAGAACGGAGAGAACGCTTATGGATCGTCCGATCAAAACATCCGAATAAATGTCATTTACATTTTGTATTATAAAAATAACATCCCGCCTAACCTACGTGCCAAAAAAATTCTATAAATAGAAACGTCTCACCACCTTCCGTTTATCACACCAAAAAAACACACCGTGGTTGCTAAAAAAATTTACAACTCAATGTAAAAACGCCAAAAAATACAACGCCAGCAAACATCTTTTCTTTGATCCTCAGTAAAGTTCTGCATGAACCTTCATTTAGTGATTTTTTACGAGAGTGAAGAAAGATTTTGCTGCATGAGATTGACAAAATTGAAAAAAGAGGGACTGATGACACCCATATGTCATACTGTCATCTTTGTTCCTGAAGAAGGTTTGGATGATAAGAAGAGACCTATACCAGTGGCAAATAGCATCCACCCAGAGGGGGTCGCTCTATGACTCAAACATCAACAAAGACAATTCAACACATGAACAAAGAAAATAATCAACGCCAAACCCAAAAAGCCATTTATTTGTCACATTTCTTGTCGTTTCAAAAGAAAAAGAGACTAATGACACTGAAGATTTAAAATAATAAATTGCTTCTACTTTGTTTTTTTTAATTTTCTTTGTCTATTGTTTGTTTTGTAATGTCAGTTAATAAACAACAAAATAATATTAATGCTATAACGAAAAATATAATAAAACACCAAAATTAGCAAATACGTGTAAAACGCCATAATGCCATACAAAAGCCCCCCAATAAACTACCAAACTATAATAAAATTAATTTGAACAACTAATATTATAAAAAAAGAGTGAAAAAATGTGCAAAAGAATATAAAACAAAAGAAGTCCAATAGTTATCTAACCGCCATTGGAAAACAAAATGCCATATTTACAGCCGTCAAAAGATTTGACGTGTTACACCATTAAAACAATTGAGTCTGAAAACAAAACACGGTAAACTGCAAAAAACAGTAAAATGAAATGACGGAAAACATAATTACTAACATTTATTATATTAAATTTATTTATCTTTTTTCAAACGCCATAATTACCTGACATACGCAAGAAAAAAAATCAATATAAAAGAAGACCATCAGAACCCAAGTTCAAACACGTCAAAAAAACTAAAACGCCACATATTCTCCAAAACGCCAAAAAATTTAAAAAATGGCTTAGGTTATTGCATGGAGGTTTGAAAGAAAGGAAAAAAGATTCATCATAAAGTTCGCTTGCTGACAGGAGAAGGGTTAAGGTAAGAACAATAAAAGCCATGATGGGAATGAATGAAAATGTTCAGAAGGATATCCTGGCCCTTGGGGTTCCAAGAGACAACGATTGTGAAAGAACAAGAACTGTAATAAAAAGACTGGAGAGAAAGTTTCCAGCAGAAGATGATGAAGATGATGATGATATTGAAGATACACAAATACCAAAACTTAGCAGTTGGGTATTGCATGAGAAAGAAGGAACACTTGAAGTGACTTATAAAAACGAGGTGCAATATTCAAGACCAATGGAAGAAATATTGAAGACATGGTTGCTATCTATCATTGGACAACTCTGTGATTTAACACATTCAAACGATCCAAAATCCAAGGATGCAGTGATATTCTTGAATAGGCTGCAGCAAAGAAGAGACGAGCTAATGGCGTTATACGCAAAAATGAAATTTAATGATGAAGAATCTGAAGAAAGTGAAGAACAAAGCGATGGGTACATCTCTGATGTAATCCCATCTACGGAAGACTATTAGATTATTTTGATTTTCGAGTTATTGTAAATTTTTAAAATATTAATCTATGGTAATAATTATTAACAAAAAGATACAAAACGCTAAAAATGACATGGAAAAAGCCATAACGCCAAAATATTAACTGTGTGACACAAAAAGAATTAACTCAAAGAGAAATCTGAGAAAAAAACAATAAACGCCAAATAATTAATAAATCTACAAAACGCCAAAATTATCCTGCACGCCAAAAATAAAGAAGCATGTCAAACGCGAAAATCGTGAAAGGAGAAGAATACTAAAAAGACAAAAAAACCCCTCAGTCCCTGATCAAGCCCCACGCCACGTGTTCGGTCAGGATGCGTTCTCACCGTTCTCACAGTTTTTGCCGTTTTCTTCTGATCCCGTTTCTATAAAATCATGCATTGTTATAATTGTTTAAAAATCACGTATTACAGACTATGAATCATATATCTATATATAATTAAAAATTTAGTTATATGAACTATTTTACAACCTTCATTAATGAGACTCTTAAATACATGAGTCTCTTAAATACATTCTTTCTTCAAATTAATAAAATTAATATTATAATCGTAACAAATTAGACTTAGTTATATGAACTATTTTACAACCTTCATTAATGAGACTCTTAAATACATGAGTCTCTTAAATACATTCTTTCTTCAAATTAATCTATATCTATATATACTTAAAAATTTAGTTATATCAACTTTTTTACAACCTTGCCTCTTAAATACATTTGTGTCTTTCAATAGTATATTATAAAGCATTTCACAAGGGTTCTTGCAAAAGTTAAGTAATTACAAGCTATATTGCTTATGGTACAACACTTTATTATCATAGTAAAAACTATAAAGGCAAAATTGCATTTCTGCATTACTATTAAAATGAATAAAATTTATAAAGAAAATTCTTATTAATTTAGGCATTTATGATAACCAGCGACACTAAATTCATCATTTATTCAATTCAATGTCAATAACTATGAAACCCTTCATCATCCAAACGCACAAAATAAGACTTGATAAATCACGTTTCTTTTCTCATCGTCGGTCTCTATAGGGTCGTTGTATTCCAATCACCACAAGGGGCTTTACCAATTTAATCTGGGTTGTGATGGGTTCTTGGTGGTCTGAGGTAACCGATCGACGGAAACGGGTAGAGCACTAGTGAGTTTGAACGAATTAAAATGGATGTGCACAAGTAGGATGGACGATTTTAGGTTCCGACGACACATGTATGGTTAGGGCTCAGTGGCGGTTGATGGTGTTCTACGAACAACAGTGGGTGGTGTTCCGGTGGCTATGGATTCCAGCAATGGAAGGTTTAGGGATTTAGGCTTCAGTTGTTTCCGCCATTCTCGGTACCTTCTACGCATGTGGTGTTGGACGATGAGGTAAATTGTTACAACTGCTTACATTCACTTGCATCTATATTGATTTTGGTTATTGCTTCATTAATGTTTAAGACTGAAAGGTTTACTTATGCCTACCAAGTGCAGGGCCGGCCCAATAGACTAACTACCCTAGGCCCAGGCCTAGGGCCATCAAAATTGAAGGGCCTCAATATATCAATAGGGTTTCTTTATACTAGGCCCATTATTTATAAGACACTGCCATTAAGCCCAAATGTTACCACTGTACGTGAATTCATTAGCGGCCCTGTAAACTATCAGAGAAGTCGTTTGGCTGTTTGGGTTTCCTATATGGCACCAACCAATCACCCCGATGATAATTATGGCACCTGGCATCCCAATCGGCAATGTCAAACAGCAGTACGGCACCAAGCAATCACCGCAATGACAGGTAACAACGACCCTTTTTTTTACTCTTTTTATATAAAAAAGTCTGAAATCGATGTTCAAATCAAACTCCACTCAGAATCTAAAATCAGTCTAACACAGTGTTGATCGAATTCGAGATCGAAGTTAGTAACACTCTTATATCTTGATCGAATTCGAGATCGATCGAAGCCCCAAACATAAACTGAAATCAGTATTGTGATTTGTCGAAACTCGATTTTATAATTTGAAACTTGCAACTTTGAAGACATTGGCAGTACTCTGACTCTGTTTTGCAGTTTAGTTTTGTGGCTGGCCAGTGGCTTGGAACCTGAAACACATTGGATTTTGGCACTTTAACTCCTTTTTGCGATTTAATTATGTGGCTCTTACTCAGGTTAGTCATTCTCATTTTGTTGATTTTAAATTGTTGTTTAGGGAATTAGCGCTTATTTGCTTATTTCAATTTGTTTTTAGACACTTAGGGCTTATTTTATTATTTTAATTTGCTGTTTAGGGCCAATTGTTAATCATTATAATAGAATAGATTTATATTTTAGTAATGTCGAATCGAATCCGAACTTTTGAATCTGGTTATGCAAAAAAATCGAATCATAACTTTTGAGAAAGGAGGAGGGTTTTGTTACTAAATACGTTGAAAATGATAATTTTGCAAAAGGGCCTCCACTTCTTAGTTCGATTAGGGCCTCCGAAAACGTAGGAACGGCCCTGACCAAGTGCTCAATGAAATGTGTCATCCAAGTTTGCTGCAATTTGTATGTGCAGATTTGTATTTATATCAGCATGTATGGTCTTTTTAGTGATGATTCCAACCCTTCACTTATAAAGGGCTGGTTTGCCACCCAAACTTCATTTAAAAAATGTATAGTTGCTCGCAAATTGTTTTATTTAAACAGTTAGAATATTATGTAATAATATAGTTATGTAAATTGTAAGGACAGTTAGCATGTCAATTATTGTTGTAGTTCAATTAAAAAGAGCCCAGTAAGTCTTTACATGTTGAATTTGAACATGACAAAAAGTACAACATGTGTATTTCACAATCTCTTATTTTACAATGTTATCCAATGTTTGAGTGTTTACTTTTGAATTTTTTAGGTATTTTGGAAAACTCCTCACAAGTCGTTTAGACAGGTATATGACTTGCCTTTTTATCGATTGACTTCTTTCTAGAATATGGTTTGGTTTTGTTATATCTCTCTTCCTTTCGGCATGCTTGTTAAGGAGGTTAATATAAGACCATGGGGTATGGTGGGGCTTGGGTTGGGCTTGGGTTGGGCCATTTGTTGACACGTGGAATGGGAGCCCCCCCACCGCCTGGTTACGTGTCCCCGGGGTATGGCGGGGCGTGGGTTGGGCTTGGGTTGGGTGTGGCAGATTGTTAAAAAAAATAATACAAAAAGAGCAAGCTAATAAGAGCAAGCCAGCTAGCATGTCCCCCCGCCCCACGCCCGGCTTGAAAGCCAAGCCCCAAGGGCAACGCCCTAACCCAAGCCCACCCGGGGTGGTGCCTTGGGCGTTTTCCCCCAACCCACGCCCAAACCCCCGCCCCATACCCCATGGCCTAAGATATTATCTTGTAAAGTTTTATGTTTCATTCTACTAGATCATTTGATATAACTACAAAACGGGCGGATCAGGTAACAGATAAAAAATCAAAACCGATAAAAAATAGGAATAAAAAAACTTGGTAACGCATCACTTCGAATGTATAAAGACATATAAGGGGAGAAGTTGGTTTTTGAAAAAAATAAACTTGGTGTCGTTATAAATGGAAAGGCAACAAAAAAACTTTCAACTATAATTGACTGATTTCCATAAACAATGTAATTGTGCATATTTATTTTGGATAACCATCTACATAAATGTTTCGTGCTTTTCCTTCCCAGGCCTGCTTATGCAGATTCGGATTCAGAAGAAACAGTTGACAGTGACCCACATGAAAGGTATACCGTCTGCACTTAGTGTTAGTAATGAAAACCCGTACTACTTTTCGATGCATATATACGTAAACATAGTATACCATTTTTAATAGTTTTCTTTTCGTTATTTCACTGCAGTCAGTTGGCTGGTGATGGGATTGGGGATGACGGTGGCATGCGTTAGCTAAAGTTTGGTCTATTTGTTATCCAATAAGATAGGAAGGCGTGCGAGAGTTTATGCGTTTTTCTTTCATCTGTTTCATGTTTTTTTTCTTGGAAGACATCTTTTTTCACTTCTTTTTGGCCGGCAAGTTTTGCCAAGGAAACAATTTATGGCCCATGGTTTAATAAAGTTTAAGCACGCCCCTTTGTAGGCGTATTGTCTTACATGTTATGCTCTGGCCGTGTCAGACGTCTTACCACGAACAAACAATAGCTATTATGCATGCCGTGCATCGCACGGGCTTTCTTCCTAGTGTTAAGAAATATACACTCAAATTAAAGATAATAAAACTCTTTATAGTATAATTAATTCAAACATTACCCTATATATTAATTTTCCAATGCTTTGAACAGTAACATTTTAAACAGTAACAAATAAAAAATAGTATTATCCTTTTATGCTAATAAGACTGTATAGTATGGTGGGGTGGGGGTTCGGTCATGGGTTGGCACGTGTACTTTGAGGGGCACCGTTCGTCAGTTGTATGTTGGGTCGGTATGGCGGGGCGGGGCGTGGCTAGCCCGCTTGGGTTTGGCTTAGCCAAACGGTTGTTTTTTAAATTTAAATTCTAGCCACCTATAGCCTAGCCAACCCAGCCAATGAGAGCCGGCCACGGAACACCGCTAGGCCCGCCTAACGCCCGGGTTGAAACCCCCGCCTAAGGGGCCACGCCGAAACCCAGCCCCACCCGGGATGGTGACTTGGGCCTTTGTACCCAACCCATGCCCCAAGCCCCGCCCCATACCCCATAGTCTAATTGAAGTGAAGAAACAGTAGAAGCAATTAAACAACATGGCAGGGAATAGTATCACCTTGTCATTGGTTCAAATGGGCGGCCGCCCCTCCGCCCCTCCCCCATTGGACCAACCAGTTTATTATTTTATACACGCTTTAAAATTATGTTTTTGCCCTTGAATATGTGCCATTGGTTCAAATGGGCGGCGAGCAATACCCATTAGACCAACCAGTTTATTATTTTATATCCACTTTAAAATTACGTTTTTGCCCCCAGTTAAAAAACACGGTTTTGCCTCAACTTCAAAATACGTTTACCCTTTTGCCCTGAGCTAAAAAATATGATTTTGCTCTCGGTAAAAAAATTACGCTTTTACCCTCAACCAAAATTACGTTCTCGCCCAAGTTCAAAATAAAATTTGGTTTTTCCCCCGGCTCAAAATTTAAGATTTTACACCAGTTTATTATTTTATACCTACTTTAAAATTACGGTTTTGCCCAGGTTTTAAAATTACGTATTTGCCCACAGTTCAAAATAAATTTATGCTTTTGCCCCCAGCTAAAATTTACGAATTTCCCCTCGGTTCAAAATTACGATATCACCCTCAATTCAAAATTACGTTTTTCCCCAGTGCAAAATAAAAATATGGTTTTCCCCTATCTAAAAATTAGGATTTGACCATCGGGAACAAAATTTTGATTTTTCCCCCAAGTAAAAATAAAAATATGATTTTGCCCTCAACTAAAAATCGTGTCAAAGAGCTGCCTAACACTCTTTTTACTTTTTATTTCTTGCAAAACTATAGTACTGTTTTTTTAATTGATTGAGGATTATTCGGCAATCGCCCTGCAACGTGGGCGGGCATCACCTAGTTTAATAAAACATAAAATTTATTCGTTTTGAAAAAAAAAATTGGAACTATATTTAACCCCCCAAAAGTACACAGTTGTGGCTTTTTTTCCTCCTCTAGACGTATTAATTTTACGTAACGATGTTATCTTAATAATTGAATTAGGTGTTGTTTGTTTTTTAGATGTAAAACGTCTGCAGTCTGCGGACCACATTTGCAGACATCTGTAGCTGAAGAGGTGAACCAAAGTTCTGCGGTTTGCAAAAACAAGATTGTTTGTTTTTTTAACTTCTGTAAGCATGAATAACAATCAAAAACAACATAATAGACATGAATAACGATACAAAATTCTAATAACAAACACAAAAATTCAGCAAACTACCAACAAATTTATAAAATTTAACACAAAAAATCATCAAACTACCACTAACAATTAACAAACTAAACTATAATACAAATAACAATTTACATGTGATAAAAGTTCTCCTCTCCATTCAATCTGTTTGATTATCCTCAAACAACATGGAAGTAAAGATCTTCCCAGCCTCTGAAACTCTTCAACAACTGAATTAACCGCCTCATAATCCACCGATACAACACCGACGTACAACACCGAAATCCGCCGGAAACCTTGAATTTGTAATTTGTTCCATGTGATTTGGGGGTTAGGGTTAGGGTTTGAGGGGATTTGGTGAAGTGAAAGAGGGAGACTGAGATTAAGAGGATGATGATGGATATTGAAGAAATTGTGAGTGTTTGTCTTCATGATAGTGGTACAGCCGGAGATGATTGAAGTTGCCGGAACGATCACTCATCGGAATCAGAATCGGAAAGTGAGATTGGCTTGGGGTTTCCAGATGGATCTCTGATTTTGGGTTTTGTGAAGCCGGAGATTGATTGAAGTTGTCAGAACAACCGGCAATGTTATTGCTATTTTCTTATCGTTCCTCAAGAACTCATTCAGGATTATATGAGTGGTACACCGCGTTGTTAATTTATCATATGAGTTCACTTATGTGTTATCAACAAATCTCTGATTGAAGTTTCCGCCGGTGTCGACTAGAGATGGGTGAACGACAGTGGAGGGGCGGCGGAGGTGGAGGGGGTGGCGGAGGAGGTGAGGTGTTGGCTGGAGAAGTGGAGATGGGTGCTAGTGTTTTGAGGTTTGAAGATGTGGAGGTGTTTTGAAAGAGAGGTGTTTTGAAGAGGTTTGAAGAGTTTGGTCCAGATCTGCGCGAGGAAGAGCTCTAGAAGAGTGTTTTTAGTGAAATCTCTTCCAAAAAACAAACACGTTGCAGACCCAAATGTCTGCGCGTAGTCTGCGCGACGCAGACATAAGAGGTCAGGAAGTACTTCTTGCAAAAAACAAACACCCCATAGTGTGACGAATGGTTCAAAATATCTCTTCTAGACATGATTATGAATCATGAAGGTTATTCGATTTGGAAAAAAAATTAGAAGTATATATTTAACCCTCAAAAAGTAAACAATTGTGGCTCTTTTCTCTCTCTTCTAAACGTGTTTTACGTAACTATTAATTACGATGTTATCTTAATAATTGAATTAATGTGATCAATGGTCCAAAATATTTCTCTCGTACAAACTTTTTCTTTGTATCCAATCGCCCGATTTATGTGTGTGTAATGTCATTTTTTAGGTTACTTGGGGTAAACCCTTTTACTTTATCATTAATATAACAAATTTTAACAAATGGGACAACTTACACCAAAACATAAAGGTTTCTAATATAATACTACCTATTTAATGGTTTATTGACATGCACAAGTAAAAAGCGCCTTTTTACCATCTTGTTGACATCCCCATGTCATTAACAAAATAACAATGTTTGTTTTTCAATAAAGGTGCAACCATTGACAAAAAAAAAATCGAGTCTATTATACATAATTATTATGCTACATTAAACACACGTGATGATGAGAGATACAAATTAATCAAGCAACTTACGGAAGACATCTAATTATTACTAGCGAATTGCCTCATTGATCCCATGGTAGAACCATAAGATGCAAAATTCACTAGATCTTGTGGCAACAATGGCCGGCCACCTTCTCCTCCCACCCCCAAGAAGTCTCTTGTTAATCCATTGTCCACTCCACTAAAGCTCCGGTTCATCATCTTCAACGGTGCCATTGTTTCGTTTCTTGACATGATCATTAATTGTTGCTGGTCGAGATTGCTCACTCGAGGACTTGAACTTGACGAATTGTTATTGTTCATTGCAGTGGAGACTGCTTGTAATTGAGTGATATTATTTTTCACCAAGCTGACTGCAGTGTTTGATGTGGTGGAGGAGGAGTTCATGAGGCCGAAACTTGTTCCAAACATCGATGGGTTGCTCCGAGTGGAACCCATTTGAGCGGCTTTCTGAAGGAGTGCGGTCGCAGACATTGGACCTGTGGATTCGGATTGATGGGGATGGTTCATTGAGTATAAAGAAGCTAGGGTTTCCTCTTTTAAATCTTCTGGCAATGCTGTTAATGATAAATTTGGCACCTGGTTTGAGTTGGTAAAATTTGCCATTGATGATGAACCATAAGCATTGACCATATCGGCTAAACCCGTGGAGCTTGATGACATGTAGAGATTCGAATTCATACTCATTTGATCCATTGGAGAAAGATTGAGCTGGGAATTTGCTTGGTCTAACCAAAGTGATAATCTTGGCTTGTTTTGATCCCCAAAATCTGTCCGGAAGCCGGACCCGTATTGTGTGATCCCAGAAAATCCATGAGGAAAATTAGGGTTCATCATGGATTCGTTCATACCTTCGTTTTTCAAGCCGAGGACATTCGGTGTCACTGAGCTAAGTCTTACACTTTCTTCAGCCAATGCATCACAAAAAGCGCGATGAGTTATGAAACTATCTTTCCTGCACAAAAATTGTAAAATAAATTATTAAAACGGGATACTAGCTGGTTACTAGTCACACCAGAGGACTTGTCATATATCAAAATTGATGTGTGTAGCAAATGTGTTCCTCCGGAAGTGATAAGGGTTATAGTCTCTCATCATATATACTGAATATAAATTTAGTACAGGTTTAGAGGGTGTGTGAGTTAGCATTTCTAGAGTATACTGATATCTAGGTCACATTTAAGTTCCAGGTATTTATTTCATCATTTTAAGCTGAAAAACCAAGATTAGTTCTCAAAGATATTAATAACTAGTACGTACACACCTGGAGAAAAGGGTGCCACAGTCACACTTGTACTCTCTGGTGCCACAAGTCTTGGAATGAGCTTTCCAGTCAGATTGAACTGCATACTTCTTGGAACATTTTTCACACTTCCATTTCTTCTCTCCGTGTTTCCGGCTATAATGTTTCTTGATACCGGTAAGATCTCCAAGTGCCCGCGATGGATCATGGTGGACACATGTTTTTTCGGGGCAAATATAGACTTTCTTCTTTATGGGTTCTTTGGGGTTCCTTTGCTTTAGTTTCCATGGTAGATTGTGACCTCTCCGATGAAGTTGTAGGTTTTGGTCTCTTTGGAATCCTTTGTTGCAAATTTCACATACAAATCGGTTTGTTGCCATTAGTGATTTTGGTGAAAGTGCCATCACTTCTGCATCTGGATCTGTTTAAATATATATTATCATCATAATCATGATAAACACAAAATTTATAGGTGTTTCGACAATTTAACTTATAGTATTATAGATTTACACTAAGTCTCTAATTAATACAAAAATCCAAATTGAATTTGAATTTACATTTGATCGAGAAAATTCAAAATTACCAAAACAAGATGGATCCTTTTAGTCCTACGAAGTGCTAGATTTGTAGTACTCTAAGGTTAAAAGTTTTTTCAATCAACTTATTGATATATAATCCACGTGTCAATACAGGAGGCTAGATTTGAAATTGTGAAATCTGAATTTTATATCTAAAACCTAGCTAGAAACTTTTGAAACATTATTGAAAAATAATAGCTCTAGCTAGGAGTAGGATTTAGTGTAAACAAATTCATCTACTAGTTAACTGAACCAAACACAAGAAACAGATCCCAAACATGATTGTATCTTATAAGCAATCTTGATACCAAATCAAGAAATCTTTTGATTAATTTATATATGTGTGGCTTTCAAAAGAAAAGAAAAAAAAAAGGCAAATGGTATTTGTTACATATGTGTATATGTTCATACCTGGGGTACCTGGTAAATTTCTTTTCTTCTTGAGATTGGAGATGGGTTTAGAGTTGGGGTTTGGTTCATGAGGTGGTGGTTGATGGCGATCTTGAAGCGGAATAGGAAACATCTCACCAGACATCATATCTTGATTGATCAAAAGTTTTTGTTGCCTTTTTAGCTAAGATTAAGATTGAAAGCTTTGGTTGTAGTTTAGTAAGCAGTCTGAAAAACAAACAAGAAGGATTTGAAAACAAAACAAGAAAACAAAAACAAAGTAAGCCAAGAGGGTAAAAGGGTTTGGTTTTATGTATTCAAACAAAACTTCCAAGAGAAGTATATGTAGGATTGTGCCAAAAAAGAAGTAAGAAACAAATTACTTTTAAACACAAGTTAGCTGAAAGAAGAAGCTGAATCAACCAAAACAAACAAAAACCACAATAATCTAAAGGGATACCGTTGTTACAGACAGAAAGAGAGATCTGGTAGAGTTTACTTACAACTAAATTGTTGTGTTTTTTTGGTGTTTTTATCACTAACTAAACACCAAAAACAAGAAACTCCAATACTTTCAAACTTCTCTAAACAGAATATATCATCTCTCTCTCTCTCTCTCTCTCTCTCTCTCTCTCTCTCTCTCTCTCTCTCTCTCTCTCTCTTGGGGTTGATTTGATTACCCCTTCTTCGTCTTCTATCCTTTTATTTTTAGCCCTTATTTTCAAACACGGTCAGCCATAGATTTATGCTTTGGGACCCTCTTCTCTCTCTCTCTCTGGCAGAGGGTGTACATAAATATATAGATATAATGTACATATCATGTGTGTGTATATTGGCTTTTAGCTGCTTGTAAACAGAATGTGTAGAGTTGTGTGTCATTTGTATGTTTTCGCCCCTCAAATTCTTATTATCAACCCCATGTACTTTTCAAAATATTTAATAATCTTATACACACATTTGCATGCACATAACTAGAGAAAGTCTAGTTATAGCATGGGAAGTGAAACTTATTTATTTAATAAAAGACCATGAGACAAATAATATGGTCGAAAAAAGGTAAACAAATTCATGACCTCGATACTACAATTAATACTAGAAAGTAGAATAAATTAGTTGACTAGATGACACATACTATACGATATCATTTTCATAGTATTTTCACCATTTAATAAACGTTTAATATACAATATATATCGTTTTCAAGAAGAAAACCAAGGATAGCAATGGATTAAAAAAAATAAGCGGTCTTTTCTCCGAAATCACAATTCCTTTGATGAGTGCTAAAAATATAATTTATCATTCAAAAAAATTCATTAATATTAGATTATGACTATGTTGAAGAAACACCATTATTCTTTTTTTTTAACGGAAATATACCCATTACTAGGTTGACGATTTGTCCCCTCTTTTTTGTGGGATAGTCTGTTTGTGAGTGAAAGTTATCTTTCAAAAAAAAAAAAAAAAAAAAAAAAGCCTAGCTGGATGATTTGTAAAGGTTCTAACTATTAAACTGGCTGAAATTTGGGGCACACTGCACACATAACTAATTAATTAACTTCAGCAGACAATTAGGTTTTCTACATGCCCCAATTTTCCTTTCTAGTTGTAATAAATAAATGAAAATTTATAGAAGAATTATTTGTGGACACACAGTAGGTTAAAAATGTCATCGTCACATTATTCTCACATCTTAAATAACCATATAATGTTTTGAAATTAGGTATGAAACCAACATTTTTGTACCTATCACACATATAAAAATATAGTCATACATCCATTTCATATTCAGAATTTGAATTCTTCTATATAAGATTTTTCAACTTGCAGTACGTACTAATTCTAGAACAAAATGGAGTGCTAATTAAAACAATAAGATACGTGAACAATAACTGTTTTGATGAACAATTCGATACATAATCATAATAATACAATAATAACTATACAAATGGCTAATAGTTATTTCAGTTTGAACATACCAATGTCTTTACAACTTTTGGAAAATGAAGTCAAACTTAAAGTTCTGCATGGGAAAAATTAATTAAGGAAAAAAAATGTTAAAGTACGTTGAGCTTCAATGAAAAGAAAAAAAGAACGGAAAAAATGGAAGGAAAAAAAGGATAATTTAATTGATTGGATGTTTACTTTTTTTACATTGGTTTGAAAAAAAGTGAGTAGCCTTTATAAAATGATTACTGCATAATTGAAGATTGGACCTTCAAAAGAGGTCTTGAAAATTTAGGGTTTGAAGGTCCCAAGGAGAGAGAAGAGGTCGAGTCCGTGATACCTGTGTCTGGAGCTTGTGGGGTCTCCGATGGTTTCTTTTGGTCTGTAGATCTGATGATACCATTCGACTCCATACATTTTTTATCTCCTTGAAGCTTTATGCATGCATGCATGTGTTTGATGTGATGATGCATGCATGATAAGTCATCATGAACATTGAGCAGGGTCCTTTCTCTCTATCCCAAAGATTAGACTACAAAAATATCGAAATATTCATATCACATATACATTAAGCATGTCTTTCAGCAAACTGGTTAATCTCAAGTAGCATTATCAACAAATTTGATTGCAAAATTATCAAAGAAAACTTTCTTTTAATTTATGATGACAATCCGATTATAAGGTGTTATATATATATATATATATATATATATATATATATATATATATATATATATATATATATATATATATATATATATATATATATATATATATATATATATATATATATATGTATGTATATATACTAGCAGTGGCGAAGCTTGAAAAAAAGTTCGGGGGATCGGAAGGTAACGGATCTAAAAGAAATTTTCTATCGCGTAGTGTCGAGGTGTATGTCCGGGTCGGACGTTGGCGATTCGATTCGGGTCGGGTCGGGTCGGGTCAGGTCAAACATTAATATCAAATAAAAAACGTTTTCAAACATTAAAACGTAAACATTGTTTAACAAAAAACCAACAAAGACACCAAAACATTAAAAAGGAGAGAGGAAGGTGGGCATCCGGTTCTCCTGGATGAGAATTATAGTTCTGCCCGTCTTCCCCATAGCATAATCTAATAACAAAACAAGTTAACAAATCACCCTAAATTTAAAACTCTAATTTCTATCTAAATCAAATCACAATAAGATTAAACAAATAAAATTAGACATAGTTACAGAAAGATTCAACAAGTTTAGGGTAAAAATTCGGATCAATTTCTCCCCTAATTTCAACCTAAATCACATAATTTGCAGCCCTAAATTAAACCTAAAGATAAAAAACACATACCTTTAACTTTATGAAGATTGAAGAAGTCGAACAAGAGTACAAGACCACAACAACGAGCAGTGTTTTGGCTTCTGTTCTCGAACAAGAAGCTGAAGTCGAACAGTTCTGGAACCTGTGTTTCCCCCTTCTGCAGTTCTGGCTTGTGGCTTCTGTTCTTCTGGTCGATGTCCCAAAGTAAACGAATCTGGGTATTTTTTTGGATAAGGTGGGCTTTTAAGTTGGGCTATATAATGATTTGATTTGGGTTATATAATATACATTCTAGTATTCTACCAAATATAATGATTTGGACTATAATATTTGGGCTAATTAAATATTTTATTTGGGCTATATAAATAAAAAAAAATTAAAACTGTGGGGGTCGAAAACGTATATACCTAATTTTTTTTTATAAAACCGGGGGGTCGAAAACGTATATACCTACAAAATCCTATACGAAACGTACATATATAACACTACTGGCCGAAAAGTTCGGGGGTCGGGCGCCCCCTCCCGCCCCTTAAATCATGTGCCCCTATATACTAGGTTAGAACACCGTGTATTACACGGGTTGAATAAATTTAATTTTATATATTAAATAATAAAAAGTTATATCTTTATGAACCATGTATAATGTACGGGTTAAATAAATGTAATTTTATATATCAAATAATAAAAAAAGTTATATCTTTGAAAATCATGTGTATTACACAAATTAAATATATGTAATTTTGTATACTAAATACTAAAAACGTCGTATCTTTAAAAAATCTCGTGTATAAACGGATTGAATAAATCTACCGAATAATAAAAAATAACATCCTTAAAACCCCGTATATTACATGTGTTGAATAAATCTGAAAAATAGTTTATATCTTTAAAAACCATGTATATTAAAACTTCTAAATGTAAAAATGATAAATAATATTAGTTAATTTTATTTTAAGTTTCGTAAAATATATTTGATACCAAACTAAACAAAACGTTCAAATATATAGTTAATATCAAGAGTAAATTACAATTTTGGCCCCTATGGTTATATCACTGTTACCCTTTTAGCCAAAAAATGAATCTTTAAACATCTGAGCCCCCAACGTCTTTTTTTCTAACCCTTTTGGCCGCTAACACTAATCTCATCCATTTACTTTTAGGGGCCAAAATGGTTAGAAAAAAAACATTGGGGTCCAAAAGGGTTAGAAAAAAAGACGTTAAGGGCTCAGATGTTAAAAAATTTCTTTTTGGGCTAAAAGGATAAAAATGATATAACCACAGGGGCCAAATCATAATTTACTCTAATATCAAATTAGATAAGTAAGTTTGAATTTGAAGTAAATAGATAAATATAAAAGTAATAATTAAACTAAATACTATTTAGTATGAGAATTAATTATCTATAATTAATTAGAAGAGATTAAATTAAAATAATAATTATCCATAAGACATGGCCTAATATGATGACAAGTGTTCCAAACATGGTTTCTTTTATTATATAGTATATATATATATATATAGGGAGAAGATCATGCGATAACCACCTCTTATTGCGAGAACCAATGTGAACACAACCAAAAATGCCTAAAAATAGCTAAAAATCACACAATTTTTTTTTTAATATTTTTTATATATAAATCGCTACTTTTCGAAGCAAAAAAAAATTAAAAATTTTTTTCTTGGCCACTAAAAGTAGCGATTTGAGCATAAAAAATTTAGACTTTTTTTATTTTTTTTTAGATTTTTTTTAGGTTTTTTGGGGGTTTAGTTTTTAGCATTTTAGCTTGGGAGGGGGGGGGGGGTTAGGTTTTTGGGGGGTGGGGGGGGGGTTTAGGTTTTTTTTTTTTTTTTTTTGGGGGAGGGGGGGTTAGTTTTTTTTTTAGGTTTTGGGGGTTTTAGTTTTTAGCATTTAGCTTGGGGGGGGGGGTTAGGTTTTTTTTAGCTATTTTAGGTTGTGTTCACATTGGTTCTCGTGGTTCTCGCAATAAATGGAGTTCTCGCATGAGCCCCTCCCTATATATATATATATAGAGAAACGGGATCAGGAGAAAACGTTCAAAAGTGTGAGAACGGTGAGAACGCTTCCTGGCCTAACACGTGTCACGCCGCTTAGAGAAAGGCGGAGGGGCTTTTTTGTCCTTTCATATTTCTTTTTTTAACGCGTGTCACTTCATCTTTCAATTTTTTTGGCGTTTAATAAGTACGCGGCGTTTTTATTGTTTTTAGATCAGAATCATAGTAAATGTTTTGGCGTTTTAAGTATTGTTTTGGCGTTTATATTGTTTTTTAGATCAAGTGTTTTGCCATTTAGGATACAGGCCTATAATGTGATAGACAGCTATGGCGTTTTGAAAAGATAAATAAATTTCAATTTTCCATGTAGTGGCATTAATATAACTATAATGTTTGGCAATAATGATACCGTCTCTTTATTTTACTATTTCTTTCATTTTTCATCTGTCAATTAGTGTTGATTTTTCCAGTAATACTTTGTTTGCGTTTTTGGCGTTTTATATAGCAACCTCGTATTTTGCTAGCATTCGTTCTCACAGTTTTCAAACTTTCAGGCGTTTTGGTGTTTGTAGTTTTTGGCGTTCTATACTCATTTTTTTTAAAATAGTAGAGAATTAGATGATAAACAACAGAGAATTACATAACAAACAATAGAAAATGAAAAAAAAATTAAAAATTATAATCTAATTTCTCATTCAAATCTTCACTGTTATCAGCCTCTTCTACTTTAACCTTTTTGGCGTTTTGAACCTGTTTTTGAATGCCCTATGTAGATCCTTTTTTTCCTACATAACGGCCGTCTTTAGAAGATGCTTATTTTTTGTGGCATCCTTTATGGGGGGTGGATATATACTTGTTTGATGACATGTTGAAGACCAATGCCTGCTCTAATGTATTGATCCCTTCATGCCATCAATATATCCATCAAGAACAAATTGACATGATGTCATATCAGTGTCACCAGTCTCTTTGTCTTGAATATTTGTCCATCTCATTCAGCAAAAGATTATAGAGATACCCAACTCAGAGAAGAATCCATTCAGTGAAACTTCATTCAGATCAATACTTCAATATAGCAAAATCGAGGTTCTGCATCTGTGGCTTTTTTAAGTATTTTTTTTGGCGTTTTTAAAGTGAATGGTTTCTAGGAAATATGGCGTTTGTTTCTGGTTTTGTGATAAGTTGTTTGTGCAGAGAAGTCTCTCTTTATAGAATGTTTTTGGCGCGTAGTTTAGGCGGGATTTTATTTATTATAAATGATATTAATAAAGTAGCCGTCTTTTCAGTTACTGTGTATTTTTACTGTTTTTGTTCAGCTTTTTATGAGTTTTTAGGGTCATAGACTTTCCATCTCCCAAGTTTGGCGTTTTTGAATGGGTTTAAGTAGTTTTTGGCGTTTTTTTTTTCATTTTTAGCTTTTATTAGTTAATACTTCTGCAAATTACTTTCATTATAGTTTGGGAGTTTTTGGCGTTTTTACTCCATTTATGGCGTTTCATATGCGTTATGACTGTTTGGCGTTTTATTAAGATAATGTATTTTTTTTTATTCTAAGTTGAAAAATACATAGCAAACAACAGAAAAAGAAAAATAAAAAAATAAAAATAAAAAAATTCATCTTCCAAATCTTCACTGTCATCAGTCTCTTTCCTCCTTGAAAATTCATCTTCCAAATCTTTACTGTCACTAGTCTCTTTCCTCATTGAATCATGTTCGCTGGTGGTTTGGCTTAGCCATGCTTGTGTTTTTGTGGCCGTTTGGAAAGGCAAAATGACATGAGTTTTTTTTGAATATGTATCTTCAAACAACTCATTATTGTCATTAGTCTTTTCATGCCATTAAAATATTCATCAAGAACAAAACACAGAAAATGACATAAGTCTGACCCCAGCATCTTTTTGTTTATGATTTGTCCATCTCATGCAGCAAAATGTTATTTGAGTCACAACACCTCAGGGAAGAATGCATTATCCGAAACTTTGGCGTAGAACAATATTTGAATATACAAGAAACGATATTTGGCATTTTTGGCGTTTTATTGAAGAAATAGTGTATCGGAAAGAACCGTCGATTTTTTTGGAATCTTTGATGTTTGAGTATTTTGGCATTTTCTAAGATTAATGGTATATAGTAGAAAATATGACGTTTTATGAGTAGTTGTGTTTGATGTTTTGGGGTTTTTGGCGTTTGTAAGTTGAATGGTATATAGTAGAAAATATGGCGTTTGAGGTTCTGGGGGGGTGTTTATATGTCTGGGATGTTTTTGTTTATATAGCGATGTGTTTTGGTCCGTAATGGCGTTTTATTCATCAGTATAGCGTTTTGGTATAGAGATGTAAAGACGTTTTTACCCTTAATGAGGCGCGTCCACGTAATAAAATTGATGTTATTTACGAAAACGCCACCGCGCCAATCTAGTCCATAGATTGTTTTAATCGGACGATCGATAAGCGTTCTCACCGTTCTCACACTTTCTACCGTTTTCTCCAAATCCCGACCCTATATAGGAACAGGATCAGGAGAAAACGCCTCAAAGTGTGAGAACGGTGAGAACAATTCTCAGCCACAAAATCTTAGTAGTTTGTTGCTGAGATTGATGCGGTGGCATTTTTGTAAATAATAGAGGCCTTGGAAATACCAGGAGAGGTAAAATAGGAAGATCCAAACAAAGGTGCACATGCTAATCACATGTCATTTTCCCCCATCATATTTAAATGACAATAACTTTTTTTATACGTGATTATTTTTCGAAAAAAATTACACCATAAAACTCAGCGTTTTTTTAATCTTTCCCACGAGTATACTATTGATATACTTTTCGAAAAAAAATTAACTGGTTTTTATGGCGTTTTTCTGAACTGAGTGTTTTATGGCGTTTTAGACTAGGTATTTTCATGGCGTTTTTTCCGAACTAGGTGTTTTTATGGCGTTTTAACTAGGTATTTTCATGGCGTTTTTCTGAACCGAGTGTTTTATGGCGTTTTCAACTTAGTTTTTTCATGGCGTTTTTCTAAACTGGGTGTTTTATGGCGTTTTTACACTAGTACAAATTATGATTTTTCTGAGCTCAAAAAAGCTATATGGCTCAAAAAAATGGTTTTTTTGAGCTGTTGTAAATTATAGCTCAAAAAAAGCTTTTGAGTGTTTTATAGCATAAAAAAATGGTTTTTTTTTTGAGCTGTTGTAAATTATAGCTCAAAAAATAGCTTTTGAGTGTTTTATGGCGTTAAAAAATGGTTTTTTTAAGCTGTTGTAAATTATAGCTCAAAAAAATAGGTTTTGAGTGTTTTATAGCTTAAAAAATGGTTTTTTTGAGCTGTTGTAAATTATAGCTCAAAAACTAGCTTTTGAGTGTTTTATGCCCTTAAAAAATGGTTTTTTGAGCCGTTGTAAATTATAGCTAAAAAAATAACTTTTGAGTGTTCAGGATTTAGAGGGAACGGTGAAAAGTGTGAGAACGGTAAGAACGATTTTGGTGGTGACATGTGGCATTGATGTTAAGTTACACTAAGAAGTAATATTGTCAAAAAACCCACTCACATGAACGGTGTTCAAATAAAACGCCATAAAAACACCTAATTTATAAAAACGCCATGAAAATACCCACTTAAAACGCCATAAAACACTTAAAAGCTATTTTTTTGAGCTATAATCAACAGCTCAAAAAAACCATTTTTTTGAATGCCATAAAACACTCAAAAGCTAGTTTTTGAGCTATAATTTACAACAGATCAAGAAACATTTTTTTGAGCCATATAACGCCATAACAAAAAAAGCTATTTTTTGAGCCAGCTCCTAGTTAAAACACCATAACAAAAAAAAACTATTTTTTTGAGCTATAATTTGCAACAACTCAAAAAAACCATTTTTTGAGCCATATAGCTCAAAAAATGTGCGTTATGTGTCTAACCGCCTAAATTAATATTTTTTGAGCTTAGAAAAATCATAATTTGTACTGTAAAAACGCCATAAAACACCCAGTTCAGAAAAACGCCATAAAAAACTCAGTTGAAAACGCCATAAAACACTCAGTTCAGAAAAACGCCATGAAAATACCTAGTTAAAACACCATAAAAACACCAAGTTCAGAAAAACGCCATGAAAATACCTAGTCTAAAACGCCATAAAACACGCAGTTCAGAAAAACGCCATAAAACCCAGTTAATTTTTTCGAAAAGTATATCAATAGTATACTCGTTGGAAAGATAAAAAAACGCCGAGTTTTATGGTGTATTTTTTTCGAAAAATAATCACGTATAAAAAAGTTATTGTCGTTTAAATATGATGGGGGAAAATGGCATGCGATTAGCATGTGCATCTTTGTTTGGATCTTCCTATTTTACCACTCCTGGTAGTTCCAAGACCCCTATTATTTACAAAAATGTCATCGCATCAATCTCAGCCACAAACCACTAAGATCTTGTGGCTGAGAATCGTTCTCACTGTTCTCACACTTTGAGGCGTTCTCTCCTGATCCTGTTCCTATATATATATATATATATATATATATATATATATATATATATATATATATATATATATATATATATATATATATATATATATATATATATATATATATATATATATATAGGGGATGGTTCAAATGAAAACCACTTTTATTGTGAAAACTCGAAAACTAACTAAAAAAGCCTAAAAAACACACAAATTGTTTTTTTTTTCAATTTTTTTTATAAATATCGCTGGTTTCAAAAAAAAAAAAAAATTGTAGTACACATGTGTAATAATACATGTGTAGTACACATACACATGTGTAGTATTACACATGTGCAATACACAAAAAAAAAATTTTTTGAAATTTTTTTTTATATAAAAAAACCTGCGAAAATTATTATGCAAAAAATATGGTATGTTTTTTTGGGTTTTTTAATTAGTTTTCGAGTTTTCACAATAACTAGTGGTTTTCATTTGAACCTTCCCCTATGTATGTATGTATGTATGTATATATATATATGTATGTATATATATATAGGTTAGGATAGGAGTTGGCCAGAAAGTCCAAATTTCCTAAAAAGTGTAAAAAGTCATAAAACACCATAATGTCAACTATAAAACACACCAAAAACCCACAAATAATATGATGAAGATTACTAAAACTTCATGTATGTGGGTTCTGTGTTGTGTTTTAGATGTTAAGGCTCGGATTGTGGAATGACAAATATTATTGTGTTTTATGTTGTTTAGCATTGTGTGTTTTATATTCATAGTTCTACGATGGTGTGTTTGAAGTTTTTATGGACTATTAGAGTTTGAATATGGTGTTTTAGTAATATTCATTCTATTATTTATGAGTTTTAGGTGTGTTTTATGCCTGAAATTATTGTGTTTTATACTTTTTACACTTTTTAGGAAAAACACACTTTCCGTAGGATCCCCACTCTATATACATACATAGAGTGGGGATCCTACGGAAAGTGTGTTTTTCCTAAAAAGTGTAAAAAGTCATAAAACACAATAATTTCAGGCATAAAACACACCTAAACCTCATAAATAATAGAATGAATATTACTAAAACACCATATTCAAACTCTAATAGTCCATAAAAACTTAAAACGCACCATCGTAGAACTATGAATATAAAACACAAAATGCTAAACAACATAAAACACAATAATATTTGTCATTCCATAATCAGAGCCTTAACATCTAAAACACAACACAAAACCCACAGACATGATGTTTTAGTAATCTTCATCATATTAATTGTTGGTTTTTTGTGTGTTTTATGGTTGACATTATGGTGTTTTATGACTTTTTACACTTTTTAGGAAATTTGGACTTTCTGGCCAACTCCTAACCTATATATATATATATATATAGGGGACCGCTAAAATGAAAAACACCTCTAGTTGTAAGAACCGTGAGAACTTTTTGATCCGGGGCGAGTTGGACCAATTTTTTTTTTCATAAACGTAGATGCGTGTATTATAAACACATTTGTAAAAAAAATTCAAAAAAAAAAAAAATGTTGTGTGTGTAGTTTTGAGCACCGCAAGTTTGTGTTTACGAGTACCTTAAATTTTATTTAAAATTTACGGTACCCGTAAACACAAACTCGTGGTGCTCAAAACTACACACACAACATTTTTTTTTGAATTTTTTTTACAAATGTGTTTACAATACACGCATCTACGTTTATGAAAAAAAATTGGTCCACCTCGCCCCGTACGGTGTAGTTCTCACGATTCTTACAACTGGAGGTGGTTTTCATTTTTGCGGTCCCCTATATATATAAGTAGAGGATCCTGTAAAAAGTGCTCAAAGTGTGAGAAGTGTATTATAACACTATATATAATACTATATAACACCATATAAACACCGTATAACAATATGTAACACCATATAATACCATATAACACTATGTAACACTATATATCATTATATAACAAATATAAACTATAGTTTGTCTGATAGCATGTCTATGATAGATGTATAGTGTTATATCTGTTATATAATGTTATATAGTGTTACATAGTGTTATATGGTATTATATGGTGTTACATATTGTTATACGGTGTTTATATGGTGTTATATAGTATTATATATAGTGTTATAATACACTTCTCACACTTTAGGCCCTTTTTACACTATCCTTACCCTATATATATATATATATATATATTGAAATCACTAATCTTTACACATCCATACTACAAGGGTTATTAAGTATATAGTTAAAAGGTAGTGGGCGGTTACAAAGTACAGGGACTAAAGTTGACAAAACAGAACTTGTCAACCAACACCCCAAGGGTTGTGACACCCTTGGAGAGGCACCTGTTTGATTTCGGCCACAAGGAGAGGAAGGGGCATGACTCTTGGACAAGAAGACACAACCTTTCAAGATTGATTCTCATCCACACAATCCAAGAGACACACCCGTTCGTGAAAAGACGCGTCTATTCACTCGCACCCTTTGAACACTATAAATTGGGATAGTTTCATTTGTATTTTCATGCATTCGCATTCAATTACATTCATTGTATTCAAATTCAAGTTATATACAAGTTCAGTTTATTCAATTCATGTTATAGAGATAAAAGATCATTTTGGGCAACAATTAGTATCAGAGCATCAGGCTCTAGGCATCGCAGGGAATTCACGATCAGGTTTTATTATTCTTTCTCAATTCGCAAGTTAGTTTTAGTTTCGGTTCAGGGTCGAACCAGGGGTTAGGAATCTAGGGTTTTGATTCCGGGGTTTAGTGCGAATTAGATTGATTGATTGTTACGCGTTGGGTTATACGCGGGGTTAAGGATTAGAGGTTTGTTGAAACCAAGAAAGATAAAGTTTTTTTGAAAGTGAAGATTGTTCAGTCGGAAGATATGTCAGGAGTAAGCGGACCGAATCCATAAATAGTAATTCAAAAGGAAGGAAGTTCTCTTTCCCAATTTCAGTGTCCAATCCTGAAACCGAAAAACTACACGGTTTGGGCAATTCACATTAAAACAATTTTAGAAGCGAATGGACTTTGGGAAACGATTGAACCGGCAGAAAATACACAAACGGATGTTAAGAAAGATAAGGCGGCAATTGCTTATCTGTTTCAAGCAACATCGGAAGATGTTGTACTGCAAGTTGCAAATTGCAAGACTGCAAAAGAAATTTGGGAAAATTTAAAAACAAGACACGTTGGCGTTGATCGGGTACAAAAGGCTCGCTGGCATACACTAATGTCAGAATTCGAGTTAATGCAAATGAAAGAAGATGACACTGTGGACTCTTTCTCCGCAAAGATAAACAGTGTTGTTACACGGGCAAGTGAATTAGGGACAACGCTGAGTCAACCGACTCTGGTACACAAACTTCTAAATTCCGTGCTAGATAAGTTCACTCAGATTGTCGCCTCCATGGAACAATACTCCGATCTAGAAACAATGGCGCTAGAAGAAGCGGTCGGAAGGTTAAAGACTTATGAAGAAAGGCTAAGGTTAAAGAAAGGAAGCCCAGGAGATAGCCAAGATAAATTGATGTTTACACATCATGAATCTAACTCAGGCAGAGGAAGACAGTTCGGAAACCACGGGCATGGCAGGTTCAGCCAACCACATGGAAACTGGCGAGACAATAAAGACAAGCAAAGCACTAAGAATGAAGGATCTTTATCCAGACCTAGAAATGGAAATTCTAGAAATTGGAGGAAGTTTGCAAAAGGTCAGACAGACACAAGTAAGATCCAGTGCTTCAAGTGTTAGAAATATGGACATTTCAAGAAAGACTGTCCCGAGAAAGATGTTGTACAAGAACACTCAAATCTCGTCGAGGAAGACGAAGCACCAGTATTGTTAATGGCAATACAAGAAGAAAATGTTGTTCAAGAAAGGGTTATGCTAAACGAAGAACGAATAGTGTAACACCCCAAAAACGGGTTTGGTAATCAAACCATGTTAATACTAGAAGACGGGTAATGTACCGTTAGTGGTAAAATCAAGCCAGAAAATATTAGGATTTATATAACTAAATCTAATATTTAATAAAAAGAGAAAAAAGAATGCTTTTGGGAAATAAAGTTTATAGAAGGCCCGAGTTAACGGGACTTAAAATAAACTTCGTCATAACTTCCCGAACCCATTAAATTAACTAGGAATAATTAATCTAGTTAATAATATGTGATTAAGTTATAAATAGTGGATTATAGCTTAAATTGATCGAAATAAAACTTTGAGGGACGAAAAGTGGGCAATTGGAAACAAGTTTATAATTAAAACTTAAAAACACCAAAACACACATATGTGTGTGTTTGGTCGATGTATACAGGAGAAAAAGGGGGGGTTCCCTTCCAAGAACCCTAACTCATAAAAATTGCCAAAATCAAAGAGAAATCGAGCCGGGAAATTGGGGCTTTTAATAAAATCGTGATCACCCAAGCTTAGGGATCACAAGGTATGTTGAATTTCGATGTTTGATGATACTTGTGAAATTTGATAGTCATGCATGAATGAATTCTTGTATGAAATATGAATGTTATAGTGAAATTGTGATTTCTATGAATCTAGGAACGAACCCTAGATGTAAATTTAGTAAAATAGTGCCATAAAACTAGAGATTTAACTAATGACCTTGTAGGTGATAAATGGGGTTTATGGTACTATGATGAACACTTGAAAAGTGATGATAAATATGTGAAATTGTTGTTGTAATAATAGTTCTGGATGATATTTATAAACACTAGACATAGAGATTTGATTCTTGATGTAAATCTTGGTAAAAATAGCTAGTTATGAACTAGTTAGTAAACTTGTAGAATTATGCCCATTAGGTGTTTGTTAAAATGCCTAAATGAGAAGTAAAGTGTTGAAATTCAAGTGAAACGCGTAATTGGAAAGCTTGACTAATTACATGAGATATGGGATAAAACGGGTTCTAATCATAATGTTGATTTGCCGTAATCGTGTATATTATATGATTAAAGGTAGTTGACCTTAGAAAGTCGAACTAACCTATGATGAAGTCGAATAGAAGTTTCGACACAAAGCCCGTAAGATGAAATGGTCATAATAATGATGACTAATCTAACCATCTTACGAATTATGATGTTAGTTTGACTCTTGACAAGCTAGATGGAGGCTTGGGGAAAGAAGCGGGTCAAACGGGTCGTATACGCTGAAAAGAGCATAATCCGGATACAAGGTAAGTAAAGCTTACACTCTAGTTATTTAATACCTATTGGTTTGATAGGTCGTAAATAGTAAGTCTTGTTTTAAATTATGATGTTCCGACACAGCAAGTGCGGCCCGGAACAAAAGACAATGGTCATAAATCATGTTTAATGGATAAAAAGGAGCTAATGCGGTTAATTGGTCATGAAATGACTAAAAGATAATGAGTTTTTAAATGGTTACCTTATAAGGTAAACCATTGCAAATAATAAGAGTAAAATGGTACTTTGGTCACTTATTTACAATAACCATTAATTTGGGGAAAGACACGTTATAGCACGGGTCATAATGAGTCAAAGGAATCAATAGATGATTTACAAGTAAAACGAATATACGGTGTAAACTGGAGTTAGTCATATGGATAAGATGGTAATAAATATCATCTCATAGAGTCTCATGGTTCTTTAGAGCAGACAGGTCAAAAGGTGAAATTATCACCCTTTGACAATGTCGACTAATGGTTTGTTGAGCTATATGATCATAGAAATAAAAATCAGATGGATATGTGCATCGCTATCGCTTAGCAGCTACTAAGGCTAGGTATCAAAACAAATCTATATATTGATTCGAGCCAGGTATGTATAATTGGTCAATTCATCATTAGAACTTGAAGTTCAATGAGGGCTAAACAAGTTAAAATGGACATTGGGTTATCTTTTAAGTAAACCGAATAATTTAAGCTATAGTCTTTGTGTTTTGAAAACATAATGGCTATTTAAACGAGAGCCTAGTTTAAAATTGGAATTTTGGTCAATTACGACACTAAAAGTCTTTTGTTGTAAAGAAAGGATTTAAGATGACCAAAACGCCCCCATAAGCTAAATCGAGCAAACAAATCTTAAGAGTTGTTTAAAAACAAGTTACATGATCAAGCAAATACTTTGAATAAGTATAAAAAGTGAAAGGGGTAAATCTTGGGTCAAATGACTCTATATGGGTCTTTGCCGTAAAATGATAGTCCGAGGGATAAAACTCGGAATATATAGATCTCCACATTAAATCCACCACAAATATAGTTGTGGTGGAAGATTTCTTGGTAAGAAATGTGGAAATATAAAGCTAGATTCAAATGAAAGCAAATCATGTTTAAAATATACTTAAATACCCTTAACGGGTCAAAATAAGCCTACGAGCGAAAACATGTTTAAATTGTGTAAGAAACCTGTGATTAGAACCTAACATGGTAGATAACATTAAATTGAAGAGGTGCATGTGAAATGAGGATCAAACAAATATGTTTGTTTGATAAAATGCATAAACGGGTTAAAATTCGGTAAAAAGGTAATGAGTCGAAGGCTTAGAAGTCTCAAAATTTATTATGTCGGATGTTGGATTTTAACTCCATAAGATGGAGAATTAAATTACGGACGCGTAGGAAAAAGAATCGGGTAAAACGGATCAATAACAAAGAAGTTATGGCCGTTTCCGTAAAAACTGGACGTGCTGGGAATATGCAGGTCCCAGATACGAACCTGCTGGAAAATGGTCTCCCTCGCGCCACGCGAGGGAGCAAGTGGGTTCCGTCGCGTGGCATGACGGAGTCAGTTTTTAAAAACTTGTTTTTTTTTCAATTATTTTTGCCTTGCGAACTCGTTTAAACACGTTCTATACTACGTATGACTAATTCAATTCATGTTTTATGAATTGTAGGTATAACATACTATACCGGAGGACGATTAAGCTCAACGAAGAACCGAACACGAAAAAGTTACAAGCTTCCGCACATTGTTAATCGTTATTTTTAAACGACGAATTTAGTCACATTAGGTGGTGTACTTGGAAATTGTAAAATTTTTAATAAATCAGTATTTTCCAATGTACTTGTAATTATAATTACATGATTATTTCGTAATTCTATACGAAATCCGCCCTTAAATAGTAAGGGTGTTATACATAGAACCAGTAAGTTACGCCACAGAAGGTGAAAGTCTATGGTATTTGGATAACGGGGCAAGCAACCACATGACAAGAGTGCGAAGTCACTTCAAAGAATTAGATGAAAAGGTGACGGGGCAAGTACATTTCGTTGACGGACGCAGAGATTAAAGGCATAGGTTCAATACTACTGGAATGTCTAAACCAAGAACAGAAGATTGTTTCTCAAGTATACTGCATTCCAAGTTTGAAAAGCAACATATTGAGCCTTGGACAACTCACCGAAATAGGTTGCAAAGTAGTTATGGACGGAGACTTGCTGACAGTTCGAATCAACAAAAAGAAAGTTACTAATGCGAGTCAGGAGAATGAGGAATAGGCTGTATAAAGTAAAATTGAATATTGGAAGGCCAATCTGCCTGCTCTCAAACACAGAAGATTTAGCATGGTTATGGCACGCAAGGTTAGGCCATTTACACTTCAATGCTATTAAGGAAATGACTCGAAAGAGCTTGGAACATGGAGTTCCTCAAATAAGTCATGCCAATCAAGTATATGATGCATGCTTATTAGGAAAACATAGTAGGACACCATTTCCAAATCAGGCGAAATCCAGATCTTTAAAACCTCTAGATTTAGTCTATGGAGATCTGTGTGGTCCTATATCCTCACCGACACATGCTGGGAAGAAGTATATATTTCTACTTGTAGACGATTGCACTCGCTACATGTGGGCATATCTACTAACTTCCAAGGATCAAGCATTCGAAACTTTCAAGCAGTTTAAGGAAAAGGTGGAGATAGAAACACGAACCAAGTTAAAGATGCTAAGGACGGACAGAGGAGGAGAATTCACGTCAGCTGAATTCAACAAGTATTGCAAGGACAACGGCATAGCAAGACAGCTTACAGCGCCGTATTCCCCATAGCAAAACAGAATAGTGGAAAGAAGGAACAGGATGATGTTGTCAACTACTCGAAGTATGTTAAAGGCAATGAATATGCCACAGAATTTTTGGGGTGAAGCAATAAGACATACATTATACGTATTAAACCGAATGCCAACGAAGGCTTTGGTGAACAAGACCCCGTATGAAGCATTGAAAGGAAGAAAGCCGAATCTGGAACACTTAAAGGTTTTTGGCTGCACAACATATGCTAAGGTATTACCACTTCAACAAAAGAAGTTAGATGATAGAACTGCACCCATGGTATATCTTGGAATAGAAGAAGGATCAAAGGCATACAGATTATATGATCCGACGAAGAACAAGATATGTGTCAGTAGAGGTGTAAAGTTCATGGAAGGTCAACCATGGAATTGGAATAATTATATGGAAATGATAGATTCAGGGAATCCTGAATGGACAAACTTTGTCATTCAAGAAGATGATGTAACACCTCGTAAAATCATGTCCAATGATGTATTGACACGTGTAATAAACCCTAATAAAGTTAAACATTGAAATTAAGGGACTAATTTTTTGAAAAATCAAAAACTTTGATTATGAAAGGACTGGAAGTGTTAGCATACCTAAAATAAGTTTCTAAATAACCTCTCATGATATTATGTTCACAAATGAGCCGCTTGTCGATCGAGTGTAGCCGTTTGCGGAATTAATTGAAAGTTTGCGCAATGAAGGGTTAAAAGCATCAACATGTTAATTCTTACCTCTGAGTGACCTTCTAACAAACCGGGAGCTTCATGATATTTGATTATACTCTCAGGAATGCCAAATAATGGCCGTCTAAGGTTTTTATGCCTATAAGTAAAGATGCGCGCAACTTTGCAAGTTAGAGGGACTAAAAGTGTCAATATGTTTAATTATACCTCTGAATGACCTTTTAGCAAACCCGAAGTATCATGACGTTTAATAATACTTTCAAGAATGTCTAATATGGATTAGATGAGGCTTCAATTCTAACGCCCTGCGTTTTCAAACTTTCCATATTTAGAAACCATTGTGTGAAACTCTATTTTTGGGAAGCTTGTATTTCTTGTAATCGTATTTCGTTTCCAGCCATTGTAAAATCCGAGACTTTGATCGTAATGAAATACTATTTTTTTATACGTGTTACAATACTTGGGTTTTACATCACCAATCTCGAATACATACGCGCAACCGATACTCGACATACTGGTACTCATAACTTATACGTGCTTGTTAACTATTAAATACGTAGTTAAATTCTGATAATAAAATAATAATAATCCTACTAATAAAATAATAAATCTAGTAATATAATAATAATAGAATATTAATAATACATAATATTATTCTAAACTTACGATTTCAAAAAAAAAAAGAAGGAAAAGGTAAAGGCTTTTGGCCGATTACACTCTACAGCCATGTTTTGGCTGGACAACCTTTATTGGACCATTTTTTTATTATTTTTTTACTAAATGTTTTTTTAGACACTAAATATCTAATAATAGATTAATATGAGTGGCCAATCAAATAAACATATCAACTGAATAAGGCCCATATTACGGCCAGCATGATCCGAAGTGTAGCATTCTTGCCACCTTATTGGCTAATTATTTTTGGCTCATTTTTTTTATTGTTCAACTCCCACCAACTTATATTAATTACCCTCTTAACACTAACCCTAATCCTTTCCTTTATAAACCACACTTCCCTCATTTTTTTTCCACTTTACAAACCTTCTAAACACTCTTAAAATAGACTCTAATTCACTCAAAAATATTCAGCTTTGAGCAGAAAGTTTAAGGGATTCAAAGTGAGTTCTAACTCACTTCATCATCTATTTTCTTCTTGTTTCTTTCTTCTTAACACTTGGATAACCTCTAGGAAGGTTTTCACAAGTTTGCTTGGGCAAACTAAGGTGAAACCTCACCATTTTTGAGGTCCAAAGTGCACATAAAATTCTGCTCGTTTTTATTTATTTTTATGATCACGTTTTGATAGAAAACTTAGTGGAATCTTGTTCCCACCAAGCTCACAACTTAGTCCATGGTTGTGGGTTTGTGTTTAGGGGATTTCCATCAAAGTTTTGGGTTCAAACACCCATTTAATTTCTGTTTAAACTTGATAATCGAATGATGAAAACAAGCACAAGTCATCATCTTCTATATGATGAACTTGTGACTTGTGAAGTGTGAACAAATGGAGGCTTTGGCCTTCCAAACTAAGTTCCACTCCTTCATTTGAACACTTTTATGACTTGATTAGATTAGATTTACTTTCTTGTTGTTCATGACCCTCCCACCATCTTCATGACGGTGTGTGTAGTGGTGAATCATATAATGAGGTTTCAACCTCCATGCTTGACAATACATGATACTACATGACATTCTTTGATTGGACATAGTTTAGGTCATATTATTACCTTATAAATATACATATAATTATACAATACATGGCTGAATTTGTGATGGTAATCAAGTTGTGATTATTCGTCACAAAACCTAGGCTAACATATCTAAGATTCTAAGTTATTTGTTATGATTCCAATGGGCAATTTGGGACCCATGAAACCACTTAATATGGTGTCATAAACGAGCTCTTAGAACTAGATAATATTTTCATATACATACTTTTGATACTTTAATTTCTAAATCCCGAATCTCACCACTTCCTAAATATCAAGAAACCTTGCCAATAAATCCTTATTCTCTAACAACTCGCCACTCATGGATAATCGGAAAGCATATGCAATTTTGTGAGTATACTCGTACTTTTCCCCTTTTACTTTTACCACTTTTGGGGTGTAACATGTTTACCTATTGAAACTTACACATGAACTTTTGTCTAAACACACGAACATTCCTATAACAATGCTTGTATATGTGATGGCTTGATACTTTAAATTTGGGTGATTCTTATGTGTTGAACTTATCATTAACTTCGTACGAGCCAAACCTTGACATATGTAGCGCTATAGGATTAACGACCCGCCTCTACTGAAACTTTGGTTATGTCATGAGCAAGTTGCGTTTTCTTGGTTTGATATGTTATACACATGCCATATTTAATGTTTATCTTGAATCGCATGCTTGCTATGAGGAATTGTTCACACTATTATCTTATGCTATGTATGCACCAAACTTGTATACTCGCCTTTGCTTTTGCATTGAATTATTTTAAACATGTTACAGGTTGATGAGGACGATGCTAAGAAAAGAAATAGCGTTGATGCCTAGATACACATATAGACGTTAGGGTTTAATATGTTGTATCAAATTTTGTTATGTTATCATGTTGTTTCGTTAAACTTGTTGTATTTGAATTTCTTGTAATGTTGACTATTTGAAGTTATGAAATGAAATTTGGATTTTCTAAATATTGTCACAAATAGCGTTATGATGTCTCTAGCAATCTTCACACTTCGTCTCATCCCGATGTTTCCGCCATTGGTTGGGGTGTGACATCAATGCTATTAA
Organism: Helianthus annuus; assembly: GCF_002127325.2. Classification (NCBI taxonomy): domain Eukaryota; kingdom Viridiplantae; phylum Streptophyta; class Magnoliopsida; order Asterales; family Asteraceae; genus Helianthus; species Helianthus annuus. The sequence continues at coordinate 153,398,242 of NC_035446.2, read as the reverse complement.
ATGATGAGATATGCAAGTTTGTACAGTAGAGGGACCTAAAGCGTCAACTTTTGAATCTACGCCTTTCGGTGACTATTTAAGTGAACGGGAGCATAGTAATATTTAAAAATATGCTTGGTAATTCCTATTATGGGCCATGGAAGGCTTGGATGTCACTAAACGACATTCCACGCTACTTTGCGCAATTAAAAGACTAATTGCGTCAAACTGCAAAAGTATGTCGATTCGTATGGTAACGGACCTTCCGGAATATGCCCATGAGTTAAACATACCCTATTTATTCTTTATATAGCTTAGATATAGGCTTAGAGGTGTTTGGTGCGCAAAAATAAACTTTTACGTCATGTAGGGACTAAAAGTGTCAAAAAGTGCACAAGTTTGCATTTCCGCGCATATCTTGTATTCTGAATATCCCCGGACACCCAAAAATTTATGTAAGCACTAAAATATTTTTATTTTAGTGTTTGGCTTGATAAAATTCCATTCGTCGCGTAATTTGGTTCGTTTTCCGTGTCCATCCGTGTTTCGTCGTAATTAACCGAACAACGTGACCGTACGACCAAACAAACCGACATCCGGCATATTTTTGAGCATGTTTCATGTTCCCTATGCTTAGGCATCATTATAGAGCCTTAAAAATGGTTTATCGGGCCTTAAACATGTCAGAAATGACATTTGGAGGTGCAGGGGCCAAAACTGTCAACAATTGAAAGTTATGCAGATCTGACTTGGTCCTTACGGACCGTATAAAGCACCTCATACGGTCCGTATACTAATGCCAGCAACCAGAAACTTAAAAATTAGCCTTGGTTTTGCTCTTTGTCTCACACAATTGATTCTATGGGCTCGTTTTAGTGCACCCATGGTTTTCTAAATCAGGGGGCATACTTGTAGGGCTGAGATCGAATCCCGTTTACCGAGGAATGATCCTAACGGCTCTCAAAATCCTATAAATACCCCCTTTCTTTTGGGTTTTCACTTGCACCTTCCTTCATTTCTAATTGCTCTGAATTCTTTGAGGGTCTTGAGCTTCTTGAGAACCTCTTTCAGTCCTTTGGACTCTTGTAAGTAATTCCTTCGTGCTTAGTTTAATTATTTAGCGTTTTAAACCGAAAAGTCAAGCATTATCGATAAACGCTTTGACTTTTAAACGGTTGAGTCAGTGTTTGCAACGAACATGGCCACGTGACCGTAATTAGGTAGGTGTTTAACCCTCACAAGGGCACCTCCTAATTACCACGTTTACTTAGTTTAATTGTCGGGTCAAATAAAAGTCAAACGGGTTAGTTTTAAATAAAATACATAACTATTAATATAAAAGTCATAAAATCAGTTTTCTCACTTGAATAACTTGGTAAATATTAGTTGAACATGCCTAAGCATGATTCAACCCGACAATTCTAAGTATAGGCTCGGTTCGGAACCGAAAGTCGCAAACGTTGAATTTTGCTTTGACTTTCAGTTCTGACCCGATTTAGCTTAGTTTAGATATTCCTTAGGATTCCATTAGGACCATATTATAGGTTAGTATAATCCTCTGAGGTTATACAACTTGGTTCCATAGAAATCCTAGTTCATGCATGTTTCCGTTAAATGCCTAAATGTTGACCGTTATGCCCTTTGGACCTTAAAACGATATTTTTGAAAATGTGAGAGGATAGAAACCTTCATTACTGATTTATAAACTTGTCCCTAAAATTTGACATCAGTTTGAGGTCTAGATTAGGAGTTATGCTCATTAGCGTAAAATGAAAAGCTTTTATTAATTAAACGGCATAATTAGCATATATCTTATATAAACCCAATTTTTGATACCAAACTTTTTACCCACTGATATAAAATAATATTTTGGGATTTTTGAAGATTTTTATTTATTTTTAGGCTGAGCATAACATAGGGTTCTAAGCTTGATTCGGTAATTATCGGTTTTGCCCTTTTGGCTTATAAATTGAGTTTTACAAAACATTTTAACCCTGAACCTTTTGCTACTGATTTTATATCATAAATAAGATATTTTGAACTTTATCAACTGATAAAAAACTCAGATTTCCTATTTAAACCCGAAAATCGCTTAAAACCGACTTTTACGCGTTTTAAGCGCATAGTATGAGTCAAAACTATTTTTGGCATATAAAACTTAATACCTACTGATATTTTGAGTAAAATTTTATACTTTAACAGTAAGCAAAGGTTTTAAACTCAGATTTCCAAATGTGACCTTTAAACCTTATGTGAAATTACCAAAATGCCCCTTCGGTGCATAGTTTGGTTATAAATGATAAAATTCACATATGTGTAATACCCTACTGTTATAACTTATTAAATTAAGTATATTTACTGATTAAATCAGACCTGTAACTCAGAATAATATTAATCTCTTTTGTAACCTTCAAAATGACCAAAATACCCCTACGGGGCATAAATTGGTCGTAAACTCATTTTGGGCATAATGGAAGGTATCCTACTGATATCACAACATATTTAAGGCATATTGACTTAGGAAACCTGTTCATGACTCTTTTGGTTACCCGTTACGCACTTATCGCATTCGGATAAGCTTATGTAACTAGTTTGCATAAATTAGCCGAAACGGGTCAAACCTTATCATTTTTATCTCAAAATCCAGAATGTGTTTAGTTTACCCTTATTACACAAGTATACAAGCTTTTCGGGTCTAAACCACATTTTAATCCGGTCTTCGCATAATCATGCGTATTGAACCGTATCCTCCTTTAAAAACTAACTGGTCTAAGCTTAGGCTTAATTAAAGACCCGTTAGAAATCTAATAGGTTATTAAAAACCTTCGTTCTAGATTTAGGAGCCCAGTAAAAGCTATCTGTACTTGCTTGGTGGTATACGGCTGGGATAAATTGTATAAATTTGCTCAGGTAAATACTTTTAACTTATTTTCCCTATACGGGCTTGGGGTACGGTATATAGAATACCGCTTGGTCGGGCATTGAATCTTTAATCAAATGAAGGTTAAATCATTGAATCTTTAGTCCTGGTAGTAACGGGCCACATCATGGAGATTCAGGAGTAGATCAAACAGAAGAAGAACAAGACTCCTACGTAACCCCGCCAGCACATTCGTACAATCAGAACTCATCAGGGAGTTCAAGTAGATTATCAAGTAGAGGTCCATCTACATCTGAAAATACAACGGAGAGTATTAGTGACACACCAGTAAAACTAAGAAGTCTCGAAGAACTATATGAAGAGACGGAGGAAATTCAAGTAGATCCACAAGAATTACTACTTGCTAAAGAAGAACCAAGGAATTACAAGGAAGCATCTAATGACAGAAAGTGGATTGAAGCAATGAAGGCCGCGTTAGACTCAATAAACAAGAATAACACTTGGAGATTGACAGAGTTGCCAAGAGATCACAAGGCAATAGGTTTAAAGTGGGTATTAAAGACAAAGTAAAATGCAAACGGTAACGTTGTCAGACACAAAGCAAGGCTGGTAGCAAAAGTATATGTTCAGCCACACGGAATAGACTTTGATGAAGTCTTTGCACCAGTAGCACACATAGAGACAGTTCGACTAATTTTGGCTTTAGCAGCATATCAAGGTTGGGAAGTACATCACTTAGACGTGAAGTCTGCATTCTTACACGGAGATCTCAAGGAGGAGGTCTATGTCTCACAACCAGAAGGATTTGTAAAGCCAGGAGATGAAGGAAATAATTACAAACTATCAAAAGCTCTGTATGGATTGAGACTGTGACAACTGTCAATTTTCCGTGTATCCGTACAATAATTAAACAGTAATTTGTATCTTAATGATTGTGCCTGATTTGGATTAATGACATGAATGATTTTCTGATTACTGTCATACACATACAAGTGCATTACATGTTGCAAGATTATTTATCATTATTGCATGCAACACAATATGGTTCACTTAGTGCACAGAACGAAGTTAACACAGTTATCAGACAAACTAGAAGTACTGACGGGAGTTCAGTACTCAGACATACATGATATTAAGACACAGAATGAGCCTGAAACCAAGAGTTGCACTAGTATAATGTGTAGGAAAGTAGGGATCACAAAACTGCCTTCCTAGTGATAGTTTAAGTGCCGGAAAATGCCTAAAACTCACAAAAACTGCAGAATTCTGCATAATTCAGCAAAAATCAGCATTTTAACAACAAAATATAATGCAGAATTATGGTTTAATGGTCCAGAATGCTTTTCTAAGTGTTGGGAATCAAAACTGTCATAAAAGCCTACATAAAGCACACTAAACTGCGCAATTTAGCACATTAACGAACCGGTAACCAACCGAACAACCGTACACTACCCGAAACACCAAATTTCTACTAGTAGCATTGTTTTAGTGTTATGAAGCTAGTTATGTGTGACACCTGTGTCACCACCACCATCAAACAAATACCAAGCCAATGAAATATTGTATTTCATACTTGGGATCTGTATAAATATGTGTATCTTTTGCACGTTTCAATTCTTGTTCGATTTCGGGCTTTAAATCGCTTTCTGGAAGGTTATACGCGATCTGATGCGTAAATATAACCAGTTTAATGCAACAAACACTCCGGAACAGTGAAATAGGCTTAACATACCTTAAATAACCATTCCATAACTTAGAAATAAGTTTTGGATGGTTTGGTATGCCGAAATCAAGTTTATTCGCTTACAGGGACTAAATTCGACAAACTGCGAAAGTATATCAATTTGTACTGTAACAGACCTTCCGAAACTTGATCATAAGTTAAGTATGCCCTAAATATTCTTTACATAGCTTAGAAATAGTCTTTGAGGTGTTTGGTGCGCAAAAATAAACTTTATGCTCATTGAGGGACTAAAAGCGTCAAAAAGTGCATAAGTTTGCATTTTCGCGCATATTTTACGTTCTGAATACTTCCGGACTTCCAAAAATTTATGTAAGCATTAAAATATTTTATTTTAGTGTTTGGTATGATACATTCCATTCGTCGCTTAATTTGGATCGTTTTTGCGTTCGTTACGACTCCCGTCGTAATTAAGCGAATAACGCAACCGTACGACCAAACGAACCGACATCCGTGATGTCTTTGAGCATATTTTAAGTTCCCTATACTTTAATATCATTTTAGAGCCTTGAAATGAGGTTAAAGGGGTTTAAAAGTGCCAAAAAATCAAGTTTTACAAGTGTAGGGACCATTTTTGAAATTTCTGGCAGATTCAATGAACCTAGTCCATTTTGAAGTGTTAATGGTTTTCACCCATGGTTTTGCAAAACCATGGGATGGTATTCAATGAACATAGTCCACATTAGGGGCTCCCATGGTTTTTGAAAACCATGTGCCCACATGTAAGGTCTAGATCAAATCACGTTTTTCGACGAACGATCTTAACGGTTCAAGGAAATCTATAAATACCTCTCACCCATTTCATTCTTCCTCACATTTGAATCTGATTCTACACTCTCTAAGTGGAAGTATATGCTTCCTACCTGAGAGTGAATCGGGTTCGAATCTTGCGGGGACCTTCTGTAAGTATTCTTTCGCGTTTTTCATTCGTTTTAGCGTTAAAGTCAAACTGCGTTTGACTTTCTGCATTAACTAGTTTATGGTCAATGCGAAGTTCGTTTGAATTTCATAACATGAGCGTAATCACGATGGTTATAGTCCCTAGTAACTATACCTACTGATTACCATGTTATCTAGGCTCAGTGACGAGTCGTAGTTTCGGCCAAAATGCGTTTTCTCGCGTATTTTGTAACCAAACTACTCTAGGGTATTAAAACCGTTTGTTTTAATACCAAACCTGTTTTCTAACTTTACTAAACATGTTCTAGTATGTTTAGCTCGTCGCTTTTAGATTTGTGCTTGTTTAGGGACGTAAAGGTAAGCGATCTAATCAATCGCTTATGCTTACGAACCTGACCCATTGGTCGATCTTTAGGATCCGACCAAACACATTAGGTGACCATAGTTGTATAGGGAATAACCTTCCGAGGTTATACCTTATGGTCACGACGTTTAGTTAGTTATATGATAGGTAGTTTATATGCCTTAGGTAAATTACCAAAATGCCCTTTTTACGCATAAATTCATTTTAAGTCTATGTAACGAAATTTTTGACATCTAAACTGATTTAACAACAATATTAAACATGTTAAGGCATATCTTGCTTGTCATAGGACTAGTTAGGCATTCCAAACGCGTTTTACGCAAACGACGCGTTAAAGTGGCGTGAGCTACCTAAACGGGTCGTAATGGGTCAAAAGCACTTAGGATAGGTTTCGTTTTAGTACGTAGGCTTTGTTAAACCATATTACATAAGTTCCCATACTTATTTGCTTTATGAACCCTTGTACTACCCGATCCTCCGATAGGTCCGTTTATTAATGTAGATACCTATATAGGTGCCGTTTGATTCCGTGATCTTCTAGCTTTGCTTGGTGGTTATCCTAAGACTTCTAAGCACCCTCAAGTGAGTACATAGACCCCTTTTTACTGTTTTCCAAACATTTTGGGGTGAAACACATGTGCCTACTTGTTACTTTCATGATTTCATGCTTTTATATCATACACCTGCTATGTTCATTAGTACACTATTAGTACATGATTTCATTGTGTTTTTACTATGTATGTTTACTTAGCATACTTAGTACATCGTTTTACATGACATTTCATGCTATGTATGTTCATCATACTTAGTACATTTTACATCACATGCTATGTATGCCCATTGTGTGCATATTTAGTATATCGTTTTACAAGACATTTTATGCTTTGTATCATGCTATGTATGTCCATCCGTCGCATACTTAGTACATTGTTTGTGCATTCTTACCTATGGTTTGGTTGTTACATATTTCACTTGCCATACATGACATTTTGTTTACACAATACTTGATTGACATTTGACAACGGTTTAGACATGGGCAATTTACATTGGTGGTTTATGTGGGTAAGTGATTTGAGTAACGAGACGTGTGTAATGTGATAAAAGCATGGTGGATACGCCGCTGGTACTTCCTATATATAAGTGCTTGTATTATATTACATGCCGTAGCGTTATTTAAATCATTCATTTGGATTTATACATTTTTACACAAATAACATATTTTTCACAAGACATTGTTTTACAAAACAGTTTGTTTTATACAAACTCATTTTTACTTGGTTATTCATTTAACCTTACATCATTCTTTTAACTATACATATCTATCATCGATTTTCAAACGTTTTATAAAGGCAAACACTTAAACTGGATTCATGACAAGTTTTTGGTTAAACATTTTCTTAAACCTAAGTCATGGATCCTATTTTTCATAAAACCTATGTACTCGCCGGCATTTTTATGCTGACGTATTTTCACATGTGTTTCAGGTACAATAGTTGATGATATTTGATGATGATATTGATGCATGCTCACATAGGATTGGACGAGACCTTAGTGACATTAAAAGATGCAAGACTAGTTAATATTTGTTATGTTTCTTTATTGTTAAGACATTGTAACTCATTTAATTCAATAAAACGAAATTTGTTTATTCCATGGTTGTGAAACAATGATTCTGTTACAACACTCCCCGACGTTTCCGCCACGTTTTGTTGTTTTACGTGGTCGGGGTGTGACATTATGGTCACCGAACATCATAACATATCCTATAAACACTAAATACACATAACACTAACTAATTCCATAACATTCTAACCAAGATCACTAACTAACATTTGAATCACAACCAACACCCCCCCATGTTGACGATCACAAGGTGGCCCCACCACCTTGATTTCTTTACATTATTTTACTAGATTTGTACACATGATATGGAACATATTAGCCACTAGACAAACTTATGTTGGGAGATTGTTTTTAAATAACCACAAGTCCTCACTCTCATCATTTTCACTTTACCATCTTCACAACACAACCTCCTCCCTTCTCCCTCTTGTTCTCGGCTCCAACTCCACACAAACACCCCACCATTTTCACTTCAATCTCAAGTATTTTAAGGACTCTCAAGGGTGCAAGGAACATAGTTAAGAAGCTTGGAAGCCTTGGAAGTTGAAAGACCATCTCCTAGAGCTTTTATCCACCTTATTCATCATCATCTTCATCTTGGTTTCTTCCCTAGCCATAGAGCTAGTAGTAAGCTCCTCACAACTTGTTTTTACTTCTAATTTAGTGGTTAAAAGGTTATGTAATATGTTAATCATAAGAATCTCAAAGAAACATAAGCATGATCACTAACATAAAGCTTAATAACATGAAAATCTAAGTTGTTTTAGTGTATGTATGATACTTGTTTGTTGATTTTTTGTGTTTATGATGTTGATCATCATAAGAAGCTTGCTAGATGATGATTAAACACATGATCTAGCAAGTATAAGGATGGATCTTGTGAAATTTGTAATGATCATCCTTTATGTTAATCATGAACTTGAAAATGAAATTGTTTTAGTGTATGATGATTATGTTTACAAGTTACAAGTCTTGAAAATGAAAGATTTCAAAGATAATATTTTCAAGAAAACAAAGTTTATTGCAAAATTAACATGATCATGGTTTTTAAAGGAAGTAAACATGTTTTAAGTGCTAAAACAAGACTAGAAAAATGTTGGTAACAAGAAAAATACAAGAAGAATTATTTTTAGAAAATCTTCATACAAGTTGTGAAGAACTAAAATCTTCAAGAATGAGTTTTATAAACTATAAACCATGTTGTTAGAGGTAACTAAACTTACTAAACAACATGTTAAGTTACTACAAATTTTTATAAACTTTCAAGTTCATGACATAATGTTAAAATGCTTATTTTGGCTTATGGTAAGTCTTGTATAAATTGTTGATGATTGGTGATGAATTTTAAAAGAAAATGATATGTTTATGAGCATGGAAACCTCCATTTTTAAGGGGAAACTATGGCAAAATTTTTGTAGAAATCAAACACTAAGAAAAATATTTTTAAACAAATGTTTACGAGTAAATTTTGACCATGATTTTCATATAAAAATTTGCCATAATTTTTGTTACAAAAATTACAAATATTGGAGGTTGATTTTTGATAATAAAAATGACTAAGTATATATTTAGGAAAAATATATATTTAGATGTCACAAATTGTGCGTTACTTGTATATTATGTGTATTAGTTATATTATTTTAGGAACTTGAAAATAATATAACACACCAAAATACCAAAAATTGTAATACAAAATATTACCAAAATTCCAAGAAAATAAATATATAATTTATACCCAAATATTGGACAAACCGGACAAGGACTATGGACTATAAAAATATATATTCCGGAAATAAATTCATATATTTCGACAATGTGTTAAACGGTATTTTGGAAACCAAAGAAAAGGAAAATGTTGTATAAATGTTTCTGTAGAAAAATGTTTCTACAGAAAAAACCCCTTTATATACTCTGTGTATAGGCCTATACACGGCGTATATAAAGGGTTAAAAAGACAATTTTACCCCTGGGTTGGCTGCGTATAGCCCCCAATCCAGGGGTAAAACAATCTTTTTTACCAAACTTGCCCCACATATACGCCACATACAGGCTATACGCGGCGTATAGTAAAAAAAAACCATTTTACCCCTGGATTGGGGGCTATACGCAGCCCAAATCAGGGGTAAAATTGTCTTTTTGACCCTTTATATACGCTGGGTATAGACCTATACGCCGCGTATATAAAGGGTGGTTTTTTCTGTAGAAACATTTATACAATATTAATCATTTTAGCAAAGTTTTATAAAAAAGTTTTCTATTCTAAACAAATAAAAAGCAAGTATTTCTTACAAACTTTTTTATACAACATTAATCATTTTTATACGATAAATATCGTATTGTATTGTATCGTATCGTATAGGTGTAATATAGGTTACGTACTGACCTCATATAAGCATATAAGTGTGATATCGTATCGTATAGTGTAGTATATGTCCCGTATAGGTGTAGTATCGTATAGTATAAGTCCCGTATAAATCTCGTATAGAACTATAGACTATATGATATGATACTATACGATACGATACGATACGATACAATAGTATAGGATACCATACAACATTCATGTAGGCCTATAAGTGTAGTATAGGTCCCGTATAGGCCTATAGGCATATACAAGACCTATAAGGGACTTATACGAGACTTATACTACACTATACGATACGACACGATACTATACGATACGGTATAACACCTATACATGCCTATAGGTGTAGTATAGGTCTCGTATACTTCTATAGGTGTGGTTTAGGTCCTGTGTAGGCCTATAGACATATACAAGACCTATAGGAAACCTATACAAGACTTATACTATACACTATACGATACGATACAGTAGTATAGGCTACCATACAACATTCATATAGGCCTATAGGTGTACTATAGGTCCCGTATAGGCCTACAGGGATATACAAGACCTATAAGGTATATATACGAGACTTATACTATACTATACTAGGTTTATACGAGACTTATACTATACGATACGATACTTAAAAATGTTTTTTTAAAGTACTTAATATAGAACTTTGCTAAAACGATAAATAATGAGTAAAATTGTTTCCTAAAAAACATACACCCTTTATATACGCTGCGTGTAGGCCTATATGCGGCGTATATAAAGGGTCAAAAAGAGAATTTTACCACAGGTTTGGAGTTAAAAAAAAGAAAAAAAACGACCTTTATATACGTTGCGTATAGAGTATAGACCTATACGCAGCGTATATAGAGGGTCAAAAAGACAATTTTATCGTTGGTTTGGGCTGCATATAGTTCCCTATCCAGGGGTAAAATGGTGTATTTTACTATACGCCGCGTATAGCCTTGTATGTGGCGTATATATGGAGCAAGTTTGGTTAAAAAGACCATTTTACCCCTGGATTGGGAGCTGTACGTAGCCCAAACCAGAAGTAAATTGTCTTTTTGACCCTTTATATACGCTGCGTATAGGACTATACGCAGCGTATATAAAGGGTTTTTTTAGAAACATTTATACAATATTAATCGTTCTAGTAAAGTTTTATAAAAAAAGTTTTCTATTTTAAATAAATAAAAAAGTAAGTATTTCTTACAAACTTTTTTATACAACATTAATCATTTTTATATGATAAATATCGTATCATATCATATCGTATCGTGTACGTGTAGTATAGGTCACGTATTGATCTCGTATAAGCCTGTAAGTGTGATATCGTATCGTATAGTGTAGGCATATACAAGACCTATAGGGACCCTATACGAGACTTATACTGTACACTATATGATACGATACGATACAAAACGATACGATACTATAGGATACGATATAAAGCCCGTATAGGCCTATAGGTGTAGTATAGGTCCCGTATAGGACTATAGGTGTGGTTTAGGTCCCGTGTAGGCCTATAGGCATATACAGGACCTATAGGGAACCTATACGAGACTTATACTGTACACTATACGATACGATGCAATACGATACTATAGGATACGATATATCACCCGTATAGGCCTATACGAATGTTGTATGGTATCCTATAGTATCGTATCGTATCGCATCGTATGGTATGGTATGGTATGGTATGGTATGGTATGGTATGGTATGGTATGGTATGGTATGGTATGGTATGGTATGGTATGGTATGGTATCGTATAGTATAGGCCTATACGGGACCTTAACTACACATATACGAGACCTATAAGCCTATACGGGACCTAAACTACACATATAGTCCTATACGAGACTTATACTACACCTATAGGCCTACGTGGAACCTATACTACATCCATAGGCCTATACGAGACCTATAAGCCTATACAGGACCTATACAAGACTTGTACTACACCATATAATACGATACTACACCTATAGGCCTATACGAGACGATACTACACATATATGCCTATACATGACTTATACTACACAATACGATACGATACGATACGATAGGATACAATATTATATTACACGTATGGGCCTATATGAGATTTATACTACACTATATGATACGATACTACATCCATAGACCTATACGGTACCTATATTATACTATACGAAAGAATACTTAACAATGTTTTTCACTACACTATACAATATGATACGATAGGATACAATATTATACAACACGTATAGGCCTATACGAGATTTATACTACATTATATGATACCGATACTACATCCATAGGCATATACGAGATGTATATTATACTATACGATAGAATACTTAACAATGTTTTTTATTTATCTATTTTTAAAAATTATTTATTATAAAAGTTTGCTAAAACGATAAATAATATATAACAATGTTTCTTAAAAAACCACCCTTTATATACATTGCGTATAGGTCTATATGCGATGTATATAAAGGGACGAATTTCGACATCATATCATAGATTCTCTTGGAAATTGAAAAAGGTAGCTATATGCCGCGTATAGACCTATACGCGGCTGTTTTGGTCAAAAATTACCGAAGCAATTAAGTGATCAAATTAGTTAAGTGAGGTAGTGTGCTAGAAATATGTGCAGTAAATATGCTGATTAAAACAGTTTGAGGATACGACTCAGGATACAGAGCTGTATCTATGATCAAACAATGAGCAAAAAAGGTAAAGGGTGACACCGGATATACGAGGAAAGCCCTTGATCAATCTTGATCGCCGGCACAAAACCTCGGGAGCTGACAATCGCAGCTTCCTTGTTCTTCTAGTGCTTCAAATCTCAGGATATAGTGCAGGATGTGATGCAGATCAACTAGGTGTTACAAGGTAATTCGAGTACAAGTGTTTGTGTGCAGTGATTGCTAGTAGCTAGAGTGTAAACTGTGCAAATGAAAAGTGAGTGCCTTAACTTGATCCGATCCATCTATTTATAGTAAAAGAAATTTAACAAACTACCCTATTAAACCGGGATTCGCCGGATATTCCCTATACGAACGTTGTAGACCTGGTCTTTCGGGTTCAACGTCTCTCACATAACTGGTTTGCCCGAGTCTTAAGGAGAAGAGGTCCACTTAACCGTTAGTGACCCACAGCTTCTAACCTGCACGTGGTTAATTTAGCTAATACCAGGATATCGCACGAGGATGTTACCAATATCCTGATCCGTTATCCTGATCACAAGTAAACAATCAAAAGCAGAATATTAGTCAGGATATATATGCTTAGAAAATGACCCATAACAATTGTCCCCAAATATATCTGTTGGTATACCAATCCAACGGATATAATTTAAAACCTTATCTCGTAAACCGAGACAATTAAATCGAAATGACGGTCAAGATTGCACTATACAACTTCCAACGCGCTTTTCACTCGATGGACATCTACAATGCTCCTATATCTTCTCTCTTTTGGTTTGAGAAGCAGATATCATCAATAGAATCTCCAGGTAATCACTTATCCCTTCCACGTTTTCTGTTAACTTTATTCTTCCTCCGATGGCTACTGTAGCCCATTCTCAGACCGGTGAATCGTCGGAATCCTTTGTTCAGCAAAACCTTCTCAAAAATCCCGAGAAGGAGATCTGTGCTTTTGATAACGCAAACATTGCGGCGTTGAGAGCCTCCGGCGCTTTCCCCGATGGCACGATTTTTAGACCATTTGATCGAACAATTCGATCAGATGTTTCTTCTACTGATTGGGTCTGTTTTCCGGCATACCCTTTCTCGCTAGGTCTTCGGTATCCATTTCCCGAATTCATGATGCAATTCTTCCAGACTACCGGTATTTTCTTTGCCCAAACCATGCCCATGGTCTGGAGAGTATTAATCGTGCTCAACCAAATTAAAAACCTTCACTATCCCGACCTCTGCATCGAAGATATGCCAATTGCTTACCGCCTCCGATCCCACGGTTCCAGTCGGTTCCTGCTCTTTTCAACTTCCAGCAAACCGCTTATTCTTAAAGCCACCAAAAACGAAGATGGATGGCAACGCAAGTTCTTCTTCGTCAAATGAGACTCCATTCATGAGGGTGCTAGTCTTCCGGTGGAGTGGTTAACCACCGGTAGGATCATGAATGTCCCCATGTACTTCTAGACTTCTATCTTATGCTAATATCTTCTTATTTGATCTTTTCGCAGTGAATCTTAAGGAAGTAGCTCCTCCTACTGCGGAATCAGAACAAAGAATCGAAGCAATTTACCAATTGCCTGCAAGTGACAGGAGTTTTACCACACACATCCTGAGTTCCTGCCAATATTCATCATCCGAAATGTCTGGTAAGAGTTACTTTTGAAATGACTAATTAATGTAGTATAATATAATGAAGAGTAATAAGGATGTAGGACTTTTCCCTTTATGCAACACCAGTCAAGATCCCTGAGGTTTTCGACCTTGATGAGCTGGACAGTTATTCTGATCAGGTCCAGATCAAGAAGGTACCTAGTCCCAAGGCCACGGCCACATCCAAGCCCAGCAGCTCCAAAGCCATCATCATTCCCAAACCTTCGCCAGCTACTAAGCCCCGGAGTTCAAGTTCTCGTAAAAGGAAAGAGCCTGATTCTCATATTATCTCCGATACATTCCCCTATGAGAATCACGGGTTCATCAAGGTAAGCGGATTCATGACTTCTTTTCTCAACCAGGTTAATATCCTTGAGCCATATCCTGCACCTTATACTACTTATAAGTATTTATTAAAACCAATACCTGTCCTCTTACTTTGTAGGGCCTTGAACGTTTGGTTCATTTATATCAAGAATCCTGTGGGCTCAACAAGACGCTTGAATCCAAGTTGAAGAAAGCCGAGGTTACCATCTCCGATCAGGGTATGATTGCAGCCGCCAAATCTCGGCATTACGAGGACAAGTTCAAGGCTATGACCCAAGAACACCAGGCTGCCCTCAACAAAGCTGCTCTCCAGGCCCAAGCCGATCTTGATACTGCCCATGCTCAACACGAACAGGATATGATCAGCTACCGGAAAAGCCTTAAAAGTTCCGTCATCACTTCCCTTCTCCAGGACAGGCTAAAGATGGCCCACGAAGCCAATGCACTGGGCTTCGAATGCCCTTCTTGGGACATCAATGCCTGGGAAACAAAGCTAAGGAGTTTCGGCGGCACTTCTGCTAAACCTGCAGCTGAAGGATCTTCAAAGGCAGTCGAAAAACCAACTGATGCTGAGAGGGATGCTCAGGTTGATCCCGAGACGGATGCTATTGAAAATGCCACGAACGAAGAAGGCGCTGCCTCCTAAAACTTATTTCCCTTAAATTTGAGAGTTATGCTTATTTGAACAATTTTATTTTCTATTTCTGTTGAACCATTTTATTTCCTGTATTAAAACAATTTGATAACCAAGGGTGGATGGGTCATAGGTTTTAGGACGAAGCCTTTGGTTATCGGCTGGCATCGTTTATTTTTAAATAATACCACCTTCTGACTTATTTGTTGTTGCCTTTTAATTTTTGTCATGCATCACATAGTTTAGATTTTAGCTTTGCAAAATTTGTGCAACTATCTTTTGAAAATATCCTGATCAATATACTCAGTGATATCTTATGAAGACTTTTATCAAATAGAATTTCTCAAAATCCAAACAATTTTAAACAAAATTTCTAAAGAATAAAAGATAGTCTATTTTCCAAAACCTGTTTTGATAACACTTGTTCGATCAGAGTATTAGTTTTCAATCCAAGTATCATCTCCCAATATTCCAATCAAATATCCTGAATCATATTTCAAGAATATATCCTAAAGATATATCCTAATCAGGATACTTAAACTTTAAATGTAGTTTTGAAAGTTCAAACAACCTGTGTAAGATTCACAAAGGAAAGATCATACCAGGAACAGAGTATAACCCTGATATCGGACTTTACTCCTGTTGCAACTTTTGCCACAAAGATGTCCCCAGTTCGAGATACTTAGTATCTTAGGTCCCAATTCAATTTTATGAGCTCCACACAATCGCCTTAGAAGGAATGTCCCCTGTGCATGAAGTCTATAAACACTTAGAAAATTTTTGAATATCAGTTCCAACTGTTTAGACAATTCTTGTGTTACAAGGGTAAAACCCAAAAATATACTGGAGATAAATCCTTAATGCCCTGGGGAAAATCCCAAATTTTCATGCGCTACAGGCGGGAGTGTATAAACTCCAAGACTTAGAAAGGTGATAACATTTAAACCTTAGAGAGTATGAAAATACCCTTTCTTGAGAGAGGGTGATCAATCCTCATATACCTTTAGGATTCAAGATATAGCCAATAGTAACGAAATTGTCAGCCACTTTTACATGAACTGGTCCCGCCACCTTGAACTATTCCCGAATAACTTGCGCTCCAGGCAGGGTGTTTAAACCCAATTCGGAAGAAAGGTGAATACCTTTAAACCTGTGAAGGGATCAGGATCCCTTAAACGTGAGAGAGGGGGCCAATCCTCTAATCTTTCGAAGTATCCTGAATGTATATCCCGGAGCTATATCCCGAAGCATATACTGCAAAACAACAGTAAACTAAGGTGGGTGTTAGCCTGGCTAACACCCCTCCGATGCTTAAGTTAGTAATGGGTTCAAAACAATAAATAATATCAAAATTTAATAAAAGAGATAGAATCCATACCATCCTGAGTTAGAATTTAAATTCCATACTCACTTGAAATATAGTTTTAGATGTATAGCATTCCAGGATCTCAGTAACATATCCCCCTCCATATTCTTGAGTCGGTATGCTCCTTTTCCTGATTCTGATTCAACCTCATAGGGTCCTTCCCATTTTGGAGCCAACTTTCCATCAGCAGGATTAGTGGTATTCTGAAAAGCCTTTCTCAATACCCAATCTCCAAGTTGACATCTTCTAGTCCTTATATTCTTGTTATATGCTTTAGATATTCTCTGTTGATATGCTGCCATCCTTAGCTTTGCTGCATCTCTTGTTTCATCAATAGTATCCAGTTCCTAGCATAGGGTTTCAGGATTCTGCTCAGGATCCCGGAGGCTGGATCTTGTTGTAGGTATTACCATCTCAGTCGGGATCACCGCTTCTGCTCCAAATACCAAGGAGAACGGGGTTTGGCCAGTTGCACTTTTTATCGTCGTTCTATCAGCCCATAAGACAAAGGGTAATTCTTCTGCCCATCTTCCTTTTTTGGCTCCCAGTCTCTTTTTCAGGTTTTTGACAATTATCTTGTTTGAGGATTCTGCTTGTCCATTCGCTTGAGGATGTACTGGTGTGGATGTGATCATTTTGATTCCCCAACTCTTGCAGAAGTCAGTAGTCCTCTTACTTATGAATTGAGATCCATTGTCACAAATTATTTCAGCTGGCACACCAAATCTAGTCAGTATATTCCTTTTTATGAAGGATACTACTTCCTGATCTCTGACTTGAACAAATGATTCAGCTTCAACCCACTTAGAGAAATAATCAGTCATTGCCAGCATGAAGACTTTTCCTCCTAGAGCTTTTGGCAATTTTCCTACTATATCCATCCCCCATTTCATGAACGGCCAAGGGGATACAATAGGATATAATGGCTCTGCAGGCTGATGTAGTATGTTGCTGTGTCTTTGGCATGCATCACATTTTCGAGCATATTCTGCAGCATCTTTTCTCATGGTAGGCCAATAATATCCTGTTCTTAAAACTTTTGAAAACAATGACCTGCCCCCAGTGTGGTTACCACAATCCCCTTCGTGGATATCCTGAAGCACTTCTTTGGTCTCGGGATCCTCCAAGCACCTCAGATATGGACCTGCAAGAGATTTCTTGTATAAAACGTTATTTATAATAGTAAATCGAGATACCTTCATCCTAAAGGCCTTAGGATTCTCATCTTTGGGGATGTGTCCTTCCTTGAGATATCTTGTGATTGGAGCCGTCCAGGATCTAGGATCCTCTTCAGGATACTCAGCACCAGGATCCTGAACACTTACTACCTCCTTACCCTGAGGATCCGTCGCAGGATACAGGATATGTAATATTAGTATTTGGGTCTCTTCTGGTATCCTGACTGATGATCCCAGATTTGCCAAGGCATCAGCTTCAGCATTGTCCTCTCTTGGTACCTGTTCAAGTGTAAAAACATCGAAATATCCTGCTAATTTTTTGACAATTTCCAGGTATTCAGCCAATTTTTCACCTTTTACTGCATAAGATCCATTAAAATGATTAGTGGTTAACAAAGAATCAACAAACACTTGTAGACTCTTGATATTCATGCTCTTAGCCAATTCTAATCCTGCAATTAAAGCTTCATATTCTGCTTCATTATTGTGACAACTCGAGTTTCCAAGATTCCAGCTTCGCATTAATTGCGCGTTAACTGTTTAGTTGTTTGACTGTTTTTCCTTGTAACTGTACACTGGATTATAAGTTGAGATGGTTGTTTGATATGTTATGTGCTTAAGATGAGTAAAGTGTTTGAATTGTTTGATTCCATGAACATGAACTTGTATACTTGCATAACTGTTGAGATTAGACCCGACTAAACAAAGTGTTTCACCGTAACTCTCATTGACGAAACAAGGTTCGATGAAACAGAGTTGTTTCATCACACACACCTCCGACGAAACAGGGTGTTTCGCCGGCCCAGAGTTTCGCCGAAGCCCATTAAGGCCGAGTACACTTGTATGCGTATAAATTACACGGAACGGCTTCATTCGTCACACTTTATCAGAATTGAAAACCCTAGAACCCTTCCTTAGTGCGACGGCAGCTCTGTGTTCTCCCAAGCCCTCTCTAGCAATTAAACCATCATCACTGATATCTCGGTTAGTACAAATTAGTCCCTTGACTGTTCTTGCATGCATATGTTTGATGATATTATCCTTATAAATCTGATCAGGCTAGCGAATAGAGTTCTAGCAACGTTTATGTGTTAGGTTATTGTATTGAATGATGGTCTAGATGGTATGATGTTTGTGAACTGTCGTGTCTGAACGTATAATTGATTGGCGTATACAAATCGGTGAACTGTTGGGGTTTTTGTGGTTGAATCGAATGATGACATGATCCCTGTTTCATTGATGATTCTGTTGTGATGCATATAGATTTATGATTAGTAGCATAAGGCTCATTATGTTGAATGGTGATGGAATGATTGCTGTAAACTGTTGATCGGCGATTAGGGTTCCTGTACGTAACTGATACATGACGTAACACTGGTGGTATGACGAAACGACTGGCGCGACGAAACAAGTGGGTGTTTCGCTGAGGCCAGTCATGACGAAACAGGCATGACGAAGCAGTGTGTTTCGCCGAGGGTACATGACGAAACAAGGGTGTTTCGTCGAAGGGAAGTAACGACGAAACAGGGGTGTTTTGTCAAATGGGTAATTTGCACAGTAACTTGATTTCTTTCGGTTAAGGGATAACCGGGTTAGCTAACTGCTGTTAGATGCTAAGCATGACTTGTATGAGCTTGAATACGTGCTTTGTGTTATTCGTGATTACTGATTCAATACCACTGTGATTGTATATGCTTACGTGGACTTCGTGAATATAAACTGATTATGTACACGTGCGTACTTTAGGACTTGACTGATTATTTGTGAGCGCATACTTTAGCATACCAAGCAAACCAAGGTGAGTTCACACTCTTTCCAAGGCATGGGATTCCCAAGGGTTGGGAATGGGTAAATGAACTATACGGTAATTATGACCATCCTCCGTGGGTAGGATGCCAAGATTTCACACTGGACCAAATCTCTATCATTGAAGTCCCTCATTATATCGACTTAATCGCTGAGGCCTATGGCGAGCGGGTCATTAGTTAATAGCGCTATTAGGTTTAACAAACCTCACACCGTGTCGTTCGAACGGGCGTGTACTAATGGACTATGGGCAAAGGGTCAATGCTGATAGACATTGACTTAGGTCACCTCTTACATTTTCGTAGAAATCGATACACTCGGTCTAGTAACACATGGGATGCGCCCGCTAATCTTCGCACACATGTCTGGGAGACCGCGATACGAATTAATACGATACATGGTTTACAAAACGAACATATGATTTACGAAACGAATGCTATAACTAAACAACCAACTGTGAACTCGCTCAACTTTGTTGTTGACTCGCTGTTACATGCCTTGCAGGTCGTTAGGTACTCATGGAGCTTGCACAGGGAGGCGCGGTCATTGTGGGACATGGCAGTGTGTGCCATGCTAAAAACATTACTTTATTTCGTACTTGATACTTACATTGGGTTTTACAATTATGCTTCCGCTAAACACTTAACTATGTTTTCAATTTGAAACACCTTTCATATTGTGTGGTTGAATTTTACTTATTACTTGTTATGTTCAATATGATTGGTGGCTTGATCCTGGTCAATCACGCCTCCAGGCGGTGGTACTCCGCGTGGTGGATTTTGGGGGTCTGACAATTATTAGTGGCAGGAAACTCACATCTAATTGCCTGGGGTAATATGTCCCCCATGTGGCGATTTTAGTAGTATACCCAAACCTACACCTCTTAAATTGGATGCACCATCAGTATTTAATATACAAGTTTCTAAGTTTTCTCCAAGCTGTGGTACTTCTAGGTCTACTTCATTTTGGATATCACTACTGAAATCAGCCACAAAGTCAGCTAAAGCTTGAGACTTTATGGCATTTCTAGGTTCATATACTAGATCAAATGCACTTAATTTTACCGACCACTTAGCCATCCTACCTGATATCTCGGGTCTCCTAAGCACATTTTTAATAGGATAGTTGGTTTTAACATAAATCCTATGTGTTTCAAAATACTGTCTAAGTTTTGTCGATGCCATAACTAGGGCTAATATTAACTTTTCTAGGTGAGAATACCTAGTTTCAGCATCTAATAAACTTTTACTAACATAATAAACTGGATACTGCTGACCTTCATGATCCTTTACAAAGACAACACTTACTGCATTCCCCGATACTGCGAGATATAGGGATAGTGGTTCGCTATCCTCCGGTTTCATTAACAGAGGTGCGGTTGAAAGATACTGCTTCAAATCCTGCAAGGCTGTTTCATGCTTCTCTCCCCATTTGAATCTCTTATTCTTCTTCTTCTTCTTCTTCAGAATATCATAAAATTCCTTGCATTTTTCCGAGGATCTTGAGATAAATCTATTCAACGCTGCTACTCGCCCCGTTAATCGTTGAACATCCTTCATGTTTGAAGGTGACTTGATATCTAAAATGGCTTTGATCTGTTCCGGGCTTGCTTCTATCCCCCTTTTAGTCACCATGTATCCTAAAAACTTTCCTGCCCCCACTCCAAAATGGCACTTGGCAGGATTTAGTTTCATATTGTACTGGTCCAGGATATCAAATGCTCCTTTAATATGCTTGAGATGATCCTCAGCCTTCTTGGATTTGACTACCATATCGTCAATGTACACCTCCATGGTGTCTCCCAGTTTGTCTTTAAACATCATGTTCACCAATCTCTGGTACGTTGCACCTGCATTTTTCAAACCAAAAGGCATAGCCGTATAACAGTAAATACCTGTTGGTGTCATGAAAGCAGTATCCTCCTGGTCTGAAGGTTCCATTTAGATCTGCTGGAATCCTTAGGATGCATCCATGGAGGTTAACATTTCATGACCGGCAGTGGCATCCACCATCTAGTCTATATGAGGCAGAGGGAATGGGTCTTTAGGACATGCTTTGTTCAGGTCTGTGTAATCTACACAAACTCTCCATTTCCCATTCTTCTTTTGAACCACAACCACAGTTGCTAGCCACTTGGGAAATTTGACTTCCCTGATCATCTTGGACTTCAATAGTCTTTCAACCTCTTCCTGAATAATTATGTTTCGTTTTGGAGCAAACTTCCTTCTTTTCTGCTGGACAGGCTTGAATGACCTGTCAATACCATGCTTATGTGTTATAATATCCTTGGAAATACCTGTCATATCCTAATGTTTCCACGCAAATGTCGACATCCTGCATTTCAAAAAGTTAGTCAATTGCTTTTCAATATCCTGAGGGATATTGGTTCCTACGAGCACCGAGATATCCGGGTTATCCTGATCCAGGATAATTTTCTTTACATCCTGTTCGAAGCCTCCACAATATCCTGGGCCCGGATCTTTAATTGCTATGCCGCATTAGGCTTGGTCGAAGATTTCATGGATGATGAGTAACACTCCTTTGCTTCCTGCTGGTCACTATCCACTTTGACAACTCCCCAAGGTGTAGGGATCTTGATGCACTAATGATAAGTCAATGGCACGGCTTTCATATCTTGATGCAAAAGCATTGTATTGAATTGACTCCTTCAACATAAACTGGTAATTTTATCTCCCCCCACAGTATTCCTGGCTTCTCCACTGAAATTGACGAGCACCGTGGATTTTGAAGTGATATCCATCGGGGATACATTCATTCTTTTCAACGTCTCCAGCTGAATTATGTTGACGGAACTGCCGTTATCTACCAGTATCCTGCGCACAAAATGGTTAGCGACATATCAAGTAATTACTAGAGCATCATGGTGAGGATCCTGAACTGTATCCCTGTCATCACTATCAAAAGTGATCAGTTTGTCAGTTGTGAGCGTCGTCATCCTGGTCGGTTTTTCCCCTCTTTCTGCCTTAGCTTCCTTCGCATGTCTCTTGGCTGCGGAATATGAAGTCCCGCAAATATCGGATCCTCCTGAAATAAAGTTAATTATTTTGGCATCTGCTGGGGGTGATGCTGCTCGTTCAAGATCCTTCTCAGGATCCTACCCTTTATTCTTCTTTTTTCCCAGCAGATCCTTTAGATACCCTTTGCTCAGGAGATAGCTTATTTCTTTCCTTAGAACGATGCAATCCTCAGTGACATGTCCAAAATCCTCGTGGAAGGCACACCACTTGGATTTGTCTTTCCAATCAGCTTTCTGTTGGTTCTTTCAGGGCCATCTGGCTTTGTCTCCTAAACCCTGCATAGCATACATCAGTTCAGGTATGTTAACAGAAAAACAATATTCAGACAACTCAGGATACTCCTTAGGATCCTCATCTTCAACAGCATTGACTTTTTTGCTATCGTTTCGGCCATATGGCTTTGAGCGATATGGTTTATACGAGGATTCTGATTTCCTGTTGGTTGACTCGTAGGTTGTGGACGAATTCATTCTCTCTTGCATCTCTCTGTCATCCTCCAGCCGAATGTATCTCAATGCCCTGTTAGGAGCTTCATCCAGATTTCTGCAGGGATTCATTACAAGATCCTGATAAAATTGGGAATCTTTCTGCAATCCCATCTTGAAAGCTTGCACAGCTGTTGCAACATCAAGGTGCGAGATATCTAAGGATTCCCGGCTAAACTTATTCACATAATCCCTCAAGGATTCCTGAGGTCCTTGAGTTATCCTGTAAAGGTCAGTGGTTAGTTTCTCAAAACTCCGGCTGCAAGAAAATTGACTATTAAATAAATTAACTAAATGAGCAAAGGAAGTAATTGAGTAAGGAGGAACGTTTAACAGCCATTTTGTCACACCCCGATTTCCACGTGTCTCACCGGTGGGCCCGGTGGGGGATTATCGTGACGTAGTTGGCAACAATATAGTCAAACCACACAATATATGAATGCACAGCGGAAGCATAAAGATAATTATATTTCAACCATTGTTTGTAATATCAAATGTATTATGAATAGTCGAAAAGTATCCACAGGGGATCAAATAAAAATACAAGTTTTGTTCAACAGACGAAGGCATCTTAAGCTTGCGAGACTTTTTATGATGCTAAGGAGAATATCCAGCCAATTACGCATAGTACCTGCATTTAGTCTTTTTGGGAAAATACGTCAGTTTACACTGGTAAATACATTCAACCGACACTTTTGAAAATGTTTATTAAAATTGATTTGAATGCACAAGGCACAAACTCTTTTATAACTTGGGAGAATTATTTAATATTATAATCTTGTGAACGAATTACATATTCCTTATGCGTTCAGTAGCCCGGATCAAGTCCGGGTTAAAGATCAATAGACACACCATATCGACTATTTATGCACTGACGAGTGTACGCCTACACTCCGCGCTTAGGTCATGGCCATTTCGTAAAATGATGCCAGGGATATTCGGGACACGGTCATTAACCCCCCAAAGGCTTTTAAGTAACAAGACTGTTTAAATGAGCCGATCAAATTTATTCAATTACCCACTCAATCGGTGGAGAATTTGATGCCCGATCAAGCGGTATACTATATACCGTAACCCAAGCCCGTATAACGGAAAATAAGTTAAAAGTATTTACCTTTGCAAGTATAAATCCTTAATCGAAATAAATTACAGATAGCTTTTACTGGTCCCCTAATCTGGAACGAAGGTTTAAATTAACCTATTAGAATCCTAACGGGTCTTTAAGTTAGCCGTAGCTTAGACCGGTCAGTTTCAAAGGATAGTTACGGTTTAATCGCGTGAAAGGCGAAAACCGGGAACGGAAATGTGATTTTGACCCAACAAGTTTGAAGACTTGTTTTATATGGGTATAATAATCACACTCTGGATTTTGGGGTCAAAACAATATGGTTTGACCCGTTTCAGCTAGTTTATGTAGACTAGTTACATAAGCCGGACCGTGCGCGCAAAAGGCGCAATGGGTAACCGTAAGAGTCCTACACTGTTTTCCTAAGTCAATATGATTTAAAGAGGTTGTGATATCAGTAGGATACTTTCCATAATGCCCGTAACGAGTTTAAGTTCATATTATGCCCCGTAGGGGTATTTCGGTCTTTTTAAAGATTATAAAAGAGGTTTCTGAGTTCTACAGGAAATCTGAGTTTCCCGAACAGTTTATAAAGTCTAAAATACTTTATTTATTATTTAAAATCAGTAGCAACTGGAATCGGGTCAAAAGACCTTGTAGAACTCAAGTTATGGCCGAAAAGGGTATATTCGGTATTTACCGAACCGTTGCCATAACCGCAGGTTATGAGCAGGTTAAAAATAATTAAAAATCTTTAAAAATCCCAAAATATTATTTTACATCAGTGTGTAAAAGGTTTGGTGTCTAAATCCGGGTTTAGATAGGCGTTATGCTAATTGCGCTATTAAATTACTAAAGTTTCCGTAATTTGCGCTATTTAGCATAACTCCTATTCTGGACCTCGGATTGACGTGAAATTTTAGGGACATGCTTAGAAATCAGTAACTAAGGTCATGGTTCTTTCACATGTCTGAAATTCTCGTTTTAAATTAAAAAGGGCGTTACGGTCAACTTTTAAGCATTTAACGGAAATGTGTAAAAGACTCGGACAAACAACGAACCGGTCACAGAGGGTTATACCATCATGTAACCTGGTCCTAAGAGAGTCCTAAGGCATATCTAAATCATACTTTAACGGGTCAGAACTGAAGTCAATGCAAAAGTCAATGCTTTGCGACTTTCGGCTCCGAACCGGGTCAAAATAGTAAATGGTCGGATCAAACAAGCTTAGACTAGTTAATATACTTATTATCATGTTTTATGAGTATTTAAACAGGTTACACATCATCTACATTACTGATTATGCATTAAATCGCAAAATGGCATTTCTGTTGACTTTTTCTAAGCACGTTTGACTCGACATTTGGACTAGTTAGAGTGGGAATCAGAGGGTGCCCTTTTAGGGGTTTAAAGCCCACATGATTACCATCATATAACTATCTTTGATTCGACAAACCACTGGACCATTTGTGATTTACCGCAAAGTCAATCGTTAATTACGACGGATTGACTTTTAAGCTAAACTATGCATAAACTAAGCCACAAAAGGGTAGACACACTTACAGAAGCTTGGTGCACGACTAAGAATGTTAGGAGAAGGCTTGAGAGCTCCAGAAATGATCAGAAGGCAGGTTTGAGGTGTGTTTCACAATGGAACACTACCATGCCTTTTATAGTGAAAAACTTGGCTCAAGATCATTACAACTCACTCTAGGATTGCTCATGGATGATCAGCAGGTGTCCTAAGGTGCTAGGGGACATGTAGAGGGCGCCCATACTTCAATAAATGCTCAAATGATAGTTCACAAGCTCAAACATTGAATCTGTCCAAAGTTTTTGCATCTGGGACTCGTACGCGGCCCGCATTAGGATTCAGCAACTCGGACGCGGGCCGCATGAATCCTAATGTCATAAAACGAATCAGCAGCTGGCTCGCGGCCCCATTAAATCACCCATAACCTTAACGCGGCCCGCATTAGACCTGATTTCCAAGATTTTCAAATCTTTTGTAATGATTAACCTGACCTTTCGGTTTCGAAGGGGTAACTTTGCGATTTGGCCCTCGATTATTTACCACTAAGGGCCTCGTGCCTTTTACCCGCATTGTTAAGTCCCTGGTTAGTTTAATTACTATCCGAAAAGCCTTAACTTTTATTGTTGACGCTTTTAACCCCTCTCATACGAATTTGATCATAACTTTCTCGTTTTAAAACGGAACTTCGCGAATTTTATATCGTATATTCTAGTGAGCGTATTTTACTGTTACAAAGCCTCGGGTCCGTCAAAGGGTCACTCAGAGGTATAAATTAGACATGTTGACACCATTAACCCGTGTAGCTTGTAATCTCTCACTTTCTCCCGCGTTTCGCTCCGTACGATCCATGATTTATTCGTTTGAAGGTACGAGCATCATTTAGGGTTACTATACAGTATATTTACCCTTCGTTGACATTTATAACCCTCGAATTTACATACTTCCAAGGTTTGTCAACTTTAGTCCTTTATTTAATAGTAAATCCACGTGTAAGCTCATGACACGTGTCAACACTTTATTGGACACAAAATTTCGAGGTGTTACACATTTCAGGGCCGATCCTATTAAGGTAGAGCCGAAACCCTTGCACAAGCATGCTTCCTTGAGATCTGGAGGGATAGGATTGATTTCCATCCTTTCCCTATACTGGGCGATATGCTCCTCAGGATCCGTAGTTCCGTCATAAAGTTTCATATTGGGGGTTTGAAATCTTTTTGGGATTTCAGCATCACAAATGGGATATGCAAACCGCGATATCCTGTGGCTATCCTGGGATACTTCAGGAATTGGCTTCACCACCCCAGGTACACTGGATATCATGTCTTTCAGCTTCTGAAGCTCTCTAGACAACGCTGATGTCATTCTTGCATCCTGCAAAGATCCAACACCGTTAGTGGTAAGAGTATTATTATTATTAGATACATTACCGTTCTGAGGGTTTTGGCCATATCCTGAAGCATATCCTGAGCTTCTCACAGTTGATATTCTAACTGATGAGGGTATCTCAGGGGTATGATTCTGGGAATGGCTAGGCACAATATTTCCTCGGTTATCCTCAGTATAAACTGCAGAACTGAAGTTCAAAGCCCTGGGTTGCAAGGGAGTGACAGTATCTTCAGCAGGCCTGCTCGAGCTTGACTTCAAGAGTTGTATCTCTCTCATCAGCATCTGATTAGTTTCCTGCTGCTGCCTCATCTGTTCCTGTACACTACCAAACAAATTTAGAATTTCCTCATTAGAAGCTAAAACAGGACCGGATCCCTGGACATTGCGGGTGGGGATAACATCCCGAGCCACATGAATTTCAGTTCCTTAAGAAGAAGCTTGAGATCTCGGAGGAGGTGGTGGAAGCACCGAACCAATTGTTGCAGAGGTTGAAGCAGACATGGTGGAAGAGCTCATGTTTGATCTTGAGGCCATTGAAAACAGTTTTGAAAAGAATTTCGAAAACAGAAAACCGAATAGCGATTTTGCAAAGGCTTTTAATAAAAATAGCACCACTTGCCCCACGGTGGGCGCCAAATTGTTTTGGTCAAAAATTACCGAAGCAATTAAGTGATCAAATTAGTTAAGTGAGGTAGTGTGCTAGAAATATGTGCGGTAAATATGCTGATTAAAACAGTTTGAGGATACGGCTCAGGATACAGAGCTGTATCTATGATCAAACAATGAGCAAAAGAGG
Source organism: Helianthus annuus (assembly GCF_002127325.2). Taxonomy (NCBI): domain Eukaryota; kingdom Viridiplantae; phylum Streptophyta; class Magnoliopsida; order Asterales; family Asteraceae; genus Helianthus; species Helianthus annuus. The sequence continues at coordinate 153,370,441 of NC_035446.2, read as the reverse complement.
TAAAGGGTTACACCGGATATACGAGGAAAGCCCTTGATCAATCTTGATCGCTAGCACAAAACCTCGGGAGCTGACAATCGCATCTGCCTTGTTCTTCTATTGCTTCAAGTATCAGGATACAGTGCAGGATGTGATGCGGATCAACTAGGTGTTACAAGGTAATTCGAGTACAAGTGTTTGTGTGCAGTGATTGCTAGTAGCTAGAGTGTAAACTTTGCAAATGAAAAGTGAGTGCCTTAACTTGATCCGATCCATCTTTTTATAGTAAAGGAAATTTAACAAACTACCCTATTAAACCGGGATTCGGCGGATATTCCCCATACGAACGTTGTAGACCTAGTCTTTCGGGTTCAACGTCTCTCACATAACTGGTTTGCCCGAGTCTTAAGCAGAAGAGGTCCACTTGACCGTTAGTGACCCACAGCTTCTAATGGTGGTTCAAAAATACCGAATATATTGAAACCGACACATCACTACAAGAAACTGGGTATCCGCGACCACATATTTTAATGGCGAAACGATTTTGTCACAATAGGTAGATGCATTGCGACTAAAAGTAGTCGCTACTAGTGTTTTAGGATATTCTGTTTTTGGTATGCTATCCCGAAGAACATTTGTTGCTATAGGCTTTTAGCGGGATAGAGGGAAATTAAAGCGCTCTTCAAAATTTTATGAAAATTCAATAGCAACGAAAATTCATTGCCACATAGAAAGCTTTAAATATTGTTAAAAACTTATAGCAACTAAATTTAGTTTTTATGTGTGAAAGCTTTAAAAATTACTAAAAACCTACAGGGAAGAAATTTAGCAGCTAAAAGCTTTATTTTTAAAATTAAAGTTTTTCTTAGATACGTGAAATATCTTTAGTGAAACCCCTACAGTGACTAAATGTCGCCTCTATAGGTCAGCCTACAGTGACGTCGTGTGTAGCGATGAAACTAGCAACCAAAGACGATGAGGCACTAGGAAAGAACCTACTATGACAAAATGTCATCGCAAAGACAATAGCGACAATATTTAGTCGCAAAAAACCTGTTTTTTTTTTCATTAAGAAAAGTCTTTATTTTTGTAGTGATATCAAAACAAAGAAAAAAACTATAAAACAAATGACCAGTAACGATATTGTTCGGTTTCAGAACAACATCATTTTCAGTAAAATTTATATTGAAACATTGGAAAAATAAACACTACTATGAATTCATTTACTTTTTTAATAAAATTAACAAACGCAAGTTATTATAAAACGAAATTAAATGATAAATCAAATATTATTATAAATAAGCATATGTGTAATTAAGATAAAAAAAACCTAAATGGGTTAAGATTAAAATCATGGTTGTAAAACAAGGTCTCGAAGACCAAATATTCCCCAAGTACTCGCTACAAGTTAGGCTGCCGATGCACGAGTACTCTTCATCAAGGCTCCGAGTACTCTCCGCCTAGGCCGAGTACTTCCGGAGTACTCCCGTCTCCGACTAGGGAGCGCCTAACGACTTTTATGACCATGATTAAAATATTAAATTGGCTAACGATATATGTTATTTATTGTTTAATGAGTGAAATTGAAACTTAAGAACATGTTTTAAAGGCTTGTAATAAGATGAATAGTCTATTATACGTTATGTAAAATTCAAATCTTAGTAGAAACAAAATAAAAAAAAATCAAAATCAGGTAGATAGATTTATAAATAGATAAAGAAAGGTTACAGATAAATAAGAAAAATAACATTTAATGTAGCACTCTCACGGTACCCCGGCCCCATTAAGTTCATCGTTGCCAACAGATTGGGTAGGGTTCTCGGTTAGTAGCCATCGATTTAAATTCAATTTTTTGTACATGATTATCGAGGCTTTAACAACTATAATGATATTCGCTAATTTACACATATTTTAGTCCCCCGTTTTACCCCTATTTTATGCGTTTTCGGCCGTAAAACCGTCATTCGGATACTTAATTATCTACATTTTTTGTTTACAGGCCTAAAACAGCACACCAGACAAGATGATAGCAAAAACGAAGACTTTCCGGATAAAACGACGAAGCTGCGAAACTTCTGTTAGAAAAACTGACCTGGGCGTGTGGAACGGTCGTGCGACCTAATGCACGACCGTGCATATCCGATGATTCATGAATGACCCGGCAGTGAACGAGGGTGCAACTCCGCGTGCAACGCATTGAAGGCCAACCCGGGAACGCACGGTCGTTCCATATGATGCACCCCGTGCGGATCCGACAATCCAACAAGACCTCGGAACTGACGACCAAAGGACCACGCGTGCAACGAGAACCTAGGAACAGAACGACCGTGCCACGTGAGGAACGGTCGTGCCATATCGAATCTGGTCAACGATCTGCTGATGTCACGCAGCATGGTGGACCACCACCAATAATTGCTTAAAGTGCACGGTCGTGCCACAGGGATAACGACCGTGCGACAGCGAAAAAGCATAAAAACAGAACAGAACCATTCTGTTAGTAAATCTGGAATTTTGGAGAGCTCTGCAGGCGATTTTGAGGCTCCGAAGGCTTCTGCTTTCACTCGGATTCAAGCCACATTGCCCGGTTTTGCTCATTTACTATCCGGATTCTTAATCTTGTGCTTGTTTATGGTTGGGTTTTCTAATCTCTCCATGTTTTTGTTAATCTTTCAAGCATTTAGGTTAATGTTTATGTATTATTGTAGCCTTTGGGCAAAAACACAACAATCCCTTGCTTGATTATAACCATTAGTATGTTAATCTATGTTTGTAATGAAATTTGGAAGTGTTTTCTATGATTATCTTTGATGATTAGTTTGCAACCTTGTTATTGATATTGATTTCTTGATTATAAGTAATTGTGTTGGATGATTGGTGCTTGGTTAGGTAAGATAGTTGAAAAATGAAGCTTATTTAATCATGTATTAGTAAACTTTTAATTTGGTTAACTAGCTTAACTTGGTTAAAATGTGGGCACCATGATACTCTAACGGGTTAGTGGTTTAATAAAATGTAATTATTGTTAATCAAGAAAGCTTGCCTTCACGGAAGGACTCTAACGGGTTAGATGGTGTTGTTATGAATTCTTGCCATGATTTGTTAGCTTAGTTAGTAGTTTCGGCCAAAATTGCTATCTTGGTGAATTTATGCGCAATATTTGTAAAATGAACTCGGTTGTGATTTAATCTAGTTTATGCTTGTCTCGGTGGTTGCATTGTGTTTATCGGTGTTGCTTTCCTTGATCAAGTGAGGTTAGAAAACTCCTAACGGATGACTAACTTATTTTTAGGAGATTTTTGTAGACATTAATCAATTGCACGTTAAAGAACAATTTTAGGTGGTTAAAGTGTGTTTATCGTTTTAACTTTCTGAATGATTGTCATGTTAGGATTCCCGAAAGGGATACTAATTGTCTCGAAATGGAAAATTGACCGAATACTTCTAGTGCCAAAACTGACTTAGTTGACATGCTGTGGTTGTGTATTAAGCAAGGCTATTTATATATAATCTACTATGTTTTATAAATATTTATTTATGCTTACTTTAGTTTAATTAAAACCAATACCATTTATGTTTTTACCGGTAATTTAGTGGCAAAGGTCTATTATTATTTCTCCGCCCATTTCCGTGGATCGATACTTGGTTCTTACCGATACTTTACTACATATATGACGGGGTACACTTGCCCTTTCGTGTGTGTTTTGATGTAAAAGTAATAATCACTTTTATAAATTTAAAACCAATTCGTGTGTAATTTCATTGTAAAAATATGTACAGTCGCGCACGTACCAAGTTTTTGGCGCCGCTGCCGGGGAATGGCGAGTTTTAGGAACGACCCGAGTCATTGTGTTATCGGTGTATATACTTGTTTAAAAATTTGTGTATATTTTCGTGATTATTTATTTGTTGATTTATTTGTTAATAATTCTTGCTTTTAATTCAATTTATTCATTTTCGTGATTCTTTTGTACACTTGTAAATTTTTATTCTATTTATTTGATCTAATCCGGATTTATTTATTCATTTATTCGTTGAATTTTCGGCTCTTAAAAATCGTTTTTAAACTAGCCGATTCGATTATTTTCATTGCTTTAATTTTTATAAAAATTTCAGCCCGTTTTCGGATTTTTATAAAATTTTCAGCCCATTTTTATACATATTCTGTTTCTACTCAGCTAAACAAAAAAAAACATTATTATATTAATAAACCATTCATTGTGTCAGTTTTTCGTTTGCAGGTTGATGTCCTCAACTCCCGCGCCCGCTATTGCTGAGCCTACTGACGAACCAGCGCATAATCTTAGAAGAAGTAAGAGGCTGCGCAAAAGGTCACTATAGATACTCCTACTTTTGAAATTAGACCTAGTATTATTAATATGGTGCAGAATTCAGTACAGTTTGACGGACGTGAGCATGAGGATCCCGGGAGGCATATCGCTGCTTTTCTTGCTATTTGCTCGACATTTAGGATTACAGGTGTTTCGGAGGATGCGATTCGGTTGAGGTTGTTTCCGTTTTCATTACGTGACAAAGCTAGAGCTTAGCTTATGTCACTTCCTGCCCGGTCCATCAGGACCTGGAATCAGTTGGCGGAGCAGTTTATGCAGAAATATTTTCCACCTGAGAAAACGAACAAGCTACGGAACCGGATTGTTTCCTTTCGCCAGGACGAGGGCGAGTCGTTGCATGCGGCTTGGGAGAGATTCAAGGATTTGTTGATTGATGTGCCACATCACGGCTTCTCCAAGCAACAGCTGGTTTTGACGTTCTATCAGGGGCTCAGCTATAATACGCAGGAGCGATTAGACGTGAACGCGGGAGGCGATCTTGGAACTAAGACGCCGACTGAAGCGTATGATATTATAGAAAAAGCTGCGTTGAAATCCAGCTCGCGTCGGGATGGAGATAGAGGTCGGGCATCATCATCATCATCTCGCTCAGGAGTTCATGCTGTAGACGACTACATGGCCATTACTGCACAAATCTCGGCTCTTGCATCGAGATTCGATAGGTCCCAGATGATTGCGCATGCTGGCTCGGGATGTGACCAATGCGGAGTGTCACACGAGCCTGGGGCATGTTTTCAGGGAGTCGTATACGAGGGCCACGAAGAAGTAGATTTTGTGAGTAATCAAGAGAGGCCGCAGAACAACCCGTACAGCAACACCTATAATCCCGGTTGGAGAAATCACCCAAATTTTGGGTGGCGAGCGAACACAGGAAATCAGAACCCATTGGGGTTCACTCAGCGTGCTCCAGCGCCTCAGCAGGGTCAGCAGTACCAGCAGTACAACCAACCCTACCAGCAGCGTCCATACTCGTACCAGAATCAGGGCACTAGGAGTAGCTCCCAGCAGCAGGCCCCTCAGTCTAGTTCCAAGCTGGAGGATATGATGGCTCAGCTTCTCTCTAGCTCTGAAAAACGATACCAACAAAGCGAAGATCGTTTTCTAGCTAACGAGGGAGAAATGAGAAGTCAGAAAGCCTCGATTCAGAATATCGAGAATCAGGTTGGTCAGCTGGCGCAAATGATGTCCAAAAGGCCCCCAGGCGGTCTTCCGGGTAATACAGAACCAAACCCGGGCGGGCATGTGAATGCAATCATGACCAGGAGTGGAAAAACTACCGGACCCGTCATATCGGACTCAGCACCGATCACTGAAGCAGTCCCGACTGACACACCAGACGAGGTGCAAGCCAGGCTACGCCCAGCAAGTACAGCACAAGTCCAGGAGCCGGTCAAAGATTACACTCCACCAGTACCTTATCCAGGCAGGCCGAAGAAACAGAAGAATGAAGAACAATACGGTAAGTTCCTTGAGTTGTTTAAGCAACTACACATCAATATACCGTTTGTTGAAGCCTTGGCCCAGATGCCAAAGTATGCGAAATTCCTAAAGGATATCCTCTCGAATAAACAAAAGCTCGAGGATATATCATGTGTGGTGATGAATGAAACTTGTTCCGCCATTCTGCAAAACCGTCTGCCCACGAACATGGGAGATCCTGGTAGCTTTACGCTCCCGTGTTTGATTGGAAACATGTCTGTTAGCCACGCATTGGCTGACTTGGGAGCGAGTATCAACCTTATGCCGTATAAGGTTTTTACAAAGCTGGATCTGGGTGAGCCGTCACCCACTAGGATGAGCATTCGGTTGGCAGATCGCTCAATAAAGTATCCGCGCGGATTTGTGGAAAACATGCTAGTAAAAATCGATAAATTTGTTTTCCCCGTGGATTTTGTTATCCTTGACATGGACGAAGATTCAAGAGTGCCTTTAATACTTGGACGCCCGTTCCTCAACACAGCGAGGACGATTGTTGATGTGGCAGCTGGCCAAATCACGCTCCGAGTAAATGACGAGCACGAGACATTTGATATTAAAAGATCAATGCAGCATCCGCAAAGTCACGATGACATGCTTTACTATGTCGACATTGTCGACGCATGTGTGTGCTCTCATTTTCAAGGCACTGTTGACGAGATTGATTCAGACACACGTCTGTCGTGTGGGGACCTAATTGGCATTACGAAGGAGGGCCACGATTTCGAGCGGCCAGTCTATCAGATTGGTGACGATGGTTCCCAGAGTCCGGAGAGGTTTCTAGAAATTGGCCATGTAACAGAGGAGGAAGCAAAGCCTTCGGTTGAAGATCCGACGCCTTTGGAGTTGAAGGAACTCCCGCCACATCTCGAGTATGCATTTCTTGACGAGGAGCGTCGCTTAGCGGTCATAATTTCGGCATCATTGGAAAAGAATGAGAAAAATCAGCTTCTCGAGGTTCTGAGACTTCATAAGAGAGTCATTGCATGGAAAATCATGGATATCAAGGGCATCAATCCTTCTTTTTGTACTCACAAGATTCTGATGGAAGACGAGTACAAACCATGTGCACAGCATCAGAGGCGTTTAAATCCAAATATGCAGGACGTGGTGAAGAAGGAGGTGATTAAGTTGTTGGATGCCGGCATGATTTATCCTATTTCAGACTCTGTGTGGGTGAGTCCAGTGCAGGTCGTACCTAAGAAAGGTGGTATGACTGTAGTCTCGAATGATAGGAATGAACTAATTCCTACCCGTACCGTCACTGGGTGGCGAGTTTGCATTGACTACCGCAAACTCAATGATGCTACTCGCAAGGATCACTTCCCGCTTCCATTCATCGACCAGATGTTGGAACGTCTGTCGGGGAAGTTGTATTACTGTTTCCTAGACGGGTTCTCTGGGTACTTTCAGATCCCTATCGCTCCTGAGGATCAGGAGAAGACTACCTTTACCTGCCCCTTCGGCACGTTCGCCTACCAGCGGATGCCTTTCGGGTTGTGTAATGCACCAGCGACCTTCCAGAGATGCATGGTTGCAATTTTCCATGACATGATCGAGGATTCCATGGAGGTTTTCATGGATAATTTTTCGGTATTTGGGGATTCCTTCGATCACTGCTTGGAAAATTTGAGAAGGATGTTGAAGAGGTGTGAGGAGACGAATCTGGTCCTGAACTGGGAAAAATGCCACTTCATGGTGAAGGAGGGCATAGTTCTGAGACACAAAATTTCTCACGCGGGCATGGAAGTCGATCTAGCAAAAGTCGACATTATTTCACGACTTTCGCCCCCCTCCTCTGTTAGAGCTATACGGAGCTTTCTCGGTCATGCCGGGTTCTATCGGCGATTCATCAAAGATTTTTCAAAAATCGCCAGACCCATGACCCGTTTGTTGGAGAAAGACGCTCCATTCATATTCGGAGATGATTGCTTGAGAGCCTTTGACCTTCTCAAGCAAAAGTTGATTGAGGCCCCTATTTTAGTTGCACCCGACTGGAGTCTGCCGTTTGAGATTATGTGCGACGCGAGTGATTACGCTATAGGGGCCGTTCTTGGCCAAAAGAGAGAAAAGCACTTTCACCCGATCTATTATGCGAGCAAAACTCTTCACGACGCTCAGGAGCATTATACCACGACAGAAAAAGAGCTCTTGGCGGTCGTTTTCGCATTTGACAAATTTAGATCGTACTTGGTGCTTTCGAAAACCATTGTATATACTGATCACGCTGCCATCCGATATCTCTTCAGCAAACAGGACGCCAAACCGCATCTGATCAGGTGGATCTTGTTGCTGCAGGAGTTTGATATTGAAATTCAAGATAAAAAGGGTGCGTTGAATGTAGCGGCTGACCATCTATCTCGGTTAGAGCATGGAGACATCGTGGACGCGCGTTGGGATTCCATAAATGACAACTTCCCACACGAGTCTTTGATGAGTGTTGAGATATGCGATGAGTCGCCATGGTTCGCTGACCTTGCGAACTACCTTGCTTGCGGGATTCTGATTAAAGGGTTGACTCACCAGCAAAAGAGGAAATTCTTTTCGGATGTCAAGCACTACATTTGGGATGACCCTTACTTGTTCCGGGTAGGTGCTGATCAGGTGATTAGGAGATGTGTTTCAGGGAAGGAGGCGACTGATATTCTGCGCCATTGTCACGAGGGACCTACCAGAGGCCACCATGGAGCCAACTTTACCGCCAAGAAGGTGTTGGATTCCGGGTTTTATTGGCCGACTATATTTCGTGATGCGCAGAGTTGGGTTAGAGCGTGCGATGCTTGCCAGAGGGCGACAAATATATCGGCACGTGATGAAATGCCTCAGAACTGGATTCAGGTTTGTGAAGTCTTTGATATCTGGGGGATAGACTTCATGGGACCATTTCCCCCCTCACGAGGTAATAAGTACATCCTGGTCGCGGTTGACTATGTATCGAAGTGGGCGGAGGCACAAGCCTTACCCACCAATGATGCCAGGGTGGTCGTGAGATTTTTGAAAAGCTTATTTGCCCGGTTCGGCGCTCCGAAAGCGCTTATCAGTGACAGAGGGACGCATTTTTTCAATACTCAGCTAGAGAGAGCTTTGTCCCGTTACGATGTGCATCACCGTCTATCCACGCCCTATCATCCACAGACAAGCGGGCAGGTGGAAGTCACGAACCGGGGGCTGAAAAGAATCCTTGAGCGGTCGGTAGGTGCAAACCGCAAGGATTGGTCGGATAAGCTTGATGAAGCGTTGTGGGCTTTCCGTACGGCTTACAAGACGCCTATTGGGACTACTCCCTTTAGGCTTGTGTACGGAAAGGCATGCCATTTACCGGTTGAGTTGGAGCATAAAGCGATGTGGGCTCTAAAAACCGCAAATCTGGACCTAAAAGCCGGAGGTGAAGCCCGGTTTCTCCAGATTCATGAATTGGAAGAGTTGCGACAACGCGCTTATGAAAGCTCCGTGTTGTACAAAGAGCGCACGAAGAGATTGCACGATAAACGCTTGAAGGACCACAAAGAATTCCAAGCGGGCGATCTTGTTCTTCTTTACAACTCGCGGTTGCGCTTATTTCCCGGGAAGCTTCATTCACGTTGGACAGGCCCATACACGGTTAAAGAGGTATTTCCGTATGGGACTGTCGCAATAGAGAACGCGGACGGCGTTATTTTCAAAGTAAATGGGCATCGCTTGAAGTTATACGTTGCCGGGCCGACAGGGCCAGTGATGGAAGTCATTGAACTCCAAACCCCGCACACATCATAAGTGTGGGGAGAAGAGAGTCTACGCTGCTGACTCGTGGACTAAAAATGCAGCAAGGGCGTATTTTGCGCTTTAGGGGTAGTATCGTCATTTTAGGATTTATTTTTCTAGTTTTAGCTTGGAGTCTTGCTATCGACTCGTCGACAAAAATTTAGCATGAGTCTACGCTACTGACTCGCCGACAAAAATGTAGCAGGGGCGTCTTTGGCGCTATAAGGGTAAAATTGTCCTTTTTTGTGTTTTTGTAGTTTTAGCGTAATTTAGGTTAGTTAGGTAGTTTCCTTTAGTTTGTACAGTTTCTATTCGTGCCGAGCGAAGGTTCTATGTTGCAATATTGTTAAAACAGTAGGCGTGTTGAAAAAATGGCGAAAAACGGCCAAAACAGTTGCTGGAAATGGCTTCTGCAGAAAATTCTGATCTGCAGCTAATGCACGACCGTGCGTTCCCGAGCTACCGGCACGGTGGATCGCACCTTAGGTGCATCACCGAGAAAAAATGAATGGGCTTGAACGATGTCGGTGACGCACGACCGTGCCAAAGGTCGAACGACCTTGCGTCAGGCTGAGGGCAGTTTTGTCATTTGGCACTATAAATACCCTCATCTGCAGCCCCCATTCACAATTCACGAAACCCTACCAGCACCAGACCGTTCCAGAGCGATACTTCGTCAAATCGCTCAATTTTTCGCACGATCTCACACCCTTCTTCGCACGGTACGTTCCTAGTTGTAGATTTCTTGTTTCCTTGCTTTATAGGTTAGATTTCCTATGATTCTTCAAGGGATTTATTAGGGTTCTCTTCATAAACAAATCGAAACCCTAACCCTTGTTTGAATCTTGCTTATCGTGAACACCCGGTTGAGTTTTCGACCCCTGTTTGTACAAAAAAGTTGTTGATTTTGGGAAAATCAGGCTATTCAAAGTTCAGGGGTTTGAAATCTGCAGGTCACGTGTCGCACGGTCGTTCCGTGGATGGAACGGTCATGCCATTCCGGATGATTCACGATGTCAGCTTGTTGTCCGGTATTGCACGGTTGTGCCGTTAGTCGCACGCCGTGCAGTTCCGACATATCTGGGCAGATGGTGCATGTCATCGGCGATGCACGACCGTGCATCTCGTCGCACGACCGTGCCATATGCCCAGATCAGATTTACAGCTTCTTCATAAGTGGCTGCTCAGCTGTTTTTGATTCAAAATTTTTATGTTTCCATCTCTCTAATGACATTTCTCATACAGATGAACCATCCTTTCCTTCAATTCGATCCCAACGACGAGCGTGAGGCTTTGTGCATTCCGAAACGTGACGCATTATGGGCACGACGGGGGCAGTTTGGAGTCCCCCGATGGTTAGATTGGGAGGTCATGCAGGAACTCAATCAGTATGACCGACTAGAAAACATGATGAGTCGCCCACTTACAAAGGTGGTCGGTTGGTCGTTTGGGTAGAAGGCTCGGGATTTATACTAGGGAAGATATGGATGATCCCCATGTCTTCACAGAGCAGTTCACCTTCCCTTCTGATGCAGCACGGGATGCATTTTGGGCTGCAAATGCTGTTGGGGACCCCTACAACCCGAGGATGTCAAAGGCCTCGCGACTCAGAGACCCTCTGGTGCGAGTGATGCACCATGTGTTTAGCCATACAATATGCGGTCGCATGGACAGTCTTGGTAACTGTCCAACACCAGATTTGATCTTTCTATATGCGTTGGTAGAGCAAGCACCTATCAACCTTGCTGCGCGAATGGCTGAATACTTCGTCAAGTGCTCAGGGCGGACTCCGAGCAATCAGATACATGGCGGTCAGTATGTGACCGAAATAGCATACAACGAACACTGTATGACTGAGGAGGTGCTTCAGGGTCTCACTCTGATAACCGAGGGGGTTCATGTCGACATCAGGTCACTCAAGGCCATGGGGGTGATTGTAGAGTTAGATAGGGGGGATAGGTTGAGGGGGCTCAACAACGAGGTCTGGGACCCGTTGCCCCCACTTCCAGCAGACGAAGAGGATGTAGAAATGCAGGAGCAGCATGTGATTCAGCAGCACCAGCCACACACACCACCACAGCAGACACCGCCACATGAGCCGCAGCACCATGAGTACCACCAGCATCAGGATTGGCCTGAGTTTTATCAGCAGTTCCAGCAGATGCGTGTTACGCAGGAACAGCATGGTACGTACATCGACCAGATTAGACTAGCCAGGACCAGATCCGGGCTAGTCAGGATCAGCTCAGGGCCACTCAGGATCAGCTTAGGCATAGCCAGGAGAGCTTATACCAGGGGATGAGTGCCGGATTTTCATACCTATTCGGAGAGATGCACCATGCATATCCCGACTACTTTCAGCACCCTCCACAGTTCCCACCGTGGAACCCGCCTGGTTATGGTGATGCAGGCCCATCCTTCACGAGAGACGATGATGGTGATGACGAATAGGAGATGGTGGTGATGTTCGTTAGTTGTTTTTATTATTTCAGTACTTGTCATTTCGGGTGTTCTTTTTGCTTAGTATTTCAAACACCCTCGGATTGTATTTTATTTTCAAAACATTTTACTTTACGTTATGTCTTTGTTTGGATTGATAGTATTTATGTATATTATGGTTGATTTGTGATTTTTCTGTTTCTGTTCTATTTTGGTGCACATATGACATACTTGCAGATTGTGGGCTATTGGATTTTGGACCGGAGCACGTGACAGATACAGCTTCGGAAGTCTCAAACATCAACATCATCTTGAGGGGAGTATTGTTATCCTTTTCTCTATATTTCGGGTCTCGCATTGGGGACAATGCGAAGTTCAAGTGTGGGGAGGGGGTTAACTTTGTTAACTTTGTTTGTTTTCAAAAAAAAAAAAAATCAGAAAATCAGAAAAAAAAATCATTCAAAAATACCTATATTTTGTTTATATTTTAATAAATAAACCGGTTGGTTGTGGTTTAGAAAGCTTCGGACTTGATAAAAACTCGAGAAGCAAAATATTTTTGAAAAAGGAAACTGGAAAGCGTGACAAACAAAGAAAGACTTACATGATAGTTTTCACACTTTTACCCATTCCATCCGTTACGTGAGCATATTTGAGCCTATTGTTATATATTTGTTCATTTCGGATATAGGAGTGAGCCGGATGTTATGTGTGATTTAGAATTTGTCACTAGTATGCTTGTTAAGACCATGAACTTGTAGATTTGTGTAAAAGTGATAGAGGCACTTAGATTACCCCTTTGTTGTAAACCTTGTTCTTTGTGTTGTGCTCCCCGTTCACCTTATATTACCCTTTAGGATTAACCCTGTCGAGCCTTCCCGTTTACCTTTGTTTACCCACATTATCGCCCACTTAGCCAAATTTAGCCTTTGTAAGTTTTAAACCCTTTTTAGTGTTGAAACTCGGGCAAAATAATCGTTTAACTAGCGTTTGTTTCAGTTTATTGTTTAATTAGTATGTTAAAATATATATATATATATATATATATATATATAATAAATAAAACACCCTAAAATAGGGTAAAGTTGATAAAAATCGAGCAATTTTGAATGCTTAAATGTTAAAATTTCATTGATAAGCTCGATTGCGCAATAGTCGCCTTTTTTAAGACATTTGTATGTATAGTTGTATACTTTGTTGCTAGTTAAACGCTACTACCGAGTTTTAACCATTTTCGCCACTTTATATGTCTACTTCCATACCCTTCGCCCAAGCCTAACGTTACAACCCGTAAAGACCTCTTGATTTACACTTATTTGCATGTTAGTTGGTGGAGACGAGATCTTATGACAAGCTTATGATATTGCATATTTCATTGACGAGGCATTGAGTGTTTGCACATACACATTTTATGTATGTTTCATAAATAAAACCGAGTGTGTGTGAATATTGTGAGTCGTGTGAAGATTAACATGTTGAGTCAATTAAATGTGAAGTCACGGCTTTTTGGTTGTCGCTATTATAATTGCATATGCTTGTTGGGTTTGAGTCTTTTGATGTTGTCTTTCGACAAACCGGCTAACCGTTTATAGTAGTTTTCCAATAAAATAGTGTGTAAATTATCGTTCTTGTTTGTTTTTCTCTTTAATTGTTTTTTAGTTCAGCTTGCTTGAGGACAAGCAAGGTTCAAGTGTGGGGAGATTTGATATTCGCTAATTTACACATATTTTAGTCCCCCGTTTTACCCCTATTTTATGCGTTTTCGGCCGTAAAACCGTCATTCGGATACTTAATTATCTACATTTTTTGTTTACAGGCCTAAAACAGCATACTAGACAAGATGATAGCAAAAATGAAGACTTTCCGGATAAAACGACGAAGCTGCGAAACTTCTGTTAGAAAAACTGACCTGGGCGTGTGGAACGGTCGTGCGACCTAATGCATGACCGTGCATATCCGATGATTCATGAATGACCCGGCAGTGAATGAGGGTGCAACTCCGCGTGCAAGGCATTGAAGGCCAACCCGGGAACGCACGGTCGTTCCATATGATGCACCTCGTGCGGATCCGACAATCCAACAAGACCTCGGAACTGAACGACCAAAGGACCACGCGTGCAACGAGAACCTAGGAACAGAACGATCGTGCCACGTGAGGAACGGTCGTGCCATATCGAATCTGGTCAACGATCTGCTGATGTCACGCAGCATGGTGGACCACCACCAATAATTGCTTAAAGTGCACGGTCGTGCCACAGGGAGAACGACCGTGCGACAGCGAAAAAGCATAAGAACAGAACAGAACCATTCTGTTAGTAACTCTGGAATTTTGGAGAGCTCTGCAGGCGATTTTGAGGCTCCGAAGGCTTCTGCTTTCACTCGGATTCAAGACATATTGCCCGGTTTTGCTCATTTACTATCCGGATTCTTAATCTTGTGCTTGTTTATGGTTGGGTTTTCTGATCTCTCCATGTTTTTGTTAATCTTTCAAGCATTTAGGTTAATGTTTATGTATTATTGTAGCCTTTGGGCAAAAACGCAACAATCCCTTGCTTGATTATAACCATTAGTATGTTAATCTATGTTTGTAGTGAAATTTGGAAGTGTTTTCTATGATTATCTTTGATGATTAGTTTGCAACCTTGTTATTGATATTGATTTCTTGATTATAAGTAATTGTGTTGGATGATTGGTGCTTGGTTAGGTAAGATAGTTGAAAAATGAAGCTTATTTAATCATGTATTAGTAAACTTTTAATTTGGTTAACTAGCTTAACTTGGTTAAAATGTGGGCACCATGATACTCTAACGGGTTAGTGGTTTAATAAAATGTAATTATTGTTAATCAAGAAAGCTTGCCTTCACGGAAGGACTCTAACGGGTTAGATGGTGTTGTTATGAATTCTTGCCATGATTTGTTAGCTTAGTTAGTAGTTTCGGCCAAAATTGCTATCTTGGTGAATTTATGCACAAGATTTGTAAAATGAACTCGGTTGTGATTTAATCTAGTTTATGCTTGTCTCGGTGGTTGCATTGTGTTTATCGGTGTTGCTTTCCTTGATCAAGTGAGGTTAGAAAACTCCTAACGGATGACTAACTTATTTTTAGGAGATTTTTGTAGACATTAATCAATCGCACGTTAAAGAACAATTTTAGGTGGTTAAAGTGTGTTTATCGTTTTAACTTTCCGAATGATTGTCATGTTAGGATTCCCGAAAGGGATACTAATTGTCTCGAAATGGAAAATTGACCGAATACTTCTAGTGCCAAAACTGACTTAGTTGACATGCTGTGGTTGTGTATTAAGCAAGGCTATTTATATATAATCTACTATGTTTTATAAATATTTATTTATGCTTACTTTAGTTTAATTAAAACCAATACCATTTATGTTTTTACCGGTAATTTAGTGGCAAAGGTCTAGTATTCTTTCTCCGCCCATTTCCGTGGATCGATACTTGGTTCTTACCGATACTTTACTACATATATGACGGGGTACACTTGCCCTTTCGTGTGTGTTTTGATGTAAAAGTAATAATCACTTTTATAAATTTAAAACCAATTAGTGTGTAATTTCATTGTAAAAATATGTACAGTCGCGCACGTACCATATAACGTCGTTATTTAAAGAGTAATTGTCAAAATCGTCCCTGAGGTTTAGGCTTGTTTAACAGTTTCATCCAAAATGACTTTTTGTGCCAAACAGCCCTTCACCTTTGGCATTTTTTGACATTTTCATCCAAACCACTAACTTAGTTTACTTTTTATGTTAAATTAAAGAATATTTGGATGAAACTGACAAATATAAAACCTCAGGGACGATTTTGGCAATTTACTCAAACTCTTTCTAATTTCTTTTATTTAATTAATTTTGTCACATATATATAAAACAGAATACATGCAGTTTTTATAAAAAAAAATAGTTTTGTCATATACTTTTTATAAATTTTCATCCAAATCACTAACTCAGTTTATTTTTCTGTTAATGTGAAGGAGGTTTTAAATTTTATAAATTAAGACAGAAATTAATATCCAGTTTTATAAAGAGAAGAACGGCGATCAAGGAACATGAAATCTTTGCAGTGTAGTAACATCCTGCATGTGCTTACAGTTTGGAAAGATGGGTCTGGATTTGATGATTGGGTCTCATCCCTATTGGATAGTGCGGGAGAGGCGGGGCCTCCTAGGGCAGAATGCAGGAGGGAGGGAGACAAAGATAGGGACCCTAATATTAAGCAGTCTCCGGAAAGTCAGGGATGGACATTTTACGGCTGCGGTTAAGGTCCTAAGCTCGAGTGGAGTCGCCCCTCTAGGTGATTCGACCTTGAAAGCTCTTTTTGATAAACACCCTATGGTGCCGCCCCTTCCTTGCCTCCCAACCCTCATGCCCAACCCACTCTTGTTGTTGATGAGGAATGTGTGCTCAAATGTATCTGATCCTTTCCTAAAGGGACATCCTGTGGTAGGGACGAGATGCGGGCCCAACTGATATGCGCAAAATGCAACATAAAAAATTATATCAAATGTGGCATAAAACTAACCCTTTTTTAGTACTAATGTTGGAAAAAGTGTGTTTTTGTCTTCCTTTTGTATTTTCAGGATTAAATGAGCTCAAATTAACAAAAGAAGCAAAAAAGACAGCAAAATCTAACATAAATACAAGAAAAGGAGAAAAAGTGGAATGCCCGACCCCTCAACAGCATCTTCCCAAGCAAAATCATGGAAACAGAAGACTGAACACGCCCCGTGCTCAGCGAGCACGGGGCCGTGCCCAAGAAGCAGCAGAAAAGACAAACCTTTAGAAGCTTCTATTGCCCACCACGGGGCCGTGCCCAGCGGACACGGGGGCGTGGTCAGACTCCTGCAGGCACATTTATTGTAATTGCGAATTACAATTAATGAGGAGAGAGACAAGGATGGACACGGGGTCGTGCCCGAGCTTCTGTTCAGCCTATAAATAGGAGTGCTTGGAGACATTTTAACTCATCCCTTGGCACACCACCTCTCTCACACTTCACCCACCACCCACCACCACCATAACACCATCATCCATTGTCCATCGTAGAGTGTGTGAGTCGTCTCGGGATCCAAGATTGATCGTAAGAGTTCTTGACAATCAAAGGCCATGTTTGCCTAAGTCTCTTACATCACTTGGTGAAGACAAGTGTTTAGTGTAATACTTTTTATTTTTAATCTTTTGCACTTTTTAATTGGTTTTGTATTAATGACTTTAATTACTAGTTGCTTATGTTGAAGGTGATTCTTCCTTATCGTTTGTCCGTGGTGTCTTGGAATTATTTTACTGTCTATATAAAATAAAAGATTTTCACCATTCATATCTCCACGGTCTATATGGAGGTAGGTTGGCTACCTGGTCGGGGGTTAAGGGAACGGGTTGGTAAGAGTCTTGCCATTGTTCAGCGTTTAGAGATCCTGCAAGGGACCTGGGTCAAATTTAGTAGGACCTCCTTCAATACCCAAAGGTATTGGATGGCGGGGGTCCAAACTCTTTGATCCCCTCATAAGTTAACTACTATTAAAACTTTAACCCAGCTACTTAGGACTGTATCCCTTCTGACTCAGACTACTTAGCTGAGGGTAACGTCGCCTTCAAAAGAGGGGCCTACCACATTATGCATTAATAACTTAATTAATTATCTTTCAATAATCCGACCCTTTAGGATTGTATCCTTGCTGACTCAAACTACTGGGTTGAGGGTAACGTCGCCTTCAAAAGAGGGGCCTACTACAATAACTAAGATAATCTCTTAAATAAGTGCAAAAGTGCGAAAATAATCAAAGGTTACACTAACACACGAGTCGGATCCAAGTGATTCATCTTGTCTATCTGTTTTATTTTTATTTTTATTTTCAGCATTTTAGTTAGTTTTATTTTCTTAGTTTAAAAATCTTTTTCTAACATTTTGGTTTGATTAGACGTTGAGGATAAACCGGTACTAAAAGCTCTTGTGTCCTTGGACGACCTCGGTATCTTACCAACACTATACTATGTCCACGATGGGTGCACTTGCCCATATGTGTGTTTAGTGTTAGTAAATATCGTGTTTTATAAATTTAAAACTTGACTAAAAAGTGTAAAAGGGCTTAAAATACATACCTAAAATATAACACACTTCACGCACATCACCAACACTTGTTAGATGCTATCAGGGGCGAGGGCTCAACGACTCCCTCGGGTTTGCTAACGACCATTACAGAAGTGGTCAACTTATGGCTTGGAGGATCATGCCCTAAGGTGTTGGCTGAGTTTGTTGCCTCGCCCCTTACCCTTTAATTGAAACCCAATAAAGGAATTCAACCTATTGTTGTGTGGGGTATCTGGCGAAGGTTGGTTTCCAAGGTGGAAATGAAGAAGGTCGGGAAAAACATGGCCCAGTACTTGGGGGACTTTCAATTTGGGGTGGACACGTTAAATGGTGCAGAGGCGGTGCTTCACAATACGAACAGGTTTCTCAACTCCTTTCATGCAGATGGTTCTTTGGCCTTGCTTACTGTGGACTTCTCCAAAGCGTTCAACACGGTCGACCGCACAACCTTCCTCAAAGAGGTTCATCAGCATTGCCCGTCAATCTATCGGTGGGTCCAATTTCTTTACGGCCAACCTGCTTGGTTGTATGTTGGTAATAAGTGTATTGGGGCTACTACCGGAGTGCAACAAGTGGATCCCTTGGGCCCCTTCTCTTTGCCCTTGCCTTACACCCCCTCGTTCTCCGGGTGCAGGACCGCTGTAACCTCCCATTTCATGCATGGTATTGGACGACGGGATGATTATCGGCAATGCGACTGAGGATGCTAAGGATTTAGACATCATCAACGAGGAGGGGTCATCTCTAGGGCTTTACCTCAACATTAAGAAAACAGAGGTCTTTTGGCCGACCGGGCGGAAAGTTCAGGACAGGCTTTTCCTGAGAGGGATTGGCAGACGAGAGCGGGGATTAAGCTCCTTGGTGGAGCTGTTAGTTGTGACCCTAGCTTTATTGGGGAGCTGGTAGTGCGGCGGGCCTCGGGGACGGTTATAGAAGACATAGTCGTGGGTGGTGGCTCCTTCTTTGGTGTAACAACTCCCAAAACACCTTATAAGGACCCCTGATCGAAACCCCGGACTTGTATGGTGCGACCCAGTATGAAAAACAAAGAAACTAGCAACTGTACTCCCAGGAGGCATGCGGGGGATACCCCTAAATCTTTCACGACACGCAGGGGAGTACCAGGACACGTGTGACTCAAGAGCGACGTGTGGCAAGCCTATACATGAGACGAGGCTACTCTAGGGCTATTTGGACTGCCAGGCGACACGTGGGGGAGTCCCCCTTGCCTGCCGCGACGCGAGGGGGTGCCAGGATGACTTATAAATGCAACAACTTGGGACTGAAGTCTGTGCACCAGTTCGACATAATGTTGACGAACACTCTCTCTCGTTCTCCGTTTTCTTTGCACTATACCCTTAATTTTGCGAAATTCTGCCCCGTTGTAAGTGTTTTAAACCTGATCACTGATTCGATATTCTATCCGATCGATCTAAAACCCAGCAACGGATGTCAAAGTACTGTCTGGATAAGGCTATACTTTGTTAACTACGTTGGGGTTTTGATCTCGTGATGTATTGTTAAAGTTTGAATTGGGTTGATGCACTGACACGTGTTGCATTGTATTTTTATTAGGAACCTAGGATTAGCACCAGGAAGCTTTAATCTAAAACCCTAAATCTGCCAAGTGAGTCATTTTTTTTCTTTTTACCAAATGCATTTCAAAACCCTAATTGTTTTCTTAAGTTATACTTATAGTGATTAAGTTTTTGTAATCTTAAATTACTGCGAGTATGTGGGCTTTTGTATACACTATTTGATAATCTTCACTATTAGAGGAAAGTTAGCCAATGAATGATATGACCACCATCACATCGGAACTGCCACCGTGTGATAAATACCGATTGAGTGTTTGATAGATATAAACAAATGTAAAAACTCTTGATGCTGTAAATTATAACAATGTGTCAATTTATACAAGTGAATGAACTCACCAGTAATTTTCGCTGATAAAATATTTTCCAAACGCATTTCAGGTAACTTACTGTGAAGGTAATAGAAGCCTACTATGGAGCACTGAAGGCTTAAAATAAAGTGGCTATGATTATGTGAATAAAAGAAGAAATTTGTGTTTTATCAAATAGGGTTTATCCCTATAAAAATATTTGATTGAAATATGAGTTTTATCCCATTTGTTTAATATTAAACTTTGGTGTTTTACAAACTCTAAAATATTTCCTAACTACGGTCGTGATGATATTTTCAACTGCAAATTTAATAAACACCGGTACCACCTGTAACTGCATCACGGCTGCCGCCCAAGGTGTGGTCGGGGGCTGTGACAGAAGATGGTATCAGAGCCACTGGTTTAAGCTATTTAGGTGTTTTTAATACCTAAACTTAAACATTAATGTTAGAAAGTTAATATAACATGACTTACGTGTTATTTCTGTGAAAATAAATTTTAGTAGATATATAATTTTTATATTATTTTTGATGCTTTCTGAGTCCACAGTATGAGTGACGAGAACGTGTCTGAAGCTTTCCAACATATGTCTTATTCGTAGATGGACGAAGGGCCATCCGGAGCTATATATCAGGATATGAAGCAGATGCGGAAGAATCTTTCATTTTCCAAGCCCAGCCAAGTGAAACTGTAACACCTTGAAAATTCATGTCCAATAATGTATAAACACGTGTCATAAGCTCTGAACGTGAGAAAGAATACTTTAGAGGGACTAAAGTTGACGAACAGGGAAACTATGTGAATATAAGGGTCCAAAGTGTCAACAATGGATAAATATATTCAAAAATAGCCCCACATAATGTTTATACCTTCAAACGAATAAATCATGGATCATACGAAGCTAAATATGAAAGAAAGTGAGGAATTACAAACTACAGGGACTAAATGTGTCAACATGTGCAAAGTATACCTCTGAGTGACCTTTTGGCAGACCCGAAGCTTTGTAACGATAAAATATACTCACTGGAATATGTGGTTAAAATTTCATAAAGGTTCGTTATCGTATGAGAAAGTTATGATCAAATTCGTGTACGAGGGGCTAAAAGCGTCAACGTTGAATTCTAAGGCCTTATGAGTGGTAACAAGGTTAGTCAAGGACTTAACCAAGTTAGTAAAAGTTCGAAGGCCCTTAAAAATCAAGTTAGAAGGCTGGAAGTGCCCCAACCGTCTTTATCGATGACATCCTCATCTACTCGAAAAGCCAAGCTGACCACGAGAAGCATCTTCGATGCATTCTTAAACTGCTTCATCAAGAGAAGCTCTATGCCAAGGTTTCGAAATGTGAGTTTTGGCTTCGTGAAGTCCAGTTCCTTGGACATGTTGTAAGTGAGCGTGGTATCCAAGTAGATCCCGCAAAGATAGAAGCTATTATGAACTGGCAAGAGCCAAAGACACCTACGGAGATTCGTAGCTTCCTAGGTTTGGCTGGATACTATAGGCGATTTATTGAAAATTTTTCAAGGATTGCTGCACCCTTAACTTCGTTAACACGTAAGAATATTAAGTTTAATTGGGGGCCTAAGCAGCAAGAATCTTTTGATATCTTAAAGCAGAAGTTGAGCAATGCGCCAGTGTTGACTCTACCTGAAGGTGTTGAAGAGTTTGTGGTATATTGCGATGCATCACACACCGGTATGGGTTGTGTGCTTATGCAGAAAGGCAAGGTCATTGCCTACGCTTCACGACTATTGAAGGTGCACGAAAAGAACTACACCACCCATGACTTGGAGTTGGGTGCCGTTGTATTTGCACTGAAGCTATGGAGGCACTACCTATATGGAACTAAGTGTGTGATCTATTCTTACCACAAGAGCCTTCAGCATTTGTTCAATCAGAAGGATTTGAATATGAGGCAGCGACGATGGATGGAAACTCTGAACGATTATGACTGCGAAATAAGATACCATCCAGGAAAGGCAAACGTAGTCGCTGATGCCTTAAGTAGAAAGGAGAGAGTAAAACCTTTAAGGATCAATGCCAAGCGCATTGAGATAAAGAACAGTCTGAATGAAAGATTGTTGGCAGCACAAAAGGAAGCTGTGCTAGAAGCTAACTATCCCGAGGAAAAGTTAGGGGTGACTGAAGAACAGTTGTCCTACGATAAGGACGGAATGTTGAGATTGAATAGACGAATATAGGTTCCTGTATATGGAGGACTTCGGGATGTTATCCTCAAGGAAGCCCACAGTTCCAAGTATTCCATTCATCCTGGAGCTGATTAGATGTACCAGGATTTAAAAGCAAATTACTGGTGGATAGGCTTGAAAAAGTCTATAGCCGCTTATGTAGCTAAATGCTTGACGTGTGCTCAAGTCAAAGCTGAACATCAGAAGCCGTCAGGTTTGCTACAACAGCCTGAAATTCCCACTTGGAAATGGGAAATGGTGACGATGGATTTCATTACCAAGCTGCCAAAGACGAAAAAGGGAAATGATACTATATGGGTCATAGTTGATAGATTGACTAAGTCAGGACATTTCATGCCCATTAAAGAGACTTACAGCTTATGTTAGCCCAACTGTACGTGGATAAGATTTTATCCTTACATGGCGTACCAGTATCTATTATCTCAGATCGGGATACTAGGTACACGTCTCATTTTTGGAAGAGTTTCCAACAGTCTCTGGGCACTCAATTGAATTTCAGTACGGCTTACCATCCTCAGACGGATGGGCAGAGTGAGCGTACTATTCAAACGTTGGAAGACATGTTGCGAGCATGTGTAATTGATCTAGGTGGTAGCTGGGAAAGGCATCTACCATTGGTCGAGTTCTCCTACAATAATAGCTGCATACCAGCATTCAGGTTGCACCTTTTGAGGCACTATATGGTAGGAAGTGCAGAACGCCCATTTGTTGGGCAGAAGTAGGGGATACTCAATTATCAGGTCCTGGCATAGTCTTCGAGACAACGGACAAGATTGCCCAAATTCGCGACCGCCTAAAAGCTGCTCGAGATAGGCAGAAGAGCTATGCGGATAAAAGGCAAAAACCTCTCCAGTTTGAAGTTGGCGATAAAGTTTTGCTCAAAGTATCACCTTGGAAAGGGGTGATGTGATTCGGTAAGAAAGGTAAGTTAAGCCCAAGGTATATAGGACCATTCGAGATCATCGAATGTGTAGGATCAGTGGCTTATAAGTTAAAATTACCTGAAGAGCTCGATGGTATTCATAATGTATTCCACGTCTGCAATCTGAAGAAATGTCTAGCTGATGAATCACTAGTCATACCACACACAGATGTGCATATAGACGAGAGCTTAAAATTTGTGGAAAAACCTGTGTCGATTGAGGATCGACAGGTAAAGAAGCTTCGAAGAAAGCTTGTGCCTATCGTCAAGGTGAAATGAGATGCCCGTAGAGGTCCTGAATATACATGGGAGTTAGAATCCACAATGCAAGAGAAATACCCTCATTTGTTTCCTTAAATCTCGAGGACGAGATTTCTTTTAAGGGGGTGAGGATGTAACACCTTGAAAATTCATGTCCAATAATGTATAAACACGTGTCATAAGCTCTGAACGTGAGAAAGAATACTTTAGAGGGACTAAAGTTGACGAACGGGGAAACTATGTGAATATGAGGGTCCAAAGTGTCAACAATGGATAAATATATTTAAAAATAGCCCCACATAATGTTTATACCTTCAAACGAATAAATCATGGATCATATGAAGCTAAATGTGTCAACATGTGCAAAGTATACCTCTGAGTGACCTTTTGGCAGACCCGAAGCTTTGTAACGATAAAATATACTCACTAGAATATGTGCTTAAAATTTCATAAAGTTTCGTTATCGTATGAGAAAGTTATGATCAAATTCGTGTACGAGGGGCTAAAAACGTCAACGTTGAATTCTAAGGCCTTATGAGTGGTTACAAGGTTAGTCAAGGACTTAACCAAGTTAGTAAAAGTTCCAAGGCCCTTAAAAATCAAGTTAGAAGGCTGGAAGTGCAATTTAAGGGCTTAAAACCACGTTACAAAGGACCAGGGACCAAAAATGCAAATTGTAAAACTTGTTTGGCAGGTTTTGCAGGTCCAGGCGACCCACGTAAAGGTCCCCTATGACCTTACACGGTCCGCGTCAGAGTGCCAGTAACAGAAAAACGTGCACAGCTGCCAGTCAGACCTGTTAACCGACTTTAAAGGCTTGTTTTGCATACCAGGGGCTGCCCCAACCAGTTTTCATGCACTAGGGACAGTTGTGATGATCAGGGGACATGCATAGACTTGTTTGGCATCATCTAAGGGACTTGAATTTTCTATATAAGAGAAGGGAAGTTGTAACCATTCTCACTTGCTTTCACAACTTCTCTCAAGTTCACTCCTGGAGCCTTCTGGACAGCAAGCAACATTCCTAGTGGTCCCTAATCCTAATTAGGACTCTTGTAAGTGTCCTTAACCCTTCTAAATTCGTTTTAGCTTAGTTAATTAGCTAAAAGTCAAACCGTCGTAATGAAGGTTTGGCTTCGAGATTAGTCTATAATTACTCACTAATATCTCGAATTAAAAATACCTTTAAGTAGGTAATTATGTGGGTAACAAACCCTTAAAAGGGTATTTCCAGAATCCCACTCTAACTATGTTAATTGTCGAGTCAAAGATGATTATAAAAAGTCAACAGAATGGTTATTTGCAAATTAATGCATAATTAGAAATGTAGGATACATGCAACATGTTTGATCATTAAAATAACTTGGTAATTAATGTAAGAACATGTTCCAACATGTTCAACTCGACAATTTTCAGTATAGGCTCGGTTTGGAACCGAAAGTCGCATAGTTTGACTTCTGCTTTGACTTTTAGTTCTGACCCGTTTAAGCCAAGTTTAGGATTTCCTTAGAGCTTCTTTTGGACCTATTTACATGTTAGTATAACTCTCTGAGATTATACAACTTGGTTCATTAGATATCCTATTCACATGCATGTTTCCGTTAATCGCTTATATGTTGACCATTATGCCCATTTGACCTTAAAATGTGATTTTTGGAAATGTAGAAGGGTAGACACCTTAGCTACTGATTTATAAACTTGCACCTAAAATTTGAGATCAGTTTGAGGTGTAGATTAAGAGTTATGCTCAATAGCGTAATTTAAAGCTTCTTTAGTAATTAAATGGCGTAAATTGCATATAGCCTATCTAAACCCAAATTTTTATACTAAACCTCATACCTACTGTTATAAAATAAAATTTTGGGATTTTTGGAGATTTTTATTTATTTTTAGGCTGAGCATAACTTAGTGTTCCAAGATTAATTCGGTTAATGCCGGTTTTGCCCTTTTAAGCCACAAAATGAGTTTTACAAATCCTTTTGACCCCAAACCTTTTTCTACTGATTCAATATGTTAAATAAGTTATTTTGAGCCTTCTGGAATATTAAAAATATCAGCTTTTTTTTACAGAAAACCCGGAAATGGCTCCAAATCGCCTTTTTAAGCATTTTTAGCACCTAAGTATGCACTAGAACCGTGTTAAGCATAAGGGGTTGAACTTACTGATGTAATTAGTAAAAATTTTGTATTTTAAACAGTAGGGAAATAAATTAAATTCAGATTTCCAGTTTTGAACTTTTAGGCCTATGTGAAATTACCAAAATGCCCCTACGGAGCATAGAATGGTTATAGGTTATAAATTTCACATATAATTGATATCCTACTGATATAACATGATAAAATGAGTATACTTACTGATTTATTCAGACCTGTAACTCAGATTAATATTTAAACTCTTTTACACCCTTTAAAATGACCAAAATGCCCTTATGAGCCATAGTTTTGGTTTAAAATCATTTGAGGCATAATGGAAGGTATCATTCTGATGTCACAACATATTTTAGGCATATTAACTTCAGAAACATGTATATGACTCTTATGGCTACTCGTTACGCACTTTACGCACTCGGATCGGCTTCTGTAACTAGTTTACCCATTTTAGCCGAAACGGGTCAAACCATATCATTTCGGTCTCAAAATCCAGAATGTGATTAAGTTACCCATAATAAACAAGTATGCAAGCTTGTCGGGTCAAAACCACATTCTAAAACGGTCTACGCCATATCATGCGTTTAAACCGTAACTTTCATTTTAAAACTAACCGGTCTAAGCTTAGGCTAATTAAAAGACCCGTTAGAATTCTAATAGGTTATTAAAAACCTTCATTCCAGATATAGGAGCCCAGTAAAAGCTACGTGCACTTGCTGTATTTGATTTATACTTTGCTCAGGTAAATACATTTAACTTATTTTCCCTATACGGGCTTGGGGTACGGTATATAAAATACCGCTTGGTCGGGGAATTGACCTTAACCAGTCGGTGGCTAAGTGTTGTCAAATTAACCCGTTTAAAAATGCTGTTTTGTTTGTTTAACGCCTTTGGGGGTTTAATGACCATGTCCCGGATATCCTTGGCATCATTCAAAGAATGGTCACGACTTAGCACACGGGTGTAGGCGTACACCCGTAGTGCATTTCAATATGTCACACCCCAACCAATGGCGGAAACATCGGGATGAGACGAAGTGTGAAGATTGCTCGAGACATCATAACGCTAATAATTGTGACAAGTATTTAAATAATCATTTCATTTCATTTCTAAAGGATCAATTACAAGGCTTTTGAAACAAATACAACAACATGAATAATAAAATAATACAATATGAATACATTTCTTTTTAAGTGTGTATCTAAGCATCCTACTAAATTCCATGCATCGTCGACGTCCACCTGTAACATGTTAAAATAAAGTCAATGCAAAAGCAAAGGCGAGTATACAAGTTTGGTACATACATAGCATAAGATAAAAGTGTGAACAATTCCTCATAGCAAGCATGCGATTCAAGATAAACATTAAATATGGCATGTGTCTAACATTATCAAACCAAGAAAACGCAACTTGCTCATGACATAACCAAAGTTTCAGTAGAGGCGGGTCGTTAATCCTATAGCGCTACATATGTCACGGTTAGGCTCGTACGAAGTTAATGATAAGTTCAACACATAAGATTCACCCAAGTTTAAAGTATCAAGCCATCACGTATACAAGCATGTTATAGGAATGTTCATGTGTTTAACCAAAATGTTCATGTGTAAGTTTTTGATAAGTAAACATGTTACACCCCAAAAGTGGTAAAAGTAAAAAGGGGGAATACGAGTATACTCACCGTTTTGCTAAGTCTTCCGATTATCCAAGTATTGACGAGCGTAAGATTAGAAGGATGGAACACCAATGTTTCGAGATTAAGAGTGGTTATGATTGCGACTCCTAGTGAAATAACGCACGAGTAAGGTTTGAAACAATTCAAGAGAACGAACGAGAGTATTTGACCTAGATATTCAAAATATCGCGAACTCACTATTATTTATAGGTAAGGAAAATAAGAAATTCTAACATTTATTGCTTATAGATTAAATATTTAAATATTTTATTTTATCGTAAAAATTAACATTAGGGTTATAAAAGAATGGTAATAATTTCGTTGAGTGGCTATGTTAATTCAATATTGAAGGTTTTATTTAAAGACGGAGTTAATCAATAAAGCTTTTGGATTTGAATTATACTTACTAATTCAAAAATTGGTTTAAGAAAATAAATTTTGGTTTATATAAACATGTAAAAAAATGTATAATGTATAACAAACTTTAGTTTACATATAAACACGTTTTGTTTCACGGAATTTTACGAAAAAAAACGGGCAGAGTTTCCTCTGTTTTTGGACGATCCCAACAACACATGTTGTCGATTTATTTGCCAAAATTCAACAATCAATGAACATTTTATACGAGTTATATAACGAAAATACGTGTATTTATACAAGTTTCAAAACATGATTAGTGAACAAATTCGAGTAATTAGTGTTTATAAACAACAAAAAAATAAAATAAAATTTTGCGTCGCTTAAGTGCATACCAAATCTCGGACCGATAGTTGACCCGTTATGACCAAGTTTGACCTGATGTTGACTGTTTGACCGGACACCGAACCGAAATCCGACTGTTGACCCGAACCTGCTAGATAACAAGGGGATTTATGAGACTTGAATAGAAGCAAAAGCCGAGACCCAACCAAGAGTAACCTGAACCGAAACTGGCTATGAACCAAAGCTGACCCATAGACTGAAAAATGAACCGAACATCGAATCTGAACGTAATCCGAGCACTTGACCATCTAGTCTGTACCGCGGTGAACCAAACCCGAGCCCGGAAGCTGAACCAACCGATAAACAACTAGGAACCGAACATCATCAGACTTGGTATAAACATAACCATCTTCAAATTTGCAGGAATTGAGGAAAGATGAGGGAGATGGTTACCGGAAAGTTTGTCGAATCGAGACACAGAGCTGAGACATTGACTGATGTTGACCTCCACCGCTGCCAGTGACCACCGGCGGCTCTGCCGCCGCTCTCGCTTCCTCGTCATCGCACCACTTCACCACACAGGGTGTGGGTGGTGGTCGGCCGAGCACATCGATCGGAGAAGGGGGAGTCTCGCCGGAGCAAAAACAGGTTAAGGGGGGGCTATTGCCGGCGTTCCGACTCACCACCGCCACCGTGAGCGGTTCACCGTCCAGCGCCGCCACCCATAGTGGTGGCCGGCGGGTCATCTTCGAGCAAGGAGAATGAACGCGGGGGGGGGGGGGGTGTTGTTGTGCTGGTGAGTCGCCGGACAGAAAGGCAGCGCCGGAGACAGGTCGGATCCCGGCTCCGGTCACCGGAGATGGCAGAGAAAGAGGGGGCGGTGTATAGTGGCTAGGGTCTAGTGAAATGAAGGAGATGGAGTTGGGATGGTTAAATAGTTAGGGTTTCGCACGTGGGCTTGGGCCCAAGGCCCACAAGCCCATTCTTTGTGATTCGCGCGGCCCGACACACTTCTGAAGCCTGTATTCGAATCCGAATGTCGTGGAAGGTCGTAGTATATTATTTTAAGTTAAAAACACGTAAAATGTACGTCAGAAGTCGTTGTTGTGCGTACGATCGTCGTTTTCGGTAAAAATACGTATTTAAAATAAATAAATAAAAATCTATTGTATGAAAAACAAATATGTATAAAATATGAATTTTATTATGGTTAACGCCTCAAAAATAGAATACGAATATGATCTAAGTGCGAAATTACGAGGCGTTACAGTCTCCCCTACTTTAGGAAATTTCGTCCCGAAATTTATCCAGAAGGAAGACTTGAAAGGGTTTTGGCAAACAGAGGAGGATTGTTTAAAATTGAGGCTTTGGAGTTTGATACAACAGAGGATAATTGGGGTATAAGGGTGAACGATTGGTCTAATAAACGATTATGAGTATAAGAATAACATAAGTATCGGGTAACCGAAAGTAGTGCGCTAAGAATGAGGTCTCGTCGTGGATAATCGGATATAATGCGTTTGTGAGTTGTTTAAAGTTTGTATTAGGTCTAAAAGTTCTGTAAAACACCGACTTTCTCATGGCACGTATTACGAAAGTTTGGTAACATGATGAAAACACTTATATATAGGAAGTACCAGCGGCGTATCCACCATGTTTTTACCATGTAACGTCCGTTTCGTATTCGGTGTCATGTTACGTTCCGTGTTTTACCATACACAGTAGTACACTCTATCGTTCTCATACGCCCATCACTATAATCCCGTGTGCACCCGTGATTATATTGATCGTCGCATGATCCGCATAGCTTGTACTAGTTGTGTATGAATCAGGGTATACATAATTTAAAATTTAAGAATGTGTACGTGTAAGAATGTAGTATGTAAGCAAGTCCAAGCTTAAGTATGTATGGGACCCACGCAAGCAAATCACTCGGATTACGCTCGCGTACTGTTACGAATGTATGAATCATGAGTTTAAGTATGAATATGCATGTATGTATGAGCATAAACATAAACCGTGTAAGTAGTATTTGGATAAGTAAAATCATCAAACGTATGAATAATGAGTATAAATGCGAGTACAACATGAGTATAAGCGTAAACACAAGGCGTATGAGTATAAGTGCAAGTATGAGTGTGAACATAAGATGTATGAGCTTAGATATGAATATGAATATAGATGTAAAACATGAAGGTTAAGTATGAATAAAGTATATGTGTATGAATATAAGTGCAACAAAGATGTGTAAGTGCAAATGGAAACATAAAGCGTATGAATATGAATATGAATACGAATGTAGTATAGACATGAATGTAAGGACAACGTAAGTGTATAATTGTGAGTGTATTTATTAACGTAAAACGTACGAATTTTGAATCGTGAGTATAACATAAAGGTGTAAGTGTGAACATAAGTGAAGGCGTAAAATGTATAAGCATGGATGTAGAAAATAATGATTTTGGTTTATAGTATAAATCGAAATACACGAGTTTATGTGCGTAAAAGATCAAAAGTTTTGAGTATGAAAGAAAAAGTGAACGAATGACACGCGTGAGATTGTTGTGAGATATTGACTAAAACGTATAAAATGGTATGCATACGTAGTTGTTTGCGTAAAACGTGAAGTTAAATAGATTGAGTTGTCATGAAATGCAGAATCTAGTTTGTGAATGTAAGGGAATATAAAACAGCTATTGGTTACGTGAAACGTGCTTTGTAAAAAAAAAAGAATGGAAATGCTACCACGGTTTTAAAAGAGATTACAAAACTTGAAAATTTGTCGGTCCTTATGAAGTTTCCTTGCCCACGTGTTTTGAAGTTAATTGACGTATCGAGTGAGGTTTTGAAAAGTTCTAGAGATTAATAAGTTTGCGCCGTTTTAAGTAACTTTGAATTAGAAAGTTTCGAAGTTTACGGATTTTCGTGAAAAGTTGATCCTTTAGAAAAAGGAATTTGGTATATGGACTTAGTGTTTGCTGAAAAAGCGTCTTTTAATAAAATGTTTTATTGCTTTTGAAAGAATTTTTAGTAAATGTCGAATAATATTTGTAATATTTTATAAGTGTTTCAATAGTTATGTTGAATACAAAATTTTATGGGCAATGGATTTGTTAGACCGACTAGGTTGACGAGTAGTATTTCGTGAAGTTTTGAATATTGAGAAACAAGTGTCTACGGAAAAGTTAAAATTTCACCTGTGTAAGCTATATGAAAATATAGATTGTAGGATAAGAAGTTTGTTCATTTAAACAATGCATTTTGAAATAATTAGGGATTTGACTAATGATAAACGATTTAGATGTATAAATGATCGTGTTTACATAACATAGTCTATTAAAATAAAGTATCGGTAACGACCACCTAGGTAAGGGAATCACCCCTAACCCATTGGTTAGGTCGTTGTAAGATGAGAAAAAGAAGCGGAGTTAATCGTCAAGGTAAGGAAATCACCCCTATCTCGACGATATGTTTCCACTTGTTGTTACAAAAAAAAAAAGTAAATAAAATTACGAGAAAATTACATGCTAGTGATGCATAACCATATGAAAAGTAATAGTATAATGTATGCGTAAAAGTGAAATCTCAAAACGGTTCAAAATTGACAAAAGATCGAAGATAATAAAGCGTGAGTTTGATAAAAGGAAACTCGGAGGGTTCCAAAATGAAACGTTGACTAACCAAAGTGGTCGAAAAATCTTTCGAGTTTGGGGAGCATGCTTTGGCCTAATAGGTGGAATACTCTCGCCGACAAGTCGGTTAACGGTATTTACCCTTCCGGTTACTACATGTCCCAAATCAATCGAAATTTCGAGACTTGGCGGGATTTTAAAAAAAATATCAAGGAGTGGAACTAGTCGACAAGGTGCGGGTTTCACCCCTAACTTGGCGATTTCGTATCCTAAGTGTGGTTGGTACTCGTCGGGTCAAAATTTAATTTCAACACTTTGACGAGGGTCCACTAGAATTTGAGATTTGAAATTTCCGTTAAGATGTGGATTTCACTCCTAACTTAATGGTGAATTTCTTGCGAAAAATAGAATCAAGCGGGGTGAGAGTCGTTTACCAAATTGTGGGTTTCACGCCTATTGTGGTAAACTCGTCTCGTTCGTATAATATGAGTGTTTTCGAGTTTAAGAAAAAAATCGAGTAAAATGCCTTGTAAAAAGGCGTATGTTAAAGGAAATAACGAACAAGTATAAGCACATAAAAGGCATGTTGAGAATAACACACAAAGAATAGATCAATAAATCAAAGTATCGACACATAGTAAACGAGTATTGACACATAAGAATAGCAATTCAAATATTAACACACAAGCGACTTATATGTTTAAAAGTCAAGGCGAATATATGAGAAGCGAGTAAAGTAGCATGCAAGTAGTTTCAAGCGATACACGAGAATAAAGCTCTAAACTATAGACTAGGTTAAAGCATTCCTACTTTTCCTAATTCCCTATAGTTATGGCTCTGATACCAATCTGTCACACCCCAACCAATGGCGGAAACATCGGGATGAGACGAAGTGTGAAGATTGCTCGAGACATCATAACGCTAATAATTGTGACAAGTATTTAAATAATCATTTCATTTCATTTCTAAAGGATCAATTACAAGGCTTTTGAAACAAATACAACAACATGAATAATAAAATAATACAATATGAATACATTTCTTTTTAAGTGTGTATCTAAGCATCCTACTAAATTCCATGCATCGTCGACGTCCACCTGTAACATGTTAAAATAAAGTCAATGCAAAAGCAAAGGCGAGTATACAAGTTTGGTACATACATAGCATAAGATAAAAGTGTGAACAATTCCTCATAGCAAGCATGCGATTCAAGATAAACATTAAATATGGCATGTGTCTAACATTATCAAACCAAGAAAACGCAACTTGCTCATGACATAACCAAAGTTTCAGTAGAGGCGGGTCGTTAATCCTATAGCGCTACATATGTCACGGTTAGGCTCGTACGAAGTTAATGATAAGTTCAACACATAAGATTCACCCAAGTTTAAAGTATCAAGCCATCACGTATACAAGCATGTTATAGGAATGTTCATGTGTTTAACCAAAATGTTCATGTGTAAGTTTTTGATAAGTAAACATGTTACACCCCAAAAGTGGTAAAAGTAAAAAGGGGGAATACGAGTATACTCACCGTTTTGCTAAGTCTTCCGATTATCCAAGTATTGACGAGCGTAAGATTAGAAGGATGGAACACCAATGTTTCGAGATTAAGAGTGGTTATGATTGCGACTCCTAGTGAAATAACGCACGAGTAAGGTTTGAAACAATTCAAGAGAACGAACGAGAGTATTTGACCTAGATATTCAAAATATCGCGAACTCACTATTATTTATAGGTAAGGAAAATAAGAAATTCTAATATTTATTGCTTATAGATTAAATATTTAAATATTTTATTTTATCGTAAAAATTAACATTAGGGTTATAAAAGAATGGTAATAATTTCGTTGAGTGGCTATGTTAATTCAATATTGAAGGTTTTATTTAAAGACGGAGTTAATCAATAAAGCTTTTGGATTTGAATTATACTTACTAATTCAAAAATTGGTTTAAGAAAATAAATTTTGGTTTATATAAACATGTAAAAAAATGTATAATGTATAACAAACTTTAGTTTACATATAAACACGTTTTGTTTCACGGAATTTTACGAAAAAAAACGGGCAGAGTTTCCTCTGTTTTTGGACGATCCCAACAACACATGTTGTCGATTTATTTGCCAAAATTCAACAATCAATGAACATTTTATACGAGTTATATAACGAAAATACGTGTATTTATACAAGTTTCAAAACATGATTAGTGAACAAATTCGAGTAATTAGTGTTTATAAACAACAAAAAAATAAAATAAAATTTTGCGTCGCTTAAGTGCATACCAAATCTCGGACCGATAGTTGACC
Source organism: Helianthus annuus (assembly GCF_002127325.2). Taxonomy (NCBI): domain Eukaryota; kingdom Viridiplantae; phylum Streptophyta; class Magnoliopsida; order Asterales; family Asteraceae; genus Helianthus; species Helianthus annuus. The sequence continues at coordinate 153,336,597 of NC_035446.2, read as the reverse complement.
CGTTATGACCAAGTTTGACCTGATGTTGACTGTTTGACCGGACACCGAACCGAAATCCGACTGTTGACCCGAACCTGCTAGATAACAAGGGGATTTATGAGACTTGAATAGAAGCAAAAGCCGAGACCCAACCAAGAGTAACCTGAACCGAAACTGGCTATGAACCAAAGCTGACCCATAGACTGAAAAATGAACCGAACATCGAATCTGAACGTAATCCGAGCACTTGACCATCTAGTCTGTACCGCGGTGAACCAAACCCGAGCCCGGAAGCTGAACCAACCGATAAACAACTAGGAACCGAACATCATCAGACTTGGTATAAACATAACCATCTTCAAATTTGCAGGAATTGAGGAAAGATGAGGGAGATGGTTACCGGAAAGTTTGTCGAATCGAGACACAGAGCTGAGACATTGACTGATGTTGACCTCCACCGCTGCCAGTGACCACCGGCGGCTCTGCCGCCGCTCTCGCTTCCTCGTCATCGCACCACTTCACCACACAGGGTGTGGGTGGTGGTCGGCCGAGCACATCGATCGGAGAAGGGGGAGTCTCGCCGGAGCAAAAACAGGTTAAGGGGGGGCTATTGCCGGCGTTCCGACTCACCACCGCCACCGTGAGCGGTTCACCGTCCAGCGCCGCCACCCATAGTGGTGGCCGGCGGGTCATCTTCGAGCAAGGAGAATGAACGCGGGGGGGGGGGGGTGTTGTTGTGCTGGTGAGTCGCCGGACAGAAAGCAGCGCCGGAGACAGGTCGGATCCCGGCTCCGGTCACCGGAGATGGCAGAGAAAGAGGGGGGCGGTGTATAGTGGCTAGGGTCTAGTGAAATGAAGGAGATGGAGTTGGGATGGTTAAATAGTTAGGGTTTCGCACGTGGGCTTGGGCCCAAGGCCCACAAGCCCATTCTTTGTGATTCGCGCGGCCCGACACACTTCTGAAGCCTGTATTCGAATCCGAATGTCGTGGAAGGTCGTAGTATATTATTTTAAGTTAAAAACACGTAAAATGTACGTCAGAAGTCGTTGTTGTGCGTACGATCGTCGTTTTCGGTAAAAATACGTATTTAAAATAAATAAATAAAAATCGATTGTATGAAAAACAAATATGTATAAAATATGAATTTTATTATGGTTAACGCCTCGAAAATAGAATACGAATATGATCTAAGTGCGAAATTACGAGGCGTTACACAATAAAGTATAATCGTCGGTCGAGAGAAGTCTCGCGACGGAATTATATTAATTGGTGTGTCTATTAATCTTTAACCCGGCACGACCCGGGCAACTGAACGCATAACAGACATGTAATTCTTTTACAAGATTATTAAGCAAATAATTATCCCAAGTTATAAAAAGTTTTGTGCCACGGGCATTTAAATCGATTTTAAACATTTTCAAAATGAGTCAGTTAAATTGTATTTACCAGTGTAAACTGACGTATTGTCACAACCCCCGATCCTTCTCTCCCGGGAACAGGCGGCCGTGAGCCAGTTGCGGTGGTATCACGTTATTAATTTATTTGGCAGCGGAAATTTCATCAGGACCGTAGTTAGGAAATGTTTAAATCAGAGTAAACCACCTTATTTTATAATATCAAACACATGGGTGAAACCCAAGTTTTTATTACACACTAAATTACAGGGATAAATCCCACTTTATTGAAATAAACGCTTTCTTTTATTTAGGTAACTTTTATAGCCACTTTTCCAAGCCTTCAGTGCTGTCCAGCTGGCTTCTAGTTTGGCTTTCACATTTTGTTACCTTTAAACAGTATTGAGGGCGATTACAATGTTTCCATCTACCCAATTACTCATTCAGTAGTGTCACGTCTGACTGAGGGTCATATTACCCATTGGCTAACTCTTCGTCCAATGGTAACGTTACTCACATTTTTTATACAAAACCCCAACATACCGGCAGTAATTGTAGAATTACAAAGACTCAATCACTGCTAAATTGCATTGTAAAAAGGTTAAGGTTTTGTAAAAACTGTTAACAAAAAGGAGATTACTCACATTGCTATTTTAGGGTTTTCCTTTATGATTTCCTGGTGAATATCTATAATTTACACAAATGCACGTGTGTTAGTATAATAACCCATTTTAACATTAGTAATACCCTCCCCGAGACGGCATTCCAACGACTACGTCGGGCAGAACCACGACAGCCGTTACGGAACCCTAGATCAATCGGGCAGCGTATCTAATACGTCTCCAGGGGTTATAATACTTACATCGTAGCAGAACCTCGCTAATTTAGGGGGTATTGGACTCGGGTATAATGCCCACTATTTAAAAGTGTAGAGAGACAGAAAGAAAATTGAACGAAACGGACTGAAGGCCGTTGCCTTCTATTTATAGTGTCTGATCCGAGGTTTCTCGCGGCCCGCGTGAAGTTTGGCCAGGCCTTACGCGGCCCGCATTGACTTAGGTCAATGGCGTAGCTTGGCTGGGTCACCCTATAGGCTCGACACGAGTTGGACACGTGGCCGCACCGGGTTATGCCACAATTTGGGTCGCTCGCGGCCCGCATCAGCTAGACCAAACATGTACGCGGCCCGCTTGGGCTTATGGTTTTGGCGATATCAGGTTTTCCTATTCGCGCGGCCCGCATGAACTTGAGGTGAGGCCCTACGCGGCCCGCCTCAGTTTAACAAATTTTGTTTTTTATTTATTTTATATAGTATAATCTATTTTCGGGCTCGGTTTTCACATACGGGGTGCATATAAAGACAAGTTGATATATTTAAAGATGTATTAGGGTGTCGGAATTATTATGAGAATGTCGGTTTTACCGAGGGTTGTTATATCCTCCCCACCTTGTTTTAGAGCTCGTCCTCGAGATCTACTGGAACAAGTGTGGATATTTCTTTTTCATTTCCGATTCAAGTTCCCATGTGTACTCGGGTCCTCTTTTGGAATTCCATTTCACTTTGACCAGAACTAGTCTTTTATGTTTGAGATTCTTAATTTTCCTATCTTCAATTTGTAGAGGCTTCTCCACAAACTTGAGTTGCTCATTTATCTCTATATCTTTGAGAGATACTACGAGCGATTCGTCAGCTAAACACTTTTTAAGATTGGATACATGAAACACATCATGTATTCCTGCCATTTCCTCTGGCAGTCGTAGCTGATAAGCTACAGGTCCTATTCTTCGGATAATTTCAAAAGGTCCAATATACCTGGGACTTAGCTTTCCTCTTTTGATGAATCTTACCACTCCTTTCCAGGGTGAAACTTTCAATAATACTTTATCTCCTTCTTGAAATTCTAAGGGTTTACGTCTGTTATCGGCATAACTCTTTTGTCGATCACGTGCTGCTTTCAGTCGTTCCTTGACTCGAATAATTTTATTGGTTGTTTCTTGTACTATCTCGGGTCCAGATAGTTGCTTTTCTCCAATTTCTGCCCAACAGACTGGGGTTCTGCACTTTCGTCCATAAAGTGCTTCGAATGGTGCAGCATTGATACTTGTGTGATAACTGTTATTATAAGAAAATTCTATCAAAGGTAAGTGTTCGTCCCAATTACCTCCGAAATCAATTACACAAGCTCTAAGCATGTCCTCCATCGTCTGAATTGTTCTTTCGCTTTGTCCGTCCGTTTGAGGATGATAAGCGGTGCTTAGGTTTAGCTTAGTTCCCATTGCTCTTTGAAAACTTGACCAAAAATGAGAAGTAAAACGGCTATCTCTATCAGAAACAATTGATAAAGGTATGCCATGTAAAGAAACGATTTCATTTACATACAATTTGGCTAATTGTTCCATACTAAAGGTTTCCTTTATTGGTAAGAAATGAGCTGACTTGGTTAACCTATCTACAATCACCCAGATTGTATCATTTCCTTTCCTTGTTTTAGGCAATTTGGTAACAAAATCCATTGTTATCAATTCCCACTTCCAAACTGGTATTTCTAATTGTTGTAATAAACCTGAGGGTTTCTGGTGTTCAGCTTTAACTTGTGAGCAAGTTAAACATTTAGAAACATAAACTGCTATATCCTTTTTCATTCCTATCCACCAGAAATTTTTTCTTAAATCCTGGTACATTTTATCACTTCCTGGATGCATCGTATATTTAGATTTATGGGCTTCTTCTAATATACGGTAACGTAAATTTCCTAATTTAGGTATCCACATTCTCTTTTTATGGAACCTCCAAATTCCATCCGTTCCTTGTTCTAATTCCTTAATCATTCCCTTTAATTTTTCAGTATCTTCCTTGATTACTGATTCTTGTGCTTTTCTAATATGTTCGTTTAAATCTACTTGCAGATTTAATTTAAGAGAACGTATTCTTTTTGGCTTTTCATAATATTTTCGACTTAAAGCGTCAGCCACCACATTGGCTTTTCCTGCATGATACTGAATATCGCAGTCATAATCACTAAGCAATTCCATCCAACGTCTTTGTCTCATATTCAGCTCTTTTTGCCCAAAAACATATCTTAAACTTTTATGATCAGTGAATATGGTAAACTTACTACCATAGAGATAATGTCTCCAAATCTTAAGGGCAAAAATTATGGCTCCTAATTCCAAATCATGGGTCGAATAATTTCCTTCATGACTCTTAAGTTGTCTAGATGCATAAGCTATAACCTTTTGACGTTGCATCAATACGCATCCATAACCTAACTTAGAAGCGTCACAAAAGACTACAAAGTTTTCAGTTCCTTCTGGTAATGCTAGTATGGGTGTATGGGTTAATCTTTGCTTAAGGATTCTAAAGGCTTCTTCTTGTTTTGGTCCCCATTCAAACTTAACAGATTTACAGGTTAACTTAGTTAAAGGAATGGCTATTCTAGAAAAATCTCGAATAAATCTTCTATAATAATCGGCCAATCCTAAGAAACTTCTAACCTCAGTTGGTGACTCAGGGGTTTTCCATTTAGTAATTGCTTCGATCTTTGTTGGATCTACATGAATTCCTTCATGATTCACCAAATGTCCGAGAAATTGCACTTGTTCTAACCAAAACTCGCATTTTGAAAACTTAGCATAAAGCTTTTCTTTTCTTAATAAACTTAAAAGTAAGTGTAAGTGCTTTGCATGCTCTTCTTTGCTTTTAGAATAAATGAGAATATCATCTATGAAGACAATTATGAATTTATCCAAATATGGCTTACATATTCGGTTCATCATGTCCATAAATGCGGCTGGGGCATTGGTTAAACCAAATGGCATGACAGTAAATTCATAATGACCATACCTCGTTCTGAATGCGGTTTTAGGAATATCCTCTTCCTGTACCTTTAATTGATGATATCCTGATCTTAAATCGATTTTAGAGAAAAATCGAGCTCCTTGAAGTTGATCAAACAAATCATCGATCCTCGGTAATGGGTACCGATTCTTAATCGTGACTTTGTTCAATTCACGGTAGTCAATGCACATACGCATCGATCCGTCCTTTTTCTTGACAAATAATATTGGTGCTCCCCATGGCGATGAACTTGGTTGTATAAATCCTTTTTCCAATAATTCGTCTAATTGTTTCTTCAGTTCTTGCATTTCATCGGGTGCTAAACGGTAAGGTGCTTTAGCAATTGGTGCTGTTCCTGGTAATAGGTGAATTCTGAATTCGACTTCCCTGTCTGGCGGTAGTCCTGGCAATTCTTCTGGAAAGACATCTGAAAATTGGGATACTACTGGGATATCTTTTAATTCTTTTCCTTTAGTGTTAGTGATTATTGAAATCAAATACACTATAGATCCTTTTCTTATACAACTTGCAGTTTTCATCACAGAGATGAATTTAGTGGATCTAAAAGGTTTATCTCCTTTAATTGAGATCTTTTCACCTCTTGGTGATTTTAATTGAATTGTCTTTTGATCACATAAAATACTGGCTTTATTGGCTATTAACCAATCCATTCCTAACACAACATCAAATCCAACCAGATTCATTGGGTAAAGGTTTGCAATAAATTTTTGATTAAAAATTTCTATTCTTGCTCCCTGCAAGATTTCAGAAATCCTAACAGTTTCTCCATTTGCGGTTTCCACTAGACATTCTTGTGGTAGTTTAGTTAATGATTGATTTAGGAGTTTGCAAAATGAAGTATTAATAAAACTTTGGTTTGCACCAGAGTCAAATAATACTTTAGCAAAAATATCATTAACTAAAAACGTACCAGCAATGACGTCTGGGATCATCTTGGCTTCATCTGCAGTCAAAACAAATGCTCTAGCATTTCTAGTGTTCTGGTTGTTTGCAGCTGGGGTCAATTTTGGGCAGTTTGTCTTGATATGACCTGGTTCCCCACAGTTGAAGCATACCCTGCTATTGACTTTCTTCCTGCAATCTTCTTCCTTGTGACCTGAGATTTTGCAGAAATTGCAGTATATGGAGCATTTTCCAGAATGCTTCCTTTTGCAATACTTGCAATAAGGTGCAGATGTAGAACCTACATTCCTACGGTTGAAATTCTTAGAACGGAGTTCTTGGGTAAGCCTTTGGGATAAGTTTTTCCTCTGATCTTCTTCCCTAGTACGGATTAACTCATCTGTCAAGGTATTGGCTAGTTCTACAGCTTCTTCTATGGTTTGAGGTCTAGCTGCCTTGACTACATGCCTAATCTCCCCAATTAATCCCCAGATATAACGGGAGATTAACACTGGTTCTGGTGATGCAAGGGTTGGTACCATCCTAGCATATTCAAAGAATGTGGTAGTGTAACCTTTACTGTCTACCCCGGTCATTCTAAGATTTAGGAACTTATTTGCTATCTGTTCTTTTTCATTGGGAGGGCAGAATTTCCTTTCTACCATGTTCTTGAATTCTTCCCATTCCATATTATAAATTCTATCACTTCCTCTGGATTGGAGGATAGTGTTCCACCATTCTAAGGCTGCATTTTTAAACAGATTTGAAGCAAACATTATTTTATCTTCTTTAACACACTTGCTTATTTTCAGAACTGCCTCAGTTTTCTCTATCCAGCGTAAAGCTGCAATGGGTCCTTCATTGCCCGAGAATTCTATTGGTTTGCAGGACCAGAATTCCTTGTAAGAACAACCATGTGGCATGGTTCTTCTTCTTTTGGGAACGGGCGCTTGAAGTATGGGTCCATTGTTCATGCTGTTTTCTAGTTCAGTTGGTCGCTTACTGCTATGCTTACTTTTATTATTCGCTTCCTGAACTGTTTGAATAATAAATGGCATCGCATCTATAATTCCCTGTGCCACAATATGCTGAACGGCACTATTATCCATTTGGTTTCCGTTGTTATTATTGTCCGAATTCTCATTAACCACGTTAATGTTACTCTGGTTATCGTTATTCAGATTTTCTTGATTTCCCGCGTCGGCCATCTGAATTTTAGACATTTACCAAATATTAATATCACAAATAATATTTATATATATCCAATCACATGACACGCACTTTTTAACCAAAAGCGTCGAGCATTGTGACATTTACTCTATTTATATAGTATGCATCAATACACACTAGTACAGAAATTAAAATTACAGTACCGACTGAAATGTAAAGCTACAATACTAATAGTATGCATCCGTAGTTTTTTTTTTTTTTTTTTAACACATACCCACATATATCATTATATTATTATTACTGCTACCGTATTGTCATCCCGTTCACTGATATGGATTCATCCAGAAATCCATATTGCGCTCGTCGTACTTCCAGACGAGACGCTCTCCCACCTGTCGCATTCGATCACTGCTTTCTAAAATTTCCTCCCCGAAAGTCCTAAGTTCCTGGACATTTTCTGCACTCATTGGGGGTGCAGGTTCTAGGACTGGGTTTGGAAACTGAGGTACGGGTTCCTGATACGGAGCCTGGTAAGGATATGGGTTCTCTAAAATTTCCCTAACGTATGCATCACTAATGTTGTAGGGATCTTGAGGATCTAACCCTGGATAAGCTCCTAAGTTGGGCATTGGCACATTCTCCTGTATTGGGTTTTGTTGCACGTAGTCCCTAACATCGTCCCACCAGGGGTCGTAATTGTTTGGGTCTAGAGGATCAGGTGCAGGTACCCTAGGTATCTCCTCCGGGTTGTAATCAGGCATTTCTATCTGGTCTTCTATTTCCATGAGTTGGTCAGGATTTTGTGGTTGTGGTGCTAGCATTTGTTCCAGGTTCGGGTCAGCAGCAGTGGTTGCTAAAATATGGATATTAGCGATACCCCTATTGAGCATATCCTGATTATAAGCATCAGTTTCTCTTTTTGCAGCGGCTAACACTCGCTGTTCCTGCAACTTTTTCATTCTTTTCCTACGCTCGTGTGCTCCCCTACTGAACCATCCCCTCTTTTTCTGAGGAAATGGCTCTTCAGACTGAGCCTTAAACACAAAGATCCCTTCTTCTGTGTCAGAAGAATACCCTGAGAGGGCAGGCTGAGAAGAGGAGGTGCCTTCGCTCCTAGGCGAACCAGACAGTTGACGATAGGCGTCAGAAGGTCCTTGGTCACTCATACTGTAAACTAACAAATAGTCAGATAACACATAGCAAGAAATACAATTATACACGTATTTCCATAATTTATTTCCTAACACTTTGAATTTTGATGTCAGCAGAACACTTCTGTGGCTGAATCAGTGGCATAGCTCTGATACCACCTCCTGTCACAACCCCCGATCCCTCTCTCCCGGGAACAGGCGGCAGTGAGCCAGTTGCGGTGGTATCACGTTATTAATTTATTTGGCAGCGGAAATTTCATGAGGACCGTAGTTAGGAAATGTTTAAATCAGAGTAAACCACCTTATTTTATAATATCAAACACATGGGTGAAACCCAAGTTTTTATTACACACTAAATTACAGGGATAAATCCCACTTTATTGAAATAAACGCTTTCTTTTATTTAGGTAACTTTTATAGCCACTTTTCCAAGCCTTCAGTGCTGTCCAGCTGGCTTCTAGTTTGGCTTTCACATTTTGTTACCTTTAAACAGTATTGAGGGCGATTACAATGTTTCCATCTACCCAATTACTCATTCAGTAGTGTCACGTCTGACTGAGGGTCATATTACCCATTGGCTAACTCTTCGTCCAATGGTAACGTTACTCACATTTTTTATACAAAACCCCAACATACCGGCAGTAATTGTAGAATTACAAAGACTCAATCACTGCTAAATTGCATTGTAAAAAGGTTAAGGTTTTGTAAAAACTGTTAACAAAAAGGAGATTACTCACATTGCTATTTTAGGGTTTTCCTTTATGATTTCCTGGTGAATATCTATAATTTACACAAATGCACGTGTGTTAGTATAATAACCCATTTTAACATTAGTAATACCCTCCCCGAGACGGCATTCCAACGACTACGTCGGGCAGAACCACGACAGCCGTTACGGAACCCTAGATCAATCGGGCAGCGTATCTAATACGTCTCCAGGGGTTATAATACTTACATCGTAGCAGAACCTCGCTAATTTAGGGGGTATTGGACTCGGGTATAATGCCCACTATTTAAAAGTGTAGAGAGACAGAAAGAAAATTGAACGAAACGGACTGAAGGCCGTTGCCTTCTATTTATAGTGTCTGATCCGAGGTTTCTCGCGGCCCGCGTGAAGTTTGGCCAGGCCTTACGCGGCCCGCATTGACTTAGGTCAATGGCGTAGCTTGGCTGGGTCACCCTATAGGCTCGACACGAGTTGGACACGTGGCCGCACCGGGTTATGCCACAATTTGGGTCGCTCGCGGCCCGCATCAGCTAGACCAAACATGTACGCGGCCCGCTTGGGCTTATGGTTTTGGCGATATCAGGTTTTCCTATTCGCGCGGCCCGCATGAACTTGAGGTGAGGCCCTACGCGGCCCGCCTCAGTTTAACAAATTTTGTTTTTTATTTATTTTATATAGTATAATCTATTTTCGGGCTCGGTTTTCACATACGGGGTGCATATAAAGACAAGTTGATATATTTAAAGATGTATTAGGGTGTCGGAATTATTATGAGAATGTCGGTTTTACCGAGGGTTGTTATACGTATTTTCCAAAAAGCCTAAGTGCAGGTACTACGCGTAATAGGCTGGCCACTCCTTAGCATCCATAGAAGTCTCGCAAGCTTAGGATGCATGAAGTCTGTTGAATACAAGTTTCCTCTTTGTTTGATTCACCTGTGGATCTATTTCGACTATTTTATGATATTTGGATATTACAATATTATTAAGTTGAAATAAATCTTTTCATTTGCTTCCACTGTGCATTTATATTTTGTATGTTTGACTATGACGATATCAACTACGTCACGGAATCCCCCACCAGGCCCACCGGTGACACGTGGAAAATAGGGGTGTGACAGAAACCCTACCACCTAAGAAAAGAGGTTGGTTTAATAAGGGAAAAAGAGAGAAAAGAAGAAAGAAGAAAAACCAAGAGGCCACTATAAAACTATTAGAAGGTCCAGCCCAAATATCTGTTACTAAACCACTATGGGAGGAACTAGAGCAAAGGCTAGATAATTGTGACCTATTCCAACCTACCAAAAATGAGATAAACTTAAACCTACTAGCAGACCCCGAACCACAAACACAACCACTTTACCCAGAGCAACCATTGCAACCAATACCTCTCTACCCAGAACCTATCCAAATGAATTCTCAACCAATACCAGCATTTAACCTAGACGAAATCCCAAGGATACCTACGCCAGCACCAGATGCTATTGAGCAGTGGTGGACAAACGATTGGGCTTTCCAGATGTAACACCCCAAATTTCGTATGTCATGGTATAATAATTTAATAGTGATGATTTAATGATAAGGAATAGTAAATATAGATTTTAACCATTTTGAAAGTTTTAAAAATAATAGTAAGTTTAAACCCTTTTATGTAAATGAAGTTAACCAAAGGAAAGTAACCAAGTTAGTATGGAAATTTCTAATATGAACATACTCTAAAAGATGAGGGGCTAAATGTGTAAATGAGGGATAAAGTTTGATAAAAAAATGGTCAGTGTTTTTCCCCTGGGTATGTGCGATCGAGAGAGAGGGAGGGCAGGGGAAACCTTTGTCACACCCCAACCGATAGCGGAATCATCAGGGCATGGAACTGAGCGAAACAGATTGTCCAGAAGTTTCCATAACAATTATTATCACTATTCAATTTATATAATACGTCCCATACCGTACCTTAAATAGCAAACAAATTATTACAGATAATCATCAAGTCAAATATTCTGTTCCGACAACTCAGATTTTAAATATAGAAATTGTTCAAATGCCTCTAGAGACTCGATCAGCAAGATCTACAGACAACTATGCTCAAGACGCTAATTCTAAGCTCGCCTTCCTAGCATATAAGCATCCTAATTGCCTGTCACATACGTTAAAATTAAGTCAATACATAAAATGTAGCATAATAGAGTTCGAAATAGTTTACGCATAACCAGCACGTACACAGAGGAAAACGAAGCATGTTAATTATCGACATGGATCTATCGATACCAATGACAGCGGGTTGACTGCCCGAGGCAGTTCGCAATACATGATTACCACCATAATCCATGCAAGTAATTGTCCTTAACAACCCCCGTGTGAACGGGTACTGAGTCCAAACTATAGTACTATCGTCGTTAAGGTAGGTAGACAACATTCCACGTGTAAACATAACAACAAGCATTCATTTAGTCACGTAATACATGTGGTAATGGTTAACGTTTGAAATGATTGAGTAGTGTGTTTGATGTGATTTCGTATAAGTAACGTATGTAACACCCAAAAGTGCTAAAAGCAAAAAGGGATCGAGTATACTTACAGTGATTGATGGATTGAAGGGAGCACTTGAGAGTAGGGTTAGCATGAATAGTTCGATAGCATGACGATAAGCAACGCGTAAAACGAATACAAGTGTTGGTGGGTCGAACAGCCTGGTCGATCGAACGGTAGGTTCGATCGGACGGGTTGTTCGTTCGGTTTGACAGTCCGTTCAGACAGCCTGTTCGGTCGGCCGGTGGGCTCGATCAGTTAAGCTGTTCGAGTGGATTGTTTCTTCCTTTATGTAGGATGTGTTTGTGTATGATGGCTTGTCCTTTGGAAGTTTTCGTTATAGTATTCGAGGACATTGAAGTGTCCTTACCTTTCAGGTCGATCGATCGAACGGGCCGTTCGATCGGCCGGCTTAACCAATCGGTTAATTACTTCAGTAATAAGTCCTCAGCAGGATGTCACCTGATCAGACGGCATGTTCGATCGGGTGGCACTCCAATACGTCGAACGAGTTGAAAATCGATTAAGTGTTGAAGCATAGTATCTCATGATCCGAAGAGTAATTCAAATCAAACCGTAGTTCGATCGAACAACACATCGTTCATACTAGACTCCATGAAATTGTTAAAGTGTGGGGCCATGTGCTAGCCGATCGGCTGGCCTGGTCGTTCGGCTAACATGTCCGATCGGTTGGGCCGTTCGTTCGAACAGCCTGTCCGATCGGCCAACATCCTGACCTGGTCGGCCTGTTCGTCTAACACTTGGCTGTCCTGATTGCTTGACGTTATATCGAGGTATTTAGACAACGAGCTGAACCATGGAACATTCGTTCTTACTTGTTTCCCCTGCTCGGACAGGAATCACCCAAGTCCGCCCAGTGAACTGTTCGGAACGGTAGTTTGACGTTTAACCCGAAATCGGTGAACCTCGTGGATAGAATCCCGAATCTCGAACCGCACGACTACTAGAGTGATTAGTGAGTGGGTTCAAGCTCCGTTTCTACCGGTTTGAAGGCATTGAGTGTAAAAGAGTTGAAAGAAAGTTGGAAAATCCATCTTTCACTCTTTTCCACCGTGAATATGTTTAGATCTGTGGTAGATCTTTGTTTGTTTATGTGGAAATCGGTTAGATCCAAGCTATTCTTGGTGGATTAAGGCCAAAACATGAAGTTCTTCAAGAACACCATGATGACATCATCCTAGAATGCTTGAATCTTGATGATTTCATGGTTAAAAGTTAAGATTTGAAAGATAAAAAGGTGTAGGAGTATGTATAGATCAAGAAAGTACAAGATTTAGGATGAAATCTTACCGGGATTGAGAGAAATCTGAGGAAAAGTGAAGAGCACGAGCTGGTCGGTCAGAGAGTTTCCAAAAGTGGAAAGAATGATAATGACAGGGCTATTTATAGGCTTCCCAAAGAGGAAAGGGCTGGCCGATCGGCTAGGCATCCCGATCGGACAGCCTGCTCGATCGGACAGTCCGTCCGATTGGCTGGGCTGTTCGATCGGCTAGGAGCCTGATCGATCAACAGCCTGTTTCGAGCGTTTGGTGCGACAATTTCTGATATTTCGATTTCGATTGAAGACGATACGAATATGATAGAGTTTCCTATTCAAATTACTTTTAATCCCAACCACTATATCTACATACAAGCATCTATATTTCACACTATCTTTTCGCCACCATTTATCATAATTCGATTTCGATTGAGTTCGATTGAGTTATGAGTTTCGATTCGAGTTTCGATTAATTACCACACATCACATAAAGTAAACATGCACAAGTAACACATAAGGCACACACACACGTATACTAATACCAGAATTCGCGTAATTCGAGTTTCGAGTTCGATGATGATTTGATTAGCTTGATTATTGATTAATTGACTTTATCGCATTGTTACTTCCTACCATTCACAGTCGTTTAGTGTTTCACATCGATTTGAACATTCTATCACTTTGATTAATAGCACTTAGTCCACATAATACAACTAGCAGAAACACCAACATAGAATAAACTAACTATAGTCAAAGAAGTCAATCTTGACTTTGACTTTGACATTAGGTAACACGGGGTGTTACAACCTTTTTCCTCAAAAACCTAGCAAGATAATCCCCAAATTAAGAGGCTTTAAGGCTGAAATTTCAATGCATGAGCTAGGAATCTTGATCTCCTAAGTAATCTCGACATCAAGTAAGTTTAATTTCATGATTTGGTGATGTTTGATGAAACGTGTTGTGTGTAGTCCGTGATTAAATGTGTGATTTAACCTGAATGCTACATGATATGATCATATAGAAGTTGTATTATGTGCAATTTTGATCTTATTGATAGTTTGGAGCAAAACCCACTTGTAATTATAGGAAAATAGAGTTAAGAAATGTTTATGGAATGAATTGTGTGATGTTGATGTTAAATTTATGTTATAGAAGGTGTTTAGATGAGTAATTTGATATAAATCATATGTAGTATGGATATGATATTGATTGTGAAAGATTAGGTTTATCCATTGATGAAATAGGATGGATATGTTATAACCACTTGTACATCATGCTTTGTAGATAGTATGCACGCCATGTGTTCGATGAAATGCCTTAGAATGATTTAGTTGAAATTTGACATGAATCCTTGATTTAATGATGATGTAAATGAAAATGGATATATGTGTAATTATGTTAAGTCATGACGAATAAATAAAAAATGCATATGTGAAGCAATGTATACAAAAGCTAAAAATGTGAAGCTACAACGTATAGGCACGAAGAAGAAGGCACGAGTCATTCGAAGTCGCAAGCATCGCAAGATCATGGTAAGTTCATATGAATTTAATTCTCCTTTCATGTAGATCTACAAATGATAGTTTGGTAATTAAAATCTTAGTGTAGAGTTGTATGATCGTTCATGGTAAATTGTGATATGTTGTATGTTGGAAAACAGATAAATAATACAATAGTATCGGATGTATAATGACCGCTCAAGTGGGTCAAAATTGTTTGGAAAGTAGAATGTTGTAATGGTTAGGAAATGACTTGTTAATAATGAGTCAAAATGATGAAAATATGTCAAAATGTATGGTATGTAACGATCCATTACATATGGGTCGGAAAGTTTATATGTTGAATGTTTCCGAAAGGAATGTAGAAGAGCATAAAGAAAATCTATGCTAGAATGAAAAGGATGAATTGAATTAAGGTTGTTGACAAGATGATAAATTTTGTTAACAGGTCGAATAATGATAGGTAAATGAAAGATTTGATAGTGCTTATGTATGTCGAACTAATAAATGTTTGGTCTTGTAAATGATAGGTAAATCTCATGTTTGATGACGACGAGCTTGGAACGAACACGCTAAACTTTGTGCCCTTTTTGCGCTTCCGGTTAATGTCGTCTTTTGTGAATGGGTCAAAAACACTTTTATAATGTAAATGTTAATCTTATGTCTAGGATGTTTATAAGTAGTTTGGATTTTTAAAACTTATTTTGGGTAGTTCGGAAAAAACACTTGTGATGAATCTTGTGTGGTCACAACTTTTATATCTTTTGAAAAGTGTCGTATAATTTAATTTGAATGATGATTATAAAAAGCAGGGAATCGTTTATAGTACGAACTGTCATGCCCAATTTTTGTTAAAAATTAGTATGTCATTATTCTATTTTCGAATGTGAAAAAGTGGGCGCTACATCAGAATTTGATAAATGATCCCAATCCATACTACCCATACAACGAACCAGTACCTGCGGTGTTCCCTCCAATGAACCCAGAAAACATAGCAGAACTTCGTCATTAAGGTGAAGAACTCATAGATGCAGGGAACAAGATCCGAAACGTGGGCGGAAATCTCGTCTAGAAGTACGATGAGAGAGAACTCCAATTCTGAAGACAAGACAAACCTAATATAATATATATATTTTCCTTATATTTTGATTAAAAAATATAATAATAATAATAATATATAATATATACAACACGCATATATATATATATATCGACACATACTAAAATACTGGCGTGTATAATTATAGTTGTATTTAGTATTGATGTAATATATATATAAAAAGAGTAGAACGTCGCAATGTTCGACGGTTTTGATAAAATGTGTTTGAATATTTGTTTTGTTATTCTGTGATATTAATACCTGATAATGTTTGCAATTCAGATGTCGAGTGAAGTAAATCAAGAAGTTCATGCTAATAATGATAATGGAAATCATATGGATAAAAGTGCTATAGAACATATAGTAGCCCAAGGGTTAGCCGATGCCATACCATTCATTATTGAAGCTATTAAGAAACCTATGTCTGTAAACAATAATACTATTATAGGCAGTAAACGTACTCACACCGAGCCTCGTCAAAGCATCAATGGAGACAATGGCATTCTTGTCAAAGCTCTATTTCCTAAACGAAAGATGGCCATCGCCTATGGTTGTTCTTATAAAGAGTTCCTGTCTTGTAAACCAATTGAATTTTCTGGTAATGAAGGAGCCATTTTAGCCTTACGCTAGTTAGAGAAAACTGAAGCAGTTTTAAAAATTATAAAATGTGCTAAAGAAGATAAGATAACGTATACTTCTAACCTACCACAATTTCAACAAATTTCAACAAAATTCCATGAACCAAAAGTTTCTTTACTCAAACGACTCGGAATAAATATTAGTTAGTTACCCTCATAATCTTAATTAGATAAATTTCTTATTTCTGCCAACCTACTATATTATTATTATTATTATTATTATTATTATTATTATTATTATTATTATTATTATTATTATTGTTATTATTATTATTATTAATCAAAATACAAGGAAAATATATATATTGTATTATATTAGGTTTTTCTTGTCTTCAGAATTGGAGTTCTCTCTCGTCGTACTTCCAGACGAGATTTCCGCCCACGTTTCGGATCCTGTTCCCTGCATCTATGAGTTCTTTGCCGTAATGGCAAAGTTATGCTATGTTTTCGGGGTTCATTTGAGGGAACACCGCAGTGTAACACCTCGTAAAATCGTGTCCAATTATATAAAGACACGTGTCTTAAACCCTAATTGTGTAACAAATTTATTCCGAAGGACTAAACTTGACAACATTTAAAATTTCGTATGCGAAGGGACTAAAAGTGTCAACATGCTAATTTATGCCTCTGAGTGACCTTTTACTAAACCCGAAACCTTATAATGTTGAAACAAGCTCTCGGAAATGATAAATGATGATTATAAAAGTTGAAGGACAAAAGGTGTCAAGTTTGAAAGATTTCATGTTTCTGATTAACCTCTTACGGACCGCAAGGAAGCAGGATTACGATCCGTAAGGAGGGTACTTGGGCGATACAAATTCAAATCGGTTACGGACCATAAGGGGTCAGGCTTACGGTCAGTAAAGCCTGTATCTAGGCAGTAATTTTTGGAAAACTGCAAGTTTCTGCCATAAACCGACTTATACACTTAGAACTCGGTACCAAGAGCTTGTTGATGGTTTCTAAACCCACTAAGGACACCTGTGATGATCTTGGACACTCTCTAACACCTGGCTTGATCCTTGATCATCACCTTCAACTATAAATAGGTGTTCATGTGTTCCATTTTCTTTTTGCTCACTTCAGATTTTCACTTCTCACACTTGCTTGGAGATTCCTGATAAAGGAGACTCCCTCTAAGTCTAATAGATTCAAGCTAGGACCCTTTGTAAGTGTCCCTAGCCACTTTACTTCAGTTTTAGAGGTTTTATGACCCAAAGTCAAAGTTGTCGTAAAATGACTTTGACCTTCGGTTAAAACCCAGATGGTCCAGCCATTGTTCGAGGCGAATGTGGCTATGTGACCATAATTAGGTAGGTGTTAATCCCTCAAAAGGGCACCTCCTAATTTTCTCGTTTGCTTAGTTAATTATCAGGTCAAACTAATTAATTAAAAAGTCAAACGGGTCAGATTTGTAAGTAATAATCAAAACTGATAATGTAGGTGTTATGAATTATATTTTGTCACTTAAAAAGTTGGTAAATATTATTAGAACATGTCTAAGCATGTTCAACCCGACAATTTTGAGTTTAAGCCCGGTGCGCAACCGAAAGTCGCAAAAGCTTGAGTTTTGCTTTGACTTTCAGTTCTGACCCGATTAAGCTTAATTCCTTTGTGTTTTAAGCTTTCATTGTGACCATTTAACATTGTAGTATAACTCTCTGAGGTTATATTACCTGGTCACTAAGTGTTTTGAATTATATGCATGTTTATGTTATTATGCTTATAGTTGACAATTATGCCCTTATGATCAAAAATTAGGATTTTTGAATAAATGGTCATGCAAACAACTTAGGTACTGATTTATAAACATGTCTAAACTATTTTGTCATTATATTCTGGTATCAAACTAATGTTATGCAAGATATCATAAATTTAGCTTTTATAAAGACTAAATTACCTTTTTATGCATAAATCATGTTTAAACATAAATTTTGATACAAAACTTATTACCTACTGTTATGATATCATTTTTAGGAATTTTTGGAATGTTGGGTCAGATTACATACTGACCTTAATATGGAGTTCTTGTATAAATCCTATAATTGACGAAAATGCCCTTTTGTTAATAAAATAAGTTTTACAAACAATAAACATGCCAACCTTTTTGCTACTGATTCAATATGAAAAATAAAATATTTTGACCATCCAAGGCTGGTCAAAATCTCAGAATCACATAAACTTTACAAATATCGTCAATTATCGGTTTTTACGCTAAATAGGTGCATAGTATGGTTTAAAACCATAATTAGCACCCAAGACTTGTTACCTACTGAAATTATAAGTAATTTTTAATATTTTTACAGTAGGTATGAGTTATGAACTCAGATTTCCAATTATGTCCTTAAAAGGATATGTAAAATGACCAAAATACCCTTTTGGGGCATAGTTTGGTCATAAATGTTAAACCACACATATGTATGATATCCTACTAATATAACATCATAAAATAAATATTTTTACAGAATGCTCTTTTATAAATCCTAAAATGACCAAGATGCCCTTATGAGGCTTAATTCCGTTTTAAATACTTTTCAGGCATATATGTTGACATCCTACTGATGTCTTAACCTATTTTAAGCATAATAACATATGGGACTTGTATATGGTTCATTCGGATACCCGTTATGCATATATGCGTTCGGTTCGATTTATGTAACTAGTTTGCATGAATTAGCCGAAACAGGTTTAACCTTATCATTTAAACTTCAAAATCCAGAATGTGATTAGTTTACCCATATTATACAAGTATTCAAACTTGTCGGGTCTAAATCACATTCCATTCCAGTCTCCGCTTAATCTAGCGTTTCGAACCGTAAAGTATCTTTCAAACTAACCGGTCTAAGTCTTTGACTTAAATAAAGACCCATTAGTATCCTAAAAGGTTAATAAACCTTCCATACAGATTAAGTAGCTACGGTAGAACATATTTGCATAAGGTCTTAGGAATTATACGGCTGAGTAGCATCCTTGCACAACTAGCTCAGGTAAATACTTTTAACTTATTTTCCCTATACGGGCTTGGGATACGGTAAATTATTACCGCTTGGTCGGGTATGTGATTATTTAGTCGAATTGTGATATAATAAATCTGCATAACCCGTTTTAATCTGTTTTGTTTGATAACATAAACATTGGGGGTTAACAACCGTGTCCTGGATATCCTCGGCTCATTTAAATTATTAATGGCCACGACTTATGCACGGGGTGTAGGCATACACCTGACAGATGCAAATGCTAAATATTAAATAGCCCACATGTTGGGGATAACTCCTTTGTGGGTTTTATAAGTGGTGATCGGTTAATAATGACCGGCTTCCAAACCGGCCCCAGTTGTATGACAAACATGTAAATCAGTATACAAGATTTTAATAAAGATTGTCCCAAGTTATAAATGATTTTGTGCCATGTGTGCCTAAACCAATTTTCATAAACTCTTTTCAAATGAGTCGGTTAATTGTATTTACCAGTGAAAACTGACGTATTTTCCAAAGACTAAGTGACAGGTACCTCTCGAAATTAGGCTGGAGCTACTTGGTGTCAAATAAGAGGATCTTGCAAATCCTTAGATGCCTGAAGTCTGTTTAAACTTTGTTTTATGTATTTGTTTCATGATCCGCCTGTGGATCTCTATTACAACCAGTCTGTATATTTTTTTTTTGTTTTGAACTCTCGGACACTATGGTTTGTAATAGTAATTAATCTACCAAGCCTTCCGCTGTGCTATAATTGTGTTTTATTGACAATGATGATATTAACTACGTCACGATACTCCACACCGGGACTACCGGAAATATGTGGAAATATCGGGGTGTGACAGGTTGGTATCAGAGCCAACATTGAGTGAATTAAACACTAGCCTTTTGTGTTTAATCTCAATGACACAATAGCACATTCCGTAGTTTCCCGAGTCTAGGCAAATGACCTAGGAATATTCTTAACTTTCCTTTTGTCGTTTATAAGTTGTTTTCTTGTTTTGACAGGTTTTATAAAATGCTGCCACGACTCAGAGGAAAGGGAAAAGGTCCCATGAGGGGGGGGACCCTCAAGTCACGCTGGACCATCACATCGACGCACCCCTTCAGCATCATTTAGCACCTCCGATTCTAATGACGATTGGAGGCGTTCTTTGGAACCCGCGAGGTGATCCGTCTCGCTCAGTACATCACCTTCATACCACCATTCATTTGGCCCGCCTAAACAAGACGAGCCCCAGCATTCATATCAGTCTCACCACTCTCATCATTCTCACCATTCACACTCATTTCACCATTCTGATTCCCACCATTCTTACTCACCGGGTCAATGAACCACCGGGATATAACCCGCTAGGCCCCGAGGACCACTTCTCGCAGGATATGGACATGGATAGTGATCCAGATCCACAAATGCCACCGTTTGGGATGCCTACGCATCCCATAAGTATTTCTAGCGGTTCTTCATTTGCGGGATCTCCCTATCGAGGTCCCGACACTTATAAGTAATGGTTTGGGCAATGGGATTCTGTTAACACCCCTTCTTTTCACAACACTCCACCACAACCTCCATTGGAGGAACCGCACTTCCAGGCGGTAACTCTACCACCATTGCTAGTTGAGGAACCACCTCAACAACCACCTCCTGAACCGCCAAGATGGAGGAGGAACACACGAATGTCCGTGCGAGGGGGACCGAGATTCAGTTCCCCACAAGCTTCAAGCACTTACCCTCCAATCCCCGAAGATCCACAAATGGGTGGACCTTCTCACGCGGTGTCGGAAATCGATACCACGTCGGTTACCTTTGCACCACCGCCACCGCCGATGGGTTATGGAAACCCAATACCTATTTACCCAAGCTTGACTGGGTATAACCCGTTTGAATATCAAGCTCCTGCTCACGATCCACATATCGAGGCAGCTAACTTTAACGCTCTTTATCTCTCACCGTTTCCACCAGCATACCCAACTAGGTATCCCGTACAAGGGTATCAATACCCTTCTTATCAACAGCAACCTCAACCTCCACCTCAACAATAACAAACGCAAGAAATTTTACAAAGGTTGGAAGAGGTTGAACAAAAAGCGGAGGAACGGGAAAGAAAGAACTATAAATTCCTTAGGGGTCTTGCGAACTTCATCAAGGGAATAAGAAATAGAAGATTTTATTTTATTTTTCATTGTAGTTTCAATTAAGTCCCTGCGTGGACAGTTCTTTTGTTTTCAGTCCCTACGAGGACTTGTTTCTTTTCTTTAGTCCCTGCGTGGACAATTAATTTATTTCAAAGACCCGTTTAGGGCACTTTTTGTAATCATTTAGTATTATTAATGGAATTTCTTTTGAAATTTATATATGTGTATTTTATTACATCATCATGCAAATATCATTTCAATTTTAATTGATCTGCCAAAGAAATTTCAAAAGATGTTCTTAAAGGTATAACCTAGCCATAATATAAATGGCTATGATGGAATAACCCTTTTAAGACAATAATTCCTTGTTAACATCTAAAAACATGTTAACATTCCTGGCTGTGTGACTTGAGAAACCATATCAGCCTTCAAAGTACTTGGATTTTTCCAGACCCGTACATAGCCTTAAATGATCAATATGAATCATGGCTATTAACATCAAATATGATGTATATACCAAAACATCCAATTGAGGTGTTATGCCTATGGGCGAATATGTAATTCTGACAAAGATAGTTTATTTTATAACTTCTTGTCAAAAGGCGATGAACTATGTTCGACCCTTAGAATTTCCGATCCAAGTGATCATTGATTATGTTTTAAATTGTCCTAGTGACAAGGCCTTTTGTGCCATCTAAAAGTCCTTTGAGACAAGCCTTTGTGCTATGTAAAATGTCTATGCGACATTGACAGTTGTGACTTATGTCCCCTGTCTGATAAATATAAAGGATTATATCCTACTTAAATACCAATAATGGTTCTTTTGCAACCTAGGCAAATCATAATCAAATAAATTCTGACTTATTATCTTAATGGTCTATATGGTTTATTTATACCATGGCCATTTAATCATCAAATACGTTGATTCAATATATAATCTAAACAAATCATTATTGTTGATTTTAGTATTCAAATCATGGTTGGCTCCGATGAAGCTAATAGTCACCCAGTTGAGGGAAACAATAATGATACAAGGTTGCACGTTACTGGTGCCGAACTTCAAGCAATGATAAACACGGCAGTTACTCCAGCTGTGAACAATATGTTTAAAGAACCGAGTAATGCTCGATCGAAAACTCATACAAAGTCCCTCTTGAAATCGCATACGTTGAAAAAGGATGAATCTCAACATTCATCCAATCAGAAGAGTAAATCTCAAAAGCAGATAGTCTTTGTTCACGCTCCCCGGTACAGCAAGGGTTGTACTTGTAAATATTTCGTCTCTTGTAAACCAAGAGATTTCAATGGAGAAAAGGGAGCTATTGATTGTATGAAGTGGTTGGACGAGATGGAAACTGTTGTTGATATCAGTGGATGTGCCAAGGAGGACATTGTAAAGTTTGTATCTTAGTCCTTCAAGGGCGACGCTCTGACGTGGTGGAAAGCCTTAGTGTAATCTATAGGGAAAATTCCAATGTATAACCTTTCTTGGGATAAGTTTGTTGAACTCGTCAAAGATACTTATTGTCCACAGCATGAGGTGGAAAAGGTGGAAACTGATTTCCTCACTCTGGTTATGAAAGATCTGGATTGTAGATCCTATGTTACCAGTTTTAACTCCATGTCCCGACTCGTTCCGTATCTGGTCACTCCAGAGCCTAAGCGCATTGCGCGCTTCATTGGTGGTTTAGCCCCTGAAATCAAGGGGAATGTCAAGGCTTCTAAGCCTACTTCTTATAGATCAGTTGTAGATCTATCCCTGTCACTTACTCTGGATGTTATAAGGAGTAAGTCAAAGAAAACCACTGAGGATGGGAAGAGGAAGAGAGAGGATGGCCAGTCCCACCAGTCAAACAAGAAGAAGAAAGGAAATTCTTCTCAAGAAGGGTCAGTCTAGTGATAAACCCAGATGCAAGAACTGTGACAGAAGGCATTTTGGGAAATGCAATCTGGATCCACAAGCCAAGCCTTGTGGAATCTGCAAAAAGAAAGGGCACAAAACTTTGGAGTGCCGAAACATAAAGGATGCAACCTGCTATGGTTGCAGTGAAAAAGGGCACATCAAAACGAACTGCCCAAAGAACACCAAGAAGCCTGATGAGGCGAAAAAGACCAATGCTAGGGTGTTTCAGATGAACGCCAGGGAGGCGGTGAATGATGATAAAGTTATAACAGGTACCTTCCTCATTAATGATATTTATGCTAGAGTTTTATTTGATTCAGGTGCTGATAAGTCGTTTGTAGACCATAAATTTAGTAAATTACTGAATCTGCCTATTAAAACTCTAGACATTAAATATGAGGTAGAACTCGCAGATGGTATCTTAGAAACCGCTTCAACTCTTCTTGATGGATGCTTTATATCCATTAAGAATCATTCAATTCCACTATCTCTTTTGCCAATGAAATTGGCTGGGTTTGATGTAGTTTTAGGCATGGATTAGTTGTCACGTAACCAAGCCCAAATTGCGTGCGAGAAGAAACTAGTTAACATCAAAACCCCATCTGGTGATTTGATCACCATTCATGGAGATACACACTATGGTTTGCCTGATAATGTGTCTATATTCAAAGCATCCAAGTGTCTGAAAGGTGGATGTGTCATTTACATGGCACAGGTGATTGCAGATAATCCGAAACCAAAGATAGAAGACATTCCCATCATTTCTGAATATCCGGATGTTTTCCCTGGTGAACTACCCGGATTACCTCCTGAAAGGCAAGTATAGTTCAGGATTGATATCCTACCGGGAGCAGCACCGATTGCACGAGCTCCCTATCGTCTAGCCCCAACAGAGATGAAAGAATTGAGAACTCAACTGGATGATTTACTGGAAAAAGGTTTTATACAACCCAGCTCTTCGCCTTGGAGAGCACCTATACTATTTGTAAAGAAGAATGATGGTTCAATGCGTCTATGCATTGATTACCGTGAACTAAACAAGGTAACAATAAAGAACCGTTATCCATTGCCCAGGATCAACGATCTGTTTGATCAACTTCAAGGGGCAAGTTTCTTTTCAAAAATTGATTTAAGGTCGGGATATCATCAACTCAAAGTTAGAACTGAAGATGTACCTAAAACCATGTTTAGAATGAGATATGGCCACTATGAGTTCTTAGTGATGCCTTTCGGGCTCACTAACGCACCAGCAACATTCATGGACCTCATGAATAGGGTCTGCAAGCCATACTTAGATAAGTTTGTCATCGTCTTTATAGATGACATACTTATTTATTCTCGTAATCAAGCTGATCACGAGAAACATCTTCGGTGCATTCTAGGATTGCTACAGCAGGAGAAGCTTTACACTAAATTCTCCAAGTGCGAATTCTGGTTTCGCGAAGTCCAATTCCTTGGACATGTTGTAAGCAAGCATGGTATTCAAGTGGATCTCGCTAAGATAGAAGCAATCATGAACTGGGAAGCACCTAAGACACCTATAGAAATCCGCAGTTTCTTGGGATTAGCAGGGTATTACAGAAGGTTCATAGAGAACTTCTCAAGGATAGCTGCACCTCTAACTACTTTGACCCGCAAGAATGTAAAGTTTGATTGGGGTCCTAAATAGCAGGAGTCTTTCAAGATCCTCAAATAGAAATTGAGCGATGCTCTAGTTGACATTGCCTGAAGGAATAGAAGAGTTCATTGTTTATTGTGCTGCTTCGCACACTGACATGGGCTGTGTGCTTATGCAGAGAGGCAAGGTGATTGTCTATGCATCACGACAATTGAAGGTGCACGAAAATAATTACACCACCCATGATCTGGAATTGGGTGTCGTTGTATTCGCACTTAAGTTGTGGAGACATTACTTGTATGGAACCAAATGTGTGATATACTCAGATCACAAAAGTCTCCAACACCTGTTTAATAAAAAAAGATCTCAATATGAGGCAACGACGTTGGATGGAGACTCTAAATGACTACGATTGTGAGATTTGCTATCATCCTGGTAAAGCGAATGTAGTCGCAGATGCTCTCAGCAGAAAAGAAAGGATTAAACCTATACGGATTAATGCCAAAAGTATAGAACTTAAGAACAACCTGAATGAAAGGCTGTTAGCTGCTCAAAAAGAAGCTGTGTTGGAAGCTAACCTTCCAAGTGAGAAATTAGGTGTAACTGTTGATCAGTTGTCACCTGGCAAGGATGGAATCCTCAGGTTAAATGGTAGAATCTGGGTTCCTATTCGTGGAGGACTAAGAGATGTAATCCTTCAAGAAGCTCACAATTCAAGATACTCAGTTCATCCCGGAGGTGACAAGATGTATCAAGATCTAAAAGCCAACTATTGGTGGATGGGATTGAAGAAGTCCATAGCCATACACGTAGCTAAATGTTTGACATATGCTCAGATTAAAGCTGAACACCAAAATCTGTCAGGTTTGCTACAACAGTTAGAACTTACCACATGGAAGTGGAAGATGGTAACTATGGATTTCATTACCAAGTTACCTAAGACAAGGCATGGAAACGATACAATATGGGTCATAGTTGACAGACTGACTAAGTCAGCACATTTCTTACCCATCAAGGAGACTCATAGCTCCGATAAGCTAGCTCAGTTATATGTGGATGAGATTGTATCTCTCCACGGAGTGCCAGTATCTATTGTATCTGATAGGGATACTAGATACACCTCTCATTTCTGGAAAAGTTTCCAACAATCATTGGGCACACGTTTGAATTTCAGTACTACTCACCATCCCCAAACGGATGGCCAAAGTGAGCGTACGAATCAAACATTAGAAGACATGCTTCGCGCATGTGTTATTGATTTAGGTGGTAACTGGGATGACCACCTTCCCTTGATTGAATTCTCCTATAATAATAGTTACCATACCATCATTCAGGCTGCGCCTTTCGAGGCTTTATATGGGAGAATGTGTAGAACGCCCGTCTGTTGGGTAGAAGTTGGAGAAGTTCAAATGTCAGGACCTGAGATAGTCCTTGAAACAATAGACAAAATTATCCAAATTCGTGATCGACTGAAAGCAGCCAGGGATAGGCAGAAATCTATGATAAGAGGCGAAAACCTCTAAAGTTTGAGGTAGGAGACAAATTTTTACTAAAGGTATCACCCTAGAAAGGTGTGATGCGCTTTGGTAAAAAGGGCAAGCTAAGCCCAAGATACATCGGACCGTTTGAAATCATCGAATGTGTCGGCAGTGTAACTTATAAGTTAAACTTACCTGAGGAGCTAAGTGAAATTCACAATGTGTTCCACGTTTGTAACTTAAAGAAATGTCTAGCTGATGAATCGCTAGCAATGTCTCACAAAGATGTACAAATTGATGAAAGCCTGAGGTTCGCTGAAAGACCTGTATTGATCGAGGATTGACAGGTTAAAAAGCTCCGAAGGAAGCATGTACCGATTGTGAAAGTTAAATGGGATGCCCGTCGAGGCCCTGAATATACGTGGGAGGTCGAGTCCACTATACGACAAAAGTACCCTCACTTGTTTCAGTAAATCTCAGGGTCAAGATTTCTTTTACGGGGGTGAGGATGTAACACCTCGTAAAATCGTGTCCAATTATATTAAGACACGTGTCTTAAACCCTAATTATGTAACGGATTTATTCCGAAGGACTAAACTTGATAACATTTAAAATTTCGTATGTGAAGGGACTAAAAGTGTCAACATGCTAATTTATGCCTCTTGGTGACCTTTTACTAAACCCGAAACCTTATAATATTGAAACAAACTCTCGGAAATGATAAATGATGATTATAAAAGTTGAAGGACTAAAGGTGTCAAGTTTGAAAGATTTCATGTTTCTGATTAACCTCTTACGGACCGCAAGGAAGCAGGCTTACGGTCCGTAAAGAGGGTACCTGGGCGATACAAATTTAAATCGGTTACGGACCGTAAGGGGTTAGGCTTACGGTCCGTAAAGCCTGTATCTGGGCAGTAATTTTTGGACAGTTGCAAGTTTCTGCCATAAACTGACTTATACACTTAGAACTCGATAGCCGTAAAGCCTGTATCTGGGCAGTAATTTTTGGACAGTTGCAAGTTTCTGCCATAAACTGACTTATACACTTAGAACTCGATACCAGGAGCTTGTTGATGGTTTCTAAAACCACTAAGGACACCTGTGATGATCTTGGACACTCCCTAACACCTGGCTTGATCCTTGATCATCACCTTCAACTATAAATAGGTGTCATGTGTTCCATTTTCTTTGCTCACTTCAAAAATTCACTTCTCACTCTTGCTTGGAGATTCCTGATAAAGGAGACTCCCTCTAAGTCTAAAAGATTCAAGCTAGGACCCTTTGTAAGTGTCCCTAGCCAGTTTACTTCAGTTTTAGAGGTTTTATGACCCAAAGTCAAAGTTGTCGTAAAATGACTTTGACCTTCGGTTAAAACCCAAATGGTCTAGCCATTGTTCGAGGCGAATGTGGCTATGTGACCATAATTAGGTAGGTGTTAATCTCTCAAAAGGGCACCTCCTCATTTTCTCGTTTGCTTAGTTAATTGTCGGGTCAAACTAATTAATTAAAAAGTCAAACAGGTCAGATTTGTAAATAATAATCAAAACTGATAATGTAGGTGTTATGTATCATTTTTTGTCACCTAAATAACTTGGTAAACACTATTAGAACATGTCTAAGCATGTTCAACCCGATAATTCTGAGTTTAAGCCCGGTTCGCAACCGAAAGTCGCAAAAGCTTGACTTTTGCTTTGACTTTGACCCGATTAAGCCTTTGTGTTTTAAGCTTTCATTGTGACCATTTAACATTGTAGTATAACTCTCTGAGGTTATATTACCCGGTCACTAAGTGTTTTGAACTATATGCATGTTTATGTTATTATGCTTATAGTTGACAATTATTCCCTTATGATCAAAGATCAGGATTTTTGAATAAGTGGTCATGGAAACAACTTAGGTACTGATTTATAAACATGTCTAAACTATTTTGACATTATATTCTGGTTTCAAACTGATGTTATGCAAGATATCGTAAATTTAGCTTTTATAAAGACTAAATTACCTTTTTATGCGTAAATCATGTTTAAACATAAATTTTGACACAAAACTCATTACCTATTGTTATGATATCATTTTTAGGAATTTTTGGAATGTTGGGTCAGATTACATACTGACCTTAATATGGAGTTCTTGTATAAATCCTATAATTGATGAAAATGCCCTTTTTGTTAATAAAATGAGTTTTACAAATAATAAACATGCCAAACTTTTTGCTACTGATTCAATATGAAAAATAAAATTTTTTGACCATCCAAGGCTGGTCAAAATCTCAGAATCACATAAACTTTGCAAATATCGTCAATTATCGGTTTTTACGCTAAATAGGTGCATAGTATGGTTTAAACCCATAATTAGCACCCAAGACTTGTTACTTACTGAAATCATAAGTAACTTTGAATATTTTTACAGTAGGTATGAGTTATGAACTCAGACTTCCAATTATGTCCTTAAAAGCATATGTGAAATGACCAAAATACCCTTTTGGGGGATAGTTTGGTCATAAATGGTAAACCACACATATGTATGATATCCTACTAATATAACATCATAAAATAAATATTTTTACAGAATGCTCTTTTATAAATCCTAAAATGACCAAAATGCCCTTATGAGGCTTAATTCGGTTTTAAATACTTTTTGGGCATATATGTTGACATCATACTGAATTCTTAACATATTTTAAGCATAATAACATATGGGACTTGTATATGGTTCATTCGGTTACCCGTTATGCATATATGCGTTCGGTTCGGTTTATGTAACTAGTTTTCATGAATTAACCGAAACAGGTTTAACCTTATCATTTAAACTTCGAAATCCAGAATGTGTTTAGTTTACCCATATTGTACAAGTATTCAAACTTGTCGGGTCTAAATCACATTCCATTCCGGTCTCCGTTTAATCTAGCGTTTCGAACCGTAAAGTATCTTTCAAACTAACCGGTCTAAGTCTTTGACTTAAATAAAGACCTGTTAGTATCCTAATAGGTTAATAAACCTTCCATATAGATTAAGTAGCTTCGGTAGAAGATATTTGCATAAGGTCTTAGGAATTATACGGTTGAGTAGCATCCTTGCACAACTAGCTCAGGTAAATACTTTTAACTTATTTTCCCTATACGGGCTTGGGATACGGTAAATTATTACCGCTTGGTCGGGTATGGGATTATTTAGTCGGATTGTGATATAATAAATCCGCATAACCCGTTTTAATCTTTTTTGTTTGATAACATAAACATTGGGGATTAACGACCGTGTCCTGGATATCCTCGGCTCATTTAAATTATTAATGGCCACGACTTATGCACGGGGTCTAGGCATACACCTGACAGATGCAAATGCTGAATATTAAATAACCCACATATTAGGGATAACTCCTTTGTGGGTTTTATAAGTGGTGAGTCGGTTAATCATGACCGGCTTCCAAACCGGCCCCAGTTGTATGACAAACATGTAAATCAGTATAAATGATTTTGACCCATGTTTGCATAAACCAATTTTCATAAACTCTTTTCAAATGAGTCGGTTAATTGTATTTACCAGTGAAAACTGACGTATTTTCCAAAGATTAAGTGACAGGTACCTCTCGAAATTAGGCTGGAGTTACTTGGTGTCAAATAAGAGGATCTTGCAAATCCTTAGATGCCTGAAGTCTGTTTAAACTTTGTTTTATGTATTTGTTTCATGATCCGCCTGTGGATCTCTATTATAACCAGTCTGTACATTTTTTTGTTTTGAACTCTCGGACACTGTGGTTTGTAATAGTAATTAATCTACCAAGCATTCCGATGTGCTATAATTGTGTTTAATTGACAATGATGATATCAACTACGTCACGATACTCCCCACCGGGCCCACCGGAAATATTTGGAAATATCGGGGTGTGACACGCAGGTATGGGTTCGTTGTATGGGTAGTATGGATTGGGATCATTTATCAAATTTTGGAATGCCCAATCGTTTGTTCTACCACAATTTTAACAAATTTCAACAAAATGTATGATTTTCAAAAATATGAGTTATTCATTTCACAACAACATTCTGATGGAAGATTATTTGGCTGACAACCCCAAATACAACGAAGAAATGTTTAGACAAAGGTTTCGTATGTCGAAACGTTTATTTTTAAAATTGTAGGCGATGTAGAAGCAAATTACGAATGGTTTCAATAGGTTTAGACTGGACGATGAAAAAGAGTTTTACGGCGATACAAAATTCACGTAATCCTCCTGACGAATATGATGACTATTTATGTATGCTCGATAAGACGTCGCGTGAATGTCTACAATAGTTTTTGAAATGTCGTAATTAACTTACACAACAAAACGTTATTACGAAGACCGACAAGCCACGACATTGCACGTCTGTACGAAGTACATGAAGAAAGACATCACCTTACTGTAGGTCCCTCGGAGGTTGAGGTTTAACCTATTCCTTGTTATGTTTAACCCACTAGCGAGTGCGGAATCCAAGCTAGCAAGCAAACCGTAGTTTATATGAAAGTAAAGCAACAAGAGAAAGAGTAGACAAGCAAAGTATCAAAGTTTTCTCTTGTATTTCAGTGGACACGGTTACAGACCTTGACCAAACTGAAAATACTCTCTTACAGGACTTGGGTTCACACACAAAAGCTCTCAACACTTTTAAATAAAACTTACACAGAACTGCCTTTGAAGTGAACCCTCATGGATATATATATACCCATATTAGACAGACATGCACGAAGGATAGGTATTCTGGTCGAAGGATCATCTATCGACCAGAAGTACCTTCGAAAGATATCGAAGGATCTCAACATACCTCGAAGGATGGTATATCCTTCGAGGTCCATCAATATCCATCGAACCATCATCTTTCGAGGTCATCGAACGATACAATCTATCCTTCGATGACATCCTTCGAAGCATCTAATCTTTCAAACACTAAGTGTTGATGTTTGGCCAAGTCAAACCAGGAGGATGGTTGACTTGGTCAAACACGCATTCCAACACATATACAAACATACAAAGACGTAAACACAACAGACAAAAGACATCGTTTTATACATTACAAAATACAGACAAAGTACAGACACAAAGTGCATCAACAAACTCCCCCTTGGCTGTAGCTTTGTCTCGATCTTCGTGTCTTAAGTCTCTGACGTCCTTTCCGCGGTTAGGTGGAGTGATGACCACGTACTTCCTGCGTTGATCAGCAGATTGAAGCAGTATCTAGCCATCCTTTGAAACTTCATCGCTTGATCTCTATCCTGAACCAGGTAGTTTATCTCATGATCTTTCAGAATAATAATATCCGATCTGGACATGTTAGTGATCCACATCGGATCTATTATCCTAAAGTTCTCTTGATTGTCATTGAATACGATCACCGCTTCACCAGTATCAGCATCGTAAACCCAGCAACGAAAGTTCTCAAGAAAGTCAGTCTTCATTTTCATCAGCGGAATCTTCTTCATCACTTTTGGAGGATCGTATACTAAACGATAACGAGCAGTGTTCGTCTCTGGATCAAGTGTAAACCTGATCTGCTCGTATCTTGGAAATTGAGGCTTGTACAGAGGATCCTTCCAACCCACTCTTCTTTCCAATCTAATCTTCTTCGCAAATAGTTCTACCATCTTCTCTTCGCTCCGATTGATCACATCAAGTTGAGCTAACACAGCGACATCATAGTAAGGCAGCGTAAGAATACTCAAAAGAGTTCTGAAATACTGAAGCCCCGTCTCTCTTTTCACCACCATGCAGTGAAGATCCTTTACAAACATCCAACTGATAATGCGACCTCGAGCCTGATTCTTCTCGAGACGCAGATAGTTAACTTGTTCCAAAGGAGCGAGCGGAGGAGGATTCCTAGCAAGGAAATCCGCTCGCCATTCACTAACAGTTTTCTCACGGCTTTCTTGAGTTGACGGTGAATCAGACGAAAGATTTGCAAACTCAGCAGTCTTTTCAGCAACGAAGTCGTCATCAAGGGCATTTACCTCTGCATCGTCCTTTCCAACATATACAGGACGTTCAGGATCAGAACTGATGAAGATTTCTTCAATTGTGGAGAAATCAGTTTGATCCTGTGCCAGAGGAGTAGCATCAATCAAACACTCAGCAACGTCATCCAAATCAGTCAACCTCGAAAACTGTTCATCTGTCATCTCAGAAATAAACTCTCCCTCTTCCAGTAGTTCACCCGTGACAGGATGAAACTTTTGAACACTTGAAGATTCAGGAGGGTCTGTTGTAAATGTTTCCGGTTCCAGGCTGATCTGTGCAGGATCTACAGACATTTCCAGTGTTTCAGTCTGTTCAGTTGGGCCGGTAGTAGCTGTAGGAGGAGCAGACGGAGTATCTTGAGGAGTACCAGATCCGCCTGCAGCACCGGATGCAGTTGCACCGGAGCCTGAGGCAGTTGTTTGATCTGGATTAGCAGCATCATCATCCTGATCATCCTCACGCCTTTCGGGAACTATTCCTAAGGTTTTGCACCTTTCGTTCCACAATGTACCAACCTGTTTATACACCCTACCAAAGTTTGTATGCATCGGCTTAAAGGCATTTATCAGTCTTTCATCACGACTGCTAACCGTTTCCCTTAACGCTTTTGCTGAATTTTCCAGATTAATGCTGTGTCTTTTCATGATCTCCACCTCTCTATCTCTTGCCAAGTTAGCCTTCTTTAATCTATCAATTTCTTCAGCTTGTTCTTTGATCTTCATACTTTGAGCACTTACAATAGAACACAGCTGATTGTGAGCCTCTGCATCCTTCACTCGTTGTACACGATGTTCTTCAATCGTTCGTGTATGTCGACTGACAATAGAACCTAATTCACTGATTTGTCCAATCAGGAATTGAATCTTTTCAGCATCAGATAAGCCTGACAGAGTCTCTGCCAATGTCGGTAGAGATGGTTCTGGTCCAGATGACCCAGATTGACCAGTAGCTCCTGTAGGACCGGAAATAACGAGAGAAGGTCTAGTATGTGTACCTGAGGCGGGAGTTGCAGGCGTATGTCGATCAACAGACACCGTGCGTGTCCCAGAAGACTTTGGTGGAGAAGACATGAGCTCCAGCGTCTCAGAAGCAGACATGAGCTCCAGCGTCTCAGAAGCAGTCAGCTGATCGCCAATCGGAGGAAACTGTTGCTCTGGCTCAGAAGAAGGTTGTACTGACACAGGAATAGAAGACACATCAGCAGCCTTTTTCGATGCACGTACACCCTGTTTCTGTGCCTTCCTCTTCTTAATAAAGCCCGGAGAAGTAAGCGTATAGTCTTCATCCTTATCAGATTCTTCATCATCACCTGTCTTCTTTATCTTTACAAACCGGGGATTCCCGCGTTTGTCAAGGACTTTCTTCAACCCTGGAGGAGGAGGATTATCATCATCAGAGGATGAACCATCACCATCAGGACCTCCTTCCTCTTCAGAAGATGAACTGCTTTCATCTATTAAGTTCCTCGCCTCATCGATCTTGCCTTTACCCTTGTCAGTCGCCACAGAAGCAGACTGACCAGCTACATCACCAGTACCACCAGCACCAACACCAGGATCTATAGACACATCCTGAACCTCTTCTGCAGCCACATTTATATCAACCTCAGTACTAGCTGCTGCACCAGAACTTCCAGCAGACCTTCTAGTTGCCTTGATTCCATGTTTAGCTGTGAGTTGCTCATCAGCCATAGCAATTAACGCTGGTTCTTCATTATCAGAAACACTTCCTTCACGACGCCATCTGTGATTCTGCGGAGCCTCATAATCAGGAGCATTAAGATGACCGATCAGTTTCCTATCCGGATCCGATCCCTTGTAAACCCCCATAGACTTGACGATTAGCAGTGTGCGTTCGTTCATCGGATTCACAGGAAACACATCTGCCTCAGCTTTAGCAAGATCAGGAATCTGATCATCTATCATCATTTGCAGAAACCGAGGGTATAACCAAAACTTGGTGTTAGTTCGCTGTGTATCTGACGGAAGTGGCCTCCGAGTGTTCTCCTTCAGATTATTGAAGATATACCGAGAAATGTTGAACGGCTTGTTCAGAATCAGCGTCGTAAACAATCCCGTCAAATCAATAGGAGACAAATCATACCCAGAGCGCTTGTTGCTTAGGCAATGAATGAGAATGTGCAGAAGAAACTTATATCGAAGAGGCAGAAACTTCTTGTTGATTTGATTGGTAAGAACGTTCTCGCTGTACTTAATCCTTAATAATAACCCACGCTGACACTGTAGCTCTATAGACGTTGGATCTTCAGATTTATCTCCAAGCCGAAGACGTTCTCTGATAGAGTTTTCAGTAATGACCACGGGCTTTTCAGCGACTACTGCCCTGATTACTTCCTTTTCATCCACCGTTTCAACCACAGCTGTATTCCAGAATGCCTTGATGTATGACTGATAGGCGACATGCTGAGTTGTGATAGCGTAGTTGATTCGCGACCGATGTAAATACTCCATGATTCCATCAAACTCTGCACTGACACTTCCTTCAGGTTGTAAATACGCCACCATGTTATGTCTAGATTCAGACATAGCTTCCAGCTCTGATTTCACCTTCTTTGTTGGCTTTGCCCGCTCCTTTTTAACCTTTGGTGCCATCTCTGTGCATCAAAAACGACACGTAATAAGAACAGGTCAAACAGTCAACATTGAGTTTCACACTTAGAAAAATTTTCAATTTCTTGAAAATTTCCTAAGTGTTGAAGCTATCGAAGGATACACTGTATCCATCGAAGGATGAAATGTGGCACGAAGGATGATAATCTGCTCGAAAGATGTTAGACAGGCTCGAAAGATGTCACTTTTCTTGAAGGATACAGCCTTATCGAAAGATCATCTTTCGGAAGATCAAGAATTTGAAAGATGTCTTGATCCTTCGAAGGATTGATCAATCGAAGGATGATCCTTCGAGATGTCTAACATGTTTCGAGATATCTAATATCTTTCGAGACTCACCTCGAAGGATGTTGTTCAACACATCTATCGAGGTGATGACTCATCATCATCCTTCGTTCCGGCACTGTCCATCGGCGTATTTCCGGTGAGTTTTATGTTGAATTCCGGTGAGTTTTATGTTGAATTCCGGTGAGTTTTAATTGAAATTTCGATGATTTGGTTTACGTTTTGTTCAAATGTGTTCTGTGTCATCAATAACAACATCATCCACTATTTCAAAACATCAATGATTTGACCAAAACCGGATCTAAACACACACATACATCAGATTTTAACATAAACCCTAACCAATCCCCTGTTTAACCCAGCAAAAACACCTCTGATTTATCCAACCCAAACATCTGATATCAAGAACCAAAATGAACACACTGATGAACCGAACAAATCAACACTATCATAACAACATATGCACATCATTTTTAACACTTATCATTCATCATTTTCTTAAACTAAGAAAAAAACAAGAACACAAAGATAAGATAACATGATCAATGATGATTAATGAGCCAGTGTATGTTAAAATGATGATGATTATCCTACCGAGTGTTGTGAGTGAATCCTGATACTTTTTAACAATTTTGAAAATTTGGGCAGAGTTTCGAGAGGGATGAGAGGTTTTTGAGATGAAAATTTGAAACTGATAATGATGAATGATGAAGATGATGCTTTATATATCTTGACCTCGAAAGTCCAACCGCCTCGAAGAACTCAAACCATTCGAAAGATGAAACAGTGGTCTCGAAGGATAACTTCTGGTTCGAAGGATCCATATAAGGTTCGAAAGATCCAGATATTTAAAGAATCTGGATCAAAAGATACCAGATATTTATGGATCCTTCGAAAGATATCCTTCGATCTAAAACCATCTTTCAAGTGGTCTGGTCAAATCGAAGGATCACTTGGTCAACTCGAAGGATCACTTGGTCAAATCCTTCGTTGACCAAGGTATCTTTCGACTGAAACCATTGACTTTCATTGACTTTCTTTGACCATCTGATCTTTCGAGGGCCATTGCTTCCTCGAAGGATCAGATTTCCCACCAACACTTTGGATTTTTAGGGAAATTTCAATTTCCACCTTTCAAATTTTGAGGTTTTTCAGGAATGACCATTTTGAAAAGTTTTCCGTTATGAAGTTCTGCAAGGTTAATTTTATGAAGTATCTCGGCTTGTCAGGTATCGGATCGAGCACCAACATCAGTTAATCAAAAATAATGTTTAAATTGAAAATCTTTTTGGATTTTGTGGTTTGATAAAATAAAAGGTAACAATTTTAAAATCCTTTGAATGTTATCAAACGACATCACCGCTAATGTCGTGCTGATATGCACCAAACGACAAAAACTGTTTAAAATAAAGCAGTAAATAAATATATACAAACACAACAATATTTTTGCGAGTTTCTGGCGAAGAGAATCATATCAGCTTGCGGTCTTTTGTCAAAACACACTTCCTTTTAAAATTCTTTTACAGAAGCGGATAAGTATTCTACCACAATTACCGATATTGTTGTCCACTTAAACTCAACGATCAGGTGTAATCATAATACAATGAGATACGTTTAAGGTATGATTTATACTTACCGACCGGTGTTCATCCACTCACGACACATTCCCGTATCAAGGTATGCACGAGAATTCATCTTACTGGGAAGTATACCATTTATCATCCGTTTTTAACGTATATATTTACAATGTGAACAAGTCACTTATTTGAGTTTGAAAACAAGCCCTATGTGATAGAATCACTTATTGATGAGGAACTTGATTTTCGATGCATGAGGGCACAGGAGCAAGTCCGTGAACAGGTCAGTACTTCCGTACAGCAGAGAGACGAACTTGACTCCCGGATAAATGTGATATTTTATCACTTATTTTGATGGACATGTGATTGTTTATCACTTATTGAGGTCGAATGCAGTATGAGATATGTACACGTATGTATAGTATCATGGAAGAACTTAGACTTTGTCTTTTATAGAAACAACCATGATACCCAGATGATAAACAGCATAAACCCCGAATATCTCAGAACCTCGGCAATCTATCAAACGAAATTTCGGTACCAAGACCATATGCCAATGAACGGTTCCCACGCGGTTTTCAGTCTGTTATGTTTATATCTCCTGCATATTTTAAAATGATCGTGAGTCTACCGGTACATCATTAGTAGAGCTACTTATCATTTTCTTTTTCTTTTGATTTCTGGAAACATGTTTCAACCGACCTCTGATGTAATATCACTTTCTCTTATATTGCCAAGAAACTCATTTTTGTTTTTCTATTTTTTTTTTGTTTTTCTGAATTTTCTCCCCCTTAAATGCAGAAAGTAAATAAATTAAAGACATATTTTTGTATTTTTGTGGTTTTTCAATGTTTTTGTATTTTTCTTGAAACTTTCTCCCCCTAAAATTCAAAAATAAAGAAGATGAAAAATATTTTTGGATTTTTGGTTTTTAGAAAAATATTTACAAAAACGATTTCCTGATGTCGGTTACTCTTGCTTCACCTTAATGCCGTTTACCAAAAGTAAATAATCAAATCTTGATTTATCAAACGCTTTGGTAAAAAGGTCGGCACGTTGGTGGTCGGTATGAATATGAACCACATCGATAAGTCTCTTTTCAAAGCAATCACGTATGAAGTGATATTTAATATCGATGTGCTTCGTTTTCGAGTGCTGTACAGGATTTCTAGTGATCTGTAAGGCAGCCTCATTATCAACATAAATAGGAGTAGTTAGGAATTCAAAACCATAGTCCCGCATCTGTTGTTGGATCCATAGAACCTGGGAGCAGCAACTAGACGCAGCAATGTATTCTGCTTCACATGTAGACGTAGCCACACATGTCTGCTTCTTGCATTGCCAAGTGACTAGGCGATTGCCTAAAAACTGACATCCTGCTGTAGTTGATTTTCCATCCTTTTTGCAGCCACCAAAATCAGAATCACTGAAAGCTGTGAGATCAAAGTTATCATCCTTAGGATACCATAACCCGGTGTCAGGGTAAGTCTTCAGATAACGAAAGATCCTCTTGACAGCAGCATAGTGAGAGACCTTCGGATTCGCTTGATACCTAGCGAGAAGACAAGTTGGATACATGATGTCGGGTCTTGATGCGGTGAGATACATTAAAGATCCAATCATAGCACGATAGAGCGAAGAATCCACAGCATCTCCTTCGTCATCCGGAGTAATTCCATGATTCTGAGGAAGAGGAGTAGAAATTGGCTTCGAATCGGACATCTGGAACCGGCTCAAGATGTCCCCGACGTACTTGGTTTGATGAATAAAAATTCCAGATTCGGATTGATTAACTTGCAAACCCAAGAAGAACGTCATTTCACCCATCGCACTCATCTCAAATCTATCCTGCATCACCTTTTCAAATTCTTTACACAACTTATCATCGGTAGAACCAAAGATAATGTCGTCGACATACACTTGTACCAACAGAAGATCTTCACCATTCTCTTTGATGAAGAGGGTACAGTCGATCAAACCCCGTCTAAAACCATTGCTGAGCAGATAGGTAGACAACGTTTCATACCAAGCCCGAGGTGCTTGATGAAGACCATATAACGCCTTGTTTAGAAGTAAAACCCTGTCAGGATATAATGGATCTTCAAACCCCGGTGGTTGCTCGACATATACTTCCTCCTCGACTACTCCGTGTAGAAAAGCACTTTTGACATCCATCTGGTACACTTTAAATTTCTTGAAAGATGCATAGGCTAGAAAGATTCTAATAGCCTCCAGACGAGCAACAGGAGCATACACTTCATTGTAGTCAATGCCTTCAATCTGACTAAAGCCTTGGACAACCAACCTTGCTTTGTTTCGGACAACAATCCCACGGTCGTCCTTTTTGCACTTGAACACCCAGCGAGTTCCGATCTTTTTGTAGTTATCGGGCCTATCAACCAATTTCCATACGCCCAATTTCTCAAACTGCTGAAGTTCTTCTTGCATTGCTTCCACCCAGGAATCATCCTTCAATGCCTCTTTCCAAGATTTAGGTTCTTCTTGGCTAACGTAGCAGGCAAAGGACCACTGATTCTGTTGTCGCGATTCTCGTATCTCAGCATACAATCCAGCATTTTCGTTGTTTCTGATTTGATTTCTTGTCCTTACGCCACTGAGAACATCACCTATTATATTCTGCTGAGGATGAATGTTATGAATTCGGGTTTCAGTAACTTGAGGAACTTCAACATTTGACCTCAAGTTAGTGATATTTAAATTCCCGATATCATTCTGAAGCTGGTGAGTTGTAGAAGATGATGCATTTTCTTCTTGGATAATTGGCGCAGACACTGGATCCGTTGCTTCTGAAGTACCTTGAACCGGACGCAGTGCTTCACCATCATTTGCATCAACATACTCCTCATCTTCCGATGACAAATTGTAATCGACAGCATCATTAAACACCTCATTTGAAGCGAGATTGTTGACAGAAGAAGACGCTTGTGAGTCAACAATGATTGGACGAGCTAACTGAGAGCCAGTCGCATTCTCACTTTCAGACAACATTTGAGCAATTGCATTATCATCATCAAATGTAGGCAGATTGAATGAGTCGAAAAGACCATCATAATCGAACATCCATGGTTCACCAGAAGGCTTCGGAGGATTAGAATATCTTTGGACTCTTACTTCACCCCATTCTTCAATC
This sequence comes from Helianthus annuus, assembly GCF_002127325.2. NCBI lineage: Eukaryota > Viridiplantae > Streptophyta > Magnoliopsida > Asterales > Asteraceae > Helianthus > Helianthus annuus. The sequence goes on along the minus strand of NC_035446.2, from coordinate 153,296,656 downwards.
CTTTTGGTAGTCAGGTTCCATACTCGCAGATTAGGAGTAGCATACCCAAGGAAATAACCTTCGATAGCTTTGGCACCAAACTTCCCGTCAGGCTCAATCATGGTACATGGTGCACCAAAAGGTTCTAGATATTCCAAGTCAGGAGTCTTCTTGTGTAGGAGTTCGAAGCACGTTTTTCCATGTCTTTTCACTGTGAGAACCCTGTTTAACGTGTAGCAAGCCGAGGCAACAGCTTCAGTCCAGAATCGAACTGGAAGCTGAGACTCAACCAACATGGTTCTTGCAGTCTCTATTAAGGTTCTGTTCTTTCTTTCAGCGACTCCATTTTGTTGTGGCGTGTACCGAGAGCTGTATTCATGAAGGATTCCTTTTGCAGTGCAAAATTCATCCATAACCCTGTTTTTGAACTCGGTACCGTTGTCGCTTCGAATTCGCCTCACCTTTAGAATATACAGATTTTCCAACAGGGTGATCAAATTCTTCAGAATTTCTGGAGTCTCGCTCTTGTGGACCATGAAGTCTACCCATGAAAATCTTGAGTAGTCATCAGTAACTACCAAGCAGAAAACTTCTCCGTGCACACTCTTGTGTTTGACTGGGCCGAAAAGATCCATATGCAAACGCTCGAGTGGCATGTTGACAGTGTTAACCTTCTTCAATGGATGAGATTTCTTGGTCTGCTTTCCCTTTTGACATGGCACACAGACATCTTGAAGTTGAAAGTTCTTCACATTGACACCTCTCACCAAGTTGTTTTTGACAAGGTGATTCATTTTTCTGAGGTGAATATGACCCATCCGTCTGTGCCAAGAGATCGTCTCCTTTTCAGTGGCTTTTGAAATGAAGCAAGTAACTTGTTTTGACTGAGTTATTGCTTGGCTCATATCAAGGACATACAAATCATTAACTCTTGGTGCTGATAATAGAATCCATTCTGGGGGAATCTTGAAACCTGGCTTCAGCACATACCAACCGGCATCATCAAAATGCACGGTGAACTTCTTATCGCAGATTTGAGAAACACTCAAGAGATTGTGATCCAATTGCTTCACATAATTGATCTTGTCGAAACTCACAATCCCATTAGAGATCATTCCCTCGCCGGTGATATAACCTCCTTTATCTCCCGCAAACGCAACATATCCTCCTCTTATACTTCGCACATCGAAAAGAAGACGATAGTCGCCAGTCATGTGCCTGGAAGCCCCACTATCAACAATCCAAAGACTATTAATAGTTCCTCCTGGAGCCGCCTGCACATGCAATTAACACATCAGTTTGAGAGGGGGACCCAAGCCTTTGTGGACTTGGGTCGTCCTTGATCATCAAGGAAAGTGATCTCAATCACTTGATGATTAGGAAATAAAACCTCTGGTGCTCCCCCTGACTTAATTACCTGTTTTTGTTTCCAAGCTTGTTTTTGTTTACCAGTATTTGAATTAATTGTTTTTGTATTTACTGGTTTTGCATTTGTAGGTTTAGCTTGAACAGGTTTTTCATCCTTCACCTCTGATGTTAAAGCCTTCTCAATTACCTTTTTATTCTTTTGTTTTACCTTCTTTTCCCTTTCTTTCAAGACACGTGGGTCTTGTTTCGGGGAAACCGATTGTTTTTGGTAATTGATTTCTTGAGGAGCACTTGTTTTTCCCTTCAATTTTTGCAAGTATGGGCAGTATCTTACAATGTGCCCAATTGTTCGACACTCAAAACACATTCTCCGCTCTACAAACCTCGGAGAAACGTGTTGATTACCAGACGAAGAACCAGACACTGAAGTTTGTGATCTGGATGTGCTTGGACCTAAGTCACATCCGTTTGTGTGTTGGGTATAATTGTTTTGCTCATTTCGTTTCAAAATTCTAACTTGTTTTACAAATTCATTGTTAGATTTGTTTTGAAATGTTTCAAGTTTGTCCGTACCCGTTGATTCAACAAACTTCACTATCGGTTTTTGTTTCTTAACAGGGGCTTTCCTGTTTTGCACCTTTTGAACCTTAGATTGTTCAACCTTAGATTGTGGAACTTTAGGTTGTGCAACCTTAGGTTGTGGAGCCTTAGACTGTTCAACTTTAGGTTGTTGAACCCTTGGCTGTTCAGTCTTAGGCGACTGAGCTTTTGGTGCTTGAACATTCTTGTTCTGAGCCCTCTTTTCTTGTACCTGGCCCTTGCCTTTTCCAGAATTCACTTGTTGTTTTCGCTCAACTGACAGTTTTTGGTTCCCATGTTGTTTTCTAATTTGTTCACGTGGAACTGGTTCACATTGAGTGACAGTGACTTTGTTACCTTTGTTTCCCTAAAACTTATCAGTTCGTCCTTCAAAAATTTTCTCAATTAAATCTTGATTTACATTTTTGATTGGAAAATCTCTGTCAGAATAAATTTTGCTGTCTCCCTTGAGCGTATACAACAAGTTATTCGTTTCACTGCTAGGTACACTGTGTTTCATTGCCTTTGGTATTTCAGCCTTACTCGGTTTCACTGGTGGATCACACAAGATGTGATTCTCAATTGGAATGTCTGGTGTAACCGAGTTAGACTGTGGCTTCACAATTTCTTCAGATTCATCGTCTGAAGAGTCAGCATCCTCAATGATCGGAGGACTCTGTTCCTTAACAGACGATGAATTTTCCACATTCTTAGAAGCTGATTGTTCCGAGGAAGATGTACCAGTTTTGAACCCGAGGCCTGCAGCAAAGTCATCTCGCGCAAGTGGCACAGTAGGTTCAAAACGGGGCATATCCTCGTCATCAGGCAATTTTGAATAATTGTGACTCATTGGGGGAGGACATTTTTTGTATCCAATACACTTGACGTCCCCCTTTTTCTTTTGAACATTGATGATGTGATCCAAAACAAAGCGGGAATTGGAATAACTGTCCAATTTCTGCTTGATTGCATCACACTCGCATCGAGCTGTAGCTAACTCCACCATTTGTTTCTCAATTGTGTCAATTAAATTATTATTAGCATGTTGTTTTCTCAAAACAGCCTTTTGTAATTCAGAAACATCATGTTTTAATGACTTAATTGTTTCTTTAAATTCTTTTTCATTTTTGGTTAAAAAGAAGTTAGCTTCAGATGCTTTAGCAAGATCAACAATCAATTCTTGATTGTGTTTTTGTGTGATTTCAAACAGACTTTCCTTTTCTGCATATTCTAGACATTTAGCACATTCAACAGCAGCAGAAATAGAGTCAGATTTAGAATCACATACCTGAGAGGTTTGTCCTTCAACATAAGCCATGAAGGCTGTATGAAAAGAAAAAGATCCATCTTCAGAGAAAAATTGAGAAAGCTTCTCAGAAGTTCCAGCAGCTTTCTGGCAAAGAATAGATCTTCTCTTGCATAATGCTTCAGCATCAGCCAATAGCTCATCAACCTCCAGATCTAAAGCCTCACTTGATAGATCACCAGCATCAAGTGATTCCCCATCCATACTACCACTATAACCCGAGCTATCTTCATCTTCTGAAGATTCACCTGCAGACACGGGTTCTTCAACCTTTTCAACCACCTTAGCATAACATGCTGTTCCACCATTTCCACCATTTCCTCCTTCTCCAAGCTGAACACTCCAGTTACAAATCTCATCAGCTTGAACAACTAATCCTCTGTGGGGATTAGAGTTTGAGGATCCGGAAGTATGTCCTCCCACGGGAACTATTTGTCTGTCAGAATTGTTCTGTTGTTGCTGAGGCTGTCTCTGATTCCTGAAAGGATTCTGATTGCCTTGCTTTGGTGGTTTCTGACATTCCCGCTTGAAATGACCTTTTTCACCACAGTTGAAGCAGGTGACAGCATTCTTATCAAAACCATACTTGGTGTTGTTGTTGCTTTCCAAGCTGGTTCTCCCCGTTCTCTCCATAAACTCTTTAGCTCTACGGATAGCACTAGCAAGAGCCCACTTTATATCCATCATCTCAAACTCTTCTTTATCAACCTGCTGATAATCTTCGTTAGTTAGGTTGATATTTCCAATCTGACCCGCAACCAACCCACAGTAGGCGCTAACCAAGGTGTTCAACATCTCCATATGTTCCTTGGCTATCTCAACACTGACTTTTGAAAAATTGGAAGTATCCAATCTGACAGTGTTCGGATTGGAAGTAGCTTGAAAGCTTGAAGAACTTCCATAAAATCCCTGCTGTTGTGGTTGTTGCTGTTGAGCTCTGTTAGGATCCAAGAAAGGCGGTGGAGTGAATTGTTGAGCTGTCTGCTGTTGTTGTTGTTGAGAAGAAGAATCTGGTCTTGAATACATCATTGTGTATGCTGAAGGATCAAATTGATTTGCTGTTGGAGGTCCGGTGTTGGATATGAACGCTGTTTGAAGCTTAGCATGCTGAGAAGCTGGCTTTTCTCCAGTAATACCACCTGCAATCCCAAAATACATCTCAGGATTCTGAGGAGTGATTGTTCTTTTCGCCTTGAGCTTTTCTTCAACATCTTTTTTCTCCAATTTCTGTATTAGCTCATAAATGGTAATTGTATCCAGAACACCATTTTCCTTGAGAATCTCAAGATAACTGCTCCACTTTGCTGGTAAGGCATCAGCAAATCTCCTCACCATATCTTGTGGAGTGGCAGAGACTTTGAAGGCAAACATTTCACTCAACAGATGGTGATATCTTGTAGACAATTCTGATAGACCTTCATTCTCCATGCAGGTAAAACCTTCAAACTCTTTCTTTAGCAGCTCCTGCTTGATCTTCCTTGATTGAGCATTTCCTTCACACCTTAACGTGAGCATATCCCACAAACTTTTGGTAGTCGTACAGTAGACGAATTGGTGGTATATATCTCTGTGAAGAGCCTGCGTGAGAATCATAAATGCTTTCTTTTCCAATTCAAACTTCTTCTTATCTTCGTCAGACAGTGTGCTGTAAGTTTCTGGATTTGATCCTGCCACTTCCAACTCATTTTCAAACGAAGTGAAGAAACACATCCATAAGTCTTGACCTTGCCCCTGAACATAAGTTCTCAACCTTTCTTTCCACCATCCCCAATCATTGATGTGATTAAGCTTTGGCGGTTTCGTGCTTGTACCAGTTTCACTATCGTTCTGCATCATTGCTTGAATGCTGTTGCTTTGATTAGTGACCAATGCCCATTGATTTGCCGTTATCATTGCAGCTTGAGTTGGGGCAATAGCCTGCATCCATGCAGTTTTGTTGAACTCTGGCGCAGATTGCGTGGTTGATGATTGCGTAGATGATGACTGTGGAGTCAAGGTTGTTGTAGTCCACGCAGAAGGATCCCATTGACCGTTTGTTCCCATTTTATAATTAATATATTAGGTGAAAATAAATTGAGAAAATTGATTTTCACAAACTATATTAAAACTTGAAAAATGACAACAGCCGAAGGATAAGGATCGAAAGACCTGAAATCACAAACTATTAAATTCAAACAGATAAGACTCGAAAGATGGACGAAAGATGACACTTGTTCGAAGGATCAACAGTGTTCGAAGGATCACTGTTGAGATTCGAACAATAACCTCGAAAGATAACCTCGAAAGATAACTTTGAAAGATTCACCTATACGAAGGATCCTTATCTTTCGAAATGAACAGTAACTCGAAGGATGTATCTTTCGAAAAGATTCCTTGACTCGAAGGATAACTCACTGACTTCGAAGGATGTTCGAAGGATGGCTATCTTTCGACTCTCCTTGATCGAAGGATGATCTTTCGAGCTCGAAAGGTATCTTTCGATGGTCTGACACAAAGACAGAAAGTACGACAGGTTGGTGAAAAGGTGATGTGGTAGGTGACCAACTTTCGGCAAAGGGGTATGATCTGACAACAACTTTTCACCAAAGTCAGATTTGACTTTGAAAATAATGCCCAAAAAGGAAGCTTCTTATCCACACCAAGCAACCGGATTTTTGACCGGAATATTGGCCGGAAAACACAAACCTTTAAGGACAAGATTTTAAAGTTACCCAAACCTTCCCGTAACACACCCGGTTAGATTAGAACACGTTTTTATGGTTAAAAATGCAGAAAACACAGTAAAAACGGGTGCTAAACCAAGAAACTTTTTGTCCAAACACAACCAAAGTCTTGCACAAAACCCGGTTTTAACAAGGAAAAGAGCCACGGCTCTGATACCACTTGTAGGTCCCTCGGAGGTTGAGGTTTAACCTATTCCTTGTTATGTTTAACCCACTAGCGAGTGCGGAATCCAAGCTAGCAAGCAAACCGTAGTTTATATGAAAGTAAAGCAACAAGAGAAAGAGTAGACAAGCAAAGTATCAAAGTTTTCTCTTGTATTTCAGTGGACACGGTTACAGACCTTGACCAAACTGAAAATACTCTCTTACAGGACTTGGGTTCACACACAAAAGCTCTCAACACTTTTAAACAAAACTTACACAGAACTGCCTTTGAAGTGAACCCTCATGGATATATATATACCCATATTAGACAGACATGCACGAAGGATAGGTATTCTGGTCGAAGGATCATCTATCGACCAGAAGTACCTTCGAAAGATATCGAAGGATCTCAACATACCTCGAAGGATGGTATATCCTTCGAGGTCCATCAATATCCATCGAACCATCATCTTTCGAGGTCATCGAAGGATACAATCTATCCTTCGATGACATCCTTCGAAGCATCTAATCTTTCAAACACTAAGTGTTGATGTTTGGCCAAGTCAAACCAGGAGGATGGTTGACTTGGTCAAACACGCATTCCAACACATATACAAACATACAAAGACGTAAACACAACAGACAAAAGACATCGTTTTATACATTACAAAATACAGACAAAGTACAGACACAAAGTGCATCAACACTTACTGGTATGATCGGTAGCATTGATTGTTCACATTTCATTTGGAGAATGTGTCCCAAGGATTTGCAAGGACAATATATGAGAGTTGATCCCCCAATACCCTACGATCATGCTAGAAGCGGTTGCGTCACAAGATTTGTGGTTTTGGCATGGGTTTTTTGGTTCGCCTGGATCACTCAACGACCTCAATGTTCTCCAACAATCTCCAAGTCTTCTTACCCAAAGGAATGGAATTGCGCCTAATTGTCCATTTCATTTAAACAAACACTTATACAAACATGGATACTATCTTACCTATAGGATCTCCGTACTTGGTCAATGTTTGTGAAAGCGTTTCGATATCCGACCCATCCGAATTAAAAGAAATTCAAGAAGGCACAAGAGTCGAAAAAGAGGATGTGGATCGATCTTTCGGAATACTAAAGGGGAATGGGTATACTTAAGCGACCATTGTGGGCTACGACTGTAGAAAGGATTAGGACTGTTGTCTATACATGCATGATATTGCACAATATGATCTTTAAAGACAAAAACATTTTTAAAACTTTTGAACAAAATTGTGACAAAAGCTTTTTTGAACAAAGTTATGACAAAAAAACTTTTTTAAAACTTGCTACGTGAAGTTATGCTTCACCCTAAGATATGTTTGAAAATTTATAGATCATTGCTAAAGAACCGAAAATAGTTAAAATGAAAATTGAACAAAAAATGATTAAACCCGAATCGAATAAAATGAATTTGGTTTATATGTAGCCAAATAAACCGAATAATCAAAGTAAACCATACTTTATATTTCGTCGAATGAACCCAATTATATGAATTCGTTATATTTGGTTGAAACCGAAAACCAAACCAAATTCGAATGCAGTTTGTCATTTAGTTTTGAAGTACTTAAATTTCGTTTACTTTGCTCCAATTTTTTGGTTTAACCCAAAAAATTTCAAACCGAATAAAAGGAACCAGATAATCGAAGAGAACCGATGGACATCTGTAACAGTTCTAAGTTGTTTAGATTATTTTTGTTATAATTGTGCTCAAATTTAACATGTGAAGGTACTTTAATTTTTTAAAAAAAATTGTTAAGAGATTTTTGTGATACAAAACAGAAATTATGTTGTTTTTCATATGCAAAAAAATTGTTGAGCGACTTTTATGAGAAAAATGAGAGTGTATGTTGGTTTTTTATGATATCTCCCCATGACTGAAAGGTCAATTATTATCATTAAAGGTTTTTCTATTCAAAAGGGGGTGGCGGCGCAACTTGTTGCCCGACTACCTGCCATTGCTTTGTAATTGCCCTTTTTCGTGTGGAATGATATTGTCTTTCTCAAAAAAAAAAAAAAAAAAAAAAAAAAAAAAAAAAAAAAAAAAAACCATTGCTTTTTTTTCTTCAGAAACTGCACAATGTGTGTAAGTACGTATTTACGAAGGATCATATAAGTTTCTCTTCCTGGAAATCGTATCAAGGCTTTCGTAGATGACAAGTTTCCACACATGTTAGTTAGGATGAGGTGTATTTCCGTTATTTTGGGGCGCAACTAATAGGGTTTATGGTAATTCTAGTTTATTAGGAAACACTAGCATTAATGAAAGGGTTTTTCATATGTTTTGTACATAAAATCGTGTTTTTCATATTCGAAAATCGTGTTGAAACAGATTTATATTTTTTTATTACTATATTCTTGAATTCATTCGACATTCAAAATTACGAAGTTGATACATATGCAAAAGAAAGTTGGACATGGATGTCCAATAAACAATATAAGACAATATTGCTTTTGCATATGATCATGATCGGTTGCACACTAAAAGACATTATCCAAACACACATTTAAAAGAGATTAAACTTGGTATCACAGACAAGATAAAGCATATGATTATGTGGCGAAACAATTTAAAATAAATTTGTTATCAACTTATCATCTCCTTTTTTTTTTTTTTTTACAAATTTACAGTATGAAACGAAAGCTACGTACTCGCTAAAACTAATAAGTAATTATACTTCTTAAAAGGGTCTGAGACGATGACGATGGATCATAAAAAATTGTAGAAGCACATAGTGGCAACATGCAGCCCCACTCTACTGCACTGTTCTGCACGGATGGATGGATGGATGATTGGGTTGGGTTGATATTGCCTAATCGATCGACCACGTCAACTTGATTGGTCAATGCTCATCACATCAGATGATTGTATTTGTCCCTTTTGCACCGCTTATTGCTATCTTGCTAATCTTTATTTTAACTACTCAATTTAATCCAAACTACCCCACTTATGTAAACAGTTTAAAGTTTAATCCCAGTAACTATTATTTTTTTCGAACAGACAACGAATCCTTCAAATGTGTTACTGACGAGATTCACCACATAAGGATACACTCGCATCCGAGCCGGGGCAAACTCATTAGCGAAAAGCCACCTACGCCCTGCGAACATAGATAACATTGGTGACTAGGCCCGTCCACCATTGCAGGTGAAACCCATCACTCGAATGCCCACTGTGATATAACCACTGGCTCAGTTGAAAAATATTGCATCAAGTGAGACTCCAACCAATAACCTCCACGTTAATCTTAAACAAAGAACCTTGTAACTAACGTTTAATTATGATTTATTTAACATGAACTGTCAAAAGACTATTGAAACATTAACTTGATGTTCTAGGACGACTTATCCAGAAAAGAAAATAAATTGTGACTTGAATGTTTTCATGTAACATTAAATTAAGACTGGTGTTTGTGGATTGGTATCCTCATTCCAAATCAGTATTGGGGCGCTAGCTAAACACCATATCAAGCGTCAAGGGCATCCCAGCCAATCCAATAACGGGCGTAATTAGACACATGAGAATTGGGTCCATCCCCTTTAAACCAATCAAATATTTTTCATTTTGAATTTATTTTATTTTATATTATATTGTATTATATTTATTGGTAGTTTTTTTCACATCTGGTCATTAAGTATTTAGTTATTGCTCAATGTTTTACATAGAAGTAACGTGACGGTGATGTGATAATGATTTAGTTATTTCACAACACAAAATTTTTTAAACTAAAACACATATAAGTATAATTTATTTCTATAGAAATAAGTTATTATACATATATATAGGGAGAGAATCGTGAGAAAACTACATGTAAATGAGAAAACTAGAAAACTAACTAAAAAAGCCTAAAAAACGCTAAAAACATACCAATTTTTTTTTTACAAATTGTTATAAAAAATCGCTATTTTTTATATATAAAAAAATTTTCAAAATTTTTTTTTTTTATACTGCACATGTGCATTATATGTGTACTACACGTGTGCATTATATCCGTAATAGTACACATGTGCAATACAACAATTAAATTTTTTTTTCCATACATAAAAAATAGCGATTTTTTTTATAAAAAAATTGGTATGTTTTTTAGGTTTTTTTAGTTAGTTTTTTTATTTTCTTATTTAAATAGTTTTCTCATGATCCATCCCCTATATATATATATATACACACACTTTTTTTTAAGAGTAAACTGTCATTTTGGTCCCTGTGGTTTGGTCACTTTTGCCACTTTAGTCCAAAACTCAAACTTTTTGCATCTGGGTCCCTGTGGTTTCAGTTTTATTGCCATTTTGGTCCAAAAATGAAACCAGGTCATATTTGTCTTATAAAATCCTGCAATTTTCTCATTTTCCTCAGGGGCAAATCAGGTCATATTTGTCTTATAAAATATGGTATTTATTTATAAAAAAGAAATTATCATTTTGCACCTGCGGAAAATGACAAAATAGCAGGATTTTATAAGACAAATATGACCTGATTTCATTTTTGGACCAAAATGGCAATAAAACTGAAACTACAGGGACCCAGATGCAAAAAGTTTGAGTTTTGGACTAAAGTGGCAAAAGTGACCAAACCACAGAGACCAAAATGGCAGTTTACTCTTTTTTTAAATAGAAGGAGTTTATAGTCCTATACAAAACTTAATAACAATCACTTGTATTACTAGAAGTTCAAAACTTAATAGGAATTCCCGACATAAGTGTGGAGACCAGAAGGTCGGTTTTTTTGTATTTTGTTTGCACACATTTCTTTCTCAGTGTTTTCAATAGCATATTATTTGTCTTATCCTTGTTTACGAGACCCTTCCTTTGTTGCAACCGATAAGGTAGTATTTTGGCATCGTCTACGTCATGAGTCTTACTAAAGGATTTGATCATTTTATTGCTAAGGGTGGAGGTATGGTCAATCACCCTAGAGTGTTTGAATGAAATCCTATCCAATAATATTATACCATGTCAACTCCTCATTCCACTCCCCATTTTGCACTTAATCAGAGAGTATGGTTAATCACCCTAGGGTGTTTGAGTTATATATTTTTTGATCGGTTCCTCTCTCCTCTCTCTCTCCTCCATCACTCTTCAATCCATTCACTATACACCGATTTTGCTCACCTCTCTCCAACTCACCGATCATGTTCATCAACCGGGTATAGTCACCGATCGGCAATGTTGCAGAAATCGGCCTAGGCGGCCGATTAATCGGCGCCTAGGCGCTAGGCGGTGGGTTACTGCCTAAATCTAAGCTAGTCGGTCAAAAAAATCGGTTATGGTCAAAATCGGTCAAAGTCGGTAAATGTCGGACAAAATCGGTAAAAATCGGTCAAAATCGGACTAATCGGGCCCATGTTTTTTTGACCCAAAAAACCCAATTTTTGAAACCTGGCCCATGGTTTAAAGCCCAAATTTTAGTTATAAACCTATTTTAACATATAAGTTTAGATATTTTAACATTTAACCTCCTCTATCTTTCACTAGTTTACATGTGGTTCCTAAACTTTTAAATTTATTAATAAAAAGTACAAAGTTATCTCTTAAACTTGTAAATTTATTAATAAAAAGTATAAACTTATCTATATATATATATATATATATAAATTTGTAAAATTATACTTAAAAAGTCCAATCCGATTAATCTCTATTAATCCCGATTAATCCCTAGGCGGTACCTCACCGCCCGACTAGCGCCTAGCGCCTTCTACAACATTGCCGATCGGTGAGTGTGAGTCACCGATCCACTCCCCGCACTCTATACCCTCTACTTTTGGTCAAGATCCGTCACTATTCGCTTCTATCCTTTTTAAATTGTGTTGCTATTAATTACTTTCAGTTGCTTCCAGTTGCATTTGTAATTTGCAATTAATTATATAGCGTAGGGGCGGACCTAGAGTGATAGAAGGGGTAACCTCCCTTGCCCCTTGACGCTCCGGTGATGCTCCGATGGTAGTGTAAATTTTGGAAAAAAATGACGTTTTTTCGATTTCGTTACCTCTTTTTATTGAAACGTACTACCCCTATGCGGATCTTGTAGATCCGCCACTGATATAGCGTACTCTTTGGGCACACTGATTTAAGACCAGTTCAGGAACATGGATTCTAGAATGACGTACGACTTAGAAAAAAAGGAATCAAGGCCAATTTGAATTGGTTCGTGAATCTTAGCATTGACTCAAGATGAACAACTAGGTGAATTTTCATAATCAACATCCCGCCGCAACGCACGGGTGACGTCGACTCGTTTTGAAGCAAGTGCCTGCTTTTCTAAGATGTCGGTGATAGGAAAACAAAGAAACCGGTGTGAAAAAGATGGAAATTGATTTTTGATTGCTAACAATTAAAACTAATCAGTGTACTGACTTTTGAATCAAAAATTGGTTGTGACTTGTGATTTATCTATAAGTTATGACACTATGATAATGTTATTATTTAGATATAGAATAATTTAGAATGTTATGAGGGAGAATCAAAGATGTCTCATATATATTATACCCTTATACAATTAGCAACTTAGGTTATGTCTCATTTGTTTAAAAGTCACACCTTTTGGTTCACATCCTTTCAAAAAGTCACAACCCTTTAAATTACTTTTAAATCATTTGTTTAAAAGTCACACCTTTTTGTTCACATCCCTTCAAAAAGTCACAACTCTTCAAATTACTTTTACATTTGTTTAAAAGTCACACCCTATGGTTCACATCCCTTCAAAATATCACAACCCTTCAAATTACTTTTAAATATATCACACCCCTTAAAAAAAAAAGTCACAACTTTTAAATATATCGCACCCCTTTAAAAAATCACAACACTTTAAACTACTTTTATATGTTTCACGCCCTTACAAAAAGTCACAACCCTTTATATACATACAGCAACCCTTCATACATATATAAAAAAACACAACCATTAAAACTACTTTTATACTTATACAATTTCATTTAAAAGTCACTTTAGTTAGAAAGTTTATTATCATACCCTCCAAAAAGCAACTTAGGTTACGTTTAACAAACCAACGCATCCTTTCGTCGGAAGGCACCATTTCATTGAAAATATATATATATTTTAAGTTCGTTTTAGAGTTACCATCGCATCGCTTCTTGGAAATGAAAGGCACCGATGATTCAAATTCAAAATATATACATAAATCTTTTCCACCGACACTACCACAAACTTTCATTCGCAACCGTCTTATTTTCTCTATCTCTGATCCCTTCTCCCCTTATATTTTTTGTTTACGATCTTAGACACTCCCCTTCATCTCTACTTTGTGCCCATCTACTTCAATTGTTTCATCTATAGTTTTACTTCCGGTACGTTCCACTGTGATCGTTATATGTTTTCGTTATTGTAATTCAAAAATTGTCAGTAGAAAAACAATTGTTATCCCCATTTGCTCTTAAGATAGTGATCGTTGTTTACTTACGATTATTCGATTCTGTGTTTTCTTTGATACATACAATTCTTTTGATTAAAAATGGAGATGTAGATAAACTGATAAAACATGATCAAGTAAAAAAAAATATAGACAAAAATATTAATTGAATATCCGTTCTTTGTTTGTCTGTATATATTCTTTTGATTAAATGACAAGTTTCTTTTGATCACAAATGTGTTCGTTTATATATGTATTCCTTTTGCTTTAAATGATTGTCAAGAAAAGCCTAATTCTTTTGATTCCAAATGAAGTCAACGAGATTTGAAAGGATAATCAATAACAAAATTCCCATGTTCATATGTATATTCACACAGGAAAATCAATTAGGTTTCGCGTTATCAAAACGATTTGAATGTGGTTTAACTCTTCAGTTTTGACGGCCAGAGGAACTATCGTGACTCCCTGTTCTTCATTCTTCTTTATCGAAGATTTAGAGTCCGGTATTTCTAAACTTAGTTGATAAAAGTTGCAATATTCCGGGCACAATTTTTCAGTTTGTTACAATTTCTAGACTTAGAGTCCGATATTTCTAGACTAAGTTGATGAAAGTTTCAATTTCTAGACTTAATTGATGTTACTTTGGCAGTTACAATATTCTGGTATGTTAACACAATATTCGTTTTTATATTATATAGAGTCCTATCCATGCTTCAAAAATTAGGTTATTAATTTGATGAACCATCGCAGTGGTTCATCGGCAGGCACCGATTCATTTAAATTCAAAATATATTTATAACGCGCCATCGCATTTCTTCATCAGAAGGCACCGATTCATTCAAGACACAAACATGTTTTAGATTTAACGATGAGTGTTTAAATCATCTTATTGGTAATCAAAGAAAAATTTGGACGGTTTGATTTGATCATTTCATATGATTTTTTACATCATCGATTTACAACAGATTCGTCATCTTTCTTGGTGTACGAATCGGTTCAAAAGGATAATAGAAAAAGAAACGCATAAAAGGCAAAGATACCGACGTACAGTTAAAGGAAAATAGAAAAATAAATGTATAAAAAGCAAAGTTACGGATGGACGGTTATGAACGGGGACGAAATAGGAGGTGTCGGTATAATTAGGCATTTCAACAAAAATTGCTTTAGAATTCAATATCGCTAGGTAGACCGATCGTTTGGAGATAAAAAGAAAAAACTAAATGAACAGAGATGAAAATGAAATGTGGATAATTACTAATAAGCATATTAATGTATTACTTCCTTTTTTAGAAACTTTACGTTTTCTTTTATAGAATCAAAATAATATTCAGATTCAATTGAATTTCTCATAATACGTTTCATTCAAAATTTAAATTAACACATTATTATTATTGTTATTCAAGAATTAGGGTATTACATATTTGACTATCCAAATGATGTTCCGGCTTGAAATATAAAGTTCTAAATAGTACTTGAAAGATTGATAGGAAAACCAATTGATGAGATAACTATTGAAGTCATGTTAAACATAACAGTCATTTGATGATACAGTTAACTATGAAATTAATGACATTCATTTTAATAATTTCAGTTGCAGTTAGTCAATATACCGCAGCAACGCGCGGGTTAGAGTTAACTCGTTCAATACAAAATTCAAGCTAGAAGACAAGTATATTGTATTTATACATAAACATATATAAAAGAATCACAACTATGCATGTGAGTATAGTAATATCAGTACAAGTAACTTAACGAATAAGCCTGATATATGTTAAAACATAGATAAAACAAAGACGAGACACACAAATCACAATTGCAAGTATGGATAAAATGTTTTTGATTTCAAAAGTTACGAAAAAAAAAGTTTGAAATCTGTAAACAACGTGTTGTTTTAGTTTCTTAAAAATCAATATGATTGTAATTATTTTAATTAAATATTCAAACGTATTATTTTATTTTTTACCATGATTAGTTGTATTAAAAAAATGATCAAAGTTATAAAATATTGAAACTAAAAATTAGTGGTGGAAGCGAAAAAATAGCTTAATCGTATATAGGGCTGTTAAAATCGCTCGTCGCTCATCACTTGCTCGCTGATCGTTCGGAAAATGCTCGGAATATGCTCGCTTGGTTTGGTTCGGTTTGCAAACGAGCCAAACATGAGCAAAGGTCCGCTCGGCTCGGTTCGGCTTGAATTAATTTTTATTAATTTATTACATATATAATTATATGTGCACACATAAATTACATGTATATTCATATTTTAACACATACCGCTCTATTAGATTTACACAACCATACTCAAATATACAATTATATTTATCCAATAAAAAATTTAATATTAAATTTAAAACTAAAACCCTAAGTCGTGAAGCGACAGTATTTGACAACTTTCTCTCATCAATCGTCTTTCGCTCTCACCATACACCTCACCTGCCTTAACTAGAGCCTCATCATCGGACGATCCGACCCCAATCTTAGTGTCATCCTCGTACAGTTGGACCTTAGTCGTGACCCGATTACGGAGACATCGAAGGAAACATGCTAAATCTATGGCTGTCCAAATTACTCGTCGCTCGCCGCTCGTTCGGAAATTTGCGCGCTCGAATATGCTCGTCCGGATTTCATTCAGTTATAAACAAGACAAACACGAACAAAGATCCGCTCGGTTTGAATCAGCTCGTGAATAGCCCTAATCCTATATAAAAAATGATATGTGGCTAAGGGTTTTTGACTTCAATGTCCTCATAACCCCACCTCCCACCCTCTCCTCATAATCCTCAGATATGAATTCAGAATATTAAATAAATAAATAAATAAAAACCTTATATATTTGTTTAATAATATTAATTCAACTGCTTTTGTCTCTGTATGTTTGTATTTAGTTACCAAATATATTCTCTCATGTAAAAATAAGAAAAAAGTTATATTAATAAATGAATGAACAATTTTCTCCCACACTTTGACATCGTGATCTAATTTTCTAGAATGAACTATTTTTCTTTACTTGGTTGATGATATTATCCATCTATTAATTTGCAAAATATTTTTGTGTGATAAATCTACTATTCAATTTTGTGCAAGTCTCAATAGCTTGGTGTACACATAACTGAAGCATAGTTTAATTTTCTTTTTTGTTAGTGTTTAATTTTCTTTTTTGTTAGTGGAAGAGAAAAAGTTGAAAACAAATATTGTTTAACTATTGTTTTAAGTTTTAATTCATTTATATATATTTTCTAACTCATCATCATCTTAAACTTAACATATACACTCTCTCTCTCTCTCTCTCTCTCTCTCTCTATATATATATATATATATATATATGTATCTCACTAACTTTTAATTTCTTAACACACCATTATCTTAGTTTTACAGGCAGATAAACTGACATAAAAAAATTCAATTTAAAGATGATAATTTTATATCATCTAACGAAGTTTATATCTCATTTTTACTATTAAAAATAACATTTATATATTGATTTGATATCTATTTTTCGTTTAACGGCCTTTCAAACTTTTAAAATTTCATTTTGAGTTAACTTCTTTTTGTTTTCTGTGATTTGGTCGTTTTAACGGTTTTGCCCCAATGGTTTAAAAGGTGTCATCTTTCTAACTTATCACCATTTTGCTCCTCAACTCTAACTCAATTAAAAGTAAGAGTATTTCTGTAACTTTACATGTAATTATAAGGGGATTTTGGTAATTTATGAATATAAATTTAACTATTTATTTTAATATCTAACTACTACCAAACTTTATCCTCTCTCTACCATCCCACCATAAAAATATCAGCCACCTGACACCAACCACCCCAGATTTCAGACCACCCAACCACTACCGGCCACCCAACAACTACCCATCGTTTGTCTTTCTCTCTATCTCTCAATTTCCCTTCTCTCAATAACTTTATCAGATCTTCCCTTCTCTCAAGAACCTTTTCATATTTGAAACCAAACCACCGCTCATCATCTTCTTCACACACTTCACATACAGATTTGGTGATATCCAAAATTCATACACACGCACACCTATCTAAAACCAAACCGCCGCCTTCGAAGATGCGAATGGGAGCCGATGTGCTTGAACAAAACTCTAAAACTCACATACAAATATGGTGATATCCAAAATTCATTGTCACCCACGGTTGCCTGAGGCGACGGAACCCTAGATGTCGTCGTCATTGCAGCCGCTAGACACCACCATTATCATCACTATAGTGGTTGTTTGTGGTGTTAGATGGTTAGGGATTCCATGTTCACATCTAGGTTTTAGATTTAAAGGTGGTGATCGGAAAATATCTAGTTGATATAGTTTACAAGAAAACGAGGCAATAGCCGCGATAAATGTCGCCGCTAAAAGGCCTGATCTGTGCCGCTAATGTTAAATAGTGGCGACATGTCGCCGCTAAAGGGCCTCTTTTCGCCTCCATTGCTTCATGTCGTCGCTATTGATATACACAAATAGCGGTGACATGTGTCGCTGGTAAAAAGTCTTCGCTAAAGGTAAGTATCAATAGTCGCCGCTAAAAGTTTTTTTTTCAATTTTTTTGCTGCATTTTCAATATTGCCGGTCATATACAAATCTACAAATTTTCCAATTTTACGCAACACAAACAAACTAACTAAACATAATACTTAACATCCTAAAATCGCATAAAATGTTTAATCCGTAGAATAACATCCTAAAATTGCGTAATACTTAATATGTCGATAATAACATCCTAAAATAACATCCGAAAGCTACAAGATAGTTGTCATATGTTGATAATACTTAATAGTCATCGTCATCCTCGTCGTCCTTGTCAAAAATGTTATCATCATCGTTTGCGGCTTGCTTTCCCTTCGAAGTAAGATAGGAATCGAGTTGATTTAAAAATGTCGGGGTCTGGAACAAACTCGACACATATTCTTACATTAATACATATCAAAACCTATCTTAGCATTTAACATACTACCAACGTATATTTACCAAAATAACATGCGTTTGCCAAAGTAACATGCGCTCATTGATACTTGTATAACTTTTTAAAGTAAAATTGTATAGTTTACCTCATAAAAGGGTTGTGGAGTTTGAGGTTGCGCACCCAACACATTCGAGGGCATATTGGAAGAAGGTTTATGCCCAATCCCCCGCATCCATCCTCGTCGATCACCCAACACATTCTGAAACGCGGCAACCTCATTCGGCAGTTGAGAACCGCCGCCTTCTCCGTCATATTCATTTCCGTCCATAATCTCGCATTCTAAATTATGATGTATTTTACAAAGATGATTATATATATATATATATATATATATTATAGAGAATTATACTTTAGATATATACTAACAAAATTTTGCTCGGCTACCGTGTCAACCCAATTCCCATCGGTGTGAGTTTTGCGGTACGTAGCGAGATGTTTCAAACCCCGTTTAATATTAAAACTTAGATTAGATTAAATAAACACAAGCATACAAACACACACATATAAAACATTACATGTTTGTAGGCGGTGCTACTGTATGATGTTGTGTCCCCACGGTTTAGGAATAGTTGAAGCTGGCGGACTTTTACGTTAGCATCACTTCTTGCAATATATTTAGGGTCCAAGAAGTGATAAATGGTTCACTGCCAGTTTTCATAAGGCATATCCACGGCGTGGTATGCCCTTGCTCTTTCGATATCATCATAACCTCCATCACCCATTTGCTGATGCCGTTTGTGGCCGGAGTACCGCTTCATAAGCACATGCGTAATGCCGCCTATCAAATTCTGAGCTTCCAAATCTTGTTCAACTTCATCAAAATTGAATTTTTCCTTGGAATTAAATAAAAAAGTTAAAATATTATATAAAATACGTTAAAACAGTTAAATGGTCGCGTTTGCTGCCATAAACGCGCCCTTAAACGACTGCGACCGGTTGCGCTTTTGCACCCATTTCCTACCGCATTTGCAATCATTTAACGACGCGTTTACGGCTGCAAACGCATCAGCAAATGGGTGAAAAAACGCAACCGTAAACACACCATTAAACGGCTGCAAACGGGTGCAAAAATGCAGTCGTTTGCCGCCGCGTTTGAAGTCGTTTAACGGCTCGTTTATGGCTGCAAACGCAGCAGCAAACGGATGTAAAAACGCAGTTGTTTGCTACTGCATTTGTAGCCATAAACGCGCCGTTAAATGGCTGCAAACGCGGCAGCAAACGGCCGCGCCTTTGCACCCGTTTACGGCTGTTTAACGGCGCATTTACGGCTACAAACGGGTGCAAAAATAAAGTTCAACAAAATAAAGTAACCAAATCTAGTATTTCAATATGTGTTTATAAGTCGTCCCTACTAGATTTCATCATGATCATCATCATCAACCTGCAACATGTTTAAAAGTATAGTTCAACACAAAAGCATTGACGAGTATACAAGTTTAGATACGTAGCATAAGTATAAAAGATTGTCTCAAATCCAACATGGCAATTTATATGCAAGGTTGAACTAGCATGCATAACTATAGGTCAAACCCGAGTGTCCACGAGAATATTGTGCATCCCTCGCCACCAAAGTGAACGAGACCGTAAAGTATACTAACTTAACAATACCCCGACGGGCGGTGTGCTACTCCTATAACGCTATATTTGTTAAGATGGGCTAGCTAAGTTAATGACAAATAAAGTGTATGTATGTATTCTAGCATAAACAACCTAAGCATAACAAATAGCATGTACGGTGGATTAAGTGATTGGGTAAGTTTGTGTGGATTGTGTATTTTGATGAATAAAACATGTTACACCCAAAAGTGCATTAAAGCATAAAAAGGGTCAAGTGTACTCACGGTTTTGCAAAGCTTCCTTTGAAATCCCGTGAAGAGTTTTGTAAGTTGGAGGATGGAACACCAAAGTCACCCTACATGGGGGAAACGAAGGTGTGTAAGTAATGGAATTTAAACGAAAGATTCGGATTGGAATTCAAAGTACAAAAAGTATATAAATATAAAGGTATTATCTAGTCTAAATACTCGTTTTTTACACTAAGTTATGTGTGATTTCATGGGTCCTAGTTTGCCTATTAGAATCAATAACGAGAGTCTTAGATTCGTAGATATAATAGCCTAAGTTTATGACGAATAATCAAGACCCGATTACCATCATAAATTCAGCCATGTTCTTCTGTATATGTATATTTATATAGTTATAATATTAACCTAGAACTAAGTCTATCATAGATATCATAGATTATCATGTAAGTCAAGCATGGTGGTTTAACCTCATTGTATGATTCACCACTACACAAACCATCACGATGATGAATCGGAGGGTCATGAATAACAAGAAATAAACTAGCTAATACATTCACAAGTGGCCAAGTAAGTCTTTAACCCGGGTGAGCCAACATAACATGGAAAGAATTAACTAAGTGTTAGGGGCAGGGCGGGGTTATGTTACTTTGATACTAGGAAACCACTTGAGTGTTCATACACAAGGTTCACAAGTGAAGTAGTGGAACTAGATTGGAAAGCCAAATCTCCCACGGTTCACACTTTACAAGTCACAAGTTCATCTTATGTAAGATGATGAATCGTGTTTGTTTTCGACACTTGGATTATAATATGTATGAACTAAAAATAAAGAGTTTTGAACTCATAACTTGGTGGGAATCAATCTCAACACAAACCCACAACTATAGGTTAAGTTATGAGCTTGGTGGATTCAAGATTCCACCAAGTTTTAGTAAAGAAAAAAAGTTACACAAGTATGAATAAAAAACAGAAAATAAAACCCACTTGGGACCTCAAATATGGTGAGATTTCACCTTAGTTTGTCATGGAAAACTTGTGAAAACCTTCCTAGAGGTTATCCAAGTAAGTTAAAAGAAGAAACAAGAAGAAAATGGATGAGGAAGTGAGCTATAACTCACTTTGAAACCTTACAACTTTTTGCTCAAATCTGAATATTTAGGGAGTTTTAGAGCGGATATGAGAGTGTTTGAGAGGTTAGGAAAGTGAAAAAGAGAGTTAGAATGGGTCTATATATAGTGGAGGATTAGGGTTAGTGGTTAGAAGTGAATTAAATGAGTTTAGGTAGGAGTTGAGACAAGAAAATGGACCTATCCGAGTGCAGATTGTGCATGGCTGCGGATCGCACCTTCCAGCGCGTCGCGGAAGGAACTCCCGGGGGTGCCGGGAGTCGCAGGGATGACTCTCCGAGCTGATTTTCCTTTTTTGACAAGATTGGTCCCTACTGTTTAGTATTAGTCACAACATAAGGCATTTAATGTATGTTTAGCATATATTGAGGTATTAATTAGATATGAAAGTATAGCATATGATTTGATGTATAAGTGTATGATTTGAATGTATAAGTAAGTACGAATAAACAATGTATATTTCACATAAAATGAACAATTTTATTACGATCAAAGTCTTGAATTTACGACGATTCGAAATATAATACGATTACAAGAGAAACAAGTTTCCAAAAAAAGAAGTACAAGACAAGCTTTCTAATTAAGGAAAGTCACAAAAGCGAGGTGTTACACATGATGGTATCCTTATGTGGTTTCGAAACTTTGTCCCAACCCATTTTATCGAACGGGATGGTCCGCCACATATACATACCCGCCTCATGTGAAAATAGGTCGCTCGGTACACCGACGGGTGTATAGGTTACACAACTATCGAATGTAAGAGACATGCCCTCCCCCCCCCCTGATTTCACCATTCTGTGAAGCTTTTGATTTTTTGATTTCCCCTAACTCTCCTTGAAGGAACCGCTGCAATTAAAATTAAAATTAAATAAAATTAGTGAAAACATTTATAATAAATGAAATAAAAATACTAAAAAATAATTGATAACTTACGGTCGGTCTCGTGTGTCCCTCTCCGAAAAGGATCCGGAGGTGGTGGATTCCCAACTCCGTCACCCCCATGTCCCTGGGGGAGCACATCCGCCATGAGATAAACAAATACAAACCACAAGGAAAACATTTTTCCTAAAAAATTACGAATGTTAGAATAAGTGTATTAAATAGAAAGTACAACAAGTTTAACTAATATGAAAATAAAGATTTCAACAAGTGTTTTTCAAATACCAACTAATATAAATTAGAATAACTTTTCTTTTAATCAAACTCGATGTCATAATTGGGATCATCCTCATCATAATCAGTCTCGACCTCCAACACTTAATCGACGGTAGCCGTTGGGGGATCAACCTCTGTTGCAGGCTCACCTAAAGTAACATGAGAAGACCTAATTTGAAAGTATTGGGTGAGGTCGATGACAAGTGGACAGTCAGCTGAAGAGTTGTTGTGGACAACGTCACTATCTTCTAAGTCATCATCAACATTTTGAACCGGCTCGACGCAGTCATCATTAATTGCCGTTCCCAAATTTTTCGATGATTAATGTTTTCGACTACCCACCTATGTTTATTTTTTTGTTTCGAGATGGCTCTTGGATGAAGAACACTTGTTTGGCTTACGAAGCAAATATGAGTTGATCGTCTTTGTCCCATTAATGTTCAGTGCCTATATTGGTGATATTATTGTCATACTTTACACCCCTTCGAGTATCAAACCACTTGCACTGAAATAGGACAGTTGAATAACCATTTGTATAATGCAACTCAAAAATTTCGTCTAATTGGCCATAAAATTTCACACCGTTCTCTCCAGCCACTTCTACCCCAGAGTTTTGCGTTGCGTTAAAGTGCCATTGTTAGTGCAGTGATGTCTATCGCCTCCGTCAATCGAGTTCGTAGCAAGATTTAGTAGAAAACATGATTATATTGTAATATTAGATAGAAAAGGGCAAGGTGGCATTTTGGTAATTAATGAGAACTCTCAT
This sequence comes from Helianthus annuus, assembly GCF_002127325.2. Classification (NCBI taxonomy): domain Eukaryota; kingdom Viridiplantae; phylum Streptophyta; class Magnoliopsida; order Asterales; family Asteraceae; genus Helianthus; species Helianthus annuus. The sequence continues at coordinate 153,273,346 of NC_035446.2, read as the reverse complement.
TAATTCCATGGCCTATAAATAGGAACCATGCCTTTAGTTTAGAACTTTTGCAATTCTAGACTTTGGAGAGCTTTGGAGCTAGAGAGAAAGTCTAGAGAGAGAAAGTGCAAAAGGTGATTCACGTGATTGTACCATTTCAGATCTTTAATAGTATCACATATTTAGTACATTTTCGTGTTCGGTCCACGCACGTGTATGGATTCCGCACGTCACACGTGTTGATACGCAATCGTTCGGGAGTCAAAAACCGATCCTACAAGTGGTATCAGAGCAGGAGCTCGATTGCACGGATCATACACACTAAATCGCACAAGAATTCATCAGAATCAGATCAAAAATCGAATCAGATTTGTTCAATTTCTTCATTTTTTCATCTCTTTCGTTTCTTGACTGAAAAACGCAAAATTAAACAGGTTTTTATGGTTAAAAATTGATGATTTTTTGATATGTTGTGCGAAAACAGTTGATCTATAAGCGTACAAATTTTCAGAACTTATTTCTAAACGATTTGAGAGAAATCAAGATTTTTGTGTTCGTAAAACGTGAAATATGTTGGCAGTTACTGTTGCTGTTGATGCTTATGATGTTCACTGATCGGATGGCTATCCGATCGGGTGACCATCCGATCCTAAACCAATTCGTTCCATAAGACATAATTTCATTCAAAAGATTTTTATCTCTTGCATTGTCAGATTCCATAATAATCTTGGTCCAATCAGCTTTTAAAACAAATTTAATATCAGCGGCCAATAGAAGTGAGATTGGATCTTTATTGTCGGCCATTTTAAATAATCCATGTGCTTGATTCAGGTCCATGTGAACTGTATTGAAGTTTTTTAATTCATTAATTCACTCACATGACATCTGTGATTTTGATCAGGTTATAAAGATTGAAGGTCAAATATAATTCAAACTTGATTTGTTTGAAGTTTGGAAATTTTTGTGAAGAGATATCAAGTGTCGAGTGGAAATCCGTACGGATTGCCATCCGATCCCCTACAACTATTGACAATCATCGGATCACCGTCCGATCCGTTGCATTATATTTTTTGTTAACTGCCAATCGTCGAACCGCCACTCGATCGGATCACCATCCGATCCTCTTCATACCTTCACATTTTAATTGTTTTGCAAATCGTCGAACAGCAATCCGAATGGATTGCCATCCGATCCTAAACTCTTCATTTGCTTGTGTCATAGGTTCAAGTGTCGGATCATCACTCGATCGGATCACCATCCAATACTTTGTTGGTGTCACTCGATCGGATCACCATCCGATCCTCAACACATATTGTCCAAGTATCTGATCTCCACTCGATCAGATCACCATCCGATACTTTGTTGGTGGAACTCGATCGGATCACCATCCGATCCTCAACACATATTGTCCAAGTGTCGGATCTCCACTCGATCGGATCACCATCCGATCCGTTGTCATCCGATCATTGTTATTCTGTTGACTTTCGTTGACCCCGTCTGATCGGATACACATTCCATTCAAATAACTGTTCATTTTAAACTGATCATTTGTTTGTGAATTTGCAGGTGATTCGAGGTGATAACGAAGCGAAAAATTCAAAGAACGGAAAATTCAAGAAGTATTTCAAAGATGTTGGAAATCGGGGAAGAGTTTTATAACACGTTTTATAATGCGTTTACATCTGAAGAAACTCCAGTGACACCAAAGAATGCTACAACTGTGATATCTGAGAGTTTGAATCATGATAACGTGTACGGAAATCATCTGAGACCCCCAAAGCTCATGAATATCGAAGATTATCACTGGTGGTATGAAAGATTTGAAAACTGGGTGCAAGCCTATGCGTATGATAGTTGGATCATGTTGACAGTAGGTTATGAAAAACCAAGAAATGAAAAACATGAATTAATCACACTTAAACAATCCACAGCTGATGATAAAAAGGAACATTCAAGTGAATTAAGAATGATAACTCTACTTCAGCAATCTGTCAGAGATGATATTTTCTCACTACTTCAGCATGGTGAAACGTCTAAATCAATTTGGAAAGCATTAAAGTTGAAAGCTGAAGGTGGGAAGGATATCAAGAAAAACAAGATATCGCTGTTGAAGAAAGAGTTTGACTTGTTTAGTTGCATGAAGAACGAAACAGTTCGTCAAATGGTAGAACGGTTTTGCCATTTGAAGATTGAAATGGAAAGATTTGGAATTCAGAAAGAGAGAGAAGAGATAGTGGATAAACTCGTCGAAGCATTGCCACATGAGGAAGATTGGAAAACCTATGTGATCATTTTGAAAAATGATGATAAGTTCGATGAGATGACGTTAGAGAGCTTGATTGAAAAAATTGAGGGACATGATTTGTTATTACAAAAACAAAACAAGATGTCCAGCTCTAGTTATCAACAGAACGTTGATCTATACTATCGTAGATGAATGCTACAAAAGAACGAATCTCCAAAGATAAGAACATGTTATAGTGTAGAAAAGACTACTGACTCATCAAACAAAAAATCTTCGAGCTATGATCCAGGATATCATTCTTCATCTGCATCTGCATCGTCAAAATCTAATCCAAACCAGGATTGGAAAAATTCTCCACTTTTGAACAATGAGTTTGCTCAACAGCACATGAGTTTCTTAGCTTCTATTCTGGTATCTCATGAAGGTTTAATTGTAGGTAAGATCGGAAATCCAAACATGACGAAGGAGGATTACGATCAAGTCGATCCAGAAGAGATGGAACTCATGGACATTCGATGGTGCATGGAAAGCGTCATTAGAAGAGCTCAAAGATTCATGGAGATAACTGGCAAAAAGTGCTTGGAAGGCCCAGACATGAAGATAGGTTTCGATAAGAACAAAGTCACTTGCTTCAAGTGTAAACAAAAGGGGCACTTCAAGAGAGAATGCACGAACAACAAAGCTGATGATAGTGTGAATCCTTTTTATGAGGATTACTACAAAAAGGCTATTTATCATCAGAATAACGAGCAACCAACCAGAAAGCAGATTGAAGAAGGACCTTCCAAAGAAAAGAGACAAGTTGTTTTGACACTTCGTGATCGTAGTGAATCCAGTATACAAAATGAAAAATCTGTTTGGGATAATTTTGATTGGGATGAATACTTTGATGAGAAAGATGGACCCAAAATTGTAATTCATGATGATGAAGGATATGATTGGAGTCAACATGACAAGGATAATGGAAAAGCCAAGGCAATGGTTGCTGAGATCAAACAAAGTCGAGAAGAAAGGCATGCTCGCATTAGGCTGGATGAAGTGTATGATGCCTACAAGGAAGCAACACAGGCAGGCAGGTGGAGCAAAGAAAAGGAATGCTTTGTCGATCCTCAAGGAAACCCAATGGTTGATCCTGATAAAGTTGATTTTGAAGCATTAGTTACTGCAATACCGACTGTGAGTGTCTGGTTCAAAGGCCTTGAGGAGATTCCAAGGTACAAAGAAAAGGTTGAAGAAGGCATAAAGAAGGTGATATATGCAAGTTTTGAGAAGAAGAAGAAGACGGTTGAAGAGATTGTTAATGAGAGTGAGAAGCTGGTGAATAAGGTAAAGAAGGTTGATGAAAAATCTGAGGAAGCAGTTGCAGAGAAACAGCAGGTGTTTGAAGAAGATCAGACTCAACAAGTAAAAGAAGCCACAGTGCCAATCACTGAAGTAACAACTAAAACTGATTCTTCTGATAAATCAATTGATAATAAAGCTGAACAACAGTGCAAGAAATGCATGGAAACGTGCAGTGCTTGTACTAAAAAGGATGAAAAGCTTAAAATCAGAGACACTGAATTCACTAAAATAGAAAAGATTTTCAAAGATAAATGTCACGAAATGATTGAAAATGAAAAGTTTTTGAAACAAGAAAATGAAAAGCTAAAACAAAAATGTGATGATCTTGAAAATGAAAATAAAATGTTGAAAGAAAAATGTTCAGCTGTTTGCAACGAATGTGTTTCAAAAGATAAAACTATTCAAGAGTTGCAAAAAGAACATGATGGAATGAAATTGTCATATCATACCATAAAAGAAGCTTATGAAACTTTGAAAAGTAAAGTCAAAAGTTTAGATGATAGATTGTCTGCATGTCAGAAAACAACAAAATTTCTTGAAGCTAGATATGAAGGTAAACAAATGGTTTTAAATCAATACATTGATGATGTCGCTAAGCTTAAACAAGAATTGGCAGATAAAGAAAAGTTGGTCAATAAACTACAAAGTTATCATGTGTCTTCATACATTCTGGAATTTATTTTCAACATCACACCCGATGGGAAAAAGTCAGAAAAGAACAAAAAGTGAATTGGGTCTGAATACCATCAGGTTCCGCCACCGTTGGAGAATAATTATACATTCTATGATGGCGAGAAGGTGGAAAAAGCAATAAACATGGTTGACCAGTTACCCGAAAACATCGATGTGACTTACACTAAATCTGATGACATCAGTGATTCAAAGGTGGTTGGTAAGGTTGTTGAAAGTGTTCTAGCAGAGGAGTCTACCAAAACAGATAAATTTGAATCACAAGATGAAAATGAGGGAAGTTTCATGATAGTTATCTCAAACACTCAAAATCTGAAAAAGTTGTGAATGATAATTCAAAAGGATTGGTTTACATCATGATTGGATCGGACAAACTATTTTCGGATAATGAATTCCGAATTCAAAATGTGATTTCAGATAAAATCAACAAAGTTTTCAAACTGGTAGAGGTTGAAAAGTCCGAAATTTCAAAGTTTGCTAGAAAAGGCAAGGAAACTTTGTATGACAAACCTGGTTACAAAAAGAAAAACATGAAGGTTGGGTTGGGTTATAAAAAGAAACAGAAGTGGAAAAGAAATGAAACACCAAATTATCAGGAAAAGATGAACTTTGTTCACGGAACAAGTTCTGAAGAAGAGAAAGAACTCCAATTTAGACGACAGTCTAATGAAGAGTTCTATGCTCAAAACAAAAAGCAACAACAACAGGTTAAAGATGTGTCCAAGAGAACATGCTTTAAGTGTGATCAAATTGGACATCTCAGTCAAAATTGTCCAAATCTAAAACCTATTGATGTTGAAAAGAAAAAGAAGTCTGATGTTGTGAATCAGAAATCAACCAAGTTTGATTCAAAGCAAACTTAGAAGCCGAAAATGTCAAAGGCTGACTCACAACAAACATGGAAACCAGTGACACACAGATTTAGAACAACACAAAGTTGGAAAACAACTGTTGATGCAACAAAACCAAACCAGTTTTGGAAACCAAAAGTTGTTGTTCAAAATCAAAATGTTCTAAATGAATCACATTTTTACAAAAGAAGTGCGTCTAAAGGACAAACTTGGATTGAAAAGAAGCAAAAGGTTTCTGTGAGTGATAATCGGAATGAAAATTCATTTGTGAAAAATGATAAAGATTTTCCGAAGTTGAATGAAAAGTGTTGTGTTGAAATGCCTAAGGTCAAACAGACCCGGGCTAACTTGTTCAGGTAATTGAATACATTGAATGTGCAGGTGCTCAAGAATTCTGAAAATTATCAAGATGAAACAAAGAGCAGCCTGGCACGAGAGGAGGAGGCTGTTGAACCCTGCAACAGAATTAGGGAGTTTGTTTATTTCTGTACATAAATAAACCATATTTCAAAACCCTAAAAATTGAAAATTTTAAAAACCAAAAATATGTTTTTATTTTGTCAAAAATTTGAAAAAATCAAAAATATGTTTGTTTTTAATTTTTGTCAAAAATTCAAAAATTTCAAAAGTATGTTGAGTAAATACGCCGAAACCCTCACGGCTGAACAAACATGATTAATTTCACAAGATTGAAAAACGGTTTTCAAACTGTAAAATATCAATGTGTTGTAAATCATGGGGGTATATTTTCTGCAAATCAGTGCATGTGAAGCAGAAAATGGATGGCGAGGCAAAGCTATCTACATCGGTTATCAAAATTTTCTTTAAATGTTTTGAATTTTAGGGGGAGTAAGAAATTGTTTGAAAAAGCCAAAAACATGATAAAATTCAAAATGAGTTTTTGTGTAAAAAGAGGATATGATAGTACATCAGTAGACAATCACAGTACGCTAAAGAAATGGAATGTTAAATGTGATAAACGGTCTCACTGATGATATGCCAGTAGGTTTTTACACGCTTAATAGATTGAATTCGAGATATCAACCTAAATATCAATACTTGCTTATCTCGTGGGGAACATCTCTCGGATATATGGGTAACCCCCAAAATCTTGTTTGAGAGATTGCTTGATTCTGAGATACTAGGTCTTTATACTGTTTGATATCTGGGGTATTATACCTGGTCTTCTGATATTGCGGAAGCAATGGCCTAGACCTCGTATAATACTTTACGCGCTTTAAAAAGCTTACCCTCTGCATAAAAATTGAAAAATATCAAAAGATATGAATCAATTGCAGTTGAAGAAAAGATTCCCTAAAGGGAACACACCTAAAGTCGAGACTTCATCTCTTTGACTGAATACTCACCTGTAAGACTGAATCTAGGGAATTTTGATACGGGAGTATATTCTGAGGTGGGACACGCGAATAAGCTTAAGTCTTTAAAAACACTAAATCTCGTATCTCGAATCAGTTGAACTTTGTGTGAAAATTTAAGTGGAACAGTATACTTACAATCTAAGTGAATCGTTTAGAACTTAAAGTGTTTCAAGCTCAATGGTGCTAGTGATTTGTCATAAACTGATATGATCCTCTGACGCGAACTCAAACAAAAATATTGTATGTTAATATGTCTGTAAATATTTCTTTACTACTTTATGTTTCAGAAAAATTCAAAAAAGATTTTAATTTTTGATTTACTTTCGACAACCGATGTCCGAGAGCTGAGTTTGAAAATCTAAGTATGCTGAATGTGTTTCTGAGAATAAAACAAGTTCATTAATTTGAAACTTGAAAGTTTTTTTAAAACAAAAATCAAAATCAGTTTGTGAAATCTACAAGGTCATTAATTTGGACTTGGATGATTAACTGTGAGGGATTTGGTTTCTTAAATTGTTGAAATCTGCTGTAAAGAGCTAGTTTTTGATCTTGGATACTTAATTCTGCCAAATCTTTGAAGATTGTTGATAGGGGAAGAGAATCAAGTAATTCTGGATATATTCATATTATTATATTTTAGAGCCAGGTTCTTGATTAAAAGTGTTTGAGAGCCAGGTCATCATTCCTGGACAACCAAAAATGCTTTCACTGTTGAAATGTTTTAGCTTATGCTGAGAGAGCCAGGGTTTTCAATCCTGGATGTTCAAAATGATTTTACTTATAAATGTTTGAGATATTATAGATGTTGTACCAGATTACGATCCTGATAGCCGAGTCTAAGGGGGAGTCTGAAGACGAGCTTAACGCAAGGGGGAGCTTGTAACAGGAAAGCCAGGTGTCGATCCTAAAAGCACAGAAGCTTGACGAAAGGGGGAGCCTGAAGAAAAGAGTCTACTGAAAGGGGGAGCTGAAGCTGAAGACAGATCCATGGGGATTTTGTTCAAGCAAGAGGGAGTCTGTGTTGCTGAAAATGTGATAAAGCTTCAAGAAGACTCAGAGAGAGAGAAAGACAAGACGCTATGAGATTGACTGTGGCAATATCCAAGGGGGAGACTGTTAGTGCTGTAATGTCTATCGCCTCTGTCACGGCCCTCGACCCGGTTTGACCCGTTTCAGGAGCCGCGGGACAGAAATCCTGCGGTATTTAATTTAGGCGACAGCGGAAGTCTTTTAAAACAGGATCTTTAGTATTAAAACTGCTCGTTACATAATTTAGGGATAAAACCCAGTAATTTACAATAATGTGATTTCCATGGAAATCTTTATTTTTAAAACATGTTCCTTTATTTATTTACACTGAGCCACTTTTCTAAGCTGGTAGTGCTTCCTGGCACTTTTCTTTGCTCACAACAGATTACCTGAAACATGTTTGAAAAAGGTTTTGTCAGCGGGGAAATACTGAGTGAGTTCATTCAGGTTTTATGAAATGACTCTTAGTTATAAATTACAGCATAAGAGCGATTACAATGGTTCACATCTTATCTTTATCTGGCTTTCTGCCACAATGGTGACAAGTCACAATGGTGACGATGGTCATACCACTATTAGGTCAATGAACTCTAATAGTGACGTTCCTCCCTAGTAGGTCAATGAACCTAACTGGGAGAAATAGTAATGTGCACAATACCCCACTAACCAATAAATCAAGATATCCACGACTTAGTCCCTGTAATTATAACTTTTGAAAATACTTTGAGGTATTGTAAAACAGTTTGAGAAAAAGAGAATGACTCACATTGCAGATTTAACGAGCAAGATATAAGCCTACTGATTTGCCTGTGATTAACCTAATTTAAATAATAATACACACACACCAACGGGTTAGTAACTAATTCAGCAGTTACGTCAATTCACGAGATCAAACCCTCACATCGATTAACAAGTGCGATACTTAATAATTCAATCGGATTCACAACGAATAACAGAGCATAGTTCGAATTCGAACAACACTCAAGTATTTAAGTCGAAATCACGATGAATAATCAAAGTACAAGCTCAATTTGAGCAGCACTCGGACAATCGTTGGATAGTTATAATCGATCGGACGTTGAATCGTAATAGCGATCGAGTTATTACCCTGATTGCGGCAGCGATTCGAGATCTGTGTGTGTTTTAATAGTATACAGGCGATATCTCCGTGTGTATTTGGAGTTTTATCGTCGTTTCAGTGCCCAAAATCAAGTCCCAGTTGTCACACCCCCAAAATCCACCTGCGGAGTATCACCGCTTGGGAGCGTGACTGACCAGGATCAAGCCACCAATCATATAGAACAATATATATAGTAAATGTAATTGCCATTAAACCAAACCAAATCCATATGAAAGGTGTTCCAAAACATAAGTAAGTTATCACTGTTTAGCGGAAGCGTATAAATAAAACCCATCATAATAAAGTATCAAATGTCATAAGTGTTTAACAAGACAATCACGATCCAAGCCCACAACGACCAGCTCCTCCCTGTGCAAGCTCCATGTATCTAACGACCTGCAAGGCATGTAACAGAGGATCACCAACTAGTTGAGCGAGTTCACAGAAAGTAAATGCGTAATAGTAAGTTCGTTTGTAACATGTGGCTCTACTGAGCCGATAGTACGTTCTATTGGTGGGGGCTTCCCATGTTGTATAACCACTAGACTATTCGCAACCATAAGTGTTCTACATATCCCGAGAACAGTAATACGTACAAGTTTACGTAGGTTTTACGTAAGTATCCTACACAACCGAGGATAGGGGTACGCGGGGGTTTACGTAGGTTTTACGTAAGTGCCTGACACAACCGAGGCAGTAGTGAGTATAAGTTCACGTAGGTTTTACGTGAGTGTCCTTCGCAACCTGAGGACAGTGAACAATACAAGTATACGTAGGTTTTACGTATGTGTCCTGCACAACCGAGGACGATGGTATGGTAGTCTAGTAACAGTGTAAGTACGATTCTATTCAACCATATTCCTTCAATCCCATTCCCAAACCCTGGGAATCCCATGCCTTAGTAAGAGTGTGAACTCACCTTTGGTTGCTCGGTTTGACTCTTAAAAATAGCTAACAGTCAAGGTCGGTCACGTCCTAGTACGATTACCAGTTAGTCCATTAGTAGTTTCAAATAGGGCACAAAGTTCCTACACGTACTTAGCACGTAGCACATTTAATCATACAATGCTAATTATCACAACATAGTTTAGCGACGACACAAGTGTCACAAAAGGTTCAAAATACAATTCAATAAAATTCAGCAATATAGTGCATTTTCGGCAGTTTTCGGATTGTTATCCGGAATAGTCGGTGCACAACAAAATTCCCAAAAAATTACAGAATGTTTTAAACGATCCAAATATTATTGTGTCAAAATCTCGGGATCCAATTCATCACCAATTATTTTATAAAATTCATTTACCGGGCTGCAATCAGATTCGTTATTTTCTGACTGCAGTCCACGGAAAAATTCATTTAAAATACATCATAAGTCCGATTGACGAAATTCCAGTTGGAGGTTTTCCCAACACTTAAGAGAATCTACAGTATAAATTTCATGGTCTAACTCTAAGTACACAACAATTTATGTCCAAAAACATATCGCATAAAATCTGCAGAAAACGCAGCTTAAGTTGCTGAAACGAAATAAATTATTTAAAATAGTAAACGATGTCTAAAAATCATGAATCCAGCGCCATTAGAAGCGTATTTTGAAATAGCACGTTATAGACTCAAGAAAACCTAATTTCTGTTATATTATGACCTGGTTACAGCCAACCGAAGTTGGCTGTAATGTTCTGGCAGAACCTGTTTAGTCATAAATCTTCTTATAAACGAATTTCCGGGTTTCTCTATGGTCTTGTACCGTTATAATAATAACTCTACATTATTCATAACAGGTTATATGTTGTTTATATCAGGCTCATCATAAAAAAATTTAGCAGGATCATCAAGTATATTAAAATCATAACAACCTTAGTTCAAATCAGCATCTATGGAATCCAAGCATGCAGAAACGTGATTACCAATAGAACCCTAGATCATACATCAATCTCATAACACTTCAAATCTTAAATTAAACATAATCACAGCAAGATACTCGCAGTAATACATACAGAATCACTATACATATAATTAAATCAGCAAGTTTCAAGTCAATACAACATGAACAACTACCGTAAAAGATGCGAGAGAGTTTAATCGAGGGAGAGGGCAGCGAGAAGGGAGTGAGATCGCGATGGGGGGTCTTGCTGCTGAAATTGCCGCAGGGGGATGTGGTAGAGATGCTAGGGTTTTAGTTTTGTAGTGGTGCCCTTCAACAGAAGATACATACGCATGTATGTATGCATGCGTACAGCATGTGGGCTAGGGGCGGTTTTGGGGTTGGGCCAAGAATTAAGGAGTTGTGGGGTGTTTGGGCTGCACATCAATTCAAAAAGGGTTTGGGCTGCCAACATAAAAATATCGATGGGGAGTGGGGGTGGTTATATGGCAGCAACATGCCATAGCAACACATACACACATTTTTTTTTCTTTTGTTTTTTTTTTTACTTCACAACTAATTTTAAGAGATATACGCTAAAAAATATTATATATATATATATATGTATATTAAACATGTTATGGTTCAATGGTTCGGGTCGGTTCAGCATGATAGAGATTTGGTTTCAAATATTCGCAAAATAAATTGGATAGGCATATAATCAATTAGTCATACAAGTCCATTCGTTTATATACATAGGATAAGATAATTTTACGACGTTAACCTCATAAGCGCGAGGTGTCACATCATCCCTAAATTAGTGTGACGTTTTACAGTATTTCCACAGGTAACTTTACGTAATTAACCAGTGCTGAAAATACAGGTTGTCACATCCTCCTCATGTTACAGAAATTTCGTTCTCGAAATTTAGGCTACATTATACTCTAGACTCCAAATATGAGTGCGCCGATAGCATGTTACGCGTAAATAATTACGGTTTCACAAAGGTTCACTAAATAATGTATAAGTCACATAGCATACATGAATTTACATAGTACGCGAAACGTGACAAGGAATTATACGAGTTGTCACACCAGTGTCCTCTATTTATACTAATTTTTGGGACATGCTTACCTACCTGCTTGACATGCCTACCTACTTGCTTGATTGACATGCCTACCTACCTGCTTGACATGCCTACCTACCTGCTTGACATGCCTACCTACTTGCTTGATTGACATGCCTACCTACCTGCTTGACATGCCTACCTACCTGCTTGACATGCCTACCTACTTGCTTGATTGACATGCCTACCTACCTGCTTGACATGCCTACCTACCTGCTTGACATGCCTAGGTGTCTTAATTATGGTTTCCTTATTGATTAATTATCATCCTAATTATTGACTTTAATGAGAGTTGTTACAGCCTCCGTCAATCGAGTTCGTAGCAAGATTTAGTAGAAAACATGATTATATTGTAATATTAGATAGAAAAGGGCAAGGTGGCATTTTGGTAATTAATGAGAACTCTCATTAATTCCATGGCCTAAAAATAGGAACCTTATGCCTTTAGTTTAGAACTTTTGCCATTCTAGACTTTGGAGAGCTTTGGAGCTAGAGAGAGAGTCTAGAGAGAGAAAGTGCAAAAGGTGATTCACGTGATTGTACCATTTCAGATCTTTAATAGAATCACAGATTTAGTACGTTTTCGTGTTCGGCCCACGCACGTGTACGGATTCCGCACGTCACACGTGTTGATACGCAATCGTTTGGGAGTCGAAAACCGATCCTACAGCCATAAACCTAACATCGTGGACTATCAACTAGTGTAAGTTTCAGCATTCATTTTCGCACCAAAGATACATCTACACTAATGGTAGACCTTTGTATGTTTTTAAGCAACTTTGCTCCAAAACACTATTGGTTGAGGATATGAGAAAAGTGAAGGATGATATTCTAACTTGCATAGGATGGTAAGAATATCATCCTTCGCTTTTCTTATATCCTCAACCAATAGTGTTTTGGAGCAAAGTTGCTTAAAAACATACAAAGGTCTACCATTAGTGTAGATGTATCTTTGGTCAAAAGCCCTCTAACCCCAATCGGTATAAAATGTTGCATGAGAATATGACAGTTATGAGATTTCAACCCGGTAATGTTAAAATTGTTATCTGCCACCCTGTTGCTAATATTAGATCCAAACCCATTTGGTATTTTAACATTTTTTTTATAAATTCACATAAAAGTTTCCGATCATCGGACTCGAACGAGTACTTTGGGTGGGGACTTAAGAACTTGCTACCCAATTGTTTCAACCATTATGTCGGACGGATATTTAGTTTTTCCAAGTCGTTCCGTGTGTTTCACATGTCTTTGGTCTTGTCATTCATTAAGAGAGTACCAAGCAAGCTCTCGCACACATTTTTCTCCATATGCTTTACATATAAGTTGTGCTTCTGCTGCAAAGAAGACCAATACTCAAGTTCGAAAGATATGCTTTGTTTGGACCAGTTCAGCTCGAAATCTGCCCGATTTATCCTCCCACCTCCAAAAGCTGGATGCTTGCCTGGTAGACGATGAAGTAGACGACCGTGTTGAGCTTCTATGTCAGCAGAACTAAACTGTCTCGAAGGGTCTCGTGTCTCGGGTCTCCCGTTAAAGTCGACACTTGTTCTCCATGAATGGTTGGCATCTAAGAACCGGCGATGACCAACATACACACATTTACCAGTTACACGCATTGAAGGAGTGTCTTCGTTGCAAGTCGGGCATGCCATGTAGCCCTGTCCGCTCCAACCTTTTAGACTACTATGGGCTGGAAAGTCGTTTATGGTCCATAACAATGCCGCCTTCATTGTGAAGAATTCGTTTGTTGTTGCATCTTTAGTACATACACCTGGGTGCCACAATTGTTTAAGCTCATCCACTAACGGTCTAACGTAAACATCCATGTCTTTCCCATGTGATTTAGGGTCGGGAAGCAACAAGGTCAACATGAAGGTGGACTCCCGCATGCATACCCATGGAGGCAGATTGTATGTGGTGAGTATAACCGGCCACGTGCTATGAGTCGAGGATCCGTTACCGTTAAACATATTAACACCGTCAGCTGCAAGCCCCAGACGAACATTTTGTGGCTCCATCGCGAAGTTTGGGTACTTTCTATCTAAGTCTTGCCATGAAGATCCATCAACTAGATGCCGCATAGTCCCATCTTCTGAACGTTCGGTACTATGCCATATCATATCTTTTGTCGTGTGCCTTAAACAATACAAACACCGAAGTCTAGGCGTCAAAAGAAAGTATCGTAACACCTTACGAGCTACCTTCGTGCCTTTTGTTTCTTTATCGACCCATGGACTCTCATTACAAACGGGACAATTTTGCAACAATTGTGTTCTTTCCAGAAGAGAGCACAATCATTTACGCACGCGTCCATCATCTCATACGCCAAACCAATCTTCTTAAATGTCTTCTTAGCTACATAATGCGTAGGGGGAATCATGCTGCCTTTTGGCATTGAAACTTGCAACAACACGAGTAGATGATCAAATGAAATATTAGTCCAATGGTGCATCTCCTTTAGATTCATAAGCTTTGCTAAAAAATCAAGGGAAGAAAACTCAGTACAACCAGAATATAATTCTGTTTCAACTTCCTCTAGCAGGGCTTCAAAATCGTCATCAACACCGCTAGAATTTCCACCCGACATATGTTGGTTATGGTATGTATCTTCTTCCATACGCTCCCCTTTAATGTCTTCAATAACGTTTTCCATACCCTCCTGTGGCACAACAATATCTACTTCTACAACTGGAGACCTAGATTTTTCGCCGTGATAGTCCCACTTTATATAATATTTCCAAAAACTCATACGACCCAAATGGAGTTTCATTTTTGTCATGGTTATTAAGCCAGAACATTTACATTTGGAACACAGACATCTAACTTCATTATGGTCAGGGATCACTCTTTCACACATCGCGATAAAAGACTTGACTCCTTGCTCGTAGTGAGCTGATTGACGTGGAGAATCAATCCAGCTTTTATCGATAGGAATTATGCAACTGAAAGATAATTTAATTTAGGGTTTACAAGACAAAGGTAGGCTACTAAACCCACTTTTTGAACACTTTGTCTCATAGAATGTGTATTACATGATTGTTTGTTTAAGAAAAATTTGGCGGCATTTCCTCTTAGCTCTCAAGTATCTATGTAAGAATATATATACCCGAGGAGCAAATAGCAAATGATAACTGAATCCTTCTTAAACAAACAATCATGTATTACACATTTAGATCCTAAATGAGAAAAAGTATTCAAAAAGCAGCCCCAAATTAAACGGCCACAACCTGAAATTAGTTTCTAAATCAATTTCGGGCGGGTATTTCTAAGCTCATTATGTTTAAAATGACAAATTCAATATCAGGCGCGTATTTCTAAGCTCGTTATGTTCTACATGATGGTTTAAATTTGGTTATGTTTTAAATGATAATTTCAATTTCGATCGGATGTTTTCAAAGCTCGTTATGTTTTAAACAATGATTTCAATTTCGACCGGGTATTTTTTTTAAACTAATATAATAACTTTTAAGTAATGACATATCAAATACACAATATATCAATATTATAAATTTGAAACTTAAAAATATATATATATATATATATATATATATATATATCTTCAAACGTTTAAGCAATGGCATATCAAATTCACAATATAACAATATTTATTTTTAGAGTGAATTTTAAGGATTGTCCCTTATCTTTATACTCATTTTCAGGTGTTGTCCTTTATGTTCAAAATTCATGAGTTTTGTACTTTATGTTTTAAAATCCATCACGTTTTGTCCTTTAGGCATAACCCAGTTTGTTTTTTCAGTTAAATGTGACCATGTGCAGGTCACGTGAGGGTAGATATGTCATTTAATGTCTCTTTTGTTACCCACCTACCACGTGCAGATCATTTCCCCTAATATAAAACCCAAAACTTCTCATGTCCCCCAATTTCATCCTTTATCTTTATACCCATTTTCAGGCATTGTCCTTTATGTTTAAAATTAACGAGTTTTGTCCTTTATGTTTTCATATCATACACGTTTTGTCCTTTAGGCCTAACCCAGTTAGTTTTTTAAGTTAAATTTGGTCATATGCTTTGCACATGAGGGCATTTTTGTCAATCCAAAGGTAAGTTCAACGGCAGATTTACAGCTTAATGCTTCTGTAACCTTTGAATTGACAAAAATGCCCTCATGTGCAAAGCACATGACCAAATTTAACTGAAAAACTAACTGGGTTAAGCCTAAAGGACAAAATGTGTATGATATGAGAACATAAAGGACAAAACTCGTCAATTTTGAACATAAAGGACAGCGCCTGAAAATGGGTATAAAGATAAAGGACAATCTTTGAAATTCACTCTTTCAAATAATTGTAGGTGTTATCAGAGGTCTCCTCTATCTCCATGAAGAAGCCCCTGTAAGGATTATTCACAGAGACATCAAAGCAAAGTAATATCTTATTGGATGACAAATTAAATCCCAAAATCTCAGATTTTGGTTTAGCTAGACTTTTTCCTGGTGATGATACACATTTGAACACCTTCAAGATTTCGGGTACCCAGTAAGTAGTAACTTGTTCTAAAATTTTGATGACCTTTTGATTATTAAACTTCACATTTTTAAGTTTTTGTTTCTGATTATAGCGGATACATGGCTCCTGAATACGCAATGCATGGGTATTTATCGGTGAAGGCTGACGTGTTCAGTTTTGGAATTTTAGTCTTGGAGATTGTTCGTGGTCGACTCCAAACCAGAATTTTAGTCCCTTCATAATGCATCCAAAAAACATAATGTTGTTGGAATGGATTCCGTCCCGAAGGATGATACATACTATGGATCGCCAAGATGTGGGTTTGGATCACAACCAAACAGTGATAATGAGCATCACCATCAGCAGAATTCATATAGGAGAGGCAATGGTGGGCCGACTTCACGTGGTGGAGGTTCTTTCCAAATAGATCTATTTGGGGATTTAGGGATTTATCATAAATGCAGATGATAAAAGGGGGAATTGAAAGGGTTGAGAGGGAAATTACCATTTTACCCTCATGTGCATTGCACATGATAGTTTTTAACTGAGAATTCTAACCAGGTTTGGTCTAAAGAACAAAATGTGCAAGATTTTGAAAGGTTAAGGACACCGCCTACAAACTTTTGGCCAAAAGGACAGCGCCTGCAATTTGATGTAAACATAAAGGAAAAAACTTGTAATTTACTCTTTATACATACTTACATGCTAACATACGCATGTACAATCTTACATTCTTACATACACCTACATACACACATACATATACCAAGTACACATACATTGTACATTTTCACAAACATTTACTAACATATACACATTTACATACACCCATTCGCATACTTTACACAAACATATATACTAACATACACCTACATTACACAATTTCTCATACTTTACACGAACATATATACTAACATACACCAGCATTACAAAATTTCTCATCTTTAACAAACATATATACTAACATACACCTACATTACACAATTTCTCATACTTTACATAAACATATATACTAACATACACCTACATTACACAATTTCTCATCTTTAACAAACATATATACTAGCATACACCTACATTACACAATTTCTCATACTTTACACAAACATATATACTAACATACACCTACATTACATAATTTCTCATCTTTAACAAAATAAATAGAAAACTAACATTCAAAATGATGTTTCTTCTCGTGGTAGAAGCAGAGACGTTGTAGATGACTGGAATTCTCTAGCATACACTTATACATACACCAAGAATCAAGAAATTAACAACACATATAACAAAATAAACAAGAAATTCAACATAAAACAAACAATATTAACCAATTTGAAGTAGAAATTAGTAAAAATGAAGAGAAATCGGCAATTTAGAGGAGAACCCGTGAGAAAGATGAAAGGTTTTGGGGAAAGTGGAAGAAGAAGGAAAATTGGCGTTGTTTCAGTTGTTTTATGCGAAGGACCAATAGTGGCGACTCCCTGTCGCCGCTATTAACCTAATCTGTCGCCGCTATTACTTAGGTTAAACCCCATCCGTTGGATGAGGATAACAAACGTGTGGCTAGGGTTTCACTTGGGACATCGGGTGCGGATAAAGGCAATAGCGGCGACATATTGGCTGTCGCCGCTAATAGTGTCGCCGCTATTACTCGTTATTCTTAACGACATATTTATCTTTTGGACGAACTTAAAAAATAAGAGTCGGCCTGTTAGGTTTTACTTTTTTTCACGTCAAGCGTATCTAAATGCAATGTTGACAATGAGTACTATCAATGAGATACATTTTTTAGGCTCCATACTGTATTTTTAGACGACGAGTGTTTGCTAGTTAAATATATCAAGTATATGAAATCTACAACCGGATGAGAGAAAAAACGAAGTTCTTAAACAGACCTTTACGTATAGGTATTGATTGGATTAAAACATTGCAACTCTTTGTAAAGGAGTACAACAATTGGTTGTTATAAGTAATGGTTATTATTAGTTATACCAGTGGAAACTTCAGTAAAAACTATATCAATAACAACATAGTTACTACTGCCCTAAGTTACAACAACTATGTGAATCTTGCTAGCATTTAGTAAACTTAGTTATTATTGCTCAATACAAACTTACCACTCATGATATATGTTCTACTTTTCAATAGTAACTTATTACTGATGCTATGAGTCGCCACTAGATCAAGTTGTCACTAATCTTAGTTAACATTGATAATCAATAATAACTTACTATTGATAATAGTTATTGCTAAAAATCAATTCTATAGAAGTAACTTCCAACGAAGTTTCAATAATCCAGTGTAACTTTTTTTCAACAAGATTCTTGGACCTCGCCATGGATGCTATCTTGAATCCTCATCATGGTAGTGCCTCTTGGAACCCTCATGTTTAGGGGCTTCACCCCTTAGAACCCTACAGGTTTAATGGTGCTTGGAATCAAAATATACTCTCAAATAATTATGTATCTTTATCGCCTAACTCGTTTCAATATTTTATTATACTTTCTTATTTGGTTTTAAGTAAATCCAATTATTGTAACATAAGAATGATAACACTAAAAATTAATAAGACTTTGGTTGTTTAAAAATAATTATTTGTGTAAGAATTTTTTCCTTTAGTACAACATTTATGGTGGATTCATCATTATCATTAAGTAGCTAGTGTTTAAAGGCAGTGATTTCTCACATTGGGATGCCATCTGTTCCATATGTTGTAGATATATGAAAATTTTAATAAAGAGAAGTATGTTTAATTAACCGAACACATATGTGATGGGTCATGTTGATTGTTGTTGATTTTTGCCTTGAGTACTACCACACACATGCTAGGTTGCCCTACTTATCTTATGATTGTATGTTTCTAACATGCACATCACTTGATGTTGCCGCCAACCAGAATCATAGAGCGTTTAATCAGTAATCAATAGGCATGTGCGTGCTATAATATTAACCTCTTGTGTGATACATTTATGAAAGCAAGAACAATTGGTTAAACCATATCCTTTCGGAGATTCGGTACATGTGTTAAATGCATAACCTAGGATAGTGAAATGAAAGCGGGAAAAAAAGCATGTATTATTTCTTCAAAATTATGAAATTAGAACGAGGATTCTAATTACCAACCATTATCTAACTAATCCAACTATTTGTTTCATACCAATGTCATCCTGAATTGGGAGAATGGTTATCGAAGTCAATACTATTTCCAAGTTTTGTTAAAACCTTCTATTTCCTTGTTTTCAATTCTATCCTATTAGTTGCATGTCTAACTTTAGTAATAAATTGAAATTAAAAACTTCAGTTGTAAAGATATGGTTTAACCAATTAAGGATTGAGGGTTTTGGTTGTTGCCCTTTGTCAGATTGATAGAACCGTGAAGAAGATGTCTGCTCTTAAGCACTGAGAAAAAAAGAAAATAACCAAAAGTTTTTAGGTTACGTGTGTCTAGGAAGATGAAAGGGTATGATCTCAGCAACAGTGATTAGTGGTAACTGGGAACATATGATGTTACGTTTTTGTGAAACAATCTCACATTTGTAGGTCCGCAAGTGGCAATGACTATGCCATTGTGTGTCAACAGAGAAAGATAAGGTCATTGTTAATAATATGCGTGCAACTAGGAATTAATATGAAAATGATTAAAGAGTGGATCATATCATGACCTTTATAAACCTCTATCTTTTTTATCCATTCTCTATATATACAAAAATACCAAAAATGTTGTTGAGTCGTCTGAGGAGGGGAATGAATCCCTAGATTCGTTGATTGATTCGGATGAGGAGGACAATTCTCCTTTTGGGGAAGGTGGGTCGGGGAATTTGACTACAATTCTGATGTGGAGGTGTCTTATTGCCCTACCCCCGGACGAATGCCAATTGCCTTAATCTTACTCCTTGTTGTTAGATGACTTACCAGATCTGTTAGTTGTCATGCGAAATGACCATTTTACCCTTTCAATATTACCCCCTGTTCTTTGTAACAAGAAAACATCTTACCCCCTGTACAACTCTTTACCATTCCCGCCTAATCTAGTTGACCTTGGATAGTCAACACCTTAAATTGGTTGACCCAAGCATAGTCAAAGCCTACAACTGTAATCAAAATCAACCTATAATGGCCAACTGTGATCAATACCTTTTATGAATTCCTAATCCTAATTCCAAAACTGTGATCAATGTTGTGATTATCAAAAGAATGCCTAAATCAAACTCCTAATCCTAGTTTACCCCCTAAATTGTATTATGATGTTGCTATCAAAATCAAATGCACATCATAATCAACATATTCCTAATCAAATTTTATCACATTTTGTAATCCTAATCAAATATTAAGTGAAGTTAGCCCACATAAGATATATAACATAAGATCAGTTAAAATATTAAAACATAAGTCTGAAAGTTACCAAAAGATGATTATCAATAAGTATGAAAGTTACATAATACAATCATCAATCCTACAGTTATAATACATTCACACACACATGTGTGTATATATATATATATATATATATATAGAAACGGGATCAGGAGAAAACGCTCAAAAGTGTGAGAACGGTGAGAACGCATCCTGGCCCAGCACGTGTCATGCGGCATAGAGAAGGGCGGAGGAGCTTTTTTGTCCTTTCATATTTCTTTTTTTAAACGCGTGTCACATCCCGTTTCCATTTTTTGGCGTTTAACAAATACGCGGCATTTTATTGTTTGTAGATCAGGATCATGGTAAACATTTTGGCGTTTTAAGTATGTTTTGGCGTTTTTATTGTTTTTAAATCAGGATGCATGTATATGATGTAAAAAACATCAGTAATTTTCTTGATGTTTATTATATCAAGTAGGATACAGGTCTATAATGTGACAGACAATTATGGCGTTTTGAAAAGATAAATATATTCAGTTTTCCATGTAGTGGCTTTTAATATAATAAATGTTTGGCAATAATGTTACCGTCTTTTCATTTTACTGTTTAGCAATTACTGTTTCATTCAACTTCATCTGTGAATTAGTGTTGATTTTTCAGTAATATCTTGTTCGGCGTTTTGGCGTTTTATAGCAACATCGTGCTTTGCTAGCATCCGTTCTCTCAGTTTTCACACTATTAGGCGTTTTGGTGTTTTTGGCGTTTTATATTAAATTTTTTTTGTAAGTAGAGAATTAGATGATAAAATCAGAGAATTAGATAACAAACAATAGAAATTGAAAAAAAATAAAAATTATAATCTAATTTCTCTTCCAAATCTTCACTGTCATCAGCCTTTTCTACTTTAACATTTTTGGCGTTTTGAACCTGTTTTGAAAACCTTATGTAGATCCTTATTTTCCTACATAACGCCCGTCTTCATTAAGGGGTAAAAGTGTCTTTTACTTCATTTTTTCCTGAATATTTGTCCATCTCATTCAGCAAAAGCTTAGAGATATACTCACCTCAGAGTAGAATCCATTCAGTGAAACTTCATTCAGAACAATACTCAATATAGTAGAAATGAGGTTCCGCATCTGTGGCTTTTTTAAGTATCTTTTTTGGCGTTTTAAAATGAATTGTTTCTTGGAAAGATAGCGTTTATTTTTGGTGGTGTGATCAGTTGATTGTGCAGAGACGTCTCTCTTATAGGGTGTTTTTGGCGCGTAGTTTAGGCGGGATTTTTATTTATAATAAATGATATTAATAAAGTAGCCGTCTTTTCGGTTACTGTGTGTATTTTTTACTGTTTTTGTTCAGCTTTTTATGAGCTTTTATGGTCATAGACATTCCATCTTCCAACTTTGGCGTTTTTTTTAATGGCTTTAACTAGTTTTTGGCCTTTTTTCCATTTTTAGCTTTTAATAATACTTCTACAAATTACTTTTATTATAAGTTGGGAGTTTTTGGCGTTTTACTGCATTATGGCGTTTCCCAATCTTTATGACTTTTTGGCTCCTTATTAAACTTTTTTATTCTTAGTCGAAAAATACATAACAAACAACAGAAAAGGAAAATTAAAAAAATTAAAATAGAAACAGTTCATCTTCCAAATCTTCACTGTCATCAGTCTCTTTCTTCTTTGAAACATGTTCACTGGTGATTTGGCTTTTCATGCTTGTGTTTTTGTGGCCGTTTAGAAAGACAATATGACATGAGTTTTTTGTTTAAATATGTATCTTCAAACCACTCATCAGTGTTATTCTTCTATTCATGCCATTATATTATTCATCAATAACAAAACACAAAAACTAACAGAAGTCTGACACCAATATCTTTTTCTTGAAGTTTTGTCCATCTCATTCAGCAAAATGTTGTTTGAGTCACAGCACCTCAAGAAAGAATGCATTCTCCGAAACTTCACGTAGAACAATATTGACTATACAAGAAACGATTTTTGGCATTTTTGGCGTTTTACTGAGGAAATAGTGTATCTGAAAGAAACGTCCATCTTTTGGAAATTTTTGATATTTGAGAGATTTGGCGTTTTCTAAGATGATTGGTATATAGTAAAATATGGCGTTTTTTTAGTAGGTGTGTTTGATGTTTTGGAATTTTTGGCGTTGTAAGATGAATGTTATATAGTAGAAAATATGGCTTTTTCAGGTTGGGGGAGCTGTGTTCTTATGTATGAGAATGTTTTGTTTATATAGGGATGTGTTTTGGCCAGTAATGGCGTTTTATTCATTACTTTGGCGTTTTGGTATAGAAGTGTAAAGACCTTTTTACCCTTAATGAAGCGCGTCCACTCAGTAGAATTCGTGTTATTTACGAAAAAGTCACCGCGCCAATCTAGTCCATAGATTGTTTTGATCGGACGATTCATAAGCGTTCTCACCGTTCTCACACTTTTCACCGTTTTCTCTAAATCCTGACCCTATATATATATATAACATAATATCAACATCCATCCTACAGTTACTATTCAACCCTTTCATGCTCAAGGGGATACTGGAAGTGCAGGAAAAGGCAGCCATGCATTGTGACCACCTTGAGGAACACAATGGTTGATAACATTACTTGCATCCTCATCTCAACTGCAAACAAACAATCAAACAACTATAAAATCAGACAATAGTGATCATCTAATGAAACAAACGAAATCAAACAATAGTAAACTACAATACAAAAAAATACATCGTGATCATCCACTATGATTCCACAAACAACAAGAATCCACTGTGATTATCCACTGTGATTCCACAAATAACAAGAATCCACTGTGATCATCCACAAACTACAAGAATCCACCGTGATCATCCACTGTGATTCCACGAACAACAAGAATCCACTGTGATCATCCATTGTGTTTCCACAAACAAAGAATCCACAAGCACAATGAACCTCTACTTAACTCCTGTTTCAATGAACCTCTAATTAACCCCATGTTTCAAGCGATCTTATCAAAATTAAATGAACAGTAACCCCTTGTTCGATAATAAGCACATTCACCTAAGGATAAACCGTATAAACAAACTAATATGTTACCCTGTTACGCATGATATTTGCCTCAACAGGAACTTCACATGAAATCGATCTAGAACAAAGATCGAAACATACCTGACATTTGCCTCAACATGTCTCTGATCATAGTTTGAATCAGCAATCTTGTTGATTAGAAGTGTTCTGGTCAGAATACTTTGAATCGCTAAACCCCTGATGGTCAGAGGAATCTTCGCCGGCGATAACAAGTTCTAAGGGTATGGGAAATGGTTGGGGGTAAGGCAGAACTGGGTGTCATAACTAAGGGTCTTTGCTAATGTGACTAAGTATATAAACGGCAAAATTACTAATATACCCTTTGACCGTTGAACATTAACGTGGACTTTAAACGGTTACTAACAGCAGGAGGTAAGATTGAGGCAATTGACATTCATCCGAAGGTAGGACAGCAAGATTTTGGTTTCAAGGAGTAAGTGTCATCGAAGTAAAACCCCAGATGGTAAAATTGCGTTTTACTCTGATATAAAATTAATCATGTTGGTGTTGTTAGATAACTTGACACAAAATCAAATATTTAATGTAAGATGATCTCCACATAAGATTCTTTAGAAACAAGGGAATAATACTAATTCCATAAATTACGTCTTAAGTGTGACATTTTTCAAGAACCTAGATGTATAGCTTTAACAAATCTAATATATTTGTAAATTTAATTATTAGATTGCAATAATAAGTCAGATTATTATATTAATCAACTAGCTTACAACCCCGTGTATTACACGGGTTGAATGACGAAAAATGTAAATTATAAACTTGTATAACATCCTTATTAATGAAATGACTTATTTAGATAAATTAGTAAAACAAAAGAACAGTTATATATTCGTTACTTGTACATGTGATTTGATACTTTATTAGTAATTATTGTTTATATCCAAATAATATATTTTATCTTAACAAATATATATGGTTAGGGTAAAATAAAAACTTCTACGAGTTGTGAGAACTTAGAGAACTCAACCTTATAGAAGGTTTTTTGAATTTTTTACAGACGGTGTGAATGAGCGGTTAGAGACTCAAGGTGTTAAACTTGTTGATTTTGGATTCAAGTGGTTAAACCACTAAAACATAGGGACTCAAAAAGTAATTTACTATTAATTAAATTTGAGGGTCTTCCACTGCAACGCAGTGGTTGTTCCCATCTCGGTGAAGGCTTGGTCCGGGGTTTTACCCGGGTTCGAGTCTGAGGGGGCGCAGTTTTACCTATTCCACGGGGTTTCTGCGCATCAGGGGTGTGCTACGCTTTCTAGCGGTGGTCGAGTAGTTGGCCTTTGGACATAGCTCCGAAAGGGTGTGTTTACACGTGGAAAGCAGTTAGCCGTTCAAAAAAAATTAAATTTGAAATTATGCTTTTGATCTCTAACTATGTTAAATAATATTATACTTATTATATTATTTAATACAATTATATTTGTTATAGATAATTATTAATTAAATTTGAATTTAGACGTTTATCCCTAACTATATTAATTAATATTATATTATATTTTGTGTATAAAATTAGTATGTAATACTATTATTAAAAGGAATAAGGTACCAGAGAGTGACACGTATACAA
The DNA here is from genome assembly GCF_002127325.2 of Helianthus annuus. Classification (NCBI taxonomy): domain Eukaryota; kingdom Viridiplantae; phylum Streptophyta; class Magnoliopsida; order Asterales; family Asteraceae; genus Helianthus; species Helianthus annuus. Next base: position 153,248,236 of record NC_035446.2, on the reverse strand, counting down.
AAAGATTTTTATTTATTAGTATAGAAAGATTATTCTTTATACTTCCTCATTATTTAGGGTTTAATTAATTTTTATACTTCCTCTAATTAATCTTTATACTTCCTCATTCTTTAGGGTTTTATATGTAATCTATGTATCATTATAACTTTTTTCCTTTAATATTATAAAATATATTAGGACTGGTTATATACCAATTAAAGTTAAAATAACATGGTATCCGTGCATTGGTTGTTTGGAAGTTGGAACATTAACCAAACACGATACATTCTTGGTATATGAAAACATGGGTTCTTATTGATTGGTTTATTCATCAAAATACTTGACTCGAGAATACTTAAACATATACAAACTTTTTAGGGATATTTGATTTAAATAATCTTAATTTTCACCATTTGGTCGATAATACTCTCAACTTACGAATTATATCACACCACTCTCCAGTGGTGAAGCTTGAAAATTTCCACCGAGGGATCGGAAGTCAACGGACCTAAAAAAATTTCTATCGCTTTGTTTCGAGGTGATATGTTCGGGTCGGACGTTGGTGATTCGATTCGGGTCAGGTCGGATCGGGTCAAACATTAATATCAAATAAAACACGTTCTCGAACATTAAAAAAGGAAACATTGTTTAACAAACAACTGAACAAAGACACCAAAACATTAAAAATGAGAGGAAGGTGGGTACCCGGTTCACCTGGATGAAGAAATATAAGCCTTGTGTTTCATTGGAGAATACTCTAACCAATTAGGGAACATATCAAACCAAACATATTTAAATCTATGAAGATTGTTCTTTGGACATCTAGACTTATACTCTTCAAGCTTTATTTGATACACTCCTAATGATATGTAAGCTAGTCTTACTTGCTCCCTTATATTAACCGAATATTTCGATATTCCAAGTCGCTTAGCGGGATCTCTTTCTAGACTACTAACATCCACTTCATTGATGTTAATCGGATTTTGAGGAATATCATGCTCTTGTTGAATGTTTAGATTCGCTTCATTAACCGGTTCATTCACCGGTTCGCTTGTTTAAGCTTTTTGACGTTTAATCTCATTGTTTTCATCATCAATTCCCTCTACTACTTGTTCTTCATTATTTCTTTTGAAAAAAGAAGTTATGCTTTTATACTTCTCTATAGCATAATCTAATAACACAACAAGTTAACAAATCATCCTAAATTTCAAGCTCTAATTTCTATCTAAATCACATTAAGATTAAACAAATAAAAATAGACATAATTACAGAAAGATTCAACAAGTTTAGGGCAAAAATTCGCCCCTAGTTTCACCTCTAATTTCAACCTAAATCACATATATTGCAGTCCTAAATTAAACCTAAAGATTAAAAACACATACCTTACGAAGACTGAAAAAGAATGACATATATTGCAGACTCGAAGTTGAACAAGCAGTGCAGCCAGCACCAGGCACCAGAAGCAGCGATTTTTCCCCCTTCTGTTCTCAGTTCTTGCGTCTGGTCGTAATCCCCACTTAGCGAATTTGGTTTTTTTAATAAGGTGGGCTTTCTATTAGGGCTATAATTATTTGGGCAATTGAGCTATAATCAATACATTCTTCCAAACATGTTTACAAATACAATATTTGGGCCCAAATATAATTATTTGGGCTATATAAATATTTTATTTGGGCTATATAAGTAAGTTTTTTTTTTAATTATTTTTTTATAAAAACGGGGGTTCGAAAACGCATATGCCTAAAAAATTCTATACGAAACGTACATAAATAGCACTACTGAGCGAAAAGTTCGCCCCCCCCCCCCACCGGGCCCTTGAAAGCTGCACCCCTGCCACTCTCAACTTATTTTCCTCTGACACTTCCATGCTAACTGAACTCTAACCCAGCTAGTTTGATGCGGCACTTGTTTAGTGACGTGGCATCTGATGTGACGTCTGACATGGTATTTTTTTGTTGGCGTGGCATGTGACATGGTTTTTTTTATGGTGTGGCCAATGTTGCAGAAATCGGCCTAAGCGGCCGATTAATCGGCGTCTAGGCGCTAAGCGGTAGGTTACTGCCTAAATTTAAGCTAGTCGGTCAAAAAAATCGGTTATGGTCAAAATCGGTCAAAGTCGGTAAAAGTCGGACAAAATCGGTAAAAATCGGTCAAAATCGGACTAATCGGGCCCATGTTTTTTGACCCAAAAAAACCCAATTTTTGAAACATGTCCCATGGTTTAAAGCCCAAATTTTAGTTATAAACCTGTTTTAACATATAAGTTTAGATATTTTAACATTTAACCTCCTCTATCTTTCACTAGTTTACATATGGTTCCTAAACTTTTAAATTTATTAATAAAAAGTACAAAGTTATCTCTTAAACTTATAAATTTATTAATATTAATAAAAAGTATAAAGTTATATATATATATATATATATACTAGGTTAGCTACCCGTGTGATACATGGGTTGAGCAATTCAATTTTAATGAGTAATAATAAATTAAAAAAAAACAACAAATAATGAAACAAAATTTTCCTTCAACAATCGAAAACTAAAAAATATAAATTACAATAGAAATATAAAGTAATCATAACTCTCTAAAAATTTCCTTGGAAACAACATCTTCCTCTTTGTAAAAAATTAGTAGCTTTGCTCCGGCTATACTCTTTACTCTCGAAAGTGCAACATACAATTGTCCACGGATGAATACAAGTTGCTTTAAGTACAAATCAACTCAAGATAGTGGTTGTTTTTGGCTTTTGTTTATAGTCATTGCAAAATATATGTTAAACAGTTTAACTAAATCTGAAAAAAAAAAATCAAAATTATCTAAAAAAAATTAAATTTTAAAAAGCATAAAATTAGGATGTGTTTTTCAAATCATTGACCAAAATTTGAAAAATGAAGATAGAACGAACTGTAAGGAATACAAGGTAATGAATCAAAGTGCAAATGATCGTAGCCAAATATAAAGCACACAATTGTATAATATTCAAAAAATAAAAAAAAAAAACATAGGAATATGATCTAAAAGAAGACGGGAAGGTAAAGCAAAAGGAAAACCGAGATTATAAACAGTTCATTTATACGTATCAAGTACACTTATTTTAGATTATGTAAAAATCTGAGAGCTGAAATGGTAGTATCATGATTCTATTGCTATTTGGTTAGTCGGCATGATATATGTATTATTGTTTTAGACTAAACGGTATGGGGGCCGGCCTTGGCCCGGCGCCGCACCACCACACCGCCCCCCTTTGGAGCGTCCCGACTTCTCCGTCTACCCAGCGACGAGCACGACACGCCACCATTATCTCTCTCTCTTCTCTCTCTAAAAAATCAAATCAACGTTTAAAGAGGGCAATTTGGTGGAGCCCCATCCTCCACCCCCTTTAGACCCATCCTCACTCTCGATAACGTGGCGGCCCATCCCTTGGGGATGAGCCTAACCATACCGATTAGTCTTATAGTTTACTATAGCCTTAGAACATGAGTTAAGACATTAGAGTTTCATAGTAATATACTTCCCATTGTTTATTATCAAAATAGATGTCTGTTCAATCACTAAAACATTTTTACATGGTACCATAACAACAACTTGTATCATAGTTGAAATTATTTTAGTATCAAATTTGGCCTTTCATCATGAAATATATTGGTTGAGCTATTTTATAATTGTAAGACAACTAAAAAGGAAAATGAATAAATCAATTTCATCATGAATAAGAACCATAGCAAAATCCAGACCTAAGTCCCTCTCAAAACTCTCGTTGGATCCAACCTAAAAATTATATGATTCTCAACAAATCTTAATGAAGCTAACATATATATAACAATTCTGTGATATTCTACCCAATCCATATAACAAAAGAAACACATTATTATTAGCCAATACAACAAAAAACGTGCAATACAACGGCAAAAAAAAATGTTCCATATCAAAACCCATCCATCCTCGAACCAACCCAGGTTTCGACCATACATGAACATCAATAATCAAGCTTTAAAACCTAGAATTAGCCAGACGCCCATCCAAATTTCTATTTCATGTAAAAAAAACAACAGAAACTTACCAAGATCGGCTAGATTATGTTCGTAAACACTTGAAAATCAAAACGCTACATGATCAGATTAGCGGCGTCTTCAATTTTGGATTGGATTTAAGGTTTTCGAATACATCAAATCGAATGGAGACAAAATTTCACGGACGGTCGGGGATCAGGGCGTCTTCAAAGTTGTTTCATGAATCAACAGAATCTGTCGATAGCGTGCTCTTCCATGGGAAGACTGGGTTTAGGGTTTTCCAAATGTTGAAACAGAATAGAGAGAGAAAGTAGCCCAAAAAAATTGTAGAAGTCTAAAGGGTCGGGTCAAACAGAAAAATGGATCCAATCGATTGAGCGGGAAACTCATCAAAATAATGGCTTAAGAATTCGACACGTGTCCCAGTAATACTTTTATTTATTATATATAGAAGATATATATATATATATATGTATTTGGAAAATTATTCTTAAAAAGTCCAATCCGATTAATCCGGATTAATCCCGATTATTCCCGATTAATCCCTAGGCGGTACCTCACCGCCCGACTAGCGCCTAGCGCCTTCTACAACATTGGGTGTGGCATTTGACATCAGCTAACTGGGTTAGAGTTCAATTAGTTTGAGAGTAACAAAGAAAAATAAGTTGAAAGTTGAAAGTACTACCAATGCTATTGGTAAATGGTAAATGGTAAAAGTTAGAGATTATTATCTTTGTGGTTGAGGACAAACAATTTGCATCTCGAGAATATCCAACACATGGGCTCGCGACACCCTTACATGCTCCTACAATGGCATCCAATGATATATCTTTTTAACTTTACCTAATCGCAAACTAATATATATATATAACCTCATGTATTCAAATTCTTACAGTTTTGAAATTCTAACTTAAGGTGAATATTAGCAATTTTAAACAACATATATATATAACCCAGGGGCGGACCTTGCTCTTTATGAGCCGGATCTACTGCTGGATAGATACCTTTGGCGGCCAATCCTCAAACACGAATAGAATTTTTTTACGGTTTTTGTAAGAAATAAATTTTCCCGTAGCATGGGACAGGGCTCAACTTCGTGTCGGTAGTGTATATTTATATATATATTTTTCGGTTTTATAGAAATGATACCCTTAAACAACTACGAGGACACCCCTAAACGTAGGTGAAAATGAGATGAAAATAAATTTTCCGGTCCCCGGAAATGAAAAATCTGGTCGGCAAAAAATTGCGAAGAAGATGAAGTTTATTAAGGTCTTGAAGGGATAATACTAGCGATATCAATTAGAAAAAGAGTGGAGATAAACTTTAGTGCAGGAAAAACGAGCTAAACACTAGGGGATCGAACCATTCCGAAGTTGCCGGAACTCCGTCGGAATAGTCGGAGAAGATGAACTGAAGAACGGGTGTTTGTTATTTAATTTTGAAAGTTTTGATATTGTACAATATTAGTCCCTGTAATTCTTAATATATTTAAAACAGGTTAGGAACTTTAAATCCCTATATATTTCTAAACTTTGCCAATTAATACCTAGTTTTATAACTAAAAACTATTATGAATTTATTTCTTTAACTTGTCAAGCGAATAAAAAAAACTAGTTCTTAGATTCCATTTATAAAATTATAAAATAGGATTCCATTTAAATTTATAAAGTTAGAAATTACTTATAAAAAACTGAAAATTAATAATTGAATAATGATGAGGTAGGAGCTTTATGAATACACCCTCTAGTGATATAACGCCCCTCTATGACGTGGTGTGCCACGTGTCGCATAACGCCCTAAAGAGGCTTTGTGACTACGGATGACCTATGAAGATGAAGTTTATTGGGATTGTGAATGAAAAATGTGTTGTTCATTAATTAAAAATAATATATATAATAATGACCCAACCCTTATCTTATTATTAAAGCCCGAATCTATTATTAGCCAAAACAGTTTATATGTTAGCCCAAAATACAAAATAAGTTAATAACCCTTTTGAAGTTTCAAAGCGCGGCAGTGGAGTGTTGGAAGGAAACGAAACGCCGACCTGAGTGCAGGGGCCAGACGCTGATCAGTGCTCATCCAAACAAGAACAAGCAACATAGTTCTTGTCCTTTAGTTTATCGGGTAGTGAAGCTAGCTTTGCTTTTACCAGTTGCAACCGCAACCGTTGCACGGTGAAAAAAAAAATCGGAACACCCCTAAGTTAACATTCTGGTTCCGCCACTGATATAACCTTATGCATTCTAATTCTTACATTATGAAATTCTAACTTAAGGTGAATATTAGCAATTTGTCAAAAATATAGATATAAAGATAGCACCAAACACCTTCTTCCAATCTTTTGACCCATTGAGGTTGTAGAAAGTTTTCACATCCGATTGGCAAGAAAAGTCCGACTTAGAAAATCGGAAGCTTCAACGTAACAAAAATGTTCCACCACGGCACCACGTAAGAAGCAAGCAAGTGATCAATAAACTCCACCACTAAGCCGCAAGAAGAAATCAAGTGATCGACCAATTCAAACTCATTCCAGCGACATACCAAAAGAATGTCTAGAATCTAAAGTACTTTAAGAATTTTTTTATTTTTTTTAGCAATTTCGTTATTTCATTCCAATCATCAAGGTAAATTACATAAGGATAGCGGGTAGACGAGCAATAAACTGCGCCGCCATCCCTTTCTGAATAGAAAACCCCAATCTACTAAAAACAAAGTCTCGCCCCTGAGGGGTCGAAAAGTTGTTGTGGACCACACGCTGAACTCTAGACAAGAACCGAACTGCCTCCGGTGCCAAGGAGCCGAATGTGTCGAACGCCAGCGGGACAAAGGCATGCTGATTATCCTCACAAGCTTTCGCGTGCTTTTCCACCTTCTTTGACTCTGCTTTCAGTACCGCTTGCCCCGCCACAAAACCATTTTCCCGGAACCCGGCTAGTGGGGATACACCTGTGAGATCGACACAAGCATGTTTCCCGCCCTCCCAACCAAAAAGTAGCACGTCAGCTGGGCGTAGGGTGGATCTCCCCTCTGACGGGTCTGTAAGAAAATTAACCGGTGCCTCTTTCTTTTCCGAGATCCCTGCTCGTCTGAGAATATCCATTAACGCGTCTCGCACAAAGTCATATCGATACTTAAACCCCCGCAACTCTCTACAGTGTAACGCATGCTCCCCGTATTTATCCAGGCATGCTTTACGGCAGACTGGGCAAGTTTCATCATTCGGGAACATGGGGATCATCAAACGGTACTTAAGGATTGACCGGTACTCCACCGCTGACATACGTTGACCCAAACCTTCAATATAAATAACGGTTAAGAAATCCTGAGCGTAAGCCCTCTGTAGGCATTCAATGACTGCTTTCTGGCGGGGTGACAAATGGAAATCTTCTCCTAAACTTTGTACGATTCGACAACAAAGGGCATTCGCCAAAGTTTTCTGTGGCTTTTTGGGAGGGGTGTCCTTGTTAGAGAAAAAAAGTATATCATCTACATTAATTGTAACCAAACTCAATTCATCTATGTAGAATGAAAAAGATTACAAACTTTATTTTGGGATTAATCATTTGAGTTTTAGTGGTTTCAGTTTATGTTTTAGTCTTTAGATTTAGAGGTGTTCATTGAATCGACTATCGAACTTTCGAATTCTTTGAATCGAATTATTCGAATAATCTTTATTTTTCCTTGAATTCGAATTCGATTAAAATCTATCCAATTCGATTCGAATTCATATTCGAATAAAAAGTCCAATTCGTATTCGATTCGTATTCAATAAAACATTTGAATTCAAATAAATTCGATTTGATTCGAATTCTTTTAAAACATGTAAAAAACTATTAAAATGAAACAAAAATTTTAAAGCAGCCATAAAGCACGATATCACAATAAAAAGTTTCAAATAAAGTAACCTTCTGGGGTAGCCCAGTTGGCCAGCCTCACCCCGCCTCTTCTTGAGGTCACCGGTTCGATTCCCGGCAATGCCCTTATGGGGTGTTGGGGCTCTTCACCGTGGGTAATCACCGCCAGGCAGCTATGGGGCTAAGCTAGCTTGCGGAGTTGCAATACTTCGGCGGATGGGAGGTCCGTGCAACTACCCCCCCCCCCAAGTTTCAAATAAAGTACCAGAAGTCTAAAATTCAAAACGAGAAGTTGGGAATAAACACTCCATATTACAAGTTAATAATTTAGGGTTAGAAATCTATTAATAGATTTGTTACTTAGGTTTTAGTTATGAGCCATGTATTGGGTTTGATAATGAGTAAAATTAATACTTGGAATAAATTTTGTAAATAATTTATAGTATAGCCCAATAAAAGTTATATATGTATTATATATAAAAATAATATATATAAATAGGGTAAGGTTAGTGTAAAAAGTGCTCAAAGTGTGAGAAGTGTAAGAAGTGTATTATAACACTATATATAATACTATATAACACCATATAAACATCGTATAACAATATGTAACACCATATAATACCATACAACACTATGTAACACTATATATCATTATATAACAAATATAACACTATACATCTATAATAGACATGCTATCAGACAACCTATAGTGTTATATTTGTTATATAATGATATATAGTTTTACATAGTGTTATATGGTATTATATGGTGTTATATATTGTTATACGGTGTTTATATGGTGTTATATAGTATTATATATAGTGTTATAATACACTTCTTACACTTCTCACACTTTGAGCACTTTTTACAGGATCCTCTACCTATATAAATAATAAATAAAATATATAAATTTTATTCGAATTTGAAATTATAAATTTGAATTCGATTCGTATTCAATTTACTTGACTCAAATTGAATCGAATTCGAATTCTTATAATCAAAACGAATTCTTAATAATCGAATTTCGATTTCGAATTCGAAACGAACTCCGAAGATCAAGCTTTAAAAAATTAGGTAACAATGTGATGAAAATGATCACATTTTTCATTCTCTCTCTAAATTTGTCATAGTCAGTGTACATACACGACTGCCGCCGACCCACTTTACAAATAATACATTTTTTTTTCTGTCCACATGATCAGATATTATTTATTCTAAGTAACACAAGTTGTTTTAACAAGTAAAAAAAAATTAATATTAAAATCTTGACTTTATGTTTAAATATTTATGCATAATAAACAATAATATTAAAGAATCGAAACTTCAACATGGCCTTGACTAACTTGGCATGGAGCTGTCGGCTGTTTTACAATTTTGTTTGTTACATATTTAATATCCAGTTTAATAAATATATCTGAACAATTATTAAAAATCAAAAACAGAAAAAAAAAAAACAAAATAAAAACCGGTAATTTTAAATAAAAATTCTTTGCGGTGGTAAAAAGATAGTATATAACTATAGTTTTAAAATCAAAGGGAGTTTTGGTATCAAAATCCAAATTATTGGACGTATGGCCACACAATTATTAATTGAATAATTAAAGATTTTTTGCATATCATGAAATTGTACCAAGGCAATGAAAAAGACTCCAGAAAGAAGAAAGGGCATGTGTCATCAAACTGATAGTTGTACGGATGATACAAATGTGTCATCAAATTATTCGAGAATATACATAACATTAACTCTTTATTCGAGAACATATAGAACAAATATTAGCAAAAGTATTTTACATTTTTGTACTTCTTTTCAGAAATTAATGATTTAGTTCTTATCGTGCAATTAACCCTAACAACTTTGGTCTTTTAAACTAACGTTCATTTTTAAAAGATTACTAATACTAATATATCATTACTACATGTGTAATGTTGATGGCCTCATGAGGTAGTAGCAAGAGGTGTCTATCCTTGTCAAGGTGTTACGGGTTCAAGTCCTACAAAATTAGCAAACATAATTTAAATGAGTAAATTACGATTTTGGCCCCTGTGGTTATATCACTTTTACTATATTAGCCTAAAATATGATTTTTTTAATATATGTGCCCCAATGGTCTCTATAACTAACTATTTTGACCCCTGAGTCTAACTCAACCCCTTACCCTGGTTAGATATTTGTCACATGTCAGGCACATGATGGGTATATTTGTAGTTTCTCCTCCCCTTTTTGTAATTTCTATCATCTCCACATCATCTTCTAACCCAAATCTTCAAGAACACATCATCATCTTCAAGAACACATCATCTTCAAACCTAGATCTTCAAGAACATGACCACCTTCAACCATCATCATCATCCCCTAACCAAAACCCACATTTCAGTTTCAGATCTTCATGAACAAGAACAAATCAAAAATAAAACCTAAATTCATGAACAAGAACAAATCAATAGTTCGAATCATAATGCATTTCAACAAAGATATCTCTTGCACATGCAGAAACTTCGACTATAAATTTTTTTTTTGAACAGCAACAATGGAACCTTTATTCATCAAATCAAGGACAAAACGACAAATAGCAAGGTGCTATGAAGTCGCAGAAACAAAGTCAAGTAACAAAGACCAGGATAACAAAACTATACATCGAGAAACAAATCAAGAACTAAAAACATGAACCTTCATAAACTATGCTCCGTGAAAGAAAAGTTCTTCCATACGTCCCATGTTATTCTTGTGCGCCTTGATCTGATCCTTATCCACTCGAACGACTCCTCTTTTATCTCTTCCACCAACCTGCTAGGATCCAGATGCGAATTGTTGAAAATTCTGTTGTTCCTATTTTTCTACAAGTGCCATACAGCAAGGAGGTAAACTGCATAAATTAATTTTTCTTTGTTATGAGGCCACTCCGTTTTATCAGCGAGTCAAGATATAAGATCTTCACTATGGTCCCGGAACGGAAGTTTCAGCCAAGACCACAACTGCATCCACACACTCCTAGCATTCGGACAATGGATGAGGACGTGGTTCCCTGTTTCGGGGGCTGCGTCGCATGCACTGCATAATGCCGAACCCAATTGAACCCCCCTTCTCCTTAGACCATCCGTCGTTGGAATTTTGCCTTCAGCCGTTCGCCAAGCAAAACAATTAACCTTGGCCATAGCGATCTTGCACCACTCGAAACCGTTCGGTACATTGTTGATGTCGATAATGCCAGCCAGCTCCTTTCTAATGCTTTTCACTGAGAATCCTTCCTCTGTATTGTTCTTCCAGCTCCAAAAGTCTTCACCTTGGCCAACGGCTTGCTGTAATAATAATGTTTTTAGGATCCCCCATTCAGTTCTTTCATCATCGGTGCTAGGAAGTCTATTCCATTTCCAATCCCATAAGATCCCCCCATTATTCACCTTGTAATTTTGTTTTACTCTATTCTTCTTTTCCTTAGCTATGCTGAATATGAGTGGAAATTCATCTTTAAGTTGCCGAGAAGACGCCCACGAATCCAGCCAAAACATCGTTTTACTTTCGTCGCCAACTTTACTCCTAAGGTTACGGGCCACATCAATACCTACCTTCTTGAACTCATCTTCGATCCCTATAATTGTTTTCCATACACCTGTTATTGATTTTTTTACCTGAACACTTTGTGATTTCCTCCTGTTATTATGTAATGCCTTGATAACCTTGACCCATATTTGATTCGGGTCTACTTTATACCTCCACCTCCATTTCAGCAAAAGAGCCTGATTCATCTCTCTTATCCCACCAATTCCTAGACCCCCCATGTTTTTAGATGCCACAATCCTCTCCCATTTCATCCATCGAATTTTGTTCGCGGCTCCGCACCCACCCCATAGAAACCTTCTTCTTATGCCTTCAAGTTTTTTTAGGACAGCCTTCGGAGCTTTATACAGTGATAAAAAGTAATTTGGTAAGGAGCCTAGAACCAACTTGACAAGCGTAATTCTCCCTGCGAATGACAATAGTTTTGCTTTCCAATTAGATAATCTCTTATTAAACTTATCTATAACCTCTTTCCAGTTAACCACTCTATTCATATTCGCTTCGACTTTCAAGCCTAAATACGTGAATGGTAGACGTCCGGCTTTACAGTTCTAGACAGAGGCCATGTTACTAATCTCTTCAGAGGATTCATAAATTAAATAGTGACCTGTCTATATGCAGAGGATTCATTGAGATATTAATTTTAACCAAATTCTTCAAAACCACAACACAAGCATTCAATTCCAGCATCAATTATCATAACTTCACTATATCTATCAAATCAACATCCTTTAACTTATCAACATTCATGGATTTAAAAACCATAAATCACCATCTCCAACTACCACCATCTTCAAAAATCATAAATCACACTTACAAACTTGGATTCAAACACCCTCGCAAACCACCTGAAACGCAATATCACCACCAGATCTCTCCTGTTCCTTCTCGATTTCGGATCTGAAACGTAAGGAGTTGGTGATGTTGGTAAAGGGTGGGTGATTCAGATCTGGAACATAGGGAGTTGGTGATGTCGTTAAAGACTAAGAGTGGGTGATTCAGATTTAGTGTTTGTGTGTTCGAATGAAACCCACCAAATCCGATTCAGATCTGGGACGTAGGGAGTTGGTGTCGTCGTTAAACCACCACCATACACCCCCAAATCCGGTTGACCCACCAAATCCGACAACCATCGCACCACCCCCACCTGACCCGACCACCATCAGCATTGTAAGACCCTATTCATGGATTGACCCAAAACGACGCAGCGGAAAATGAGCCGTAAAATTTATTTCTTTTAACTACTCTAACATAATTAAATACCCTTTAGGTCAACCCTTCTAACATAAATACATCATTCGTCATTTATTTAATGTAGCTATGTTAACAAATGATTACAAACAACGTGACCGCTTTCCCGTACAATCCATGATCTTCAACTTGATCCTCGTTCACATGTCCATCATGAATATCTAATTAACCTGCGCTCACCATATATAACCAACACGTTAGTACATGGTAACATCATATATAATTTAATACATATACTTAAAAGGCTATATCGCATTCTAACTACGTAAGGTATTCCATTGAAACATCCTCTCAATTTTATTTACTCGAGTGCGACATCAATTCCTCGAGAGTCCGGCATTCCCATACCTGCACTCCATTTATTTCATTCTCAATAGTAACATGGTTAGGAGTACGTAATCTCAAACATATTGAAAACCCACATCTTCACATATACGTATACCAGTGATCTACAACCATTAGATTACAACACGTGTATACACTTTCATATATCTAAGTACATTCATACGTATCCCATTCATAGGTACGTACATACAAGTTCACACTACTTACACACGCTACAGATCCCTATCTACATACATACATACAAGTCATATTCACTTATTTGTAAGTTGAGTCTTATCTACAATCATATTAACACAAATCAATGCAATTACAAACAAACATAACCGACTAACTTCCAACAAACATGATGAACATTCCATTAACACGATGAACATTCAGCAACATAATGAACATTCCATTAACACGATGAACATTCAGCAACATAATGAACATTCCATTAACACGATGGACATTCAGCAACATAATGAACATTCCATTAACACGATGGACATTCAGCAACATAATGAACATTCCATTAACACGATGGACATTCAGCAACATAATAAACATTCCATTAACACGATGGACATTCAGTAACATAATGAACATTCAGCAACATAATGAACATTCCATTAACATGATGAACATTCAGCAACATAATGAACATTCCATTAACACGATGGACATTCAGCAACATAATGAACATTCCATTAACACGATGAACATTCAACAACATAATGAATAGTCCATTAATACGATGGACATTCAGCAACATAATGAACATTCCATTAACACGATGAACATTCAACAACATAATGAACATTCCATTAATACAATGAACATTCAGCAACATAATGAACATTTCATTAACACGATGAGACTATCATCTTAATTTACATTAAGGATAGACGAAGTTCATATGAACTTACTGTTTTGGTCAAAAATCTAATGAGGATAATGCAACCAAACTCTTAGTTATGGGGAATGATGCTTGAAATGAAGAACAATAATAAGGATCACTTCGATGTAAATTGCACAAACGACACAAGGATTTATACGAGGAAAAAGCCCTTGATCAATGAATGATCTCCGGCATAAAAAACCTCGGGTGATGGAAACTACCGATCACCAAGCTCAAATAAATCAATAAAAGTTTACAACTTCGGATAGTGACGAGCTAAGTACAAGGATCACTATGGTTAATCGTGTAAAAGTGTGAGATTTGTTAAGTGTTTGCTGAGAGCTTTGAGACTGCAATTGCACGAGAGTGTGTGTGTAACTGAAAATGACTAAGTGTTCTAATTTTAGCTCGTCACCCCTTTAAAAATGAAAGCTAACTAAGCTAACTAATTGTCCGACTTTTGTGCCATGCTCCTACGTTCTCCACAACGTCCATTTCTATTCAAATGTGTGCGAAATACCCGTGGAATATTCCATAGTAACGTTGCCAAGACCAAGTCAAGCTCAATACTCCTGCAAAACAATACGAAACACAAACAGCCAATCGTTAGTATGAGGATCCTTAGGGTGATCCATGATCCTGATCCTGAAGCTTTTCTGAGGATCATTATCTGTCACAGAAGTAAGGATCACTAATTAGGATAGCAAATAAGGATCACTAATTGTTAGAAAATCCTCCCCTAACACTTACCTTGGTAATTACCCTTACCCGTAAATTCTTACATGGTTCCCTATATACAACATACCAAACTTCATTTATAAATAAGAAGTGATTCAGAAATCACTTACCTTAAGTGTCCGTATTCGCATCCGTTTACTCGCCTCCTTTTGACCCGTTAGCCTTCCATGCTTCCATCCATCTTGACATGATCCCTATACTTTCATGTCATAGCATTCACATTCTTGTTAGCATACATGATTGTATATATTAACGATCATATCAAATTCATGTTTCACATTTGACTTTCATTAGTCAATTCCAACAAGCATAAGGCATATTTCCACAAGTCAATCTTTTCAAACTCATATAATTCATCACGTCATCACATATAACACATATGGATATAACACGCATCATATGACTTTCTATAATATTACAATTGTGACAAAAAGTCTAACATTGCTACTTATGCACAGTTGACTTTCAGAAAGTCAATGATTTATCATATGAACTTTCGACTTAACCTCATACATCTATGTCATTATAGTAGACTATACTAATGACACTATATACATTTCATACTCACGATGCAATAAGCATACAACCACATGATCATCTAGTTATATGCACACACCAAACATATTCAATTCCGTTCATTCTAGTAACATAATTCTACAACTAACACCATGACCTATGCTTAACAACCCAACATCATTCTAACTTCATCCTGTTCTAATGATCTCATATGCTTCACACTTAGAGTACTTTTACTTATCAATTTTGATTAAGCAATTATTCAAACATGTAGTAAACATCATACCACTCCAACATAGAGTACAATATTCTAATGCATACTTTTACCAAATAACATGGCCAACCAAATCCTACATGAATTCCATCTAAAAATAGATTTCTCATGTTTATTTATCATCAAATACATCATATCCCCATATTATACGATTTCATCCATTACTTGCATACCATTTCATCTATTAATCTCACCTAGGCATTTCATCAAACACTTGGTGTGCATGCCACAATTTATGCATAATGTACAAGTTTTTCATGCTTTACTTCCTACTTCATGCTTTCATTCATCAATTACACAAAAACATCAACAAATTCATATCGCATTCAATCTACCTAACAAGAACGCATTACATAAAACATAGCACAACAAGATTTGAACAAGGATTGGACATGGGTGACACACCCATGTCGCCATCTTCACCACTAGAAGTGGGTTTCACCTCCAAACATCAAATTACCCCAAACCACGCATGATCCATGTCCTATATGATGATTCTAACACATACTCGTACTCAATTTCATACAATTTCGCGATTTCTAACATAACCCACTTCGTGCATAATCACCAATCTAAATTTTAAGACATACCTTATGATCCCTTTGTAAAGCTGATCATTAATCCATGTTCCATTGTGAATTTAAGCCTTGATTCACCCTTCAATTTGATGGTTATAGTTGAGTTAGGGTTTTGGCTCTTTGGAGCTCCTGAACGTTCAAGAACACATACGAAGTGTGTGTTTGTGTGTGGTGATATTTCATTTTAATAACCCAACTTCTATCTTGTTCCAGCCCCTCGTGTTTGTCACTTAACATAATTTGCACTACTTTCATCATTTAATACTTTTAACCACACACTTAACTAGGTTAAATAGCCTAGTTATTTATTTCATGCTAAGTCATATAGGAACATACGACAAATATAAACATTCGGGTTTTGGGGTGTTACAAGCATCGTCTTCGTCTTCAAATGAAACCTTAACTCTCAAATCTTCAACAACTTTGGCGACGATAATGTTTCCAAGAACAACTGTTTAAATCTCGTGATGTGTGCATACCAAAATCTCCATTAACTACACTCGTTTTGCCTTAAGACTTCTGAAATCTAAAAAGTTGCAGGCTATTGAGGTTCATGTTTGTAATTTAAGGAAAGAAAGAAAGTTGTAGGTTATAGATACTCTCAAAAATGAAAACAGAAAAAGTCAAAGGTTTTAATTTCCCATCCATCAAATTTAATTATTGTTTTATTTTTTATAAAGTCGGTAAAGGGGGAGAGAAATTACAAATATACACATCATGTGCCTAACATGTGACAAATACTTAACCAGGGTAAGGGGTTGAGTTAGACTCAGAGGCCAAAATAGTTAGTTATAAAGATCATGGGGGCATAGATATTGAAAGATCCTATTTTGAGCTAATATTGTAAAAGTGATATAACCACATGGGCCAAAATCGTAATTTACACTCCAATTTAAACTTATCGTATAAAGTAAATGGAGTTAACTGCCATTTTCGTCCCTGTGGTTTGGTCACTTTGGCCATTTCAGTCCATTTTTAAAAAATGCACCATTTTCCTCCCCGACGTTCTGGAAAGGTGCCATTTCAGTCCAAAAATCATAACCCAGTTAAGTCGGTTAGTAAATAAGGACTGATTGTGTAAATTTGTAACATAAAGGACTGATTGTGTAAATTTGTAACACCACCACCACTAGCCCTGCCACCACCACCACTCCGCTGCCACCACCGCCACCACAGCCACTGCCACCACCACCACCACCACCACCACCGCCACCACCGCCACCACAGCCACTGCCACCACAGCCACTGCCACCACCACCACTCCGATCTGCCACCAACATCTCATACCACCATCTCCACCTCATTCACCACGGAGGTCGGTGGTGAACGAGGGTTGTCGGAGAGGATGACGACGATGAACGGTGGTGAACGATGACCGGAGTGAGGTTCAGGTTAAGTTCAGGTGGTTATCCGGCATGGTGGTCTCGAGAACTCCGAACACAGCGGTGGTGATGTGCTTGGTGATCGTTGTGATCGTTGACGGAGATGATGACGATGATGAACGGTGACTGTTGATGAACATTGATGGATGGATTGGTGTATGCTCTGCAATCACCACCATAGTATGATGAATAAGTTGAAAGTGAAATTGCTTAGAGGAACAAGGCTCCGGTGAGAGAGATTTTAGTTTCGTTGAAGAGAGTTGCACAGATGGGATTGGAGGATGATTGATGATAATGTTGTTGCTGCTGTTACTGTTGCTTCCTTCAAATATTATTTCCCACAATACAATGGAAACATATTGGTATTCTTTTGGTCTTGCTCCTGGTAGAGGCTACATTATGAGGGAAAACAGCTATTAATAGAGGCGATGATGATGATGATGATAAATTTGTCGTCGTCTGAGTGGATCGAACAAAGCTTGAAACAGACCGTATCTTGGCGGGGTAATATCCGGAGGCTTCTATTTGAAGCAAACGTGATGTTTGCCGCCGCCACCGCACATTCTCGTTCATCGTTCATCACCGCACCTCCGTTCACCGCTGTAAAACCGACAACCTGCAATCATCATCACAGTCGGAGAGAGAGAGAGAGAGATAACGACGAGAGAGAGAGAGAGAGAGAGAGAGAAGGAGTGGCTGTGGTGGCAGTGGTTGTGGTGGCGGTGGTGGTGGTGGTGGTGGCAGTGGCTGTGGTGGCGGTGGTGGCGGTGGTGGCGGTGGTGGCAGCGGAGTGGTGGTGGTGGCAGGGCTAGTGGTGGTGGTGTTACAAATTTACACAATCAGTCCTTTATGTTACAAATTTACACAATCAGTCCTTATTTACTAACCGACTTAACTGGGTTATGATCTTTGGACTGAAATGGCACCCTTCCAGAACGTCGGGGAGGAAAATGGCGCATTTTTGAAAAATTGACTGAAATGACCAAAATGACCAAACCACAGGGACGAAAATGGCAGTTAACTCAAGTAAATGTGTAATTGTTTCTATATAAAGCGCTAAGTATTCTGGCAAATACAACGGTCTAATTTAAGTTATTAAGTGTAGTTATCTCATCTGGATGAGTGATAAGAATTAACAGATGTATGTAAGAATAGCAATAGAAGATTATTATTTGGCAGTATTAAACGAAGGTAAACATTAAGTGTTTGTTTTATTATAAGAATATTGGATTTTTTCAATAATCCATGCTTACACTTTAACACTTTAATCAATGTCATAGTACCATAAGATTCGCACTCGATTTACACTTGATTTATACTCACCTTCGTTTATAAGACTAAAAGGGTGTTTGGAGTTGAATTTTGTAGGAGATTTTTAGATTATTGAGTTTTGAAATCGTAAATAATCAGTTTTGAGTGTTTGGGTAAAAATATTAAAAAATTGATTATTTGCGTTTAGAAAGTTACAAAACGCAGTTTTCCAAAATCAGCTCCTCCCTACTGCAACAAAACGCAGTTTTTCAAAAATTGATTATTTACGTTTAGAAAATGATTTTCACTTGTTTATTTTTTTAAATATATATTTGCCAAACACTCAAATAGTTGATTATCTAATTATTGTGATATCAAGTAATATAATCAAATCCAAACACTATCTTTCAACATCACGTTTTGTTACAATTAATTATCTGATTCTAATTATTCAAAACGAATAATCTATTTTTAAAACTCAACCCCAAAACACCCTCTAATAAATAATAATCTTTTATTGTTATCCTTTGTTTCATCATTAACCAAAAAGAGTAAACTTGATCTTTATCCAATATGCTTATTCCAAGATACAACCACCTAGCATGCCCTTTTAACTACTTTATTATTATTAGTTTATTTGTATCTTCATAGAAAAATATAGAAAAATAAAAAATCGGGGCATTCCGAGAATTGAACTCGGGACCTCTCGCACCCTAAGCGAGAATCATACCACTAGACCAAATGCCCATTGTTGATTATAAATAAACTACCGAAATACACATACTTAGGTATAAAAATGATTATTATTTATTTCCCTCTATTCCGCTCTTTCGTCTTATTTTATAGTTAGGAAGATTTTGTAAGGATGTATATATCGTTACTCCCATTTATAAATAAACTTCTTTTATTTGCAACCCGATCCTATCAATTGATTTTCATGTCACTGGTTTTCATTGATTTAAGAACAGTCATATCTTTTACGATTGATATAATGTATTGATATACCATACATGTCGTGTTCTTTTTTTTCTTTTTTGAATGTATCCTGTGAGTTCCAGACCATTGTTAATCGTTAGTCATATTCAAGTATTCAACTCTCTCAATTGAACCCATACAAACTCATTGAAAAAGGCCCACTATGACCCAACAGGTTACCTTCAACCCATTATAAGTTTATGAATTATGACCCAAAATTTAAGTGTTTGGGTTTGTTTTGCCTTATACTTCAACCAGTGAAGTATTCCTTTTGACTTTCGAGAGCATCTTATTCGGATAAGATATCGGGTGCTATAAAATGAGTGATATAGATATGGTGTGTGTTTTCTAAATCGACACTACAAATGTGGAACTAACCGAAAATAGAAAATATGATGATGAGACATACGAAACAAACTTGTTAGCATACACTCGATCTATAACTGATCTGTCAAAAGTTTACCAACTAAATATGAAGAAAAAAATCCAAATAAAAATTTGTATACTTATGTCTTGTCTAAAGAGTAAAACATAACAAATCCTACATTCAAGATGGGATATCTACATTATTAATGAATGTTCAAAAGTAAAAGATCTGAACCAAGATGCGCATCTAGTGATGGTATTTTTGACCTTTGAGAATAGTCCAAGCTCTATAAAGTTGCTCAACAAGCACAACCAATGCAATCTCATGATTAAGTACCAACGACGACAACTTAACCTTCACATTGGCTCTCTCCCTTAGTTTCAATCCATGCCCGTAAGCTCCTCCAATGCAAAACACCAATCTCGAACCACTTGCTTTGTTTCCAGCATCCCCGATCATATCCGCCATTTCTTCTGACCTCAAGTCCTTCCCATTCTCATCCAACATCACCACCCAATCATCTGACTTAATAAAATTCATGAAACCCGTCTCTTCGTTTTCAATCTGGACCCTTGGTTCAGTTGAATTCTTGGGGTTCGATTTGATGCGAAGGTCATGCACCGGGCAGTAAGGTTTGAGCTTGTCTATATAGTCCTTGACTATCAATTGAACTCCTGGTGATCTGGTCTTACCAACTGTTAGGATGTGGATTGGGAGTGGTTTTATGGATTGACCAGCGTATTTGGATCCTCTAGTTTTAGTACCCATATTAGGAACTTGGTTGTTCTTTATGTTGACCGCGCTCATCATATACATAGCCATTTCCTAATTCTCTTCACCACAATATAAACAGACTAAAACTTACATAGAGGTTAAAGAATCCCTTTTATTCCTAACTTGCGACCGGTGTATCACGGGTCCAAGTGGCGAAAACAGTCCCACAAAAACTCTTAACTCTTGCAAAGCTGAAGAGCTACAGGTTCGGGTTAAGATCAAGTATTGATATCCGATGACAAATTACCAGTACAAATGTGTTCAGTTGATATGTATTATACGAATACAAGATTTAAAGAAAAAATTAAGGTGCAGGATTGTGTGCTGGTATGAAGTTAAAAGCAACCTTTGTTGTAGGCATTTCGTCGAACACATAGCGTGCAGATAGCAAATACTTACAGAATGGATAATCTGTTCATCTACAAGACCTTGACTAGGTTCGAGCTCCGATTTCTATGGCAATCCACAGAGAATAACCGGATTAAAACCGCTTCCAAAATCCACAAAAATTGCGTGGATGCAAGATTGATCAGTTCAGCCTCAAAGATAAGCTAGTCTCTTCGTATTATCAAACCATTTAGGGGGCTTGGGGGCTTGGGGCTGATATTTACATATTATCATTTGATGATTTGTTTTTTACCTCAGTTAATATGTGTTTGGGCAAAAGATCAAATACAAATAAAGTTAACGTGCAAACTAAAGAAAAAGACAAAAACACGTGTGGCATTTTCGTAATTATCAGTAACTATCAAAATTACTCTACAAATGATCCTGTAGAGTAATTTTGATCTTTTGTAGAGTAATTTTGTAAAATGTTCTTGTAGAGTAATTTTGATCTTGTAGGGTAATTATCAAAATTACTCTACAAGTGTATCAAAATTACTCTGCATCAAAATTACTTTACAAGTGAATCAAAATTACCCTACAAGTTTATCAAACAACATACAATTCAAAATTACTCTACAAATGATCCTGTAGAGTAATTTTGATCTTGGAGTAATTTTGTAAACTGATCCTGTAGAATAATTTTGATCTTGTAGAGTAATTTTGTAAGTTACTCTGCAAGAATCATTTGTAGAGTAATTTTGATCTTATAGAGTAATTTTCTAAACTGATCCTGTAGAATAATTTTAATCTTGTAGATTAATTTTGTAAATTACTCTACAATAACACTTTACAAAATTACTCTACAAAATATCAAAATTACTCTACAAGAAAATTTTACAAAATTAGTCTACAAAATATCAAAATTACTCTACAGTATCATTTGTAAAGTAATTTTGATAATTACCCTACAAGCAGATAATTACAAAAATGTCACCGCGTTTTTTTGTCTTTTCCTTCAGTTTGTACGTTTAGTACGTTAACTTTATTTGTACAATAATTTTCCCCTATGTGTTTAATCTATCTTTCCGCATTCCGGTATAAATTTTGTTGAAAAAATGGTTGCATTCAAAACATGTTATTTATTTATTTATTTTAAACTATAGCAAGTGTCAGTAACCTAACGTACCAAGATGAGCCGAATGGATGCCGAGCGAACACATCGGCACTGATATTTATTTCTATTCTTTTCTATCCGTTTGGTCATAATGCGACTTTATTTTTGAGGTTTCTCTTTCAGTTGCTATATTGAGTGCCGCTATTTTAACGAAACATATCGATACCAACCAAATTCTGTCACACCCCGATCTCCACGTGTCACCGGTGGGCCCGGTGTGGGGTACAGTGACGTAGTTGGCATCGTCATAGACAAACAACACAATATAATAATGCACAGCGGAAGCAGAATAGATACATTTCAACTTTAATTAAAATGACATAATAACATCATAAGTAGTTGAAACGGATCCACAGGCGGATCAAATAAAATAAGATAAAATTGTTCAACAGTTATTTGTCGTCCGAGCTTGCGAGACTATAGTGGACGCTCTTAGGAAACAGCCAGCCTAGTTCGTATAGTACCTGCACTTAACCTTTTGGAAAAATACGTCAGTTTACACTGGTAAATACAAATCGACTGACTCATTTTGAAAATGATTGAAAATTGATTTAAATGCACAAGGCATAAATATTTTTATTAACTTGGGATATTTATGCAATATAAACTTGTGAACGATTTACATGTACCCGTACTTATGGTGGCCCGGGATCTGCTGTCCGGGCTAAAGGTTAAATGACACACCACATTAAAGAGTTATACACGCCGGGTGTACGCCTACACCCCGTGCTCTGGTCGTGGCCATCTCGTAAGATAATGCCAAGGATATCCAGGACACGGTCAATAACCCCCCAAAGCCTAAAGTAAGACAAGACTGTTTAAACGAGTCGCACAAGCTATTCAAGACTGTACACCCATAAGGTGCAGGACTTGTGCGCCCGATCAAGCGGTATTTTAAATACCGTACCCCAAGCCCGTATAGGGAAAATAAGTCAAAATTGTATTTACCTGAGCAAGTATGAATCACAAACAGTAAGTGTAGGTAGCTTTTACTGGGCCTCCTAATCTGGAACAAAGGTTTATAATAACCTATTAGATTTCCTAACGGGTCTTTTATTTAAGCTTTAGCTTAGACCGGTTAGTTTTAAGGACGAAACGGTACAAGCGCACGATTAAGCGAAAGACCGGATAGAATGTGATTTAGACCCGACAAGTTTGAATACTTGTATAATATGGGTATACTAAATACATTCTGTGGATTTTGAGATAAAAATGATAACGTTTGACCCGTTTCGGTCAATTTACGCAAACTAGTTACGTAAACTGAACCGAACGCAAAAAGGGCGTTACGGGTAGCCAAAAGAGTCAAATGCAAGTTCCCTGAGATAATATGCTTTAAATATGCTATAACATCAATAAGTTATGTTCTATATTGCCCGGAATAATTTTAAACTCAATTTATGCCTTAGAAGGGCATTTTGGTCATTTAAAAGATTATAAAAGAGTCAAATTAGAAATCTGAGTTTCGGGTCTGGTTTATACAGTAAATATACTCCATTTAACATATTATAACAGTAGGGTATGACCCATATACCAAACTTAACATTTAAAATCAAACTATGCACCGTAGGGGTATTTTAGTAATTTCACAAGGGCTAAAAATGCCAAAACTGGAAATCTGGGTTCATATACTTATACTTACTGTTATTATATGAAAATATGCCAAATACATCAGTAGGTATAAGTCTTATATGTTTAAAACGGGTATAACGCTTACTATGCGCTAAAACGCTTAAAATACGATTTAGAGCCGTTTCCGGGTTTTAATAAGAAAGCTGAGATTTTTACATTTCCAGAAGGCTCAAAATAATTTATTTAACATATAAAATCAGTAGAAAAAGGTTTCGGGTCAAAAGGATGTGTAAAACTCATTTTATGGCTTAAATAGTCAAAACCGGCATTAACCGAATCGACTAAGCGATCTAAGATCCGATCAGCCAAAAATTAAATAAAAATCATCAAAATTCCCAAAATAATATATAACATCAGTGGGTAAAAAGTTTTGTATCAAAACGTGGCCTGAAATAGGTTATACGCGAAATGCGCCGTTTATGTAACTTTAAGATATAGTTTTACGATATCGGCCATAACTCAAAATCTGGACCACCAACTGATCTCAAATTTTTGGTGCAAGTTTATATATTAGAAATAAAGATTTCTACTCTTTCACTTTTCCAAAAATCACGTTTTATATCAAAAAGGGCAAAATAGTCAACTTTTAAGCATAATCGGAAACATGCAAATGAATCGGCTAAGTATAGACTCAAGCAACAAAAATTCCAGAGAGTTTTACCAAAATAAAAATGGTCAAAAATACTCTCCAATACAGATCTCAAACATGCATGTACGAATCCGAATCGATAGTCTACGAAAAAGTCGTTTTACAAGACTTTCGGTTCCGATTCGTATTTATACTAAAGATTGTCGAGTTGATCATGGTAAAACACATTCTTATATATATTATAAGTTATTTATGATGATCAAACAGATTGCATGTCCTCTACATTACCATTTAAGCTTATTTTTGCAAAAAGAACTTATGTTGACTTTTTAAGAACGCCTTTGACTCGACAATTAGCATGCAATAAGTGGGAATCAGAGAATACCCTTTGAGGGTTTGTTTCCCACATAAATACCAACATATATGTGGTTTCAATTTGAGAAATGACTGAGTAAAACTCGTTTAATCAGAAAGTCAAAGTTCAAGAACAACGGTTTGACTTTTAGCAATTAATCAATGCAAGAACGAATTACAAACTGATATAGAAGCTTACAAAGGTCCTAATGAAGCTTAGTTAACACTAGGATGTTGCCTTGTCGTTCAGAATTGCTCCAGAATGCCTTGAGAGTGTTCTTGCAAATTGAGAGCTTCTTGATCACAAAGGAAATGCCAAAGAAATGATCTTTGATCTGATTTAAAGAGGAAATCAGAGGTTGAGGATAGGTTACTGTTGCCATAGGCATGCATGGGATTTAATTGGAGCATTTGGAGGTGAAATGAGCTGGTATCAACTAAAAATTCGGGCCAAATCAGCTGAATTCGCGAATTTCTGTATCTGGGCTTGGGTCGCGGCCCGCTTAGGCCTGTCCAGGCGGGCCGCCTAGCTTCTGCTGCTGTCAAACTTTGCCAATTATTGGCAGTTTTCGTCCCTGTCTTCGCACGCGATGATTCGGCTAGTTATTTTGACTCGTAAACCCCCAAACTTGGTTTTTAAGAACCTTGGGACATTTACCAACATGGTAATGTCCTCGGATAACTTTGCGCTCAACCGAAAAGCCATGAAATTCGACGTTGACGCTTTTAACCCCTCAAGTACGGTTTTGGCCATAACTTTCTCATACGTTATCGAAACTTCACGAAATTTTTACCACATATTCTAGTGAGTATATTTTAGCATTAAAAAGCTTAGGGTCTGCCAAAAGTTCACTCAGAGGTATAAATTCAACATGTTGACACTTTTGGCCCCTATAGTTTGTAATTCCTCACTTTTGTGCAATTTCCGCGTCGTATGATCCATGAACCATCCGTTTAAGGTTATGAACATTATGTAGGGTTATCATAGAGTCTATTTATCCATTGTTGACACTTTGGACCCTTACGTTCCATAGTTTTCACTGTTTGTCACTTTTAGTCCCTCTAAAGTATATTTTCACATGCCGGAACCTTATGACACGTGTCAAGACATTATTGAACGGAATTTTTCGAGGTGTTACATCCTCACCCCCTTAAAAGAAATCTCGACCTCGAGATTTACTGAAACAAATGAGGGTATTTCTCTTGCATCGTGGATTCCACTTCCCACGTATATTCGGGACCTCTACGGGCATCCCATTTGACCTTTACAATAGGTATGTGCTTCCTTCGAAGCTTTTTCACCTGTCGATCCTCAATCGACAAAGGTTTTTCCACAAACTTCAAACTCTCATCTATGTGTATATCCGTATGCGGTATAACCAGTGAATCGTCAGCGAAACACTTCTTCAAATTACAGATGTGGAACACATTATGAATAGCGCTAAGTTCTTCAGGCAAGTTTAACTTATAAGCAACTGATCCGACACGTTCGATAATCTCGAAAGGTCCTATGTATCTCGGGCTTAGCTTGCCTTTCTTACCGAATCGCATCACACCCTTCCAGGGCGATACTTTAAGCAATACTTTATCACCTACATCGAAGTGAAAGTCTTTGCGCTTAGGATCCGCATAACTCTTCTGCCTATCCCTGGCAGCTTTCAATCGATCGCGGATCTGAACGATCTTGTCCGTCGTTTCAAAAACGATATCTGGTCCTGACAGTTGGACTTCTCCAACTTCTGCCCAACAAATGGGCGATCTACACTTTCTACCGTATAAGGCCTCAAAAGGCGCAGCCTTTATGCTGGAATGGTAGCTATTGTTGTAGGAGAATTCAATCAGTGGTAGGTTCTTATCCCAACTACCACCCAAGTCGATCGCACATGCACGAAGCATGTCTTCCAAAGTTTGAATAGTACGCTCACTCTGACCATCAGTCTGAGGATGATAGGCCGTACTAAAATTCAAACGAGTGCCCAACGATTGTTGGAAACTCTTCCAAAAATGCGACGTATATCTAGTATCTCTATCGGAGATAATAGATATAGGTATACCATGTAACGCTACAATCTTATCGACGTATAATTGAGCTAACATATCGGAGCTATACGTTTCCTTGATGGGTAGAAAATGAGCTGACTTAGTCAGTCTATCCACTATGACCCATATGGTATCATTTCCTTTTTTCGTTTTTGGCAACTTGGTGATGAAATCCATTGTCACCATTTCCCATTTCCACTTGGGAATTTCAGGTTGTTGAAGCAAACCTGACGGCTTCTGATGCTCAACCTTGACTTGCGCACAAGTCAAACATTTAGCTACATGCTCGGCTACTGACTTTTTCAAACCAATCCACCAGTAGTTTGCTTTCAAATCCTGGTACATCTTATCAGCTCCAGGATGAACGGAATATTTAGAGCTGTGGGCTTCCTGGAGGATAACTTCCCGAAGTCCCCCATAAACTGGAACCCATATTCGTCCATTCAATCTAAGCATTCCGTCCTTGTCGTAGGATAACTGCTCCTCAGTTACTCCCAACTTCTCTTCAGGATAGTTAGCTTCCAACACAGCTTCCTTCTGTGCAGCTAACACCCTTTCATTCAAATTATTCCTTATTTCAATGCGCTTGGCATTGATTCTGATTGGTTTCACCCTTTCTTTTCTGCTTAAGGCATCGGCAACTACATTTGCCTTGCCTGGATGGTATCTTATCTCGCAGTCATAATCATTTAAAGTTTCCATCCATCGCCTTTGTCGCATGTTCAATTCCTTCTGATTGAACAAGTGTTGAAGACTCTTGTGATCCGAATAAATTATACACTTGGTTCCGTACAAGTAATGTCTCCATAGCTTCAAAGCAAATACAACAGCACCCAGTTCCAAGTCGTGGGTGGTGTAGTTCTTCTCGTGCACCTTGAGCTGGTGAGAAGCGTAGGCAATTGCATGAGTACACAGCCCATACCAGTGTGCGATGCATCGCAATACACTATGAAATCTTCTATGCCATCGGGCAGTGTCAACACTGGCGCGTTGCTCAACTTCTTCTTCAGGATGTCGAAGGATTCCTGCTGCTTAGGGCCCCAATCGAACTTAATCTTCTTACGAGTCAACGAAGTTAGGGGCGCAGCAATTCTTGAAAAGTTCTCAATAAATCGCCTATAATATCCTGCCAATCCGAGGAAACTGCGAATCTCGGTAGGAGTCTTCGGCTCCTGCCAGTTCATGACTGCTTCTACTTTAGCGGGATCTACTTGGATACCACGCTCGCTTACTACATGTCCAAGGAATTGGACTTCTCGAAGCCAAAATTCACACTTCGAAAATTTGGCATAAAGCTTCTCTTGATGCAGAAGTTTGAGAATACAACGAAGGTGTTTCTCATGGTCAGCTTGGCTCTTCGAGTAGATAAGGACGTCGTCAATAAAGACGATAACGAATTTATCTAGATAGGGCTTGCAGACACGATTCATGAGATCCATGAATGCGGCTGGTGCGTTGGTGAGCCCAAATGGCATCACTAGGAACTCGTAGTGTCCATAACGAGTCCTAAACGCTGTCTTGTGCACATCTTCATCTTTGACCTTCAGCTGATGATAACCTGACCTCAGGTCGATCTTGGAGAAATAACTTGCTCCTTGTAACTGATCGAACAGATCGTCGATCCTGGGTAACGGATACCTATTCTTGACAGTGACCTTATTAAGCTCACGGTAATCGATGCACAGACGCATCGATCCATCCTTCTTTTTAACGAACAAGATTGGTGCTCCCCAAGGAGATGAGCTAGGTCTAATAAAACCTTTAGCTAATAGATCATCCAACTGCGTCCTCAACTCCTTCATCTCCGTTGGTGCCAATCTATATGGTGCTCTTGCTACAGGCGCAGCGCCTGGAATGATGTCTATCCGAAACTCCACTTGCCTATCCGGTGGCAAACCGGGTAGTTCTTCAGGAAATACTTCGGGGTATTCTGAGATAACAGGGATATCTTCAATCTTCGGCTTCAGCTCATCGATGGTAACTTGTGCCATATAAATGACACATCCCTTCTGCATACATCTGGATGCCTTGAGCATGGACACTTGCTCAGGCAATCCATGCTGAGTATCTCCTTGGATAGTAAGTGACTCACCAGACGGAGTCTTCACTATCACTTGCTTTCTATTGCACAGAATCTGGGCTTGGTTATGCGATAACCAATCCATGCCTACCACTATGTCGAATCCAGCTAGCTTAAAGGGAAGCAAGGATAACGGGAAAGAATGATTCCTAATGGATATAACACATCCATCTAGAACAGTCGAGGCGGTTTCTATGGTTCCATCGGCTAATTCCACCTCATATTTCACGCTTAAGGTTTTAACAGGAAGGTTCAACAATTTACAAAACTTATCATCTACAAACGACTTATCAGCCCCTGAATCAAACAAGACTCTAGCAAAAACATCATTTACAAGAAACGTACCTGTAATGACGTTGTCGTCTAGAACTGCTTCCTTGGCGTCCATTCTGAAGACTCTCGCATTAGTCTTCTTCCCGTCGTCAGCTTTCTTTGCATTCTTTGGGCAATTTGGCCGGATATGCCCTTTCTCGTTGCAACCAAAACAAGTTGCATCCTTCATTTTATTGCAATCTAAAGCTTTATGGTCTGTGGACTTGCAGATTCCACATCGCTTTTCGTGAGACTGGGAATTCGCTTCCAAACGACATTTCCCAAAATGGTGTCTCTTGCAGTTCTTGCATCTGGGTTTTTCACCCGACTGATCTCCTTTCTTGAACCCCGACCCTTTCTTATGGTCGTTGTTCCCTCTGTGTCGTTTCTCAGATCTTCGTGAGGTGTCATCCTCACGTTTCCTTTTGTTTTCCTCTGAGCTCTTCATAGCTCTTAATCTGACTACATCTTGAGTGAGGGAGAGGGATAGATCAGCTACGGATCTAAATGTCGTAGGCCTTGAAGCCTTGACGCTTGCCTTTATCTCCGGTGCCAGACCCCCAATAAATCGAGCAATCCTTCGCGGCTCCGGGGTCACCAGATAAGGCACTAACCGAGATAAAGTGTTGAACGTAGTAAGATACGCTTGACAATCGAGGTTCTTCATAACCAGAGATACGAAATCCGATTCAATTCTTTCGACCTCATGCTGCGGGCAGAAATTCTCTTTGATCAGGGCCACAAACTGTTCCCATGACAAACCGTACAGTGTGGCCTTACCGGCAGCTTGTAGGAGTGACTTCCACCATGCTAACGCATCTCCCTTGAACGACTGGGACACGTACTTCACGACGTCCCTATCAGCACACCCGCTGATATCAACCACAGTATCCATCTCATCAATCCACGTCATGCAATCAACTGCTCCTTTTTCCCCAGTAAAATCCCTGGGTTTGCATGAAACGAAATACTTGTACGTACAGGACTTGCTGTGCGTATCATGCTTCAGCTTGACTGCTTGCTTAGGAATACTGCTGTGGTTGGAGGAGTGATTATCCTCCTCATCTTTCTTCGGCTCACTCTTTTTAGAAGGTGGCTTACTATGAGCCTCAGAATGAGTCTTGGGTTTTACGTGCGATACTGTTCGGGTCCTACTCCGAGTACCGCTAGATTCCCTGAATTGCCTATCCATAGCTTTGGCAACAACGTTATCTATCAGTGCTTGCAATTCTTCACCAGTGACGTGAATCCTGGTATTATCTGGGTGTTCTCCAGAATGACTGTTGGTCTCCTCCGATTTGGCCATGTAGCTTTAAGCTACATAAAAGGACAAGGTCTTATTTAGAAACCTAACAATATTATCGTTCTAGACGATTTATTAACCATGGTATTAAGAACCATAATAGTTAATTTATTTAATTTCATTCAGGGCTTTCATTAGCAACTATATTATGGAATGAAATATATATTGGCACAATAGGCCTAGTCACTTCGGACAACTTACTAAATTATAAATTTAGATTTTTATAGGATTAGCATTGTATAATTAAACAAATAATCCTTTACTAGGCAGGGAGTCATAAACCACATCTGCCACTATATGACATAGTCATAACCCGTAGGTATCAAGTCATAAACAGACTTGTGTACAGATATAATCTGTAGATAATTTATTAAAAAGGGTGGCTTGTGTGATTTTACAGGTCACGCTTGGCCAGGAATGTTAACATGTTTACAGATGTTAACAGAGATTTGAATCTTTTCAACCAGGTTTTACCATATTGGCTAGGCCTATAAATAAGGCATTCAAGCTAGGTTCTACCTTACTAAGATTCTTATTAAAATGGCAAATCAAATAAAAATTGATATTTTCCATTTATTTTAATTATTATATTCATGCACATAAATAAAATGAGAAATTCAAATTAACCATTTCAATTTTAAATAAAGTAACTAGTACATCTTTGCCCTAAACGGGACTTTAATCCAAATAACATGAATAACATGCCCGCGCAGGGGCTAAACCAATAACAACAACAATAATTAAAACAAAACAAACCCACGCAGGGGTTAACAGAACAACATACCCACGCAGGGGTAGAATAAGAGAAATATACCCACGCAGGGGTAGAATACAGGAATAAATGTCCACGCAGGGACATGAGTAAAAGAGCTAACAACAAAGGATTTAATAATCCTTCTTACTCTTACCCTTAATCAAGTCAACCATCTTCTTGAACATACCGCGGTTGTGTCGGCGATCATTTTGCAATTCCCGTCGCACGTCGTGTATCCCTTGCAGGATTTCTTGGACTTGCGGTGGCGACATCATCGGCGCCGGCGGCGGTGGCTGATACTGCTGTAGCTGTGGAGGCTGCGGCTGCTGGTATCCCTGCGGTGGGAATCCAAAAGCGGATTGTCCCGTAGCCCAGGGACCTCCAAAAGCACTCTCCTGGTTGAGAGGGTTGTAGCCTGAAGCTAACCAGTAGGGATCTCCCGTATAATCATAACCGGGAGGAAAAATCGGCTCGAAAGGGTTGAACTGCGCTGCGCTAGCATACGCAGGGATGGGCTCTCCAAAGTTCTGCGGCGGTAGTGGCGCAATAGTCGCAGAAGTAACCTCTGAGACGGGATGCAGAGACTCTCCTATCTCTGACTCCTCGTGGAGCGGCGAGTAGCGGCCGCTACCTGAATGTCGAGGGGTGGCAATGCAAATCCCTCCTCGCGTAGACATACGCGCGTTCCTCCTTGGCCTCTGAGGCGGAGGAGGCAAAACCGGTGGTGGTGGTGGCGACGGAGTGATCACGTCGCGCCAAAAGGCCTCAGATGGGTCCTGCTGCAAAGGCGGCTGCTGAAGCTGCTGCTGCTGAGAGTGGTGCTGAGAGTGCACGGGAGAACCGTGGTAAGACTGGTGCATGGGAGAGTTGTGCTGGCTGGGGGTGTAAAACCAATCATGTTGTTTAAACCTCTCCTCATAGCTGTCAACACCATTGTAGGGTGATCCCCTAAACGGTGACCCATCCGATATCTCGATGGGATGGTTAGGCGTGCCGGACGGTGGCAGGGAAGGGTCAGTGTCCTCGTCGACCTCTATCTCGTTACCACCAGAGAAGTGGTCTTCAGGTCCTAGTGGGTTATGACCCACTGGTTCATCCAAGTTAGCATCAGGGTTGTATAGGCCCTGATAAGCTGGTGCTGGGTAGTGGTGAGGTGACTGGTGTAATGGAATGAAAGATCCATGGGAGTCGTGGGGCCCATTTTCAGAGTGGGGCCCAAAGGAGTGGGGTAGGGATGGCGAGGTGCTCAAAGATACCGAGTGCCTGGCTGGCTCGGCGAATGATCTCCAAAGATCATGGGCTTCAGTGTTGTGCGAAGCTGATGGGGCTCGCCTGTGTGAGGGTCCTGCCTCGTGGTCATGTGATGTGGCGAATCCTCCTCGTCCTCGCATACGTGGCGGCATGATGAACCTGTCAAAAATTAAACAAGTTGCACAACAAAATATATAAGACAAAGCTAATAATAAAAATAAAGATAAAATAAACGAAATGTCGAACATTTCCTAAGTTCTTTGTCTAGACTCGAAAATCGAGGAATGTGCAATTGTGTAACTGAGATCAAACACAAAAGACTAGTGTTTAATTCACTCAGCGTTGGCTCTGATACCAACCTGTCACACTCCGATCTCCACGTGTCACCGGTGGGCCCGGTGTGGGGTACAGTGACGTAGTTGGCATCGTCATAGACAAACAACACAATATAATAATGCACAGCGGAAGCAGAATAGATACATTTCAACTTTAATTAAAATGACATAATAACATCATAAGTAGTTGAAACGGATCCACAGGCGGATCAAATAAAATAAGATAAAATTGTTCAACAGTTATTTGTCGTCCGAGCTTGCGAGACTATAGTGGACGCTCTTAGGAAACAGCCAGCCTAGTTCGTATAGTACCTGCACTTAACCTTTTGGAAAAATACGTCAGTTTACACTGGTAAATACAAATCGACTGACTCATTTTGAAAATGATTGAAAATTGATTTAAATGCACAAGGCATAAATATTTTTATTAACTTGGGATATTTATGCAATATAAACTTGTGAACGATTTACATGTACCCGTACTTATGGTGGCCCGGGATCTGCTGTCCGGGCTAAAGGTTAAACGACACACCACATTAAAGAGTTATACACGCCGGGTGTACGCCTACACCCCGTGCTCTGGTCGTGGCCATCTCGTAAGATAATGCCAAGGATATCCGGGACACGGTCAATAACCCCCCAAAGCCTAAAGTAAGACAAGACTGTTTAAACGAGTCGCACAAGCTATTCAAGACTGTACACCCATAAGGTGCAGGACTTGTGCGCCCGATCAAGCGGTATTTTAAATACCGTACCCCAAGCCCGTATAGGGAAAATAAGTCAAAATTGTATTTACCTGAGCAAGTATGAATCACAAACAGTAAGTGTAGGTAGCTTTTACTGGGCCTCCTAATCTGGAACAAAGGTTTATAATAACCTATTAGATTTCCTAACGGGTCTTTTATTTAAGCTTTAGCTTAGACCGGTTAGTTTTAAGGACGAAACGGTACAAGCGCACGATTAAGCGAAAGACCGGATAGAATGTGATTTAGACCCGACAAGTTTGAATACTTGTATAATATGGGTATACTAAATACATTCTGGATTTTGAGATAAAAATGATAACGTTTGACCCGTTTCGGTCAATTTACGCAAACTAGTTACGTAAACTGAACCGAACGCAAAAATGATAACGTTTGACCCGTTTCGGTCAAAAATACTCTCCAATACAGATCTCAAACATGCATGTACGAATCCGAATCGATAGTCTACGAAAAAGTCGTTTTACAAGACTTTCGGTTCCGATTCGTATTTATACTAAAGATTGTCGAGTTGATCATGGTAAAACACATTCTAATATATATTATAAGTTATTTATGATGATCAAACAGATTGCATGTCCTCTACATTACCATTTAAGCTTATTTTTGCAAAAAGAACTTCTGTTGACTTTTTAAGAACGCCTTCGACTCGACAATTAGCATGCAATAAGTGGGAATCAGAGAATACCCTTTTGAGGGT
The DNA here is from genome assembly GCF_002127325.2 of Helianthus annuus. Lineage (NCBI taxonomy): Eukaryota > Viridiplantae > Streptophyta > Magnoliopsida > Asterales > Asteraceae > Helianthus > Helianthus annuus. The sequence goes on along the minus strand of NC_035446.2, from coordinate 153,213,887 downwards.
TTGTTTCCCACATAAATACCAACATATATGTGGTTTCAATTTGAGAAATGACTGAGTAAAACTCGTTTAATCAGAAAGTCAAAGTTCAAGAACAACGGTTTGACTTTTAGCAATTAATCAATGCAAGAACGAATTACAAACTGATATAGAAGCTTACAAAGGTCCTAATGAAGCTTAGTTAACACTAGGATGTTTCCTTGTCGTTCAGAATTGCTCCAGAATACCTTGAGAGTGTTCTTGCAAATTGAGAGCTTCTTGATCACAAAGGAAATGCCAAAGAAATGATCTTTGATCTGATTTAAAGAGGAAATCAGAGGTTGAGGATAGGTTACTGTTGCCATAGGCATGCATGGGATTTAATTGGAGCATTTGGAGGTGAAATGAGCTGGTATCAACTAAAAATTCGGGCCAAATCAGCTGAATTCGCGAATTTCTGTATCTGGGCTTGGGTCGCGGCCCGCTTAGGCCTGTCCAGGCGGGCCGCCTGGTTTCTGCTGCTGTCAAACTTTGCCAATTATTGGCAGTTTTGGAACCTGTCTTCGCACGCGATGATTCGGCTAGTTATTTTGACTCGTAAACCCCCAAACTTGGTTTTTAAGAACCTTGGGACATTTACCAACATGGTAATGTCCTCGGATAACTTTGCGCTCAACCGAAAAGCCATGAAATTCGACGTTGACGCTTTTAACCCCTCAAGTACGGTTTTGGCCATAACTTTCTCATACGTTATCGAAACTTCACGAAATTTTTACCACATATTCTAGTGAGTATATTTTAGCATTATAAAGCTTAGGGTCTGCCAAAAGTTCACTTAGAGGTATAAATTCAACATGTTGACACTTTTGTCCCCTATAGTTTGTAATTCCTCACTTTTGTGCAATTTCCGCGTCGTATGATCCATGAACCATCCATTTAAGGTTATGAACATTATGTAGGGTTATCATAGAGTCTATTTATCCATTGTTGACACTTTGGACCCTTACGTTCCATAGTTTTCACTGTTTGTCACTTTTAGTCCCTCTAAAGTATATTTTCACATACCGGAACCTTATGACACGTGTCAAGACATTATTGAACGGAATTTTTCGAGGTGTTACATCCTCACCCCCTTAAAAGAAATCTCGACCTCGAGATTTACTGAAACAAATGAGGGTATTTCTCTTGCATCGTGGATTCCACTTCCCACGTATATTCGGGACCTCTACGGGCATCCCATTTGACCTTTACAATAGGTATGTGCTTCCTTCGAAGCTTTTTCACCTGTTGATCCTCAATCGACAAAGGTTTTTCCACAAACTTCAAACTCTCATCTATGTGTATATCCGTATGCGGTATAACCAGTGAATCGTCAGCGAAACACTTCTTCAAATTACAGATGTGGAACACATTATGAATAGCGCTAAGTTCTTCAGGCAAGTTTAACTTATAAGCAACTGATCCGACACGTTCGATAATCTCGAAAGGTCCTATGTATCTCGGGCTTAGCTTGCCTTTCTTACCGAATCGCATCACACGCTTCCAGGGCGATACTTTAAGCAATACTTTATCACCTACATCGAAGTGAAAGTCTTTGCGCTTAGGATCCGCATAACTCTTCTGCCTATCCCTGGCAGCTTTCAATCGATCGCGGATCTGAACGATCTTGTCCGTCGTTTCAAAAACGATATCTGGTCCTGACAGTTGGACTTCTCCAACTTCTGCCCAACAAATGGGCGATCTACACTTTCTACCGTATAAGGCCTCAAAAGGCGCAGCCTTTATGCTGGAATGGTAGCTATTGTTGTAGGAGAATTCAATCAGTGGTAGGTTCTTATCCCAACTACCACCCAAGTCGATCGCACATGCACGAAGCATGTCTTCCAAAGTTTGAATAGTACGCTCACTCTGACCATCAGTCTGAGGATGATAGGCCGTACTAAAATTCAAACGAGTGCCCAACGATTGTTGGAAACTCTTCCAAAAATGCGACGTATATCTAGTATCTCTATCGGAGATAATAGATATAGGTATACCATGTAACGCTACAATCTTATCGACGTATAATTGAGCTAACATATCGGAGCTATACGTTTCCTTGATGGGTAGAAAATGAGCTGACTTAGTCAGTCTATCCACTATGACCCATATGGTATCATTTCCTTTTTTCGTTTTTGGCAACTTGGTGATGAAATCCATTGTCACCATTTCCCATTTCCACTTGGGAATTTCAGGTTGTTGAAGCAAACCTGACGGCTTCTGATGCTCAGCCTTGACTTGCGCACAAGTCAAACATTTAGCTACATGCTCGGCTACTGACTTTTTCAAACCAATCCACCAGTAGTTTGCTTTCAAATCCTGGTACATCTTATCAGCTCCAGGATGAACGGAATATTTAGAGTTGTGGGCTTCCTGGAGGATAACTTCCCGAAGTCCCCCATAAACTGGAACCCATATTCGTCCATTCAATCTAAGCATTCCGTCCTTGTCGTAGGATAACTGCTCCTCAGTTACTCCCAACTTCTCTTCAGGATAGTTAGCTTCCAACACAGCTTCCTTCTGTGCAGCTAACACCCTTTCATTCAAATTATTCCTTATTTCAATGCGCTTGGCATTGATTCTGATTGGTTTCACCCTTTCTTTTCTGCTTAAGGCGTCGGCAACTACATTTGCCTTGCCTGGATGGTATCTTATCTCGCAGTCATAATCATTTAAAGTTTCCATCCATCGCCTTTGTCGCATGTTCAATTCCTTCTGATTGAACAAGTGTTGAAGACTCTTGTGATCCGAATAAATTATACACTTGGTTCCGTACAAGTAATGTCTCCATAGCTTCAAAGCAAATACAACAGCACCCAGTTCCAAGTCGTGGGTGGTGTAGTTCTTCTCGTGCACCTTGAGCTGGCGAGAAGCGTAGGCAATGACTTTGCCTTTCTGCATGAGTACACAGCCCATACCAGTGTGCGATGCATCGCAATACACTATGAAATCTTCTATGCCATCGGGCAGTGTCAACACTGGCGTGTTGCTCAACTTCTTCTTCAGGATGTCGAAGGATTCCTGCTGCTTAGGGCCCCAATCGAACTTAATCTTCTTACGAGTCAACGAAGTTAGGGGCGCAGCAATTCTTGAAAAGTTCTCAATAAATCGCCTATAATATCCTGCCAATCCGAGGAAACTGCGAATCTCGGTAGGAGTCTTCGGCTCCTGCCAGTTCATGACTGCTTCTACTTTAGCGGGATCTATTTGGATACCACGCTCGCTTACTACATGTCCAAGGAATTGGACTTCTCGAAGCCAAAATTCACACTTCGAAAATTTGGCATAAAGCTTCTCTTGATGCAGAAGTTTGAGAATACAACGAAGGTGTTTCTCATGGTCAGCTTGGCTCTTCGAGTAGATAAGGACGTCGTCAATAAAGACGATAACGAATTTATCTAGATAGGGCTTGCAGACACGATTCATGAGATCCATGAATGCGGCTGGTGCGTTGGTGAGCCCAAATGGCATCACTAGGAACTCGTAGTGTCCATAACGAGTCCTAAACGCTGTCTTGTGCACATCTTCATCTTTGACCTTCAGCTGATGATAACCTGACCTCAGGTCGATCTTGGAGAAATAACTTGCTCCTTGTAACTGATCGAACAGATCGTCGATCCTGGGTAACGGATACCTATTCTTGACAGTGACCTTATTAAGCTCACGGTAATCGATGCACAGACGCATCGATCCATCCTTCTTTTTAACGAACAAGATTGGTGCTCCCCAAGGAGATGAGCTAGGTCTAATAAAACCTTTAGCTAATAGATCATCCAACTGCATCCTCAACTCCTTCATCTCCGTTGGTGCCAATCTATATGGTGCTCTTGCTACAGGCGCAGCGCCTGGAATGATGTCTATCCGAAACTCCACTTGCCTATCCGGTGGCAAACCGGGTAGTTCTTCAGGAAATACTTCGGGGTATTCTGAGATAACAGGGATATCTTCAATCTTCGGCTTCGGCTCATCGATGGTAACTTGTGCCATATAAATGACACATCCCTTCTGCATACATCTGGATGCCTTGAGCATGGACACTTGCTCAGGCAATCCATGCTGAGTATCTCCTTGGATAGTAAGTGACTCACCAGACGGAGTCTTCACTATCACTTGCTTTCTATTGCACAGAATCTGGGCTTGGTTATGCGATAACCAATCCATGCCTACCACTATGTCGAATCCAGCTAGCTTAAAGGGAAGCAAGGATAACGGGAAAGAATGATTCCTAATGGATATAACACATCCATCTAGAACAGTCGAGGCGGTTTCTATGGTTCCATCGGCTAATTCCACCTCATATTTCACGCTTAAGGTTTTAACAGGAAGGTTCAACAATTTACAAAACTTATCATCTACAAACGACTTATCAGCCCCTGAATCAAACAAGACTCTAGCAAAAACATCATTTACAAGAAACGTACCTGTAATGACGTTGTCGTCTAGAACTGCTTCCTTGGCGTCCATTCTGAAGACTCTCGCATTAGTCTTCTTCCCGTCGTCAGCTTTCTTTGCATTCTTTGGGCAATTTGGCCGGATTTGTCCTTTCTCGTTGCAACCAAAACAAGTTGCATCCTTCATTTTCTTGCAATCTAAAGCTTTATGGTCTGTGGACTTGCAGATTCCACATCGCTTTTCATGAGACTGGGAATTCGCTTCCAAACGACATTTCCCAAAATGGTGTCTCTTGCAGTTCTTGCATCTGGGTTTTTCACCCGACTGATCTCCTTTCTTGAACCCCGACCCTTTCTTATGGTCGTTGTTCCCTCTGTGTCGTTTCTCAGATCTTCGTGAGGTGTCATCCTCACGTTTCCTTTTGTTTTCCTCTGAGCTCTTCATAGCTCTTAATCTGACTACATCTTGAGTGAGGGAGAGGGATAGATCAGCTACGGATCTAAATGTCGTAGGCCTTGAAGCCTTGACGCTTGCCTTTATCTCCGGTGCCAGACCCCCAATAAATCGAGCAATCCTTCGCGGCTCCGGGGTCACCAGATAAGGCACTAACCGAGATAAAGTGTTGAATGTAGTAAGATACGCTTGACAATCGAGGTTCTTCATAACCAGAGATACGAAATCCGATTCAATTCTTTCGACCTCATGCTGCGGGCAGAAATTCTCTTTGATCAGGGCCACAAACTGTTCCCATGACAAACCGTACAGTGTGGCCTTACCGGCAGCTTGTAGGAGTGACTTCCACCATGCTAACGCATCTCCCTTGAACGACTGGGACACGTACTTCACGACGTCCCTATCAGCACACCCGCTGATATCAACCACAGTATCCATCTCATCAATCCACGTCATGCAATCAACTGCTCCTTTTTCCCCAGTAGAATCCCTGGGTTTGCATGAAACGAAATACTTGTACGTACAGGACTTGCTGTGCGTATCATGCTTCAGCTTGACTGCTTGCTTAGGAATACTGCTGTGGTTGGAGGAGTGATTATCCTCCTCATCTTTCTTCGGCTCACTCTTTTTAGAAGGTGGCTTACTATGAGCCTCAGAATGAGTCTTGGGTTTTACGTGCGATACTGTTCGGGTCCTACTCCGAGTACCGCTAGATTCCCTGAATTGCCTATCCATAGCTTTGGCAACAGCGTTATCTATCAGTGCTTGCAATTCTTCACCAGTGACGTGAATCCTGGTATTATCTGGGTGTTCTCCAGAATGACTGTTGGTCTCCTCCGATTTGGCCATGTAGCTTTAAGCTACATAAAAGGACAAGGTCTTATTTAGAAACCTAACAATATTATCGTTCTAGACGATTTATTAACCATGGTATTAAGAACCATAATAGTTAATTTATTTAATTTCATTCAGGGCTTTCATTAGCAACTATATTATGGAATGAAATATATATTGGCACAATAGGCCTAGTCACTTCGGACAACTTACTAAATTATAAATTTAGATTTTTATAGGATTAGCATTGTATAATTAAACAAATAATCCTTTACTAGGCAGGGAGTCATAAACCACATCTGCCACTATATGACATAGTCATAACCCGTAGGTATCAAGTCATAAACAGACTTGTGTACAGATATAATCTGTAGATAATTTATTAAAATGGGTGGCTTGTGTGATTTTACAGGTCACGCTTGGCCAGGAATGTTAACATGTTTACAGATGTTAACAGAGATTTGAATCTTTTCAACCAGGTTTTACCATATTGGCTAGGCCTGTAAATAAGGCATTCAAGCTAGGTTCTACCTTACTAAGATTCTTATTAAAATGGCAAATCAAATAAAAATTGATATTTTCCATTTATTTTAATTATTATATTCATGCACATAAATAAAATGAGAAATTCAAATTAACCATTTCAATTTTAAATAAAGTAACTAGTACATCTTTGCCCTAAACGGGACTTTAATCCAAATAACATGAATAACATGCCCGCGCAGGGGCTAAACCAATAACAACAACAATAATTAAAACAAAACAAACCCACGCAGGGGTTAACAGAACAACATACCCACGCAGGGGTAGAATAAGAGAAATATACCCACGCAGGGGTAGAATACAGGAATAAATGTCCACGCAGGGACATGAGTAAAAGAGCTAACAACAAAGGATTTAATAATCCTTCTTACTCTTACCCTTAATCAAGTCAACCATCTTCTTGAACATACCGCGGTTGTGTCGGCGATCATTTTGCAATTCCCGTCGCACGTCGTGTATCCCTTGCAGGATTTCTTGGACTTGCGGTGGCGACATCATCGGCGCCGGCGGCGGTGGCTGATACTGCTGTAGCTGTGGAGGCTGCGGCTGCTGGTATCCCTGCGGTGGGAATCCAAAAGCGGATTGTCCCGTAGCCCAGGGACCTCCAAAAGCACTCTCCTGGTTGAGAGGGTTGTAGCCTGAAGCTAACCAGTAGGGATCTCCCGTATAATCATAACCGGGAGGAAAAATCGGCTCGAAAGGGTTGAACTGCGCTGCGCTAGCATACGCAGGGATGGGCTCTCCAAAGTTCTGCGGCGGTAGTGGCGCAATAGTCGCAGAAGTAACCTCTGAGACGGGATGCTGAGACTCTCCCATCTCTGACTCCTCGTGGAGCGGCGAGTAGCGGCCGCTACCTGAATGTCGAGGGGTGGCAATGCGAATCCCTCCTCGCGTAGACATACACGCGTGTTCCTCCTTGGCCTCTGAGGCGGAGGAGGCAAAACCGGTGGTGGTGGTGGCGACGGAGTGATCACGTCGGGCCAAAAGGCCTCAGATGGGTCCTGCTGCAAAGGCGGCTGCTGAAGCTGCTGCTGCTGAGAGTGGTGCTGAGAGTGCACGGGAGAACCGTGGTAAGACTGGTGCATGAGAGAGTTGTGCTGGCTGGGGGTGTAAAACCAATCATGTTGTTTAAACCTCTCCTCATAGCTGTCAACACCATTGTAGGGTGATCCCCTAAACGGTGACCCATCCGATATCTCGATGGGATGGTTAGGCGTGCCGGACGGTGGCAGGGAAGGGTCAGTGTCCTCGTCGACCTCCATCTCGTTACCACCAGAGAAGTGGTCTTCAGGTCCTAGTGGGTTATGACCCACTGGTTCATCCAAGTAAGCATCAGGGTTGTATAGGCCCTGATAAGCTGGTGCTGGGTAGTGGTGAGGTGACTGGTGTAATGGAATGAAAGATCCATGGGAGTCGTGGGGCCCATTTTCAGAGTGGGGCCCAAAGGAGTGGGGTAGGGATGGCGAGGTGCTCAAAGATACCGAGTGCCTGGCTGGCTCGACGAATGATCTCCAAAGATCATGGGCTGCAGTGTTGTGCGAAGCTGATGGGGCTCGCCTGTGTGAGGGTCCTGCCTCGTGGTCATGTGATGTGGCGAATCCTCCTCGTCCTCGCATACGTGGCGGCATGATGAACCTGTCAAAAATTAAACAAGTTGCACAACAAAATATATAAGACAAAGCTAATAATAAAAATAAAGATAAAATAAACGAAATGTCGAACATTTCCTAAGTTCTTTGTCTAGACTCGAAAATCGAGGAATGTGCGATTGTGTAACTGAGATCAAACACAAAAGACTAGTGTTTAATTCACTCAGCGTTGGCTCTGATACCAACCTGTCACACCCCGATCTCCACGTGTCACCGGTGGGCCCGGTGTGGGGTACAGTGACGTAGTTGGCATCGTCATAGACAAACAACACAATATAATAATGCACAGCGGAAGCAGAATAGATACATTTCAACTTTAATTAAAATGACATAATAACATCATAAGTAGTTGAAACGGATCCACAGGCGGATCAAATAAAATAAGATAAAATTGTTCAACAGTTATTTGTCGTCCGAGCTTGCGAGACTATAGTGGACGCTCTTAGGAAACAGCCAGCCTAGTTCGTATAGTACCTGCACTTAACCTTTTGGAAAAATACGTCAGTTTACACTGGTAAATACAAATCGACTGACTCATTTTGAAAATGATTGAAAATTGATTTAAATGCACAAGGCATAAATATTTTTATTAACTTGGGATATTTATGCAATATAAACTTGTGAACGATTTACATGTACCCGTACTTATGGTGGCCCGGGATCTGCTGTCCGGGCTAAAGGTTAAACGACACACCACATTAAAGAGTTATACACGCCGGGTGTACGCCTACACCCCGTGCTCTGGTCGTGGCCATCTCGTAAGATAATGCCAAGGATATCCGGGACACGGTCAATAACCCCCCAAAGCCTAAAGTAAGACAAGACTGTTTAAACGAGTCGCACAAGCTATTCAAGACTGTACACCCATAAGGTGCAGGACTTGTGCGCCCGATCAAGCGGTATTTTAAATACCGTACCCCAAGCCCGTATAGGGAAAATAAGTCAAAATTGTATTTACCTGAGCAAGTATGAATCACAAACAGTAAGTGTAGGTAGCTTTTACTGGGCCTCCTAATCTGGAACAAAGGTTTATAATAACCTATTAGATTTCCTAACGGGTCTTTTATTTAAGCTTTAGCTTAGACCGGTTAGTTTTAAGGACGAAACGGTACAAGCGCACGATTAAGCGAAAGACCGGATAGAATGTGATTTAGATCCGACAAGTTTGAATACTTGTATAATATGGGTATACTAAATACATTCTGGATTTTGAGATAAAAATGATAACGTTTGACCCGTTTCGGTCAATTTACGCAAACTAGTTACGTAAACCGAACCGAACGCAAAAAGGGCGTTACGGGTAGCCAAAAGAGTCAAATGCAAGTTCCCTGAGATAATATGCTTTAAATATGCTATAACATCAGTAATTTATGTTCTATATTGCCCGGAATAATTTTAAACTCAATTTATGCCTTAGAAGGGCATTTTGGTCATTTAAAAGATTATAAAAGAGTCAAATTAGAAATCTGAGTTTCGGGTCTGGTTTATACAGTAAATATACTCCATTTAACATATTATAACAGTAGGGTATGACCCATATACCAAACTTAACATTTAAAATCAAACTATGCACCGTAGGGATATTTTAGTAATTTCACAAGGGCTAAAAATGCCAAAACTGGAAATCTGGGTTCATATACTTATACTTACTGTTATTATATGAAAATATGCCAAATACATCAGTAGGTATGAGTCTTATATGTTTAAAACGGGTATAACGCTTACTATGCGCTAAAACGCTTAAAATACGATTTAGAGCCGTTTCCGGGTTTTAATAAGAAAGCTGAGATTTTTACATTTCCAGAAGGCTCAAAATAATTTATTTAACATATAAAATCAGTAGAAAAAGGTTTCGGGTCAAAAGGATGTGTAAAACTCATTTTATGGCTTAAATAGTCAAAACCGGCATTAACCGAATCGACTAAGCGATCTAAGATCCGATCAGCCAAAAATTAAATAAAAATCATCAAAATTCCCAAAATAATATATAACATCAGTGGGTAAAAAGTTTTGTATCAAAACGTGGCCTGAAATAGGTTATACGCGAAATGCGCCGTTTATGTAACTTTAAGATATAGTTTTACGATATCGGCCATAACTCAAAATCTGGACCACCAACTGATCTCAAATTTTTGGTGCAAGTTTATATATTAGAAATAAAGATTTCTACTCTTTCACTTTTCCAAAAATCACGTTTTATATCAAAAAGGGCAAAATAGTCAACTTTTAAGCATAATCGGAAACATGCAAATGAATCGGCTAAGTATAGACTCAAGCAACAAAAATTCCAGAGAGTTTTACCAAAATAAAAATGGTCAAAAATACTCTCCAATACAGATCTCAAACATGCATGTACGAATCCGAATCAATAGTCTACGAAAAAGTCGTTTTACAAGACTTTCGGTTCCGATTCGTATTTATACTAAAGATTGTCGAGTTGATCATGGTAAAACACATTCTTATATATATTATAAGTTATTTACGATGATCAAACAGATTGCATGTCCTCTACATTACCATTTAAGCTTATTTTTGCAAAAAGAACTTCTGTTGACTTTTTAAGAACGCCTTCGACTCGACAATTAGCATGCAATAAGTGGGAATCAGAGAATACCCTTTTGAGGGTTTGTTTCCCACATAAATACCAACATATATGTGGTTTCAATTTGAGAAATGACTGAGTAAAACTCGTTTAATCAGAAAGCAAAGTTCAAGAACAATGGTTTGACTTTTAGCAATTAATCAATGCAAGAACGAATTACAAACTGATATAGAAGCTTACAAAGGTCCTAATGAAGCTTAGTTAACACTAGGATGTTGCCTTGTCGTTCAGAATTGCTCCAGAATGCCTTGAGAGTGTTCTTGCAAATTGAGAGCTTCTTGATCACAAAGGAAATGCCAAAGAAATGATCTTTGATCTGATTTAAAGAGGAAATCAGAGGTTGAGGATAGGTTACTGTTGCCATAGGCATGCATGGGATTTAATTGGAGCATTTGGAGGTGAAATGAGCTGGTATCAACTAAAAATTCGGGCCAAATCAGCTGAATTCGCGAATTTCTGTATCTGGGCTTGGGTCGCGGCCCGCTTAGGCCTGTCCAGGCGGGCCGCCTGGCTTCTGCTGCTGTCAAACTTTGCCAATTATTGGCAGTTTTGGTCCCTGTCTTCGCACGCGATGATTCGGCTAGTTATTTTGACTCGTAAACCCCCAAACTTGGTTTTTAAGAACCTTGGGACATTTACCAACATGGTAATGTCCTCGGATAACTTTGCGCTCAACCGAAAAGCCATGAAATTCGACGTTGACGCTTTTAACCCCTCAAGTACGGTTTTGACCATAACTTTCTCATACGTTATCGAAACTTCACGAAATTTTTACCACATATTCTAGTGAGTATATTTTAGCATTATAAAGCTTCGTGTCTGCCAAAAGTTCACTCAGAGGTATAAATTCAACATGTTGACACTTTTGGCCCCTATAGTTTGTAATTCCTCACTTTTGTGCAATTTCCGCGTCGTATGATCCATGAACCATCCGTTTAAGGTTATGAACATTATGTAGGGTTATCATAGAGTCTATTTATCCATTGTTGACACTTTGGACCCTTACGTTCCATAGTTTTCACTGTTTGTCACTTTTAGTCCCTCTAAAGTATATTTTCACATACCGGAACCTTATGACATGTGTCAAGACATTATTGGACGGAATTTTTCGAGGTGTTACAAATTCTCACTTCATTGCGTTTATTAACTTTTTTTCTAAAACCTAAATAAGCAATTGTGTTTAAAATTTGTTTTCATTTGTCCGGTATTATATTGATAATGGAATAGTGACATAGTGTTCAAAACAATGTATTTTTTTATGTCGCAAATTATACTGATTGTCGGTACCGTGCCATAAACAAAACGAATTGAACCGCTGTCGACTAAACAACTTCGGTATCGATATTATCTAAAATAGTTTCGGTATTCGTTTTTTATTGATATAACATATTTTGTTTCTTTTCAAATATAATGTTCTATATAATTTTGAATATCAGTTGCGATTTACTTATTTTTATTTACGTATTAATATAAATTTTATTTAATACGAACCAACACAATGCACAAGCATAGCCTACTAGTATATATACAAAACTGTTTCCATGAACAATAACAAGTTTTTTTTCCAGATTTTTATTTAATTACAAATTTATTTATATTATAAATAATGTACACTTTTAGCTCATTTATAATTTTGTTTTTATTTGATAACTTGTGTTCATAACTTAATAAATACACAGTTATGTTTGATTTTTTACTTAAATTTCCGATATATTATTTATTGAAATTGGAGATGTGGTGTTTTTTTCGATATCGCAAGCTATACCGAGTACATAACCGTAACAAACCGAACAAATTCCAAATGAACCATTATCAGTACCTATATCTATGTTCTTTTTCAGGTTTTCGATTGATGTAAAACACGTGTCGATAACATTTTGGGTATATCACGACTTTAATTTTCATGGAGTACCGGTACATTAGTGAACCAAGTCAATACCAGCCAAACAACATCCTTACCGGTATCGGAATTCGTTTTTATGGTTTCGATCAATTTAAACATGTGTCGATATCTTTTGAACATATCACGACTTTATTTTCTTGGCATACCATAACTTTTTGCGTAACTGAATGAGTGTACATTTTCCTCGAGATATCGTGCCGATAAATTTTACTAGTTTAGCTCGTATAAATTTTAAAACTTTATAGCTAGGTCCCACAATTAACAATTTCACCCTTTTTTTTAGCTTTAGAAGAATACAGGTGTAGATCAACTGTAGATGTCTAGATGATGAGATGATCTCACAGATCACAATCGTTCTCTTTAGGCCCAACAAATATTAGTCCATGTAAATGGAGTTCACAAAAGCAAGGCTGCAACCAGCATGGGTTATGATGTCATATTTGATACGTGGTGCCCAAGTTTATCAGGGGTTTATTCGGAATTTAATCATGGCAATATAATATGACCAATGTGGACCGTTAGATCAATGGCAATCAAATGGTCGAAAGAAACACCCTTAATTATATAATACTAGCCTAAGACCCCGCGAGCTTCGCGGGTGGCTAAACACCAACTAAACACATAAAATAATTTAAACGTAGAAGCGTTAAAGTGTGATTTGTTAAGCCTAATATTTTGAGACAGTTGAGCACGTCCCAATAGTACATCTACATAATGTTCGTTACAAATTAAGTTTTTGTCCACTAAACCTTCATGATGTCCTCTTTAACTCCACTATCGCATTCATCCTCTGACATTATCAATTCAAATCAGGACGACTTAGAATTTAAAGCTCTATTGCTAGATTATTAAAAAGAGTTAATTACTGTTTTCGTCCCTGTTGTTTGTCAAAAATCACTATTTCAGTCCATTAGTTTAAAAATTGCGATTTCAGTCCTTGTGGTTTCACTTTCGTAACCATTTCAGTCCACCTCGTAACCATTTCAGTCCCTGTACTTACAGAATAAATGGATTGAAATGGTTACGAAAGTGAAACCACATGGACTGAAAATGGTCACGAAAGTGAAACCACACGGACTGAAATCGCAATTTTTAAACTAATGGACTGAAATAGTGATTTTTAACAAACCACAGGACGAAACAGTAATTAACTCAAAAGAGTTAATTACTGTTTTATATACATGAAATTAATTTGAAAAAAATAGATTCTTACTTAAGTGTAAAAACAACTCAAACGGGTTCTTAGAGATAGCAACTGGTTGGCTACCCTCCAACACTTGATTTGCTATAAATCCTTTTTACTGTTATAGAAAAAAAATAAGGTTATAACCCGGAAATTTTTCAGGTAGGAAAATTTAATTTATAACAAATAAAAGTATAAAAATAACACTTTAACATCTAAAGTATTATCTTTTCCCTTTCTCCATCATAAATTTTTAATTGGTTTCTTAAACTTTTTCTTGTTGTAAAAAGCCATAAAAACATACAAAAGCAAGAATGTAAAGTAAACGTCTAAATTTAGAGTATTTACATTGGAACCTCTATTCTATATTATATAGAGAAAATAATAGAGGAAACAACAAAAATACCATCACATTGGAATTTCTATAATAGAAAAAATTAAAGTAAAGTACACCTCTATATTTATAGGGTCACTTACATTCAACCATCAATATTATTATTCTGAGTGTGTAATATCTAATATGATTTTGAAAAGCTTCATTTATACCACAGCCTCACCAATTTTGAAAAGACCCATTTTTAAAAAAAGACTCATTTCATCACAACCTGTTTTAATCGAGTTAATCACAGGTTATCCTCTAAATATCTTTTGACATCTATACATAAAATAAATACAAACAAACTAATCATAAGTCCGTCTTTAAACAATTTTTCAAAGTTTACCTACTTGAGCAATTAGAGATAAATATAAAGCAAATCACCCGTTAGGTAAAAACGGTTGAAATTGCGTTTCTTTTTCAGTAAACCAAACTTTATTAATCACCGAAAGAGGCATACAAACAACAATTAAGCTTCCAAAAAAACACACTAAGATACATCCAAAATACTCTTACCCCATTACACATCCAATCACTTTAAAAAAATTATCTATACACATACACTAACCGAAGTCTAAACCAGAGAAAGTGGACCAGATTGAGAGATTGACGCCTATCGATCTGTTAATCATCCACCAGAGAGTAGCCTCCTTAATGTCTTGCACTATTTTAGTTTGAAAAGCATCGACCCCTTTGAAGATCTTATCATTTATCCTTAACCATAGCCTTCATATTGTCATGAGAAATACAATATAAATCGACATTTTTTTTCGTGGGCGTATCCAGATTAATTCTACATACACAAACCTTCCAACATATTGATTTAGCGAAGATACGTGAAGCGAACAAAAGACAGGAAGAGCAGCTTTTATATTTTTTTATCATACATGTAATCATTTTATAAATAATGCTATACAAAATTACAGGAAGAGAAACTGTTATAGTTATTTTTTTTATAATATCAATTATAATGCTATACACACCTTGTCGTAACTTAAACACATTTCTTCAGATTATGGCCCAATTTGATCAGATTCTAAAAAACGAAGAAAGATTATCATGAGATACTGTAAAACTGGGGTTTAGGATGTAAACCATAAAAATAACAAATTAATTTAGATGATTAGCCTTGCAGAAAACCCAAATCGGGAAAGTTTACCTGAATCGTTAACGAAAAAAATCAGACTCAGATTGGGTTACTCATGCGGATATTAATCACTGGAATAAGATCGGGTATCAAACATAAGAGCACACATGAGTTGATTAATGGAACAAAATGGTGAGGAGAAGAATATACATCAGTGAATCGAATAGAGATCAATATCCCATAGGATCCCATTTAAGATATATAGATATATAGATATAGATAAAGAACGGTGCAAGATATACCTTTCCTTCAACTTCTCATAGGATCCCATTCAAGAGTTCCTTGTAGGGGAAGGAGTTTGAAAGAAGCTCATCACCTAAAATTACAAAACACAATTTGAATTAGATATGCAACTCGAGTACAAAGACAATAGTCGAAGAAGACTCGAAGCATCCCTAAAATTACAAATAATATAGTCAAAGCATCTCATAAAAAAACATCAAGATTTCAAAGCGTTCAAAATTTAAAATCAAACACAATAATGGTTTACTTCAAAATTTAAATTTAAAATAATGATTGACTTCAAAATTTAAAATTTAAAATCTGAAAATTAAATCACTAATATCCAATCCCGTAAATCAAGCAAACTTATTAGGAAAGTCTAAGTTTTCAAATTTAAATTCAATTTACAGATTCAAAATTTAAAATCAAACATATTAATGGCAAACTTTCAAATTTAAATTTAAAATAATATTTGACTTCGAAATTGAAAATTTAAAATCAAACACAATAATGGTTTACTTCAAAATTTAAATTTAAAATAATGATTGGCTTCAAAATTTAAAATTTAAAATCTGAAAATCAAATCACTAATATCCAATCCCGTAAATCAAGCAAACTTATTAGGAAAGTCTAACCTTGCCAAGCAAAACCAACCGACATAGAAACAAACTCATAAGAGAGGGAAAAAATATAAAACAAACAAAAGGAGAGGTTTCAAAAAACGTAAATGAATTTATTTATAGAAACACTACAAATTTTCCGGAAATTAATACAATACCAAATTTATTAGTAACTAAAAATACAGCCAATATTAAATGAGCATAAAGTATGAAACCAAACATACCGGATAAAAAATAGGAAAAAAAACAACAAAACTAAAATTTTTTATTAACTGTCCGACGAAGTTTAATAGTCCGGCAATGGCATAAAATTTAGGGTTAACCATGAAAAACTAAAAAAACAAAACAAAAGAATCATTAATACATATTAATACAATACAAAATTTATTAGTAAAAAAACAAAGATTTTCAAATTTCAAAAAATATCATAGTTTGATTTTCCAAAACAAAATAACTTAAAAATTATAGAGATTAGCATAAATGATGAAAACTATCATTATACCGGATCAAAAAACGCCAAAAAACGATAACATTAAACTTACCTCTTGTGTTCGAAGAAGATTCAGACTCCTGCAATTGCATAAAAATTAGGGTTTATCATGAAAAAACAAAAAAAAAATAAAAAATTAGTAAGAGCATCACTCTTTCAAAAACATCAAGAATAGATCTATTAATAAGATTAGATTCGAAAAAATTAAATCATCATCAGCAACACAAAAATACAGAAAAAAGATTAAAAAAAAATGTGATTAAGCATTTAAAATACATAACGATCTAATCTAGTTTACATACCTTCAGAATAAGTGGAATGATCTACAAAAAAAAAAAGAAGAAGAACAAATTCTGAGAAACTTGAAAATTAATGTGATTGTCGAAAATTATGGAAACTAACACAAAATTTGGAAGCAATTAAAACTTTAATATAAGTTATCTTGATAAATTTGGAAATACGTTACAATTTAGACAACTTTGATAAGTATCCATAATTGATATAAATTTCAAAAATTCAAATTTTGAAATAATCAGTCAAAACAATTTACCTAAATAGTTAAATATTATTCGAACTTACATTCAAAACCAATGAGGTTAATATATTCATAATATAATCAATATCTAAATGATTGTGAAAAAAAATCAATCACAAAAAATACAGAAAAATGATTAAAAAAAGAGTGATTAAGCATTTAAAATACATAACAATCTAATCTAGTTTACATACCTTCAGAATAAGTGGAATGATCTACAAAAAAAAAAAAAGAAGAACAAATTCTGAGAAACTTGAAAATTAATGTGATTGTCGAAAATTATGGAAACTAACACAAAATTTGGAAGCAATTAAAATTATAATATAAGTTATCTTGATAAATTCGGAAATACGTTACAATTTAGACAACTTTGATAAGTATCCATAATTGATATAAATTTCAAAAATTCAAATTTTGAAATAATCAGTCAAAACAATTTACCTAAATAGTTAAATATTATTCAAACTTAAATTCAAAACCAATAAGGTTAATATATTCATAATATAATCAATATCTAAATGATTGTGAAAAAAAAAAATCAATCACAAAAAATACAGAAAAATGATTAAAAAAAGTGCAATTAAGCATTTAAAATACATAACAATCTAATCTAGTTTACATACCTGCAAAATAAGTGGAATGATCTACAAAAAACGAATAAGAACAAATTTTGAGAAACTTGAAAATTAATGTGATTGTCGAAAATTATGGAAACTAACACAAAATTTGAAAGCAATTAAAACTTTAATATAAGTTATCTTGATAAATTTGGAAATACGTTACAATTTAGACAATTTTGATAAGTATCCATAATTGATATAAATTTCAAAAATTCAAATTTTGAAATAATCAGTCAAAATAATTTACCTAAATAGTTAAATATTATTCAAACTTAAATTCAAAAGTGTGAAGGTTAATATATTCATAATATAATCAATATCTAAATGATTGTGAAAAAAAAAATCAATCACAAAAAACACAGAAAAATGATTAAAAAAAGTGCAATTAAGCATTTAAAATACATAACAATCTAATTTAGTTTACATACCTGTAGAATAAGTGGAATGATCTACAAAAAAAGAAGAAGAACAAATTCTGAGAAACTTGAAAATTAATGTGATTGTCGAAAATTACGGAAACTAACACAAAATTTGGAAGCAATTAAAACTTTAATATAAGTTATCTTGATAAATTAGGAAATACATTACAATTTAGACAACTTTGATAAGTATCCACAATTGATATGAATTTCAAAATTCAAATTTTGAAATAATCAGTCAAAACAATTTACCTAAATAGTTAAATATTATTCAAACTTAAATTCAAAATCAATGAGGTTAGTATATTCATAATATAATCAATATCTAAATGATTGTGAAAAAAAAATCAATTACAAAAAATACAGAAAAATGATTAAAAAAAGTGCGATTAAGCATTTAAAATACATAACAATCTAATCTAGTTGACATACCTTCAGAATAAGTGGAATGATCTACAAAAAAAGAAGAAGAACAAATTCTAAGAAATTTGAAAATTAATGTGATTGTCAAAAATTATGGAAACTAACACAAAATTTGGAAGCAATTAAAACTTTAATATAAGTTATCTTGATAAATTTGGAAATACGTTACAATTTAGACAACTTTGATAAGTATCCATAATTGATATAAATTTCAAAAATTCAAATTTTGAAATAATCAGTCAAAACAATTTACCTAAATAGTTAAATATTATTCAAACTTAAATTCAAAACAATAAGGTTAATATATTCATAATATAATCAATATCTAAATGATTGTGAAAAAAAGTCCCAATCACAAAAAAATACAGAAAAATGATTAAAAAAAAGTGCGATTAAGCATTTAAAATATATAACAATCTAATTTAGTTTACATACCTGCAGAATAAGTGGAATGATCTACAAAAAAAGAAGAAGAACCAATTCTGAGAAACTTGAAAATTAATGTGATTGTCGAAAATTATGGAAATTAACACAAAATTTGGAAGCAATTAAAACTTTAATATAAGTTATCTTGATAAATTTGGAAATACGTTACAATTTAGACAACTTTGATAAGTATCCATAATTGATATAAATTTCAAAAATTCAAATTTTGAAATAATCAGTCAAAACAATTTACCTAAAGAACGATAAAGAAGACTCAAAATAACACCAAATCTTTGGAAAACGAACCTGCTTGCAATCGATTGGAAGAATGATCAGCTCTCTAAAGGACCTGTTGTCAACAAAGACATCACAATTTTAAGGATTTAAATAGAGACTGATAGATGAAACATTGCTTAAGTTTAAACAATAATCTGTACTATAACCTTTCTGGTATGCCAAATCATCACTCCCAATTGTTGAACTGTAATAGTGTTAGCAAACAACGTCACCTCTGAAAATTGCTCAAAATCTACTTAAATACGTGAATTTAATCGGAAAACCTAAAGATGAACATATGATAGAGAACATCAAACAGGAAGCGACATTATCAAACATAAATCGATATTTGAAGAATTGTTACCTATTTGTTAAATCGTTTGGAGAAGACAGTGATGGATCCCATCTTTCAAAAAGCACCAAATCTTGAAAAATATCACAGAAGCACTCAAGAAATGAATATAGGTATTGATTAATGCATAAGTTAGAAATCACTGAAACCCTAAGAAGAGGCGGCGGCGAGGTCTTCCAGACACCAACAACGCCGCAAAAAGAAAATTGAAAACACAGATACATACCTTATACGCCGCATAATAAGGACTAGTTGCTTCCACTCGTGATTGAAGATGAAGAAATCTAGGATTCAGGAGATTGCAAATAACATATTAAAGATCGATAGATGATATCTAGGGTTTAAGGAAGAAATAGATAGTGTTTAACAATGACAAAGAAAAATCAAAGAGGGAAAAGAAAAATAACATACCTATGTTTTTCGAAGATCAATCGATGAAGAAGGAAGAACCGGATGCAGGAGATGGGTATTAGGGTTTTGGAGTGAAGTGAAGCGTATTAAAGAAGCTAAGAAGGATGGTTTTGGCGGAAAAAACAAAAAAAAAAAAGTGGTCTAAGCAAATGCCACGTGGCAAGTAATGGCTTAAGCTAATGCCATATGGTTTAAGCTTGTTTTGCTTTATTAGAAGTAGTAGATGATTTAGTACGTGCTGCCCAAGTTTATCGGGGGGTTTATTTGGAATTTTAAAATGGCCGTGGGGGCAAAGAAAGATGACTAACGTAGACCGTTAGATGAACAGCAATCAAATCAAATGGTGGAAACAAACACCTTGTGTTGGAAGCCAAGAGCCAGTGTACTATATAAAGCACCAGATACTCTTTTCTCCCCATCCTCTCCTCCTCTTGCCGTTTCATCATCGTACTAGAAGAAGTCCAAGGTTTGATTTTGCACTTCTCTGTATCTATTTCGGTTACTTTCTATGTTATGACTTATGAACTATATGTTGTGAGCGTGTTTATTGTCATGTACTCTATTTGATCGATCACCTTTTATGTTTTTTAGATTGTGTTACTCTTTATGATTTCAAGTAATTTTGTTGAAATAGGTTGTTAGGTTTTCGAATTACTCTGAACCTTGATCAGACGGGATTCAAACATGATTCGAATCAGATGATGCTCGATGATCACCGTTAACCATATTAAGAATTTCTCAAATTTGTTTTAGGGATTTTGACTTTCTAGTTTTCTAGTCACAGTTAGTGATGTAAATGAACCGAACTGTTTGACGGGAACTTTGTTAACAAGAAATTCCAGTCAATTAGTTAAATGAATGATTCATTCAATTGTGTTCACTTAAGTTCGTTTATGTTTGTTTGTTCATTCGTGTTCGGTCATTAAAGCTTTTTTTATATATATTTGTAAGTTTGTATTTGTGGTTTATTACCTTAGCATTTAAACTTCTTATATTTTTTATTATGTCTTGCACTTGACTTATTTTGGTAATTATGTCTAATCAATGAGGTTAAGAATGCTAATTTTTTTTATCTTTAGAATAATTGTATGCTCATTTGTGTTAGTTTATTGTCATTTGTGTTCGTTTATGAAATTAACATAAACGAACGCATTCGGTTGTATGTTCTTAGACCATTCGCTTGTTCACTAAAAGCTTAATGAATGAACATGCTTTCGCTCGGTTCAGCTTGTTTACAGCCCTACTCACAATGTCACGATAATAATTTGTCTTTTGGTTTTCGATTTCTAATAGTTTTGTAATTTCAGCAACAAGCTCATATTATCATGGGTAAGGAGAAGGTTCACATAAACATCGTGGTCATTGGCCATGTTGACTCTGGAAAGTCAACCACTACAGGCCACTTGATCTACAAGCTTGGAGGCATAGACAAGCGAGTGATCGAGAGATTCGAGAAAGAAGCTGCTGAAATGAACAAACGTTCCTTCAAGTATGCCTGGGTGCTAGACAAGCTCAAAGCCGAACGCGAACGTGGTATCACCATTGATATCGCCTTGTGGAAGTTCGAAACCACCAAGTACTATTGCACAGTCATCGATGCGCCAGGTCATCGCGATTTCATCAAGAACATGATTACCGGGACATCTCAGGCTGATTGCGCTGTCCTGATCATCGACTCCACCACAGGTGGTTTCGAAGCTGGTATTTCCAAAGATGGTCAGACTCGTGAACATGCTTTGCTTGCTTTCACCCTCGGTGTCAGGCAAATGATATGTTGTTGTAACAAGATGGACGCTACAACACCTAAATACTCGAAGCCTAGGTACGACGAGATTGTTAAGGAAGTGTCGTCGTACCTTAAAAAAGTCGGATACAACCCCGAAAAAATCCCATTTGTTCCAATTTCTGGTTTCGAAGGAGATAACATGATTGAAAGGTCAACAAACCTTGATTGGTATAAGGGGCCAACACTTCTTGAAGCACTTGACAATGTTAGTGAACCGAAGAGGCCTTCAGACAAGCCGCTTCGTCTCCCACTACAGGACGTGTACAAGATCGGTGGGATTGGAACTGTGCCCGTGGGTCGGGTCGAGACGGGTATAATCAAGCCCGGTATGGTCGTCACTTTCGGCCCGTCCGGTCTCACCACTGAAGTGAAATCGGTCGAAATGCATCATGAAGCACTTCAAGAGGCATTGCCAGGGGATAATGTCGGGTTCAATGTGAAGAATGTTGCGGTGAAGGATCTTAAACGCGGTTATGTTGCTTCAAACTCGAAAGATGATCCAGCAAAGGGTGCTGCTGGCTTCACTTCTCAGGTTATTATCATGAACCATCCTGGCCAGATTGGGAACGGTTATGCACCAGTGCTTGACTGCCACACTTCTCACATTGCTGTTAAGTTTGCTGAGCTGCAGACCAAGATTGACCGCAGGTCTGGTAAGGAGCTCGAGAAGGAGCCTAAGTTTTTGAAAAACGGTGATGCGGGGATTGTGAAAATGGTTCCAACCAAGCCCATGGTGGTGGAGACGTTCTCTGAGTATCCGCCTTTGGGGCGTTTTGCTGTGAGGGATATGCGACAGACGGTTGCTGTTGGTGTGATCAAGAGTGTGGATAAAAAGGACCCAACTGGTGCTAAGATCACCAAGGCTGCAGCCAAGAAGAAATGAACCGATGCTTTTATGAACCTTCTGTTCACAGTGCACTTTGTTATTGTCTTGTTATTTGTTTTTAACTTTTGTTTGTGTCGTTGCTGCCATCGTTTACTGCCGTTCTTAGGAACAGTGGTTCTGTTGCATTTTCAGGTAGATAGTCATACATGGGTGCTTGACAGACGGTGGCACAACGCGAGTAATGCTACTTATTTTCGTTTTCGTGGAGTGTTTATATCTGAACTTGAAGAATAAAATCTATATATTTGTGGATACTTATCATCTTGGATGCTTAATTGTTTGTGGTTGATTTGTATTGGCAATATATAGTATATGTGTATTTTTTTTTACCTATTGCAAATATTTCGAATTTTTTTAGCTTTCTGGCGAGTGTGACCGTGTACTACTGTTGTTTTGTTGAGAAATTATCTGATAAATAATTACAAACCAGTTAAACAATTCGGAATTCAAGTGAAACATCTTTTCATCATAGCTAAGATGTTTGTTAGGCTAGAGGGTATGGTGACATCCCATCCTTGGAGGACCATCCGTCACGTAGGCGTCACGTCATAGTCCTCCCAAGGATGCTCTATCCCCCAAACTAGAGGGTATGAGAGGATGGTCCTAGTCATAGTCCTCCCACCAATTTAATGTTTTTTTATTAATCTTCTAGTTTTTTTTAACATTTAACAAATAAACTAACAAAATATTTTCATTAATATTAAAAACCATTACATAAAGTTAAAAAAAAAAAACTTAAATAAAAAATTAAAAAAAAACATAAGCTTAAAAAAAAGATAAACTTAAATCCCAATATATTAAAATAAGCTACTAGTCTTCGTATTCCATGTCGTTGTCGGGTTCGTTTTGAGCTTTGTTCCAAATGTAATCCACCAAGTCCGCTTGTAGGTTATGATGTGTGTACTCGTTACGTAGAGCGAACATGTTCCAATCTTGTTGTTCCCCACTAACTGGAACAGAATTTCCAGTAGACGCGTTTTCATCGTACTCGCATATCGCTCTACCTTCGTCTTCAATGACCATGTTATGAAGGATGATACAAGCGTACATAATGTTTCGTAACTGCTTTGGTGTAGCCGAACGTGCTGGATGTTCAATGGTTTGCCATTTTTTTGTAGAACACCAAAAGCCCGTTCAATATCTTTCCTCGCACCCTCTTGAAACTTCGCAAACTTTTTTCTTTTATCGTCCGTCAGGTACGGAATAGTTTTAACAATTGTCGAGTACGTTGGGTATATCCCATCGGCTAGGTAGTAACCTCGCCTGTATTCCACACCCGAAACCGTAAAGCTTGTGTCTGGACCTGTACCCGCCACTACATCCTCAAATATCTGTGACTGGTATATGATGTTAAGGTCGTTGAGCGAACCAGGTAGACCAAAAAAAGCATGCCAAATCCAGAGATCTTGTGACGCAACAGCCTCTAGAATAATAGTCGGATGTCCATGATCTCCCCTAGTATACTGACCTTGCCAGGAAACTGGGCAGTTGTGCCACGGCCAGTGCATGCAATCAATGCTCCCGAGCATTCCTGGGAAACCATGTCTCTGTTCGTGTGCTTGATATAACTTTTGAACGTTGTTTGTGTTCGGCTTCCGCAGGTATCGCTTGCTATACAATTTGATAACCCATTGATAAAACTTGTGCAAACATAGACGTGCGGTTCTTTCAGACATCCTTATATACTCGTCTAACGCATCAGGTGCGAAATCGTATGCCAGTTGTCGAATGGCCGACGTACATTTTTGTAAATTACTGAAACCCCTTTGCCCCCTAGCGTCGTTTCGCAGTGTAAAAAACGGATCAGACAGGGCCATGTCGCCTGCAATATGTAAAAACAGTGGACGACTCATGCGGAACCGACGTCGAAAAATATCGGTTGGGTACACGGGTTCGTCGGCAAAATAATCGGCTACTAGTTTATCGTGGGCGGCTATAAATTTAAAACGAAACATAAATGAAATTAATTATAAAATACATTTTCAAATCTATATAAAACATAACGAAAAAAATACTAAAATACCTTCTTGGTCTCATTTTAATTTTGGTCGTCTAGTTAGCCTGTGGGACGACGCTTCATCACCCGCCATGATGACCTTAGCCGCGTTCATAACCATGTTATGCATAATAGCATCCTCTTCCGAAGTTGAAAAATACCACGTAGATGAAGATGATGAAGAAATGGAAGAAATTGAAGAAATGGAAGAAGGTGAAGACATGATAATTTTTTAGAGGTAGATGGGGTGGTAGCGGGTAAAAAATGGTATAAAAATAGATGAGTTTTTATAAAAAGGGTAGAGGGGTTATAAAATGTGAGAGAGATATGAGCTTGTAGTGGTGAAAAGTTGTGAAAAAATGTGTAAAAGAGATGAGTATTTATAAAAGTGGGAGTGAATGTGTTTTTTTTTTTAAATTAATACCGTTTAAATTTAATAAATTAAATTAGAAATTAATTTTATTTTTACAACGGATACTTTTCAAAATTTGGGCCCCACATTTGACCGTCGCCAACGTCTAAATATTGACGGAAAGGACGGGGACCGCGGGGGGGGGGGGGGGGGGGGTATGGTGTGGACGGCGTCGGGTGCGGGAGACGGGAGGGGAGGGGAGAACTTCCCATACCGTGTAGCCTTAAACTGTTAATTCACATTTTATTGCATTGGTTAGCTGTCATGGTCTTCATATTTTATTACCAGCCCAATAATGCTAGCACTCTTTTCTAATCATGTCAAGTTTCAAACACTTGAACAGATGAGTAGAATGAGTAGTAGCATATAAAATTCTTAAGTAGCATATAAAGTTCCTTACCATAGTTGGCATAGGTAGAGTAGACGGTACACAACAATATTTAAAAAGCAAATGAAAAAGATCACTAGTTGCTTCCATTCAAAACAAAGCAAGTGCTTATAAATTTCTTTAGAAACCCAATACGTATTGAATTGATGGACCCATTTTCAACAAGGGGTGCAAATGTCTATATAAACTCGCGAGTTAATTGCTAAATTCGTCCATGAGGTTTTACACAAATTGTTAGATCAGTCGAAAATTAAGATTTGCTGCTAAAACAGTCCAAAATCAAGATTTGTTTATAAGTTTTATTTATATACCCAATTGATAAAGACTTTAAGTTTAAAGTTTTGAGCTTAAATACATGTAAACTTTATATACCCAATTGATAAAGAGTTTGAAGTTTTGAGTTTAAATACATGTAAACAATACAAGTCAAGCTTAAGCTTTTCTAAGCTCGAGTTCTTCTAGTTTAGCTTAATAAAGTTCGAGCTTAAACTTTGCATATTATATATATATATATATATATATATATATATATATATATATATCTTTATATATTGAAATTATACATTCGGGTCTGTGGTGCATAAATTTACGTGTTACAAAATTACGTTCTTGTGAAGATAAACGTTAAACTCTAGATAGCACACTTTAGATGTGGAATCCCTCTCCTCCAATCAGAGCGGGGACGATGTCAGCATCCTCATGCACACCTTGGGCATTAAATGTTTTCTACCAATGGGAGCATGTTGTGTATCACCAAAACGGTTATAGTTATAGGGACTATTTCATCGGAATGAAAACGACATCTAACAAAGTCCACTATAAATAGAAAGGAGATTTACATTCACCAGGTACGCTCACTCTCTCTCTCATGCACACACACACACTAATCACGCTGAGAGTGGTCATAGGGAGGAATCTCATCATATGGCTAACCTAACAATGTTATTTTTTTATAGATTCACAGGTGATTAGCTGCTCCGCCTTTCCTTGAAGACGTCCGTTGGTATAATTTGCCTGAATCCTCTCGTGGCTAAGATTTGATTCTTTATATATGTATTAAACATTTAAGCAAGTGGAATTCGTGAGCACGGTGCAACAGAAATTCTATATATACACGTAACTTAAAAATCTATTATGTAGTATCAACTTAATATATATATATATATATATATAGGGAGAAGATCATGCGAGAACCACCTCTTATTGTGAGAACCGCGAGAACCAATGTGAACACACCAAAAATGCCTAAAAATAGCTAAAAATCACATAAAAAAATTTTTTTTGATTTTTTTAATATTTTTAGGTTAAAATCGCTACTTTTCGAAGCAAAAAAAAAAAAAAAATTTTTTAATTTTTTTTTTTAAAATTTTTTTTTTTTTTTTGCTTCGAAAAGTAGCGATTTTAACCTAAAAAATATTAAAAAAATCAAAAAAAATTTTTTAGATTTTTTTTTGATTTTTTTAGATTTTTTTTAGATTTTTTTAGGTTTTTTGGGGGTTTAGTTTTTAGCATTTTAGCTTGGGTGGGGGGGGGGTTAGGTTTTTGGGGGGTGGGGGAGGGGGGTTTAGGTTTTTGGGGGGGGGGGGGTGGGGGTTAGGTTTTTTTTAGGTTTTTTTAGGTTTTTTTTAGCTTGGGGGGGGGGGTTTAGGTTTTTTTTTGGGGGGGGGGGTTAGGTTTTTTTTGGGGGGGGGGGGTTAGGTTTTTTTTTTAGGTTTTTTTAGGTTTTTTTAGGTTTTTTTTAGGTTTTTTTAGCTTGGGGGGTTAGGTTTTTTTTGGGTGGGGGGGGGGTGGGGGTTTAGGTTTTTGGGGGGGGGGGGGGTTGGGGGTTAGGTTTTTTTAGGTTTTTTTTAGGTTTTTTAGCTATTTTAGGTTGTGTTCACATTGGTTCTCAAGGTTCTCACAATAAGGGTGGTTCTCGCATGAGCTCCTCCCTATATATATATATATATATATATATATATATATATATATATATATATATATATATATAGGGTGGAGTTATTGTAAAAAAGACCAAAAGTGTGAGAAAGGTAGGAAAGAATCTCAACCATTAGATTAAAATTAATTAAAAAGGGTAGGATTGTAAATGCATTAACAAATTTAAATATGGTAATCCTTGATTTAAGGATTTGGAGAGAGAAAATCCTGGATTTAAGGACTTATAACCGTCGATAAATATAACACCATTCAGAGTATGTTCATACATGGTGTTTTAAAATATAACACCATTCAGAAAATATAACACCATTCAGCACAAAAATAACACCATTCAGCAGTAAATAAAAAAACACCATTCAGTACAAGAATATAACACCATTCATCAGTAAAAAAAAAACACCATTCAGTACAAAAATAACACAATTCGGTACAAAAATAACACCATTTAGTAAAAAATAACACCATTCAGTACAAGAATAACACCATTCAGTACAAAATAACACCATTCGATACAAAAATAACACCATTCAGTACAAAAAACACCATTCACATACACACGGTAAACATATGTTGTAATGGAACCCATACATCGTGTCGTCGTGGAGATCGTAAGACAACCCCATCCCACGTTAAATCGCCGGGACATAAAACGCATTAACAACTCACCTATATCTCTCTGATCCGAAACAAACCGATCAAAAACGAGATGCTCGCCGGTTCCTTCCTTGCACAGCGTCAACGATTCTGACAGGTAGTGACGATTGTTTCCTTGCTCGCCGGTTCCTTCCTTGCACAGCGATTCTGACAGCGTCAACGAGCACAGCGTCAACGATTCTGACAGCGTCAACGAGCACAGCGTCAAAAACGAGATGCTCGCCGGTTCCTTCCTTGCTCGTCGGTTCCTTCCTTGCACAGCGTCAACGATTCTGACAGGCTAGTGCAGCGGCAATCTCCATGATGAAAACGAAAAGTGGAATTTATGGAGAGAGAGAGATATTGTAGGGATTTTGATTGACAGTTTCTATTTTTAAATGTGTATAAAGACTTTATTGCCCCTAGAATTTACAATTCAGTCCAAAAAATAAACCAAATTTTACAATTTGGTCCCTATTAATCTCAACCATTAGATCAAAGATCTAATGGTGTAGATTCTTTCTTACCCTTCTCACAGTTTTAGTCTTTTTTACAGGATCCTAACTCTATATATATATATATATATAGGGAGCCGCTAAAATAGGAACCACCTCCAGTTGTAAGAACCGCGAGAACCATTCTCAACCAATAACATTGTGCCAACTAAAAGGGCTTTTTGGTCTTTTTACCCCAAATGTCAATTTCCTACCTCTTTCCTCATTTATTAATGTCAGACAACCTCTATCCACCATTTATATATATATATCATCCTCTCTCTCCATCTGCTTACTGAATTTTCAAAAATGCATCTCTCATTTTTGTCTCTCTCTCTCTTTGAAGTTGCAGAACATCTTAAAAAATGCATCTCCCATCTCCGTCGACGACTCCGGCCACATCGAGTCCGGCCACAACGAGCCCGGTAAACCCTAACCCAAACACATCTGTTGCCGATCTGTTGTTTTTTCTAGATCTAGGGTTTGGTTACGGCATGCGATCGGTGATTTTGTTCGGTGGTGAGGCGATGGTGGGAGGTGTTTGTTCGGTGGTGGGAGTTGGTGAACTCTGATTTGATGTTGTGGTGGGTGGTGGCGGTTCGACGGCTGGGTGGTGAGTCGGCGGCAGCGCCGCCGTGAGCGGCGGAGGTCCCGGTCTCCTCCCGACGATGGTGGTGGTGTGTCGACGGCGGTGGTGGCGGTGTGTGACGGGGTGAAGGGGGTGGGGTGAATCTAGTGCTTTTTGTTTGTGTTGATTCAGGTGAATCTGGGTTTTGAATCTTTGTGGTTTGGATTTTCTTGATGGTTTTTATTGGTAAGTGTTTTTTGTTGGGTTTGAATATGTTTGTATATGTTGATGGGTTTGAATCTGGTTTTTTTTTTTGGGTTTGAATCTTGGGGGTTGAATCTTGGGGTTTGAATCTAGTGCTTTTTTAATATGTTGAATCTGGGTTTTTTTTTTGGGTTTGAATCTTGGGTTGTTTTTGGGTTTGAATCTTGGGGTTTGAGTGATGTTCATGGTGGTTTTGGATGTTTAAATCGGTTGTATCTGCTGCCTTTTTTAATGTTTTGAATCTGTTTGAACATGTTGAATGTGTTTTGAATGATGTTCATCAGGTGCGTTTGAATGTTTGAATATGTGGGTTTTGATCCGTTTTGGATTTTTAGGGCGATGATGATGCAAAAAAAAAAAAAAAAAACCTGTATATTTTGATGACGAGGGCGCGGCAAGGATGGTTGAGGTAGGTTTTTGAACCTGCAACCCTTCTTGCAGCCTCTAATTATCGGAAAAATCTGAGCCAAAACATCGTATTTTTTAAGATTCCACTCGTTTTTTTTATTTTTGTTTTGTCACACCCCGATTTCCACGTGTCTCACCGGTGGGCCCGGTGGGGGATTACCGTGACGTAGTTGGCAACAATATAGTCAAACCACACAATATATATGAATGCACAGCGGAAGCATAAAGATAATTATATTTCAACCATTGTTTGTAATATCAATGTATTACGAATAGTCGAAAGGTATCCACAGGGGATCAAATAAAAATATAAGTATTGTTCAACAGATGTAGGCATCTTAAGCTTGCGAGACTCTTTATGATGCTAAGGAGAATATCCAGCCAATTACGCATAGTACCTGCATTTAGTCTTTTTGGGAAAATACGTCAGTTTACACTGGTAAATACATTCAACCGACACTTTTGTAAAATGTTTATTAAAATTAATTTGAATGCACATGGCACAAACTCTTTTATAACTTGGGAGAATTATTTAAATTTATAATCTTGTTAACGAATTACATGTTCCTTATGCGTTCAGTAGCCCGGATCAAGTCCGGGTTAAAGATCAATGGACACACCACATCAACTATTTATGCACTGACGAGTGTACGCCTACACTCCGCGCTTAGGTCGTGGCCATTTCGTAAAATGATGCCAGGGATATCCGGGACATGGTCATTAACCCCCCAAAGGCTTTTAAGTAACAAGACTGTTTAAACGAGCCGATCAAATTTATTCAATTACCCACTTAACGGTGGAGAATTTGATGCCCGATCAAGCGGTATGCTATATACCGTAACCCAAGCCCGTATAACGGAAAATAAGTTAAAAGTATTTACCTTTGCAAGTATAAATCCTTAATCGAATAAATTGCAAATAGCTTTTACTGGTCTCCTATTCTGGAACGAAGGTTTAAAATAACCTATTAGAATCCTAACGGGTCTTTAATTTAGCCGTAGCTTAGACCGGTCAGTTTCAAATGAAAATTACGATTTAATCGCGTGAAAGGCGAAAACCGGGAATGGAATGTGATTTGGACCCAACAAGTTTGAAGACTTGTTTTATATGGGTATAATAACCACATTCTGGATTTTGGGGTCAAAACAATATGGTTTGACCCGTTTCGGCTAGTTTATGTAAACTAATTACATAAGCCGAACCGTGCGCGCAAAAGGCACAACGGGTAACCATAAGAGTCCTACACTGGTTTCCTAAGTCAATATGCTTTAAAGAGGTTGTGGTATTAGTAGGATACCTTCCATAATGCCCGTAACGAGTTTAAGTTCATATTATGCCCCGTAGGGGTATTTCGGTCTTTTTAAAGATTATAAAAGAGGTTTCTGAGTTCTACAGGAAATCTGAGTTTCCCGAACAGTTTATAAAGTCCAAAATACTTTATTTATTATTTAAAATCAGTGGCAACTGGAATCGGGTCAAAAGACCTTGTAGAACTCAAGTTATGGCCGAAAAGGGTATATTCGGTATTTACCGAACCGTTGCCATAACCGTAGGTTATGAGCAGGTTAAAAATAATTAAAAATCTTTAAAAATCCCAAAATATTATTTTAAATCAGTTTGTAAAAGGTTTGGTGTCGAAATCTGGGTTTAGATAGGCGTTATGCTAATTGCGCTATTAAATTACTAAAGTTTCTGTAATTTGCGCTATTTAGCATAACTCCTATTCTGGACCTCGGATTGACGTGAAATTTTAGGGACATGCTTAGAAATCAGTAACAAATGTTGCGGTCCTTTCACATGTCCGAAATTCTCGTTTTAAATTAAAAAGGGCGTTACGGTCAACTTTTAAGCATTTAACGGAAATGTGTAAAAGACTTGGACAAACAACGAATCGGTCACAGAGGGTTATACGATCATGTAACCTGGTCCTAAGAGAGTCCTAAGGCATATCTAAATCATACTTTAACGGGTCAGAACTGAAGTCAATGCAAAAGTCAAAGCTTTGCGACTTTCGGCTCCGAACCGGGTCAAAACAGTAAATGGTCGGATCAAACAAGCTTAGACTAGTTAATATACTTATTATCATGTTTTATGAGTGTTTAAACAGGTTACACACCATCTACATTACTAATTATGCATTAAATCGCAAAATAGCATTTCTGTTGACTTTTTCTAAGCACGTTTGACTCGACATTCGGACTAGTTAGAGTGGGAATCAGAGGGTGCCCTTTTAGGGGTTTAAAGCCCACATGATTACTGATACGTGGGTGAAAACCGGTGCTTGTAATTGTTTAATTTGATGTTTTTACACAAGTTTTAGTTTCGAATTGCCTACTCTTGATTAGATTTGTGTTTTGCAGGTTTAAGGGAGTTTAAGGAGCTTTTTGGGAGCTTTACGGGTCACCGGAGCGAAAACGGAACCACCGGGAAGCGACATGGGTCAACCAGAAGCAAGGAATGAGAAAAACAGAAAACCAAACATTCAAACACCGTCGCCGACGCCCATAGGGGCCGTCGCCGACGGTCTATGCATATTCCCGTAGCCAAAAGTTCTCCGTAGACAGGAAGTTAGGCCGTCGGCCAAAAGTGAACAAGCAAGCACCGTCGCCGACGGGGCTTCAGGCCGTCGGCGACGGCTCGTCAATTGTGGAAACGCGCAGATTTTGGTTTGGGGGTTATGTTTGATTATGATTGGTTCTTGGAGATTCAATTCGGGAGTTACACTTCATTTGGAGTTTGAAAACAAGTCTAGGAGCCATTATTCACCCATCTTTCATCACCACTTCATCTCTATTCCATATTCCATCCTCTCAACAACCCGAATTCTCATCCAAATCTAAACCCTAGTTTATCACGATTACAACCATTCAACCCATTCATCACCACCAACCATTCCAAACCCTAACCATTCCATCATCCATCTTCAAGTCCCAAGATGATCCAACTCAAGTTCCGTGCATCCGTTGATCGTGCCATTTACACCATGAGCGGCTAATTCCTCGGAGGTTTCACCCCGGTGTAGGTTAATTGTAAGTCTAGGGTTTGAACAATGTTTTAGTTTGGTTTTGTGACAACTTGATTTGTATTTGAATTGATTGACAATTGTCTTGCATTTGAACTATATTTGTGAATTGTCGAGTGAGTTATGAAATTTGACTTTGCGAAATAAGTTTGTGCAATTATGCCTTGTCATTCAAAAGGTTTTATTTGTCCGAAGTAACGAAGTGCATTGTAGTCCGTGTATGCGTTGATAACAATTGGCACCTAAGCTTTGATGATAGAAATCCGTTAATAACATATTCAAGTGAATTAAATCTAAAACGTGTAAGAACCCTAGGATTGCAATAACCGAACCGGGTGTGAACCTTGTTTTCTCTATATTGTCAAAACCTTTATTTACATTATTGCAATTGCTCGTTTTTTTTAGTAGTTATAATTTATATCTTCCAATCAAACAAAAATACAAAAACATATCTTAGCAAGCTTCATAAACGTGACATTTTCTGCATTTCATTCAAAGTCCATTCGCAAACCACATACTCTTCGTGGTTCGACCCCTTGCTACCACTAGCTATTTGTTAAGGGTAATTAGGGTATATAAATATTATCTTTGACCGGAGCGCGACTCTCCGATCAAATTTTGGCGCCGTTGCCGGGGAGTGCGTGCGCTTTGTGTTTGGATATTGTTTGAAATTTCGTGATTAACTGTTTAATTTGTTTAGTTTTCTTTTTGTACTTGTCTTTTTCCTTGTTACGCGGGGTGTGTTACTTGTGCAGGTTACAGGTAGTGCATGCGTACACGAAATTCCGGGAGGACTTCACCTCTAGTCTACGAACCGGAAATTGAAAGACTCGCAAGAAGAAACCTAGCAAGCCGGTTGGAAGCAACTCTTGCTTCTAATCAAACCAACCAAACACCACCATTCACACCGACCATTGAAACCGATTCAATGGCGAACCACAATTCCAACCAAGAATTTAACCCAAACCAAAACCTCCACCCAAATCAATTCCAATCCCGAGGAACCTTTTTCCCCGCTCAAGAGCTACCGGGTGGTAACACCAATGCAAGACCACCCACTCCACCTTTCCGAAACCAAAACACCAACAACACCCAACGAACACCTCAACAACAACCTCTTCACCGACAAGCATCGTTACCTATTAACCTTGATGATCGGAATGTCAACTCCGATCGAAGAGGTAACCGTGATCACGGCAATCCCGTGAACGAAGACCCGTTTTTCAACATCGACGATTTAAGGAATGCAATTCCCGATGAAGAACCGTATAGTGTTCCCGGTTATCAATCACCGGAACACGTGAGCATTCATACGGAAAATTCGGACGATGGGGGTTATTATGATGATCGAGCCAATGATGATGAAGATTGGGGTTACTTGAATAGGGGAAACGTATACAATGCTCGAAGGTACGACGATGAGGAGTTTGGGTCGCAAAACGCCAACTATGTTGGGGAAGAGGAATATGGCTACGGGGGTGGAAGAAACAATGGGTATGGGAACAACCGTCAACCACAAAATAACAACCAACGGAACCGGAATGAAGGGTTTTACAACAACAACAATAACAACAACAATGTAAACCCTAACCGGATTCCTCGTTTTGTGGGAGGTGGTAACCCGAGAGATAATCGAAGAGAGGAGCGACAGGATGAAAGACGGGATAATCGAAGACCGGTCGATCAAGAAGTTAATGGGCCACAACGTCGTCAACAACCTCCACGGGGAGTAAACGACCGTTTCCGACCGATAGTGACCGAGAACAACTCTCCAATAGTATGCGAAAGGAGGATGTTCGATTGTAAGCCGCATTACATCAACATCCTTCCTCATTTCAACGGGAGGTCCAATGACGAGCCATACACCCATTTGACGGAGTTCTCGTCTATTTGTGATACTATTGGAGGGCATAATTTCGCATTAGAGGAAGTGAAGCTTCGCCTATTTCAATTTTCATTGAAAGATAAAGCAAAGCAGTGGTTCTTTACACTTCCGGCCAATAGTATTCGAACTTGGGAACAAATGCAACAAGCATTTTTGGACGAATACTATTCCATGGCCAAGACCGATGATGCTAGGGATGAAATTCGGTCATTTCGTCAACTTTCAAGTGAGCCTTTACATGAAGCATTCACCCGATTCAAAGAACTAATGAGGAGATGCCCACATCACCAAATAGA
The DNA here is from genome assembly GCF_002127325.2 of Helianthus annuus. NCBI lineage: Eukaryota > Viridiplantae > Streptophyta > Magnoliopsida > Asterales > Asteraceae > Helianthus > Helianthus annuus. The sequence goes on along the minus strand of NC_035446.2, from coordinate 153,179,020 downwards.
AAAATGGGAATTGGTGAAATGTTTCGTACGGGGCTTGGATGATGCGACTTGGAATCGGCTTGAGACGACAAGCAATGGTACACTCTTGAGCAATCATGAGGATGACGATTGGGAATTTTTGGAGAGGATGAGCAAACGGTCCAAACAAAAAGAATCGGCCGATAGAGCAAAAAGGCATCCGGTTTCCCGATCACTTCCCGATCTCGATTCCAAGAATAGGATTTCCACCTTAGAGCGAGAAATAGCCCAATTGAAGAAAAAGAAGGAGGTGAATGCGGTTCAATTTGAAGTGTGTGAAGATTGTGGTGATATTGGGCATAGTACCAAGCAATGCCCAACGGGATCGAGTGACTACACCGAAGAGGTAAATCAAGTGTATGGGGATCGGAAGCAATACGACATGAATTCCAACACTTACCATCCGGGTTTGAGAAATCACCCTAATTTCCGGTATGGTAACGCCTCAAATCAAATGAATCCGAATTTCCAATCGGGTAATCAAGGTGGTCAAGGTGGGTCCTCATACAACAATCGTCAAGGTGGTAACCAAGGGGGTTACCAAAGGAATTACAATCAAGGGGGTAACCAAGGGTATCAAAACCGTGAAGGTAATTATCAACGTGGTTACAACCAAGGCGGAAATGGGGGTAATGCTTCTAACTCCCAAGGTGATGATTCGATTAGTTCGAAATTCGATGCTATTATGAATGCTGTGAGTACTCTTACCAATTCACACCATGAGTTCAAATCTGAAGTGAAGAAAGAGTTTGAAGTGAGGGATAAATCTCAAAAAGCATTAGAGAAGCAAGTGGGGCAACTTGCTCAAGAGATGGCTCAAATTCGTGGAAGCGGAGGAGGACTTCCAAGTGACACCACGGTGAACCCTAAGCATCATGGGTCAAGCTCGAAAAACACACGTGAGGTACCAATAAACAAAATTTCTTTACGTAGTGGTCGAGTGATAGATAACGGTGTTGAGCCACCACCACCCAAGTTTGTTGAAGGGGTGGTGGAAGATGCGAGTGATGATAAAGAGAATAACGGTCGAACGGGTCAAAATAAAAATGAATTAAAAATTAACAAAGATACACCCGTTGCGACCGTTCCCATCCCAAAGGCTAAGGACAAGGGTGTGGAGGGTAATACCGCCCCTTTTCCCGAAGCTCTTTTGGGACCATCTAAGAAAGTGGTAAACAAAAGAGGCCCACATCAAGAAGAGATGTGGGAAATTTTTAAACAAGTTAAAATCAACTTACCACTCTTGGATGCTATCAAACAAATTCCTTCATATGCGAAATACTTGAAAGATTTATGCACCCAAAAGAGAACTCACAAATTTCCTAAAAAACTTGATTTAACCGAAAATGTGAGTTCAATCCTTTCGGGTGCACTTCCACCAAAACTCCAAGATCCGGGGGCGCCCATTATTTCAATACAAGTGGGTGAATTCAAAATGACACGGGCACTTTTGGATCTTGGGGCGAGTGTGAGTATCTTGCCGGGTAGTTTATATGACCAATATGATTTTGGTCCACTTCAAGTGTCGAACACCACCGTGGTGTTAGCCGACTTGACCCCTAAACTACCCCGTGGGATAGTCACGGATGTAATAGTCAAGGTCGAGGACTTTTACTATCCGGTGGACTTTCTTGTATTAGATTATGTTTCTTTGGACCGAACCAAGCAACCAACGGTGATTCTTGGTCGACCGTTTTTGGCAACATCGAATGCCCAAATTAATTGCAAATCGGGCACGGTCGACATGACTTTTGGTAACCGTCGGTTGCGGTTAAATGTCTTTTCAGGATTAACGGATCCTCTAGTTGGCGATGAATGTTATATGGCGGACATCGTTGACGAGTGTATACCTCTATGTGACACTAGTGTCGAAGAGGAAAACACAATAGAGGAGTGTTTCATGTTTGACAGGTTACAAGGAGAAACGAATCGGAGCATGGATGAAGAGATGAAGGAGTTGGAGGTTATGGCGGCAAAAGAAGGAAGGCCCACTTGGACACATCAAGTGGAAAGTCTTCCGGAAAGCATAGACACGAAGTTGAAGCCGTCATTGGAAGAACCTCCGGCATTAGAGTTGAAGGTGCTACCCAAGCATCTTAAGTATGCTTATGTGGGTGAAGGTAGCACGCTCCCGGTTATTATTGCATCCAATCTAACCGGGGAGCAAGAAGAGAGGTTGATGAAGGTATTGGTCACCCATAGAGCCGCTATCGGGTGGACCATTGCGGATTTGAAGGGAATTAGTCCCTCGGTGGTGATGCACAAGATCATCACGGAAGATGGAATGAACCCTTCTCGCGACACACAAAGAAGACTAAATCCGAATATGCGAGAAGTGGTAAAGAAGGAAGTTTTGAAGTGGCTAGATGCGGGTATTGTATACCCTATTTCGGATAGCCAATGGGTGAGCCCGACGCAAACAGTTCCAAAAAAGGCGGGTATTCAAGTCGTCACAAACGACGCAGGTGAAGAGGTCGCCACTCGGCCGGTAACCGGGTGGCGTATTTGTATTGACTATAGGAAGTTGAATGCCGCAACTTCTAAAGACCATTTCCCTTTGCCGTTTATTGACCAAATAGTTGAGAAATTGGCCGGACAAAAATTTTATTGTTTTCTGGATGGTTATTCCGGATACAATCAAATTGCTATACATCCGGAAGACCAAGCAAAGACTACCTTTACTTGTCCATATGGTACTTTCGCATTTAGGCGGATGCCATTTGGACTTTGTAATGCCCCCGCCACCTTTCAAAGGTGTATGATGAGTATCTTTTCAGATATGGTGGGGGAGTCTTTGGAAATCTTCATGGATGATTTCTCAATATTTGGGTCATCGTTTGATACATGCCTTGACCAACTCGAAAAAGTTTTGAAAAGATGTGTTGAGAAAAATCTTGTTTTGAGTTGGGAAAAGAGCCATTTCATGGTTCAAGAAGGGATTGTGTTGGGGCATGTAGTGTCGAGTCGTGGGATAGAGGTTGATCGTGCAAAGGTGCAAGTTATTTCTACTTTACCCTATCCCACGAATGTTAAGGGTATTAGATCGTTTTTGGGTCACGCGGGGTTTTATAGAAGATTTATAAAAGGGTTTAGTGATATAACCAAACCCCTATGTAAGTTATTGCTTAAAGACCAACCGTTTGAATTTAACCAAGATTGTCAAAATGCCTTTAATGTGTTGAAACAAAAGTTGGTTGAGGCCCCAATCTTGCAATCACCGAATTGGTCGTTACCATTTGAAATTATGTGTGATGCAAGTGATTATGCGGTGGGGGCCGTGTTGGGTCAAAGGGTAGACAAGAAACCGGTTGCCATTTACTACGCAAGTAAGACTCTCTCGGATGCACAATTGAATTACACAACTACCGAGAAAGAGCTACTTGCGGTGGTATATGCGTTGGATAAGTTTCGTGCTTACATATGGGGTACTAAGGTCATTGTTTATTCTGACCATTCTGCAGTTAGGTATCTCATGGACAAGAAGGATGCGAAGCCGAGGCTAATCCGATGGGTTCTCTTGCTACAAGAGTTTGACCTAGAGATTCGAGATAAGAAAGGGAGCGAGAATGTGGTCGCGGACCATTTGTCTCGATTGAGTGTAGAGGATTCTTCCCGTGAAGAAATTAATGAGACTTTTCCAGATGAGCAAATCTTAAAAGTTGGAATATTACCATGGTATGCTAATATTGTCAACTATTTGGTTACAGGTGACTTGCCGGCTCATTGGGATAGAAGGAAGAGGTTGCATTTCCTGTCTCAAATCAAATATTACACGTTGGAAGAACCGGACTTATTCAAGATTTGTCCGGATCAAGTCGTTCGAAGATGCATACCCGACGAGGAGATTCCTAGCGTCTTGATGCACTTGCATTCATTTGCTTGTGGGGGCCATTTTAGTGGTCACAAAACTGGACACAAAGTGCTCAATAGCGGCCTTTATTGGCCGACTATTTTTAAGGATGCTTTTAATTTCGCTAAAAATTGTGTTGAGTGTCAAAAGTTAGGGAGTATATCAAAAAGGGATGAAATGCCCATGCAACCGATCCTTATTGTAGATATTTTTGATGTATGGGGGATCGATTTCATGGGCCCATTCCCTAATTCGCATGGCAACTTATACATTTTGGTGGCGGTCGATTATGTATCCAAATGGGTCGAAGCGATTGCCACTAAAACGAATGACCACACCGTTGTTTGCAATTTTGTTCAAACAAATATAATTTCTAGATTTGGGGTTCCCCGAGTGATCATTAGTGATGGGGGATCTCATTTCAAGAATTTTAATTTTGGCAAACTCTTGAAACGGTATGGTGTTGACCATCGAATTGCTACTCCCTACCACCCACAAACAAGCGGTCAAGTTGAGGTTTCCAATAGGCAAATAAAAGAAATTTTGCAAAAGACCGTTCGACCCGACCGAAAGGATTGGTCAACGAAGTTGAATGATGCTTTATGGGCTTATAGAACGGCTCATAAAACACCTATTGGAACCACTCCTTATCGTTTAGTTTATGGGCGAAATTGTCACTTGCCGGTTGAGCTTGTGCATCGTGCTTGGTGGGCTATAAAAGAAGTTAACATGAAATATGACGATGCAGGAAAGGAGCGAAAGTTAAAGCTTTGTGAGTTGGAGGAGCTTAGGGAAGAAGCGTACGAGTGTGCCTCAAAGTACAAGGATGACATGAAGAGGGCACATGACGCGAAGTTGAAGCCAAAGGAGTTTGAAGTGGGTCAAAAGGTTTGGCTCTACAATTCGAGGCTTAAATACTTCCCCGGAAAGCTCAAGAGTAAGTGGATGGGCCCGTATGTGATTACACGGGTCGGGAAACTTGGAGATGTTACAATCAAGGACCCGAAGGATGGGTCGAAGCAAACGGTTAACGGTCACCGCCTTAAACCATTCCTTGATGGTAACGAAGAGAAAAAGGACGCAAATGTGGAGTTGGTATGTTTCTTGGTAAGCGTGCCAACATATGAGGTGAAGTAAAAGGACCAGTAACACGTTTTGTAAAGTTATGTATATTTATTCAATTGTTTGCGTAGTTGGATGTGAATCGTTTCCGGTTCATACTAACCTTTCTTGATTGTGTGAAGTTCGGGCACTCCAAACGGGTCATGAAGATACAAGGTATGTTTTAGACTTGATTTGGTGCATTGAGGACAATACACGACTTTTTGGGGGGTGGTAGGGCCGTTAACGGTTATTTGTTTAGGAATTCTAACTCATAAAAACTCACAAAAAGATTTTTATTAATTTTTAGGAATTTTTTAGTGTACATAGCCCTTTAATAAAAGTAAAAAAAAAATTTGAAAAATTAAAAAATGGAATATATAGATGCCGTCGCCGACGGCATGTCTTCCCGTCGCCTACGGTCCCTCAATTTCTCCGTCGCCCAATTTCTTCCGTAGACAGGAAGATAAGCCGTCGCGTGCCACAACAATTGCACATACCGTCGCCGACGGTCACCACACCCGTCGCCGATGGTGTCTCCAACATCAGCCGACGCTGATTCTTGTTTGACGCATAAAATCGAACCCAAACCCCTCTTTAACCTTCATAACCCATTCCAAAGTCGTTTTTAACCTCCTTTGTGACTTAAAAACCATACCATATCATTCTTACATCCATTCAACTCCTCCCTAAGCAGATCCATACGTTCTTCTCCTTCTCTCTCTTGCCTTTCAACTTCACCTTCCCCAACTTCCTTCTAAAACCCTAAATCTTCTTTTCTTCATAACTCTCTCAAATCTCCGCCAAATCAATTGATTCTTGAGTCCATTTTGAGTGATTTTCAGAGAAGAACAAAACCCCCATAACCAATTCCATCAATTCTTGCTTGATTGTAAGATTTCTAGACGGGTGTGTTAGGGTTCTTGAAGAGTGTGCATCCAAGTTCTTGTTTTTACACTTTTCTTTGGTTATTCCTGTCAATCTTCACTAAAGGTATGAACTTTCACTCCATTTATGCATGATTTTCATATATTGTTGTGATTTCTTCCGAAATTTTAGACTTGTTGTTTAAGAGTAGGTTGTTTATCATAATGTAGGATGTTTAAGCATAAATTCAAGGGTGTTTGCTTGATTTGGGTGGGATTTGAGCATGCTTAGTTTTAGTGATGTGATTACACTAAGATTTTGGCATGATTGAACATAATAGTGATGTTGAACATTGTTGAACCATGATTTTTTATTTAAAAAAAAAAATCTTAGGAATAACCATATTAGTCAATATAGATGATAAAATGAGCGACTTTGGAAGTTTAAAAAGGCGATTTTACATCTAATATTGGATTAAAATTCAACATTACATATCATGTTCAAAGTATGAGATTGTTGAAGGTTGGAATGTACTAATTGTTGTTATCTTTGTCTCATGATTGTAGCCATGTTGCGTGGGAGCAAAAAGGCAAAGACCTCCGGTCAAGGTTCATCTTCGGGAGCCGGTTCGGGCTCTGGGGTTTATCAAAGACGATGGGAACAACTTAGTAATGTCGAAGAAGGCGATGGTCAACTTGAAAGACAAGATTGGGCTTGGGAAGAGGCGAAGAATAGTGGGTCGGCTTCGAAATGGAAGGAAGAGAAAACAAAGGCTCTTTCTAGATACAAGAACAAGAAGTTGGAAGCCAAGATGTGGAAGATGAAAATGGTTACGGGCATTTCGAAACCCGTACCTGACAGGGCGGTTTGTGAACGTACGGTGGATATCGAAGAGTTTAGGAAGATTGGGATAGTGCAGAGGTTCGAGAAACTCGGTTGGGAGCGAGTGATTGATTGGTGTGATGACATTACCAATCGGGTATACTTGGCGGCAGTTTGTGAGTGGCTATCCACTCTTCGTTTTGAACATTCCGATAGACCAGCCCATATGTGGAAGTTGATTGGAAACATTGGGAAAAATCAAATGGTGATGTCCTTCGAGCATATGAATGCTATAGCGAGGTTTGACTCGCTTGGGGTCGATGCATACAATTATTATGGGTATGATCAGTTTTTGGATAACAAGAGGAATGATGCTGACCCAGTGACTCTCTTGGAGGATACATTACCCGGTTCTGGGGGTTCAGGTAATGCAAGGGCAGATTTGTCTCTGATAGGAAAAATATTGCAAGGTATCTCGTTGGAGAACATCATGGTACGGTTTGGAGACCGTGGGACGGTGAAGGCACCCGACTGTCGGGTGGTGCATGCATTATTATATGGGACGCCCAAGCTCTCGTGGCGCCAAATTGTTATGATTAACACATGGGATACACGGGAATCATTTAAACGCAAAATGATTCCTTACCCAAGATTGATCAGCGCCATGATTCTCCAACAAAACGCATTACCTCAAGACTCACTATGGGTATCCAAACCCATTGATCAATTCAACTTTGCCTCTATGAGGCGACATTGGAATATAACCGTGAAATCTTTTGGGCATTTGCACACGGTTGAAGATGACCAAGGGGATAGCTATCGGTTCAACGACAAGGAGGTTGATGAAGAAGGTGAGGAAGAAGGGGGCGATGAGGAGATGCCCGATGTTGAGGAGGACATTGATCCTTCCGGTCCACGGGGACCGAGGCGTAGGTACCGAAAAAAGCATAGGGAAATCTCTGCCAATGTGGCAGATTTTGTGAATCAAAGACAAATACCGTCGTATCGGTTGTGGAACCGTGCGGATCAAGGGATCTACGATAATGTGTCGGCGGGTATTGGTGAAGCAAGAGAGTACCATGCTAGTCGGAAAGAATGGGAAGAGGCGCAAGGGGCGTACTCACAACAACAATGGGGTTTTCAATCATCTTTCCGCGAGAGGGTGGAAAAACAGTTGGAGGAACAGCAACTGCAACATGCGTTACAACAATCTCAAATGGAACGCATGATACAGCTGCAAGGAGAGGAAAGGGCCCACAGACAAGCGTGGGAGGAAGAGGATGCTAGACGCCGGAATGCACAGGCAGAGTTGGACCAACGCCGATGGGGGGCGTTGGCTTTCTCCAATCAGATGGCAATTAACAATTTCAAGGTACTCCATGACCAAGAACGCCATCAACGAGATTATCAAGCCGGGCTTCCATATGCTGAACATTCGGGGTGGACTGATTACCCCAACCTTCCTCATCCGCGAGGGCCAGCCGATCCAATCCCTCACTGGCCCGAAGCAGTCGGCTCGAGTTTTGTTCCCATGCCATACCAACCGCCACCCCAACAAGAGTCAAGCCCGTTGGATAACTATAGGGATATGCTTGAGGCCCTTACTGGTTATCCGTACCAGCCGAACCCGCCCGTGAACCCCAATGAGAGATATCAGCGGTAGAGGCAAGGTACGTTTTTTGTTGTTGTTGTTGTATATTATTAGTTTAGTTTCGTTTATCTCATTTTGATTATTTAAATTGTTACCTAGTTAAATGAACTTTGTGGGTGTGTTCCCTATATAACCCTCACGAGACCGACTCGTCCTCCCGAGCTATCGGGAGGTTTAAAGGGCTTGCATGCATATGCTAAATGCCGTCGTGATTCCTATGAAAGTGAGTTAGGTTTATTGTAGTGTAAAATATTTTCCACATAAAATCAAAAGTAAGATAATGTATGGCTTGGTAAAAATTTCATAAAAGTGGTAGAACTAGGTAACTAACAAATTTTGATAGCTGTGAGAAGCATGCTTCTACACAAGGGTTAAGATTTGTAGGTACACTATGTTCGTGAGACGACCGCTTCGTTGAAAAGATGAAGAGCACACGAGGAACTAGCGACAAACCAGGTGCATACGTTTCTTTTTATCTTTTGATTTTTAGTAGCAAATAAGTGGATTGTAAATTGTATTTTATTTTCCGGGGTGTATTTTTGGGGAGGATAGCCGTGTCACATCCCTTGTGCTCTAAAAACTCTAGTTCTTACACATTGAGGACAATATGTACCTCAAGTGTGGGGATGGGGGAGTAGTAAAAATTTTCGATTTTGACCCGTTCATTTAAATACTACACATTGAGGACAATGTTTACCTCAAGTGTGGGGATGGGGGAAAATTTCAAAAAATTTTTCAAAATATCTTGTTTTCAAGGCAATCTCAAAAGCACAAGTAACCAAGTCAACGAGGGATGTCACAACCCATTTGGTCTTTTGTCATGGTCAAGTTCAAATTAATAAGCATATCGGGTATTTAGCGGGTGGTTATTTGAGAATAATTCGCCTAAGGAACCAGCAATGTATGCATATCACATATCATACCCTTTTACGTGAGGTTTGAGCCCTTTATACATCATAGATTCACATTCACATGTTTCTTTGTTTGAGTGGGCCATTAGTCGCGTATTGTAGAACTTGCAACTTTTGATACATTCGAGACTATAGACCGAATACAAGCACGAGAATGATTAAGGCATTAGGTAAACCTTTTCCTTTTAAACCATTTATCTATCCTTACCCAAACAAGTCCCCTAGTCGCCCAATTTGAGCCTAAACCTTTCATTTGACAACCCACTTAGCCCATAACCATAAGCCTTTTATTTTTAAACCCGTGTGATGAAAATTCGATTATAGGATCTTAAGTTTGTATAGTTGTGATTCATTTGTATTAAAAAAAAAATATTTTTCAGAAACTGTTGCGAAAAAGAATGAAAAAGCATTGAGAAAAACACAAAAAGATGTGATAGTAGTTGGCTGAATAAAAGGCGGAAGTTGTTGCCTCATAGTTGATGTTTATTTGTAGTCTTGTTTAGTTTAGTGGTTTGTAATAAAAAATCGAATTTTTCATCACCTTAGTCACTTTAAAAATATCCTATTCCTACCCTTCGCCTAGCCCCGTTACAACCCCTCAAAGACCTTTTGACTTGTGCTTAGTATTTGTGTTCAATAGTGGAGGATGATTGAGTTGCAAGCCTATGCGGGTACGTGTTCTAATCGGTTTTGAGCGATTAATTGTTGAAAAGCTAATACATCATACATGTTAGCAAACTTTAAGCCGAGTGGAGAGCACATTGTGAGGGATATGCATGAGTTGTTAGTTTTACGGGCGGGTTAATCTTGGGTAACCATTTGTGTATCTAAAGCACGTTACCATTAAATACATTGAATATTGTAAAGAGTTTGAACTTTAGCATGACATTAGACCTTAACCTTTGTCTCGGGAATGGGATGTATGTTCATTGTTCGACCCACGTGAAAGTGAAAAACAGATTTGCTTGAGGACAAGCAAAAGACAAGTGTGGGGATGTGATACGTGGGTGAAAACCGGTGCTTGTAATTGTTTAATTTGATGTTTTTACACAAGTTTTAGTTTCGAATTGCCTACTCTTGATTAGATTTGTGTTTTGCAGGTTTAAGGGAGTTTAAGGAGCTTTTTGGGAGCTTTACGGGTCACCGGAGCGAAAACGGAACCACCGGGAAGCGACATGGGTCAACCGGAAGCAAGGAATGAGAAAAACAGAAAACCAAACATTCAAACACCGTCGCCGACGCCCATAGGGGCCGTCGCCGACGGTCTATGCATATTCCCGTAGCCAAAAGTTCTCCGTAGACAGGAAGTTAGGCCGTCGGCCAAAAGTGAACAAGCAAGCACCGTCGCCGACGGGGCTTCAGGCCGTCGGCGACGGCTCGTCAATTGTGGAAACGCGCAGATTTTGGTTTGGGGGTTATGTTTGATTATGATTGGTTCTTGGAGATTCAATTCGGGAGTTACACTTCATTTGGAGTTTGAAAACAAGTCTAGGAGCCATTATTCACCCATCTTTCATCACCACTTCATCTCTATTCCATATTCCATCCTCTCAACAACCCGAATTCTCATCCAAATCTAAACCCTAGTTCATCACGATTACAACCATTCAACCCATTCATCACCACCAACCATTCCAAACCCTAACCATTCCATCATCCATCTTCAAGTCCCAAGATGATCCAACTCAAGTTCCGTGCATCCGTTGATCGTGCCATTTACACCATGAGCGGCTAATTCCTCGGAGGTTTCACCCCGGTGTAGGTTAATTGTAAGTCTAGGGTTTGAACAATGTTTTAGTTTGGTTTTGTGACAACTTGATTTGTATTTGAATTGATTGACAATTGTCTTGCATTTGAACTATATTTGTGAATTGTCGAGTGAGTTATGAAATTTGACTTTGCGAAATAAGTTTGTGCAATTATGCCTTGTCATTCAAAAGGTTTTATTTGTCCGAAGTAACGAAGTGCATTGTAGTCCGTGTATGCGTTGATAACAATTGGCACCTAAGCTTTGATGATAGAAATCCGTTAATAACATATTCAAGTGAATTAAATCTAAAACGTGTAAGAACCCTAGGATTGCAATAACCGAACCGGGTGTGAACCTTGTTTTCTCTATATTGTCAAAACCTTTATTTACATTATTGCAATTGCTCGTTTTTTTAGTAGTTATAATTTATATCTTCCAATCAAACAAAAATACAAAAACATATCTTAGCAAGCTTCATAAACGTGACATTTTCTGCATTTCATTCAAAGTCCATTCGCAAACCACATACTCTTCGTGGTTCGACCCCTTGCTACCACTAGCTATTTGTTAAGGGTAATTAGGGTATATAAATATTATCTTTGACCGGAGCGCGACTCTCCGATCAATTACCAACATATAACTACCTTTGATTCGACAAACCACTGGACCATTTGTGATTTATCGCAAAGTCAATCGTTAATTACGACGGATTGACTTTTAAGCTGAACTATGCATAAACTAAACCACAAAAGGGTAGGCATACTTACAGAAGCTTGGTGCACGACTAGGGATGATAGAAGAATGCTTTAGAGCTCCAGAGATGAACTAGAATGCAGGTTTGAGGTGTGTTTCAATTGTGTGCAATGTATGTCCTTTTATAGTGAAATTTCATGCACAAGATCATTACAACTCACCCTACAATGGTTCATGGATGATCAGCAGGTGTCCTATAGTGCTAGGGGACATGTAGAGGGCGCCCATGCTTTAATTAATGCATCAATGATCGTTCACAAGCTCAAACATTGAATCTGTCCAAGTTTACTGCATTTGGGGTCCTTACGCGGCCCGCATTAGAGATCATGCAACATGGACGCGGGCCGCCTGAATCCCCATGTCAGTAAACGGATCTTCATAAGGCGCGCGGCCCGCATTAGCTTGCTGGTTTCCTTCACGCGGCCCGCCTGAGGGTTGATTTCCAAGATTTTCAAATCTTTTGTAATCATTAACCTGACCTTTCGGTTTCGAAGGGGTAACTTTGCGATTTGGCCCTCGATTATTTACCGTTAAGGGCCTCGTGACTTTTACCCGCATTGTTAAGTCCCCGGTTAGTTTAATTACTATCCGAAAAGCCTTAACTTTTATTGTTGACGCTTTTAACCACTCGCATATGAATTTGATCATAACTTTCTCGTTTTAAAACGGAACTTCGCGAAATTTATATCGTATATTCTAGTGAGCGTATTTTACTGTTACAAAGCCTCGGGTTCGTCAAAGGGTCACTCAGAGGTATAAATTAAACATGTGGACACAATTAACCCCTGTAGCTTGTAATCTCTCACTTTCTTCCGCGTTTCGCACCGTACGATCCATGATTTATTCGTTTGAAGGTACGAGCATCATTCAGGGTTACTATACAGTATATTTACCCCTCGTTGACATTTTTAACCCTCGAATTTACATACTTTCAAGGTTTGTCAACTTTAGTCCTTTATTTAGTATTTAATACTACGTGTAAACTCGTGACACGTGTCAACACATTATTGGACACAAAATTTCGAGGTGTTACATGTTTGTTGGGTTTTTTTTTTGAGGCGTCGATGATGATAACAATATATCTGAGACACCTCTCGAGTTTGCGATTTCTGGGTGCATTTGTAAAACGTAAATCGTAGATAGTTTTACGTAAAACGTAAAAAGTTTTAACGTAAAATGCAAAACGTAAAAAGTACAAAGTTCTACGTAAAACGTTAAATGTAAAAACTAAAAAGTTTTAACGTAAAACGTAAAAAGCTTTACGTAAAACGTAAAAAGTTTTACGTAAAACGTAAAAAAAATTTAGTAAAACGTAAAAAGTTTTACGTAAAACGTAAAAAACCGGCGCGTAAAACGTAAAAAAACGTTAACGTAAAAAATCGGCGCGTAAAACGTAAAAAACCGGCGCGTAAAACGTAAAAACGTAAAAAATGTTAACGTAAAACTTTTTTACGTTCCGTAAAAAAACGGGCCGTAAAATACGGAACGTGAAAAACGGCGCAAAAAAACGGGGCTAAACGGGGTGTAAAAAAAGTTGGGCAAAACGAGGCGTAAAAAAAATTGGGCGGAGACGGAGCATAAAAACAGCGCGCAAAAAAACGTGTAAAAAACGGCGCGTTAAAACGACGTGTAAAAACATGTAAAAAACGGCGTTAAAAAAAACGGCGCATAAAAAAAATGGCGTTTAAAAAAACGGCGTTAAAAAAACGACGTTGAAAAAAAACGGCGCGTAAAAAACGGAGTTAAAAAAACGGCGCGTAAAAAACGGCGTGTTAAAAAACGGCGTTAAAAACGGCGCGTCAAAAAAACGTAAAAAGTTTAACATAAAACTTAAATTGTAAAAAGTATAAAATTTTTTAAAAAAATCTGAATTTAAACGGGGCGTAAAAAAAGGGCGCGTAAAACGGGCCGTATGAACGGCACGTAAAAACGGGACGCTAAAACGGCGTGTTAAAAAAAACGGCGTTAAAAAACGGCGCGTAAAAAATGGCGTTAAAAAAACGGCGCGTAAAAAATGGCGTTAAAAAACGGCGCGTAAAAACGGCGTTAAAAAACGGCGCGTTAAAAAAACGGCGTTCATGAAAACGGGACGTAAAAAAACCCGGTCGCAAAAACGGCGTGGAAAAAACGGGGCGTAAAAAAAGGCGCGTAAAACGGGACGCTAAAACGGCGTTAAAAAACGGCGCGTAAAAAATGGCGTTAAAAAAACGGCGCGTAAAAAACGGCGTTAAAAAACGACGTTAAAAAACGGCGTGTTAAAAAAACGTCGCATTAAAAAAACGGCGTTAAAAAACGACGGTTGAAAAAACCCGGCGTGCAAAAACCGGCCCGCAAAAAAAATTGTCTTTGTTAAAAAAATTTGAATTTAAAAATGTTTTTACTAAAAAATCTTTTAAAATAATAAAAAGTAATATAATAAAACTAAAAAGTAATATAATAAAACAAAAAAATAATAAAAAAATAATAAAGGAAAAAAGAAAAAAAAGAGTTATTTTACTTAAATACCCTTTTAGATTAAAATAATAAAGACATAATAAGACAAAATCTATTTAATATTAATTTTTGTTACTTTTAATCTCATCCATTCATCTTGTTGATCCAAAGGCTAAAAAGTGGTTCCCATGGTTTTTACAACTAGAGGTGATTTTCATTTTAGCGATCCCCTATATATATATATATATATATATATATATATATATATATATATATATATAGGGTAGGGATCCTAAGAGAAGTCCATCATATTTGAGAAACTTGAGAAGCATTTTGGACCACACATTTTCCTAAGCTTTTCGTAATATACACATATGTATAGTTTAAAATTGACTATATACATACATGTATATTGTCAAATCTTGAATTATACACATATGTATATAGTCAATTTTAAGGAAAATTGGTATTTAATAAACCAACCTTTAACCAGTTGGTAAATAATAATCCAACCTTCAAAATTGGTAAATAATAATCCCACCTATCAACATGTTGGTACTCAATGAACTTCCGTTAATTTTTTTTAACTGAAGTTAGTTTTTATGTTTTATTTATTACACAAACAATCCATGTAGTTGTAATTTACTAGTTTTAATTATTTTATGAAACAAAAAAACCACTCGAAAATCCTCCTTTTCTTCGATTTGAGGTTTATAAAATAGTTAAAACTAGTAAATTACAACAACATGAACTGTTTGTGTAATAAATAAAACTTAAAAACTAACTTCAGTTAAAAAAAATTAACGGAAGTTCATTGAGTACCAACATGTTGATAGGTAGGATTATTATATACATATGTGTATATTACGAAAAGCTTAGGGAAAATGTGTGGTCCAGAATGCTTCTCAAGTTTCTCAATTAGCATAGTGCTTCTCACACGATCCTAACCCTATATATATATATATATATATATATATATATATATAAGTTGTCCAATCACAAGCATAAAATTGTGAATTACAAAATTATATTGTTGTGAAGATAAACGTTAAACTTTGGGTAGCAACTATTTTTTTTTTTTGGGGGGGGGGGTCTTTATCGGTAACTAGACATAACAAATAAGAAAACATTTTGTTGGTAAAAAGTTGTGGTTTATGTTAGAAAGTATTATTAGGCACACGTTAAATATGTACCTATTGAACCTGGTAGGCGCGGACACGGCTCGATTTTGAATAAATTTTACATTTAAACACAAATAAAATTAAGCATGGTGCAACCATATATTCGAAATCCTAGAATATACTATATATCAAAAGCAATAAAAGAAAAACCAAATTGTTTTTAAAATAAAAAATATATTATATTGATTTTTCTAACGTCCGCTTTTCCATAAATAATAAATTACTTACAAAAGTAATTTAAAGACATCAAAAATACCAACTTTGATACATAATAATTTTTTACAAAAATTGGGCATGACCCGTTCGTAAAACGAACATGCCCCATATTTTTAACATAATAAACTAAACAACAATCTACGATCCGTTTAACATTAAACTACCCAAAGCAAAGACAACAAGTTTTGCAAATATACGACTACTAACAAAGTTGGACAAAATAACAAGTCATGGACCATAAAGATGAACATAAACTAGCGGAAGCATTTGGTATAACATGACATGGACACGTGCTCGCTCCAAATCTCCAAATCGCCTAAAGTGAGGATTTACCTACATTCAACAACAAGGTTTTTAAAGTTAGTCATCTCAGTTGTCAAATCATAATTCCTTCGTTTTAGTTCCATCCATATATGAGCTTTCTTCTTTCTTACACATTCGACTACCCAAGTAATTGGGTTTGGCATAAATACTCTCAATGAGAGTTAAGCATACACATTCGACCCGTTAAGTTGGGTTATTTGCTTTCAACATAAATTCTTCTTTCTGTCCGTATAACGGATTAAGCTTCTAGCATTCATTATAGCATTCAAAACCACCCGTTCAAAACGGATGGTAGCTTATTCTTACTCGACTTGTTCACTAGAACCGGTCGACTTGCATAGCGTATTATAACTCTCATAACAACCAAATCCGCAAGGGATTTGCGAGTTACTTACTAATCACTATAGCCTTTTTGACAAAGATTAATTATCATATTATAAACAAAATTATAATTAAGGTTTTGTATCCGAAACATACCTCGATCTTGCGCGCCTTCCGTTTTCTTGGTGCTTGTACCTTCTTCCTTTACACCTACATTAAAACATTCATTCTTTCATTTAGTCTATCAACTCATTCTACCATTTTCCATATACATTCATCTTTTAGGCATTTCATGGAACACTTGGTAGGCATCATAATTAAGGTACAAGGTACAAGTCTATTAAGCATATTCCTACTAGTTCATCATCACACGACAATCACATTCCCTTGAATTTACATAGTTATTTCATCCTAAATCAGTTTATCTAGCATTCAAATATTACAAACAAAATCATATATCAATCTAACACATGATCATAATCATTCTGAGCTTCCTACTCATAACACAATCTCTACAAAGTGGGTTTTCACTATACCTATCATACAATCCCAAAATCAAGCATGATTCTTGTTCTAGAAAGCAATCTTAACTCAGATTTCTCACATTTCATACAAGAAATCGAAATTGGGTTTGACCCCTCATTCAACAAATCACAATTTCAGAAAATTAAACTTACCACTTCACTAATTAGGGTCAGATTTTCGGAAAAAGGGGCTCATGCATCGAATTTTCTTGTGATTTAGGCTTCAATTTCTTGATATCTTGAGTTTAGGGTTTTCCCTTCTCTTCCTGTTCTTGGTCGATCGATACCCAGGGACTTTTTACTATCTTTTTGAGTTTTAATTTCTTTTTAGTAATTAAGTTTAATCATTTAACACTTAACCCCCTTACACTTAATTACTAATTACAATTCCTAATGTTAAACCACATTTAGCTACCATCTTACCATACATACTTAACTATGTTAAGTTTACTATTTACCCTTACTTATTATTTATCATTTTTGGGGTGTTACAAGTCTACCCCCTTAAAAGAGGTTTCGTCCTCGAAACCTGAACATATATTCCATTTAGATGTGTACATACATACCAAAGAGAAACGGATAGTGCTTCCTCATTTCATCTTCTGCTTCCCATGTAAGTTCTGACCCCTTTCGGTGCTGCCATTGCACCAACACTTGTCTAGCAGCTTTGTTGCGGAGATTCTTCACCTTAACGTCTTTAATAGCTATTGGTCTTTCAACATAGTTCAATGCCTCGTCTAACTCTATATCATCAAGAGGTACTAATGTTGTTTCATCCGCAAGACACTTTCTCAACTGTGATACATGGAAGGTATTGTGAATCCCATCCAGAGTAGGCGGTAATTCTAATCGATATGCAACTTTTCCAACCCGAGCCAAGATTTTAAACGGTCTGATATAACGAGGACCCAATTTACCCCGTTTGCGAAAACGGATTATACCCTTCCATGGGGACACTTTCAACAGTACCTAGTCTCCGACTTGAAATTCAATGGGACGCCTTCTTTTGTCTAAATAAGCTTTTTGTCGATCCTGGGCTGCTTTCAGTCGAGCTCTAACCAGCTTAATCTTTTCATTCGTCACTGCTATTAAATCACTTGGCGCAAGCTCTCTTTGCCCCACTTCTCCCCAGCATACGGGAGTTCTACATTTCCTCCCATACAGTAATTCATACGGAGCCATTTGGATACCACTATGGTAACTATTATTATAGGAAAATTCCACTAGTGGTAAATGGTCATCCCAACTTCCCCCAAAATCTAGGGCACACGCCCTCAGCATATCAACAAGTGTTTAAATAGTTCTTTCTGACTAGCCGTTAGTTTGAGGGTGGTAGGCAGTACTTATGTGCAATTTCGTACCCACACTCTCATGAAACTTTTGCTAGTATCGAGAAGTAAATCTAGTGTCCCGATCCGAGACAATTGACACGGGCACGCCGTGTCGAGATATAATCTCGTTCATGTAAATTTCCGCCATTTTCTCGGAAGAGTAGGCTTCTTTAATGGGTAGAAAATGAGCGCTTTTCGTAAGTCGGTCCACGATTACCCATATCGAATCATGCCTCTTTTTCGTTCTAGGAAGCTTGGTTATCAAATCCATCGTTAATTCCTCCCACTTCCATACCGGTATTTCCAAGGGTTGTAATTCCCCGTACGGCTTTTGATGCTCGGCTTTCACTGGGGAACATGTTAAGCATTTCGCGACATATTTGACTATATCGCGTTTTATGCCCGGCCACCAATAATTGGCCTTCAAGTCCCGATACATCTTTGTAGCCCCGGGGTGGACCGAATATCGTGACTTATGTGCCTTGTCGAGTAGAGCGGCCTTGACTTCACAGAATCGGGGTATCCAAATTCGGCCGAATCGCGTCTTGAGTCCGGTCGAATTTTCTTCTAATTTATCGATTACACCTTTTAATCTTTCTTTCTTTAAGTCTTCCGCTCCAAGCGACTTTATTTGAGATTCACGTATCGTTTCAAGTAATCATGGCGTAACTATCATCTTCATGGACTTTACACGAAGAGGAGATGGATACTCTCTTCGGCTTAACGCATCGGCTACCACGTTTGCTTTTCCCGGGTGATAAAGGATATCACAATCATAATCTTTGATAAGTTCCAGCCATCTCCGTTGCCTCATATTTAAGTCTTTCTGCTCGAAGAGATACTTGAGGCTTTTATGATCTGAGTAAATTGTGCATCTCGTGCCGTATAAATAATGTCTCCAAATCTTTAAGGCGAACACTACCGCTACCAATTCTAGATCGTGAGTCGGGTAGTTTACTTCATGCGGCTTCAATTGTCTTGAAGCATAAGCGATAACCCTTCCCCTTTGCATCAGAACACAGCCTAATCCCTGGTGTGAAGCGTCTGAATAGACCACCAGGTCTTCAGTTCCATCCGGTAATGTCAAGACCGGGGGACGTGATAGTTTCTCCTTTAACATTTGAAAAGCCTCCTCCTGTTCTTTACCCCACACAAACTTATCTTTCTTTCTTATCAGTTTTGTTAAGGGTAAGGCTATCTTTGAAAAATCCTGTATGAACCTTCTATAGTACCCCGCAAGGCCCATAAAACTTTTTATCTCTGTCGGGTTCTTCGGAGAAACCCACTTCATTACAGCATCAATCTTTGAGGGATCAACTAAAATGTGACAACCCGTAAAATTACAGGTACTGTACAGATTAATTAACCCTAATTATGTGCTTAATGACTGTGCTTGATTACATCTGACACTTTTAACTGCTTACTGAGTTATGTCATATACATACATGTGCATTATTTACATACAGTCACTCCAATTATTCCATATAGACTCTTAGTGTCAAACCGGATGCACAAAGCACAGTTAGCGCAGTAAGCGGATAACTCAGACACATGCTGACAGTGCCAGCACTTAGACAGATACTATTTTTAGGCCAGTGTGGGCCAGAGTTAAATCACTACACCAGTATGGAGTATAGGGAAGTGAGAAATATAAGACTATGTCACTAGGTGACAGTTTGAGTGCCGGAAAGTGCCTAAAACGCAATTTAATTACAGAATTCCACATTTTTAATAACAATTCAGTTTTTAACACGCTCATATTATTCATAATATTGACCAAATAGTCCTGGACACTTTCCTAAGTGTTGGAATTAATTTCGTTACAAAAAGATGCACAAAAGACGCTTTACGGGTAAATTAAACGCTTTAACGGAACGATGCGAAACCGAACAACCAGACATTACCCGGGACATGAAAATATTGTTAGAAATATTATTTTAGTATTTTAAATTAATCATGGTCACAAAAATCCCCATGCACCATGCAAACATGACATACACCCACTATACTTGTAAATACCCTTAAGTTTGTAGTAAATACCTACTAATTAACAAAATATTTACACTTTACCCCCCCCCCCATAACCGAAAATCTGCCCCAAATAATTAGTAGATATTTTGTTTAAATCCTTGTAAGAAGAATCTTGCTTCCATTGGTCATTTTCCTTGTCATAATTTCCCTACAAACCTAAGTGCACATTTCCAAGATATACTCATCATTCCCTCAAGATTCACACTTCTCTCTCTCCTCTCCCTCTAAAAATCGGCCCATACCCCCCCCCCCCCATCTCACCACAACTGATTTTCATCTTCATATACCTTCACAACTTCATCTCTTTCACTAGTAAACTCCATTCAAAGCTCCAAGACCCTCCATAGAAGTAAGAAGTTGAAGTGCTCTCAAGAAGCTTTGTTCAAGGCCTTTCTCACCATCATTTCTTGTCATCTCATCCTAAGATTACAACCCTAGCCTTGTGCTAGTAGTAAGTTCATTCATACTCTTGCCTCACTTCGATTCTTGTTCGATTGTTGATTGTTTTGCTCACACAAGAACTCAAACAGCTTGCTGAGTTGGATTTCCAGCCAACTTCAACAGGCTGTAACGGGATCATTTTAAGTCGAAAAATGGATTTTCAAAAGCCTAAAATGAATGTTTTGGAATAACTAAACAAATGGCACTGGAATCATAATTTTTCGAGACCGTTTACTATTTTTAAAAGGTTATTTTTGGACAGCAGCTCAAGCTGCATTTTTACTGCAGAAAAAGTGGGTTACTTTCGGAGTCATAACCTTAAACCTGAATAAAATCAACTCATGAAATTTTTACAGTAGATAGACACCATTGTCAGGACGACCCTCCAACTGGAATTTCGTCAAACGGACTTACGGTTGATTTTTAGCGAATATTTCCGTAAACTGTGATCAGAAGGTAACAAATCTGATTGCAGTCAAGAAAATGATTTTTTATAAAATATGGGTAACGAATTGGACTCTGATATTTTTACACAATAAACTTTGGAACATATGTCATATTCTGTAAAAATTTGGTGATTTTTAGAAAAGGGTAACTATTTTATAAAAATCCTCGAAAACAGCCCTGTTTCGAGTAATAAAGCTGAAATGAAGTATGTAAAGTTTTGTATGTCTATATGTTGGTTTGATTATTGTAAATGAACTATTGATTTCATATAAAAGAAAATGATATGCTATTAAAGCATGGACACCTCTATTTACAGAGGAGACTCTGCCGAAATTTTCCGAGAATCCGAACACTTAGTAAAATCTTCGAGAAAATAGATACGAAATAGTTGTCTAACTATTTTTCTACGAACGCTATTTAAGTTAAAATAATTATTATTATTTTAACAAAATAATACCTAAGTAACATAAATCAAAACACTAAACTCTAAGCCAAGGCACGGCCCGTTCGTCTAATAGACATTAGTACGTTGTAGGTTGTCGTGTAGCGGGAAGAGTTTAAGTTCGAGTCAAGACGCACTAAGGTGAGTTCATGACCCCCTATTCCTTTACTGTTTTCAGTTTTATACTTCGGGGGTGGAATACATGTTTACAAATTATTTCAGACTTTTATATACATGGTATGGATAGCTTAGGGAGGGTTTTACACTACTAGATCATGTGAAGGGTGGGCACAACACTTGAGGCCATTAATCCTTGTTATAGGACCAAGGGACACAAGAGTGATAGATCTATTTGGGTGTAGCGAGCCCACACCCGTGAGGCCGGGGCGGCCCATAGTGGTGACTGTGTCTTCCAGCCGGAAGCCCGGTAACAAATATGCTAGGTTTGAGTTTCCCTGCACCTTTTCACACATACCAGTGGCTTTGCAAACCATTGGTGATCTCTATTTCCTTATTGCTACATACCAGGGACAAATTTTACTTACAGACATACTAAACGGTTTTATATACATAAGACTTACTCATGAACTCGCTCAACCTTTTGTTGACTTTTTAAAACTGCATGTATTTCAGGAAATTAAGTTGGATCTGGCAAGTGATGCATGATTAGCTGCGTACTAAATAAGGATGTCATCCGGAGTCGTAGGTTTGGGAAGTGTAACTCTTTCCTGGACGAGTTGCATTGTCTCAAATCCTTGTGTTGTTGGTAGCTTTTCGTCGAGTCTTATGAACTCATTTTTTTTAAACAAGTCATGTTTTGTAAACGTATCGTGTGGTTGATGTTTTTGTTTCAAGACAATATGTTATGCATTTTCAATTATTTTAATGGATGAACATCAAATATTTTATCA
The DNA here is from genome assembly GCF_002127325.2 of Helianthus annuus. NCBI lineage: Eukaryota > Viridiplantae > Streptophyta > Magnoliopsida > Asterales > Asteraceae > Helianthus > Helianthus annuus. Next base: position 153,156,695 of record NC_035446.2, on the reverse strand, counting down.
TATAGCATGTTGTGATTGTTGCTATGGTATTAAGAAGTCACACCAAATAAACCCACGCTTCCGCAAAAGCCAGGGTGTGACAGCTTGGTATCAGAGCCTCGATCATAGCGAACTAAGATTCATTCTCGAGTCTAGACTATGATCACTAGGGCTCTCACGAAAATGTTTTCAAACGTTTTTACATTTGCATACACTAAAAGTCCAGATCCAGGGCACAAACTTTTTACAAACAAAAGGTCACAAATACATTTTTTTTTTTTTTTTCAAAATTTTTGATATCAGTCTTAGAGACTGAGGGAGTTCAGTCTTAGAGACTGGGGGATTCAATCTTAGAGATTGGGATGTTTAGCCTTAGAGGCTGGGGAAAATTTGAGTCTTAGAGACTAGGAGGTTGGTCTTAGAGGCCAGGGAGTTAGTCTGAGAGACTAGGGAATTCAGTCTTAGAGAATGAGTGGGATAGTCTGGGAAGACTAGGATGCATACATGATCTCATTATTATTTGTTTACATACTTATCTCATTTGTGTGCATATGTTGTGGATGTGTTACAGACACCATGGCATCATCCGATAGCGGAGTATCCGATGCGAGTGACCCGAGGACTTATACCTCTGATGACGAGATGGATACCGATTCAGGCGTTTTCACCTCAGACTACACGAGCACAGATGAGGACGACTTTCAGCCTTTTGCCCTACCAGACTTCGGAGATGATATACCCTTAGCTGATGGTCCACCAGGGGAGGACCTACCCCTTGTTCAGGTCCCTGCCCCTCTTCCGTTTGCTGCCGTTCCCTTGGGGAACAGCTCCTCGACGCGATACCTGATGATGACATCGACCTACTCATCGAGGGTCCCCCGGAGGGAGACCAGGATGGTGGGGCCCCGATGGAGGGCGGTGTTCAGCCTGTTGATATTCCTGTGGTTGATCCTGTTGTCCCCATGGTCGAGCTTCCTGGTATGGAGGTTCAGACCGATTCGTCCGCTTCTGATTCTTTTGAGTCTGTAGCTTCTCATATCCCACCATTGGGATTCGGTTACATCCCTCGCAGGGACGCTGATGAGGAGATGGAGATTGAGCAGCCTGCTGAGGTTCCCGCTCACCCAGATGATCCGATTCCAGCCGTGCTTGCCGATTATCAGCCTGCTCCAGTTGTTTCCGAGCCTGTTCCTGTCACTGATCTTGTTCCTTTTTCTGACGCACCCGTTGTTGCACCACCAGCTGTTGGGATCCCCGATTTAGCACCCATACCTGATCCCATGGCGATATTCGATGATCTTGCCCCGTTTGCTACACACATGGACCCGAGGTACGCCAACTCCAGCAATGGATGGATCGAGGATGATGACTACCCAGCATACGTGGTCCCAGTCACTCCCCCTCCTGCACCTGTCACTGTACCCTTCGATGCCCCCTTGTTTCCTTCGTCCACTTCCGATGCTTACCGCACCGACCTTCCTATCACCTTCATTCAGGACATTCCTCCGCCTCAACCTGGGGAGGGATCGTCGAGCCAGCTTTTCGGGCACACCCCATTCATGCCAGAGGTTAGCCAGTTTTTACCGCAGGTCCCTTATTCAGACTTTGTTCCACCAGTGTCACTTCCTGCACCTCTCGAGACCCAGTTGCCATATGTTACTTCACAGTTTGCACCTACCCCACCTGCTACACTCTTGGCTCCAGCCCCGATGGATGAGCCCTTCCTTCGGTTAGTACCCCACGTCATGCCTGTATCCGACCCTTCCCATCCATTCCAGGTCGGATACTCTGTAGAGGACACGCTCGCGTCACTGCAGTCACGGCGGGACGCCTTGAGACAGTGTGTCCAGCGATTGGAGAGGACTCCACATCCCCATTGTCCCTGCCAGGCTCTGTTTTCAGCATCCCACACATCTTTTCCTCCGTCTCAGGAGTCAGATGTTGCTTCCGTGTTGCGTTTTGCCTATGCACTCGAGGAGGACTTGATGCAGTTGCGCCGATTGATTCTTTCTCGTTTCTCTCCTCCTCCTCCTCCACCGTCAGTTTAGGGGTATACTCAGCGACAGAGATTTCAGGCCAGCTACTTTTAGTGGGAAGACAGTGCTAGAACCAAGATTATGAAGACTTTTTTTTTGAAGGCCACGATTTTAGTTTTGGTTTATTTGTATTTGTACTCAGACACATATTTTGGCACATGATAAAATTGTGACACTTTATTGATGGTTTGGTTGCAAGTCTTTTAATTTCATGTATCGTTGATTATTTGTTGTGATTATGACATGAGATGTTATGCGAATGATGAATGATACTACATATACGTACGATTATTATACTTACTATGACCTGACCGATGTGGAACATCCTCTAGGAAATGCCTCCTCGACGTGACGCACGCATGCCGACCACCCAGGCAGAACTGCAAGGAATCATCGCTGCCGCTATTGCGCAGTATGCTGCTTCACAAGGAGAGACAAGCGGCAACATTCCGAACAGCAACAACAACCCTCCCAACGGTTGTACCTACAAGCAATTCCTAGATTGTAAGCCCTTGAACTATGACGGCACTGGGGGTGCTGTTGCTTTCGTTAGGTGGACAGAGAAGACGGATTCTGTGATAAGGATGAGCAAGTGTGCTCCCGAGCACCAAGTCACATACATCTCAGGGCTCTTTCTTGATGGTGCCCTATCTTGGTGGAACCTTCAAGTACAGACCCTGGGGGAAGCAGCGGCGTATGCTATGACATGGACTGAGCTGAAGGAGCTCATGAGGAAGAAATACTGCTCTCGGGCTGAGATACAGAAACTAGAAACTGAGTTCTGGCACCTCAAAATGGACGGCCCAAAGATTGCTGAATATGTGCAAAGGTTTCACGACTTGTCACGCGTTGTGCCGTATATGGTTGAGCCTGAGTTTAAACGCATTGAGCGTTTCATTTGGGGATTGGCACCCCAAATCATGAGCATGGTAACGACGTCCAAGCCCCCAACGATTACCGAAGCTATTGATCTCAGTGTGGCACTTACAGAGGAAGCCATCAGATTGAACAAATTTTCAATCTCTGAACCGAAAAAGAAGGAAGCACATGTTGAATCGTCGCCAAGTGAGAACAAGAGGAAGTTCTCAAATTTCAAAAAGGGCACAAGCAGTGTTAGCAAGAGGGAAGGAGGAAGCGCACCAGCCAGGGCCGGAAATGGTGCCGAAAACAGAGGAAGAGGATACATGGGCACTCTGCCCAAGTGTGGTACATGTCAGTTCCATCATCCCGGCCCGTGCCGACTCAGAAGGTGCGAATCTTGCGGAAGGACAGGCCATTCAAAGGAGACGTGTTGGGTTGGATCAGGCCAAGGTGGCCAAAGGGGTTACAATAACAACAACCGCGGTAATGGAAACAGACCGCAAGGAGGTAATGAGGGAAACGGAAATCGTGGGAATGCCCCGAATCAAGCTGGTAACCGGGGAACAAACGGAAATCGAAACGGGAATGGTAATGGCAATGGCCGAGGGCCAGGATGCTTCAACTGCGGGGACGTTGGGCACTTCAAGAGAGAATGCCCAAAGCTAAATCAAGCGCAAGGCCGAGTTTTTAACATCGGTGCGAGGGAAGCACGCCAAGATCCGAATGTTGTCACTGGTACGTTCCCTATAAATCAACGCTATGCATCTGTTCTTTTTGACACTGGTGCCGATTATAGTTTCGTATCGTTAGACTTTAAGAATATGCTTGGGGTAACTACTAGTAAGTTAGACGTCCCATACTCAATTGAATTGGCAAATGGAGACCTAGTTGAAACGGGTGAAGTTATCAGGGGATGTATAATAGAATTGGGAGGACACAAATTTTCGCTAGATCTACTGCCCGTCGAGTTGGGAAGCTTCGACGTGGTAATAGGGATGGATTGGCTGTCTAGCAACAAAGCCGAAGTGGTTTGTCACGAAAAGATCGTCCGCATCCCGGCGGAGAATGGAGAGACGATTGTAGTTCATGGAGAGAAGCGCGATACGCCATTAAGGATCATTAGCTGCTTGAAAGCTAGGAAGTGTTTGAAGAAAGGATGTGTTGCCTTCTTGGCACATATCGTTGATAAGGAGGCCGCCGAGCCAAGGATCGAAGACATCCCTGTCGTAAGGGAATATCCTGAAGTCTTTCCAGAAGACTTGCCAGGATTGCCGCCTCCAAGACAAGTCGAATTCCACATTGACTTAGTTCCAGGCGCCGCGCCTGTTGCTAAGGCACCCTATCGACTTGCACCATCGGAGATGCAAGAGCTGTCAACGCAACTCCAAGAGCTGTTAGATAAAGGATTCATCAGACCAAGCTTCTCACCTTGGGGAGCTCCAGTTTTGTTCGTTAAGAAGAAGGACGGAAGTTTTCGCATGTGTATAGACTACCGCGAACTCAACAAGTTGACTGTCAAGAACAGATATCCTTTGCCAAGGATCGATGACCTGTTCGATCAACTACAAGGTTCGAGTTTTTACTCAAAGATCGATCTACGATCAGGATACCATCAGTTGAGAATACAAGAGGAAAGTATTCCCAAAACTGCTTTTAGAACTCGTTATGGACATTATGAGTTTTTGGTTATGCCGTTTGGGTTGACGAACGCTCCAGCAGTTTTCATGGACTTGATGAACAGAGTCTGCAAGCCGTACCTCGACAAGTTCGTAATCGTATTTATTGATGATATTTTGATCTACTCGAAGACGAAGGAGGAGCACGAGCAACACCTGCGAGCTATTCTAGAGTTGCTTAAGAAGGAGAAGTTGTACGCTAAGTTCTCGAAATGTGAGTTTTGGTTACGCGAAGTCCAGTTTCTTGGACATGTGGTTAATGGAAAAGGAATCCATGTGGATCCCACCAAGATCGAGGCGATCAAGGATTGGGAGTCCCCGAAGACGCCAACCGAGATTCGGCAATTCTTAGGTTTGGCGGGGTATTATCGTAGATTCATTGAAGATTTTTCTAAGATCGCTCAACCTCTGACCGCACTTACTCAGAAAGACAAGAAGTTTGATTGGAGCGACAAGCAAGAAGAAGCGTTTCAGTTGTTGAAGAACAAGCTTTGCGACGCGCCGATTTTATCCCTACCCGAAGGAACGGACGACTTCGTGGTATATTGTGACGCCTCGCGTCAGGGTTTAGGCTGCGTGTTGATGCAGCGACAGAAGGTTATAGCTTATGCTTCGCGCCAGCTGAAAGTTCACGAGAAGAACTACACCACGCATGACTTGGAGTTAGGCGCTGTAGTGTTCGCATTGAAGATCTGGCGACACTATCTGTATGGAACAAGATGTACAATCTTCACTGATCATAAAAGTCTACAGCACATCTTCGATCAAAAGGAGCTTAATATGAGACAGAGACGCTGGGTTGAACTGTTGAACGACTACGACTGTGAGATCAAGTATCACCCAGGAAAGGCGAATGTAGTTGCTGACGCCCTAAGTCGAAAAGAAAGGATTAAGCCCATAAGGGTTAGGGCTTTAGAGATGATTGTTCAGACAGATCTCTCGTTGCGCATTCGTGCCGCGCAAAGAGAGGCTTTGAAAGTAAGCAATATCGAGAATGAGTATCTCCGTGGGATGGAGAAACAATTGGTACCAAATGAGGAAGGAACCTTGTGTTTTATGAGACGAATTTGGGTTCCTCTGTGTGGAGGGTTAAGAAAAGTTATATTCAATGAGGCTCACAAGTCGCGGTACTCGATTCACCCAGGAGCGGATAAAATGTACCAAGATCTCAAGGATTTCTATTGGTGGCCCAGGATGAAAGGCGATGTTGCAGTATACGTCAGCAAATGTTTAACTTGCGCCAAGGTAAAGGTTGAATACCAAAAACCCTCAGGACTTCTGCAGCAACCTGAAATACCCAAATGGAAATGGGAACAGATTTCCATGGACTTCATAACAAAACTACCAAGGACGCCCAAGGGTCATGATACAATTTGGGTAATTGTAGACCGACTGACAAAGTCTGCGCACTTCCTGCCAATCAAGGAGAAGGATAACACGAGTAAACTCGCTGAAATATACATGAGAGAGATTGTTGCACGTCATGGAGTGCCTCTCTCGATTATCTCTGATAGAGATGGACGCTTCGTATCAAGGATTTGGCAGTCCTTCCAAGAAGCTTTTGGTTCTCAGTTAAACTTGAGTACAGCATTTCACCCACAAACGGATGGCCAAAGTGAGAGAACTATTCAGACGTTAGAGGATATGCTAAGAGCATGTGTTATGGACCTAGGTGGTAGCTGGGACAATCATTTACCCTTGGTCGAATTCTCGTACAACAACAGCTACCACACAAGCATTGGAGCAGCACCATTCGAAGCTCTTTACGGACGCAAGTGTCGATCACCACTATGTTGGGCTGATGCGGGTGATAGGCAGCTTGTTGGCCCCGAAATCGTCCAAGAGACGACAGACAAGATCGCACAGATTCGAAAACGCATCGAGGCAGCTCGCGACAGACAAAAAGCCTATGCGGATCCAAAGAGGAAGCCCTTGGAATTCCAAGTTGGGGATATGGTTTTGTTAAAGGTTTCACCCTGGAAGGGTGTGGCACGCTTTGGAAAGCGTGGGAAGTTGAATCCGCGTTACATTGGTCCTTTCAGAATCCTGCAAAGGATTGGGCTTGTAGCATACAAGTTGGACCTACCTGCTGAACTCAACGGTGTTCACGATACATTCCATGTATCAAATTTGAGGAAGAGTCCAACGCAAGAGACAGTTGTCATTCCTGCTGACGAGGTTCATATTGACGACACACTCCACTTTGTGGAGGAACCAGTTGAAGTTACGGATTGGAAGATTAATAAGACACGTCGGAGCAGTGTCAAGCTAGTCAAAGTTCGATGGAATGCACGACACGGCCCGGAATTCACGTGGGAACGTGAGGATCGTATGAAGACCAAGTACCCACATTTATTCCCCAAGACCCCTGCTACTAGAAGTAGAGCTTAAAATTTCGGGACGAAATTTTCTTAACAAGGGGAGAATGTGACAACCCGTAAAATTACAGGTACTGTACAGATTAATTAACCCTAATTATGTGCTTAATGACTGTGCTTGATTACATCTGACACTTTTAACTGCTTACTGAGTTATGTCATATACATACATGTGCATTATTTACATACAGTCACTCCAATTATTCCATATAGACTCTTAGTGTCAAACCGGATGCACAAAGCACAGTTAGCGCAGTAAGCGGATAACTCAGACACATGCTGACAGTGCCAGCACTTAGACAGATACTATTTTTAGGCCAGTGTGGGCCAGAGTTAAATCACTACACCAGTATGGAGTATAGGGAAGTGAGAAATATAAGACTATGTCACTAGGTGACAGTTTGAGTGCCGGAAAGTGCCTAAAACGCAATTTAATTACAGAATTCCACATTTTTAATAACAATTCAGTTTTTAACACGCTCATATTATTCATAATATTGACCAAATAGTCCTGGACACTTTCCTAAGTGTTGGAATTAATTTCGTTACAAAAAGATGCACAAAAGACGCTTTACGGGTAAATTAAACGCTTTAACGGAACGATGCGAAACCGAACAACCAGACATTACCCGGGACATGAAAATATTGTTAGAAATATTATTTTAGTATTTTAAATTAATCATGGTCACAAAAATCCCCATGCACCATGCAAACATGACATACACCCACTATACTTGTAAATACCCTTAAGTTTGTAGTAAATACCTACTAATTAACAAAATATTTACACTTTACCCCCCCCCATAACCGAAAATCTGCCCCAAATAATTAGTAGATATTTTGTTTAAATCCTTGTAAGAAGAATCTTGCTTCCATTGGTCATTTTCCTTGTCATAATTTCCCTACAAACCTAAGTGCACATTTCCAAGATATACTCATCATTCCCTCAAGATTCACACTTCTCTCTCTCCTCTCCCTCTAAAAATCGGCCCATACCCCCCCCCCCCATCTCACCACAACTGATTTTCATCTTCATATACCTTCACAACTTCATCTCTTTCACTAGTAAACTCCATTCAAAGCTCCAAGACCCTCCATAGAAGTAAGAAGTTGAAGTGCTCTCAAGAAGCTTTGTTCAAGGCCTTTCTCACCATCATTTCTTGTCATCTCATCCTAAGATTACAACCCTAGCCTTGTGCTAGTAGTAAGTTCATTCATACTCTTGCCTCACTTCGATTCTTGTTCGATTGTTGATTGTTTTGCTCACACAAGAACTCAAACAGCTTGCTGAGTTGGATTTCCAGCCAACTTCAACAGGCTGTAACGGGATCATTTTAAGTCGAAAAATGGATTTTCAAAAGCCTAAAATGAATGTTTTGGAATAACTAAACAAATGGCACTGGAATCATAATTTTTCGAGACCGTTTACTATTTTTAAAAGGTTATTTTTGGACAGCAGCTCAAGCTGCATTTTTACTGCAGAAAAAGTGGGTTACTTTCGGAGTCATAACCTTAAACCTGAATAAAATCAACTCATGAAATTTTTACAGTAGATAGACACCATTGTCAGGACGACCCTCCAACTGGAATTTCGTCAAACGGACTTACGGTTGATTTTTAGCGAATATTTCCGTAAACTGTGATCAGAAGGTAACAAATCTGATTGCAGTCAAGAAAATGATTTTTTATAAAATATGGGTAACGAATTGGACTCTGATATTTTTACACAATAAACTTTGGAACATATGTCATATTCTGTAAAAATTTGGTGATTTTTAGAAAAGGGTAACTATTTTATAAAAATCCTCGAAAACAGCCCTGTTTCGAGTAATAAAGCTGAAATGAAGTATGTAAAGTTTTGTATGTCTATATGTTGGTTTGATTATTGTAAATGAACTATTGATTTCATATAAAAGAAAATGATATGCTATTAAAGCATGGACACCTCTATTTACAGAGGAGACTCTGCCGAAATTTTCCGAGAATCCGAACACTTAGTAAAATCTTCGAGAAAATAGATACGAAATAGTTGTCTAACTATTTTTCTACGAACGCTATTTAAGTTAAAATAATTATTATTATTTTAACAAAATAATACCTAAGTAACATAAATCAAAACACTAAACTCTAAGCCAAGGCACGGCCCGTTCGTCTAATAGACATTAGTACGTTGTAGGTTGTCGTGTAGCGGGAAGAGTTTAAGTTCGAGTCAAGACGCACTAAGGTGAGTTCATGACCCCCTATTCCTTTACTGTTTTCAGTTTTATACTTCGGGGGTGGAATACATGTTTACAAATTATTTCAGACTTTTATATACATGGTATGGATAGCTTAGGGAGGGTTTTACACTACTAGATCATGTGAAGGGTGGGCACAACACTTGAGGCCATTAATCCTTGTTATAGGACCAAGGGACACAAGAGTGATAGATCTATTTGGGTGTAGCGAGCCCACACCCGTGAGGCCGGGGCGGCCCATAGTGGTGACTGTGTCTTCCAGCCGGAAGCCCGGTAACAAATATGCTAGGTTTGAGTTTCCCTGCACCTTTTCACACATACCAGTGGCTTTGCAAACCATTGGTGATCTCTATTTCCTTATTGCTACATACCAGGGACAAATTTTACTTACAGACATACTAAACGGTTTTATATACATAAGACTTACTCATGAACTCGCTCAACCTTTTGTTGACTTTTTAAAACTGCATGTATTTCAGGAAATTAAGTTGGATCTGGCAAGTGATGCATGATTAGCTGCGTACTAAATAAGGATGTCATCCGGAGTCGTAGGTTTGGGAAGTGTAACTCTTTCCTGGACGAGTTGCATTGTCTCAAATCCTTGTGTTGTTGGTAGCTTTTCGTCGAGTCTTATGAACTCATTTTTTTTAAACAAGTCATGTTTTGTAAACGTATCGTGTGGTTGATGTTTTTGTTTCAAGACAATATGTTATGCATTTTCAATTATTTTAATGGATGAACATCAAATATTTTATCATATAGCATGTTGTGATTGTTGCTATGGTATTAAGAAGTCACACCAAATAAACCCACGCTTCCGCAAAAGCCAGGGTGTGACATAAAACACCCTCTGAATTGATCACATGCCCCAGAAACTGCACTTCAGTAAGCCAAAAGGCGCATTTTGAGAATTTTGCGTAGAGTTTCTCCTTACGGAGAACTTCAAGTACTTCACGCAAGTGCATTGCATGTTCGTCTTTGCTTCGCGAATAAACTAGAATATCGTCTATGAACACAATCACAGATTTATCCAACATAGATCGGCATACCCGGTTCATAAGATCCATAAACGCAGCCGGCGCATTCGTCAATCCAAACGACATGACTAGGAATTCGTAATGCCCATAACGGGTTCTAAACGCGGTCTTTGGAATATCTTCTTCCCGTACCCTAACTTGATGGTACCCCGAACGCAGGTCTATCTTGGAGAACCAACTCGCCCCTTGTAATTGATCAAAAAGGTCATCAATTCTAGGTAAAGGGTAGCGGTTCTTTACGGTTAGCTTATTTAATTCTCTATAGTCGACACACATGCGCATCGACCCGTCTTTCTTTTTAACAAATAGGACAAGTGCTCCCCAAGGCGACACACTTGGGCGTATGAAGCCCTTATCTAGAAGATCTTGTAATTGTGTCATTAATTCCCGCATCTCAGTGGGAGCCAACCTATAGGGAGCCTTCGCAACTGGTTTCGCACCCGGATTCAATTCGATACGAAATTCTACTTCTCGCTCGGGAGGGAGTCCCGGCAATTCTTCCAGAAATACATCTGGAAATTCGTTCACAATTTCGACGTCTTCAAACTTCAGGGAGCCTTGTTGAGTATCTACCACGTAAGCCAAGTATGCCCTACTCCCATTAAGTACATACTTAATGGCTTGAACGAGAGTACATAACTTCGCTTCCACCTTGCTTTCGCCTTGTATGTTTAATCGCCTTCCACTTGGAGATTGGAGAAGTATAGTTTTGGTTTCACAATTTATCTCCGCGTGGTTTTGAGACATCCAATCCATACCCACTATTACTTTAAACTCCCCCAAAATCATAGGTATGAGATCAATATCAAACTCCTCATCTTCAATGGTTAATTTACAATTCTTACATATTTCGTGGAACAAATAATTTTTGCTATCTGCTATTTCTACTTCTAAGGGCATCGACATTCGTTCAATCTTAAAGGAAGGATGTTGTACGATCTCACTAGAGATAAACGACAGAGTGGCTCCGGTATCAAACAAAACATAAACCGGTATGGAGTTTAATAGAAAGATACCTGAGACCACATTCGGATGGAACTTGGCTTCTTCGGACGTGATTTGAAACATCCTTCCCTTAGCCCTAGAACCCTCTTGCTTCTTGTCTTCCTTTTTCGATTTTTGCTGAAGTTTTGGGCATTCTGATTTGATATGCCCCCTTTCAAAACAACTGAAACAAGTCTTCGGGTTGTTCGGGCATTGATAAGACGAATGCCCCTCCTTACCGCATTTGTAGCACCCCTTTTTGCCTAACAAACACTCTCCGGTATGGAGTTTTCCACAAGTCTTGCAAGGAGTAATTCCACCTTTCGACTTACCCTTCCTTCCTTGATCCTGAAACTTCCTCTTTTTAGATGGACTAGAACTTGCACCCCTTTCACTTGGTCTCTTTTCACCTCGCTCTTCTTGCCTTTTAATTTCAATCTCTCTATCCCGTGCTAAATTAATAAGCTCATCAAGGGTTTCACATTTTGAGGGAGTGATGAACTCTCTAATTTCTGCCTTTAACACGCCATAGAAACGATTGATCTTCATTCTTTCGGTTGTTACAAAATCCCCACAGAACTTCATCTTATCCATGAAAGCATTTGATATTTCGTTTACTGACTCATTTTTCTGCCGGAGGCGTAAGAAATCCTCCTGAATCTTGTCGATAGCCGACTGAGGACAATGATATCTCATGAAGGGCTCATTGAACTCTTGCCAAGTCATAATTTGAAGTCTATCTTCGACTATTTCCTTACTGTGCGCATCCCACCAATCTTTCGCTTGATGGGTTAGTTGACCGGTAGCGAACATCACTTGATCTTCCTTATCGCACTGACTTCGTGTCACACCCCGATTTCCACGTGTATCACCGGTGGGCCCGGTGGGGGATTACCGTGACGTAGTTGGCAACAATATAGTCAAACCACACAATTATATGAATGCACAGCGGAAGCATAAAGATAAATATAATTCAACCTTTTGAATGTAATATCAAGTGTATTACAGAAGTCGAATTGTATCCACAGGGGATCAAAATAACAATAAAGTATTGTTCAGTCAGATACAGCATCGAGCTTGCGAGACTATTCGTGATGCTAGGGAGCTATTACCAGCCGATTTACGTATAGTACCTGCACTTAATCTTTTTGGGAAAATACGTCAGTTTACACTGGTAAATACGTTCAACTGACACATTTGAAAATGTTTATTAAAATTGATTTGAATGCACAAGGCACAAACTCTTTTATAACTTGGGAAAATTATTAAAATCTTGTGAACGAATTACATGTCCTTTTATGCGTTCAGTAGCCCGGATCCTGTCCGGGTTAAAGATTAATAGACACACCACATTGCGTAAAACCGTGGTGTAAAAACCAACGGCTACGTCTTTTAATAATAATAATGTCGACATAATATACCGGGTGTACGCCTACACCGGGATGTCGAGGTCGTGGCCATTTCGTTAAATGATGCCAAGGATATCCGGGACAACGGTCATTAACCCCCCAAAGGCTTTTAAGTAACAAGACTGTTTAAATGAGCCGATCACATTATTCAATTAACCACCTAAGCGATGGAAGATATGATGCTCAATCAAGCGGTATTAATATACCGTATCCCAAGCCCGTATAAGGGAAAATAAGTTAAAAGTATTTACCTTTGCAAGTATATTCCTTAATGGATTACGTCACAGATAGCTTTTACTGGGGCTCCTATTCTGGAACGAAGGTTTTAATTAACCTATTAGAATCCTAACGGGTCTTTATATTAGCCGTAGCCTAGACCGGTCGGTTTCAAAAGATAGATATGGTTTAACCGCGAGAAAAGGCGGAAACCGAGAATGGAGTGTGATTCTGACCCAACAAGTTCAGAGACTTGTTTTATATGGGTTTAAGGTTCACACTCTGGATTTTGGGGTCACAATGATATAATTTGACCCATATCGGCTAATTTACGAAAACTAGTTTCATAAGCCGAACCGTGCGCGCATTAGGCGAAACGGTTAACCATGAGAGTCCTACGCTTATTTCCTAAGTCAATATGCCTTAAAGAGGTTGTGGTATCAGTAGGATACCTTCCGTGATGCCCGTAACGAGTTTTAGTTAATATATTGCCCCGTAGGGGTTTTTCGGTCATTTTAAAGATTTTTAAAGAGCTTTTCGAGTTCTACAGGAAATCTGAGTTTCCCGAACAGTATATAAAGTCTAAAATACTTTATTTATTATTTAAAATCAGTAGCAACTGGAATCGGGTCAAAAGACCTTGTAGAACTCAAGTTTTGGCCGAAAAGGGCATATTCGGTATTTACCGAACCGTAGCCATAACCGCAGGTTATGAGCAAGGTAAAAATTATTAAAAATCTTTAAAATTCCAAAAATATTATTTCATAACAGTGGGTAAAAGTTTTTAGTGGCGAAATCTTGGTTTAGATAGGTGTTATGCTAATTGCGCCGTTTATTACAAAAGTTTACTTTAATTGCGCTATTTAGCATAACTCTCATTCTAGACCTCGGATTGACGTGAAACTTTAAGGACATGCTTATAATTTAGTAAGCAAGGTTATGGTCCGTTCACGTATCCGTAATACTTGCTTTATTTTTATAATGGCGTTACGGTCAACTTTTAGGCGATTAACGGAAATGCGTAAAAGACTCGGACAACCAACGAACCGGTCACAGAGGTTTATACCATCATGTAACCTGGTCCTAATAGAGTCCTAAGGCATATCTATACCTCACTAAAACAGGTCAGAACTGAAGTCAAAGCAAAAGTCAAACTTTTGCGACATTCGGCTCCGAACCGGTTCAATATAGCAAATGGTCGATTCAAACGAGCGTAAACAAGTTTATATACTTAATATCATGTTTTATGAGTGTCTAAACAGGTTGCATATCATTTATATCACAGATTATGCAAGAATCGCAAAAATAGCTTTTTGTTGACTTTTTAAGCATACGTTTGACTCGACATTTGAGCTAGTTAGAGTGGTGATCAGAGGGAACCCTTTTAGGGGTTTATTACCCATACAAACACCAACACATAACCACTTTTGATTCGACAAGTGACTGAGCCATTAAGGATTTATCTTGAAGTCAAACCGTAGTTACGACGGTTTGATTTTTAGCTATTAAACTATGAAAAACTTAACCACAAAGGATTTGAATGACTTACAGAAGCTTAGGCTTGCTTAGAGAACAAAGAAGAAAGCTTGAGAGCTCTTAGAATGATCAGAGAAGGTGTTTTGAGTTGTGATGAAACTTATGAACAAAGGAGGCCTATTTATAGTGCAAGGCAAGCTTCAAGATCATCACACATTGGTCTACAACTGATCATGGATGATGGGCAGGTGTCCCATGGTGCTATGGGTCGAGTAGGGGGCGCCCATGCCTCTGGAGAACCCATCATTTATTGTTTTACCGCTTAAAAGTGCCAACAGCCATTTTTCTGTCGCTGGGCATTGCTTACGGACCGTATGGCTTAGGCCTTGCGGTCCGTAAGCCATAGGCGGATCACCAGCAATCATTCCCCCCCCCCTTACGGTCCGTAAGGCATACCCTTTACGGTCCGTAAGGGGTTAAAATTGTATCTTTTTGAAATGATTACTAAATCTTAGTAATTAATATCGAATCTTTGGTAATTAATAACCCGACCCTTCGAGTTTGAAGGGGTAACTTTGCGATATGGCCCTTGATTAATTACAGTTAAGGACCTCGCATTATTTACCCGTATCGTTAAGCCCCCGGTTAATTTATTTATTATCCGGAAAGTCTTAAATTATATTATTGACGCTTTTAACCCTTCTCATACGAATTTGATCATAACTTTCTCGTTTTAAAATGGAACTTCGCGGAATTTATATAGTATATTCTGGTGAGCGTATAATACTGTTACAAAGCCTCGGGAACGTTAAAGGGTCACTCAGAGGTATAATTTAAACATGTTGACACGGTTAACCCCTATAGCTCGTAATCTCTCACTTTCTTCCGCGTTTCGCTTCCGTACGATCCATGATTTATTCGTTTGAAGGTACGAGCATCATTTAGGGTTACTATACAGTATATTTACCCTTTGTTGACATTTATAACCCTCGAATTTACATACTTTCAAGGCTTGTCAAAATTAGTCCTTTATTTAATATCAATGCCACGTGTAATCAAATGACACGTGTTAACACATCATTGGACACAAAAATTCGAGGTGTTACATCCTCACCCCCTTAAAATAAATCTCGACCCGAGATTTACTCAAATAAATAGGGGTACTTTTCTTTCATCGTGGCTTCGACTTCCCACGTGTATTCGGGACCTCTACGAGCATCCCATTTGACCTTTACAATTGGTACGTGCTTTCTTCGAAGCTTTTTCACCTGTCGATCTTCAATCGACAACGGTTTCTCTACGAATTTTAAGCTCTCATCTATATGCACATCCGTGTGTGGGATCACCAATGATTCATCGGCGAAGCACTTCTTGAGATTGCAGATGTGGAACACATTGTGAATTCCATTGAGCTCTTCAGGCAAGTTCAACTTATAGGCAACTGACCCGACACGTTCTGTGACCTCAAAAGGTCCTATGTATCTCGGACTCAGCTTGCCCTTCTTGTCGAAACGCATCATCCCCTTCCAGGGTGACACTTTAAGCAACACCTTTTCACCTACTTCGAAGTGAAAGTCCTTACGCTTTGGATCAGCGTAGCTCTTCTGCCTATCGCGGGCAGCCTTGAGACGTTCCCGAATCTGGACAATCTTGTCCGTCGTCTGCAAAACTATCTCCGGTCCTGATAATTGGACCTCTCCCACTTCCGCCCAACAAACAGGCGATCTACATTTCCTACCGTATAATGCCTCGAAAGGCGCAGCCTTTATGCTGGTATGGTAGCTATTATTGTAGGAGAATTCGATTAGGGGTAGATTCTTATCCCAGTTACCACCTAAATCGATCGCACATGCACGAAGCATGTCTTCTAACGTTTGAATGGTACGCTCACTCTGACCGTCCGTCTGTGGATGGTAAGCCGTACTGAAGTTCAAACGCGTGCCCAAAGATTGCTGGAAGCTTTTCCAGAAATGAGACGTGTACCTAGTATCTCTGTCGGAGATAATAGACACAGGTATGCCGTGTAAGGCTACAATCTTATCAACATAAAGTTGGGCTAACATATCGGAGCTATACGTCTCCTTGATGGGTAGGAAATGAGCTGATTTAGTCAGCCTATCGACTATGACCCATATCGTGTCGTTTCCTTTCCTGGTTTTTGGTAACTTGGTAATAAAATCCATAGTTACGCATTCCCACTTCCACTCGGGAAGCTCAGGCTGTTGTAGCAAGCCAGACGGCTTTTGGTGCTCGGCTTTGACTTGAGCACAAGTCAAGCACTTTGCTACGTGGGCGGCTACAGACTTTTTCAAGCCTATCCACCAATAATTTGCCTTTAAGTCCTGATACATTTTGTCTGCTCCAGGATGGACAGAATATTTGGAACTATGGGCTTCCTGGAGGATAACACCCCGTAGTCCTCCATAAATCGGAACCCATATTCGTCCGTTCAATCTAAGGATTCCATCCTTGCTAAGAGTTAACTGCTCTTCAGTTACTCCTAACTTTTCCTTAGGATAATTAGCTTCCAACACAGCCTCTCGCTGTGCAGCTAAGATCCTTTCAATCAAGTTATTCCTGACTTCAATGCTCTTGGCATTGATCCGAATAGGTTTCACCCTTTCCTTTCTGCTCAGGGCATCAGCGACTACATTCGCTTTGCCGGGATGGTACCTGATCTCACAATCATAATCATTCAAGGTTTCCATCCAACGGCGTTGCCTCATGTTTAGCTCCTTCTGGTTGAACAGATGTTGAAGGCTTTTGTGATCAGAATAAATCACAAATTTAATACCATAGAGGTAATGCCTCCACAATTTTAGTGCAAATACAATGGCACCCAATTCCAAGTCGTGGGTGGTGTAATTCTTCTCGTGCACCTTTAATTGTCTTGAAGCATAGGCAATCACCTTGCCTTTCTGCATAAGTACACACCCCATGCCAGTGTGTGACGCATCGCAGTAAACTACGAATTCTTCTGTACCTTCCGGTAGTGTCAACACAGGTGCGTTGCTTAGCTTCTGCTTCAGAATTTCGAAAGATTCTTGCTGCTTTGGGCCCCAAATGAACTTTTCTTTCTTCTTGGTTAGGGAAGTCAAGGGTGCAGCAATCCTCGAAAAATTCTCAATAAATCTCCTGTAGTATCCTGCTAACCCCAGGAAACTACGAATTTCGGTAGGCGTCTTTGGCTCTTGCCAGTTCATGACTGCCTCTACCTTAGCAGGATCCACCTGGATACCACGCTTGCTTACAACGGGACCCAAAAATTGAACCTCTCGTAGCCAAAATTCGCATTTAGAGAATCTGGCGTAGAGTTTCTCACGCTGTAGTAATTCGAGAATACAACGGAGGTGTTTCTCGTGGTCAGCTTGGTTCTTGGAATATATAAGGATATCGTCGATGAAGACGATGACAAATTTGTCCAAGTACGGTTTGCAGACGCGATTCATGAGATCCATGAACGCAGCCGGTGCATTTGTGAGCCCAAAAGGCATCACTAGAAACTTGTAATGACCGTAGCGAGTCCTAAATGCTGTCTTATGCACGTCTTCATCTCGGACCTTTAGCTGATGATAGCCCGGCCTTAAGTCGATCTACGAGAAGTAGCTCGCTCCTTGCAGTTGATCGAACAGATCGTCGATCCTTGGCAAAGGATATCTATTCTTTATGGTAACTTTATTGAGCTCACGATAATCGATGCACAACCGCATCGATCCGTCCTTCTTCTTTACAAATAGGACAGGTGCTCCCCAGGGAGACGAACTAGGTCTGATAAAACCTTTTGCCAACAGTTCATCCAACTGGGTCCTTAGTTCCTTCATTTCAGTAGGAGCTAGCCTGTAGGGCGCTCTAGCTATGGGAGCTGCTCCAGGAATGATATCTATTCTGAATTCCACTTGTCTATCTGGTGGTAAACCAGGTAGTTCTTCGGGGAAAACCTCGGGATATTCAGAAATAACGGGAAGATCCTCTATCTTTGGCTTGGGCTCTTCAATTATCACTTGAGCCATGTAAATGACACAGCCTCTCTTCAAACATCTAGAAGCTTTGAGCATAGATAAGTCCTCGGGTAATCCATACTGCGTGTCTCCTCGAATGGTAAGCGATTCACCACTCGGAGTCTTTAGCACTATAAGCCTTTTGTTGCAAACGATTTGGGCCTGGTTGTGGGATAACCAGTCCATGCCTAGAACAATGTCGAAACCCGCTAGTTTGAAAGGAAGTAGAGATAGAGGAAAAGAATGGTTCTTAATGGATATTTCACATCCCTCTAGGATAGTGGAGACGGTTTCTATCGTGCCGTCTGCTAACTCTACCTCGTATTTTACGTCTAGGGTTTGATAGGCATATTCAATAGTTCGCAAAATTTTTGGTCTACAAAGGACTTATCAGCGCCAGAATCGAAAAGTACTCTTGCAAATATATTATTTACGAGAAAAGTACCTGTAAGAACATTGTCGTTCAGCACTACCTCCTTTGCATCCATGCGGAAGACTCTCGCATTTGTCTTCTTGTGCTCCTCTGGTTTCCTGGTATTCTTAGGGCAGTTACTCTTGATATGCCCCTTTTCGTTGCAACCGTAGCATGTTGCATCCTTGATTTTCTTGCAGTCCACAGTCTTATGGTCTTTGGACTTGCATAGTCCACAGGCAAAAGACTTTGGCTGGGACTGTGAGTTCGACCCAAACCTACATTTCCCGGAGTGGGGTTTCTGGCAGATCTTGCATTTGGGTCTTTCTCCTGACTGTTGCCCGTCTTTCTTTGCTTCAGCCCCTCTCTTGCCATCACCGTTTCCACGGTGTTTCTTTCCTGACCTTCGTGAGGTGTCGTCCTCACGTTTCCTCTTTTCCGCCTCCTTGCTCCTTAGCGTCCTCAGACGGACAGCATCTAAAGTGAGAGACAAGGAGAGGTCAGTCACTGACCTGAAGGTCGTCGGCCGAGAGGCCTTCACGCTAGCTTTTATCGCGGGTTCTAATCCCCCAATGAAACGAGCGATTCTTCTGGACTCTGGTGTCACAAGGTACGGGACCAGGCGAGACATCGTATTGAAGCTCGTCAAATAGGCCTGGCAGTCCAGGTTTGTCATTACCAATGACACAAAATCAGACTCGATCTTCTCCACCTCATGCTGAGGGCAGTAGTTTTCTTTAATGAGAGCAATAAATTCCTCCCATGTCATCTTGTACAGAGCAGACTTACCCGACGCTTGTACCAACGCTCTCCACCATGCCAGGGCCTCGCCCTTAAACGACTGCGACACAAACTTCACCACATCCTTCTCCGCACACCCACTGATGTCCACAATAGTGTCCATCTCATCCAGCCAGGTGATACAATCAACAGCACCCTTTTCCCCTGTGAATTCCCGGGGTTTACAAGACACGAAGTACTTGTAGGTGCAGCCCTTGGCACCGGAAGCATCAGTATATTCTCGATCACGACGAATACTATTCTCAGCGGACGAGTGATTATCGTCATCTTTCTTGGGTTTGGAGAGTGGTTTGGATTATGACTTTGGTTTGGAGGGTGGTTTTGATACGGTTCCGCTATGAGACTCGGTGTATTGACGATCAAGAGCTGCCTGAACAGCGTTGTCAATCAGAGCCTTTAGCTGTGCGCCTGTCAGATGCACTTGCGCATTGTCGTAGTCATCTTCGTTTGTATGGCTGTTTACTCCGTTGGGATCCGCCATTGTAACTTGAATCTGTTACAGAAGATAACAAAATTTTATTCAGGAGTTTATTATGGAATTGTCTTTTATGGCAATTCGTTAACCATGGTAACAGAGACCATATTTGGTTAACTTATTACTCACTTAATTTTAGGATTTGAATATATCCTATTTTAGCTATAACAATAATATTGGCGGCATAAAGCCTAATCACGAGGATGTTTTATAATATTAGCCGAGATTTCAGAGAATCAAAGGCATAGAGATTTGAACCGTAGTTCTTTCATCTCTTTATGACAGGGAGTCATAGACCACCACCGTCTTTTGTCCTTATAAGACAATTATTACGGCCCATAGGCACTACATCACTAATGGATGTTTTAATAAGGTTGGCCCGTAGGCACTACATCACTAATGGATGTTTTACAAAATTGGCCCGTAGGCACTACATCACTAATGGATGTTTTATAAAACTGGCCCGTAGGCACTACATCACAAATGGATGTTTTATAAATGATTATCTTTATTGATGATTTAACCCATGATTTATAAATCATTTATTTGGGTTTTGTAATCCCTTAAAGGATTATTGTATAAGAATGACGTGTGTGATTTTTAACAATCACATCTGCCATGATTGTTAACATGCTGGCAGAGGTTAACAGGGAATCAGAATCTTTTAATTAGGTCTTACCATCTTGGCCGGATCTTAAAAGACACCTGGCTAGGTTTCACTCTAAGATTCTTTATTTTGGCATATCAAATTAAAAGGAATGGTTTTGATTTATTTCATATATAGAAATCACAAAATGAAATTCATAACATAATATTCCAAAATTTTAATATGATTACACACCACCCTAAACGGGACTTTTAACTAGTACATACCTACATAGAGGTTTAAAATAAGTGACAAGTCCACGCAGGGACTAATATAAGATAAGTGTCCATGCAAGGACTAAAAGATAAGTCCACGTAGGGACTGAAATACGATGAATGTCCACGCAGGGACTTCTTTTAAAATAAATATTACATTTAGAACATACATAAGGACTAATGATCACGTTTCTTCTTCTTGCCCTTTAGTAGGTTCGCTAAGCCCTTGAGGAATCCTCGGTGGCTCTTACGTTCTTCCTCGAAGTCTCTTTCCACACGGCTCAAACGGTGGAGTATTTCTTCTTGTTCAGGAGGAGAGAAACGTGGTTGTGGCGCCTGTTGCGGAACTGGAGGTCTGGGAGGTATTGGATACCCATGAGCCGAGTAGTCCGGTGCTCCCATGTTTCCATGAGCTCCGTCGAGATATCGTGCATTATACCTGGCCGACACCACATATGGGTCGCGCTCATAATTGTAGTTGTAATGTGCTTGTGATGACGGTTCGAACGGGTTGTAAGCCGTTGGACCCGTGTAAGCAGGTATGGGTTGGTCATACCCAAATGGTGGCGAATTTGGTGCAGCTGGTGCGGAGTTCGCCTCCTGTACAGGACTTGAAGGTCCTTCTTCTTGTAGCGGTGGGTAGTGGCTACTACTAGAGTGTCGAGGGGTGCTGAAGTGGAAATCCCCTCCTCCTCGTGTGGATATACGAGCATTTGTCCTCCTACGCCTTGGCGGATCAGGCATTACTGGTTGCGCCGGTGGCGAAGGTGGGGGCGTAACTGCCACGAAATGGGGATCCTCGGAGGGATCTCGCGGATGTCGCGGTTGTTGTCATGTCTGCTGAGGTGGCGTGTAGTACCACTGATGTCGGTCAAACAACGCTTGGAAACTATCTGGCCCCTGATAGGGTGTGCCATGGAAGGATGACCCATCAGAGACTTCTATCGGATGCGTGGGCATACCACGAGCAGGTTCTGTCGGATCAGTATCTTCGTCCATATGATCTTCGGAGAAGTGATCTTGTGGCCCTAGTGGAACAAAACCTGAAGGTTCCTGGATGTAGTCAGCTGGATTAAACTGACCTCTGAAGTATGGAGTAGGGTCGTCAAAATTTCGGTGCGATACCGAACGTTGTAGAGGTATGAAGGAGGGTTGCGGGTTGTTGGGATCATTCTCGGAATTTGGCCCGAATGAGTGCCGGTATGATGGCGTCGAGCTGTGCGAGGTGGAATGCCTCGCAGGTTCGTAAAGGTCTCTTCGCCTTTGCGGTTCTTCACTCCTCGTGGTTGAAGGAGCTCGCGTACCTGAAGGCCCGGCTTCGTGATCATGATGAGTAACGATCTCTCCTCTGCCTCTTCTTCCCCTTCCTTTTCCTCGGAAAATCACTGGCGGCATGTTTCCTGCTTTATAAAACTTTTAAATACCAATAATAAAAGAAAAAGACAAAGTTGGAATAACAATTCGAATTTGTCCTGCTTTAGAATGTGATTTAGACCCGACAAGTTTGAATACTTGTATAATATGGGTATACTAAATACATTCTGGATTTTGAAATAAAAATGATATCGTTTGACCCGTTTCGGTCAATTTACGCAAACTAGTTACGTAAACCGAACCGAACGCAAAAAAGGCGATACGGGTAGACGAATGATTCAAATGCAAGTTCCCTGATATAATATGCTTTAAATATGATATAATATCAGTAAGTTATGTTCTATATTGCCCGGAATAATTTTAAACTCAATTTATGCCTTAGAAGGGCATTTTGGTCTTTTTAAAAGATTATAAAAGAGTCAAATTAGAAATCTGAGTTTCGGGTCTGGTTCATACAGTAAATATACCTCATTTAACATATTATAACAGTAGGGTATGACCCATATATCAAATTTATCATTTAAAATCAAACTATGCACCGTAGGGGTATTTTAGTAAATTCACAAGGGCTAAAAATGCCAAAACTGGAAATCTGAGATCATATACTTATACTTACTGTTATTATATGAAAATATGCTAATTACATCAGTAGGTATAAGTCTTACATGTTTAAAACAAGTATAACGCTTACTATGCGCTTAAAACGCTAAATATGCGATTTAGAGCCGTTTCCGGGTTTATATATGAAAGCTGAGATTTTTATATTTCCAGAAGGCTCAAAATAATTTATTTAACATTTAAAATCAGTAGAAAAAGGTTTCGGGTCAAAAGGATGTGTAAAACTCATTTTATGGCTTAAACGGTCAAAACCGACATAACCCGAAATAACCAGGCGATCTAGGATCCGTTCAGCCAAAAATTAATTAAAAATCATCAAAATTCCCAGATTATTATAATACATCAGTTGGTAAAAAGTTTTATACCAAAACGTGGCCAGAAATAGGTCATATGCGAAAAGGGCCGTTTATGTAAATTAAGAACATAGTTTTACGCTAATGGCCATAACTCAAAATCTGGACCACCAACTGATCCGAAATTTTCGGTGCAAGTTTATATATTAGAAATAAAGATTTCTATCCTTTCACTTTTCCAAAAATCACGTTTTATATCAAAAAGGGCAAAATAGTCAACTTTTAAGCATAATCGGAAACATGCAATTTAATCGGCTAAGCATAGATTCAAACAATAAAAATTCCAGAAAGTTTTTCCAAAATAAAAATGGTCAAAAATACTTTCCAATACAGATCTCGAACATGCATGTACGAATCCGAATCGATAGTCTACGAAATAATCGTTTTACAAGACTTTCGGTTCCGATTCGTGTCTATACTATAGATTGTCGAGTTGATGATGATAAAACACATTCTTATATGTATTACAAGTTATTTATGATGATCAATCAGATTGCATGTCTAATATATTAACATTCAAGCTTATTTTTGCAAAAATCACTTCTGTTGACTTTTTAGAAACATGTTTGACTCGACAATTAGCATGCATATAGTGGGATTCAGATAGTACCCTTTAGAGGGTTTGTTTCCCACATAATTACCAACATAAATCAGGTTTCAATTCAAGAAATGACTGGTTGAAATTCGTTTAATCAGAAAGTCAAAGCTTATGAACAAACAGTTTGACTTTTAGCAATAATCAAAGCAAGAACGGATTAGAGAGCGAATTAGAAGCTTACAAAGGTCCTATAGGTGCTTAGTGAACACTAGGATGCTGCCTTGACGTTCAGATTAGCTCCAGAAATGCCTTGAGAGTTCTTGAGAGTTTATGGTTTTTCTTTGTTACAACAAGTGCTCAAGAATGAAGGCTTTTGATCCAATTTATGGTGTAATCAGAGGTTGTAGAGGTTCACAGAGGTCCTAGGCATGCATGGGAGCTGATTGGAGCAAAAGGGAGGTGGAATGAGCTGGTATGCACTTCAATTTTGGACCAAGATTGCAATTTTCGTATTTTTCTGTTACTGGCAGTCCCATGCGGCCCGCTTGGGTCAGTCCAGGCGGGTCGCCTGACCTCCTGTTCAGCCAAACAAGTTTCCAACTTGGCAGCTTTGGTCCCTGAACTTGTATGCGATGTTTCGGCTGCTTTTCTTGACCCGTAAACCCCCAAACTTGGTTTTTAAGAACCTTGGGACATTTACCTACATGGTAATGTCCTCGGATAACTTTGCGCTCAACCGAAAAGCCATGAAATTCGACGTTGACGCTTTTAGTCCCTTAAGTACGGTTTTGGCCATAACTTTCTCATACGTTGACGAAACTTCACGAAATTTTAACCACATATTCTAGTGAGTATATTTTAGCTTCTCAAAGCTTCGGGTCTGCCAAAAGTTCACTCAGAGGTATAAATTCAACATGTTGACACTTTTGGCCCCTATAGTTTGCAATACTTCACTTTTGTGCAATTTCCGCGTCGTATGATCCATGAACCACCCGTTTAAGGTTATGAACATTATGTGGGGTTATCATAGAGTCTATTTATCCATTGTTGACACATTGGACCCTTACGTTCCATAGTCTTCACTGTTTGTCACTTTTAGTCCCTCTAAAGTTCGTTTTCACATACCGGAACCTTATGACACGTGTCAAAACATTATTGGACGAAATTTTTCGAGGTGTTACATCCTCACCCCTTAAAAGAAATCTCGTCCCCGAGATTTACTGAAACAAGTGGGGATATTTTTCCTTCATCGTGGATTCCACTTCCCACGTATACTCGGGTCCTCTACGGGCATCCCATTTGACCTTTACAATAGGCACGTGCTTCCTTCGAAGCTTCTTTACCTGTCGATCCTCAATCGACAAAGGTTTTTCCACAAATTTTAGACTTTCGTCTATGTGTATATCTGTATGCGGTATAACCAGTGAATCGTCAGCGAAACACTTCTTCAAATTACAGATATGGAACACATTATGAATAGCGCTAAGTTCCTCAGGCAAGTTTAACTTATAAGCGACTGCCCCGACACGTTCGATTATCTCGAAAGGTCCTATGTATCTCGGGCTTAGCTTGCCTTTCTTTCCAAATCGCATTACACCTTTCCAGGGCGATACTTTGAGCAACACTTTATCACCTACATTGAAGTGAAAATCCTTGCGCTTAGGATCCGCATAACTTTTCTGCCTATCCCTGGCAGCTTTCAAACGATCACGGATCTGAACGATCTTGTCTGTCGTCTCAAAGACGATATCTGGTCCAGACAACTGGATATCTCCAACTTCTGCCCAACAAATGGGCGATCTACACTTTCTACCGTATAGGGCCTCAAAAGGCGCAGCCTTTATGCTGGAATGGTAGCTGTTGTTGTAGGAGAATTCAATCAGTGATAGGTTCTTATCCCAACTACCACCTAAGTCGATCGCACATGCTCGAAGCATGTCTTCCAAAGTTTGAATAGTACGCTCACTCTGACCGTCAGTCTGAGGATGATAAGCCGTACTAAAATTCAAACGAGTGCCCAACGACTGTTGGAAACTTTTCCAAAAATGCGACGTATATCTAGTATCTCTATCGGAGATAATAGGTATAGGTATACCATGTAGCGCTACTATCTTATCGACGTATAATTGAGCTAACATATCTGAGCTATACGTCTCTTTGATGGGTAGAAAATGAGCTGACTTAGTCAGTCTATCTACTATGACCCATATGGTATCATTTCCCTTTTTCGTCTTCGGCAACTTGGTGATAAAATCCATTGTCACCATTTCCCACTTCCATTTGGGAATTTCAGGTTGTTGAAGCAAACCTGACGGCTTCTGATGCTCGGCCTTGACTTGCGCACAAGTCAAGCATTTAGCTACATGCTCAGCTACTGACTTTTTCAAACCAATCCACCAGTAGTTTGATTTCAAATCCTGGTACATCTTATCTGCTCCAGGATGAACTGAGTATTTAGAGCTGTGGGCTTCCTGGAGGATAACATCCCGAAGCCCTCCATATACTGGAACCCATATTCGTCCGTTTAGTCGTAGCATTCCATCTTTGTCGTGGGATAACTGCTCCTCAGTTACTCCCAACTTTTCTGCAGGATAGTTAGCTTCCAGCACAGCTTCCTTCTGTGCAGCTAACACCCTTTCATTCAAATTATTTCTTATTTCAATGCGCTTGGCATTGATTCTGATCGGTTTAA
Organism: Helianthus annuus; assembly: GCF_002127325.2. Taxonomy (NCBI): domain Eukaryota; kingdom Viridiplantae; phylum Streptophyta; class Magnoliopsida; order Asterales; family Asteraceae; genus Helianthus; species Helianthus annuus. The sequence continues at coordinate 153,130,284 of NC_035446.2, read as the reverse complement.
CCCTTTCTTTTCTGCTTAAGGCGTCGGCAACCACATTTGCCTTGCCTGGATGGTATCGTATCTCGCAGTCATAATCGTTTAGAGTTTCCATCCATCGCCTTTGTCGCATGTTCAATTCCTTCTGATTGAACAGATGCTGAAGACTCTTGTGATCCGAATAAATTATGCACTTGGTGCCATACAAGTAATGTCTCCATAGCTTCAATGCAAATACAACCGCACCCAATTCCAAATCGTGGGTGGTGTAGTTCTTCTCGTGCACCTTTAGCTGGCGAGAAGCGTAGGCAATGACTTTGCCTTTCTGCATGAGTACGCAACCCATGCCCGTATGTGATGCGTCACAATACACCACAAATTCCTCTATTCCATCAGGCAATGTCAACACTGGCGCATTGCTCAGCTTCTTCTTCAGAATATCGAAGGATTCCTGCTGCTTAGGGCCCCAATCGAACTTAATCTTCTTACGAGTCAACGAAGTTAGGGGCGCAGCAATCCTTGAGAAGTTCTCGATGAATCTCCTATAATATCCTGCCAATCTGAGGAAACTGCGAATCTCAGTAGGAGTCTTCAGCTCCTGCCAATTCATGACTGCTTCTACTTTAGCGGGATCTACTTGGATACCACGCTCACTTACTACATGTCCAAGGAATTGGACTTCTCGAAGCCAAAATTCACACTTCGAAAATTTGGCATAAAGCTTCTCTTGATTCAGAAGTTTGAGAATACAACGAAGGTGTTTCTCATGGTCAGCTTGGCTCTTCGAGTAGATAAGAATGTCATCAATAAAGACGATGACGAACTTATCTAAATAAGGCTTGCAGACGCGATTCATGAGATCCATGAACGCGGCTGGTGCGTTAGTGAGCCCAAACGGCATCACTAGGAACTCGTAATGTCCATAACGAGTCCTAAACGCTGTCTTGTGTACGTCTTCCTCCTTGACCTTCAACTGATGATATCCTGACCTTAGGTCAATCTTGGAGAAATAGCTTGCTCCTTGCAACTGATCGAACAAATCGTCGATCCTGGGTAACGGATATCTATTCTTGATAGTGACCTTGTTAAGCTCACGATAATCGATGCACAGACGCATCGACCCATCCTTCTTTTTAACGAACAAGATTGGCGCTCCCCAAGGAGATGAGCTAGGTCTAATAAAACCTTTAGCTAATACATCATCCAACTGCGTCCTCAACTCCTTCATCTCCGTTGGTGCCAATCTGTATGGTGCTCTTGCTACAGGTGCAGCGCCTGGTATGATATCTATCCGAAACTCTACTTGCCTATCTGGTGGCAAACCAGGTAGCTCTTCAGGGAAAACCTCAGGATATTCCGAAATAACAGGAATATCTTCAATCTTCGGCTTCGGCTCATCAATGGTAACTTGTGCCATATAAATGACACATCCTTTCTGCATGCACTTGGATGCCTTGAGCATGGACACTTGCTCAGGCAATCCATGCTGGGTATCTCCTTGAATAGTAAGTGACTCACCGGACGGAGTCTTAACTATTACTTGCTTTCTGTTACACAGAATCTGGGCTTGGTTACTCGACAACCAATCCATGCCTATCACTATGTCGAATCCAGCTAACTTAAAGGGAAGCAAGGATAACGGGAAAGAATGATTCCTAATAGATATAACACATCCATCTAGAATAGTCGAGGCGGTTTCTAAGGTTCCATCGGCTAATTCCACCTCATATTTCACACTTAAGGTTTTAACAGGAAGGTTCAACAGTTTACAAAACTTATCATCTACAAACGACTTATCGGCTCCTGAATCAAACAAGACTCTAGCAAAAACATCATTTACAAGAAACGTACCCGTAATGACGTTGTCGTCAAGAACTGCCTCCTTAGCGTCCATTCTGAAGACTCTCGCATTAGTCTTCTTTCCGTCATCAGCCTTCTTCGCATTCTTTGGGCAGTTGGGCCGAATGTGCCCTTTCTCGTTGCAACCAAAACAAGTTGCATCCTTCATTTTCTTGCAATCCACAGCTTTATGATCTGTGGACTTGCAGATCCCACAACGTTTCTCGAAAGACTGGGACTTAGACTCCTGCCTGCATCTCCCAAAATGATGCCTCTTACAAACCTTTCATTTGGGTTTCTCACCCGACTGATCCCCTTTCTTGAACCCCGACCCTTTCCTATGGTCGTTGTCTCCCCTGTGTCGTTTCTCAGATCTTCGTGAGGTGTCATCCCCACGTTTCCTTTTGTTTTCTTCTGAGCTCTTCATAGCTCTAAGTCTGACGACATCTTGAGTGAGGGAGAGGGATAGATCAGCTACTGATCTAAATGTAGTAGGCCTTGAAGCCTTGACGCTTGCCTTTATCTCCGGCGCCAGACCCCCAATAAATCGAGCAATTCTACGCGGCTCCGGGGTCACCAGATAAGGCACTAAACGAGACAAGGTGTTGAACGTAGTAAGATATGCCTGACAATCGAGGTTTTTCATAACCAGGGATACGAAATCCGATTCTATTCTTTCAACCTCATGCTGCGAACAGAAATTCTCCTTGATCAGTGCTACAAACTGATCCCATGTCATGCTATACAGAGCGGTCTTTCCAGTAGCTTGTAGAAGCGATTTCCACCATGCTAACGCGTCTCCCTTGAACGACTGGGACGCGTACTTCACAACATCCCTATCAGCACACCCGCTGATATCGACCACAGTATCCATCTCATCAATCCACGTCATACAATCGACGGCTCCCTTTTCCCCAGTGAAATCTCTAGGCTTGCAAGATACGAAGTATTTGTACGTACAGGACCTGCTGTGCGTATCATGGTTCATCTTAACTTCTTGCTTTGGGATGTTGCTGTGGTTGGAGGAGTGGTTATCATCCTCAGCTTTCTTCGGCTCACTCTTTTTAGAAGGAGGCTTACTATGAGCCTCAGAATGAGTCTTGGGCTTTGCGTGCGTTTCTGTTCGGGTCCTACTCCGAGTACCACTAGATTCCCTAAATTGCCTATCCATAGCTTTGGCAACAGCGTTATCTATCAGTGCTTGTAACTCTGCACCGGTAACGTGAATCTTTGCATTATCTGAGTGTTCCCCAGAATGACTGTTGGTCTCCTCCGATTTGGCCATTGTAGCTTTAAGCTACAATAAAGGAAAGGTCTATTTAGAAACCTAACAGTATCATCGTTCTAGACGATTTATTAACCATGGTATCAAGAACCTTAACAGTTAATTTAATAAATTTCATTCAGGCTCTTAGTAGCAATCAAGGAATGAAAATACGTATATTGGCGCCATAGGCCTAGTCACATGGACAATTACTAAATTATAAATTTAGATTTTTACAGGATTATAAATTGTATAATGAAACAAATAATCCTTTACTAGACAGAGAGTCATAAACCACAACTGTCACTATATGACATAGTCATAACCCGTAGGTATCAAGTCATTAATAGACTTGTATACAGATAAAATCTGTAGATAATTTATTAAAAAGGGTGGCTTGTGTGATTCTACCGATCACGCTTAGCCAGGAATGTTAACATGTTTTCAGATGTTAACAGGGAGTTGAATCCTTTCAACCAGGTTTTACCATCATGGCCAGGCCTATTAATAAGGCATTCAAGCTAGGTTATACCTTACTAAGATTCTTATAAATGGCAAATCAAATAAAAATTGATATTTTCCATTATTTTAATATTATATTCATGCATATAAACAAAATGAGAAATTCAAATTAACCATTTCAAATTTCAAATAAAGTACTAGTACATATTTGCCCTAAACGGGACTTTAATTCAAATAACACGAATAACATGCCCGCGCAGGGGCTAAACAAATAACAACAACAACTAAGCAAAACAAACCCACGCAGGGGTTAACAGAACAACATACCCTCGCAGGGGTAGAATAAGGGAAATATACCCACGTAGGGGTAGAGTACGGGAATAGATGTCCACGCAGGGACATGAGTAAATCAGATAACAATCAAAGGATTCAATGATCCTTCTTACTCTTACCCTTGAGTAAGTCAAACACCTTCTTGAACATGCCACTATTACGTCGGCGATCAGCTCGCATCTCGTGTTGCAACTCTCGTCGCATGCTGTTAATCCCATGCAGGATTTCTTGAACCTGCGGCGGCGACATCATAGGCGCCGGTGGCGGTGGCTGGTACTGCTGCGGCTGCGGTGGCTGTGGCTGCTGGTAACCCGGAGGGTAACCAAAAGTAGATTGCCCAGCAGCCCAAGTGTCTCCAAATGGACCACTAGGTGGGAGCGAGCTGTAGTTTGCAGCTTGCCAATAAGGGTCTCCTGTGTAATCGTAACCCTGAGGGAAAACCTGCTCGAACGGGTTAAACTGGGCTGCGCTAGCGTAAGCCGGAATCGGCTCTCCATAATTCTGCGGCGGCAGAGGCGGGATCGGTACTGAAGTGACCTCCGATACGGGATGCGGAGACTCCCCCGTCTCGGACTCCTCGTGAAGAGGCGTGTAGCGGCTGCTACCAACATGTGGAGGGGTGCCTATGCGAATCCCTCCGCGCGTAGACATACGCGCATTCCTCCTTGGCCTCTGAGGCGGAGGAGGTAAAACTGGTGGCGGCGGTGGCGACGGAGTGATCACGTCGCGCCATAGGGCCTCAGATAGGTCCTGTTGTAGAGGCGGCTGCTGCTGAGGCTGCTGCTGCTGAGAGTGGTGCTGCGAGTGCACCGGCGAAACCTGGTGAGACTGGAGCATCAGAGAGTTGTGGCTGGGGGTGTAATACCAATCATATTGCTTGAACCTCTCCTCGAAGCTATCTACACCATTGAATGGTGATCCCCTGTATGGCGACCCATCCGATATCTCAATCGGATGGTTAGGCGTGCCGGATGGTGGCAGCGAAGGGTCCGTCTCTTCATCGACGTCCATCTCGTGACCACCAGAAAAGTGGTCCTCCGGTCCGAGTGGGTTATGACCCACTGGCTCATCCACAAAAGCATCAGGGTTATATAAACCCTGGTAGACTGGTGCTGGATACTGGTGCGGTGACTGATGCAAAGGTATGTAAGATCCATGCGAACCATGGGGCCCATTCTCCGAGTGGGGCCCAAACGATTGGGGTAATGACGGTGAAGTGCTCGCGGATACCGAGTGTCTAGCAGGCTCGGCGAAAGACATCCAAAGGTCGTTGGCGGCTGTGTTGTGCGTGGCGGATGGAGCTCGCCTATGTGAGGGCCCTGCCTCATGGTCGTGAGATGTAGCAAATCCTCCTCGTCCTCGCATACGTGGCGGCATGATGGTCCTGTCAAAAATTAAACAAGTTGCACAACAAATATATAAGACAAAGCAAATAATAAAAATAAAGATAAAATAAACGAAATGTTGAACATTTCCTAAGTTCTTTGTCTAGACTCGAAAATCGAGGATTGTGCAATTGTGTAACTGAGATTAAACACAAAGGACTAGTGTTTAATTCACTCAGCGTTGGCTCTGATACCAACCTGTCACACCCCGATTTCCACGTGTCACCGGTGGGCCCGGTGTGGGGTACAGTGACGTAGTTGGCATCGTCATAGACAATCAACACAATATAATAATGCACAGCGGAAGCAGAATAGATACATTTCAACTTTTAAATAAATTGCAATAATAAATATCACAGTAGTTGAAACGGATCCACAGGCGGATCAAATACAAATAAGATAAAATATTGTTCAACAGATATTTGTCGTCCGAGCTTGCGAGACTATAGTGGACGCTCTTAGGAAACAGCCAGCCTATTTTCGTATAGTACCTGCACTTAACCTTTTGGGAAAAGTACGTCAGTTTACACTGGTAAATACAAATCGACTGACTCATTTTGAAAATGATTGAAAATTGATTTAAATGCACAAGGCATAAATATTTTTATTAACTTGGGATAATTATATAATATAAACTTGTGAACGATTTACATGCACTCGTATCTTTGGTGGCCCGGGATCTGCTGTCCGGGCTAAGAATTAAATGACACACCACATTAAAGAGTTATACACGACGAGTGTACGCCTACACCCCGTGCTCTGGTCGTGGCCATCTCGTAAGATAATGCCAAGGATATCCGGGACACGGTCAATAACCCCCCAAAGTCTAAAGTAAGACAAGACTGTTTAAACGAGTCGCACAAGCTATTCAAGACTGTACACCCATAAGGCGCAGGACTTGTGCGCCCGATCAAGCGGTATTTTAAATACCGTACCCCAAGCCCGTATAGGGAAAATAAGTCAAAATGTATTTACCTGAGCAAGTATGTAACACAAACGGTAAGTGTGGTAGCTTTTACTGGGCCTCCTTATCTGGAACAAAGGTTTATAATTAACCTATTAGATTCCTAACGGGTCTTTTATTTAAGCCTAAGCTTTGACCGGTTAGTTTTAAGAATGATACGGTTTACGCACGATTAAGCGAAAGACCGGATAGAATGTGATTTAGACCCGACAAGTTTGAATACTTGTATAATATGGGTATACTAAATACATTCTGGATTTTGAAATAAAAATGATATCGTTTGACCCGTTTCGGTCAATTTACGCAAACTAGTTACGTAAACAGAACCAAACGCAAAAAAGGCGATACGGGTAGACGAATGATTCAAATGCAAGTTCCCTGATATAATATGCTTTAAATATGATATAATATCAGTAAGTTATGTTCTATATTGCCCGGAATAATTTTAAACTCAATTTATGCCTTAGAAGGGCATTTTGGTCTTTTTAAAAGATTATAAAAGAGTCAAATTAGAAATCTGAGTTTCGGGTCTGGTTCATACAGTAAATATACCTCATTTAACATATTATAACAGTAGGGTATGACCCATATATCAAATTTATCATTTAAAATCAAACTATGCACCGTAGGGGTATTTTAGTAAATTCACAAGGGCTAAAAATGCCAAAACTGGAAATCTGAGATCATATACTTATACTTACTGTTATTATATGAAAATATGCTAATTACATCAGTAGGTATAAGTCTTACATGTTTAAAACAAGTATAACGCTTACTATGCGCTTAAAACGCTAAATATGCGATTTAGAGCCGTTTCCGGGTTTATATATGAAAGCTGAGATTTTTATATTTCCAGAAGGCTCAAAATAATTTATTTAACATTTAAAATCAGTAGAAAAAGGTTTCGGGTCAAAAGGATGTGTAAAACTCATTTTATGGCTTAAACGGTCAAAACCGACATAACCCGAAATAACCAGGCGATCTAGGATCCGTTCAGCCAAAAATTAATTAAAAATCATCAAAATTCCCAGATTATTATAATACATCAGTTGGTAAAAAGTTTTATACCAAAACGTGGCCAGAAATAGGTCATATGCGAAAAGGGCCGTTTATGTAAATTAAGAACATAGTTTTACGCTAATGGCCATAACTCAAAATCTGGACCACCAACTGATCCGAAATTTTCGGTGCAAGTTTATATATTAGAAATAAAGATTTCTATCCTTTCACTTTTCCAAAAATCACGTTTTATATCAAAAAGGGCAAAATAGTCAACTTTTAAGCATAATCGGAAACATGCAATTTAATCGGCTAAGCATAGATTCAAACAATAAAAATTCCAGAAAGTTTTTCCAAAATAAAAATGGTCAAAAATACTTTCCAATACAGATCTCGAACATGCATGTACGAATCCGAATCGATAGTCTACGAAATAATCGTTTTACAAGACTTTCGGTTCCGATTCGTGTCTATACTATAGATTGTCGAGTTGATGATGATAAAACACATTCTTATATGTATTACAAGTTATTTATGATGATCAATCAGATTGCATGTCTAATATATTAACATTCAAGCTTATTTTTGCAAAAATCACTTCTGTTGACTTTTTAGAAACATGTTTGACTCGACAATTAGCATGCATATAGTGGGATTCAGATAGTACCCTTTAGAGGGTTTGTTTCCCACATAAATACCAACATAAATCAGGTTTCAATTCAAGAAATGACTGGTTGAAATTCGTTTAATCAGAAAGTCAAAGCTTATGAACAAACAGTTTGACTTTTAGCAATAATCAAAGCAAGAACGGATTAGAGAACGAATTAGAAGCTTACAAAGGTCCTATAGGTGCTTAGTGAACACTAGGATGCTGCCTTGACGTTCAGATTAGCTCCAGAAATGCCTTGAGAGTTCTTGAGAGTTTATGGTTTTTCTTTGTTACAACAAGTGCTCAAGAATGAAGGCTTTTGATCCAATTTATGGTGTAATCAGAGGTTGTAGAGGTTCACAGAGGTCCTAGGCATGCATGGGAGCTGATTGGAGCAAAAGGGAGGTGGAATGAGCTGGTATGCACTTCAATTTTGGACCAAGATTGCAATTTTCGTATTTTTCTGTTACTGGCAGTCCCATGCGGCCCGCTTGGGTCAGTCCAGGCGGGTCGCCTGACCTCCTGTTCAGCCAAACAAGTTTCCAACTTGGCAGCTTTGGTCCCTGAACTTATATGCGATGTTTCGGCTGCTTTTCTTGACCCGTAAACCCCCAAACTTGGTTTTTAAGAACCTTGGGACATTTACCTACATGGTAATGTCCTCGGATAACTTTGCGCTCAACCGAAAAGCCATGAAATTCGACGTTGACGCTTTTAGTCCCTTAAGTACGGTTTTGGCCATAACTTTCTCATATGTTGACGAAACTTCACGAAATTTTAACCACATATTCTAGTGAGTATATTTTAGCTTCTCAAAGCTTCGGGTCTGCCAAAAGTTCACTCAGAGGTATAAATTCAACATGTTGACACTTTTGGCCCCTATAGTTTGCAATACTTCACTTTTGTGCAATTTCCGCGTCGTATGATCCATGAACCACCCGTTTAAGGTTATGAACATTATGTGGGGTTATCATAGAGTCTATTTATCCATTGTTGACACTTTGGACCCTTACGTTCCATAGTCTTCACTGTTTGTCACTTTTAGTCCCTCTAAAGTTCGTTTTCACATACCGGAACCTTATGACACGTGTCAAAACATTATTGGACGAAATTTTTCGAGGTGTTACATTAAGTTTAATCATTTAACACTTAACCCCCTTACACTTAATTACTAATTACAATTCCTAATGTTAAACCACATTTAGCTACCATCTTACCATACATACTTAACTATGTTAAGTTTACTATTTACCCTTACTTATTATTTATCATTTTTGGGGTGTTACAATTTTATACAAAATTTATATCCTGTCAATAAATTTCAACACGTCGCAATCATATATTCAAAAAAATAAAATCTTATATTTTAAAAGTTATAAATAAGAAACAAAATATGTTTAAAAATAACTATAATATTAAAATAATATAAAATTATTATGCATACTAAGGCTATAGGGTGTGGTCAACGTCATAATCATCATGACCCTCCACATCAGCGTCATATCAACTCACTCTCATTCATTGTTCAAAACCACCACCCTATATGGTGTGGTCATGACCCAAACTACCATCTTTTTTTTTCGTTTATTTTGATAAACAACAAAAGATTAGAAAAGGGTAAAGATGGTGCATGGTTGTTATGATTTAATCCATGCAAACCACGGTGGTTCCCTTAGGGGAGACGGTGTAGCACATCATCTACCATCTTAGGTGGCAATTCATGACCCAACCCACTAGGGTTGTTCACGAGCTAGGCAAAACTCGGACTCGGCTCGATTATAAACCGAGTTGGAAATCTAAGCTGTAACACCACGTAAAAACGTATCCAATTATGTATACACACGTGTCCTAAACTTTAAATATGTGAAAGATTGAGTTTGAAGGACTAAAGTTGTTAAACAGTGAAACTATGTGTGCGAAGGGACTAAAAGTGTCAACATGCCAAACTTGAGCCTCTGAATGACCATACGTGAATAATATATTCTTAAACGAGTAATTAAATGGATATAAGAAGCCGTTTGTGAAAATAATCGGAAGATTATAAAACTACAAGGGTTAAACGTGTCAACATGTTAATTCTGACCTCTGAGTGACCTTTTAACGAACCCGAGACATTGAAATATTCAAATATACTCTCAAGAATAAGTGATAAAAAATTTCACGTGGTTTCGAGATCGTTAAGCGAGTTTTCAAGACTTTGGGTAAAAAGTGTCAACTTGATGAAACTTGCATTTATAGTGATATTTAACCAAACCGAGCCTAACGAAGTTCGTTTATACATCCTTGAGCCTCAACAAATTAACCACAAGGGCCTTTCATGTCAACAATAAGGTTAAATGAGGTTTTAAACGACCAGGGACTAAAGCTGCCAAGTTGTAAAGTGTTTTAACCTATTAAACAGGTTCAGGCGGGCCGCGTAAGACCCTTAACAAGTCTACGCGGGCCGCGTAGAAGTGCCCATCGCAGAAAACACCTGCCTGGTGCAGGTTATCAGCTCCAAACCGACTTATTCTCATTTGTATCGATCCTAGGGGCTGTTAAACGGTTTTATTAATCCACTAGAACACCTGGGGTGATCCTAGGAGGTCTCATAACAGCTGCAAGTGATCCATGAAGTTGGAATTTAGTATATAAGGAGCATTAGTGTGTGTTCATATGCACATCAATTGCAACAACTTCAAAAGGACTCATATCTGGAGCTTGCAAGGATTAGGAGAAGAATTACAAGTGTAGAAAAGATAGCACATTAGTAAGAGTCTTATTACCTGCTTAGTCCTTTTAATTAGTTTAAAAACCGAAAAGTAAAACTTATCGTAATTAAGCTTTGACTTTCGGTTTAAACGCAAATGGTCCAGCCACTGGCCGAAATGAAAGTTGTTATGGAACCATATTAAAGTAGGTGATTAACCCTTAAAAGGACACCTTCTAGTTATTTCGTTTGACTAGTTAATTGTCGGGTCAAACTAGTTTGACAAAAGTTTAAAAATGATTTAAATTAATAAAAGAGGTTCTAAATTATATTTTAACATTCTAATAACTTGTTAATTAATATTAAAACATGTTTAATCAGTCTTAGCCCGTCAATTATCAGTCTAAGGTCAGTTTATAACCGAAAGTCGTAAAAGCTTGACTTTTGCTTTGACTTTCAGTTCTGACCCGTTCAAGCTTAATTCTCCCATGTTTTAAGCTTCCATTAGGACCACATTACTCAGTAGTATAACCCTCTGGAGTTATATTGCTTGGTCCTTAGTAGTTTGAATTATATGCACTTGCTTGTTAAAATGCTTATAAATGCCATAAATGCCCTTTTGACATATAAATAAGATTTTTAGAAATGTGAGAGGACAAAAACCTTTACTACTGATATTTAAACTTGTCCCAAAAAATTTGACATCAGTTCTTGGTCCCAAATAGGAGTTATGCCCAATATCGTAATTAGAAGCTTTTTATTAATTAAATTGCGATATCTTGCATAATGCATGTCTAAACTAGGATTTTGAACCAAAACTCATTACCTACTGTTAAGATATTATTTTTAAGGAATTTTAAGATTTTTGGTCAGATTATAATCTGTTTAAAACATAGAGTTCTTGTGTAATTCGGTTAATGACGATAATACCCTTTTTAGGCATAAAATGAGATTAACAAATGATTTGAATGCCAAACCTTTTTCTACTGATTTCATACATTAAATAAATTATTTTGAGCATTTAAAATTGATCAAAACATAAGATTTACATAAACATCTTGATTATCGTCAATTAGCGAGTTTTACACTAATTAGGTGCATAGTATGGTTTAAAATCATATTTACCACCTAAGACTTGTTACCTACTGAGTTTTTAAACAAATTTAAATATTATTACAGTAGGTATAAGTTATGAACTCAGATTACCAAAAATGTCCGTAAAAGCCTATGTGAAATGACCAAAATGCCCTTTCGGGGCATAGTTTGGCCTTAAATGGTAAATCTCACATATATGTAATATCTTACTGATGTAATGAGATAAATTAAATATTTTTACTGATTACAAAAGACCAGAACTTCAGTTTGTTATAAAATCTCTTTTATAATTATTAAAATGACCAAAATGCCCTTATGGGACTTAAATTGGTTTTAAATACTTTTTGGGCATATATGTTAACATCCTACTGATGTATTAACATATTTTAAGCATAATAACATTTAAGACCTGTATATAATTTATTTGGTTACCCGTTACGCGTTTACGCGTTCGGATCGGTTTATGTAATTAGTTTACGTAAAATAGCCGAAACGGGTCTAACCTTATCATTAAATCCTCAAATTCCAGAATGTGTTTAGTTTACCCATATTATACAAGTATCCAAGCTTGTCGGGTCTAAACCACATTCTATTCCGGTCTCCGCTTAATCTAGCGTTTAGAACCGTAAAGTTTCTTTCTAGCTAGCCGGTCTAAGTCTTTGACTTAGCTAAGGACACGTTAGCATCTTAATAAGTTATTAAACCTTCTATACATATTAAATAGCATCCAGTAGAAGGTACCCTCATACAGCTTAGGATTTTACTGCTGAGTTACCTTTCACATTAGCTCAGGTAAATACTTTTAACTTATTTTCCCTTATACGGGCTTGGGATATGGTATTATAATAATACCACTCGGTCGGGTATGAAATCATTTAATCGTATTGTGATTAATAAATTTACATAACCCGTTTTAATCTGTCTTGTTTGATAACATAAACATTGGGGGTTAATTCGACCGTGTCCTGGATATCCTCAGCTCATTTCATTTGAAAATGGCCACGACCTATGCACGGGGTGTAGGCATACACCTGACATATGCAAATGCTAAAATGTAAACCCACATGTTGGGAATAACTCCTTTGTGAGTTCTATAAGTGGTGAGTCGGTTATCATGTCCGGCTTCCAACCGGCTCCAATTGTAAGACAAACATGTAAATCTGTATACAAGATTATTTTAAATAGTTGTCCCAAGTTATAAATGATTTGTGCCATGTGCACTTAAATCAATTTTCATAAATATTTTCAAAAGAGTCAGTTAATTGTATTTATCAGTGTAAACTGACGTATTTTCTTAAAGACTGATTGACAGGTACCTCTCGTAATAGGCTGGAGCTATTAGGTATCGTATAAGAGGATCTTACAAAATCCCTAAGATACCTGAAGTCTGCTATTTTGTTTCTTTGTACTTTTTACGATCTGCCTGTGGATCTTATTACAATCCAGTCTGTATATTCTTTAATTCGGACACTCAGACATTATGGTTTGTAATTGTTTATTCACCAAGCCTTCCGTTGTGCTATTATATTGTGTGTATTGACAATGATGATATCAACACGTCACGATACTTCCCGACGGGCCCACCAGTAATATGTGGAAATATCAGGGTGTGACAGGTTAGTATCGGAGCCAACATTGATTGAATTAAACACAAATCTTTTGTGTTTAATCTCAATGACACAATAAGCACATTCCTTAGACTTCTGAGTCTAGGCGAGTGACCTAGGATTTATTCTTAACTTTCCTTTGCTATTTATATTTTATTTTATTTTACTTGTTTTGACAGGGTTAATCATCAACAATGCCGCCGAGAGTAAGAGGAAAAGGAAAAGGTCCAATGCGAGGTGGACCATCAGGACACGCAGGACCTTCCCATCGGCGCACCCCGTCTGCGTCGTTTTCTAGCTCAAACTCCCATAACCAGTGGGGCCATTCTTTCGAACTAGCGAGACACTCTGTCTCTTTGAGCTCGTCACCTTCTTTTCATCCATCTTTCGGGCCGCCTATTCCAGACGAGCCCCAGCATTCTCATCACTCCCATAATTCACATCATTCACATGAGTCTCACCAATCCTATCATTCCTTGCATTCTTATTCATTTCATCATTCGGATTCGACCTACTCTCTTGCCCAGTTTAATCCTAATGACTATGTCAATGACTTTCTGGGTTTCAATCCTCTAGGGCCGAAGATCACTTCTCCCAGGAGATGGAAATGGATGACGACCCAGACCCAGAAATGCAAACCGAACACCAGGCCACCCTATCAGCATCTCGAGCGGTTCTCCACATCAAGGATCGTCGTACCAAGGGCCCGATTCATTTCAAGAAAGGTTGGCCACGTATGATTGAGCCTTTACCCCTTCATATCATAACTCTCCTGCTCAACCTCCTTGGTTGAGCCTCAGCTTCAAGCAGTCTCTCCTCCACCTCTTCCTGTTGAGGAGCCGCCTCAACAGCCACCTCAACCACCTCCCGAGCCACCAAGGCGGAGGAGGAATGCTCGCATGTCTGTATGTGGGGGACCACGGTTCGCATCCCCTCAAGGTTCAAGTTCTTACCCTCCTATCCCCGAGGACCCCCAAATGGATGGACCCTCGCACGCAATGCAGGAAGACAATCCTCCGCCGGTTTCATATGCACCACCGCCGCCAGTGGGTTTCGACAACCCGATCCCGACTTACCCAGGTTCTTCTAGGTACAACCCTTTTGAAAACCCATCTGGATATCCATCGGATTATGGAAACCATGATCCATACCTTACAGCTGCATAATACAATGCACTTTATCCTTCTTCTTACCCTCCAGTTTACCCAACTGGATATCCGGTGCAGGGGTACCAATATCCACCTTACCAGCAACCTCCTCCCCAACAGGAGCAAACTCAAGAGATTTTACAGAGGTTGGATAGGGTTGAGTATAAAGCAAATGAAACCAAAAAGAAGCATAATAGCTTTCTCAAGGGCCTTGGGAGCCTTATTAAAGACAAGAAGAAGTATGAAGTTGTTTATTTTATCTTGTATTGTCTTTTAATCAAGTCCCTGCGAGGACATTATTTTTATTTTCAGTACCAAGTCCCTGTGTGGACTTATTTCCTATTTCTGTAGCCCATGCGTGGGCATTGTATTGTTTCAAGTCCCGTTTAGGGCATCCTTGTACTAGTTTTATGATTTAATGAAGTTTATTTTTTATTTTTAATATGTACCTTATTACATCATCATATTATATCATTTCAATTTAAATTGATCTACTAAAGAAGTTCTTAGAGGTATAACCTAGCCAAAATATTAAAAGGCTATGATGGTACAACCTTTTTAAGACAATAAATCCCTGTTAACATCTGAAAACATGTTAACATTCCTGGTTGTGCGGTACGCAAAAACCACACAAGCTTTCAAATGTACTTGGATCTTTCCAAGTCACTTATAAATAGCCTATATGATCAATGTGAATCATGGCTAATAAACATCAATATGATGTATACGCCTAAAACATCCATTTGAGATGTATGCTTATAAGCAAATGTGTAATAATGACAATGATAGTTTTATTTTATAAACTTCTTGTCAAAAAGGGCGATGAACTTTGTTCGACCCTTAAAAGATCACTGATCCAAGAGATCATTAGTATTATTCGAATCGTCCCTGTGACAAAGCCTTCTGAGCTATCTAAATGTCCTTCGAGACGAGCCTTGTGTAAATAAAAATGTCTTTTATGACATTGACAGTTGTGATTTATAATTCCCCTGTCTAATAAATATAAAGAATTATATTCTATTGATTATTAATTATTACTTAAAATGGTCTATATGGTTTAATAATACCATGACTATCTAATCATCGATATGGTGAATTATTTAAATAAATCATTATTGTTTGATATAGTACTCGAAAAATGACTGGATCTGACGAGGCAAATAGCCATCCGCGAGAAGAAAACAATAATGAAGCAAGAGTAAATCTTACAAATGCTGAATTGCAAGCAATGATTGACACCGCGGTTGCTCAAGCGATGGATAAGATATTCAAGGATCTGAGTAATGTTCGGTCCAAAACTCATTCAAAGTCCCATTCTCATTCGCATACTCAGAAGAAAAGTGAGTCTCAACACTCATCTAATCAGAGAAGTGAACCACAGAGGCATATTGTCCTCGAGCCGACTCCCAGGTACACCAAGGGTTATACCTATAAATACTTTGTCTCCTATAAAGCAAGGGATTTTACAGGAGAAAAGGGAGCGATAGACTGTATGAGGTGGTTAGATGAAATGGATACTGTGATAGACATCAGTGGATGTGCTAAGGAAGATATAATGAAGTTTGTGTCTCAATCTTTCAAGGGCGATGCCCTCACTTGGTGGAAAGCATTAGTGCAAGCCACTGGAAAGGTTCCTTTGTATAACCTTTCATGGAACAAGTTTGTTGATTTGGTGAAGGATACTTATTGTCCTCAACATGAAGTCGAGAGGATAGAGACTGACTTCCTCACTTTGCTAATGAAGGATCTGGATTGTAGATCCTATGTGACTAGCTTCACCTCGATGTCAAAGCTTGTACCATATTTAGTCACCCTTGAACCCAAACGCATTGCGTGTTTCATCGGTGGTTTGGCCCCTGAATTAAAAGGGAATGTTAAGGCTTCTAAGCCAGCCACTTATAGATCTGCTGTGGATCTGTCTTTGTCCCTCGCTCTTGATGTTGTGAGGAGTAGGGCAAAGAAAGCTACTGATGATGGGAAGAGGAAGAGGGAGAAAGACAAGTCTCCTCAGTCAAACAAGAAGGGTAAAGGGAACTTTAATTCCAAAAAGGGGCAGTCAAGTGACAAGCCTAGATGCAAAACCTGCAACAAAAGGCACTTCGAAAAGTGCAACCAAGACCCACAAGCCAAACCATGTGGGATTTGCAAAAAGAAAGGGCATAAGTCTGTGGATTGTCGGAATATCAAGGATGAAACATGTTACAGTTGCAATGAAAAGGGGCACATCAAGACAAATTGCCCCAAGAATGCTAAGAAGCCCGAGGAGGCAAAGAAAACGAATGCGAGATTTTTTCAAATGAACGCGAGGGAAGCGGTGAACGATGAGAACGTCATAACAGGTACCTTCCTCATTAATAATAATTATGCTAGAGTCTTATTTGATTCAGGTGTTGATAAGTCTTTTGTAGACCATAAGTTTTGTAAGTCACTGAATTTGCCTATTAAGACTCTAGACATAAAATATGAGGTAGAGCTTGCCGATGGTACCTTAGAAACAGCTTCAACTCTTCTTGATGGATGCTTCATATCCATTAAGAATCATTCTATCCCGCTATCCCTCTTGCCAATGAAATTGGTTGGGTTTGATATCGTTTTGGGCATGGATTGGTTGTCGCATAACCAAGCTCAGATTGCCTGTGATAAAAAGCTAGTTATTATCAAAACCCCTTCTGGTGAATCCGTCACTATTCAAGGAGATACACAATATGGATTACCCAACAATGTGTCAATTCTCAAGGTATCGCAATGTTTGAAGAGCGGATGTGTCATCTACATGGCACAAGTGTCTGTGAATGAACTGAAGCCCAAGATCGAGGACATTCCAATTATATCTGGGTATCCTGATGTCTTTCCTGATGAATTACCTGGATTACCTCCTGAGAGGCAAGTTGAGTTCAGGATAGACATTCTGCCTGGATCTGCACCAATTGCCCGAGTTCCTTATCGTTTAGCGCCTACTGAAATGAAAGAGCTCAGAACTCAATTGGACAGCTTATTGGGAAAAGGTTTTATACAACCTAGCTCTTCGCCTTGGGGAGCCCCAATACTGTTTGTGAAAAAGAAGGACGGATCAATGCGCTTATGCATTGATTATCGCGAATTAAATAAAGTGACAATCAAGAATCGCTATCCTTTACCCATGATCGACGACTTATTTGATCAGCTCCAAGGGGCGAGCTTCTTCTCAAAGATTGATTTGAGATCTGGGTATCATCAACTAAAAGTTATATCTGAAGATGTGCCCAAGACAGCTTTCAGAACAAGATATGGACATTTTGATTTTTTAGTGATGCCTTTTGGGCTCACTAATGCACCAGCAGCATTCATGGACCTCATGAATAGAGTCTGCAAGCCATATTTAGATAAGTTTGTCATCGTCTTCATAGATGACATACTTATCTACTCTCGTAGACAAGTTGACCATGAGAAGCACCTTCGATGTATCTTAGGATTGCTTCAACAGGAGAAGTAGTATGCTAAATTCTCCAAGTGCGAGTTCTGGCTTCGTGAAGTCCAATTCCTTGGACATGTTGTTAGTGAACGTGGTATCCAAGTAGATCCCGCCAAGGTAGAAGCCATTATGAATTGGGAAGCACCGAAGACGCCTACAGAGATTCGCAGCTTTCTGGGTTTAGCTGGATATTATAGAAGATTCATTGAGAACTTCTCGAGAATAGCTGCACCATTAACTTCTTTGACCCGTAAGAATGTGAAATTTGACTGGGGTCCAAAGCAACAAGAATCCTTTGAGATTCTTAAGCAAAAGTTGAGCAATGCTCCGGTATTATCTTTACCTGAAGGAATTGAAGAGTTTGTCGTATACTGTGATGCTTCACACACCAGTATGGGTTGTGTACTTATGCAGCGAGGCAAGGTGATTGCCTATGCATCACGACAACTAAAAGTGCATGAAAAGAATTTCACCACCCACGATTTAGAATTGGGTGTCGTTGTATTCGCATTAAAGTTGTGGAGACATTATTTATATGGAACAAAATGTGTGATCTATTCGGATCACAAAAGTTTCCAACATTTGTTCAACCAAAAAGAGCTCAATATGAGATAACACCGCTGGATGGAAACTCTAAATGATTATGATTGCGAAATTCGCTACCATCCAGGTAAAGCGAATGTAGTCGCCGATGCTGTAAGCCGAAAGGAAAGAGTCAAACCCATCAGAATTAACGCCAAGAGCATTGAACTAAAGAATAGTCTGAACGAAAGGCTATTAGCTGCACAGAAAGATGTTGTTTTAGAAGTTAAGCTTCCAAATGAAAAGTTAGGTGTAACTGCTGATCAGTTAGCACCTGGTAAGGATGGAATCCTCAGAATGAATGGAAGAATTTGGGTTCCTACTCACGGAGGACTACGAGACGTAATCCTCCAAGAAGCACACAACTCCAAATAATCAGTTCACCCTGGAGGTGACAAAATGTATCAGGATTTGAAAGCTAATTATTGGTGGATAGGTTTGAAGAAATCTATTACTACACATGTAGCTAAGTGCCTAACTTGTGCTCAGATTAAAGCCGAACATCAAAAGCCATCAGGTCTGCTACAACAGCCAGACCTTCCCACATGGAAGTGGGAGATGGTAACCATGGATTTCATAACCAAGTTACCAAAAACAAGGCACAGAAATGATACCATATGGGTTATAGTTGATAGACTGACTAAGTTAGCACATTCCTTACCCATTAAGGAGACTCATAGCTCCGATAAGTTAGCTCAATTATATGTGGATAAGATAGTATCTCTTCACGGAGTGCCGGTGTCTATTATCTCGGATAGAGATACTAGATACACCTCTCACTTCTAGAAAAGTTTCCAATAATCTTTAGGCACTCGTTTGAATTTTAGTACTGCTTACCATCCGCGGACTGATGGGCAAAGTGAGCGTACAATTCAAACCTTGGAAGACATGCTTCGTGCATGTGTTATTGATATGGGAGGTAGTTGGGATGATCACCTACCCTTGATCGAGTTCTCCTATAACAATAGATACCATACAAGCATTCAGGCTGCGCCTTTTGAGGCATTATATGGTAAGAAATGTAGAATGCCTATTTGTTGGGCAGAAATAGGAGAAGCTCAGTTGTCAGGACCTGGTATAGTCCTTGAAACGACGGACAAGATTATCCAGATTCGTGATCGCCTGAAAGCTGCCAGGGATAGGTAGAAAAGTTATGCTGATAAGAGGCGAAAACCTCTAAAGTTTGAGGTTGGCGATAAAGTCTTACTAAAAATATCACCCTGGAAAGGTGTGATGTGTTTTGGTAAGAAGGGCAAGCTAAGCCCTAGATATATCGGACCATTTGAGATTAGCGAATGTGTCGGCAATGTAGCTTATAAGCTAAACTTGCCTGAGGAGCTGAGTGGAATTCATAATATGTTTCACATCTGTAACCTCAAGAAATGCCTAGCCGATGAATCGCTAGCTATGTCTCATAAACACGTACAAATTGATGAAAGCCTGAGATTCGTTGAAAGACCAGTATCGATCGAGGATCGACAGGTTAAAAAGCTCCGAAGGAAGCATGTGCCTATAGTAAAGGTCAAGTGGGATGCTCGTAGAGGTCCCGAATATACGTGGGAAGTTGAGTCCACTATGCGACAGAAGTACCCTCACTTATTCCAGTAAATCTCGGGGTCGAGATTTCTTTTAAGGGGGTGAGGATGTAACACCAGGTAAAAACGTGTCCAATTATGTGTAGACACGTGTCCTAAACTTTAAATGTGTGAAAGATTGAGTTTGAAGGACTAAAGTTATTAAACAGTGAAACTATGTATGCGAAGGGACTAAAAGTGTCAACATGCCAAACTTGAGCCTCTGAATGACCATACGTGAAGAATATATTCTTAAACGAGTAATTAAATGGATATAAGAAGCTGTTTGTGAAAATAATCGGAAGATTATAAAACTACAAGGGTTAAACGTGTCAACATGTTAATTCTGACCTCTGAGCGACCTTTTAACGAACCCGAGGCTTCAAAATATTCAAATATACTCTCAAGAATAAGTGATAACTATTTTTTTTGTGGGGTCTTTATCGGTAACTAGACATAACAAATAAGAAAACATTTTGTTGGTAAAAAGTTGTGGTTTATGTTAGAAAGTATTTTTAGGCACACGTTAAATATGTACCTATTGAACCTGGTGGGCGCGGATACGGCTCGATTTTGAATAAATTTTACATTGAAACACAAATAAAATTAAGCATGGTGCAACCGTATATTCGAAATCCTAGAAAACACTATATATCAAAAGCAATAAAAGAAAAACCAAATTATTTTTAAAATAAAAAATATATTATATTTGACCTATATGGATTTTATACGAAATTTATATCCTGTCAATAAAATTCAACACGTCGCAATCATATATTAAAAAAAATAAAATCTTATATTTTAAAAGTTATAAATAAAAAACAAAATATGTTTAAAAATAGCTATAATATTAAAATAATATAAAATTATTATGCATACTAAGGCTATAGGGTGTGGTCAACGTCATAACCATCATGACCCTCCACATCAGCGTCATATCAACTCACTCTCATTCATTGTTCAAAACCACCACCCTATATGGTGTGGTCATGACCCAAACTACCATCTTTTTTTCGTTTATTTTGATAAACAACAAAAGATTAGAAAAGGGTAAAGATGGTGCGTGGTTGTTATGATTTAATCCATGCAAACCACGGTGGTTCCCTTCGGTGTAGCACATCATCTACCATCTTAGGTGGAAATTCATGACCCAACCCACTAGGGTTGTTCACGAGCTAGGGCAAAACTCGGACTCGGCTCGATTATAAACCGAGTTGGAAATCTAAGCTGTAACACCACGTATAAACGTGTCCAATTATGTATAGACACGTGTCCTAAACTTTAAATATGTGAAAGATTGAGTTTGAAGGACTAAAGTTGTTAAACAGTGAAACTATGTATGCGAAGGGACTAAAAGTGTCAATATGCCAAACTTGAGCCTCTGAATGACCATACGTGAAGAATATATATTCTTAAACGAATAATTAAATGGATATAAGAAGTCGTTTGTTAAAATAATCGGAAGATTATAAAACTACAAGGGTTAAACGTGTCAACATGTTAATTCTGACCTCTAAGTGACCTTTTAACGAACCCGAGGCTTCAAAATATTCAAATATACTCTCAAGAATAAGTGATAAAAAATTTCACATGGTTTCGAGATCGTTAAGCGAGTTTTCAAGACTTTAGGTAAAAAGTGTCAACTTGATGAAACTTGCATTTATAGTGATATTTAACGAAACCGAGCCTAACGAAGTTTGTTTATACATCCTTGAGCCTCAACAAATTAACCACAAGGGCCTTTCATGTCAACAATGAGGTTAAATGAGGTTTTAAACGACCAGGGACTAAAGCTGCCAAGTTGTAAAGTGTTTTAACCTGTTAAACAGGTTCAGGCGGGCCGCGTAAGACCCTTAACAAGTCTACGCGGGCCGCGTAGAAGTGCTCATCGCAGAAAACACCTGCCAGGTGCAGGTTATCAGCTCCAAACCGACTTATTCTCATTTGTATCGATCCTAGGGGCTGTTAAACGGTTTTATTAATCCACTAGGACACCTGGGGTGATCCTAGGAGGTCTCATAACAGCTGCAAGTGATCCATGAAGTTGGAATTTAGTATATAAGGAGCATTAGTGTGTGTTCATATGCACATCAATTGCAACAACTTCAAAATGACTCATATCTGGAGCTTGCAAGGATTAGGAGAAGAATTACAAGTGTAGAAAAGATAGCAAGGACCATTAGTAAGAGTCTTATTACCTGCTTAGTCCTTTTATTTAGTTTAAAAACCGAAAAGTCAAACTTATCATAATTAAGCTTTGACTTTCGGTTTAAACGCAAATGGTCCAGCCACTGACCGAAACGAAAGTGGTTATGGAACCATATTAAAGTAGGTGATTAACCCTTAAAAGGGCACCTTCTAGTTATTTCGTTTGACTAGTTAACTGTCAGGTCAAACTAGTTTGACAAAAGTTTAAAAATGATTTAAATTAATAAAACAGAGGTTCTAAATTGTATTTTAACATTCTAATGACTTGGTAATTAATATTAAAACATGTTTAATTAGTCCTAACCCGGCAATTATCCGTTTAAGGTCAGTTTATAACCGAAAGTCGTAAAAGCTTGACTTTTGCTTTGACTTTCAGTTCTGACCCGTTCAAGCTTAATTTTCCCATGTTTTAAGCTTCCATTAGGACCACATTACTCAGTAGTATAACCCTCTGGAGTTATATTGTTTGGTCCTTAGTAGTTTGAATTATATACACTTGCTTGTTAAAATGCTTATAAACGCCATAAATGCCCTTTTGACATATAAATAAGATTTTTAGAAATGTGAGAGGACAAAAACCTTTACTACTAATATTTAAACTTGTCCCAAAAAATTTGACATCAGTTCTTGGTCCCAAATAGGAGTTATGCCCAATATCGTAATTAGAAGCTTTTTATTAATTAAATTGCGATATCTTGCATAATGCATGTCTAAACTAGGATTTTGAACCAAAACTCATTACCTACTGTTAAGATATTATTTTTAAGGAATTTTAAGATTTTTGGTCAGATTATAATCTGTTTAAAACATAGAGTTCTTGTGTAATTCGGTTAATGACGATAATACCCTTTTTAGGCATAAAATGAGATTAACAAATGATTTGAATGCCAAACATTTTTTCTACTGATTTCATACATTAAATAAATTACTTTGAGCATTTAAAACTGATCAAAACATCAGATTTACATAAACATCTTGATTATCGTCAATTAGCGAGTTTTACACTAATTAGGTGCATAGTATGGTTTAAAATCATATTTACCACCTAAGACTTGTTACCTACTGAGTTTTTAAACAAATTTAAATATTATTACAGTAGGTATAAGTTATGAACTCAGATTACCAAAAATATCCTTAAAAGCCTATGTGAAATGACCAAAATGCCCTTTCGGGGCATAGTTTGGCTTTAAATGGTAAATCTCACATATATGTAATATCTTACTGATGTAATGAGATGAATTAAATATTTTTACTGATTACAAAAGACCAGAACTTCAGTTTGTTATAAAATCTCTTTTATAATTATTAAAATGACAAAAATGCCCTTACGGGACTTAAATTGGTTTTAAATACTTTTTGGGCATATATGTTAACATCCTACTGATGTATTAACATATTTTAAGCATAATAACATTTAAGACCTGTATATAATTTATTTGGTTACCCGTTACGCGTTTACGCGTTCGGATCGGTTTATGTAACTAGTTTACGTAAAATAGCCGAAACGGGTCTAACCTTATCATTAAATCCTCAAATTCCAGAATGTGTTTAGTTTACCCATATTATACAAGTATCCAGTCTTGTCGGGTCTAAACCACATTCTATTCCGGTCTCCGCTTAATCTAGCGTTTAGAACCGTAAAGTTTCTTTCTAGCTAGCCGGTCTAAGTCTTTGACTTAGCTAAGGACCCGTTAGCATCTTAATAAGTTATTAAACCTTCTATACAGATTAAATAGTATCCAGTAGAAGGTACCCTCATACAGCTTAGGATTTTACTGCTGAGTTACCTTTCACATTAGCTCAGGTAAATACTTTTAACTTATTTTCCCTTATACGGGCTTGGGATATGATATTATAATAATACCACTTGGTCGGGTATGAAATCATTTAATCGGATTGTGATTAATAAATTTACATAGCCCGTTTTAATCTGTCTTGTTTGATAACATAAACATTGGGGGTTAATTCGACCGTGTCCTGGATATCCTCGGCTCATTTCATTTGAAAATGGCCACGACCTATGCACGGGGTGTAGGCATACACCTGACAGATGCAAATGCTAAAATGTAAACCCACATGTTGGGAATAACTCCTTTGTGGGTTCTATAAGTGGTGAGTCGGTTATCATGTCCGGCTTCCAACCGGCCCCAATTGTAAGACAAACATGTAAATCTGTATACAAGATTATTTTAAATAGTTGTCCCAAGTTATAAATAATTTGTGCCATGTGCACTTAAATCAATTTTCATAAATATTTTCAAAAGAGTCAGTTAATTGTATTTACCAGTGTAAACTGACGTATTTTCTTAAAGACTGATTGACAGGTACCTCTTGTAATAGGCTGGAGCTATTAGGTGTTGTATAAGAGGATCTTGCAAGTCCCTAAGATACCTGAAGTCTGTTATTTTGTTTCTTTGTACTTTTTACGATCCGCCTGTGGATCTTATTACAATCCAGTATGTATATTCTTTCATTCGGACACTCAGACATTATAGTTTGTAATAGTTTATTCATCAAGCCTTCCGCTATGCTATTATATTGTGTGTATTGACAGTGATGATATCAACTACGTCACGATACTACCCGCCGGGCCCATCGGTAATATGAGGAAATATCAGGGTGTGACATAAGCTCGGGCTCGGCTTGGTTTTAGACCGAGCTGGCTTGGCTCGGCTTGGTTTGGCTCGATTTTGAAAAGAAAAATTAATACATGGCTCTCAAAATTCGGTAATTTAAAATATTATTCAATAATTCAAGAGAACATATCCAAAATAAGCTCAAGCTAATACATTACTAACTAAAATCAAGTTTAACGATACAAAATACGTTCTTAATTTCAACAAAATATAATATAAGTTCATTAGCATGGTAATCAACTTTTAAATGTGGTATAGATATCAAATTACACTCCTAATCACATGTAAATAATAATCAGTTTTTGTAATATATTATAACTAGGTTAGAACCCCGTGTATTACACGGGTTGAATAAATGTAATTTTATATATTAAGTAATAAAAAGTTATATTTTTATGAACCCCGTATATTGTACAGGTTAAATAAATGTAAATTTATATATCAAATAATAAAAAAAGTTATATCTTTGAAAACCATATGTATTACACATATTAAATAAATGTAATTTTGTATACTAAATACTAAAAACGTCGTATCTTTGAAAAAACTCGTGTATAATCGGGTTGAATAAATCTACCAAATAATAAAAAAAAATTACATACTTAAAAATCCTGTATGTTACACGTGTTGAATAGATCTAAAAAAGAGTTATATCTTTAAAAATCATATGTATTACACATATTAAATAAATGTAATTTTGTATATAAAATACAAAAACGTCGTATCTTTAAAAAACCCGTGTATAGTCGGGTTGAAAAATCTACCAAATAATAAAAAAAAAAACTATATCTTTAAAAACCTCATGTATTACACGTGTTGAATAAATCTAATTTTACACAGCAAATGATAAAAGGTTGTATCTTTAAAAACTTCGTGTATTACACGGGTTATATAAATGTAACTTTGTATAGTAAATAATAAAAAAAGTTATATTTTTCAAAACCCCGCATTTTACACGAGTTGAATAAATATAATTTTATATACCAAGTAATAAAAAAAGTTATGTTTTTAATAAATTAGGATAACTTTTAATAATAATTTATTATTTATATATTTAATATAAGATAAGTAGGAAAGAAAGGTATATGCTTTAAAAATATATTAAATTAACAATTTAAATTTGAGGATAATATTTTATTAAAGTATGATAAGATTTAATATTAATTTATTATTTATTTAGTTATATAAAAGAAAATATATTAAAAGTAAAATAATCCGAGCTATGCCGAGCCGAGCTAGTATGCGAGCCAATCCGGCTCGTTACGAGCTGAGCCAAGCTAGACTCACTTTCTAACGGAGCCGAGCCGGCTCGGCTCACTTTCAAACCGAGCCAAATCAAGCGAGCTTTTTCCGAGTTAAATCCAAACGAGTTTCGAACGAGCTCCGAAACGCGAGCTTTTCGAACAGCGCTACAATCCACACCCCATGCCGCTTAGGCTAATAGTATAGTATTTTAAAGATGAGATGTCCATTTTTTGGTTATTTGTTAGATTTCTCAAATCATTTTGATTTTAATTTAATATAGTCAATGACTCAATGTGTAACTATTGAATCTTTTATTTTGGATCAAGAGAGACGACCCATTTTACCATGCGGTGTCATAAATGTTATTGTCCAAAGTATATTTATTATGTTCCCCTCAATGGACAAGATCACAAGAGTTAACTTGTGGGCCTATCTCCCCATTTCACCAAAATATTTTTACTATATTCATGTAATAAACTATACTAAACGTAACTATATTTTTTTATAAGAGTACTTAATTAAATGATTTATTAATTGTATCATTATGACCCTGTTGGTTACAGTATTTTTTTGTGCTTGAATACATTTATGTAAACCAGCATGAACTATTAAATTGGACAGAAAACTGTATATTAACCATTTTTGGATATTTTTTGTTTAACGATTGTCTGAAAATCAAGTAAAATGATGCCATCGCTGTTGAAGTAATTATATGATTAATTGATTACAAAATAAGATTGTTTATATCTATAACTGAAAAACTGGCATGTAACATATCCAATTATATATATCAATTGAAAGTGATTATGAACAGTGTTTTAATATTTTATTTTAGATTGTTGATTTATTTTTTAATTCTATTTTCAAGTATTTATTTATTTTTAAATACTATTTTATTCAATCATTTAGTTTAATTTTCTTTTAATAACTTGCGTTTATTAATTCAAAAAAAAAAAAATCCGCAACAATGTTCTTTTAACATTGGAGTATAACTTTTATTGAAAATGGATCTTGTGCTGCAGGTGTACAAACCGAACTGAAAGCGACAATGAACGGTAATTATTATTTTGAAGTATTTATTTATTTTTTTAAAAATTATTATTTATCATTTATTTCAATTTTTTTTCTAATAAACTGTGTTTATTTTTTCCAATGTTGTGATAAAGTTTTTTTTTTTTTGAAATAGATAATGCGCTGCTAACGTACCAAAACGTACCGAATCGATTGAACAACATGTATATCAATACCGCTATTAATTATTATTGTTTTTACTTTTGATAAACTTGCACCATATCGTTATTATACCATAACAAACCAAACGAACAACATTGGTACATGCACTTGTATTCTTTTTTATGGTTTTCGGTTTCGATAATTTTTAGTTTATACCACTTTGTCTGCAACGATATAAGAATAATGATATCAATACTGTGACGATCTGAATCAATCAATACCGTTTGAACATTGGTGTCGGTACCCATGTTCATTTTTGTCGTTTTCAGTCGATTGATTTCTATACGGAGTGCATGTATCATACTAGTATTGTAATGAACCAAACCGATACAAATCCAATGCTCGCTGTAATGTACCGCCGCAACGCGCGATCAAAGCACCTAGTTACCTATATATTAAAAGCAAAACCAGATGAATAGTAACACTACATATGGATAAGCAACTGGTACCGGTACTGGTATCGGATTTACCAAACCGGATACATTTTCTGTACCGACTTTTGACATTTACGATACCTATTTTTACATTCAAATACCTATATATTAAAAGCAAAACCAAATGAATAGTAACACTACATATGGATAAGCAACTGGTAATGGTACTGGTATCGAATTTACCAAACCGGATATATTTTCTGTACCGACTTTTGACATTTTCGGTACCTATTTTTACCTTCAAACACCAGTACCGTACCGGTACCGTACCATGTATATTTAGTACTGGTACCCATTTTTGGGGGGTTTTCGATACCGAGCTCATCCCTAATATCACCTTTGAGCTCATGCCACCTAGCAACGCAAGTAATTGCACCGTTTAGATTGTTTTTCACACACGTGGTAAGTAAATTGTATTTCATTTGAATGAGGTTTCATATATACAACTTCTTTTGTTTTCTTTTTTGTTTTTTTTTTTTCTGTGATGAATGAATTGTAACATGTTTAATTAACTTGGAGATTTAAATTATTGATGAGTAAATGGTATCAAATCCTGTAATCAAACCGGTATCATATCAGTACCAAATTTACTATACCAAATTATTTTCGATACCAATTTGGTACCCACCTTTTGGCGTTTTCAGAATCGTTACTTTCGGTTCGACACCGGTTTAGCACCATACCTGTATTTACTTATTTTTACCTTCAAATACCATATCGTATAGTACCGAGTATTTTCGGTGCCGGTACTTAATTTCGATTATTTTCGGGATCGGTACTTTCGGTGCTATTACCGGTACCGAGCTCATCCATATTTTAACGTGTTAGTAACGTCATAACTGAACTGAAAACAACCGAATTTCCAACGTGTAGGACGTGTGGGTCCTACTATTATATATTAGATTATCTAAAATCGTTTTTAGGACGGAGTAACTATCGTTACTACGTCATTTTTAGCTATGTTTTGATATTCGATATCCGCTTGCCGTTGTGGGCGCGCGTTTTGCAAACATTGGATCCCCGCCACAACGCGAGGTCGGAAAATCAACTAGTTAACATTTAAACATATATAACAGCATATTGTAACGTGTTTAAAAAGATTAAATCATGTTTTAGAGTGAAAAGGCTAACCATCCACTATTTTCACTAAAGGTAATTTTCGCCAGATTTGTGGGTACATACCAGTTCCAAACCCGGGTGTAACAAAAAGAACCGAACCAGAATCACCGGACCCCGTTCCACCTCTACCCGGTCAAAACCGGACCCGAACCGGCCAAAACGTGGAAAAAACCCGGTCAAAAACCCAAAAACACCCAGAATCGGTTCCTACCATACCCAATTTTTGACTTTGTTAACTAAACCTGAACATGGTTCCTACCCGATTTTAGGTTCTTAAAAAACCCGATATGTGCATCTTTACTAAAAGCTCCAATGGGTACGGATGCCATCGGACTACCACATCAGCCTAATCCAATAATTGACTAGTCTAAGGATTCAAGAAACACACACTATGTAATATCTTATACGGTCGATAAAATATAACTAAATAATAAAAATACTTTATTGTAATTAAATCCCACTCTCTCATTATTTTTTGTATGACTAACAGAAGTTTTGAACGCAACAAGAATTAGATAAGTCACAACTAAAAGAAATTCAAGTGAATCAATATAAACTTTTTAGCGGTACCAAGATGGGATAATAGTGTGCCTATCCCAATGAGGTTGAGGGTACCAGTCCCAAAACGGACAATAGATCCAAATTTAAAAGAAGAATTAGTGAACGCAAGTGTTAAGCGCTCTAGAAAAAAAATATTGATATGTGCCTCACGGTTGGAAGTAGTTTGTTATATTTTTATTAGTTTGTGTTTGTTTAATTAAACATGTGATTTAAAATAAAGGGACTAATGGGAGGCCCATGTTCCCACGTGTGCAGTAAGTTTAGGAGATAATGGTTGCAATTTGTTAGTTATTTGATTTCCTTGTATCCCTTTAAAAGGGACGTTTGTTAGAGAATGAAGTCATGAAGACTATGAATTAAATTGTCTGGTTTCTCTCTAAATTGCTATCTGGCTTCCTTCTTAATTTCTTTGGCCAACAATTAAATTGTTGGAACCACAACAGTGGTATCAGAGCTGTCGTGATCCCCCTGACCAATGGCTGCTCAAACTCTATCCGAAATCGAGTTCTATCAATGGATGAATGAATCCCTTGTGAGACTTGAATCTCAGTTGTAAACCCTTTGCAACGAGGTCCGATCAATTCGAACTGCGTGGGAAGCCCCCCAAACCAATACATCTCCACCATCCACTTCCGTTACGGTGTCATCTCTTCCACTAGCTTCCACCAACGCACCACCAAACCCAACCACCACACCACCTATTCCGTCACCCGTGTCACCCGTGTCGGCGCTGAAATCACCCCCACAATAAGCACCGCCGAAAAAAGTCCCCTTAACCGCCAAGTTGGCACCAAAACTCACACCCACTCCATCAACAAAATACGTAGTTAGAAGTTCTACACTTGCAAGCTCTATGATTTGTCAAAGTTCTACAAAATATGATCCTAAAAATAGTTTAGGAACTTCTTTTGGGTTATTCTCAGCGAAGTATGATCTGTTAAGGCCAACAAGACAATGTATCTTATCAAGGGTGTTGAATAATTTTGTAGATGATCAACCTTCTGTTCAATGTTTAACTTTCTATTTGATGTCCTCTAAAGAAGCAAATTTACAAGATCCATCAAGGGATGACTTGTTTAATATTATCCGTGTAATCGGGAAACGCGAGTGGCGTCCACCGTGGCGATTAGCTAATACCTCTCTGAATGCGACCGGGAGATTCGAGCGGCGACCGCCATGGTGCATGACCAAGTCTATTCCGGTTTCACCTTGAGGACAAGGTGAATTCAAGTGGGGTGGATTGATATGTTCCTCACGGTTGGAAGTAGTTTGTTATATTTTTATTAGTTTGTGTTTGTTTAATTAAACATGTGATTTAAAATAAAGGGACTAATGGGAGGCCCATGTTCCCACATGTGCAGTAAGTTTAGGAGATAATGGTTGCAATTTGTTAGTTATTTGATCCCCCTGGACCAATGATATGTGCCATGTTCGATTCCATTTTCTCACGTTGCAATTACTTCATGTGTTTCCATTGTTTCCTATTTTTATGGTTATTATTAGTTAGTGTTTAGAAGAGTGGGTTAGTGATGTTAGTGGTTTATTTTTCTTTTATTTTGTAAGCCTATAAAAGCCATTCATGGTTTCCTTATGATTATCAATGAAAAATGAATTAGAATGTTCCTAGCTTCTCTCTTATTTGTTCTTGATCTGGTCTCCTTCAACCTCCATTTCTAGTTCAAGTTATCACAATTCCAATTGGTACACAACAATTGGTATCAGAGCGGTCTTGATCCCCTCATGGACGCTCACGAATGGAACGAGTCGTTGGATCGAATCATATCAACGATTGCTGAGATGATCGATCTTCTCAAAAACGAGTCCCGGAGATGGGCAACTTCTCCCATTTTTTCTACACCGCTACCGTCACCCGCTGCCACATCACCACCACCAACTTCCGCTCCCGTAACTACACTTCCACCACCCGTTTCCGCCACCGCACCAATAACTTCAGCAACACCGAAACCAGCCGCTCGCATAGCCCTTTTGCCACCGAAAAGTGCACCATTGACAGCCACAAAACCCACAACCCCACCTACCAGTTATCTTCGTGAAGACACTTTCATGCGAGATCTCAAAATCTCATACAAAGCTTCTGCCACCACACCATCAAAAACGACGACTATGACTTTAGCTACGAAAAAGATGAAATTCGCATCATTCAACACGGCAAATGGAAGACGCGAATGGCGCCCATCATGGCAACCCGTTGAGACAGCACCAAATGCAACCAGAAGAATCGAATGGCGACCACCGTGGCAAACTGTTTTCGTTCTTGAGGACAAGAACGTTTTGAAGTGCTGGGGAATGATATGTGCCATGTTCGATTCCATTTTCTCACGTTGCAATTACTTCATGTGTTTCCATTGTTTCCTATTTTTATGGTTATTATTAGTTAGTGTCTAGAAGAGTGGGTTAGTGATGTTGGTGGTTTATTTTTCTTTTATTTTGTAAGCCTATAAAAGCCATTCATGGTTTCCTTATGATTATCAATGAAAAATGAATTAATGTTCCTAGCTTCTTTCTTATTTGTTCTTGATCTGGTCTCCTTCAACCTCCATTTCTAGTTCAAGTTATCACAATTCCAATTGGTACACAACAAATAACTCCATGTGAATGAAAAACCATCTTGCACAATTGTGCTTTAGCAAGCCACTCAGACTAGTGGGTATGGAGAGCCTCATCCCCAAGGGGATGGGCCGCCATGTCGGCGCCACGTAGGAGTGGCTTGGAGGGGATGGACCTAGGGGGTGGGGGATGAACCCCTTTATGTATATATATGTATGTATGTATGTATGTATGTATGTATGTATGTATGTATGTATGTATGTATGTATGTATGTATGTATGTATGTATGTATGTATGTATGTATGTATGTATGTATGTATGTATGTATGTATGTATGTATGTATGTATAGGTATATGTGATAGAAGGGAGGAGAAGGGAGGCCCGGCGAGATCGCCTGGTGGGAGCCGGAAAGGACGGGACGGGGCGAGGGGGGTGATGTGGGGGACCGGCGCCGGGCCTCGCCGGGCCTAAGCCGACCCCCATACCGCTTAGTCTCGTAAAGAAGGCAAATTTGAATGCAATACCCTAGAAACAAACAAGGAGAATGACAAATCTTATGTCAAGGTCACATTAATTCAAACACTTCAATTAGAAAGTACAAACATTTTAAGTAATCTTTAAAATCATCCGTTGCACCTTGGCGTCCCCCGCCACCTGGGCACGGTAGTGCCCCGAACACCAAAATGCGGGCGTCATTTGAGGGCACCAACTACATCCTTGCCAACTATCGACCTTTAAGAATAGCTTGTTGTTGGGGCCACCTAACCAATCACTCCTTTTTTTGTTTTTTAAATTTCTAGTTTAACAATAACGAATTAGTTAAAAAGTGAGTTAGTTAAATATCTACCGTCTACATCGCAGTTAACGCTTTAAAACCCTCTTCCATATCTAAACAAACAAGATAGCTATTGTGAAATATAATTTAATTTCATTATCCTACCCAAACCCAATAGGCAATAACAAGCTTCAACAATAGTGTGTCAAAAAAACTTCAAAAACCCCACAAAAAGCATGTGACTCTTGCCAGTGAGAGCGCGCGTGTGAAAGAGCGCGTGCATTTCTCAACTAAACACTCCCCCATTTAATCACAAAACAACCGTTCCCTCACCTCACCTCCTCACTTTTAGGGTGTGTTCCCGAGTTAAAAATCCCTCCCCATCCCTCCCCTCCCCTCCATGTCTTTCCAAATTGGAAAGACTATTATCAGGCAAAAAAAACCCCATTTTCCCTCCCCTCCCCCTGTTAAGTGGATCTCTGGAACACAGCATTAGCAGAAGACTAGTCAGTCACTTGGGGAACTGCAAACAAAACACCCTCACCCTCACCCTCCCTCTTTATCTTCCTTGCCTTAAAACTAGGGTTTCTTTCCCCCATTTCATCCCAATCCAGTTACTACATTCATTCTGCTACATCCACCTTTCATTTCACTCTCAGGTATGTATCTCTACACATTTTATGTTTTTCTTCCTCTGAGTTCTATCAACGTTAACTTTAGAGTCAGTTGCATTCTTCATTCATAAGCTGTTTTTTTTGCAGTTACATTTTCATATATCTAGTTTTTGGTGGTTTTTCACTTTCTTTTTTGTTTGGATTAGTTTTTTTTTTTTTTTTTTTTTTTGCTGCAATATACGCGTAGTGAACTGTGAACTCTTTTTTTTCCGTTTCAATTTGCTATTTAAAAAAAATGTGTATGAAATTAGTTTTGTTTGTTGATTAAGTGGTGGTTTGGTATGCTCATATGTGATTTTCTGTGTGCTTCAGAGAATCTGCGTGTATAAATCTAATTGCTTCAGATTTTGAATTTATTGCACTTATTGAGAGCTTCTAACCTACCGTAAATATATATATTTTATATTATATTTTTATTTTTATTTTTTATGCGCATTTCAAGATGGCATTAAATCCACCACCATGAAAACTTGAATGCAGCAGCTTCTTTGTCTTTACAGGACTTTCCAGTTTCCAGTCAAAATCAATACTGGCTTCATTTTATAACAAGTCTTTTCTGTCAGCATGTGAGTTTTTTTTTTTTTTTTGTTTAAAGATTTTGAGTGATTTTTTGAGCAATATATAACTTCAATATTTTAATTTCAACTATTAATTAAAAAAAATAGTACCCTTTTGTTCAGAACACAAATAGACACTTCAATTGTTAATCAGGATTATTCATTAATTATTATGGAAAACTCGAATTAAACAGTTTGAAACTGAAAAGCAAAAAAAAAAAAAAAATCTAACACTGTAGCAGCTTTATAATATATAATTGAAAAACTCGAATTTTAAGGCACACAATTTGGACTTTTGTTTTAGTACTTGGAGTACCATATTTGGATTTATATGTGTTCCTCCAGATGCTGTTATTGTTTTATCTTTTTGATCAAAATCTATGTTAGGCCAGGTTGGGTGTATATTTATAAATGTTGTATCAACACCTGAAACAGCTTGATAAAAAAGCTGTCTTTGTTTCTTTTTATCATGGTGTTGAGGTTGTGTGGATAATAATGATTTCCACTACTTTTTATCTGTATTTGATACATATTTTATATATGCTGTATGATATTGTGTAATTAGTACAGTATATATTTTTAATTCAGCTTAAACACACAAGTGTAAAAATGAAGTTAATGAAGAAAAGTATAAAGATTGTTTTGTCTAATAACATTTGTCTTTCTTTCTATTGTCACATCTTTTTCTCTTATAATCAATCTTCTTCATCCAACAACAAGAATCAACTTTGATTTTGTTTCTTTGTACACAATCTCTTGAATTTATGTTACACAAAAGTTATTGACTGTTGTCTGTTATTCTCATGTTATATTTAACTTTCAATAAAGATTAATTCAAGTTGTACCTTTTATTTTAAGAAAGAAAGCACGCTAATATTTTCGTTCGGTTTATTCTTTGGAGTACTGTTAGTATTATTTCTATGGTGTTAGTTTTTGTTGTTGTGAGTGGGGGTAGTTTTTATGGAGTATGGAGTTTCTTTGAAGGAACCAAGATTGTGTTGTTCGTTCAAATAATGTTGTTGATTTCTTTTATTGGACATTGATTAAAGTATGGGTTTCCTTCATGATGTCATTTATTTATATCCTTCACATATGCATTGCATACATATATTTATAAAATTATTTTTTCTGACCCAAGCATTCTTCTGAAAACAATTATAGGAATTGTGGGTCAACTGCTTTATTCAGGTGGGCCTTTTTAAAGAATTGCTTTCACTCAAGGGTAAATTAGACAATGCAAACTCCTAAAACAAGGTATGAGATCCAAAGTAATCATGCTTGTGTGACTGGTATTACATGCATTGAAATTGGTACATTATTGCAGTAATTTTGTCAGGTTACACT
Source organism: Helianthus annuus (assembly GCF_002127325.2). Taxonomy (NCBI): domain Eukaryota; kingdom Viridiplantae; phylum Streptophyta; class Magnoliopsida; order Asterales; family Asteraceae; genus Helianthus; species Helianthus annuus. The sequence continues at coordinate 153,094,911 of NC_035446.2, read as the reverse complement.
TAGGTCATGGGCTTAGTCTTTTATAAATATGATGTGTTTTTGCTTTTTTAAAGTTGACTGCTTTTTAATTAGTTTGAAGAGTGGTCTTTTTGGATACTGACTGAACAGTGAGTCCCTGTTTCATGTTTTCCACTTTCAGTTTTTATTATCTGAAACACTTTAATTCTTTGACATTTTTAGAACAAGTGGCCCTTATTAGTTTATTTTTCATGTACATGCAAATCTTTTTGCAGACCATTTTTGGAAAATATTGAAGTTAAAATTACTATTTTGCTCTTTAGCTTACTACAGATTGTTAATTAGCTCTGAAAAATGCATTACGAGTGCAAATTTATGTAATTTATTCAGCATAGCGTCTTTTTACCGATCTATTTATATAATCAAATACTAATACTAATTAACACTTTAATGAATCTGATCTGTAAAAAGAGCTGCAACCTTGGAGGTGCCACAGAGGACGCAAAAAGCTGTCAGGCAGCTCAAAACTTCAGGAACAGAGGCTGATAATTCTTCGTCGCAAAATCCAGTTGCCAAAACACCTAAAGTCAGAAGTCCAAAAGTTGTTGATCGACGGTCACCTCGCACTCCAACGTCTGAGGTATAATACTGCTAAAGTCAAGCATGTGACATGTTTAGGGGTATAGATTGCGAGGTAATGAGAACACGCAAAGTGAGCCAACGGGGCTGAAAAAAGTTTACATGGTGCAAACGAGCCGAGCGACTCGAGCTTGGTTAAAAAAACGCCCGAAACAAGCCAAGCTTAAACGAGCTTGAGCCCGAGTATGAAAATGAGTTCATTTAGTAAACGAGCCTGAGCCTCGTTTATCGAGCTCAAGCCGGCTTGCGAGGTTAAATGAGCCCACTGTTTATATAATTTATAATTAATATATTAAATATATTTTTTAAATAATAATATCTACTATTTATAAAATTATTATGAAAAATAACTTAATTATTATATATAAAATAATAATTATAATTAATAATAAATTAATTATTAAATAATAAATGAGCCAAACTCGAGCTTTAGAAACAAAGCTTGGAATCGAACCGAGCTCGAGTTTCACAAGTTAAACGAGCTCGAGCCCGAGCTCGGCTTGTTTGCACCCCTTGTCAACCTCCTGAACCTTTTTATTAACATTTTATTTTTTTTACCGTAAGCTATTACTTTTGAATAATAATTAGCGCATTTGTTATTCTGAATGATTTGTTTGTTTATAAATTCTTTTGAAAAAAATTACAGAAAGTGATAGTGCAACAATTCACCCCTTCTCATCCATATTAAAAATGACCCGTTACCCGACATCTTTGACATGTCACCTATCTAGCCTTAATTTTTATTGTCAAGTGAGTTACTAGTCTTTGTGCATAAAATGCAGAAAAAACGTCCTAGCAGAGTATCCGAACTCGAAACTCAGCTTGCCAATCTCCAAGAAGAACTAAAGAAGACAAAGGACCAGCTTAGCCAATCAGAGTCATCGAAAAAACGGGCCGATGAGGAAGCCGAAGGGGCGAAAAAGCAGCTTGCTGAAATGTCCGAAAAGTATCAAGATTCACAACAACAGCTTGACGAGATTTCAGCGTCTGAAGAATCCCGACTTCAAGAACTTAGAAAGATCTCACAGGACCGGGACCGGGCCTGGGAATCTGAACTTGAGGCGGTTCATAAACACCACTCTTTAGATTCTGCCGCCTTAGCTGCCACGGTGAACGAGGTCCAGAAGCTTAAGATGCAGCTTGAGAAGGTTACGGAATCCGAAGCGACACAGGCTAAATATGCAGAATCGGCACATGATGAAATGCTGAAGTTACGGCTGGAACTATCTGAAACACTTGCGTTAGTTGATGAACTCAAAATCCTACTGAAGGATTCACAGGATTCTGAGGCTAGAGCGTTGGAACTCTTGAGTCAAACACACAAACAATTGGAAACCGCAAAGTCAACTGAAGAGACGCTGCGGTTAGAGAAACTGGAAGCTATGAAAGCTTGTGATTTGTTAACAGTGGAATTGGAGAAATCGAAAGCTAAAGTGGATTCTTTGGAAGGAATTGTTAACAAACTTGAGATGAAAAACAGTAAACCTGCAGGGGACGATAATGATGAAGATGATCAAGAAGAGATTAACGGTTTGAAAACGGAGGTGCGAAAGTTAAAGGAAGAACTGGAGAGAGCTGAAAAGAGGTATCAAGAGCAGTATATTCAAAGCACGTTGCAGATACGTAGTGCTTATGAGCATGTGGAACAAGTAAGATCCGAATCGAACCAAAAAGTTTCGAATTTAGAGATAGATTTGGAGAAGTCAAAATTTGAGTTAGAAAATCTGAAGGCAAAACTGGCGGAGAGAGAAGAAAAACTGCAAGACGTAAAAGAAGAAAACAAGAACTTGAATCAAAAGCTCGAGAAAACCGAATTTGCAACAGAGAAAGAAACTGAAGATTTTACTGAATTTGCCGATTTAAGGAAATTGGAAGCGGATGTGGAGGATTTGAAACGTGTCAAGTTTGAGAAAGAAACCGAACTAAAAAACGTCAAAGAGGAAAATGAAAAACTGAAAATGGAGAAAAATCAGGTGAACAACGAAGCTGTTGTGGCTGCAGAAGCTGCAAGAGTTGCTGAAAAAGAAGCACTTACAAAAGTCGGTTATTTAACCGAAGAAGTGAATAAAAGTGGCAAACAAGTGGAGAGGGTAACAGAGCAATTAGATTTAGCTCAGGCGGCAAATGCGGAAATGGAAGCTGAGTTGAGGCGGCTGAAAGTGCAAACAGATCAGTGGAGAAAAGCGGCAGAGGCGGCTGCCGCCATGCTGTCCGATGCGAATAATGGGAAGTTTGTGGAGAGAACAGGGTCTCTTGATACTCGCACCATTGGTGGGAAGTTGAATTCGCCTTTCTCCGATGACTTGGAAGAAGAATCACCCAAGAAAAAGAATGGAAACATGTTAAAGAAGTTTGGGGTTTTCATGAAGGGCAAGAGGTGATTCAAGATAATTCGCAGGTATATATGTTTGATTTTTTTTTTTAATCGGAATATGTTTGATTACTTTTTGTTTTTTATTAGTGATATGCATAATGATTTGTGATCAGGGTTGTTGACTGAGTGGATGACTGAAGGTGGATGCTTTGGTTTTATGATGTTTTGGAGGGGATGGAGTTGCAGCCTTATGTATAGGATGTTGTTGAACTTTAGAGTTGAGTTTGACTTTTGAGAATGCAAGGATTTGTAATAATATTGTTTTTATTTTCTAGTTATATGCAACATTTGACATGCCATTATCACTGTTTTCAGGTGACTACTTCATTTGTAGCTAGAATGTGTTTTGGTTTGTAATTTTAAAGGTATGCGTTACGTTACGTTATGTTACGTGACCTGAAACTATTTTTATCTTTATGTGTTATGATAATGCAAGACCCTATCAAGGGCCAAGAATTTTTATGCCTTTTCATCATCATGAGGTAGGGACGGCTCCAAAAAGTGAGGATTCATATATATTTTGTGGGGTGTTGATGGTTTTTAAAGCCAATTTTAACGGAACCTGCATGTTGATTTTTTAAATATTATTTTGTAAAACGACAACCAACAGTTGGGTAGTTAGTCGGATAAAGTGCTTTTAGCGCCTTCGCGGTTTGACCTTGACTGTTATTTCTTAATACGACGGAATAACATTATAAAAGAGCATGCTAGAAGAAATAAAGGTACTCTTGTCCATTAGGCAACAAAACCATAGAGTTCAATCTAACAAATGGGCCTTTGCTAGGCTTTTAATCTATAAATACATCTAAACTAGATTCTTTATAACTTAGATATAACATCCATACAAAACCAACAAAAAAGACTAAATGACCGGTTTAAAGTTTGACGCTGATCAGATCACTAAATTGTTAAGACTGAACAGCGAACCAAACTACTTAGATCTCAAAGTTTTAAACTGGTCGAACCAACTGACTTAGACGGTACTACTTTTGTTAACTATGAACATTGCTAATACTTAGCGTAAGAGTCTGTTCTCCATAAGGACGACGTTTATGTTTGGGATTCAGAACACACAATTATAACCACCATTATTTTCTCTATATAAATAATCCACTATATATATTAAAATTATTTGAAACATCCCCAAATTAACAATGGGTCTTATATAATTTGTATCTTTTAAAAAAAACTAAAATAGGGCGAAGTTCAATTTGGTAGGCTATAATCTAGAGGTCCGAACCCGGACCCGAAACAAAAACTCGTACCCGGATATTAAAAAGTTCGGGGTTTTTTTTTTTTTAAACACGAACCCTACGAGTAGGGTTCGGATATGCATATTCTCATCAGTACCCGAACCTGGGTATTTTCGTACCCGATTTATACCTGGGTTTTTTGTATACCCGGGTTTAACAATACCCATACCCGGGTTTTAGGAATACCCGTACCTAGGGATGAGTATGGTACCCGTTCTACTAGTATCGTACCGGTACCGGTGCCGAAAAAACGAGAAAAATGGGTACCGGTACCTGTACCGAATATACCCGGTACAATTTGGTACCGGTTCAATACCGGTACCGAATGCTCATCCCTACCTGTACCCGGGTTTTAGGAATACCCGCACCAGGTTTTACGAATACCTGAAACCGGGTTTTAGAAATGTATGCACGTTGATTATTCTAGTTCCTAGTAACATGTAATCTTGTTAAATTAACATTTTATATAATTAAAGTTCATGTTTATAAACTCAAAAATGAAGTTGGAAACAAAAAAAAACTACCAAGTTCATGTTTTTACCTATTCGGGTTTTTTTCATACCCGACCAATACCTGAACCTGGATATATGGTATTCTAATACCCAGGTATAAAAAACCCGAACCTGGGTTATAGATTTCCTGATCAATACCCAGACCCTAACCCGATCCAGGGTATTACCCGAAAATTCAAAACGCAGCCATACCCGTACCCGGGTATCGAAAAAACCCGGTTTATGCACCTCTACTACAATATATCGCTATTAATATACCCGAAATAAGGCCTTACTTGATTTTTTGACAAGAAAAGCCCAACATTGGCCCATTGAATGAGGTGTACAAAACCACAAAATCGCCGTTGAGCCAGAGCTAGGGTTTCTACTTGCAAGGTTAGCTTCTTCAGGCAAACATGGGGTACGTATATCTATCTTTTTCCATACCTAGTGCTCACTCACTGCTAAATTATCTGTTTTATGGTTTATGTCTGTGATTGGTTGGTTTAATGTTTTATGGAGTATATAAGACATGAATTATATAATATAGAAAAAGAGCTTTAGATCCAAATGACGAAACTTGCTGAACCTTTAGTTATTGGTTAGGGATGACATTGTTTTACTGCCATCAGTGTTTACATGTCCGAATCGTCAAATCTACTATATATGTTATACCTCATAAAACTATGTTTCTGTGTTAACTACAAATAGTTTTTAATTGTTGTAAGTTATTCATTTCTGTAAGTTGTTCATAACCGGTGCATAAAGTATCACAAGTTTGGTGCTTTTTTCTTTTTTGGCCAAGAGAATGCAAGTTTCATTGCAATTACACTGTAGTTGTTTATGATAGTGGTGCAATTAGAAGTTTGAAGCTATGCAGTTAATGTGGTAAAATATCTGATATCGGTCAAGGACCGATATTTGAGATATAGGTTATCTCGGTGAGATAACCGTGGGATATCCATAATTTTAATATCATGCATAATTTATATATATAATATGATATATCGGTTATATTGGTCAAATTTCGGTTTTTGTGGCAACAATATTCTGACCGATATATGACACCGGTATTTTACTAGGGGACCGATATAACTGAAATGACCGATATATCACCGGTATTAACTGCATAGGTTTGAAGTGTTTGTTTTAAAACGTTTGGGCAAAAGTATGGTTCACCAGACATATTAGCAATGAGAACGAAGTAAGAAAAAGATGAAGCTATTTTTATTTAATTACACACATGGTTTTTTATGTGCAGTTTATTAGTTGTTAAACCTTCAAAATGTGAATTAGGTGATTTTATTCTGTATTATTGTCACAAGTTTTCACCTGTTTTTTTACCTTGTATCAACGTTCACATGACTTGCAGGAAGACACATGGAATGGGAGCGGGTCGTAAGCTGAAGTCCCACCGCAGAAGGCAAAGGTGGGCCGACAAGTCGTACAAGAAATCTCACCTTGGTAACGAATGGAAGAAGCCATTTGCTGGTTCTTCTCATGCTAAGGGCATCGTCCTTGAAAAGATGTAACCAAACACTCTCTATTTCCCTTCTCCATTTCTAGCTTCAAAAAAGTTTACAATTTGCTCAACATTTTTACAGTGGTATTGAGGCCAAACAGCCTAACTCTGCTATCCGAAAGTGTGCTAGAGTTCAACTAATCAAGAACGGAAAGAAGATTGCAGCTTTTGTTCCCAATGATGGTTGCTTAAACTACATCGAAGAAAACGTATGCATTCTGTTGATTTCTTTTAAAAGACAAGTTATAGTGGTTTATAGTAATAAGTGGACTCATAGTATATAATTTGTGTTTTTGCACAGGATGAGGTGTTGATTGCGGGATTTGGAAGGAAAGGGCATGCTGTGGGAGATATTCCCGGAGTCAGGTTTAAGGTTGTGAAGGTTTCCGGTGTGTCTCTTTTGGCTCTCTTTAAGGAGAAGAAAGAGAAGCCTAGATCTTAAGTTTATCTAGCTAGTTGTTTATCTAGTACTTTTGATTCTGGACACCAATCTCTTTAAGACGTCAAATGTTACTGTTTTCTGTTTAGACTGTGTTTCAATGGCTACTCAGTTTCATATTTTACCTATTACTTTATATGCCAATCATGACTCAGTGTTCAAGAAGTGGGTTGATACTGTTTGTGTTTATTTGCTTTATTGATTGATTTGAGTTCACTCAATTTACACAAAGGGCTATTATATTGGTTTAACTCCAAATCGCCGTCGGGGTGGCGTGGTGGGTGAGGTGTGGAAATCTTCACCGGCATTGGGGACTTTTGGGTGGTGAGGTGGTGGCTTTTCATTGGTTGGTAGATTTTGGGTTGGTTTTGATTGGTCCTTGTTTATCTTTTATTTTATAAAAACATCAGTTTCACGCCCCTCCCACTTTGTGCTTTTTTACCATGCCTCTTTGCTGATGTGGCTGTCACTAGGGGTGTTCATGATCCGGTTTTCGCGGTTTTTGGCTTAAACCGTAAACCAAACCATTAGTGACGGTTTTTGACTTTTGTAAACCAAAACCAAACCATAGAATTATTAAACCGAACCAAACCAAACCGTTAATAACGGTTTGGTTCCGGTTTGGTTTCACGGTTTAGGCTTGTTGGGCCTTATTTGCAAAAAAAAAAAAAAAATGGTAAATAGAACAATAAATAATATAAACCATACAAGCTCTTCAATATATAGGATATTATATAATCATAATAGTGAGCCAGTATTAAAAGCTAACACAATGTTTGGGGCCACTAGTTACAACTTACATGTTAGAATGGGCTTAGCCCAATTATGTTTCACATTAACTCAGACAAATTAAAACTCAAAATAGAACTATGAATTTATCTATGTATATAACATAATTATATATATATACACACATATTATAAAATATTTTAAAAATAATTAAATAAAATCATACGGTCCGGTCCGGTTTTTTACGGTTGGTTTTTGCTATAAACCGTGAACCAAACCGTTTGCTACGGTTTGAAAATATTGAAACCGACCGACCGAAAGATCATTAAAAAAACCAACCGTGAAACCAAACCGTTGACCGGTTTGGGCGGTTTCACGGTTTGAAACCGGACCGTGAACACCCCTAGCTGTCACATGCCCTGCCACTCTGTAGTCTTATAGAACGAGATTTTTTGTCTGTGTTCATTTATTAGGGAAATGAACGTTTGTTTGTGTTAGTTTGCGTAGGAGACGATACGAAGTTGTAAACCTAAATTGTTAAAAAGTTATGTAATGCACAATACACTAATACAATTATACTTATTAAATATACTATTGATGAGAATTTTTGAAGTTTTTAAATAAAATTATGAAATTAAAAACCTTAACGAACACAAACGAACTCGTTATCGAACGTTGAACGAGCGCGGCCTCTATTCATGCCCGTTCATTTAACTAAACAACTAAAATTTCTTGTTCGTGTTCGTTCATTTATTATATGCACAAACACAAATAAACTTCCTGCCAAACAAACGACTCATAAAATGTTCACTGGATGTTCAGTTTGTTTGCAGCTCCACCCAGGATCACTTAGAAGCTCTTTGATGGAAACCAAGTATCTTGTGACTAAAATGTAAAGAACCTTGTATTGAAAGGACTTTTAATGCAAAACTGAAAGATAAAGAACAAAAGCATAAAGGTACCTAATCCTCAAGGACTAGTTATGTAACTTACTGGCCACAACACAAAATAACGGTCTATTTTTTCCTGCAAACGAGCACCTTCCATCTATGAGCAAAAGAATCGGGTGTTTTTGTACTTAATCTGGTGGATGAAGAGTAGGGTCATAATCCTCCGGCCTTTTGGAATGAAAGAATACGATGGGATAGGTCGGAGGACGGTATAACAACATTAAACGCCATCTGTTTATCTGAACCGGTGATCTCCTGATCGCTGTTCATCGTCTTCTGCACAATCATCTACGCCCTTGTCATACCTTCCACTCCATTCTCAGGTCATTTTTTTTGTTATGATTCTATTTGCTAATATTTGCTTATAATAACAACGAACACCATGGCTTACTACAAATCCATTATCCCCTAAAGCAATGTCATTCATCACCCGTCTGTAGAACATAGGATTACGATTTCCAAAGGATCGATATGAACAAGAACAACGACTGAAACACAACAATCAATTGATTTTTCAATAGGGTTCGTCCACCATCTACACAATCATTTATAAACAACCATATGTATACACGCAACTAGAGGGATTCGACATGTTCTTCTGTAAAGCGTTACATCACTAAGCTAAACAACTATAACAATTATGACATTTGCCGTATTGACCCCTATGACTCCTTACAAATACATACTAGACACTAAACATAACTGTTAACTAATTACAATCCTAACCCATAACTTTTAATCAAACATGGTTAACAATTACGAGGCTAACACCGTCATTAACCTACAATGTGTATGTAAATAGTGGACAGCAGGACAGGAGTGGTGAGCTAGCAGAAGCAGTTGATACTCTGATAAAATAGTGGAAATGGCAAACAGCAATAAACAGACCCAACTAAAGTCAACAGACGACGTTAACTTCAAAATGCGCCGAAGTTTTTCGTGGGATAGATCCTTTTTCACCAGTGATGGTATGCTATATTTTACCAAATGTGTATTTCATTTGTAATTTGTATGACATCACTTCTTTATTTTTAACTTTTTTATGCAGGTTTTCTTGGTGCTGCAGAGTTGTCAAGCATGATCAAAGGAGACGGGGATGATGTCAAGCACGAGTTACAGAAAATCGACGAGCTCGAAAGTCTGGAAGCTGAATTGTACCAAGAAATTGAAGCTTCAACTCAAAAAGCCAATGAAATATCTATGTTAAAAAAATCAAGCAAACGCGTGTCATCAGGAAAGAGGGATTCTCAAGCAAAAAAGATAACCGGAGCGAGTGGTCCCCACAAGGATGCACCGACCAAGACACCACCGAAAAGATCATCGCTAACCGGTGCTTCAGGTAGTTCTCCAACAAACAATGTTAAAAGCCCAGCGAGAAGAAGCATGGGTTCCATAACTGGTAAAGATAATGTTGGCTCCCCCTCGAGAACACCACCTGCGATCATAACTAAGAATACACTGGCGTCGGTTAATACTCGTGTATCAAGGACATCGCCTGCTAGTCCTGTTAGCCCACGGTCACCAGGTTCATCACCTTCGGCATTTTCCGTCACTCAACGCTCAAAAAGGCGTGATAGTGTTCCTCATAAATCCTCGGTGAATAACGAGAAACCATCACCAACCAACGAAAGAAGAAACGATGACCGCAAAGCCAGCAAACGTGCAGTCAGTGTAACGCCCAAAACACAATCGAGCATCAGCTTGAAGATTAAACCGCCACCTATGATTTCTCATCCATCCTCACCTTCAGGTTCAACAACTCAACGGTGGTCTCTGTCATCATCTTGTACGGTCGATCAAAGGTCAAAATCACATGGAATTAAAGGTTCTCTTGTTCATCACGCATCCAAACCGGCTTTGAAAAACCATCCCATTGGCCAGACTTCAGATCCGAACCGAAAACAGCCAGCAAAAACAGCTGCAGCAGCTAGTTCAGGACTACAACCAAATTCCCCGAAAACTAAGAAACAATCAAGTCCTAAAGCAAAAGAATCCTTGGAAAATATTTATATAATCTCTCCGGAACTTCTGGATTTGAAAGGTAAGATAAACGCCTTGAAGATGGAAATCAACATGCACAAGGACAGATGCAACAAAATGGTCCGTGCCGAAGGTAACTTGAAGACTGCATTTGCTATCAAAGAATGCAGTGTGTGAGATATTCGGAGTCGTTCACGACTACATGTAAATGATAATCTAAACAAACAATGAATTGTTGAATGGTGTCAAAATTTTTGTTTTGCTTTCACATGGCTAAAATTAAGAATACAACATTGTTCATGTGTAGCGTCAAAGTTTGTTTCCGTACCATGCTTTTCATCGGTTTCAACAACAATCAATGATCTAATTAGCATGTGTCGTATAATATGTTACCTAAATTAATGGTTTGAACTGGCATGGAGTTATAAGAATCGGTTAGGAATAAGTGGTTGGTGTGGTTGGCCAAAACATATATTGTTATCTAAATAAGCCTACATGCATTATGCCAACATATGTGGGTTGGGAGAACTAAGCTTTTGTATATAGCAAGTTTAACCAAGGGCGGATTTATGAAGGCTTCATGGGTGCCCGGGCTACCCCTCAACTTTCTTTCCGATACTCCAGTGGTTGGAAACGAGTCGAACGACTCACACAAAAACGTTTTGTATTGGTTGAGAACATGAGATCTTTACATGATGTTTTTAAGGTAATAAATAGATTCCGAGCCATACAAATCCTGCGTATGTTATAGTGCATATAAATGTTGAGCTCTTCAAGGCCAGGAATCAAACCTTCTCAAGCCTGGCTCGACTCATCTGTTACACGAATCTTAAACATGGTTTAAACCTTCAATGCAAGAACAAGATCTCTTGCTTACCCGTCACGAGTCTGCCTACAAATCACGTGGTTTAAGTGCGTAACGGTAAAGTGTCCGCGCATTTAAAACCATAAACATCCACATGCAATATCACAAACCATAAGCAATACACAAAACATTAACAAAAACCTATCTCCATCCAAAGATAGAAAAAAAAAACCATAATTATCCCAAAACTGTCTATTTTCTTAAACCAAAATGATCAGAAGTTTAACACCAAGCAGTACCAGAGTCAGCAGTACTTGCTAGTGCACATAAAAACATTTGTAAGTAAAAAAAAAAAAACCATAAGTTGGCATCAAACAATAAAAAGTCAAAAGTCATATATGTTTACCAAATCACTACCTATTTTCCAAACTGCAGTTTCTTCGCCGCTTTCACACTCTTTTTGCAAGCAGTATCGGTTTTCTGGAGTTTTGGAAAGTAATTAAGGCGGTAACTAAGAAGAGCCGGTCCAAAAATGCGAAATTTCCCACAGCTGCTAAATGCAGCTTCTGCATCACATTTTCTCTCAAACACCAGTTTCACACACTTTTTCTTCTTCAACACCCGAGTCTCTGCTTCTAGTAGAGCTCCAAAACGTCTATAAATCGCATGCAGTTTCTTTACGGATGGCACAGTATCCAAATTTGTAAACTTGAAGGTTAATGAAGTTGCAGAGTTCTCTTCGTTTGGTTTTAGGCTAGATTCAGATTCGGTTACAGTGGACATATCGGTCCAGTAAGAATCTTTAGTACCAGTAAATCCATCATTCTTGTCTTTTTTCGATCGATAATCCTTAAAATCAGCGGAGAATTTGACCAGTGAGTCAAGATTATGCTGACGTTCTATCGGGTTTATGGCAGCCAGGTAAATCTGCGAAAGAAATTCAACCGCAGTTTGAGTTTGACTTCCGTTAACGGACCCATTAGATTCAACAGCTTTCCTTTTTCTGCCTCTTTTTTTAGGCTTATATTCCACATCAGACAAACTTTCGTTACCATTGGACATCAAATCCGACATGCTTCTCACTTTCTTACTTGGGCTCAAACCACCGTTAAACAACGGCTTACACTTACGTGGCCTGCCACGCGCCTTCGGTTTTCCATTCGAATGAAGTGCAGAATTAGTAACGTCAGATTTGTCATCTAAAACTTGGTTTACTTGAAGCTGATGATATCCTTTCCACCGATTAAACGCTGATAACTGACCGTGAACCGTTGAAACACCTAATCTATTCATCCCCAACGGATCTTTCGCTAAATCTTGCAAAAAGTCAACGGTTTTCGCGGGATTGAAAGAATCCAAAGTTGAGAATCTATCCCCACCATCTATTCTACTAGATTCTTTCCTAATCCCCGAGTTAACGATAATCTGGGATTTAACTTCCTTGTATACCTCTTCCGATACACATAAACACGTTAATCCACATTCAACACGTCTAGCAGCCTCACGCAGAGCATGATTCACCGCACGAACAAAAGCCTCATCACTACATTGACTTTCCATTTTACAAAAGTTCACACGAAAGGGTTTAACATCGCGTAACTCATTAAACGCAAACTTTTGGTCCCCAAAATAAGCGATCACAAACCCATCTTTCTTTAAATGTTTCATTGCTTTATCCGTCAAAGCCGCTGGATCGATTATCTGGCCAGGCCACCACGGACGGCTCTTCACCTTCCCCCAAACCAAATCCGCAAACTCATATTCACCTTCTTTTTCGGCAAATTCAACATCACTCGCCTTTCTTACACTCGATTCTTTTATAGACCATTGGTTTAGATCAACAACAAGATCAATCGCACGCGCATTACCGACTTCAAAAACATTCCTTTCTACACCAAATCCCACTACATTTGTTCCAAATTTCCCATCATCTACAACCCCTGATCCTACAACTTCACCATTCAAACTTATACCACTTCTTAAATGATCAACCCCATTTTCAAGAACTTTACAAACTCTCTCATCAGACTCCATTACAACCCCTCTTTTACCCAATCCCACAACATCCTCACGACGATCAAAAGACGGTTCCATCGCTCGGGTTTCGGTGATCGATGATTCAATCAAGAAACCCAAAACTTACACAATCAACACAAGTTCTTTGATACCAACAAACAAATCCTAAAATTTCATGCAATCAACAAAAGAAAAAAAAATCAAGAACCAAAACATGTAGACATGACAAAAGTAATGCATAACAACAGATGGATCGGAGGTACCTTAACGTTGCAGAATCTTGGTAGGGTGAAGCGATAGTGAGAAATTTTACGTTTGATATCGAAGCGAACGAGGTGACTGGTTTTTGTTAGCTTTTTTTTTTTTTTAATATTTTTGTGAGTTATGGGGAGGACAGCCTAAGGAATAACTGGGTTACACACGTGTCTGAATCAGGGGATACTAGTGAAATCTTTGTAATTAATTGTTTTTTTTTTTTCGGGTAAAGATAATTAATTGTTTATATTATGTTTTGGAGTTGTTTACTTCTTTTTGAGTTTTATATTAAATCTTTTTCCAAAGTTGCGATTGCTAGACCAATCTTTTGAAAAAAAGAATATTGATTTTCTTTCTGTTACATGGTTTCTTGGATAATAAATATGTGGTTTAATTACATTTACTAATCTTTTAAATGCATGAGTTATTGTATCCATTAATTGCAACCTAACTTTTGATGTTATGCATTGTCTAAACTAATTTTAATTTAATGAATTTTCTATAAGTAAAGAACTAGACGAAAAAAGTGATAGAAAATTGTTTTCAAGAATTAAAGATCCCAATGAGATAAGTTTCTCTTTCACATTGTATAAGTGGTATACTTTCAACAAGTTTCTTCATTTTCGTATGGTTTATATCTTTTTAAAACATTCATAATATATATGTATGCAAAATTCTAACATATATAAGCACATTTCACCATAAAACATATAAATAACGATTTTATATACATTCACGTATTTTACATGTATACTGTAAAACTAACTTTGATCAATTAATCTTGCAAATTCACTAATTGATCATTTTGCTACTAAAGTGACTTAAACCATCACTTTCTTTTAAAATGAGATGCGTGGCAATAAACATGGACAAGTTATACTAAACCACTTTTAATTCACTTCTCTGTTAACATATAATATAATATAATATAATATAATATAATATAATATAATATAATATAATATAATATAATATAATATAATATAATATAATATAATATAATATAATAATAATAATAATAATAATAATAATAATTATTATTATTATTATTATTATTATTATTATTATTATTATTATTATTATTATTATTATTATTATTATTATTATTATTATTACCTCTTAGTTCTATTTCATTCAATTCACTTCTCTATTATCATATAATAATAATTATTATTTTAACCTCTTAACCTCTTAGTTTTATTTCAATTGATTTCTATAGTACTTTTGTTTAGTTTTCATCTATTAGAAATAATTAAAATACCATATAATTCCAAAACACACATTAGGTTAATCTTGAGTCAACTCTACTCCATAACATACATACCCAACTTCTTAATATAGTTGTTTACTTAATAATAATTAAGAATAATGAGTTTTAAAAAGTCATAAACGTCATTAATGATGTTCCTACACTACTAGACACCGTAATACTATTCATTATCAAGAATTAGTTTTTGTGTTATATTAGGGTGGAAGAACATTTTTTACATTACATTATGACAACCAATCACTATTTCACGTCACATTTTATCACACTCAATCACATTTTTTACTATTACACTTGCAACACTCAACACATTTCATCTTTAAATTTGTTTCCTTTTTAAATAAAATATAAAAGTAAATAAACTAAAAACTAACATTTTTTAAATACATTAAATTCCATAAAAATACAATCTACAAGAAAAAAAATACTCCAAAATTAAAAACTAAAATAAACAAAAACCACTCTTCGTCGGAAATCGGATAATTGGATATCTAAACCACCAACGTGTTTTATTAGGTCATGTCGTAGTCGAAAGTGAGTGCCTTCATTCCCAACTCTAAAAGAATATCCTCGTTAAAGGGTACTTATGTCGGAGGGTTCATAACGTAGTTTGGCGATATTGTGTATCCCTCATTCTTCTTTATGATCTTATTGTGCAATATGATACACACGTACACCACGCTCCTTATTTTTGTTTGGTTAATTGCATGTACCGGTAGATTAATTATACCACGTTTACTTTCAAAAGTCCAAATGCTTGCTCAACGTCTTTTCTCGCTAATTCCTGTAACTTCGTGAACAACTTTTCTTTGGCGTTAGTCGGAAACAGATAAGCTTATATAAAAATAGACAAAGTCAGGTAAATGTCATTAACAGAATAGAATCTGCATCTTTAATGTCTCGTGTTGACCATAAACGAACACGGGCGATTCCTTGAATTTCGTTATTAAATAATAGTGATTGTTATAGAATATTAATGTCGTTGTTTGAACCGAGAGCACCAAAGTAAGCATGCCAAATCCATAAATCATTTGACGCAGCCGCTTCAAGCGTGACCGTCGTTTCTTTTTTGTCACCTCTCATAAACTGACCTCACAAACTCGTCGGGCAACTTCTCCAAACAATATGCGTACAATTGATGCTACCAAGCATCCCTGGAAGGTGCCATTTAGATTCATGTGCAGTGCACAAAAATGTGTTATGTTGTGTCTAGTCGGTCTTCGTAGAAACTTTGTACTATATAACTTAATAATAGCATTGCAAAAAAACCATAGATTCACTTGAAGTCCTAGAAGACATAGCTAAATATGCATCATATTCGTCAGGAACGTTGCCAGTTGCAAGTTGACGAATCTCGGATGTGCATTTTTGTACTGCTATGAAGCTTATTTTTTCCCTACCGTTGTAGCCCTCTTGAAGCCTTTCAAATTGAGCTTCGATATCTCCCACGATCTTTAAAAATAAATCTTTCGATAAAAGGAACCTCACTCTAGACGTCTCGACATTGTACTTTGGGTTTTCAACTAAGTAATCATTCATTAGAACTTCATTTACCGCTACCCGATCACGAAGCACAATTTTTCCCTTTGATCATCCTGTATCTTCAAGTTACGCGGCTTTGCAAACCTTTGCAAAAAATTCAAGAGTAGAACTCGTTGAGTTAGATAAACTAGATAAGTCGGGTGGAAACGCACTTGGACCCTCCGTACCCTCCATTGATACTTTTCAAAAGTATATTTTGCCAAACTTATGAGAAAATTATAAATGTCAAGAGGAAATTTGTGGAGTGGATGCATTTGAAAAATAAAAGAAGGTTAGATATTTATGAAGTCGGAATGAATTTTTTTATGTTGTAACTATCATATGATCGTTTGAATTAACTCTCCAAGACCTCGATGTATTTCACGTCCCAATTCAACACCATCGTAAAACAATTGCATGCGATTATGTTTCACAGTCATCACGACCACCAAAAGGGGTTTCGCAGGGGCGCCCCGAGTATGCTAATAACTCACAAACCCAACTCTTTAAATTTTTTAATACAATTGACTTTTAATCAACATGACAACTTCTAATTACCATTGGTGACTATTCTAATCTATTCTTGCTTTCTAATATAATATTAAAGGATAGATGAATTTGAAGCTTACCTGAGAGTTACTAGTTAAACAAATCTCCACGGAAAAATGAATTGATGACGGGGAAGTGATCTTGAAGTCTTAACTGTTGATTATATCATTAAACATGGGTTAAAAACATAGAACCCTAATCATGTTTATTCAAGACTTACATAATTATGAACATGAAATTATAGGCACTTACTTGTGGGAATGACTATCTTCGCAGACGATGATGACGAAACCATGATTCCCGTTATGATGCCTTAGTCTTGATGGGATGATAAGAGAAAGTGTAGTAGTGGTGTTCATAAAAAGAGTTCTTTATATAACTATTTATAAACCATGACTACTATCACTAATGATCTATAATTATGATCATAAATCATGGTTGGTTATAAACTCTTGGTATTCTCTCTATTAAAGGCATCTAAAGGGAAATCGTAAAGTCCCTATAACTTATAACAATTACTTCCATCAAGTAAATGTTAGGAACTTATAATTGTGTCATATTGGCAACGTTACTCAAATGATCCGTTAGGCCACATGAACGGGTTATTTCTAACATTCTCCCACTTGGCCGAGTGATCATTTGTGAGAAGTATAAGTAAGTTTGGCCAAGTTATAACATTAATTAATGTTTCAAATTGAAACTGTAACAGAAAAATACAGTCATTGAGTTATTTTCAACTCAAGACCCCCATTAATCATGTTACAACCCCAAATCAAAACATACGTAAATTTAAGACCAAAATGACTGAGGTAAGCCCTTTGAAATTAATTTGTATAATTCTTGTCTATACGTCATCTGGTGCACATAGTATTTATAGACAAACAAATTGTGTAATTGAGGAAAAAATAATAATTAATCATTCATATGTACGATATGCTATTATGTAAGGCCTTTAGTAAAACCCGTCTTTATTATGAGCTCTAAAAAGACTTTGGGTGTAGACCTTAGTTATCGGATCCGCAAGCATACCATGAATGTAATGTATTCGATACAAATAATTAGTTTCCTCTTCTTGTTCACAAACGAACAATAATTTTGTATCGAAGTTTAATGCAGCACCTCTCGAACTGTTACTGTTCGAGGAAATAAGGTAGCTGACTTTTCACAGTAAGTCTTCAATATAGTATTTATATGGAGTTAATAAGTTTATGAGTCTACTGATAAAATTTCAACAACATTTAGTGACAATTGCGTTGTTAATTAACAACATATTATGTCATTATAATTTAGGTTGTTGTTAACAGTTTCTTATGACTCCTCCATAAGATAAATTTGTCTGCAAACATAAGGATTACCCCAAATTGACTTTTAGGTTCTTTTGAATATTACAAAATCAAGGTAAGAATAATCAACCTCTTCTTTATAGTCTTTCTCGTTTCTTAAAGATATCGTAAGATGCTTCACAATAATCTAGAGTGGTCTAATGTTCATCAATGTGAGCAATATCTACACGAGTATAGACTTGAACCTTCGTAAAGCTTCTAATTAATGAAGCATAAGGAAATAATCTCACTTATTATTTTATCCTCTAAATGAGAGCTATATTGTTTGTTACACATGTATGAGCACGCTTTAGAGTAAGGCTTATGGGACGAAACTAATGTCCCATTAGGTCTATCTCGGTATATTTTGATATCACTCACGTAAGTGGTATTTCCGAGATTCATTATATCAAAATATATGTGAGAAATTATTTGACTTGTGTAACATATACTTATCCAAAAAGTGCTATCTATACAAAGATAATGTGACACCCCGTTGAAACATTCTCACTTACACTAGCTTGACAGTGGCTGCCTTAACTTTCGGGACGAAAGTTCCTAAAACTTGGGGATAATGTGACACTTCGGATTTTCCCGGGAAACCTTTTGATGTAACTTACGTGTATATGTGTTTTGAATGAAAAATTGATCTATTGTTGATTCATGTTATGTGCCAATAATGTGTATAATATATATATATATATATATATACGTGTGTTATATTAGCGAGCCGAAACCACAACCAAACCCGAGACCCGACTCGAGACTTAGGCCGGTTTGGGCCTTGGGACCGAGAAACCCAATCCGGAACCCCCCCTAGCCCACTCGAGATCCTATATAAACCAACCCTCCCCTCCCTTAACCATTTTTACAACACTTTCCTACTCTCCTCTCATCTCCTCTCACTAAACCCTAAAACCCTAAGATCATCAACCTCCTCTCATCTCCTCTTCCTACTCGGAACCAACCGGAGACACCTAGGCCCCCGGATTGAGCTCAAGATCACCATCCGAAAGTCGGTTCATCGGATCTTCACACCCTCTACATCAACCGGACGTGGTGACCAACATACTTGACCGGGTAAAAATATCTACCGAGCAACCCAAGGTGAGTTCACAACTTAAAAGCATGCGTCCCGGTGGTTTGGGACACGAGACTAGAACAACCCTATCCCCTTGTAAAGGGGATACCATTTACATTCCTTCCCTAGTTACTGGGAACAAACTTACTTTCTCTTCCCTTGTATTGGGAAACCTTTTAGTTAATTACTGTTTATACGAAATGCAACCAAACGGCACTAAACGCAACTCTATCACTCAAGTCCCTACTACATAATACCGATTAGTCGCCGGGGCCAGGCGAACGGGTTATTAGTTGATAGCGCTATTTAGGTCTTACCAGCCTCACACCGTGCCATGGTATGGGATCGGTCGTGAACTAATGTACTCAGGCATCCGTCAATGATGATAGAACATTGACATCGGGGCATCCTGCGGAAACGCAAACGGTTACCTAGTGTTCGGTATTGGAAAAACAGTTTAGTCGCTAACTTTTGGGGTAGCTCCCCATGGCATGTATAAACGGATAAATTAACTGGTGAAACAAGTTTTTGGTAATTAAAACTGGACAACTAGTGAACTCACTCAGCATTATTGTTGACCCCCTTACTGCATGCTTTGCAGGTGGCCAGTGACTGGAGCAGCTGCTTGGGATGTGTAGTGGTCGTCTGCCCGTGTGTTGGGCTTTTATCATGCTTACCTTATGAACATTGTTTAAAACTGTTTACTTATGTTTCCGCTACTTTTTACTCTGAACTTAAAACATTGAACCCTAAAATTGATATTTGCTAATTTTATGGTTAGTAAGTATTACTTTCGTTATGAACTTAATCATTCAGTATAATTGGTGGCTGGATCCTGGTCAGTCACGCCCTCGAAGCGGGTGTTATCCGCAGGTGGATTTTGGGGGTGTGACAGATTGGTATCAGAGCCATTGGTTATAGTGAACTTGGTTTTAAAAAGGGGAAAAATCTTTTTGAGAAAAACCAGACTATAACCCGTGACTCGTGACGACACTACACTCCAAGTGCAAGGCTCGACTTATCTGACCTCATAGCTCGGACCCATATTTACTTGCTTGGTTGTCTTATGCTTTCTGCTTTACTATACGTACTAGTTTGCCTGATTAGATAGATACACCTTCTCTCTTCTATCTCATTCTCGCTATGTTACGACACCACACTCATACTATGTTTTCTGGTTATGAAGACAATGAGTGGACGCGGACGAGGAAACGTCAACATGACTCAGGCTCAGTTCACTAACCTGCTCAACACGGTGGCTGCAGCTTTCGCAGCTCACCCTATAGGTAAGCTCGTTGTTTTAGGATGTTAAGATCCTACCGCCACATCGTCTTTTCGCCTCTAAACCTATTTCGCTTCACTCCTCACAACAGGTCAGCCTGCGCCTGTGCAACCACGTGTTTGTACCTTCAAGACCTTCATGGATTGCAAGCCTCTTCCATTCAGTGGCACTGAGGGTGCCATAGGTCTTCTACACTGGATCGAGAAGGTCGAAGCTGTCTTCGCTGTCTGCGAGTGTCCCCCTGCTAATTGGG
The DNA here is from genome assembly GCF_002127325.2 of Helianthus annuus. NCBI lineage: Eukaryota > Viridiplantae > Streptophyta > Magnoliopsida > Asterales > Asteraceae > Helianthus > Helianthus annuus. The sequence goes on along the minus strand of NC_035446.2, from coordinate 153,074,225 downwards.
TGAAGTTTGCTACTGGTACTCTAGAGGGAAGCGCACTTTCATGGTGGAAGGCGCAAATTCAAATGCTTGGTTTGGAGACTGCTAACGCTACTGCGTGGGAGGATTTCAAGGATATGATCAAGGAAGAGTACTGTCACAGGGATGACATCCACAAACTCGAGGACGAGTACTATGAACTCAAGATGGTTGGGTCAGAGATTGAGACCTACACCAAGCTGTCCAACGACTACGCTGCTCTTTGTCCAAACTTGTCCCGACCCATGTACCGAAGGATCGAATTGTACATCAAGGGTTTAGTCCCGGAAATCAGGAGCCATGTAACCTCGGCCAACCTCACTGCCATACAGCCCGTGGTTCGTCTTGCCCACAAACTCACCAACCAGGCTGTGGAAGAGGGCAGGTTGCCCAAAAGAATCAGTGCTGCAGAAGGAACTTCCAGTGATGGTAAACGAAAGTGGGATGGAAATCATGGCAAGGATGCCAACTCTACTCAGGCCCCAGCTCAGCAAAGGAAAACTGACAACAACAAAGGCACTCAGCAACAGGGTGGCTACCGGGGAAGCTACCCTAAGTGCAACAAGTGTAACAGGCACCACAATGGGGCATGTAACAAGGGCCAGTGTCAGCGATGCCACAAGATGGGGCACGAAGCCAAGGATTGTAGAAGTCAGTTCCCAGCAAGGCAGAATCAGCAACAACCCCAACAGCAACAGCAGCAGGGAAACAACCGGGCATGTTTTAAATGTGGGGCAACAGGGCACATGCGAAAGGATTGCCCTGAACTGAATCAGACCCGCAATAACAATCAGGGAGCTGGGAACAATGAGCAAAACAACAATGCTGGGAATGGTGCGAGGGGAAGAGCTTTCGTGATTGGAGCTGGTGAAGCCAGGAACGATCCCAACGTCGTGGCGGGTAAGTTCCTACTTGATGATCGTTATGTTTCTGTGTTATTTGATTCCGGTGCCGATGCCAGTTATGTATCCCTTCGCATTAGTAAGAAACTTAAGCACTTGCCTGCATTATTAAGATCTAAGCACATCGTCGTGATAGCTAATGGTAAGAACATCGAGGCCACGCACATGATCCACGACTGCACCCTAGAATTGTCTGGCCATACGTTTAGTATCGATCTTTTCCCTGTCAAACTCGGAAGCTTCGACGTCGTCATTGGTATGGATTGGTTATCCAAACATCGCGCTGAGATCCTCTGTCAAGAGAAAGCAGTTCGTATACCTCGTCGTTCTGGCCAACCCCTCATCGTTCAAGGCAACAAAGGTGGAGAAGTCACCGGCATTATCTCGCTTTTAAAAGCCCAGAAGTGTTTACAAAAAGGGCACACCGCTATCCTAGCACTTGTCACCAACACCCACGAAAAGGAAAAGAGGATTGAAGATTTTCCTGTAGTACGTGATTATCCCGAGGTATTTCCTGAGGAACTACCCGGACTCCCTCCCCACCGTCAGGTCGAATTCCAAATCGAGCTAGCTCCCGGAGCAGCACCCATAGCTCGTGCACCGTACCGTTTAGCCCCTGCAGAACTGAAGGAACTCTCGACGCAACTACAAGAACTATTGGATAAAGGATTTATCCGTCCTAGTTCATCACCCTGGGGAGCACCAGTACTCTTTGTCAAGAAAAAGGATGGCACATTCCGAATATGCATTGACTATCGTGAGCTGAACAAGGTTACCATCAAGAATCGTTACCCTCTCCCGCGTATCGACGACCTATTCGATCAGCTGCAAGGATCGAGCTACTATTCTAAGATTGACCTGCGATCAGGCTATCATCAGTTGAGAGTTCGTAATGAAGATATTTCCAAGACTGCGTTTAGGACCCGTTATGGTCACTATGAATTTCTCGTTATGCCTTTTGGAATGACTAACGCACCTGCAGTGTTCATGGATCTTATGAACCGCGTATGTAAGCCTTACCTCGACAAATTCGTGATTGTGTTTATCGACGACATCCTGATTTATTCGAAAAGTCAAGAGGAGCATGAACAACACCTACGCCTTATTCTGGAACTCCTTCGCAACGAGCAGCTGTACGCCAAATTCTCTAAATGTGACTTCTGGCTTCGAGAAGTCCATTTCCTCGGCCATGTAGTTAATAAGAACGGAATTCACGTCGACCCTGCTAAGATCGAATCAATAAAGAACTGGCCTACACCCAAGACTCCAACTGAAGTTCGCCAATTCTTGGGATTGGCAGGTTACTACCGCAGATTCATTCAAGGATTCTCAAAGATTGCACAACCCCTCACTATACTCACTCAGAAAGGCATCGCCTACAAGTGGAAGGAAGCACAGGAATCTGCTTTTCAGAGGCTTAAGGATAACCTCTGTAGCGCTCCTATTCTCTCGTTACCTGAAGGCACTGACGACTTTGTGGTTTACTGCGATGCATCTATTCATGGGCTCGGTTGCGTGTTGATGCAACGCGAGAAAGTTATTGCCTACGCCTCACGACAACTCAAGACACACGAAAGGAACTACACGACGCATGACTTGGAACTGGGAGCAGTGGTTTTTGCTCTTAAGATATGGAGACATTACCTGTACGGTACCAAGTGCACTATTTACACCGATCACAGGAGTCTCGAGCATATCTTTAGGCAAAAGGAATTGAACATGCGACAACGTCGATGGGTCGAACTCTTGAATGACTACGAATGCGCCATCAAATACCATCCGGGCAAGGCCAATGTCGTGGCAGACGCCCTCAGCCGAAAGGACACTATACCAAAGCGCGTGCGAGCATTGCAACTTACCATCCAGTCTAACCTCCCTACCCAGATCCGAAACGCTCAAGTTGAAGCATTGAAGCCGGAAAACATCAGGGCTGAGTCTCTGCGAGGGTCGAGGCAGCAACTAGAACAGAAAGAAGATGGTGCTTACTATGTAACAGGGCGCATTTGGGTTCCACTCTATGGAGATTTACGTGAACTCGTGATGGATGAAGCCCACAAGTCCCGCTACTCAGTACATCCTGGTTCGGACAAGATGTACCACGATTTGAAGACTACATACTGGTGGCCTGGTATGAAGGCCCACATAGCAACATACGTCAGCAAATGTTTGACTTGCGCGAGAGTCAAGACAGAATACCAGAAGCCAGCAGGTCTACTCCAACAACCCGAAATCCCGAAATGGAAATGGGAGCAAATTTCCATGGATTTTGTTACAGGGCTACCTAGGTCTCAACGCGGAAATGATACTATCTGGGTAATAGTAGATCGATTGACCAAGTCCGCACACTTTCTGGCTATTAAGGAAACGGACAAGTTTTCTACCTTGGCGGAGGTTTACTTAAAGGAAGTAGTTTCGAGGCACGGAGTGCCAACCTCAATTATTTCCGACCGAGACGCTCGTTTTACTTCGGAATTGTGGCAAGCTATGCACAAATCCTTTGGCTCACGTTTGGACATGAGCACCGCTTATCACCCGCAAACGGATGGACAGTCCGAACGCACCATCCAAACCCTAGAAGACATGCTTAGAGCGTGTGTGATCGATTTTGGCAAGAATTGGGAGAAGCATCTACCGCTAGTAGAGTTCTCTTACAACAACAGCTACCACACCAGTATTCAGGCAGCACCTTTTGAGGCATTGTACGGTCGTAAATGCCGGTCACCTCTCTGCTGGGCGGAAATCGGTGATAGTCAAATCACGGGCCCAGAGATGGTGGTAGATACAACGGAAAAGATTGTCCAGATCAGACAGCGCATGGCGGCAGCTCGTGACCGTCAGAAGAGCTACGCTGATAAGCGTAGGAAACCATTGGAATTCCAGGTCGGTGACCGGGTTCTACTTAAAGTCTCACCCTGGAAGGGTGTGGTTCGCTTTGGTAAACGGGGCAAGCTTAATCCACGTTATATCGGACCATTCGAAGTTACCGAGAAGATCGGTAAGGTTGCTTATAGATTGAACCTGCCTGAAGAACTGAGTGCGGTACACAACGTTTTTCACGTATCCAATCTGAAGAAGTGTCTATCAGATGAAACGCTCGTGATTCCTTTTAAGGAACTGACCATTGATGAACAGCTACACTTTACTGAGGAACCGATTGAAATCACTGATCAAGAGATCAAAATCCTCAAACGTAGCCAGATACCTCTTGTACGAGTACGTTGGAACTCGCGACGTGGCCCAGAGTATACCTGGGAGCGGGAAGACCAGATGAAGCACAAGTATCCCCAGTTGTTCCCAAACGAAAACCCCAGCACTGAAGCTACAGCCGAATTTCGGGACGAAATTCCAAACTAACGGGGGGATGATGTGACACCCCGTTGAAACATTCTCACTTACACTAGCTTGACAGTGGCTGCCTTAACTTTCGGGACGAAAGTTCCTAAAACTTGGGGATAATGTGACACTTCGGATTTTCCCGGGAAACCTTTTGATGTAACTTACGTGTATATGTGTTTTGAATGAAAAATTGATCTATTGTTGATTCATGTTATGTGCCAATAATGTGTATAATATATATATATATATATATATATATATATATATATATATATATATATATATATATATATATATATATATATATATATATATATATATATATATATATATATATACGTGTGTTATATTAGCGAGCCGAAACCACAACCAAACCCGAGACCCGACTCGAGACTTAGGCCGGTTTGGGCCTTGGGACCGAGAAACCCAATCCGGAACCCCCCCCCCCTAGCCCACTCGAGATCCTATATAAACCAACCCTCCCCTCCCTTAACCATTTTTACAACACTTTCCTACTCTCCTCTCATCTCCTCTCACTAAACCCTAAAACCCTAAGATCATCAACCTCCTCTCATCTCCTCTTCCTACTCGGAACCAACCGGAGACACCTAGGCCCCCGGATCGAGCTCAAGATCACCATCCGAAAGTCGGTTCATCGGATCTTCACACCCTCTACATCAACCGGACGTGGTGACCAACATACTTGACCGGGTAAAAATATCTACCGAGCAACCCAAGGTGAGTTCACAACTTAAAAGCATGCGTCCCGGTGGTTTGGGACACGAGACTAGAACAACCCTATCCCCTTGTAAAGGGGATACCATTTACATTCCTTCCCTAGTTACTGGGAACAAACTTACTTTCTCTTCCCTTGTATTGGGAAACCTTTTAGTTAATTACTGTTTATACGAAATGCAACCAAACGGCACTAAACGCAACTCTATCACTCAAGTCCCTACTACATAATACCGATTAGTCGCCGGGGCCAGGCGAACGGGTTATTAGTTGATAGCGCTATTTAGGTCTTACCAGCCTCACACCGTGCCATGGTATGGGATCGGTCGTGAACTAATGTACTCAGGCATCCGTCAATGATGATAGAACATTGACATCGGGGCATCCTGCGGAAACGCAAACGGTTACCTAGTGTTCGGTATTGGAAAAACAGTTTAGTCGCTAACTTTTGGGGTAGCTCCCCATGGCATGTATAAACGGATAAATTAACTGGTGAAACAAGTTTTTGGTAATTAAAACTGGACAACTAGTGAACTCACTCAGCATTATTGTTGACCCCCTTACTGCATGCTTTGCAGGTGGCCAGTGACTGGAGCAGCTGCTTGGGATGTGTAGTGGTCGTCTGCCCGTGTGTTGGGCTTTTATCATGCTTACCTTATGAACATTGTTTAAAACTGTTTACTTATGTTTCCGCTACTTTTTACTCTGAACTTAAAACATTGAACCCTAAAATTGATATTTGCTAATTTTATGGTTAGTAAGTATTACTTTCGTTATGAACTTAATCATTCAGTATAATTGGTGGCTGGATCCTGGTCAGTCACGCCCTCGAAGCAGGTGTTATCCGCAGGTGGATTTTGGGGGTGTGACAGATAAGTTTACATTAGTTGCTCCTACTCATCTTGAGGTAGGTACATAAATCCACTTAATTCTTGATGAATATAATGCATTAAGATTTCATAACATTTGATGTTTGCCTTAAACCCATACATGGAATTAATTGACATACAAAGTAAGTGTTCTTGACCTACAGTTTAGAACTTTCAGGTTGTTTTATGAACATGTAAGTCTTTGTTTAAGGAAAGTTGTTTTAATGTTCATATAATGTAGCTCTAAATGATTATGAGCCACTAGAACAACAATGGTCCTCAAAGAAACATCTTGTAAGAAAGATAAGGTGATTCTTTGATAAATAATTCTCTTCTGAGCATAACCTTTAACAATCAATTATATTTTTAGCGTCTTAACGTTTGCATTCAGATTTTGTTTAGTGATGAACAACCTTAGGTAATTCAACCAAATCTCAAACGTTAAAATCAAATTTGCTAATAACAATTCTTATTCCATTTAGAAAATTGATTGATGCTAATGGCTTAATTAGAGGAAGTAGGACCAGTAAACTTTCCAATATCCATTTCAACTTAAGTTAAGGAGGATACATAATCCTCAAAGTTAAACCTAGATGACCTCTTTAGTTGATTATTGGATTGTATTATGAGTTTTCAGTTCTATGGATTAACTCTTGATTAAGTTGCTATCACTTTCAAAATTCTAAGTGTGTAAGAGTTGGTGCAGTATGGTGTGCAAGAGGTGTAATCGGAGTAAAATTTAATAGGTCTCTTCCCCCCGCCTCTTGCACTTCTGGCAAGTCCTGATAAGGACTTTTACTGCTCCCACTGACTTAGAAGTCTTTAAAAATTTAGCATGCTTATGGTCAACATTAAAAGACCAATAAATTCTAATAAAGAAACAAATTAATGAATTTACTTCTTGTAGTTTCTTGTTTGAGGATTACAAGTTTGGCAAGAAATCTGAGTGTGCCCACATCTAAGCAACAATGAAACTCTTGTTAAAGTAGGAGTATATTCTTAAAGAGAAAAGTTGTTAAGGAGCAGTGCCTTATACAGGAGGTACACATTGAGATAACAACAAGTTGTCACTCCCCTACCTCTTGCAACTCTTGCAAATTAAGATTAAGACATTTAATGCTCCCACTAACCTTTTAGATCTCTAAGATTGCTACAAGATAAGTTTCAATGATGTACATGCTGTGGGAACATGTCATATATGTTAGACTTGATTTCCTTAATGTCCAGATGTTATAAAAATTTTGAGGGACATATTTAGAAGGAATCATAGTATATATAATTAATTTCTTTAATAAATTGATCCATATGAGACATATTAGATACAAGTAAATATTATTTGAAATGATAAATGACTTATGTCTGAATATTCCATTTTGGGATAAGTTCCAGTGAAATATAATTTCTAATGGAACTTAATTTATTCCCTTAGCCATTTAAATATTAAGGCTTTTAACACATGCTCGTAAGTCACAAAAAATGAGATTTGATAATATTTCATCCTTTCATGAACCAGGTCCAAATTTCGCATGCAATTTGGTCTTAATGGATGAAGTTTTTAGATCTCATTTTTCTTTTGTTAAATTTTCATTTTCATGATAACAAAAGGTTGTGAAAATGTAGTATCATCTAGTTCTATCTTATAAGGTTTCCATCCAGATTGTGATGACAAATAATATGAGAGTTTAAGGTAAGAGTGACTTTGTCGTGACCATGCAAACCTCACAACTGTCATAATGTAGCTTTCGTTTTGATACTAAATTCTGAATAATCTACAGAATATATAAGGTATCATAAAGCCCAATTATAAAATAGTTTATTATGGTTCTTATAGTCTTAACATAAAATTTTGCCACTAACTCTCATATTAATTATTTGTTGATTTCTGGTAAGTAAACGTATAGAACTAGACTTAACCCATCATGTGTTAATTGGAATATTATCATTAGCAGACTTGAATATCATAAATATCTAACTACTTATCTTAGCCAGCTTTTCCATTGAATTATGGATAGTCTCGATGCTCATGCCTGGTTTAATGGCATAAAGCTCCAGTGAGAATTTCCTTTGAAGAAACTTATAGATAGAAGCAGTACTTGTCCACTTTCTCTGAATCATAAAAGTATCATCCTTTTAGGTTTAGTGGCGGTGAGATGAACAACATCTAATTTTCCAGTTTCATGCATTCCTTTTCCTGTACATATGCTGCTAATCAACACACTCATTTTCCTTTGGTACTCTTGAGTGGTATAGTTGATTCTTAAGGCAACTTATGGTATTAGTGGAAAAGTTAAATGTAATATACCGGGAAAATGTACTGAATTCCATGTGTATACCTTTAAATTATGGGTCATGGTATTGTACATCATGATGTATTCATATATGCCATTAACTTTATAGTAAGAATCTAGAGTAATGCATGCGCCTTAGGAGTTATTTTGATTCTTCCAAATAAAACAAATTAGTCTTAGGAAATTTAGAATCTAGAATAGCTCACATGATAGCAATAATTAAGTTAGTTCTTGATTATCATAAGAGATATAATGTTTGACTTATCCCACTAGTCATGCTCTAATTTTCTTCTGTGATATTTTTATCAGAAAAGAGCAGTAGGATTGTCATATCTTAAGAGATAATCAACAATCCAATAAGAGCAAATTTTATAGAAACTCTTTAGTAAGCAAAACATTTTAGATTTTGAAATTAGAGTGGATAAAATAGATGAGATACAAACCTAAAAAGAAACTTGGAGTGATTTACATTATGGGGTAATCAAGTAAGGCAGACACAAATTATTATATTGAAGATATAGTCTACTATAACACCAAAATAACAGACTAATTTAAGGTTCTACCTGAATTTTGGCTTCGCTTTGGCTTTGACCAAAATTCAGACATTACGAACGTACATAAATAACAAATTGTCTTGATGTTCTAAATAAATTTGGCTTCGCTTTGGCTTTGACCAAAATTTATGCATTATGAACATACATAATAGACTGAATTATTGTTCTACATGAACTTTGGCTTCGCTTTGGCTTTGACCAAAATTCATGTATTATGAACATATTAATAACTTACGTAAATAAAAACCAACTTAATGTTCTGCCTGAACTTTGGCTTCGCTTTGGCTTTGACCAAATTTTAGGCATAATGAACGATATAAAATAATAGACCGTCTTTAGTGTTCTACATGAAATCTGGCTTCGCTTTGGCTTTGACCAAAATTCATATATTATGAACACACATAAATATAGTCTGAACTTTGGCTTCGCTTTGGCTTTGACCAAATTTTAGGCATAATGAACGATATAAAATAATAGACCGTCTTTAGTGTTCTACATGAAATCTGGCTTCGCTTTGGCTTTGACTAATAAGAGCAAATTTTATAGAAACTCTTTAGTAAGCAAAACATTTTAGATTTTGAAATTAGAGTGGATAAAATAGATGAGATACAAACCTAAAAAAAAACTTGTCGTTACTCTGATTTTTAATCATAAAATTATATCCCCACTAACTTCATAGGAATATAAAACAAAAGTGAATGAAAATATTTGGTGAAGTCTTTAAAGATGAACCCACCAATTAAAAGTCAATGTTCATCGTTCATGTACAAAAATAAAATAATTAAATTGGCATGATCCAAATCTTATGAATATCATATTCATGTACAAAATTCATAGTAAAACAATTTATGAATATTAAATGAATTAATTCATGAGTGCAATTGATATTCAAATATATCATTCACATAACACTTCAAAAATTTAATGGATTTTGAAAAGTCTGGTAATTTCATGAATAACGATTCATGGAATATTGGAACAAATTTATTGTATATATTTTAACTTCCAATTCCATAAGATCCATAGATATGCTTTTGCATATCACGTGAATGTAAAGCAAAAAATCGACAAAGTAACAGATCGATTAACATGGTCAGATTGATATAATCAACATTGCTCTGATACCACATGTTGATTATATCATTAAACATGGGTTAAAAACATAGAACCCTAATCATGTTTATTCAAGACTTACATAATTATGAACATGAAATTATAGGCACTTACTTGTGGGAATGACTATCTTCGCAGACGATGATGATGAAACCATGATTCCCGTTATGATGCCTTAGTCTTGATGGGATGATAAGAGAAAGTGTAGTAGTGGTGTTCATAAAAAGAGTTCTTTATATAACTATTTATAAACCATGACTACTATCACTAATTATCTATAATTATGATCATAAATCATGGTTGGTTATAAACTCTTGGTATTCTCTCTATTAAAGGCATCTAAAGGGAAATCGTAAAGTCCCTGTAACTTATAACAATTACTTCCATCAAGTAAATGTTAGGAACTTATAATTGTGTCATATTGGCAACGTTACTCAAATGATCCGTTAGGCCACATGAACGGGTTATTTCTAACATTAACTTCATGAATGACTGACCGACTCGTCATCCTCCTCGAATTCTACTTTCACCAAGATACACAAACATAAAAGTTCCTGATTTTAAAGCGTGAAGGAAACGTGGCTAATTCTTATATTAGCTAGGTTGTGGCAAGTTTTCAAGTGTACGTAATTAGTCTCTCCAACTTGGATTTTTGGCTTTTGAGTATGACTCGTCCCAACGCGATAATAAAATTTAAAGAAGGTTCAAAATATGAAAAAAAAAAAAAAAAAAAGATGAAGGTGCTAGTTATTAGGAGGTTAAACAGCTGCTACACTAAAAGGAAGGTGGTGATTGGTTGTTAGGTTAGAATGATGGATAATTAAATTTTAAACTGCCATTTTAATACTTTATAACCAATATATCATATCGTCTTAATATATTGCGTTTTAGTATCTCGTGTATTAAATTTCAATCTTTCACTTTATAACCCAATATATCATATCATCATAATATCTCACATCTTGATACCGTATTCATATCGCGTGGAATTGTCTTTTTACCCCAGAGATTGCATTTTAATATAGCATATGGATTTTTTTGAACGACTCAAATTAAATCAAATCCGTCTTCGACGAGGCTCGAACCCTTGATCTCAAGGGGAGCAACATCTTAACTCCAGTGTCTTTGTTAGTTGGAGCAACCCTCTCTCCAATATAATAATAATAATAATAATAATAATAATAATAATAGCATAAATAGATAATTAATTAATATATCACATAATTAATTAGTTCAACTTCATTAAGTTATCTCAGCTTTATTAATTCTTGTTAAATTTGTCTTGTATATGAAGAACTTACAGTGCAGACTTTCGATCCAACATTTGATATTATACATCATTTTAGTCCATGTTAGACTGTGGGGTTTGGGGTTTGGGTTGGGGCGTGGGTTGGCTGAAAACGCCTAAGCCATCACCTCGGGTGGGCTTGGGTTGGGACGTGGCCCAAGGGGCGGGAGTTTAAAGCCGGGCGTGGGGCGGACTAGCGATCCTATGTGGCGGGCTCCTATTCGCTTGGTGGCCATGTCATAGCGGGGTGTTTAAATTTTAAAATTTAAATTTTAACCGTTTGGCCAAGCTAAGCGGTCACCCCAACCCATCAACATCACTATAAATATAACCCCAACCCCACCGGCTACCCCAACCCAAACAATCGCTGTCCACCGCTACCCCACTTGATCGAACCCGCTACCCCAACCCACTTGACCGATGGCCTCTTGGACACACGAAGAAGAGCTAGCTCTCGTCACGAGCGTCGTTGATGCTATGAAGGGGCGACATCCCGGTCAACCCCGATATTGGTCGGAAGCCTTTGCAAGCTACCAACATAACGTCGGACACGACCGGCACAACTTAAACGCGTGCCAACATAAATGGCGCGAGCTACGGCCCAAGCTTGATCGTTTCAAAGCCTACTACGAAGCCGTTCTGAGCGGTGAGTTAAGCCACGAGGACCGGGTGGCGGTGGCGAACATTGAATTTCAGGGCAAGGAGCGAAAGCCGTTCGACAAGCTCGCGCTTTTTGAAATTTACCTAACGCTCTAGGTTTTTTTTTTTTTTTTTTTAATCGTTTTTAGGTTTTTTTTCATTTTGTAATCGTTCTTAGTTTTTTTTTTTTTTTTTTTTTTTTTTGTAATCGTTTTAAGAATTTAATAAAATTTTAGGCTTTTTTTTAATGTTGTGTGTATTTTTTATTTTATTTTTTTTAATAAACTGTCAAGCCCCGCCATACCCCATGGACACGTCACTCACCGGTGGGGGGCTCGAACTTCACGTGTCAACTCATGCCCCCAACCCAAGCCCCATCATACCCCACAAAAAGTTGTTTTTGTAATTAGCGATGTTACATAATTTTGTGTTCACTTTTTATTTTCACTAAATTACATAAATAGTTAATCTAACTTATAAAATTTAACATATCTTTTTACACATTTTTTTTGTCACAAGTGTGAAATTGTGATTTTACTCGAAACTTGTTTGAGCAAAATAAAAACCAAATAAGGGGCTGTTTGGCAACTGAACCAATAAGTGCTGAATGAATAAGAGGTCTGAATGGGTAAGAGGCTCTGAACCAGTAAGGGGCTGTTTGGTAGCCTCTTAATGACCATTCAGATGCTAACTCTTAATGGTTTAAAACCTCTGAATGAATAAGAGGTAACCTCAAGTCTGAATGGTTAAGAGGTAACCTCTGAATGGTAAATCATCACATGTCACATTCTTCTACCTTCTCATTGGTAAAATTCTTATTGGTTCCATTAAGAGGTAGCCTCTTAATGACCATTCAGAGGCTACCAAACAGCCCTTAAGTGCTGAACCAGTAAAGTGATGTTTGGTTACACCTCTGAATGACCGTGTAAAATTACATTTTTACCCCTCTGAATTTATTTGTACAATTCAAAACCTCAAAACTACTGCATAAGCCACACAATTTGTACAATTCAAAACCTACGAAATTTCTAATTTTCAACTGTTATAAGCCACAAATTCTCAATAAATAAACCTCAAAAACGATGAAACCCACAATAAACAAAACCATAAAACTGCTGCAAACATGGAACCTACAAAACTTCTAATTCTAAACTAATATAACAACAAATTCTCAATAAACAAAACCTTAAAATTGATGAAACATACAATAAAGTGAAATAATCAAAATACATGCTGCAAACGTGATGGACGGTGGCCGTGTGGAGGAGCAAAGGAGGAGGTGACAGTGGCGCTGTGGAGGAGGAAACGATGGCTATGTGGAGGAGCAGAAGAGGTGACAATGACGGAGATTTGTGGATGAGAGGAGATGAGAGGAGAGGAATGGGGCTGTGGAAGAAGATGGGTTTTTTGTTAGGGCACAATTGTCACAAGTATCATTCAGAGTTTAGTCAACTCCACCCATGTATGACTCGGTCAGACACAAATAAGAGGCTGGGTAAGTTTTAAGAGAGGTGAAACAAACAATCTGAAATCTGACTCAATCAGACATGGGGTATTAAGAGACTATTAAGATGCAAACAAACAGGGCCTAACTCAAGATGCTGGTTTGGACTTTGGACGGAGATTTCATTTGGGTTTTTACTTTTTAGAACTCCAAAACACTTGAAATCCCAAACCAAAAGCGATGGGTAATTTGGACGGAGATTCTTCTGCTGTTCGGAATGAAAAACCTGCAACAAGTAATCGTCCCCTTTCTATGTGAGTTTTTATTACTTTTTTCTCTCTCTATTTCTTGTATGTTTCATATATGTGAAGACTGTTTCCACTAGTTATACATTTATTTCGCCATGATGCCGTTTGTTTTGGGTTTTCTTCTTTTAAGTCTTCATTGTTTCTTTTGATGTTTAAAGTATATCTCTGTTTTACAATTTATCTCCGGAACCCTCATTTAGGGTTTTCTTAATCATGATATTATCTGTTTACTTATTGATAATCTTGTATATTTATCCGTTTACTCAAGTTCAGATTATATCATCTTGTGTTGTTTGATCTTCATGTCAGGGTTAATCAACGCCCAAAACTGATGTTTGTGATATATGCTGGAATACTTCTTATGATGTACAATCCCATGGTTCAGATTCTTCGATGGAAGTATCAAGGAAGAAACGAAACCCCTTTCGAAACTCAGAGTTTCCTCATCTATACATCTGTATTTGCATTTCTTATCGCGGGTTTAACGTCAGCGTTTTCGCTTCATTATTATCTAACAAACTCTACCAGAAAACAATCCTTATCTCCTTTGCTCTACAGGATCATTAACATTGTGTTTCCCGTCTCGGCTGTTGTTGCTCATCTCTCGCTCGTGTTGATACTAATCATAGATTGAATTGGATTAGGGACTATGAAATGGTTGTTATGGTTGCTTGTGGTTTTCTGAGTGATGTTACAAAGATAACTGCTACCAGTTAGTTATGATGTTTTATGTTATATAGTTATGTAATGTTAGTGTTATTGATTGAATGCCTCGGATCCAGGCGTACCAAATCTCACATTTTGAATGATCTTTTCTTAAGCAGTTTTCGCACATTTAGAACCCGAGTTTTGAAGCTATTATGACTTGTTAGAACTCGTTATTCTGAAGTACATGATTATATTAAGAAGTTGGGTGTTTTTTAAGCAATATGGGCGTGGAAACTAAACGAAGGTTGCAGGCGAGAAGTTGAATTGATGGTTTTCATTTTTCGCATGGGCGTGGAAACTGCCATGTAGGCGCCGCATAATTCTCACATGGTTTTCACGGGGAAGTGGTGCTTCATTTTCCACTTCTATAGAAACTGCTGTCTACACCTCTTTGCTCCACACCACCAAGCTTGGTACCACACTACCACCCACTCCACACCACCGTTGTCCAACTTCCACGCGTCAGAGTTATTCATGCCACCATTACCGCGCCAAGAGCAGGGTGTTCCACGACCTGGATTAAGGTCATGTCGGAACGCGCCTCCTTATAGGATAAATAACAAAAGAAATTAGTGTGAAAGAAAGGATACAAAACGGCATATGCGGTATTAACTAGGACTAGAGCATATGTATAACATCTACTAGAATTTAAATGTACTCGCATAAATTAGTATTCATAGTGTTTGGTTTTATTAAACTTACACCTTCACCTCTTGGAGTATAAATAATAGACATTGTTAACCCGTTTACTTTTTATTTAAAACCTGTATAGTATAAATAATAAACATTTTTAACTCATTTAATTAATTTGTTTTTTTCTCTAATAACTTGTGTTCGTTAAGTTCTTTACGCAATTGTGTGTGAATTTTTTTTCTCGACGTTCAGTTATGAATTGTTGAAGACAAAAGAACAAATACAAATACCTTTAACGTACGAACATATAGTTTTCCTGAAAAACCACGATGACATTTTCGTAATTATTTTACTCATAGATTAATTATCAAAATTACTCTATAAATGATCTTGTAGGGTAATTTTGATCTTGAAATGTAATTTTATTAAATGATTTTGTAGGATAATTTTGAATTTTATGTTGTTTGATAGAGTAATTTTGATAGTTACCCTATAAGATTAAAATTACACTACAAGATCATTTGTAGAGTAATTCTGATAAATATCTACGGGTAAAATAATTACGAAAATGTCACCGTATTTTTTTACCTTTTCATGCCTTTCGTACGTTAAACGTATTTATACGCGAACTTTAATTCATTTGATGAAAATAGTATACAACTAGATTTACCACCTGCCGTAATGCGGCGGGGGCGTAAAATCGTGCTGAATAGCACCAATACCACACCATCGCCAGCGACAACCAATACAGAAGTTACGGTGTATTAATTTAAAGAAATTAGTCTGCAACGTAAAACATAGAAAATAATAATTAAGTCGATTTAGGACCCCGCATGTTGTAACGAACATGTCAAACAGGGAAAAGATAGACGACGTAAAAACGTTGAACCACACACGCACGTTGAGCCGTGTTAACTCGTAAAATCTAGTATGAAGCGTAAAACGAAATGTTAAAACGTTGAACCAGACACACGTTACGCCGTGTTAACTCGCAAAATTTAAACCGAAAAATCAGAGAAATATGAAAAGTGTGGGGACCAAAGTTGAAAATACAAAAGCTGTAAGGTTGAATTGCACGAGATGAAAACTTTTTGTGTTATAAGTAGAAAAACAAATAGCTTTGGGTAAAAATGAAACATCATTTTTTTTAAATCACCCTAATTATAAGATACACACCTATATATGGATAGTGGAGAGTTCAAATGAGAAGAATTTTTTTGTAAGAAGAAAAAAGAACAAATTTCAACCAATAAGAATGCTTTATTTTACTCCATTTAATATAAGTATTTTATGTTACTATAAGGGTATATTGGTAAATCTACATAGGTCATTAATTTGTAGTCTTCCTTTTTAATAGCTAATACATTAAATTTTTTGTAACTTATCTTCAAAATATATATTTTTTCAAAAAAATAAAATAAAATAATTTAAAGTGTATGCTAAATTAGAAGTTGTGTAGGATAAATTACGAGTTGTGTAAGATAAATTTCAACATGTAGGATGAATTTCGAAATATGTAGGACAACTTTTTGATGTGTGTAGTCAAAAAAAGTTAGTGTGGAGGATAATAGTCTTTATCACCAATTAATTAGTCAAAAATGATAATAAATGAGATAAGTAAAAAACTATTTAATGTTTTACAAAATTACCCTTTGTTTTTTTTTCTTCTCAATTAAATTATTCTCAAATGAACCTTCCCCTATATGGATACTTGTTTATTTATAATTTGTTAATAGTTTTTTATGGCTTCCTAAGTTATAGTGCGTGTATGTATCACCAATTAATTAGTCAAAAATGATAATAAATGAGATAAGTGAAAAACCATTACAAAGGAACAAAACCAATTTTTTTATTTCATTTCGATATAATCTTTTTGGCTGTGAATTCCACTACTTAAAGCAAATATATTCTAGCCGAAAGAAAGGGGTAGATAAAACTCCCAACACTTGCTTTCCCAAACCCAACAGCGATGAGTAATCTGGACGAAGATTCGCGTCTTCTAAAAAGTCAAGGGGGAGAGACTGCTCTCAATGAGAAATCTGCAACCAGTAATCGCCCCCCTCCTCCTACGTGAGTTGTAATAATTTCTCCCTCTTTATTTCTTCATATATGTTTCCACTGGTTATACATCAATTTCGCTATGATTCCCTTTTATTTATTTAGGGTCTTCTTTTTCTATGTCCTCCATGATTCTGTTTGTTATTCACTGATAATAATCCAACATATATCTCTGTTTTAGAAACTGTGATTTAGGGTTCCCTTAACTCTTTCTCTCGAAGGTACCGTAAATCTAGGCTTTTTTTTTTCCTTTTAGATAATGACATCTCTCTGTTTTATTCGATGATCATCTTTTATATTATATGTTTTTTATTCTTATATAATTCAGATTTTTAATTTTTTTTTCCTATGTCAGGGGTGATCGCACAAAACTGTGGTATGCTACATTTGCCTTTTCACTTCTTGTGATCTACAATCTGTTGGTCCAGGTGCTTCGATGGAAGTATAAAGGAAAAACTCAAACCTGTTTTGAAACTCAGAAAGTCTTGATCAACACCTCTATAACTGCGTTTTTAATCGCGGGGTTAACGCTTACACTTTCGCTTCAGTATTACATTACCAGCCCCACCAGGAAACCCTTGTCGTCTCCGGTGCTGGCCAGGATCATAAAGATCGTGTTTTCCGCCTCGGCTTTTGTTGCGCATGCCTCACTTGTGGCCATACTGATCATCGACTAAGTTGGATTTGGTATCTATGATATGTTGTTCTAGTTGTTTGTGGTAACTATTGTTATGGTGTGCTATATTTTATATGTATTCCTACTTATGTTTAAACCAAGTGTGAACCTTGTGTTGTTTCGTGTAATGCTATGCTTGATCGGTTTTGCAAAATTACAAATATATAGCCACATGGATTTTTTTTATAACTTAAATTCATATAATACAAAGGAATTTCTATATTGACTCATCACAACCTTGATATATTTCATCATATAATTCTATGACTAAACAATACACTTCTGTAAATAATCTATAAACAGATTTTATAAAAATTTGTACAAGAAACACCCAAAGTGAATACACCATAACACAACTTGAGCGACGCCTGGCCAAATTTTATGATACAAATACCGATTATTTGTATATCAAATTGCGTATTCATCATCTTCAACTCCTTCTCCTTCGAGTCTCCACTCGCTTCCATAATAAGAATTCGGCAAACCGAGCCAAAATTTAAAAGCTTCCGCAGCTCTTTTCCTCTCGATCCTCCTATCTTGCCTTGCTCTTGAAGCATGTTTGCTCGTAAACATTCTTGAATGCATCTCTACATAGATTCTCGTATACTTGGTCTTATTTGGTGCTATACCTAATTCCTCCATGAAAGCCACTATTTCCAAAGCTTTCTTAAAGAAAGCAGCCCTCACACATATATCTGCTAAAGTATCCAACAACCCTTCATCAGGCTTCAAGATTGGAACCTTTGACACAGATTTAGAAACCTTAACTTCATCGGTGATTATTAAACCACAGCGTTCCTTAATCTCGTTCCAAAGTAATAACGCTTCACCAGGCTTTTTTGCTAATGCTATACAACTTGCAAGACTGCCATATGTAGCTACATCTGGATAAACCCCTTTCTTTTTCATTTTCTCAACTAGTTCTTTTGCAGGATCAAGCATACCTGCTCGGCTATAAGCTTCAATTAACATATTCCAAGCAACTAAATCGACTTTCACTCGTGGGTCTTTCTCCATTTCACTAAAAACATCATGGGCTAGCTTCGGTTGGCCCGATACTGAAAAAGCTTTCATGAGAGTTGTGTAACTTATCTTTGTGGGAGCAATGCCTCTAGCTCTCATTTCATTGAAGAACGCAAGAGCTCCTGCACAATCATCGATTAATATACATCCATCGATTAGTGTATTGTATGATACAGCATCGGGTTCTATCCCTGCATTGATCATTTCCTTAATCGTCTCCCTTGCGTTATCTAACTGAAGCTGTTGGCAATAACCTTTTAGGAGGATGTTGTAAGTTATTCGATTTGCTTGAACTCCAGATCTTGTCATTTCGGTCAAAACCTGCCTTGCTTTTTCCATTGACCCGACATTGACCAATGCAGAAACGACAGTCGTGTATGAAACATGATCCGGATGACTAGAACTATCTTCTTGGTTTCTCATAGCTTCAAGCATCCTCACGGTGTCTTTAATCCGGCCTGCTTTCATGTAACCCTTCATCAACGTAGTGTACATTCTAGTGTTCGGTGCAAACACCTTTTCTAACAATGGCGGTTCATAATCAGTCGGATACTTCATATTCGGAAGCAATTTTTCAAACACTTCACTCTCATTTTCATTCGGAAACTCCTGCAAATTCGCCTCCCTTAAAATCCTACAAAGATCCCGCCTCCCTTCCCTCATCGCTTGCACAACTTTCTCCGCGGTTTCCAAATCCCCAAACCCTATATAAGACGCCACTAACGACTGCAACGTAGTCATACACAACGGAATCCCCTTTTCAATAATCCTTTCCAACACAAACACAAGCAAGTCTTTCCTCTCAGTCCTAGCACAAAGCTTAATCATAACATTGTACGTCAAAATATCCGGCTCACATTCACTCTCAGGCATTTCATCAAACAGTTGGAGGAACTTCTCAGTCCACCCCAAATTCGCACACGCATTCAAAACCGCATTATACGCCGCAGTATCCGGCCGAGAATTCATCACCAAATTCGGCTCGGTGATCCTCCTGATCGTTCTAGTAACCTGACTGAACAATTTAACCGCCTCTTTAGGCCCGTCATCACCGGATGCTGCAAGGCGACTTACTACGGCACTCCAGGCCTTCACATGGGGCAAATAACCGGATCTGAGCATGGACTTGAGGATGGAGTTGGCGTAGAGTGTGTCACCGGACTTAGCGGCGGCGACGGCGAGGAGGCCGAGGGAGTTGGAGTCCAGGCGGTGGAGCTGGCGTTCATGGCGGAGACGACGGATGATGGATTGAGCTCTGGTGAGTGCAGATGGAGTGTTTTGGTAGGATAATTGGGAGATTAATCTGCTGAGGCATGTAGGGTTTGGTAAGTGGGGAGATTGTGTGTAGATAACCCAAGCATCGTCGGTTTTTCGTTGCCGGAGAAGGTTTAGAAGAGTCTCGTCGGAGTCTCGCCGTGGAGGTGTGACAGTGTTGGTGGTGGTAATGGAGGTGGAGGGGTTAGTTGCGGTGGTGGTGGTGGTGGTGGTGGTGGTGGTGGAGGAGGTGAAGATTTTGGCGGAGGGAGGTGAGGGGGAGAGGAAATGAAGGTTGGAGATTGAGTTGAGGGGGTGACTGTGGTGGCGGTGGGAACGGGAGAAGGTGGCGGAGGAGGACGGTGACGGTTGTGGTGGTGGTGGTTTAACGGTCATTATGTTGGAAGTTATGTTTTGAGATAAGGTACGGAGAAGATGGAGGGTGTATTTGAGTGGGGGAAAGAAAAGTACAAGATATTGTGCAGAATGTACCACGTCGACACGTATTGTCCTCTTGTTTTTCCTGTATTATTTGTGGATCATAAAAGCTAAATACAGTATTTTGAGGCTTTTGGCATCTAAAGTTTTTATCTTCTTACTTTGGCCACTAAACTCTACAATCTTACATTTCCATCACCAAAAGGTAGGGGTGCCAACGAACCGAACGAATACGAACAATTTGTTTGTGTTCGTTTGTTAAGGAAATACATGTGTTCACAAATAGTTTATGAACATTTACCGAACGAGATTTATGTTCGTGTTCGCTCATTAAAGAAATGAACAAATGAGCTTGTCCGTGTTCGTTTGTTAATTTTAGGTACCGAACACACACGAGTGTTCATGAACACAAATGAACATAAGTGAACACAAACAAATATTCGTGAATACAAATGAACACAAACAAACGCTAATAGACATAAACGAACAGAAAGAAACATATTAAATTTTGACTAAATCGGTGTTACACACATCAAGTAGATCCCGCCAATGTTTACCAAGCTAATTATCCATACATGCTTAAAAAAAGTTAAAAACCCCACACACAACCAAATACAAAAAAACATAACGAAACACAAACGAACAAAAGGACTCAAAAAGTAATTTACTCTATTTAATAAGTATTTAAAACAATTATTTGCAGATAAACAAAAATCAAATAAATATATAAGCAACCATTGCTAATAGAAATAGAAAAGGATTAATATAAATCAAGTCAGTTAAATATAAGATTTGAAATTACACACACTTTAAAACAATTATTTGCAGGTAAACAAAAATCAAATAAATATATAAGTAGCGATTGCTAATAAAAAAAGATTGATATAAATCAAGTCAGTTATATAAAACTAAACAATTGAAATTACAAACACAATTAGAGTTGTCCACAACTGGGCTAGCAACTTGTGTATATTTGCAAAGTTTTTATGCCACGACGATGATATACGGATAGTTAAGTGGCTTAACTCAAAATAGTGACGCCTAAATATCCAAACGGAAATATCCGAGTGAATTGAATATTTCACTATGATAAAAGACAAAATAAAATAAAATCCAATGTCCACATTCACAGATTTACAAAATGTGTGTGTGTATGTGAAATTTATTTGAATACTAGCAATTTACAGGATGAAATTTTAATATTACTCAAATTTTTAGCTTGATATATTTGCCATACAAGATACTACTTATTCAATTTATACTTTCATAAACTACAATCATATAAGACAATAAATCACATAGCATGGTTACAAATTACAATCTTGTATAACATTTATACAATCAGATTTGATGATGCATAGCATCTAAACAAATTTTTATAAGTGATTTAGCAGACCTAAATTCCAACATTTTAAGGTATCATCAACATTTAACATTTTTATGTAATTTATGTGCATGGTTGGTCAAAAACCGGTCCAGACCGGATGAACCGCAACCGGGCCCAATCGTTGGTCATATGTTTTACCAAAAACCAATCTTTCTAAACCGGACCGACTGGCTTAGAAAGGGAAGGAAACAAGCATATTCTCAAAACCATATACTAACAAGAACCTTAATACATACAAAGCAATCATCCAAAGAAAACTATTAGCAATATGCTAACTAACGAGCCGAGGGGAGTGCAATAGACTCATGAAACGACACATAAGGATCGACACCCACACCCATATTTAACGAAGAATTAAATGAGTTCCGTGATATTTCTTCCGAGCTACCCGCTCCCCTTTCAATCAAGATTGCATCCTGTATTTCTTTTATAATTTCAGACATTGAAGGCCTCGTGTTTGCGTGAGGCTGCACACACATTAATGCTTTCTCTGCTACTTTCCACATTGATTGTATATCATATTCGTCTCCTAATGACGGATCAATGATCCCTTGGATGTCCCCGTTCTCTATATGCACTTTCGCCTACAAAAAAAACATAACAATTAAAAGTTGACGGGCTTTAGACTCGAAGAGAACGTGCGAGACCCGAACAAACTTACCCATTGAACGATGTTGCGACAGTTTATACCAAAACTTTCATTTGAAATTGCTTCTTTACCGGATATCAGTTCAAGAAGAATCACCCCAAAACTATAGATATCGCTTTTTTCTGTCAAATGATTGGAAATATAGTATCTGCAGACCACCGGTAACACGAAGCATGAGAAGATTAACTTCATATTAGTTGTTAATTTGAGAAAAAAAAGATGGCAAATAATGACTTACTCGGGATCAAGATAGCCGAGAGTGCCTCGAACTATGCTCGATACATGTGAAATCCCATCGATTGCAAGTTTCGAGAGGCCGAAATCAGAAACTTTGGCTTTCATGTTGTTATCGAGAAGAATGTTGCTTGTTTTCAAGTCTCTATGTATAATAGAAGGGACACAACCGGTATGAAGGTACTCGATTCCTAAAACAAACCAAAACACCGTTACAATATTTATAATTGGACACGAAGCCTGACACTAGAATTTTGTAGGAAAATGGTTACGCAAACCTTTGGCAGACTCTTCAGCGATCTCAAGTCGTTTGATCCATTTGAGTCTATTTTCTTTTGCTAAAGGTCCTATTTTGAATACAACCCTTTGTTAATTAAAA
Source organism: Helianthus annuus (assembly GCF_002127325.2). NCBI lineage: Eukaryota > Viridiplantae > Streptophyta > Magnoliopsida > Asterales > Asteraceae > Helianthus > Helianthus annuus. Next base: position 153,051,295 of record NC_035446.2, on the reverse strand, counting down.
TATACGAAACGATAATTCAATTAAAAAAACGAAATCAAGATGTTACCACTTACCATAAAGATGTTCTTTAAGAGTTCCGTTGTGCATAAACTCGTAAACAAGTATATCCTTCCCTTCTTCTTGACAAAATCCATAAAATTTTACCAAGTTTCTATGATGTATTCTTGACAGAAGACTCACCTTCATTAAATCATTCCGATGAATACTTACGTTCCGGAAATTTGAATAAAAATTTGTTGATGAACATTTACCTCATTTGCAAATTCCTTTTTTCCTTGTTGGATGTTGCTATTTCCCAAAATTTTGACTGCGATTTCCTTTCCGTCGTTTAATTTACCATAGTATACGGTTCCAAAGCCTCCGGAACCGACTTTTTTCTGGAAATTATCTGTCGCGGATCTAAGTTCAGATAGCGTAAAACTTTGGGCACCTTCTGAAGTTGTTGCATTACTCATAGAAGAAACATGGAAGCTGACTTCAGGCTCTATGAAAAAATAATTAAAATAAGAATTATTAAAAGCTTATATCAAGCACCGAATGATTAATACGTGATTGAATTATTGAACCGTCAAACTTGGCCTTTAGTTTTATATACCTTTCTTGTGATCTTTTTTTCGTTGGCGAATGATCAGGCATGAGCTTATAAATCCTATTAACAAAGCACCGGCCCCAATTGCTAATCCGAAGATAATGTATTTATTGAGCCTCCCGCCACTAGTTTTCTTGTGAAGTTTGTCGTTTCCGGTGTAGCTGATAAAACAAAAAATAACAAGAACTTGAGATTGGAAAATTCATTATTTTTTATTTCAAGAAATAAAAAATAATACCGACTTTAAGACTATGTTCTTGTTCAGAAGGCCCGGTGGCACGTGTCCGGACAACAAGTTATTCTGCACATACCTGCGTAGAATATGTTTGTCAAGAGACCTATGTGTCGCGTTTGACTTTCTAAAGTCAGATGTTGACTCTATGCTCTTCCGTATAAAGGTTTTGAGTACTTACAGTTTGTGTAAATGAGGTAAGTCTGCTAAGGAGGAGGGTATGCCACCTGTCAACTGATTGTTTTCAAGATGTCTGCATAGGAAGCGATTATTATGATTAGCATATGCTAAGGAGGAGGGTATGCCACCTGTCAACAGATTTTTTTTTGAAAAAAAAAAAAACAAGGGTAAAATAATCTGTTTTACATGATCTTTAAGTTTGGGCATCCAGTAAAATCGAGGATTGAACCAGTAAATGCATTTCCATCGAGCCACCTATCGTAAAGAGAATAAAATATCATCTAATTTTGTTATGATATAATCATACAAGTGTGTTATAAAAAGATGCATGATGAAACTTACAACTCTTCTAAGCTGCTCAACTTGGTCAATTCTGAAGGAATGCTTCCGCTAATGTTTTTACTTGATAATTTGCTGCATACAATTTTAGGTTTCATTAACATGCTTATGGTAAAACTATAGAAAGGGGAAAACAGCGTTAATTAGTCACTCACTAGTAATCGGGTTTTGACTTTTCCTATTCAAACTACAGAATTGACTAATAGTCAGTCAAAGGATACTTTAGACCTTTAGTCATCTATAAATAAAGCATGTATTCAACTCCTATATTTTCTTTGAGTAAAGTACACAGATGGTCCCTGTGGTTAACCAAAATTTTGGATTTAGTCCCCAGCTTTTTTACACGGATGCTCCCCATGGTTTGCACTTTGTTACGCATTTAGTCCCCAACTTTTGCCAAAACTACATGGATGGTCCCTGTGGTATGCACTTTGTAACGCATTTAGTCATTAAACGTTGGGTACTAAATGCGTTACAAAGTGCAAACCACAAGGACCATCCGTGTACTTTTGGCAAAAGTTGGGGACTAAATACGTTACAAAGTGGAAACCACATGGACCATCCGTGTACTTTTGAAAAACTAGGGACTATCCAAAGTTTTGGTTAACTATAGGGACCATCCATGTACTTTACTCATTTTCTTTAGATCATAGGGTGCTGGATGCACATAAACTATAGCAATAAAATTCGTATAGATATATAATCTTGATCTCAAATATAGATGTGCAGAAGTATTTTAAGAAAAATTCATAAAAATGATTTTTAGACTTTTAATTATGATGTTTACACTGAGATAATCTTCGGCTGCGGGTCTGAATTACACTCCAACCAAGACCAAGGAACCGGCAAGCACGGATCACCACCTTCTTGAGCCCAATCTAGAGACTTGTAACCCGATACTAAGTTAGCAGCCACGGCCCCTAAAACCAAAAAGACGAAAATACCCAAAAGATCATTACTTTTTAATCCTTATACATTTATACCCAAACAACATAAGTGTAAAACGGGCCACACTTACCATCAAAAGAACCGCCACTTATTCTAATATATTTACTGATCTCCATTGCATTAACAAGAGGACCCTCGGTTGAATCATCTGTTTTTGTGAATTTAAACGATAAAACAAAAGGTAGCGATATGTTATAAAATCCGGGCTCATATACACGATAATTTCCCTGAGCGTTTTCTTGTATGTTGACAATAGCTTTACTCAAATCCGGTGCTCCAGGAAGAACAAGCCGGAATTTTCGGGTTTGATCGAGGTTTAAATCTTCGATTTCCGCAAAATAAGTGTAAGCCCAACCAAAGCCCGGGAACCCATCCAAATTCAAACGGTAAGTTAAAGATCCGGTTCGGCCCACGACAGCTGTCTGCATAACTTTCTGAGGTGGCAATTCGTCCTTCCCGATATCGATCGGTAATTTGGTTGAAACTTTTTGAGTCCCTGCTGCTACATCAACAAGGTAATTTGCTTTTTTAACCGAATCAGACTGCCATATTCTATCAAATGGATCATCTGGATATCTGAAATGAAAAGGTGACAACCTTTACAATCCCATATTAATTATAAAGTCAAAAATTACTTGGTTTGACTGTCAAAAGTCAAACCGAACAAAAAAGTACAGAATTTAATTCTTAATAGAGTAAAACGCCATTTTCGTCCCTGAGGTTTAGCCACTTTGCGACTTTTATCCAAAAGGTTTGAAATTTTGCCATTTTCATCCGACTCGTTAACTCCATCCATTTTCTCCATTAAATGAGGGTCATTTCCGTCGTCTAGACATTTTTATTAAAATAAAAAAACACTATAAGAAATAAAGATCCACCTCTGTTGACTTTCTCCCCGCCCAAACCCTTTAATCATCACAAAAAATGTTTTGAAAAGACGAAAATACCCCTGACTTAACATTAAAAAATGGATGGAGTTAACAAGTCGGATGAAAATGACAAGAGTTTAAACCTTTTGGATCCAAATGCGAAAAAACAAACTTTTGGACGAAAGTCGCAAAAGTAGCCAAACCTCAGGGACGAAAATGGCATTTTACTCTAATTCTTAATATTAAACAATTAGTGCATAAACATACCTGACTGGATCGTCATTATCAGCCCCAAAATTGATGCGGGCCGAAACACTTAAAAAGAATTGGTCCTCAAACGGTGTAAGATAGACCGAACCGTTAAACTGTCTAAGCTCAAGTGTGGAAATGAAGGGTTGACCGGTTGTAGAATTTGATAAACACACACTGACCGTTGGATCAGAAGCCAAAAAGATGAGTTCTTGAGACTCTATAGTATTAGCATCTGAAATGACAATAGTTGCCCAATGAGTGGGGCCAAGGGAAATATCGAATTTCGGGTATACATTGTTGTTATCAAAATTGCCGTATAAGAATGTGGCTCGTATGAGATATCTAGTCCTACTTTTCACATTAAGTGAGTAACAATACTTGCGGTTATCTGCAGGGAAATATCTGAGTGTTTGATATTGTTGTCTGGTCTCGTTTTCAATAGATATTTTACTCGTTGTTCCGTATATGATTTGATCATCAGGAGTCCACTCGAGCCCGAGGTTGTCTGTGTGATTCTTTTCGCCACCACAATCTAAACTTATAAAACCTGCAAAAAAATATTGTCAAATATTTTGGTAATAACTACTTTTTTTTGAAGGTGTGAATTATTCGCGAATGTCAGGAGGTCTAGCATATGTTGTCTTAACCGGGTCCGCGCTAGAGAGCCCCCTCGCACAATAGATCCCCAATTTAAACCCCTCAATGAGAAACCCCTATCACCCATACTCGAACTTGAGACCTGGAGGGGAAAACTCATCCGGGCCCACCATAGGTGGAACTTAAATACCCGTGGCCACCACCTGAGTACTAGTGATGGTTTGGTAATAACTACTTAGGTTAACAAAAACAACATGTGCATTGTGGGTCCCATCTTAATTTCATGTAACTGGGACAGACAGTTGTATCTTTAATTCTTTCAACTCCATAAAAATGTTATCCTCATAAAGTAAATGTTAACCAATTAATATGAAGTCTTAGGTTTGATCAAGAAAATGGGACACATTGTCATATCTTATTACCAACCCACTAAATGAAAATAATCAAAACATTCAAAGATCTAAATGAAGTTCACCTAATCTTTAGTGAAGTTGACTATATGCAGTACACAGGTTATTATTTTGACTTTCAGCTTGTTAAAGGTCATTCATCCATATCTATCCGAACAGTGGCGAAGCTTGAAATTTTTTACGGGGGGGGGGGGGGGGGGGGGGGGGTCAAAACGTATATACCCAAAAAATTTTATAAAAGCGGGGGGTCGAAAACATATATACCCAAAAATTTCTATACGAAAACTACATATATAACACTACTGGCCGAAAAGTTCGGGGGGTCGGGCGCCCCTCCCGGCCCCTTCAAAGCATCGCCCCTGGAATGGCGGATCCGCGATTTTTGACCATATACCATGTGGTACATATATCATATTTCAAAAGAATGCAATACAACAACTTTTTCATTTTGTACTTTTTTATATTATTACATGTGGGTATGATCCCAGCATTCACAAGGACAACTAACTTTTCCTAGAGAATTAACTTAGGGCATGTAGAGATAATCAAGATTCATAGGTGATAACACAATTTAGAATTTTTAATACTTTGCTTATTTTTAAGAATCATAGGTGATAACACAATTTGGTGAATATTCATAGGGGAAAAGAAAAGGTTCTGAAAAGTGTTTATAACAAAAAAGGAGAAAAATTTATAATCCTAAAGAATAAAGTCATAAACTTTAAGAACCCTAAAGAAACATGAGAATCTGTATCATCATTTTTAATTTACAAATCAAGGAACCCACCTCAAAATTCACCTTGGAAATAAATTTATTATTTATAAAGAAATAACATAAATGGCTTATATAGTTAGTTATATACATGCATAAGCACAATTAATGAAGATGAGACTTAAGAGTGAACCTGGCAACTGGGCTTTGGTGAACACCAAGAAACTGTGAAGAAGAAGAAGAACAGAGAAGAACAATAAATGATGAAACCCCATTTGGGTTTAGGAGAATATCAATCAAAGCACTTGACTCATTGAAAGCTTGAGTGCATTGAGAAGAAGAATATATGTAAACAAGTGAATCTTTAAAACCCTAAAAATAGGAAAAACAAGTATATATTGATTGTATTGAGAGGGTAAAAAAAAAACAGTAAAGAAAAAGATAATGATGAATTAATGGTGGAGGAAATGAGTATTAAACAAGGTGAGTGAGTCAGGAGAATGATTCTGTGATTCAGGCTGAGGAAAAAAGGCCCATCAACAAGAAACATGTGGGGCCTACTAAGCACTGGAGTTGAGTTTGGACTCACTATCTTTATCAATCTTTATAAATATTATATTTTGTATATTATTGTTGTGTAAGTGCGTCGGTTGAATGAGATGTCTTTAAAGGGGAACTCACGTATGTGGAAGTGCAACACAAATTTTATTGTTTAAACATTGACTAACTACTCAATCACAACTTGACATGTGGTTTAATTGATGCATTAGGACAGTGGGATTGTGCCTTTGAAGTTTGAACACACAATGTGACATGTGTCCTCCACTAGACTCAATAACGTCGGTTTGACCCAAATCTATCAGTTTATGCCAACTGACCGAGTCGGCTCATTTACGTTGGCTTTACCCATATATACATTTCAACTCGTTTCGGTTTAAAAATGAACGTTAACAAGATAGGTGTTCATTGGTCTGGGCTTTGGGTCCTTGGTTTTGTATTGAGCGAAATGTTAATGGGTTGTACAATCGGAAAATTCATAGCCAAATATACATGAATATGTTATTCTCGATTTAACTGAATCAAATTTCTTATAACCAAACAAAACCCATGATTAATTGGTTTGATTTTAAACGCTTTTGGTTTAGTTTGGTTTTTCATTTTATCGGTTTATAGTTGAATATTGAATACCCCTACCTTTGAGGTTGTCTGGCTAAGCTAACCAACCCAAGTACCCAACTGGTTCGAATTGTTGTTTTACAAAACTCTAGCTCATGGTTCGAACTATTATTATTTTATTCAAAACGTTCCAGCATGACTTCAAATTTTACAAAACTCTAGCTTATGGTTCGAACTATTATTATTTTATTTAAAACGTTTCAACGTTACTTCAAAAGTTTATGATTTAGTGATGTTATTTATTTATTTGTTTAGATTGAATGTTATAATGTATGGTGAGAGATCTGAAATTCATGAAGATTTGAGATTTTATATCAACATTTATATTTCAGCTTAATACATTACTTGACATTTCTATTTAATGTTTTAATATTAAATCTAATATTACAAGTTAACATTCATTATAAAAATGGATTAATAAACAAATGAGTCAACGACTTAACGTTATCTACGTGGCCTACAACTAAATTTTGTATATAACCGGTTATCAGTTATCACAAAGGCCAAGAGGTCACATTTTAAATTCGTATTTTGTTATAAAGCATCTATCTATCTACTGTAATAATTAAAAAAAAAAAAAAAAAAAAAACCCCAATTAATAGATACGAGGGACATCTATTTTTTAATTTTCTTGTCATATATTTATACTAGGTTATAACCCCGTGTATTACACGGGTTGAATAAAAAATATATCTTTAAAAACCTCATTTATTGCATGGTTTGAATAATTGTAATTTTATATATTAAATAATAAAAAGTTATATCTATAAGAACCATATGTATTATACGGGTTGAATAAATGTAATTTTATATACCAAATAAAAAAAGTTGTATCTTTAAAACCATGTGTATTATACGAGTTGAATAAATGCAATATTGTTTACAAAATAATAAAAAAGTTATATCTTTAAAAACCCTCGTGTATTACACTTAGTTGAATAAAAAATATTTTATATACCAAATAATAAGAAAATTATATTTAAAAAAAAAACTAATAGATATACTCGATACGCCATTAGACAACAAAAAAATTATATGATTAAATAATTGAGGTAAAAGAAAACTAAAAATTATAGTTGTTATATAACATGTTAGGTAAAATAAACAATGAAAATAATATGATATAAAAACTCAAATAAATAATATTATAATGAGAAGTATACAATAAATATAAACTAAATAATAATTATCTATAGTTGTGGTTAAACTAAATAATATTTAGTATGAGAGTTATCTATAATTAATTCGAATCCATTAAACTGCCAATGATCTCTAGATCAAGTGGTGGAGAGCTTGCATTTCTCTTGAGAGATGCAGGTTCGACTCCCACTTGGTGCAGAGTGAGGCATTGGTGGGCAATGATAGGAGACCCAGGGAAACCTGGGTTGGATCCTTGAGCCAAACGGGTTTTACCGGTAATTTCACCGTCGTGCCTATGGGCGGGTGGGTACCGGGTTTTCCCCGGAATTGGTGGTGGACTCGGGTTACTCTCGGAGTACTCCGTTTGTTCAATGGGTGCCCCGAGAGTGCTCGGGATTGAGTTTGTTGGCGTTCAAAAAAAGAATTCATTAAACTAAATAATAATTATCCATAAGAGATTAAACTAAATAATATTTAGTAGGAACGTTATCTATAATTAATTAGAAAAGATTAAAATAAATAATAGTTATCCACAAGACATTACATAATATGATGAAAAGTGTCTCAAAATTAGTTTCTTTTTATTATAGTATATAGATATAGATATGTCATAGTTTTATGTGACATAAATAATTGCTTGAACATATCATCATGAAATTGTAATTTTATATTCACATTATTTTGTGGTTTTTCCATTTGTTGTCAATATCTCGACATGCTTAATTGAAATTTCGAATACACATGCTTCATTATTTGTTATTTATTTAGATTTACAATCAAAATAAAATTCTAATATAATATTTAAATCTTTATTAATTTAAAATTTAAAATTTATAAATAAATTATTGATACCCTCATTGAATGACATGTGTCCCAAATCAGGTTTCTTTTATTATATAGTATAGATTTATTTTTATCTTAAAAATTACAAGTTATAAAATAATTTATCAAGTTATCCCATATTTTAAGTCGACGTTTATCTATAACTATATCTCTATATTTATATTTATCTTCTAATATAATCTTTATACTTATCTTTAGTTTATTATTTTGCGAGTAAATTGCACAAAACTTCCTTTATGTTTACTCAAACTTGCATGTTCCAGCCTTAATGTTTAAAACTTGCTAAAAACATCCTTTAAGTTTATTTTTGTTGCTGGTTTAATCCTTTATGACTATCCAAGTTAATTATCTCAGTTTATTTCCCTCGCATGCCTAACATGTGAGGATCCCACTATCGTTTGATGACCGACATCAACTAACTCGCAAAATGGAATGGGGATGTGGTGCAAACGCAAAACTGCCTGAAACCCAAGCAAAATTGCCTCTGTTTTCATCGGAGATGTAGTCCAAACACAATTGGATCTCTTAAATTTATGGGGCCATTCACATGAAGCAAGCCCCTTTTCATTCCGAGCTATCAAATCCACTCGGAGGAGAGATCCAGTCCGTGTTTCGCTGACTAAATGTCAGACAAGCCATATTTGCAGGTTGATAGCCTCATGTTAGTTCTGTATGTGAATTCAAATTGAAAAGTACATATCATTTTTTGTAGTTGTTTTCCTCTTTAGTTTTGATTACTTGATTGAGATAACATGTATTAAGTAGGGAAGAATAAAAACTAATATTTAGATACAAAGCAATGGGTCATGAATGGGGAAAGAAGAAATAAGTGCATTTATGACTTTTGTAATACACAAGTTTATAACCTAATAATAGAAAAATAAAAAACGGAGTAAAATGTTCTAATATGTAAATAGTATATTAAAGTTCTTTTTACCAAAAACGTATTTTGACGACTGTGTGTGTTAACTGATTACATTATATTTATTCAAGTCGTGTAGTACACGTGCTTATTCAACTCATGTATACACGGGTAAATAAAGATGTAACTTTTTTATTATATAAAATACTATGTTATAACCCCGTGTATTACACGGGTAGAATAAATGAATTTTATATACTAAATAATAAAACAATATATTTTTAAAGACCTCTTTTATTGCACGGGTTAAATAAATATAATTTTATATATTAAATAATGAAAAGTTATATCTATAAGAACCATATTGTACGGGTTGAATAAATATAATTTTATATACCAAATAAATTAAAATAATACATCTTTAAGAAACCTCATTTATTACACGGGTTGAATAAATGTAATTTTATATACCAAATAATAAAAAAGTTACATCTTTAAAAATATGTGTATTACACGGGCTGAATAAATGTAATTTCCTATACAAAATAATAAAAAATATATATCGTTAATAAAACCCTGTGTATTGTACAAATTGAATAAATCTAATTTTATATATCAAATAATAAAAATTTATATTTTGAAAAAACTCATTTATTACACGGGTCGAATAAATGTAATTTTGTATAGTAAATAATAAAAAGGTATATCTATAAAGAAACCACGTGTATTACACGGGTTTAATAAATCGAATTTTATATACCAATAATAAAAAAATCATATCTTTCAATATACTAATAGATAACACTCGATACGCGATGGATATGGTGATTGTGAAGATGGTTCTTGAAAAGAAGATATGTTATTCAAGAAGCAAATCAACATCTATTTGAGTGATAAAATGTTGGTACCAATTCCGACAAATTGATTTATAAATTATGTAATAAAATTGATATAATAATTTTTTTAGTAATGAAAATAAAAATATTTCATATATTAACACAAAGTTTGGTTTTCGTGATAAATAATTTGTTTTATTTAAAAATATCTTAAATTAACAATTTTAATTTTAGAACAATATTTTATTAGAAAAATTGAAGAATGGTATTCAAAATTTAAAGTAGGATGAAATTTAATATTAGCTCATTATTCATTTATTTATTTAATTAATATAAGATAAATTTGGAAGTGATGCGAGAAAATCATAAAATAAATGCTTACAATGAATAATAGGTGTGACACATTAATGTTTTATTATATAGTATAGTATAAATATATATTTATATTGATATAAATAGATTATTATATTGTAATAAAATTTGTTAACGAAGTCTCAATAAATTTAACCCTTTATTTAAAACTTGTAAATGTAACGAAGTCTCGATAAATTTAACCATTTATTTAAAACTTGTAAATGTAGAAGTGATAAATAATATTAGTTAATTTTATTTTAAGTTTCGTAAAATCTTTTTGATACCAAACTAAACAAAACGTTCAAATATATAGTTAATATCAAGAGTAAATTGCGATTTTGGCCCCTGTGGTGATATCACTTTTACTATTTTAGCCAAAAAACAAATCTTTTAACATCTGAGCCCATAACGTCTTTTTTTCTAACTCTTTTGGCCCCTATCGAAAGGGTTAGAAAAAAAAGACGTTGAGGTCCAAAAGGGTTAGAAAAAAAGACGTTGAGGGATCAGATGTTTAAAAAATTCCTTTGTGGGCTAAAAGGGTAAAAGTGATATAACCACAGGGGCCAAAATTGTAATTTACTCTAATATCAAATTAGATAACTAAGTTTGAATTTGAAGTAAATAGATAAATATTAAAGTAATAATTAAACTAAATAATATTTAGTAGGAGGATTATCTATAATTAATTAGAAGAGATTAAACTAAAATTATAATTATCCGTAAGACATGGCCTAATATGATGACAAGTGTCTCAAAGTGGTTTCTTTTATTATATAGTATAGATAGATATTTAATCAACCCGTGTAATACATGGGGTTCTAAACTAGTCTATACTATATAATAAAAGAAACCACTTTTAGGACACTTGTCATCGTATTAGGGCATCTTTTATAGATAATTATTGTTTTAATTTAATTTTTTTCTAATTAATTATAGATAACTCTCCTATTAAATATTATCTAGTTTAATATCTTATAGATAATTATTATTTAGTTTAATCTTTTCTTCGCATTTATAATATTATTTGTCAAAATCGTCCCTGAGGTTTGGGTACGTTTGCCATTTTCATCCAAAATGAGACTTTTGTACCAAATTGTCCCCAACATTTGTATTTTTTTGCCATTTTCATCCAAATCACTAACTTAGTTTATTTTTTTCTGTTAAGTTGAGTATATTTGGATGAAACTGGCAAATATAAAACCGCAGGGACGATTTTGGCAATTTACTCAAACCCTTTTTAATTTCTTTTATTTAATTATTTTTGTTACATATATAATAAAAAAGAATATACATGGAGTTTTTAGAAAAAAAAATAATAGTTTTTGTCACATAATTTTTATAAATTTTCATCCAAATCACTAACTCAGTTTATTTTTCTGTTAAGGTGAAGGATGTTTTAAATTTTATAAATTAAAACAGAAATTAATTTACCGCTTCTTTATATAAATCAGTTTTATAAAGAGAAAACGTCATTGGTGTGCAACACATAACAATCGAGTACAACTTTTAGTATTTATCAGTTGTGGAGATAGAAAAAAATTGTAAAACATTACATATTTTTAAATGTGTTGAGCACCTAGGAAATATGTTGATAGAAATAATATTTATTTAATTTAGATTATGAGGGTAAATAACTAATACTTATTCTGAGTGGCTTGAGTAAAGAAACTTTTGGTTCATAGCATAATAATTACAATTTTGTGGGTAATTTTAAGGTTTGGTAACGATACATTGTTTGATGAGGGGGGGGGGGGACTGGCTTCTGTTTTTCCTTAGGAGCGAATTTAAAAGAGTAGAAGATGAATTAAAAACTTGGTACATCTGACAAGGTTTTTTTATTTAACATTTTTCAATAAGGTCACCAGCATTTTAGTTTTATAAAATTTAGAGGTTTAAATAGATTTTATTTTTTTATAAAACTGATCTATATAAAAAATTAGAAATTAATTTCTGTCTTACTTTATAAACATCTTTCGCCTTAATAGAAAAATTAACTTAGTGGTTGGATGAAAATTTATAAAAATTATGTGACAAAGCTATTATTTTCTTCATATAAAAACTGCATGTATATTCTTTTTTATTATATATGTAACAAAATTCATTAAATAAAAGAAATTTAAAAGAGTTTGAGTAAATTGCCAAAATCGTCCATGTGGTTTTATATTTGCTTGTTTCATCCAAATATCCTCAACATAACAGAAAAATAAACTAAGTTAGTAGCTTGGATGAAAATGGCAAAAAGTTACAAACGTTGGGGGCAATTTGGTACAAAAGTGTCATTTTGGACGAAAATGGCAAACCTGCCCAAACCTCAGGGACGATTTTGGCAATGAACTCTATTATTTAGAGAAAATTATGATTTTGGCCCTTGTAGTTATATCACTTTTACCCTTTTAGCCCAAAAAAGAATTTTTTAACATCTGTGCCCCCAACGTCTTCTTTTCTAACCCTTTTGGCCCCTAACACTAACCACATCCATTAAATGTTAGAGGCCAAAAGGTTTAAAAAAAGACGTTAGGGGCCAAAAAAAGTCAGAAAAAAGACGTTGTGGGCTTAGATGTTAAAAAATTCTTTTTTGGGCTAAAAGTGTAAAAGCGATATAACCACGGGGGCCAAAATCGTAATTTTATTTTTTGATGTATAAAATTAGATTTATTCAATTTGTACAATACATGAGGTTTTTTAAGGATATATATATTTTTTATTATTTAGTAAAGAAAATTACATTTATTCAAACCGTGTAATACACATTTTTTTAAAGATGTATTTTTTTATTATTTGGTATATAAAATTACATTTATTCAACCCATGTAATAAATGGGGTTTTTTAAAGATGTATTATTTTATTATTTGGTAAACAATATTACATTTATTCAACTTGTGTAATACATGTGGTTTTAAAAATATAACTTTTTAATTTTGTATATAAAATTATATTTATTCAACCTGTACAATATTGTTCTTATAGATTTAACTTTTTATTATTTAATATATAAAATTATATTTATTCAACTCGTGCAATAAAGAAGGTTTTTAAATATATAGATTATTTTATTATTTAGTATATAAAATTTATTTATTCAACCCGTGTAATACACGGGGTTATAACCTAGTTGAAGATAATTTAAATCTCTTTTTCACTAACCAACCAACTTTTGAAAACATTAAAAAAAATCCTTAAGAAAACTATCTAAAATATATAAATAATTAGATTTTTTTTCTAACAGCATATAAATAATTAGATAGAAATAGAATAGCTTCAACTTTAAGCATAAAACCAAAATTCATGAGTTCCAAGGTAGGATGGAAACAAATCCCTCGTATTGTTAAGAAAAATAGAAATTCAGACTATTAAATAGTTTTTATATTATCGCTGTAGGACATGTTCACCAGGACTCATCTTATTCAAACATTAAATTTGTCCATAAGGAAACTTAGAAACACCACTAACCTTACCTAGAGGCAGATTGAGATCATTTTTGTGGGTTTACATAAACCCATTTGGTTTGGAAAAAAAATAGTGAGAACCTCGTATGATTTAACAAAAAAATAGTGACAATTAGCGAGAATCTACCAAAATGAACCAAGTGAAAAAAGTTTTTAGATCCGCCACTGCAGAAACCTTTTAACTAGATGTTATACTCCTTATCAAACTCTCATGTGAGAATAAATCGAGAACTTAATGTAATAGTTAGTGAAATCAAACCTCATTGTGAAAGGGTGCATTAATAGTTGGTGAATGTTGGTAATTGAGCCTCCTTAACCCGACTCCCACAACCTTAGGTGCGTAGTTGATTATTATACTATTGATTGATGTCGAGTGTGTAGTAGTCCTTCATTTTGGTAATGATGTTAATATTTTACAGGTAAATCTCTATCTCGGTATATATTCATAAGTTATATTTCAACTAAGAAGAAAGGAGATTAGCCTACTTCCACAATTAGTAGAAGATGGGGTGTTATTATGGGAAATAAATAAGTGGTTTGGAATCTGGGATCAATGCCGACAATTAATTGACGATTATGTTTATAGCCTCAATGTCTTAGAGGTTGTTTGTTTAGCTCTTAACGAGATTCTTAATGGTTCAGACCTCTTACCAGTTCAACACTTAATAGTTCAGGCTGTTTGTTTCGCGAGCAGATATCTGAATAATTCAGACATTTGCCTCTAAATGGTTAAAATCTCTTATTTGAATTGTTCAGACATTTGCCTTTGAACGATTAAGCATTATATTGGTTCTTAATGGTTCAGACATCTTACTGCTTCAACACTTAATGGTTCAGACCTTTAATTGGTTGAGCACTTATCAATTTAGAAGTTACCAAACAACCCCTTAGAGCATTCACATCCATCCCACCATATTTTCACCCTAAATTACACTAAAAAACACTACATTTTCTCTCTCTTTTCAATTAAATAATATTTTTTATACCTTTATCATTACATTTTCTTTCTCGTCCACTTACAACCACTTTCAAATATATATTAAAAAATTATAGGGGGTGAACACTGTCCCCCAGATATACAGATGAACAGTAAAATTTTCTCTCTCCTCCACTCACAACCACTTTTTATTTTTATTTTTTTGAAAATAGAACTTCATTAAAAACACACATCCGACCCAAACGGGCAAAAGGCTACACACAACAAACATCCCCGACCCAAACGGGCAAAGGGCAAGAAATTACAACATATACAACGGATATTTACACCAATCACCCCAACTTATACTATTACAAACCGTTCTATTTTTATACCATTCGTACCCTCTCGACTTAATCTCCCTAACAAACTCCTCCGTGCTTCGGCTGATTTGCTTGAAAACCAAATCGTTCTTACCTTTCCAAATACACCAACAAGAAATAATAATCAAACATTGAATGATTTTCTTAGTTTTTTTCCAACTTGAGAATAATTATGAATTTCCAATATATCTTTGAATTCGAAAATAAATATCGGTGGTATTTTACACCACACACTTATCTCCGACCAAACTCGCGTCGCTATATCACAAGCAGTGAATAAATGCTCCACCGTTTCCTCAAACTCATTACAAAATGGGCACATAACCGATGTAATGTCAACATTCCTTCTTTTTAAATTCGTTCTCGCAGCAAGTCTATCCAGATTATCTCTCCAAGCCACAATGTTGCATTTAATAGGTACCCACTTACACCACTCAAATTTGGGAGCTAACTGTTTTCCCTTTCGTCAATTATAGCCTTTCTGACCTTCTTCACTGAGAAACCGTCTTGGCTATCTTCATTCCAGACCCAGCTACCTCTAGAATTGTTAAGAGTTACCTTATTTAAGGTCTCTCTTCCTGCCACTCTTTAATCTCCACGTTCGACTCTGACATCACAACCACTTTTTATATTCTTTACATTTTAAGAACATCACATACAGAATTTGATGCTATGGATATGAATGCTCTCAGTAGTTAGTACAGTGTAATGAAGAATCAGAAGGGGCGTGGGGTGTTTTTTCTTGTATTTAGAAGAAAAAATTTGTCATAATTAATTTTATAAAAACAAAAATATGTAATTTAAATTTGGGTTGGGAATATATGTAATTAGGTTTTAAAATAAAAGAGATACATGTAACTCTCTCTTTTATTTAATATATAACATGTGGAAGAACAAAGAGAAAACGCTATTATACATCCTTTAATTTAATAATATATAAAACATGTGGAAGAAAAAAAAACTTTCATGTACGAATCTCATAATTTATGATTAGTTTTAGCTATTATTACTGTAGAAGTTGACGAATCACATAATTTACTATTAGTTTTAGCTATCATTATAAATACAATTTATGAATTTCTTAGCTACATCGATTTTTGTCCTTCTATGATTTTTGTCTTCTGTGAATTTTTTTTCATCTTTCCTTTTTCTTTTCTACTTTTTTGGTTTTTCTTATTCTCTTTTAAGTTTCAATTGAACCTGGTGTTGTACATGTTACAAAACGAACGGTCTAATACTGATCGAACAACATTACTACCGAAATTGATATCCGTTTCTATTGTTTCAATCGATGTAAACACATCTTGGTATTTTTTTTGATAATATAATGACTTTTTTTTGTTTCTCTTTCGGTAAGTGATGAACCGAACCAATATCAAACGAATTCCTGCCATTAACGTTATTTATACTATTGCATCTGCGTTTCCATTAAAAATTGGGTCGCCCCGCCGCAGAGCGCCGGTGTAACCCACAGGGCCGGCCCTAAGAATTCATGTACCCTGTTCGAGCTCGAAAAAACGTGCCCTTAGGCCGAACATGCTCTTTGATAACCGGATCAAACGTGCCCTTAGGCCCTGAGAATTCATGTTCCATGTTCGAGCTCGACAAAGTTTGTATCAAATTAAGTTAACGCCTAAATAATGTTCGACGTTTCTGTTCCTGTATTGCCGGCCAAAATTCTTTTTTTTTTATTAGTTTTTAGAAAATATTTGGGTATTGGGCTCATTAACCTAATGAGCTAAATAGTTTAAACAATATGATTTTTTTTAAGTGGGCCTATGTTAATATTTTTTTGGTTATACCCTATTAAATTTTTTTTTTACATATATATATCGGATTTTTTTTAAAATTACGTGCCCTACGAAATCACGGGCCCTGTTCGGTTGTCCTCCCCGCCCTCCTTCAGGGCCGGCTCTGGTAACCCACTAGTTGTTATTATAGAAGTTGAAAAAGGAACAACCGCTATTGTCAAAAACTTATTTATGATTTTGGGCATGAGTGAGGGAATGACTTATGACTTATCTTTTACGAGCCGTATAACTTTTATTAAAGGTAAAAAAATAAATAAATATGAAATGACGAATTAGATAATTTTTGAATAAAAACATAAATAAATAAATATGAATGACTATTTAGATTTTTTTTTTTTTTGAATCAAAGTGTATGTCGATTTCATAGACCAAAAAGGTGATGGTGAGTAAATAGTTTGTACCAGAAATAATTTCTCAAAATTTGGAGTCTAATATAAAGTTTTGACTTGTCATGTATCATCCTTATATTTTATTCTAAATTCTATGGATCACAATTACTAGGTGTTGTTCATATGACATGTCTATATCACCTCTTTAGAATGGATGTGAAGAAAACTTAGCTGGGCAGGAAACAACACCAATATATACTCGTTTACCCAACAAAACCGTAAAAAAATTAAAAAAGAAGTGAAAAGCTCATTGTAATATTTGAAAGTGAACTACATTTATAAAATCGAAGATGAAACAAAAACTCAAGAAAGGGCCTTTCAACCAATTATCTTCAAGTGGGAAAAACATTATGTCCTGAAGTTAAAGACGTGCATAAAAAACCAATTTGGAAACTGAAATCGGTTTTTAATCTAAATCAAAATCGTTTTGAAAACCAGTTTGGACCCAAACGAATCGTAGGGTTGAAATCGGTTTGTAACCCCCTCGATTGCAACTAGACTGAACCAGTTAAAACCTGATTTTAAAGCGAATTGATCATTTCCACTCTAAAAATGGTTTCAAATCAAACTAGCTTGAGCCAAAACCCAATGCTGCCTTCGGACCGATTTTGACCAGAAACCAATATGTGCACATACACGATGATCCACCTGTAGGTGCAATTTCAAATCCAAATAGAAAAAAATTGCATCTCGAGAAATAACTGACCATCAATTAATCTAACTACTATAATAAAAGAAACCAACTTTTGGACACGTGTCATTCATTGAAGGTATCCTCAAATCTATATTTATCTTATATTAACTAAATAAATAATAAATTAATACTAAATCTTATCATACTTTAATAAAATATTATCCTTAAATCTAAATTGTTAATTTAATATATTTTTAAAACAAATACCTCTCTTATCTACTTATATTAAATATATAAAATATAAATAATAAATTAATATTAGATGTTATCCTATTTTATTAAAAATACGAAGTTTTTAGTATTTAATATACAAAAATTACATTTATTTAGGATATAATTTTTTTAATTATTTGGTAGATTTTTCAACCCGACTATACACGGGTTTTTTAAAGATACGACGTTTTTAGTATTTAATATAAAAAATTACATTTATTTAATCTATATAATACACATGATTTTTAAAGATATAATTCTTTTTTAGATCTATTCAACACGTGTAATATACGGGGTTTTTAAGAATGTAATTTTTTATTATTTGGTAGATTTATTCAACCAGGTTATACACGGGTATTTTAAAGATGCGACGTTTTTAGTATTTAGTATACAAAATTACATTTATTTAATCCGTGTAATACACATGGTTTTTAAAGATATAATTTTTTTATTATTTGATATATAAAATTATATTTATTTAACCCGTACAATATACAAGGTTCATAAAAATATAACTTTTTTTATTTAATATATAAAATTACATTTATTCAACCCGTGTAATATACGGGGTTCTAACCTAGTAATAAGATAAAAAAACATATATACTTTTTTATGATATAATTTTGTTGCGTTTCAAAGTTTTGTTAAATTATATAATTTTTTATATTGATAGATTACGTATCTAAAATCTCACTCTCTTTTTTTGGTTAATTGTTGGGCCATGATATACATACATAAAAAACGATATTTTATAATCGTCCTTACATAGCATGGGCCGCTCAAAATACCAAAAACGAAATATTTTGAAAAAAAATGTAAATGGGTTGCCATTAAGGCATTAAGTATTAACCACCCCCTTTCCGTATTGTTAGTGGGCCGATCCTTTGTTGCATTGTTAATGGGCCAATTAGCATAAAGCCTTAAGTTTGGAGATGACAAAAGAGCCCAGGTCCATGTCAACTCTTATTTTACGACCCTAACAGTTAAAGTTGCCGGACTTTGGGCCAAACCGAAACCAACCCATGTCGAGTCAAAATGCATACCGACCCGAGTCGAATCAAACTAGGTCAAAAATGCATCTATCCAAAGAGTTCGGTTTGAAACTGCTTTGGTTGGGATTTAACATGTTTCAACTTTCAACGATATATTTTCAAGCTAAGGGACCAGATCGGATCGGGACAAGTTTCACCCAAACGGTTTCGTCTTTCGGATCCCAAACCAGTGTGAATGTACATCTCTTCCCATACACATTGTTTCCTCTAAATATGCATGGTGCCATTTTAAAAGATCCATGTAAACTTGTAAAGGTCAAAGGACAAAGTGTATTCATGTATGTCAGATTCTAAGTACTTTGTATCATAATACTATAGTAATTAAACATAAAAAAATTATAATGTAACATTTCTTAAAAATATATTACTTGTCATGTTGATCAAAGGGTGGAAAAAACTATAGTGTAAAACTTTTAACTTTAGAATTTTATCCACTAAACCATCGGCAATATACTCAACAGTCACAATAGTTCTGACTAAACATAGAAACACAAACGAAAACAACTTTTACTGGCACCCATGTTACAAACAAGTACATGATCAGTGTGTTTGATTTGATTGGGCTTTTAATGTAGTTTCCAAAGCCCATGACAAATAGTATCTACTTAGCCACATGTCAACCAAAAGAAGCATTGTACGTCAAAAAACAAGCAAAATGGCCGCTTTTGACTTTTCTCCATCTGGCCCTATTTTTTTTTAACGTCCAACATAAGAATCGCCGGGTACTCCGTACGCGGCACCCATTGGCCGATTATATTTTTTGTAATTATTTTTAATTAGTTATAAATAAATATGGTCAAAAGGTCTAAATTACCCCTAAACTAATTTTTTATTGATGGACATTTGTCAATTATGTGTTGGTTCTTACGGTTCTTACAAACTTAAATGTTTGTATTTGATCCCATTCCTAGAAACACAAACGAAAACAACTTTTACTGGCACCCATGTTACAAACAAGTACATGATCAGTGTGTTTGATTTGATTGGGCTTTTAATGTAGTTTCCAAAGCCCATGACAAATAGTATCTACTTAGCCACATGTCAACCAAAAGCATTGTACGTCAAAAAACAAGCAAAATGGCCGCTTTTGACTTTTCTCCACCTGGCCCTAATTAACCGTACATGTACTCTGTACTTTACAGGTGTGGATAGGTAGTTTTGGGCTTGAACCGAACCGAACCAAAACCAAAATTTCGGTTTTTCAGTTTTCCAAAATAGATTTGGTTCGGTTATCGGTTAGTTTACGGTTTCTACATCTAAGCTTGATATTGGTTCAAAATCATAAACTTGGGCCTAAAAGTTGTCTAATTTTATTTGTTAGTCGTAAAAGTTTTGGCCCAAAATAATGATTGTAGGCCACATATCCAATAACGAACAGTCAAACAAGTTCGGCGGGTCTGTTTTGTATTGTTTCGTCCAGTTATGGAGTCTTGTTACATTCAGTTTGGTTTTGAAGCGAGGCATAACCAAAACTGAACTGTTAAAAAAACAAAATCGAGTCGTTGGTTATTGTCTAATTGGTTAGTTGTGGTTTTTCGAGTAGTTAACAATTCAAGCAGATGTTACTAGCACACATATACATATGCTTCAATCCTACAAGTAGTTTATTTCTTTTATCAACGATATGAAAATATTGGCAACAACCTATCAAAGTGCAAAGACAAACAGGTTTCATTGGCATGGTCTGATGATATTATTAAAAGATCAAGAGAATTGTATACAAGAATATGAGTTGGGTTCGAAGTTAGTGACTGCTTCTCTTCCATTACATTTTATAGCAGCCTTGTCATAAGCCCTAATTTAATAAAAAAAACGATGTATCCTATGAATACAAGATAGACACATATTCCTTCATATTTCTTGCATCCTAAATTTAGTGTTAATGTAAGTTTCATAATTAGCTCTTAAAATACTTAATTTTTCCTAAGTAACTGTTAGGACCAAGAACACGATTCCACAAACACAAGAACAATCTGCAACAAGCACACACACTCAGACACTCTAAATCACAAGAACAAGAACACAAGATTTATAGTGGTTCGGTCTGTGAGATTAAATATATTAGTAATATAATATTTAATCTTGTAGCCTATATAATCATTTATATTATATTAGATCAAAATATATTTAATAACCTATTATAATTAGTTGGTAATTGTTGATGGACCATATTACCCTTATTAACTAATTGGGTTTCCTCTTGGGTGTATAAATAAGGGGCTTATTAGAGAGTTAAAGGGTTACACGGTTACACACATTACACAATCACAAACCCTCATTAACATCAAGAATTCGTGACTCTCTCCCCATAACCGAAACCTCCCTAATTTCGGTTTCATCACCATCATAACTTACACCCTAAGGAGGAACCAGATCATCCTGACAATCATGTCGAACTCAATGGCTGCATCTCTGACTGGATTCTCTGCTGGCCTGTCTGCTGTAACAGGTATTGTTCATGTTTTCCATTACATTTAAACAGAACTGATCCAACATGTGGTATCAGAGCATATGTTGATAAACCAGTTCTGTTTTCGTATCCATCATTCTGGGATCAAAAATCTGGAAAACGGAAGTTTTAAAGCCTTCAAATAAAAAAAAAACTGTTTTCGAGTTGTTTGTGACCGAAATCCCTGTTTTCGGAAACTGCTAATTGATAAACCGACTCGAAATTATAAAGGATTAAACTTATTGTCACGAAATCCATTACAAAACCATTAAAATCAGGTTTCGGATTTCCAGATTATGTTTTTATTTTTTAGGGTTCATCATAATGTTCTAAGAAAATTCGAAAAATTCCATAAATTTTGGAATATAATTTAGATTAGTGGGTGTTTCTACTGTTTTGATCTTAATTTTATCTAATAAAATTTCGGAAACTGTTAAAGAGATTTCAGTTATTATTTTCGAAATCTTTTGATAAGATTAGATCAGAATAAAATAGGAAACACTATCCCACAATCCCTCAAATTTTGATTTTCAGTTAATTATCACAATGAACAGCATTAACAGTGGTTTCGAAATTATAATCGCACAAGTCCCTTAACAGTCGCACAAGATCAGATATGATCTGATCGCACAAGACATTCGCACAAGATCAGATCTCAAAAAAAAAAAAAAGAAGGTCTGATCGCACAAGGGAAATCGCACAAGATGTGTGGATCGCACAAGACTTGTGGATCGCACAAGGCATTACTGATCACACAAGTTATTGGGCCTTACTGATCGCACAAATTATTTGGGCCTCACTGATCGCACAAGTCATTATTGATCGCACAAGTCTTGGGCCTCACTAATCGCACAACACTTGGGCTTTACTGATCGCACAACACTTGGGCTTTACTGATCGCACAAGACTCGAAACCTCGATCCGCGCTAACAGGTGGTTTGCTATTAAATACTTGGTTTTGTTAACACTTAATTAATTTATCAGAATCAGATAATTTTTGCAAAACCAAAATAGCTTTACTTGAATGAGCTTCTGATGTATTAATTCTGGCCAAAGCTGATTTAATACATCTATTTATTGTTCAAGTATTATAAAAGCTATGTTAAGTATGCATTACAAACCTGAAATGTCTTAATTCTGGCCAAAGCTGATTTAATTCATTTATGTTTAGCATGCTTGACAAGTGCATAACTAAAGTGATTGTCTCATTTCTGGCCAAAGCTGATTTGTCACGATTACTTTGCACACATACTTAAATGATTACACTTCTGGCCAAAGCTGATTTGTTTTCGTTTAAGTAGAATTTTTAACTAAGTCTATTATTTTGATGTTAGTAATAGACATTATCACATCTTCATAATTAAAATGGTCATTATTTATGCCTGCCTTAGTATAACATGCCCATTAGATCACATTAGGACTTCTTCTTTTGTATCATAACTTGCTCATCTTATTTCCACTATCAGCACCCAATTGCGGGATTCCACCTTTGACTGGTGATAACTTTGCTGAATGGAAGGATGCCCTCATGCTTACGCTTGGGCTGCTGGACTTTGATTATGCTCTAAGAGAGAATAAGCCAGCGGACCTTACCGCTACAAGTACTGCTGCTGAGCAGATAGTCCATGATAAATGGACTAGGTGTAACCGCATGTCTCTCATGTTCATGAAGCAGTCCATTCATAACTCAATCAGAGGAGCCATTCCTGATTCTGAAGATGCTAAAACCTATTTGGCTTCTGTGGAGGATCAATTCAAGGGAACATCAAAAGCACACGCCAGTACTCTTATCCTCAAGCTGGTGACAACTAAATATGATGGGAGGAGCGGCATTCGCGAACACATCATGATAATGCATGACATGGCCAATAAGCTGAAGGGCCTTGAGATGGAAATCAGTGATGGTTTTCTTGTTCACTTCATCATCACTTCGCTTCCTTCGTCCTATGAAGCATTCAAGATCAATTACAACACTCAGAAGGACAAATGGACGATGAGTGAGCTGATCGCTATGTGCGTGCAGGAGGAAGAGCGTATGAAGATGGATCGCACTACTGATGTTGCTAACTTCACCACTTCCAGCTCAAAGAAGAGGAAGAACTCTTATCCAAGAAAGGATGCTTCTAAGGTTCAAAAGCCAAATCCAAATCCTAATACAAGTACACCTTCCAGCTCTAAGAGCTCCTTAGGCAAACCCTATTGCAAGTTCTGTAAAAAGACAGGACATAAGCAAAAGGAATGCCCTGACTTCAAGGAGTGGCTGGCTAAGAAAGGTAACGATTTTTTCATGATACTTGAGTCCTTTAATTTAAATGTTTCTGCTAATTCTTGGTGGTTTGATTCTGGTTCTATGGTTCATGTTACCAATTCACTTCAAGGATTCCTTACAATCCGGAAGCTGGGAAGAAACCAAAGAACACTTAAAGTTGGGGATGATCGGGAATTAGAAGTGAAGGCCATAGGAACATTACAATTATTTTTGAAAACTGGTTTATGTATTAAACTTTATGATACCTTATATGTTCCTGAGGTAACTCGGAACCTTGTATCAGGACCAAAGTTAGACATGGACGGTTTTGTCGTTTCTCATGGTCATCGCAAACTCTCTATTCTCTATGATTCCGTTGTTTATGGTACTGGCATTCTGGATGGTGGTCTCTATAGATTAGAACTAGATGATAATTTTTCCAAATCTTTGTTGTCATATAATATTAATGAATCACTCACAAAGATGGAAAAGAAACAAATTCGAGACTTAGAGACTTCATCTATGTTGTGGCATCAACGTTTAGGCCACATCTCAAGAGAACGATTAAATCGTCTCGTAAAGGATGAAGTCTTACCTCCTCTCGATTTCACTGATTTTGGAACATGTGTCAAATGTCTTAAAGGCAAAATGACATCAGCGAATAAGAAAGGTGCCACTAGGAGCTCTAATTTATTAGAACTCATTCACACTGACATTAGTGGTCCCTATCAAATCGCTGGCATCACAGGACATACTTCATTTATCACTTTCATTGATGATTATTCTCGTTACATGTACTTGTATCTTATAAAGGAAAAGTCTGAATCTCTTACAACTTTTAAAGATTATAAAGCTGAAGTTGAAAAGCAATTAGATCGTCAGATTAAAGTTGTGAGATCAGACAGAGGCGGTGAATATTATGGAAGACATACTGATGTGGGTCAAGCTCCTGGTCCATTTTATGAGTTTTGTAAGGGCCAGGGGATTGTGAACCAATACACCATGCCTGGTACACCTCAGCAGAATGGTGTCGCTGAACGAAGAAATCGTACCCTTATGAACATGGTGCGCAGTATGTTAGCCAACACTAATTTACCATTATTCCTCTGGACTGAAGCGTTAAAAGCAGCTGTTCATATACTCAATAGAGTTCCTTCTAAGTCTGTCCCTAAAACTCCTTATGAACTTTGGACAGGAAGGAAACCGAGTCTTAAATATATGAAAGTATGGGGCTGCATTGCTGAAGCAAAAGTTTATAATCCTTTCCTAAGGAAACTTGACCCTAAAACAGTTACCTGCTTCTTTATCGGGTATCCTGATCATTCAAAGGGTTATCGTTTCTATTGTCGTTCCCATGTCACCCGTATTGTTGAAACCAAGCGTGCTGCGTTCCTGGAGGATTTCAAGGTCAGTGGGAGCAGTACTAACCCTTACGAAGAATTGCAAGAAGTACAAGACGCGGGGGGGAGAGACTCGTCGCTTACCATTACTCCGTTTACTCCTCTTGTACCCCATGCAACTGCACCTGAAGCCACTGCACAAACTCCATCTCCACAACCAGAACCCATCATGCCTCATAACGAAGGCACATCAAACGCTCAAAACCAAGACAACGCTCAACCCGAAAATCAGCTCAGGAGGTCATCTAGGCAAAAACGGCCTACTAATTGGGATGATTATATTACCTACCTGACTGAAATGGATGCTGGAAAGCTCAATGATCCTATCTCTTATAATGAAGCCATTAGCAATGATCAGTCTTCTGAATGGAACAAAGCTATGATTGATGAGCTTGAATCCATGAAGAAAAATGACGTTTGGGATTTGGTAGAATTACCCAACGGTGTCAAACCTGTAGGTTGTAAATGGGTGTTCAAAACAAAACTGGATCCGAATGGGAACGTTAAACGCTACAAAGCGAGATTGGTTGCAAAGGGCTACACTCAGAAAGAGGGAATTGATTATCAAGAGACGTTTTCACCTGTCTCTCGTAAAGATTCATTAAGGATCGTTATGGCCTTAGTAGCTCATTTTGATTTAGAGCTACATCAGATGGACGTCAAAACTGCTTTCCTTAACGGAGACTTAGACGAAGATGTTTACATGAAACAACCTGAAGGCTTTAAACCTGAAGGTCAGGAGCATCTAGTCTGTAAGTTGAAGAAATCCATTTATGGGTTAAAACAAGCATCACGTCAATGGTACCTCAAGTTTGATGAAGTCATGAAGAGGCAAGGTTTTATGAAGAATCAAGTGGATCAATGCACCTACCTCAAGATGAGTGGGAGTAATTTTACTATACTTGTCCTTTACGTAGATGATATTCTATTGGCAAGTAATAGTTTAGACATGTTGCATGAGTCGAAGCGGTTACTCTCGCATAACTTCGACATGAAGGATCTCGGAGATGCTTCTTACGTCATTGGCATCGAAATTCACCGAGATAGACACAAAGGGATCTTAGGATTGTCTCAAAAGACTTACATAGATCGTGTCCTTACACGCTACAACATGCAACAGTGCAAACCCTCCGTCGCTCCAGTAGTTAAGGGAGATGTTTTCGGTTCATTCCAGTGTCCGACAACAGAGGTTGAAAAGGAGCAAATGAGCCAGATACCTTACGCGTCAGTAGTCGGGAGCCTGATGTATGCTCAAGTCTGTACTCGCCCAGATATCGCTTATATTGCTGGAATGCTAGGCCGTTATCAGACTAATCCTGGCCTAGATCACTGGAAAGCAGCTAAGAAGGTCCTCAGATATCTGCAAGGGACGAAAGACTATAAACTGACTTATAGAAGAAGTGATCACTTAGAAGTGGTAGGTTATTCTGATTCTGACTTTGCCAAGTGCAAAGATGACAAGAAATCCACTTCGGGCTACATCTTTATGTTAGCAGGCGGACCTATCTCATGGAAGAGTCATAAACAACAGTTAACTACAACTTCCACAATGATGGCAGAATACATTGCTGTTTACAACGCAACCTGTCATGGAATGTTGCTTAGAAATCTGATCACTGGACTCAAAATTGTTAATTCCATTTCTAGACCATTGAAGCTTTACTGTGATAACTCAGCTGCCGTTAGTTTCTCGAACAGTAACAGTTCGACTGGAGCTGGTTTATATCTCGATACAAAATACTTGTTCGTACGTGAACGAGTTGAGGAAAATAATCTTTGTATTGAGTATATTAGTACTAAAGACATGCTATCGGATCCGATGACTAAAGGTCTCCCACCTAAAGTTTTCGAAGAACATGTATCGAATATGGGACTTACTAAAGACCTTGTTTAATGGCATATTGTACTAGCTTATGTTTTAATTAATAAAATCTCCTCAGTTTGATTTTGTATGTCTCTAACATATGTTCTGCCGGTGTAATGACATATAGACAAATATAAATACAAATCAGACGCTAAAGGGCTTATACATATTTTGATCGTAACTATTAGGTTTTAAATTGAGGCTATAGTATGACTAATGGGGGTCCTGAGTCGAATGATGATTCAACGGCTGTATTTCTCTGCTATAGTTCTTGGTTTAAAGCTAAAATGAATGTTAACTCCTGGCCAGGCTTACCTAATACTCATGATAAATGATTACTTGGCTAAGTGGGAGAATGTGAGATTAAATATATTAGTAATATAATATTTAATCTTGTAGCCTATATAATCATTTATATTATATTAGATCAAAATATATTTAATAACCTATTATAATTAGTTGGTAATTGTTGATGGACCATATTACCCTTATTAACTAATTGGGTTTCCTCTTGGGTGTATAAATAAGGGGCTTATTAAAGAGTTAAAGGGTTACACGGTTACACACATTACACAATCACAAACCCTCATTAACATCAAGAATTCGTGACTCTCTCCCCATAACCGAAACCTCCCTAATTTCGGTTTCATCACCATCATAACTTACACCCTAAGGAGGAACCAGATCATCCTGACAATCATGTCGAACTCAATGGCTGCATCTCTGACTGGATTCTCTGCTGGCCTGTCTGCTGTAACAGGTATTGTTCATGTTTTCCATTACATTTAAACAGAACTGATCCAACACGGTCTAATCTGACCTACATCCACTCCCACAACTAGTTCTTTTCTTTATTAGGTGCTCAAAGGTTTACAGACATGAATAAGAAGTATATATAGGGGTTACAATTAGGGTTGTTGACTTTAAACTTTACTAACAGAGAATACTTCTGCTAGCTGCAAGAGGAGTATAACACAGAACACCCCTGCTAGATACAGAAGGAGTGTAACTAAGAACACCCCTACTAGTCAAATCCTCCACAACCCAACAATCTCCCACTTGGAGGCTTTGACAACTTCAAACTGCACTCCATGCAACTTCATATCATAAGTACCTCTGTAAACATTTCATCTTCACTAGTTGTGGGCGGCCTTCTCATCGGTTAACCTAAAGGCCCGTTGAAGCTCCCACTGAGCTTCAACTCATCAGTCACTACTCGTGACTCGTTCTCTGTCCCTATCGGCTCCCAGTGACACGAACTGCCTGATCCTGGAACATCCTGAGAACAAGCACTCTCCGAATAAAGCAGATAATCAACTGGAGAGACTTTGACAGCTGGAATACTGGTTCTCTTAACCCACTGTCGTCTGGTAACTCTGACTGAAGCACGACCCGTGCTCCCACTACCATGAATGCCCCTGACTGGTTTTACTAAACCTTTCCTAGCACGTTCAACCTGAATCTGACCTGTGACTCTGGGTTTGCCATCTGCAAAGCAAACCTTCTTCTGCCCACGAGATTCTGTGAACCGGATCTTGGTCTTCTTCTGAACTGGGAGAACCTCTCCCTCAGGCGGTACACTGACCATGTACAATGAGCCTCTCTTCTTGCCGCGTGCAACTACTAAATTTCTCTTAGTTACCTTCCACTGTCCACTACCGAACTTAACCTCGTGACCCTGATCATCCAGCTGCCCGACTGAAATAAGCATTTTCTTCAAGCCTGGAATAACTCTCACGTCTCTTAAAGTCCACGTAGATCCGACTGGAGTAACTAAGTCAATATCACCCATGTCTGTGACATCTAAGACTTCATCATTTGCAAGTCGTACCTTGCCAAAATCCCCAATTTTAAGATTCCTTAATGCTTCACTGCTGTGGGTAGCGTGATATGAAGCACCCGAATCCATAACCCAGGAATCCACACTGCTCTCCACATTACAGATCAAAACTTCATTATCTGAGTGGTCTACTGCCGCGTTAACTTCTTTCTTTTCATTTGGACATTGATTCCTGATGTCCAACCTCTTTACAGTTCCAACAGGTCACATCATTTCGAGCCCTAGACTGACTCCTCTTTCTGTTCTTGCTGCCACTACATCTGTTATTCTTCCTTCCTCTGCCAACATGCATTAAATCACCCGATGATCCACCTGAATTTCTTCTTCTGACATCTTCGCCCAGAATAAGATCCCGCATCTTCACAAACGTAAACCTGCTTGTATCTGAAGAGCTCGTAACAGCAGTTACGGTTCCGGACCAACTATCGGGTAATGAGGACAATAACAATAGGGCTTGAACCTCATCATCAAACTTGATGTTCACAGACACCAACCGAGACAATATCGAGTTTAAGTTACTGATGTGCGCTGTAACTGAATCACCTTCCCTCATCTTAGTATTCACAAGCTCTCGAATAAGATAAACCTTGTTCGCTGCAGAAGGCTTCTCATACATATTCGATAATGCTGCCATCATTCCTCTAGCTGAGGTCTCCTTCTGGATATTGAATGCAACATTCTCCGATAGAGAAAGCGTTATCACTGCCCTGGCTTTCTTATCCATCCTATCCCAATCTGCTTGAGGCATTTTTTCTGGCCTTTCATCCTCAAGCACTACATCTAAGTATTTCTGACAAAGTAATGCTTCAATCTGCATCTTCCACCAACCAAACTTTTTTTCCCATCAAACTTTTCGATTTGCACCTTCCCGTCTTCTGCCATGATAACACAAGCACGACTAAAACGAAACTGAAATCGAAACAAATAGAAAACCAACACTGAAACAAATAGAAACAGAAAACACCTGATTCAAGTTTCTTTGATCTTCAAACAAACGGTTAAGCACTTGTATCTCAGTACTTATCTATTTGGTCAAAGTTGAGGGGCCTTTTTGCAAATAAGAGAAAGCTGATTTTCTCTTAAAGAAACAAGGAAAAAAAGGCACGCCCAGTTCTTTCTTCTTCCTACGACCTGCTCCCACAAACTTCCACAAAATCAAGCAACTCAAGTGCAGAATTGAAACCCTAGGTCTTCAATTTTGGAACCCTAGATGCGATATCTAGCAAGGATGGCCTTCAATTTTGTAACCCTAGGCGACGGTGGCTACTGGGTTATCAAACCCTAGTCGAAATCTGCTGAAGATGTCTTCAAATCGGAGCCCTAATCGGATTTAGGAACTGACGGCGGTGGCGGCTGTGCTAGCGTGTCACACCCCGATTTCCACGTGTCTCACCGGTGGGCCCGGTGGGGGATTACCGTGACGTAGTTGGCAACAATATAGTCAAACCACACAATTATATGAATGCACAGCGGAAGCATAAAGATAAATATAATTCAACCTTTTGAATGTAATATCAAGTGTATTACAGAAGTCGAATTGTATCCACAGGGGATCATAAATAAAATAAAGTATTGTTCAGTCAGATACAGCATCAAGTTTGCGAGACTATTCGTGATGCTAGGAAGCTATTACCAGCCAAATTTCGTGTAGTACCTGCACTTAATCTTTTGGGGAAAATACGTCAGTTTACACTGGTAAATATGTTCAACTGACACATTTGAAAATGTTTATTAAAATTGATTTGAATGCACGAGGCACAAACTCTTTTATAACTTGGGAAAATTATTAAAATCTTGTGAACGAATTACATGTCCTTTTATGCGTTCAGTAGCCCGGATCCTGTCCGGGTTAAAGATTAATAGACACACCACATTGCGTAAAACCGTAGTGTAAAAACCAACGGCTACGTCTTTTAATAATAATAATGTCGACATAATATACCGGGTGTACGCCTACACCGGGATGTCGAGGTCGTGGGCATTTCGTAAAATGATGCCAAGGATATCCGGGACAACGGTCATTAACCCCCCAAAGGCTTTTAAGTAACAAGACTGTTTAAATGAGCCGATCACATTATTCAATTAACCACCTAAGCGATGGAAGATATGATGCTCAATCAAGCGGTATTAATATACCGTATCCCAAGCCCGTATAAGGGAAAATAAGTTAAAGTATTTACCTTTGCAAGTATATTCCTTAATGGATTACGTCACAGGTAGCTTTTACTGGGGCTCCTATTCTGGAACGAAGGTTTTAATTAACCTATTAGAATCCTAACGGGTCTTTATATTGGCCGTAGCCTAGACCGGTTGGTTCCGAAATATAAATATGGTTTAATCGCGCGAAAAGGCGAAAACCGAGAATGGAGTGTGTTTCCGACCCAACAAGTTCAGAGACTTGTTTTATATGGGTTCAAGGTTCACACTCTGGATTTTGGGGTCAAAATAATATGGTTTGACCCATGTCGGCTAATTTATGAAAACTAGTTCCATAAGCCGAACCGTGCGCACAATAGGCGAAACGGTTAACTATGAGAGTCCTACGTTTATTTCCTAAGTTAATATGCCTTAAGGAGGTTGTGTTATCAGTAGGATACCTTCCGTGATGCCCGTAACGAGTTTAAGTTAATATTACGCCCCGTAGGGGTTTTCGGTCATTTTAAAGACTTTTAAAGAGCTTTTCGAGTTCTACAGGAAATCCGAGTTTCCCGAACAGTTTATAAAGTTTAAAATACTTTATTTATTATTTAAAATCAGTAGCAACTGGAATCGGGTCAAAAGACTTTGTAGAACTCAAGTTTTGGCCGAAAAGGGCATATTCGGTATTTACCGAACCGTAGCCATAACCGCAGGTTATGAGCGAGGTAAAAATTATTAAAAATCTTTAAAATTCCATAAATATTATTTTATAACAGTGGGTAAAAGTTTTGGTGACGAAATCTTGGTTTAGATAGGCGTTATGCTAATTGCGCCGTTTATTACAAAAGTTTCTTATAAATGCGCTATTTAGCATAACTCTCATTCTAGACCTCGGATTGACGTGAAACTTCAAGGACATGCTTATAATTTAGTAATCAAGGTCATGGTCCGTTCACGCGTCCGAAATACTCGTTTTATTTTACAAAGGCCGTTACGGTCAACTTTTAGGCGATTAACGGAAATGCGTAAAAGACTCGGACAAACAATGAACCGGTCACAGAGGGTTATACCATCATGTAACCTGGTCCTAAGAGAGTCCTAAGGCATATCTATACCTCACTAAAACGGGTCAGAACTGGAGTCAAAGCAAAAGTCAAACTTTTGCGACATTCGGCTCCGAACCGGTTCAATATAGCAAATGGTCGATTTGAACGAGCGTAAACAAGTTTATATACTTAATATCATGTTTTAGGATCATCAAAACAGGTTTCATAGCATACACATTACAGATTATGCAAGATTCGCAAAAACGGCTTTCTGTTGACTTTTTAAACGTTCGTTTGACTCGACATTTGAACTAGTTAGAGTGGCGATCAGAGGGAACCCTTTTAGGGGTTTATTACCCGCATAATTACCAAGTCATAACTACTTTTGATCCATCATAAGACTGAGCTATTATGGATTTATTTTGAAGTCAAACCGTAGTTACGACGGTTTGGTTTTTAGCTATATTACTAAGTAAAACTAAACCACAAAGGATTTAAACGACTTACAGAAGCTTAGGCTTGCTTAGAGAACAAAGAAGAACACTTGGGAGCTTTTGAAGTGACCAGAGAAGTGTTTTTGAGTTGTGATGAACTTATGCACACAATGTGCTTATTTATAGTGCAAGAAGGGCTTTAAGATCATCACAACACACTCTACAAGTGACCATGGATGAATGGCAGGTGGCCTAGAGAGTTATGGGTCGAGTAGGGGGCGCCCATGCCTCTGGAGAACCCATCATTTATTGTTTTACCGCTTAAAAGTGCCAACAGCCATTTTTCTGTCGCTGGGCATTGCTTACGGACCGTATGGCTTAGGCCTTGCGGTCCATAAGCCATAGGCGGATCAAAATCAATCATTCCCCTCCTTACGGTCCGTAAGGCATAACCTTTACGGTCCGTAAGGGGTTAAAATGAATATCTTTTTAAATCTTTTGTAATGATTATAAAATCTTGGTAATTAATTACCTGACCTTTCGGGTTTGAAGGGGTAACTTTGCGATTTGGCCCTCGGTTAATTACAACTAAGGACCTCGCGTTATTTTCCCGTATCGTTAAGCCCCCGGTTAGATTACTTATTATCCGGAAAGCCTTAAATTATATTATTGACGCTTTTAACCCTTCTCTTACGAATTTGATCATAACTTTCTCGTTTTAAAACGGAACTTCGCGGAATTTATACAGTATATTCTGGTGAGCGTGTAATAATGTTACAAAGCCTCGGGAACGTTAAAGGGC
This sequence comes from Helianthus annuus, assembly GCF_002127325.2. NCBI lineage: Eukaryota > Viridiplantae > Streptophyta > Magnoliopsida > Asterales > Asteraceae > Helianthus > Helianthus annuus. Next base: position 153,017,829 of record NC_035446.2, on the reverse strand, counting down.
CACTCAGAGGTATAATTTAAACATGTTGACACGGTTAACCCCTGTAGCTCGTAATCTCTCACTTTCTTCCGTGTTTTGCTTCCGTACGATCCATGATTTATTCGTTTGAAGGTACGAGCATCTTTTAGGGTTACTATACAGTATATTTACCCTTTGTTGACATTTATAACCCTCGAATTTACATACTTTCAAGGCTTGTCAAAATTAGTCCTTTATTTAATATCAATGCCACGTGTAATCAAAAGACACGTGTTAACACATCATTGGATACAAAAATTCGAGGTGTTACATCCTCACCCCCTTAAAATAAATCTCGACCCGAGATTTACTCAAATAAATAGGGGTACTTTTCTTTCATTGTGGCTTCGACTTCCCACGTGTATTCGGGACCCCTACGAGCATCCCATTTGACCTTTACAATCGGTACGTGCTTTCTTCGAAGCTTTTTCACCTGTCGATCTTCAATCGACAACGGCTTCTCTACGAATTTCAAGCTCTCATCTATATGCACATCTGTGTCTGGGATCACCAATGATTCATCGGCGAAGCACTTTTTGAGATTGCAGATGTGGAACACATTGTGAATTCCATTGAGCTCTTCAGGCAAGTTCAATTTATAGGCAACTGACCCGACCCGTTCGATAACCTCAAAAGGTCCTATGTATCGCGGGCTCAGTTTACCTTTCTTGCCGAAACGCATCACCCCCTTCCAGGGTGATACTTTAAGCAACACCTTTTCACCTACTTCGAAGTGAAAATCCTTACGTTTCGGATCAGCGTAGCTTTTCTGCCTATCTCGGGCAGCTTTGAGACGTTCCCGAATCTGGACAATCTTGTCCGTCGTCTGGAAAACTATCTCCGGTCCTGATAATTAGACCTCTCCCACTTTCGCCCAACAAACAGGCGATCTACATTTCCTACCGTATAATGCCTCGAAAGGCGCAGCCTTTATGCTGGTATGGTAGCTATTATTGTAGGAGAATTCGATTAGGGGTAGATTCTTATCCCAGTTACCACCTAAATCGATCGCACATGCACGAAGCATGTCTTCTAGCGTTTGAATGGTACGCTCACTCTGACCGTCCGTCTGTGGATGGTAAGCCGTACTGAAGTTCAAACGCGTGCCCAAAGATTGCTGGAAACTTTTCCAGAAATGAGACGTGTACCTAGTATCCCTGTCGGAGATAATAGACACAGGTATGCTGTGTAAGGCTACAATCTTATCAACATAAAGTTGGGCTAACATATCGGAGCTATACGTCTCCTTGATGGGTAGAAAATGAGCTGATTTAGTCAGCCTATCGACTATGACCCATATTGTGTCGTTTCCTTTCCTGGTTTTTGGTAACTTAGTAATAAAATCCATAGTTACACACTCCCACTTCCATTCGGGAAGTTCAGGCTGTTGTAGCAAGCCAGACGGCTTTTGGTGCTCAGCTTTGACTTGAGCACAAGTCAAGCACTTTGCTACATGGGCGGCTACAGACTTTTTAAAGCCTATCCACCAATAGTTTGCCTTTAAGTCATGATACATTTTGTCTGCTCCAGGATGGACAGAATATTTGGAACTATGGGCTTCCTGGAGGATAACATCCCGTAGTCCTCCATAAATCGGAACCCATATTCGTCCGTTCAATCTAAGGATTCCATCCTTGCTAAGAGTTAACTGCTCTTCAGTTACTCCTAACTTTTCCTTAGGATAATTAGCTTCCAACACAGCCTCTCGCTGTGCAGCTAAGATCCTTTCAATCAAGTTATTCCTGACTTCAATGCTCTTGGCATTGATCCGAATAGGTTTCACTCTTTCCTTTCTGCTCAGGGCATCAGCGACTACATTCGCTTTGCCGGGATGGTACCTGATCTCACAATCATAATCATTCAAGGTTTCCATCCAACGGCGTTGCCTCATGTTCAACTCCTTCTGGTTGAACAGATGGTGAAGGCTTTTGTGATCAGAATAAATCACAAATTTAATACCATAGAGGTAATGCCTCCACAATTTTAGTGCAAATACAACGGCACCCAACTCCAAGTCATGGGTGGTGTAATTCTTTTCGTGCATCTTTAATTGTTGTGAAGTATAAGTAATAACCTTGCCCTTCTGCATAAGCACACACCCCATGCCTGTGTGTGATGCATCGCAGTAAACTACGAATTCTTCTGTACCCTCAGGTAAAGTCAACACAGGTGCGTTGCTTAGCTTCTGCTTCAGAATTTCGAAGGACTCTTGATGCTTTGGGCCCCAAATGAACTTTTCTTTCTTCTTGGTTAGGGAAGTCAAGGGTGCAGCAATCCTCGAAAAATTCTCAATAAATCTCCTGTAGTATCCTGCTAACCCCAGGAAACTACGAATTTCGGTAGGAGTCTTCGGCTCTTGCCAGTTCATGACTGCCTCTACCTTAGCGGGATCCACCTGGATACCACGCTCACTTACAACGTGTCCCAAGAATTGGACTTCTCGTAGCCAGAATTCACATTTAGAGAATTTGGCGTAGAGTTTCTCACGCTGTAGCAAGTCGAGAATACAACGGAGGTGGTTCTCGTGGTCAGCTTGGTTCTTTGAATATATAAGGATATCGTCGATGAAGACGATGACAAATTTGTCCAAGTACGGCTTGCAGACGCGATTCATGAGATCCATGAATGCAGCCGGTGCATTCGTGAGCCCAAAAGGCATCACTAGGAACTCATAGTGACCGTAGCGAGTCCTAAATGATGTCTTATGCACATCTTCATCTCTGACCTTTAGCTGATGATAGCCCGACCTCAAGTCGATCTTTGAGAAGTAGCTCGCTCCTTGCAGCTGATCGAACAGATCGTCGATCCTTGGCAAAGGATATCTATTCTTTATGGTAACTTTGTTCAGCTCATGATAATCGATGCACAACCGCATCGATCCGTCCTTCTTCTTTACAAATAGGACAGGTGCTCCCCAGGGAGACGAACTAGGTCTGATAAAACCTTTTGCCAACAGTTCATCCAACTGGGTCCTTAGTTCCTTCATTTCAGTAGGAGCTAGCCTGTAGGGCGCTCTAGCTATGGGAGCTGCTCCAGGAATGATATCTATTCTGAATTCCACTTGTCTATCTGGTGGTAAACCAGGTAGTTCTTCGGGGAAAACCTCGGAATATTCAGAAATAACAGGAAGATCCTCTATCTTCGGCTTGGGCTCTTCAATTATCACCTGAGCCATGTAAATGACACAGCCTCTGTTCAAACATCTAGAAGCCTTGAGCATAGATACGTCCTCGGGTAATCCATACTGCGTGTCTCCTCGAATGGTAAGCGATTCACCACTCGGAGTCTTTAGCACTATAAGCCTTTTGTTGCAAACGATTTAGGCCTGGTTGCGGGATAACCAGTCTATGCCCAGAACAATGTCGAAACCTGCTAGTTTGAAGGGAAGTAGAGATAGAGGAAAAGAGTGGTTCTTAATGGACATTTCACATCCCTCTAGAACAGTGGAGACGGTTTCTATCGTGCCGTCTGCTAACTCTACTTCGTATTTCACATCTAGGGTTTTGATAGGCATATCCAATAGTTTGCAAAATTTTTGGTCTACAAAGGATTTATCAGCGCCTGAATCGAAAAGTACTCTTGCAAATATATTATTTACGAGAAAAGTACCTGTAAGTACATTGTCGTTCAGCACAGCCTCCTTTGCATCCATACGAAAGACTCTCGCATTTGTCTTCTTGTTCTCTTCTGGTTTCCTGGCATTCTTGGGACAGTTACTCTTGATATGCCCCTTTTCATTGCAACCATAGCATGTTGCATCTTTGATTTTCTTGCAGTCCACTGTCTTATGGTCCTTGGACTTGCATAGTCCACAGGCAAAAGACTTTGGCTGGGACTGTGAATTCGACCCAAACCTACATTTTCCAGAATGGGGTTTCTGGCAGATTTTGCATTTGGGCCTTTCTCCAGCTTGGCCATCTTTCTTTGCTTCCGCCCCTCTTTTGCCATCACCGTTTCCACGGTGTTTCTTTCCTGACCTTCGTGAGGTATCATCCTCACGTTTCCTCTTTTCTGCCTCCTTGCTCCTTAGCGTCCTCAGACGGACAGCATCTAAAGTGAGAGACAAGGAGAGGTCAGTTACTGACCTGAAGGTCGTCGGCCGAGAGGCCTTCACGCTAGCTTTTATCGCGGGTTCTAATCCCCCAATGAAACGAGCGATTCTTCTGGACTCTGGTGTCACAAGGTACGGAACCAGGCGAGACATCGTATTGAAGCTCGTCAAGTAGGCCTGGCAGTCCAAGTTTGTCATTACCAATGACACAAAATCAGACTCGATCTTCTCCACCTCATGCTGAGGGCAGTAGTTTTCCTTAATGAGAGCAATAAATTCCTCCCATGTCATCTTGTATAGAGCAGACTTACCCGATGCTTGTACCAACGCTCTCCACCATGCCAGGGCCTCGCCCTTAAATGATTGTGACACAAACTTCACCACATCCTTCTCCGCACACCCACTGATGTCCACAATAGTGTCCATCTCATCCAGCCAGGTGATACAATCAACAGCACCCTTTTCCCCTGTGAATTCCCGGGGTTTACAAGACACGAAGTACTTGTAGGTGCAACCCTTGGCACCGGATGCATCAGTATATTCTCGATCACGACGAATACTATTCTCAGCGGACGAGTGATTATCGTCATCTTTCTTGGGTTTGGAGAGTGGTTTGGATTGTGACTTTGGTTTGGAGGGTGGTTTTGATACGGTTCTGCTATGAGACTCGGTGTATTGGCGATCAAGAGCTGCCTGAACAGCGTTGTCAATCAGAGCCTTTAGCTGTGCGCCTGTCAGATGCACTTGCGCATTATTGTAGTCATCTTCGTTTGTATGGCTGTTTTCTCCGTTGGGATCCGCCATTGTAACTTGTATCTGTTACAGAAGATAACAAAATTTTATTTAGGAGTTTATTATAGGATTGTCTTTTATGACAATTTGTTAATCATGGTAACAGAGACCATATCTGATTAACTTATTACTCACTTAGTTTTAGGATCTGAATATATCCTATTTTAGCTATAACAATAATATCGGCGGCGTAAAGCCTAATCACGAGGATGTTTTATAATATTAGCCGAGATTTCAGAGAATCAAAGGCATAGAGATTTGAACCATAGTTCTTTTATCTCTTTCTGACAGGGAGTCATAGACCACCACTGTCTTCCGTCTTTAAAAGACAATTATTACGGCCCATAGGCACTACATCACTAATGGATGTTTTAATAGGGTTGGCCCGTAGGCACTATATCTCTAATGGATGTTTTAACAGGGTTGGGCCGTAGGCACTACATCTCTAATGGATGTTTTAACATGATTGGCCCGTAGGCACTACATCTCTAATGGATGTTTTAATAATTTGATCACCTTTATTGGTGATTTTTGCCCATGATTTGTAAATCATTTAGTTGGGTCTTTGAAATCCTCTAAAGGATTATTGTATAAGAATGACGTGTGTGATTTTAACGAATCACATCTGCCATGATCGTCAACATGCTTGCAGAGGTTAACAGGGAATCTGAATCTTTTAATTAGGTCGTACCATCTTGGCCGGATCTTAAAAGACACCTGGCTAGGTTTCACTCTAAGATTCTTTATTTTGACAGATCAAATTAAAAGGAATGGTTTTGGTTTATTTCATATATAGTAATAAAAATGAAATTCATAACATAATATTCCAAAATTTTAATACGATTACACACCGCCCTAAACGGGACTTTTAAATAGTACATACCTACATAGAGGTTTAAAATAAGTGACAAGTCCACGCAGGGACTAACATAAGATAAGTGTCCATGCAAGGACTAAAAGATAAGTCCACGTAGGGACTGAAATACGATAAATGTCCACGCAGGGACTTATTTCAAAGTAGAAATTACATTAGTACAACTATTAAGGGCTAGTGGTCACGTTTCTTCTTTTTGCCCTTTAGTAGGTTCGCCAAGCCTTTGAGAAATCCTCGGTGGCTCTTTTTCTCTTCCTCGAACTCTCTCTCCACACGATCTAGTCGGTGGAGTATCTCTTCATGCTCAGGAGGAGAGAAACGTGGTTGTGGCGCTTGTTGCGGAACTGGAGGTCTGGGAGGTATTGGATACCCATGAGCTGAGTAGTCCGGTGCTCCCATGTTCCCATGAGCTCCGTCAGGATAGCATGCATTATACCTAGCCGACACCACATATGGGTCGCGCTCATAATTGTAGTTGTAATGCGCTTGTGATGACGGTTCGAACGGGTTGTAAGCCGTTGGACCCGTGTAAGCAGGTATGGGTTGGTCATACCCAAATGGTGGCGAATTTGTGCAGCTGGTGCGGAGTTCGCCTCCTGTATAGGACTTGAAGGTCCTTCTTCTTGTAGTGGCGGGTAGTGGCTACTACTAGAGTGTCGAGGGGTGCTGAAGTGGAAATCCCCTCCTCCTCGTGTGGACATACGAGCATTTGTTCTCCTACGCCTTGGCGGATCAGGCATTACTAGTTGCGCCGGTGGCGGAGGTGGTGGCGTAACTGCCACGAAATGTGGATCCTCGGAGGGATCTCGCGGATGTCGCGGTTGTTGTGATGTCTGCTGAGGTGGCGTGTAGTACCACTGTCACACCCCGATTTCCACGTGTCTCACCGGTGGGCCCGGTGGGGGATTACCGTGACGATGTTGGCAACAATATAGTCAAACCACACAATTATATAATGCACAGCGGAAGCTTAAAGATAAATAAATATATTTCAACCTCTGATTGTAATATCAAATGTATTACATAAGTTGAATAAATCCACAGCGGATCAAAATGATAAAATATTGTTCATTCAGATGTAGCATCGAGTTTGCCAGACTATGTACGTGATGCTTAGGCAGCTAATACCAGCCAATTTCGTCTAGCACCTGCACTTAATCTTTTTGGGGAAAATACGTCAGTTTACACTGGTAAATACATTCAACTGACACATTTGAAAATGTTTATTAAAATTGGTTTGAATGCACAAGGCACAAACTCTTTTATAACTTGGGAAAATTTATAATGAAATCTTGTGAACGTTTTACATGTTCTTTTATGCGTTCAGTAGCCCGGGTCGTGCCGGGTTAAAGATTTATAGACACACCACGTTTGCGTAAAACCGTAGTACAAAAACCAACGGCTACGTCTTTTAATTTAATGTCGACACTTTATACCGGGTGTACGCCTACACCGGGATGTCGATGGTCGTGGCCATTTCGTAAAATGATGCCAAGGATATCCGGGACAACGGTCATTAAACCCCCCAAAGGCTTATAAGCAACAAAACTGTTTAAATGAGCCGATCATATTATTTAATTAACCACCTAAGCGATGGAAGAATATAATGCTCAATCAAGCGGTATTAATATACCGTAACCCAAGCCCATATAGGGGAAATAAGTTAAAGTATTTACCTTTGCAAGTATATTTCCTTAATTTGGATTAAATCACCGATAGCTTTTACTGGGGCTCCTAATCTGGAACGAAGGTTTTAATTAACCTCTTAGAATCCTAACGGGTCGTTATAATGGCCGTAGCCTAGACCGGTTGGTTCCGATATATATAGATATGGTTTAATCGCGCGAAAAGGCGAAAACCGAGAATGGAGTGTGATTCTGTCCCCACAAGTTCAGAGACTTGTTTTATATGGGTTAATGGTTCACACTCTGGATTTTGGGGTTCAAATGATATTATTTGACCCGTATCGGCTAAATTATGAAAACTAGTTTCATAAGCCGAACCGTGCGCGCAATAGGCGAAACGGTTAATCATGAGAGTCGTACGCTTATTTCCTAAGTCAATATGCCTTAAATGGGTTGTGGTATCAGTAGGATACCTTCCGTGACGCCCTTAACGAGTTTAAGTTAATATTATGCCCCGTAGGGGCTTTTCGGTCATTTTAAAGACTTTTAAAAAGGCTTTTCGAGTTCTACAGGAAATCTGAGTTTCCCGAACAACTTATAAAGCTTAAAATACTTTATTTATTATTTAAAATCAGTAGCAACTGGAATCGGGTCAAAAGACCTTGTAGAACTCATGTTTTGGCCAAAAAGGGCATATTCGGTATTTACCGAACCGTAGCCATAACCGCAGGTTATGAGCGAGGTAAAAATTATTAAAAATCTTTAAAATTCCCAAAATATTATTTTAATATAGTGGGTAAAAGTTTTGGTGACGAAATCTTGGTTTAGATAGGTGTTATGTTAATTGCGCCGTTTATTACAAAAGTTTATTTAAATTGCGCTAATTAGCATAACTCTCATTCTAGACCTCGGATTGACGTGAAACTTTAAGGACATGCTTATAATTTAATAAGCAAGGTTTTGGTCCGTTCACGTGTCCGAAATACTCGTTTTAATTTCAAAAGGCCGTTACGGTTAACTTTTAGGCGAATGACGGAAATGCGCAAAAGACTCGGGTAACTCATGAACCGATCACAGAGGTTTATACCATCATGTAACCTGGTCCTAAGAGAGTCCTAAGGTATATTTATACCTCACTAAAACGGGTCAGAACTGAAGTCAAAGCAAAAGTCAAACTTTTGCGACATTCGGCTCCGAACCGGTTCAATATAGCAAATGATCGATTCAAACGAGCGCAAACAAGTTTATATACTTAATATCATGTTTTATAAGTGTCAAAACAGGTTTCATAACATGTACATTACAGATTATGCATAAATCGCTAAAATAGCTTTCTGTTGACTTTTTAACCGCACGTTTGACTCGATATTTGACATAGTTAGAGTGGTGATCAGGGGGAACCATTTTAGAGGTTTATTACCCACATAATTACCTTCTCAAAACTACTTTTGATCCGTCATAAGACTGAACCATTTGCAAGTTATGGTAATGACAACCGTTAGTTACGACGGTTGTGTTTATAGGCTAAAACTATGGAAATGTATGACCAAAATGGTTGTGAACGACTTACAGAAGTGTGTTCTTGTTTATAGAGCAGAGAAAGATGCTTGGAGCTTCTTTAGAATGACCAGAGAAGTTGATTTGTGTTGTGTGAATTGTTATGAGCCAATGTGGCTATTTATAGTGAAACTTAGGCTCTAAGATCATTACAACTCATGCTACACTGAGTGTGGATGATGGGCAGATGTCCCCTAAGTGTTATGGGTCGAGCATAGAGTGCCCATGCCCCATTAATTGGTTGTTGGTCGTTCAAAGGGTCCAAAGGTCAAGTAGTTACAATGTTTCTGCATCTGGGCGTCCCACGCGGCCCGCATGGACATTCCATGCTACTTTCACGCGGGCCGCCTGAGTTTAAGAACTCAGACGCGTAATTGAGGTGGCTCGCGGCCCGCCTCAACTTATGTCTAAACCTCACGCGGGCCGCGAGAGGTTAGATTTCCAGAATTTCTAAATCTTTTGAAATGATTACAGAATCTGGTAATTAATAACGAAATCTTTCGTAATGATTTACCTGACCTTTCGGGTTTGAAGGGGTAACTTTGCGGTTTGGCCCTCGGTCAATTACAATTAAGGACCTCGTGTTAATTACCCGCGTTGTTAAGTCCCCGTTTATTTTAAAAATTGTTCAGAAAGCCTTAACTTTCATTATTGACGCTTTTAACCCTTCTCGTACGAATTTGAGTATAACTCTTTCGTTTTAAAACGGAACTCCGCGGAATTTATACAGTATATTCTAGTGAGCGTATGATACTGTTACGAAGCCTTGGGAACGTTAAAGGGTCACTCAGAGGTATAATTAAACATGTTGACACAGTTAACCCCTGTAGTTCGTAATCTCTCACTTTCTTCCGCGTTTCGCTTTCGTACGATTTATGATTTATTCGTTTGAAGGTACAAGCATTTATTTAGGGTTACTATACAGTATATTTACCCTTGTTGACATTTATAACCCTCGAATTTATATACTTTCAAGGTTTGTCAAAATTAGTCCTTTATTTATTATAGATGCCACGTGTAATCAAATGACACGTGTTAACACATCATTGGACACAAAAATTCGAGGTGTTACATCCTCACCCCCTTAAAATAAATCTCGACCCGAGATTTACTCAAATAAATAGGGGTACTTTTCTTTCATTGTTTCTTCGACTTCCCACGTATATTCAGGACCTCTACGAGCATCCCATTTGACTTTTACAATCGGTACGTGCTTTCTGCGAAGCTTCTTCACCTGTCGATCTTCAATCGACAAAGGTTTTTCTATAAATTTTAAGCTCTCATCTATACGCACATCTGTATGCGGAATCACCAACGATTCATCGGCGAAGCACTTCTTGAGATTGCAGATGTGGAACACGTTGTGAATTCCATTGAGCTCTTCAGGCAAGTTCAACTTATAGGCAACTGACCCGACTCGTTCAATGACCTCAAAAGGTCCTATGTATCTCGGACTCAGTTTGCCTTTCTTGCCGAAACGCATCACTCCCTTCCAGGGTGACACCTTAAGTAATACCTTTTCACCCACTTCGAAGTGAAAATCCTTACGCTTTGGATCAGCGTAGCTTTTCTGCCTATCGCGGGCAGCCTTGAGACGTTCCCGGATCTGGACAATCTTGTCCGTTGTCTGGAAAACAATCTCTGGTCCTGATAGTTGGACCTCCCCTACTTCCGCCCAACAAACAGGCGATCTGCATTTCCTACCATATAATGCCTCGAAAGGCGCAGCCTTTATGCTGGTGTGGTAGCTATTATTGTAGGAGAATTCGATCAGGGGTAGGTTCTTATCCCAGTTACCACCTAAATCGATCGCACATGCACGAAGCATGTCTTCTAGCGTTTGGATAGTACGCTCACTTTGACCGTCCGTCTGTGGATGGTAAGCCGTACTAAAGTTTAAACGCGTGCCCAAAGATTGCTGGAAACTTTTCCAGAAATGAGATGTGTATCTAGTATCCCTGTCGGAGATAATAGACACAGGTATGCCGTGTAAGGCTACAATCTTATCAACATAAAGTTGGGCTAACATATCGGAGCTATACGTCTCCTTGATGGGTAGAAAATGAGCTGATTTAGTCAGCCTATCGACTATGACCCATATTGTATCGTTTCCTTTCCTGGTTTTGGGTAACTTGGTTATGAAGTCCATAGTTACGCATTCCCATTTCCACTCGGGAAGTTCAGGCTGTTGTAGCAAGCCAGACGGCTTTTGGTGCTCGGCTTTGACTTGAGCACAAGTCAAGCACTTTGCTACATGGGCGGCTACAGACTTTTTCAAGCCTATCCACCAATAATTTGCCTTTAAGTCTTGGTACATCTTGTCAGCACCAGGATGGACCGAGTATTTGGAACTATGGGCTTCCTGGAGGATAACATCTCGTAGTCCTCCATAAATCGGAACCCATATACGTCCGTTCAATCTAAGGATTCCATCCTTGCTAAGAGTCAACTGCTCCTCAGTTACTCCCAGCTTTTCATTTGGATAGTTAGCTTCCAACACAGCCTCTCGCTGTGCAGCTAATATCCTTTCAATTAAATTGTTCTTGACTTCAATGCTCTTGGCATTGATTCGAATAGGTTTTATCCTTTCTTTCCTGCTCAAGGCATCGGCGACTACATTCGCCTTGCCGGGATGGTACCTGATCTCGCAGTCATAATCATTCAGGGTTTCCATCCAACGGCGCTGTCTCATATTCAACTCCTTCTGGTTGAACAGGTGCTGGAGACTTTTGTGATCAGAATAAATCACAAATTTAATACCATAAAGGTAGTGCCTCCATAATTTCAGTGCAAATACAACGGCACCCAACTCCAAATCATGGGTGGTGTAATTCTTTTCATGCACCTTTAATTGCCTTGAAGCATAGGCAATCACCTTGCCCTTCTGCATAAGAACACACCCCATGCCCGTGTGTGATGCATCGCAGTAAACTACGAATTCATCAGTACCTTCTGGTAATGTCAGCACAGGTGCGTTGCTTAGCTTTTGCTTCAGTATTTCGAAGGACTCTTGCTGCTTTGGGCCCCAAACAAACTTTTCTTTCTTCTTGGTTAGGGAGGTCAAGGGCGCAGCAATCCTCGAAAAATTTTCAATAAATCTCCGGTAGTATCCTGCTAACCCCAGGAAGCTACGGATTTCGGTAGGCGTCTTTGGCTCTTGCCAGTTCATGACTGCCTCTACCTTAGCGGGATCCACTTGGATACCACGCTCACTCACAACGTGACCCAAAAACTGAACCTCTCGTAGCCAAAACTCACATTTCGAGAACTTGGCATAGAGTTTCTCACGCTGTAGTAATTCGAGAATGCAACGGAGGTGCTTCTCGTGGTCTGCTTGATTCTTGGAATATATAAGGATATCGTCGATGAAGACGATGACGAATTTGTCCAGATACGGCTTGCAGACGCGATTCATGAGATCCATGAATGCAGCCGGTGCATTTGTGAGCCCAAAAGGCATCACTAGGAACTCGTAATGACCATAGCGAGTCCTAAATGCTGTCTTATGTACATCTTCATCTCTGACCCTTAGCTGATGATAACCCGACCTTAAGTCGATCTTTGAGAAGTAGCTTGCTCCTTGCAGTTGATCGAATAGATCATCGATCCTTGGTAAAGGATATCTGTTCTTTATAGTAACTTTATTTAGTTCTCGATAGTCGATGCACAACCGCATCGATCCGTCCTTCTTCTTTACAAATAGGACAGGAGCTCCCCAGGGGGATGAACTAGGTCTGATAAAACCTTTCGCCAGCAGTTCATCCAACTGGGTCCTCAGTTCTTTCATTTCCGTCGGAGTTAATCTGTAAGGTGCTCTTGCTATCGGAGCTGCTCCAGGAATGATGTCAATTCTGAACTCCACTTGTCTATCTGGTGGCAAACCAGGTAGTTCTTCAGGAAAAACCTCGGGGTATTCAGAAATGACAGGAAGATCCTCGATCTTTGGCTTCGGTTCTTCAATTATCACCTGAGCCATGTAAATTACGCAGCCTCTGTTCAAACACCCAGAAGCTTTGAGCATAGATACGTCTTCGGGCAATCCGTACTGCGTATCTCCTCGAATGGTAAGTGATTCACCACTCGGAGTCTTTAAAACTATTTGCCTCTTGCCGCAAATGATTTGGGCCTGGTTATGGGATAACCAGTCCATGCCTAGCACAATGTCAAAACCCGCTAATTTGAAGGGAAGTAGAGATAAAGGAAAAGAATGGTTCCTAATGGACATTTCACATCCTTCTAAAACAGTAGAGACGTTTTCGATCGTGCCGTCTGCTAACTCTACTTCGTATTTCACGTCAAGGGTTTTGATTGGCATATTTAGTAGTTGGCAAAATTTCTGGTCTACAAAGGATTTATCGGCGCCAGAATCGAATAGTACTCTTGCAAATATATTATTTACGAGGAAAGTACCTGTAAGCACATTGTCGTCCTTAACCGCTTCCTTTGCATCCATGCGAAAAACTCTCGCATTTGACTTCTTTGTCTCTTCCGCCTTCTTGGCATACTTTGGGCAATTACTCTTGATGTGCCCTTTTTCATTACAACCATAGCAGGTTGCATCCTTTATTTTCTTGCACTCCACAGTCTTATGATCCTTGGACTTGCATAGTCCACAGGAAGGAGTCTTTGATTGTGACTGTGAGTTTGATGCAAATCTGCACTTCCCAGAGTGGGGTTTCTTGCATATCTTGCAGTTGGGCCTTCCACCAGCTTGCCCATCCTTCTTTGCCTCCGACCCTCTATTGCCTTCACCGCTTCCACGGTGCTTCTTCCCTGATCTTCGTGAGGTATCATCCTCACGTTTTCTCTTCTCAGCCTCCTTGTTCCTTAGTGTCCTCAGACGGACAACGTCTAAAGTTAGAGACAAGGAGAGGTCAGTAACTGACCTGAAGGTCGTCGGCCGAGAAGCCTTTACGCTAGCCTTTATTGCAGGCTCTAATCCCCCAATGAAACGGGCGATTCTTCTGGGTTCTGGTGTCACAAGGTATGGAACTAGACGAGACATGGTATTGAAACTCGTCAAATACGCCTGGCAGTCCAGGTTCGTCATCACCAGTGAGACAAAATCAGCCTCTATCTTTTCAACCTCGTGCTGAGGGCAGTAGTTTTCTTTAATGAGAGCAATAAATTCCTCCCATGTCATCTTGTACAAAGCAGACTTACCAGATGCCTGCACCAACGCCCTCCACCATGCCAGGGCCTCGCCCTTAAAAGACTGGGACACATACTTCACCACATCCCTCGCTGCACACCCGCTGATGTCCACTATAGTGTCCATCTCATCCAGCCAGGTGATGCAATCAACAGCACCTTTCTCCCCTGTAAATTCCCGGGGCTTACATGATACAAAGTATTTGTAGGTGCAACCCTTAGCACTGGATGCGTCAGTATATTCTTTATCGCGATGAACGCTGTGCTCAGTGGACGAGTGTTTGTCGTCATCTTTCTTGGGTTCAGAGGGTGGTTTGGAGTGTGTCTTTGGTTTAGAGGGTGGTTTTGACACGGTTCTGCCTTGGGACTCAGTATATTGACGATCAATAGCTGCCTGAACAGCATTGTCAATCAGAGCCTTCAGTTGTGCGCCTGTCAGATGCACTGGCGTATTGTCATAGTCATCTTCATTTGTGTGGCTGTTCTCTCCATTGGGATCCGCCATTGTAACTTGAATCTGTTATAGAAGATAACAAAATTTTATTTAGGCGATTATTATATAATTGTCTTTTATGACAATTTGTCAACCATGGTACAGAGACCATATTTGGTTAACTTATTATTTCATTTCATATTAGGATTTGAATATACCCTATTTCAGCTATATAAATAGTATTGGTGGCATAAAGCCTAATCATGATGATGTTTTATAATATTAGCCGAGATTTCAGAGAATCGAAGGCATAGAGAGTTGAACCGTAGTTCTTTTATCTCTTTCTGACAGGGAGTCATAGACCACCACTGCCTTTTGTCGTTATAAGACAATTAATACGGCCCATGGGCACTACACCTCTAATGGGTGTTTTAATATGGTTGGCCCGTAGGCACTACATCTCCAATGGATGTTTTAATATGGTTGGCCCGTAGGCACTACATCACTAATGGATGTTTTTAATAAGGTTGGCCCGTAGGCACTACATCACTAATGGATGTTTTTATAATACTGGCCCGTAGGCACTACATCACTAATGGATGTTTTTATAATACTGGCCCGTAGGCACTACATCACTAATGGATGTTTTTATAATACTGGCCCGTAGGCACTACATCACTAATGGATGTTTTAATAAGGTTGGCCCGCAGGCACTACATCACTAATGGATGTTTTAATAATACTGGCCCG
Source organism: Helianthus annuus (assembly GCF_002127325.2). Taxonomy (NCBI): domain Eukaryota; kingdom Viridiplantae; phylum Streptophyta; class Magnoliopsida; order Asterales; family Asteraceae; genus Helianthus; species Helianthus annuus. The sequence goes on along the minus strand of NC_035446.2, from coordinate 153,002,578 downwards.
TAGGCACTACATCACTAATGGATGTATTTAATAATATTGATCACCTTCATTGGTGATTTAACCCACGATTTATAAATCATTTAGTGGGGTTTGAAATCCTTAAAGGATTATTGTATAAGAATGACGTGCGTGATTTTAACGAATCACATCTGCCATGATCGTTAACATGCGTACAGAGGTTAACAGGGAATCAGAATCTTTTCAATTAGGTCGTACCATCTTGACTGGATCTTAAAAGACACCAAGCTAGGTTTCACCTTTTAGGATTCTTTATTTAGGCAGATCAATATAAAAGGAATGGTTTTGATTTATTTTATACATATTAAAACAAAACTCATAACATACATTCCAAAATCTCAAATACAGTTACATATTGCCCTAAACGGGTCTTTCAAATAGTACATACCTCCACAGAGGTTTTAAAATAAGTGACAAGTCCACGCAGGGACTAACATAAGATAGGTGTCCATGTAAGGACTAGAAGATAAGTCCACATAGGGACTGAAATACGATAAGTTGTCCACACAGGGACTTATTTTAAAGTAGAAATTACATTCGTACAACTATTAAGGGCTAGTGGTCACGTTTCTTCTTTTTGCCCTTTAGTAGGTTTGCCAAGCCCTTGAGAAATCCTCGGTGGCTTTTCTTCTCTTCCTCGAACTCTCTCTCCACACGATCTAGTCGATGGAGTATTTCTTCCTGTTCAGGAGGAGAGAAACGTGGTTGTGGCGCTTGATGTGGAACTGGAGGTCTGGGAGGTATTGGATACCCATGAGCTGAGTAATCCGGTGGTCCCATGTTTCCATGTGCTCCGTCAGGGTAGCGTGCATTATATCTAGCCGACACCACATATGGGTCGCGCTCATAGCCGTAGTTGTATTGTGCTTGTGACGGTTCGAACGGGTTGTAAGCCGTTGGACCCGTATAAGCAGGTATGGGTTGATCATACCCAAATGGTGGCGAATTTTGTGCAGCTGGTGCGGAGTTCGCCTCCTGTATAGGACTTGAAGGTCCTTCTTCTCGTAGGGGCGGATAGTGGCTACTACTAGAATGTCGAGGAGTGCTGAAGTGGATACCCCCTCCTCCTCGTGTAGACATACGAGCATTTGTCCTCCTACGCCTTGGCGGATCAGGTATTACTGGTTGTGCCGGTGGCGGAGGTGGTGGCGTAACTGCCTCAAAGCGTGAATCCTCAGAGGGATCCTGTGGATGTCGGGGTTGTTGTGATGTCTGTTGAGGTGGCGTGTAGTACCACTCATGTCGGTCAAACAACGCTTGGAAACTGTCAGGTCCTTGATAGGGCGTTCCATGGAAGGATGACCCATCAGAAACTTCTATCGGATGCGTGGGCGTACCACGCGCAGGTTCAGTTGGATCCTCATCTTCCTCCATGGGATCTTCAGAAAAGTGGTCTTGTGGCCCTAGTGGAACAAAACCTGAAGGTTCCTGTATGTAGTCAGCCGGATTAAACTGACCTATGTAGTAGGGAGTAGGGTCGTCATAATTCCGGGTTGATACCGAACGTTGTAGAGGTATGAAGGAAGGTTGTGGGTTATTGGGATCATTTTCTGAGTTTGGCCCAAAGGAGTGCCGGTAGGATGGCGTCGAGCTGTGTGAAGTGGAATGCCTCGCGGGTTCGTAAAGATCTCTTCGTCGTTGTGGCTCTTCGCTCCGTGTCATCGAAGGATGTCTTGTACCCGATGGTCCAGCTTCGTTATCGTGATGTGTCACGATTTCTCCTCTGCCTCTTCGTCCCCTTCCTCTTCCTCTGAATATAACAGGTGGCATTTTCCTGCTCCAAAACTTATTAAAAATCGAATCGAAAATAAAGACAAAAAGGAGTATCAATCCGAATTTGTCCTAAGTTCTTGTCTAGACTCAAGTATGTGCAATTGTGTCATTGAGATTAAACACAATAGGATAGTGTTTAATTCACTCAATGTTGGCTCTGATACCAACCTGTCACACCCCGATTTCCACGTGTCTCACCGGTGGGCCCGGTGGGGGATTACCGTGACGATGTTGGCAACAATATAGTCAAACCACACAATTATATAATGCACAGCGGAAGCTTAAAGATAAATAAATATATTTCAACCTCTGATTGTAATATCAAATGTATTACATAAGTTGAATAAATCCACAGCGGATCAAAATGATAAAATATTGTTCATTCAGATGTAGCATCGAGTTTGCCAGACTATGTACGTGATGCTTAGGCAGCTAATACCAGCCAATTTCGTCTAGCACCTGCACTTAATCTTTTTGGGGAAAATACGTCAGTTTACACTGGTAAATACATTCAACTGACACATTTGAAAATGTTTATTAAAATTGGTTTGAATGCACAAGGCACAAACTCTTTTATAACTTGGGAAAATTTATAATGAAATCTTGTGAACGTTTTACATGTTCTTTTATGCGTTCAGTAGCCCGGGTCGTGACGGGTTAAAGATTTATAGACACACCACGTTTGCGTAAAACCGTAGTACAAAAACCAACGGCTACGTCTTTTAATTTAATGTCGACACTTTATACCGGGTGTACGCCTACACCGGGATGTCGATGGTCGTGGCCATTTCGTAAAATGATGCCAAGGATATCCGGGACAACGGTCATTAAACCCCCCAAAGGCTTATAAGCAACAAAACTGTTTAAATGAGCCGATCATATTATTTAATTAACCACCTAAGCGATGGAAGAATATAATGCTCAATCAAGCGGTATTAATATACCGTAACCCAAGCCCATATAGGGGAAATAAGTTAAAGTATTTACCTTTGCAAGTATATTTCCTTAATTTGGATTAAATCACCGATAGCTTTTACTGGGGCTCCTAATCTGGAACGAAGGTTTTAATTAACCTCTTAGAATCCTAACGGGTCGTTATAATGGCCGTAGCCTAGACCGGTTGGTTCCGATATATATAGATATGGTTTAATCGCGCGAAAAGGCGAAAACCGAGAATGGAGTGTGATTCTGTCCCCACAAGTTCAGAGACTTGTTTTATATGGGTTAATGGTTCACACTCTGGATTTTGGGGTTCAAATGATATTATTTGACCCGTATCGGCTAAATTATGAAAACTAGTTTCATAAGCCGAACCGTGCGCGCAATAGGCGAAACGGTTAATCATGAGAGTCGTACGCTTATTTCCTAAGTCAATATGCCTTAAATGGGTTGTGGTATCAGTAGGATACCTTCCGTGACGCCCTTAACGAGTTTAAGTTAATATTATGCCCCGTAGGGGCTTTTCGGTCATTTTAAAGACTTTTAAAAAGGCTTTTCGAGTTCTACAGGAAATCTGAGTTTCCCGAACAGCTTATAAAGCTTAAAATACTTTATTTATTATTTAAAATCAGTAGCAACTGGAATCGGGTCAAAAGACCTTGTAGAACTCATGTTTTGGCCAAAAAGGGCATATTCGGTATTTACCGAACCGTAGCCATAACCGCAGGTTATGAGCGAGGTAAAAATTATTAAAAATCTTTAAAATTCCCAAAATATTATTTTAATATAGTGGGTAAAAGTTTTGGTGACGAAATCTTGGTTTAGATAGGTGTTATGTTAATTGCGCCGTTTATTACAAAAGTTTATTTAAATTGCGCTAATTAGCATAACTCTCATTCTAGACCTCGGATTGACGTGAAACTTTAAGGACATGCTTATAATTTAATAAGCAAGGTTTTGGTCCGTTCACGTGTCCGAAATACTCGTTTTAATTTCAAAAGGCCGTTACGGTTAACTTTTAGGCGAATGACGGAAATGCGCAAAAGACTCGGGTAACTCATGAACCGATCACAGAGGTTTATACCATCATGTAACCTGGTCCTAAGAGAGTCCTAAGGTATATTTATACCTCACTAAAACGGGTCAGAACTGAAGTCAAAGCAAAAGTCAAACTTTTGCGACATTCGGCTCCGAACCGGTTCAATATAGCAAATGATCGATTCAAACGAGCGCAAACAAGTTTATATACTTAATATCATGTTTTATAAGTGTCAAAACAGGTTTCATAACATGTACATTACAGATTATGCATAAATCGCTAAAATAGCTTTCTGTTGACTTTTTAACCGCACGTTTGACTCGATATTTGACATAGTTAGAGTGGTGATCAGGGGGAACCATTTTAGAGGTTTATTACCCACATAATTACCTTCTCAAAACTACTTTTGATCCGTCATAAGACTGAACCATTTGCAAGTTATGGTAATGACAACCGTTAGTTACGACGGTTGTGTTTATAGGCTAAAACTATGGAAATGTATGACCAAAATGGTTGTGAACGACTTACAGAAGTGTGTTCTTGTTTATAGAGCAGAGAAAGATGCTTGGAGCTTCTTTAGAATGATCAGAGAAGTTGATTTGTGTTGTGTGAATTGTTATGAGCCAATGTGGCTATTTATAGTGAAACTTAGGCTCTAAGATCATTACAACTCATGCTACACTGAGTGTGGATGATGGGCAGATGTCCCCTAAGTGTTATGGGTCGAGCATAGAGTGCCCATGCCCCATTAATTGGTTGTTGATCGTTCAAAGGGTCCAAAGGTCAAGTAGTTACAATGTTTCTGCATCTGGGCGTCCCACGCGGCCCGCATGGACATTCCATGCTACTTTCACGCGGGCCGCCTGAGTTTAAGAACTCAGACGCGTAATTGAGGTGGCTCGCGGCCCGCCTCAACTTATGTCTAAACCTCACGCGGGCCGCGAGAGGTTAGATTTCCAGAATTTCTAAATCTTTTGAAATGATTACAGAATCTGGTAATTAATAACGAAATCTTTCGTAATGATTTACCTGACCTTTCGGGTTTGAAGGGGTAACTTTGCGGTTTGGCCCTCGGTCAATTACAATTAAGGACCTCGTGTTAATTACCCGCGTTGTTAAGTCCCCGTTTATTTTATAAATTGTTCAGAAAGCCTTAACTTTCATTATTGACGCTTTTAACCCTTCTCGTACGAATTTGAGTATAACTCTTTCGTTTTAAAACGGAACTCCGCGGAATTTATACAGTATATTCTAGTGAGCGTATGATACTGTTACGAAGCCTTGGGAACGTTAAAGGGTCACTCAGAGGTATAATTAAACATGTTGACACAGTTAACCCCTGTAGTTCGTAATCTCTCACTTTCTTCCGCGTTTCGCTTTCGTACGATTTATGATTTATTCGTTTGAAGGTACAAGCATTTATTTAGGGTTACTATACAGTATATTTACCCTTGTTGACATTTATAACCCTCGAATTTATATACTTTCAAGGTTTGTCAAAATTAGTCCTTTATTTATTATAGATTGTTGGTGCATGTTTGTGACAACAGCTTAGATTTGGTCTTTGGATATCTTGTAATTAGTTTAACGATAAACAGTTAGCGGGTTTAGCTTTGTATTAGTAAGTTTATAGTGTTTGGGCTAAACTAAACCCAATTGGATGTAGGGAAACGAATTGGGCCTTGCCCATGTAGGAAACCCTAGTCCAACTTGTAAACCTTGTGGTATATAAACAAGGTTAGACATTAGGGTTTAAGGTTGATCAGTTAATCAGCGAATCAGCCAAAACAGTGTTTGTGAGAGGATTTTCGTGAGAGTTCTAGCAATTTCGTGTAAGGGTTATAGCTTGGACGAATTAGGGTTTGATTGATTGTAATACGTTTGTTTGATAATCAATAGAAACCCGGTTGAAAGTGATTTGCTGTTTCTACACTTTTCTGCTAATTCTGATCAAGAGGATTCCGCACTCTTGATTGGAAAGACGATTCTGTGACGATCCACATAACATCAAGGGGACCTACATAGATGCCACGTGTAATCAAATGACACGTGTTAACACATCATTGGACACAAAAACTCGAGGTGTTACAACCACTCATGTCGGTCAAACAACGCTTGGAAACTATCTGGCCCCTGATAGGGTGTGCCATGGAAGGATGACCCATCAGAGACTTCTATCGGATGCGTGGGCGTACCACGAGCAGGTTCTGTCGGATCAGTATCTTCGTCCATATGATCTTCGGAGAAGTGATCTTGTGGCCCTAGTGGAACAAAACCTGAAGGTTCCTAGATGTAGTCAGCTTGATTAAACTGACCTCTGAAGTATGGAGTAGAGTCGTCAAAATTTCGGTGCGATACCGAACGTTGTAGAGGTATGAAGGAGGGTTGCGGGTTGTTGGGATCATTCTCGGAATTTGGCCCGAATGAGTGCCGGTATGATGCCGTCGAGCTGTGCGAGGTGGAATGCCTCGCAGGTTCGTAAAGGTCTCTTCGCCTTTGCGGTTCTTCACTCCTCGTGGTTGAAGGAGCTCGCGTACCTGAAGGCCCGGCTTCGTGATCGTGATGAGTAACGATCTCTCCTCTGCCTCTTCTTCCCCTTCCTCTTCCTCAGAATATCACTGGCGGCATATTTCCTGCTTTATAAAACTTTAAATACCAATAATAAAAGAAAAGACAAAATTGGAATAACAATTCGAATTTGTCCTATGTTCTTGTTTAGACTCAAGTATGTGCAATTGTGTCACTGAGATTAAACACATTAGGATAGTGTTTAATTCACTCAATGTTGGCTCTGATACCAACCTGTCACACCCCGATTTCCACGTGTCTCACCGGTGGGCCCGGTGGGGGATTACCGTGACGTAGTTGGCAACAATATAGTCAAACCACACAATTATATGAATGCACAGCGGAAGCATCAAGATAAATATAATTCAACCTTTTGAATGTAATATCAAGTGTATTACAGAAGTCGAATTGTATCCACAGGGGATCATAAATAAAATAAAGTATTGTTCAGTCAGATACAGCATCAAGTTTGCGAGACTATTCGTGATGCTAGGAAGCTATTACCAGCCAAATTTCGTGTAGTACCTGCACTTAATCTTTTGGGGAAAATACGTCAGTTTACACTGGTAAATACGTTCAACTGACACATTTGAAAATGTTTATTAAAATTGATTTGAATGCACGAGGCACAAACTCTTTTATAACTTGGGAAAATTATTAAAATCTTGTGAACGAATTACATGTCCTTTTATGCGTTCAGTAGCCCGGATCCTGTCCGGGTTAAAGATTAATAGACACACCACATTGCGTAAAACCGTAGTGTAAAAACCAACGGCTACGTCTTTTAATAATAATAATGTCGACATAATATACCGGGTGTACGCCTACACCGGGATGTCGAGGTCGTGGCCATTTCGTAAAATGATGCCAAGGATATCCGGGACAATGGTCATTAACCCCCCAAAGGCTTTTAAGTAACAAGACTGTTTAAATGAGCCGATCACATTATTCAATTAACCACCTAAGCGATGGAAGATATGATGCTCAATCAAGCGGTATTAATATACCGTATCCCAAGCCCGTATAAGGGAAAATAAGTTAAAGTATTTACCTTTGCAAGTATATTCCTTAATGGATTACGTCACAGGTAGCTTTTACTGGGGCTCCTATTCTGGAACGAAGGTTTTAATTAACCTATTAGAATCCTAACGGGTCTTTATATTGGCCGTAGCCTAGACCGGTTGGTTCCGAAATATAAATATGGTTTAATCGCGCGAAAAGGCGAAAACCGAGAATGGAGTGTGTTTCCGACCCAACAAGTTCAGAGACTTGTTTTATATGGGTTCAAGGTTCACACTCTGGATTTTGGGGTCAAAATAATATGGTTTGACCCATGTCGGCTAATTTATGAAAACTAGTTCCATAAGCCGAACCGTGCGCACAATAGGCGAAACGGTTAACTATGAGAGTCCTACGTTTATTTCCTAAGTTAATATGCCTTAAGGAGGTTGTGGTATCAGTAGGATACCTTCCGTGATGCCCGTAACGAGTTTAAGTTAATATTACGCCCCGTAGGGGTTTTCGGTCATTTTAAAGACTTTTAAAGAGCTTTTCGAGTTCTACAGGAAATCCGAGTTTCCCGAACAGTTTATAAAGTTTAAAATACTTTATTTATTATTTAAAATCAGTAGCAACTGGAATCGGGTCAAAAGACTTTGTAGAACTCAAGTTTTGGCCGAAAAAGGGCATATTCGGTATTTACCGAACCGTAGCCATAACCGCAGGTTATGAGCGAGGTAAAAATTATTAAAAATCTTTAAAATTCCAGAAATATTATTTTATAACAGTGGGTATAAGTTTTGGTGACGAAATCTTGGTTTAGATAGGCGTTATGCTAATTGCGCCGTTTATTACAAAAGTTTCTTATAAATGCGCTATTTAGCATAACTCTCATTCTAGACCTCGGATTGACGTGAAACTTCAAGGACATGCTTATAATTTAGTAAGCAAGGTTATGGTCCGTTCACGCGTCCGAAATACTCGTTTTATTTTACAAAGGCCGTTACGGTCAACTTTTAGGCGATTAACGGAAATGCGTAAAAGACTCGGACAAACAATGAACCGGTCACAGAGGGTTATACCATCATGTAACCTGGTCCTAAGAGAGTCCTAAGGCATATCTATACCTCACTAAAACGGGTCAGAACTGGAGTCAAAGCAAAAGTCAAACTTTTGCGACATTCGGCTCCGAACCGGTTCAATATAGCAAATGGTCGATTTGAACGAGCGTAAACAAGTTTATATACTTAATATCATGTTTTAGGATCATCAAAACAGGTTTCATAGCATACACATTACAGATTATGCAAGATTCGCAAAAACGGCTTTCTGTTGACTTTTTAAACGTTCGTTTGACTCGACATTTGAACTAGTTAGAGTGGCGATCAGAGGGAACCCTTTTAGGGGTTTATTACCCACATAATTACCAACTCATAACTAATTTTGATCCGTCATAAGACTGAGCTATTACGGATTTATTTTGAAGTCAAACCGTAGTTACGACGGTTTGGTTTTTAGCTATATTACTAAGTAAAACTAAACCACAAAGGATTTAAACGACTTACAGAAGCTTAGGCTTGCTTAGAGAACAAAGAAGAACACTTGGGAGCTTTTGAAGTGACCAGAGAAGTGTTTTTGAGTTGTGATGAACTTATGCACACAATGTGCTTATTTATAGTGCAAGAAGGGCTTTAAGATCATCACAACACACTCTACAAGTGACCATGGATGAATGGCAGGTGGCCTAGAGAGTTATGGGTCGAGTAGGGGGCGCCCATGCCTCTGGAGAACCCATCATTTATTGTTTTACCGCTTAAAAGTGCCAACAGCCATTTTTCTGTCGCTGGGCATCGCATACGGACCTTATGGCTTAGGCCTTGCGGTCCGTAAGCCATAGGCGGATCAAAATCAATCATTCCCCTCCTTACGGTCCGTAAGGCATAACCTTTACGGTCCGTAAGGGGTTAAAATGAATATCTTTTTAAATCTTTTGTAATGATTATAAAATCTTGGTAATTAATTACCTGACCTTTCGGGTTTGAAGGGGTAACTTTGCGATTTGGCCCTCGATTAATTACAACTAAGGACCTCGCGTTATTTACCCATATCGTTAAGCCCCCGGTTAGATTACTTATTATCCGGAAAGCCTTAAATTATATTATTGACGCTTTTAACCCTTCTCTTACGAATTTGATCATAACTTTCTCGTTTTAAAACGGAACTTCGCGGAATTTATACAGTATATTCTGGTGAGCGTGTAATACTGTTACAAAGCCTCGGGAACGTTAAAGGGCCACTCAGAGGTATAATTTAAACATGTTGACACGGTTAACCACTGTAGCTCGTAATCTCTCACTTTCTTCCGCGTTTCGCTTCCGTACGATCCATGATTTATTCGTTTGAAGGTACGAGCATCTTTTAGGGTTACTATACAGTATATTTACCCTTTGTTGACATTTATAACCCTCGAATTTACATACTTTCAAGGCTTGTCAAAATTAGTCCTTTATTTAATATCAATGCCACGTGTAATCAAAAGACACGTGTTAACACATCATTGGATACAAAAATTCGAGGTGTTACATAGCGGCGGCTGGTTTAGAAACCCTAGACGCTATGTCTGCGACTGTGACTGAAACCCGAGACCACGGCTTGTTCTTCAACAGGTAAGTCTTCTTCTTCTTCACCTCTTACCTAGTTCGTGTGAATCAATCAAGAGCCTGAGCTCTGATACCAGTTGTTAGGACCAAGAACACGATTCCACAAACACAAGAACAATCTGTAACAAGCACACACACTCAGACACTCTAAATCACAAGAACAAGAACACAAGATTTATAGTGGTTTGGTCTAATCTGACCTACATCCACTCCCACAACTAGTTCTTTTCTTTATTAGGTGCTCAAAGGTTTACAGACATGAATAAGAAGTATATATAGGGGTTACAATTAGGGTTGTTGACTTTAAACTTTACTAACAGAGAATACTCCTGCTAGCTGCAGGAGGAGTATAACACAGAACACCCCTGCTAGATACAGAAGGAGTGTAACTAAGAACACCCCTACTAGTCAAATCCTCCACAACCCAACAGTAACTGCCCCATTCGAGCTTCTAACCGACCGCATTTATGCAGGGTAACACCTCTGTATTTTGAGCTTCCTTTAGAGAATCCGGTGCTCTGACGGGAAAATGAACAAATTCTTCCTTTGTCATGTCTTTTATCTGCATAAGTTATGTAAGACAATCAAATTAAATGGCATGTGCTAGTCTGTAACACCCGTAAATTTCCGTCCAACTACGAGACGCCACGTGTCCCGAATCTCCAACTAAGGAGAGGGAATTTATCGTTCAACTATGTAACAATATATATCCACTCCTCCAATTTATCCAGACTATGTGGAAGGAGGAAGGAATTACATTCTACGTTCATTGAACCTATATTAAATACGTTGACTGAAATCCCAACTATGCGGAAGGAGATGAACCTATATTAAATACGTTGACTGAAACGTGTTTTAAATCTCCAACTAATTCCCGACTATGTGGAAAAGAGATAAAATTTTCGTCCAACTATGAGACGACATGTCGCGAGTCTCCAAATAATCCCAACTATGTGGAAGGAGAGGGACCTATATTGAATACGTCGACTGAGACGTGTCCCAAATCTCCAATTAATCCCAACTATGTGGAAGGAGAGGGACCTATATAGAAAACGTTGATTGAAACGTGTACAGAAATCTCCAAATAATATGTGGAAGGAGGACTAAAATGCCAAATCTATAGGGTAAGACAAATTTGTCGAAAGCCCGTGAGCAATCAAGCAATTTGTTCTGCACGTGTCGAGCAATACCCCCAACCCAAGCCCCTCCACACCCAGTAGTCTTATAACCATGAAAATTTATTCAACAACTCATATTATTCTTTAGAAGCGTGCAAGACACCTTTTAGGGCGTTCATTCCATTATTGAATCATTCATTTTAAGGTCGTGATGTCTATCATCAAGTTTTGAATAAAAGCAATAGACTAAACACCACCATTCAAGTTCAAGGAAACGGTACATAAATCAAAATTTGTTCTGCAACAGTTTGTTAGGCATTATTACTTTTCCCTCTTTTTACTTTTAGTGACACCACTCTTACAATATACTAGCCAAAAATATATAAAAAAAAAACATATAAAATCACAAGAAGATCTTCAAGAAATTCACCCGTATCCGGCTACAACCCCGAACTGTATGACCATCTTCACATTTGATATTCGCGGTTCTAAACCACACCGGACTTCTTTTTGGAGATTTGATCTTCACATCCTTGTGCGTGTTCCAAACTCCTTTTGTATGGTTTCCACCATTCATAGAGCTTTCCATGTAAACTTCCACACGCGTCTCATCTATAGTTCTGATAAACAGGAACACATGGTTCAGAACAAAACGTTTGATCGTATAAAGAACGAAAATAAATTGTATTGATAATGAAATGATAATGTACATGTGTTGATTATATCATAAGATCATGGGTAAAACATAAACCCTAATGATGTAAATTCAATCATGAACAATAAAATAAGAGGTGTGTACCTGATTAGCAGTCACCACACCAGAGAGGGAAGTAGACGTCATGTTCGTCAGATTGGTCTGGTTCCCCTTTAGGATGTATCTTCTTGATGGTAGTACCGAGTTCTTTAGGGTTGAAGAACTCGTAGTAATGGAGAGAGAGGATGGCGTTTTTTTGTGTGATGTTATGAGGGTCTAACCCTAATCCCTCTCTGGTAATCTCCTTATATACACCCAAGGGGAAACCCAATTAGTTAATTAGGGTAATCTGGCCCATCAACAATTACCAACTAATTTATTATAGGTTTTAATATATTTTGATCCGTATTATATAAATGATAATGATGGCTACTAGATTAAATATAAATAAATAAATATTTAATCTTACATTCTCCCACTTAGCCGAATAATCATTTATCATGAGTATTAGATAAGTCTGATCAGAAGTTAATACTCATTTTAGCTTTAAACAAGAACTATAGCAGAGAAATACAGCCGTTGAATCATTATGCGACTCAGGACCCCCATTAGTCATACTATAGCCTTAATTTAAAACCTAACAGTTATGATCAAAATACAAACAAGCCCTTTAGCGTTTGATTTGTATTTATAGTTGTCTATATGTCATTACACCGGCAGAACATATGTAAGAGACATACAAAATCAAACTGATGAGGAATATTAAAAGTTAATCATTCATAGTACGATATGCAGTTGTACATAGTCATCAATAAACCCGTGATTATTATAAGCGCTTACATAATAGTTATGGGTGATAGACTTTTAGTTATAGGATCCTTAAGCATATCATGAATGCATTCGATACAAAGATTTAGTTTCCTCAATTCGTTCATAAACGAATAATTAATTGTGTATCGAAATGTAATGCAGCACCTCTCGAACTGTTACTGTTCAAGGAGACATGGTAGCTGACTTTATCACAATAAGTCTTCAATATATTAATTATATGGAGTTAATAAACTTATGAGTCCACTGATAAATTTCCAACAACATTTAGTGACTATTGCTTTGTGATCAACAATATATTATATCGTCATATCTTAGGTTGTTATTATCAGTTTATTATGACTCCTCCATAAGATAGGTTTTGTCTGCTGACATAAAGATATACCCGAAATTACATTTTGTCATCTTTGAATATTACAAAGTTAGAGTAATAAACCGGTTTTAATTCTCACTTCTTCTTTAAATTATAGTCTCTCGTTTCTTTTAAAGATATTGTAATACTCAATTAAATGCTTCACATTAATCTAGACATATCTAGTGTGTTGCAATATGAGTAATATCTAAACGAGTATAGACTTAAACTTACGTAAGGCTTCTAATTAGTGAAGCGTAAGAAATAATCTCATTTATCCTATTATCCTCTAAAGGAGAGCAGTATTGTTTGTTACATATGTAAGGACCAATTTAATGTTAAACTTATGGAACGGAAGTAATGTCCCATTTGGTCTATCTCAACATGTTATGATATCTATTATGTAAGAGATATCTCTGAGATCTATTATATCAAAGTTTTTGTTAACAATGCTTTGACTTATGTAACATATACCTGTCAAAAGAATATCATCTATATAGACAAGTTTAATTTAGTTGCTCCCACTCATTTTGAGGTAGGTTCATTAATCCACTTGATTCTTGATGAAAATAATTACGTTAAGATCACATTATAATGTTTGCATTAACCCATACATGGATATTATTGGCTTACAATGAAGCGTTCTTTAACCTTCAGTTTGAAACTTTAGATTGTTATCTAATGAACATGTAAATGTGTCAGCCATTGTTAGGGAAAATTCTTTTAATGTTCATCTAATGTAGCTTTAAACTATTATAAGCTACTAGAACAGTGATGATCCTCAAAGAAATCTTTGATAATTTATCTCTTCCTAAGTATAACCTTTGACAATCAATCATGCTTCTTTGTGTCTTAACGTTTATATAAGGATTTGGTTTAGTTATGAACACTCTTAGGTAATTCAATCAAATCCCAAACGTTATATGAACACATAAAATCAGTTTTACTAGAAAACGATTTTATTCTATTTAGAAGATTGATTAACTCTACTGGCTTAATTTGAAGAGATAGGATCAGTAAACTTTTCCAAAATCCATTTCAACTTCAGTTAGGGAGGTTATGTAATCATCAAAGTTAGTAGGTTTTTAAACCTAGATGACCTCCTGAGTTGATTATTGGGTTCATTAAAAGTTTCAATTTTATGGATTAGCTCTTGGTTAGGTTGCTATCATTTTCATTCTAAGTTTGTAAGAGTTGGTGCAGTATAGTGTACAAGAGGTGTAATCGGAGTTAAATTCGGAGTGAATTTAATGACACTCTTCCCCCCGCCTCTTGTATTCCTTGCAAGTCATAATAAGGACTTTGACTGCTCCCACTGACCTTAGAAAACTTAAGGAACTCGGCATGCTTAGGGTCAATGTTTAATGACCAACAAATTCTAATAGAGAAAACATATTAATGACGTTAGTCGTTGTAGTTTCTCTTGTTGAGGATTATGTTAGTTTAGATAAGAAATCTAAGTGTGCCCACAATTAAGCAACAATGAAACTTTTGTAAGAGTAGCTTTAGATTTAAGGAGGCAAGTTTTGATAGAACAGTGTCATAATGGAGCAGTGTCTTGTACAAGAGGTGTAAATTGAAGTAATATAAATTTTTCACTCCCCACCTCTTGCAACTATTGCAAGTTATTATTAAGACACTTAATGCTCCCACTGATCTTTAATATCTCTAGAATGCTACAAGAGAAGTTTCAATGAGCTACGTGACGTAGGAACCTATCATATATACGTTAGACTTTATTTGATTCCTTTAATGTCCAGATATCATGAGAAACTTTAGGGACATATTTAATAGAAATCTTATTAAGTACATATATGAATAGATTTCTTTTAAAAAACTGTGGGCCATATACGACAAATTTAGATACAAGTAGATAGTCTTTAAATGATAAATGAATTATGTCTAAATGTTTCATTTGGAATAAGTTCCACGAATGTCAATGAATGACTTATGATGGACCCATACTTATTCCTTGAGCCATGTGATATTTAGGGCTATAACGCCATGATTTAAAAAAACACTTAGAATGAGATTAGATAAGAAATCATCCTCATTAACCATGTCATGATTTCTCATGAATTTTGGTTATAATGGATGAAGTTTTTAAGTCTCATTTTCCTTTTGTCAAATTCTCATTTACATGATGACAAAAGTTGTGAAAGTGTAAGGTATCATCTAGTTTTATCTTAGTAATGTTTCAATTCAGATATTAAAACAAATAATATGAGAGTTTAAGTAAGTGTGACTTTATGTTAACCATGCAAACCTCACAGCCTTCATAACATAGCTTAATTATGATACTATATTCTGATTAATCTTTAGAATATGTAAGGTATCGAAAGGTTTTGTTAGAAGACTGCTTATTATGGTTTTTATAGCCTTAACATTTAATTTTGTCACTAACTCTCATGTTAATTATTTGTTGAGTTCTGGTAAGGAAACGTTTAGAACTAGAGTCAACTTATCATGTGTTAATAGGAATATTAAAAATTAGTAGACTTAAATATCATAGGAAGTGACTACCTAATTAATTCATCCAACTGTTCTTTAGAATAATGGATAGTCTCGTTGCTTATGTTTAGTCTAATGACATAATTATGCAGTGAGATTTTCCTTTGAAGAAACTAAAAGTTGGAATTTTTACTTGTAATTTGTCTATAGACCTTAAAACAATCCTCTTTTAAATTAAGTGGTTGTAAGGTGAGTAACAACTTATTTTCCAGCTTTAAACATTTATTTATTTGTACATATGTTGCTTATCAACACACTCATTATACTTTGGTACTTTTGTGTGTTATAGTTGATTTATAAGGCATCAAATTGTACAAGTGAAAATCTTAGTATGTAATGTACTGGAAAAATGTACTTATTTCCATGCGTAAGCCCTTAACTTTACGGGTCATGGTATCGTACATTATTATGTATTCACATATACCACTTAACTTTATAGTTTAGAATTTTAAAAGAAGGCATGCATCTTAGGAGTTCTAGTGATTATTCCATATATAAGAGATTAGCCTTAGGAAAATCTTAATCTGGAATAACTTTAGTGATAGCATTATGTTAGAGAGTTCTTGATTATTATAAGAGACATCATGTTCGATTTGTCCTGATCATCATGCTCTAATTTTCTTCTTTATAATCTTTATCAGAAGAGAGCAATAGGATTATCGTGTCTTAAGAAATAATCAAGGATTTAATTTAAGAGCTAATTCCAATAGAAACTTTAAATAAAGCAAACATTTGGGTTTAGGAATTAGAGTGGATGAGATATAGGTAGAAGTAAATTATAGTGAGTAAAATTATGGGTACTTAAAATAAGGCAGACGAAATGATCATAAAATTAAGTAAGGATCATTAATATAAGGATCATTATGTGAAGAGATTGTGATATGTCTATTACTAACATCAAAATAATAGACTTAGTAAAATCCTACTTAAACAAAGACAAATCAGCTTTGGCCAGAAGTGTAATCATTTAAGTATGTGTGCAAAGTAATCGTGACAAATCAGCTTTGGCCAGAAATGAGACAATCACTTTAGTTATGCACTTGTCAAGCATGCTAAACATAAATGAATTAAATCAGCTTTGGCCAGAATTAAGACATTTCACGTTTGTAATGCATACTTAACATAGCTTTTATAAGACTTGAACAATAAATAGATGTAGTAAATCAGCTTTGGCCAGAATTAATACATCAAAAGCTCATTCAAGTTAAGCTATTTTGGTTTTGTAAAACATTATTTGATCCTTATTAATTAACTAAGTATTTACAAAACCAATTATTAATTAGCTAAGTCTTAGTTCACATTAAACAGCCTAAGTTTTGAGATTTCGAGTCATGGTCTCGAGTCGTGCTGTTATGGTTTCGAGTCGCAACCTTAGTCTCGAGTTATGCTGTTATGGTTTCGAGTCGCAACCTTAGTCTCGACTAATCACGTTATGGTTGCGAGTCGTAACCTTATGGTTTCGATCAATCATGTTATGGTTTCGAGTCGCAACCTCATGGTTTCGAGTCGCAACCTCATGGTTTCGAGTAGCAACCTCATGGTTGCGAGTAGCAACCTCATGGTTGCGAGTAGCAACCTCGTTAACAGCTGTTTTGTGATAAGGTTGAATCAGCTAATTTTAATGGATTTTGATTATCATTTCAAGATATTTCTATCTATCCAAGTTAGTTATTCGATTATAAATAATATATTATTCGAAACTTGGAGATAAAGTTATACAATTTTAGGAAATATAATCAAAATCTAATCTATCACAAAATTAGATGACATCATAACAAACATTCATATAAATAAAATAAATGAAATCTCAATATAATAATTGATTTAATATTCATGTTGATTATATTTGAATGAGAAAATTCAAATATATGCGTGGATTATATTTCAATGAGAAAATCCATCCATTCCACGAAATTCAATTTATGCGTGGATTAAAAAATGAATTTATGGAGTCATTACAAGAACACATGACTTCAGTTCAATATTCATGTGAACTTTAATACAAAAAACAATTCATTGAATTAATTATACTTTTAAATTTCAAAGCCACATAAAGCAATTCTGGGCGATTATTCTCATAAAAAAAAATGATTTAGTCACCATCAAACAAAAGGTAATTATGATTGATTTAATTTTCAAATCAATATCCAGATTAAAAAATCGCAAATCTGGAAAAATACAATCTTAATGTTTTGATTAATTCATATAGTTCAATTCATTGATATCCTTGATTGAATTGATATAATCAACATACGCTCTGATACCACATGTTGATTATATCATAAGATCATGGGTAAAACATAAACCCTAATGATGTAAATTCAATCATGAACAATAAAATAAGAGGTGTGTACCTGATTAGCAGTCACCACACCAGAGAGGGAAGTAGACGTCATGTTCGTCAGATTGGTCTGGTTCCCCTTTAGGATGTATCTTCTTGATGGTAGTACCGAGTTCTTTAGGGTTGAAGAACTCGTAGTAATGGAGAGAGAGGATGGCGTTTTTTTGTGTGATGTTATGAGGGTCTAACCCTAATCCCTCTCTGGTAATCTCCTTATATACACCCAAGGGGAAACCCAATTAGTTAATTAGGGTAATCTGGCCCATCAACAATTACCAACTAATTTATTATAGGTTTTAATATATTTTGATCCGTATTATATAAATGATAATGATGGCTACTAGATTAAATATAAATAAATAAATATTTAATCTTACAACATGTAACTATAGTAGTTAGGATAGATCAAAGGAAAAGACATACTACATAGTAATTACGAGGGCGCTCCTATAGTTTTGGAAGCCCCTAATCTCATTGCTTTGGGCGTTCGTAAACACTGTCTGCGGACACTCCTAAAGTTTTGGAATCGGTTTCATATGATGACAAGACCTTTTTCTGCACCCATCAACATAATCTAGAGGTCAAGACTAACAAAACCACTAATATTTACAAAATTCATGGATGTTATGATGTAAGATCTATTATAATATCTAAGTTACCGGTTACTAGAAAAAGATACAGGTTCATGGAAAGGACATAAATACCATTGGCTCAAAGTCGGGACTTGACAAGTTGACCGTGAGATTTCTCATTAGTAACAAGACCTGCTCGGTCAAATGAAAGAAATTTAGAATTTTGCTGAAGTTAACAACTCCAAGATTGCGTTAATAGAACGATGGATAATACAATTGACATTAATAAATCTGAACTGACTCACTGTTTCGAAGTTTATAGGATCCATCTCCTTTAATTTCTGCACATGCCCTTTACTTTCGGGATCAAAAACACTTCCAATGAAGCTATAAACTTCAGAGAAATCTGGTATGCCTGAAAAAGGTATTCAATAAAAAAAATAAGGACGACAGTTACAGAATTGGTTCACTTAGAACAGAATCAAGTAGTGTGGGTCGCCAACTTAAATAGATACATGTATGTATATATGAAGTACAAGATTACCATGAAGGACGGAAGCTGGTTCCGTTTGTTTTGATAGTTCAGAACTAGGAATTTCTCTACTGGAGCTCCCTACGCCACTACTACTGATGTTACTAATCTTTAGCGCGCCTCTTGATCCAGAGTCAGCTGAGGAATGGCAATTGACTTAATATTAAATGCCGGAATAACCTTATCAGACGAGTAAGAAACGAAAGATTACAAATATGTATGCATGCCTTCAATCCCATGTAGATCATATTCATCGTGTGAAGTCATAATTCCACTAGATGGACTGATAAGCTGGGAAGTGTCGTCCCACGGAGTATATCCAGGCGTAAGGGTACTCATTGAGGAAGGATAGCACATGGATGTTTGAAGTGGTAATAGAACTGCCATACAGTTAAAGAAAATGTTATTAAAATAAAAATTACAGATATAAAATATAACAAATTTGGAGTATATTTTATACACAACCATTTTTGGCTGCCTTTTGTGGATAAGGATGTGTAGCCTTGCGTTTCGGACGAGGTGGCGGGACGTGTGCGATTGATCCGTTTTTTTGGACCTTCAGAAAATATTTCTGGGCGTGACTTCGTATCTGCAAATAGAATTACCCCCTTCAATTGAAAATTAAGGAAGTATATCATTAGAATGTTAAGCTCAAATGCAGTTATATTCACTTATAGACTTATAGTTAAGGAGTTAATCGATGCCCTTTAGCGAATTACTAATAAACAAAACTAAAAGGGGGTGAACACACCAGAGACCAAATCATATATAACAAGCTGCATTTCAACCAAATTACATACAGAAAAATGAGTCCAGTGATTTAAAGCATGGTTCTACAACGCATAGAAAGTAATACATTGAATAATTTGTTGGAAATTTTAGTGAAAAGGTGATTTTTTACTAATTTTGTACACAAATATTTATGTAATTATTATATAATAATTATTAATTAAAGGGTTTACGTTCTCTTTCATAAAGGCTTTGCAACGAGCAAAGAAGTATCCAACACAGAGCCAAAATGAAAGAGATATCGATGTTTAAAGTTGTACATTGAAACGAAAGTGGTGTGAGAAATTGGATGGCAAGTGGTACAGATATACTTTTTCAGCGGTAAACTAATATACTCTTAAATACTCCTATACATGTACCTTGCAGGCAAGGGCGTAGCTTTGTGGGGGTGGGGGGGAGGGGGCGGCCGACCCTCTGAACTTTTCGCTCGTTAGTGGAGAGTATGTAGTTTTCGTATAGAAATTTTTGAGTATATACGTTTTTGACCCCCCGGTTTTATAGAAATTTTTGGTATATACGTTTTCGAACCCCCGGTCGGAAATCTCAAGGTCACCACTACCTGCAGAATTTGAACTCTCTACCTCTTAGACCTAGGGGATGCACCTTACAACCGCACCGTACACAATGTTTATCACAAGCCTCAAGCCACACCTTTTTCGTTTTATTATTTACTTTTTGCAACATTTATTGTGTTTTTTTTTAATCATAAACGGTATCTCTGACATAATTAAAAACATCCTGAGTTATTAATATGGGCAGCAGATCTAACATAGGATTTGTTAAAGTACAGATGAGAAATATACACCTGAATTACTGTCTTTGAACCAACAAAGTCTTCAATTTTCTTCCAATCACGATCAAACCTGAAAGAAAATGAGACAGAAGTCACAGAATTGACTTTTAGCTTGCATAAACAATTAACATGAACATCATTCGTGATGTATAATAAAATTTGGAGCAAAGAAAAGTTACTAACAATTGAAGAGCTTCAAGGAACTTATCGTGTTCTTCTTCAGTCCAGCTTTCTCTGGACTTTGTAATAGTATAGGGCTTCCGAACCTTCTTGCCGGAACTATCCATTGATGAAGAAGATGAATGTGTAGAGTTTTTGCTGTTACTGTTCATGCCTGTTGTTGTTGTTCTGATGCTGCGGGTTATGGAGTGTCGTCGGTATGTGTTGTTGTGTGGCTCAGGTGATCTGTGGCGACCTTCAATAAATCGCCCCACTTGAATGTTTAGTTTCAGTTTTTGTATTGAGGACCTTATACTTTCACCGATTTTACAAAACCTTTAACAAAGTATTCGTGGGGGGTGTGTCGATTTAAACACACCCCGTATAATAGTTACGTCTAGGGCTGCAACCAAACCGAACGAACACGAATAAGGCTTTGTTAGTGTTTGTTTGTAATGAAATATTTGTGTTCACGAATGGTTCATGAACACTTACCGAACGAGATTTTATGTTCGTGTTCGTTTGTTAATTATAGGCAACGAACGTTGATGAACACAGATGACCGCAAATTAACTAATGTTCATGAACACAGATGGAAACAAACGCACACAAACAACCATTGATGAACAAAATATATAATACTCTGACACTTATTAAATATTTTATTTGTCAGAATTTTGAAGTATATAAATAAAATAAAAACTAAAAACACTTAGGAATTATCGAACATAAACGAACTCGTATCGGACATTCACTAACATAAATGAACGAACGCGGCCTCTGTTCATGTTCGTTCATTTTACTAAACGAAATGAATTTCTTGTCCATGTTGATTTGTTTAATTGAACGAACTTCCCAACAAATGGTTCAAAAACTGTTCGCCAAACGTGTGATTTGTTTGCAGCTCTAGTTACGTCTATGGTAATGGAATACGTGAAGATATAGCATAGTCATGTATTTGTTTTTGTTAATATATCCTACTTTATTCCATTAACATAGGCTAAAAAATATGGTGTAAACGTATAACTCCCAGTTTATCAGTTTTTCAGTTTTTTGTTCACTTATCATCAACAATACATATGTTTAGCTGGTAAAGTTAAATCATACAAGAAAATGAATCGTGTTGTTCCAATTTTATGTATGTATGTAGTTATTTTTTCTATTTGGTACATGAAATTTTGATATGTTTCTGTTTGAGAATGAGATAATAATTACATCATGCCTCTATAAGATAATTATATGGTTAATCTGAAGTTGGTAGATGCTGACAAATCTTATGAAATTAAATTTGGCATACTACCATTATAATTAGAAGACTAAATAAATGCGTGTATTAATAACATTCAAGAGTCATGTGTTTCCACAATTATAGTAGGGCTTTAGATGAGGAGTCTGGGCCTGAAGTCGGACAAACCCCATTAAATGTTTGTCACAATGTTTCTTCCGTTATTATTTCCCAATTTTATTTCTCTTGTCCTTATCAATCCTTTTCACGCCCATATAATGATCATTACGCATGGTTTACTTATCTATCTACTCCAAATATGAATCTCTTAATTTTTTAACTGTCACATTTGACATGATGAAAAATATCCTATAAACGACTTGGTGAAGTATTAGGGTGTAAGGGGCACCTTCGGTGACCCCATTCGGTGACCTCATTCACCTAAGGGGAACACCGCCGCCATCACTTAGGTGAGTGGTTTGGGGGAGTGAAATCGGTGGGGATTCACCGAAGAGAGGGGAGGAGAGAGGGAGGAGTGGACCAATGAAAAGTTTTCCTTTTTTTTTAATAAAAAACCAAGTCACCTAAGAGGGGAGTGCCACCATCAATTTAGAGTGTTAGGGGAGTTTAAGAGGGGAGTTAACGTGGCACACGAGGATTGGTTATGCGTAAGAGAGGGGACTCCCCTCTTAGGGTGGGCGGGGCGTAATTCGGGGAGTGCCGCGGGGAGGGTTTTCACCGATTAGGTGGGTGGCGCCGTTAAATCGGTGAGGTAGAGAGAGGGTCGAAACCGGTGGGCTGTCACCGATGGAGGAGAGGGGAAAGGTGGTGGGGCCAGCCCACTTTCAACCAATCAAAGCTTTTCTTTGTTTGTTTTTTTTTTTTTTTTTTTTTGAATAAAAAAATAAGGGGAGTTAAGAGGGGAGTGGCGCCATCAAATGGGGGTGTTAGGGGAGTTTAAGAGGGGAGTTGACGTGGCACACGGGGATTGGTTTGACGTAAGAGAGGGGACTCACCTATTAGGTGAGCACCCCCTTCACCCTTAGGGGAGTGCCCCTTACACCCTTATAGCCTATTTATATATCTACCACTTGTTGCAATTATCTAAGAAGCTTAGGCCATGTGCTATGGGGTAACGCGCTAACGCCCCTATGAGGTTTCATGTGAGGGGGTTTGGGGTGGGGGGGGGGGTGTCTGCATAACGAGCGTGAGATTTGAATGTTGGTCCCCTCTCTCCTTTTTTTTGAACGGCGAAATTCTTACTCCCAGTGAGCACTTATGTGTATTAAAAAGGCATATTAACTCTTTTTTTAATGGACAATCACGAAAACAGGCATATTAACTCTTTTTTTTTTTACAAAATAGACATTAAACCTAAACATTTAAAAAAATAGACATTCAAAACCATCCAATCAGACAACCAAATAAGCACCATCGGATATGGGGCTAAGCCTTAGCTGACAAAATAAGTGATGAAAAGTACCAAGAGTCCACGAAAAAACCGATCAAACCAACACACGTGTAAAAGGGAGGCTAAATTTTAGCCGCTAGCTAAGGCTGAACTACTGCTTTTTTCCACCAACTAAGGCTTAGCTCCCGCTTTTACATGTGTTGTCATTTTACTGGTTTGCTTGTAGATTTGTAGTATGTACTTTACAAAAGTTTTCGTGTCAGGCTAATTCCTAGCTATCTTAGACGGCGTGTTTTTTTGTCGGCTCAATTTCAATATCTATTTTGTTAATTTCATAGTCAACATGTCTAATTTGATGATTTTCTCTTTGTTTATTTAAACTCAAAATTTTATAAACATTTATGTTTATTGAAGTAAATTTGCAATTTAAAAGTGATATGTCAAAAAAAACAAACATTAAAGACTTTGAAGTTAAATATGGTGTATTGCAAACCCATATAAAGACGAGGGCATGTTTTGCATATATTTAAAATCATGGGGGTGTTCTGTTAAGCCTACACAAACGGACCATCTCCGGCATACCGAGAAATCACCGCCGATAAATTATTTTCTCTAGTATTAAATTAAATACTAAAATATTCGAAGTGGGCCTACCGCCTGCAACGTGTGACTCTGTCCCAACCACAAGTTTAAGGACCTGGGACCACGTGGCAAAGTCCTAACTTTTTCCACTGTTGGATCATCGAGATCTAACGGTTTTCGTAACCTTTGGTTGATTAGTGGACACATATGAACTGCTAATGGGATTTGAACACGTGTTGACTATTATATCCACGAAAATTGGGAAGTTACGACGGATATAAAGGGCTTTACGCAAACAAAGTATTTGCTGGCTTAAATGTATTTGTCATTGACTTCAACGTTGAAAGTTAAAAGTCAGAATATAATTTATTTAAAATTTGAGACCTAATTTAAAATTTATTAATTAATCTCCTATCTCAATCTTCGTTAATTTTTTGTTCAATAAATTAAATCTTCAAGCTCTTTCCTGTAGGCAAAAGACACATTTAAAGAAAGGGAAACTGCTCACGTGGGTAGCGTTTCTTTCATTTTATAGATGAACAAAATTCATAAGATAAAGCCATAAAGCCATAAAGGTATAGTTTTATGTCTTCTATCACTTTTATATAAAGGTATAGTTTACGTGGGGTTCAAGAGTGAATACTAATGTATTTGCAAACTGAGTGAACAAATCTTGTCTATTGTCTAGCAATCAAGAAAAGAGACATCGAGACAAAGCATGTGATGTATAAGTGACACTTACGTAGATTCTACATCGCCCATTCACATGAGATATGTTGGAACATGATCTCAACCTCTTGTACCGTCAACTCATATTGGACGTCTTAACTATTGATGAATGGAGAACTCCACAAAGCGTGTTTGGGTGAGATTAATTTTAGGTTGGTATCTTTATGGGAAGTACTCAAGTACCCATCGGGAAGCCAAAAACAAAGTTGTGAACATTGACTGGGCAAAATGGTCTATATTGGCTAGTATGAGAGGTTGGATGTTACATAAATATTTTATGTACTAAAAAGTACATGTTAGGTTACTTTTGTTCTATTTGACCTAATATATCTGTTTCATATATACCTCTTTTAGTTATATCGGAATTTTGTTTTTTAGTTGTAATCACTCTTTATGATTTTGATTCTCATTTAACAATGTTATGTCATTGTCTTTTGTCTTACCTTATTAGCCTCACTTAAACAATGGTCGGTACTAAAAAGCTATGCTTACTTTTCTCAAGTTTTTTGTATAAGAAATCTGGCCAGTCATATTAATATGTTTGGTGCTAGCAATCATAATCAACTTTAATGAATTATTTAATATAAACTATTAGATATTATCTAAATCTTAATCAATATAAACACTAACATTTATTAATTTAATAAAAACTATTAGATATTATCTAAATCTTAATCAATATAAATACTAACATTTATAATATCAGAGTATCACGCGTATTTAATAATAACAAGAAGTCCATAATATACCACTTTAATCCAGAAAAAAGTTCTCCATAATATACCACTCAAAAATATTTAAAACTTTGGGCTCCTTTGTGGATAGATGGGCTGACATTTGTCCAGCCCATAATGAAAGAACTTCAAAATTCTAATGACACACACATTCAAGGTACACAAATTCAGATAAAAAGCTTGTGTTCTATGGCAGTGCCGTTCCAACATTTCTGGAGGTCCTAAACGAACTACAAAGTCAGGACCTTATTATTGGTATAAATGAAATAATGAATTGAGATTGAAATTTGAGACACTCAATAACTAGAGCGATGATTTTTCCTGATATCGGCCCTAATTTCGCTCAATCCGCAATCAATTTCACATTGCTTACTCAAAAGACGCCAACGAGGGTTGATATTGGGCCTAGAAATGTCGTTTAAATGGCAAAAAACGTTGTTTAACCGTTGTTGGCGTGCGTGGACAGTGCGGACTCCTAGTGTAAAATCCTAAATATTGGGCCTAGAAACGTTGTTTAAATGACAAAAAAAAAAAGCAAGTCTAATATATGAAAAGAAATAAAATTGAAGGCCCTTGTTTTTTGGTGGCCCTAGGCCATAGCCTAGGTTGATAAGCCTTACGGGCCGGCCCTGTTCTATGGTTGAAATTTAATAATTGAGAAAAATGGATATTCTGGCGATGAGTGGTTTTTTTAAAATCCTTGGCGTCACAATGACTTGAGAATTCAAAAACCTATCACTGTCCCGGGCGATGAGTGGAAAATCAAAAGCTTGTGTTCTGTGGTTGAAATTTAATAATTTGGAAAAATGGATATTCGGACGATGACTTGGGAAATCAAAAACCCTATTATTGTTCCGGCAGAGATTTAAAGCCACAGTCTCTCCAAAACGGTACATATTTAAAGTAAAGTTGTTTTTGAACTAAATACATATATGAAACTTTGGCCAAAATTTTGAAATTACAAAAGAAAATATTGAAATTAAGGATCTAAATAGATACCCAAATCGATTAAATCAAAGATTAAAAGGAAAGTGGACAAGTTTAACAAAACTGAGAGAAAATCATGATTAGCGAATCGAAGCCATAAATCAATAAATCAATAAAATTGGGTGTGACACCACACATATCATACATGCAGGGCCGGCCCGTTAATGTAATTGGGCTAGGTGACAACCTAGGGCCTCCGAAAAAATAAGGCCTCCAAAACTAAAAAAATAAAGAGAAAAATGCCCTGATGGTCCCTGTGGTTTCGCCTTTTTTCACCTATAGTCCCCAACTTTCTAAAATTACCTGAATAGTCCCCAAGTTTTTAATTTTTGTTCCTGGATAGTCCCTGAAATAGATGAGGGTTAGTTTTTGGTGTTAAGTAAGTGTAAAATTACTAAAATACCCTCATCATAAAACAAAATATATACACCCACATATTATCCCTTTCTCTTCCTGCTCTCTCTCTCAGGTGTGGGTCCCACCACCTACCCTCCTCACTTCATCCTCCACCACCGCCATGGCAACCTTCCCCTGATTTCGCCTCTTACAATAGCAAGTCATCATTCGAATTACAGCCAGTGGCGGACTCAGGATTTTTTTTCAATGGGGTCCTCTTTTTTCAGTGTTCAAATTTTTCATAACAAAAGTTAGAATTTCGGGCAGGGCGACCAAGTGGTTCTTAAACCCATATACCAGCAGAAGTGTCTTAATGATTCAAATATGTTGGAGTTTCAAAATTTATCTTTCATGACTTTTTTGTTGATGGTGCTTATTTTTGTTAATGAATTCAGAAGATTTAGAGTAACGTCAACACTATTGTAGACATTGGATTCATTGACAAAAAACAACATTGGCATTAGCAATAATTAATATGAAAGAATACATTATTTTCACATTAACAACTAAGAATTTATAAACCCATTGACTTTTATTTTAATATGGATAGTTACCAAAACTACCAATGCTCAACATAAACTATTGACTTTTACTTAATGATTTGTACAGAGAAGCTAGAGAAGGACACTTGCATAGCATATCTAAAACAAACAACTTACAAAAACATATCTGCTAGTGGGAAAAAAAAAAAAAAAACTGATAGTAGAGAGTCTCGAATGTGCCACCTTTGCTTTAAGATGAAAGGGGTTTACCATTGCAACAGGGTTGAATTTTAGACCATGGGGTCCTTTGAAATAATTTTATGGGGTCCTTCAAAAAATTTATATATCGTTTCTATTACTTTTTTAAAAAAGATTGGGGTCCGTGGACCCCGACCCACTAAGTGTAGGTCCGCCCCTGATTACAGCCACAGAAACCCCACAATATTCTCTCTTTTATCAATATGTTACCCAATCAGATCTTTGCATTCAAACATACAAATCAACCCTTTAAAATCTAGATCAAACAAAAGGAGCAAATTTTTCTTGGACCCAAACCAAATAACAATGGGGAAACGAAATAATTCGATTAAAACATGAATTTAATGAAGGATGAATGTAAAATATACCCCATAACCACAAAATTGAAGCCAAATGGAATTGAAGAAAAAGGAAACAGGCAGGAACAGAAAGAAAGCAGAAAAGGTATGAAGGATTCTTTCCGTGTTTCTCTCTCCTTCCTCTCGTTGGATTCGTTGCTTGTTATGATGTCACTGGTGTTTTGATTTGATTATTATGGGGTGGTGTTCTGAATTAAGGAATCTATGGTTTTAAATTTTTAATTTGGTTGGTTTTGGATCAACAGGATGATGATGATTCTGGTTTTGTTTTGGGTTTGAAGCTTGATGTGGGTTTGGTTGTTGATGATGGTGGAGTATGGTGGTTGATGATGAGGGTGGGTTGGGATGATGATGAAGAGAATGGTGGGCATCACTTAATTTAAATACATTTCTTTTACATTTAAGTTTTTTTAATAACAAGGGCATTTTAGTAATTTCACATCTACTTAACACCAAAAACTAACCCCCATCCGTTTCAGGGACTATCCGGGAACAGAAACTGAAAACTTGAGGACTATTCAGGTAATTTTAAAAAGTTAGGGACTATTGGTGAAAAAAGACGAAACCACAGGGACTATCCGGGCATTTTTCTCAAAAATAAATCTATATTTAAATAAAAAAAGAAAATTATATTTACGATGATATTTGTTAACATTAATACAAGTGTAGTCTGGTGGTAAGAACAAGATTTGGCTTTTGTAGAGGGCTGGGTTCGAATCTCACCTGCTACCCATTTTCAAAATTATTAATCACCTCACTCACTCTTTTAATAAAGGTTTATAAATGCATCATTTTTAATCATCTCTCTTAATTTAATAAGCTAAAATATTTTGTCCACACAATTTTTAACATGATACGTCTATGCAAAATTTTATTTAAAAAAATCGTTTCTAACTAATAAGAATAGTATAGTGAAAATAAGTAGCATGTTTTAATTCCTTTCACACATAATGTAAGTTGTTATTTGTTAGGTTAAACTCTTTTAACAAACTTAGATTTGATTTATGTATTAGATCCCGACATTATATGATTAGGGAAATCATCTAGTTTATATAGTGGTTAAGTGCTTTATAAGTTTCTTCCTAAATGTATTTAGGGTATGTTTGGCATGGAGCTTTAGGAGCTTCTAGATTTAAGCTTTTAAGAAAAAACTCATACTCAAAAAAAAACTTTGTTTGGTTGAAGGAGCTTGAAAGTTTTAGGTTAGGAGCTTGAAACTTTTGGTTGAACGCTCCTACTAGTAGCGTTTAGAAGGAGCTACAAGCTTTTAGGGAAAAATGACTATTTTAACCACTAAAGATAATAAACTTTTCAATGCACAAATTTTTAAAATTTTTAGTTATGTCCATTTTGGTTATTTTATACATTTTATTAAAAGCTCCAGCTACTCTGCCAAACACCAAATATATCTAAAAAGCTACATCTACCAATTACCAGCTTCCAACCATCAGCTAATTTTGCCAAACATACCCTTAATGTCAGATACAAACCGAAATTACAGACCTAAAAAAATTTAAAAGAGCCTCGAATTTTTAATTTGCTTTAGGCCCTCAAAATTCTAAGACCGGCCCTGCACATGCAATGATAATATATTTTTTAAAAGCAACCTTTGCTTTGTATACGGGTATATAATTTATAGAAATTAAATAATAGTTGTATAAAATTGTTTGCAAAAAGTATATTTATTATGGTTTTATATAGTGCTGCAATCGAACCGAACGATCATGAACAAGACCTTGTTCGTGTTCGTTTGTTAAGAAATATATGTGTTCGCGAACCGTTCACGAACACTTATCGAACGAGATTTTATGTTCGTTTGTTAAGGAAATGAACTTGTTCATGTTCGTTTGTGTTTGTTTGTTAATTTTAGGCAACGAACAAAAACGAACGTTGATGAACACAAATGAGCACAAATTAATGTTCATGAACACAAATGGAAACAAACGAACACAAACAATCGTTTCATGAACGGAATATATAATACACTAACACTTATTAGATATTTAATTTGTCGGAATTTTGAAGTATTTAAATAGATATAAAAACTAAAAACACTAATGAACTATCGAACACAAACGGACACGTTACCGAACGTTCACGAACATAAACGAACGAACACGACCTCTGTTCATGTTTGTTCATTTAACTAAACGAACGAAATTTCTTGTTCGTGTTCGTTTGTTTAATAAACGAACGAACACAAACGAACTTCCCGCCGAACGGTTCACGAACTGTTCACCGAACGTTTGGTTCATTTGCAGCCCTAGTTTTATAGTCACTAATCCGTATGTCAACAAATACTATAATAGTCAGGGATGAGTTTGGTACCGGTATCGAAATTCGCCAAATATGAGTACCGGTACTGAAAATGTTCGGTATGCTACGGTATGACACCGATATTTAAAGGCCATCCCTAATAATTGTCGATTCAGTACCAAAAATAATTCGGTACGAGAAATTCAATATCAACCAAATGCTCATCCCTAATAATTGCCGATTTCTTTCTGATAAATTTGCATTTTCTTGTTGAAACTACACAAGAAATAAAAAAGTTGAAAAAAAAAACTGGCCTGAATCTAACGGGTCAGAGGATCATATTATCCCACCAACACCCGCCTTTCAAATACAATCCAACCAATCACCAATGAAAATCTCTTAAAACCGGTTACCAGATAAACGGCCGGTTAGCCGGGAAATGAGAACCACCACCACTATCACCATAACCGCCTCCTCTGTCTCCACTCCTCCGCCACTCCCCAAACACACTCGCACTACTAAACCTAAACAACCGCCCAAACAACCAAAACCACCACCACCACCGCTACCATCACCATCACCGTCACCGTCTTCCTCCACCAAATCTCACCGTCCTCCTCTCTTCTCCACTTTCAAATGGAAGAGCCACACTCAGATCAACTACTACGCAGAATTAGCCTCCAAGCTTGCCGAAGATGCAAGGTTCGACGATTTTTTCATGATTGTAGAAACGGTTACCACTGGCGGTGCTAGTTCGGTTGAATTTTCGGCGTTGTTGAATGCTGAGCTTCTTTCCAAGGGGATTTTGTGTGTAATTGAGAGTGATGAGAGGTTTCAGAGGCTGAACAGAGTTTTGACCGGTTTTCAGAAGCTAGGGATTGGTAGTGTAGTGGACGTGTTGCTGTCTGATCAATCGGTTGTAGACACGATCGGTCGAGAATGTCGTCGGGGTTTAAATCACGGTGGTGTGGATGATGTTGTTGATTTGCTGGAAACACTGTCTGGTAAACTATTTTAAACTCATTATGTAGCCCTAATTGTGTTCAATGAATGTTAGATTATTAGAATTGTTAATGACAGTTAGTTCTAGTTTTAATTGATATAGAAGTAGTTTTCGACTTTTCGGTTGCTATAGCCTATAGGTTACTCATTTATCTAATTATTTCAACTCAATGTGGTTCAGGATTTGGTTTAACCATTGAAGATGTGGTGCAACCGATTGAGGTTATTAGAAACTGTGTGACCAAAAGGAATACGCAAGCAGTTATAAGGTATGCAGGTTTTTGTACCCGCGCTGATGAAGTGTTCTGTAGTGGAATACTTGAATTTGGAAAGAGGGGTGATATGGCATCTGCGCTGACTGTTTTTGAAGAATCCAAGCAGAAATTGGGATGTGTGAATATGTATGCTTACCGAACAATCATAGATGTTTGTGGTCTTTGTCATGACCATTTGCAATCTAGAACCATTTATGAGGTATGATCATACTTCCATTTAAATTCTGGATTGTAGTTTATAGAAAATTTAGAGGATAAATGTACACATATTCTCAATTTGTTAGTGTTTCACTTTAGAAATATTATCTTTAATTCCTGTTTATATTATATCGTTTTTGTGAAATTGGCGCAGGAATTAAATGCTCAAAATATCAACCCGAATCTGTATGTGTTCAACAGTCTTATGAATGTAAATGCCCGTGACTTGAGCTACACAATGAATATTTACAAGCATATGCAAGTAATACTCTCTTCCACATAGCCTTTTGCAATTTCATTTTTTCGTTTTCTTGATTCAGCTCTGAATGGGCCTGGGAATATTTTGACTAATTCAGTTTACCTATTCAGAGTCTAGGTATTGCTCCAGATATCGCATCATATAATATCCTTCTGAAATCATGCTCACTTGCTGCTAGACGTGATTTAGCCCAGGAGATTTATACGGAGGTAGAGCATTTGGAATCAATAGGATCATTAAAGTTAGATGTCTTCACATACAGCACAATGATTAAGGTACCATATTCCTCTTTACAGTCCAGTATCTTGTATTTATGAAATAATATTCCTTCACCATCAAATCCAGGTATTTACAGATGAAAGAATGTGGCAAATGGCACTGGGAATAAAAGACAAAATGATTGAAGCCGGTGTGACTCCGAATATAGTTACGTGGTCGTCGCTAATCAGTGCATGTGCCAAATCTGGTTTAGTAGATCAAGCGTTCGTATTATTTGAAGAAATGCTTTTAGCCAGTTGCATGCCAAATTCACAGTGTTGCAATGTCCTCCTTCATGCATGTGTTAAGGCTTTACAGTATGATAGAGCCTTTCGTTTGTTTCAGAATTGGAAAAACAATTCATTTCAGATGACTGATAGAAGTTTGACACTTGGCGGTTCGCAAACGGCTATTAATGTTCCTTTTAAACCTACCGTTTCAACGTATAATGTGTTGATGAAAGCTTGTGGCACTGATCACTTTCTTGCAAAAGCCTTAATGGATGAGATGGAGACAGTTGGACTTAGCCCTAATCATATAAGCTGGTCAACTCTGATTGGTGTTTATGGCGGTTCTGGTGACGTTAAGCGTGCTGTACAGGTAAGAGACATAGTGGTGTTCAATTTCTTGTAAGAGTAAAATTCTATTTTCGTCCCGGAGGTTTGGCCAGTTTTCAACTTTTGTCCAAAGGTTTATTTTTTGGCATCTGGATCCAAAAGGTTTGAAATCTTGCCATTTTCATCCGGATCATTAACTCCGTCTATTTTTCTCCGTTAAGTCAGGGGTCTTTCTGTCTTTTTTGTTAACTTAAAGGGCAATTCGGTCTTTTTCAGAGGTATCTGGTCTTTTTACATAAAGTGAAAAAGACCGAATTGCCCTTTAAGTTAGTAAAAAAGACGGAAATACCTCTGACTTAATGAAGAAAAATGGATGAAGTTAACGAGCTGGATGAAAATGACAAGATTTTAAACCTTTTGGATCCAGATGTGAAAAAACAAACTTTTGGACAAAACTCGCAAAACTGACCAAACATCAGGGACGAAAATGCATTTTACTCTTCTTGTGATAAAATCTAAACAATTTGGAGAATAAGTGTTGGGTCAACCTAAATTATTACGACTCGTAAATAGAATTACCTATTTTGACACATGTTGCGGAAATCCACATTATATAACCTTTTAACAACTTTTGTTCCTCCAGTGCAGGTTTTGAAAACCATGCGTGAGTCTGGTGTGCCGCCTGATGTTATTGCATATACAGCTGCTATTAAGGTTCAAACTTTTCTTACTTGTTGGGCATTTTAGTATATGTGGAAAAAATAAAAATCAGCAGGGCATATAATCATTCTGACTCTGATTACAAATGATTTTATTTACAGGTTTGTGTAAAACAAAGGGAGTTGAACTTGGCATTTTCGTTATTTGCAGAGATGAAGAGATATCAAATACAACCAAATATGGTGAGGAATGTCTTGTGACAATATGCTCTTAAGTAAATATTGTGTCAATGCCAAATTAAATTTTTAGTAAAATGCCATTTTTGTCCTTGAGGTTTGGCCAGTTTTGCGACTTTCGTCCAAAGGTATGCTTTTTCGCATCCGGATCCAAAAGGTTTGAAATCTTGTCATTTTCATCTGGTCCATTAACTCCATCAATTTTTCTATGTTAATTCAGGGGTATTTCTGTCTTTTTTTGTTAACTTAAGGTTTGAAAAAGACCGAAATGCCCTTTAAGTTAACCAAAAAGATGGAAATACCCCTGAATTGACATAGAAAAATGGATGGAGTTAATGAGCCGGATGAAAATGGCAAGATTTCAAACCTTTTGGATCCAGATACGGAAAAGCAAACCTTTGGACGAAAGTCGCAAAACTGTTGCCTCAGGGACGAAAATGGCATTTTACTCTTAAATTTTATATGTTTATAGATTTAATTGTACAAAATGCTAAACCGTTGAACAATTTTGAATTTCAGGTGACGTATAACACGCTTCTCAGGGCCCGTACCAGATACGGTTCCCTAATAGAAGTTCAACAATGTCTTTCTATCTATCAAGACATGCGTAAATCAGGGTACGCGTCAAAAGCCTTGTGCTTTGCTGTGCTGTGTGTTTTATTGGAATATATAAACATATATATTTTAATTGTGTAGGTTCAAACCCAATGATTACTATCTCAAGGAACTAATAGAGGAATGGTGTGAAGGGATAATACAAGATAACCATCGATCACAAGGCCAGCTTAAACATACCAACAAAAGGGATTTAGGTGGACCCCACAGTTTACTTCTTGAGAAAGTCGCATCACATTTGCAGAAGGGTACCCAATCTATAGCTGTCGATCTTCGAGGCCTCACAAAGGTAACACATAACTAATTGGAATATAATTTCATAGTGATAAATGATTTGAGTTTCGTAGATAGATATTGTTTAACATAATGTATTCAACAGGTTGAAGCGCGAATTGTCGTCCTAGCTGTTTTGAGAATGATAAAAGAGAATTACCATCCTGGTAACAGTGCATTCTTTGTTACATACATATTGATATCGACACACTTGATTATGAATTTTAATGCGTAAGCATGTTTTTGTTGCAGGAGAATTTATGAGAGATGACATGTTCATAATCTTGGGAGTCCAGGAAGTTGGTACAGCTGTAGATAAAAACGAATTTGATGTAAAAGATGCTATAGTTAAACTTTTAAAAGATAATCTCGGGCTCGAGGTTCTCTCATTAGGACCTAAAATGCCGACGGAGATAAGAATCAACGTGGAGAATCCCTTCAATTCACAGCCTGACTTACATGAAACCCTAGAAGGAACCAAGTTGTCAAAATCATCCAACAGAAGACCGGCAGTTTTGCATAGGTTGAAGGTGACGAGAAGGTCCTTGTACCATTGGTTACAGAAAAAAGTGGAATGACATTCATACCCACAATTGTATTCTGTAGATATCAATATTGGAATAATGTACTTGTATGTTGTGACACTAAGCTCTTATCTTCATATTAATTGAATATAAATAAAAGTCACTTGTATTTTGTAATAACCTTTGATGAAGTTTATACACACAGAGTAGCAGAGTATCATCGTATATATTTACATTCTCACGAGCAACAAGCTTTCAAGACCTCTTCTACATCAGGATCATCCCCCGCTTCTTTGTCCTGTGTTAGTCACAAAAACACATAAGTAATATGGGAATGTTGTTAATCGAACAAGACCCGATCAACATGATGATCCGATTATGCGAGTTGGGTTCAAGTGTGGGTGTGGGTGCACGAGATGCTCACCTTGTGGATGTATGAGATGTTGCTTATCCCAGGACCCGCAACTATGATTCCGCCTTGTTGCCTGACCAAATAACCGATTTTATATCAATTGTATGCAACGCTTTATCTTTCCACACTATGATGTTAACATCTTAATTATTGGTTACAAAGTAACGAAGACAACAAGCATACATACCAGCCACCTCTTGTACGAGTATCTTTTTCAAAGGAAAGCTCCCAATCCTGTCGGTAACCTTCCATGTATGCTTCTATAATCTTCAAAGCAGCCTGTTGTTTCCATATGATTCACAAACTAAAAACTTAAAAACCGTAAAATTTGGCAACAAAGCAACTTAACATACAAAACATATTATGTACATACCCCGGGTGTAAATGTAGTTGTGACTCCAGAAACAAAGTTCAGTGCCTTGTATGATGCATAACTAGGATCTGCATAGATTTCTGCAACAAGCAGCGCGTACATGTCATTCTGCTATAAGTTAAGCTAGGATTACCTATTTACTTTCAATTTTGATGGCAAAATTATGTCTTTACTGAATGGTATTGTATTTACATAAAACCTTTTATTAAAGTAAAGGTAGAGTGAGATGGGTAGCATACTGTCTAACTTGAATATATACCTCCTTTAAATTTCGTCTGCTCAGAGAAAGTTCTAGCCTGCACAAGATTAAAACAGTCGGAAGAAATACACAGAGCAAATACCTATCAATTAAAGGAATGTAAAGAAACTGATACAATAAAATACAATTTTCCTGATCTAAGCATGTGGAAATTCCTTTCTCCATTAGAATATAGAAAATGAGGAATGGCAGGATGGACGGGTTGGGCTGGGTAACGGGTAAAATGGTCCGGGTCGGTTGAGTTTCCAAAAATATATCATCAACTTATTGAAAGCTCTACAAGTAACTAATGCTCTAAATCACTAAGTATGTTTAAGAAACAATATTGTTACAATGATAATCTAAATATTTCAATAAAATAGCTTAGGAGGTTGTGTGTATCAAAAATAGACTTTTAGCAACTTTCAACTCGTTTGACCGACTCTTGTTCCAGTAATAAACAATATATTTGACCCATTTAAGATAATACACAGCCTAAATCAACCAAATTGTAAGTTAATGGGTCGAAATTGTCAACGGTAAAAGAAAAAAAATCAAGATAATCAACACAGACAACGGGTACATATCCACACCTGATCAACGCTACCGGGCCCAATCAAGACAAGTGCCACACCTGAAGCATCCATCCTATCCTGATACATCAAAATTGCATAAGTAGTTAGCATACATTGCAAAAATGATCACAATAACTCTTAAGTCTTATCATTTCTAGTTTGTATAGGTTGCGGTCGCATACCTTCTTAGCAGCAAGCAAATCAGCTCGTTTCATACAAAGGACACATCTGCAGTTCAACGCGCATACAAAATTATAAATCTTATAAAAAACCATAACTTAATAAAAAGATATGCATACCCAAAATGACGAGCAAATGCAACAACCGCCTTCCGATCCTTCCACAAGTCAGAAATCAAAATCGATTTTCCATTCAAATCAAACACCTCTACTCTCTCCAACAAACTTCCAGTTTCAATAGAAGTTTGAGAAGTTCCTCCTGCACAATTAACCCTCCAATTAACATAAACATCAAATATCTTCATTAAAATTAAACACCGTTAAGTGAGTGTAAATGTGTAATTCTAACTGTTTGTATTGAAGAATTGTAATTAGGGTTTACAAGGTTTTATAATTGACCAATAACTTTGACCAATTGCATTGTTGTCTAATAAAGTAGTGTGTGAATACAAAAGGGTATGCATAAAACTTGCCAGTGGAGCTGGTGACGGCGGCGGAGACAGGGCGGCGAGCATGTGATGAAGAAGTAAGAAGGGGTTTGTTGGAGGAGGGAAAGAGAGTGAGATTATTATTGTTACTGGTGGTGGTGGTATGAGAATTAGTAGGAGGAGATAGGTAGGTACGAGTGATCGGAGAGAGACTTGAAGCTGAGAGAGTAATCGCCATTTTCAGTTTGAAGAAGTTGTTACTGGAAAAAATAGGAATTTAATTTTGGCCGTTGAGTTTGGTGGCAAATATTGTTACACGTGGCCCTGTGCATACTTTTCCATATTTTCTGGGATTGGGAATTTGTCACGACATATTTATTGATATATATATATTTTTTTGAATGCAGTTAAGTTATTTTTTTTACGGCAAGGAACGACGTGCCAATTACTGTGACATCGGCCGATGTGGTTAAGGTCGGCTACTTGACCACCGCCAGCCCTTTGGTTCTTCCAGATGCGCGAAAACCCGACCTCCACCCGCCCGAAGGCACGACAGTGGAATAATCGGTAAAACCTCGCCTCTCATCCAAGATGAACCGACGCCACCCGTATTCACTCTTCACCTGAATGCCGCAGAAAATAATGGAGCGAGTGGGAGTCGAACCTGGGTAACAAGCAACACCAAATTTTTCCCTAACCAATCCATCACTACCTCATTGATGATATATAAGTTATTAATTTAAAAAGATGGAAAATATTAAATATATATATTTTCAACTTTTAATGAGTCGAATAGAATTTATTAACTAATAGTTTAAAGTTTTAAATTCAGAATATTAGACGGCTAGCCAATGAGTCTGACGAGGTGTGACCCGCATCGGTCAATCTGACCCGGTTACAACCTATTATTTTAATGTAAATATAAATGATTATTCTAGAACTTTCCATATCTACATGGAAGTTACAAAACCAAATCTCCAACTTTTCGGGAAGATCATGTAAATCTCTAACTTATCGGAATATATCCTAGGTTAGAGGAAACCCTAAGGGAGAACCTATAAATAGAGGTAAACGTATAAGGTATGATCTGACTCTCATATAACTTCTTCTCCTCAATTCCCTTTACTCCCAAAAACCGAGACTTATTCTCACGCCGGAGGGCAGTTACAGGAATAACCCCATTCCTGTAACGAGTCCTAACGGTGTTTCTGTTTTGCAGCCAAGCGTTCGGGTCACTAATCATTGAAGTCCTAGCCCAAAATCACTACACAGGTCAGTGTTTCTTCATTGGCGCCATCCGTGGGACCTATTCAGTGACAGAACCTCATGGCAAGTGATCAGAACGTAGCAAATCAAACGATGACAAACAATAACTTGGCGTTGGGGGCGAGCCCCGGTGCCGTACCACAGTCTTCCCCAGCCATTACGAGGTCGCTAGACCCAGAGTTCGAGGCAGAAGGACCACCGCCAGGTTTTGACAACATCACCACCGTCTCTTCCCAGACTGTGGTGACGAGTCCGTTTCTTTACATGCCCTCACAACTACAATCAAGGGAGTTGGGGGGAGCTAACGGTAATATGTTCACCCCAGCGATAACTACTAATACACAGGCTTCACGCCTCTCTTCCGTCCCTGTCATCGCGTCGGCGAGCCCCAGCACCATCGTATCACAAACTAGCATGCCTCAATACTACCAACCGCTTGTTTCCAACTCGATGCCACCGCTATACTCAGCGGCGCTCACGGCGGCATTATCAACACCGCCTCACCAGCCGGTCATCATGCCGGCCGGAATAATGAACGCCCCCGTCACACCAGGAAACCAAGTATACTTCCCTGGGTATTGTTATGCACCCCCTTATGGGTATTTACCCTCGTACGGGGGTTCGGCGTATCCGCTCCAAGGAACCACGCAGGGTAGCACTCAATCGCCATACGCGGCTTACATGCCGCCCTGGTGGAATGTCCCAACGCCACAACCGATTTATACCCAGACTCCGCCTACGGCTGAGCCCGTGTACGACAGGGGAAACACAGTCAGGCCCCGGGTGTCCCCATTAGGAAACTCCAACCCAATAGTGGGAACTGTCCCGGGTATGGACGCCCCACCAGCACAGCCTACAAATGTGGAAGAAGATGAACTTACTAGACCGTACAAGCCGTTAGACGCGACGTTCCGGTCTAAATTCACTCGAAGGATTGCCGAGGTGCCTATCAAGGAAAAACCTAAAATGCCCCAAACGGTTGGCAAGTATGATGGTCTCGCCGACCCGGATGATCATCTCAACTTATTCAAAAGCGCCGGCGAAGTGGCATGTTGGTCCATGCCCTTATGGTGCAAGATGTTCGTACAAATGCTAGTGGGCGCGGCCCGAGTCTGGTGGGATAGCCTGCCCACAGGCGAAATAGACAGCTTTGAAGATTTAGAATCAAAGTTTATCTTACAGTTTAGCCAGCAGCGCAGACACACGAAAGATAGAAACGAGCTCCTTCACATCCGTCGGCGGGACAATGAGACGGTAGAAAATCTTATCATCAGGTTTAACAAGGAAAGCCTGGCGATCCCAGGCGTGACGAATGATCTGGCATGTGGAGCTTTCCTCCAGGGAGTCAATGACGACGAGTTGCTGAGAACACTACATGGAAGGGATGGCGTACCCCCGACCATCGATGAAATACTACGAATAGCCAAAGTATATGTTATACAAGAGAAGGCGGTAGCAGCCAGCCACGCAGCCAATAGGAAGAAAGAAGCCCTAAAGAATCAGAAGGAAAAAGATCACCGGGGATCTAAAAGCAAAAATAGGGGGATCGATACCAGAGAAACGACAAAGACTCGCGGTATGACAGCCACCGAAACTCCTATTCAAGAAATGAGCCATCGAAACCTCGATCCGAATATCCCAACTTAAGCAAGACACCGGCTGAGATTTTAGCCTCAGAAAACCTCAGGCTTAACCCGCCAAAACCATTGAAAGATAACCCTAACAAGGATACGAGTAAATACTGTGACTACCACAAGGGGAGCGGGCATGACACCAACGATTGTTTTCAGCTTAAGAAGCAGATCGAATACTTTGTAAAGTCGGGCAAATTGGCACACTTAGTACGAGACATCAAGCAAGGCCCGCCTGTCGTCAAAGAAGAAAATGACAAGGCGGCGGGCAAGAGGCCGCGTGAATTGAACATGGTGCACGCGGATATGGGAAGGGGGGCAAAGCGGAGTTTCTCCACGCTCGAACCTTGGATGTTGGCAACAATGACCATAGAACCTCGGATGGAAGACTTGCACCTCACTACAGATGCCCTGATCATATCCGCAGCCGTAGGAGACTACCGCATGAGGCGAATCCTGGTCGACACCGGGAGCTCGGAAGACATTATCTATGAACATTGCTTCAACAGAATGCAACCAGAAGATAGAAAGTTGCTTGAATCAGTACACGCCCCCATCAAAGGGTTCACAGGGGAAAAGGTAGACCCTATTGGTCAAATCACTTTCCCAGTAACTTTTGGACAGTCACCCAAAGAAAGAACCATACTACTAACCTTCCTTGTGGTTCGCGTTGAGTCGTACCACAATGTGATAATCGGAAGATTCACCCTGGGGAAATTGGATGCCATAGTCTCCACGGCAAGAGGTTTCATGAAGTTTCCCACACCGCGAGGTATCGCCACTGTGTTTCGTGACAAGATTGGAGAAGTACTAAGTACCAAACGATGCCGCCAAGGGCCCACCGGAGCCACGGGCCCAGAAAGATGGGTACTAAGCACACGCCATCCGGACCAGATGGTCACAATCGGGGACACTTTGTCTCCAGAAGTTAGAAACGACCTGAAGCAACTGTTAAAAAGAAACGTGGACATCTTCGCTTTTGAGCATTCTGACATGACAGGAGTCCCCCGTAATAAAGCAGAACACAAGCTCGCCACACTCCCAGGCGTTAAGCCGGTTGCCCAAGGTAAACGTAGCATGGCCCCGGACCGACGGGCAACGTTTGTCAAGGAAGTACGAAAATTAGTGGAAGCTGGAATCCTTAGGGAAACGCAATACCATACATGGGTATCCAACCCGGTTATGGTAAAAAAGCCAGATGGCACGTGGCGAATGTGCATTAATTTCAAAGATTTAAATAAGGCGTGCCCAAAGGATGCATACCCGCTACCCGAGATTGATTTAAAGGTCGACTCTCTGGTACCCTACCGATTCAAATGTTTCCTGGACGCGTATAAGGGATACCATCAGATTAAGATGTCCAAAGAAGATGAAGAAAAAACAGCGTTTCACACCGATGTGGGCATCTTCTGTTACACAAAAATGCCTTTTGGCCTACGAAACGCAGGAGCTACCTATCAGAGGCTAATGAACAAGGTGTTCGAGACACAGATTGGGCAAAATTTGGAGGTCTATGTAGACGACCTTGTAACTAAAAGCAGCGAAGATGTTGGAACCTGAAGGTTTATTCATGCAGGTGAATATAGTACAGGGGTTAAAAGGGTTGTTTTTGTTTTATTTCTTAATGTTTGTAATGGGCCGATTAGGGGTGTTAGGGTCAACTCGCAACCCATTAGTGTTTAGGGCCTAGATTTCGGTCCTAGTGTTTAGTATTTAAACAAACCTCAACCTTAGGGTTGAGGTTGTTGGTTGTGTATCCGGTTGCGAGTCCCTGTGATAGTTCTTGTATCAGTCTACGTTCATCGTTGAATGCAAGAATCTTTTGGTTTGTGATTTCGATTACTCTCAACTATCATTGATTATTATTGTTTAATCTTGAATCGTCTTGTGACTGAATTCCGCGCTTTCACAAGATATTATTGATATCATTGATTGATCCTGCTCGGGTTTTACAATTGGTATCAGAGCCAAGAAACCATTCTTGGTTCGGTTTTGATATCATTCAGATTCAAGATTAAACTAATATTACTAATCGGTTTTGTGGTGATTGTTTTGCAGTGCAAGGAATCGATTATACTGATCTGTTCTTGGTGTTTTTGTTAAAATTGTTACTGATTTGGATCGTATAATTTTCAGAAATCTGTTTGCTGATTGTTCGGAGCTGATTGAGGAGAATTCAAAGATTTCAAATCTTTGAATTTTGGAAGTGCTGAAAATCCGGGATTTCGAGTCAACAGTTCTTATCACTTGTCTGTTTTGCAGGTCTCGAATCGCAACAACAGAGGTCTCGGCTTGTCCTGTTTTGGTCTCGACTCGCAACGGTTGAAGGTCTCGAGTCAAGTCTCGAGTTGTGCTGTTTTTGTCTCGACTCGCAATCGGCTGGTCTCGACAAGTAGTGGGTGACTCGCAACTAATCAAGTCTCGAGTTATTTGATCTTGGTTTCGACTCGCAATCGTGGTCTCGACTCGCAACGTCAATCTGAAACACGTGTTTTGGACTGTTGAACTGCTGAACTGTTGAACCGTTGAACTGTTGGACTGTTGGACTGTTGGACCTTAATTAATTTAATTAATTAACTTTAAGAAAACATGTCAACTGCTAATGACCTAG
The DNA here is from genome assembly GCF_002127325.2 of Helianthus annuus. NCBI lineage: Eukaryota > Viridiplantae > Streptophyta > Magnoliopsida > Asterales > Asteraceae > Helianthus > Helianthus annuus. Next base: position 152,959,904 of record NC_035446.2, on the reverse strand, counting down.
CTGTCACAAATGCTCAGCAAGAGTTGGACTCCAAAATTGGAACCAGCTCTCGTATTCCAAGGCTCTTGGATGCAAATGACTTTCCTGAATGGAAGTGGCGTTTTGAGCAACATATTAAGTTTAAGGAGCCTAAGCTTTGGAGGGTGATTGAAAGAGGTCCTAGAGAAATCATGTATGAGAAGGAAACGAACCCTGGAGTCAAAGTCAAGAAACCTCGTGCTGAGTATACTGACGAAGATTACGCTATTGTAGAAGAAGATAATCGAGCAACGTCCTACTTGACTATGGGACTGGGGTCAGACATTGCTATGGGATTTCGCACTTGCAAATCAGCCAAAGAATTGTGGGAAGCATTGATTGATGTGTACGAAGGGAATGAAGACATGAGGGAAAGCAGAAGGAACCTATTGAGGCAAAATTTCAATAATTTCAACTACGTCTATGGGGAAACCATTGAGAATCAGATTCAGCGTTTCTCAAAGATCATTACTCAAATGGATCTAGAAGAAATCCTTCCTTCAAAGGCTGCTCAGAATCGACAACTTCTGAATGCCTTGCCAAAGAGTTGGGATAATCACGTTGCTATGATCAAGCGGACGAAAGATCTCGCAAGATGCACCTTGACTGAAATGATTTCTCATATCAAAGCATGTGAGCTTGATGACAAGCAACGGGAGAATAATCACAAGTCCAGTTTGTTAGCCGCAGGCATTTCTGTTTCTTCTACCAATCCAAGCAATGACAACACTGCACTTATTTCACAGAATGGATCGAAAAAGGCTACTTCTGGGTCAACCACTACTGTGCATTATGTCACACCCCAACCGATGGCGGAATCATCGGGGCGCGGCACTGAGCGAAACAGACTGTTCAGAAGTTTCCACAACAACTATCATACAATTCAGTTATATAACACGTCCCATACCGTGTCCCAAATAATAACAAGTTATCATAGAAATCAACTAAACAATATGGGAACTGTTCCGACAACTCGGATTCTTAATTATTACAGACCAAAAGTAAATATTGTTTTACGACTTCTAGACGACTACTGGGGATCTTACTGACTACAGGTGCCAGTGCAAGATCTACAGATAATTATGGCCCTGGAACAGGTACGTGGACACTGTCCTAAGGTCACAGACTCCTAGAAGCTTATTATTGCCTCGCTTCCCTAGCACGCTAGTAGCTTAAACACCTGTCACATACGTTAAAATAAAAGTCAATACATATAATGTAAAGGTGAGTACACAAGTTTGATATAGCATATAGAGTTCGAATAGTTTACGCATAACCAAGCACGTACACAAGGGCAAACGATGCATGTAAATTATCAACATGGGACCATCGATACCAATGACTTCGAGTTGACTGTCCGAGACAGTTCGCAATACATGATTACCACCGTAATCCATGCAAGTAATTGTCCTTAGCAACCCCCGTGTGAACGGGTGCTGAGTCCAAACTATAGTACTACGTTGCTAAAGCAGGCAGATAGCACTCCACGTGTAAACATAATAAACAGCAATCATTTAGACAAGTAATACATGCAAGTAGGTTAGCGTTCAAATAGTTTGTGTTGTTTGTGATTTTGATAGATTACGTATGTAACACCCAAAAGTGCTGAAAGCAAAAAGGGATCGAGTATACTCACAGTGATTGATTGTGGATTGAAGGGAGCACTGAGAATAGGTTAGCCTGAATAGTTCGATAACACAACGATGAGTAACGCGGAAAAAGTAAACAATGTACTTGGTTCGAGTAGGCCATTCGATCGGACAGCAGTTCGATCGAGTGAGCTGTTCGATTGGTTTGATAGTCCGTTCGAACATCCGTTCGATCGGCCGACTGGCTCGATCGGCTGGTTCCTTCAAGTGGATTGTTTCTTCCTTTGATGTGAAGGATGTGTTTGTGTATGATGGTTTGTACTACCTTTCAAGTTGGCCGATCGAACAGTTGTTCGATCGGTTAGCCCAACCGATCGGTTAGCACTTCCTTGTTTTCAAATATGTCACTCGATCGGCTGGCATGTTCGATCGGGTGACATTTCAATGTTTTGAAAAAGTCTAAGTGTTTTGAAGTATAGTATCTCATGATCCGAGCAGTAATGTTTACAATCGAGTGGCTCGATCGATCGAACAGAACCCTTGTCAATACTACACTTCATGAGTTTGGTGGGTCTAAGTGCTAGTCGATCGGTTAGCCTAGTCGATCGGCTGGCATAGTCGTTCGGTTGGGCTGTTCGATCGAACAGCCTTGCCGTTCGGCCAGCTTCTCGATTCGGTCAACCTTTCACTTAACACTTGTTTATTCCCGTTGTTTGTTGGTGTTTTAGAGATGTTTTGACTACGAGTTGAACCACGAAACTGGAGTCCTACTTAGTCTACTGACTCGAGCAGGAATCACCCAAACTCGGTCAGAGACGGTTTTGGAACCCAAGTTTAACGTTTAACCCGGAATCGGTATATCTCTCGGTTGAACCCGAATCTTGAACCATGTGTTTGTTTAGATTGGTTTGTAAATCGGTTCAAGCTTCGTTTTCACCGGGTTGAGTGTAAAAGAGTTGAAAGATAGATAAAAACCCATCTTCCAATCCTTTTCCACCGTGAAATGTTTAGATCTTTGGTAGATTTTAAGTTATTGATGTGGAAATCGGTTAGATCTAGCTTATTCATGGTTGAATGAAGTCAAGGACATGAAGTTCTTGATGAACACCAAGAACACCATGATGACATCACTCAAGAACACCTAGATCTTGGTGATTTCATGGATGAAATTCAGATTTTGAAAGATAGAAAGATGGAGAATCGATCAATGAACAAAAACGTACAAGGATTAGAGTGAAATACTTACCGGTTTGAGAGAAATCTTGGATTTAGTGAGAAGAAGAGGCTGGTCGGTCAGAGCTTTTCCAAAAGTGGAAAGCTTGACAAGGACAGCCCTATTTATAGGCTTCCAAAAGAGGAAAGGTCAGCTGATCGAACAGCATCCCCGATCGAGCAGCTGTCCGATCGAACAGTCCTGTTCGATCGGCTAGCCTGTTCGATCAGGTTGCCCTGTTCGATCGGCTTGCCTAGTTTTGAGTGTTTTGCGACGATTTTCGATATTTCGAGTTCGATGGACGATGATTTGAGAATGATAGAATTTCTAATCAAATTACTTTTAGTTCCAACTACTATATCAACATACAAGCATCCTTACACCACGATTTGATTTCGATTTCGATTGAGTTTGATTCACCTTGAGTCTTGATTGATTTGATTGATTCACCACACACTTTAACATAAAAAGTAAACATGCACAAGTAACACATAAGGCACACACACACGTGTAAAAAGTACTAAAATCCCCACACTTGAGCTTGATGATTGATTCGATTAGCTTGATTATTGATTGACTAACTTTATTGCATTGTTACTTCCTATCATTCACAGTCGGTCGTTGATTCACAGTTCGATTTTCGGTCGATTAGTTTGATTATACAACACTTACTCCAAATAATACGAAAATCAAAATGAAACTAAAATGGAATTAATCTTTATTAATCTTTAATTCCAATAACAGTCAACACTTGACTTTGACTTTGACTTTGGAAAACACGGGGTGTTACAGTCTCCCCTCCTTTAGGGAATTTCGTCCCGAAATTAGGCCGAGAACCGTACATCGCCGTGTGATTTTACCAATTTGATGCTTCAGATCTATCTGAACAACTGCGGGTACTTGGCCTTCATGTCACTTTCGAGTTCCCAAGTGAACTCCGCGCCTCGTTTGCCTTCCCATCGTACTTTCACAATAGGAATGCGAGAGCGTCTGAGTTGCTTGGTCTGTCGGTCCATGATTTCGACAGGCTTTTCCACGAAGTGTAGCGTTTCATTGACCTGAAGATCGTCGAGTGGTATTATTGCGTCGTGGTCGGCTACGCATTTTCGAAGGTTTGAAATATGGAAAGTCGGGTGGACATTACTGAGTTCCTCCGGTAATTCGAGTTTGTAGGCAACTTTACCGATCCTTTCCAGAATCTTAAAAGGTCCAACAAATCGAGGCGCAAGTTTCCCTCTTTTGCCGAATCGGACTACTCCCTTCCAAGGTGATACCTTTAGGAGCACGTAGTCGCCAACCGCAAATTCGCGGGGCCTGCGTCGTTTATCGGCGTACATCTTTTGTCTATCCCGGGCCTTTACCAAATTTTCCCTTATCTGGTGGATTTTGTCAGTCGTTTCTTGCAGAATCTCGGGCCCAGTCAATTGTGAATGACCGACCTCGTGCCATACAATGGGCGAGCGACATCTCCTACCATACAAGGCTTCGAAAGGTGCCATTTCGATGCTGGAGTGATAGCTATTATTGTACGAAAATTCGACCAAAGGTAGGTGTTTGCTCCAACTACCACCAAAATCGATAACACACGCACGGAGCATGTCTTCAATAGTACGAATCGTTCTTTCCGTCTGCCCGTCGGTTTGCGGGTGGAATGCGGTACTCAAATTCAGCGTCGTACCTAGAGCTGCTTGAAAAGTTTCCCACAATCTCGATGTAAACCGAGCATCGCGATCAGAAATGATATCTCGAGGCGTACCATGATTCTTAATGATCTCGTCGGTGTAGATTTGGGCTAGTTTGGCCACCTTATAGTCTTCTCGTATCGGCAGAAAGTGGGCTGATTTGGTTAGACGGTCGACTATAACCCAAATACTGTCGTGACCTGATGGCGTGGTCGGAAGCTTAGTTATGAAATCCATAGCTATGCTCTCCCACTTCCATACGGGTATCGGCGGTTGTTCGAGTAAGCCTGAAGGTCTTTGGTGTTCAGCCTTGACTCTTGCACAAGTTAAACAGCTACCAACATATAGAGCAATATCCCTTTTCATCCCAGGCCACCAGTACTTGTAGCGAAGGTCCTGGTACATTTTGTCCGCACCGGGATGAATGGAATATCGGGATTTGTGGGCTTCGTTCATGATGATCTTTCGCAAATCTGTCCTCCTCGGAACCCAGATTCGGTCCAGATAATAGAATATCCCGTTGGCTTTGCTCACGAGCTGAGTTCCATCGTGATAGATTCGTTCTTTCTTCAACGTACGCTCGTTAAAGCATGCGTGTTGTGCTTCGCGGATGAGAGCTTCGAGGTTATACTGAGCCTGGATGTTTCGAACACCTATCACGTAATTCTTTCTGCTGAGGGCGTCTGCAACTACATTCGCCTTGCCTGGGTGATAACGGATCTCACAGTCGTAATCGTTGAGAAGTTCTACCCATCGGCGTTGACGCATATTGAGTTCTCTCTGGTTAAAGATATGTTGTAGGCTCTTGTGATCGGTGAAGATCGTACACTTTGTACCATACAGGTAGTGTCGCCAAATCTTTAAGGCAAAGACAACTGCGCCTAGCTCGAGGTCATGGGTTGTATAGTTCTTCTCGTGAATTTTGAGCTGTCGAGAGGCGTAAGCTATAACCTTGTCTCGTTGCATGAGAACACAGCCAAGTCCAAGGTTTGAAGCATCACAATAGACAACGAAGTCATCGCTTCCGTCCGGCAGTGTAAGAACTGGTGCATGGCACAGCATGTGTTTGAGGGTTTGGAAAGCAGTCTCCTGCGCGTTTCCCCACACAAAAGGCTTGTCTTTATGAGTAAGGGAGGTAAGCGGTACAGCAATCTTTGAGAATCCTTCGATGAATCGCCGGTAGTAACCAGCTAATCCGAGAAAAGAGCGAACCTCTGACGGATTCTTTGGCGTAACCCATCCCTTGACTGCCTCAATCTTTGCAGGATCAACGTGTATACCCCGACTATTCACAATGTGACCCAGAAATTGAACCTCCTCCAACCAGAATTCACACTTGGAGAATTTGGCGTAGAGTTGGTTTCCCTGAAGCAACTCGAGAACCAATCGCAAATGCTGCGCATGTTCGGCCCTCGATCTGGAATAGATCAGGACATCGTCGATAAATACAATGACAAAACGGTCTAAGAACGGTTTACACACGCGATTCATCAGATCCATGAAGACCGCGGGTGCGTTGGTCAAACCAAAAGGCATGACAACAAATTCGTAGTGGCCATATCGGGTTCGAAATGCGGTTTTGGGTATGTCTTCCTCTTGAATCCGCAACTGGTGGTAGCCTGAACGTAAATCAATCTTGGAGAAACACTAAGCACCTTGTAACTGGTCAAACAAATCGTCGATTCTTGGTAAGGGGTATCGGTTCTTGATGGTCAGCTTGTTCAATTCCCGGTAATCGATGCACATCCGGAACGACCCGTCCTTCTTTTTGACGAAAAGGACTGGTGCGCCCCATGGAGAAGTGCTCGGGCGAATAAAGCCTTTTTCAAGTAACTCTTGGAGTTGGTTTGAGAGTTCTCGCATCTCAGATGGAGCGAGTCGATACGGAGCTTTGGCCACTGGGTTGGCTCCTGGAATAAGGTCGATTCGAAAGTCGATATCACGGCTTGGAGGTAATCCAGGAAGATCATCAGGGAACACCTGAGGAAATTCTCGGACAACAGGAACATCCTTGACTTCAACTTTCTCTTTCTTGTCCGTCTCTGCTACAACAATGTTGGCCAAGAAGGCTCGATATTCCTTGCGGAGATATTTGCGAGCTTGAAGACAGGACATGAGTTTGAGATCTTTCGCAGTAGTTTCACCGTACACACATAGAATATCACCACTAGCTAGCACAAAACGAATCATCTTATCGGCACACACAACTTCAGCATGGTTTTCACGAAGAAAGTCCATGCCTACTATGACATCGAAACTTCCGAGTTGCATTGGAATGAGATTAATCGGGAATATATGATTGTTGAGCTCGAGGGTACAATCACGGAGCACAGAATTGACAGCAATGGTTCTTCCGGTAGCGACTTCTACTTCGAAGGGTGTCGAAAGATAAGAGCGCTTACGTCTAAGAAGTTTCTCAAACTCAAATGACACAAAGCAGTTATCGGCTCCAGTATCAAACAAACATGATGCATATATACCATTCACAAGGAACGTACCATTGACCACGTTGTTATCAGCTTGAGCCTGGCGTGCGTTGATGTTGAAAGTTCTGGCGTGAGCGGCTTGTTGTTGAGGCTGTTGTTGTTGTTGCTGGGGTTGTTGAGCTTCTTGTTTCACCACCCTGTTCGGGCACCGGTTTGCGAAGTGGTTAGGGTCACCACATGCAAAGCAGGTCCGAACATTGTTTGCCGGGGCCTGTGCAGCTTGAGGAGCTTGAGGAGCAGGGAGTAGAGCTTGGTTGACAGCGGCTTGTGCTTGAGCTTGACGGGGACCATAGCGACAACTTGCAGTGAAATGCCCGTAGACGTTACAGTGAGCGCAGAATCGGCAAGCCACACCCACCGGGTGATGATACGAACATGTAGCACAGAGTGGGTGGGGGCCGGTGTACGCACGCTTCGCTGGCGGCGCATTGATCACTGGCGCAGTGCGCTGTGGTTGTTGCTGTTGTGGCGGTACTGATTGAAGAGGAGCAGCATTGGTTGCGGCAGCGCAATTCTTGTTCTTCCTTCTTCTTCTCGAAGACTTGGAGGCTTGAGCAGTAGGGTTGTCGGTTGATGCGGTAGTAACTTGATGCAACGACTTGGATGGCTTATCCCAGACACCAGCCTTAACTCGCTTGTCATTAATCTCGGCAGCGAGTAGGTAGGTTTCCTCGATCGTTGCGGGTTTGGCGGCGTGAACAAAATCTGCGACACAATCCGGAAGGGCTCGGATGTATTTCTTGATGGTCATGTCGGAAGTCTTGACCTGGTCGGGACATATGATACTCAATTGCTTGAAACGGGCAGTGAGACCAGCATTGTCTCCCTCCTTTTGCTTGATACTCCAGAACTCATCCTCCAACTTTTGGCGTTCGTGGGGAGGACAGAACTCGTCCATCATGATCGCTTTCAATTCCTTCCACGTCAGCTCGTATGCAGCGTCGTTCCCGCGCTTGTTCCTTTCCGCAGTCCACCAGTCCAAAGCTCGCGACTGGAAGACACCGGTAGCATTGAGAGTACGGAGGTGATCTGGGCATCCGCTTTGACGAAGGGTGACTTCTACCGAGTCAAACCAATGAAACAGAGCCGTAGGGCCATCTTCACCGGTAAACTCTTTTGGCCCACATGCCTTGAATTGTTTGAAGCTAAAAGTAGCTTTGTTGGAGTCTTTGGGCGTGAGGGTTCGGGATTCCTCAGATGACTTGCTTGCGTTCTCGAATACTTCACTCACAGCCTTTGCTACTGTTTTAGAGAGGATAGCAGCAAAACGACGATCTCTCTTCTCCCGACGAGTAAGACGTTGGCGAGGCCTTGATGATGACGACATGGTCTGCAATAGACATCGCCATTGGGCTCAACACAACGAATTCGAATCTCGCACGTCTTAGTTTACTAAAGCTTAGAATCACGTCACATCTCACGTCACGTAACACATGTAAACACATAAGCACATAATCACAGAGGCACATAAGCACAGAAGCAATTAGAGCACATAAGCAATTAAGCAAGTAGAGCACTTAATTTCCTAAACACGTACGCAATTTTACCACAGGAGCAGTCAGAAAACAGAAACCTATAACCACAAGTCGAGTGTCGTTCGTTTTGCATATCGGATAATACCACATCGTATCGTCCTACTTAGTCGTATAGCGTAGCATAGCACACTGGTTTCGTTTAGATCACATCAACAGGGATTTGAATCGAGATGGAATAGCAACAAAGGTCACGCAGATTGATAACAAATGGAGTACCCAACAATCTTAAAACACGTAAACAGGTAAATCATATAAAATCATCAAAGCAACACTCAAAATTGGAAAATGGATTGTCTGCGGCTACTAGACTTCGACTAACCATGGCAATTTAACTATTCACAGTTGACTTGTCGTCACTTTCGACTCTAGGGGACATGTTTCTGCCTCGATTCTTGGGCATTATGCATGTGCATTCTAGGTCATACTCGTGAGTTCAGGTCGTTGGAGTCCGTCAATTGCCTTGGCGAGATGAAATAAGGTCGGAATAACTGCCAAGGTTAGGGTTTCACCCCTAGCTTAGCAATTTCTTCCTTGTTTTAAGAAATATTTAGAGGAAAGTTTTCGTCAAATTTCGGGTTTTCAGCCCTGATTTGGTATAATTCTCCCCCGTTTGCTGATAGAAAATCACACAAAATAATTGGCAAAAATTTGTAATTTAGGCAGGAATTTGCGGATTTCACTCCTAATCCCGTCCAAATTACAAAATTTGGCTCGGAGTTCGGATGTAATGATAGAATAGAAGGAAACAACATAAAATAAGCACATAAACTTGGTCTCTTGGTTTCTAACTATAGTCTAGGTCTCTAAGACAGCGATCCGGACTAGATCGTGTCTAACCTAATTCCCTATAGTTATGGCTCTGATACCAATCTGTCACACCCCAACCGATGGCGGAATCCATCGGGGCGCGGCACTGAGCGAAACAGATTGTTCAGAAGTTTCCACAACAACTATCATACAATTCAGTTATATAACACGTCCCATACCGTGTCCCAAATAATAACAAGTTATCATAGAAATCAACTAAACAATATGGAACTGTTCCGACAACTCGGATTCTTAATTATTACAGACCAAAAGTAAATATTGTTTTACGACTTCTAGACGACTACTGGGGATCTTACTGACTACAGGTGCCAGTGCAAGATCTACAGATAATTATGGCCCTGGAACAGGTACGTGACACTGTCCTAAGGTCACAGACTCCTAGAAGCTTATTATTGCCTCGCTTCCCTAGCACGCTAGTAGCTTAAACACCTGTCACATACGTTAAAATAAAAGTCAATACATATAATGTAAAGGTGAGTACACAAGTTTGATATAGCATATAGAGTTCGAATAGTTTACGCATAACCAAGCACGTACACAAGGGCCAAACGATGCATGTAAATTATCAACATGGGACCATCGATACAATGACTTCGAGTTGACTGTCCGAGACAGTTCGCAATACATGATTACCACCGTAATCCATGCAAGTAATTGTCCTTAGCAACCCCGTGTGAACGGGTGCTGAGTCCAAACTATAGTACTACGTTGCTAAAGCAGGCAGATAGCATCCCACGTGTAAACATAATAAACAGCAATCATTTAGACAAGTATACATGCAAGTAGGTTAGCGTTCCAAATATTTTGTGTTGTTTGTGATTTTGATAGATTACGTATGTAACACCCCAAAAGTGCTGAAAGCAAAAAGGGATCGAGTATACTCACAGTGATTGATTGTGGATTGAAGGGAGCACTGAGAATAGGTTAGCCTGAATAATTTGATAACACAACGATGAGTAACGCGGAAAAAGTAAACAATGTACTTGGATCGAGTAGGCCATTCGATCGGACAGCAGTTCGATCGAGTGGGCTGTTCGATTGGTTTGAAAGTCCGTTCGAACATCCGTTCGATCGGCCGGCTGGCTCGATCGGCTGGTTCCTTCAAGTGGATTGTTTCTTCCTTTGATGTGAGGATGTGTTTGTGTATGATGGTTTGTACTACCTTTCAAGTTGGTCGATCGAACAGCGGTTCGATCGGTTAGCCCAACCGATCGGTTAGCATTGTAACGTTTTCAAATATGTCACTCGATCGGCTGGCATGCTCGATCGGGTGACATTCCAATGTTTCGAAAAGGTTAAGTGTTTTAAAGTATAGTATCTCATGATCCGAGCAGTAATGATTACAATCGAGTGGCGTAGTCGATCGAACAGTACCTCGTCAATACTACACTTTTGGTGAGTTGGTGGGTCTAAGTGCTAGTCGATCGGTTAGCCTAGTCGATCGGCTGGCCATAGTCGTTCGGTTGGGCTGTTCGATCGAACAGCCTTGCCGTTCGGCCACTTCTCGATTCGGTCAACCTTTCACTTAAACACTTGTTTATTCCCCGTTGTTGTTGGTGTTTAGGAGATGTTGACTACCGAGTTGAACCACGAAACTGGACGTCCTACTTAGTCTACTGACTCGAGCAGGAATCACCCAAACTCGTCAGAGACGGTTTTGGAAACCCTAAGTTTTAACGTTTAACCCGGAATCGGTATATCTCCGGTTGAACCCGAATCTTGAACCATGTGTTGTTAGATTGGTTTGTAAATCGGTTTCAAGCTTCGTTTTCACGGTTGAAGTGTAAAAAGAGTTGAAAGTAGATAAAAACCCATCTTTCCAATCTTTTCCACGTGAATGTTTTAGATCTTTGGTAGATTTTAAGTTATTGATGTGGAAATCGGTTAGATCTAGCTTATTCATGGTTGAATGAAGTCAAGGATTGAAGTTCTTGATGAACACCGAAAACACCATGATGACATCACTCAAGAAACACCTAGATCTTGGTGATTTCATGGAAAATCCAAGTTTTGAAAGATAGAAAGATGGAGAATCGATTAATGAACAAAAACGTACAAAGATTAGAACGAAAATACTTACCGGTTTGAGAGAGAATTTGAGATTTAGTGAGAAAAAAGGCTGGTCGGTCAGAGCTTTTCCAAAAAGTGGAAAGTTTGACAAGGACAGCCCTATTTAATAGGCTTCCAAAAGAGGAAAGGGTCAGCTGATCGAACAGCATCCCTGATCGAGCACTGTCCGATCGAAACAGCCTGTTCGATCGTCTAGCCCGTTCGATCAGGTCCCTGTTCGATCGGCTTGCCTGGTTTTGAGTGTTTGCGACGATTTGTGATATTTCGACTTCGATGAACGTGATTGAGGATGAATAGAATTCCTAACAAATTACTTTTAGTCCCAACTACTATATCTAACATACAAGCATCCTTACACCACGATTTAGATTCGATTTCGATTGGGTTTGATCCCCTTTGAGTCTTGATTGATTTGATTGATTCACCACACACTCTTTAACATAAAAGTAAACATGCACAAGTAACACATAAGGCACACAACACACGTATAAAAGCATTAAAAAACCCCACACTTGAGTTCGATGATTGATTTGATTAGCTTGATTTAGATTGACTAGCTTTTATTGCATTGTTACTTCCTATCATTCACAGTCGGTCGTTGATTCACATTCGATTATCGGTCGATTAGTTTGATTATACAACACTACTCCAAATAATACGAAAATCAAAATGAAACTAAAATGAAATTAATCTTTATTAATCTTTAATTCCAATAAAGTCAACACTTGACTTTGACTTTGACTTTTGGAAACACGGGTGTTACAATTCCCCTTTACTTTTGATAACGTGGAAATTTTCAAAATTTTTAGGCCCCTAGCTGTATAAAAATAGGTTAAGGCGGGTCGAGTCGATCATGTAAGACAAAAGAACATCAAACTAAAATTTATAAATCGTTAAAAAACACGTTAAACGTTATTACAAATTACAAACGTATTAAAATTGTGCCCTAACAGGTTTTCTTTTTTTTGAAATATATCCAAAATATCATCTAAAGATACTAAACACGCCATAAGTTCATTACATTCTTACTCATTGTTCCTAACACATATAATTTGCTCCCATAAGTTCATAAAACAACACTAAACACTTAAACAAAACAAACAATCATATTCAACCATAGCCTGTAACTTTCAATTATATTTTAAACATTCAAGCCCTAATATTAAATGTTGATTACTTGTAACTAATCATTTAAACAAACAAAGCTATAAATAAAACAACAAAATCATTTAACTACAAGTCTAGAACAACAAAAAAATCAAAAAAATAAAAAATAAAAAGATTTAAACCCTTACACATCTATATTTCTCCTGATAATCACATAAAACAAAATAAATAAATAAATAAACCATAACTAGTTCTATATTGGAATTCTGACGTAATATGGGTCGGTCCAACTGGAATTTTGGTTTTTTTCGGTAAAAAGACAGACCAGGTCGTGAGCATGGCGTCAAGTCGCTGGGAGTTTTTTTGGGGGCTGGATTTGGAAATGGAATGGGTGGATGGGTTTTGGGTTATTTTATTTAGTTCAAATTTCTTTAGGTTGGGTTTGGGCTTGTGTTAATAAAAACTGATTGCAGATTGGGCTTTGATTGGATTAAATAATTAAGTGAATAAGTGGTTAATAATTATTTTTTTTCTAAGTGGGGCAGTTGAAAATTTTCAAGGGGTGCGGGTGAAAAATTCCAAGGAGTGCGGTCGGGATTTCCGGCGAAAAATAACACTAAAAAATATTTTTTCATGGGGTGCGCCCACCCACCTTGGCTTAGGGTGGGTAGCCCTTGTGAATAGGTGCAGCTGGCATGCTTAGTAATTTCTCAACTCTTAAGACCATAGGTTTGTCTATAGTAGGAAT